>NC_135237.1:176269360-179142693 GCF_051348905.1 Ranitomeya variabilis
GACTTCACGTAAGGAAGGAAAAGCGCGAATTTTAAGCAAACAACGCTGCCGGTTCCCTCGATGAGGTCCAGGCTGCGTCGGAGAGGTGAGTATAGCAATATTTTTTATTTTAATTCTTTCTTTTACACATTAATATGGATCCCAGGGCCTGAAGGAGAGTTTCCTCTCCTTCAGACCCTGGGAACCATCAGGAATACCGTCCGATACTTGAGTCCCATTGACTTGTATTGGTATCGGGTATCGGTATCGGATTGGATCCGATACTTTGCCGGTATCGGCCGATACTTTCCGATACCGATACTTTCAAGTATCGGACGGTATCGCTCAACACTATTCATTAGCCATTCTCTCCTTCACACCTGTATGTCTTTGTAGCGTGGGTAGAAAAATAATTACTGGGAGTAAACCCTCGCAACCACGGGTAGAACATACAAACTCTGCAAGGCTGCTAATGTTTTTGCATTGACAACTGAACATTTCTGTGGTTGGAAGGCTATTACTGCAATGCAAACACTGCTGTGTTGAGAAAACCACTGTCAAGATTGTATTTTGGCATGCTTTGATACTGCAGCATGGGGGGAAGCAGCTGGTAAAATTTACTTTTATATTGCGGATAGAACACACTGGCAACCCAGTAGTCAGCACTATTTGGAATCATAACTATACGAGTAACAATCATGTTGCAGATAGTGCTGCAAGAAGGCGCTCATGGGTCGGTCTCTTTCATGAGGTCCAACTCCACAGTGTGTTGGTGGTGGTATAACACTTAAGGTACCGTCACATTAAGCGACGCTGCAGCGATAGTGACAACGATGCCGATCGCTGCAGCGTCGCTGTTTGATCGCTGGAGAGCTGTCACACAGACCGCTCTCCAGCGACCAACGATGCCGAGGTCCCCGGGTAACCAGGGTAAACATCGGGTTGCTAAGCGCAGGGCCGCGCTTAGTAACCCGATGTTTACCCTGGTTACCAGCGTAAAAGTAAAAAAACAAACACTACATACTCACCCAGCGTCCCCCAGCGTCTGCTTCCTGACACTGACTGAGCTCCGGCCCTAACAGCACAGCGGCTTTCACTTTCACTTTAGGGCCGGCGCTCAGTCAGTGTCAGGAAGCAGAAGCTGGGGGAGGTATGACGCTGGGTGAGTATGTACTGTTTGTTTTTTTTACTTTTACGCTGGTAACCAGGGTAAACATCGGGTTACTAAGCGCGGCCCTGCGCTTGGTAACCCGATGTTTACCCTGGTTACCAGTGTAAAACATCGCTGGTATCGTTGCTTTTGGTGTCAAACACAACGATACACGGCGATCGGACGACCAAATAAAGTTCTGGACTTTATTCAGCGACCAGCGACATCACAGCAGGATCCTGATCGCTGCTGCGTGTCAAACTAAACGATATCGCTAGCCAGGACGCTGCAACGTCACGGATCGCTAGCGATATCGTTTAGTGTGACGGTACCTTTAAGCTTTCTTCCTCCATCCCCTCCTGACAACCACAGATAACATAGAGGGAATCATTATCGTCTTCATCTCCTAACTGTTGTGCCTCCGTCACCTCTTCCTTCTCGTCCTTTTCATGGTCCTTCTCTATTTGTTCCTCCCATGGCAAACGTCTGTGAGACAACAGACCTGAACGTATAGATATTGTTAATCCTAAAGGTATCCTCCTCTGCTTCCTCCTCTTCCCCCAGGACCACTATCGCCACCTCCTCACCCACACTATTTAAAATGTGCTCCAGCATGTAGATGACAGTAATAGGGATGCTGATGATGGCATCATCACTGCTAACCATCATAGTAGCCATTAAGAAAATGTGCAGAAGGGTGCAGAGGTCCTTCATCTGGATCCCCTACACAAGTGTGAATTGCAACAAGTCCGTACTACATTGTGCCAGGCTATGAAAAATGTCATACTGCACTAGGTCGCAGAACTGCTGCCAGAGACATTGCAATGTGTGCAGAGTTTAATTCTACTGTGTGTTCATATCACATATCAACCGGTTAACGGGTAGTCTAAAAGATTTCTATACCAACTGAAGTGGAATGGTGGATGTCAGCACGACAGTGGTTTCTGCAGCAGAGCATCCAGGCTGGGACAGTAGCAGAGAGATTGCTGTACCATCAGGTTGAGGATGCGGTCATGCAAGGCATGTGTGTAAGGTTGGCCCGGCGTAGGGCCGCCACCAGGTTTGCACCGTTATCACACACGGCCTTCCCTGGCTCTAGGTTGAATGTAGACAGCCATTGCTCAAACTCAGCATGGGTAACTGTCCAAAACTGTTGATATGTATGACTGCGATCTCTAAGGCATAATAATGTAAACACTGCCTGATTACGGTGAGCCATGGCTGCGCAGTATGGAGGTGGGGGAGGGTTTCCCTCTGCAGTGTTGCAACGTGTGTTTAATTAAGGCAAAGGTTCAGGATGCAGGTGAAGACCCTATAGGAGGTGGAGGAGGCAGAAGCACTGCAGGAACTGTTACATACAGAGGTTTGTTCCGCAATCCCTGGGGATTCCAAGACTTGGTGTCTAGTGACACCTTGGTGTCTACTGCTTTAGTTTAGTTCTCCAACCCAAGCAGTTCAGTAGTTTAGTTCTCCAATCCTTTTGTCTATTAGTTTAGTTCTCCATGTTCTGGTGTTCATTTGTTTAGTTCTGCAATCATAACTGTTTAGTAGTTTAGTTCTCCAACTCCTGTTGTCTATTAGTTTAGTTATCCATTGTATGGTGTGCTGTTGTTTAGTTTTACAACCCTAGCTGTATAGTAGTTTAGTTCTCCAACCCCTGTTGTCCAGTAGTTTAGTTATCCATCTTATGTTGTGTAGTGGCTTATTTCTCCATTCCCAAGCACCCTGCAAGCCTTGGGGATTGCAAGACTTTTGGAGCAGCCCATTCCCCGACTGCCCCTACAGCCACCAGAGTCACCAAGTGCCCAGTCATCTAGATGTATCTCCCCTGTCCATGTTTTCTCATCCAGGTGTCATTGTTGAAATGCACCCGGGCAGACATAGAATTTTTCAGGGAACGGGTGGTGTTGTCTGCGACTTGTTGCTGTAGTGCAGGTACATCTTTCTTAGAGAAGTAATGTTGACTGGGCAACTGGCACTGGGGGGACTGCCACAGTCATCAGCTTTCAGAAACCGTCTGCATCCATTAGGCAGAAAGGCTGCATTTCTGTGGCCAAAAGATTGGAGTAGCCATGAAATAATCACAGATAAAATGAAACGATTAAGCGACAAATCATTCGAGTGGGCCGCAGGCTGTTCACAATAATTAGTTCTCAGAAAAGTAATGGAAAGCTTACGGCTTATCCACATCCAGATTAGAACACATGGCATATGTGTATATCCCGCCATACGATCCCTGCTAACCAGAGGAATAGCTAGGGTTTCAGCTTAGGGGGGCCCCTAATCTGGTAATCTTGACTACAGCTACGTGGCGCACCCTAATTGTGAGTATAGGGGAACATCAGCAGATGACCACACATTGATTGAAAATCAATCTATATACAAAAACAAACACTGATATTACTATATGGAGACCATATTGTGGTAGAGACCTGTCCTGCAGACCATATAAGTGATCACAGTACAATTACAGATGGTGACTTACAGCTGATGTCCTTTCTGATGGAGTCGTTCAATTTTCCCATTTTTTCCATCTGGCTCAGACCGACATGACAACTTCTCCAAACAGGACTCGTCTGCACAGATTACATCAACACATTTGACTTCTCACATTTCCTACACCATCCCCATCTATTCCCAACCTGAAAAAACTCCTCATCCTGATACCTAAATACTGAGCTGCTGCTGCTGCTGCCATATGTGTCCCTATTACTCCACCTACTGTGCGGTACAATAACCATGCTCCACTTACCACCCCACATAATAATGCCACCACTGTGCTCCTTACATAGTAATAATGCCACATTTGTGCTCTCTAGATAATAAAATCCCCCCCTTAAAAAATTAATGCCCTGTGCTAGTGCCCTCCACATGTTGTCCCTAAAAAGTAATAATATCCCATATGCATCTTTGATGATCACAATACTCTGTGTGCCCCTATAACAATAATGCTTCTTAAGTGCCGACTTAACATTTAATAATGTTCCCTGAGTCCCCCATATACAGTAACAATGGCCCCAGTATCACAGATTGGAGCAGGCGGTCATGTGATGACTCTTTCGGCTTCTCTCAATTCTGCTCTATTGAGAGAAACCAAACCTTTGTAGAGGACACAGGCACATAGCAAACATGTGGTCGCATGACTGCCTAAAAACGCCAGTGATATTGGGGACTCATGCAGCAGGCGCTCCCTGTTATCACTTGGGAGTCTGCAGTCACATAAAGTGACTACAGATATTTATTCCAAGCTGAAATTAATGTTATAATAATAAATAGCTTATTGTTAAATTACTAGATGGTGGCCCGATTCTAACGCATCGGGTATTCTAGAATATGTATGTATGTATGTATATAGCAGCCACATAGTATATAGCACAGGCCTCGTAGTATATAAGAGCCATCTAGTATATAGCAGACAAATACTTCGTGGCCTGTGCTATATACTATGTGGCTGCTATATACATACATACATATTGTAGAATACCCGATGTGTTAATACAGGCCACGCAGTATATAACAGTGGCCACGCAGTATATAACACTGGCCATGTAGTATATAGTAGCCACGCGGTATATAACACAGCCCACATAGTATTAAGCAGTGTGGGCACCATATCCCTGTTAAAAAAATAAAATAAAAAATAGTTATATACTCACCCGCCGGGATCCAGCGAAGCTCTGGCGATGCGCGCGCTGCTGCTGCCATCTGCCGTTCCCAGGATGCATTGCGAAATTGCCCAGCTGACTTAGTGGTCTCGCGAGACCGCTAAGTCTTCTGGGTAATTATGCAATGCATCTCTGGGAATGGAAGATGGCGGCAGGCGCGAGCGCTTCCTCGGACGACGGAAGTTGAGAATAGCATTTTTTTGTTTTTTTATTATTTTTAACATTACATCTTTTTGCTATTGATGCTGCATAGGCAGCATCAATTGTAAAAAGTTGGGGACACACAGGGTTAATAGCAGCGGTAACGGAGTGCGTTACCTGCGGCATAATGCAGTCCATTACCGCTAGCATTAACCCTGTGTGAGCAGTGACTGGAGGGGAGTATGAAGCGGGCACCGGTGTTATGGACCTGGTGGTTAGGAGCACCCGAAATGACCTGGTGGTTAAAATGGAAAAACCTGGGACAAGCTCTGAGGAAGTGGTAACTCTACTGACCGCAATCCCTAATCCTATCACACACACTAGAAATAGCCGTGGAGCGTACCTAACTCTCCCTAGACGCCTCTTCACAGCCTAAGAGCTAACTACCCCTAAAGATAGAAATAGCAGCCTACCTTGCCTCAGAGAAATTCCCCAAAGTAAAGGTAGCCCCCCACAAATATTGACTGTGAGTTAAGAGGAAGTAACAAACACAGGAATGAAACAGATTTTAGCAAAGGAGGCCGAATCTTCTCTAGATAGACAGAGGATAGGAAAGGGAACTATGCGGTCAGTATTAAAAACTACAAAAACCACGCAGAGTGTGCAAAAAGACCTCCACACTGACTCACGGTGTGGAGGTGCAGCTCTGCACCCCCAGAGCTTCCAGCTAGCAAGGAAATATCATAATAGCAAGCTGGACTAGAAACATAGCATGTACTGAGAAATATATTCAAAAAAACCAATAAACAGCAAATGGACTAGCGAGGACTTAGCTTCTGCTGGAGTAGACAGGTCATCTGAGAAATCCAAGAGAGATCTGAACCAGTACTGAGACATTGACAGCTGGCATGAACTAACGACCTGGGCAGAGTTAAATAGTGAAGCCAGCAGCAGCAAAAAATGAGGGCAGCTGAGAAAGCCAACCTCAAAGATCAGCAGTTCCACTTAAAGCCACCAGAGGGGGTCCAAGGACAGAACTCACCAAAGTACCATTCACGACCACAGGAGGGAGCCCGAGAACGGAATTCACAACAGTACCCCCCCTTGAGGAGGGGTCACCGAACCCTCACCAGTGCCCCCAGGCCGACCAGGACGAGCCAAATGAAAGGCACGAACTAAATCGGCAGCATGGACATCGGAGGCAACAACCCAGGAATTATCCTCCTGACCATAGCCCTTCCATTTAACCAGGTACTGAAGCTTCCATCTCGAAATACGAGAATCTAAAATCTTCTCCACCACATACTCCAACTCCCCCTCAACCAACACCGGAGCAGGAGGATCAACGGAAGGAACCATAGGCGCCACATATCTCCGCAACAACGACCTATGGAACACATTATGGATGGCAAAAGAAGCTGGAAGGGCCAAACGAAATGACACAGGATTGATAATTTCAGAAATCTTATAAGGACCAATGAAACGAGGCTTGAACGTAGGAGAAGAAACCTTCATAGGAACAAAACGAGAAGACAACCAAACCAAATCCCCAACACGAAGTCGGGGACCAACACAGCGACGGCGGTTAGCAAAACGTTGCGCCTTCTCCTGAGACAACATCAAATTGTCCACCACGTGAGTCCAAATTTGCTGCAACCTGTCCACTACAGAATCCACACCAGGACAGTCAGAAGGCTCAACCTGCCCAGAAGAAAAACGAGGATGAAAACCAGAATTACAAAAAAAGGCGAAACCAAAGTAGCAGAACTAGCCCGATTATTAAGGGCGAACTCGGCCAATGGCAAGAAGGTCACCCAATTATCCTGATCAGCAGAGACAAAGCATCTCAGATAGGTCTCCAAGGTCTGATTACTTTGTTCGGTTTAGCCATTTGTCTGAGGATGGAACGCTGAAGAAAAAGACAAATCAATGCCCATCTTAGCACAAAAGGACTGCCAAAACCTAGAAACAAACTGGGAACCTCTGTCCGACACAATGTTCTCCGGAATGCCATGCAAATGAACCACATGCTGAAAAAATAATGGAACCAAATCAGAGGAGGAAGGCAATTTAGGCAAGGGTACCAAATGGACCATCTTAGAAAACCGATCACAAACCACCCAGATGACAGGCATCCTTTGAGAGACAGGAAGATCAGAAATGAAATCCATGGAAATATGCGTCCAGGGCCTCTTCGGGACAGGCAAAGGCAAAAGCAACCCACTGGCACGAGAACAGCAAGGTTTGGCCTGAGCACAAGTCCCACAGGACTGCACAAAAGAACGCATATCCCGTGACAAGGAAGGCCACCAAAAGGACCTAGCAACCAAATCTCTGGTACCAAAAATCCCAGGATGACCAGCCAATACTGAACAATGAACCTCAGAAATAACCCTACTAGTCCATCTATCAGGGACAAACAGTTTCTCCCCTGGACAGCGGTCAGGTCTATCAGCCTGAAACTCCTGCAGCACCCGCCGCAAATCAGGGGAGATGGCAGACAAAATCACCCCCTCTTTGAGAATACCAGCCGGCTCAGAGACTCCCGGAGAATCAGGCAAAAAACTCCTAGAAAGGGCATCAGCCTTCACATTCTTAGATCCCGGAAGGTATGAGACCACAAAATCGAAACGGGAGAAAAACAGTGACCATCGAGCCTGTCTAGGATTCAACCTCTTGGCGGACTCGAGGTAAGTCAGATTCTTGTGATCAGTCAAGACCACCACGCGCTGTTTGGCTCCCTCAAGCCAATGTCACCACTCCTCGAATGCCCACTTCATAGCCAACAACTCCCGATTGCCGACATCATAATTACGCTCAGCAGGCAAAAACTTTCTAGAAAAGAAAGCACACGGCTTCATCAAAGAGCCATCAGAACTTCTCTGAGACAAAACAGCCCCTGCCCCAATCTCAGAAGCATCAACCTCGACCTGAAAAGGGAGCAAAACATCTGGCTGACGCAACACAGGAGCCGAAGTAAAACGACGTTTAAGCTCCTGAAAAGCCTCAACGGCCGCAGGGGACCAGTTCACCACATCAGCGCCTTTCTTCGTCAAATCAGTCAAAGGCTTAACCACACTAGAAAAATTAGCGATGAAGCGACAGTAAAAATTAGCAAAGCCCAGGAACTTCTGAAGACTCTTCACAGATGTAGGCTGAGTCCAATCATAAATGGCCTGAACTTTAACAGGGTCCATCTCGATAGTAGAAGGGGAAAAAATGAAGCCCAAAAAGGAAACCTTCTGAACTCCAAAGAGGCATTTAGACCCCTTCACAAACAACGCATTAGCACGAAGGACCTGGAACACCATCCTGACCTGCCTCACATGGGACTCCCAATCATCCGAAAAGACCAAAATATCATCCAAATATACAATCATGAACCTATCCAGATACTTCCGGAAGATGTCGTGCATAAAGGACTGAAACACAGATGGGGCATTAGAAAGCCCGAATGGCATCACCAGGTACTCAAAATGGCCCTCGGGCATATTAAATGCTGTTTTCCATTCATCGCCCTGTTTAATACGCACAAGATTATATGCCCCTCGAAGGTCAATCTTGGTAAACCAACTAGACACAGACATTGATTTCCAATCCAGTACTGGATTATGAACCTGTAACCATGGCAAACCCAACACGACAACATCATGCAAATTATGCAACACCAAAAAGCGAATATTTTCCTGATGTGCGGGAGCCATGCACATGGTCAGCTGAGTCCAGTACTGAGGTTTATTCTTGGCCAATGGCGTAGCATCAATCCCCCTTAAAGGAATAGGAATCTGCAAAGGCTCCAAGAAAAAACCACAGCACCTGGCAAACTCCAAGTCCATCAAATTCAGAGCAGTGCCGGAATCCACAAATGCCATAACAGAGTAGGACGACAATGAGCAAATCAGAGTAACAGATAAGAGAAATTTAGGCTGCACAGTACTAATGGTGACAGACCTAGCGAACCTCTTAGTGCGCTTAGGACAATCAGAGATAGCATGAGAAGAGTCACCACAGTAAAAACACAGCCCATTCTGACGTCTGTGTTCTTGCCGTTCAGCTCTGGTCAAAGTCCTATCACATTGCATAGGCTCAGTTCTTTGCTCAGAGGACACCGCCAAATGGTGCACAACTTTGCGCTCGCGCAAACGCCGATCAATCTGAATGGCCAAAGACATTCATTCATTCAGACCAGCAGGTGTGGGGAACCCCACCATAACATCTTTAAGGGCTTCAGAAAGACCCTTTCTGAAAATTGCTGCCAGGGCACACTCATTCCATTGTGTAAGCACAGACCACTTTCTAAACTTCTGGCAATATACTTCTGCTTCATCCTAACCCTGACATAGAGTCAGCAAGATCTTTTCTGCCTGCTCCACAGAATTAGGTTCGTCATAAAGCAATCCAAGCGCTAGAAAAAATGCATCTACATTAAGCAATGCAGGATTTCCTGGCTCAAGGGAGAATGCCCAGTCTTGCGGGTCACCACGCAACAAAGAAATAACAATCTTTACTTGCTGAATGGGGTCACCAGAAGAGCGGGGTTTCAGAGCAAGAAACAGTCTGCAATTATTTTTGAAATTCAAAAATTTAGATCTATCCCCAGAAAACAAATCAGGAATTGGAATTCTAGGCTCTAACATCGGATTCTGAACTACATAATCTTGAATACTCTGTACCCTAACAGCGAGTTGATCCACACAAGAGGACAAACTCTGAATACCCATATCTACACCTGAGTCCTGAACCACCCAGAGGTTAAGGGGAAAAGAAAGACAAAACAAGCAGCAAAGAAAAAAAAATTGACTCAGAACTTCTCTTTTCCCTCTTTTGAGATGCATTAACACTTTGTGGGCCAGCTGTACTGTTATGGACCTGATGGTTAGGAGCACCCGAAATGACCTGATGGTTAAAATGGAAAAACCTGGGACAAGCTCTGAGGAAGTGGTAACTCTACTGACCTCAATCCCTAATCCTATCACACACACTAGAAATAGCTGTGGAGCGTGCCTAAGTCTCCCTAGACGCCTTTTCACAGCCTAAGAGCTAACTACCCCTAAAGATAGAAATAGCAGCCTACCTTGCCTCAGAGAAATTCCCCAAAGTAAAGATAGCCCCCCACAAATATTGACTGTGAGTTAAGAGGAAGTAACAAACACAGGAATGAAACAGATTTTAGCAAAGGAGGCCGAATCTTCTCTAGATAGACAGAGGATAGGAAAGGGAACTATGCGGTCAGTATTAAAAACTGAAAAAACCAAGCAGAGTGTGCAAAAAGACCTCCACACTGACTCACGGTGTGGAGGTGCAGCTCTGCACCCCCAGAGCTTCCAGCTAGCAAGGAAATATCATAATAGCAAGCTGGACTAGAAACATAGCATGTACTGAGAAATATATTAAAAAAAAACCAATGAACAGCAAATGGACTAGCGAAGACTTAGCTTCTGCTGGAGTAGACAGGTCATCTGAGAAATCCAAGAGAGATCTGAACCAGTACTGAGACATTGACAGCTGGCATGAACTAACGACCTGGGCAGAGTTAAATAGGGAAGCCAGCAGCAGCAAAAAACGAGGGCAGCTGAGAAAGCCAACCTCAAAGATCAGCAGTTCCACTTAAAGCCACCAGAGGGTGTCCAAGGACAGAGCTCACCAAAGTACCATTCACGACCACAGGAGGGAGCCCGAGAACGGAATTCACAACACACCGGGCACTGACTGCAGGGGAGTAGGGAGGGAGTAGGGAGGCCGCCAGGCCTCGACCAATCAGCGACGGGCACAGCATGGCGACGATGATGTCATAATGGAAATCCCGCGTCTCTGATTGGTCGAGGCCGCCAGGCCTCGACCAATCAGCGACGGGCACAGTATCGACGTAGATGTCATAATGGTTGCCATGGCGACGATGGTCGAGGCCTGGCGGCCTCGACCAATCAGAGACGCGGGATTTCCAGGACAGACAGACAGACAGACAGACAGAAAGACAGACAGACAGACAGACGGAAAAACCCTTAGACAATTATATATATAGATATATATATAGATTAAAGCACCTCTCTAGCAGGGTTTTTAGCAAAGCATATACTCATCTTCCGGCATATTCACCATTTTCCGGCACCACTCCATTGCTTCTAACTTCTGGCCGGTCAGGATCTGCAGAGTGCAGCAGAGTGCAGCTTCTGACAGGCCAGAAGTTAGAAGCTACGTCATAAGCGTCCCTTCATGGTGGCATGGGGGTTGAGGTTAGAACAATTAATAATTTAAGAAAGAATAGAGGTACAGAGAGATACATAAAGTGCATATATACTAATGTCAGAAGCCTCGCCAACAAAATGGACGAATTAGAATTAATGTTGTTGGAGCATAATTATGACATGGTGGGGATATCTGAAACATGGCTGGATGAGAGCCATGACTGGGCTGTTAACTTGCAGGGCTGTAGTCTGTTCAGAAATGACCGAACGGATGAGCAAGGGGGAGGTGTGTGTCTATATGTAAAATCATCCTTAAAACCCATCCTGCGTGATAATATAGGTGAATCTAATGAAAATGTAGAGTCCCTGTGGGTGGAGATAAGGGGAGGGGGAAAAAATAATAAATTACTGATAGGGGTTTGTTATAAGTCTCCAAAAATAATGGAAGCAACGGAGAATATCCTCATAAAGCAAATAGATGAAGCTGCGACTCACGGAGAAGTCATTACTATGGGGGACTTTAACTACCCTGAAATACATTGGGGAACAGAAACCTGCAGTTCCAGCAAAGGTAATCGGTTTTGGACAACTATGAGAGACCTTTCACAACTGGTTCAGGACCCAACAAGAAGGGGGGCACTGCTAGACCTCATATTAACCAACAGGCCAGACCGCATAGCAAATATAAGGGTTTGGGGTCACTTGGGGAATAGTGATCACAAAATAATACGTTTTCATGTATCCTTTAATAAGATGTGTAGTAGAGGGGTTACAAGGACACTAAACATCAGGAAGGCAAATTTACAACCGATGAGAGATGATCTTGGTGCAATTAACTGGGACGATATCCTGAGACATAAAAATACACAAAGAAAATGTGAGACGTTTATTAACATCCTGGATAGGACCTGTGCACAGTATATGTAGCGCCCCCACTGCCGCAGGGCCGAGGGGTACCCGGTACCGGGCCTCTGGGTCTCTGCTCTGGGGTTGTCACGGTGGCTAGACCCGGTCCGTGACCCTGCTGAGGGGCGCCCAATGAAAGGTGTGGGTGGTGATGATGTTGTAGTGGTGCGGTGCAGGTCACAGTAAATAACAGGGACACCAGGTTGCAGTCTCTTTACCTTTTTACTGAAGGTTTGGAGGTACCCAATCCAGAGCACTGTTAACAGGGCTGGCTGAGACCTGCCAGTCCAACGGCACATCCGGAGTTCCCTTTTCAGGTGGGAATCAGTGTCTACCTTCTAGCGCCTGTGTGTTGTAGTCCTTCCCTGCTGAGCACCCCAGGATAGTCCTCACAACTTATTCTGTCTGTCTCTGATGTTCATTCTCTCCGTCCCCCAGATGATATGGCTAGGACGCACCCGTATGATGGGGTAGGCCTGGAGTTCTTCCGGGACTCTAGAGTCGCCCCTCTCCCACAGCTGCCTCCGTTGTCTGCTTAGGTGTTTAAGTGAGACAGCCAACCTATAATTAGCTGCCCTGCCGTGGTTTGAAGTAATGCTTAAAGTCTCTTACTTTCTCGGCGTTCCGGCCACCGACTGTTTGCGCCTCAGAAGGATGTTGCCTCGATCTTACAGCACGACTCCTTCTGGTCCTATCGCCTCTTTGCTGTATTCCTGTTTTCTCACTTAGCACAATAAACCTCGCTTCTTGTCCTTTCTTAGGAATCTGTCAGGATCCCATCCCTGACAGGTCCTCTCTCTCGCTCTTCCCAGTTACTTCTCTCTGTCTTCCTGTCCAACCCCCAGTTTTACCAGAGTGTGAGGAGTGGCCTACTAGATAGAACCACTCCCCCTGGTGGCCGGAGTGTGAAGTGTAGTGTGAGTGTTACCTGGTCAGGTGAACTCCTTTAGTGCAGTCAGACGTAACATCACTCCCCTTAGTGGCAGAGCGACATTACTGCAACGACCAGGACTCTGGGGCGTTGCACTCCCCCCCGGTTAAATCCAGTACTCCCGGACTGGGAAAACAAGAACAACAATACATGTTAACAGAAAACACACAAAATTTTTGAAATATCATAAACAATTAAACATAACAGTGCTCCCCTTTATGGGAGGTGAGGACTCTTGAACGTTGCGAAAGTTAGGTCATGCACAGTTTATGACTCTCAGTTCAGTGGTTGAAACAGCGGGGACCCCGGGTAAACAAAGGAGTCCCCTTTTAGAAGTTTTTGGAGCAATTCACTGTCCATTACTCCGTTGTCCATTTTTAAAACCTGTAACAGAAGATATGCACACAAACATTTTCAACCAAATAGCAGCCCTCATTAATACCTCCAAGTTTTGTAGCAGAGGGGAGTTTGATTCTGAGTGCTGCGTGTGGACCTTCGCAGGGCAGTCGTCGCTATTGACCTACCAGGGCCCGCTATGCTTGCTACCGCCGGTGTAGTGCACTGTCTTCTGGCTACACTTCTAGTGAGTCTGGGTAGCACTGGCAGGCTAGAGCTCTCAGGGCTGCTGCTACCAACAGTGGGTACGGCAGACTCGCCGATAGCAGAGGGAGGATTTGCTATTTCAACGGTCGGCACCGCATCTTCAGGTAGGGCTTGTTGAGGCTGCGGGGCCGGATGATCTGGTACCACCATTGTTTCTGGTGGGTTTGGCTGGGGGAACGTTGGAACAGGTACCACGATGGCCTGATTTATCTGAGTCCAGGACTGGGGAAAGTCACCAAGGACAGTGTGGATCATCTTCTCCTTTTCTACAGGTGGGGAGGTTCCTGGATCCATTTCCCTTGCTCTCAGCTTATCAGGGCAGGCTTTAAGGTGGTCCCTGGATATCACCGTCGAGGTCTCCCCTCCATCCTTGCTGATTTGGCAAACCTTCGTGTTGTCAAAATCGGATGGCAGGACGGTATACGGTTCTGCTTCCCATTGGTCGTCGAGTTTGTGCAGCCTGCTCTTTCGTTTGAGTACGTGCTCACCTGGTGGCAAAGGAATTGCAGGGGCATGCTGGTTGTAGTCCCATTCCTGCTTTTGCCTGGCCTGAGCAAGGCTTCTTTCCACGCATTCTTGTACCTTGCGGTACTTTTGCCGCCTCTCGGTATCCCAATTGGCATCTGGCGAGGTGTCTTCGGGGGTTAGGACCCCCATGTCCAGATCAACGGGTAACTTGCTAGACCTTCCTCGCATTAGGTATGCTGGAGTGCAGTTGGTGGAATTTACTGGGATGTGATTATATATGTCCACCAAGTCAGGCAACTTCATTGCCCACAGGCTCCGTTTCTCTACGGGCAAGGTCTTTAGTAAGTCGATCACCACCTGGTTCATCTTTTCGCACATCCCATTGGTTTGGGGATGGTATGGTGTGGTTCTGATCTTCTTACACCCGTACAGTTGGCAGAACTCTTGGAACACCTCTGCTTCGAATGCTGGTCCCTGATCGGTCAGTACCTTCTCCGGGTAGCCATGGGGCCTACAAAAGTACTGCTGGAAGGCCTTGGCGGCCGTCCTGGCTGTTAGATCCTTGACAGGCACAACCACCAAAAATCTGGAGTAGTGATCCACAATGGTAAGAGCGTAGACATAGCCTGACCGGCTAGGTGTCAGCTTCACATGGTCCAGCGTGACCAGTTCGAGCGGCCGCCTGGTGATGATAGGCTGCAAGGGAGCCCGCTGGCTGCCACGGTCCCTCCTGCGTAGGCTACATGGACCGCACTCTCGACACCACTTCTCAATGGCTCTCTTCATGCCAATCCAATAGAACCTCCCTCGGAGTAGCCTCTCCAGCTTCTTCCACCCGAAGTGTCCGGCTCCATCGTGGTAGGCTCCTAGAACCATGGGCGCATCTTGCCTTGGCACTACTATCTGCCATACCAATTCGTGAGTACGTGGGTCGATGCTTTTCCGGCACAGCTTGCCATCATGGATAAACAGTTTGCTTCTCCCCTTCCACAGCTGTTGGGTCTCCTGTAGATCATCTGGGCCGGGATGCAATCCTGCCTGCGTCAAGAGCTCTTTCACCCGACGGATCGCGGGGTCACCATCCTGGGTTTCCGCCCATCCGTGATGGGGCAGGGGATTCAGCGTGGCATCCGGTTGATTCTTGTGCCTGTTCTTCACATGATGGGAGTTCTGAGTGGCTTTGGGGCGATGGAATGCAGGCAGCTCCACCTCTTCAAGTGCCTCCGGGTCTTCCCCCGTTTCTGGCAAATTGGGCATTCGAGACAAGGCATCGGCATTTGCATTCTTGTGTCCTGCCCGGTACTTGATGGTGAAGTCGTAGTTGGACAGCCGGGCCATCCACCGCTGCTCCAACGCCCCGAGTTTGGCGGTATCCAGATGCGTTAGCGGATTGTTATCCGTGAAGACGGTGAATTTCGCTGAGGCCAGGTAGTGTTTGAACCTCTCTGTCACTGCCCAGATGATGGCAAGGAATTCCAGCTTAAAGGAGCTGTAGTTGTCAGGGTTCCTTTCCGTGGGATGAAGTTTCCTGCTGGCGTAAGCGATTACCTTCTCCTTGCCTTTCTGGACCTGGGACAGCACGGCTCCCAATCCTACATTGCTGGCATCCGTGTACAGCACAAATGGTTGGTCGTATTCGGGGTAGGCCAGTACCTCTTCTCCCGTCAGTGACGACTTTAAGCAAGTGAAGGATTCCTCCAGCCCCTCGTTCCAATCAAATGGAGTGTTCCTCCCCTTGGTCTTCTTTGATTGGCCCACCAACAGGTTTTGCAAGGGCGCGGCTTTCTTGGTGAAGTCCTTAATGAACCTCCGGTAATAGCCTACCAGCCCGAGGAACTGCCGGACTTCATGCAGGTTGCCGGGCTTTGGCCAGTCCTGGATCACCGTGACCTTGTTGGGGTCTGGGACCACTCCTTCGGCGCTCACCACATGGCCCAAGTACTGCACTTTTGGTTTCAGCAAATGACATTTGGACGGTTTCACCTTTAAGCCAAAGTTGGACAGGGCTTCAAACACCTCAGCCAGGTGCTTCAGATGGTCTTCGTAGGTCTTAGAGAAGACAATGACATCATCCAAATACAGCAGTACGGTTTCAAAGTTCTTGTGCCCCAGACAGCACTCCATCATCCTCTGGAACGTCCCCGGGGCATTGCACAATCCGAAGGGCATGTAGTTGAATTCGCAGAGACCCATCGGTGTCGTGAATGCCGTCTTCTCTTTGTCCGCCTCCGCCACGGGAACCTGCCAGTACCCACTGGTGAGATCTAAGGTAGAGAAGTAGTTAGCAGATTTTAAGGCAGCCAGAGACTCCTCTATCCTGGGCAGTGGGTATGCATCCTTATGTGTAATGCGATTCAACTGCCTGTAATCAACGCACATCCTCATTGTGCCATCTTTCTATTTAACAAGGACTAATGGAGCTGCCCAGGGGCTACAACTGTCTCTCACCACCCCAGCCTCCTTCATTTCTCGCAACATGTCCTTGGCACACTGGTAATGAGCTGGGGGTACAGGGCGGTATCTCTCTTTTATGGGCCGGTGATCTCCCGTGGGGATGTGATGTTGGATCCCTTTCACCTGTCCAAAATCTAAGGGGTGTTTGCTGAATACCTGCTCGTACTCGTGAACCACCCTGTAGGCCCCCTGTTTTTGATGGGCTGGGGTAGAGTCAGTGCCCACATGCAATTCCTGACACCAATCTTTCGAGTGCCCTGCAGAACTGTTGTCCTCCGCCACGTTTGACGGGACCAAGCGTTCAGGTGTCTGTATCACACTATTATTGACAACGAACAGTTTGGCGAGCGTGGCATACTTGGTGAGGTGAACCTCTTCCTCCCCACAAATGAGGACACGTACGGGCACCCTCCCTTGGCGGACGTCGACCACCCCCCGGGCTGTCAGGATAGTAGGCCTATTGTCTGAGTATACGGGTTCTACCAAGGCCTGGTAGTCCTTACCCCTGAGGCCTATGGCTGCCCGACTCCATATTAACATCTCACTCCTGAGGGGTATCGCGATGGGGTTTGAATCACTCACAGTGACACGACCAATCTCACCACCAGTCAGCTCTACCTGCTGTCTCTGCATCAGAGCTCTGATTTCTTTTTGCAGGGCGCGTTGTTCACTATGGCCAGCGGTTTCTGCTACCTGTTGCAACAAAACAATAACTTCTGCAAGACAATTTTCTATAACATTAGTACCGATGGTCATCATGGGATTACATTCACGGCCGTCAATATCAACAATTACAATCCCTTGGGCCTTCAGTTCCACCCGCCCCACCTTGATGGTGACCTCTTTATATCCCACTTGTGGCAACGGCTGACCATTACTGGCTATGATGGTGAAATTGTCATCGGGGCCACGAGTAATATCGGTGTCCTCCCAATACCGTTTATAAAGCACGTAAGGCATAGTCGTCACCTGAGAATCGGTGTCCAGCAAAGCGTTCATGGGGATACCGTCGACCACGACAGGAAGAACTGGTCGCCCTCCAACGTATTTGGCTCTCCAATGCTGCAGGCCTGATCGTCCTACTCCTGGGGGTTGGCCCTTTGCCCCAGGGGTTGCTCATTTAAAGGACAGTACCTTGCAAGGTGGCCCACCTGGTGACAGCGGCGGCAGATGGGTCGTCCGTCCGGATGGAAGCGATCGCTGTCCCGGCCTCTGGTCGGTGGAGTCCTCCTCTGTCGCATCCAGGGGACATCTTCTGGTCTGGAGGCCAGCGGGATCTTCTCCTTGGGGGCCTCCTGTAGGGACTGCACCGTCCGGGCCAGGGCAGCAACGCTCTTGGTCAGCTCCTGCATCTGGAGGCGGAGTCCTGCAGGGGAGTCGTCCTCTAGGCTCTGGGCGTCGGCCTCGGTGGCAACTGGGGCATCCGACGCCACCTCCTGGTGGTATGTGAGAGCGGGACGCCTGGGTGGTATTGTGCGGCTGGGTTGTCGCTCCTGCAGCGCCTGGATAGCTTTATCCTTGAATTGCGCAAAAGTCAAGTCTGGATTCTGCATGGCCAGGAAGTGTAATTGGCCCCTTTGGTGACTGCACAGGAGCCCCTCAATGAACCGCTCTTTCAGGAGTTTATACTCATCTTGCATGCTGCCGGGGTCACTCTGCTTAATGGCCCGCAGCGCCTCCTGGAGATTAAGGGCATAGTCCCGTAAGCTATCCTGCGGTCTCTGTTTGCATCCATGGAAAGTCAGTTTAATTTCTGTAGCAGTGTGGGTATCAAACGTGGCTTTGAGCTTTGCAAAAACCTGCTGCGCAGTTCCCTTATCCGCGGCGGGCCAGGACTTCACTTCCCTCAAAGCCGGCCCGAAGAGTTGGCCGATTATCATATGAACCTTCTGTGGCTCCGTCAGGGGATAGAACTCGAGCAGGCTGCAGATTCCCTCTTTAAAATCAGTTAATGTGTGCGACTCCCCGGAGTATCGCGGGAGCCAGGCCGCTCCGGGCAGGTGTGGCATAGAGAAGGGCATTATGGCCTCTGTGGTAGCGGCAGTGTCCGACTGGTTGATGGGGGCAGCGGGCTCTGCGGCCACCGGTGGTGATATTAGGGCCGCGGCTACATCCGCTAAGGGGACCGGAGCTGCCTCTGCGTTCACGGCTGCGACCGCCGCCTCCGCTTCCCCTGACTCGGACATGGCTGTCTGTTGTGAAATTGGATTTTGGGCTCCCCCGGTGGCCACTGGTGGAATTGAACTCGTGTGCATCATCCCCTCTGTTCACCTGTTCCCATCAGGATGTGGGAGTCGCTATTTAACCTTGCTCCTCTGTCACTTCCATGCCGGTCAACATTGTATTCAGAAGCCTTTCTGTGCATGTTCCTGCTGCTAGACAACTCCCAGATAAGTTGGACTTTAGTCCTCGTTTGTTTTTGCATTTTGTTCCAGTTCACAGCTGTAGTTTCGTTTCTGTGTCTGGAAAGCTCTTGTGATCTGAAATTGCCACTCTGATGTTATGAGTTAATACTAGAGTCTTAAAGTAATTTCAGGATGGCGTTTTGATAGGGTTTTCAGCTGACCATGAAAGTGCCCTTTCTGTCTTCCTGCTATCTAGTAAGCGGACCTCAATTTTGCTAAACCTATTTTCATACTACGTTTGTCATTTCATCTAAAATCACCGCCAATATATGTGGGGGCCTCTGTCTGCCTTTCGGGGAAATTTCTCTAGAGGTGAGCCAGGACTATATTTTCCTCTGCCAGGATTAGTTAGTCCTCCGGCCGGCGCTGGGCGTCTAGGGATAAAACGCAGGCAACGCTACCCGGCTACTGTTAGTTGTGCGGCAGGTTTAGTTCATGGTCAGTTTAGTTCCCATCCTTCCAAGAGCTAGTTCTATGTTTGCTGGGCTATGTTCTCTTGCCATTGAGAACCATAACAGTTTGACCGGCCATAAAGGGTTAAATTAATTGACAGAGAAAGGAGAGAAAAGAGAAGTCTGCTGAAGATTTTTTTTTTTTTTTTTTTTCCCTTCAGTTCTGAGTGTGCTTGTAATTGAATTTCTTGCAAGTCTGCCTATATTGCAGCCTTTCTCTCTCTCTCTCCTTCTAATCCTGGAATGGCTCTGTGTTCACCTGTTTAAAATGGATATTCAGAGTTTAGCTGCTGGTTTGAATAATCTCACCACGAAAGTTCAAAATTTACAAGATTTTGTTGTTCAGGTTCCTATATCTGAACCTAGAATTCCTTTGCCTGAATTTTTCTCAGGGAATAGATCTTGCTTTCAAAATTTTAAAAATAATTGCAAGTTGTTTTTGTCCCTGAAATCTCGCTCTGCTGGAGATCCTGCTCAGCAGGTCAGGATTGTGATTTCCTTGCTTCGGGGCGACCCTCAGGATTGGGCTTTTGCATTGGCTCCAGGGGATCCTGCGTTGCTCAATGTGGATGCGTTTTTTCTGGCCTTGGGGTTGCTTTATGAGGAACCTCAGTTAGAACTTCAGGCGGAAAAGGCCTTGATGTCCCTATCTCAGGGGCAAGACGAAGCTGAAATATACTGCCAGAAATTCCGTAAATGGGCTGTGCTTACTCAGTGGAATGAGTGCGCCCTGGCGGCGAATTTCAGAGAGGGTCTCTCTGATGCCATTAAGGATGTTATGGTGGGGTTCCCTGTGCCTGCGGGTCTGAATGAGTCCATGACAATGGCTATCCAGATCGATAGGCGTCTGCGGGAGCGCAAACCTGTGCACCATTTGGCGGTGTCTACTGAGAAGACGCCAGAGAATATGCAATGTGATAGAATTCTGTCCAGAAGTGAACGGCAGAATTTTAGACGAAAAAATGGGTTGTGCTTCTATTGCGGTGATTCAACTCATGTTATATCAGCATGCTCTAAGCGTACTAAGAAGCTTGATAAGTCCGTTTCAATTGGCACTTTACAGTCTAAGTTTATTCTATCTGTGACCCTGATTTGTTCTTTATCATCTATTACCGCGGATGCCTATGTCGACTCTGGCGCCGCTTTGAGTCTTATGGATTGGTCCTTTGCCAAACGCTGTGGGTATGATTTGGAGCCTCTTGAAACTCCTATACCCCTGAAGGGGATTGACTCCACCCCATTGGCTAGCAATAAACCACAATACTGGACACAAGTAACTATGCGGATTAATCCGGATCACAAGGAGATTATTCGCTTTCTTGTGCTGTATAACCTACATGATGTGTTGGTGCTTGGATTGCCATGGCTGCAATCTCATAACCCAGTCCTTGACTGGAAAGCTATGTCTGTGTTAGGCTGGGGATGTAAGGGGACGCATGGGGATGTACCTGTGGTTTCCATTTCATCATCTATTCCCTCTGAGATTCCTGAATTCTTGACGGAATATCGTGACGTTTTTGAAGAACCTAAGCTTGGTTCATTACCTCCGCACCGGGAGTGCGATTGTGCCATAGATTTGATTCCGGGTAGTAAATACCCTAAGGGTCGTTTATTTAATCTGTCTGTGCCTGAACATGCTGCTATGCGAGAATATATAAAGGAGTCCTTGGAAAAGGGACATATTCGTCCTTCGTCATCTCCCTTAGGAGCCGGTTTTTTCTTTGTGGCTAAGAAAGATGGCTCTTTGAGGCCGTGTATTGATTATCGGCTTTTGAATAAAATCACGGTTAAATATCAATATCCGTTGCCACTGATGACTGATTTGTTTGCTCACATAAAGGGGGCCAAGTGGTTCTCTAAGATAGATCTCCGTGGGGCGTATAATTTGGTGCGAATTAAGCAGGAGGATGAGTGGAAAACCGCATTTAATACGCCCGAGGGCCACTTTGAGTATTTGGTGATGCCTTTTGGTCTTTCAAATGCCCCTTCAGTCTTTCAGTCCTTTATGCATGACATTTTCCGTGATTATTTGGATAAATTTATGATTGTGTATCTGGATGATATTTTGATTTTTTCGGATGACTGGGACTCTCATGTCCAGCAGGTCAGGAGGGTTTTTCAGGTTTTGCGGTCTAATTCCTTGTGTGTGAAGGGTTCTAAGTGCGTTTTTGGGGTTCAAAAGATTTCCTTTTTGGGATATATTTTTTCCCCCTCTTCCATCGAGATGGATCCTGTCAAGGTTCAGGCTATTTGTGATTGGACCCAGCCCTCTTCTCTTAAGAGTCTTCAGAAATTTTTGGGCTTTGCTAACTTTTATCGTCGATTTATTGCTGGTTTTTCTGATGTTGTTAAACCATTGCCTGATTTGACTAAGAAGGGTGCTGATGTTGCTGATTGGTCCCCTGTTGCTGTGGAGGCCTTTCGGGAGCTTAAGCGCCGCTTTTCTTCCGCCCCTGTGTTGCGTCAGCCTGATGTTGCTCTTCCTTTTCAGGTTGAGGTCGACGCTTCTGAAATCGGAGCTGGGGCGGTTTTGTCGCAGAGAAGTTCCGATTGCTCCGTGATGAGACCTTGTGCTTTTTTCTCGCGTAAATTTTCGCCCGCCGAGCGGAATTATGATGTTGGGAATCGGGAGCTTTTGGCCATGAAGTGGGCTTTTGAGGAGTGGCGTCATTGGCTTGAGGGGGCTAGACATCAGGTGGTGGTATTGACTGACCACAAAAATCTAATTTATCTTGAGTCCGCCAGACGCCTGAATCCTAGACAGGCGCGCTGGTCGTTGTTTTTCTCTCGGTTTAATTTTGTGGTGTCCTACCTGCCGGGTTCTAAGAATGTTAAGGCGGATGCCCTTTCTAGGAGTTTTGAGCCTGACTCCCCTGGTAATTCTGAACCTACAGGTATCCTTAAGGATGGAGTGATATTGTCTGCCGTTTCTCCAGACCTGCGACGGGCCTTGCAGGAGTTTCAGGCGGATAGACCTGATCGTTGCCCACCTGGTAGACTGTTTGTTCCTGATGATTGGACCAGTAAAGTCATTTCTGAGGTTCATTCTTCTGCGTTGGCAGGTCATCCTGGAATCTTTGGTACCAGGGATTTGGTGGCAAGGTCCTTCTGGTGGCCTTCCCTGTCTCGAGATGTGCGAGGCTTCGTGCAGTCTTGTGACGTTTGTGCTCGGGCCAAGCCTTGTTGTTCTCGGGCTAGTGGATTGTTGTTGCCCTTGCCTATCCCGAAGAGGCCCTGGACGCACATCTCGATGGATTTTATTTCGGATCTTCCTGTTTCTCAGAAGATGTCTGTCATCTGGGTGGTGTGTGACCGTTTTTCTAAGATGGTCCATTTGGTTCCCCTGCCTAAGTTGCCTTCTTCTTCCGAGTTGGTTCCTCTGTTTTTTCAAAATGTGGTCCGTTTGCATGGTATTCCGGAGAATATCGTTTCTGACAGAGGAACCCAATTCGTGTCTAGATTTTGGCGAGCATTCTGTGCTAGGATGGGCATAGATTTGTCTTTCTCGTCTGCTTTCCATCCTCAGACTAATGGCCAGACCGAGCGGACGAATCAGACCTTGGAGACATATTTGAGGTGTTTTGTGTCTGCAGATCAGGATGATTGGGTTGCTTTTTTGCCTTTAGCGGAGTTTGCCCTCAATAATCGGGCCAGCTCTGCCACCTTGGTGTCTCCTTTTTTCTGTAATTCGGGGTTTCATCCTCGATTTTCTTCTGGTCAGGTGGAATCTTCGGATTGTCCTGGAGTGGATGCTGTGGTGGAGAGGTTGCATCAGATTTGGGGGCAGGTGGTGGACAATTTGAAGTTGTCCCAGGAGAAGACTCAGCTTTTTGCCAACCGCCGGCGTCGGGTTGGTCCTCGGCTTTGTGTTGGGGACTTGGTGTGGTTGTCTTCTCGTTTTGTCCCTATGAGGGTTTCTTCTCCTAAGTTTAAGCCTCGGTTCATCGGCCCGTACAAGATATTGGAGATTCTTAACCCTGTGTCCTTCCGTTTGGACCTCCCTGCATCTTTTTCTATTCATAATGTTTTTCATCGGTCATTATTGCGCAGGTATGAGGTACCGGTTGTGCCTTCCGTTGAGCCTCCTGCTCCGGTGTTGGTTGAGGGCGAGTTGGAGTACGTTGTGGAAAAAATCTTGGACTCCCGTGTTTCCAGACGGAAACTCCAGTATCTGGTCAAATGGAAGGGATACGGTCAGGAGGATAATTCTTGGGTGACTGCCTCTGATGTTCATGCCTCCGATCTGGTCCGTGCCTTTCATAGGGCTCATCCTGATCGCCCTGGTGGTTCTGGTGAGGGTTCGGTGCCCCCTCCTTGAGGGGGGGGTACTGTTGTGAAATTGGATTTTGGGCTCCCCCGGTGGCCACTGGTGGAATTGAACTCGTGTGCATCATCCCCTCTGTTCACCTGTTCCCATCAGGATGTGGGAGTCGCTATTTAACCTTGCTCCTCTGTCACTTCCATGCCGGTCAACATTGTATTCAGAAGCCTTTCTGTGCATGTTCCTGCTGCTAGACAACTCCCAGATAAGTTGGACTTTAGTCCTCGTTTGTTTTTGCATTTTGTTCCAGTTCACAGCTGTAGTTTCGTTTCTGTGTCTGGAAAGCTCTTGTGATCTGAAATTGCCACTCTGATGTTATGAGTTAATACTAGAGTCTTAAAGTAATTTCAGGATGGCGTTTTGATAGGGTTTTCAGCTGACCATGAAAGTGCCCTTTCTGTCTTCCTGCTATCTAGTAAGCGGACCTCAATTTTGCTAAACCTATTTTCATACTACGTTTGTCATTTCATCTAAAATCACCGCCAATATATGTGGGGGCCTCTGTCTGCCTTTCGGGGAAATTTCTCTAGAGGTGAGCCAGGACTATATTTTCCTCTGCCAGGATTAGTTAGTCCTCCGGCCGGCGCTGGGCGTCTAGGGATAAAACGCAGGCAACGCTACCCGGCTACTGTTAGTTGTGCGGCAGGTTTAGTTCATGGTCAGTTTAGTTCCCATCCTTCCAAGAGCTAGTTCTATGTTTGCTGGGCTATGTTCTCTTGCCATTGAGAACCATAACAGCTGTCCCTTCCTCCCACTAACCTGCTGGAGGTTGGAGTTTCTCTTCCGGGGTTGGCACTTTACCGCGCTTTCTCGTTCCGCGCTTCTTTTGACCGGTTCCGCCCATGAAGCTAAGGCTCCTCCCTCCGTGCGCGGCAATGGCGAATTGTGGCGGGAACTCTTGGCAGCAATTGGCAATACACAGTCTTTCCAATAAGTCACAGTCCAAGCACAACAAATCACAGTTCCAAGGCACACATGACCTGATTCTTCAGGCTTAAGTACATCCTGTTCATGACGCCAAGTTGTAGCGCCCCCACTGCCGCAGGGCCGAGGGGTACCCGGTACCGGGCCTCTGGGTCTCTGCTCTGGGGTTGTCACGGTGGCTAGACCCGGTCCGTGACCCTGCTGAGGGGCGCCCAATGAAAGGTGTGGGTGGTGATGATGTTGTAGTGGTGCGGTGCAGGTCACAGTAAATAACAGGGACACCAGGTTGCAGTCTCTTTACCTTTTTACTGAAGGTTTGGAGGTACCCAATCCAGAGCACTGTTAACAGGGCTGGCTGAGACCGGCCAGTCCAACGGCACATCCGGAGTTCCCTTTTCAGGTGGGAATCAGTGTCTACCTTCTAGCGCCTGTGTGTTGTAGTCCTTCCCTGCTGAGCACCCCAGGATAGTCCTCACAACTTATTCTGTCTGTCTCTGATGTTCATTCTCTCCGTCCCCCAGATGATATGGCTAGGACGCACCCGTATGACGGGGTAGGCCTGGAGTTCTTCCGGGACTCTAGAGTCGCCCCTCTCCCACAGCTGCCTCCGTTGTCTGCTTAGGTGTTTAAGTGAGACAGCCAACCTATAATTAGCTGCCCTGCCGTGGTTTGAAGTAATGCTTAAAGTCTCTTACTTTCTCGGCGTTCCGGCCACCGACTGTTTGCGCCTCAGAAGGATGTTGCCTCGATCTTACAGCACGACTCCTTCTGGTCCTATCGCCTCTTTGCTGTATTCCTGTTTTCTCACTTAGCACAATAAACCTCGCTTCTTGTCCTTTCTTAGGAATCTGTCAGGATCCCATCCCTGACAGGTCCTCTCTCTCGCTCTTCCCAGTTACTTCTCTCTGTCTTCCTGTCCAACCCCCAGTTTTACCAGAGTGTGAGGAGTGGCCTACTAGATAGAACCACTCCCCCTGGTGGCCGGAGTGTGAAGTGTAGTGTGAGTGTTACCTGGTCAGGTGAACTCCTTTAGTGCAGTCAGACGTAACATCACTCCCCTTAGTGGCAGAGCGACATTACTGCAACGACCAGGACTCTGGGGCGCTGCATATATACCGTATGGGATTAAACATACTAGAAATAGGAGGAAACCAATATGGCTAAATAGAGCTGTAAGGGGCGCAATAAGTGACAAAAAGAAAGCATTTAGAGAATTAAAGGATGTAGGTAGTGATGAGGCATTAAATAAATACAGAAAATTAAATAAATTCTGTAAAAAGCAAATCAAGGCAGCAAAGATTGAGATGGAGAGACTCATTGCCAGAGAGAGTAAAAATAATCCCAAACTACGTAAATAGTAAGAAACTAAAAAAATGATAGTGCTGGCCTCCTTAAAAATAGTCTTGGTGAAATGGTGGATGAGGATGAGGAAAAAGCCAATATGCTAAATGACTTTTTTTCATCAGTATTTACACAATAAAATTCCATGAGTGACAATATGATCAGTGATAACAAAAATTCCCCATTAAGTGTCACCTGCTTAACCCAGCAGGAAGTGAGGCGGCGTCTAAAAATCACTAAAATTGACAAATCTCCGGGCCCAGATGGGATCCACCCCAGAGTACTGCAGAAATTAAGTGCAGGCATTGATAGACCATTATTCTTAATCTTTAAAGACTCCATAATTACAGGGTCTGTACCACAGGACTAGCGTATAGCAAATGTGGTGACAATATTCAAAAAGGGGACAACATCTGAACTCGGAAATTTTAGGCCAGTAAGCTTAACCTCTACTGTGGGTAAAATCCTGGAGGGTATTCTAAGGGATGCTATGCTGGAGTATCTGAAGAGGAATAACCTCATGACCCAATATCAACATGGGCTTACTAGGAACCGTTCCTGTCAGAAAAATCTGATAAATTTCTATGAAGAGGTAAGTTCCGGCCTGGACCAAGGGAACCCAATGGACGTACTGTATATGGGCTTTTCAAAAGCTTTTGATACGGTGCCACACAAAAGGTTGATACATAAAATGAGAATAATGGGGATAGGGGAAAATATGTGCAAGTGGGTTAAGAGTTGGCTCAGGGATAGGAAACAAAGGGTGGTTATTAATGGAGCACACTCGGACTGGGTCTCGGTTAGCAGTGGGGTACCACAGGGGTCAGTATTGGGCCCTCTTCTTTTTAACATATTTATTAATAACCTTGTAGGGGGCATACAGAGCAGAATTTCAATATTTTCAGATGACACTAAACTCTGCAGGGTAATCAATACAGAGGAGGACAATTTTATATTACAGGATGATTTATGTAAACTAGAAGCTTGGGCTGATAAATGGCAAATGAGCTTTAATGGGGATAAATGTAAGGCCATGCACTTGGGTAGAAGTAATAAGATGTATAACTATGTGCTTAATTCTAAAACTCTGGGCAAAACCGTCAATGAAACAGACCTGGGAGTATGGGTGGATGACAAACTCACATTTAGTGGCCAGTGTCAGGCAGCTGCTACAAAGACAAATAAAATAATGGGATGCATTAAAAGAGGCATAGATGCTCATGGGGAGAACATAATTTTACCTCTATACAAATCACTAGTTCGACCACACTTAGATTACTGTGTACAGTTCTGGTCTCCGGTGTATAAGAAAGACATAGCTGAACTAAAGCGGGTGCAGAGAAGAGCAACCAAGGTTATTAGAGGACTCGGGGGTCTGCAATACCAAGATAGATTATTACACTTGGGGCTATTTAGTTTGGAAAAACGAAGGCTAAGGGGTGATCTTATGTTAATGTATAAATAAATGAGGGGACAGTACAAAGACCTTTCTGATGATCTTTTTAATCATAGACCTGAGACAGGGACAAGGGGGCATCCTCTACGTCTGGAGGAAAGAAGGTTTAAGCATAATAACAGATGCGGATTCTTTACTGTAAGAGCAGTGAGACTATGGAACTCTCTGCCATATGATGTTGTAATGAGTGATTCATTACTTAAATTTAAGAGGGGACTGGATGCCTTTCTTGAAAAGTATAATGTTACAGGTTATGTATTCTAGATTCACAGATTCACAGATCTACATCTCTGGACCAGATACCACCTCCCTACTAACCAGAATCCCTCAATGTCTGTCCACTATTTCATCCTTCTTCTCTGCTAGATTTCTGAAACTTAACATGGACAAAACAGAATTCATCATCTTTCCCCCATCTCACGCGACCCCCCCAATGAACCTATCCATTACAGTACATGGCTGCCCACTCTCCCCAGTCCCACAAGCTCGCTGCCTCGGGGTAATCCTTGACGCTGATCTCTCCTTCAAACCACATATCCAAGCCCTTTCCACTTCATACTGACTTCAACTCACAAAAATTTCACGAATCCGTACATTCCTCAACCAAGAATCTGCAAAAACCCTAGTCCATGCCCTCATCATCTCTCGCCTTGACAACTGCAACCTCCTGCTCTGTGGCCTCCCCTCTAACACTCTCGCACCCCTCCAATCTATTCTAAACTCTGCTGCCCAACTAATCCACCTGTCCCCCCGCTATTCCCCGGCCTCTCCCATCTGTCAATCCCTTCACTGGCTCCCCATTGCCCAGAGACTCCACTACAAAACCCTAACCATGACGTACAAAGCCATCCACAACCTGTCTCCTCCATACATCTGTGACCTTGTCCCCCGGTACTTACCTACACGCAACCTCCGATCCTCACAAGATCTCCTTCTCTACTCCTCTCTTATCTCCTCTTCCCACAATCGTATACAAGATTTCTCTCACGTATCACCCCTACTCTGGAACCCTCTACCACAACACATCAGACTCTCGCCTACCATCGAAACCTTCAAAAAGAGCCTGAAGACCCACCTCTTCCAACAAGCCTACAACCTGCAGTAACCACCGATCAACCAAACCGCTGCATGACCAGCTCTATCCTCACCTACTGTATTCTCACCCATCCTTTGTAGATTGTGAACCTTCGAGGGCAGGGTCCTCTCTCCTCCTGTACTAGTTATGACTTGTATTGTTTAAGATTATTGTACTTGTTTTTATTATGTATACCCCTCCTCACATGTAAAGCGCCATGGAATAAATGGCGCTATAACAATAAATAATAATAATAATAATGATTTCTTGGGTGTT
Organism: Ranitomeya variabilis; assembly: GCF_051348905.1. Classification (NCBI taxonomy): domain Eukaryota; kingdom Metazoa; phylum Chordata; class Amphibia; order Anura; family Dendrobatidae; genus Ranitomeya; species Ranitomeya variabilis. The sequence goes on from NC_135237.1 coordinate 176,298,093, forward strand.
GATCCAGGGAACTAGTCTGATTGCCGTATGTGGAGTCGGGAAGGAATTTTTTTCCCCAAAGTGGAGCTTACTCTTTGCCACATGGTTTTTTTTTTGCCTTCCTCTGGATCAACATGTTAGGGCATGTTAGGTTAGGCTATGGGTTGAACTAGATGGACTTAAAGTCTTCCTTCAACCTTAATAACTATGTTACTTTCTGTACCCACTATATATACAGTAGCTTATTCTCTATGTCTCTGAACATAACTCGCCATCAAACTCAACCGTGCTCAAAAGGTTCATGCAGCCTTCATCTACCCCCCATTTCCTCAAGATGGTTGTACAATCATTATTATTATTATTAATTTTTATATTGCCATTTATTCTATGGCGCTTTACACGTGGAAGGGGCAATTATAGACAAGTACAATAAACAAGCAAAACAAGGCTCACACAAGTACAGAGGGAGAGAGGACCTTGCCCGCGGGGGCTCACAGTCTACAGGGGATGGGTGAGGATACACTGGGAGAGGGTAGAGCTAGTTGTGCGGCGGTTCAGCAGACTAAGAATCACTGCAGGTTGTAGGCTTTTCGGAAGAGGTGGGTCTTCAGGTTCTTTTTGAAGGTGTCCGTGGTAGGCGAGAGTCTGATGTGTTGGGGTAGAGAGTTCCAGAGTATGGGGGAAGCAAGAGAGAAGTCTTTTATGCGGTTGTGGGAAGATGAGTTAAGAGGGGAGTAGAGAAGGAGATCTTGAGAAGATTGAAGGTTGCATGTGAGTAAGTACTGGGAGACCATGTCACAGATGTATGGAGGAGACAGGTTGTGGATGGCTTTGTATTTCATAGTTAGGGTTTTGAACTGGAGCCTCTGGATAATAGGAAGCCAGTGAAGGGCTTGGCAGAGAGGGGAGGCTGGGGAATAATGGGGAGACAGCTGGATTAATCAGGCAGCAGAGTGTAGGATGGATTGGAGAGGTGCCAGAGTGCTAGAGGGGAGGCTAGAGAGTGGGAGGTTGCACTAGTCAAGGCGGGATATGATAAGTGCATGCATTGGTGTTTTTGTGGTTTCATGGTCAAGGAATGCACAGATCCAGGAAATATTTTTGAGTTTGATTCAGCAGGAGGAGGCAAGGCTTGGATATGTGGCTTGGAAGAGAGGGCAGAGTCGAGGATCACCCCGAGGCACCGAGCGTGTGGGACTGGGGAAAGTGAGCAGCCATTGACATTGATGGATAGGTCTCGTGGAGGGGCAGAGTGAGATGGGGGAAAGATGATGAATTCTGTTTTGTCTATGTTCAGTTTTAGAAAGCGAACACAAAAGAAAGAAGAAATATCAGACAGACATTGTGGGATTTTGGGATTGTACAATTTTGGGATAGTAAATAAGCACCTGTAACTCTTTGGGGTAAACAAGTGGAGATTCATCGGCCAGAGACCTGTGCATCAACACTTGACATGGTGAGGAAGGAGGAAGAATCATAAGATGCAGTAGATGGGGTGTACGGTGGTTGGCGATGCCCACTAGCCTGCATTTTAGCATAGTGACATTCCAAGATTATCGCATGTTGATCGCGCATGTGCAAGTTCATGCATGTAATACTGAAATTATTTCGGTTTTTTTACTCTACTTGGTCTTTTTTTAAAAATTGACAGCTAATGTGATTTTTTAGATGTTTGCCAGTCTGAAAAAAGACCCAAGATAGGCAACTGCATAACTGCGAATGCTGCTGTCCACTGACAGAGTTGGGGATCAGGATGCATTGGTTGTTGTGGTTGCATAACTCTGTGTCTACATAACCTCTTCATCTTCTTCCTCCTCCTCCCCCTCTGCTGAGCAACTCAACTGAATGCCTCTGGGTTTACAATAAGTGTAATGTACCCTCCCCCTATTCCTGCCTTGACAGTACAGTCCGCGGATGCCTCAAGTACCTGACTCTCATCACAAATGGATCACCTTCACCCAATGGGGTTAACGTCTGTGACGATGGCTCGATTTATGCTCGGACCAAACTTCGTCCCGCCATGGATCAAAGTGAGAAAATAGTTGGCCATAGGTGCAGATGATTTCATCCTCTTGACTCGTGAAGAGATCTGCAGACTCAGCCATCTGTGGTGGGGTGCCACCACTGAGGACTGTTCTGTGCGTGATGTTCAGGTGGAGGAAGAGGAGCAGAGGACACTTGATACAGGGCTTGCCATCTACTGGAGCACATGTTCTCTCTGGCCCTCATCTACAAAATGTACCATTGTACGGTTGCCAAAGAAAGGGAGCAGAGTTGCCCATCTTGTAACAGAAGTTGTAAAAATGCTGCGCAATTGATCACTGCAGCAAAAAAAAACAACTTCTCATCCCTCATATCATACCTGTCTCACAACTTTAAACAGCTATTCAGTACTTTCAATTCTTTCCTGCATCCACCAACTCTCCCTCTCTCTCCTCTCATCTCAGCTGAATACTTTGCCTCACCACCTATGAACTTGACGCAATAACATCCCACCTCATTCCAAACTTCACCACAGTCTTCATCACAAGCCTAACCCATATCTTCAACCTGTCACTAACAACTGGTGTCTTCCAACCTCATTGAAACATACCTCGATCACACCCATCCTCAAAAAATCACACTCTTGAACTATCCTCTGTGTCTACCTATTGCCCCAGATCATGTCTTCCCTATGCCTCCATACTACTGGAACAACACGTCCATTATGAACTGTCATCCCAACTCTCCTCTTGCTCCCTCTTTGAACGCTTACAATCTGGCTTGAGACCGCACCATTCCACTGAAACTGCCCTGACTAAAGTCACCAACAACCTACTAACTGCCAAATTAAAGCAATGCGAGTTTGTCCTCTTTTTTGTCATGGACCTGGCATCTGTCTTTGACACAGTGGACCAATCTCTCTTACTACAGACCTGATCTGTTGACAATACAGACTTGGCCCTTTGTTGGATCTCCTAACAGACAGGAAATTTAGTGTCTCCCACTCACACACCACCTCCTCATCTCACCCCGTATGGGTCTGTATCCACCAAGGTTCCAATGTAGGACAGGTATCTATGCTTAGAGGGCGCACACCTGTGCTCCCTCTTAAAGGGACCACTCGCATCAACATAAGATATTCCCAGCCTATAGCAGGGCTACACCTTCTATTTAAGGCTTCTCCAATATGGAGATGCCTGAGCTACGTTGTTAGTATTCCTTACATGCTTGCTAGTTGTAATAATTATATGGGTACTACGGAATCTGATAGCATGGGATAAAGCCAGTCTGAGAGCAAAGTTGCTGCAAAAGATGTATTTACTCAAAACAGAAATGTAAACAGAACTAACACAGATACTTCTGAAATTGTAACGAGGTCATCAGCTCTATATAGAAAATGGCCAACAGGATAGCGAACAGAACATAGTACAGATATTCCTGCAACAGTAATGAGGTCCTCAGCTCTATATAGAAAATCACAGCAAACTGAGTAGCGGGGCGCGACCGCTAAAATGAACCAGTCCAGCAAGGCAATGATGTGGAAGCAAACAAGACACTTAAACGAGGAAGTCCAATAAGGTTATTAGTGCCAATGCACACAGTACTTAAATGATGAAGTCCAGAAAAACTTGATCACACGTGTGCACAGTGCTTGTTAATAGGAGTCCAATAATTCACAAATGGTGCGTTGTGTGAATGACATCCTGGAAAAGAGAGGACGAGGGAAGAAAGAGGGAGAGCGCTTTCTAAGCGTAGCAGATGAGTAAATCTTTCTTGGAGAAGAAAGCACAGCTTGAATCTTGCTCACCTGGTGTGGTTGTGCAAAGAGGCACAACACTGGGAAAAGTTTTGCAAACAAAGGAGATCCTTCCACTGGTGTGCTCTACATCGCAGCTGTTCCAGAAGCAAGAGGTATCTGAGTGGGGTGAGGCAGACCACCGAGTAGTGAGCAGCAGAAGCAGGGAGTTAACCAGCAAACAGGCAGATGCTCAGGAGCCAGCAGCACAAAATACTCAGGCACAGAAGAACACATGACCCTGACTTAAACAATCAGGACAGACAGGGAGTTGCATGACAGGGTGAGATCCAAGACCATCTTGGATCAGGGCGAACAGGCACAAGGGAAGTCCGGAATCCTTACACTAGTTGTTAGGTTCCCCAGGTCCACCTGTCTGCTTGTCTAATCTGTACCCATCTGCTCTTACCTGCCTATGCCCATCTGCTCGTACCTGTCTGGGCTCTTCTGTCCATCAGCTGGTGCAGATCACACCTGCCAGAGCCTATCTGTTTAACACCTGGTCCAGCCCACACCTGCCAGTGCTTTTCTGCTCTTCAGCCGGTCCCATCTGCACCCATGATTCCAGAGTCCCTACAATGCCTGCCTGGATTTTTAATTTCTCCTTTGGGCCGAAGCAGCTTACCTGCTCTAGGGGATCAGCTGCCACCTTCTGTAGGTCAGCCCTGGAGTAGCACCTGGTGCCACCTCTTTGTCCCTCCTTGGGCAGTTTTCGCCTGCTGCCACTTGTCCAAGTAGGGATTTGCTAGGCCACCTAGTTATGCCCCTTCCAGGCTTTTAGAGGGATATGAAACAGTGATTCCACCACCTTGCCCACTACAGTCTCCATCTGCTGGGTTGGCTGTAGTGGAAGAGGTGTCGGTCCCCGCTATACTAGTTCTATTCCATTGCAATTGATGCCACTTTGTTGGTGTCTGACACTAATTTTTGTAAATGTGTAGACTCCTGGTTGGTTCTTCTTCATGTTTGTTGCTTATAGAAGTAGGCCTCCAAGACCTTCAGTCCTCCACTTCCTTGGAGTCAACTACCCGTTTTATTATGTTTAGATTTTTCTGACAATTGTAGTCTAAGAAATTTATATGATATTTGTGCCTCCTGTGTGTGGCTGAGTATGAAAGTAGGTTGAGCTGTTGCATGTGGTATCAGGGCTCCCAGCACAGGAGGCCTACACCGAACTCTCACCCACCTCGTCTTACGTTGATGTTCAAATAAAAGCTGTAAATGCTATCCCAAACCCCGATATCTCATGTCTGGTTGATGCAGTGCCATGCTACAATTAGTGCTGTGGATGAATTGAGGCCACTCTCCTGGTGTATGCCCCTAATTTGATGTATTTTGGCAGCATTTGGGGCCATTATAAGGTGTTGTGCATGCGTTTGTTTTTGCCTCCCATTGACATGAATGGCATTTGGTTATGTTCTGCGAATATTCGACAAATGAATTTGCTCATATTGCAAATTCGGCGATTGTAATGTAAACCGAACATTGAAATATTCAACCATCTTTAGTTGTGGCTGAGTCTTGATAATAACCAAAACACACAGCCAGTGCAACTAAGGCATTGATCCGTCACAAGTATTTCAAGGTACTGGAGAGTCTTAGCCAGTCTCCAGACCTGAATCCAATAGAAAATCTTTGGAGGGAGCTGAAACTCAATGTTACCCACTGCAGCAGAGCCAAAATCTCTGCTGCAGTGTGTGCAAACTTGATCAAGAACTACAGGAAACGTCTGATTTCTGTAATTGCAAAGAAAGGTTTCTGTACCAAAGTATTAAGTTCTGTTTAAGTTCATGCAATAAAATGCTAATCAATTATGTAAAAATTATACAATGTGATTTTTTTTAATATTCTGTCTCCCACAATTGAAATGTACCTATGATAAAAATTACAGACCTCTCCATTCTTTGTAGGTGGGAAAGCTTGCAAAATCTGCAGTGTTTCAAATACTTGTTTTCCCCAATGTATATACAGTTGTGCTCAAAAGTTTACATACCCCGGCAGAATTTTTGCTTTTTTGGTCTTTTTTCAGAGAATATGAATGATAACACCAAAACCTTTTCTTCGCTCATGGTTAGTGGTTGGGTGAAGCCATTTATTGTCAAACTGCTGTGATTTCTCTTTTTAAATCATAATGAAAACCCAAAACATCCACATATCCCTGATCAAAAGTTCACATACCCTGGTGATTTTGGCCTGATAACATGCACAGAAGATGACACAAATGGGTTTGAATGGCTACTAAAGGTAACATCCTCACCTGTGACCTGTTTGCTTGCAATCAGTGTGTATGCATAAAAGCTGAGTGGGATCCAGACAGACTCTTGCATCTTTCATCCAGCCACTGACATTTCTGGATTGTGAGTCATGGGGAAAGCAAAAGAATTGTCAACAGATATTCGGTAAAAGGCAGTTGAACTGGATAAAACAGGAAAGAGAAAGGAAGGAAAGGAAAAAGATATCCAAGGAATTGATAATGCCAGTCAGAAGAATTCAAACTTTAATTAACAAATAGAAAATCGGGGCTCTGTAAAAACAGAACCACGGTCAGGTAGACTAACAAAAATGTCGTCCACCACTGCCAGGAAAATTGTTTGGGATGCAAAGAAAAAAACACAAATAACATCAGCTGAAATACAGGACTCTCTGCAAACTAGTGGTATGGCTGTTTCAAGATGCACAATAAGGAGGCACTTGAAGAAAACTGGGCTGCTTGGACGAGGCGCCAGAAGAAAGCCATTACTGCACAAATGCCACACAGTATCTTGCCTACAATATGCAAAACAGCACAGAGACAAGCCTCAAAGCTTCCGGAACAAGGTAATTTGGAGTGATGAGACCAAAATGGAACTTTTTAGCCACAACGATAAACGTTACATTTGGAGAGAGGTCAACAAAGCCTATGATGAAAGGAACACCATTCCTACTGTAAAGCACGGAGAAGGATCACTGATGTTTTGGGGATTTGTGAGCTACAATTGCACAGGAAATTTGGTCAAAGTTGAAGGAAAGATGAATGAAGCATGCTATCAGCAAATACTGGAGGCAAATTTGCACTCATCAGCCAGGAAGCTGCGCATAGGATGTACTTGGACGTTCCAACATGACAATGATCCAAAACACAAGGCCTGTCATTGACTACAGCAGAACAAAGTGAAGGTTCTGGAGTGGCCATCTCAGTCTCCTGACCTCAATATCATTGAGCCACTCTGGGGAGATCTCAAGCACGCAGCTCATGCTAGACAGCCCAGGAATTTATAGGAACTGGAAGCTTTTTGCCAAGAAGAGTGGGTAGCTTTACCATCTGAGAAAAATTAAGAACCTCATCCACAACTTCCACAAAAGACTTCAAGCTATCATTGATGTTAGAGGGGGCAATATATGGTATTAAGAGATGGGGTATGTGAACTTTTGATCAGGGTCATTTGGATGTTTTGCATCGTCATTATAATTTAAAAAGAGAAAACATAGTAGACTGACAATAAATGGCATCCAACCACTAACCATTAGTGGAGAAAAAGTTTTGGTGTTATCACGCGACCAATCACAGGCCGCGACGTCATCTAAGGTCTTTCAAGCGCTCATTCTTAGGAACGGAAGCTGCCGGTTACATCGGTAAGGTCCAGGCTGCGTCGGAGAGGTGAGTATATCAATATTTTTTTTTTTTTATTCTTTATTTTACACATTAATATGGATCCCAGGGCCTGAAGGAGAGTTTCCTCTCCTTCAGACCCTGGGAACCATACAGGATACCTTCCGATACTTGGTGTCCCATTGACTTGTATTGGTATCGGGTATTGGTATCGGCGATATCCGATACTTTTCGGGTATCGGCCGATACTATCCGATACCGATACTTTCAAGTATCGGACGGTATCGCTCAACACTAGTTATGAACATGTTCATGCAAATATAAAGACAAACAATAATATTGCTTGGTAACATTGTACCTGTACTAGCTATCTAAAGCAAAAGTCACAAAACAAAATATTGTTCTTGTGGTGTAATGTATGAGTGTTCCTGCATCTAATATCCTATCTGTGAAAGAGGTGAACATTAAAATAAAATGTCTGCTTTCAAAAACAATTTATCAACTAAACAAATAAATTGTAAAATAATATATTTAAAAAATAAGTAAGATTTTTTTTCACTTCCATTTTATTACATAATTTACTGGCCCATCATACAATTTACAAGTTTTTTGCGCTATCAAATGCATATTAATATTTTACTTTAAGGTATCCAATGTCCAAATGTCAGATGTATTCTGGCCTGGATACCACCTGCATTTCTACTCCTTCAGTTTTATCCCTGAGGGTGCCAGCAAGTTGTCCCGAACTGCGATCCCTACAAAAAAGAAAAACACATTTATAGGAGCTTTGTCATCTTCCTCCTATATAATAGGAAAATTATGCCACTGCAATAAGAAAAGTTTAACCCCTTTCTGAAGCAGCAAATTTCAGTTTTTGCCACATATACGGTACATAGGAGGGCTTGTTTTTTGAGGGATGAGTTGCACTATTGAATTGCACCATTCATTTTACTACATAATGTTCAAAAACCAGGAAAAGAAATTGAAGTGCAGTGAAATTGTTAAGAAGAATTCAGTTTTGACATTTTTTGGTATTGTTTTTAAGGCATGCATTGCATGGTAAAAATTACCTAGCAATATCAATCTGGTCATCAACATAATTATGGCGATACCAAACATATACAGTTTTTAAATTATTTTAATAGTGAAAAAATTTAGACCCATGACGATTTAATTTTTCGGTCAATGGAGCTGGGTGAGGGCTTATTTTCTGTTGGGTGAGTTTTCATTAATACCATTTTGAGATAGATATGACATTTCGATTGCTTGTTACGGAAATTTTTGTGGTATTGCAGCGACCAAACAAATGTAATTTTGGCATTCTTGATTTTTTTACATTTATGGTGTTTAGCGATCAAGGCAATTATTTTTATATTTTGAAAGATCAAACTTTTAGCCGATATTTACAGCCACTATATTATTTAGACATTGTATGCTGGCATCAGTTTTTTATAATTACCTGGATAGCCGGCAATGTTTGTTGCTGAACACGCAGTAAATGATCGGGTTGACTGCACTGTTCAAAACAGGCAAATTCTGAATGATCACTGATGCATAGATGCGCTCTTTGGTCATCGGTAATAGTTCATAATTGTCCAAAATGTCAAAAAGAAAGTATGGGCTCCAACATAATATGAATGCTGTGGAACAAAATACATTGCATTAAGCAAATATACCATTGGTGCAAAATTACAATATTGATTTTTATCATGTGCAGTTCTCCATCAAGCAAAGATTAAGGAACTATATTTTTTATATTATCATCTGCCATAAACATTAGATTGGTGTTTGGATGAATAAGATGTCATGCTAAAAAAATACAAAATTCCCACATTCTTCAATATAGCCGAGACTGGTGGGTTTAGTAAACTTTAACGTGTAGAGGTAGCTTGAAAGACTTTGAGAAACATGAAGAAAAAGTGCCCAGTTCATCAAGACTGATGAGGGAGCATGCCTGAGGAAGTTGCTTCTGAAAAGGTGAATGCCCCTTCATGAATCTGGAGAGTCTGACAAGTGACGTGCACTTCCATGCTCTACGTTAAAAGACTTACTCCAGCCAGATACTGGATTAAGATTTCTCAGCTTGTTATGAATTAGATAAGTTGTGGTGTCACACCTGACATAGAAGGGTTACTATTTTTCTTTCCTTTGCGGAGGTCCACAGTGTCTCCCCTTGCGGCTGCATTCTGCTGTCCCCCCTGGACTGGGAGTCTGCCGTTCTCTGTGCTGGCTGTCAAGCTGACAGCCGGCACAGATAAGCTGCAGCATGCCGGCTCCCAGGGATCAATTGTACTCGCGTCTAACAGATGCGAGTATAATTGAGGCTCTGACTGCTGGGTCAGAGCGACGCCAGCAGTGTGATCAGGTCAGGTGATCATGCTGCTGACGTCACTCTCTGGCACGCAGAATAGAGAAGAGACTCGGTGGTAAGTGCTCCTATGGTTGCAGAGCTAAAGACACCAAAGATTCAGCGTGGGGTGGGTGGATGAGTGTTTGTATTTGTTTATTCAGTGTGTGTTTATTTTTATTTTTTCAGTGTTTGGGGGGGATTTATTCAGTGTGTGTATGGTTAGAGATCTATTCAGTGTGTGTCTCTGTGTTGGGGGGTGTCGGGATTTATTCAGTGTGTGTTTGGGGGTTAGGATTTATTCCATGTATGTGGGGGTGGGTTGGGGATTTATTTTGTGTATGTGTGTTGAGGAGTCAGGATTAGTGTTGAGCATTCCGATACCGCAAGTATCGGGTATCGGCCGATACTTGCGGTATCGGAATTCCGATACCGGGATTCCGATACTTGGCGCGTATCGGATACCGGAATCGGAAGTTCCATGATTCAAAATTCAGAAATTCAGCCAATGAGAAAGATTCCAAGTGTGGGCACATCCTGTTTAGCATGGAGGGCATGAAACTACTGGCAAGGCTGTGATTGGCTGCTTAAATGATGTCATGATGCAGTTTAAAAGTCGCTGGCGCCATTTTGCGATCACTCTGCTGTGAATTCAGTTAGTGACAGGACGCTGTTTGCTGACTGAGGGACAGTTTAGAGATAGCGATTTGCTTCTTTGTGCTTTCCAAAGGCTAATTTAGCAACCGCTGTGTTCACCTACTAATCACCTTCCTTTTGCCTTGTAGCGCTGTTTTCACAGCGATCTGCAAGGTCTCTCTGTGTGTGTGTGTGAGTGCAGCCCACTCTCTAGTCTGAGTGCAGCCACATAGGCCATCCATAGCTGGTTGTATTCAGTTCAGGGAGGGTGGTTCATTGCCTCATACTGTCCTTTTTTTTTTTTTTTTTGAAGTAGTGCAGGCTGCTGCACATTTTTTCCAAAAATTCCTATTAGTGTCTTTCCACCCGTCTCCAGCTAATTTGTGGAAAAACACTACATAGGATAAAGTAGAGGAGGGTTTTTGGGCCTTGCAGCGCCGTTTACGGCTGTCTGCACGGTCTCCGTGTGACTGCAGCTCGCCCTGTAGTCTGTGAGCAGCCGTAGCTTGGTTGTCTCCAGCTCAGGGTTGTTCACTGCGTCATACCGCCAAATCAATTTTCATTTTGTTTTCAAGTAGTGTAGTCTGCTGCTAATTAATTTAAAAAAATCCTATTAGTGTCTTTCCACCCGTCTCCAGCTAATTTGTGGAAAAACACTACATAGGATAAAGTAGAGGAGGGTTTTTGGGCCTTGCAGCGCCGTTTACGGCTGTCTGCACGGTCTCCGTGTGACTGCAGCTCGCCCTGTAGTCTGTGAGCAGCCGTAGCTTGGTTGTCTCCAGCTCAGGGTTGTTCACTGCGTCATACCGCCAAATCAATTTTCATTTTGTTTTCAAGTAGTGTAGTCTGCTGCTAATTAATTTAAAAAAATCCTATTAGTGTCTTTCCACCCGTCTCCAGCTAATTTGTGGAAAAACACTACATAGGATAAAGTAGAGGAGGGTTTTTGGGCCTTGCAGCGCCGTTTACGGCTGTCTGCACGGTCTCCGTGTGACTGCAGCTCGCCCTGTAGTCTGTGAGCAGCCGTAGCTTGGTTGTCTCCAGCTCAGGGTTGTTCACTGCGTCATACCGCCAAATCAATTTTCATTTTGTTTTCAAGTAGTGTAGTCTGCTGCTAATTAATTTAAAAAAATCCTATTAGTGTCTTTCCACCCGTCTCCAGCTAATTTGTGGAAAAACACTACATAGGATAAAGTAGAGGAGGGTTTTTGGGCCTTGCAGCGCCGTTTACGGCTGTCTGCACGGTCTCCGTGTGACTGCAGCTCGCCCTGTAGTCTGTGAGCAGCCGTAGCTTGGTTGTCTCCAGCTCAGGGTTGTTCACTGCGTCATACCGCCAAATCAATTTTCATTTTGTTTTCAAGTAGTGTAGTCTGCTGCTAATTAATTTAAAAAAATCCTATTAGTGTCTTTCCACCCGTCTCCAGCTAATTTGTGGAAAAACACTACATAGGATAAAGTAGAGGAGGGTTTTTGGGCCTTGCAGCGCCGTTTACGTCTGTCTGCACGGTCAGTTCAGCCCCAAAAAAATAAATAAATAATAAAGTTCACCAAACACACCAGTTACACCACTTTACATTTGTGTAGGCCACATTAGCTCATATTCAAGTCTAGTCCACACTTTAGAAAATTAGTGTGTCTTATACCTGTTAGGAGGAGTTGCTCAGGAATAAGCACACAAAGCCGTTAGTACTTTTCTGCTTATCTTTATCAGTCAACCAAGATGAAGAAGGCAGTGAGTAAGGCACGTGGGCGTGGGCGTGGGCGCGGAGCAGGGAGGGGACGTGGGGATTCTGTGCCTGCTGCGGGCACCGGTGAGTCATCAGCACCCACTTTCACAAGGGAACAGTCGTTCATGCGCAGCTTTGTCGCCGAGCGCCGTACACCGCTGCTGCGTCAAGACCAAATTGAAGCCGTTGTGGGATGGATGGCAGCTAATGCATCAACTTCCATTAGTGCCACATCCTCTCAGACACAGAGCACTGGAGAGCAGCCATCTGTCTCTTCACCACCTGCAAAATTGCCCAGGCAGACAGAGATCCCAGGTCAGGAGCAGTCTCTACTTCTGTTCTCTGAATCATCTCTTGGCTTGGAAACAGGGGGCCAGCCAAGCAGCATTGGAGAAATGGAAGAAGAGGCAGGGTGCAGTGATGCCCAACCGCTTTTTCTGTCTTCCTCTGAAGAGGCGGGTGGGCCAGTGGCTCCGGTCACCACCTCGCAGGCCGCATCAGCTGATGATGACACTCAGGTGCCACTTACTGGTGCGTGCTCTGCTGCTGAGACTACCCAGGAGGAGCAGTTGGGGGCAGAGGGTAGTGTAGATGATGAGGTCCTTGACCCATCTTGGCGTCAGGGACAGGAAGGTGGTGGGAGCAGCTCTGAGGAAGAGATTCCCCGTACGGCCCAAAGAGGGAGAGGGAGGGGGAAGACTGCGGATCCTGCAGCCTCCGCTTTGGCACCCGTAAGGAGCATGTCTCTTCCAAAAGTCAAAAGGGGGGCTCCCAAGACTTGCAGTGCCTGGTCCTTTTTTGACACAGTTGCAGATGACATTTGCTATGTCAGATGCAAGGTGTGTCATCAAAAAATCAAAAGAGGTCAAAAAGTCGCCAACCTCAATACCTCCAACATGTGGAAACATGTGCGCAACAGGCACCCGGCGGAGTTAGACAAACACACTGAAGAGCTAGGCCAACCAACAGCGGCAGCTACCACCTCTTCAGCTCGTGTTGCCTCTTCCTCTAGCTCACACGCAGCTGGTTCGGCTTCCTCCCAGGATCGCCGTGGAAGAACCTCTGGCCCTGTTGTCCAGAGACCCGCTGTCATTCCACCCGCAGCACCACTTTCCCAGTCAACCACACACTCCCAGCCCAGTCTACAGCCATCGGTAGTACAGGCATGGGAGAAAAGGCGGCCTTTCTCGTCAAACCACCCACGAGCACAGGCTCTGACTGCAGGCATTGCCAAACTTCTGTCACTGGAAATGCTGTCATTCAGGCTGGTGGAGACTGACAGCTTCCGTGACTTGATGTCATTGGCAGTCCCACAGTACAGTGTGCCCAGCCGCTTTTACTTCAGCAGGCAAGCCATCCCTGCCCTGCACAAGCATGTTGAGGGACACATAAAACACGCGCTACTGAACGCCGTCAGTAGCAAGGTCCACCTCACCACCGATGCGTGGACCAGTCAACATGGACAGGGGCGATACCTTTCCCTCACTGCCCATTGGGTTAATGTAGTTGAGCCGGGTACAGACCGTGCGAGTGGCGCAGGACGTGTCCTGCCCACTCCAAGGATTGCAGGAATCCATTCTGTACGCATTGACTCCTCCTCTTACACCAGTTCCTCAGAATCATCGCTGCAGGAGCCGTCACAGTCCACCTCCACATGGACCCGTGATGAACGTGTACCTGTTACGACCGACATGAGCACAGCCGTGGCCAAACGTCAACAGGCCGTCTTGAAATTAATTTTTTTGGGGAATCGTAGCCACACAGCGCAGGAGCTCTGGAATGCCATCAAGCAGGAGAGCGATGTGTGGTTTGAGCCAGCGAATCTCCAGCCAGGCATGGTAGTGTGTGATAATGGCCGAAATCTGGTGGCAGCCCTGGGCCTCGGCAACCTCACTCACATCCCATGTCTGGCACATGTGCTCAATTTGGTCGTGCAGAGTTTTTTGAGGGACTATCCGGATCTTGATGCACTGCTGCACAAGGTCCGCCTAGAGTGTGCTCACTTGCGGCGTTCCAGCACGGCAAAAGCGCGCATTGCGGCTCTGCAGCGCCGACACCGCCTGCCGGAACATCGCATCATATGTGACCTACCTACCAGGTGGAATTCCACGTTACATATGTTGGAGCGGTTGTGTGAGCAGCAGCAAGCTGTAATGGAGTACCAGCTGTATCAGGCGCAAAAAAGTCGCAGTCAGCGCCGTACAGACTTCACAACCACAGAGTGGGCCACTATGAAGGATGTCTGCCAGGTTTTGCGTCCCTTTGATTATTCCACGCGGATGGCGAGTGCAGATGATGCACTAGTCAGCATGACTGTCCCCCTTATCTGCCTGCTTGAAAAATCACTGCAAGCGCTAAGGGATGATGTTGTGGAAGAGGTGGAGGATGAGGATTCACCACTTCCATCATCTTCTGGACAGTCAGCGCCACGTGGTTCCTCACAAACGCGTAGGCAGGGGACAGTTTGTGAGGAGGATGAGGAGGAGTCAATGGAGGAGGAAGACATCCGTCCAGAGGAGGGAGTTCCCGAATTGTCCAGTACTCAGTGTGTACAGCGAGGGTGGGGTGATGACGAGCGGGCAGAGATCACGCCTCCAGCTGGGGACAGCGTTTCTTGGGCAGTTGGCAGTCTGCAGCACATGGTGGATTACATGCTGCAGTGCCTGAGAAACGACCGCCGCATCGACCACATTCTCAACATGTCTGATTATTGGGTGTTCACCCTCCTCGATCCTCGCTACCGGGACAACGTAGAAAGCCTCATCACACCGTTGAACCGGGAGCGAAAAATGCGGGAGTACCAAGACACACTGGTCAGTTCCATCATCTTCTCCATTCCAACTGAGAGAAGTGCTGCTACTGCATTCCAAAGCAGCTCAGTGCGTCCAGGCAGTGGTGGAGGCTCTGCACAAAGAGGGAGCAGAAGCAGTGCCTCTGCCCAAGGCAAGACCAGTATGGCCCAACTGTGGCACAGTTTTGTGTGCCCCCCACAAAAGTCTACACCATCACAGACGGCTCCAGTCAGCAGGAGGCAACGGTTCCGTCAGATGGTGACAGACTACATGTCTTGCCCTCTTGCTGTACTCCCAGACGGCTCTTCCCCTTTCAAGTTTTGGGTCTCAAAGCTGGATACATGGCCAGAGCTAAGCCAGTATGCATTGGAGGTGCTGGCTTGCCCTGCGGCTAGTGTATTATCGGAACGTGTCTTTAGTGCTGCAGGTGGTGTACTAACTGACCGTCGCATGCGACTATCCTCCGATAACGTTGACCGGCTTACTTTCCTGAAAATGAACAAGGCCTGGATCTCGCAGGAATTTGCCACTCCTCCTCCTGATTAAAAAATTAGGTCACTGTATACGTTATCCAGGTCTCCTGTTGTGTTCATCTTTCTACCACCTGAACTTAAATTCCTGGGCTCCAACACCGCCAGTTGAGGCTCAGACGTGCCGTCTGCACAGTGAAAACATACGACCCAGTGTTATTGGGTTTCAGTAACGTCAGCTGATCCCCAGCTGTGTAGCCGGCAATGTGTCATGCGACCGCCACGCTGACACAACAACTGAAATGTAAGGGAATCTGTCCCCCCCCCCCCAAGGCGTTTGTTACTGAAAGAGCCACCTTGTGCAGCAGTAATGCTGCACAAGGAAAAAGGTAGCTATTTTGGTTTTGCTCCTTGCACACGCAAAACTTAACACTTATAAAATGTGTCCACTGATACCGTAAAACCGTCCCGGAGGTGGGACTTTCCTTTGTAATATGACGCAGCACAGCCGTCATTCCTACCCCCCCGGCGCCGCGCCCCGGCTCCTCAGCGTTGTTTGATTCCGTCCCGGAGCCTGCGCTGTTATGTTATCCCGTGGCCAGGCACACTTAGCGCTGCCCGTCTTCTGGCATCATTTGGTGTCAGGCTGGCTGCGCCTGTGCGGCCACGCTGGCCGAGAGCCCGCCTCGCAGTGTCTTCTGATTTAATCCCACTGGGGGCCTGGGATCTATGGACATGCGCAGTGCATATCTGAACCTCCACCTCTCACTCATCTCCCTATGGCTTCTTCAGACTGTTCGGTGTCAGCTGGTCCCTAATAGCATGCCACGGCCGTGACACCGCACAGTCTGGAAAAGAAGCCGTAGGGAGGGGAGTGAGAGGCGAGGATATGCACTGCGCATGGCCATGGATCCCAGGCCCCCAGTGGGATTACATCAGAAGACACTGCGAGGCGGGCTCTCGGCCAGCGCGGCCGCACAGGCGCAGCCAGCCTGACACCAAATGATGTCAGAAGATGGGCAGCGCTAAGTGTGCCTGGCCACGGGATAACATAACAGCGCAGGCTCCGGGACGGAATCAAACAACGCTGAGGAGCCGGGGCACGGCGGCGGGGGGGTAGTAATGATGGCTGTGCTGCGTCATATTACGAAGGAAAGTCCCACCTCCGGGACGGTTTCACGGCTTCAGGGGACACATTTTATAAGTGTTTAGTTCTGTGTTTGCAAGGAGCATGATGAAAAGAGCCACCTTTTCCTTTTGCATCTTTTGTGCTGCACAAGCTGGCTCTTTCAGCTACAAACGCCTTGGGGGGGGGGTTAAAGGTTCCCTTTCGACTTTCTCAGGCTTCGGCCTACATTGTGTTCCTCTGCTTTTCCACCTGCCCCTGGGCTCCAACACCGCTAGTTGCCGTCCAGAAGTGCTGTACGCACAGTCAACAGTCGCTCCTCTGTTATTGGGGTTCAGTAACGTCAGCTGTTCCCCTGCTGTGTGTGTGGCAATCCCTCCTACCTCCTCCAACCTCCTCCAACCTCCTCCTCCTCCACCTGTCCCTGGGCTCCAACACCGCCAGTTGCCGTCCAGAAGTGCTGTACGCACAGTCAACAGTCCCTCCTCTGTTATTGGGGTTCAGTAACGTCAGCTGTTCCCCTGCTGTGTGTGTGGCAATCCCTCCTACCTCCTCCAACCTCCTCCAACCTCCTCCACCTGTCCCTGGGCTCCAACACCGCCAGTTGCCGTCCAGAAGTGCTGTACGCACAGTCAACAGTCCCTCCTCTGTTATTGGGGTTCAGTAACGTCAGCTGTTCCCCTGCTGTGTGTGTGGCAATCCCTCCTACCTCCTCCAACCTCCTCCAACCTCCTCCTCCTCCACCTGTCCCTGGGCTCCAACACCGCCAGTTGCCGTCCAGAAGTGCTGTACGCACAGTCAACAGTCCCTCCTCTGTTATTGGGGTTCAGTAACGTCAGCTGTTCCCCTGCTGTGTGTGTGGCAATCCCTCCTACCTCCTCCAACCTCCTCCAACCTCCTCCTCCTCCACCTGTCCCTGGGCTCCAACACCGCCAGTTGCCGTCCAGAAGTGCTGTACGCACAGTCAACAGTCCCTCCTCTGTTATTGGGGTTCAGTAACGTCAGCTGTTCCCCTGCTGTGTGTGTGGCAATCCCTCCTACCTCCTCCAACCTCCTCCAACCTCCTCCTCCACCTGTCCCTGGGCTCCAACACCGCCAGTTGCCGTCCAGAAGTGCTGTACGCACAGTCAACAGTCCCTCCTCTGTTATTGGGGTTCAGTAACGTCAGCTGTTCCCCTGCTGTGTGTGTGGCAATCCCTCCTACCTCCTCCAACCTCCTCCAACCTCCTCCTCCTCCACCTGTCCCTGGGCTCCAACACCGCCAGTTGCCGTCCAGAAGTGCTGTACGCACAGTCAACAGTCCCTCCTCTGTTATTGGGGTTCAGTAACGTCAGCTGTTCCCCTGCTGTGTGTGTGGCAATCCCTCCTACCTCCTCCAACCTCCTCCAACCTCCTCCTCCTCCACCTGTCCCTGGGCTCCAACACCGCCAGTTGCCGTCCAGAAGTGCTGTACGCACAGTCAACAGTCCCTCCTCTGTTATTGGGGTTCAGTAACGTCAGCTGTTCCCCTGCTGTGTGTGTGGCAATCCCTCCTACCTCCTCCAACCTCCTCCAACCTCCTCCTCCTCCACCTGTCCCTGGGCTCCAACACCGCCAGTTGCCGTCCAGAAGTGCTGTACGCACAGTCAACAGTCCCTCCTCTGTTATTGGGGTTCAGTAACGTCAGCTGTTCCCCTGCTGTGTGTGTGGCAATCCCTCCTACCTCCTCCAACCTCCTCCAACCTCCTCCTCCTCCACCTGTCCCTGGGCTCCAACACCGCCAGTTGCCGTCCAGAAGTGCTGTACGCACAGTCAACAGTCCCTCCTCTGTTATTGGGGTTCAGTAACGTCAGCTGTTCCCCTGCTGTGTGTGTGGCAATCCCTCCTACCTCCTCCAACCTCCTCCTCCTCCACCTGCCCCTGGGCTCCAACACCGCTAGTTGCCGTCCAGAAGTGCTGTACGCACAGTCAACAGTCGCTCCTCTGTTATTGGGGTTCAGTAACGTCAGCTGTTCCCCTGCTGTGTGTGTGGCAATCCCTCCTACCTCCTCCAACCTCCTCCTCCTCCACCTGTCCCTGGGCTCCAACACCGCTAGTTGCCGTCCAGAAGTGCTGTACGCACAGAGCCAAACACCTCGCCAATGTGTTAGTGGGGTCCAGCACCGCCAGCTGTTCCCCTGCTGTGTAGCCGGCAACGTGTCCTGCAAAAGCCACGCAGACACAACAGACCCAAAGCTGCCGCCAGTGCAGGCTTCGGCCTACACTCCCCTCCCCCTGCTCCTCCTCCTGCTGTCCCTGGGCTCTAACACACCGCCAGTTGGGGCCCAGATGTGCTAGCTGCACAGAGAAAAACACCAGCCAATGTGTCAGTGGGGTCCAGCACCGCCAGCTGTTCCCCTGCTGTGCAGCCGGCAACGTGTCCTGCAAAAGCCACGCAGACACAAGAACTGAAATTGAAGGGAACCTGTCCCCCCTCCCCCAGGCATTTTTACGTTATCCAGCCACCTTGTACAGCGGTAATGCTGCATGTGTGCAAGGTGGCTCAGAAACGTATTCTCCTCGCACATGTGGAACTGAAAACACGTCTGAAATGTGTCCTCTGTGTGACCATTTAACCGTCCCGGTGGTGTGACTTTCCTTTGTAATGACACGCTGCAACCCCCTTGGTAGCGCTGCCCGTCTTCTGGCATCATTGTTTGGCTGCCTGCGCCTCTGCGGCCGCCCTGACCCACACAACGCCCCTCGGTGTCTTATTTATTGGGACTGCGAGGGTGTGATTCATGGGCAGGATCAGTGCATCAGTTCGCCTGTCCCTCCTCTCCTTCCGCCTTCTTCGGACTGTGCGGCTTCATGGCCGTGGCATGCGATAAGGGATCAGATGACGCCGCACAGTCTGAAGCGGGTGTAAGGACCCGAGTGTGAGAGGCCAACATATGTGCTGCGCCAGGCCCTGAATCCCAGCCCCGCAGTGTTTTAACAATGTTAAGACACTGCGGGGCTGGGATTCATGGGCATCGCGAACCGCACCGGCCGACATTACATGATGCCAGAAGATGGGCAGCGCTAACGGCGCTAGGCCAGGGGATAACACGACAGCGCAGACTCCTGTACAGCAAATAACAACGCTCGGGAGGCTGCACCCAGCACCAAGGTGGGATTCTTGACATCTGTGCTGCGTCTCATTACAAAGGGAACTCTCGCCTCCATTACACAGTTTGACTGTATAAAGGGCTGAATGTTATACGTGTTTCATTCAGCGTGTGCAAGGAGAAAAATTAAAAGAGCAACCTTTGACTTGTGCAGCACTACTGCTGCATAAGCTGTGGCTCTTCTACTTTCTAACCCCTGAGGGGGGGTTAAAGGTGACCTTTGAAATCGGTTCAAGTAGGCTTCGGCCTACACTCTGCTCCCCCTGCAGAGCCCGGGCTCCAACACCGATCGTTGCTGTCCGGAAGTGCTGGCTGCACAGAGCCAAACACCTCGCCAATGTGTCAGTGGGGTCCAGCACCGCCAGCTGTTCCCCTGCTGTGTAGCCGGCAACGTGTCCTGCAAAAGCCACGCAGACACAACAGACCCAAAGCTGCCGCCAGTGCAGGCTTCGGCCTACACTCCCCTCCCCCTGCTCCTCCTCCTCCTGCTCCTCCTCCTGCTGTCCCTGGGCTCTAACACACCGCCAGTTGGGGCCCAGATGTGCTAGCTGCACAGAGAAAAACACCAGCCAATGTGTCAGTGGGGTCCAGCACCGCCAGCTGTTCCCCTGCTGTGCAGCCGGCAACGTGTCCTGCAAAAGCCACGCAGACACAAGAACTGAAATTGAAGGGAACCTGTCCCCCCTCCCCCAGGCGTTTTTACGTTATCCAGCCACCTTGTACAGCGGTAATGCTGCATGTGTGCAAGGTGGCTCAGAAACGTATTCTCCTCGCACATGTGGAACTGAAAACACGTCTGAAATGTGTCCTCTGTGTGACCATTTAACCGTCCCGGTGGTGTGACTTTCCTTTGTAATGACACGCTGCAACCCCCTTGGTAGCGCTGCCCGTCTTCTGGCATCATTGTTTGGCTGCCTGCGCCTCTGCGGCCGCCCTGACCCACACAACGCCCCTCGGTGTCTTATTTATTGGGACTGCGAGGGTGTGATTCATGGGCAGGATCAGTGCATCAGTTCGCCTGTCCCTCCTCTCCTTCCGCCTTCTTCGGACTGTGCGGCTTCATGGCCGTGGCATGCGATAAGGGATCAGATGACGCCGCACAGTCTGAAGCGGGTGTAAGGACCCGAGTGTGAGAGGCCAACATATGTGCTGCGCCAGGCCCTGAATCCCAGCCCCGCAGTGTTTTAACAATGTTAAGACACTGCGGGGCTGGGATTCATGGGCATCGCGAACCGCACCGGCCGACATTACATGATGCCAGAAGATGGGCAGCGCTAACGGCGCTAGGCCAGGGGATAACACGACAGCGCAGACTCCTGTACAGCAAATAACAACGCTCGGGAGGCTGCACCCAGCACCAAGGTGGGATTCTTGACATCTGTGCTGCGTCTCATTACAAAGGGAACTCTCGCCTCCATTACACAGTTTGACTGTATAAAGGGCTGAATGTTATACGTGTTTCATTCAGCGTGTGCAAGGAGAAAAATTAAAAGAGCAACCTTTGACTTGTGCAGCACTACTGCTGCATAAGCTGTGGCTCTTCTACTTTCTAACCCCTGAGGGGGGGTTAAAGGTGACCTTTGAAATCGGTTCAAGGAGGCTTCGGCCTACACTCTGCTCCCCCTGCAGAGCCCGGGCTCCAACACCGATCGTTGCTGTCCGGAAGTGCTGGCTGCACAGAGCCAAACACCTCGCCAATGTGTCAGTGGGGTCCAGCACCGCCAGCTGTTCCCCTGCTGTGTAGCCGGCAACGTGTCCTGCAAAAGCCACGCAGACACAACAGACCCAAAGCTGCCGCCAGTGCAGGCTTCGGCCTACACTCCCCTCCCCCTGCTCCTCCTCCTCCTGATCCTCCTCCTGCTGTCCCTGGGCTCTAACACACCGCCAGTTGGGGCCCAGATGTGCTAGCTGCACAGAGAAAAACACCAGCCAATGTGTCAGTGGGGTCCAGCACCGCCAGCTGTTCCCCTGCTGTGCAGCCGGCAACGTGTCCTGCAAAAGCCACGCAGACACAAGAACTGAAATTGAAGGGAACCTGTCCCCCCTCCCCCAGGCGTTTTTACGTTATCCAGCCACCTTGTACAGCGGTAATGCTGCATGTGTGCAAGGTGGCTCAGAAACGTATTCTCCTCGCACATGTGGAACTGAAAACACGTCTGAAATGTGTCCTCTGTGTGACCATTTAACCGTCCCGGTGGTGTGACTTTCCTTTGTAATGACACGCTGCAACCCCCTTGGTAGCGCTGCCCGTCTTCTGGCATCATTGTTTGGCTGCCTGCGCCTCTGCGGCCGCCCTGACCCACACAACGCCCCTCGGTGTCTTATTTATTGGGACTGCGAGGGTGTGATTCATGGGCAGGATCAGTGCATCAGTTCGCCTGTCCCTCCTCTCCTTCCGCCTTCTTCGGACTGTGCGGCTTCATGGCCGTGGCATGCGATAAGGGATCAGATGACGCCGCACAGTCTGAAGCGGGTGTAAGGACCCGAGTGTGAGAGGCCAACATATGTGCTGCGCCAGGCCCTGAATCCCAGCCCCGCAGTGTTTTAACAATGTTAAGACACTGCGGGGCTGGGATTCATGGGCATCGCGAACCGCACCGGCCGACATTACATGATGCCAGAAGATGGGCAGCGCTAACGGCGCTAGGCCAGGGGATAACACGACAGCGCAGACTCCTGTACAGCAAATAACAACGCTCGGGAGGCTGCACCCAGCACCAAGGTGGGATTCTTGACATCTGTGCTGCGTCTCATTACAAAGGGAACTCTCGCCTCCATTACACAGTTTGACTGTATAAAGGGCTGAATGTTATACGTGTTTCATTCAGCGTGTGCAAGGAGAAAAATTAAAAGAGCAACCTTTGACTTGTGCAGCACTACTGCTGCATAAGCTGTGGCTCTTCTACTTTCTAACCCCTGAGGGGGGGTTAAAGGTGACCTTTGAAATCGGTTCAAGTAGGCTTCGGCCTACACTCTGCTCCCCCTGCAGAGCCCGGGCTCCAACACCGATCGTTGCTGTCCGGAAGTGCTGGCTGCACAGAGCCAAACACCTCGCCAATGTGTCAGTGGGGTCCAGCACCGCCAGCTGTTCCCCTGCTGTGTAGCCGGCAACGTGTCCTGCAAAAGCCACGCAGACACAACAGACCCAAAGCTGCCGCCAGTGCAGGCTTTGGCCTACACTCCCCTCCCCCTGCTCCTCCTCCTCCTGCTCCTCCTCCTGCTGTCCCTGGGCTCTAACACACCGCCAGTTGGGGCCCAGATGTGCTAGCTGCACAGAGAAAAACACCAGCCAATGTGTCAGTGGGGTCCAGCACCGCCAGCTGTTCCCCTGCTGTGCAGCCGGCAACGTGTCCTGCAAAAGCCACGCAGACACAAGAACTGAAATTGAAGGGAACCTGTCCCCCCTCCCCCAGGCGTTTTTACGTTATCCAGCCACCTTGTACAGCGGTAATGCTGCATGTGTGCAAGGTGGCTCAGAAACGTATTCTCCTCGCACATGTGGAACTGAAAACACGTCTGAAATGTGTCCTCTGTGTGACCATTTAACCGTCCCGGTGGTGTGACTTTCCTTTGTAATGACACGCTGCAACCCCCTTGGTAGCGCTGCCCGTCTTCTGGCATCATTGTTTGGCTGCCTGCGCCTCTGCGGCCGCCCTGACCCACACAACGCCCCTCGGTGTCTTATTTATTGGGACTGCGAGGGTGTGATTCATGGGCAGGATCAGTGCATCAGTTCGCCTGTCCCTCCTCTCCTTCCGCCTTCTTCGGACTGTGCGGCTTCATGGCCGTGGCATGCGATAAGGGATCAGATGACGCCGCACAGTCTGAAGCGGGTGTAAGGACCCGAGTGTGAGAGGCCAACATATGTGCTGCGCCAGGCCCTGAATCCCAGCCCCGCAGTGTTTTAACAATGTTAAGACACTGCGGGGCTGGGATTCATGGGCATCGCGAACCGCACCGGCCGACATTACATGATGCCAGAAGATGGGCAGCGCTAACGGCGCTAGGCCAGGGGATAACACGACAGCGCAGACTCCTGTACAGCAAATAACAACGCTCGGGAGGCTGCACCCAGCACCAAGGTGGGATTCTTGACATCTGTGCTGCGTCTCATTACAAAGGGAACTCTCGCCTCCATTACACAGTTTGACTGTATAAAGGGCTGAATGTTATACGTGTTTCATTCAGCGTGTGCAAGGAGAAAAATTAAAAGAGCAACCTTTGACTTGTGCAGCACTACTGCTGCATAAGCTGTGGCTCTTCTACTTTCTAACCCCTGAGGGGGGGTTAAAGGTGACCTTTGAAATCGGTTCAAGTAGGCTTCGGCCTACACTCTGCTCCCCCTGCAGAGCCCGGGCTCCAACACCGATCGTTGCTGTCCGGAAGTGCTGGCTGCACAGAGCCAAACACCTCGCCAATGTGTCAGTGGGGTCCAGCACCGCCAGCTGTTCCCCTGCTGTGTAGCCGGCAACGTGTCCTGCAAAAGCCACGCAGACACAACAGACCCAAAGCTGCCGCCAGTGCAGGCTTCGGCCTACACTCCCCTCCCCCTGCTCCTCCTCCTCCTGCTCCTCCTCCTGCTGTCCCTGGGCTCTAACACACCGCCAGTTGGGGCCCAGATGTGCTAGCTGCACAGAGAAAAACACCAGCCAATGTGTCAGTGGGGTCCAGCACCGCCAGCTGTTCCCCTGCTGTGCAGCCGGCAACGTGTCCTGCAAAAGCCACGCAGACACAAGAACTGAAATTGAAGGGAACCTGTCCCCCCTCCCCCAGGCGTTTTTACGTTATCCAGCCACCTTGTACAGCGGTAATGCTGCATGTGTGCAAGGTGGCTCAGAAACGTATTCTCCTCGCACATGTGGAACTGAAAACACGTCTGAAATGTGTCCTCTGTGTGACCATTTAACCGTCCCGGTGGTGTGACTTTCCTTTGTAATGACACGCTGCAACCCCCTTGGTAGCGCTGCCCGTCTTCTGGCATCATTGTTTGGCTGCCTGCGCCTCTGCGGCCGCCCTGACCCACACAACGCCCCTCGGTGTCTTATTTATTGGGACTGCGAGGGTGTGATTCATGGGCAGGATCAGTGCATCAGTTCGCCTGTCCCTCCTCTCCTTCCGCCTTCTTCGGACTGTGCGGCTTCATGGCCGTGGCATGCGATAAGGGATCAGATGACGCCGCACAGTCTGAAGCGGGTGTAAGGACCCGAGTGTGAGAGGCCAACATATGTGCTGCGCCAGGCCCTGAATCCCAGCCCCGCAGTGTTTTAACAATGTTAAGACACTGCGGGGCTGGGATTCATGGGCATCGCGAACCGCACCGGCCGACATTACATGATGCCAGAAGATGGGCAGCGCTAACGGCGCTAGGCCAGGGGATAACACGACAGCGCAGACTCCTGTACAGCAAATAACAACGCTCGGGAGGCTGCACCCAGCACCAAGGTGGGATTCTTGACATCTGTGCTGCGTCTCATTACAAAGGGAACTCTCGCCTCCATTACACAGTTTGACTGTATAAAGGGCTGAATGTTATACGTGTTTCATTCAGCGTGTGCAAGGAGAAAAATTAAAAGAGCAACCTTTGACTTGTGCAGCACTACTGCTGCATAAGCTGTGGCTCTTCTACTTTCTAACCCCTGAGGGGGGGTTAAAGGTGACCTTTGAAATCGGTTCAAGTAGGCTTCGGCCTACACTCTGCTCCCCCTGCAGAGCCCGGGCTCCAACACCGATCGTTGCTGTCCGGAAGTGCTGGCTGCACAGAGCCAAACACCTCGCCAATGTGTCAGTGGGGTCCAGCACCGCCAGCTGTTCCCCTGCTGTGTAGCCGGCAACGTGTCCTGCAAAAGCCACGCAGACACAACAGACCCAAAGCTGCCGCCAGTGCAGGCTTCGGCCTACACTCCCCTCCCCCTGCTCCTCCTCCTCCTGCTCCTCCTCCTGCTGACCCTGGGCTCTAACAAACCACCAGTTGGGGCCCAGATGTGCTAGCTGCACAGAGAAAAACACCTCGCCAATGTGTCAGTGGGGTCCAGCACCGCCAGCTGTTCCCCTGCTGTGCAGCCGGCATCGTGTCCTGCAAAAGCCACGCAGACACTTGCTCTTGTACCTTCTGCTCCCCATCCTGGTTCCAGTACCGTCAGCTGGTTCTGGGCAGAGCCTTTGGCTTAGGTGCCTCCCTTTGGTATCCGAGTTCCACCAACGTCAGGTGGTCCTTGGTAGTGCTTTCAGGCACCTCCTGCTTAGTAACCGGGTTCCAGTAACGTCAGCTGGTCCTCGGTAGTTCCATTGGCTCTTGGACCTTCGGCTACCCATCCGGGTTCCAGCACCGTCAGCTGGTTCTCGGCAGTGTCTTTTGCTCTTGTACCTTCTGCTCCCCATCCTGGTTCCAGTACCGTCAGCTGGTTCCGGGCAGAGCCTTTGGCTTAGGTGCCTCCCTCTGGGTATCCGAGTTCCACCAACGTCAGGTGGTCCTTGGTAGTGCTTTCAGCACAGGTACCTCCTGCTTAGTAACCGGGTTCCAGTAACGTCAGCTGGTCCTCGGTAGTTCCATTGGCTCTTGGACCTTCGGGTAGCCATCCGAGTTCCAGTTCCATCAGCTGGTTCTCGGCATTTTCTCAGCCTTCTTGTACCTTCTGCTACATTTCCAAGTTCAAGAGACTAAACACAATGACCCAGAAGACCACCCCTAAGATGACGACGACACCAGAGACGACAACCACCGTGATGACGACGACCCTGGAGACGATGACCCCGAAGACCACCCCGATGACGACGACCCCGGAGACGACGACCCTGAAGACCACCCCGATGACGACGACCCCGGAGACGACGACCCTGGAGACGACGACGACCTGGAAGACCGAGAAGCAGAAGAACAAGAGGCTGCAGAACAAAGAGCAGAAGGACATTAAGCATAACACAAAATATCAGAGCAAAAAATATTATGTAAATTATAAGCAGAAGAAGACTAAGCAGTGTATGGGGGTGAGTCCGTTCCTCCTCGTGGTGCCCCTGGATAAAGCCTGATGCTGCAGGCCAAACTGAACGCGGACAAATGTAACTGTTTTGTGACAGGCAGAACGGAAGGTGTAATCTTCAAACTTTTATAGATAACAACTACGGGAATGCCTGTCACAAATAAGAATATGATGAAGAAGTTGAATATGATGAAGATAATAGTAAAATAAAAAGAATATGAACAATGTAACCCAAAAAATAATAGGTAGAAGATGAAGAAGAAGATGAATAAGGTGAAGAAGTTGATGTCAAAGAAGCTGATGATGAGGATAATTAAGAAGAAAGCGTGGGAGAAGTAAAAAAGAAGGTGAAGGGCGTGGAAGTAGTGAAACATCAATATCTGACATAAAAAAAAAAAAAAAAACATAGTCAAATTCTTTCTAACGCCGAACTTCATAAAAAAAAATAAAAAATCCTGCTATTCTATTACATTGGGCTAAACCTCTGTCCCTTTAATATCTCCGCCACGTCCCCCAATACATCCTACAATATTCTTAGTTGTTTTCCTTCATGTAGAATGAACCTACAAGTGTATAAAGGGTTTATTTTGATTCCGATATTTTCGTCCCATTGACTTGCATTGGGATCGGGTATCGGTATCGGATTGGATTCCGATACTGTGACGGTATCGGCCGATACTTTCCGATACCGATACTTTCCGATATCGGAAAGTATCGCTCAACACTAGTCAGGATTTATTGAGTGTGTTGGGGGGTCAGGATTTAATCCGCGTGTGTGGGGGGTCAGGGATTTATTCTGTGTGTGTGGGGGGTCAGGGATTTATTCAGTGTGTGTGTGTGTGGAAGGGTCAGGGATTTATTCAGTGTGTGTGTCTGTGGGAGATTTATTTTGTGTGTGTGTGATTAGAGATTTATTCAGTGTGTGTGGGGAATTTATTCAGTGTGTGTGTGGTTAGGGATTACTTCAGTCTGTGTGTGTGATTAGGGATTTATTTAGTGTGTGGGTAGTTAGGGATTTATTCATTGTGTGTATTTATTCAGTATGGGGGATTTGTTCAGTGTGCGTGTGTGTGGGGGATTTGTTCAGTGTGGTGGGTCGCAGATTTATTCCGTATGTGTTGGGGGTTGGGAATTTATTCCGTGTGTGTGTGATTAGGGATTTATTCAGTGTGTGGGGATTTATTCAGTGCGTGTGTGTGTGTGTGGAAGGAGGGATCAGGGATTTATTCATTGTGTGTATGAGGAGGGTCAGATTTATTCAGTGTGTGTGGGGGGGAGATTTATTACGTGTGTGTGTATTTATTCAGTATGGGAGATTTGTTCAGTGTGTGGGGGATTTATTCAGTGTGTGTGTGCAGGGAGTCGGGAATTTATTTAGTGTGTGTGGGGAAGGGTGCATTTATTCTGTGTGAAGGGCGATGGATTTATTTTCTGTGCAGAGGGGGATGGATTTTTTCTGCCAGAAGGGGAGTGGATATATTCTGTTGGGGGTGAGTGAGGAGATGGGGTCGACAAAGTGAGAAGTGAAGAGAAAAATGTGTTCTGACATAGTATTGGGAGCGAGGGTGATGGGATCTGTGAGGAGGAACGATGGGAAACGAGGGTGATGGGATGCGTGCGGACACAGTTTGTGGAGTTGGGGGGCATGTGTGAGGAGGAAATATGGAGAGTGAAGGGGTAAGTGAGCAGACAGTATAGTTAGCAGGGGGGACGTACATGAGGAGAAACAAGAAATTTGAGCAGACAGTATGAGGGGAAGAAAGTATGAGTGAGCAAGAAAAAGATACTGAGTAGTGTGAGGGTAACAGTGAGGAGGAGACAGTATGCCAAGTAGGAGGAGTGTAATGAAGGGGTGCAGTATAGAGACTGGGCTTTATAGGAGGCACACAGTATGAGAAGACAGTGTGAAGTATGGAAAAGAGAGAGGGCAGTGTGGAGGGCATGTACCATAAGAGGTACAGTGTGAGGGTCACATTTTGTGCTGGGAATATAGTGAGGGGCAATTAGTTACTTAGGGGGTCAGCTTAGGGCAGATATTTTTATTCAGGAGCATTATAACAACACTGCTATCTTTAAGGGCATCATGTCGGGATGTGCTGCAGAAGACCGGAGAAGATGAAAGTCTGCAGAAACGAGCACTGGCTGTGAATGAGAAGAGTCATCATGGCATCTGGACGAGATGAAGATGAAAAGAAAGAGGCGACTCCAGAGACAATGTCATCTATAAGATACCTGGATGTAAATGTGTTTTTTGTGATACTGACTAATTCTCATATTGTTATTTCTGTTAGGAGCATTAAAGGGATTATCCAAGTTTGTGATGATTCTGCAATCATTTTATGTGACTACAGACTTCTGAATTCTCACAGTGCTCACTGCACGCTGTCAGGATTCTCTGGTGTTTGGTGATTTACATACATGTGGTCACTTGCTGACTAGATATGTGTGGCCTCACTGAATGAAAATAAATTGACCGAGGTTGGGCACGTCTAGTCGGAATGTGGCCAGAAGTATACAGATCACATTCTTGTGCGGACATGATTGTCCACTCTTGCCACCGGCAAAGGGAGAATCCTAAAAGTGTGCAGTGCTTGCGCTGTGAGAATTCAGAAGCCTGAAATCAAATAGAATGACTGCAGACTTTCATCTCAAACCTGGATAAGCCCTTAAATTATAAAATTAAGCCCTGCAGCCAATGCTAACAACGTGTAATATCAGGTTCCAGCATATGTGATTTTCATATTTACTGTCATGTGACAATGAGGTGTTCTTCCTGCTTCTATCTGTTTTTCACTGAACATTGAGAGAATTGGGAAGAGCAGCTTGTCGGCGCATAACTAGGTGTGCAAACCACATATGTGCTGGGGTGGGGGGGGCGCCAAACTGAATTCTTGCCCCTGGTGCCAGGAAACCTAGATACATAGTGGTTAAAGATTTAATGAATCGGACCTAAAGTGTATGATCAATATTTATGATATACATTTAAAACTAGATGGGTATTTCCTGAAGGAACTACAGATAGTGCTTTGGAATGGTGCCCGGGCTGCCCCTGCAAGACTTTCACACTTGGGTGCCCCTCAGATGCTGGTTTGGTAGTTGTAGCCCCTCAGGGTTGAGGATTTGGTGGGCGGGGCCACTCTGTGTCCGATTTGGTGGGTGGAGCCACTCTGGGTCCGATTTGGTGGGCTGGGTCACTCTGGGTCCGATTTGGTGGGCCGGGCCACTCTGGGTCCGATTTGGTGGGCCGGGTCACTCTGGGTCCGATTTGAAGGGCCGCGTCACTCTGGGTCCGATTTGGTGGCCCGGGTCACTCTGGGTCCGATTTGGTGGGCGGGGCCCCTCAGGGGCCGATTTGGTGGGCCGGGCCACTCTGGGTCTGATTTGGTGGGCCGGGCCACTCTGGGTCCGATTTGGTGGCCCGGGTCACTCTGGATCCGATTTGGTGG
The DNA here is from genome assembly GCF_051348905.1 of Ranitomeya variabilis. Classification (NCBI taxonomy): domain Eukaryota; kingdom Metazoa; phylum Chordata; class Amphibia; order Anura; family Dendrobatidae; genus Ranitomeya; species Ranitomeya variabilis. The sequence continues at coordinate 176,328,088 of NC_135237.1, forward strand.
CCCGGGTCACTCTGGGTCCGATTTGGTGGCCCGGGTCACTCTGGGTCCGATTTGGTGGCCCGGGTCACTCTGGGTCCGATTTGGTGGCCCGGGTCACTCTGGGTCCGATTTGGTGGCCCGGGTCACTCTGGGTCCGATTTGGTGGCCCGGGTCACTCTGGGTCCGATTTGGTGGCCCGGGTCACTCTGGGTCCGATTTGGAGGCCCGGGTCACTCTGGGTCCGATTTGGTGGCCCGGGTCACTCTGGGTCCGATTTGGTGGGCCGGGTGACTCTGGGTCCGATTTGGTGGGCCGGGTGACTCTGGGTCCGATTTGGTGGGCCGGGTCACTCTGGGTCTGATTTGGTGGGCCGGGTCACTCTGGGTCCGATTTGGTGGGCGGGGTCGCTCTGGGACCGATTTGGTGGGCGGGGTTACTCTGGGTCCGATTTAGTGGGCGGAGCCACTCTGGGTCTGATTTGGTGGGCGGGGCACCTCAGGGTCCGATTTGGTGGGCGGGGTCACTCTGGGTCCGATTTGGTGGGCGGAGCCACTCTGGGTCTGATTTGGTGGGCGGGGCACCTCAGGGTCCGATTTGGTGGGCGGGGTCACTTGGGGTCCGAATTGGTGAGCGGGGCAATAATTATAATATGACTACAGATAGTGCTTTGGAATTGTGCTGTGCTATCACTTTAAGAGCTGATATTATCTGACAAAACTTGTGTGCTGGGCTCATGTAGAGTTCATAGGCGTTGGCATAGTAACTGGGTCTGACTGCGCTGTATACTGCGCGGCTCTGCGCTGTATACTGCGCGGCTCTGCGCTGTATACTGCGGGGCTCTGCGCTGTATATTGCGGGGCTCTGCGCTGTATACTGCGCGGCTCTGCGCTGTATACTGCGCGGCTCTGCGCTGTATACTGCGCGGCTCTGCGCTCTATACTGCGCGGCTCTGCGCTGTATACTGCGGGGCTCTGCGCTGTATACTGCGCGGCTCTTCGCTGTATACTGCGGGGCTCTGCGCTGTATAATGCACGGCTCTGCGCTGTATAATGCACGGCTCTGCGCTGTATGCTGCGGGGCTCTGCGCTTTATACTGCGGGGCTCTGCGCTGTATGCTGCGGGGCTCTGCGCTGTATGCTGCGGGGCTCTGCGCTGTATACTGCGCGGCTCTGCGCTGTATAATGCGGGGCTCTGCGCTGTATACTGCGGGGCTCTGCGCTGTATGCTGCGGGGCTCTGCGCTGTATGCTGCGGGGCTCTGCGCTGTATACTGCGCGGCTCTGCGCTGTATAATGCGGGGCTCTGCGCTGTATACTGCGGGGCTCTGCGCTGTATACTGCGGGGCTCTGCGCTGTATCCTGCGCGGCTCTGCGCTGTATGCTGCGGGGCTCTGCACTGTATCCTGCGGGGCTCTGCGCTGTATACTGTGCGGCTCTTCGCTGTATACTGCGGGGCTCTGCGCTGTATACTGCGGGGCTCTGCGCTGTATACTGCGGGGCTCTGCGCTGTATCCTGCGCGGCTCTGCGCTGTATGCTGCGGGGCTCTGCACTGTATCCTGCGGGGCTCTGCGCTGTATACTGTGCGGCTCTTCGCTGTATACTGCGGGGCTCTGCTGTGTATACTGCGGGGCTCTGCGCTGTATACTGCGGGGCTCTGCGCTGTATCCTGCGCGGCTCTGCGCTGTATGCTGCGGGGCTCTGCGCTGTATCCTGCGGGGCTCTGCGCTGTATACTGTGCGGCTCTTCACTGTATACTGCGGGGCTCTGCTCTGTATACTGCGGGGCTCTGCGCTGTATACTGCGGGGCTCTGCGCTGTATACTGAACGGCTCCGCGTTGTATAATGCACGGCTCTGCTCTGTATACTGCGCGGCTCTGCGCTGTATACTGCGCGGCTCTGCGCTGTATACTGCGCGGCTCTGCGCTGTATACTGCGCGGCTCTGCGCTGTATAATGCGCGGCTCTGCGCTGTATGCTGAGGGGCTCAGCGCTGTATGCTGCGCGGCTCAGCGCTGTATGCTGCGCGGCTCCGCGCTGTATGCTGCGCGGCTCCGCGCTGTAAGCTGCGCGGCTCCGCGCTGTATACTGCGCGGCTCTGCGCTGTATACTATGTGGCTGTGCAATATACTACGTGGACATACATATTCTAGAATGCCCGATAAGTTAGAATCGGGCCACCATCTAGTAAAAATAATAAGACTACAGATAGTGCTTTGGAATTGTGCTGTACTGTCACTTTAAGAGCTGATATTATCTGACAAAACTGTGGCCTGGTGGTGATGTAGAGTTGATAGGCGTTGGCATAGTAACTGTGTCTTACTGCGCATATCAATGAGCTAATCAGCCAGGTGGCAGTTTTCAGTTATTTTTAGAAATTGCCTGAGAAACCAGCCCATTATAAACGTATAGGAAAATTTCCCTATTGAAATGCATTGAAACAATGCTTTCCAATGAGGGGAAAACAATTTTCAAATGCAAATTATCCACGATGGAATAACAGTATAGTGCTTTGTTCCAAAGCACTAAAATAATAATAATAAGAAGTTTACCACGATGGAATAACAGTATAGTGCTTTGTTCCAAAGCACTATAATAAGAAGAAGTTATCCACGATGGAATAACAGTATAGTGCTTTGTTCCAAAGCACTATAATAAGAAGTTTACTACGATGGAATAACAGTATAGTGCTTTGTTCCAAAGCACTATAATAATAATAAGAAGTTTACCTCGATGGAATAACAGTATAGTGCTTTGTTCCAAAGCACTATAACTAGATGGGTATTTCCTGAAGGAACTACAGATAGTGCTTTGGAATGGTGCCCGGGTTGCCCCAGCAAGACTTTCACACTTGGGTGCCCCTCAGGCGCTGGTTTGGTAGTTGTAGCCACTCTGGGTCCGATTTGGCGGGCGGGGCCACTCTGGGTCCGATTTAGCGGGCGGCGCCACTCCGGGTCCGATTTGGCGGGCGGCGCCACTCCGGGTCCGATTTGTCGGGCGGCGCCACTCCGGGTCCGATTTGGCGGGCGGCGCCACTCCGGGTCCGATTTGGCTGGCGGCGCCACTCCGGGTCCGATTTGGCGGGTGGCGCCACTCCGGGTCCGATTTAGCGGGCGGCGCCACTCCGGGTCTGATTTGGCGGGTGGCGCCACTCCGGGTCCGATTTGGCGGGCGGCGCCACTCCGGGTCCGATTTGGCGGGCGGCGCCACCCTGGGTCCGATTTGGCGGGCGGCGCCACCCCGGGTCCGATTTGGCGGGCGGCGCCACCCTGGGTCCGATTTGGCGGGCGGCGCCACTCCGGGTCCGATTTGGCGGTTGGCGCCACTCCGGGTCCGATTTGGCGGCGCCACTCCTTGTCCGATTTGGCGGGCGGCGCCACTCCGGATCCGATTTGGCGGGTGGCGCCACTCTGGGTCCGATTTGGCAGGCGGCGCCACTCTGGGTCCAATTTGGCGGGCGGCGCCACTCTGGGTCCGATTTGGTGGGCGGCGCCACTTTGGGTCCGATTTGGCGGGCGGCCTAGTGCTTTGGAATTGTGCTGTGCTATCATTTTAAGAGCTGATGTTATCTTGCAAAACTGCTGGTGTGGTCATGTACAGTTCGCAGGCGTTGGCATAGTAACTGGGCCTGACTGCGCATATCAATGAGCTAATCAGCCAGGTGGCAGGTACATTTCAAATTGCCTCAGAAACCCGGCCATTATAACCTATGGGAAAATTTCCCTATTGAAATGCATTACAATGAGGGGAAAACAATTTTCAAATGCAAATTGCACCAAAACTACAAATCCGATCGACATGAAAAATACTTAGCACACCTCTCGTGGACGCTGGCTTCGAAATGACACCTCACTGGAGTCTGTGCGTTTTACGGTTTGGGCCGCATTAATTGCGGAAAAAAGCCTAATAATAATAAGAAGTTTACCACGATGGAAAAACAGTATAGTGCTTTGTTCCAAAGCACTATAATAATAACTAGATGGGTATTTCCTGAAGGAACTACAGATAGTGCTTTGGAATGGTGCCTGGGTTGCCCCAGCAAGACTTTCACACTTGGGTGCCCCTCAGGCGCTGGTTTGGTAGTTGTAGCCACTCTGGGTCCGATTTGGCGGGCGGGGCCACTCTGGGTCCGATTTAGCGGGCGGCGCTACTCCGGGTCCGATTTGGCGGGCGGCGCCACTCCGGGTCCGATTTGGCGGGCGGCGCCACTCCGGGTCCGATTTGGCGGGCGGCACCACTCCGGGTCCGATTTGGCTGGCGGCACCACTCCGGGTCCGATTTGGTGGGCGGCGCCACTCCGGGTCCGATTTGGTGGGCGGCGCCACTCCGGGTCCGATTTGGCGGGCGGCGCCACTCCGGGTCCGATTTGGCGGGCGGCTCCACTCCGGGTCTGATTTGGTGGGCGGCGCCACTCCGGGTCCGATTTGGCGGGCGGCACCACTCCGGGTCCGATTTGGCGGGCGGCGCCACCCTGGGTCCGATTTGGCGGGCAGCGCCACCCCGGGTCCGATTTGGCGGGCGGCGCCACTCTGGGTCCGATTTGGCGGGTGGCCTAGTGCTTTGGAATTGTGCTGTGCTATCACTTTAAGAGCTGATGTTATCTTGCAAAACTGCTGGTGTGGTCATGTACAGTTCGCAGGCGTTGGCATAGTAACTGGGCCTGACTGCGCATATCAATGAGCTAATCAGCCAGGTGGCATGTACATTTCAAATTGCCTCAGAAACCCGGCCATTATAACCTATGGGAAAATTTCCCTATTGAAATGCATTACAATGAGGGGAAAACAATTTTCAAATGCAAATTGCACCAAAACTACAAATCTGATCGACATGAAAAATACTTAGCACACCTCTCGTGGACGCTGGCTTCGAAATGACACCTCACTGGAGTCTGTGCGTTTTACGGTTTGGGCCGCATTAATTGCGGAAAAAAGCCTAATAATAATAAGAAGTTTACCACGATGGAATAACAGTATAGTGCTTTGTTCCAAAGCACTATAATAATAACTAGATGGGTATTTCCTGAAGGAACTACAGATAGTGCTTTGGAATGGTGCCCGGGTTGCCCCAGCAAGACTTTCACACTTGGGTGCCCCTCAGGCGCTGGTTTGGTAGTTGTAGCCACTCTGGGTCCGATTTGGTGGGCGGGGCCACTCTGGGTCCGATTTAGCGGGCGGCGCCACTCCGGGTCCGATTTGGCGGGCGGCGCCACTCTGGGTCCGATTTGGTGGGCGGCGCCACTCCGGGTCCGATTTGGCGGGCGGCGCCACTCCGGGTCCGATTTGGCTGGCGGCGCCACTCCGGGTCCGATTTGGCAGGCGGCGCCACTCTGGGTCCGACTTGGCGGGCGGCGCCACTCTGGGTCCGATTTGGTGGGCCGGGTCACTCTGGGTCCGATTTGGTGGGCCGGGTCACTCTGGGTCCGATTTGGTGGGCCGGGTCACTCTGGGTCCGATTTGGTGGCCCGGGTCACTCTGGGTCCGATTTGGTGGCCCGGGTCACTCTGGGTCCGATTTGGTGGCCCGGGTCACTCTGGGTCCGATTTGGTGGGCCGGGTCACTCTGGGTCCGATTTGGTGGGCCGGGTCACTCTGGGTCCGATTTGGTGGGCCGGGTCACTCTGGGTCCGATTTGGTGGCCCGGGTCACTCTGGGTCCGATATGGTGGGCCGGGTCACTCTGGGTCCGATTTGGTGGGCCGGGTCACTCTGGGTCCGATTTGGTGGCCCGGGTCACTCTGGGTCCGATTTGGTGGGCCGGGTCACTCTGGGTCCGATTTGGTGGCCCGGGTCACTCTGGGTCCGATTTGGTGGCCCGGGTCACTCTGGGTCCGATTTGGTTGGCCGGGTCACTCTGGGTCCGATTTGGTTGCCCGGGTCACTCTGGGTCCGATTTGGTGGTCCGGGTCACTCTTGGTCCGATTCGGTGGTCCGGGTCACTCTGGGTCCGATTCGGTGGGCCGGGTCACTCTGGGTCCGATTTGGTGGCCCGGGTCACTCTAACTGACAGCAGGATAAGGGAATGGCTGATAACAGAGAATAGACTGACAGCAGGACAAGGGAATGGCTGATAACAGAGAGAATAGACTGACAGCAGGACAGGGGAATGGCTGATAACAGAGAGAAATAGACTGACAGCAGGACGGGGAATGGCTGATAACAGAGAGAAATAGACTGACAGCAGGACAGGGGAATGGCTGATAACAGAGAGAAATAGACTGACAGCAGGACGGGGAATGGCTGATAACAGAGAGAAATAGACTGACAGCAGGACAGGGGAATGGCTGATAACAGAGAGGAGCTGATATTATCTGACTGACAAAACCTGTTTCCTAGTGGGCTCATAGGCGTTGGCATAGTAACTGGATCTGACTGCGCATATCAATTAGCTAATCAGCTAGGTGGCAGTTGGCAGCTATTTTTAGAAATTGCCTCAGAAACCAGGCCATTATACCCTATGAGGAAATTTCCCTATTGAAACGCATTGAGACAATGCTTTCCAATGAGGGGAAAAAATTTTCAAATGCAAATTGGGCCAAAAATACAAATCCGATCGACACGAAAAATACTTAGCACACCTCTCGTGGACGCTGGCTTCGAAATGACGCCTCACTGGAGTCTGTGAGTGCAGCGGTATGGGCCACATTAATTGCGGAAAAAAGCCTAATAATAATAACTAGATGGGTATTTCCTGAAGGAACTACAGATAGTGCTTTGGAATGGTGCCCGGGTTGCCCCAGCAAGACTTTCACACTTGGGTGCCCCTCAGGCGCTGTTTTGGTAGTTGTAGCCACTCTGGGTCCGATTTGGCGGGCGGCGCCACTCTGGGTCCGATTTGGCAGGCGGCGCCACTCCGGGTCCGATTTGGCGGGCGGCGCCACTCCGGGTCCGATTTGGTGAGCGGCGCCACTCCGGGTCCGATTTGGCGGGCGGCGCCACTCCGGGTCCGATTTGGCGGGCGGCGCCACTCCGGGTCCGATTTGGCGGGCGGCGCCACTCCGGGTCCGATTTGGCGGGCGGCGCCACTCTGGTGGGCGGCGCCACTCCGGGTCCGATTTGGCGGGCGGCGCCACTCCGGGTCCAATTTGGCGGGCTTCGCCACTCCGGGTCCGATTTGGCGGGCGGCGCCACTCCGGGTCCGATTTGGCGGGCGGCGCCACTCCGGGTCCGATTTGGCGGGCGGCGCCACTCTGGGTCCGATTTGTCGGGCGGCGCCACTCTGGGTCCGATTTGGCGGGCGGCGCCACACTGGGTCTGATTTGGCGGGCGGCGCCACTCTGGGTCCGATTTGGCGGGCGGCGCCACTCTGGGTCCGATTTGGCGGGCGGCGCAACTCTGGGTCCGATTTGGTGAGCGGGGCAATAATTATAATAAGAATACAGATAGTGCTTTGAAATTGTGCTGTGCTATCACTTTAAGAGCTGATATTATCTGGCAAAACTGTGCTGGGGTCATGTACAGTTCGCAGGCGTTGGCATAGTAACTGGGCCTGACTGCACATATCAATGAGCTAATCAGCCAGGTGGCAGGTACATTTCAAATTGCCTCAGAAACCCGGCCATTATAACCTATGGGAAAATTTCCCTATTGAAATGCATTACAATGAGGGGAAAAACATTTTCAAACGCAAATTGCGCCAAAACTACAAATCCGATCGACACGAAAAATACTTAGCACACCTCTTGGGGACGCTGGCTTCGAAATGACACCTCACTGGAGTCTGTGAGTGAAGCGGTTCGGGCCGCATTACGTGCGGACTGAATAATAATAAGAAGAACTAGATGGGTATTTCCTGAAGGAACTACAGATAGTGCTTTGGAATGGTGCCCGGGCTGCCCCTGCAAGACTTTCACACTTGGTTGCCCCTCAGGCGCTGGTGTGGTAGTTGTAGCCCCTCAGGGTTGAGGCCACTCTGGGTCCGATTTGGTGGACGGGGTCACTCAGGGACCGATTTGGTGGGCGGGGTCAATCAGGGACCGATTTGGTGGGCGGGGTCACTCAGGGACCGATTTGGGGGGCGGGGCCACTCGGGGTCCGATTTGGGGGGCAGGGCCACTCGGTGCACTTACTTTTCACCGACGGGATTGGGGTGCACTTACTTTTCACTCACGGGACCGGGGATGCACTTACTTTTCACACACGGGACGAGGGGGTGTCAGTCACTTTATTCTGATGTTTGACTTTGATAAATGATCATGTCCTAAAATGGACACTGTACATTTGCATAGCTGCCATCTTTGTAAGGTCAAGTTGGGGGTCATAGAAAGTTCGCCATTATTTCCTATGGGAAAATTTTTTTTTAAAATGCAATTTTTAAAAAAACTACAAATCGGATCAACATGAAAAATACTTAGCACACCTCTAGTGGATGCTGGCTTCGAAATGACGCCTCACTGGAGTCTGTGTGCGCAGCGGTTCAGGCCGCATTAATTGCGGAAAAAAACTGAATAAGCTTACCACGTTCGGATTACAATAATAATACTAGATGGGTATTTCCTGAAGGAACTACAGATAGTGCTTTGGAATGGTGCCCGGGCTGCCCCTGCAAGACTTTCACACTTGGGTGCCCCTCAGGCGGTCCGATTTGGTGGGTTGGGTCAATCTGGGTCTGATTTTGTGGGCAGGGTAAATCTAGGTCCGATTCGGTGGGCGGGGTCACTTTTGGTCCGATTCTGTGGGCGCGGCCACTCTGGGTCCGATTCGGTGGGCGGAGCCACTCTGGGTCCGATTTGGTGGGCGGGGCGCCTTAGGGACCAATTTGGTGGGTGGGGTCACTCGGTCCGATTTGGTGGGCTGGGCACCTCAGGGTCTGATTTGGTGGGCTGGGCACCTCAGGGTCCGATTTGGTGGGTGGGGTCACTCTGGGTCCGATTTGGTGGGCGGGGTCACTCTGGGTCCGATTTGGTGAAGGGGTCACTCTGGGTCCGATTTGGTGGAAGGGGTCACTCTGGGTCTGATTTGGTGGAAGGGGTCACTCTGGGTTCGATTTGGTGGGCGGAGCCACTCTGGGTCCGATTTGGTGGGCGGGGTCACTCTGGGTCCGATTTGGTGGGCGGGGTCACTCTGGGTCCGATTTGGTGAGCCGGGCCCCTCGGGGTCCGATTTGGTGGGCCGGGCCCCTCGGGTTCCGAATTGGTGAGCGGGGTAATCTACTATATAATTGTCTAAGGGCACTTCCGTCTTTCTGTCTCACAACACCGCTACGTCATCATCTCGTGAGACCGCAATGCACTCTTGGGACCGGAGCGCGCAACAAGCATCGGGTACCGGCCACTCCAGGTGCAACAAGCATCGTGTACCGGCCGCTCTAGGAGGTGCAACAACCATCAGATACCGGCCGCTCCAGGAGGTGAGTATGTAACTTTTTTATTTTAATTCTTTTTTTTTTTTTTAACAGGGATATGCAGTATACTATGTGACTGGACAATATACTACGTGACTGGGCAGTATAACTACGTGGCTCTGCGCTGTATACTGCGTGGCTCTGCGCTGTATACTGCGTGGCTCTGCGCTGTATACTACGCGGCTCTGCGCTGTATACTATGCGGCTCTGCGCTGTATACTGCGCGGCTCTGCGCTTTGTACTGCGCGGCTCTGCGCTATATACTGCGTGGCTCTTCGCTGTATACTACGCGGCTCTGCGCTGTGTACTGCGCGGCTCTGTGCTGTGTACTGCGCGTGTCCGTGCTGTGTACTGCGCGTGTCTGCGCTGTATACTGCGCGGCTCTGCGCTGTGTACTGCGCGGCTCTGCGCTGTATACTGCGCGGCTCTGCGCTGTATACTGCGCGGCTCTGCGCTGTGTATTGCGCGGCTCTGCGCTGTGTACTGCGCGGCTCTGCGCTGTGTACTGCGCGGCTCTGCGCTGCGTACTGCGCGGCTCTGCGCTGCGTACTGCACGGCTCTGCGCTGTGTACTGCGCGGCTCTGCGCTGTGTACTGTGCGGCTCTGCGCTTTATACTGCGCGGCTCTGCGCTGTGTACTGCGCGGCTCTGCGCTGTGTACTGCGCGGCTCTGCGCGGTATACTGCGCGGCTCTGCACTTTATACTGTGCGGCTCTGCGCTCTGTACTGCGCGGCTCTGCGCTGTGTACTGCGCGGCTCTGCGCTGTGTACTGCGCGGCTCTGCGCTGTGTACTGCGCGGCTCTCCGCTTTATACTGCGCGGCTCTGCGCTGTGTACTGTGCGGCTCTGCGCTGTGTACTGCGCGGCTCTGCGCTGTGTACTGCGCGGCTCTGCGCTGTGTACTGCGCGGCTCGCGCTTTATACTGCGCGACTCTGCGCTTTGTACTGTACGGCTCTGCGCTGTGTACTACGCGGCTCTGCGCTGTGTACTGCGCGGCTCTGCGCTGTGTACTGCGCGGCTCTGCGCAGTGTACTGCGCGGCTCTGCGCTGTGTACTGCGCGGCTCTGCGCTTTATACTGCGCGGCTCTGCGCTGTGTACTGCGCGGCTCTGCGCTGTGTACTGCGCGGCTCTGCGCTGTGTACTGCGTGGCTGTGCAATATACTACGTGGACATGCATATTCTAGAATACCCGATGAGTTAGAATCGGGCCTCCATCTAATAATCATAAGACTACAGATAGTGGTTTGGAATTGTGCTGTACTGTCACTTTAAGAGCTGATATTATCTGACAAAACTTGTGAGCTGATGTAGAGTTCATAGGCGTTGGCATAGTAACTGTGTCTGACTGCGCATATCAATGAGCTAATCAGCCAGGTGGCAGTTATTTTTAGAAATTGCCTCAGAAACCAGCCCATTATAAACGTATGGGACAATTTCCCTATTGAAACGCATTGAAAGACTTTTTTCAAACACAAATTGCGCAAAAACTACAAATCTGATCGGCACGAAAAATACTTAGCACACCTCTTGGGGACGCTGGCTTCGAAATGACACCTCACTGGAGTCTGTGAGTTTAGCGGTTCGGGCCGCATTACGTGCGGACTGAATAATAAGAATAAGAAGTTTACCACGATGGAATAACAGTATAGTGCTTTGTTCCAAAGCACTATAACTAGATGGGTATTTCCTGAAGGAACTACAGATAGTGCTTTGGAATGGTGCCCGGGCTGCCCCTGCAAGACTTTCACACTTGGGTGCCCCTCAGGCGCTGGTTTGGTAGTTGTAGCCCCTCAGGGTTGAGGCTTGGTGGGCCGGGTCACTCTGGGTCTGATTTGGTGGGCCGGGTCACTCTGGGTCCGATTTGGTGGGCCGGGTCACTCTGGGTCCCATTTGGTGGGCCGGGTCACTCTGGGTCCCATTTGGTGGGCCGGGTCACTCTGGGTCCCATTTGGTGGGCCGGGTCACTCTGGGTCCCATTTGGTGGGCCGGGTCACTCTGGGTCCCATTTGGTGGGCCGGGTCACTCTGGGTCCCATTTGGTGGGCCGGGTCACTCTGGGTCCCATTTGGTGGCCCGGGTCACTATGGGTCCCATTTGGTGGCCCGGGTCACTCTGGGTCCCATTTGGTGGCCCGGGTCACTCTGGGCCCGATTTGGTGGCCCGGGTCACTCTGGGTCTGATTTGGTGGCCCGGGTCACTCTGGGTCCGATTTGGTGGCCCGGGTCACTCTGGGTCCGATTTGGTGGCCCGGGTCACTCTGGGTCCGATTTGGCGGGCGGCGCCACTCTGGGTCCGATTTGGCGGGCGGCGCCACTCTGGGTCCGATTTGGCGGGCGGCGCCACTCTGGGTCCGATTTGGCGGGCGGCGCCACTCTGGGTCCGATTTGGCGGGCGGTGCCACTCTGGGTCCGATTTGGCGGGCGGCGCCACTCTGGGTCCGATTTGGCGGGCGGCGCCACTCTGGGTCCGATTTGGCGGGCGGCGCCACTCTGGGTCCGATTTGGCGGGCGGCGCCACTCTGGGTCCGATTTGGCGGGCGGCGCCACTCTGGGTAGGATTTGGCGGGCGGCGCCACTCTGGGTCCGATTTGGCGGGCGGCGCCACTCTGGGTCCGATTTGGCGGGCGGCGCCACTCTGGGTCCGATTTGGCGGGCGGCGCCACTCTGGGTCCGACTTGACGGGCGGCGCCACTCTGGGTCCGATTTGGCGGGCGGGGGCACTCTGGGTCCGATTTGGCAAGCGGGGGCACTCTGGTCCGATTTGGTGGGCTGGGTCCGATTTGGTGAGCGGGGCAATAATGATAAGACTACAGATAGTGCTTTGTAATTGTGCTGTACTGTCACTTTAAGAGCTGATATTATCTGACAAAACTTGTGACCTGGTGGGCTGGTAGAGTTTATAGGCGTTGGCATAGTAACTGGGTCTCACTGCGCATATCAATGAGGTAATCAGCCAGGTGGCAGTTATTTTTAGAAATTGCCTCAGAAATCAGGCTGGCATGATTCTCAATGGCGAGAGAACATAGCCCAGCATATATGAGAACTAGCTCTTGGAAGATGGAAACTATACTGACCATGAACTAAACCTGCCGCACAACTAGAAGTGGCCGGGTAGCATGCCTACGTTTTTTATCCCTAGATGCCCAGCGCCAGCCGGAGAACTACCTAATCCTAGCAGAGGAAAAGACAGTCCTGGCTCACCTCTAGAGAAATTTTCCCAAAAGGCAGACAGAGGCCCCCACATATATTGGCGGTGATTTTAGATGAAATGACAAACGTAGTATGAAAATAGGTTTAGCAAAATCGAGGTCCGCTTACTAGATAGCATGAAGACAGAAAGGGCACTTTCATGGTCAGCAGAAAACCCTATCAAAACACCATCCAGAAATTACTTTAAGACTCTAGCATTAACTCATAACACCAGAGTGGCAATTTCCGCTCACAAGAGCTTTCCAGACACAGTAACGAAACAGCAGCTGTGAACAGGAACAAAATGCAAAAACACACAAGGACAAAAGTCCAACTTAGCTAGGAGTTGTCTAGTAGCAGGAACATGCACAGAAGGCTTCTGATTACATTGTTGACCGGCATGAAACTGACAGAGGAGCAAGGTTATATAGCGACTCCCACATCCTGATAGGAGCAGGTGAACAGAGGGGATGATGCACACAAGTACAATTCCACAAGTGGCCACCGGGGGAGCCCAGAATCCAATTTCACAACAGTACCCCCCCTCAAGGAGGGGGCACCGAACCCTCACCAGAACCACCAGGGCGATCAGGATGAGCCCTATGAAAGGCACGGACAAGATCGGAGGCATGAACATCAGAGGCAGTGACCCAAGAATTATCCTCCTGACCGTATCCCTTCCATTTGACCAGATACTGGAGTTTCCGTCTGGAAACACGAGAGTCTAAGATCTTTTCCACAACGTACTCCAACTCACCCTCAACCAACACCGGAGCAGGAGGCTCAACGGAAGGCACAGCCGGTACCTCATACCTGCGCAACAATGACCGATGAAAAACATTATGAATCGAAAAGGATGCAGGGAGGTCCAAACGGAAGGACACAGGGTTAAGAATCTCCAATATCTTGTACGGGCCGATGAACCGAGGCTTAAACTTAGGAGAAGAAACCCTCATAGGGACAAAACGAGAAGACAACCACACCAAGTCCCCAACACAAAGCCGAGGACCAACACGACGACGGCGGTTGGCAAAAAGCTGAGTCTTCTCCTGGGACAACTTCAAATTGTCCACCACCTGCCCCCAAATCTGATGCAACCTCTCCACCACAGCATCCACTCCAGGACAATCCGAAGATTCCACTTGACCGGAGGAAAATCGAGGATGAAACCCCGAATTACAGAAAAACGGGGACACCAAGGTGGCAGAGCTGGCCCGATTATTGAGGGCGAACTCCGCCAAAGGCAAAAAAGCAACCCAATCATCCTGATCCGCAGACACAAAACACCTCAAATATGTCTCCAACGTCTGATTAGTCCGCTCGGTCTGGCCATTAGTCTGAGGATGGAAAGCAGACGAAAAAGACAAATCTATGCCCATCCTAGCACAGAATGCCCACCAAAATCTAGACACGAATTGGGTCCCTCTGTCAGAAACGATATTCTCCGGAATACCATGCAAACGAACAACATTTTGAAAAAACAGAGGAACCAACTCGGAAGAAGAAGGCAACTTAGGCAAGGGAACCAGATGGACCATCTTAGAGAAACGGTCACACACCACCCAGATGACAGACATCTTCTGAGAAACAGGCAGATCCGAAATAAAATCCATCGAGATGTGCGTCCAAGGCCTCTTCGGGATAGGCAAGGGTAACAACAATCCACTAACCCGAGAACAACAAGGCTTGGCCCGAGCACAAACATCACAAGACTGCACAAAGCCTCGCACATCTCGTGACAGGGAAGGCCACCAGAAGGACCTTGCCACCAAATCCCTGGTACCAAAGATTCCAGGATGACCTGCCAACGCAGAAGAATGAACCTCAGAGATGACTCTACTGGTCCAATCATCAGGAACAAACAGTCTACCAGGTGGGCAACGATCAGGTCTATCCGCCTGAAACTCCTGCAAGGCCCGCCGCAGGTCTGGAGAAACGGCAGACAATATCACTCCATCTTTAAGGATACCTGTGGGCTCAGAATTACCAGGGGAGTCAGGCTCAAAACTCCTAGAAAGAGCATCCGCCTTAACATTCTTAGAACCCGGTAGGTAAGACACCACAAAATTAAACCGAGAGAAAAACAACGACCAGCGCGCCTGTCTAGGATTCAGGCGCCTGGCAGACTCAAGGTAAATTAAATTTTTGTGGTCAGTCAATACCACCACCTGATGTCTGGCCCCCTCAAGCCAGTGACGCCACTCCTCAAAAGCCCACTTCATGGCCAAAAGCTCCCGATTCCCAATATCATAATTCCGCTCGGCGGGCGAAAATTTACGGGAAAAAAAGGCACAAGGTCTCATCACGGAGCAGTCGGAACTTCTCTGCGACAACACCGCCCCAGCTCCGATTTCAGAAGCGTCGACCTCAACCTGAAAAGGAAGAGCAACATCAGGCTGACGCAACACTGGGGCGGAAGAAAAGCGGCGCTTGAGCTCCCGAAAGGCCTCCACAGCATCAGGGGACCAATCAGCAACATCAGCACCCTTCTTAGTCAAATCAGTCAATGGTTTTACAACATCAGAAAAACCAGCAATAAATCGACGATAAAATTTAGCAAAGCCCAAAAATTTCTGAAGACTCTTAAGAGAAGAGGGTTGCGTCCAATCACCAATAGCCTGAACCTTGACAGGATCCATCTCGATGGAAGAGGGGGAAAAAATGTATCCCAAGAAGGAAATCTTTTGAACCCCAAAAACACACTTAGAACCCTTCACACACAAGGAATTAGACCGCAAAACCTGAAAAACCCTCCTGACCTGCTGGACATGAGAGTCCCAGTCATCCGAAAAAATCAGAATATCATCCAGATACACAATCATAAATTTATCCAAATAATCGCGGAAAATGTCATGCATAAAGGACTGGAAGACTGAAGGGGCATTTGAAAGACCAAAAGGCATCACCAAATACTCAAAATGGCCCTCGGGCGTATTAAATGCGGTTTTCCACTCATCCCCCTGCTTGATTCGCACCAAATTATACGCCCCACGGAGATCAATCTTAGAGAACCACTTGGCCCCCTTTATACGAGCAAACAAATCAGTAAGCAGTGGTAACGGATATTGATATTTAACCGTGATTTTATTCAAAAGTCGATAATCAATACACGGCCTCAAAGAGCCGTCTTTCTTAGACACAAAGAAAAAACCGGCTCCTAAGGGAGATGACGAAGGACGAATATGTCCCTTTTCCAAGGACTCCTTTATATATTCTCGCATAGCCGCGTGTTCAGGCACAGACAGATTAAATAAACGACCCTTAGGGTATTTACTACCCGGGATCAAGTCTATGGCACAATCGCACTCCCGGTGCGGAGGTAGTGAACCAACCTTGGGTTCTTCAAAAACGTCACGAAAGTCAGACAAGAATTCAGGAATCTCAGAGGGAATAGATGATGAAATGGAAACCAAAGGTACGTCCCCATGAGTTCCTTTACATCCCCAGCTTAACACAGACATAGCTCTCCAGTCGAGGACTGGGTTATGAGATTGCAGCCATGGCAATCCCAGCACCAAAACATCATGTAGATTATACAGCACCAGAAAGCGAATAACCTCCTGGTGATCCGGATTAACACGCATAGTCACTTGTGTCCAGTATTGTGGTTTATTACTAGCCAATGGGGTGGAGTCAATCCCTTTCAGAGGTATCGGAGCCTCCAATGGCTCCAAATCATACCCACAGCGTTTGGCAAAGGACCAATCCATAAGACTCAAAGCAGCGCCAGAGTCGACATAGGCGTCCGCGGTAATAGATGACAAAGAACAAATCAGGGTCACAGATAGAATAAACTTAGACTGTAAAGTGCTAATTGAAACAGACTTGTCAGGCTTCTTAGTACGCTTAAAGCATGCTGATATAACATGAGTTGAATCACCACAATAGAAGCACAACCCATTTTTTCGTCTAAAATTCTGCCGCTCGCTTCTGGACAGAATTCTATCACATTGCATATTTTCTGGCGTTTTCTCAGTAGACACCGCCAAATGGTGCACAGGTTTGCGCTCCCGCAGACGCCTATCGATCTGAATAGCCATCGTCATGGACTCATTCAGACTCGCAGGCACAGGGAACCCCACCATAACATCCTTAATGGCATCAGAGAGACCTTCTCTGAAAATCGCCGCCAGGGCGCACTCATTCCACTGAGTAAGCACAGACCATTTGCGGAATTTTTGGCAGTATATTTCAGCTTCATCTTGCCCCTGAGACAAGGACATCAAGGCCTTTTCCGCCTGAAGCTCTAAATGAGGTTCCTCATAAAGCAACCCCAAGGCCAGAAAAAACGCATCCACATTGAGCAACGCAGGATCCCCTGGTGCCAATGCAAAAGCCCAGTCTTGAGGGTCGCCCCGGAGCAAGGAAATTACAATCCTGACCTGCTGTGCAGGGTCTCCGGCAGAGCGAGACTTCAGGGACAAAAACAATTTGCAATTATTTTTAAAATTTTGAAAGTGAGATCTATTCCCCGAGAAGAATTCAGGCAAAGGAATTCTAGGCTCAGACATAGGTGCATGAACAACAAAATCTTGCAAATTTTGTACCTTTGTGGCGAGATTATTCAAACCTGTAGCTACACTCTGAAGATCCATTTGAAACAGGTGAACACAGAGCCATTCAAGGATTAGAAGGAGAGAAAGAGAGGAAGGCTGCAGTATAGGCAGACTAGCAAGTGATTCAATTAAGAGCACACTCAGAACTAGAGGGAAAAAAAAATAAAAAATTGTAGCAGACTTCTTTTTTCTCTCCTTTCTCAGCCAGTAATTTAACCCTTTTTTTGGCCGGTCAAACTGTCATGATTCTCAATGGCGAGAGAACATAGCCCAGCATATATGAGAACTAGCTCTTGGAAGATGGAAACTATACTGACCATGAACTAAACCTGCCGCACAACTAGAAGTGGCCGGGTAGCATGCCTACGTTTTTTATCCCTAGATGCCCAGCGCCAGCCGGAGAACTACCTAATCCTAGCAGAGGAAAAGACAGTCCTGGCTCACCTCTAGAGAAATTTTCCCAAAAGGCAGACAGAGGCCCCCACATATATTGGCGGTGATTTTAGATGAAATGACAAACGTAGTATGAAAATAGGTTTAGCAAAATCGAGGTCCGCTTACTAGATAGCATGAAGACAGAAAGGGCACTTTCATGGTCAGCAGAAAACCCTATCAAAACACCATCCAGAAATTACTTTAAGACTCTAGCATTAACTCATAACACCAGAGTGGCAATTTCCGCTCACAAGAGCTTTCCAGACACAGTAACGAAACAGCAGCTGTGAACAGGAACAAAATGCAAAAACACACAAGGACAAAAGTCCAACTTAGCTAGGAGTTGTCTAGTAGCAGGAACATGCACAGAAGGCTTCTGATTACATTGTTGACCGGCATGAAACTGACAGAGGAGCAAGGTTATATAGCGACTCCCACATCCTGATAGGAGCAGGTGAACAGAGGGGATGATGCACACAAGTACAATTCCACAAGTGGCCACCGGGGGAGCCCAGAATCCAATTTCACAACATCAGGCCCATTATAAACGTATTGGAAAATTTCCCTATTGAAATGCATTGAGACACTTTTTTCAAACGCAAATTGCGCCAAAACTACAAATCCGATCGACACGAAAAATACTTAGCACACCTCTCAGGAACGCTGGCTTCGAAATGACACCTCACTGGAGTCTGTGAGTTTAGCGGTTCGGGCCGCATTACGTGCAGACTGAATAATAATAATAAGAACTAGATGGGTATTTCCTGAAGGAACTACAGATAGTGCTTTGGAATGGTGCCCGGGCTGCCCCTGCAAGACTTTCACACTTGGGTGCCCCTCAGGCGCTGGTTTGGTAGTTGTAGCCCCTCAGGGTTGAGGCTTGGTGGGCCGGGTCACTCTGGGTCCGATTTGGTGGGCCGAGTCACTCTGGGTCCGATTTGGTGGGCCGGGTCACTCTGGGTCCGATTTGGTGGGCCGGGTCACTCTGGCTCCGATTTGGTGGGCCGGGTCACTCTGGCTCCGATTTGGTGGGCCGGGTCACTCTGGGTCCGATTTGGCGGGCGGGGCCACTCGGGGTCCGATTTGGCGGGCGGCGCCACTCGGGGTCCGATTTGGCGGGCGGCGCCACACTGGGTCCGATTTGGCGGGCGGCGCCACTCTGGGTCCGATTTGGCGGGCGGCGCCACTCTGGGTCCGATTTGGCAGGCGGCGCCACTCTGGGTCCGATTTGGCGGGCGGCGCCACTCTGGGTCCGATTTGGCGGGCGGCGCCACTTTGGGTCCGATTTGGCGGGCGGCGCCACTCTGGGTCCGATTTGGCGGGCGGTGCCACTCTGGGTCCGATTTGGCGGGCGGCGCCACCCTGGGTCCGATTTGGCGGGCGGCGCCACTCAGGGTCCGATTTGGCGGGCGGCGCCACTCTGGGTCCGATTTGGCGGGCGGCGCCACTCTGGGTCCGATTTGGCAAGCGGGGCACTCTGGGTCCGATTTGGCAAGCGGGGGCACTCTGGTCCGATTTGGTGGGCTGGGTCCGATTTGGTGAGCGGGGCAATAATTATAAGACTACAGATAGTGTTTTGGAATTGTGCTCTACTGTCACTTTAAGAGCGGACATTATCTGACAAAACTTGTGACCTGGTGGGCTGATGTAGAGTTTATAGGCGTTGGCATAGTAACTGGGTCTCACTGCGCATATCAATGAGCTAATCAGCCAGGTGGCAGTTATTTTTAGAAATTGCCTCAGAAATCAGGCCCATTATAAACGTATTGGAAAATTTCCCTATTGAAACGCATTGAGACACTTTTTTCAAACGCAAATTGCGCAAAAACTACAAATCTGATCGGCACGAAAAATACTTAGCACACCTCTTGGGGACGCTGGCTTCGAAATGACACCTCACTGGAGTCTGTGAGTTTAGCGGTTCGGGCCGCATTACGTGCGGACTGAATAATAAGAATAAGAAGAAGTTTACCACGATGGAATAACAGTATAGTGCTTTGTTCCAAAGCACTATAATAAGAAGTTTACCACGGTGGAATAACAGTATAGTGCTTTGTTCCAAAGCACTATAATAATTTTTGTTATTGTACCTATGTGTTTAAAAAAACAGTAAGCAACTTTGCAATTGGGGTTTGTTTTAAAATTACCTATTCTAATTGTGGCAGTTGCTTACAGAATGTTGACACTGTAGCTTATATCCTGTAGTCTAGAAATACTCAATTTTAAAATGTTGGTAAATATTAGTGATGAGCGAATAGTGAAATATTTGGATTCTGGAATATTGTCACAAATAATTTCTAATATCCATGCATTCGTACCGAATAACGAATCCAATGAAAGTCAATGGGAAATCTGAATATTTTTCTGCTGGAGACTACAAACAGGTCTGGGTGCATGAGAAAAAAGCTGAAATGGACAGAAAAGTTCTAAAACTAAATGGAAACAGCATGGAGAAGATGCCTGCATGCCTTTCTGACTCACATATGGTTTCTAGGAAAAATGTTGTCAGCTTATTGTGCCGTTTATTTATGGATTTTTAAGAAGACCTACCAAACCAAACCCCAAATTTTTTTTAAAGGTAAAAATGCTAAGAAACATTTTTCCCTTACTAATTACATTTATATAATGCAAAAAATAAATAAATAAATATACCTCCCTTTTAGCATATGCTCACATGTAGCATTTTGGCTTTAGTATTTCCTTTTACATTTGTGAGGGCTCTCACTCCTACATTTTGGAGGTCCCCACCACCTCATGCAAAATTGTTAGCAAGATAGTGGAATACATATTCCCCATCAATACACGATACCAGCTAAAACATGCCCATTTGAATTTTGGGCTTCTCACGCCACCACCACCACGTCCATCGCCATCTCATTATGCGGCCCCAGATTCACATTTTCAGAGGGCCAGCAGGTGCCATGAAACTTGAGTTTTTTGAGCTTCACAGTTCATTTTGACCACTGGATCACAAAAGAGCCACCGTCATAGAGGGTGAAGCCGCTGTAAGGTGAATATAATACAGGAGTTGGGGAAGCTGTATGATCAATGTCAGTAAATTGGATTCTGCCAAACACCAAAAGCCTTACAATTAAATTATGAATACAGTGTATGCAAGCGAGGGCCTGTATTGTGGTCAGTCTGACAGGCCTGAACCCCATGTCAGGAAAATGTAAAAGCCTCATTTTACTTGGAAGCAGCCTCCTCAAGGAGAGACAGGAGGCCATTGACTCAGTGCTACAGAGCTCGGGTAAAGGCCTTAGGGTGGCAATGACCATGTTTTAATATGTGTAAGGCTGCGGCCTGAATAGGTCTGTGGAGCGTATTAACCTGACTTTTTTTAAATGTACAGAAACTGGCCAATACCCCACCACATCTTTTTTTTACAAAAATGTATAAAATTAAGAGAAGCAACAGTTTAATAAAGAAACACAAGTCTCATTTAGGAGCCTGGAAAAGCCAGCAATGGTCTTTGTCCAGCACTGGACACGAATATTTATCTGACTAACAATATATGAAGAGCCATATATGCTAACAAGGGACAATTGAATGGTCGTCTGTCTTGTCTCTGCACGCTCTCACTCCTCTCTCATGCCCTAGCCTGTGCCGCACAACGTCTGGAATGAGTTGTTATGTGGAATAAAGGACATTCACACAATTGAAGAAATCGGGTGAGTGCTGCATTCTTTTGTTCTCATGTTTACATTTAGATGGAAATCCCGATGCAAGTGGTCAGCGTAGAGCGCCGGATAAATGTGATCATAAATGTTATGTAAAACAATAAAAGCTTCAACTCAATACACAAAAAAAGCAAGTCCACACTCAGGTTTGTCATGTGTTAATGGAATTATATGGGGCTTCCACGTTACTGGTAGCACAAAGGCTCTGGAAAAGCAAATGGCTCCTCGCACCCCAAAGAAATTCAGCAAATACTCTGCTCCCAAATCCAAATGCTCCCCCTCCCTTCTGAGCCTCAGTGTGCCTAAACCACATTTAGCGCCCACATGACTGGCATTTTTGTAGTGATGCGAGCCCACCTAATTTACAGGTGCGTGTCTCCTGAGCAGGGCATAATGTATTGGTCACTACAAGAACAGTTTTCAATTTTCACTGAGCAACACTGTTGCTTGTTTCTGGCAAACATCCATGGAGTCAAAATCATCACTAAATCTGTAGATAAATTCCCAGAGAGATGTAATTTCCAAAGTGGGGTCATTTGAGGTTGGATTCTGCTTTTCTAGCACTTAGGGGCGCTTTATATGGAATCAACAAACTACGTTCCTGAAGGCAAATAGCATTCCATGCCTTCCAAGTCTCTGCGCATGGCTAAGTAGTACTGCACAGCCACATATGGCATATTGCCACGTTCAGTAGAAATTGTAGAACAACTTTTGGTGCCATTTTTCCCAGTTTCCCAGTATGAAATTGTAAAACTTTTGCTAACACACAATCTTGGTGGTAAAAATGTAAATTATTTTATCTTCACTTTCCAATGGTATAAAAGTCTGTGACACACCTATGGTGTTAATATAATCACTGCAACCCTAGATGAATTCATTGAGAGGTTTAGTTTGTAAAATGGGGTCACTTATGGGGGCTTCCACTGTTTAAGTACATCAGGGGCTCTCCTAACGCGAAATGGTGTCCACCAAATATTGCATTCAAAAAGTCAAATAGTGCTCCTTCCCTTCCAAGCCCTGCCGTGCGCCCAAACAGTAGTTTTCCTTCACATATTGGGTATTGGCATACTCAGGAAAAATTGTACAACAAATTTTATGGAGCAATTTCTCCTCTTACCCTTATAAAAATGCAAAATATGGAGCTAAAAAAGATTTATCTAGGAAAAATTTGATTTTTTTAATTTTCATGGCTCTATGTTATAAACATCTGTGAAGCACCAGTGGGTTCAAGGTGCTCAATGCACATCTACATAAGTTCCCTAAGTGGTCTAGCTTCCAAAATAGTGTCACTTGTTGGGCACATCAGTAGCTCTCCATACATGACATGGCGCCCGCTAATTATGTCAGCAAATTTTACATTCAAAAAGTGAAATGGTGCCCCTTCCCTTCCAAGCCATACTATGTACCCAAACAGTAGATTTCCCCCACATATGCAGTATCGGCATTCTCAGGAGAAAATGCACAACAAATTGTATGGTCCATTTTCTCCTGTTACCCCTGCAAAAGTAAAAAACAGGTCTAAAGGAAATTTTTTGTGAAAGAAAAGTAAATTTTTATTTTTTCCTTCCACATTCCAAAAAATCCTGTGAAGGGAACCTGAAGGGTTAATAAACTTCTTGAATGTGGTTTGGAGTACCTTGAGGGATGAAGTTTTTAGAATGGTGTCACTTTTGAGCATTTTCTGGCCCCCCTAAAGTCATTTCAAATGTGAGGTGGTCCCTAAAAAAATTGGTTTTGGAAATGTTGCTGTAGAATGAGAAATTGCTGGAAAAATTTTAACACTTATAACTCCCTAACAAAAAAAATTATGTTTCAAAAATTGTGCAGATGTAAAGTAGACAAGGGTAAAATGTTACTTATTAACTATTTTGTGTGATATGACTCTCTGATTTAAGGGCATAAAAATTAAAAGTTTGAAAATTGCAACATTTTCAAAATTTTCGCCAAATTTATTTTTTCTTTTTTTTCACAAATAGAAACAATTCATATCAAAGAAATTTTACAACTATCATGAAGTACAATATGTCACGGGAAAACAGTATCAGAATCAGTGGGATCCATTGAAGCACTCCAGAGTTATGAGCTCATAAAATGACAGTGGTCAGAATTGTAAATATTAACCTGGTCAGGAAGGTGAAAACAGGCTTCGGTGTGAAGGGGTTAAAAGGTATGACCAATTACCCTTGCGCTGTTACAGTGTCAAAATAACGCAAGGGTAATTGGGGTGCCACTTATGATGACTGTACTGTGAGTGATGATAAGATGGAGGAAGAGGAGGCTAGGTCACTTGATTCAGAGCTTGCCATCCAGTGGAGCACTCTCTGTCCCTCATCTACAAGGCATACCAATGTGCGGCTATCAGTAACAGAAGTTGTCAAAATGCTTCAAAACTCACTGTAGCAAAGCAAACTATCATCCCAATCTCACAACACTAAACAGCTATTCAGTACTTTCAGTTCTGTTCTCGTCCCCCAGCTCCCCCTCAATATGAACTCATCTCAGCTGTAGACTTTGCATCATTATTTAGCTGAAGATTGACAACATAAGAGAAAGCTCTTGCCTAAAGTCCCCACAGCCCATCCTTAAAACTCCTCAACAGTCCTCCTCCAAAACCAACTTCACCATCATGGAAGATCAACTTCCTGCTTTACTCTGCAAATCACGACTCACCACCTGTGAACTTGACCCAATCCCGTCCCACCTTATTCCTAACCTTACAACAGTCTTCATCCCAAAACTAACCCACCACTTCAACCTGTCACTGACAACTGTTGTCTTCATCTCATGCTTCAGACATACATCGATCACATCATCCTCAAAAAGTCCTCATTTGACCCATTCTTTGTGTATAGCCATCGCCCCATATCACTTCTCACCTATTCTAGTGGAATAACATGTCCATTTTAAACTGTCCTCAAATCTATCCTCCTGCTTCCTCTTTGACTGCACAATCTGGCTTCCGACCGCACCATTTCACTGACACTGTCCTGACTAAAGTCAACAATGACCTACTATTCACGAAATCCAAGTGACACTACTTTATCCTCCTCCTCCTGGACCTGTCATCTGCCTTCGACAGGAGACCATTCCCTATAACTACAGACTCTCTCATCTCTTTGCATCACAGACTTGGCCTTTTCTTGTATGTCCTCATACCTAACAGACAGGACATTCACCCCTATCTGTCAGCTCGTGGAGTCTCACGGCTTTCAGTGTAACCTCTATTCTGACGACACACAGGTCTACCTCTCTGGACCTGATATCACCTTCTTACTTACCAGAATCCCACAATGTATGTCCTGTATTTCATCTTTCTTCTCTGCAAGGTTTCTAAAACCTAACAAGAATAAAACCGAATTCATCATCTTTCCACCATCTCACCCAAACAACCCCTAACTAACCTATCCATCAAAATCAATGGCTTGACTATGATCTTTCCTTCAAATCTAATATCCAAGACCTTTCCCCTTCCAAATAAAAAATATCTCCCGAATCTGCAGATTCCTCAATCATGAAACTGCAAAAACACTAGTGCATGTCCTTTCCATCTCCCACCTCAACTACTTCAACCTACTGCTATGTAGCACTCTATCGCACCCATCCAATCTATCCTAAACTCTACTGCCTGAATAATCCACCTGTCACCCCGCTATTCCCCAGCTTCTCCCCTCTGTAAATCCCTGCTCTGGCTCCCCATTGCCAAGAGACTTCGGTTCTGAACCCTAAGTTTGTCATACAAAGCAATCCAAACCTGTCTCATCCATACATATGTGACGTAGTCTGCTGGTACTTACCTGCACTCAACCTCTGATCGTCACAAGATCTCCTTCTCTACTTCTAGATGATTTCTCAAGAAGATCCCCTCTACTTTGGAACTGTGTCCCTCAACATATCATACTCTCTTCTACCATGGGAACATACAAAAGGAACCTGAAGAAATACTGTACCTCTTCCAACAAGCTTACAACCTACACTAAACATCGCTCCACCATAATGCTGTACAAGCAGCTCTACCCTCATCTATTGTATCCTCACCCATCCTTTGAAGACTGTGATCCCTCACGGGAAGGGTCCTCTCTCCTCCACTAGCAGCCGGTGACTTGTATCATTTAAGATTATTGTACTTGTTTTCAGTTTTCAGTCTGTATACCCTTTTCACATAAATTGTGCAATAACAATAAATAATAATAATAATACCAAAGAGAGGGAGTCGAGTAGACAATACAGTAACTGAAGTTTTTTTTAAAAAAGCGTAATTATAATATTTTTAATTTTTGGGAAATGTTAGTACTCCAAGTTGGGTCTCGTTCATGTGTGTTGCTTGTAGCAGTAGAGTTCACATACTAGCCTGCAATTACTTTCAGTCAACTAGCTGTGCTACTATCCTTACATTTTTAGAACATTTGTGGTATACAAAGCTGATATTTGTGCCACCTGAGTGTGGCTGATCCAAAATCATGTTTAAGATGTTGCATGAGGTATTAGGGCTCCCAGCACAACAGGCTTACACCAGTCCATCACCCATCTCATCTTAATTGAAACTTTATTTCAAAGCAGTAAATGCTGCACCACACTCTGATTCCTTATTCATGGGCCATGGCTGACTGCTTCTGTGCCATTATAATAGGTTCTACTGTGGGTCAATTGATATTTGTGCCATCTGAGTGTGGCTGGAGTACAAAAAAAAATTGGAGGTATCAGGTCTCACAGCTAAGAAGGATTACATTGCTCCCTTAACCACTAGGTCCTCATTGAAATTTCAATTCCAAGCTTTTAATGCTGGGCCAGGCCCTGATACCTCATGCATGGTCCATGGCTGAGAGCTGCTGTGCTATACTGTGGGTCAACTGATGTCACTTTTCCTGGTGTCTTCCCCTAATGTTAGCTGTTTGGGAAGCTTTTTGTCAGCCCTTAAGGTGTTGTCTATGCATTTGGTTTTGCCTCACATTTAATCTAATGGGCTTCAGGTATATCCGACGAAACATTAATTGAACTGTTTGGCAAACGGAGGTCCGAACGGTGAATCTGAACCGAACCTTGAAAGGTTCGCTCATCTCTACTCCTAGACTCATAATGGCTATGCATTTATAAGTGTTCTATACCAAGGAAACGTGGATGAGGATGAGGAAAAAGCCAATATGCTAAATGACTTTTTTTCATCAGTACTTACAAAAGAAAATCCCATGGCAGACAATTGATCAGTGATAACAAAAATTCCCCATTAAGTGTCACCTGCTTAACCCAGCAGGAAGTACGGCGGCGTCTAAAAATCACTAAAATTGACAAATCTCCGGGACCGGATGGGATCCACCCCCGAGTACTGCAGGAATTAAGTACAGACCATTATTTTTAATCTTTAAAGAGTCCATAATAACAGGGTCTGTGCCACAGGACTGGCGTATAGCAAATGTGGTGCCAATATTCAAAAAAGGGACAAAAACTGAACTCGGTAATTACAGGCCAGTAAGCTTAACCTCTACTGTGGGTAAAATCCTGGAGGGCATTCTAAGGGATGCTATACTGGAGTATCTGAAGAGGAATAACCTCATGACCCAGTATCAGCATGGGTTTACTAGGGACCGTTCATGTCAGACTAATTTGATCAGCTTCTATGAAGAGGTAAGTTCCGGACTGGACCAAGGGAACCCAGTAGATGTAGTGTAAATGTACTTCTCAAAAGCTTTTGATACGCTGCCACACAAAAGGTTGATACATAAAATGAGAATAATGGGGATAGGGGAAAGTATGTGTAAGTGGGTTGAGAGCTGGCTCAGGGATAGGAAACAAAGGGTGGTTATTAATGGAGCAAACTCGGACTGGGTCGCGGTTAGCAGTGGGGTACCACAGGGGTCAGTATTGGGCCCTGTTTTTAACATATTTATTAATAACCTTGTAGGGGGCATTCAGAGTAGAATTTCAATATTTGACAGATGACACTAAACTCTGCAGGGTAATAAATACAGGGGAGGACAAGTATATATCACAGGATGATTTATGTAAACTAGAAGCTTGGACTGATAAATGGCAAATGAGCTTTAATGGGGATAAATGTAAGGTCATGCACTTGGGTAGAAGTAATAAGATGTATAACTATGTGCTTAAATCTAAAACTCTGGGCAAAACCGTCAATGAAAAAGACCTGGGTGTATGGGTGGATGACAAACTCATATTCAGTGGCCAGTGTCAGGCAGCTGCTTAAAAAGGCAAATAAAATAATGGGATGCATTAAAAGAGGCATAGATGCTCATGAGGAGAACATAATTTTACCTCTATATAAGTCACTAGTTCGACCACACTTAGAATACTGTGCACAGTTCTGGTCTCCGGTGTAAAAGAAAGACATAGCTGAACTAGAGCGGGTGCAGAGAAGAGTGACCAAGGCTATTAGAGGACTGGGGGCTCTGCAATACCAAGATAGGTTATTACACTTGGGGCTATTTAGTTTGGAAAAACGAAGACTAAAGGGTGATATTATTTTAATGTATAAATATAGGGGTCAGTACAAAGACCTTTCTGATGATCTTTTTAATCATAGACCTGAGACAGGGACAAGGGGGCATTCTCTACGTCTGGAGGAAAGAAGGTTTAAGCATAATAATAGATGCGGATTCTTTACTGTAAGAGCAGTGAGACTATGGAACTCTCTGCCGTATGATGTTGTAATGAGTGATTCGTTACTTAAATTTAAGAGGGGACTGGATACCCTTCTGGAAAAGTATAATGTTACAGGGTATATACACTAGATTCCTTGATCGGGCGTTGATCCAGGGAATTAGTCTAATTGCCGTATGTGCAGTCGGGAAGGAATTTTTTTCCCCAATGTGGAGCTTACTCTTTGCCACATGGGTTTTTTTTTGCCTTCCTCTGGATCAACATGTTAAAGCATGTTAGGTTAGGCTATGGGTTGAACTAGATGGACTTAAAGTCTTCCTTCAACCTTAATAACTATGTAACTATGTAATCCAGACCAAGGAATAGTCTATTGGTAAGCAACATAATTCCAACAAGGGTATGTGCACACATTGAGTAAAATTTCTGCACCATTTCTGCATTTCTTGGCAGGAAAAATGCAGCTGCAAAAACACACATTTTTGGTCCATTTTTGCCTCCTTTTTTTTAATTTGAGTGAAGTGAATGTTGAAAAAACGTAAGGCAAGACCACACAGAGATTTGATATGCTGCAGATTATTTTCTGCATCACATCTGCAAGTCATAAATACTCAATGTGTGGATGACACTTCAGATTGCTCATTCACTTTGCAGACATCAGGTTTTGCTTCAGGTTTCGTCTTAAATCTGCCAAAAAAATTGCACCAAACCTGCAATGTGGGCAGACAGCCTAAATTTAGTAACAAGTTTTTGAGGCTTATATAGTAACGAATTGTACCCAAGAATACATACAGGTGATTCTCACAAAATTATAATATCATCAAAATGTTAATTTATTTAAGTTCTTTAATACAAAAAGTGAAACTCAAGTATTATATAGAGTCATTACAAACAGAGCAATCTATTTCAAGTGTTTATTTCTGTTAATGTTGATGATTATGCCTTACAGCCAATGAAAACCCAAAAGTCATTATCTCTGTAAATCAGAATAATTTATAACACCAGCATGAAAAATGATTTTAAAATCCGAAAATATTGGCCTACTGAAATGTATGTTGAGTAAATGCACTCTGTACTTGGTCGGGGCTCCTTTTGCATCAATTACTGCATCAATGCGGCGTGGCATGGAGGTTATCATCCTGTGGCACTGCTGAGGTGTTATGGAAGCCCAGGTTGCTTTGATAGCAGACTTCAGCTCATCTGCATGGTTGGGTCTGGTGTCTCTCTTCTTCCTCTTGACAATATTCCATAGATTCTCTATGGGGTTAAGGTCAGGCGAGTTTGCTGGCCAATCAAGCACATCGATACCGTTGTTTTTACACCTGGTATTGGTACTTTTGGCAGTATGGACAGGTGCGAAGTCCTGCTGGAGAATTAAATTTTCATCTGCAAAAAGCTTGTCGGAATAGGGAAGCATGGAGTGCTCTAAAATGTCCTGGTAGATGGCTGCACTAACTTTGGTCTTGATAAAACACAGTGGACCAACAGATGACATGGCTCCCCAAATCATCACTAATTGTGGAAACTTCACACTAGAACTAGAAAATCAAGGTCCCACAGTCTGTAGGGAAAGTGGAGAGGCACACAATCCAAGCTTCTTGGAGTCTAGTGTGACTTATACTGGGATCATGTTGCAGATAGTGAAGCAATAAGGCACTCATATGATGCTTGTTTCCTCCGTCCCCTCCTGCCAACCAGGAACAACAGAGAGGGGATGATTTTCCTATTCATCTCCTGACAGTTGCTTGCCCATCACCTCTTCCTCCTCCATTTGTTCCTCAGGTCTTGCACTTTCACTAACAGTTTGTCTGTTATCACCAGTCCCTATCAATTGCAGTAATCCACCCTTCCTTGGCACTTGCCTGTGTGACGACAGTCTGAAACTTTGATAGTATGTTACCCCTTCCGCATCCTCCTCTGCTTTCTCCTTTTCCTCTGGGATCACCAACTCTTCCCACAGGCTATTCAAAGTCTTCTCTAGCATGCAGATAACTGAAATAGTGACGCTGACAATGGTATCGTCAGCGCTAACCATCTTAGTAGCCATATCAAAACTGTGCAGAAGTCCTTAATCTGTGCCCACTCTGTATACATGATATGCACCACATCCATACTGCATTGGCCCAGACTATAGGACATGACATACTGCATCAGGGCTCGATGCTGCTGCCACAGTACCTGCAACATGTGCAGAGTGGAAATCCACCATGTCGGCACATTGCATATCAACTTGTTAACTGTCATGGACAAAACTCCTCTATATCAATGAAAGTGAATTCATGCACGGTGCAAACCATGAAAGTGAGCACACAGCTTCCATGCTTTCTGCAGCAGCTTAGCCAGGCTAGAATAGTGACAGTGAAAATGCTGTACCAACTGGTTCAGGACATGAGCCATGCAAAGTACGTGTGAGCATAGGGCCGCCACAAGGTTCGCACTGTTATCGGACATAGCCTTCCCTGAATGCCGGTTCAGCAGAGACAGCCATTGCTCAAACTTGGCCTGGAGCGCTGTCCACAACTCTTCAGCTGCATGACTGTGATCTCCAAGATATATTGCAGTGAGCCCTGGCTGTGCAGTACAGGGATGGTGGGGACTCTCTCTGCACTGTTGGAACACGTGGCTCATTAAGACAGAGGTTGAGAGTGCAGGTGAAGGCTCTAGAGGAGGTGGAGGAGGCAGAAGTGTGAAATATAGAAGTTTGAGACCTTGTATTGATTATCGCCTCTTGAATAAGATCACGGTCAAGTTTCAATACCCTTTACCTTTGCTTTCTGATTTGTTTGCTAGGATTAAGGGGGCTAGTTGGTTTACGAAGATTGACCTTCGGGGGGCATATAATCTTGTTCGTATTAAGCAGGGTGATGAATGGAAAACTGCGTTTAATATGCCCGAAGGCCATTTTGAATACCTTGTGATGCCATTCAGGCTCACTAATGCTCAATCTGTTTTCCAATCCTTCATGCATGATATCTTCCGGACTTATATTGATAAATTCTTGATTGTATATTTGGACGATATTTTGATTTTTTCCGATGATTGGAAGTCTCATGTGGAACAGGTCAGGATGGTATTTCAGATCCTTCGTGACAATGCTTTGTTTGTGAAGGGGTCTAAGTGTCTCTTTGGGGTGCAGAAGGTTTCTTTTTTGGGCTTTATTTTTTCTCCCTCATCTATGGAGATGGATCCGGTTAAGGTTCAGGCCATTCATGATTGGATTCAACCCACATCTGTGAAGAGCCTTCAGAAATTTTGGGGTTTTGCACATTTTTATCGCCGGTTCATTGCTAACGTCTCCAGCATGGTTAAACCCTTGACTGATTTGACAAAAAAGGCGCTGATGTGGCGAATTGGTCCTCTGCGGCTGTCTCTGCCTTTCAGGAGCTTAAACGCCGATTTACTTCTGCTCCGGTGTTGCGCCAACCAGATGTTTCTCTTCCGTTTCAGGTTGAGATTGATGCTTCTGAGATTGGGGCAGGGGCCGTTTTGTCTCAGAGGGATTCTGTTGGTTCCTTGATGAAACCGTGTGCCTTCTTCTCCCGCAAGAGTCCTAGACAGGCTCGATGGTCCTTGTTTTTTTCCCGTTTTGATTTTGTGGTTTCGTATCTTCCGGGTTCTAAGAATATTAAGGCTGATGCCCTTTCTAGGAGTTTTTTGCCTGATTCTCCTGAGGTCCTTGAACCGGTTGGCATTCTGAAAGAAGGGGTGGTCCTTTCTGCCATTTCCCCTGATTTACGGCGGGTTCTTCAGGAATTTCAGGCTGATAGACCTGACCGCTGTCCTGTGGTGAAATTGTTTGTTCCTGACAGATGGACTAGTAGAGTGATTTCTGAGGTTCACTGTTCTGTGCTGGCTGGTCATCCTGGTATTTTTGGTACCAGAGATTTGGTTGGTAGGTCCTTTTGGTGGCCTTCGTTGTCACGTGATGTGCGTTCTTTTGTGCAGTCCTGTGTGACTTGTGTGCGGGCCAAGCCTTGTTGTTCCCATGCTAGTGGGTTACTTTTGCCATTGCCGGTCCCTGAGAGGCCCTGGACGCATATTTCTATGGATTTTATTTCTGATCTTCCGGTTTCCCAGAGGATGTCGGTTATCTGGGTTGTTTGTGACCGGTTTTCTAAGATGGTTCATTTGGTGCCTTTGCCTAAATTGCCTTCCTCTTCAGAGTTGGTTCCATTGTTTTTTCAGCATGTGGTTCGTTTGCATGGTATTCCGGAGAATATTGTGTCCGACAGAGGTTCCCAGTTTGTTTCTAGGTTTTGGCGGGCCTTTTGTGCTAGGCTGGGCATTGATTTGTCTTTTTCTTCTGCATTTCATCCTCAGACAAATGGCCAGACCGAGCGAACTAATCAGACTTTGGAGACTTATTTGAGATGCTTTGTGTCTGCCGATCAGGATGATTGGGTGGCCTTTTTGCCATTGGCCGAGTTTGCCCTTAATAATCGGGCTTGTTCGGCTACTTTGGTTTCGCCTTTTTTTTGTAATTTTGGTTTTTATCCTCGTTTTTCTTCTGGGCAGGTTGAGCCTTCTGACTGTCCTGGTGGGGATTCTGTGGTTGACAGGTTGCAGCAGATTTGGGCTCATGTGGTGGACAATTTGGTGTTGTCTCAGGAGGAGGCTCAACGTTTTGCTAACCGTCGTCGGTGTGTTGGTTCCCGGCTTTGGGTTGGGGATTTGGTTTGGTTGTCTTCCCGTCATGTTCCTATGAAGGTCTCTTCCCCTAAGTTTAAGCCTCGGTTTATTGGTCCTTATAGGATTTCTGAGATTATTAATCCGGTGTCTTTTCGATTAGCGCTTCCGGCCTCTTTTGCTATCCATAATGTCTTCCATAGATCTTCATTGCGGAAATATGTGGTGCCCGTTGTTCCCTCTGTTGATCCTCCGGCCCCTGTTTTGGTTGATGGGGAGTTGGAGTATGTGGTTGAGAAGATTTTGGATTCTCGTTTTTCGAGGCGGAGGCTTCAGTACCTTGTCAAATGGAAGGGTTATGGCCAGGAGGATAATTCTTGGGTTTTTGCTTCTGATGTCCATGCTGCTGATCTGGTCCGTGCCTTTCATCTGGCTCGTCCTGATCGGCCTAGGGGCGCTGGTGAGGGTTCGGTGACCCCTCCTCAAGGGGAGGGTACTGTTGTGAATTCTGCTTTTGGGTTCCCTCCGGTGGTAGTAGGTGGTAATGCAGTTGTCCCTGGGTTGCAGTCCTGGTCAGGTGTGTCTGCTGATTGCAGTTCTGACTGGGGTATTTAGGTGTGCAGGATTCATTAGTCCTTGCCAGTTGGCAATTGTTGTTGGGAGGTGTGGACCTCTGCCTGGTTCCTCCTGTCTTTCTGCCAAAATCAGCAAAGATAAGTGTCTGGTTTTTTTTTCCTCTGGCACACATGCTGTGTGCTTCACAATTCAGTGCTATTCTTTGTGTTTTCTTGTCCAGCTTAGATTGTGTCAGTATTTTCTCAGTCTTGCTGGATTCTCTGAAATGGCAGATATACAGTGGGGCAAAAAAGTATTTAGTCAGTCAGCAATAGTGCAAGTTCCACCACTTATAAAGATGAGAGGCGTCTGTAATTTACATCATAGGTAGACCTCAACTATGGGAGACAAACTGAGAAAAAAAAATCCAGAAAATCACATTGTCTGTTTTTTTATCATTTTATTTGCATATTATGGTGGAAAATAAGTATTTGGTCAGAAACAAAATTTCATCTCAATACTTTGTAATACATCCTTTGTTGGCAATGACAGAGGTCAAACGTTTTCTGTAAGTCTTCACAAGGTTGCCACACACTGTTGTTGGTATGTTGGCCCATTCCTCCATGCAGATCTCCTCTAGAGCAGTGATGTTTTTGGCTTTTCCCTTGGCAACACGGACTTTCAACTCCCTCCAAAGGTTTTCTATAGGGTTGAGATCTGGAGACTGGCTAGGCCACTCCAGGACCTTGAAATGCTTCTTACGAAGCCACTCCTTCGTTGCCCTGGCGGTGTGCTTTGGATCATTGTCATGTTGAAAGACCCAGCCACATTTCATCTTCAATGCCCTTGCTGATGGAAGGAGGTTTGCACTCAAAATCTCACGATACATGGCCCCATTCATTCTTTCATTTACCCGGATCAGTCGTCCTGGCCCCTTTGCAGAGAAACAGCCCCAAAGCATGATGTTTCCACCACCATGCTTTACAGTAGGTATGGTGTTTGATGGATGCAACTCAGTATTCTTTTTCCTCCAAACACGACAAGTTGTGTTTCTACCAAACAGTTCCAGTTTGGTTTCATCAGACCATAGGACATTCTCCCAAAACTCCTCTGGATCATCCAAATGCTCTCTAGCAAACTTCAGACGGGCCCGGACATGTACTGGCTTAAGCAGTGGGACACGTCTGGCACTGCAGGATCTGAGTCCATGGTGGCGTAGTGTGTTACTTATGGTAGGCCTTGTTACATTGGTCCCAGCTCTCTGCAGTTCATTCACTAGGTCCCCCCGCGTGGTTCTGGGATTTTTGCTCACCGTTCTTGTGATCATTCTGACCCCACGGGGTGGGATTTTGTGTGGAGCCCCAGATCGAGGGAGATTATCAGTGGTCTTGAATGTCTTCCATTTTCTAATTATTGCTCCCACTGTTGATTTCTTCACTCCAAGCTGGTTGGCTATTGCAGATTCAGTCTTCCCAGCCTGGTGCAGGGCTACAATTTTGTTTCTGGTGTCCTTTGACAGCTCTTTGGTCTTCACCATAGTGGAGTTTGGAGTCAGACTGTTTGAGGGTGTGCACATGTGTCTTTTTATACTCATAACAAGTTTAAACAGGTGCCATTACTACAGGTAATGAGTGGAGGAAAGAGGAGACTCTTAAAGAAGAAGTTACAGGTCTGTGAGAGCCAGAAATCTTGATTGTTTGTTTCTGACCAAATACTTATTTTCCACCATAATATGCAAATAAAATGATAAAAAAACCAGACAATGTGATTTTTTGAATTTTTTTTTCTCAGTTTGTCTCCCATAGTTGAGGTCTACCTATGATGTAAATTACAGACGCCTCTCATCTTTTTAAGTGGTGGAACTTGCACTATTGCTGACTGACTAAATACTTTTTTGCCCCACTGTACATTCCATGTCTTTAGTTAGATTGTGGAACTTTTTGTATTATCTGATGTGGATATTTTTGGAAGGGTTTTAATACTGACTGCCTAGTAATCTGTCCTATCCTTTCCTATTTAGCTAGAGTGGCCTCTTTTGCTAAATCCTGTTTTCTACCTGCGTGTGTCTATTCTTCTCCTACTCACAGTCATTATTCGTGGGGGGCTGCCTATCCTTTGGGGGTCTGCTCTGAGGCAAGATAGCATTCCTATTTCCATCTATAAGGGTATTTAGTCCTCCAGCTGTGTCGAGGTGTCTAGGGTTTGTTAGGCACACCCCACGGCTACTTCTAGTTGCGGTGTTAGTTCAGGATTTGCAGTCAGTACAGGTTCCACCGACTCCAGAGAAAGTTTTCATGTGGCTCCAAGGTCACCGGATCACAACAGTTGCCATGCCCTGCCGCAAGTGTATTGTCTGAGCGGGTTTTAGTTCGGCCGGTGCAATCATAACGGATATGCACACATGCCTCTCAACAGAAAATGCAGACAAGCTGACTCTTCTAAAATTGAACAAGGGCTGGATTTCCTCTGACTTTGTAAGCCCTATGGATTACAGCAACCCAACATAAATGCAGTCCAAATATTCTTTTTTGGAAGTTGTCTTAACGTCCATCCCTTACGATCCAAACCCAGTTTTTTCTGGAAATCACGTCCTACTACTCCTGCTTCTGCTACAAGTACATAGTGGTCATACCCCATGTGGGTAATGTTTTTACATTTGGAAACCTTTGTCTATTGTGCAATGGTGAAATTTGTACTCATCTCCAGCAATTATAATAATTGCAAAATGTGTTGTTTGATCCCCATCTCGGTCACTTTGGTGTTTATAATACAGACTCTTTGGGTAATTTTTGGAAACCCTTGTACATTGTGCAGTGGTCAAATTTCTTCTCTCAATCTCTATATATTCTTTTGTTATACTTTTTATTGTGTTGCCCTTCTCATGGTCTTTTTAAGTGTGTATCTGGGAGTTTATTTTTCATTTTTGGGTCTGCATTTGGACATTGTGGAACATCAATGCATTAACCCCTTCACCTGTCTGTTTGCAATATGAAATGTCTGTAAGCTGTGCAATGGCGTCAGTGAGCCGAGCGTGGCTGAATCTGTCCTATTATACCCCTGATGAGATAATACGGCCAATCAATTACAGTAATGACACCACCAAGATGGCTACATCATTTCAGTGACTGGCAGGCAATCCCAGGAAGCTTAGTGGCTGCTTAACAAGTGCCAAAAAGGCAGGGCAGGGATTCAAGTTTTAAATCAAGACCATTCCAATGTTTACAGAGAAACGAGCATATCCGAGCACCCAGATACTTGAGTGATATCCAAGTATCACCAAGCACGTCCGCTTATCCCTGTATTGTGTTTTACTGATCACTTCTCAAAAAATACATTGCTTCTTCTGAGCCATCCCAACTCCCACCTTCCTCACTCATCATTGATGGGAATCTGGAATTCCGTATTGCAAGATTAACAATTCTCACTTGTTACATCTGTAGTCTCTTAAGTATATGATACTCTGGAAGGGTTACAGTGCTGAGGAGAGAATGTGGGTACCAGCATCTGATGCTCATGCAATTAGGTTGGTCTGGTCTTTTCACACTGCACATCCAGATAAACCTGGGGCTGAGGTTCCAGAGGCCCCAATTTGAAGGGAGGTACTGTCACAGAGATAACATGACAGAGAGGTGCCAGAAGATTGTGACATCTTGTCACTCAAACTTACTGCACTGGTTAAAACTGCTTCACCATCCTACTAAACAGTGCAGGTTTTCTTCAATCTGGCATTGCTAGGGTTAATCTGTTCAGTTGATCTACAGTAGATCTCCATACAGGTTTGCCTCAACTTTTCTGTGTTGGATACTCCCCTCTGATATATATATATATATATATATATATATATATATATATATATATATATATATATATATATATATATATATATGTGTAGGAGATGTGATAGTTTGATGCCTTGTTCCCCTCCCCCCTTAAGCCACTGTCCACTTGTCATGTGATACTGCTACATTATTCAATGTATTATCACTGTTATCCATGTATGGTACTGCTACACATTTAAAGTGTATTACCATGGTTATGTACAGGTACTGCTACACCCTAGGTGTATTACCTCTAAGAGCGTAATGCATAATATGGTGTCATGCCAATGTTTACATGTACTGTTTTCTTAGGGAAAGTGAAGTACCCCGGGCCAGTATAGTGTAAGGGGAGTAGTATGCCAAGTTGACCACTAGATGGGGCATTATAGTAAATAGCATAGGAGGGGCATGGTGGGATTAAGATAGAGAGAGCTTCCTGCTTTAGTTCACTTGGTGCAGGGCACCCGTGTTGCTCACAGGGCTGGCTAGCCCAGGGCACATCATGCCCCAAAATGTTCACCTTAGAAAAGTGGGCCCAGCAGAAAGTATCCAGGGGCCAGAGAGAGTTACAGCACACACAGCAGCAGCATTGACGGTGCAGAATTAGTGGGTCTGCAGTTTTCATCCAAGATATGGCAGATCTTTGCATGGGCCGCCAATCTTAGGACCGGGGTGAAACGGCAGGGAATGTCCCCATGGAAGGCAGAAGTACTGGACATTGAGGACATTGAGGGACAGTATAGTACAAACCATCCCGGGGACAGACTTAGCAACAGTGAGAAGAGCAGAGGTGTATCTAGCATTTCCTGTACCCAGGGCAAAAGATCAGTTTGGCGCCCCCCCCAAACCTCCCCCATTTGAACCTTATCTCTATTGAAGCTGTATGACCAAGCCAAGGTTCATTCCTGAATCCCCATAATGTTAAAATAGATACCAATAAAAGTAAAATTTATTGAGACATCAACGTTAAGTGTTTTTGAATATCCATATTGAATCAGGAGCCCCATAAAATACTGCATAAAGGTTAATAATGGCCCCATAAGATGCTCCATAGACACATTTGCCCAATATAGTGCTGCAGAAACATTGATTATGGCCCCATAAGATGCTCCATAAAGATATTTGCCCCATATAGTGCTGCACAAACGTTAATTATGGCCCCATAAGATGTTCCCAGGGGCGTAACGACCGCGGTCGCAGCGGTCGCCATTGCGACCGGGCCCCGCAGGTCAGGGGCCCCGGGCCGGCAGGTCAGGGCAGGGCCGGGCTGGACATCGGGCACTTCTGGCAAAT
This sequence comes from Ranitomeya variabilis, assembly GCF_051348905.1. Classification (NCBI taxonomy): domain Eukaryota; kingdom Metazoa; phylum Chordata; class Amphibia; order Anura; family Dendrobatidae; genus Ranitomeya; species Ranitomeya variabilis. Next base: position 176,366,162 of record NC_135237.1, read on the forward strand.
GCCAGAAGAGCCGATGCCAGTAGTGGGCCGCTGCACTGTTCCTCCCCCCGCCCCGCCGCCGCCGCCGCATTTAACTATACCGGCGTCTATGACACCGGTATAGTTCAATGCAATGATGGAGGAGAGCGTCACCTGACGCTCCCTCTCCCATCATTCCCCGCTCTGCCTCTGACAGTACACTGCGGGTGCGCGATGATGTCATATCATCGCGCACCTGCAGTGTCCTGGGCAGACTGCAGCCACCAGGAGCAGCGCGGGCAAAAGGAAAGGTGAGGAGAGTTTTTTTTTTTCTTTTTCACCGGACTGTGGGGCCATTATCGGGGGGGGGGGGAGATGAGATGCGGGCTGTGCTCTATATACCCCTGTGCTGGCTGTGCTCTATATACCCCTGTGCTGGCTGTGCTCTATATACCCCTGTGCTGGCTCTGCTGTATATACCCCTGTGTGGGCTCTGCTGTATATACCCCTGTGTGGGCTCTGCTGTATATACCCCTGTGCGGGCTGTGCTCTATATACCCCTGTGCGGGCTGTGCTCTATATACCCCTGTGCTGGCTGTGCTCTATATACCCCTGTGCTGGCTGTGCTCTATATACCCCTGTGCTGGCTGTGCTGCATATACCCCTGTGCGGGCTCTGCTGTATATACCCCTGTGTGGGCTCTGCTGTATATACCCCTGTGTGGGCTCTGCTGTATATACCCCTGTGCGGGCTGTGCTCTATATACCCCTGTGCGGGCTGTGCTCTATATACCCCTGTGCGGGCTCTGCTGTATATACCCCTGTGCGGGCTCTGCTGTATATATCCCTGTGCGGGCTGTGCTGTATATATCCCTGTGCGGGCTGTGCTCTATATACCCCTGTGCGGGCTGTGCTCTATATACCCCTGTGCGGGCTCTGCTGTATATACCCCTGTGCGGGCTCTGCTGTATATACCCCTGTGCGGGCTGTGCTCTATATACCCCTGTGCGGGCTGTGCTCTATATACCCCTGTGCTGGCTGTGCTGCATATACCCCTGTGCGGGCTCTGCTGTATATACCCCTGTGCGGGCTCTGCTGTATATACCCCTGTGCGGGCTGTGCTGTATATACCCCTGTGCGGGCTGTGCTGCATATACCCCTGTGCGGGCTCTGCTGTATATACCCCTGTGTGGGCTCTGCTGTATATACCCCTGTGTGGGCTCTGCTGTATATACCCCTGTGCGGGCTGTGCTCTATATACCCCTGTGCGGGCTGTGCTCTATATACCCCTGTGCGGGCTGTGCTGGATATACCACTGTGCGGGCTGTGCTGTATATACCACTGTGCGGGCTCTGCTGTATATACCCCTGTGCGGGCTGTGCTGCATATACCCCTGTGCGGGCTCTGCTGTATATACCCCTGTGCGGGCTCTGCTGTATATACCCCTGTGCGGGCTGTGCTGTATATACCCCTGTGCGGGCTGTGCTCTATATACCCCTGTGCGGGCTGTGCTGGATATACCACTGTGCGGGCTGTGCTGTATATACCACTGTGCGGGCTCTGCTGTATATACCCCTGTGCGGGCTGTGCTGTATATACCCCTGTGCGGGCTGTGCTGTATATACCCCTGTGCGGGCTGTGCTGTATATACCCCTGTGCGGGCTGTGCTGTATTTACCCCTGTGCGGGCTGTGCTGTATATACCACTGTGCGGGCTGTGCTGTACATACCACTGTGCGGGCTGTGCTGTACATACCACTGTGCGGGCTGTGCTGTATATACCACTGTGCGGGCTGTGCTGTATATACCACTGTGCGGGCTGTGCTGGATATACCACTGTGCGGGCTGTGCTGGATATACCACTGTGCGGGCTGTGCTGGATATACCACTGTGCGGGCTGTGCTGGATATACCACTGTGCGGGCTGTGCTGGATATACCACTGTGCGGGCTGTGCTGGCACCCAACACCATGTTGCAGTGCAGGAGATTCCTGCAACAGTCCGAGGCGTATCTAGGGGAAGGGGGTGGGGGGGCGTCACGGAGGTAGGGGGGGGGGGCCCCATTTGGAAGTTCGCACCGGGGCCCATAACTTTGTAGTTACGCCACTGGATGTTCCATATAGACACTTGCCCCATATAGTGCTGCACAAACGTTAATTATGGCCCCATAAGATACTCCATACAGACACTTGCCCCATATAGTGCTGCACAAACGTTATGGCTCCATACAGACACTTGCCCCATTATAGTGCTGCACAAATGTTATGGCCCCATAAGATGCTCCATACAGACACTTGCCCCATATAGTGCTTCACAAACCTTATGGCCCCATAAGATGCTCTATACCGACACTTGCCCCATTATAGTGCTGCACAAACGTTATGGCCCCAAAAGATGCTCTATACAGACACTTGCCCCATATAATGCTGCACAAATGTTATGGCCCCATATGATGCTCCATACAGACACTTGCCCCATACAGTGCTGCACAAACGCTATGGCCCCATAAGATGCTCCATACAGACACTTGCCCCATATAGTGCTGCACAAACTTTGTGGCCCCATAAGATGCTCTATACAGACACTTGCCCCATATAGTGCTGCACAAACTTTATGGCCCCATAAGATGCTCTATACAGACACTTGCCCCATATAGTGCTGCACAAACGTTATGGCCCCTTATGATGCCCCAAACAGACACTTGCCCCATTATAGTGCTGCACAAACAACGTTATGGCCCCATAAGATGCTCCATACAGACACTTGCCCCATATAGTGCTGCACTAACGTTATGGCCCCATAAGATGCTCTATACAGACACTTGCCCCATTATAGTGCTGCACAAACGTTATGGCCCCATAAGATGCTCTATACCGACACTTGCCCCATATAATGCTGCACAAACATTATGGCCCCATAAGATGCCCCATACAGACACTTGCCCCATATAGTGCTGCACAAATGTTATGGCCCCATAAGATGCTCTATACAGACACTTGCCCCATATAGTGCTGCACAAACATTAATTATGGCCCCATAAGATGCTCCATAAAGATATTTGCCCCATATAGTCCTGCATAAACGTTATGGCCCCATAAGATGCTCCATACAGACACTTGCCCCATTTGCTGTTGCTGCGATAAAAAAAAATCACATACTCACCTCTCCATCGCTCAGGCCCCCGGCACTTTCAATATTCACCTGCTCCTTATTCCAGCCGCCGCTCCATCTTCAGCACTGACGTTCAGGCAGAGGGCGCGCACTAACTACATCACCGCACCCTTTGACCTCAGCGTCACTGCTGAAGTTGGAGCGGCGCCAGAAGGAGGAGCAGGTGAATATCGCACTGCGCTCCCCTCCTCGTTATACTCACCTGCTCCTGGCGCGGTGCAGTCCCTGCTTCCCTGGCACCGGCAGCTTCTTCCTGTACTGAGCGGTCACCGTTACCGCTCATTACAGTAATGAATATGCGGCTCCACTTCTATGGGAGGTGGAGCCGCATATTCATTACTGTAATGAGCGGTGCCATGTGACCGCTCAGCACAGGACGAGGAGCCTCCTTGGATCGCTGCATCATCAGGCGGCCCACTGGCGCCCCCCTGTCGGCTGCGCCCTGGGCACATGCCCCGGCTGCCCCCCTGGATACACTGCTGGAGAAGAGGCAAGGGAAAGCATTGCCAATTGTTATGAATGACTGTGCCCTGGATAATGCTGTGATAAGTAAAGAAGTTGAAGTTAAAGTGAAGCCGGACTGTGACTTTTTAATTGTGGAACCGCTTGTGGGTGACGCTCTCTCGTACCGCGAGAACCCAGATGATGTCGAGGAACAGCACTGAGGTACTCAGAGCAGAAAGCATGATCTTGTGCGGGGAGGGGGCCAGGGGATGATTGGAGGATTACTGACGGCTATGACTATGGCCCTGGCCCCAGCCTCCCTACATATGCTTAACACTGGCTTTTGTGAATTGCCATTGATAGTTCATTCTGCCTGGTTTGGAGTTGGAGGAGTTGTTTGGTGTTTGAAGTTGTCAGTTGGAGAGTTGCTCTGGAGATTTCTGTGTGGAGTTTGTTTGCATGTTCATCCTCATTCTCTCCTATCTGGTTTCACCTAGGTTACCTGTGTACAACTCTGGTGAGTGTATTTTGTATGATTATAGTTTTCATTTATCTCTTTCTATCTTCCCTTGTCTGTTTGGTTAGTGTAATTCTATACACTTCAGCCTCACAATTTACTGGGTGGGGTAGAGAACAGATAAGGGTAATACAGGGGACAGGAATAGAATAGGGTGCCCTATTCCTTGAGGGATAGGGAAGGAGCCTCTTTCCCCAGTACAAAAGTACCTTCACTATTCTACAGTTTACCGAAAATGAAATGAGACCTACTGAGAAAAGAACACAATACCTACAATCAAATATAGTAGAGGTTCAAGATGTTTTACAGTTGTCTTGCTGCCTTTGGCATTTGGTGCCTTGACTGTGTGTAAGGCATCATGGAATCTGAAGATTACCAAAAGATTTTGGGTCACAGTGTAGTGCCCAGTGTCAGAAAGCTGGGTTTGTGTCTTAGGTCATGGGTCTACCAGGAGGACAATGAGCAAAACATACTTCTAGAATCACCCAGAAATAGATTGAAACAAAGAGCTGGAGAGTTCTGAAGTGGCCAGCAATGAGTCTGGACCCCAATCACATTGAACTGTGGTGAGATCTTAAAATTACTGTTGGGAGAAGGCACCCTTCAAATATCAGAGACCTTAAGTAGTTAGCCAAAGAAAAGTGGTCCAAATTTCAAGTTAAGTGTTAGAAGCTTGCTGATTGTTATATGTATCAAACAATTGCAGTTATTTATTTCAAAGTGTGTGCAACCAAATATTTATAAACATAAGGGTGAATGACCTCGGGGAGATCAAAACATCCAACACCGCGGAGACACCATCACGTGTTTCTCAACGCAGTGATCCAGAACACTGCCCCCATCCCTTATGGGAAATATGCACATGCATGTAGAAAAGCTGCGGAGACACCATCACGTGTTTCTCAACGCAAGCAATGAATAGCCAGGTCTTTCACCGGGAAGGAACAACCACGGGAAGGGCAGCATCCAATAAAGGAAAACCACCTATGCCAAAACATAGTATCCATCCACAGACAGCTGTTTCGGGGTATTTGCCCCTCATCAGTGTGGAGTAGGAAACTGGCTATTAGGAGCAGTGCCTGGTGAAAAGACTATAAACGTAAGGGTGATGTGTCTCCGCGGTGTTGGATGTTTTGATCTCCCCGAGGTCATTCACCCTTACGTTTATAGTCTTTTCACCAGGCACTGCTCCTAATAGCCAGTTTCCTACTCCACACTGATGAGGGGCAAATACCCTGAAACAGCTGTCTGTGGATGGATATCATGTTTTGGCATAGGTGGTTTTCCTTTATTGGATGCTGCCCTTCCCATGGTTGTTCCTTCCCGGTGAAAGACCTGGCTATTCATTATTTGCGTTGAGAAACATGTGATGGTGTCTCCGCAGCTTTTCTACATGCATTTGCATGTTTCCCATAAGGGATGGGGGCAGTGTTCTGGATCACTGCGTTGAGAAACATGTGATGCTGTCTCCGCGGTGTTGGATGTTTTGATCTCCCCGAGGTCATTCACCCTTACGTTTATAGTCTTTTCACCAGGCACTGCTCCTAATAGCCAGTGTCCTACTCCACACTGATGAGGGGCAAATACCCCGAAACAGCTGTCTGTGGATGGATACCATGTTTTGGCATAGGTGGTTTTCCTTTATTGGATGCTGCCCTTCCCATGGTTGTTCCTTCCCGGTGAAAGACCTGGCTATTCATTGCTTGCGTTGAGAAACACGTGATGGTGTCTCCGCAGCTTTTCTACATGCATTTGCATATTTCCCATAAGGGATGGGGGCAGTGTTCTGGATCACTGCGTTGAGAAACACGTGATGGTGTCTCCGCGGTGTTGGATGTTTTGATCTCCCCGAGGTCATTCACCCTTACGTTTATAGTCTTTTCACCAGGCACTGCTCCTGATAGCCAGTTTCCTACTCCACACTGATGAGGGGCAAATACCCCAAAACAGCTGTCTGTGGATGGATACCATGTTTTGGCATAGGTGGTTTTCCTTTATTGGATGCTGCCTGTTGTGAATTTGCTTTTTGCTCCCTCTAGTGGTTACTAGTTTTTTGACTCTGGTTTTTCTGTCATTCCTTTTATCCGCACCTGGGTCGTTAGTTAGGGGTGTTGCTATATAAGCTCCCTGGACCTTCAGTTCAATGCCTGGCAACGTAGTTATCAGAGCTAGTCTGCTGTGCTCTTGTCTACTGATCCTGGTTCCAGTTATATCAGCTAAGTCTGCCTTTTGCTTTTTGCTATTTGTTTTGGTTTAGTATTTTTGTCCAGCTTGTTCCAAATCTATATCCTGACCTTTGCTGGAAGCTCTAGGGAGCTGGTGTTCTCCCCCCGGACCGTTAGACGGTTCGGGGGTTCTTGAATTTCCAGTGTGGATTTTGATAGGGTTTTTGTTGACCATATAAGTTACCTTTCTTTATTCTGCTATCAGTAAGCGGGCCTCTCTGTGCTAAACCTGATTCATTTCTGTGTTTGTCATTTCCTCTTACCTCACCGTCATTATTTGTGGGGGGCTTCTATCCAGCTTTGGGGTCCCCTTCTCTGGAGGCAAGAAAGGTCTTTGTTTTCCTCTACTAGGGGTAGCTAGATTCTCCGGCTGGCGCGTGTCATCTAGAATCAACGTAGGAATGATCCCCGGCTACTTCTAGTGTTGGCGTTAGGAGTAGATATATGGTCAACCCAGTTACCACTGCCCTATGAGCTGGATTTTTGTATTCTGCAGACTTCCACGTTCCTCTGAGACCCTCGCCATTGGGGTCATAACAGTTTGCCAGGCCAGTATTAAATGTTTAATGCATTGCAGAAGAGGGATTATAAGAAAGAAGATTCTGAGTTTTTTTTTTTTTTTTTTTCTTCTTCCCCTTTACCTCAGAGTGGCTATGCTTGCTGCAGACATGAATGTCCAGACCTTGATTACAAGTGTGGACCAGCTGGCTACCCGTGTGCAGGGCATACAAGACTATGTTATCAGAAATCCTAGGTCAGAACCTAAAATACCGATTCCTGAACTATTTTCCGGAGACAGGTTTAAGTTTAGGAATTTCGTGAATAATTGTAAATTGTTTTTGTCCCTGAGACCCTGTTCATCTGGAGATTCTGCTCAGCAAGTAAAAATTGTTATTTCGTTCTTACAGGGCGACCCTCAGGATTGGGCTTTTTCGCTGGCGCCAGGAGATCCGGCATTGGCTGATCTTGATGCGTTTTTTCTGGCGCTCGGTTTACTTTATGAGGAACCCAATCTTGAGATTCAGGCAGAAAAGGCCTTGCTGGCTATGTCTCAGGGGCAGGACGAGGCTGAAGTGTATTGCCAAAAATTTCGGAAATGGTCCGTGCTGACACATTGGAACGAGTGTGCACTGGCCGCTAATTTTAGAAATGGCCTTTCTGAAGCCATTAAGAATGTTATGGTGGGTTTTCCCATTCCCACAGGTCTTAATGATACTATGGCACTGGCTATTCAAATTGACCGGCGGTTGCGGGAGCGCAAAACCGCAAATTCCCTCATGGTGTTGTCTGAACAGACACCCGATTTAATGCAATGTGATAGAATCCTGACTAGAAATGAGCGGAAAATTCATAGACGCCGGAATGGCTTGTGCTACTACTGTGGTGATTCTACACATGTTATCTCAGCATGCTCTAAACGTATAGCTAAGGTTGTTAGTCCTGTCACCGTTGGTAATTTGCAACCTAAATTTATTCTGTCTGTAACTTTGATTTGCTCACTGTCATCTTATCCTGTCATGGCGTTTGTAGATTCAGGTGCTGCCCTGAGTCTCATGGATCTCTCATTTGCTAAGCGCTGTGGTTTTACTCTTGAACCATTAGAAAATCCTATTCCTCTTAGGGGTATTGATGCTACACCATTGGCAGCAAATAAACCGCAGTATTGGACACAGGTTACCATGTGCATGACTCCTGAACACCGCGAGGTGATACGTTTCCTGGTTTTACATAAAATGCATGATTTGGTTGTTTTAGGGCTGCCATGGTTACAGACCCATAATCCAGTCCTGGACTGGAAGGCTATGTCAGTCTCAAGTTGGGGCTGTCGTGGTATTCATGGGGATTCCCTGCCTGTGTCTATTGCTTCTTCTACGCCTTCGGAAGTTCCGGAGTATTTGTCTGATTATCAGGATGTCTTCAGTGAGTCTGAGTCCAGTGCACTGCCTCCTCATAGGGACTGTGACTGTGCTATAGATTTGATCCCAGGCAGTAAGTTTCCTAAGGGAAGACTGTTTAATCTGTCGGTACCTGAACATACCGCTATGCGTTCATATATCAAGGAGTCTCTGGAGAAAGGACATATTCGTCCGTCTTCTTCCCCTCTTGGTGCGGGATTCTTTTTTGTGGCAAAAAAGGACGGATCTTTGAGACCTTGTATTGATTATCGGCTTTTAAATAAGATCACTGTCAAATTTCAGTATCCTTTACCGCTGTTGTCTGACTTGTTTGCCCGGATTAAGGGTGCCAAGTGGTTCACCAAGATAGACCTTCGTGGTGCGTACAACCTTGTGCGCATTAAGCAAGGTGATGAATGGAAAACCGCATTCAATACGCCCGAAGGTCATTTTGAGTACTTGGTGATGCCTTTTGGGCTCTCCAATGCGCCTTCAGTTTTTCAGTCCTTTATGCATGACATTTTCCGGAAGTATCTGGATAAATTTTTGATTGTTTATCTGGATGATATTTTGGTTTTTTCTGATAATTGGGATTCGCATGTGGAGCAGGTCAGGTTGGTCTTTAAAATTTTGCGTGAAAATTCTTTGTTTGTCAAGGGCTCAAAGTGTCTCTTTGGTGTACAGAAGGTTCCCTTTTTGGGGTTCATTTTTTCTCCTTCTGCTGTGGAGATGGACCCAGTCAAGGTCCGAGCTATTCTTGATTGGACTCAGCCCTCGTCAGTTAAGAGTCTTCAGAAGTTCTTGGGCTTCGCTAACTTCTACCGTCGTTTTATTGCTAATTTTTCTAGCATTGTGAAACCTTTGACGGATATGACCAAGAAGGGCTCCGATGTAGCTAACTGGGCTCCTGCTGCCGTGGAGGCTTTCCAGGAGTTGAAACGCCGGTTTACTTCGGCGCCTGTTTTGTGCCAGCCTGACGTCTCACTTCCCTTTCAGGTTGAGGTGGATGCTTCGGAGATTGGGGCAGGGGCCGTTTTGTCGCAGAGAGGCCCTGGTTGCTCTGTTATGAAACCTTGTGCCTTTTTCTCTAGGAAGTTTTCGCCTGCCGAGCGAAATTATGATGTGGGCAATCGGGAGTTGTTGGCCATGAAATGGGCATTTGAGGAGTGGCGTCATTGGCTCGAGGGTGCTAAGCATCGTGTGGTGGTCTTGACTGATCACAAAAATCTGATGTATCTCGAGTCTGCTAAACGCCTTAATCCGAGACAGGCCCGCTGGTCATTGTTTTTCTCCCGCTTTGATTTTGTTGTCTCGTATTTACCAGGTTCAAAGAATGTGAAGGCCGATGCTCTTTCTAGGAGCTTTGTGCCTGATGCTCCTGGAGTCGCTGATCCTGTTGGTATTCTTAAAGATGGAGTTATCTTGTCAGCTATTTCTCCGGATCTGCGACGTGTGTTGCAGAGATTTCAGGCTGATAGGCCTGAGTCTTGTCCACCTGACAGACTGTTTGTCCCGGATAAGTGGACCAGCAGAGTCATTTCCGAGGTTCATTCCTCGGTGTTGGCAGGTCACCCGGGAATTTTTGGCACCAGAGATCTGGTGGCCAGGTCCTTTTGGTGGCCTTCCTTGTCAAGAGATGTGCGGTCATTTGTGCAGTCCTGTGGGACTTGTGCTCGAGCTAAGCCTTGCTGTTCTCGTGCCAGCGGTTTGCTCTTGCCCTTGCCTGTCCCGAAGAGACCTTGGACACATATCTCCATGGATTTCATTTCTGATCTTCCGCTATCTCAGGGCATGTCCGTTATCTGGGTGATATGTGATCGCTTCTCCAAGATGGTCCATTTGGTTCCTTTGCCTAAGCTGCCTTCCTCTTCCGATCTGGTTCCTGTGTTTTTCCAGAACGTGGTTCGTTTGCATGGCATCCCTGAGAATATTGTGTCAGACAGAGGATCCCAGTTCGTTTCCAGGTTCTGGCGATCCTTTTGTAGTAGGATGGGCATTGATTTGTCGTTTTCGTCTGCTTTCCATCCTCAGACTAATGGACAGACGGAGCGAACCAATCAGACTTTGGAGGCTTATTTGAGGTGTTTTGTCTCTGCTGATCAGGACGATTGGGTGACATTCTTGCCGTTGGCTGAGTTTGCCCTTAATAATCGGGCTAGTTCCGCCACCTTGGTTTCGCCTTTTTTCTGCAACTCTGGTTTCCATCCTCGCTTTTCTTCGGGTCATGTGGAGCCTTCTGACTGTCCTGGGGTGGATTCTGTGGTGGATAGGTTGCAGCAGATCTGGAATCATGTGGTGGACAACTTGAAGTTGTCACAGGAGAAGGCTCAGCGCTTTGCCAACCGCCGCCGCGGTGTGGGTCCCCGACTACGCGTTGGGGATTTGGTATGGCTTTCTTCCCGCTTTGTTCCTATGAAGGTCTCCTCTCCCAAATTTAAACCTCGTTTTATTGGGCCTTACAAGATATTGGAAATCCTTAATCCTGTATCTTTTCGTCTGGATCTTCCTGTGTCGTTTGCTATTCACAATGTATTTCATAGGTCCTTGTTGCGGCGGTACATTGTGCCTGTAGTTCCTTCTGCTGAGCCTCCTGCTCCGGTGTTGGTTGAGGGCGAGTTGGAGTACGTGGTGGAGAAGATCTTGGATTCTCGCCTCTCCAGGCGGAGGCTTCAGTACCTGGTCAAGTGGAAGGGCTATGGTCAGGAGGATAATTCCTGGGTGGTCGCCTCTGATGTTCATGCGGCCGATTTAGTTCGTGCCTTTCATGCCGCTCATCCTGATCGCCCTGGTGGTCGTGGTGAGGGTTCGGTGACCCCTCACTAAGGGGGGGGTACTGTTGTGAATTTGCTTTTTGCTCCCTCTAGTGGTTACTAGTTTTTTGACTCTGGTTTTTCTGTCATTCCTTTTATCCGCACCTGGGTCGTTAGTTAGGGGTGTTGCTATATAAGCTCCCTGGACCTTCAGTTCAATGCCTGGCAACGTAGTTATCAGAGCTAGTCTGCTGTGCTCTTGTCTACTGATCCTGGTTCCAGTTATATCAGCTAAGTCTGCCTTTTGCTTTTTGCTATTTGTTTTGGTTTAGTATTTTTGTCCAGCTTGTTCCAAATCTATATCCTGACCTTTGCTGGAAGCTCTAGGGAGCTGGTGTTCTCCCCCCGGACCGTTAGACGGTTCGGGGGTTCTTGAATTTCCAGTGTGGATTTTGATAGGGTTTTTGTTGACCATATAAGTTACCTTTCTTTATTCTGCTATCAGTAAGCGGGCCTCTCTGTGCTAAACCTGATTCATTTCTGTGTTTGTCATTTCCTCTTACCTCACCGTCATTATTTGTGGGGGGCTTCTATCCAGCTTTGGGGTCCCCTTCTCTGGAGGCAAGAAAGGTCTTTGTTTTCCTCTACTAGGGGTAACTAGATTCTCCGGCTGGCGCGTGTCATCTAGAATCAACGTAGGAATGATCCCCGGCTACTTCTAGTGTTGGCGTTAGGAGTAGATATATGGTCAACCCAGTTACCACTGCCCTATGAGCTGGATTTTTGTATTCTGCAGACTTCCACGTTCCTCTGAGACCCTCGCCATTGGGGTCATAACAGCTGCCCTTCCCGTGGTTGTTCCTTCCCGGTGAAAGACCTGGCTATTCATTGCTTGCGTTGAGAAACACGTGATGGTGTCTCCACAGCTTTTCTACATGCAACCAAATATTTAGTTTACCGTGCCAACAATTTTGTCTGGACCATTTTGTGGATTCCTAATGTGCGCCAGACAATTCAACGCATGTACCCGAACGAACTTAACTTAAGGGGTGACAAAATGTTTCCCAAGCAGATACAATTAGGGCAGATGCCATGAAAAGTAGAATCAATTGATCCAGAGTAGAAATTTGCTAATGGCACAGAAGCAGGAAGCCAAGCGCCATGCATGAGGTATCAGGGTCTGGGCCAGCATTTACAGCTTTGAATTGAAGTTTCAATGAAGACCTGGTGGTTAAGGGAGCGGTGTAAGCCGACTTTGCTGGGAACCCTGATGCCTCATGCCATAGTTACAATTTTTTTTCCCCTGCCAAACTCAGTGGCACAAGCATCATTTTCATAGAGTACTATTGGTAGAAAAATTTAAGGAAAGTAGCACACATTGTTTACTAATCAACTGACCCACAGTAGAACAGAAGCAGTCAACCATGGGCCATGCATGAGGTATTAGGGTTTTGGCCAACATTTACAGCTTTGAATTAAAGTTATAATTAATTATTTCAATTTTTTTCTCCCAGCTACACAAAAATGGAAGGAAAGTAACACAGACAGTTGAGTAAAAGCAAGTGCAGGCCTGCCTGTCTGGGAGCCTTACTTTTGCAGGGAACACACATGAAGGAGACCCAACTTGGATTCTCCACATTTCAAAAAAATATTGACACACACCGTGAAATTGGCATGAATTTCCACATAGTAGAAACAGTATAATAGGCCTCGGACACACCTATAGAGGAAGGTGGCTTCTGTGCCTGATGTTGCTACTGCTGCTGATGTTACAAACACTTTTTTGAAATGTGGAGACTCCAAGTTGGGTTTCTATCTAGCGGGTTGCAAATCACAGATGTTGATTATGCCACTTACACTACTGCTAATGTTTTTGCGATAACGCCTTGCTGTTCACGGGGTTGGAAGACTAGAACTGTGAAGCACACTGTGTGCCTCACTGCTGTCTTGGGGAAAACCACTTTTAAGATGTTCTACAAGCATGTTTCGATACTCAAGCATGCGCACATGGCTTTCCAGGGGGGTGAAGCATCTGGCAAAATTTACTCTTGTACCGTTGATCGAAGAGAGTTGCAACCCCAGTAGTCAGAACTATTTCTAACCCTAAGAAATCGGGCATCATGTTGCAGATAGTGTACCAAGAAAGTGCTCATGTGTTGGGTGCTTTGATGAGGTCCAAGTCCATGTTGTGTTTGAGGCAGGTTAACATTCAACAGAGAGGGGATCATTATCCTCTTCATCTCCTAACTGTTATGCACCCACCACCTCTTCCTCCTCATCCTCCTCCATTTGTTCCTCGGCTCCCTGCACCTTCACTAAGTTTATCAGGTACCATGAGCCCCCCTCAATTGCTATAATCCAACATCCCATGACACCCATGCGTGCAACAACAGACTCAAAATTTGAGATATCGTTATTCCTTTGGCATCCACCTCTGCTTCCTCCTCTTCCTCTGGGACCACCACCTCCTCCCGCAGACTATTCAAAGTGTTCTCCAGCATGTAGATGACCAGAATAGTGATGCTGATGATGACACTGGCAGCACTAACCATCTTAGTAGCAATTTCAAAACTATGAAAAAGGGTGCAGAGGTCCTTCATCTGTGCCCAATCTGCAAGAGTGATTTGCACCACATCCGTACTGCGCTGGCCCAGGCTATGCAAAAGGACATACTGCACCAGTACTTGTCGCCGCTGCCAGAGTCACTGAAACATGTGCAGAGTGGAATTCCACAGTGTTGGAACATTGCAAATCAATTGATTAACCGGTAGTCCGAAAGACCTCTGTAGCAATGCAAGTAAATGACCTGTGGGGTATGATCATTGGAAGTGAGAAAACAGCGACCATGCCTTCTGCAGCAGCGCATACAGGCAGGGATAGTGAGGGAATAATTGCTGTACTAATAGGTTGAGGATGTGTGCAATGCAAAGCACATGTGTGAGGTTGCCCTGGTGTAGGGCCACCACTAGGTTTGCACTGTTACCGCAAAACAGCCTTCCCTGGCTGTAGGTTCAGTGGAGACAGCCATTGTTCTAACTCGGCCTGGATAGCTGTCTACTATTCTGGAGCTGTGTCTGCAATATCTAAGGAATATAAATTTTAAAACTGCCTGATTGCGGTGAGCTCTGGCTGCACAGTACAGAGGTGGGGGGATTCTCTCTGCACTATTGGAATGTGTATCTCATTAAGGGAGAGTTTGAGGGCACAGTTGAAGGCCCTAGAGGAGGTGGAGTAGGTAGAAGCAGTGGAGGAAGTCTTAGATACAGAGGTTTGTCCCGCAAGCCTTGGAGATTCAAAGACCTGTGGAACAGCCCCTTTACCACCTGCCCCCCACAGCCACCAGAGTCACCCAGTGTTGAGTCAGCCAGATGTTACACTCCTGGCCATGTTTTCTTGTCCTGGAGTCAATGGTGAAATGCACCCTGGGAAACATAGATTTTTTCAGGGAACAGTTGATGTTGTCTGCTACATACTAGTGTAGCACAGACACAGCTTTATTAGAGAAGTAATGGTGACTGGGCAACTGGTACTGGGTAACTGTAACAGCCATCAACTTTCAGAAACCTTCTGTATCCACCAGGCAGAAAGGCAGTATTTCCATGGCCAACAGATTGCAGATCTAGGATTTCAAGCTCTTAGTTTGGTATGTGTAGGAGGAAACATTCTTTTACGTGACCACAACTGCAGGATCGAGAGTTGGCTGCTGTGCTGAGAGAGGGTGGGTTAGGGTGAACATGACAAACTGATTGACTGTGAGTGTAGTGCAGGCAGAGATATATAATGGTGAATTGTGAAAGATGTGTTGTGCTTGGTGAAACAAAAACAGCAGGCATCTCCACTTCTGTAACAGCTGATGGGATCTCACTCACCTTGACTATATTGGTTAAACAAGTGGAGTTTTTGTGGCTGGAGACCTCTGTGAGAACTCGTGGCATGGTGGCAAAGGAGGAAGAAGCAGCTGAAGTGTTTGATGGGTCAGCCGGTGGTTGGCCACATTTTAGTCCACATTTTAGCGCAATGAGATTCTCAGACTAAAGCATATTGATTGTGCATGTGCCGGATCATTCATGAAATAGTCAAATTATTGCAATTTTTGCTTATACTAAGTCTTTTTTTGCAAGTTTGGCAGATAACGTGAGTTGGGTCATCCTTTGCAGTCTCATAAAAGGCCTTAGGCTAGGAAACCTTTGCTGCCACTGCAGACCACACACTTGCGACTGATGCTGGACAAAACCACAATTGTCGCTGAGGATGCAGTGCTTGTCGTGGTTGCATCACTCTGTGTCTGTGCGGCAATCCACAGTGTAAGCGCCTCATCTTCCTCCTCCTCCATCTCCTTTGCTGAACTGCTAAGTTGTGTGCCTCTGGGTTCATAACAAGTGGTATTTACAGCCTTATCGTCATCCTCTCTGTTTTCCCAGTCCTCACCCTGAGAGACACTCTCATTCTATTCCTGCCCTATCATCACAGTACAGTCCATGTGTTCCTCTGGTATCTGAGTCACATCAGGATCACCTCCACCACCGGGGGTTTAAAATCTGGTGACGAGGGTCTGGACTCTGCACAGACGCTATTTCATACGGCCTCTGATCCAGCATGAAAAAAATTGAGGCATCGATGCAGATGCTTTCCTCCCCTTGATTCTGTGAATCTTTGGAGCAGACCTCTGATGTCCATCAAATAGAATGTGTGAACAGCAGAATGGTCCATCTGTGGTTCCCCATAATCAGTTGTGCATTTTTGAAATTTGTGAGGTGGGGGAAAACAAGGGTGATTGGATTGCCACTGATTGTACTGTGTGTGATGTTAAGGTGGAGGAAGAGGAGGAGAGACCACTTGATGCAGTGCTTGCCATCCACTGGCACACAGGCTCTTTCTGAGTCTCATGCACAAGGCATACCGCTGTGCAATTGGAAAGGGAGTCAAGAAGCCCGTCCAGTAGCAGATGTTGTCAGTAGTCTTTGGATAAGACTAAAAGGTGTTTGTTCAGTTGAGCTTTGATTAACAATTACACCTAACCCAGGAACACTATCCCTATTTCCCCTTCCACAACAGCCTTGCTTTTTCCCACTCATGTTGTACGTACCCTTCCCCTATTTTGCTGTTTCACAACCTTAGGCCCACACCTGTCAGTCACCTGTCAATAAATGAAAAATCACTATTTTTTTTCTTAGATAGTGTGACTGAGCAACACATTTATACCTAACGATTTTGATGAGCAAATGGGGCCTCCTGATTCCTCACTGCAACACAGTTTTATCCCAAATTATTTGTATTAGCAAATATGGCCTCCTGGCTGAACCCCTTTATTATGCCTAATAATTTTTAAGTAGAAATGTGGCCTTCTACTTCCTCACTGCAATACAGTTTTATCACAAACTATTTGGATTAGGAAATACAACATCCTGGCTGAACCTCTAAATTAGGCCTAACGATTTTTAAGATGAAATGTGGCCTTCTGATTCCTCACTGCAACACAGCTTTATCAAAAACTATTTGAATTTGCAAATAGGGATTCCTGGCTGAACCCCTATATTAAACCTAACAATTTGTAAGTGGAAATGTGGCCTTCTGATTAGTGTTGAGCGATACCGTCCGATACTTGAAAGTATCGGTATCGGAAAGTATCAGCCGATACCGGCAAAGTATCGGATCTAATCCGATACCGATACCCAATACCAATACAAGTCAATGGGACTCAAGTATCGGACGGTATCCCTGATGGTTCCCAGGGTCTGAAGGAGAGGAAACTCTCCTTCAGGCCCTGGGATCCATATCAATGTGTAAAAGAAAGAATTAAAATAAAAAATAGGGATATACTCACCCTCCGACGCAGCCTGGACTTTACCGCCGTAACCGGGAGCCGTTGTACGTAAGAATGCGCGTTTGCAGGGCCTTAGATGAGGTCACTGCGCTCTGATTGGTCCGTAGCGGTCGCGTGACCGCTACGCGACCAATCACAAAGCAGTGACGTCTTCTAAGGTATTTCAAGCGCTTGAAAGACCTTAGGTGACGTCACTGCTTTGTGATTGGTCGAGTAGCGGTCACGCGACCGCTACGGACCAATCAGAGCACAGTGACTTCATCTAAGGCCCTGCAAGCGCGCATTCTTAGGTACAACGGCTCCCGGTTATGGCGGTAAAGTCCAGGAGCTGCCGGAGAGGTGAGTATATCCCTATTTTTTATTTTAATTCTTTATTTTACACATTGATATTAATCCTGATACCGATTCCCGATACCACAAAAGTATCGGATCTCGGTATCGGAATTCCGATACCCGCAAGTATCGGCCGATACCCGATACTTGCGGTATCGGAATGCTCAACACTACTTCTGATTCCTTATTGCAACACAGTTTTATCACAAGCTTTTTGGATTAGCAAATAGGGACTCCTGGCTGAATACCTATGTTAGGCCTAACAATTTTTAAGTGGAAATTTGGTCTTCTGATTCCTCACAGCAACAGAGTTTTTGCCCAAACGATTTTGATTATCAAATGGGGCGTCCTGAGACTTCAAACCAGTTTTAACACAATCTAGTTGGATGCTGGAAGATTGATTTCACATAGGACAGGATCTAATCTGGCTAACTGACATGTTCACTTTCAGCAGCTGCAGGAGTGGCCTCTCTGCGCTGTTACACTGAGAAAATGGCACCAGCAGTACAAGATGTCCACTTTTTATATTGACAGAGACATGTGACTTCTGATAAGGAAAGAAGACCTTGTGTCATGATGTTGTGGATGACACAATAACAAAAATTACACTCCGCAGCTCCTCAGACCCAGACACATCCCCTTTCCTCATCAAACACATCACGCCATCCTCACTGCTTATCATACAGCACCACTATGCTACACAAAGCATTAGAGGAAACGCATTTACCAAACTGTGACCGAATTTTACCGACTTTGAGGAAAAATGCTCAGGAAAGCGAACATAAATCCGAATGTGCTACGTTCGTGCTGAATTTGAGATTGGCGAACACTTTCCAAACAAGTTTACCCATCTCTAGTTACAATGCACACAAAGAAAATAAACATGTGAATAGCAAAACATGTGTAATGAACAATTTCTTGAACAATTTTAAGGGTGCCAACTAGGGTTGAGCGACTTTTATTTTTATAGGATCGGGTCGGGTTTCACGAAACCCGACTTTCTCAAAAGTCGGGTCGAGTGAAATCGGCCGATCCTATAAAAACGTCGGGGTCGGACGAAACACGAAACCCAATGCAGTGCAATGGGATACTATGGTTCCCAGGGTCTGAAGGAGAGGAAACTCTCCTTCAGGCCCTGGGATCCATATTAATGTGTAAAATAAAGAATCAAAATAAAAAATATTGATATACTCACCCTCGGACGCGCCCTGGTACTAACCGGCAGGCTTCCTTCCTAAGAATGAGCGCGTGAATCACCTGCGGTGACGTCACGGCTTGTGATTGGTTGTGAGCGGTCACATGGACAAGCCGCGACGTCATCTAAGGTCCTTCACGCGCTCATTCTTAGGAAGGAAGGCTGCCGGAAAGAAGCAGGGCGCGTCCGAGGGTGAGTATATACCTAATAGGAATATACTCACCCTCGGACGCGCCCTGCTTCTTTCCGGCAGCCTTCCTTCCTAAGAATGAGCGCGTGAAGGACCTTAAATGATGTCGCGGCTTGTCCATGTGACCGCTCGCGACCAATCACAAGCCGCGACGTCACCGCAGGTCATTCACGCGCTCATTCTTAGGAAGGAAGCCTGCCGGTTAGTACCAGGGCGCGTCCGAGGGTGAGTATATCAATATTTTTTATTTTGATTCTTTATTTAACACTTAAATATGGATTCCGATACCAATTCCCGATATCGCAAACATATCGGAACTCGGTATCGGAATTCCGATACCAGATTCAGAAGATCGCCGACCTCATGGCCGACTCCACACAGGTGTCGGGTCAGGTTTCATGAAACCCGACTTTGCCAAAAGTCGGCGACTTCTGAAAATGGCCGACCCGTTTCGATCAACCCTAGTGCCAACACTTTTGGCCATGACCATTTGTAAGCAAACATTTGGTATTATTTTCACTACAGAGTTTTGAACAGTATGTTTTGAATATTTATGAGCAATGTTTTGTTTCTTCCTTGTAAGTTTGACACAAATGATATTTTTATCAACCATTAAACTCTAAAAATATCATAAACGATACACTGTAATTTTAATGTTCTGCTCAACAAAATGAACATTTATAAAAGAATTCCATATTTGCCGCAATTACATCCTTAAGTAGATATTTGACTTTTAAGCTATCATTTTATGTCCAGGGAAAATTTCATACTGTTGCTTATTTTTAGCTGATTTATCTGATGGCTAGTTCATCAGGAACAATTATCTGCCTTATTGATCTTCCATTTTAGCTGTATTTTCCAGTTTAAACTGCAGGGAACAAACACTAAAAGAACATGTTTAGAGAATTTCTGTAATGTATTGATAAAGGAGTATCTGGCTTAGTGTATTACTCAGTATAATTGGCTCAGTGATAGTACTCAAAGAGTGGTAAAGAATGGCTTCACATCCAATTGGAAGAGTGTTTTAAATGGGGTTCCACAATGCTCTGTCCTGGCTTCAGTGTTGTTCTACAGTTTTTATACATGATCTAGATAAGGGAACTGAAAGTAAACTAATCAAATTTGCAAATGGTGTAAAGCTAGAAGGGTGTTACGCACAGTGTAGGACAGACTACATGCAACACAAAGGGATAAGGGGAAGGGGTGCCCAACACTAGGGAAATGGGGAGTGGAGAACCCTAGGGAGATCTAACATCACCCTGTCTGCCCTAAGAGACCCTAAATAGGTTCCACACCTATCGCCGAGCAGGAAACCTAATCCCTGTCAGACGCTAATGGTAAGCCCTGCTTAGGGAAGGAAGGGGTGAACGCTGGTCAAACCCTGCAAACACTAAAGGCAGCTACGATAAATGAAACAAGGGAGACACTTAGCTTGAGTAGACTCATAGAGAAACACTGACGTCCTCCAAACTTCAAAGAGGACGCTAGCAGACTGCTACAGCTCCAAGCCTCAACAGAGAAGTGCAAATAGAAAATATCACCAGCAACTCCCAACTGCAAGTTGGGAGTTATAAACACCCAGATTCAGGTGTGACCATTAGAGCCGGGGGAGGTGGCCACTGGGTCTGAGCATTAGAAGGACCAGGCAGAAGTCTGCAAAGCAAACTGCTTGGACCTTCTGCAGACAGATGCAGTGCAATGGTCTGCAGCCACTGACACATCCATGACAGATGGATAGTGGAGCGCCCCCAGATGCAGGGCCACCGGGTACTCGGTACCGGGCCTCTCTGTCTCAGTTCTGGGGTTGTCACGGTGGCTGGACCCGGTCCGTGACCCTGCTAAGGTGCGTCCAATGAAAGGTGTAGGTGGTAGGTGTGTGGTGCTGGTCGCAATGAATGACGAGGACACAGGATTGCAGTCTCTTTACCTCTTTACTGAAGGCTTCAAGATCCTCAATCCAGAGTACTGTTAACAGGGCTGTCTGAGACCGGCTGGTCCGATGGCACCTCCAGAGTTCCCTTTGCAGGTGGAAATCTGTGCCTACCTTCTAGCACCTGTGTGTTGTAGTACTTCCCTGCTGAGCACCACGGGATAGTCCTCACAACTGTTGTGTCTGTTTCTGATGTTATTTCCCACAACTTATGTCTGTTCTGATGTTCTTCTCCGTCCCCCAGATGATATGGATAGGACGCACCCGTATGACGGGTAGGCCTGGAGTTCTTCCGGGACCCTAGTGACGACCCTCTCCCACAGTTGCCCCCTATGTCTGCTTAGGTGATTTAGGTGAAACAGCCAACCTATAACTAACTGTCCTGCCGTTGGTTTGAAGTAATGCTTGGAGCCCAATACTTCCTCGGCGTTCCGGACACCGGCTACGCGCCTCAGTAGGATGGTGCCTCGGTCTTACAGCATGACTCCTACTGGTGTTATCTCCTTTTTGCTTTGATCTCGTTTCTCACTCTCCACAATAAACCTCGCTTCTTGTCCTTTCTTGAGATACCGCCGAGATGTAGTGCAGGCGCGGTTCCTTAACGTTCTTTCCTTTCCGCTAGGCCTCTGTCAGGATCCCACCCCTGACAGGGACCCCCCTGAATCTTCCCCTGCAACACCCTCTGCCACAGGATGTTGCCTGGTTCCAACCCAGTCAGCTTCTGTCTAACGTTCTATCCAACCCCCAGTTTTACCAGATTGTGAGGAGTGGCCTAATACATAGCACCCTTAGCTCCCCCTGGAGGCCAGACTATGAAGTGTATTGGTGTCTGTGATACCTGGTCAGGTGAACTCCTTCAGTGCCATCAGACGTACCATCACTCCCCTTAGCGGCGGAGCATCAGTACTGAAACGACCAGGACTCTGGGGCGCTGCAGATAGCTAATACTAGACAAGACAGAAAAATGATTCAGAATGATCTAGATAAGCTTGAAAAACGGGCAGCAACTAATAGAATGGTATTTAATTTAACAGGGAGAAATGCAAGATTTTACATCTGGGCATGAAAAACAAAACTTACATTTATAGAATGGGATGAATAGAACTAAGTAAAAGTACATGTGAAAAAAACTTGGGTATACTATTAGATCACAGACTGCACATGAGTCAACAGTGTCATGTAGCATAAAAAAACAAACATATTTCTTGGATGTAGTAAGAGAAGCACAAAATTTAGATCATGTGAAGCAATTTTCCCCCCGTACTCCTCCTTGGTCAGGACTGGAATACTGTGTACTGTTCTGGGCACCACATTTTAAAAAAGACATTTAAAAACTGGAGCAAGTTCAGAGAAGAGCTGCCAGGATGGTAAGCAGACTGCAAATAATGTCCTACGCAGAGTGATTAAAGGATCTGGGAATGTTTACCTTGCAAAAAAGAAGGCTAGGAGGAGTCTTAATAGCTGTCTACACATATCTGAAGAGATGTCACAGCATAGAGGGATCTTCATTTTTCTCATTTGCAAATGGATACACAAGATGCAATACAAATGAAAGGGAGAAGATACAGATTAGATATTAGAAAAAGCTTTTTGACAGTGAGGGTGATCAATGAGTCAAACAGGCTGCCACGAGAAGTGGTGAGTTCTCCTTCAATGGAAGTCTTTAAACAGAGGCTGGACAGACATCTGTCTGAGATAGTTTAGGGAATCCTGTATTGAGCAGGGGTTGGACACGATTAACCTTGAAGTCCCTTCCAACTCTAACATTCTGTGATTCTATGATCTATAAGTGGGTCATATGGAATTACTTTAGCATTCCCTGAACTGTACTTAAAACTCCAGGATCCCAATAAAACTTTCAACACATATGTTTACCCACAACACCTCTTGTTCTGGTTGGCTAAAAGGCACTAGGTATTCACATCCATGGCACTTCTATGCCAAAAGCAAGCCACTGCTCTACAGACTGAAATCACGATGTCAGGAAAACATTCTGAAAGAGAATCATAGATTAGCATTGCTCTGTAATGATCAAATTAGACCTTCAAGGAGCTTACCCCATTTGTGTCTAATACAGGGATAAGTTGGTGATGACTTTAGACACAAGTGATGGCGCTATAAATATTGACATTCTCATGAGTCCTTGCGATTCATCAGTCATCACCTAAAACTTTATTAATTTAGAAAAGTTCTTAATAGAGCACTAGAATTAATTTGCTATTTGTTGTTGGCATTTGATCAATCATATTAGTTATTGCTTAGTCATTACAAGATTTTCTAAACTCTGCCAAATTTTACAGACTGTAACAGTTTATTTGGTCTTACGTTTACCAACATTTAGTTAGCTTGGAAAAAGCTACAGCATGCTATGACAACTGAGCTGTACTGTATTAAAGCACTTAGGAGTCACTAAGTAAAATGCACTCCAAATGCAGCCATTATTTTTCCAAACATAACCCCTCCCCATACTCATGTGGAATGCTAATAGTATACCAGTGATTGGAAAATGTTGATGTGTTTTTATTCCAAACTGGACTAAAATGTTATTTTACTGCCATTTCTACATTTTTATAAAATGAATAGAAAACCAGCTGCATGAAAAAATGCCTCAATGGTGACAGCCACTTGTTCAAAAAATGTATAGTTACAGCAAATAGGAAACGCAGTGTTAAAGCTAGACACTGTGCACACAGAATGTTATAGCTCAGTTTTATTTTTGAGGCAGTCATGACTACCCGACCGATGGGTGGTAGGATACCCATTTGTCGTGCCTGTCACTCAGGCAGCCCGAGCATATGCGTGCTCAGTGCGATTGACAGTTGTCTGTTCCTAGAGTGGCCTGCATATGTCACAGAATAATAAAGAGGGCTCCAATTTCTCCCGGACATCTGTCTATCTGTTCTTGTTCATGTCAAGTACTGTTGCTTTAAGTGCATAAAGTTGCAAAGGAAAGTTTTTTTTTTCTCTTGTTCACACTTCTCCTTCTGCTGTTAGCAGGGAAATATCCATTGTAAATCACACTGTCACATCTGTTTCTGCTCTGCTTCCTGTTTTTGCACTCTGAGATAAGTGCTAGTTGCAGCTTAGGAATATTGAGGAAGTGAAACTGAGTGGTATCTATCACTATTGCTCTGAGCTACTTGTTTTAAGATACGAGATTTTGGTGACTTTGGATACACCAGCACAAGAAAGGGGAAGTTTGTGTGTCTGCATCTGGGCACAGACTGAAGTGTTAGGAGCTGTTTTGACTTTTTTAGTTTTTGAAGTTTTTTCTTCTGTACCAAACTTTTAAAATTTTTAAGTTTGTTGTTTTTTTTTGTACCAACCTTTTTGAAGTTTTTCTTTTTTATACCGACCTTTTTGAAGTTTTTTGTTGTTTTTCCTTTTTTTTTTTTTTTTCATTTTTGTTTTTGCCATGGGGAATAAGGTGGCCAAGCAACGGGAGGGTCTTTTACTTCCTGATGAGAAAACAGCCCCCCCAGAAAGTGGCAGAACACGAAGGTGTTAAATATGTGAAAAATTACAGGCAGCTCATGAAAGTATGTGAAATCCATCAGGGAGGCAGACTTCAAGCTGCAGAATGGCATAACGTTTTGAAAAGAAAGAAAGGGAAACTAGTGGATGCTAAATTATTGCCCGCTGCAAATGCATGGTATAAGGTGGCAGCAGAGCTACATCGTTTAGGAAGCACTGAGCAATATGTGAACGAGTCAGGAAGTGATTTTTATGTGTACAAGGTGGGAAAAGGTAACAAACCATCAGCACCCCCCCATACGGGGACGGGAGATATTGGACATATACAGTCTGCTCTCAGCAGAATCCATTGTATAGGGAGACTTGTTCAGCATGTGGTGCACCCCGCCCATCCCTACATGGAGAGGGCAACATTGTTCCAACCACGCCATCTCAGGTGGCACCAAAGGGGAAGGAATTCTCTTCTTGTCCCCTCCTCCATCTTTTTCATCTCCTCCTTCTTCTTCATTGCTCTCCCCTCCAACTCTCTCTCCTCCTCTTTCTTCAACACTCCTCTCTCCTTCTCCTCACTCCACACCTCCTCCTCCTGCACACCTTTCCTCTCTCCCTCCTCCTGTTTCTTCTCCACTCCCTTCAACCCCTCCTTCTGTTTCTTCTTCTTCTCTCTCTCCACCTCCACTCATCTCCCATTTTTTCTTCACCACACCTTTCACCTCCTTCTCTTTCTCCTACACACTCCTCACCTCCGCCTCCTGTGCACCTTACACCTCTACCTCCTCCTGTTTCCCCTTCTTCTCCTTCTTCTTCTTCTTCTTCTTCTTCCTTGTTGCCAGTCGGGCAAATGCCAAATTCAAACAGAGTGGTGTCTTTGTATCCAGTGTTCACAGCACAAGGCACCTTCTATGTCCCAAGTACAGTCCAGCCTTTGGCAGTCATGATATTGGGGGAAGAAGATGAAAATCCCCTCGTAGAAAGTACCCCAGAAGCCCCCAGACTAATCAGGCAGTGGGCAGCTCAGGCCCGGGGGCAGGGGGGAACAACTGGTACCACCATCTGAGGATGTTGATGATCAATGTCCCTGGCCAGAACAGGCAACATTTACACCACCCTGGAACTATAAGCCCCCACAGTTCCAGCAGGAGGGGCATCCTCACACAAAAAGGCACCTTCTAAGACCAATTATCAGCCAGTCCTTGACCCCAGTATGCGCTATCACAACTATTCCTCTGATGATGAGGGGGACAGAACATCATACATGCAGCCTAGTACTAGGAAAAGAAACCCACCTGCACCAAGAAGGTCAAGGGGCAGATAGAAGCACCACCATTACACTATGTGCATTTCACCCCAAGTCAGGTGACCAGCATTCTGAACAATCTTCCAGACCCAGAGATGCACCCCATGCCATTCTACAGAAGAATGCAGCAGAACCAGCAGACATATGCAGCCACCTGGAATGATCTCTGGGCCGGAATGGAAATAAAAGCAGGAGATGCATTCTGGCCAATCATGAAGGAACACTTCACGCTTTCAGCAGACTTAGATGTACACACCTGGGAGTCAGGGCCGAAGCGGATTGAACAACTCAGAGAGTGGGCCAAAGGCAGGTTGGCCGGACAGGCCCTCAGCTTACATGACATGGGCCAGGAGAAGACAGAGTCTGTGGAGAAGTTTCATGGCAGAGTAATGCAAGTTTTCACAGACTTGGGCTTCACCATTCATGACCAGATACACAGACAACTGTTGGCACAGGCCTTTGTGCATGGACTAAGAGAGCCAATCAGGAAACCACTGATAGTGGCTAGGCCTTAGTACAGGTCAATAGCAATGGACACCCTGCTCACAGTAGCCAGGGGGATCGAGTCCCAACCAGGTGTACGGAAGACGACCCCTCTCATGGTGGCCATAGACACTGATGAGCCACCACTGTACAGAGACAGAAGAAGTGTCAGATGTTTCACCTGCGGCAGATTGGGCCATTATCAGAACCAGTGCAGAGCACCACCACAACCCAAGACCCTGCCCAGAGGAGCAGGCCAAGGAACAGACAAAGTAAGCAGTAAAGTACCCTGTCCATTGGACAGGGGCAAGCCAGGTCCGCAAGACACCACGCTCCTGACATGTAAAACCCCATCTGCAGGACCAATACCCCAAATTACCCTGGAAGTTGATGGCGTTGTCAGATCTTTTCTTGTGGACACTGGTGCAGCCAGAAGTGTGACATGTGGAACTCCCTGACCCCACATGCCTAACAGAATCCTCTGTGTCTTGCATGGGCATTGATGGTCAAGTCAGACATTCTCAGCTTACAAAGCCTCTGAGCATGTGCACTCAGCCAGGACACTCTATCCTGTCCCAGTTTGTGGTGTCAAGGACCTCCCCACTGAACCTGCTGGGGGTAGACCTACTGCAGAAGCTGAAGGTGACCATAGTATTCCAGGAAGATGGCACAGTGACACTTTCCTCACCCTTGACCCAAGAAGAGTCAGTTATGCTGGCAGCCTTACAGGAAGCACGCACAATCGATGCAAATCTACCTCAGGAGGTACTGGACGTGGAACCCAAAAGTCTATGGTCCAAGGGACCCCAAGATGTGGGAAAACTTCAAGTTGCCCCAGTGCGGGTATCACTCAAGCCAGGCACTCCATATCCTCGTAAGGCCCAGAATCCCCTGTCCATCGCCCAGAGTCAAGCTGTCTCAGACCAACTGAAGGTTTTCTTGGAAAAAGGGGTCATTATCCCCTGCACGTCTCCTTGCAATACCCCGCTTTTCTCGGTCAAGAAAAAGACTGTAAAAGGAGAGCCAGCCAAGTTCAGAATGGTACATGACCTGAGAGCTGTGAAAGATGCTACAGTGTTTGAAACCCCAATTGTGCCAAATCCGCACACTCTACTCTCAAATGTGCCTTCCACAGCAACAGTGTTCACAGTGATTGACCTGGCTAATGCTTTCTTTAGTGTTCCCCTTCATCCGGATAACCAGTTCCTGTTTGCCTTCACACACCAGGGGGCACAGTACACATGGGCAGTGATGCCCCAGGGGGCCCAGAACAGCCCCTCACAGTTCACCAAAGCAATGTCCACAGTCCTCACCAACTGGATCACAGAACATGCAGAAGTAACCCTGCTACAATACGTGGATGATCTACTCCTTTGTGCAGTTGACATTGACACATGCAAAGCCCATTCTGTGTATCTCTTACTCTACCTGGCGGAGCAGCACTGCAAGGTCTCAAAAAACAAGTCCAGTGGTGTCTGTAGTGAGTTACGTTCTTTGGTCACTGTATTTCTCACCAGACAAAACACTTGACAGATGACCGGAAGATCACAGTGGAGAAGATGCCTCCTCCAACAACTTCAAAGGCGCTACAGGCCTTCCTTGGTCTAGTTTCGTATTGCAGAGCCTGGATCCCTGATGCCTCAGTCCTAATTCAGCCTCTGTATGATTGCGTGAATGTAACCCCGTTCCTCCTGACAGATGCAGCCTTCAGCTCGTTCAAGAAGTTAAAAGACTCAGTAGTCTCAGAGCCAGCACTAGGCCTACCTGACTACGAGAAGCCATTCCGACTCTACCTGATGGAGAAAGAAGGCCATGCTACTGGTGTCCTGAAGCAGATTCACGGGAAAAAGCAGAGACCTCTAAGCTACTTTTCACCTCGCCTGGATCCAGTTGCAAGGGGAGCCCCCTCCTGCATGAGAGCAGTATTTGCAGCACATGCCCTCCTAGACAAGACTGCTGACATCATTCTTGGACATCCACTGGAAATCCTGGCTCCACATGACATCTCAGCAATTCTCAATCAAACCCAGCCAATCCATCCCCAGGTGATGCCGGTACCTATATATTGAGTAGCACTTATTCAAATGATGAGCATCGCCCTCCCGTACATTACTCAGGAAAATTCAAGCTGGCAAATGTAGCTGACAAGCCCAATGTGACTCAGGAGACCCCTAGTAATGTGATGGTACTGACAGACCCAACTTATGAGGAAACTCTAGCAGTAGAGACAGGGTTTTTCGAAACCAGTTACTGGCTAGAATGGGTGGAATATACAGCCCAACAGCATAATGGGAGCGGCTGTTATGCATGTGCCGGAGCCAGACCCCACCTAGGCACAGTGCCACTTAACATCCCTGAATCCCAGAAGGCCTGTTTCCTCAGTATATACACTAACTCATCTCATTCTGCATCCTGTGAAGACTGGAAGTCTAAGTACCCACTCATGACTAAAGATACACCCCCAGGGACAGGAATAACAATCTACCCTGGTAATTACACCTGTTACACACGCACAGGGATTGGCAGGGATGTAAAAAATTTTACCCAGGGGTTCTGCTCAGAATACAGTACTACCACTGCTAACCTAGTCAATCATGTGGTTTTCCTGGGTGACATATACTGGATCTGTGGTGATATGAAAATACGCAGTAGATTAGAAGGTGTTTGAGTAGGCCAATGTGCTCTGGCAAAAATCCTGATGCCCTTC
Organism: Ranitomeya variabilis; assembly: GCF_051348905.1. Classification (NCBI taxonomy): domain Eukaryota; kingdom Metazoa; phylum Chordata; class Amphibia; order Anura; family Dendrobatidae; genus Ranitomeya; species Ranitomeya variabilis. The sequence continues at coordinate 176,394,552 of NC_135237.1, forward strand.
CACCTTTTCCCCTACACCCATGAATCCTCACCCAGTACTGCGGTGAAGAGACCAAAAAGAGAAAGTGCTCCTAAAGGCAGTTTTGATCCACATGTCTATATAGATGCCATAGGTGTGCCTTAGGGGGGTACCTGATGAATACAAGGCCAGAGACCAGGTCAAGGCAGGATTTGAGTCATTATTGCCGATAATAACTGTAAACAAGAATGTTGATTGGATAAATTATATCTATTACAACCAGCAGAGATTTTTTAACTACACCCGAGATGCTTTGAAAGGTCTGGCAGACCAGTTGGGCCCCACCTCCATCATGGCATTCCAGAACAGAATGGCCTTAGACATGATTCTAGCTGAGAAAGGAGGGGTTTGTAAGATGATCAAAGACACTTGTTGCACCTACATCCCAGACAATACTGGCCCAAATGGTAAAGTCACAGTGGCGATACAGAAACTCACTGAGTTATCCGAAGAATTAAAACAGAATTCAGGAGTAACAGATCCTTGGGACCAATACTTTGGGTGTATGAGTGGGTGGCAGAGGATGCTAGCACAGGTTGGGGCTGCCATACTTGTTGTTTTTGTTCTTGTGATAATCTCTGGTTGCTGCGTAATTCCTTGTATCCTCAGGATGATGGAAAAGACAGTCAAGGAGATGACAAACCTGATTCCACTCACTCTCCTGGATGAACCCATCCGAATTCAGATTCTACCTCATCTGCCTGATGACTCCTCCGAACCTGATGATGAATATGTGGAATTGACTGAACAAGTCCGCCAATAAGAGACTATGCATACATCGAACCCCCATTAGGGACAGATCTCCTGACCGCCCATTTGCGAAAGACTGTAGGGAGTGGGGTGTATGCGCTAGGCATGCGTCAGTTCACCGGCAGCACAAAAGAGTTGCAGCGCTTTGGGACAGGAGGTTAGGCTTAGGGCAAGTGATATCTAAGGGGGGATTGTGATGGAAATGTATACATTTCATATAGATCTCACTTGCATATATACTCCTATATAATCATATATACTCATATTTACTCATATTAACGCATATATACTCACAGCTACTATATACATTATAATCAATTGCTCAACTTGACCCATGAGCCAGACCATCTCAAACCAGACAGTTCCTTGTTACTTTCCAGACGCCAAAAACAGGAACCAACACCAGATGTCTTAAGCTAATGTCTATATTTTTGCTGAAATAGCAGGAAAAAGGTGACAGCTACTTTAAAGAGTGCTAAATCAGCTTGTTGTTAGGTAGGCCTTAGCTAGAATATTTCATGTATCCATACAACCAATAATACAGCAGCTTAATTGTATGTTAATGAACTAACCACCCCTTTCCTTTCCTGTATGCACCTATAAAACCATGTACAGACAATAAAAGGCCAGAAATGGTGGAATGTTATTCTGTCACTTACGTGTACAGCGTCATTCTTCCTTGAGCCCTCAATATATTTCATCTGATGATTGGGAACGGCCGCAGCACACACGGGGATAGATTCATCCAAACCAAATTTCCATAACAGTTTCTCAACATACACCTGAAGTTAATATGCTGTACTATCTAGAGGTTGGTGTCTCTTTTATAGAGTTGGGAGCAGTGAAAAGATCCATTTATGTGCATTCTAAAAAAAATTTGCAGATATAAATTATACTGTTGCAGATGGAAAGATACTTATGATTGGAGATAGGAATCCAATAACTGTTTTTATAGACTTTCAATCTTTTAATCCCACAGATAAAGTTATTGAGTATTGAGCTCATGTAAGAGCACCCAGTACTTAAAGGGAATCTGTCATCTGGTTTTTGCTATTTGCTATGAAATCTGAAAGCAGCATGATATAGGTTGAGGCCCTGACTCCAGTGACGTGTCACTTATTAGTCTGCAAGTTGTAATTTTGATGCAATCACTGTTTTCTCTTGATCTATCAGTTCAATGAATGCTGAGCCCTGTATAACACTGTCTGTAATTGGCAGATTTCTGTGTACACTATACATTGACAGAGAGTTGCTAATCCTGACGTGATAGTCTATTGCTAATAATACACTGATTTAATTGAAACAGCAACACACAGTCTTATAAGTGACATATGGCTGGAATCTGGGACTTTGCCCCTACATCATGCTGTTGTTAGATGATATAACAAAGACCTGCTATCAGATTCCCTTTAATGGTACAGTAAAGCGTTCTGCATAGGTAAATTTTTTTTTTTTTTTAAGTTCCTCGTGAAAGGGTTCTTTAAACGTTTCTCTCTTGGGTTACTCTGGGGTCTAACATATGTTACCACTTACTTATTTCTATTGTTGGCGTTGATGATGACGCCGTTTAGATATTTCATTGCAGACAACAACACATATGCCCATGTCAAGTCATTACATCATTTTCTTCTTTTGCACAATCATGCACAATCCATCCTATCAATACGTTGCAATATGGATCCTGGGGCTGGCAGTTGTGGGAAAAATAAAGGAATTAAGGAACTCTAACCTAATGTGACCTAAACCAGGTTGGTCACTGCAAAAGATTTTTGTTAGTAATTTAAGAAAAAAAAAAAAAAATATATATATATATATATATATATATATATACACACAGTATGTATATATATATCTGCTTACTACAAAAACAGTGGGGCAGATGGAATTAGTAACGAAAAACACTTAGGTAATATTCATATATATATATATATATATATATATATATATATATATATATATATATATATATATATATACACAGAGTACAGACCAAAAGTTTGTACACACCTCCACATTTAAAGATTTCTCCGTATTTTCATGACTATTAACTAAATAACACATGTGGAATTATATAATTAACAAAAAAGTGTGAAACAACTGAAATTATGTCTTATATTCTAGGTTCTTCAAAGTAGCCACCATTTGCTTTGATGGCTGCTTTGCACACTCTTGGCATTCTCTTGATGAGCTTCAAGAGGAAGTCACTGGGAATGGTTTTCAATTCACAGGTGTGCCCTGTCAGGTTTAATAAGTGAGATTTCTTGCCTTATAAATGGGGTTGGGACCATCAGTTGTGTTGTGCAGAAGTCTGGTGGATACACAGCTGATAGTCCTACTGAATAGACTGTTAGAATTAGTATTATAGCAAGAAAAAAAGCAACTAAGTAAAGAAAAACGAGTGGCCATCAATACTTTAAGAAATGAATGTCAGTCAGTACGAAAAATTGGGAAAACTTTGAAAATGTCCCCAAGTGCAGTGGCAAAAACCATCAAGCGCTACAAAGAAACTGGTTCACCTGAGGACCACCCCAGGAAAGGAAGACCAAGAGTCACCTCTGCTTCTGAGGATAAGTTTATCCGAGTTACCAGCTTCAGAAATCGCAGGTTAACAGCAGCTTAGATTAGAGACCAAGCAAATAAGGCAGCACACTGCAGTGCTAAAACATGCAAACATGAAACACGAAAATTGAACTGCATTACTGCACTAGAAATATGAAAAATGAGAGCGTTTAGCGCATAAAAAAGGCCAATTTTATGTGTACCTGGTAGCCACTTTACGGCATCTCTCTTATACCAGGTCCTATGCTTTCCTTCCTCGCTGAGAACAAATGTCTCCATCTAAATGGGTACCTATGAAAACCTCTTATGAGACTAACATTCTCTCTCTCTGTGGAGGGGTACTGGACCTGTTGCAATTAAAACACCTGTGTCTAGGAGGCGGAGTGCTCGGTCAGAAGGCTAAATAATACATTTAAAAAAACTGACCGTCACATCCAGACATAGACTAAGTGTGAACAGGTGCTGAACCTTAGAGTCACCAACTCCTATACAGTCAAGCAAATAAGGCAGCACACTGCAACGCTAAAACATGCAAACATGAAACATGAAAATTGAACTGCATTACTGCACTAGAAATATGAAAAATGAGAGCGTTTAGCACATAACAAAGGCCAATTTTATGTGTACCTGGTAGCCACTTCACGGCATCTCTCTTATACCAGGTCCTATGCTTTCCTTCCTCGCTGAGAACAAACGTCTCCATCTGAATGGGTACCTATGAAAACCTCTTATGAGACTAACATTCTCTCTCTCTGTGGAGGGGTACTGGACCTGTTGCAATTAAAACACCTGTGACTAGGAGGCGGAGTGCTCGGTCAGAAGGCTAAATAATACATTTCAAAAAACTGACCGTCACATCCACACATAGACTAAGTGTGAACAGGTGCTGAACCTTAGAGTCACCAACTCCTATACAGTCAAGCAAATAAGGCAGCACACTGCAGCGCTAAAACATGCAAACATGAAACACGAAAATTGAACTGCATTACTGCACTAGAAACGCTCTCATTTTTTATATTTCTAGTGCAGTAATGCAGTTCAACTTTCGTGTTTCATGTTTGCATGTTTTAGCGCTGCAGTGTGCTGCCTTATTTGCTTGATTGAATAGGAGTTGGTGACTCTAAGGTTCAGCACCTGTTCACACTTAGTCTATGTCTGGATGTGACGGTCAGTTTTTTGAAATGTATTATTTAGCCTTCTGACCGAGCACTCCGCCTCCTAGTCACAGGTGTTTTAATTGCAACAGGTCCAGTACCCCTCCACAGAGAGAGAGAATGTTAGTCTCATAAGAGGTTTTCATAGGTACCCATTCAGATGGAGACGTTTGTTCTCAGCGAGGAAGGAAAGCATAGGACCTGGTATAAGAGAGATGCCGTAAAGTGGCTACCAGGTACACATAAAATTGGCCTTTTTTATGCACTAAACGCTCTCATTTTTCATATTTCTAGTGCAGTAATGCAGTTCAATTTTCGTGTTTCATGTTTGCATGTTTTAGCGCTGCAGTGTGCTGCCTTATTTGCTTGACTGTATAAGAGTTGTTGACTCTAAGGTTCAGCACCTGTTCACACTTAGTCTAGGTCTGGATGTGACGGTCAGTTTTTTTAAATAGATTAGAGACCAGGCCAATGCCACACAGAGTTCTAGCAGAAGACACATCTCTACAACAACTATTAAGAGGAGACTTTGTGCAGCAGGCCTTCATGGTAAAATCGCTGCTAGGAAACCACTGCTAAGGACAGGCAACAAGCAGAAGAGAATTGTTTGGGCTAAAGAACACAAGGAATGGACATTAAACCAGTGGAAATCTGTGCTTTGGTCTGATGAGTCCAAATTTGAGATCTTTGGTTCCAACCACTGTGTCTATGTGTGACGCAGAAAAGGTGAACGGATGGACTCTACATACATGGTTCCCACCGTGAAGTATGGAGGAGGAGGTGTGATGGTGTGGGGGTGCTTTGCTGGTGACACTGTTGGGGATTTATTCAAAATTGAAGGCAAACTGAACCAGCATGGCTACCACAGCATCTTGCAGCAGCATGCTATTCCATCCAGTTTGCGTTTATTTGGACCATTATTTATTTTTCAACAGGACAATGACCCCAAACACACCTCCAGGCTTTGTAAGGGCTATTTGACCAAGAAGGAGAGTGATGGGGTGCTACGCCAGATGACCTGGCCTTCACAGTCACCTGACCTGAACCCAATCGAGATGGTTTGGGGTGAGCTGGACTGCAGAGTGAAGGCAAAAGGGCCAACAAGTGCTAAGCTTCTCTGGGAACTCCTTCAAGATTGTTGGAAGACTATTCCCGGTGACTAACTCTTGAAGCTCATTAAGAGAATGCCAAGAGTGTGCAAAGCAGGCATCAAAGGGGTAGCACGGTGGCTCAGTGGATAGCACAGCAGACTTGCAGTGCTGGAGTCCTGGGTTCAAACCCCACCAAGGACAACATCTGCAAAGAGTTTGTATGTTCTCTCCGTGTTTGCGTGGATTTCCTCCAGGTACTCTGGTTTCCTCCCACATTCCAAAGACATACTGATAGGGAATTTAGATTGTGAGCCCCAACGGGGACAGCGATGATAATGTCTGTAAAGCGCTGCGGAATATATTAGTGCTATATAAAAATAAAGATTATTATTATCAAAGCGAAAGGTGGCTACTTTGATGAACCTAGAATATAAGACATATTTTCAGTTGTTTCACACTTTTTTGTTAAGTACATAAATCCACATGTGTTAATTCATAGTTTTGATGCCTTCATTCTGAATTTACAACTCTCATGGTACTTTGCTCCTGACCATTTCTGTTGACTTTCTTCTGTCTAAGACTAATGACCTTTGCAAGGATTTTCATGGTTCTGTGTGTAAAGTTCACCATTGTCTTCAGTGCTCTACTGCCAAGGCCAAAGACATTTCTGACAGTTATCATTCTGTAGTTGCATATCACACTGGATACTTTTTTTTTGCTTTATCTTCTATTATTTTATCAAAGTCTTTTATAAGTTTAAGCTCTTTACAGCCTTAGGCACCCTTCACATGTCCATTCTTCATGTCTGTAAGTGGTCCATACCATACGGACACAGGCAAACCCATTATTTTCAATGGTGGTGCGCACATGTCAGGTTTTTCACACGGACTGTTTGTCCATGTGAAAAACTCCCAGACATGTCCTTTTTTTTCCAGCCCATGGACAATATGTGTGCCTCAATTGTGCACACTGATGACACATGGATGACATCAGTGAATTAAATGCTCCTGTGTCTGGGGAAAGCAGTACAATAAGTACTTTTCCCAACCGCAGTTGCTGACTGCAACTCTCATCATGCTCACCTGTTCTCCCTGCTGACAGATTCCCTTTAAGTGACTTAAAGCGTACTTATCCTGGCCTTAGACTTGAGGCTGCTGTCAGACAAAAAAATCACTTATCGCTACTTCTACTGCCACCACCATAAATATTCTCGTTTAGGTAAGCATGCATGTTTATTGCAATGAGTAGAGTTAATTCATTGCCAGTCCTTCCATGACCAATTCATTTTACCTACAATATCTGTCTATTGAGGAAAGGGCTTTATACACAATATGGTTCTTTAATCTGAAAAGTCACATGCTTTAGTTAGAGGCGCTCTCAACCAGATCCTAATACAAGCTCTCTAATAATACAGTTTACAGCGGCTAAGATCCTGTTTTAGACAGATAAAAAGGAATTCTAGAAAGACCATGTGGTCTTGCAATGATGTAATTCTAGTTCACTTAGATCCCTCTATCTAATCAATCAAAAAGGAAGAAAGCAGCAGGCATTTCAAATATGAATGCTTTAAATACAGGATTAAGAGTAGATCACCTGGAGATTTAAATGAAGTGTCGCAACTTCTGTGAAATGAAATATTGATACATTAAAATGCACCTGTAATCAGTTTTTTTTTCTCTTTTTAACATTTGTCATGCTAAATTGCAAAACTCAATCCATTAAAAATATTAAATACTAAAAATTAATTTTCAGCCCTTTATAAAAAGATCTTCATACAATATTAAAAAAACTTTTATAACAATTGTCATGTAGTTGTGTCTTATAAATTATATACTAATGACATAATAACCACTCCCTATCAGAAGATTTTGTTTTCACATCTTAATGGAACGTGTCACTTTCAGTTAGGATGTGAAAGCACAGTATTTGCACTATCTGCCCCTCAGGATTGGGATTCTGGTTCTCAGAGTCTCTGACTGCTCACTCTTCACTGCCAGCACAGACACAGCAATGGGGAGTGAGCCTTGTGGCCAACCAGAGAGGCGCTCTTAACTTCTTACATGCTGCAGCAAATACAAAATCTGTCAATCCTTTGGCTCTCTGCAATGTGATTATGACATGGTGATGGGTTGCTACTAGGGTTGAGCGAAACGGGTCGATCATTTTCAAAAGTCGCCGACTTTTGGCTAAGTCGGCGTCTCATGAAACCCGATCCGACCCCTGTGCTTGTCGGCCATGCGGTACGCGACTTTCGCGCCAAAGTCGCGTTTCAATGACGCGAAAAGCGCCATTTCTCAGCCAATGAAGGTGAACGCAGAGTGTGGGCAGCGTGATGACATAGATCCTGGTCCCCACCATCTTAGAGAAGGGCATTGCAGTGATTGGCTTGCTGTCTGCGGCGTCACAGGGGCTATAAAGGGGCGTTCCCGCCGACCGCCATCTTACTGCTGCTGATCTGAGCTTAGGGAGAGGTTGCTGCCGCTTCGTCAGAATCAGGGAGAGCGTTAGGCAGGGTCCACTAACCACCAAACCGCTTGTGCTGCAGCGATTTCCACTGTCCAACACCACCTTCGGTGTGCAGGGACAGTGGAAGCTATTTTTTTTTTTTTTTCCCCTCAGCGCTGTAGCTCATTGGGCTGCCCTAGAAGGCTCCCTGATAGCTGTATTGCTGTGTGTACGCCACTGTGGAAACCAACTGCTTTTATCAAAGCACATATCCTCTTGTTCCTTCCTTTCTGCACAGCTATCTTTTTTGTTTGTCCACACTTTTTATTTAATTTGTGCATCAGTCCACTCCTATTGCTGCCTGCCATACCTGGCTTACATTACTGCAGGGAGATAGTAATTGTAGGACAGTTTTTTTTTTTGTTTTGTTTTTTTTGTGGGAGATTAAGATTGGCATTTCTGCTACAGTGCCATCCCTGTGTGTGCCATCTCTCACTGAGTGGGCCATAGAAAGCCTATTTATTTTTTCCGTGATTTGTGTTCTAAATTCTACCTCAACACAAAAACACTACATCAATCAGTGGGAGAAAAATATTGGCCTCAGTCAGGGCTTGTGTGCCACTGCTGTGTGTGCTATCTCTCATTCAGTGGGCTATAGCAAGCCTATTTTTTTTTTTTTTTTTTTTTTTTTTTTAATATTATTTGGTTTCTAAAGTCTCCCTGAAAAAAAAAAAAAAAACCTAAAAAAACAGTGGGAGAGTAATATTGCCCTTTCAGCTTGTGTGCCAGTCTTGACTCCTGGGTGTGCCACCTCTCTCCCTCTCATTCAGTGGGCCATAGAAAGCCTATTTATTTATTTTTTTAAATATTACTGGGTTTCTAAAGTCTCCCTTAAAAAACAAAAAATACATAAAAAAACAGTGGGAGAGTAATATTGCCCTTTCAGCTTGTGTGCCAGGCTTGACTCCTGGGTGTGCCACCTCTCTCTAATTGTGGGCCATAGAAAGCCTATTTATTTTTTCCGTGATTTGTGTTCTAAATTCTACCTCAACACAAAAACACTACATCAATCAGTGGGAGAAAAATATTGGCCTCAGTCAGGGCTTGTGTGCCACTGCTGTGTGTGCTATCTCTCATTCAGTGGGCTATAGCAAGCCTATTTTTTTTTTTTTTTTTTTAATATTATTTGGTTTCTAAAGTCTCCCTGAAAAAAAAAAAAAAACCTAAAAAAACAGTGGGAGAGTAATATTGCCCTTTCAGCTTGTGTGCCAGTCTTGACTCCTGGGTGTGCCACCTCTCTCCCTCTCATTCAGTGGGCCATAGAAAGCCTATTTATTTTTTTTTTTTAAATATTACTGGGTTTCTAAAGTCTCCCTTAAAAAACAAAAAATACATAAAAAAACAGTGGGAGAGTAATATTGCCCTTTCAGCTTGTGTGCCAGGCTTGACTCCTGGGTGTGCCACCTCTCTCCCTCTCATTCAGTGGGCCATAGAAAGCCTATTTATTTTTTTTTTTAAATATTATTGGGTTTCTAAAGTCTCCCTTAAAAAACAAAAAATACATAAAAAAACAGTGGGAGAGTAATATTGCCCTTTCAGCTTGTGTGCCAGTCTTGACTCCTGGGTGTGCCACCTCTCTCCCTTTCATTCAGTGGGCCATAGAAAGCCTATTTATTTATTTTTTAAAATATTATTGGGTTTCTAAAGTCTCCCTTAAAAAACAAAAAATACATAAAAAAACAGTGGGAGAGTAATATTGCCCTTTCAGCTTGTGTGCCAGTCTTGACTCCTGGGTGTGCCACCTCTCTCTCTCATTCAGTGGGCCATAGAAAGGCTATTTTTTTTTTGTTTTTTTTAATATTATTTGGTTTCTAAAGTCTCCCTGAAAAAAAAAAAAAAAACATACAAAAAACAGTGGGAGAGTAATATAGCCCTTTCAGCTTGTGTGCCAGTCTTGACTCCTGGGTGTGCCACCTCTCTCTCTCATTCAGTGGGCCATAGAAAGCATTTTTTTTTTTTCCTTGATTTGTGTTCTAAAATCTACCTCAACACAAAAACACTACATCAATCAGTGGGAGAAAAATATTGGCCTCAGTCAGGGCTTGTGTGCCACTGCTGTGTGTGCTATCTCTCATTCAGTGGGCTATAGAAAGCCTTTTTTTTTTTTTTTTTTTTTTTTTTTTAATATTATTTGGTTTCTAAAGTCTCCCTGAAAAAAAAAAATACCTAAAAAAACAGTGGGAGAGTAATATTGCCCTTTCAGCTTGTGTGCCAGTCTTGACTCCTGGGTGTGCCACCTCTCCCTCTCATTCAGTGGGCTATAGAAAGCCTATTTTTTTTTTTTTTTTTTTAATATTATTTGGTTTCTAAAGTCTCCCTGAAAAAAAAAAAAAACCTAAAAAAACAGTGGGAGAGTAATATTGCCCTTTCAGCTTGTGTGCCAGTCTTGACTCCTGGGTGTGCCACCTCTCTCTCTCATTCAGTGGGCTATAGAAAGCCTATTTTTTTTTTTTTTTATATATTATTTGGTTTCTAAAGTCTCCCTGAAATAAAAAAAAAACTTAAAAAAACAGTGGGAGAGTAATATTGCCCTTTCAGCTTGTGCGCCAGTCTTGACTCCTGGGTGTGCCACCTCTCTCTCTCTAATTGTGGGCCATAGAAAGCCTTTTTTTTTTTTTTTTTTTAATATTATTTGGTTTCTAAAGTCTCCCTGAGAAAAAAAAAAAATAAATTAGGTGGGAGATTAATATTGACATTAGTGCTTGAGTGACAGTCCTGCGTGTGTGTCATCTCTGTGATTTTGTGCCACAGAAAACAGAGTGTGTAACATTGTGCCTGATTTTCCTTGTGGTCTCACCAACCTGTTAAGGGATATTGAAATCATACTGAAGTTATAGCTCACCGTGTAAGTTGTTTGACAGCAACAAATAAAGTTACTTTGGTTAAGATTTTAAAACAATGAGGAAGTCTGGTGCAAGAGGTCGTCGTGGGCGTTCATTGTCAGCTGGTAATGATGGTAGTGGTAGTGGAGCATCAGGTGGTCGTGGGGATAAAAATATTCCACCTAAGTCTGGAGCTGTGGAGCCAGTTTCGTCGTCAGGCTACACAAGGCCTCGAACGCTCTCTTTTCTGGGAGTAGGAAAACCGCTTTTAAAGGCGGAGCAGCAACAGCAAGTTTTGGCTTACATTGCAGACTCAGCCTCTAGCTCTTTTGCCTCCTCTTCCGAAACTGGTAAATGTAAAAGCAGCGCGTCGCTTGTGGATGTTCACGGTCAGGGACAAGTCGCTTCCTTGTCCTCCTCAGCAAAAACTACAACAAGAGAGAAGGATGCAGCAGGCGACACAACGGGTCACTCCATGGAGCTCTTTACACATACCGTCCCTGGCTTAGAAAGTGAAACATTTAACAGGCCATGCCTATTACAAGTATATTCTGACATGGAGTGCACTGATGCACAGCCACAGCCAGAGTACTATGCTGCTCCTTTGACTCAGACCACCACATTGCCCTCTCAGGGTACAGATCCACAATCAGACCCTGATGAGACTATGTTGCCCCGCCACGAATGCTATACCACCGACCGACACAGTGACACAGACGAAGTTGCACACGAGCTCGAAGAGGAGGTAATAGATGACCCAGTTATTGACCCCGATTGGCAGCCATTGGGGGAACAGGGTGCAGGCGGCAGTAGTTCAGAAGCGGAGGTGGAGGAGGGGCCGCAGCAGGCATCAACATCGCAACAGGTTCCATCTGCCGGGCCCGTATCTGGCCCAAAACGCGTGTCAAAGCCAAAACCTGTTGGAGCACAGCGTTGCCATCCGGTTAAAGCTCAGTCTGCAATCCCTGAAAAGGGATCCGAGTCTAGGAAGAGTGCAGTCTGGCATTTTTTTAAACAACATCCAACTGATCAGCGCAAAGTCATCTGTCAAAAATGTTCAACTAGCTTAAGCAGAGGTCAGAATCTGAAAAGTCTAAATACTAGTTGCATGCATAGACACTTAACCACCATGCATTTTCAAGCCTGGACTAACTACCAAACGTCCCTCAAGGTTGTAGCACCCTCGGCCAATGAAGCTAGTCAGCAACGCAACATCCCTTCCGTCACTGTAAGGCCACCATTTTCCGCACCACCGGCAGTATCTGTGCAGGTTTCTTTGCCAGCCAAAAGCAGTCAGGGTCAGGGAATCACCAGTTTTGTAGGAGGAAATATTGCATCTAGGGCACCGGCGGAAACAATACCGTCTCCAACCGTCTCTCAGTCTGCCATGTACACCGGCACACCCGAAAGTTCCACGATCTCCAGCTCTCCAGTCCAGCTCACCCTACATGAGACTCTGGTTAGAAAAAGGAAGTACTTATCCTCGCATCCGCGTACACAGTGTTTTAACGCCCACATAGCTAGACTAATCTCGTTAGAGATGATGCCCTACCGGTTAGTTGAAAGCGAAGCTTTCAAAGCCCTGATGGAGTACGCTGAACCACGATACGAGCTACCCAGTCGACACTTTTTTTCCAGAAAAGCCATCCCAGCCCTGCACCAGCATGTTAAACAGCGCATCGTCCATGCACTCAGGCAATCTGTGAGTACAAAGGTGCACCTGACTACAGATGCATGGACCAGTAGGCATGGCCAGGGACGTTATGTGTCCATCATGGCACACTGGGTGAATGTGGTGGATGCAGGGTCCACAGGCGACATCAATTTAGGGACAGTTGTGCCTAGCCCACGGTCTAGGAAACAGTTGGCTGTAGGCGTTCGCACCCCCTCCTCCTCCTCCTCCTCGTCCTCCTGCAGAAGCTACAGCTCTTCCACAGAACGCAGTCTGCCAACCACTCCATCGGCAGATGACACTGTTGCACACCAGTTGTCCCATTATGGGCCAGCTACTGCCAAGCGTCAGCAGGCTGTATTGGCTATGAAGTGCTTGGGCGACAACAGACACACCGCGGAAGTTCTGTCCGAGTTCTTGCAACAAGAAACACAGTCGTGGCTGGGCACAGTAGATCTTGAGGCAGGCAAGGTAGTGAGTGATAACGGAAGGAATTTCATGGCTGCCATCTCCCTTTCCCAACTGAAACACATTCCTTGCCTGGCTCACACCTTAAACCTGGTGGTGCAGTGCTTATTGAAAACTTATCCTGGGTTCTCCGACCTGCTCCTCAAAGTGCGTGCACTTTGCTCACATATCCGACGTTCGCCTGTACACGCCAGCCGTATGCAGACCTATCAGCGGTCTTTGAACCTTCCCCAGCATCGCCTAATCATAGACGTTGCAACAAGGTGGAACTCAACACTGCACATGCTTCAGAGACTGTGCGAACAGAGGCGTGCTGTTATTTATTTGTGGGAGGATACACGGGCAGGCAGTAGGATGGCAGACATGGAGTTGTCAGGTGTGCAGTGGTCTAAGATACAAGACATGTGTCAAGTCCTTCAGTGTTTTGAGGAATGCACACGGCTGGTTAGTGCAGACAACGCCGTAATAAGCATGAGCATCCCCCTAATGCGTCTGCTGATGCAAAGTTTAACGCACATAAAGGAGCAGGCGTCTGCACCAGAGGAAGAGGAAAGCCTTGATGACAGTCAGCCATTGTCTGGTCAGGGCAGTGTACAGGACGAGGTAGCGGGCGAAGAGGAGGTGGAGGACGAGGAGGATGATGGGGATGAGTATATTTTTAATGCCGAACCTTTCCCGGGGGCACAGGAAATTGGTTGCGTGTCACGGCCGGGTTCTGGTTTTTTGAGGGACACAAGTGACGTAGATTTGCCTGCAACTGCCCCTCAACCAATCACAACCGGAGATTTGACAACTGGAACTTTGGCCCACATGGCGGATTATGCCTTACGTATCCTAAAAAGGGACACACGCATTACGAAAATGATGAACGATGACGATTACTGGTTGGCCTGCCTCCTTGATCCACGCTATAAAGGCAAATTGCAAAATATTATGCCACATGAGAACTTGGAACTAATATTAGCAACCAAACAATCAACTCTTGTTGACCGTTTGCTTCAGGCATTCCCAGCACACAGCGCACGTGATCGTTCTCACACGAGCTCCAGGGGGCAGCAGACTAGGAGTGTTAGGGGTGCACACATCAGAAGTGGCGTTGGACAGAGGGGTTTTCTGACCAGGTTGTGGAGTGATTTTGCTATGACCGCAGACAGGACAGGTACTGCTGCATCAATTGAAAGTGACAGGAGACAACATTTGTCCAGTATGGTTACTAACTATTTTTCATCCCTTATCGATGTTCTCCCTCAACCGTCATTCCCATTTGATTACTGGGCCTCCAAATTAGACACCTGGCCAGAATTGGCAGAATATGCATTGCAGGAGCTTGCTTGCCCGGCAGCAAGTGTCCTATCAGAAAGAGTATTCAGTGCTGCAGGTTCAATATTAACCGAAAAAAGGACTCGTCTGGCTACCCAAAATGTTGACGATCTAACATTCATTAAAATGAACCACAACTGGATTTCGAAATCTTTTGCCCCACCTTGCCCGGCCGACACCTAGCTTTCCTATGAAAAGCTCTTGCCTGTGAATTACTTTTCTAATGTCTAATTTGCTGCAGCTGATTGTACAGCATACGACATGTTTACACCTCCCTAAATGGCAAAACTCCCCAAACGGGGCCGTGGTATCGCGACTTGGCGCAAGCACCCGTGAGACTGCTGTTTGTCTGAAGAGGTGGGTGTGCTCGCTTTTGGTTGACGGCATTGCTACTGGGTCCCTCATAGTACAATGTAGTGTCTCTGGCGGTGGTGGTGCGCACCCAACGTCAGACACACCGTTGTAACATGAGGGGCCCTGGGGCGGTCCCGCCGGCCTCAAGAGAGTTCCCCCCTACCCCAGCTCAAAATGTGCTCTACCACGTCCAAAATTATGTCGCACAGCTCCACCAATCTTTAGTCTATTCGCTGACATCATTCAATGTCTGGCACTGACAATACAAATTTGTAGACATCTATGATGCAACTTAAAGTAGTCTGTGTCTGTGTCCTATATTGGCACCATTAAATAGTTACTGCCAAATTACTATGTCAGAAACTCAGTAGATGAGCCCACCCCTGTACCTAAGTATGCCACCTTTTTTTTTGTTTTGGTTGTTTTGCGAGACATTAACATCTATTTATATTTTGGGAGTACTGGGACAGACACTCCTTGCACTACTCCTCCACTCACCACCAAGCTGCCTGTGTATCCATGTAACCGCTGTAAAGCTGCCATGAGCCTATTGTTTGTTATTTTAGGCCTTTGATAGCCTGTCTGCGGTCCCTACTTTAAATACTCCTCCACTGACCACCAAGCTGCCTGCCCGTGTATCCATGTAACCGCTGTAAAACTGCCATAAGCCTATTGTTTGTTATTTTAGGCCTTTGATAGCCTGTCTGCGGTCCCTACTTTAAATACTCCTCCACTGACCACCAAGCTGCCTGCCCGTGTATCCATGTAACTGCTGTAAAACTGCCATGAGCCTATTGTTTGTTATTTTAGGCCTTTGATAGCCTGTCTGCGGTCCCTACTTTAAATACTCCTCCACTCACCACCACCAAGCTGCCTGCCCGTGTATCCATGTAACCGCTGTAAAACTGCCATAAGCCTATTGTTTGTTATTTTAGGCCTTTGATAGCCTGTCTGCGGTCCCTACTTTAAATACTCCTCCACTGACCACCAAGCTGCCTGCCCGTGTATCCATGTAACCGCTGTAAAACTGCCATGAGCCTATTGTTTGTTATTTTAGGCCTTTGATAGCCTGTCTGCGGTCCCTACTTTAAATACTCCTCCACTGACCACCAAGCTGCCTGCCCGTGTATCCATGTAACCGCTGTAAAACTGCCATGAGCCTATTGTTTGTTATTTTAGGCCTTTGATAGCCTGTCTGCGGTCCCTACTTTAAATACTCCTCCACTCACCACCACCAAGCTGCCTGCCCGTGTATCCATGTAACCACTGTAAAACTGCCATGAGCCTATTGTTTGTTATTTTAGGCCTTTGATAGCCTGTCTGCGGTCCCTACTTTAAATACTCCTCCACTGACCACCAAGCTGCCTGCCCGTGTATCCATGTAACCGCTGTAAAACTGCCATGAGCCTATTGTTTGTTATTTTAGGCCTTTGATAGCCTGTCTGCGGTCCCTACTTTAAATACTCCTCCACTGACCACCAAGCTGCCTGCCCGTGTATCCATGTAACCGCTGTAAAACTGCCATGAGCCTATTGTTTGTTATTTTAGGCCTTTGATAGCCTGTCTGCGGTCCCTACTTTAAATACTCCTCCACTCACCACCACCAAGCTGCCTGCCCGTGTATCCATGTAACCGCTGTAAAACTGCCATAAGCCTATTGTTTGTTATTTTAGGCCTTTGATAGCCTGTCTGCGGTCCCTACTTTAAATACTCCTCCACTGACCACCAAGCTGCCTGCCCGTGTATCCATGTAACCGCTGTAAAACTGCCATGAGCCTATTGTTTGTTATTTTAGGCCTTTGAAGCCTGTCTGCGGTCCCTCCTTCCACTAGTCCTCCACTGACCTGACCACTGCTGCCCGTGTACCCCTGGAACCAATTATAAAGTGCCTACAGCCAGCCCATTTTTTTATGTTAGGCCTTTGAAGCCTGTCTGCGGTCCCTCCTTCCACTAGTCCTCCACTGGCCAGACCACTGCTGCCCGTGTACCCCTGGAACCAATTATAAAGTGCCTACAGCCAGCCCATTTTCTTATGTTAGGCCTTTGAAGCCTGTCTGCGGTCCCTACTTTAAATACTCCTCCACTGACCACCAAGCTGCCTGCCCGTGTATCCATGTAACCGCTGTAAAACTGCCATGAGCCTATTGTTTGTTATTTTAGGCCTTTGATAGCCTGTCTGCGGTCCCTACTTTAAATACTCCTCCACTCACCACCACCAAGCTGCCTGCCCGTGTATCCATGTAACCGCTGTAAAACTGCCATAAGCCTATTGTTTGTTATTTTAGGCCTTTGATAGCCTGTCTGCGGTCCCTACTTTAAATACTCCTCCACTGACCACCAAGCTGCCTGCCCGTGTATCCATGTAACCGCTGTAAAACTGCCATGAGCCTATTGTTTGTTATTTTAGGCCTTTGAAGCCTGTCTGCGGTCCCTACTTTAAATACTCCTCCACTGACCACCAAGCTGCCTGCCCGTGTATCCATGTAACCGCTGTAAAACTGCCATGAGCCTATTGTTTGTTATTTTAGGCCTTTGATAGCCTGTCTGCGGTCCCTACTTTAAATACTCCTCCACTCACCACCACCAAGCTGCCTGCCCGTGTATCCATGTAACCGCTGTAAAACTGCCATAAGCCTATTGTTTGTTATTTTAGGCCTTTGATAGCCTGTCTGCGGTCCCTACTTTAAATACTCCTCCACTGACCACCAAGCTGCCTGCCCGTGTATCCATGTAACCGCTGTAAAACTGCCATGAGCCTATTGTTTGTTATTTTAGGCCTTTGATAGCCTGTCTGCGGTCCCTACTTTAAATACTCCTCCACTGACCACCAAGCTGCCTGCCCGTGTATCCATGTAACCGCTGTAAAACTGCCATGAGCCTATTGTTTGTTATTTTAGGCCTTTGATAGCCTGTCTGCGGTCCCTACTTTAAATACTCCTCCACTCACCACCACCAAGCTGCCTGCCCGTGTATCCATGTAACCGCTGTAAAACTGCCATGAGCCTATTGTTTGTTATTTTAGGCCTTTGATAGCCTGTCTGCGGTCCCTACTTTAAATACTCCTCCACTGACCACCAAGCTGCCTGCCCGTGTATCCATGTAACCGCTGTAAAACTGCCATGAGCCTATTGTTTGTTATTTTAGGCCTTTGATAGCCTGTCTGCGGTCCCTACTTTAAATACTCCTCCACTGACCACCAAGCTGCCTGCCCGTGTATCCATGTAACCGCTGTAAAACTGCCATGAGCCTATTGTTTGTTATTTTAGGCCTTTGATAGCCTGTCTGCGGTCCCTACTTTAAATACTCCTCCACTGACCACCAAGCTGCCTGCCCGTGTATCCATGTAACCGCTGTAAAACTGCAATGAGCCTATTGTTTGTTATTTTAGGCCTTTGATAGCCTGTCTGCGGCCCCTACTTGCAATACTCCTCCACTGACCACAATGCTGCCTGGAGTGCCTGCCTGTGTATCCATGTAACCGATGTAAAACTGCCATGACTGCCTACTGTTTGTTATTTTAGGCCTTTGATAGCCTGTCTGCGGCCCCTACTTGCAATACTCCTCCACTGACCACAATGCTGCCTGGAGTGCCTGCCTGTGTATCCATGTAACCGATGTAAAACTGCCATGAGTGCCTACTGTTTGGTATTTTAGGCCTTTGATAGCCTGTCTGCAGCCCCTACTTGCAATACTCCTCCACTGACCACACCAATGCTGCCCGTGTACCCCTGGAACCTATTTAAAAGTTCATAGAGCCTAGTTATATATTTTATTTACTATTAATAAGGCCATGATGGACTACGCTGTACCACGCTACAAGCTAACCAGTCGACACTTCTTTTGCGAGAAAAGCCATCCCAACCCTCCACCAGCATGTAGAAGACCGCATTGTCCATGCACTCTGGCAATCTGTGAGTACAAAGGTGCACCTGACAACAGACGCATGGACCTGTAGGCATGGCCACGGAAGATTACGTGTCCATTACGGTGCAATGGGTTAATGTGGTGGATGCATGGTCCACAGGGGACAGCCTACTAAGTCTGTCTGCAGTCCCTAATTCAAATTGTCCTCCACTGTCTAAATCGGAGCTTCCACCTTCTGGCTTTCGGCCTATAGTATCAGAAATTAAACTGCATTTGGCCTTCAACTTTGGTTAGGGCCTACTAACGGCTTCTGCCCCTGCCTGGTGTTGCCCTCAACTAAATAAAGCTGAGCTTCAACCTTCCGGCTCTCATTAAGTGGTTTTAAAAAAAAAAAATGGTGGTTAGGGCCTACTAACGGCTTCTGCCCCTCCCTGGTGTTGCCCTCAACTAAATAAAGCTGAGCTTCAACCTTCTGCTCCAAATTACCATTTTAAAAAATGCAATAGGCTTTTCCGGCCTACTAAAGGTGTCTGTCTGTGTGCCCCTGCCTGGTGTTGCCCTCAACTAAATAAAGCTGAGCTTCAACCTTCTGCTCCAAATTACCATTTTGAAAAATGCAATAGGCTTTTCCGGCCTACTAAAGGTGTCTGTCTGTGTGCCCCTGCCTGGTGTTGTCCTCAACTAAATAAAGCTGAGCTTCAACCTTCCGGCTCTCATTAAGTGGTTTTAAAAAAAAAAATGGTGGTTAGGGCCTACTAACGGCTTCTGCCCCTCCCTGGTGTTGTCCTCAACTAAATAAAGCTGAGCTTCAACCTTCCGGCTCTCATTAAGTGGTTTTAAAAAAAAAAAAAATGGTGGTTAGGGCCTACTAACGGCTTCTGCCCCTCCCTGGTGTTGTCCTCAACTAAATAAAGCTGAGCTTCAACCTTCCGGCTCTCATTAAGTGGTTTTAAAAAAAAAAATGGTGGTTAGGGCCTACTAACGGCTTCTGCCCCTCCCTGGTGTTGTCCTCAACTAAATAAAGCTGAGCTTCAACCTTCTGCTCCAAATTACCATTTTAAAAAATGCAATAGGCTTTTCCGGCCTACTAAAGGTGTCTGTCTGTGTGCCCCTGCCTGGTGTTGCCCTCAACTAAAAAAAGCTGAGCTTCAACCTTCTGCTCCAAATTACCATTTTAAAAAATGCAATAGGCTTTTCCGGCCTACTAAAGGTGTCTGTCTGTGTGCCCCTGCCTGGTGTTGCCCTCAACTAAATAAAGCTGAGCTTCAACCTTCTGCTCCAAATTACCATTTTGAAAAATGCAATAGGCTTTTCCGGCCTACTAAAGGTGTCTGTCTGTGTGCCCCTGCCTGGTGTTGTCCTCAACTAAATAAAGCTGAGCTTCAACCTTCCGGCTCTCATTAAGTGGTTTTAAAAAAAAAAATGGTGGTTAGGGCCTACTAACGGCTTCTGCCCCTCCCTGGTGTTGTCCTCAACTAAATAAAGCTGAGCTTCAACCTTCCGGCTCTCATTAAGTGGTTTTAAAAAAAAAAATGGTGGTTAGGGCCTACTAACGGCTTCTGCCCCTCCCTGGTGTTGTCCTCAACTAAATAAAGCTGAGCTTCAACCTTCTGCTCCAAATTACCATTTTAAAAAATGCAATAGGCTTTTCCGGCCTACTAAAGGTGTCTGTCTGTGTGCCCCTGCCTGGTGTTGCCCTCAACTAAATAAAGCTGAGCTTCAACCTTCTGCTCCAAATTACCATTTTAAAAAATGCAATAGGCTTTTCCGGCCTACTAAAGGTGTCTGTCTGTGTGCCCCTGCCTGGTGTTGCCCTCAACTAAATAAAGCTGAGCTTCAACCTTCTGCTCCAAATTACCATTTTGAAAAATGCAATAGGCTTTTCCGGCCTACTAAAGGTGTCTGTCTGTGTGCCCCTGCCTGGTGTTGTCCTCAACTAAATAAAGCTGAGCTTCAACCTTCTGCTCCAAATTACCATTTTAAAAAATGCAATAGGCTTTTCCGGCCTACTAAAGGTGTCTGTCTGTGTGCCCCTGCCTGGTGTTGTCCTCAACTAAATAAAGCTGAGCTTCAACCTTCTGCTCCAAATTACCATTTTAAAAAATGCAATAGGCTTTTCCGGCCTACTAAAGGTGTCTGTCTGTGTGCCCCTGCCTGGTGTTGTCCTCAACTAAATAAAGCTGAGCTTCAACCTTCTGCTCCAAATTACCATTTTAAAAAATGCAATAGGCTTTTCCGGCCTACTAAAGGTGTCTGTCTGTGTGCCCCTGCCTGGTGTTGCCCTCAACTAAATAAAGCTGAGCTTCAACCTTCTGCTCCAAATTACCATTTTAAAAAATGCAATAGGCTTTTCCGGCCTACTAAAGGTGTCTGTCTGTGTGCCCCTGCCTGGTGTTGCCCTCAACTAAATAAAGCTGAGCTTCAACCTTCTGCTCCAAATTACCATTTTGAAAAATGCAATAGGCTTTTCCGGCCTACTAAAGGTGTCTGTCTGTGTGCCCCTGCCTGGTGTTGTCCTCAACTAAATAAAGCTGAGCTTCAACCTTCTGCTCCAAATTACCATTTTAAAAAATGCAATAGGCTTTTCCGGCCTACTAAAGGTGTCTGTCTGTGTGCCCCTGCCTGGTGTTGTCCTCAACTAAATAAAGCTGAGCTTCAACCTTCTGCTCCAAATTACCATTTTAAAAAATGCAATAGGCTTTTCCGGCCTACTAAAGGTGTCTGTCTGTGTGCCCCTGCCTGGTGTTGTCCTCAACTAAATAAAGCTGAGCTTCAACCTTCTGCTCCAAATTACCATTTTAAAAAATGCAATAGGCTTTTCCGGCCTACTAAAGGTGTCTGTCTGTGTGCCCCTGCCTGGTGTTGCCCTCAACTAAATAAAGCTGAGCTTCAACCTTCTGCTCCAAATTACCATTTTAAAAAATGCAATAGGCTTTTCCGGCCTACTAAAGGTGTCTGTCTGTGTGCCCCTGCCTGGTGTTGCCCTCAACTAAATAAAGCTGAGCTTCAACCTTCTGCTCCAAATTACCATTTTGAAAAATGCAATAGGCTTTTCCGGCCTACTAAAGGTGTCTGTCTGTGTGCCCCTGCCTGGTGTTGTCCTCAACTAAATAAAGCTGAGCTTCAACCTTCCGGCTCTCATTAAGTGGTTTTAAAAAAAAAAATGGTGGTTAGGGCCTACTAACGGCTTCTGCCCCTCCCTGGTGTTGTCCTCAACTAAATAAAGCTGAGCTTCAACCTTCCGGCTCTCATTAAGTGGTTTTAAAAAAAAAAAATGGTGGTTAGGGCCTACTAACGGCTTCTGCCCCTCCCTGGTGTTGCCCTCAACTAAATAAAGCTGAGCTTCAACCTTCTGCTCCAAATTACCATTTTAAAAAATGCAATAGGCTTTTCCGGCCTACTAAAGGTGTCTGTCTATGTGCCCCTGCCTGGTGTTGCCCTCAACTAAATAAAGCTGAGCTTCAACCTTCTGCTCCAAATTACCATTTTGAAAAATGCAATAGGCTCTTCCGGCCTACTAAAGGTGTCTGTCTGTGTGCCCCTGCCTGGTGTTGTCCTCAACTAAATAAAGCTGAGCTTCAACCTTCTGCTCCAAATTACCATTTTAAAAAATGCAATAGGCTTTTCCGGCCTACTAAAGGTGTCTGTCTGTGTGCCCCTGCCTGGTGTTGCCCTCAACTAAATAAAGCTGAGCTTCAACCTTCTGCTCCAAATTACCATTTTGAAAAATGCAATAGGCTTTTCCGGCCTACTAAAGGTGTCTGTCTGTGTGCCCCTGCCTGGTGTTGTCCTCAACTAAATAAAGCTGAGCTTCAACCTTCCGGCTCTCATTAAGTGGTTTTAAAAAAAAAAAATGGTGGTTAGGGCCTTCTAACGGCTTCTGCCCCTGCCTGGTGTTGCCCTCAACTAAATAAAGCTGAGCTTCAACCTTCTGCTCCAAATTACCATTTTAAAAAATGCAATAGGCTTTTCCGGCCTACTAAAGGTGTCTGTCTGTGTGCCCCTGCCTGGTGTTGCCCTCAACTAAATAAAGCTGAGCTTCAACCTTCTGCTCCAAATTACCATTTTGAAAAATGCAATAGGCTTTTCCGGCCTACTAAAGGTGTCTGTCTGTGTGCCCCTGCCTGGTGTTGTCCTCAACTAAATAAAGCTGAGCTTCAACCTTCTGCTCCAAATTACCATTTTAAAAAATGCAATAGGCTTTTCCGGCCTACTAAAGGTGTCTGTCTGTGTGCCCCTGCCTGGTGTTGTCCTCAACTAAATAAAGCTGAGCTTCAACCTTCTGCTCCAAATTACCATTTTAAAAAATGCAATAGGCTTTTCCGGCCTACTAAAGGTGTCTGTCTGTGTGCCCCTGCCTGGTGTTGTCCTCAACTAAATAAAGCTGAGCTTCAACCTTCTGCTCCAAATTACCATTTTAAAAAATGCAATAGGCTTTTCCGGCCTACTAAAGGTGTCTGTCTGTGTGCCCCTGCCTGGTGTTGCCCTCAACTAAATAAAGCTGAGCTTCAACCTTCTGCTCCAAATTACCATTTTAAAAAATGCAATAGGCTTTTCCGGCCTACTAAAGGTGTCTGTCTGTGTGCCCCTGCCTGGTGTTGCCCTCAACTAAATAAAGCTGAGCTTCAACCTTCTGCTCCAAATTACCATTTTGAAAAATGCAATAGGCTTTTCCGGCCTACTAAAGGTGTCTGTCTGTGTGCCCCTGCCTGGTGTTGTCCTCAACTAAATAAAGCTGAGCTTCAACCTTCCGGCTCTCATTAAGTGGTTTTAAAAAAAAAAATGGTGGTTAGGGCCTACTAACGGCTTCTGCCCCTCCCTGGTGTTGTCCTCAACTAAATAAAGCTGAGCTTCAACCTTCCGGCTCTCATTAAGTGGTTTTTAAAAAAAAAATGGTGGTTAGGGCCTACTAACGGCTTCTGCCCCTCCCTGGTGTTGTCCTCAACTAAATAAAGCTGAGCTTCAACCTTCTGCTCCAAATTACCATTTTGAAAAATGCAATAGGCTTTTCCGGCCTACTAAAGGTGTCTGTCTGTGTGCCCCTGCCTGGTGTTGTCCTCAACTAAATAAAGCTGAGCTTCAACCTTCTGCTCCAAATTACCATTTTAAAAAATGCAATAGGCTTTTCCGGCCTACTAAAGGTGTCTGTCTGTGTGCCCCTGCCTGGTGTTGCCCTCAACTAAATAAAGCTGAGCTTCAACCTTCTGCTCCAAATTACCATTTTGAAAAATGCAATAGGCTTTTCCGGCCTACTAAAGGTGTCTGTCTGTGTGCCCCTGCCTGGTGTTGTCCTCAACTAAATAAAGCTGAGCTTCAACCTTCCGGCTCTCATTAAGTGGTTTTAAAAAAAAAAAATGGTGGTTAGGGCCTACTAACGGCTTCTGCCCCTGCCTGGTGTTGCCCTCAACTAAATAAAGCTGAGCTTCAACCTTCTGCTCCAAATTACCATTTTAAAAAATGCAATAGGCTTTTCCGGCCTACTAAAGGTGTCTGTCTGTGTGCCCCTGCCTGGTGTTGTCCTCAACTAAATAAAGCTGAGCTTCAACCTTCCGGCTCTCATTAAGTGGTTTTAAAAAAAAAAATGGTGGTTAGGGCCTACTAACGGCTTCTGCCCCTCCCTGGTGTTGCCCTCAACTAAATAAAGCTGAGCTTCAACCTTCTGCTCCAAATTACCATTTTAAAAAATGCAATAGGCTTTTCCGGCCTACTAAAGGTGTCTGTCTGTGTGCCCCTGCCTGGTGTTGCCCTCAACTAAATAAAGCTGAGCTTCAACCTTCTGCTCCAAATTACCATTTTAAAAAATGCAATAGGCTTTTCCGGCCTACTAAAGGTGTCTGCCCCTCCCTGGTGTTGTCCTCAACTGAACAAAGCTGAGCTTCCACATTCTGGCTTTCGCCCTATACTATCAGATATTAAACTGCATTTGGCCTACTAGTGTGGTTAGGCCCTTGAAACAGTGTCTGCTGCTCTTGGGTTTGCTACTCCACTGAACAAAGCAATGCCGCCTGTTTAGTCCTGTTACCAATTTTGAACTGCATGTAGCCTACTTTATTCTTTGGCCCTATATCTGTTTCCTCCTCATCCTGCCCATTGCCCAGCCACTGCTAAATGAGTCTGCTGGTACATTGACCTAGACCACTACATTCCCCTTGTACTCTACACAGCCAGAATCTGTCCCTGCTGAAAGTAAGGTTCCCCTTCCCGCATGTTATACCACCTTACACAGGGACAAAGAGGAAAGTGCAGATGAAAGTGCAGGTTCCTTCATCAGGTGGGGGGGCATACTCGTTGGCGACGTCACTGGCACAGGGCCCCTCAGAGTACGCAAAAGTGTCGCTGCTGGTGGGAGGCGCCCCCGCCATGCAAACACACCGCCGTACTTTGAGGGGCCCTGTGCCAGTGGCAATGCGAACGAGTGGGCCCCCCTGCTTGCTCAGGATCACAGCACTTGCAACTTTTAAATACTTACCTTTCCCTGCAACACTGCCGTGACGTAGTCCGCATTTCCTGGGCCCACGAAAAACTTGAGCCAGCCCTACTCCCCCCACAACTTTCCCCCAATTCCCTATGCCCAACTATTATTATACAGTTAATTAAGATTGGCAAGCTTCAGAAACAAGAATGGATGTTTTTGGCATTAAAATGGGCACTGTAGGTGTTTTCCTGGCCTCCACTCACTGCCGACTATGCTTCCCCATTGACTTGCATTGGGTTTCGTGTTTCGGTCGATCCCCGACTTTTAGCGATAATCGGCCGACTGCACTCGACTCGACTCTGGACAAAATCGGGTTTCCCAAAACCCTGCTCGATCTTAAAAAAATGAAAGTCGCTCAACCCTAGTTGCTACAACATGAGATCCAACAATGATCTCCATGTCCAACATATAGTATCTGAATTCCTTTTAGAACATGCAGAGGCTGCCTGTCAGTGCAACATTTACAGGCTAGATAATGCAATGGACTAAAAGAAGAAAGGGCTCAAAAACTTAAGTCGGGGCCTGTCTTAATAAATAGAATAGAAAAAAACCCCTAAACAACTTTGCCAAAAATATTTAAAAATATTCAATAGCATCAATATTAGGAATGAGTGAACGTTCCCAGTGATACTCACTCGAGTGTCTAGTATCTGGGTGCTCGGATGTGCTTGGCACTCAACGAGCATTAGCTGGTGCTTAAATTTAGAGCTCAAATCCCTGCCCTGCATGTTTGGCATCTGTTACACAGCCAATAAGCATGCCATCTTAATAGTCGCATTACTGTGTATGGCTGGCCGCATTTCCTCATCAGAGGTTATAAAAAAGACAGGCACCGCCATGCTCGGCTCACTGACCCCATTGCACAGCTCAGAGACAGATTGATGGAAGAGAGCAGCTATCAAAACCTGTGTGTGCACAGTTTAACTAAGAGTCTTCTAGCGTTGATACTGGTGCTGAGGCTGAACCATCATACTAACAGTCCTTCTAAGGGCTAATCCTGTGCTTTGCTGTTTGTATAAGACATATTCTGCTTTTAGCCTAGGGACAGTTGCAGGATCAGGAAGAGTGGCAGAATACAATCTTTAGGCAAGGCTTAGGGCTTTACAGTCCATTGCTAAATATATAGCTGCTGCAAGTGACCACATTCTTTTTGGGAGACAAATTGACTACATTGTCATCCATACATTTTAGTGTTACATTATGCTGAAATAGAAAATAAAAAAATCTTCAAAGTTTTTTCTGGATTCAATTAGTTATCCCTACATTTTAATCTGGTTAGTGTTACATTATGGTGGCATTTAAGACTCCAAAAAAGTTCACAATTTTTTTTCTGGATTGAATTAGTTATCCATAGACTTTAACATGGTTAGTGTTACATTACAATGCTATAAAAAACTTCACAAAATTGTTCAACTATTTTTGTGGATTCAATTTGTCATCCATAGAGTTTAATGTGGTTAGTTTTACATTACGGTGATATATAAAATTACAAAAAAAGTTAAAAAATGTTTTTTTAATTCAATTGGTCATCCATAAATTTTAACGTGGTTAGTGTTACATTACGGTGGTATGTAAAACTGCCAAAAACTGTCCAAAATTTTTTTGTGATTTCAGTTAGTCATCCATAGAGATTAATGTGGTAAGTGTTTCATTACGATGGTATACAAAACTCCAAAAAAGATACACATTTTTTTGTTAATTCACTTAGTCATCGATAGAGATTAACATGGTTAATGTTACATTACAATGGTATATAAAACTCCAAAAATCTGTTCAAAATTTGTTTGTGGATTCAATTAGTCATCCATAGAGATTGATGTGGTTAGTCTAACCAGTACATTCAGATGGTATATAAAACTCCAAAAATCCGTTCAAAACTTTTTGTGGATTCAATTAGTCATCCATAGAGTCATCCATAGAGATTAACGTGGTTAGTATTACATTATGGTGGAATGTAAAACTCCTAAGATCCATTCAAAAATTTTTGGTTGATTTAGTTAGTCATCCATAATGTTTAGAGCAGTTAGTGTTACACTAAAGCGGTATATAAACTACAAGAAAAGTAAGAAAAAATCTGGATTTCAATTAGTCATTAGTAATCTAGATTAATAAAGTTTAACATGGGTAGTGTTACATTATGATGGTACATAAAACTTCACAAATTACAGTGGTATGTAAAAATGGGGATTTTTGGGGATTCAATTAGCCATCCATAGAGATTAATGTGGTTAGTGTTATATTAGGATAATATATAAAACTTAAAAAATCTGTTCAAAATTTTTTTGTGGATTCAATTAGTCATCCATAGAGATTAACATTTTTAGAATTACATTTCAATGGTATATAAAACTCCAGAAATCCATCGAAAAAAGTTTTGTGGATTCAATTAGTCATACATAATGATTAGCATGGTTAGTATTACATTACAGTGGTTTTTAAAACTGCAAAAAAGTAAAAAACATTTCTGGAGTTAATTAGTCATTAGTAATCTAGATTCACAAAGTTTAACATGGGTAGTGTTACAATACGATAGTATAAAAAACTCCAAAAATACTTTGAAAACTTTTTGGGGATTCAATCAGTTATCCATAGACTTTAACGCACTGCTTAGTGTTACATATCGGTGGTATACAAAACTCCCAAAAAAACAATAAAACCTTTTTTAGATTCAATTAGACATCCACACAGTTTAATGTGGTTAGTGCTACATTACGGTGGTATATACAACTGCCAAAAAGCATTCAAAAATGTTTTTCTGGATTCAATAAGTCATCTATACAGTTTAAAGTGCTCTGTGTAAAATTATGGTGGTTTGACATTTTTAAAAACCACTTGGCCTGCTACAGTTAACCAAGTTATTTTGATCATTAAAAAATTGAGTTTCAATTAATTAAGGATACTTACCTTACAGAGACCTAGCAATTAGAAAATGTTTAAGGAGTCCAGTAAGTACACAAAGATTCCTGTTCCATTTTGCAGGGAGGCAAACTTCTGAAGCCAGACCAGTGCGAACAGGTGGTTAGTTGGATAGCAGATGATGCTTCCAGCATGCTTGGCAGCACCAGCCAGTCTTCCACACAGTCCAGAATCACCAGTCAACAGTCTGGATCACTTAATTCTCATTCTGAACCTCCTACCTCCCACCATGTTGAGTCGCAGGAGACTAGTAATCCCACACTAGGACACACCGAGGAGCTCTTTACAACATAACTTCTTGATTGTGGCCTTAAATATGCCTGACATAGTGGACACCAACACTTTTAGGGCTAGCGGAATGCACCGAGTAAATATAGATGTTATTATTGGTGCGTTCGCAGCCCGGAGTCCACCGTGCAGGAGGAACCTGCTGCTAGCAAATGACGGCACTATATGGTGGTTTAAGCGACCTCTGTTACTTCACAGAGTTGCACGGAAACAAGACGATGTGCCCTGTTAACCCCACAGGAGTTCACAGCTAACTGTCGAGCTGAAGGCAGTCTGTGGTCACACACACATACAATCTCCTCACCGGAGAAGCCGGTATTCTAGAGGTTTATTTCAGCCAGGGCCCTAGATCCACACACACAATCTCCTCGCCGGAGGTGCCGGCTGTTGTGGATTCTGTTTGTGGGCTCCCTCTGGTGGTTACTGCTGGTACTGGGTGACTTTGGTGGGTTGCGGCCTTTGGTTTCCACCTGTCCATCAGTGGCTGGGTGTTTCCTATTTTACCTGGCCTTTCTGTCATTTCCCTTGCCGGCTATCAATGTATTCAGATGTGCTCTGTTTGGTTCCTGCCTACCTGCTCCCAGATCTTTCAGGATAAGCTAAGTGCTGATTTTCAGTTGTTTGGTTTTTTGTCCAGCTTGCTTATTATGTCTCTATGCTAGCTGGTAGCTCTAGTGGACTGAGGTTCTCCCCATGTGCCATGAGTTGGCACATGGGTTCTTGTAATCTCAGGATGGTTTTTTTTTGATTAGGGTTTTTTGCTGACCGCTCAGTCCCCTTTTGTATCGTTCTGCTTTCTAGTTTACAGCGGGCCTCAATTTGCTAAAACTATATATATCATCTCTATGTGTGTGCCTTCCTCTCATTTCACCGTCAATACATGTGAGGGGCAACTATATCTTTTGGGGTTCATTCCGCTGGAGGCAAGTGAGGTCTTTATTTTCTCTGCAGTGCTAGTTAGCTCTTAGGCTGGTGCGTGGCGTCTAGAACCAACGTAGGCACGCTCCCTGGCTATCTCTAGTTGCGTTTGTCAGGCGTAGGGCAGCGGTCAGCCCAGGTTCCATCACCCTAGAGCTCGTCCGTAATATATTTGTACTTTGCTTGTCCTGTGCTATCCCTAGCCATTGGGATTCATGACAGTATAGCCGGCCCACAAAGTGTTAATTGTTTGGGCTGAAGCAGGAGAAAGAGAAGTGTTTAAGGGAAATTTTTTTTTTTTTTCCCTTCAGAGTTTTGCTGCCTAGCCCTTAATTGCTGTCTAGCTGCTTCTTACCTCCTCTTAACCCTTGAATGGCTCTGATCTTAGCTGTTTAACATGGATGTCCAGAGTTTGGCTTCCAGCCTGAGTAATCTCGCGGCAAAAGTTCAAAACATACAGGATTTTGTTGTTCACACTCCCATGTCTGAACCTAGAATTCCTATTCCAGAGTTCTTTTCTGGAGATAGATCTACCTTCCTGAATTTCAGGAACAATTGTAAATTGTTTCTTTCTTTAAAATCTCGCTCCTCTGGAGACCCTGCTCAACAGGTCAAGATTGTAATATCTTTCCTGCGGGGCGACCCTCAGAATTGGGCATTTGCATTGGCACCAGGGGATCCTGCATTGCTCAGTGTGGATGCGTTTTTTCTGGCATTGGGATTGGTCTATGAAGAACCTAACCTGGAGATTCAGGCTGAAAAGGCTTTATTAGCCCTCTCTCAGGGGCATGATGAAGCGGAGATATATTGTCAGAAGTTTCGGAAATGGTCGGTGCTTGCTCAGTGGAATGAGTGCGCCCTGGCTGCAAACTTCAGAAATGGTCTTTCTGAGGCCATTAAGGATATTATGGTGGGGTTCCCTACGCCTACAGGTCTGAATGAGTCTATGGCTATGGCCATTCAGATTGATCGGCGTTTACGGGAGCGCAAACCCGTGCACCAGTTGGCGGTGTCTTCTGAACAGGCACCTGAGACTATGCAATGTGATAGAATTCAGTCCAGAAGTGAACGGCAAAATTATAGGCGGAAAAATGGATTGTGTTTCTATTGTGGTGATTCAGCTCATGTTATATCAGCATGCTCTAAACGCACAAAAAGGGTTGATAAATCTTTTGCCATTGGTACTCTGCAGCCTAAGTTCATTTTGTCTGTGACTCTGATTTTTTCACTGTCTTCCATTTCCGTCGATGCCTATGTGGATTCGGGCGCTGTCCTGAGTCTTATGGATTGGTCATTTGCTAAACGCTGCGGTTTTAGTCTGGAACCTCTGGAAGTTCCTATTCCTCTGAAGGGAATTGACTCTACACCATTGGCTATGAATAAACCGCAGTATTGGACACAAGTGACCATGCGCATGACTCCCGTTCATCAGGAGGTGATTCGCTTCCTTGTACTTTATAATTTACATGATGTACTAGTGCTTGGTCTGCCATGGTTACAAACTCATAATCCTGTCCTGGACTGGAAGACAATGTCTGTGTTAAGCTGGGGATGTCAGGGGGTTCATGATGATGCACCTCCGATTTCAATCGCTTCATCTACTCCTTCTGAGATCCCTGCGTTTTTGTCTGACTATAGGGATGTTTTTGAGGAGCCTAAGCTCAATTCGCTCCCTCCGCATAGAGATTGTGACTGTGCTATAGAATTGATTCCTGGCAGTAAGTTCCCTAAGGGTCGTTTATTTAATCTGTCACTGCCAGAGCATACTGCTATGCGGAATTATATTAAGGAGTCCTTGGAAAAGGGACATATTCGTCCATCTTCGTCCCCTCTGGGAGCAGGTTTTTTTTTTGTGGCAAAAAAAAAAGATGGTTCCCTGAGGCCTTGTATAGATAATCGCCTTCTGAATAAGATTACAGTCAAGTATCAGTATCCATTGCCATTATTGACTGATTTGTTTGCTCGCATTAAGGGGGCTAGGTGGTTCACTAAGATAGATCTTCGCGGTGCGTATAATCTGGTGCGGATAAAACAGGGTGATGAGTGGAAAACCGCATTTAATACGCCTGAGGGCCATTTTGAGTATTTGGTAATGCCTTTTGGACTCTCCAATGCTCCGTCAGTCTTTCAGTCCTTTATGCACAATATTTTCCGTGAATATCTGGATAAGTTTATGATTGTGTATTTGGATGATATTTTGGTGTTTTCTGATGACGGGGAGTCTCATGTTCTACAGGTCAGGAAGGTGTTTCAGGTTCTGCGGGCCAATTCTCTGTTTGTGAAGGGCTCAAAGTGTCTCTTCGGAGTCCAGAAGATTTCTTTTTTGGGGTACATTTTTTCTCCTTCTACTATTGAGATGGATCCCGTCAAGGTTCAGGCGATTTGTGACTGGACACAACCTACATCTGTTAAGAGCCTTCAGAAGTTCTTGGGGTTTGCTAATTTTTATCGTCGGTTCATTGCTAATTTTTCCAGTATTGTTAAACCTTTGACTGATTTGACTAAAAAGGGTGCTGATGTTGCTAATTGGTCTCCTGCTGCCGTGGAGGCCTTTCAGGAACTTAAGCGCCGGTTTTCTTCTGCTCCTGTGTTGTGTCAACCAGATGTTTCACTTCCTTTTCAGGTTGAGGTTGATGCTTCCGAGATTGGAGCGGGGGCGGTTTTGTCACAGAGAAGTTCTAATGGCTCGGTGATGAAGCCATGTGCATTCTTCTCTAGAAAATTCTCGCCCGCCGAGCGCAATTATGATGTGGGTAATCGGGAGCTTTTGTCCATGAAGTGGGCATTTGAGGAGTGGCGTCATTGGCTTGAGGGTGCTAAACATCGTGTGGTGGTCTTGACTGATCACAAGAATCTCATTTACCTTGAGTCTGCCAGGCGTTTGAATCCTAGACAGGCTCGTTGGTCGTTGTTTTTTTCTCGTTTCAATTTCGTGGTTTCATACCTGCCAGGTTCAAAGAATGTGAAGGCAGATGCTCTTTCCAGGAGTTTTGTGCCTGACTCTCCTGGAGACTCTGGGCCTACTGGTATCCTTAGGGATGGGGTAATATTGTCCGCCGTATCCCCAGACTTGCGATGTGCATTGCAGGAGTTTCAGGTGGATAAACCGGATCGTTGTCCACCAGAAAGACTGTTTGTTCCGGATGATTGGACCAGTAGAGTCATCTCCGAGGTCCATTCTTCTGTGTTGGCTGGTCATCCTGGAATATTTGGTACTAGAGACTTGGTGGCCAGGTCTTTTTGGTGGCCTTCCTTGTCTAGGGATGTGCGTACCTTTGTGCAGTCTTGTGAAGTGTGTGCTCGAGCTAAGCCTTGCTGTTCTCGGGCCAGTGGGTTGTTGTTATCCTTGCCCATCCCGAAGAGGCCTTGGACGCACATTTCCATGGATTTTATTTCTGATCTCCCGGTTTCACAGAAAATGTCCGTTATCTGGGTTGTGTGTGACCGCTTTTCTAAGATGGTTCATTTGGTGCCCTTGCCTAAGTTGCCTTCCTCCTCTGAGTTGGTCCCTTTATTTTTTCAGAACGTGGTTCGTTTGCATGGGATTCCGGAGAATATCGTTTCTGACAGGGGATCCCAGTTTGTGTCTAGATTTTGGCGGACGTTTTGTGCCAAGATGGGCATTGATTTGTCTTTCTCGTCTGCATTCCATCCTCAGACGAATGGCCAGACGGAGCGAACTAATCAGACCTTGGAAACTTATTTGAGGTGTTTTGTTTCTGCTGATCAAGATGACTGGGTTGCTTTTTTGCCACTGGCCGAATTTGCTCTTAATAATCGGGCTAGTTCGGCCACGTTGGTCTCTCCTTTTTTTTTTGTAATTCGGGGTTTCATCCTCGTTTTTCCTCTGGTCAGGTGGAGCCTTCGGATTGTCCTGGAGTGGACATGGTGGTGGACAGGCTACATCAGATTTGGAATCAGGTGGTGGACAATTTGAAGTTATCTCAGGAGAAGACTCAGCAGTTTGCTAATCGCCGTCGCCGCGTGGGTCCCCGACTTCTTGTTGGGGATTTGGTGTGGTTGTCTTCTCGTTTTGTCCCTATGAAGGTCTCTTCTCCTAAGTTCAAGCCTCGGTTCATCGGTCCTTATAGGATCTCGGAGATTCTTAACCCTGTATCTTTTCGTTTGGATCTCCCAGCATCGTTTGCTATTCATAATGTGTTCCATCGGTCGTTGTTGCGGAGGTATGAGGTGCCCGTTGTTCCTTCGGTTGAGCCTCCTGCTCCGGTGCTGGTGGAGGGAGAATTGGAGTATGTTGTTGAGAAGATCTTGGATTCTCGTGTTTCCAGACGCAAACTCCAGTATTTGGTTAAGTGGAAGGGTTATGGTCAGGAGGATAATTCCTGGGTGGTCGCCTCCGATGTTCATGCGACTGATTTGGTCCGCGCCTTCCATAGAGCTCACCCTGATCGCCCTGGGGGTTCTCGTGAGGGTTCGGTGACCCCTCCTCAAGGGGGGGGTACTGTTGTGGATTCTGTTTGTGGGCTCCCTCTGGTGGTTACTGCTGGTACTGGGTGACTTTGGTGGGTTGCGGCCTTTGGTTTCCACCTGTCCATCAGTGGCTGGGTGTTTCCTATTTTACCTGGCCTTTCTGTCATTTCCCTTGCCGGCTATCAATGTATTCAGATGTGCTCTGTTTGGTTCCTGCCTACCTGCTCCCAGATCTTTCAGGATAAGCTAAGTGCTGATTTTCAGTTGTTTGGTTTTTTGTCCAGCTTGCTTATTATGTCTCTATGCTAGCTGGTAGCTCTAGTGGACTGAGGTTCTCCCCATGTGCCATGAGTTGGCACATGGGTTCTTGTAATCTCAGGATGGTTTTTTTTTTATTAGGGTTTTTTGCTGACCGCTCAGTCCCCTTTTGTATCGTTCTGCTTTCTAGTTTACAGCGGGCCTCAATTTGCTAAAACTATATATATCATCTCTATGTGTGTGCCTTCCTCTCATTTCACCGTCAATACATGTGGGGGGCAACTATATCTTTTGGGGTTCATTCCGCTGGAGGCAAGTGAGGTCTTTATTTTCTCTGCAGTGCTAGTTAGCTCTTAGGCTGGTGCGTGGCGTCTAGAACCAACGTAGGCACGCTCCCTGGCTATCTCTAGTTGCGTTTGTCAGGCGTAGGGCAGCGGTCAGCCCAGGTTCCATCACCCTAGAGCTCGTCCGTAATATATTTGTACTTTGCTTGTCCTGTGCTATCCCTAGCCATTGGGATTCATGACAGCCGGCATTCTAGGGGCTTATTTCAGCCGAGTCCCTGAACACACACATAAATGTGACCACACTGGCGCATGCACAAAACTGATTCAATACTAGCGCATGGCCATGCAGTCATGAGAAAATAAATAGCTGCAGCAAGAACAGGACCTTCCTAGAAGGACCAATGAGAGGCTACTACAGAGCCTGAGCACCTTCAGGACCTTCCTGGAGGACCAATGGATTTAGCTGCAGTATCTGAACATGTGACCCTCGATCTCCACTGAGAGATCTTACTCTGGGCATGCTCAGAACGAGAAAAGCAGGACTTAGTCCCAGAAGCGTCTGCTTGCCGCTGCCCAGTACTGGCTTTAATGGCAGAAGCTGGAAAAGCAGCAGTAACCCTTTGAACAGAGTCAGACTGAGCAAGACGCTGGGACCGATGCCTCCGCTGAGCAGGCTCCACTGCAGCTGGTGAAGGATGGGAGACCGCAGCGGAGATGGCTCGAGATTCCCCCTGTGCAGAGGCGGGACCTCGACCCCCAACATTACCCCCCTCCTAGGGCCCCCCTCCTTGGACCTCGCTACGTTCGAAGG
Organism: Ranitomeya variabilis; assembly: GCF_051348905.1. NCBI lineage: Eukaryota > Metazoa > Chordata > Amphibia > Anura > Dendrobatidae > Ranitomeya > Ranitomeya variabilis. The sequence goes on from NC_135237.1 coordinate 176,429,513, forward strand.
CAGCAATGAGCTGCGGAGCTCGAATATGCTTAGCAGGCTCCCAGGGCCTGTCCTCTGGGCCATAACCCCTCCAATCCACCAAATAAAATTTTTTGCCACATACCACCTTGCACCCCAAGATAGCGTTCACCTCGTAATCATCTGAAGATGAACCCGATGTCCTGGCAGATGACTCGGAAAACCGGGACATGAATACGGGCTTCAAGAGGGACACATGAAACGTGTCGGTGATACTCAGGCGTGGCGGAAGGGCTAAACGGTAGACCACAGGGTTAACCTGTTTGAGGACCTTGAAAGGACCCAAGTAGCGAGGTGCAAACCTAGTGGACTCAACTCGCAGCCTGATGTTACGGGCAGAGAGCCACACTAAATCGCCAGGAGAAAAGGTCGGAGCGGGGCGCCGATGTGTATCAGCGGAGGACCTCATTCTCTCCTTGGAGGCCCGAACGGCATCCTGAGTGTGGTCCCAAATGTCCCGTGCCTCCACAGCCCAGTCTGCCACCCTGGAGTCGGCAGAAGACACGGGCATTGGCACAGGTACCCGCGGATGCTGACAATAGTTAAGGAAGAATGGAGTCTGCCCAGTGGAGTCAGCTACAGCGTTGTTCAGTGCAAACTCTGCCCACGATAGCAAAGATGCCCAGTCATCCTGCCTGGCTGAGACAAAATGTCGCAGATATGTGACCAAGATCTGGTTGGCCCTCTCTACCAACCCATTCGTCTCGGGATGATACGCAGAAGAGAGATTCAACTCAATGCTAAGAAGATGACAAAGCTCTCTCCAGAACCGAGAGGCAAACTGGGGACCCCGGTCACTGACAATTTTGTCCGGCATACCGTGTAGACGGAAGATGTGTTTTATAAACAATGCTGCCAAGGCCCATGCAGAAGGTAGCCGGGGAAGCGGCACCAAGTGCACCATTTTAGAAAAATGATCGATGATAACCCAAATGATGGTACAGCCAAGAGACTTGGGCAAACCCACCACAAAGTCCATCCTGACCATCTCCCAAGGCCTGTCTGCCACCGGCAGGGGATATAATATCCCAGCTGGCCATTGTCGAGAAGACTTATTTTTGGCGCAGGAGACACACGCCTGAATATAGTCTCCGACGTCACGGATCATATGTGGCCACCAGTACGTTCTCGCCAACAGCTCAGATGTCCTTTTAGTCCCAAAGTGTCCACCCACTCTGGACAAATGAGCCCAAGAGAGAACCTCCAGTCGCAAATTTGCTGGCACGAAAGTCCTACCCGGGGGCACAGACTCAAGCGAAACTGGAGCCAAGGTCCTCAGACTCTCAGAAGGGACAATAAGCCGAGGTTCCTCCTCCTCTGCTGATCACACTACGGAGTGGGAGAGAGCATCAGCACGAATTTTCTTCTCCCCGGAGAGAAAATGGAGGGTGAAATGGAACCGGGAGAAGAACAGGGACCATCTGGCCTGGCGAGTATTTAGCCGCTGGGCAGTCTGAATATAGACCAAATTATTGTGGTCGGTGAAAACTTGGAAGGGAAAATGAGCCCCCTCCAAGAGATGTCTCCACTCCGAGAAGGCCAACTTCATAGCTAGCAACTCCCTGTCCCCGATGGAATAATTCCTCTCTGCCGGTGTGAAGGTCTTAGAGAAAAAGAAGCAGGGATGCTTCCAACCTTGAGCATCCTTTTGGAATAGGACTGCTCCAGCACCGACAGATGAGGCATCCACCTCCATTATGAAAGGTTTATCTACATCAGGGCGATGTAGAATGGGAGCGCTAGCAAAGTGGGACTTAATATAGAGGAAGGTCTTGGAGACGTCTTCTGACCACAATTTGTGATTTGCTCCCTTTTTGGTGAGCGCAACCAAAGGAGCTACCAAAGTTGAGAAGTGGGGAATGAACTGGCGATAGTAGTTAATGAACCCCATAAAACGCTGCACCGCTTTGAGAGAATGGGGTTCCTGCCAGTCATCACAGCCTGTAGCTTGGCAGGATCCATAGCCAATCCTTGGGCCGAGATGATATAGCCCAGGAAAGGCAAAGACTCCTACTCAAACACACACTTCTCCAACTTGGCATAGAGGGAATTTGCCCGTAGGAGGTTGAAGACTTTGCACACATCTCTCCGGTGGGAGTCTATATCTGGAGAGTAGATGAGAATATCATCCAGGTAGACTACCACCGAGGTGGAGAGCATATCCTGGAAGATATCATTTACAAAGTCTTGGAAAACGGCTGGGGCATTACAGAGCCCAAAGGGCATCACCAGATACTCATAGTGCCCATCCCTGGTGTTAAAAGCCATCTTCCATTCGTCCCCCTCACGGATGCGAATCAGGTTGTAAGCACCCCGCAGATCTAGTTTAGTAAACACTCTTGCTCCCCGAAGCCTGTCAAAAAGCTCAGATATCAGGGGCAGAGGGTGATGGCGTTAAGACCCCTGTAATCAATGCATGGACGTAATTCTCCGTTCTTCTTCTGCACAAAGAAGAACCCAGCCCCTGCAGGTGACACAGACTTCCTAATGAATCCCCTTGCCAAATTCTCCTGGATGTACTGAGACATAGCCTCCGTCTCTGGGAGAGACAATGGGTAGACTCGACCCCGGGGAGGCTCAGCACCAGGCAGGAGGTCAATAGGACAGTCATAGGGGCGGTGAGGCGGAAGAGTCTCCGCAGCCCTTTGGAGAACATGTCCGCATAGGGCCAATATTGCTTGGGGAGAGAGGAGAGATCTGTGGGTACCTCAGTTGTAGCAACCTGAATGCATTCCCTCTGACATCTACCCCACAAGATTTATTCCATCCCAAAATCCTGCCTGTGGACCACTCAATATGAGGAGAGTGGTACCGTGGCCAAGGTATCCCTAACAGGACCTCATCAATTCCCTCAGGAATGACGAGCAGAGATATTATCTCCTGATGAGATGGCGACATGGATAGAGTAAACGTGATGGTCTGGTGTGTAATTTGTGAGGGCAGTGTTGACCCATTCACCACTCGTACGGTCACTGGTTGGGCGAGCATCACCAGAGGTATTGCGTGTCATTGGGCGAAGGCAGAAGACATAAAATTGCCCTCCGCCCCGGAGTCCACGCAAAGCTCTACCGAATGAGTGGATGGGCCAATGGTAATTGTCCCCTTAAAGGACAATTTGGAGGCAAACGTCGCCGTGTCTAGTGAACCTCCACCCACTACCACTAGACGCTGACGTTTCCCCGACCGCTGAGGACATCTGGTGGCAAAATGTCCTGACTGCCGGCAAACATGACAGACCCTAAGTGCACGAGTAACCGGGACTTAGGTCCCGCTCGTGGCAACTCCATGGCCTCATGTGACTCGATTGACTGAACCGGAGATTCCAAAGGTTTGGCGAAGGTGGGAGCCAGCCGAAACCTCTGCCTACACTGGGCTCGCTCTAACCTCCGCTCGTGAAAACGGAGGTCAATACGAGTAGATACAACTATTAACTCCTCCAGTGTGGCGGGAATCTCCCTAGCAGCCAGAGCGTCCTTAACATGGTCAGTCAGCCCCCTCCAAAATATAGGGATAAGGGCTTTATCCAACCACTCCAGCTCAGATGCTAAGGTGTGGAAGTGGACGGCAAAATGGCTGACCAAGGACAAGCCCTGAGTCAATGCCAACAGTTGGAGCGCCGTATCATGGGTAACTCGAGGTCCTAAAAAGACCTGTTTCAGAGTGCTCAGAAACAGCGGAGCACTCTGCACCACATGATCACCACGCTCCCACAGTGGCGTAGCCCACTCCAACGCCCTGTTTGACAGGAGGGACATAATGAATCCCACGTTTGCCCGCTCTGTAGGGAAACGTGCAGCCAGAAGCTCGAGGTGTATTGAGCACTGACTCACGAAACCCCTACAAGATTTGCCATCACCAGAGAATTTTTCTGGCAGCGGGAGGCGAGATAGGGTCGGAACAGGAGTGGCAGTGGACAAAGTTGCTGCAGCCACGCTAGCAGCCTGAACAGCTACTGCGGTAACATCCACAGCTGAGGTTGTGCGCTCGAGAGCCGCCAACCTACCCTCCAGCTGCTGGATGTACCGCAAAGATTGCTGTTTGTCCGCCATTGCTAGCCAGACCCTGGCGCTAGTATTATGTTAGGTTACGTTCACATTTGCGTTGTTGGGCGTTGCGTCGGCGATGCATAGGCGACGCAACACACAACGCATGCAAAACGCATGCAAAATGCATTGTTTTGTGACGCATGCGTCCTTTTTTGCCATGTTTTTTGATGCACAAAAAATGCAACTTGCTGCGTCCTCTGCGCCCTGACGCTTGGGCAAAAAAAATGCATGCATCACAAAACGCAACACAACGCATGACCATGCCCCCCCATATTAAATATAGGGGCGCATGACGCATGCGACGTCGCGGCTGCGCCCGACGCAACGCAAATGTGAACGTAGCCTTAGGGCTAGCGAAACGCACTGAGTAAATATAGATGTTATTATTGGTGCGCTTGCAGCCCGGGGTCCACCGTGCAGGAGGAACCTGCTGCTAGCAAATGACGGCACTATATGACGGTTTAAGCGACCTCTGTTACTTCACAGAGTCGCACGGAAACAAGACGCTGTGCCTTGTTAACCCCACAGGAGTTCACAGCTAACTGCCGAGCTGAAGGCAGTCTGTGGTCACACACACATACAATCTCCTCACCGGAGAAGCCGGTATTCTAGGGGCTTATTTCAGCCGGGGCCCTAGATCCACACACACAATCTCCTCGGCGGAGGTGCTGGCATTCTAGGGGCTTATTTCAGCCGAGTCCCTGAACACACACATAAATGTGACCACACTGGCGCATGCACAAAACTGATTCAATACTAGCGCATGGCCATGCGGTCATGAGAACCTTAAATAGCTGCAGCAAGAACAGGACCTTCCTAGAAGGACCAATGAGAGGCTGCTACAGAGCCTGAGCACCTTCAGGACCTTCTTGGAGGACCAATGGATTTAGCTGCAGTATCTGAACATGTGACCCTCGATCTCCACTGAGAGTTCTTACTCTGGGCATGCTCAGAACGAGAAAAGCAGGACTTAGTCCCAGAAGTGTCTGCTCACCGCTGCCCAGTACTGGCTTTAATGGCAGAAGCTGGAAAAGCAGCAGTAACCCTTTGGACAGAGTCAGACTGAGCAAGACACTGGGACCGACGCCTCCGCTGAGCAGGCTCCATTGCAGCTGGAGAAGGATGGGAGACCACAGCGGAGATGGCTCGAGATTCCCCCTGTGCAGAGGCGGGACCTCAACCCCCAACAAACACCTCCTTTTCTTCTCCCTTCCCTCTCCCCCCGGTGTCCACCATGTTGGGCATATTTAAACTGACACAACGCCTTAGAGAGTATGGGAACTTATCCCCAGGTGGCTGTTTGTAATTATCAATAATGAAAGGACCTTGACTTGCTTTAAAGAGGGATTTAGGGTATGTGCACACGTCAGGATTTCTTGCAGAAATTTCCTGAAGAAAACCAGAAATTTTCTGCAAGAAATCTGCATTTTTTTTGCGTTTTTTTCCCGTTTTTTTTGCATTTTTTTTAGCATTTTGCAAGCGAAATTAGCTTGCAGAATGCTAAAGTTTTCCAAGCGATCTGTAGCATCGCTTGGAAAAGTGACTGACAGGTTGGTCACTCTTGTCAAACATAGTGTTTGACAAGTGTGACCAACTTTTAACTATAGATGCTGCTTATGCAGCATCAATAGTAAAAAGATTCATGTTAAAAATAAAAAAATAAAAAAATGGTTATACTCACCCTCTGCAGACAGCCGATCCTATAGATGGTGTGTGCGTGCAGGACCTTCGATGACGTCACGGTCGCGTGACCCAGACGTCAACGCAGGTCCTTCACACAGAGCATCTATAGGAACGGAAGCGGCAGCATGCACCGCTGAGAGGCGGGAAGACTCCGGGGGCCATCGAAGGTGAGTATATGACTTTTTTTTATTTTAATTCTTTTTTTTTTTTTACCAATTATATGGTGCCGAGTCCATGGAGGAGAGTCTCCTCTCCTCCACCCTGGGTACCAACCGCACATAATCTGCTTACTTCCCGCATGGTGTGCACAGCCCCGTGCGGGAAGTAAGCAGATCAATGCATTCCTAGGTGTGCGGAATCCCCGCAATTCCGCAAATTTAATGAACATGTTGCTTTTTTTTCCACGATGCAATTTTTTCGCGGAAAAAAATGCAACATTTGCACAAGAAATGCAGAATACACTGTTAATAATAGGAGGCATACGTAAGCGTTTTTTTCGTGTTTTTATCACGTTTTTAACGCGAAAAATACTGAACGTGTGCACATGGCCTTATTGTTCTGGGATATTTAGGGAAGGGATTATTTTCACCTATTATCCTCAACTATTACCAGATAACGGTCATGATATAATGTAAATTGTGTGCAGGGTGCTCCAACCATTTCGGTGTTTTTTTCTGCAACACATCTATTTACATTGTCTGTGCTTTTAATACTTTTATGTATTGTAACAAATTCAGTTTTTCTATATTTGTTATCAAAACTCTAGTATTCTCCAGTGTTTTTGCATTGTTAGTTATGGAGGTAAACATAGTTACCTAGTATTATGCATGGGTCACACTATGAGTCTGGAAATTGGGATATTAGTGGCTATCTATACATGTAGCCAAACACTATAGTCTAATTTTATATTATCCCTTCTTCACATTATGAACAATGAAAACATTAAAAAGTTTAAGAGTTTTGCTGCCTTTTGTTACTGTATTTGTCTTTTTACTAGGTGTCGTCTAGAGAAGTAGCTGAACAAACCAATTGCCTCTTCATCAGACTTTTCCCTGGAGTAATGCTTTTAAAATCAGAGAACCTATTGTATATCATATATTGGTTTACTTAATAATAAGTTAAGTTGATGATAATGATAAGTTAAGTAATTACATGCCATTTGTCTACTTGAAGGTGTCAAATTAATTTATGCCTTTTTAAAATGTTTCCAGATAAATTTTTACTTACCAAGAATGACTACTAGACTATATTTTATCGCTTTCATTTTGGCCTTTGATATGAGTCCTCGATGACTGTAACTAGCAGAGAATTTCCCATCTAGGAGAAAGATTACTAAGAGTTAACATTACATGAAGAATTAATGTTTTTATGCATAAAACAGTTAATATAATTTACATCTGTGACAGATAAATCAGTGAATATAGGTTCAAAATTGTGTGTTGTCTAATGTTTTAATATTTCTTTGAAATTGCATGACAGAAAGTCCTTGTTCTTACTATATATCTGTGGGATATACCTCTTTGTTGGTCAGATGTAAGGGATTTTGTAGCATTCTAGTTCCTAAAAAGACATACATGTAATAGTCTTTCCATCACCTTCATCTAATAAAGTCCCCTGTGCTGGCCCCTATTTTTGTAATAATTTCCCCATTCCTCTCCTCTTTCTGTAATAATGTCCCTCATCTTGACCATCATGATGTAATAATGTATCTTATCCTATGCTCCTTTCTGTTATAATATCCCTTGTCCTGAGCCTCTTTGTGTTATTATGTCCCCCATTCTTGGCCTTTCCTGGTAAAATGTCCCCCCTCATGGTCCTACCATAATGACCCCCATCATGGACCCCATTCTGGTATAATAACCTCCATCTTGGGCCCCATTTTAATTTAATGACTCCAATCCTAAGCACCTTCCTTGAATAAAGACCCTCATCCTGAACCTGATTCTGAAATACTAACCCCTATCCTGGGCACCTTCCTTGTTTAATGTCCCCCATCCTGGACCCCATTCTGGTATAATGATCCCATCCTTGACCTAATTCTGGTATAATGGTCCCCATCCTGGGCACCTTCCTAGTATAATGACCCCATTGTGGTATAATGTCCATTTTCTTTTCCAAAACATTAAAAACCAAACTATTTTTCTTACTTTCCTCCTCTCCCACAATAGGCAGTCTCCTCTTCTGTAACTGACAGCTGACTTCAGTGTGTCGGCACAGGAAGCGCATGATGTCACTGTCATGTGCCACTTGTGACTGGCATGCTAACGTCAGCTGCTTTACCTCTAATTGGCCATTGGAGTGCATTGCAGTGCAGAGAGCTGAAGGGTCCCTGTACTGCAATAGACTTCAGCTGAATATGCGTCCTTTGACGCACATTTAGCTCAAGTAGTCACTGGCCTCAGCAGGCCCCATTCCTGCATGGTCTGTGTTATGGTCACAATCTCTGTGACCGAGACGGTTATGCCCCTGGGTCTGTCTCTTAGTGTATAAGTAGGTACGAAGACTACTTCATTTAGAAAAAAAATTCACTGGGGAACATAATTTTCATTAGCTTTTGTCTGACAGTTGTTTACTAGTAAATTTATGCTTTTGAATCCAAAAGTGACCCAAGTTTTCCTCTATCACAACTTTTTAAGTTACATGATACCCTCCGTTTGTCTCCAAAAATTGTACAAAATGTACACACAATGGAAAATGCAAAAAATAACCAGGCAGTAATGTTTATTTAAGGGGAACTTGTCACCCTCAAAATCAAAGATGAGCTAAGCTCACCAGCATCAGGGGCTTATCTACAGCATTTTGTAATGCTGTAGATAAGCCCATGATGTATCCTGAATAATGAGAAAAAGAGGTCAGATTATACATACCCAGGGGCGGTCCCGCTGCGGTCCGGTCCGATGGGCGTCGCGGTCTGGTCCAGAGCCTCCCATCTTCATAGGATGACGTCCTCTTCTTGTCTTCACGCTGCGGCTCCAGTGCAGACGTACTTTGTCTGGCCTGTTGAGGGCAGAGTAAAGTACTGCAGTGCGCTGGGGCCGGGCCTCTCTGACCTTTCCCTGCGCCTGCGCACTGCAGTACTTTGCAGTGCAAATTGCATTTTTCAAACTTTGAGTGATTATCCCTTTAATCCAGATAGTCACCCCATAGTAAAACATTAATAAATAATATTTCCCTCATGTCTGCTTTACATCAGTACCATTTGTAAAATGTTGTTTTACTTTGTTAGCATTTTAGAAGGTTTAAAAATGTAGTAGTCATTTTTCATTTTTTTCAAGGAAATTTACAAAACTTATTTTTTTAAGGGACCTATTAAGTTTTGAATTGATCTTGGGGGTCTTATAAATTGGAATCCCCCCAAAAGTGATTCTATTTTAAAAACGGCACCCCTCATCATATTCATAATTGCTTTCAGGTAGTTTATTAACCCTTCAGGTGTTTTTCAGGAATTAATGCAAAGTGGCATAACAGGAATGAAGAAATTGATTTTTACCACGTAAATGTTGCTGACTTCCGAACAGGCCGCTATAGCCGGCAGACTTTAAGGCTATTATTGGCCATGAATTGCCATGGCAAACATCAGGACCAAACAATCAAGATCTCAGGATGCCAATGGGGTTGAAGTGGGAGCGTCCAAACTCTGTTAGCCATCTAGATACTATAGTCATTATTGAGAGCAGCATTTAAGGAGTTTAAATAACTATAGTTGCCGTGACTGCCACTAGGAATTTCAGGGCTCCATACTGGCAAACTTTTCAGGGCCCCCTTGAGACTCCGCCCAGGCTCCACCCCAGCCCTACCTCCAACCCTCGAACTGTCCACAGTCCCACAGCTCTGTCTTGGAAAAACTCCACTTCTGCACCACATCTTCACCAATCACACATTAACAGTTCCCATCACCAGATCACACATATAGCCATCAGCTTTTGTTCTGGCCAAAATATTTTATAAGCTGCCACCACGACAAGTGTTGTGAATTCTGCTTTTGGGCTCCCTCCGGTGGTTGTAGGTGGTAATGCAGTTGCCCCTGAGTTGCAGTCCTGGTCAGGTGTATCTGCTGATTGCAGTTCTGACTGGGGTATTTAGGTGTGCAGGATTCATTAGTCCTTGCCAGTTGTCAATTGTTGTTGGGAGGTGTTGGACCTCTGCTTGGTTCCTCCTGCCTTTCTGCCAAATCAGCAAAGATAAGTGTCTGGGTTTTTTTTCCTGTGGCACACATGCTATGTGCTTCACAATTCAGTGCTATTCTTTGTGTTTTCTTGTCCAGCTTAGATTGTGTCAGTATTTTCTCAGTCTTGTTGGATTCTCTGGAGTGGCAGATATACATTCCATGTCTTTAGTTAGATTGTGGAACATTTTGTATTATCTGCTGTGGATATTTTTGGAAGGGTTTTACTACTGACCGCCTAGTAATCTGTCCTATCCCTTCCTATTTAGCTAGAGTGGCCTCTTTTGCTAAATCCTGTTTTCTACCTGCGTGTGTCTATTCTTCTCCTACTCACAGTCATTATTCGTGGGGGGCTGCCTATCCTTTGGGGGTCTTCTCTGAGGCAAGGTAGCATTCCTATTTCCATCTATAGGGGTATTTAGTCCTCCGGCTGTGTCGAGGTGTCTAGGGTTTGTTAGGCACACCCCACGGCTACTTCCAGTTGCGGTGTTAGTTCAGGATTTGCGGTCAGTACAGGTTCCACCGACTCCAGAGAAAGTTTCATGCAGCTCCAAGGTCACCAGATCATAACAGACAAGGTACACTCCACTGGCTGGTCTCTACTTTACTGTAACCTATTAAACATTTGATAAAATATCCAATACAATTTGGGTATATTTTTATTTATTTTTCAATGTTTAAAATAACCAATAATATCACATACAAGGGACAAATACCATCGCACCATAATCAGACACCATATTACCACCACATAGTGACCTATAATGCCACATACAAGGGACAAATACCACCGCACCATGTCCAGATCACATATTACCACCACATAGTGACCAATAATACCACATACAAGGAACAGATACCACCACACCATGACCAGACCACATATTACACCACATAGTGACCAAATAATAGCACATACAAGGAGCAAATACCACCACACCATGACCAGACACCATATTACCACCACATAGTGACTGATTATTACAATACTGGTCATTAATAAAAAAACACAATATTAATATCACCATGAGTGCCATTATACACAGGAGCTCTGTACTTAATAATATAATTTTTAAAATAATCTGTATTTTATATAGCACTAACATATTCTGCAGCGCTTTACACACATTATCAGCACTGTCCCCATTAGGGCTCACAATCTAAATTCCCTATCAGTATGTCCTTGGAATGTGGGAGGAAACCAGAGAACCCGGAGGAAATCCACACAAACACGGGAAGAACATACAAACTCCTTGCAGATGTCCTTGGTGGGATATGAACCCAGGACTCCAGCCTGCAAGGCTGTAGTGCTAACCACTAAGCCACCATACTTACTTAGTATGCAGTGTCTGTGTACAGGTAATACAGTGATCGCCAGTCACATTATACACACAAGCGCTGTATATATTGTACAGGTTATACAGTGATCAATGACATTGTACACAGGACCTCTCTATATAGTATCATTGTAAAGGTAATACAGTGATCACTGGTGACATTGTACACAGGTCCGCTGTATATAGTATACAGTGTATAGTGTCAGTGTACAGGTAACACACTGACTCACCAGTGATGTCTCTAGGTGAAGTCCTTCATCTTCACTTTTCATCTTCATCCAGCACAGACCGCCATAACTTCTTCCATCAGGACTCGTCTCTGCAGGAAATGACACAGTTATGTACAGCTCCGCTTGCAGGTCACATTACTTAAGTTTTTCCCAACTTCTAAACTACATCAGATGAAGAAATAAAGGTGACATAGTGTCGCTCTGCACAGTAACAGGACCGTCCCCCATTTAAAACAGTATCCTCAAAAGATAAAATAAATACATCACTGCAGTAGTAATATCCCTTGTAATAATATCCCCTATCCTGGCCCCAGGTATCTCATTCCTGGCTATAGCCATATGTTCTCCCATCCTGCCCTCATGAGTATTCATTCTGTCCCCATATGATCTCCCCATCCTGCCTCATCTGTCCCATGATCCTGCCCTATATGTCCAATGATCCTGCCCCATCTTTTCCATGATCCTGCCCCATCTGTCCCATGATCCTTCTCCATCTGTCTCCATTGTATCCATCCTGCCCCATGTGTCTCCATCATGCCTTATGTCACCATCCTGCCCCATGATCCTGCACCATGTGTCTCCATCCTGCCCCATGATCCTGTCCTATCTATCTCCATTCTGCTCCATCTCTCTCCATCCTTCACCATCTGTCTCCATCCTGCCTCTTATTCCTGCCTCATCTGTCTCCATTCTGCACTGTGTCTCCATTATGCACCCTGTGTCTCCATCCTGCACCCTGTGTCTCCATCCTGCCCCCGTGTCTCCATCCTGCCCCCGTGTCTCCATCATGCACCCTGTGTCTCCATTCTGCCCCGTGTCGCCATCCTGCACCCATGTCTCCATTCTGCACCCTGTGTCTCCATCCTGTACCCTGTGTCTTCATCCTGCCCCCTGTGTCCTGCCTCCTTTGTCTCCATTCTGCCCCGGGTCACCATTGTGCCCCATGTCTCCATTCTGCCTTGTGTCTCCATCCTGCCGCCATGTCTCTATTCTGCCCCATGTCTCCATTCTGCCCCGTTTTCCATCCTGCCCCATGTCTCCATCCTGCCCACTGTGTCTCCATCCTGCCCACTGTGTCTCCATCCTGCCCACTGTGTCTCCATCCTGCCCCATGTCTCCATCCTGCCCCCTGTGTCTCTAGTCTGCCCCTTGTCTCTATTCTGCCCTGGGTCTCCTTTCTGCACTGGGTCTCCTTTCTGCACTGGGTCTCCATTCTGCCCCGTGTCTCCATTCTGCCTTGTGTCTCCATTCTGCCCTGTGTCTCCATTCTGCACTGTGTCTCCATCCTGCCCCATGTCTCCATCCTGCCCCATGTCTCCATTCTGCCCCGAGTCTCCATTCTGCCCCCTGTGTCTCCATTCTGCTCCCTATGTCTCCATCCTGCCCCCTGTGTTTCCATCCTGCCCCATGTCTCCATTGAGCCCCGTGTCTCCATTCTGCCCCATGTCTCCATTCTGCCCCCGTGTCTCCATCCTGACCCATGTCTCCATCCTGCCCAGTGTCGCCATTCTGGCTCATGTCTCCATTGTGCCCTGTGTCTCCATTCTGCCCCATGTCTCCTTCTTGCCATGTGTCTACATTCCACCCCCTTGTCTCCATCCTGCCCCCTGTGTCTCCATTGTGCCAGGAGAAAGGAAAAAAAAGATCTTGTTCCAGCTCCATATCTGTAAAATTCAGGCTTAAAACTTTATTTTGCCAATTTAAAAGCAGTGGAAATATGCTCTCCAGAAGCACAGCGGGACAAGAGCTATGCGTTTCGATCACTAAAGATCTTTATCAAAGCTTCCTGAATTTTACAGATATGGAGCTGGAACAAGTTCTTTTTTTTTCCTTTCTCCTGTGACTACGTTGATCAGCATTGAGTTCCTTGCACCTGCGGTGGTTACTCGGTGAGCTGGCTTTACTTACTATAGTTGTCTCCATTGTGCCCCATGTCTCCATTCTGCCTTGTGCCTCCATCCTGCCCCATGTCTCCATTCTGCCCCTTGTCTCCATCCTGCACTGTGTCTCCATCCTGCCCCATGTCTCCATCCTGCCCTGTGTCTCCATCCTTCCCTGTGTCTACATTCTGCCCCATGTCTCCATCCTTCCCCCTTTGTTTCCATCCTGCCCCCTGTGTTTCCATCCTGCCCCCTATGTCTCCATTATGTTCCCTGTGTCTCCATTCTGCCCCTGTCTCCATCCTGCCAGCGAAAAATATTCCAGCTTGCCGCTTTCAATAAAAATAAAAACTTCCGATTGGCTGGTGGCTTTTAACTATTGCCGTGCAGACCCAGATTGCAATAGAGTTTAACTGAAAATGTGTTTTGGACACAGGTTCAGTTACTGCACTGGCAGAAGCCTGCCACTGGGGCCCAATGAGCAGAAGAGACAGGGCCCAATGCGGGCCCCCCTCCACTCATCAGACCCCATACGCTAGTCAGGGAAGTAATGCCCTGATGGCAGCCCTGATAGTCGGTACCAACACAAATCATGGCAGATGCAGCATGTTGTCAGCGTACAGCTGACAGCTACAGTATTGCTAGTCTCTTATAACTCAGGTCAGTAAAAAGATGCATTGGTGGTCACTACGGGGTTATATCTTGGTGGAATCGTTCACCATGCTCATCACTGACCGCAGCAAGGTTTCAGGGAGGTTAGCAAGATGGCTATGTAGAAAATGCACCTTTAATGCTCATGTTACAACCAACCACTATGTAGCTCTGCAAGAGCTTTTGAACAATTTCAGTGTAAATGCTTGTGTAATTCCAAGAAACTCATTGAAAAGGTCTTTGAATTCTAACCAAGCATTCTTTTAGAGTTCTGTCCCAATAAAATGGTCATCTTTGATGAGCTGCTGAATTTGTGAATCATCAAACATACCGGCCTTTATTTTTTTAATGACAGGCTAAGAAATGCAAAAATGAGGTACTTGAAATTATCTCCATTGTTGGGCAAAACTTTAACAAAACACAAGTTCTTTCTGTCAACATGTGACTCATGTAGAATGTCTGAATCACCAGGTTTGAGGTCAGGTCTTGGAGGCCAATTCCTCTCCACCAATGCCTCTCATGAGCTCTGCTGTCCCACATGCACTGTAAACAAGAATTCTTGGCGTATCTGCATTGTTGACCAAGAAGTAAGCTTCAGCAAATAAGATGGACAAATTGTAACTGTGATATTACAGATCAATGATTCTCTTTATGTCTTTGATTAATTCACAAAAAGAAATTGAATAGTCAATTGGGACTGTACCAAATAAATTGCCATTGTGGAGGACACACTTTAAGCTCCTTTTTGAACTATTTATGAATAGAAATGAGCGAACCTTTTAAGGTTTTTTCAGTATGATTCGCCAAACGTTTAGACGTTCGCCAAACATGGGAGGCCAAACCAAACGTATACACCATAAGGAGTAAAAAAATCTTCCCAAACTTCTAAAATTAGAGGCAAACACCATGAAAAGTTATGTCAATTGACCCACAGTAGAAATTTTAAAATGGCACAGGAGCAGTCAGCCATGGGCTATGCATGAGGAATCATGGTCTGAGCCAATATGTACAGCTTTGAATTGAAGTTTCAATGAGGACCTGTTGGTTAAGGAACGGTGTAAGCCTTCTTTGCCGGGAGCAATGACACCTCATGCAACAGCTTTTTTTCCCAGCCATACTAAGATGGAACAAACATAAGTTTCATAAAGTACTAACGGTAGAAAAATCTAACGATAGTACACAGGTAGCTAACTAACTTGGATTCTCCACATTTCAAAAAATCATTGTCACATACCACTAAATTCATTCAGACAAAACAACAGTAATTTTCAGCATCTGACAAACCAAGCTAAGAAGAGGCAAAACGCTGCCATCCTTAGCACAACCAACATGCAAAACCAAGTAGGTGGGTGGAAAGAATGGGTACAAAATCTGTGTCTGAGGGTAAAACCACTGCCCTCTCCTCTGTGTTATGGCCATCCCATTCTGCTGTCCATGATGTAGGTGCTGATGCCTCCTGCCAACATCCTGCAGTTGCAGACACAACAGTCAGCAACCACCTCCAGTCCGTGGTCCTAGCACAGCTTTTAGTTGTCTCTGCCCCAGATGTTTAACAGGAAACAGAATTATCCACTCCCACCAACAGGCCCAAACGCTAAACACCAAAATTGCCAGATTGCTAGCCCTGGAAATGTTGCTGTTTATACTTGTGGGAACAGAGTCTTTCCGTGACCTTTTACAGTGCTCGATTCCCAGCTGCCACTATTATTGCCAGTGAGCCCTCCTCGTGTTACAGAAGCACGTATTGCAAAATATCAGCCATGCTCTGGCCAACGCAGTCACAGGGAAAGTCCACCTATCCACAGACACATTGATAAGTTCTTGTGGACAGGGATGCTACACTTCCCTGATGGCACACTTGGTTAACCTGTTGGAGTCTGGGATAGAGTCAGATACGGGGACATCAGACATCTTACTGACACCAAGAATAGCGGGTCCAACTTCCAACAGGGCTTCAGTCTCCTTGTATTCCAGTTCCTGTCTATCCTCCTTCTCATCATCATCTTTAGTGGAACTAGCCTCCCCCATCACTCCCCAGCTGGGAAGTCTGCAGCACTACCTTGGCAAAGTGGCAGCATTCTCTGCTAAAGCTCATCTGTTTAGGTAATAAAGCTCACAACACAGCCGAGCTGTTGAAAGGGATAAGAGAACAGAATGATCAGTAGCTCTCCTAGCTGAACCTCCAAACAGGTCTGGTTGTGTGCGTTAATGGGCGTAACTTGGTGGCAGCTTTAAAGCTCGACAAGCTGGTACACGTTCCAACATAGCCAATGTGCTGAACTTGGTTGTACAGTGGTTTTTAAAACATATTGTACCTACTTGCTAAGTGTCAGCGCACATTTCCAAAATTTATCTCAGACCTTTGACAGTCTAGCTTTGCTGCAGCAGCATTTTAATTTGCCTTGTCACTGACTAATTTGTTACTTGCCCACATGCTGTAATTCGACCTTTCATATGTTGGCAAGGCTTGGTGAGCAGCGGACAGCAGTATCTGAATTCCAGTTTATCAATGCCCATCAGAGTAACACTCAGCCCCCAAACTAAGCAACTGCCAAGTGGGTGTGGATCAATGACATATGTGATGTTCTTCAAAACTTTGAGTACTGCACCTTAATGGTGAGCGCTGATGATGCTGTTATCAGTGTAACCATCCTGATGCTTTGTTTATTAAAACGTTTGCTGCATAATCTCAAAGAGGAAGCTTTGAATGCTGATCAGGTGGCTATGGAGTAAGATTTTACAGTGGATGATGCCACACAGTCCAGCCTCACACAATATTTTAAGGCCATATTGAGTGATGACGAGGAACAGCAGGAGAAGGAGGAAGATGAGGAGGAACAAGAGTTTTTTTCTGAGCTACAGAAGGGACTCCAAACCCCAGTTTCATGCCTGTCCAGCATGGATGGCCTGAAGAGGTGGAGTAGCAGGAGGTGGCTATGCGTCATGAGGAGAAGATGATTAGTGTTCTACCTGGTGAGGACACTGAACGTTTGACTCTTTTTAGTCTGCCATACATGGCAGACTTCATGGCAAGATGCCTTTCCCAAGACCCTCGCGTTAAACAAATTTTGTCCAACATGAAATACTGGCTGTGCATCTTTCTTGAGCTACAGTGCAAGGAGAAATTTGCTTCTCTTACATCAGAGACAGACTTGCTAAAAAGATTACCCTCAAACAACATTGCTGGCAGAGGTCCCAGCTCTTTTCATCCACAAGGATTACAGGGGAGGGCCACGCACACCAGGTGCAACCAGGGCAATGTCAACCAACTTGGCCATTTTCATAAAACCGTCACATCAGCAAGGGCTATCTATGAGTGTAACTATGACGACGAGGGAGAAGTTGACCAAGATGGTGAAGGACTAAGTGACCATACCAGTGTTCTTCCTGATTCTTCAGTGCCCTTTAACTATTGGTTGTCCAAGCTGCACACTTGACCCAACCTCTCCTTGTATGCCTTGGAGGTGCTGCCATGCCCTGCCGCTAGTGTCTGAGAGTGTTTTTAGTTTGATGACTGGTGCAATCTTAACTGATAGGTGCACGTGCCTGTCAACAGACAATGGAGACAGGCTGACTCTTCTAAAATTGAACAAGGGATGGATTTCCTCCAACTTTGTAAGCCCTGCGAATGACAGCAACAAAGTATAAATGCAGGCCAAAAGTCTTTTTTTTGGAAATTGTCCATCCCATACAATCCAAACCCATTTTGTTCAGGAAATCCTCCTCCTCCGGCTTCTGCAATAAGTACTTCGTGGTCATCTATGTATATCCCATGTGGGTAAAGTTTTTTGACTTTTTGAAAACTTTACAAATTGTGCAATCGTAAAACCTGTACTCTCTAACTTTACCTCTTGTTTTGAAAACTTTGCAAACTGCGCAATGGTGAAACTTGTACTTTCTAACTCTACTTCTTGTAATAATTGCAAAATATATTGTGAGCACCCCATCATGGCTTCTTTAGTGTGTATGATACAGACCCCTTAGGGTAATCTTTGGAAACCTTTATACATTGTGAAATGGTCAAATTTCTACTCTCAATCTCTATATATTCTATTATTATCAGGGGTGGATTAAGGGTAGCCAGGGCCCCGGGCTGTTCAGACACTGTGGGCCCCCCCGGTCATGTGACGGGGGGGTCATATTATACCCGAACCAGATTATTCCAGAAAAATGGCCGGGCCCTACTCTACTGTAACCTATTAAATATTTGTTAAAATCTGCAATATAATTTAGGTATATTTTGACCAATAATATCACATACAAGGAACAAATACCACCGCGCCATGACCAGACCACAAATTACAAACACAGTGATCGAATAATATCACATACAAGGAACAAATACCACCGCACCAGGTCAAGACCACATATTACCACCACTTGGTGACCAAATAGCACATTCAAGGGACAAATACCACAACACCATTTCCAGACCACATATTACCACCACATAGTGACTGAATACTACAATACTGATACTGATCAGTAATAATAAAAAAAACAAAACACAATACTATCACCATAAGTGCCAGTATTCACAGGAGATCTGTACTTGGCATGCAGTGTCTGTGTAGAGGTAATATAGAGATCACTGGTGGGTGACATTGTACACAGGACCTCTGTATATAGTATAGTGTATAGTGTCAATGTATAGGTAACACTGACTCACCAATGACGTCTCTAGGTGAAGTCCTTCATCTTTCATCCAGCACAGACCGCCATCATTTCTTCCAGCCAGGACTCGTTTCTGCAGGAAATGACACAGTTATCTCGAGCTCTGCTTGCAGAACACATTACTTAATTTTTCACAACTTCTACATTACACATGGAGAAAAAAAGGCGATATAGAGTCACTCTGCCCAGTAATAGGACCGCCCCCCCCATTTAAAACAGTATACTCAAAAAATAAAATAAATACATCACTGCAGTAATAATATCCCTTAATTAGCCCCTATGGTAATAATATTCCCCACCCTGGCCCCGTGTGTCTCATTCCTGGCTCCTGCAATATGTTCTCCCATCCTGCACTCATGAGTATCCATTCTACCCCATGTGATCTCCCCATCCAGCCCCATCTGTCTCCATCGTATTCTCCTGCCCCATGTCTTTCATTCTGCCCCGTCTCTACATTCTGCCCATGCCTCCAATCCTGCCCCCAGTGTGTCCAGCAATCTGCCCCAGTGTGTCCAGCATATTACCCCCAGTGTGTCCAGCAATCTGCCCCAGTATGTCCAGCATATTGCCCCAGTAACCAGCAATCTGCCCCAGACAGTGTCTCCAGCAATCTGCCCCAGTGTCTGACTCCAGCATATTGCCCCCAGACAGTGTGTTCAACAATCTGCCCCAGTATGTCCAGCATATTGCCCCAGTGTGTCCAGCAATCTGCCCCAGTGTCTCCAGCATTGCCCCCAGTGTGTCCAGCAATCTGCCCCAGTGTCTCCAGCATTGCCCCAGTGTCTCCAGCATTGCCCCAGTGTCTCCAGCAATCTGCCCCAGTGTCTCCAGCAATCTGCCCCAGTGTCTCCAGCAATCTGCCCCAATGTCTCCAGCAATCTGCCCCAATGTCTCCAGCAATCTGCCCCAGTGTCTCCAGCAATCTGCCCCAGTGTCTCCAGCATTGCCCCCAGTGTCTCCAGCAATCTGCCCCAGTGTCTCCAGCAATCTGCCCCAGTGTCTCCAGCAATCTGCCACAGTGTCTCCAGCATTGCCCCCAGTGTCTCCAGCATTGCCCCCAGTGTCTCCAGCAATCTGCCACAGTGTCTCCAGCAATCTGCCCCAGTGTCTCCAGCAATCTGCCCCAGTGTCTCCAGCATTGCCCCCAGTGTGTCCAGCAATCTGCCCCAGTGTCTCCAGCAATCTGCCCCAGTGTCTCCAGCAATCTGCCCCAGTGTCTCCAGCAATCTGCCCCAGTGTCTCCAGCAATCTGCCCCAGTGTCTCCAGCATTGCCCCCAGTGTCTCCAGCATTGCCCCCAGTGTCTCCAGCAATCTGCCCCAGTGTCTCCAGCAATCTGCCCCAGTGTGTCCAGCAATCTGCCCCAGTGTGTCCAGCAATCTGCCCCAGTGTCTCCAGCAATCTGCCCCAGTGTCTCCAGCAATCTGCCCCAGTGTCTCCAGCAATCTGCCCCAGTGTCTCCAGCAATCTGCCCCAGTCTCTCCAGCAATCTGCCCCAGTGTGTCCAGCAATCTGCCCCAGTGTCTCCAGCAATATGCCCCAGTGTCTCCAGCAATCTGCCCCAGTGTCTCCAGCAATCTGCCCGTGTCTCCAGCATTGCCCCCAGTGTGTCCAGCAATCTGCCCCAGTGTCTCCAGCAATCTGCCCCAGTGTCTCCAGCAATCTGCCCGTGTCTCCAGCATTGCCCCCAGTGTGTCCAGCAATCTGCCCCAGTGTCTCCAGAAATCTGCCCCAGTGTCTCCAGCATTGCCCCAGTGTCTACAGCAATCTGCCCCAGTGTCTCCAGCAATCTGCCCCAGTGTCTCCAGCATTGCCCCAGTGTCTCCAGCAATCTGCCCCAATGTCTCCAGCATTGCCCCAGTGTCTCCAGCAATCTGCCCCAGTGTCTCCAGCATTGCCCCCAATGTGTCCACAGTCCACCGTTAGCTTATAAAAAAAAAAAAAAAAAAAAAAAACAGTCTCCTCACCTTACCAGCGCTCCATGCGGCGAGCTCCCTCCAGCCGCGCACACTCGCCGGCGACTGACAATGATGTCAGACGCCGGCGACGTGTGAGCTGCGGCCGACTTCAGCTGCCAGCCTCCAATTGGCTGGCTGGCGGCTGTTGTTAACTATTGAGGTGCGGGCGAGCGCCCGCACCTCAATAGGAAAGCGCCGCAGCGCCGGAAGGGGCCCGGTGAGCAGATGAGAAGGGGCAGATGCGGACCCCCTCTCTCTGCCCACCGGGTCCGGGGGGCGGGGCACACTCCGGCGAGATTATCAGAGGGTCAATCTGCGGTGGCCCAGGGCCCCTCCAAGCCACTGGGCCCTGGGCTACCGCCCATATTGACCCTCTGATAATCCGCCCCTGATTATTATAATTTTTCCATTGTGTTGCACTTCTCAGGGTCTTTTTAAGCGTGTATCTGGTAGCCTGATGTTGATTTTTGGGTCTGCACTTTTACATTTTGGAACATCAAAGCATTAATATGCTCCACGCAATTCTTCAGCTTTCAGCCTTACACAGAATAATATGCGTAATGAAACATGCTCTATATACGGGTGCTTCTCACAAAATTAGAATATCATCAAAAAGTTAATTTATTTCCGTTCTTCAATATAAAAAGTGAAACTCATATTCTTATATAGAGTCATTATAAAAAGAGTGATCTATTTCAAGTATTTATTTCTGTTAATGTTGATGATTATGGCTTACAGCCAATAAAAACCCAAAAGTCATTATCTCAGTAAATTAGAATAATTAACAAAAAACACCTGCAAAGGCTTCCTAAGCTTTTGAAAAGGTCTCTTAGTCTGTTTCAGTAGGCTACACAATCATGGGTAAATAATAACTTATCAGGCGTATCTGCATATTATAAACAATTATAATGTCAAAACCAGATACCCATCAATGCAGAGCACAGTGTGACCTATCATCACTAACGTTCACAATACCACCATGTAACAGATGATACTTTAGTCCCAATTAGTCAAAAAATACAAAATTTTTATTGTTTAAAATTTACAGACATAAGTGAAAGGGAATGAAAAACATAACCATAACCCTAAAAATGCTGTGCACAAAATAAGGGAGCACGCCTCCCTGGGCATCTATCTGGGTCTATAATACTAGTAGCTGGCCTCTCTCAATCATACTACATTTACCACCATATCTAAAAAGCCAGTCCTCTGTAAATCACCATTACCCACCATGATCACACCTCAAAATGGCTGAGCTTAATAATTCATTGGTATTACCTTTGGAATAATGTGGTCCAGATGTCCAGGGAGCGTGCGCCCACCCCAACGCACGTTTCAGTGAAGCACCTTCGCCCCCAGAAGAAGCAGAGGGCGAAACGCGCGTCAGGGCCCCGGAGGAGGACATCCACTAGTCTGGCACGTATAGGGTAAGGTGTTGGGTGTATTATGCAAGTACGGGCTTTTTCCAGGTTATTACCTTGGCCTTCACTTTCGGACTCATCAGCTTATGGTTTTTGATATGCTGTCTGGCACTCGTTATACCCTTGCGTGATAGGTATAGGTTTTACATTATATAATTATATAATTAAATAATACAATAAGATGGGGCTTTTTGTCTGCTTTAAGGTGTTACCTTACCTTGCTCGTTGATATTGATACTATATTTATTGATTTATCTATACGTGCTATGTTGTGGATGGATGTTCCCCTCTGACTTGGGGTTATTGTTCGTGTTCAAATATTTGAGCAGTTACTTGGATCTTTTATATGTTTTCAATAAATATTACATTTTAAATGATCTTGTGATTGGTGAGCTTCATTGAGTTAGCTACTGAACAGTTGCTTCTTTGGCTGTATATGTCTAGAGAAGTACCAATATTTTTGTAGCTGAGGACGCCTTTGTGTTTCATGTGCTTTCAAACCAGCCTGGGCTTCCACATATCACCTCAGCAGTGCCACAGGCTGATCGCCTCCATGTCACGCCACATTGGTGTAGTAATTGAGTGCATGCACTGAGAGTACATTTCAGTAGGCCAACATTTCATATTTTAAAATCACTTTTTCAAGCTGGTGTTATAAAGTATTCTAATTTACTGAGATATTGACTTTTGGGTTTTTATCAGCTGTAAGCCATAATCATTAACATTAACAGAAACAAACTCTTCAAATAGATCACTCTGTTTGTATGACCCTTTATAATATATGATTTTCACTTTGTGTATTGAAGAACTGAAATAAATTAACTTTTTAATGATATTCTAATTTTGTGAGAATCACCTGTAGATGCTGCCAGCTTAAATTTCTAACCCACACGTCCCTTTAAAAAGGGAAATTCGACATAGTACATCTGTTAGCGTACACCATATACCGCTCAAATAAGCAGCACCCCAGTTGGTGGGCAGAACGCTTGGGTAAAAAATCAGTGTTTGACCGTGAAACCACTGGCATTTCACTTGTGTTACGCCCTTCCCATTCTGCTGTCCTGGAAGGAGGCATTGATGCCGCCTGTCCACAACCTGCAGTTGCTCAGACACAAAAGTTAGTAACCATGTCCAGTTCGTTATCCCAGTGCAGCGTTCTGTTTTCCCTTGTCAGCATATACAGTTAGGTCCATATATATTTGGACAGAGACAACATTTTTCTCATTTTGGTTATAGACATTACCACAATGAATTTTAAACAAAACAATTCAGATGCAGTTGAAGTTCAGACTTTCAGCTTTCATTTGAGGGTATCCACATTAAAATTGGATGAAGGGTTTAGGAGTTTCAGCTCCTTAACATGTGCCACCCTGTTTTTAAAGGGACCAAAAGTAATTGGACAGATTCAATAATTTTAAATAAAATGTTCATTTCTAGTACTTGGTTGAAAACCCTTTGTTGGCAATGACTGCCTGAAGTCTTGAACTCATGGACATCACCAGACGCTGTGTTTCCTCCTTTTAGATGCTCTGCCAGGCCTTCACTGCAGTGGTTTTCAGTTGCTGTTTGTTTGTGGGCCTTTCTGTCTGAAGTTTAGTCTTTAACAAGTGAAATGCATGCTCAATTGGGTTGAGATCAGGTGACTGACTTGGCCATTCAAGAATATTCCACTTCTTTGCTTTAATAGACTCCTGGGTTGCTTTGGCTTCATGTTTTGGGTCATTGTCCATCTGTAGTATGAAACGACGACCAATCAGTTTTGCTGCATTTGGCTGGATCTGAGCACACAGTATGGCTCTGAATACCTCAGAATTCATTTGGCTGCTTCTGTCCTGTGTCACATCATCAATAAACACTAGTGACCCAGTGCCACTGGCAGCCATGCATGCCCAAGCCATCACACTGCCTCCGCCGTGTTTTACAGATGATGTGGTATGCTTTGGATCATGAGCTGTACCAAGCCTTCGCCATACTTTTCTCTTTCCATCATTCTGGTAGAGGTTGATCTTGGTTTCATCTGTCCAAAGAATGTTCTTCCTGAACTGTGCTGGCTTTTTTAGATGTTTTTTAGCAAAGTCCAGTCTAGCCTTTTTATTCTTGACACTTATGAGTGGCTTGCACCGTGCAGTGAACCCTCTGTATTTACTTTCATGCAGTCTTCTCTTTATGATAGATTTGGATATTGATACGCCGACCTCCGGGAGAGTGTTGGTCACTTGGTTGGCTGTTGTGAAGGGGTTTCTCTTCACCATGGAGATTATTCTGCGATCACCCACCACTGTTGTCTTCCGTGGGCGCCCAGGTCTTTTTGCATTGATGAGATCACCAGTGCTTTCTTTCCTTCTCAGGATGTACCAAACTGTACATTTTGCCACTCCTAATATTGTAGCAATTTCTCGGATGGGTTTTTTCTCTGTTTTCACAGCTTAAGAATGGCTTGTTTCACCTTCATGGAGAGCACTTTTGACCGCATGTTTACTTCATAGGAAAACCTTCCAAATGCCAGCACCACACCTCAAATCAACTCCAAGCCTTTTATCTGCTTAGTTGAGAATTACATAATGGAGGGATTGCCCACACCTGTCCATGAAATAGCCTTGGAGTCAATTGTCCAATTACTTTTGGTCCCTTTAAAAAACAGGGTGGCACAGGTTAAGGAGCTGAAACTCCTAAACTCTTCATCCAATTTTAATATGGATACCCTCAAATGAAAGCTAAAAGTCTGAACTTCAACTGCATCTGAATTGTTTTGTTTAAAATTAAATTGTGGTAATGTCTATAACCAAAATGAGAAAAATGTTGTCTCTGTCCAAATATATATGGACCTAACTGTATGTATGTTCACAAATTGTTAGTTAGATAGGGCATACATATTCATTAGCACTTTACATTTTACGGTGCTGGACAAAGACCATTGCTGGCTTTTCCAGGCTCCTAAATTAAACTTTTTTCTCTTTATTAAACTGTCGCTTCCCTTACATTTTCCAAATTTGGGTCCTTGCAAAAAAATGGTGGTGGGGCATTGGCCAGTTTCTGAACATTTTAAGCACATCTAAGAGACTGGTTAATACGCTCCATAGAACTATAAAGGCCGCAGTCTTACACTTGTTGGAGCATGGTCATTGCCACAATATGGCCTTTACTTGAGCTCTGTAGCACTGCCTGTGACCTGAGTACTACACTCCACAGACGTCGACACTCTCTGGGACAGATCTTGTAATTACTCCATTGTTGCTGAAAATCATGCAAAATATATATTCTGCCTTTTTTTTGGTAGTTTCCAGAAGAACTGTGCAGGCTTATGCCGATTGGTCAATGGCAGTGCTGTCTATATCCCTTGAGGAGGATGCTTCCAAGTAAAATGAGGCTATTACATGCTCCTGACATGGGTTTCAGGTCTGACAGTATTCAGAATTCAATTCTAATGCTTTTGGTGTCTGATAGAATCCAATTTACTGACATTGATCATACAGCTCCCCCAACTCCTGTATTATATTCACCTTTCAGTTGCTTCACCCACTATGACAATGGCTCCATTGTGATCCAGTGGCCAAAATGAACTGTGGACTTGGAGCTTACAAAACTCAGCTTTCAGAGCATCTGCTGGCCCTGTGAAAATGTGAAGCGAGGGACGCATAATGACAGCGGTGGACATGGTGTTGGTGGTCGTGGTGGGTGAAGGCCAAAATCCAAATGCTCATGTTTGAACTGGCATTGTAAAGGGATGTGGAATATGTATTCCACTATCCTGCTAACTATTTGCAATGAGGGAGGGACCTCCCAAATGTGGAAGTGAGAGCTCTCCCAAAAGAATTATACAGGGCCACCTGAGGGACCTTCCCAAACTCATGTTTCACGGCACCTGATGCCCCCCTGAAAATTTGAAATGAGAGCCACATATCGACATGGTGGTGGACATGGTGGTGGTGGTTGCGGGCGAAGCCCAACAAAATTCAAATGAACATGTTTGAACTGGCATTGTAAAGGGATGGGGAATATGAATTCCACTATCTTGTTAACTATTTGGAATGAGGGAGGGACTGCCCAAATGTAGGAGTGAGAGCTCTCCCAAATGTATGATACAGGGTGACCTGAGGGCCCTTAGCAAACTCAAGTTTCACGGAACCTGCTGGCCCTCTGAAAATGTGAAGCAAGGGCCCCATAATGACATGGTTGTGGACATAGTGATGGTGGTGGGCAAAGCCCAAATTTCAAATGGGCATGTTTTAATTGGCATTGTATTGGGATGGGGAATATGTATTCCACTATCTTGCCAATTATTTGGAATGAGGGAAGGACCTCCCAAATGTAGGAGCGAGAGCTCTCTCAAATGTATGATACAGGGCCACCTGAGGGGCTTTCCAAACTCAAGTTTCACGGCACCTACTGGCCTTTTGAAAATGTGAAGCGAGGGCTGCATAATAACTTTGCAGTGGACATGGTGATGGTGGCGGGCGAAAATTTAAATGGTCATGTTTTAACTGGCATTTTAAAGGGATGGGAAACATGTATTCCACTATCTAGCTATCAATTTGGAATGAGGGAGGAACCTCCCAAATGTAGGAGTGAGAGCCCTCACAAACGTAAAAGGAAAAACTAAAGCCAAAATGCTCCATGTAAACATATGCTAAAGGAGAGGGATCATTTTTTTGTATTATTTTTATTGTGCATTATATACATGTAGTTATGAAGGAAAAATGTTTCTTAGCATTTTACCCTTTAAAAAAAAATAGGTTTGGTTTGGTAGGTCTTTTTATAGAACCGGTGCAATGTCTGACAACATTATTCCCAGATACCATATATGAGTCAGAAAGTCATGCAGGCATCTTCTCCATGCTGTTCCCATTTAGTTTTAGCTCTTTCCCATCCATTTCAGCTTTTTTCTCATGCCCTAGACCTGTTTGTTGGGTCCAGCAGAAAAATATTCAGCTTTCCCATTTTATTGCATTGGATTGTTATTCGGTACGAATACACGATTAGAAATTATTTGTGCCGATTTTTCCAAATATTTCAATATTCGCTCATAAGTAAAAGTCTTCAAATTCAAAAAATTGTTTGCATCATCAGCAGCAGTAGCCATAGCAGGCATAGAAGCCACAACAATGATGGCACAAACTGCAATAACGAAAGATCAATGCTAAACACTGAAAACGACGACACCATCACCTAGTTTGCCCAGTCAGCGACTGGGGTGCAAAAGTCATTGGAGAAACATGACTTGTTCATTTTGATGAAAGTTAGGTGGTCTACACTATCAGGTGACAGCCGGCTGCACTTATCAGTCAGGACTTCACCAGCAGTGCTGAAGATGTTCTGAGAGAATGCTGGCTGCCAGGCATAACAAACCTCCAAGGCAAGACAGGTGAGCTCATACCACTCTTCCATTTTTGAAGACCAAAATGCAAAAAGGTCCAAACCCCCCCTTGATGGCATTGATATTGAGCTCCAGATACTTTTGCTCTATTGCACCATCCCCTCCAGTCATTTACAACATGTCAGACTTGCACTCTGTTCTGCTGCTTCACGATCTGGTCTAAAAAAAC
Source organism: Ranitomeya variabilis (assembly GCF_051348905.1). Lineage (NCBI taxonomy): Eukaryota > Metazoa > Chordata > Amphibia > Anura > Dendrobatidae > Ranitomeya > Ranitomeya variabilis. The sequence goes on from NC_135237.1 coordinate 176,457,118, forward strand.
ATGTGAAATGACTTACAAAAATTGCTTATGCCACTTACACTGCTGCCACGGCTGCTGCTAATGCTTTTGCAATAATGCCTTGTCGTTCCTAGGTTTGGACGTCTAGAACTGGGATGTACACTGTGTGCCTCACTGCTGTCCTGGGGAAAATCAATCTTAAGATTGTCTACAAGTGTGTTTTGATACTCCAGCATATGCGCATCCATTTCTGGGGTGGGAAGCATCTGGCTAAATTTATTCTTGCACTGTGGATCTAACAGAGTGGCATCCCAATATTTAGTACTATTTTAACCCTAATATTCCGTGCATCAACTGAAGATAGTACAGAAAGAAGGTGCTTCCATGAGGTTCAATTCCATGGTTTGTTGGTGGCGAGCTAACACTCATGGATAGTGTTGAGCATTCCGATACCGCAAGTATCGGGTATCCGAGATCCGATACTTTTGTGGTATCGGGAATCGGTATCGAAACAACATTAATGTGTAAAATAAAGAATTAAAATAAAAAATATTGATATACTCACCTGTCCGGAGGCCCCTGGACATCACCGCTGGTAACCGGCAGCCTTCTTTGCTTAAAATGAGCGCGTTTATGGCCTTCCATGACGTCATGGTTTCTGATTGGTCGCGTGCCGCTCATGTGACCGCCACGCGACCAATCACAAGCCGTGACGTAATTCTCAGGTCCTAAATTCCTAGAATTCCTAGACCTGAGAATTACGTCACGGCTTGTGATTGGTCGCGTGGCGGTCACATGAGCGGCACGCGACCAATCAGAAGCCGTGACATCATGGAAGGCCATAAACGCGCTCATTTTAAGCAAAGAAGGCGCCGGTTCACAGCGGTAAGGTCCAGGCTGCGTCGGAGAGGTGAGTATATCAATATCTTTTATTTTAATTCTTTATTTTACACATTAATATGGATCCCAGGGCCTGAAGGAGAGTTTCCTCTCCTTCAGACCCTGGGAACCATCAGGGATACCTTCCAATACTTGAGTCCCATTCACTTGTATTGGTATCGGGTATCGGTAACGGATCAGATCCGATACTTTGCCGGTATCAGCCGATACTTTCCGATACCGATACTTTCAAGTATTGGACGGTATCGCTCAACACTACTCATGGATGCTTCCTCCATCCCCTCCTGTCAATCATAGACAAAAGAGAGGGGGTCATTATCCTCTTAATCTCCTGACTGTTGCATGTCCATTACCTCATCATCTTCCATTTGTTTCTTGGCTCCTTCACCTTAACTAACAGTTTGTCTGGTAGCATGAGCCCTCCTCAATCGCAGTAAGACACCCTCCCATGGCATCCACCTGTGCAATGACAGTCCATAAATTTGAGATATTGTTATACCTTCCGCATCCACATCTTCCTCTGGGACCACCACTTGCTCACGCAGACTATTCAAAGTGTGCTCCAGCATGTGGATGACCAGAATAGTAATGCTGATGATGACATCGTCTGCGCTAATGGTCTTGAGTGCGGAGGTTGAGAGCGGAGGTGGAGGAGCCAGAAGCAGTGAAGAAACTGTTAGATACAGAGGTTTGCCCTGCAAGTCTTAGGAATTCAAAGACTTGTGGAGCAGCCCCATAACTGCCTTCCCCTACAGCCACCAGAGTCACTCAGTGCCCAATCAGTGAGATGTAACGCCCCTGCCAATATTTCTCGTCGACATGTCAGCGGTGAAATGCACCATGGCAGGCATAAATTTTTTCAAGGAACGGGTGGGAATTGGGGGACAGCGATGGACATCGACCATCTGAAACCATCTGTATGCTCCAAGCAGAAAGGCAGCATTTCTGTGGCCAACAGATTAGAGATGGTGGAGTTCAAGCTTTTAGCTTTGGAATGTGTAGAAGGAAACAATCTTTTAGGTGACCAAACTGTGGGACTCAGGGCTGGCTGCTGTGATGAGAGAGGGTGGTACGCGGAGAACATGACAAACTGCTAGCCTGTGAGTGAGGTGCAGGAAGAGATGTTATGGTGGATTGAGAAAAATGTGTTGTGCTATGTAACACAAAAACAGCAGTCATGTCCACTTTCATAGCAGCTGATGAGCTCTCACTCATCCCAAATGTAGGGGGTAAACAAGTGGAGTTTCTACTACTGGAGAGCTGTGTGAGAAGACTTGGCACAGTGAGGAGGAAGAAGCAGCACATATGGTTGAATGGACGGCCAGTGGTTGGCGAGGCCTGCTATGTTGCATTTTAGTGCAGTGAGACTCCCACACTAAAGCATATTTATCATGCCTGTGCCAGTTCGTTCATTTAGTTGTTAAATGATTGCAATTTTTGCCACTACTTAATTTTTTTTGCTAATTTGATAGATAACATGAGTTGTGTCATCCTTTGCGGTCTCAAGTAAGGCTCAGGCTAGGCAACCTTTGCTGCCCCTGCAAACTGCACATTCATGACCAGTACTGGCCACAGCCAAAGTTGGGTCTGAAGATACAATGCTTGTCATGGTTGCATCAATTTGTGTCTGTGTGGGAAGCTGCAACGTAACCTCCTCAACTAACTCCTCTGCTGTGTTTCTCAGCTGGGCATTTCTCAGTTCACACCAAGTGGGATCTACAAACTCACCATCATCCCCCTTTTTCTCACACTTCTCCCCTGAGAATTACCCTCCTTCTCTTTCTGCCCTAACACCACAATACAATCTACATGCACCTCTGGTATCCGAGTCTCATCAAGACCACCTCCACCCACAGTTGTTAACATCTGGTGATGAGGATATGGATTCTGCTTGGATTCTACTTTGTCCGGTCCCAGATCCAAAAAGAAAAGATTTTGGGCATCAGTTTAGATGCTTTCCTCATCTGGATTCTGTGATTCTTCAGAGCAGACATCTGATGTCATGGAATATAATGTGTAAACAGCTCTTCAGAATGGCCCATTTGTTGTTCCCTACAGTTAGTTGGGTGTTTAGAAAATTGTAATGTGGGAGAAACAAGTGTGATTGGTGTGCCACCTCTGAGAATTGTGATGTTGAGGTGGAGGAAGAGGAGGAGGTGACACTTGATGCATCACTTGCCATCCATTCTTGTGTTAGTAACGCTGCACAATATGCGACTTCTCACTTTCAAATTGTTTGTAGAATCTAGTCTGTTATAGAGACCTGATCCACAGGCCCCCAAAAAATATTCTGTTACTAACATCTTACAGTAGTGGCATCTCACTTTCAGCTTGTTTGTAGTATCTAGTCTGTTATAGAGGCCTAATACACAGCCACCAACAAATTTCTTCTGATACTAATGTCATACAGTAGGGGATATCTCACTTTCAAATTGTTTGTAGCATCTAGTATGTTATAGAGGACTGATCCACAGGTCCCCAAAAATTAATCTGTTACTAATGTCGTACAGTAGGGGATATTTCACTTTCAAATTGTTTGTAGCATCTAAAAAAAATATTTAGAATTTAGAGTCCTCAGTGGTTGATACCTTTTAATGGCTAACTGAAAAGATGGTAACAAATTGCAAGCTTTCGAGACTACACAGGTCTCTTCATCAGGCATAAACTAATACAAATTCTGAAGGCTTGCAATTTGTTACCATCTTTTCAGTTAGCCATTAAAATGTATCAACCACTGAGGACTCTCAATTCTAAATATTTTTCTATCTACTGGCTAACACGGTACGAAGATATATATCTTTCTTGTAGCATCTAGTCTGTTATAGAGGTTGAACCTACAGGCCCCCCAAAAATTATTCTGTTACGAACGTCGTACAGTAAGGGAAATCTCACTTTCAAATTGTTTGCAGCATCCAGTTTGTTTTAAAGGCTGAATCTACAGGCCCCCCAAAAATTCTTCTGTTACTAACGTTGTACAGAAGGGGACATCTCACTTTCAAATTGTTTGTAGCATCTACTCTATTATAAGAGGCCTGATCCACAGGCCCCCAAAAATTCTTCCGTTACTGACATTGTACAGTAAGGGACATCTCACTTTCAAATTGTTTGTAGCATCTAGTCTGTTAAGGTACCTTCACACGAAACGACGCTGCAGCGATAGCGACAACGATGCCGATCGCTGCAGCGTCGCTGTTTGATCGCTGGAGAGCTGTCACACAGACCGCTCTCCAGCGACCAACGATGCCGAGGTCCCCGGGTAACCAGGGTAAACATCGGGTTGCTAAGCGCAGGGCCGCGCTTAGTAACCCGATGTTTACCCTGGTTACCAGCGTAAAAGTAAAAAAAAAAAAACAGTACATACTTACATTCGCGTCCCCCGGCGTCCGCTTCCTGCACTGACTGACTGACTGAGCGCCGGCAGTAGCAGGGCACAGCGGTGACGTCACCGCTGTGCTGTGCTTTCACTTACACTTTACGGCGCTCAGTCAGTGTGGGAAGCAGACGGCGGGGGATGCGAATGTAAGTATGTACTGTTTGTTTTTTTTACATTTTACACTGGTAACCAGGGTAAACATCGGGTTACTAAGCGCGGCCCTGCGCTTAGTAACCCGATGTTTACCCTGGTTACCAGTGCAAAATATCGCTGGTATCGTTGCTTTTGCTGTCAAACACAACGATACACGGCGATCGGACGACCAAATAAAGTTCTGAACTTTATTCAGCGACCAGCGACATCACAGCAGGATCCTGATCGCTGCTGCGTGTCAAACTAAACGATATCGCTAGCCAGGACGCTGCAACGTCACGGATCGCTAGCGATATCGTTACAAAGTCGTTTCGTGTGAAGGTACCTTTACAGAGGCCGAATCTACAGGTCCCCCAAATATTATTGTGTTACTAACGTCGCACAGTAAGGGACATCTCACTTTTAAATAGTTTGTAGTATCTAGTCTCTTATAGAGGCCTAATCCACAGGCACCAAAAAAATTCTTCATCTAATACTTTACAGTTAGGCTATGTGCCCACGTTGCGTTTTTTATGCGTTTCTGCTGCGTCTTTTGCCGCAGTGGAAACCCTTAAAAACTAGTGATGGGTGAGCACTAAAATGCTCGAGTGCTCATTGCTCGGGTTGAGCAAATTGGAATATTCGGGTACTCGGACAGAACAACGAGCCCAATGTAAGTCTATGGGAGACCCAAGTATTTTTACCGCGATCCGCCCTGGGGTCTTTTTAAGGTCTAAAAACGTCTGCAAATGATGGAAACACTGCTCAAATGACACAGGGACATGATGGGGATCGCCCCAGGAAGCATTCCTGACTCCTAGTTCATAGCTTTAATCATTTTTTTCTGAGATTCATGCCGGTGCCACAAAAAACACATGAACACTAAACCAAAATGGGTTTTGCTTGGAAATATGTCAAGGTACATCCTTTGCAGGTTAATGACTTGCCTGTAAGGCCAAATATTTAACCCCAGACAGAAAATTTCCTCCCACTTAGGCTTAGTTCAGACGCTGCATTTTTGAAGCGTTTTTCAACTTTAACATTGCTTTGAATCACAACAAATGCATTCACTGGGGAATGTAATTGTAACATTTAACAACCCTAGCTGGCCATGTGTGACATATAAGCAGGCCCATCTTGTTTCATGTGTGAAGGAGGGACTCTTAAAGTTGCAGAGCCTATTTTTACTGGTGCATCAGGTGGCATTAATCTTCTTAATGGGCCATTATGAAACAGTGGGTCTCCTAAGCTGTTGTAGCCTATGCTGTGAGTGGATGGGCTGCCAAGAATTACGACTTACCACAATACCCCTTTCATAAGATGTCCAGGAGGGCCTCCTGAAAAAATGTTGCATTGAATGCAAGGCCTGCCATGCTACCAATTCATATCCCCCCCTTACGCCTTGGAACCCACATACTGTATTGGCCCAAGAAAATCCTCTTCACAATATGCATTTTGTGCTCCATACTCCTTTGTTTTATACATTGGCAGGAAGGCGAGCCCTGCTGCATAGTCATATGCACCCCATTAGGCCTTGGAACCCACATACTGGATGGGCCCAGGAAAATCCACTTCACAATATGCATTTTGTGCTCCATACTCCTTTGTTTTATACATTGGCAGGAAGGCGAGCCATGCTGCATAGTCAGTCATATGCACCCCATTAGGCCTTGGAACCCACATACTGGATGGGCCCAAGAAAATCCTCTTCACAATATCCATTGTGTGCTCCACACTCCTTTGTTTTATACATTGGCAGAAAGGCGAGACATGCTGCATAGTCAGTCATATGCACCTCATTAGGCCTTGGAACCCAAAAAGTGGAAGGACACATGAAAATCTACTTCACAATATGCATTTTGTGCTCCATACTCCTTTGTTTTATACATCGGCAGGAAGGCGAGCCCTGCTGCATAGTCATATGCACCCCATTAGACCTTGGAACCCACATACTAGATGGGCCCATGAAAATCCACTTCACAATATGCACTTTGTACTCTCATACTCCTTGGTTTTACACTTTGGCAGGAAGGCAAGCCCTGCTGCATAGTCATATGCACCTCATTAGGCCTTGGAACCCAAATAGTGGATGGGCTCATGAAAATCTACTTCACAATATGCTTTTTGTGCTCCATACTCCTTTGTTTTATACATTGGCAGAAAGGCGAGCCCTGCTGCATAGTCATATGCACCCCGTTAGGCCTTGGAACCCACATACTGGATGGGCGCATGAAAATCCACTTCACAATATCCATTTTGTGCTCCATACTCCTTTGTTTTATACATTGGCAGGAAGGCGAGCCCTGCTGCATAGTCATATGCACCCCGTTAGGCCTTGGAACCCACATACTGGATGGGCCCAGGAAAATCCACTTCACAATATGCATTTTGTGCTCCATACTCCTTTGTTTTATACATTGGCAGGAAGGCGAGCCATGCTGCATAGTCAGTCATATGCACCCCATTAGGCCTTGGAACCCACATACTGGATGGGCCCAAGAAAATCCTCTTCACAATATGCATTGTGTGCTCCATACTCCTTTGTTTTATACATTGGCAGAAAGACGAGGCATGCTGCATAGTCAGTCATATGCACCCCATTAGGCCTTGGAACCCAAAAAGTGGATGGACCCATGAAAATCTACTTCACAGTATGCATTTTATGCTCCATACTCCTTTGTTTTATACATTGAAAGGAAGGCGAGCCCTGCTGCATAGTCATATGCACCCCATTAGGCCTTGGAACCCACATACAGGATGGGCCCATGAAAATCCACTTCACAATATGCATTTTGTGCTCCATACTCCTTTCTTTTATACATTGGCAGGAAGGCGAGCCCTGCTGCATAGTCATATGCACCCCATTAGGCCTTGGAACTCGCCTTCCTGCCAATGTATAAAACAAAGGAGTATGGAGCACAAAATGCATATTGTGAAGTGGATTTTCCTGGACCCATCCAGTATGTGAAAGGCGAGCCATGCTGCATAGTCAGTCATATGCACCCCATTAGGCCTTGGAACCCACATACTGGATGGGCCCAAGAAAATCCTCTTCACAATATGCATCGTGTGCTCCATACTCCTTTGTTTTATACATTGGCAGAAAGGCGAGACATGCTGCATAGTCAGTCATATGCACCCCATTAGGCCTTGGAACCCAAAAAGTGGAAGGACCCATGAAAATCTACTTCACAATATGCTTTTTGTGCTCCATACTCCTTTGTTTTATACATTGGCAGAAAGGCGAGCCCTGCTGCATAGTCATATGCACCCCATTAGGCCTTGGAACCCACATACTGGATGGGCGCATGAAAATCCAATTCACAATATGCATTTTGTGCTCCATACTCCTTTGTTTTATACATTGGCAGGAAGGTGAGCCATGCTGCATAGGGTTGAGCGAAACGGGTCGATCATTTTCAAAAGTCGCCGACTTTTGGCTAAGTCGGCGTCTCATGAAACCCGATCCGACCCCTGTGCTTGTCGGCCATGCGGTACGCGACTTTCGCGCCAAAGTCGCGTTTCAATGACGCGAAAAGCGCCATTTCTCAGCCAATGAAGGTGAACGCAGAGTGTGGGCAGCGTGATGACATAGATCCTGGTCCCCACCATCTTAGAGAAGGGCATTGCAGTGATTGGCTTGCTGTCTGCGGCGTCACAGGGGCTATAAAGGGGCGTTCCCGCCGACCGCCATCTTACTTCTGCTGATCTGAGCTTAGGGACAGGTTGCTGCCGCTTCGTCAGAAGCAGGGAGAGCGTTAGGCAGGGTCCACTAACCACCAAACCGCTTGTGCTGCAGCGATTTGCACTGTCCAACACCACCTTCGGTGTGCAGGGACTGTGGAAGCTATTTTTTTTTTTTTTTCCCCTCAGCGCTGTAGCTCATTGGGCTGCCCTAGAAGGCTCCGTGATAGCTGTATTGCTGTGTGTACGCCACTGTGCAAACCAACTGCTTTTTTCAAAGCACATATCCTCTTGTTCCTTCCTTTCTGCACAGCTATCTTTTTTGTTTGTCCACACTTTTTATTTAATTTGTGCATCAGTCCACTCCTATTGCTGCCTGCCATACCTGGCTTAGATTACTGCAGGGAGATAGTAATTGTAGGACAGTCCCTGTTTTTTTTTGTTTTTTTTGTGGGAGATTAAGATTGGCATTTCTGCTACAGTGCCATCCCTGTGTGTGCCATCTCTCACTGAGTGGGCCATAGAAAGCCTATTTATTTTTTCCGTGATTTGTGTTCTAAATTCTACCTCAACACAAAAACACTACATCAATCAGTGGGAGAAAAATATTGGCCTCAGTCAGGGCTTGTGTGTCACTGCTGTGTGTGCTATCTCTCATTCAGTGGGCTATAGCAAGCCTATTTATTTATTTTTTTTTTTTAATATTATTTGGTTTCTAAAGTCTCCCTGAAAAAAAAAAATACCTAAAAAAACAGTGGGAGAGTAATATTGCCCTTTCAGCTTGTGTGCCAGTCTTGACTCCTGGGTGTGCCACCTCTCTCTCTCATTCAGTGGGCCATAGAAAGGCTATTTTTTTTTTGGTTTTTTTAATATTATTTGGTTTCTAAAGTCTCCCTGAAAAAAAAAAAAAAAACATAAAAAAACAGTGGGAGAGTAATATTGCCCTTCCAGCTTGTGTGCCAGTCTTGACTCCTGGGTGTGCCACCTCTCTCCCTCTCATTCAGTGGGCCATAGAAAGCCTATTTATTTTTTTTTTTAAATATTATTGGGTTTCTAAAGTCTCCCTTAAAAAACAAAAAATACATAAAAAAACAGTGGGAGAGTAATATTGCCCTTTCAGCTTGTGTGCCAGTCTTGACTCCTGGGTGTGCCACCTCTCTCTCTCATTCAGTGGGCCATAGAAAGGCTATTTTTTTGGGGGGGTTTTTTAATATTATTTGGTTTCTAAAGTCTCCCTGAAAAAAAAAAAAAAACATAAAAAAACAGTGGGAGAGTAATATTGCCCTTTCAGCTTGTGTGCCAGTCTTGACTCCTGGGTGTGCCACCTCTCTCCCTCTCATTCAGTGGGCCATAGAAAGCCTATTTATTTTTTTTTTAAAATATTATTGGGTTTCTAAAGTCTCCCTTAAAAAACAAAAAATACATAAAAAAACAGTGGGAGAGTAATATTGCCCTTTCAGCTTGTGTGCCAGTCTTGACTCCTGGGTGTGCCACCTCTCTCCCTCTCATTCAGTGGGCCATAGAAAGCCTATTTATTTTTTTTTTTAAATATTATTGGGTTTCTAAAGTCTCCCTTAAAAAACAAAAAATACATAAAAAAACAGTGGGAGAGTAATATTGCCCTTTCAGCTTGTGTGCCAGTCTTGACTCCTGGGTGTGCCACCTCTCTCTCTCTAATTGTGGGCCATAGAAAGCCTTTTTTTTTTTTTTTTTTTAATATTATTTGGTTTCTAAAGTCTCCCTGAGAAAAAAAAAAAAAATAAATTAGGTGGGAGATTAATATTGACATTAGTGCTTGAGTGACAGTCCTGCGTGTGTGTCATCTCTGTGATTTTGTGCCACAGAAAACAGAGTGTGTAACATTGTGCCTGATTTTCCTTGTGGTCTCACCAACCTGTTAAGGGATATTGAAATCATACTGAAGTTATAGCTCACCGTGTAAGTTGTTTGACAGCAACAAATAAAGTTACTTTGGTTAAGATTTTAAAACAATGAGGAAGTCTGGTGCAAGAGGTCGTCGTGGGCGTTCATTGTCAGCTGGTAATGATGGTAGTGGTAGTGGAGCATCAGGTGGTCGTGGGGATAAAAATATTCCACCTAAGTCTGGAGCTGTGGAGCCAGTTTCGTCGTCAGGCTACACAAGGCCTCGAACGCTCTCTTTTCTGGGAGTAGGAAAACCGCTTTTAAAGGCGGAGCAGCAACAGCAAGTTTTGGCTTACATTGCAGACTCAGCCTCTAGCTCTTTTGCCTCCTCTTACGAAACTGGTAAATGTAAAAGCAGCGTGTCGCTTGTGGATGTTCACGGTCAGGGACAAGTCGCTTCCTTGTCCTCCTCAGCAAAAACTACAACAAGAGAGAAGGATGCAGCAGGCGACACAACGGGTCACTCCATGGAGCTCTTTACACATACCGTCCCTGGCTTAGAAAGTGAAACATTTAACAGGCCATGCCCATTACAAGTATATTCTGACATGGAGTGCACTGATGCACAGCCACAGCCAGAGTACTATGCTGCTCCTTTGACTCAGACCACCACATTGCCCTCTCAGGGTACAGATCCACAATCAGACCCTGATGAGACTATGTTGCCCCGCCACGAACGCTATACCACCGACCGACACAGTGACACAGACGAAGTTGCACACGAGCTCGAAGAGGAGGTAATAGATGACCCAGTTATTGACCCCGATTGGCAGCCATTGGGGGAACAGGGTGCAGGCGGCAGTAGTTCAGAAGCGGAGGTGGAGGAGGGGCCGCAGCAGGCATCAACATCGCAACAGGTTCCATCTGCCGGGCCCGTATCTGGCCCAAAACGCGTGTCAAAGCCAAAACCTGTTGGAGCACAGCGTTGCCATCCGGTTAAAGCTCAGTCTGCAATCCCTGAAAAGGGATCCGAGTCTAGGAAGAGTGCAGTCTGGCATTTTTTTAAACAACATCCAACAGATCAGCGCAAAGTCATTTGTCAAAAATGTTCAACTAGCTTAAGCAGAGGTCAGAATCTGAAAAGTCTAAATACTAGTTGCATGCATAGACACTTAACCACCATGCATTTTCAAGCCTGGACTAACTACCAAACGTCCCTCAAGGTTGTAGCACCCTCGGCCAATGAAGCTAGTCAGCAACGCAACATCCCTTCCGTCACTGTAAGGCCACCATTTTCTGCACCACCGGCAGTATCTGTGCAGGTTTCTTTGCCAGCCAAAAGCAGTCAGGGTCAGGGAACCACCAGTTTTGTAGGAGGAAATATTGCATCTAGGGCACCGGCGGAAACAATACCGTCTCCAACCGTCTCTCAGTCTGCCATGTACACCGGCACACCCGAAAGTTCCACGATCTCCAGCTCTCCAGTCCAGCTCACCCTACATGAGACTCTGGTTAGAAAAAGGAAGTACTTATCCTCGCATCCGCGTACACAGGGTTTTAACGCCCACATAGCTAGACTAATCTCGTTAGAGATGATGCCCTACCGGTTAGTTGAAAGCGAAGCTTTCAAAGCCCTGATGGAGTACGCTGAACCACGATACGAGCTACCCAGTCGACACTTTTTTTCCAGAAAAGCCATCCCAGCCCTGCACCAGCATGTTAAACAGCGCATCGTCCATGCACTCAGGCAATCTGTGAGTACAAAGGTGCACCTGACTACAGATGCATGGACCAGTAGGCATGGCCAGGGACGTTATATGTCCATCACGGCACACTGGGTGAATGTGGTGGATGCAGGGTCCACAGGCGACATCAATTTAGGGACAGTTGTGCCTAGCCCACGGTCTAGGAAACAGTTGGCTGTAGGCGTTCGCACCCCCTCCTCCTCCTCCTCCTCGTCCTCCTGCAGAAGCTACAGCTCTTCCACAGAACGCAGTCTGCCAACCACTCCATCGGCAGATGACACTGTTGCACACCAGTTGTCCCATTATGGGCCAGCTACTGCCAAGCGTCAGCAGGCTGTATTGGCTATGAAGTGCTTGGGCGACAACAGACACACCGCGGAAGTTCTGTCCGAGTTCTTGCAACAAGAAACGCAGTCGTGGCTGGGCACAGTAGATCTTGAGGCAGGCAAAGTAGTGAGTGATAACGGAAGGAATTTCATGGCTGCCATCTCCCTTTCCCAACTGAAACACATTCCTTGCCTGGCTCACACCTTAAACCTGGTGGTGCAGTGCTTATTGAAAACTTATCCTGGGTTCTCCGACCTGCTCCTCAAAGTGCGTGCACTTTGCTCACATATCCGACGTTCGCCTGTACACGCCAGCCGTATGCAGACCTATCAGCGGTCTTTGAACCTTCCCCAGCATCGCCTAATCATAGACGTTGCAACAAGGTGGAACTCAACACTGCACATGCTTCAGAGACTGTGCGAACAGAGGCGTGCTGTTATTTATTTGTGGGAGGATACACGGGCAGGCAGTAGGATGGCAGACATGGAGTTGTCAGGTGTGCAGTGGTCGAAGATACAAGACATGTGTCAAGTCCTTCAGTGTTTTGAGGAATGCACACGGCTGGTTAGTGCAGACAACGCCGTAATAAGCATGAGCATCCCCCTAATGCGTCTGCTGATGCAAAGTTTGACGCACATAAAGGAGCAGGCGTCTGCACCAGAGGAAGAGGAAAGCCTTGATGACAGTCAGCCATTGTCTGGTCAGGGCAGTGTACAGGACGAGGTAGCGGGCGAAGAGGAGGTGGAGGACGAGGAGGATGATGGGGATGAGTATATTTTTAATGCCGAACCTTTCCCGGGGGCACAGGAAATTGGTTGCGTGTCACGGCCGGGTTCTGGTTTTTTGAGGGACACAAGTGACGTAGATTTGCCTGCAACTGCCCCTCAACCAATCACAACCGGAGATTTGACAACTGGAACTTTGGCCCACATGGCGGATTATGCCTTACGTATCCTAAAAAGGGACACACGCATTACGAAAATGATGAACGATGACGATTACTGGTTGGCCTGCCTCCTTGATCCACGCTATAAAGGCAAATTGCAAAATATTATGCCACATGAGAACTTGGAACTAATATTAGCAACCAAACAATCAACTCTTGTTGACCGTTTGCTTCAGGCATTCCCAGCACACAGCGCACGTGATCGTTCTCACACGAGCTCCAGGGGGCAGCAGACTAGGAGTGTTAGGGGTGCACACATCAGAAGTGGCGTTGGACAGAGGGGTTTTCTGACCAGGTTGTGGAGTGATTTTGCTATGACCGCAGACAGGACAGGTACTGCTGCATCAATTGAAAGTGACAGGAGACAACATTTGTCCAGTATGGTTACTAACTATTTTTCATCCCTTATCGATGTTCTCCCTCAACCGTCATTCCCATTTGATTACTGGGCCTCCAAATTAGACACCTGGCCAGAATTGGCAGAATATGCATTGCAGGAGCTTGCTTGCCCGGCAGCAAGTGTCCTATCAGAAAGAGTATTCAGTGCTGCAGGTTCAATATTAACCGAAAAAAGGACTCGTCTGGCTACCCAAAATGTTGACGATCTAACATTCATTAAAATGAACCACAACTGGATTTCGAAATCTTTTGCCCCACCTTGCCCGGCCGACACCTAGCTTTCCTATGAAAGGCTCTTGCCTGTGAATTACTTTTCTAATGTCTAATTTGCTGCAGCTGATTGTACAGCATACGACATGTTTACACCTCCCTAAATGGCCAAACTCCCCACACGGGGCCGTGGTATCGCGACTTGGCGCAAGCACCCGTGAGACTGCTGTTTGTCTGAAGAGGTGGGTGTGCTCGCTTTTGGTTGACGGCATTGCTACTGGGTCCCTCATAGTACAATGTAGTGTCTCTGGCGGTGGTGGTGCGCACCCAACGTCAGACACACCGTTGTAACATGAGGGGCCCTGGGGCGGTCCCGCCGGCCTCTAGAGAGTTCCCCCCTACCCCAGCTCAAAATGTGCTCTACCACATGCAAAATTATGTCGCACAGCTCCACCAATCTTTAGTCTATTCGCTGACATCATTCAATGTCTGGCACTGACAATACACATTTGTAGACATCTATGATGCAACTTAAAGTAGTCTGTGTCTGTGTCCTATATTGGCACCATTAAATAGTTACTGCCAAATTACTATGTCAGAAACTCAGCAGATGAGCCCACCCCTGTACCTAAGTATGCCACCTTTTTTTTTGTTTTGGTTGTTTTGCGAGACATTAACATCTATTTATATTTTGGGAGTACTGGGACAGACACTCGTTGCACTACTCCTCCACTCACCACCAAGCTGCCCGTGTATCCATGTAACCGCTGTAAAACTGCCATGAGCCTATTGTTTGTTATTTTAGGCCTTTGAAGCCTGTCTGCGGTCCCTCCTTCCACTAGTCCTCCACTGACCAGACCACTGCTGCCCGTGTACCCCTGGAACCAATTATAAAGTGCCTACAGCCAGCCCATTTTTTTATGTTAGGCCTTTGAAGCCTGTCTGCGGTCCCTCCTTCCACTAGTCCTCCACTGACCAGACCACTGCTGCCCGTGTACCCCTGGAACCAATTATAAAGTGCCTACAGCCAGCCCATTTTTTTATGTTAGGCCTTTGAAGCCTGTCTGCGGTCCCTCCTTCCACTAGTCCTCCACTGGCCAGACCACTGCTGCCCGTGTACCCCTGGAACCAATTATAAAGTGCCTACAGCCAGCCCATTTTTTTATGTTAGGCCTTTGAAGCCTGTCTGCGGTCCCTCCTTCCACTAGTCCTCCACTGGCCAGACCACTGCTGCCCGTGTACCCCTGGAACCAATTATAAAGTGCCTACAGCCAGCCCATTTTTTTATGTTAGGCCTTTGAAGCCTGTCTGCGGTCCCTCCTTCCACTAGTCCTCCACTGGCCAGACCACTGCTGCCCGTGTACCCCTGGAACCAATTATAAAGTGCCTACAGCCAGCCCATTTTTTTATGTTAGGCCTTTGAAGCCTGTCTGCGGTCCCTCCTTCCACTAGTTCTCCACTGGCCAGACCACTGCTGCCCGTGTACCCCTGGAACCAATTATAAAGTGCCTACAGCCAGCCCATTTTCTTATGTTATGCCTTTGAAGCCTGTCTGCGGTCCCTACTTTAAATACTCCTCCACTCACCACCAAGCTGCCTGCCCGTCTATCCATGTAACCGCTGTAAAACTGCAATGAGCCTATTGTTTGTTATTTTAGGCCTTTGATAGCCTGTCTGCGGCCCCTACTTGCAATACTCCTCCACTGACCACAATGCTGCCTGGAGTGCCTGCCTGTGTATCCATGTAACCGATGTAAAACTGCCATGACTGCCTACTGTTTGTTATTTTAGGCCTTTGATAGCCTGTCTGCGGCCCCTACTTGCAATACTCCTCCACTGACCACAATGCTGCCTGGATTGCCTGCCTGTGTATCCATGTAACCGATGTAAAACTGCCATGACTGCCTACTGTTTGTTATTTTAGGCCTTTGATAGCCTGTCTGCGGCCCCTACTTGCAATACTCCTCCACTGACCACAATGCTGCCTGGAGTGCCTGCCTGTGTATCCATGTAACCGATGTAAAACTGCCATGAGTGCCTACTGTTTGGTATTTTAGGCCTTTGATAGCCTGTCTGCAGCCCCTACTTGCAATACTCCTCCACTGACCACACCAATGCTGCCCGTGTACCCCTGGAACCTATTTAAAAGTTCATAGAGCCTAGTTATATATTTTATTTACTATTAATAAGGCCATGATGGACTACGCTGTACCACGCTACAAGCTAACCAGTCGACACTTCTTTTGCGAGAAAAGCCATCCCAACCCTCCACCAGCATGTAGAAGACCGCATTGTCCATGCACTCTGGCAATCTGTGAGTACAAAGGTGCACCTGACAACAGACGCATGGACCTGTAGGCATGGCCACGGAAGATTACGTGTTCATTACGGCGCAATGGGTTAATGTGTTGGATGCATGGTCCACAGGGGACAGCCTACTAAGTCTGTTGCAGTCCCTAATTCAAATTGTCCTCCACTGTCTAAATCGGAGCTTCCACCTTCTGGCTTTCGGCCTATAGTATCAGAAATTAAACTGCATTTGGCCTTCAACTTTGGTTAGGGCCTACTAACGGCTTCTGCCCCTCCCTGGTGTTGCCCTCAACTAAATAAAGCTGAGCTTCAACCTTCTGCTCCAAATTACCATTTTAAAAAATGCAATAGGCTTTTCCGGCCTACTAAAGGTGTCTGTCTGTGTGCCCCTGCCTGGTGTTGCCCTCAACTAAATAAAGCTGAGCTTCAACCTTCTGCTCCAAATTACCATTTTAAAAAATGCAATAGGCTTTTCCGGCCTACTAAAGGTGTCTGTCTGTGTGCCCCTGCCTGGTGTTGTCCTCAACTGAATAAAGCTGAGCTTCAACCTTCCGGCTCTCATTAAGTGGTTTTTAAAAAACAAAATGGTGGTTAGGGCCTACTAACGGCTTCTGCCCCTCCCTGGTGTTGCCCTCAACTAAATAAAGCTGAGCTTCAACCTTCTGCTCCAAATTACCATTTTAAAAAATGCAATAGGCTTTTCCGGCCTACTAAAGGTGTCTGTCTGTGTGCCCCTGCCTGGTGTTGTCCTCAACTGAATAAAGCTGAGCTTCAACCTTCTGCTCCAAATTACCATTTTAAAAAATGCAATAGGCTTTTCCGGCCTACTAAAGGTGTCTGTCTGTGTGCCCCTGCCTGGTGTTGTCCTCAACTGAATAAAGCTGAGCTTCAACCTTCCGGCTCTCATTAAGTGGTTTTTAAAAAACAAAATGGTGGTTAGGGCCTACTAACGGCTTCTGCCCCTCCCTGGTGTTGCCCTCAACTAAATAAAGCTGAGCTTCAACCTTCTGCTCCAAATTACCATTTTAAAAAATGCAATAGGCTTTTCCGGCCTACTAAAGGTGTCTGTCTGTGTGCCCCTGCCTGGTGTTGCCCTCAACTAAATAAAGCTGAGCTTCAACCTTCTGCTCCAAATTACCATTTTAAAAAATGCAATAGGCTTTTCCGGCCTACTAAAGGTGTCTGTCTGTGTGCCCCTGCCTGGTGTTGTCCTCAACTAAATAAAGCTGAGCTTCAACCTTCTGCTCCAAATTACCATTTTAAAAAATGCAATAGGCTTTTCCGGCCTACTAAAGGTGTCTGTCTGTGTGCCCCTGCCTGGTGTTGTCCTCAACTGAATAAAGCTGAGCTTCAACCTTCCGGCTCTCATTAAGTGGTTTTTAAAAAACAAAATGGTGGTTAGGGCCTACTAACGGCTTCTGCCCCTCCCTGGTGTTGCCCTCAACTAAATAAAGCTGAGCTTCAACCTTCTGCTCCAAATTACCATTTTAAAAAATGCAATAGGCTTTTCCGGCCTACTAAAGGTGTCTGTCTGTGTGCCCCTGCCTGGTGTTGTCCTCAACTAAATAAAGCTGAGCTTCAACCTTCTGCTCCAAATTACCATTTTAAAAAATGCAATAGGCTTTTCCGGCCTACTAAAGGTGTCTGTCTGTGTGCCCCTGCCTGGTGTTGTCCTCAACTGAATAAAGCTGAGCTTCAACCTTCCGGCTCTCATTAAGTGGTTTTTAAAAAACAAAATGGTGGTTAGGGCCTACTAACGGCTTCTGCCCCTCCCTGGTGTTGCCCTCAACTAAATAAAGCTGAGCTTCAACCTTCTGCTCCAAATTACCATTTTAAAAAATGCAATAGGCTTTTCCGGCCTACTAAAGGTGTCTGTCTGTGTGCCCCTGCCTGGTGTTGTCCTCAACTAAATAAAGCTAAGCTTCAACCTTCTGCTCCAAATTACCATTTTAAAAAATGCAATAGGCTTTTCCGGCCTACTAAAGGTGTCTGTCTGTGTGCCCCTGCCTGGTGTTGTCCTCAACTGAATAAAGCTGAGCTTCAACCTTCCGGCTCTCATTAAGTGGTTTTTAAAAAACAAAATGGTGGTTAGGGCCTACTAACGGCTTCTGCCCCTCCCTGGTGTTGCCCTCAACTAAATAAAGCTGAGCTTCAACCTTCTGCTCCAAATTACCATTTTAAAAAATGCAATAGGCTTTTCCGGCCTACTAAAGGTGTCTGTCTGTGTGCCCCTGCCTGGTGTTGTCCTCAACTAAATAAAGCTGAGCTTCAACCTTCTGCTCCAAATTACCATTTTAAAAAATGCAATAGGCTTTTCCGGCCTACTAAAGGTGTCTGTCTGTGTGCCCCTGCCTGGTGTTGTCCTCAACTGAATAAAGCTGAGCTTCAACCTTCCGGCTCTCATTAAGTGGTTTTTAAAAAACAAAATGGTGGTTAGGGCCTACTAACGGCTTCTGCCCCTCCCTGGTGTTGCCCTCAACTAAATAAAGCTGAGCTTCAACCTTCTGCTCCAAATTACCATTTTAAAAAATGCAATAGGCTTTTCCGGCCTACTAAAGGTGTCTGTCTGTGTGCCCCTGCCTGGTGTTGCCCTCAACTAAATAAAGCTGAGCTTCAACCTTCTGCTCCAAATTACCATTTTAAAAAATGCAATAGGCTTTTCCGGCCTACTAAAGGTGTCTGTCTGTGTGCCCCTGCCTGGTGTTGCCCTCAACTAAATAAAGCTGAGCTTCAACCTTCTGCTCCAAATTACCATTTTAAAAAATGCAATAGGCTTTTCCGGCCTACTAAAGGTGTCTGTGTGCCCCTGCCTGGTGTTGTCCTCAACTGAATAAAGCTGAGCTTCAACCTTCCGGCTCTCATTAAGTGGTTTTTAAAAAACAAAATGGTGGTTAGGGCCTACTAACGGCTTCTGCCCCTCCCTGGTGTTGCCCTCAACTAAATAAAGCTGAGCTTCAACCTTCTGCTCCAAATTACCATTTTAAAAAATGCAATAGGCTTTTCCGGCCTACTAAAGGTGTCTGTCTGTGTGCCCCTGCCTGGTGTTGTCCTCAACTAAATAAAGCTGAGCTTCAACCTTCTGCTCCAAATTACCATTTTAAAAAATGCAATAGGCTTTTCCGGCCTACTAAAGGTGTCTGTCTGTGTGCCCCTGCCTGGTGTTGTCCTCAACTGAATAAAGCTGAGCTTCAACCTTCCGGCTCTCATTAAGTGGTTTTTAAAAAACAAAATGGTGGTTAGGGCCTACTAACGGCTTCTGCCCCTCCCTGGTGTTGCCCTCAACTAAATAAAGCTGAGCTTCAACCTTCTGCTCCAAATTACCATTTTAAAAAATGCAATAGGCTTTTCCGGCCTACTAAAGGTGTCTGTCTGTGTGCCCCTGCCTGGTGTTGTCCTCAACTAAATAAAGCTGAGCTTCAACCTTCTGCTCCAAATTACCATTTTAAAAAATGCAATAGGCTTTTCCGGCCTACTAAAGGTGTCTGTCTGTGTGCCCCTGCCTGGTGTTGCCCTCAACTAAATAAAGCTGAGCTTCAACCTTCTGCTCCAAATTACCATTTTAAAAAATGCAATAGGCTTTTCCGGCCTACTAACGGCTTCTGCCCCTCCCTGGTGTTGTCCTCAACTGAACAAAGCTGAGCTTCCACATTCTGGCTTTCGCCCTATACTATCAGATATTAAACTGCATTTGGCCTACTAGTGTGGTTAGGCCCTTGAAACAGTGTCTGCTGCTCTTGGGTTTGCTACTCCACTGAACAAAGCAATGCCGCCTGTTTAGTCCTGTTACCAATTTTGAACTGCATTTAGCCTACTTTATTCTTTGGCCCTATATCTGTTTCCTCCTCATCCTGCCCATTGCCCAGCCACTGCTAAATGAGTCTGCTGGTACATTGACCTAGACCACTACATTCCCCTTGTACTCTACACAGCCAGAATCTGACCCTGCTGAAAGTAAGGTTCCCCTTCCCGCATGTTATACCACCTTACACAGGGACAAAGAGGAAGGTGCAGATGAAAGTGCAGGTTCCTTCATCAGGTGGGGGGGCATACTCGTTGGCGACGTCACTGGCACAGGGCCCCTCAGAGTACGCAAAAGTGTCGCTGCTGGTGGGAGGCGCCCCCGCCATGCAAACACACCGCCGTACTTTGAGGGGCCCTGTGCCAGTGCCAATGCGAACGAGTGGGCCCCCCCCTGCTTGCTCAGGATCACAGCACTTGCAACGTTTAAATACTTACCTTTCCCTGCAACACCGCCGTGACGTAGTCCGCATTTCCTGGGCCCACGAAAAACTTGAGCCAGCCCTACTCCCCCCACAACTTTCCCCCAATTCCCTATGCCCAACTATTATTATACAGTTAATTAAGATTGGCAAGCTTCAGAAACAAGAATGGATGTTTTTGGCATTAAAATGGGCACTGTAGGTGTTTTCCTGGCCTCCACTCACTGCCGACTATGCTTCCCCATTGACTTGCATTGGGTTTCGTGTTTCGGTCGATCCCCGACTTTTAGCGATAATCGGCCGACTGCACTCGACTCGACTCTGGACAAAATCGGGTTTCCCAAAACCCTACTCGATCTTAAAAAAATGAAAGTCGCTCAACCCTAATGCTGCATAGTCAGTCATATGCACCCCATTAGGCCTTGGAACCCAAAACGTGGATGGACCCATGAAAATCTACTTCACAATATGCATTTTGTGCTCCATACTCCTTTGTTTTATACATTGGCAGGAAGGCGAGCCCTGCTGCATAGTCGTATGCACCTCATTAGACCTTGGAACCCACATACTGGATGGGCCCAGGAAAATTCACTCGTATTTTTTAATGGTATGATGGTTCCCTCTTTGCACAATTATTTACAGGAGAATTTGGCAATTTTATTTGACATGTTTTTAACAGTAAGGTTCAGATACAGCTTTAAAAAGGCTAATACTTGCAATACAAGGCAATTTTTTTGCAAACTACAAAATTCAAGGAATAGTATGATTGAATAGTGTGAGTGCGTACACTTTTGTATGTCTTAACATACACAGGTTAATAAATACATATAAGGATTAAATAAATATAGTGATTACATATATATGAAGATTAACTACATACAGTATAGTTAGATCATCACCAAGAGGCTTTTAAACATCATCCGTCTGGAATATCTGAGAAGCAACACCAAGACAGAGAACCCCTGGGAGATTACCTACACTGCATGGGCATCTCCAATTATGCAGGTATCAGCACACTGTACATGTACAGGTACCCCAGTTTTGGCATCTGTCTTAGTCATGTGTCTCTGGTCTTATATAGTGAATAACACTATGAAGTAACTCTACTTTCACCCATACCTTCAAGTGGCTACTTTTCAAGGTTGGATGAAACTGAGATATCGTGGAGTCATCAGATGAGGGGCCATAAACCCCTAGAAAATAAAAGCCACAAGGATTTAGATCAAACCACCACCGGCATAGTTTCAGTTAACCTTAATGTTTTACAATGACAAACAGCAAACATATATAGGCTTAGAACTGTTTGTGAAGTGAATAAACCAAGATTTATTAAGATTGTGTCACTAATAGCATTGTCTGTCACATCTGTAAATGTTTTACAAGAAATGCAGCTATGTGATTGTCTGAATGCATCTGTTATACAGTATTTCAATCTTGTTTACAAAGCGCAATTTGTATATTCTCCATTTGTACATTTGAGGCAGACAAAGTTAAGGCTCACAAGGAGAGAAACTAATATAGTGGACAAAGCTATATTTTAAATGAACTACTGAGGCAAAGTAAAAGCATTGCTTTTTCAAATTTATATGAAGTGTATTGTGTCCAATGTTAGCAACTAGGCAACACAAAAGGATCTTTTCAAGTGAGCTCTTTAAGGTACACAAATGTTATGAAGTGTTTGCCAACAAGGATGTGGTTTCACCAATGGGTGGTACCTTTTGTAAAAATAGACTAGTGCCATCACAGCCCCCCTTGACCAAACTTCACTGGCCTATAACAGTACAAAGCACGTTCACCCTGGTGATCTAGTGGCAGTTAAACAAGAGACATTGCAGGAGACAGAGTTAAGAAGTAGGCCCAATGGAATGCCATGCCCAATTCCCCAATGTGGGGTCCTTTTTGGACTGACTAAAATAGTGCCATCACAGGCCCCTAGCCCTAAATGCCCCGTACAGACCACATTCACCCTTGTGATCTACAGGCAGGTACAGGACAGATTGCAGGAGATAGAGTTAATAAGTAGGCCCAAAGTAATGTGATGCCCAATTCCCAAATGTAAAATCCTTTTTTTTAAAATAAAAGAGTGGCATGACAGCCCTCTTGGCCAAAATGCACCGTACAGAGCATGTAGACCGTGGTGATCTAGTGGCAGGTACAGGACAGATTGCAGGAGACCGAGTTAATAAATAGGCCCAATGGAATGCCATGCCCAATTCCCCAATGTGGTGTCCTTTTTGGACTGATTAAAATAGTGCCATTACAGCCCCCTTTGCCAAAATGCACCGTACAGAGCACGTTGACCCTGGTGATCTAGTGGCTGCTACAGGGCAGATTGCAGGAGACCGAGTAAAGAAATAGGCCCAATCGAATGCCATGCCCAATTCCCTAATGTGGTGTCCTTTTTGGACTGATTAAAATAGTGCCATTACAGCCCCCTTGGCCAAAATGCAGCGTACAGAGCACGTTGACCCTGGTGATCTAGTGGCAGGTACAGGACAGATTGCAGGAGACGGAGTTAAGAAGTAGGCCCAAAGAAATGTCATGCCCAATTCCCCAATGTGTTGTCCTTTTTGGACTTAAAAATATAGTGCCATCACAGTCAACTTGCCCAAAATTCACCGGCCTATAACAGTACTGAGCACGTGCACCCTGGTCATGTAGTGGTAGTTAAAGGACACTTTGCAGGAGACAACTTAAGAAGTAGGCCCAATGTAATGTAATGCCCAATTCCCCAATGTGGGGTCCTGTTTTTACTAAATGAAATAATGCCTTCACAGCCCCCGTGCCCAAAAATCACCGGCCTATAACAGTACTGAGCACGTGCACCCTGGTCTTGTCTCAACTTAAGAAGTAGGCCCAATGTAATGTAATGCCCAATTCCCCAATGTGGGGTCCTGTTTTTACTAAATGAAATGCCTTTTCAGCCCCCGTGCCCAAAAATCACCGGCCTATAACAGTACTGAGCATGGTCATGTCGTCGGAGATAAGGAAGAGACATTGCAGGAGACAGAGTTAAGAATTAGGGCCAATGTAGTGGTGTGGGTCTTTGAGACTTGTAATGCAGTGCATGATCTGCCAAACAATTCCCGAATGGGGGTATCTTTTTTAAAAATACACTAGTGCCATCGCATGCCCCTAGCTCAAACTTCAACGGCCTATAACAGTACTGAGCACGTTCACCCTGATGATCTAGTGGCAGGTACATTTTAGATTGCAGGAGACAGAGTTAAGAAGTTGGCCCAATGTAATATGTTAGGGCTAGCGGAACGCACTGAGTAAATATAGAGGTTTTATTATAATAGATGCGTTCGCAGCCCGGGATCCACTGTGCAGGTGAACCTGCTGCTAGCAAACGGTGGAACTATATGGCGGTATGAGCTAACCCTGTTACTTCACAGAGTAGCTGAAACTCAAAGCGCTGTGCCCTGTTAGACTTCACAGTGGCACAGGCTCACTACTCAACTGAGAGCAGTCAGTGGTCATGCATGCACACAAACTCCTCGCCGGAGGTGCCAGCATTCTAGGGGCTTATTTCAGCCAGGTCCCTGAATACATTCACACAAAATCTCCTTACCGGAGGTGCCAGCATTCTAGGGGCTTATTTCAGCCGGGTCCCTGAACACAAACTCACATGACCACACTGGCGCAAAGCACATAACATAGAACAATACTAGCGCATGGCCATGTGGCCATGCAAGCCTTAAATAGTTGCAGCACATACAGGACCTTCCTAGTAGGACCAATGAGAGGCTGCCACAGAGCGTGAGCACCTACAGGACCTTCCTGAAGGACCAAAGGCCATAGATGCAGTATCTGATCATGTGACCCTTGATCTCCACTGAGAGATCTTACTCTGGTCATGCTCAGAATGAGAAAAGCAGGACTTAGTCCCAGAAGCATCTGCTCGCCGCTGCCCAGCACTGACTTCCATAACAGAAGCAGGAAAAGCAGCAGTAACTCTTTGTACAGAGTCAGACTGAGAGAGACGCTGGGACCGACGTCTCCGCTGAGCAGGCTCTACTGCGGCAGAAGAAGAATGGGAGACCACAGCGGAGATGACCCGAGATTCCCCCTGTGCAGAGGCGGGATCTCGACCCCCAACATTACCCCCCTCCTAGGGCCCCCCCCCCTAGGGCCTCGCTACGTTCGAAGGCAGCAATGAGCTGCGGAGCCCAAATGTGCCCAGCAGGCTCCCAGGACCTATCCTCATGACTGTGACCCTTCCAGTCCACCAAATAAAATTTTTTGCCACGAACCACCTTGCACCCCAAAATAGCATTTACTTCGTAATTGTCCGTAGATGAACCCGATGTCCCCGCAGACGACTCAGAAAACCGGGACATGTATACGGGCTTAAGGAGGGACACATGAAAGGTGTCGGTGATACCTAGGCGTGGAGGAAGGGCTGGACGGTAGACCACAGGATTAACCTGTTCGAGGACCTTGAAGGGACCCAAGTAGCGAGGTGCAAACTTTGTGGACTCAACACGCAGCCTGATGTTACGAGCGGAGAACCACACTAAGTCGCCAGGAGCAAAGGTCGGGGCAGGGCGCCAATGTGCATCGGCGGAGGACCTCATTCTCTCCTTGGAGGCCCGGATGGCATCCTGAGTGCGGTCCCAAATGTCTTTTGCCTCCACTGCCCTGTCTGCCACCCTGGAGTCAGCAGAGGACACGGGCATAGGCACAGGAACCCACGGATGTTGGCCGTAATTAAGGAGGAAAGGAGTCTGACCGGTGGAGTCGGCTACAGCGTTGTTAAGGGCAAACTCAGCCCACGGTATCAAGGATGCCCAGTCATCCTGCCTGGCAGAAACAAAATGTCATAAGTAAGTGACCAGAGTCTGATTGGCCCTCTCAACCAACCCATTCGTCTCGGGATGATAAGCCGAGGAGAGATTTAACTCAATACTGAGTAGACGACAAAGCTCCCTCCAGAATCGAGACGCAAACTGTGGACCCCCGTCACTGACAATCTTGTCCGGCATACCGTGTAAGCGAAAGATATGCTTGATGAACAAGGCTGCCAGAGACCGTGCAGAAGGTAGCCGTGGAAGAGGCACCAAATTAACCATTTTGGAAAAATGGTCGGTGATCACCCAGATAATGGTGCAGTTACGAGACTTGGGTAAGCCCACCACAACGTCCATCCCGACCATCTCCCAGGGCCTGTCCGTCACCGGCAGAGGGTAAAGCAACCCAGCTGGCCGTTGCCAAGGGGACTTGTTCTTGGTGCAAGAGACACATGCCCGAACATAGTCTGCGACATCAAGAGCCATATGCGGCCACCAGTATGTCCTCTCCAGTAACTCTGATGTCGTTTTGGAACCAAAATGTCCACCCACCCTGGACGAGTGTGCCCAATAGAGAACCTCCGGTCACAAACTGGATGGTACAAAAGTCTTGCCCGGAGGCACAGACTCTAGCAAAACTGGGGCCACAGTCCTCAGGCTCTCAGTGGGGACAATAAGCCGAGGCTCCTCTTCCTCCTCCACAGATGACACAACGGAGCGAGAGGGAGCATCAGCACGAATGTTCTTCTCCCCAGAAAGAAAATGGAGGGAGAAATGAAACCGGGAGAAGAACAAGGACCATCTGGCCTGGCGAGAATTTAACCACTGGGCTGTCTGCAGGTACACCAAATTTTTATGATCTGTGAAGACTTGGAAGGGAAAACAAGCTCCCTCCAAGAGATGTCTCCACTCCGAGAAAGCCAACTTCATGGCTAGCAACTCCCTGTCCTCGATGGAATAATTCCTCTCTGCTGGTGAGAAGGTCTTAAAAAAGAAGAAGCAAGGATACTTCCGACCTTGAGCATCCTTTTGGAAGAGGACTGCTCCAGCACCAACAGATGAGGCATCCACCTCCATGATAAAAGGCTTATCTACATCGCGGCGATATAGGATGGGAGCGCTAGCGAAGGGTGACTTTATGGAGTTAAAGGCCTTGGAGACCTCCTCAGACCACAATTTGGGATTTGCTCCCTTCTTGGTGAGGGCAGCCAAGGGAGCTACAAAAGTTGAGAAGTGCAGAATGAACTGGCGATAATAATTAATGAACCCCATAAAGCGCTGCACCGCTTTAAGAGAATGTGGTTGCTGACAGTCCTTCACAGCCTGTAGTTTGCCAGGATCCATAGCCAATCCTTGGGCGGAGATGATATAGCCTAGGAAAGGTAAGGACTTCTGCTCGAACATACACTTCTCCAACTTGGCATAGAGGGAGTTTGCCCGTGGGAGGTCGAAGACTTTGCAAACATCTCTCCGGTGGGAGTCAATATCTGAAGAGTAGATGAGAATATCATCCAGATAGACTATGACCGAGGTGGAGAGCATATCCTGGATGATGTCATTCACAAAGTCTGGGAAAACGGCTGGGGCATTACAGAGCCCGAAGGGCATCGCCAGATATTCATAGTGCCCATCCCTGGTGTTAAAAGCCGTCTTCCATTCATCTCCCTCACGGATGCGAATCAGGTTGTAAGCACCCCGCAGATCTAATTTAGTAAATACCCTTGCTCCCCGAAGCCTATCGAAGAGCTCAGATATCAAGGGCAAAGGATACTTATTCTTAATGGTGATGGCGTTAAGACCCCTGTAATCTATGCATGGACGCAGTTCCCCATTCTTCTTCTGCACGAAGAAGAACCCAGCCCCAGCAGCTGACACTGACTTCCTGATAAACCCTCTTGCCAGACTCTCTTGAATCTCCGGGAGAGATAACGGATAGACTCGACCCCGGGGAGGCTCAGCACCAGGCAAGAGGTCAATGGGACAGTCATAGGGGTGATGGGGCAGAAGGGTCTCCGCCGCCTTTTTGGAGAACATGTCTGCAAAAGACCAATATTGCTTGGGGAGAGAGGATAGATCTGCGGGTACCTCTGTAGTAGCAACCTGATCGCATTCCCTCAGACACCTACCCCCACAAGATTCACCCCATCCCAAAATTCTGCTTGAGGATCACTCAATATGAGGAGAGTGGTACCGTAGCCAAGGTATCCCCAACAGGACCTCATCAATTCCCTCAGAAATGATGAGCAGAGATATAATCTCCTGATGGGATGGCGACATGGACAGAGTAAAAGGAATGGTCTGGTGTGTTATCTGTGAGGGCAGTGTCGACCCATTCACCACCCATACCATTACTGGTTGAGCTAGCATAACCAGGGGTATTGCGTGACTTTGGGCAAAGGCAGATGACATAAAATTGACCTCCGCCCCTGAATCCACGCAGAGCTCTACCGAGTGGGAGGATGAGCCTATAATAATTGTACCCTTAAAGGGAACCTATCACCTGAATTTGGCGGGACCAGTTTTGGGTCATATGGGCGGGGTTTTCGGGTGTTTGATTCACCCTTTCCTTACCCGCTGGGTGCATGCTGGCTGCAATATTGGATTGAAGTTCATTCTCTGTCCTCCGGAGTACACGCCAGCGCAAGGTAATATTGCCTTGCGCTGGCGTGTACTATGGAGGACAGAGAATGAACTTCAATCCAATATTGCAGCCAGCATGCAGCCAGCGGGTAAGGAAAGGGTGAATCAAACACCCGAAAACCCCGCCCATATGACCCAAAACTGGTCCCGCCAAATTCAGGTGATAGGTTCCCTTTAAAGGACAATTTGGAGGCAAACGTCGCCGTGTCTAGTGTACTTCCACCTACTACCACTAGACACTGACGTTTCCTTGACCGCTGGGGACATCTGGTGGCAAGATATCCCGACTGCTGACAAACATGACAGACCTTGAGTGTACAAGTGGTCCGGGACTTAGATCCCGCTCGTGACACTTCCATGGCCTCATGTGACTCAAGAACCAGGACTGGAGATTCCAG
This sequence comes from Ranitomeya variabilis, assembly GCF_051348905.1. Taxonomy (NCBI): domain Eukaryota; kingdom Metazoa; phylum Chordata; class Amphibia; order Anura; family Dendrobatidae; genus Ranitomeya; species Ranitomeya variabilis. Next base: position 176,485,016 of record NC_135237.1, read on the forward strand.
AGGTTTGGCGAAGGTGGGAGCCAGCCGAAACCTCTGCCTACACTGGGCTCGCTCTAACCTTCACTCGTTAAAACGGAGGCCAATATGAGTAGAGAGAGCTATTAACTCCTCCAGTGTTGCAGGAATCTCCCTAGTGGCCAGAGCGTCCTTCACGTGATCAGCCAGCCCCCTCCAAAATATGGGGATAAGGGCTTTATCCGACCACTCCAGCTCAGAAGCTAAAGTACGGAAGTGGACGGCAAAATGGCTGACCAAGGACACACCCTGAGTTAATGCCAGCAGTTGGAGCGCCGTGTCATGGGTGACTCGAGGTCCTAAAAAGACCTGTTTCAGAGTGCTCAGGAACAGCGGAGCACTCTGCACCACATGATCGCCACGCTCCCACAGCGGCGTAGCCCATTCCAACGCCCTGTCCGACAAGAGAGACACAATAAATCCCACCTTAGCCCGCTCTGTGGGAAAACGTGCAGCCAGGAGCTCGAGGTAAATAGAGTACTGACTCACGAATCCCCTACAAGATTTGCTATCTCCAGAAAAATTTTCTGGCAGTGGGAGGCGAGATAATGTCGGAACAGGTGTGGCAGTGGACAAGGTTGTTGCAGCCACTCTAGCAGCCTGTACAGCTACTGCGGTAAGGGTACTGTCACACTAAACGATTTACCAACAATCACGACCAGCGATGCGACCTGGCCGTGATCGTTGGTAAGTGGTTGTGTGGTCGCTGGGGAGCTGTCACACAGACAGGGCCGTTCCGGTGTCCGTCCCCCGGCGTTCTGCTTCTCTGCACTGTGTCTGCCAGCCGGAAAGCACCGCTGTGCTCGCTTTCCGGCCGGCCGGCGCTCACAGTGCAGAGAAGCAGAACGCCAGGGGACAGACACCGGAATGTGAGTATGTACTGTTTGTTTTTTTTTACTTTTACGCTGGTAACCATGGTAAACATCGCGTTACTAAGCGCGGCCCTGCGCATAGTAACCCGATGTTTACCCTGGTTACAAGCGAACGCATCGCTGGATCGCTGTCACACACAACGATCCAGCGATGACAGCGGGAGATCCAGCGATGAAAGAAAGTTCCAAACGATCTGCTACGACGTACGATTCTCAGCAGGATCCCTGATCGCTGCTGCGTGTCAGACACAGCGATATCGTATGGATATCGCTGGAACGTCACGGATCGTACCGTCGTAGCGATCAAAGTGCCAATGTGTGACAGTACCCTAACATCCACAGCTGAGGTTAAGCTCTCGAGAGCCGCCAACCTACCCTCCAGCTGCTGGATATATCGCAAGGATTGCTGAATGTCTGCCATTTAATAGCCAGACCCTGGCGCTAGTATTATGTTAGGGCTAGCGTAACACACTGAGTAAATATAGTGGTTGCATTATAATAGATGAGTTCGCAGCCCGGGGTCCACCGTGCAGGAGAACCTGCTGCTAGCAAACGGCGGAACTATATGGCCATATGAGCTAACCCTGTTACTTCACAGAGTAGCCGAAACTCAAAGCACTGCGCCCTGTTAGACTTCACAGTGGCACAGGCTCACTAATCAACTGAGAGCAGTCAGTGGTCATGCATGCACACAAACTCCTCGCCGGAGGTGCCAGCATTTTAGGGGCTTATTTCAGCCAGGTCCCTGAATACAATCACACAAAATCTCCTCGCCGGAGGTGCCAGCATTCTAGGGGCTTATTTCAGCCAGGTCCCTGAACACAAACTCACATGGCGCAAAGCACATAACATAGAACAATACTAGCGCATGGCCATGTGGCCATGTGAGCCTTAAATAGTTGCAGCACGTACAGGACCTTCCTAGAAGGACCAATGAGAGGCTGCCACAGAGCGTGAGCACCTACAGGACCTTCCTGAAGAACCAAAGGCCTTAGCTGCAGTATCTGATCATGTGACCCTCGATCTCCACTGAGAGTTCTTACTCTGGGCATGCTCAGAATGAGAAAAGCAGGACTTAGTCCCAGAAGCGTCTGCTCACCGCTGCCCAGCACTGACTTCCATGACAGAAGCAGGAAAAGCAGCAGTAACTCTTTGTACAGAGTCAGACTGAGCGAGACGCTGGGACCGATGTCTCTGCTGAGCAGGCTCCACTGTGGCAGAAAAAGAATGGGAGACTACAGCGGAGATGGCCTGAGATTCCCCCTGTGCAGAGGCAGGAACTCAACCCCTAACAATGTCATGCCCAATGTAAAATCCTTTCTTTTTTTAAATAAAAGAGTGCCATCACAGGCCCCTTAGGCCAACATGCACCGTACAGACCACGTTCACCTTGGTGATCTACTGGCAGGTACAGGTCAGATTGCAGGAGACAGAGTTAAGAAGTTGTCAGGGCTAGCGGAACGCACCAAGTAATAAAGGAATTGATACGAGGTGCATTCACAGCCCGGGGTCCACCGGGCAGAGATGGTACCTGCTGCTATGTAATGGCGGATGGACACTTAGCTCACACGTGGGTTAGACTTCACCCAGTGTTAAATGGTAGTGAGCTCTGTTGCTTCACATTGTCGCACAGTACGCTGCACCCTGTTAGCAGGCACAAGGTGCAGCTACAAGTCACTAGTGGGATCCCTAAGAATCTCCCCCACTAATCTGGTGATTTAACTGGCTCTGATCCTCGGTGGCTTTTGAGCCCTCGCCTGAGGATGCCCCGAGTCAGATGCTCAGTTGAAGCGGGAATTTCCACCCTATACTGACGGTTGTCAGGAGAGCGCACAGATGGCGCACAGTGCCGTAGAGCCGGGCACTGCAACGTGTGCTTATTGAGGAGATAGCACTGTCAGGCGCTAGATAGCATGCATCCACCATTCACGAGCAGTCAACAACACTAGGAAGGGGGATGATTAATGAGCGACAGTCACACATCTGCACACACATATTTTCAAGTATACACTAGCGCATGGCCGAGCGGCCATGTGAATCTTTTATAGCAGCAGTGCTACAGGACCATCCAGATGGTCTAATAGGAGCCGCAACAGGACCTGAGCATGTGACCCTTGACCTCCAATGGGAGGTCGTCCTGTGGGCATGCACAGTATGGGAAAAGCAGGACTTAGTCCCAGAAAGACCTACTTGCTGCTGATCAGTGCTGGCTACAAAGGCAGAGCCTGGAAGGGCAGCAGTTACCAGTCGCACAGTATCAGCTAGAGCCAGACGCTGGGACCGACGTCTCCATGGAGCAGGCTCCACTGCAGCTGGAGAAGAATAGGAGACTGCAGCAGAGATAGTTCTAGATTCCCCCTGTTCAGAGGCGGGAACTCGACACCTAACATTACCCCCCTCCTTGGACCTCCCTACGCTCGAAGGCAGCAATAAGCTGCGGAGCTCAAATGTGCTCAGCAGGCTCCCAGGACCTGTCCTCTGGGCCATAACCCTTCCAATCCACCAAATAAAATTTTACCACATACCACCTTACACCTCAAGATAGCATTCACCTCGTAATCATCTGTAGACGAACCCGATGTCCCGGCAGATGACTCGGAAAACCAGGACATGTGTACGGGCTTTAAGAGGGACACATGAAATGTGTAAGTGTGACCGAGGCGTGGAGAAAGGGCCAGATGGTAGACCACAGGATTAACCTGTTCCAGGACCTTAATGGGACCCAAGTACCCAAGTAGCGAGGTGCAAACTTAGTGGACTCAACTCGCAGCCTGATGTTACGGGCAGAGAGACACACTTAATCGCCAGGAGCAAAGGTCGGAGTGGGGCGCCTATGTGCATCAGCGGTGGACCTCATTCTCTCCTTGGAGGCCTGGATGGCATCCCAAATGTCCCATGCCTCCACTACCCAGTTTGCCACCCTGCAGTCGGCGGAAGACACGGGCATAGGCACAGGAACCCGTGGATGCTGACCGTAATTAAGGAGGAATGGGTCTGCCCAGTTGAGTTGGCTACGGTGTTGTTCAGTTCAAACACCGCCCACGGTAGCAAGGAAGCCCAGTCATCCTGCCTGGCTGAAACAAAATGTTGCAGATATGTGACGAAGGTCTGGTTGGCCCTCTCTACCAACCCATTCATCTCGGGATGGTATGCTGAAGAGAGATTCAACTCAATGCTGAGTAGTTGACAAAGCTCTCTCCAGAACCGAGACCCAAACTGGGGACCCCGGTCACCGACAATTTTGTCTGGCATACCGTGTAGGTGGAAAATGTGTTTTATAAACAACGCTGCCAAGGCCCGTGCAGAAGGTAGTGGTGGAAGCGGCACCAAGTGCACCATTTTAGAACAATGGTTGGTGACTACCCAAATGATGGTGCAGCCACGGGACTTGGGTAAGCCTACCACAAAGTCCATCCCGACCATCTCACAGGGCCTGTCTGCCACCAGCAGGGGATAAAGTAACCCAGCTGGCTGTTGTCGAGGAGACTTATTCTTGGTGCAGGAGACACACGCCCGAATATAGTCTCTGACGTCATGGGCCATATACGGCCACCAGTACATCCTCGCCAGAAGCTCAGATGTCCTTTTGGTCCCAAAGTGTCCACCCACCCTAGACAAGTGAGCCCAAGAGAGCACCTCCAGTCATAAATTAGATGACACAAAGGTCTTGCCCGGGGCATTTACTCTAGCGAAACCGGAGCCACTGTCCTCAGGCTCTCAGAAGGGACAATAAGCCGAGGTTCCTCCTCCTCCTCCACTGATGACACTACGGAGCGGGAAAGAACATTGGCACAAATGTTCTTCTCCCCAGAGAGAAAATAGAGGGTAAAGTGGAACTGGGAGTAGAACAGTGACCTTTTGGCCTGGCGAGAGTTTAGCTGCTGGGCGTTTTGCAAATACACCAAATTTTTGTGATTTGTGAAAACTTTGAAGGGAAAATGAGCCCCCTCCAGGAGGTGTCTCCACTCCGACAAGGCCAATTACATGGCTAGCTACTCCTTATCCCTGATGGAATAATTCTCCGCTGGTGTGAAGGTCTAGAAGAAGAAGAAGCAAGGATGCTTCCGACCTTGAGCATTCTTCTGGAAGAGGACTGCTCCAGCACCGACAGAAGAGGCATCCACCTTCATGATAAATGGTTTATCAACATCAGGGAGATGCAAAATGGGAGCACCAGCGAAGTGTGACTTGATGGAGAGGAAGGCCTTGGAGACCTCCTCCGACCACAATATGGGATTTGCTCCCTTCTTGGTGAGGGCAACCAGAGGAGCTAACAAAGATGAGAAGTGGGGAATGAACTAGCGTTAGTAATTAATGAACCCCATAAAGTGCTGCACCGCTTTGAGAGAATGGGGTTCCTGCCAGTCCATCACAGCCTGTAGCCTGGTGGGATCCATAGTCTATCCTTGGGCCGAGATGAAATAGCCCAGGAAAGGCAAAGACTTCCTCTCAAATACACACTTCTCCAACTTGGCATAGAGGGAATTTGCCCATAGGAGATCGAAGACTTTGCCAACATCTCTCCGGTGGGAGTCTATATCTGGAGAGTAGATGAGAATATCTTCCAGGTAGACTACAACTGAGGTGGAGAGCATATCCCGGACGATATCATTCACGAAGTCTTGGAAAATGGCTGGGGCATTACAGAGCCCGAAGGGCATCACCAGGTATTCACGGTGCCCATCCCTGGTGTTAAAAGCCATCTTCCATTCGTCCCCCTCACGGATGCGAATCAGGTTGTAAGCACGCCACAGATCTTTTTTAGTAAACACCCTTGCTCCCGAAGTCTATCAAAAAGCTCAGATATCAGAGGCAGAGGGTACTTGTTCATAACGGTGATAGCGTTAAGACCCCTGTAATCTATGCATGGGTGTAATTCTCCGTTTTTCTTCAGCACGAAGAAGAACCCAGCCCCTGCATGTGACACTGACTTCCTAATGAATCCCCTTCCCAGATTCTCCTGGATGTACTGAGACATTGCCTCCATCTCTGGGAGAGATAATGGGTAGACTTGACCAGGGGAGGCTCAGCACCAGGCAAGAGGTCTTTAGGACAGTCATAGAGGCAGTGAGGCAGAAGGGTCTCCGCAGCCCTTTTGGAGAACACGTCTGCATAGGGCCAATATTGCTTGGGGAGCAATGAAAGATCTGCGGGTACCTCAGTAGTAGCAACCTGAATGCATTCCTTCTGACATCTACCCCCACAAGATTCACTCCATCCCAAAATTCTGCCTGTGGACCACTCAATGAGGGGAGTGTTACCGTAGCCAAGGTATCCCTAACAGGACCTCATCAATTCCCTCAGGAATGACAAGCAGATATATAATCTCCTGATGAGATGGCGACATAGAAAGAGTTAATGGGATGGTCTGGTGTGTTATCTGTGAGGGTAGTGTTGACCCATTCACCACTCGTACGGTCACTGGTTTGGCGAGCATCACCAGGGGTATTGCGTGTCGTTGGGCGAAGGCAGATGACATAAAATTGCCCTCCACCCCGGAATCCACGCAAAGCTCTACCGAATGAGTGGATGAGCCTATGGTAATTGTCCCCTTATTGGACAGTTTGGATGCAAATGTCTCCATGTCTAGTGTACTTCCACCTAATACCACTCGACACTGATGTTTCCCCGACCGCTGGGGACATCTGGTGGCAAGATGTCCAGACTGCCGGCAGACATGACAGACCTTGAGTGCACGAGTGGTCCAGGACTTAGATCCCCCTCGTGACACCTCCATAGCCACATGTGACTCGGGCGCCTGGACCGGAAATTCCAAAGGTTTGGCAAAGGTGGGAGCCAACCGAAACCTCTGCCTACACTGGGCTTTCTCTAACCTTTGCTGGTTAAAATGGAGGTCAGTACGAGTGGATACAGCTATTAGCTCCTCCTGTGTGGTGGGAATCTCCCTAGTGGCCAAAGCATCCTTCACATGGTCAGCTAGCCCCCTCCAAAATACAGGGATGAGGGCTTTATCTGACCACTCCAGCTCAGATGCTAAGGTGCGGAAGTTGACGGCAAAATGGCTGACCAAGGACGAGCCCTGAGTCAATGCCAACAGTTGGAGCGCTGTATCATGGGTGACTCTAGGTCCTAAAAAGACCTGTTTCAGAGTGCTCAGGAACAGCGGAGCACTCCACAGCACATGATCGCCACGATCCCACAGCGGCGTAGGGCACTCCATCGCCCTGTCCGTCAGGAGAGACATAATGAATCCCACCTTTGCATGCTCTGTGGGGAAATGTGCAGCCAGGAGCTCGAGGTGTATAGTCATGAAACCCCTACAAGATTTGCTATCACCAGAATATTTATCTGGTAGCTGGATGCGAGATAGGGTCGGAACAGGGGTGGCAGTGGACAAAGTTGCTGCAGCCACGCTAGCAGCCTGAACAGCTAGTGAGGTAACAACCACAGCTGAAGTTGTGCGCTCGAGAGCCGCCAACCTGCCCTCCAGCTGCTGGATGTACAGCAACGGTTGCTGTTCGTCCGCCTTTACAAGCCAGACCCTGGCGCTAGTGTAATGTCAGGGCTAGCGGAACGCACCAAATAATAAAGGAATTGATACGAGGTGCGTTCGTAGCCTGGGGTCCACCATGCAGAGCTGATACCTGCTGCTATGTAATGGTGGATGGACACTTAGCTCATACGTGGGTTAGACTTCACCCCATGTGAAATGGTAGCGAGCTCTGTTGCTTCACAGAGTCACACAATACGCTGCACCCTGTTAGCAGTCACAAGGTGCAGCTACAAGACACTAGTGGGATCCTGTTGTGAAATTGGATTCTGGGCTCCCCCGGTGGCCACTTGTGGAATTTAACTTGTGTGCATCATCCCCTCTGTTCACCTGCTCCTATCAGGATGTGGGAGTCGCTATATAACCTTGCTCCTCTGTCAGTTTCATGCCGGTCAACAATGTAATCAGTAGCCTTTCTGTGCATGTTCCTGCTACTAGACAACTCCCAGCTAAGTTGGACTTTTGTCCTTGTGTGTTTTTGCATTTTGTTCCTGTTCACAGCTGCTTTTTCGTTACTGTGTCTGGAAAGCTCTTGTGAGCGGAAATTGCCACTCTGGTGTTATGAGTTAATGCTAGAGTCTTAAAGTAATTTCTGGATGGTGTTTTGATAGGGTTTTCTGCTGACCATGAAAGTGCCCTTTCTGTCTTCATGCTATCTAGTAAGCGGACCTCGATTTTGCTAAACCTATTTTCATACTACGTTTGTCATTTCATCTTAAATCACCGCCAATATATGTGGGGGCCTCTGTCTGCCTTTTGGGAAAATTTCTCTAGAGGTGAGCCAGGACTGTCTTTTCCTCTGCTAGGATTAGGTAGTTCTCCGGCTGGCGCTGGGCATCTAGGGATAAAAGAACGTAGGCATGCTACCCGGCCACTTCTAGTTGTGCGGCAGGTTTAGTTCAAGGTCAGTATAGTTTCCATCTTCCAAGAGCTAGTTCTCATATATGCTGGGCTATGTTCTCTCGCCATTGAGAATCATGACAGTTTGACCGGCCCAAAAAAGGGTTAAATTACTGGCTGAGAAAGGAGAGTAAAAAGAAGTCTGCTACAATTTTTTTTTTTTTTTTTTTCCCTCTAGTTCTGAGTGTGCTCTTAATTGAATCACTTGCTAGTCTGCCTATACTGCAGCCTTCCTCTCTTCCTCTCCTTCTAATCCTTGAATGGCTCTGTGTTCACCTGTTTCAAATGGATCTTCAGAGTGTAGCTACAGGTTTGAATAATCTCGCCACAAAGGTACAAAATTTGCAAGATTTTGTTGTTCATGCACCTATGTCTGAGCCTAGAATTCCTTTGCCTGAATTCTTCTCGGGGAATAGATCTCACTTTCAAAATTTTAAAAATAATTGCAAATTGTTTTTGTCCCTGAAGTCTCGCTCTGCCGGAGACCCTGCAGAGCAGGTCAGGATTGTAATTTCCTTGCTCCGGGGCGACCCTCAAGACTGGGCTTTTGCATTGGCACCAGGGGATCCTGCGTTGCTCAATGTGGATGCGTTTTTTCTGGCCTTGGGGTTGCTTTATGAGGAACCTCATTTAGAGCTTCAGGCGGAAAAGGCCTTGATGTCCTTGTCTCAGGGGCAAGATGAAGCTGAAATATACTGCCAAAAATTCCGCAAATGGTCTATGCTTACTCAGTGGAATGAGTGCGCCCTGGCGGCGATTTTCAGAGAAGGTCTCTCTGATGCCATTAAGGATGTTATGGTGGGGTTCCCTGTGCCTGCGAGTCTGAATGAGTCCATGACGATGGCTATTCAGATCGATAGGCGTCTGCGGGAGCGCAAACCTGTGCACCATTTGGCGGTGTCTACTGAGAAAACGCCAGAAAATATGCAATGTGATAGAATTCTGTCCAGAAGCGAGCGGCAGAATTTTAGACGAAAAAATGGGTTGTGCTTCTATTGTGGTGATTCAACTCATGTTATATCAGCATGCTTTAAGCGTACTAAGAAGCCTGACAAGTCTGTTTCAATTAGCACTTTACAGTCTAAGTTTATTCTATCTGTGACCCTGATTTGTTCTTTGTCATCTATTACCGCGGACGCCTATGTCGACTCTGGCGCTGCTTTGAGTCTTATGGATTGGTCCTTTGCCAAACGCTGTGGGTATGATTTGGAGCCATTGGAGGCTCCGATACCTCTGAAAGGGATTGACTCCACCCCATTGGCTAGTAATAAACCACAATACTGGACACAAGTGACTATGCGTGTTAATCCGGATCACCAGGAGGTTATTCGCTTTCTGGTGCTGTATAATCTACATGATGTTTTGGTGCTGGGATTGCCATGGCTGCAATCTCATAACCCAGTCCTCGACTGGAGAGCTATGTCTGTGTTAAGCTGGGGATGTAAAGGAACTCATGGGGACGTACCTTTGGTTTCCATTTCATCATCTATTCCCTCTGAGATTCCTGAATTCTTGTCTGACTTTCGTGACGTTTTTGAAGAACCCAAGGTTGGTTCACTACCTCCGCACCGGGAGTGCGATTGTGCCATAGACTTGATCCCGGGTAGTAAATACCCTAAGGGTCGTTTATTTAATCTGTCTGTGCCTGAACACGCTGCTATGCGAGAATATATAAAGGAGTCCTTGGAAAAGGGACATATTCGTCCTTCGTCATCTCCCTTAGGAGCCGGTTTTTTCTTTGTGTCTAAGAAAGACGGCTCTTTGAGGCCGTGTATTGATTATCGACTTTTGAATAAAATCACGGTTAAATATCAATATCCGTTACCACTGCTTACTGATTTGTTTGCTCGTATAAAGGGGGCCAAGTGGTTCTCTAGGATTGATCTCCGTGGGGCGTATAATTTGGTGCGAATCAAGCAGGGGGATGAGTGGAAAACCGCATTTAATACGCCCGAGGGCCATTTTGAGTATTTGGTGATGCCTTTTGGTCTTTCAAATGCCCCTTCAGTCTTCCAGTCCTTTATGCATGACATTTTCCGCGATTATTTGGATAGATTTATGATTGTGTATCTGGATGATATTCTGATTTTTTCGGATGACTGGGACTCTCATGTCCAGCAGGTCAGGAGGGTTTTTCAGGTTTTGCGGTCTAATTCCTTGTGTGTGAAGGGTTCTAAGTGTGTTTTTGGGGTTCAGAAGATTTCCTTCTTGGGATACATTTTTTCCCCCTCTTCCATCGAGATGGATCCTGTCAAGGTTCAGGCTATTGGTGATTGGACGCAACCCTCTTCTCTTAAGAGTCTTCAGAAATTTTTGGGCTTTGCTAACTTTTATCGTCGATTTATTGCTGGTTTTTCTGATGTTGTAAAACCATTGACTGATTTGACTAAGAAGGGTGCTGATGTTGCTGATTGGTCCCCTGATGCTGTGGAGGCCTTTCGGGAGCTCAAGCGCCGCTTTTCTTCCGCCCCAGTGTTGCGTCAGCCTGATGTTGCTCTTCCTTTTCAGGTTGAGGTCGACGCTTCTGAAATCGGAGCTGGGGCGGTGTTGTCGCAGAGAAGTTCCGACTGCTCCGTGATGAGACCTTGTGCTTTTTTTTCCCGTAAATTTTCGCCCGCCGAGCGGAATTATGATATTGGGAATCGGGAGCTTTTGGCCATGAAGTGGGCTTTTGAGGAGTGGCGTCACTGGCTTGAGGGGGCCAGACATCAGGTGGTGGTATTGACTGACCACAAAAATTTAATTTACCTTGAGTCTGCCAGGCGCCTGAATCCTAGACAAGCGCGCTGGTCCTTGTTTTTCTCTCGGTTTAATTTTGTGGTGTCTTACCTACCGGGTTCTAAGAATGTTAAGGCGGATGCCCTTTCTAGGAGTTTTGAGCCTGACTCCCCTGGTAATTCTGAGCCCACAGGTATCCTTAAAGATGGAGTGATATTGTCTGCCGTTTCTCCAGACCTGCGGCGGGCCTTGCAGGAGTTTCAGGCGGATAGACCTGATCGTTGCCCACCTGGTAGACTGTTTGTTCCTGATGATTGGACCAGTAGAGTCATCTCTGAGGTTCATTCTTCTGCGTTGGCAGGTCATCCTGGAATCTTTGGTACCAGGGATTTGGTGGCAAGGTCCTTCTGGTGGCCTTCCCTGTCACGAGATGTGCGAGGCTTTGTGCAGTCTTGTGACGTTTGTGCTCGGGCCAAGCCTTGTTGTTCTCGGGCTAGTGGATTGTTGTTATCCTTGCCTATCCCGAAGAGGCCTTGGACGCACATCTCGATGGATTTTATTTCGGATCTGCCTGTTTCTCAGAAGATGTCTGTCATCTGGGTGGTGTGTGACCGTTTCTCTAAGATGGTCCATCTGGTTCCCTTGCCTAAGTTGCCTTCTTCTTCCGAGTTGGTTCCTCTGTTTTTTCAAAATGTTGTTCGTTTGCATGGTATTCCGGAGAATATCGTTTCTGACAGAGGGACCCAATTCGTGTCTAGATTTTGGCGGGCATTCTGTGCTAGGATGGGCATAGATTTGTCTTTTTCGTCTGCTTTCCATCCTCAGACTAATGGCCAGACCGAGCGGACTAATCAGACCTTGGAGACATATTTGAGGTGTTTTGTGTCTGCGGATCAGGATGATTGGGTTGCTTTTTTGCCTTTGGCGGAGTTCGCCCTCAATAATCGGGCCAGCTCTGCCACCTTGGTGTCCCCGTTTTTCTGTAATTCGGGGTTTCATCCTCGATTTTCCTCCGGTCAAGTGGAATCTTTGGATTGTCCTGGAGTGGATGCTGTGGTGGAGAGGTTGCATCAGATTTGGGGGCAGGTGGTGGACAATTTGAAGTTGTCCCAGGAGAAGACTCAGCTTTTTGCCAACCGCCGTCGTCGTGTTGGTCCTCGGCTTTGTGTTGGGGACTTGGTGTGGTTGTCTTCTCGTTTTGTCCCTATGAGGGTTTCTTCTCCTAAGTTTAAGCCTCGGTTCATCGGCCCGTACAAGATATTGGAGATTCTTAACCCTGTGTCCTTCCGTTTGGACCTCCCTGCATCCTTTTCGATTCATAATGTTTTTCATCGGTCATTGTTGCGCAGGTATGAGGTACCAGCTGTGCCTTCCGTTGAGCCTCCTGCTCCGGTGTTGGTTGAGGGTGAGTTGGAGTACGTTGTGGAAAAGATCTTGGACTCTCGTGTTTCCAGACGGAAACTCCAGTATCTGGTCAAATGGAAGGGATACGGTCAGGAGGATAATTCTTGGGTCACTGCCTCTGATGTTCATGCCTCCGATCTTGTCCGTGCCTTTCATAGGGCTCATCCTGATCGCCCTGGTGGTTCTGGTGAGGGTTCGGTGCCCCCTCCTTGAGGGGGGGGTACTGTTGTGAAATTGGATTCTGGGCTCCCCCGGTGGCCACTTGTGGAATTTAACTTGTGTGCATCATCCCCTCTGTTCACCTGCTCCTATCAGGATGTGGGAGTCGCTATATAACCTTGCTCCTCTGTCAGTTTCATGCCGGTCAACAATGTAATCAGTAGCCTTTCTGTGCATGTTCCTGCTACTAGACAACTCCCAGCTAAGTTGGACTTTTGTCCTTGTGTGTTTTTGCATTTTGTTCCTGTTCACAGCTGCTTTTTCGTTACTGTGTCTGGAAAGCTCTTGTGAGCGGAAATTGCCACTCTGGTGTTATGAGTTAATGCTAGAGTCTTAAAGTAATTTCTGGATGGTGTTTTGATAGGGTTTTCTGCTGACCATGAAAGTGCCCTTTCTGTCTTCATGCTATCTAGTAAGCGGACCTCGATTTTGCTAAACCTATTTTCATACTACGTTTGTCATTTCATCTTAAATCACCGCCAATATATGTGGGGGCCTCTGTCTGCCTTTTGGGAAAATTTCTCTAGAGGTGAGCCAGGACTGTCTTTTCCTCTGCTAGGATTAGGTAGTTCTCCGGCTGGCGCTGGGCATCTAGGGATAAAAGAACGTAGGCATGCTACCCGGCCACTTCTAGTTGTGCGGCAGGTTTAGTTCAAGGTCAGTATAGTTTCCATCTTCCAAGAGCTAGTTCTCATATATGCTGGGCTATGTTCTCTCGCCATTGAGAATCATGACAGGATCCCTAAGGATGACCCCCACTAATCTGATGATTGAACTGGCTCTGACCCTCGGTGGCTTTTGAGCCAGTGCCTGAGGACGCCCCGAGTCAGATGCTCAGCTCAAGCGGGAATTCCCACCCTATGCTGACGGTTGTCAGGAGAGCGCAGAGATGGCGCATGGTGCCGTAGAGCCGGGCACTGCAACGTGTGCTTAGTGAGCAGATAGCACTGTCGGGCGCTAGATAGCATGCATCCACCATTCGCGAGCAGTCAACAACACTAGGAAGGGGATGATTAGTGAGCGACAGTCGCACATCTACACACACACACGTTTTTAAGTATACACTAGCGCATGGCAGAGCGGCCATGTGAACCTTTTACAGCAGCAGTGCTACGGGACCATCCAGATGGTCCAATAGGAGCCGCAACAGGACCTGAGCATGTGACCCCCGACCTCAAATGGGAGGTCACCCCGTGGGCATGCTCAGTGTGGGAAAAGCAGGACTTAGTCCCAGAAAGACCTGCTCGCTGCTGATCAGTGCTGGCTACAAAGGCAGAGCCTGGAAGGGCAACAGTAACCAGTCACACAGTATCAGCTTGAGTCAGACGCTGGAACCGACATCTCCGCTGAGCAGGCTCCACTGCGGAATGGGAGACCGCAGTGGAGATGGTTCGAGATTCCCCCTGTGCAGGGGTGGGAACTCGACACCTAACAGAAGCAGGCTCAATGTAATGTCATGCCCAATTCACCAATGTTGTTCTTTTTAAAAAAAATTAAAGTGTGCCATCACAGCACCCTTGGCCAAAATGCCATGTTCACCCTGGTGATCTACTAGCAGGTACTCGACAGATTGCAGGAGACAGAGTTAAGAAATAGGCCCAATGTAATGTCATGCACAATGTAAAATCCTTTTTTTTTTTAAATAAAAGAGTGCCAGCACAGCCCCCTTGGCAAAATGCACCATACACAGCACGTTCACCCTTGTGATCTAGTGGCACGTACATTTTAGATTGCAGGAGACCGACTTAAGAAGTCGGCCCAATGTAATGTCATGCCCAATTCCCCAATGTAAAATCCTTTTTTTTTTTAAATAAAGAGTGCCATCACAGGCCCCTTGGCCAACATGCACCATACAGAGTACGTTCACCCTGGTGATCTAGTGGAAGGTACAGGACAGATTGCAGGAGACAGAGTTAAGAAGTAGGCCCAATGTAATGTCATGCCCAATTCCCCAATGTGTTTTCCTTTTTTAAAAAATAATAAAAGAGTGCCATCACAGCACTCTTGGCCAAAATGCACCGTACAGACCACGTTCACCCTGGTGATATAGTGGCTCTGGATGAGGAGGATGAGGATAAGGAGGGGGATAAAATCAAACAGACCAAATCTGGAAGCATATACCCATGTGTGGTTGTGAAGAGGTGTATGAGAATACACCTCCCCAAAAGAGAGAATGTATTTGAGGTTTTGTTTCTCTGTTTTCACTTGATGGTGTACAGAAGTCTTTCCCAATCCAGGCCTTGTTTATTTTTATAAGAATTAGCCTGTCAGCATTTTCAGTTGACAAACGGATGCGCTTATCTGTTATAATTCCACCAGCGGCAGTGAAAACCCTCTCTGACAGAACTCTAGCAGCAGGGCAGGCCAGGACCTCCAAGGCGTAGAAAGCCAGTTCATGCCACGTGTCCAGCTTGGATACCCAATAATTAAAAGGCACAGAGGAATCATGGAGGACTTTTGTACGATCTGCAAGGTACTCCCTCACCATCTTCCCAAACATTGCACTTCTTGTGACAGCACCCCTTGCCTCTGTGCCGCCATGATGGGAAGGTCTGAGAAAACTGTCCCAGAACTTGGCCATTGTTCCTCTGCCTGAGCTGGATTGTACTTCTGTCTCTCTCGCTTGGAGTCCTTGGTTGTACAACAAACTCTGACATCTGCTGCCAGCGTTCTCACATGGGAATTTTCTAACTAATTGCGCTACAAGGACCCTGTGGTACTGCAACATTTTAGTAAACCTCTCTGCCTCAGGCAGAAGAGATTGAAATTAACCCTTAAAAGAGATTGAAAGTTCTCCTTGTAGTATGGGTCTAGAAGTGTCACCAATCAGTGTTTTTGATAATCCGAGGGTCACGTGAAATGCAGCGCAACATAAAGTCAGCCATGCGTGCCCAACTGCTAACAGGCAAGACTTCCATGTCCTCACCAACAGGATGACTGACCATGCTGTCCTCCTCCTCCTCATCCTTATCCTCCTCCTCCCTGTCCTCAGGCCATCTCTGCTGAATAGAAGCTAATACAGATGTGTTTGTAGTACTGTCTACAGCACATGAAAGTAGCTCTTGTTCTTCCTCCTCCTCATTGCCTACCAATCCACGTTGAGAAGACATGAGGCTGGGCTGAGTGTAATCCTCCTGTATGTTTCCTTGCTCGATGTCCTCGTGCTCCTCCTGCAATGCATCCTGTTTGATTGTGAGCAGAGAGTTTTTGAGAATGCTGAGAAGTGGGATGGTGATGCTAATTATGGCGTCATCGCCGCTCAACATCTTGGTGCAGTCCTCAAAATTTTGGAGGATGGTACATATGTCTGACATCCATGTCCACTCCTGAGGTCTTATGTGTGGAGTCTGACCTGAAATTCGATGGCCTTGTTGATGTTGGTAGTCAGCAATGGCCCTCTTCTGCTCACAAATCCTTTCCAACATATGCAGCGTAGAGTTCCAGTGCATGGGGACATCACACAGTCGGTGAGCTGGAAGCTGAAACCGCTGCTGAAGCACGGCAAAGGCGGCTGAAGCTGTAGCTGACTGTCACGCTCACACCCTGACTGGTAGGTGTGAGCTCGGGGGGTTTGTGGCCCCACTGTGCCACAAACCAAACTACCCTGGAAGGGGCGTGACTATGACAGCTGCCTGGGTTTTCACTGGAGCCCCTGATGGTGAGGTCAGGCTTGTGCAGCAGGCAGCTGCCAGGTGCTACTCCAGGGCGGTGTCTGGCTGTGGCTGCTGATCCCACTTGGGAGACAGGAATACCAGGATTGGTGCGGGCATCAGGCAGGACAGGCAGAAGAGCACGGCTGAAACTCAGATGAGTAGGCTGGCACGGCTGAGACAGGGCTGTCAGAGACACGGCAGAGATCACAGGGCTGGCAGAGACACGGCAGAGAACACAGGGCTGGCAGGAACACAGGACTGGCAGGGACGGCAGGAAACACAGGACTGGCTAGGACGGCAGGAAACACAGGACTGGAAGGCACGGCAGGAACGGTAGGACTGGCAGGAACACGGGATTGGCAGGAACACTGGATTGGCAGGACGGCAGAGAACACAGGACTGGTTGATGTGGTGCAAGAAGGAACAGGTAGGGACCTGTTCACACTAGAGGTGCAGGTACGGATATGTAGTTAGGAGGAACAGGTAGGGACCTGTTCACACAGGTGGTGCGGGAAAGGATATGAAATATGAAGGAACAGGTAGGGCAGCAAGAGATAGCACAGCAATAAAAGCCAAGCAGAGCAGAACCACAAGGAATGTGGAGAAGAGCTGCAGCAAGAGATTCTTACAGCAACGGGAGCGGAGCAGAGATGAACAGAGCAGAACTGCAAGGAATGCAGAGAGGAGCTGCAGAAAGAGATACTTACAGCAATGGGAGCGGAGCAGAGAAGAATGGAGCAGAACCGCAAGGAATGCGGAGAGGAGCTGCAGAAAGAGATTCTTACAGCAACGGGAGCGGAGCAGAGAAGAACGGAGCAGAACCGCAAGGAATGCGGAGAGGAGCTGCAGAAAGAGATTCTTACAGCAACGGGAGCGGAGTAGAGATGAACGGAGCAGAACCGCAAGGAATGCGGAGGGGAGCTGCAGAAAGAGATTCTTACAGCAACAGGAGCGGAGCAGAGAAGAACGGAGCAGAACCGCAGGAGTGCGGATCAGAGGTAAAAGCCACAAAGGTACAGAGCAGGCAGAGCTGCAAGAGTGCAGAGTGTAAGCAGACTGAGAACACAAGGAAAGACACAGCAGGGAAGGAAGCCACAGACAAGGAGACAGAGATAAGACTAAGTACAGACAAGGCAATGGAACAAGACACAAGGACAAAGACACAGGGACCAGGATATTCTGCCTCCTGGAGGGCGGACAACAAGACCAAGGCAAAAATACAGAGAAAAGCCTCTAGCGAGGGAGTAACATAGAGCAAGGCCTGGCAAACTCAGCAGCTAGACACTAACTGAGCAAACACATTGCACAGGCCCAGAACACTGGGTGGAGCTGCACTATATACTGGAGGCCTCTTGGTAATTGGTCAGGAACAGATTAGACAGATGCACCTGATTGCTATAAGAACCAGAGAATTCAGGCGCCGCCCCCCTATACAAAAAGCCATGAAGTATGCAGAGAGCAGAGACACAGAACATGGAGCTGGCATAAAACAGAAACCACATCATGGCCTGGAGCAATGGGTAAGATAGTGTGAGAGATGTGAGGCCATGCCGTGATGCCAGCAGAGTTGTTACTCTGACTTTCTAAAATGTGCAGACAGACAGCGTGCTTTTACTAGCAGATCCGGCAGCTCCGGGTAGTTTTTCAGAAAACGTTGAACCACGAGGTTAAGCACATGGACCAAGCAAGGTACGTGTGTGAGCTCACCTTGCCTCAGAGCCGCCACCAGGTTACGGCCATTGTCACACACGACCATGCCTGGCTGTAGGTTCAGTGGTGTCATCCAAACATCTGACTGCTCTTTCAGCGCTGTCAACAACTCTTCTGCATTGTGCGGTTTTTCACCTATGCAGATTAGCTTCAGCACAGCCTGTTGTCGATTGGCTGAGGCAGTGCTGCAGTGCTTCCAGCTTCTCTCTGATGTGTTGATTTCAGAGATGGAGGATAAAGAGGAGGAGGAGGTGCAGGAGCTGTAGACTGTGGGAGCAACCCTGATTGATGTAGGGCCAGCAATCCTCGGCGTGGGGAGGATGTGTTCCATCCCAAGGTCCGACTGGGTCCCGGCTTCCACTATGTTAACCCAGTGTGCCGTCATTGAGATTTACCATCCCTGCTCACAAGCACTTGTCCACGTGTTCATGGTTAGGTGGACTTTCCCAGTAACAGCATTGTTAAGGGCATGGGTAATGTTGTGGGACACATGCTGGTGTAATGCTGGTACGGCACACCAGGAGAAATAGTGGCAACTGGGGACCGAGTACCTTGGGACGGCCGCTGCCATCAGGTTGCGGAAAGCTTCCATCTCAACAAGTCTAAAAGGCAGCATTTCTAGCGCAAGCAGAAGAGAAATATTAGAATTGAGGACTGTGGCCTGTGGGGCGTTGGCTGGGTATTTACGCTTGCATTCCAAAGACAGGTTATAGAAAACTGAACCATCCCTGTGCTGGGACAAGGACGTGGACGCGCTTGCTGATGGTGCTGCTTGACTGTGAGCCACAACAGGTACAGGGCTAGAGGCATCTTCACATGCATGGTGTACTGGGGACTTCTATGCAAAACAGTGGCGGAAGCAGTGGTGTGACCAGCAGGCAGTGGTCCTGGAGCTTGGGGTTCGGCCCACAAAGTTGGATGCTTTGCTTGCATGTGCCTAATCATGCTGGTGGTGATCAGGCTGGTTGTTTTGCTACCTCTGCTGATGCGGGCATGGCAGGTGCTGCAAATGGCCTGTTTGGGGTTATTGGCAGAGTCTTGAAAAAATAGCCAGACTCGGGTAGATCTCCCAGGTGGAATGGCAACTTCACTCATGGTGTTACAGGGAACTGATGCACACCTTCTGTCTGTGGCCACCACACTGCTTCTTCCTGCCTGTTGGGGGGATATGCCTCCTTCCCCATTTGGGCTGCTGTCCTCGCTATGCATGTCCTCCTGCCAGGTTGGGTCAGTCACTTTGTCATCCACCACCTCGTCTTCCACATCTGCACCCTGCTCTTCCTCCTCCTCCCGACTTTCTGGCAATTGTGTCTCATCATCGTTCACCTCTTGTGACACTTTCCCACCATCGCCTTTGTGTGAACGGGGCTTGTCAAAGCTTTGGGCAGCTCTACATGCGATCTCATCTTTCCCCACTTCAAGTTGACTGGCAGAGATTTCTGAATCTTGAAATGGAAAACTGAACAGCTCTTCAGAGTGTCCAAGTGTGGGATCAGTTGTCTCAGAGCACTCGGCATGGTGGGAGGAAGGAGGATCAGGGTGAGGAATATCCTGGCCACACTCACGGCTACTCAGACTTGACCATGTGGAAGACAAGGTGGTGGTGGCTAAGTGACTGGAAGCATTATCTGCTATTCAACCAACAACCGCTTCACACTGCTCTGACTTCAATAGTGGTGTGCTGCGGTCCCCCAGTCCCCGAAACTGGGACAGAAAGGTTGAGCAGGAAGATGTGGGCCTTTGTTGTTGCCCACGGCCTCGTCCTCTGGATGCACCATCAGCAACATGTCCACTTCCCTGTCCCTTGCCCCTTACCTTTTTTATTTTAAATGGTGCAGTCACTATTTCAAATGCTCAACCCAAATGTCTTTATTAGTAGCAAAATAATATGTGCAAATCTACGATTTTTCAAACCCAACCACCAGGCAGGCCTCAGTCTGGCCTAACAGACTGTATTCAATTTTTTTTTGTTAAGTTAATTTATGCGAAATAGCGCTGTATAGAATTTGAGTATCAAACAGCCAAAAAATAAGTACATCGGCCTCCAATGCCCAAACTTAGAGCACAGAGATATATGGCGGCTGTAACGAAAATACCACACTGGCAAATCTGTGGCCTTTCAATTTTTTTTATGCTAAATAGAGCTGTATAGAATCTGAGTATCACAAAGCCACAAAATAAGTACACCGGCCTTCAATGCTCAAACTTAGAGCACAGAGATATATGACGGCTGTAACGAAAACACCACACTGGCAAATCTGTGGCCATTCAATTTTTTAATATTAAATAGCGCTGTACAGAATTTGAGCATCACACAGCCAAAAAATAAGTACACTGGCCTCCAATGACCAAACTTGGAGCACGCAGATATATGAGGCCTTTTTCGGTGAATTTAAAACACAAAAAAAAGGGCACAAGGGTAGTACACACAACTATGCTACGTATGCCTGACAAACTATCACTTTTCAACAGGCCTCAGTCTGACAGAACATACTGTATATTTTTTTTTGGGGGGGGAGGAATTGTGGAACAAAACGGTATATAGACATTAAATAAGCTGCAGCAGCAGCAGGCAGTTATGGAGCTTTGGGAAGGATGCAGTGCAGGCCTTGCACTGATGTGGATATGCTGTGCCCTGCCTACCTAGCGCTGCAATATCGGGACCCACAAATTAGCCCTAAAAAGGACTTTTGGTTTCTGAGGAGTTGTGGATGTAAGAGTTGTAGACCTACACTAACTCTAAAACCACGATTCTGACCCTATCTCGGCAGCAGCTCTCCCTACTCTTGCTGAAACAGGAACAGAATGCGTCGAGCAGGGCGGCGCCTGGTCTCATATACTCGGGATGATGCTGTACGGCCCAGCCAATCACTGCACGACCACAACAAAGATAGCTGTGGCATTTCATGGCCTGGCAGACAATCCCTGCACCTTGATTGGGTCTCTAAAGTCCGCCAAAAATGCAGGGTGGAG
Organism: Ranitomeya variabilis; assembly: GCF_051348905.1. NCBI lineage: Eukaryota > Metazoa > Chordata > Amphibia > Anura > Dendrobatidae > Ranitomeya > Ranitomeya variabilis. The sequence continues at coordinate 176,505,991 of NC_135237.1, forward strand.
ACTGCAGTTACCGCAGAATAATCCTGGAAATGCTCGCTGCTCGGCGAGTACCCAAGTACCCCAGTACTCGGGCGAATAACGAGTAGTGGTGAGCACATTCGCTCATCACTATTAAAAATGCTTACAAAACTCATTCCCATGCAATCCTATGGGATTCTGCAGTTGCTGTGCCTATGCTGGGGATTTTCCCACTGCGGAATCACATAGCAGTAAAATCTACAGCATGTTCATTATTTCTGCAGAATCACAGCGATTCCGCAGCCATAGGATTGCATTGAAACACTCATTTTATGCATGTGGCTATGCCCACCATGCATAAAGTGAGCGCTTCATGTGCGGATGGTACCCAGGGTTTGGAGGAGAGGTGACTCTCCTTCAGGCCCTGGGAGCCATATTCATGTAAAAAAAAGTGTTAAAATAAAAAATAGGGATATAATTACCTTCTGATGGCCCCCGGAGTCCTCCTGCCTCTCAAGGGTGCACGCGGCGGCTTCTGTTCCCAGGGATGTATTGCGCGAATCACCTGAGATGACGTTGCGGTCATGCGACCGTGACGTCACAAAGGTCCTTCGCGCAAAGCATCCCTGGGAACGGAATTGTTTGTAGCATCTACTCTATTATAGAGGCCTGATCCCCAGGCCCCCAATAATTCTTGTGTTAGTAACACTGCACAATACGCTACTTCTCACTTTCAAATTGTTTGTAGAATCTAGTCTGTTATAGAGGCCTGATCCACAGACCCCCCAAAATTATTCTGTTACTATCATCTTACAGTAGGGAGCATCTCACTTTCAGCTTGTTTGTAGTATCTAGTCTGTTATAGAGGCCTAATGCACAGGTGCCAAAAAATTCTTCTGATACTAATGTCATACAGTAGGGGACATCTCAATTTCAAATTCTTTGTAGCATCTAGTATGTTATAGGGGTCTGATCCACAGGCCCCCCAAAATTCATCTGTTACTAATGTCGTACAGTAGGGGATATCTCACTTTCAAATTTTTTGTAGCATCTAGTATGTTATAGAGGCTGAATCTACAGGCCCCCCAAAATTCTCCTGTTACTAACGTTGTACTGTAGGGGACATCTCACTTTCAAATTGTTTGTAGCATCTACTCTATTATAAGAGGCCTGATCCACAGGCCCCCAAAAATTCTTCTGTTACTGACGTTGTACAGTAGGGGACATCTCACTTTCAAATAGTTTGTAGCATCTAGTCTGTTACAGAGGCCGAATCTACAGATCCCCCAAATATTATTGTGTTACTAACGTCGCACAGTAAGGGTATGTGTCCACGTTCAGGATTGCTTCAGGATTTTGTCAGGATATTATGCAGGTAAAATCCTGACCAAATCTGCACCTGAGGTCACTGGCAGGTCACCTGAGTTTTCCTTGAGTTTTTTCTGCAATGTAAGGACATGCAGCGTTCTTAAAAGACGCGCCGCATGTGAGTTTTCTCGGGTGTGCCGCATGCGTCTTTTACTGCATAGTGGAGACAGGATTTCATGAAATCTCCTCCACTATGCTGTAACATCTGGATGCTGCGTTTTTTATGCATGCTGCTCAATGCTGCGTCAAAAACGCAGCGTTTCCTGAACGTGGACACATACCCTTATAAAGGCCTAATCCACAGGCACCAAAAAAAATTTTCTTTTACTAACGTAGTACACTTCGGCTGTGTGCCCACGTTGCATTTTTTATGCGTTTCTGCCACGTTTTTTGCTGCAGCGGAAACGCTTAAAAATCACATTCCCATGCAATCCTATGGGATTCTGCAGTTGCTGTGCCCATGCTGCAGATTTTCCCGCTGCGGAGTCACTTAGCGGTAAAATCCACAGCATGTTCATTAGTTCTGCAGAATCACGGCAATTCCGCAGCCATAGGATAGCATTGAAATGCTCACTTTATGTATGTTGCTATGCCCACCATGCATAAAGTGAGCGCTTCATGTGTGGATGGTACCCAGGGTTTGAAGGAGAGGAGACTCTCCTTCAGCCCCTGGGATCCATATCCCATTTCTGGCTTCGCGCAAAGCATCCCTGGGAATGGAATTGATTGTAGCATCTACTCTATTATAAGAGGCCTGATCCACAGGCCCCCAAAAATTCTTCTGTTACTGACGTCATACAGTAGGGGACATCTCACTTTCAAATTGTTTGCAGTATCTAGTCTATCTACAGGTCCCCCAAATATTATTGTGTTACTAATGTAGTACAGTTTAAAATTGTTTGTAGCATCTATTCTCTTATAGAGGCCTAATCCTCAGGCACGAAAAAAAAATTCTTCCTTTATTAACCCCTTAAGCCCCGAGGGTGGTTTGCACGTTAATGACCAGGCCAATTTTTACAATTCTGACCACTGTCCCTTTATGAGGTTATAACTCTGGAACGCTTCAACGGATCTTGGCGATTCTGACATTGTTTTCTCGTGACATATTGTACTTCATGTTAGTGGTAAAATTTCTTCGATATAACTTGCGTTTATTTGTGAAAAAAACGAATATTTGGCGAAAATTTTGAAACTTTCGCAATTTTCCAACTTTGAATTTTTATGCCCTTAAATCACAGACATATGTCACACAAAATACTTAATAAATAACATTTCCCACATGTCTACTTTACATCAGCACAATTTTGGAACCAAAATTTTTTTTTGTGACGGAGTTATAAGGGTTAAAAGTTGACCAGCAATTTCTCATTTTTACAACACCATTTTTTTTTAGGGACCACATCTCATTTGAAGTCATTTTGACGGGTCTATATGATAGAAAATACCCAAGTGTGACACCATTCTAAAAACTGCACCCCTCAAGGTGCTCAAAACCACATTCAAGAAGTTTATTAACCCTTCAGGTGTTTCACAGGAATTTTTGGAATGTTTAAATAAAAATGAACATTTAACTTTTTTTCACACAAAATTTATTTCAGCTCCAATTTGTTTTATTTTACCAAGGGTAACAGGAGAAAATAGACCCCAAATGTTGTTGTACCATTTGTCCTGAGTACGCTGATACCCCATATGTGGGGGTAAACCACAGTTTGGGCGCATGGCAGAGCTTGGAAGCAAAGGAGCGCCATTTGACTTTTCAATGCAAAATTGACTGGAATTGAGATGGGACGCCATGTTGCATTTGGAGAGCCCCTGATGTGCCTAAACATTGAAACCCCTAACAAGTGACACCATTTTGGAAAGTAGACCCCCTAAGGAACTTATCTAGATGTGTGGTGAGCACTTTGACCCAACAAGTGCTTTACAGAAGTTTATAATGCAGAGCCGTAAAAATAAAAAATCTTATTTTTTCACAAAAATGATCTTTTCACCCCCAATTTATTATTTTCCCAAGGGTGAGAGAAGAAATTGGACCCCAAAAATTGTTGTGCAATTTGTCCTGAGTACGCTGATACCCCATATGTGGGTGTAAACCATTGTTTGGGCGCAGGGCAGAGCTCGGAAGGGAAGGAGCTCCATTTGACTTTTCAATGCAAAATTGACTGGAATTGAGATGGGACGCCATGTTGCATTTAGAGAGCCCTTGATGTGCCTAAACATTGAAACCCCTAACAAGTGACACCATTTTGGAAAGTAGACCCCCTAAGGAACTTATCTAGATGTGTGGTGAGCACTTTGACCCAACAAGTGCTTTACAGAAGTTTATAATGCAGAGCCGTAAAAATAAAAAATCATATTTTTTCACAAAAATGATCTTTTCACCCCCAATTTTTTATTTTCCCAAGGGTAAGAGAAGAAATTGGACCCCAAAAATTGTTGTGCAATTTGTCCTGAGTACACTGATACCCCATATGTGGGTGTAAACCATTGTTTGGGCGCAGGGCAGAGCTCAGAAGGGAAGGAGCGCCATTTGACTTTTCAATGCAAAATTGACTGGAATTGAGATGGGACGCCATGTTGCGTTTGGAGAGCCCCTAATGTGCCTAAATATTGAAACCCCCCACGAGTGACACCATTTTGGAAAGTAGACCCCTTAACGAACTTATCTAGATGTGTGTTGAGCACTTTGACCCAACAAGTGCTTCACAGAAGTTTATAATGCAGAGCCGTAAAAATAAAAAATCATATTTTTTCACAAAAATGATCTTTTCACCCCCATTTTTTTATTTCCCCAAGGGTAAGAGAAGAAATTAGACCACAAAAGTTGTTGTGCAATTTGTCCTGAGTATGATGATACCCCATATGTGGGTGTAAACCATTGTTTGGGCGCATAGCAGAGCTCAGAATGGAAGAAGCGCTATTTTACTTTTCAATGCAAAATTGACTGGAATTAAGATGGGATGCCATGTTGCGTTTGGAGAGCCCCTGATGTGCCTAAACATTAAACCCCCCCACAAGTGACACCATTTTGGAAAGTAGACCCCCTAAGGAACTTATCTAGATGTGTTTTGAGAGCTTTGAACCCCCAAGTGTTTCACTACAGTTTATAACGCAGAGCCGTGAAAATAAAAATTATTTTTTTTTTTCACAAAAATTATTTTTTAGCCCCCAGTTTTGTATTTTCACAAGGGTATCAGGATAAATTGGACCCCAAAAGTTGTTGTCCAATTTGTCTTGAGTACGCTGATACCCCATTTGTGGGGGGGGACCACTGTTTGGGCGCATGACAGAGCTCAGAAGGGAAGGAGCGCCATTTGGAATGCAGACTTAAATGGATTGGTCTGCAGGCGTCACGTTGCATTTGCAGAGCCCCTGATGTACCCAAACAGTACAAACCCCCCACAAGTGACCCCATATTGGAAACTAGACCCCCCAAGGAACTTATCTAGATGTGTTGTGAGAACTTTTAACCCCCAAGTGTTTCACTACAGTTTATAACGCAGAGCCGTGAAAATAATTTATTTATTTTTTTTTCACAAAAATGAAATTTAGCCCCCAGTTTTGTATTTTCACAAGGGTATCAGGATAAATTGGACCCTAAAAGTTGTTGTCCAATTTGTCCTGAGTACGCTGATACCCCCTATGTGGGGGGGAACCACTGTTTGGGCGCATGACAGAGCTCGGAAGGGAAGGAGCGCCATTTGGAATGCAGACTTAAATGGATTGGTCTGCAGGCGTCACGTTGCATTTGCAGAGCCCCTGATGTACCCAAACAGTACAAACCCCCCACAAGTGACCCCATATTGGAAACTAGACCCCCCAAGGAACTTATCTAGATGTGTTGTGAGAACTTTGAACCCCCAAGTGTTTCACTACAGTTTACAACGCAGAGCCGTGAAAATAAAACATATTTTTTTTCCCACAAAAATGATTTTTAGCCCCCCAAATTTTTATTTTCCCAAGGATAACAAGAGAACTTGGACCCCAGAAGTTGTTGTTCAATTTGTCCCTAGTACGCTGATACCCCATATGTTGGGGTAAACCCCTTTTTGGACGCACGGGAGAGCTCGGAAGGGAAGGAGCACTGTTTTACTTTTTCAACGCAGAATTGGCTGGAATTGAGATTGGACGCCATGTCGCGTTTGGAGAGCCCCTGATGTGCCTGAACAGTGGAAACTCCCCAATTCTACCTGAAACCCTACCCCTAACCTCACCCCTAACCGTTTACTGAACATTTTCTGACAGTCATAAGTGCCACGTATATAAGTGCCACGTATATAAGTGCCACGTATTTAAGAGCCACGTATTTAAGTGCCACGTATTTAAGTGCCACGTATTTAAGTGCCACGTATTTAAGTGCCACGTATTTCAGTGCCACGATATTTCAGTGCCACGTATTTCAGTGCCACGTATTTCAGTGCCACGTATTTCAGTGCCACGTATTTCAGGCACTGAAAAATACGTGGCACGTAAATACTTCAGTGCCACGATATTTCAGTGCCACGATATTTCAGTGCCACGTATTTCAGTGCCACGTATTTCAGTGCCACGTATTTCAGTGCCACGTATTTCAGGCACTGAAAAATACGTGGCACGTAAATACGTGGCACGTAAATACGTGGCACTGAAATACGTGGCACTGAAATACGTGGCACTGAAATACGTGGCACTTAAATACGTGGCACTTAAATACGTGGCACTTAAATACGTGGCACTTATATACGTGGCCACTGAAATATCGTGGCACTTATATACGTATATACGTATATAAATGTATATTTCAGTGCCACGTATTTCAGTGCCACGTATTTCAGGTTAGGGGTAGGGTTAGGGGTAGGGTTAGGGTTTTTTGTTTTTTTCTTGTTTTCTTGTGTTTTTCTATAAAAACGCATGCGTTTTACCGCGTTTACATGCATTTTTTCACACATGCGTTTTTTTTAAAAAACGCATGCAGATAAAAACGCAAGTGTGAAACCAGACTAAAAGACGCTTTTTATAGCAAAAAAGTTTTTGCGTCTCCACATTTTGAGACCTATAATTTTTCCACATTTTGGTCCACAGAGTGATGTGAGGTCTTGTTTTTTGCGGGACAAGTTGACGTTTTTATTGGTAACATTTTCGGACACGTGACCATTTTTTATCACTTTTTATTCCGATTTTTGTGAGGCAGAATAACCAAAAACCAGCTATTCATGAATTTCTTTTGGGAGAGGCGTTTATACCGTTCTGCGCTTGGTAAAATTGATAAAGCAGTTTTATTCGTCGGGTCAGTACGATTACAGCGATACCTCATTTATATCATTTTTTTATGTTTTGACGCTTTTATACGATAAAAACTATTTTATAGAAAAAATAATTATTTTGGCATCGCTTTATTCTGAGGACTATAACTTTTTTATTTTTTTGCTGATGATGCTGTATGGCGGCTCGTTTTTTGCGGGACAAGATGACGTTTTCAGCGGTACCATGGTTATTTATATCCGTCTTTTTGATCGCGTGTTATTCCACTTTTTGTTCGGCGGTATGGTAATAAAGCGTTGTTTTTTGCCTCGTTTTTTTTTTTTTTTTCTTACGGTGTTTACTGAAGGGGTTAACTAGTGGGCCAGTTTTATAGGTTGGGTCGTTACTGACGCGGCGATACTAAATATGTGTACTTTTATTGTTTTTGTTTGTTTTTTTTAGATAAAGAAATGTATTTATGGGAATAATATTTTTTTTTTTATTATTATTTATTTAGGAATTTGTTGTTTTTTTTTTTTACACATGTGGAAATTTTTTTTTTAACTTTTTTACTTTGTCCCAGGGGGGGGACATCACAGATCGCAGATCTAATAGTGTGCACAGCACTCTATCAGATCCGCGATCATACTTTCATCGGAGCAGGCTGCAGCTTTCATCTGCAGCCTGCTCCGACCCGGAAGTGCTCCCTGCAGGACCCGGATACAGCCCCTCGGCCATTTTGGATCCGGGGCCTGCAGGGAGAAGACGTTCGGTACGAGGTGAGTACATCACCTTGTACCGATCGTCTCAGGGAAGCACGCAGGGAGCCCCCTCCCTGCGCGATGCTTCCCTGTACCGCCGGTACACCGCGATCATGTTTGATCGCGGTGTGCCGGGGGTTAATGTGCCGGGGGCGGTCCGTGACCGCTCCTGGCACATAGTGCCGGATGTCAGCTGCGATATGCAGCCGACACCCGGCCGCGATCGGCCGCGCTCCCCCCGTGAGCGCGGCCGATCGCGTATGACGTACTATCCCGTCACCGGGAATTAAGGCCCACCCCACCTCGACGGTATAGTACGTCATACGGGCTTAAGGGGTTAACAAAGTACAGTAAGGGATATCTCACCTTCAAATTGATTTGAGCATCTAAACTGTTATTGAGGCCTGATCCACAGGCCTCCAAAAAATTATTTTTACTAACATCATACAGTAGGGGACTTCTCACTTTCAAATTGTTTGCAGCATCTAGTCTGTTATATCTATCTACAGGTCCCCCAAATATTATTGTGTTACTAATGTCGTACAGTAAGGATAACTCACTTTAAAATTGTTTGTAGTATCTAGTCTCTTATAGAGGCCTAATCCACAGGCACCAAAAAAATTCTTCTTTTATTAATGAAGTACAGTAATGGATATCTCATTTTCAAATCGATTTCAGCATCTAAACTGTTATAGAGGCTTGATCCCCAGGCCTCCAAAAAATTATTGTTACTTACATTGTACAGTAGGGGACTTCTCACTTTCAAATTGTTTGTAGTATCTAGTCTGTTATAGAGGTCTAATCCAAAGGCACCAAAAAAAATTATTCTTTTATTAACGTAGTACAGTAAGGGATATCTCACTTTCAAATTGTTTTCAGCATCTTAACTGTTATAGAGGCCTGATCCACAGGCCATCAAAAATTATTGTGTTACTAACGTTGGACAGTAAGGGACATCTCATGTTCAAATTGTTTGTAGTATCTTGTCTCTTATAGAGGCCTAATCCACAGGCACCAAAATGAAATTCTTCTTTTATTAACGTCGTACAGTAGGGGACATCTCACTTTCAAATTGTTTGTAGTATCTAGTCTGTTATAAAGGCCTGATCCACAGGCCTTCAAAAAATTATTGTGTTACTAACGTCGTACAGAAGGGGACATCTAATGTTCAAATTGTTTGTAGTATCTAGTCTCTTATAGAGGCCTAATCCACAGGCACCAAAACGAAATTCTTCTTTTATTAACGTCGTACAGTAGGGGACATCTCACTTTCAAATTGTTTGTAGTATCTAGTCTGTTATAGAGGTCTAATCCACAGGCACAAAAAAAAATCTTGTGTTACAAAAGTCATACAGTAGGGAACATCTCACTTTCAAATTGTTTGTAGCGTCTAGTCTGTTATAGAGTCTGGATTCAAAGGCCCCAAAAATTCTTCTGTTACTAATGTCATATAGTAGGGGACATCTTACTTTCACACTGTTTGGAGCATCTAGTCTATTATACAGGCCTGATTCACAGGCCCCCCCAAAATTCTTGTGTTACTTACATCATACAGTATGTGAGATCTCATTTTAAAATTGTTTGGAGCATATCTTCTTTGTCATACAGGCTTCATCTTCGCTCAAACAATTCTTTCTTCTGTGACTAAAGAGATTCATCAAGCCATATTTGACCTTTTACTGTTATTTACAGCTGCTGAAATTCAGTTGTTTGCAGAGCTGTTACAGAGATTAAAATCTAATTTTGTTGTTGCTGATATTGTACTCCTAGCACACTAACTGAGCATTATGACTGGGAAAAATAGAGCTCAAGGTGTACGTGGGGGTAGGTGGTAATGTTAGTGAAAGCACTAGTTAACCAATAACGTCATGTCCTATGCAAAGACAACTGACAACTTTTGTTACTGGACGGGCTACTGCACTACCTTTCTATGGCAGATGCACAGTGATACACTTTGTTCATGAAGCCCAGAAAGAGCATGTGCCCTAGTTGATGGCAAGTGCAGCTTCAAGTGGCCTTTCCTCCTCTTACTCAACCTCAAAATCACACCCAGTACAGTCCACAGAGGTGGCTTCCAAATTACCCTTGCTTCTCACCGAGTCCCAACTCTAGAACCATACAACTGACTGTATGGAACCACAGATGGGTGAGTCTGAATAGCTGTTCACACATTCTATGCAATGATCATCAGATGTGTACTTTAAAGCTTAACAGAGTCAAGAGGATGAAATTTGCACAGATGCCCAAAATTATTTTAGCTTGGAGTAGGGGCAGGATGAAATGGAGTCCGAGCAGCATCCTGACCCTCATTACGAGATGCTAACCCCTGGGAGGGAGGTGATCCTGATGAGATTCAGATATCTGAGGATCACGCGGATTGTATTGTGCTGTCAGGGCAGGAAGAAGAGGAGGGCGACTCACAGGGCGAGGAATGTGATAACACTAAGGATGATGATGTGGTAGATCCCAGTTGGCATGAACACAGAGGAACACAGCTGAGTAAGCCATCTGAGGAGGAAGACGAGGAGGTTAAATTGTGCCATACGTCGCAGACACATTGTGATACAGCCACGACAAGCAATGCATACTCAGCCCACAACTGTGGCTGTTAAAAGCAGTGTCTGTAGATCTGCAGTTCGCATGGGTGCCAAGGGCAAGAACTCATGCAATCTGCCAGCTTTGCAAAAAACAACTGAAAAGGGAAACAGTGCAATAGTTTGACTACTACATGTATGAACCTTCACATATGCAATCAACATACGTTACTCTGGGAATCCCATTGCACTAAAATGCGGACCAGCTTAATCTCAACAACCATCAGCCACCCCATCAATCACAGCTGCTGCTTCTTCTTCCTCCTTTGTTACCATGCCAAATATTGAGACACAGGTCATTGACCTCAGAACCATAGATTTTTTACCCACTCCACCACTACAGTTATGCTGACTGAGAGCCCGCCATCAGCTGTAACTGAAGCAGACATGCCTAGTGTTTTTGACTGTTCTCAGAGAGCGAGCGCACCACATCTTTCTCAATCCACTGTAACATCTCTGCCTGCACCTTTCTCATGGTGGAGCATTTTGTCAAGCTCACCGTACTCTGCGCTCTCTCAGCACTGCAGCCAATCCACGGTAATGCAGTTGTAGACACAGACGGTTTCTGAAAACAGATGGCCGTTGCAGTCCCACACTACCAGCTGCCCAGTCGCCTTTACATTTCTAAGAAAGCTGTGCCTGTACTACACCAGCATATCGCAGACAACATCAACCGTTCTTTGACTAAATCTATGTCTTTGATTACATTCCAGAGGTTTTAAATGGGGTTCAGGTCTGGAGATTGGGCTGCCCATGACAAGGTTTTGTTGTGGTGGTCTCTTAATTTTTGCCAGAGCTGTATTTTGAATATTTTATTTTCAGTCTTTAAGTGTAGCAAAAGTGTTGCACCACTGTTTTCAGCAGTGATCTGTGAGTTTGAGATGCTTCCAGAGGTCTTCCCCATGCTTTTCTACTTCCATTAAGCACTTTTTCCATCCATTTCAACATTTTTACTGCCCCACAGTCCTCCATTGACTCCCATTATACTTGTTACTCAAAACGAACACCTGAGCATTAGAAATTGCTGGATTTGAGTAACCATCATCCGGGCATTTTAGAGCTCGCTCACCTCTAATTATTATCTGTTAAAAGACATTTAATTGAACTACCTGTTTTTTTAGTAAACAACACCCAAATATATATCCTATATCATATTTACAGTATGAGCCAAAACACGTTTTTTATCTTCTCATCTGAAAAGGCAGGTTAGGAACATTTATGGTGGATTTGTTCCACGGATGCTTTTGATTTACACCTCTTCGCATTTCATTGAAATAGAAATAGAATAGTTTGTAGAGACGTCTTGAAAGCCAATTACTATATTTATTGGTCAATTTTTGTTTCCAAGGATACCAGAAACTTTCTTGCCAGTGCAGTTGACGCCTATTCCCTTGTTGTTTCTATAGTTGAGCTGTCTGTGTTCTTATATTATTGTTATTTTTTCTTTAATGGAGCTGAATGTCACTTCTTATAAGTACACATTTGAGCAATTTTAGCATTGTTTTTACAATAAAAAAGAAAAAATATATTATTTTTCTAAAACCTTTTTTGAACTCTTATTAGCTTTTATTTTAGATTTTGAAGATAACTTACTGTATGTGTGTGATCATGATTGCTCATATGACACTGCATTTCTTATGCATTGCCTTGGATTATCACTGTCAGTGTAAATGAACTTTGAAGTCCAATGACTTATGCTTAGGAAAGGTCATCAATATCAGATCAGCAGGGATCTGATACCCCATACCCCACCAATTAACTTTTAGCAGGTCACATGACTGAAGAACACTGTGCACGGATCTGGATCACCAAAGCTCTGTAAATTGTTTTGTGGCTGTTTTTAGATACATTAATTTAGACTCTATTATCTTCAAAAAGAGCTAAACTGCAGTGCCCGAGAATGACCAGTACACAAAGTATGGAGCAATGATGTTCTATCTCCATTTATTGCATACTACCTCCAGATGGTGTCGGATGTCAGACCTCCACCCATCTTATATGTATGACCTATCCTAAAGATTGATCATCTATATATATTCTTGTACAACACCTTTAAACCTTTACCTGATATTTTTTATTAGTTTGTGTTAATATGTGCTCATTCTATGATAATGCTCTGCTCATGATGTGCCTTAGAAATTAGTTACCTTTGCTGACCTTCTTATGTTAGAAGAAAGCAGAATAATTAGGAAATTGCTTTTTGTGACATAGAATAAGCAATATGCAACTATTATATTGTTTAATCATTATCCTAATGGGTTCAGATAGACAATACTCAAGAAAATAATTCAAAGTCACTTTTATTTAGAAGCATAACTTCAACTCATTAGGCTGACTGGCAGCTGCACATCCTTTGTAAGATATTCTGTTTTCAACAGCATCATAACAAAAATGTTAAGGATGAATGAGCACTATAATGCTCGGGTCCTCATTGCCCGAATAAGGCAATTCTTAACACTTGCATGCTCGTTTCGAGTAATGAGTATAATGGGAGTCAATGGGAAAGATTAATTTTTTTTTCCATCAGACCAATCAAAGAAGTCTAAGGGGCAGTGAAAATGTTGGAATGAATAGTAAAAGTGCTGAATGGAAGGAGAACAGCATAAGGAAGACCCCTGGAAGCATCTCTGACTCCCAGATCGCTGCTGAGAACACTGGTGTCACACTTTTTCTCCACTTTAAGGAGTGACAATAAAACATTCCAAACCGACGAGAAATTACATTGTACAGGAAAAATGGAAAGACATTTTTTCCACTATAATGACTTGTGTATAAGACAAAATTTAAAAAGGATGTAAAAAATAAATAATTTACATAAACCAAAAATGTTTTTTTTAATTAAAAAATAGGACATTTCAGTTTATTTATGAAGGAAGCGAGAACTGACAAAAATAAAGAACTCAAGTACACCCTGTATTAGACATAAAAGAGGGCCTCATACACATTCTGTTAAAATTGTCATGTATTGGCACTCCTAGACTCATAAAGGCTAAGCACTTTTGAGGGTTATTTACCAAAGAAAGGTACTCCAGATAAAGTAATAGTCTGAGGGTGAGCAATATAATACCAATAAGGGTATGTGCACACGTTGAGTAAAATTTCTGCACTATTTCTGCCTCTCTTGGCAGGAAAATTGCAGCTGCAATATGTGCATTTTTGCCACGTTTTTGATTGGAATGAAGTCAATGGTGAAAAACGCAAGGCAAAAATGCACAGAGAAGTGACATACAGCAGATTATTTTCTGCACCAAATCTGAAAGTCAAAAATACTCAAGGTGTGCATGACACATCTCACTTTGCTGGCATCAGGTTTTGCCTAAGGTTTTGTAACAAATCTGAGCAGAAAAAACACAACAAAAATGTACCAAACTGGCAATGTGCTAACACAGCCTAAGGTTTTGAAGATTTTTTTGAGAGTTACATACCAGCAAAATGTACTCCAGACTATGGAATACTATATGGGTGATCAATATAGTAACAATACATTTTTTAAGAAATATTTTGAGGCTTTCGTAGTACTGAAATGTACCCAAGAATATGTAATACCTTATGGGTGAGCAATGTAAATAACTAGAGACACATTTTGAACAAGTTTTTTGAGAGATATATAACAATGAAATGGACTCCAGACCACAGAATACCCTATGGGTGAGCAATATAATAATGTTAGGAATTTGTGTTCTGTGGCACCTACTTGGGAATGTTTTGGATCCGGTGCTACGCTGCTATGGTTTGAAGCACCGCCATTGTACTGACCCTGAAGGCTCAGCTACCATTTGCATAGGAAAACTCTTCCAATGTCTTGGAGCAAACCGTTTGATGTGTGGGTATGTGGAACGCCATATATCCCATGGATTTCTCTACCCAGGAAACATGGGATGATGTGTTCATCGGTTGCCAGGCAATGAAGGATGCTGCTGTTTCTGGAATTAGGCAGTGGTGGGATTGCGTCCATTCTCCTGTGTAAGTTAGCAGGGAGTGGCTACCTGGGGATTATTGAAAGGTAGTCCGCCCCTGATCAATTCCTTCCGCCTCAAGTGGGCTCCCTGCTCTGGCCTTTGCTGTTTATTGCAGTTCCTATGTGCTTTGGAAGTGATTGGTGCTGGCAATATTGGTAGCTATCTTTTCAGGGTTTTCCTCCTTAGAGTTCTTCCTCTTATCTCTTTGTGCTTCACTCCTGAGGTTTCTTGCAGAGGTACTCACCTAGATCTTGACTAGGCACCTGCCACATCAGCAGGCACCAGCTGCTAGGTGACAGTGGGCCTGGGAAAGGCCCTGCCAAAGCCCCCCTTCCATTTCTAGTAGTTCCCAGCCATTAAGGGCCCACCTAGCTGAGCAGCCTGCACCAAGTGCATCTGTTGCTTCACCTTTGCTGGTTTGTGCCAGTCTTTCTTTGTTGCACATAACAATTAATGATACAATTTTGAACAAGTTTTTTCAGCGTTATGTAACAACAAAATGTAATCTAGACCACGGAATACCCTATGGGTGAGAAATATTATACCGATAACTTTGGAGAAAGTTTTAGAAGGAGTTTTAGGGAGTACGCTGGTTTAGTTGGCCAATATTGATTGACCATCTATAAAACTTTTCCCTTCTTGTCAAAAATACCCAGTCATCAGGCCCTGAGTGCTGGTCTAGTGACATGAAATCGGCACACACCTTTGAATGTGTACCCTTGCCTCTGCTGTGTGTCTCCCTGACGTCTCCTACTTGGTAGGAAGGAAACTTGCCCACTGCCACTAGCGCTGTCTGATGGGAATTTTTCAACATATTTTCCACAATAGCACTATTTTAGAAGACTTCTCCGCCTCAGGAAGATGAGATGAAAAGTTCTCCTTGTAGCATGGGTCTAGCAAGTTGAACAACCCATACCCTTTTTCTGCCAAGATGAATGTAACGCAAGGATCATGGGAAAGGCAACGGTACATAAAGTCGGCCATATGTGGCCAAGCTTCAGACAGCCAACACTTCCCTGTCTCCACCATGATGATTACTCTCCATCTCCTCCTCCCTCTCTTCTTCCTCATTCTTATCCTCAGACCATCCATGTTGGAGAGACGAGACAGAGGATGTGTGGCTACCAGACTCAGTTGTGCTAGCCACCAGCTCCTGTTCCTCATCCTCTTCCTCAGCTGCCACCTCCTAATTCTTACCCAATCCATGCTAAGCAGATGACATGAGGCTGTGTTATGTCTTTCTCCATTCCAAACTGGTATGCAAGCAAAGCTTCATGTTTAATTTTGAGCAGTGACTGCTTAAGTAGGCACAGAAGCAGGATAGTTGACTATGATATCATCGCTGCTCACCATCTGTGTGCAGTCCTTAAAATCTTGAAGAACCAAACAAATGTAAGACATTAATGCCCACTCTTCAGTTGTTATTTGCGGAGGATGAACAGAATACCAATGGGCATTTTGGAGTTGGTACTCAACCAATGGCATCTTCTCCTCACGAAGCCTTGCTAGGATGCGCACTGTGGAGTTCCAGCTTGTAGTGACGTTTCACACCAGTCGGTGAGCTGGCACTTGCATGTGCTGTTGCAGCACTTCCAGAGTGGCAGTAATTGTAGCTGACTTGTGGAATTGGGTGCTGACATGGCGTTCTTTGACCAGAAGCTTTGGCAAATCTGAGTATGTTTTCACAAACCGCTGCACTACCAAGTTGAGTCAAGAGTACTAGTGTGGGATCACTAGTATCCTTTGATTCAACATGGTGGGAGGAAGCAGAATTAGGGTGTGGATTGAATGATACAGACTTTAGGATGGTGAGACTGGTCCGTGTGGAAGACTGTGAGGTGTTGCCAAGCCTGCTAGAAGCCTTTTTTGCACTGCTCTGACTTCAGAAGTGATGTACTTTGCCTCTCTGCAAAGTGGGACAGGAACCCATGTGATGTGGATGAGCATGTTTCTTGTGCTCCAGCAACAGGTATAGTCGCACTCCACTTCTCCATCCTTTAATGCTTGCTTTACGCATTTTATAAATGCTAGGTCTCTTGAAACCAAGTTTATTTTAAATAAAAGGAAAAAATTGGTCACATGCAGCAATCTAAGCGTTTTTTGTGAGTTTACTCCACCATAATGTAACAGAAAAAAATGCAAAAGTGTATAGGTGACAATCAAAGTCAATCCAGAAAAATGTTTCAATACTTTTTCTTAGTTTTATAGATAACAGAAATGTTCACAGACCACGTAAAACTGTACATCTGAGAAATGGGAGCCTACAATTTTTTAAAAAGCTTTTGTTCACTTTTAGGCTTCTTTTACACTTACTGTGTTTTTTGAGGCCCATTATTGCGGGCATTTTTTGCTGGCCGTATTAATGCAATTTTCATGGTCTGCCGCAATAATGGACCGCAAAAAAAACTTAATGATCACCATTTTTCGGATTTCCAATACTATGGCAAAAGTACTGAAAAAAAAACAAAACAGCGTTCCGCAAAACCGGTAATCACGGTGCACCGCAAAAACAAGCTTACGTTGTTTTTGCGGCCCCATTGATTTTCAATGGGGGCCGTGTTCATAAGCTTTGAAAAATATCGAGGAGGCTGGATAATTTTTCACGGCTGTAAATACGGCCCTCACGGCCATACGGCATATGGCGCTCCGTGGAATTATTGCCGCCCGTTTTTGCGGGCCCCATAGAGATCTACTGGGGCCGCAAAAATGGGATTCAAAACCACGGTAAGTGTAAAAGAAACCTTAGAGATCACAGAAATTTACTCCACACTACAGAATAATGTATGGCTGAGAAATGTAGCTAAGGAAAATATTTAAACAATTTTTGGATGTGATACAGTATATCACACAAAAAAATACCTCAACTAACTTAATACTTGATGGATCAAAATGCATTCAATTTTTCTAGCACCTTCAAAAAAACTGCAGCTATATATTTTCCAATGAAATGCACAGGCCTAATGCCTGTCTACAGTCTTGATTCTGTCACTCTTCCTGCAATTCTCTCTCCCTCTCTGTAGGCTAAATGCAGATTGTATGTGTTAAAAATAATTGGCCCTTAGAACGTCTGTTAGTATGATGGCTCAGCTTCAGCACCAGTATCAATACTACAGGCCTTTGATTCGTTATACTGTGCACACAGGCCTAGACATGCACTCTCTTCTCCAATATGAAGTGTCACAGAGCTGCGCAATGGTATCAGGGTCCAGTCCAAGAGGTGTCGCTGGTCTTGGTCCAGCGCTTCCCTTCTTCATGCCATACCACCCTTTTGCTTGCTTCTTGTGGATGACATGTATCTGTGTTATCCACACAGTCTCATCGGCATTGCGCTCCTTCACATGCATGCTTCTCTGCCCTGTTGAAGGCAGAGCAAAGTACTGCAGTGCACAGGCGCTGCGCCTCTCTGACATTTCCTGGTGCCTGCACGCTGCAGTACTTTGTTCTGAGTAGAAAAAATTGTTGAAATCCAGCTCCAGGATGTAAAATATCAAAAAGATTCTTTATTCAAACATTAAAAATTGGAACAAGGGCATACAAATGATCAGCAAAAAATAGTCAGGGAGCAGCCATGAGCGACTGAACGCGTTTCGAACAACTGCTGTGTTCTTAGTCTTCAGTACCTTTGTTCTGCCCTCAACAACTCAGAGAAGTATGCCAGCTCGACACAAAGAAAACAGGAGGACGGTATCGCATGAAGATGGGAGGCGCCGGACCAGTACCAGCGACACCCCTTGGACCGGACCACTCCGCAGGTGAGTATAATAAAAGTTATTTTTCTACTCTTACAGATCGGTTTGTGGGCTTATATACCAATTATAGAATGCTGTATGTCAGCCCTGAAAGGTGATGGCCGTAACTTATATTGGCCAAAAGTGATGACAGGTTCACTTTAAACTATGCATTTTTTTATTTTTTTATGGTGCAACCCATTTATACAGCTCTGGCAAAAATTAAGAGACCACCACATCAAAACCCTGTCATGGACAGCCCAATCTCCAGACCTGAACCCCATTGAAAACCTCTGGAATGTAATCAAGAGAATGATGGATAGTCACAACAAGCCATCAATCAAAGAAGAACTGCTTAAATTTTTGCACCAGGAGCAGTGAGAAAGACTGGTGGAAAGCATGCCAAGGCGCATGAAAGCTGTGATTAAAAATCATGGTTATTCCACAAAATATTGATTTCTGATTTTCTAAATGATTATGAACTTGTTTTTTTTTGCATTATTTGAGGTCTGCAAGCGA
Organism: Ranitomeya variabilis; assembly: GCF_051348905.1. Taxonomy (NCBI): domain Eukaryota; kingdom Metazoa; phylum Chordata; class Amphibia; order Anura; family Dendrobatidae; genus Ranitomeya; species Ranitomeya variabilis. The sequence goes on from NC_135237.1 coordinate 176,524,098, forward strand.
TGCATTTTTTTGTTATTTTGACCATTTCTCATTTTCACAGAATACATACAAAATTTATTGCTTGGAAATTCGGAGACATGTTGTCAGTAGTTTATAAAATAAAAGAACAATTTACATTTTACTCAAAAATATACCTGTAAAGAGAAAAATAAGACAAACTGAACATTTTGCAGTGGTCTCTTAATTTTTGCCAGTGCTGTATATCACAGTTCGTAAATATTGCAGACAATGCAATCAGGGCTGCCACTAGAAATTTCGGGGCCCCATACTGGCAAAATTTTCGGGGCCCCCTTGAGACTCTGCCCAGGCTCCACCCCAGCCCCGCCTCCACGCTCCACCCCTCAAACTGTCCACAGTCCCACCGCTCTCTCTTGGAAAAACTCCACTTCTCACCAATCACACATTGAGGGTACGTGTCCACCGTCAGGATGGCGGGCGGTTGCGTCGGAGCGGCAAACCCGCTCGGCGCTAAGCCCCGCCCCCTACTGTGACGCGATGATGCCGGATGTGTTCATTGCACACATCCGGGATCATCGCACCCCACACATAGGGCCCTGTGTTATAGCTTGCGGTGGCGCAGCTGCCGCAAGGAACACGGACATGCTGCAATCTTAAAAGAAGCACCGCATGTCCGGAGTTGCAGGGCCACCGGGTGCGTGTTACCACGCATAGTGGAGACGGGATTTCATAAAATCCCCTTCACTATGCTGGAACATCTGGACGCTGCGTGTTTGACGCTGTGGCCCCACGCAGCGTCAAACACGCAGCGTTTACTTAACGTGGACACATACCCTAACAGTTCCCATCACCAGATCACACATATAGCCGGCAGCTTTTGTTTTGGCCAAAATATTTTGTAGGCCGCCACCATAACATGGTAGACTCTTTTGGTGAGGCCCTACTCTGCTGTAACCTATTAAATATTTGTTAAAATATGCAATACAATTTAGGTATATTTTTATTTATTTTTCAATTTTTAAAATGACCAATAATATCACATAAAAAGAACAAATACCGCTACACCATGACCAGATGACATATTACCACCACAGTGATCAAATAATATCACATACAAGGGACAAATACCGCTACACCATGACCAGACCGCATATTACCACCACAGTGATCGAATAATATCACATACAAGGAACAAATACCGCAACACCATGTCCAGACCACATATTACCACCACATAGTTACTGAATACTACAATTCTGATCAGTAATTAAAAAAAAGCACCACACTATCACCATAAGTGCCATTATACACAGGAGATCTGTACTTAGTATGCAGTGTCTGTGTACAGATAATACAGTGATCACTAGTGAAATTATACACAGGAGCTCTGTATATAGTATACAGTGTATAGTGTCAGTGTATAGGTAACACTGACTTACCAGTGACGTCTCTAGGTGAAGTCCTTCATCTTTCATCCAGCACAGACCGCCATCATGTCTTCCAGCCAGGACTCGTTTCTGCAGGAAATAACACAGTTATCTCGAGCTCCGCTTGTAGAACACATTACTTAATTTTTCCCAACTTCTACATTACACCGCATAAAGAAAAAGAGGCGACATAGTGTCACTCTACACAGTAACAGGACCGCCCCCTCATTTAAAACAGTGTCATCAAAAAATAAATACATCACTGCAGTAATAATATCCCTTAATTAGTCCCTATGGTAATAATATTCCCCATCCTGGCCCCCGTGTGTCTCATTTCTGGCGTCAGCCATATGTTCTCCCATCCTGCCCTCATGAGTATCCATCCTGCCCCATATGATCTCCCCATCCTGCCCCATCTGTCTCCATCGTATCCATCCTGCCCCATGATCCTGCACAATCTGTCTCCAATTCTGCCCCCAGTGTCTACAATCATGCCTCCTGTGTCTCCAATCCTTCCCCATCTGTCTCCAGTCATGCCCCCATGTCTTTCATCATACCCCATATCTCCATTCTGCCCCTGTGTCCAGCATCATAGCCCCTGTGTCCAGCATCATTCATAGCCCCTGTGTCCAGCATCTCTGCCCCTGTGTCCAGCATCTCTGCCCCTGTGTCCAGCATCTCTGCCCTTGTGTCCAGCATCTCTGCCCCTGTGTCCAGCATCTCTGCCCCTGTGTCCAGCATACTGCCCCTGTGTCCAGCATTCTGCCCAGTTTCCAGCATTCTGCCCCCTGTGTCCAGCATTCTGCCCCCTGTGTCCAGCATTCTGCCGTGTGTCCAGCATCCTGCCCCTTTGTCCAGCATACTGCCCCTTTGTCCAGCATTCTGCCCCCTGTGTCCAGCATTCTGCCCCGTGTCCAGCATACTGCCCCCTATGTCCAGCATCTCTTCCCCTTTGTCCAGCATTCTGCCCCTTTGTCCAGCATTCTGCCCCGTGTCCAGCATCTCTGCCCCTTTGTCCAGCATTCTGCCCCTTTGTCCAGCATTCTGCCCCGTGTCCAGCATCTCTGCCCCTTTGTCCAGCATACTGCCCCTTTGTCCAGCATACTGCCCCTTTGTCCAGCATTCTGCCCTGTGTCCAGCATCTCTGCCCCTTCGTCCAGCATACTGCCCCTTTGTCCAGCATACTGCCCATGTCCAGCATTCTGCCCCTTTGTCCAGTATACTGCCCCTTTGTCCAGTATACTGCCCCCTGTGTCCAGCATTCTGCCCCCTGTGTCCAGCATTCTGCCCCCTATGTCCAGCATTCTGCCCCCTGTGTCCAGAATTCTGCCCCCTGTGTCCAGCATCTCTGCCCCCTGTGTCCAGCATCTCTGCCCCTTTGTCCAGCATTCTGTCCCCTGTGTCCAGCATTCTGCCCCCTTGTCCAGCATACTGCCCCCTGTGTCCAGCATCTCTGCCCCTGTGTCCAGCATCTCTGCCCCCTGTGTCCAGCATCTCTGCCCCCTGTGTCCGGCATTCTGCCCCGTGCCCAGCATCTCTGCCCCTTTGTCCAGCATACTGCCCCTTTGTCCAGCATTCTGCCCCCTGTGTCCAGCATTCTGCCCCCTTGTCCAGCATACTGCCCCCTGTGTCCAGCATCTCTGCCCCTGTGTCCAGCATCTCTGCCCCCTGTGTCCAGCATCTCTGCCCCCTGTGTCCAGCATCTCTGCCCCCTGTGTCCGGCATTCTGCCCCGTGTCCAGCATCTCTGCCCCTTTGTCCAGCATACTGCCCCTTTGTCCAGCATTCTGCCCCGTGTCCAGCATCTCTGCCCCTTTGTCCAGCATACTGCCCCTTTGTCCAGCATACTGCCCATGTCCAGCATCTCTGCCCCTGTGTCCAGCATCTCTGCCCCTGTGTCCAGCATCTCTGCCCCTGTCCAGCATCTCTGCCCCTGTGTCCAGCATCTCTGCCCCTTCGTCCAGCATACTGCCTCTTTGTCCAGCATACTGCCCATGTCCAGCATTCTGCCCCTTTGTCCAGTATACTGCCCCTTTGTCCAGTATACTGCCCCCTGTGTCCAGCATTCTGCCCCCTGTGTCCAGCATTCTGCCCCCTGTGTCCAGAATTCTGCCCCCTGTGTCCAGCATCTCTGCCCCCTGTGTCCAGCATCTCTGCCCCTTTGTCCAGCATTCTGTCCCCTGTGTCCAGCATTCTGCCCCCTTGTCCAGCATACTGCCCCCTGTGACCAGCATCTCTGCCCCTGTGTCCAGCATCTCTGCCCCCTGTGTCCAGCATCTCTGCCCCCTGTGTCCGGCATTCTGCCCCGTGTCCAGCATCTCTGCCCCTTTGTCCAGCATACTGCCCCTTTGTCCAGCATTCTGCCCCCTGTGTCCAGCATTCTGCCCCCTTGTCCAGCATACTGCCCCCTGTGTCCAGCATCTCTGCCCCTGTGTCCAGCATCTCTGCCCCCTGTGTCCAGCATCTCTGCCCCCTGTGTCCAGCATCTCTGCCCCCTGTGTCCAGCATTCTGCCCCGTGTCCAGCATCTCTGCCCCTTTGTCCAGCATACTGCCCCTTTGTCCAGCATTCTGCCCCCTGTGTCCAGCATTCTGCCCCCTTGTCCAGCATACTGCCCCCTGTGTCCAGCATCTCTGCCCCTGTGTCCAGCATCTCTGCCCCCTGTGTCCAGCATCTCTGCCCCCTGTGTCCAGCATCTCTGCCCCCTGTGTCCGGCATTCTGCCCCGTGTCCAGCATCTCTGCCCCTTTGTCCAGCATACTGCCCCTTTGTCCAGCAGTCTGCCCCGTGTCCAGCATCTCTGCCCCTTTGTCCAGCATACTGCCCCTTTGTCCAGCATACTGCCCATGTCCAGCATCTCTGCCCCTGTGTCCAGCATCTCTGCCCCTGTGTCCAGCATCTCTGCCCCTGTCCAGCATCTCTGCCCCTGTGTCCAGCATCTCTGCCCCTGTGTCCAGCATCTCTGCCCGTGTCCGGCATACTGCCCGTGTTCAGCATCTCTGCCCCTTTGTCCAGCATACTGCCCCTTTGTCCAGCATTCTGCCCCCTGTGTCCAGCATTCTGCCCCCTGTGTCCATCATTCTGCCCCCTGTCTCCAGCATTCTGCTCTGTGTCCAGCATCTCTGCCCCTTTGTCCAGCATTCTGCCCCCTGTGTCCAGCATTCTGCCCCCTTGTCCAGCATACTGCCCCCTGTGTCCAGCATCTCTGCCCCTGTGTCCAGCATCTCTGCCCCCTGTGTCCAGCATCTCTGCCCCCTGTGTCCAGCATCTCTGCCCCCTGTGTCCAGCATTCTGCCCCCTGTGTCCAGCATCTCTGCCCCTGTGTCCAGCACACTGCCCGTGTCCAGCTTTCTGCCCCAGCATGTCCAGCGTTCTGCCCCGGGCCCCAGCGTGTCCAGCGTTCTGCCCCGGGCCCCACCCCCCTGGGATCGCCGCTGTCAAAAAAAAACAAAAACGAGTTCTTACCTTGCCATGCTCCTGCAGCGGGGAACCTCACTTCCTCCACGCAGGTGAAGGACGCACTCGCCGGCGGCTGACAATGACATCAGACGCCGGCGAAGTGCGACTGCGCACTGCGGCCGCTCAAGTCAGCTGCCAGCCTCCGACTGGCTGGCGGCGGCTGTTAACTATTGACGTGCGGGCACGGGCCCGCACATCAATAGTGTCCCGCAGGCCCGCAGCGCCGGCAGGTGGGGGGCCCGCAGCGCCGGCAGGGGGGGCCCGGTGAGCAGATTAGACGGGGCCCGATGCGGGCCCCCTCTGCTCACCGGCCCCATACGCCAGTCATGGCTGTCATGCCCTGATGGCGGCCCTGAATGCAATACACCACATAGTTCGAATCACACATGATGAAGGTATTAATTTTGTATTGTGAGCCAATTAAATTGAGAGCTTCCAACTCACTGACATTGAAATATCCTCCTTAAATATTTACCTACAGTCAGTCAGGATGATATCTTTTAACAGGTGATTGGTGGGGGTTTTAGATGTGTTTCTAGAAGAGGACATTTTCTTAGAAATATGTTTTCTCCAAGCATGATATGCCACCCTAGCTTTCTACTGTATCAAGTTGGCTCACAGTCAAAGAATTTTTTTAAATTTACTATTTTACTATTTTTTCAGCGACTATTTTACCATCTTTGTTATCATTGGTTCTTTAACAATTAACCCCTTCATGACATCTGTTCCCACAAACCTCAGACCATGTAAAGCGCCACTATTTTTGGTCACTGCACTGCATCGTGTGGTGACAGAGTGAAGAAGACTGCTGTCTCTGACAGCAGACCATCCCTGTACGTCGCCCACGGCGATCGCTGTGATTGGCCAATCAATTATGACCAGCCAATCACAGTAATGTGACAATAAAGTTTGGATAACAAAATAGTCTGAGAATCACAGCAGTCACAATAGATTGGGTGATTGCACTCACATCGGTTGATTAACCTTTGTTGATTGACTGCTACTGTTAATAATAATCTATATTTTTATATAGCGCTAATATATTCCACAGCGCTTTGCAGTTTTGCACATATTATCATCGCTGTTCCCGATGGGGCTCACAATCTAAATTCCCTATCAGCTTTGTCTTTAGAATGTGGCAGGAAACCTGAGAACCCGGAGGAAACCCACGCAAACATGGGGAGAACATGCAAACTCTTTGCAGATGTTGTCCTTCGTGGGACTTGAACCCAGGACTTCAGGAATGCAAGGCTGCAGTGCTAATCACTGAGCCACCGTAACTGCCAAATAGTTACTGACCAATCGCCACCATCTTTTCCGCTGAATGGATGTGTAGATCCTCTGTTACCTGAGAAAAAGAATTTGCATTTGGTGGCCAGTAGAGATGAGCGGTGTTCGAGTCGAACTGTTTGCCAATTTCAAATTCGAGCTGTTTTGGGCGGTGTTCGAGTCGTTCGACGAATCCGAACAATTTGCTTAAAATTCGGCTGTTCGAGTTTCTGTTCGATAACTGTTCGTTCACCAAAAGCCTAGCTTGATTTGCACATTAAAACTGTTTATCATTGTTAATGGACTGTTTCAGTGTATAGTGGGCGGGAGGGGGGGCGGGGGATAGATCTGTGCTGAAATAACATCGATCTCAATTTTTTTTTTCTTTCCCGCATTTACAGAGAGGCGGTGCAGTCTCTCAGCCTATCAGCAGTGCACACACACACACAGCAATGTGCATGTGATGCACACAAGCAAGGGCATGTGTCATTGGCTGTGTATGTCACATGTCCTTGCCCTATAAGAACCAGCCATTTGCCCCATCGCCTCCATTTCCTCACTGCTGCAGCTTAGTGTGAGACGGCACCGCTGCTGCTGTGGGCGCTATACAGACTAAGAGTGTTTTTTGGAGCGAATTGTCAGAGAGATAGTTTTAGGGAGTCGGGAGGAGTCAGGACTAGTTGTAATATCAGCCCTTTTCAGGGTAGGTTACAGCAGTTCATAGCACTGTTTGCCAGGCAGGTCTGAGCCAGTGCTGTGCAAGTGTTAGTCACAACATTTGGTGTAATCTAGCTCAGCCAATCCTTTTGGGCTAGTATCATTGTCTGATAGTCATCTGAGTAGCCCACCTGTGAAGCTAGCTAAACCACCTGTGTATCTCAATTTTTACTGCATCTATCCCCAGTAAATCGTTTTGGGGTTTTGGGCTTAGTAGCAGTGTCTGCATGTCAGCAGAGTAGCCCGCCTGTGAAACTAACTACACCACCTGTGTATCTCTATTTTCACTGCATCTAATCCAATTAATAGTTTTGGGCCTAGGAGCAGTGTCTGCACGTCAGCAGAGTAGCCTGCCTGTGAAACAAACTATACAGCCTGTGTATCTCAATTTTCACTGCATCTAATCCAGTTAATAGTTTTGGGCCTAGGAGCAGTGTCTGCACATCAGCAGAGTAGCCCACCTGTGAAACAAACTATACCGCCTGTGTATCTCAATTTTCACTGCATCTAATCCAGTTAATAGTTTTGGGCCTAGTACCACAGTTTGGCCACTCAGTTCTGCTCAGTTTTCATCCATCGGTTGTTGTGCCAACAACTACAGATACAGAGTTGCCAATTAGTTAAGAACTAAAATGAGTGGCAAATGGCCTGCTGCTGGTGGAATGGGGAATAGGCGTGTTGGAGAGGGAAAAAAAGGTTGTGTCCGTGGGGTAGGTGGTAAAGAAACAGTAACATCTGTAGAAGAAAGACCATTTTCCAGCCAAATTAAGATGTCTACTTCTTTTCGTGGACAATCTGATATGATCCCTTTCTTACGACCATCGCTACAAGCATCGTCAAAAATTCCAGATGAGGCACAAAAACAGCAGGTGCTCGAACGGATATCAAGTGCTCGTTCAAGTGGGCTGTCCTCCATGTCAACTTCAACATCACAACTACTCCAGTCCTCAGAGTTGTCACCCCAATCGCACTTGCTTCCTCACAGCTCCCAAGTCTCCAGCTGCCCGTCTGAGCATGGGGTAACACACATGGTTGAGTCTGTAGAGCTGTTTATGCATACTATAGCCTGGGAATCAGAGGTCTGCTCCAGAGCTTCTGTGAATCCAGATGAGGAAATGATCTGCACTGATGCCCAGAATCTTTGTGAATCGGATCCAGGCCCAGATGAAGAAGGTTCTGAGCGTAATGTTGACCCTCATTCCCAAACTGTAACTCCTGTTGGTGGAGACAATGAGGAAGATGATGATGAGACTGAGATACCTGATTGGAACGAAAACTTGACTTTTCGGTCGGGGCAGGAAGAGGTTGGCTCTGAGGACAACATGTGTGAGAACACACAGGATGATGATGACGAGGTTGTAGACCCCACTTACTGTCAACCCCCAGTCCGCCAGTCCATGAGGTCAGCAGAGGAGGGGGAGGAGGATGCTAGTGACGAGTCTGACGACGAGGTAACAGTGCGCCTTCCAGGACAGAGACGGAGTACTGGAAGCACATCAACAACTGCATCCTTAACCCCAACTGTGCCTCAGACCAGAAGTCATGGTGGCTCTTCAGGTTGCACGGGCTCTAAGCCTTGCATAGCCTGGGCATTTTTTGACATCACAAAGGATGACCCAACTCATGTTGTCTGTAAGATTTGTCAACAAAATCTCAGTAGAGGCCAAAAAATCACTAGCTTGAGTACTTCATGCATGAATCGTCACATGGATATGAGGCATAAGTTGCAGTGGGAAGCTCACTGTGCTACAATGCGGCCTAGTGGGCCGGGTCAACCACCGTCTGCCCCATCAAGTGCATCCGCATCCTCTTCATCCTCTGTGACTGTGGGGACAGCAGTCGCACTTGGTTTTGGATGCAGACCTTCCATCTCTTTACCCGCAACAGCCAGTGTGATTGGCAGGTCGTCAGGACATTTGCAAGTGGAAACACCTGCTGGTGTTGATCGCTCTCCGACATCGACACCACATTTTGATCAAGGCAACATAACATCTCTGCCTGCACCTTCCTCACAGAGCAGCAGTTTGCCGGAGATACCCTACTCAACTCCGTCTAAGCACGGCAGCCAGCCCTCAGTCCCTCACATGTGGACAAGTAAACGACCATTTCCTCCTAGCCATGACAAAGCTAAGAGGTTGAATTTCTCCATCTACAAGCTGTTGGCTACAGAAATGCTGCCTTTCCACCTGGTGGACACAGAGGATTTTCGAGACCTTATGTCCTTTGCACTGCCCCAGTACCAGATGCCCAGTCGCAACTACTTCTCAAAGAAAGCTGTGCCTGTGCTACACCAGCATGTCGCACACAACATCACCGCTTCCTTGAGAAACTCTGTGTGTGACAGGGTGCATTTCACCACAGACACTTGGACGAGTAGACATGGACAGGTGTCATGGTTCCCAATGGCAAGGGAACGTAAGAAACATATAAATAACGAACGAGCTCTCGGGTGATGGAAACTCAAGTTGACCATGAGCTAAATCTACCACACAACTAATAGTAGCCAGGGAGCATACCTGATTAACCCTAGATGCCACGCACCAGCCGGAGGACTAACTACCCCTGGTAGAGGAAGGAACAGACCTGGCTTACCTCTAGGGAAATACCCCAAAAGATGATAGCAGCCCCCCACATGTAATAACGGTGAATTAAGAGGAAAAAACATACACAGTATGAAAGTAGATTTAGCAAAGAGAGGTCCACTTACTAGATAGCAGAAGGATACAAAAGAGGACTTCACGGTCAACTGAAAACCCTTTCAAAAACCATCCTGAAATTACTTTAAGACTCCTGTGTCAACTCATGACACAGGAGTGGCAATTTCAGCCCGCAGGAGCTTCCAGCTACAGAGAATTACAAAAACTGCAAACTGGACAAAAGATACAAAACAAAAGGACAAAGTCCACTTAGCTGATCAGCAGACTAGTAGCAGGAACATGCAACCGAAGGCTCTGGTTACAATGATGACCGGCAAGGAAATGACTGGAGAGCAAGGCTAAATAGGAAACTCCCAAACACTGATGGAAGCAGGTGAACAGAAGCAGCAAAGGCAAACAAGTCACCAGTACCACCAGAAACCACCAGGGGAGCCCAAAAAGCAGATACACAACAGACAGGGGCGTTACATGTCAGTGACTGGGCACTGGTTAACTATGGCGACATCAGGAGAAGGGGCTGCTGTCCAAGTCTTGCCGTCCCCACGAGTTGCTCATTGATCCTCTGCCTCTAGAAGTTCCTCCACTGCTTCTGCCTCCTCAACCTCCTCTCGGTCCACCACCTGCATCCAAAGCCTGTCTGGTAATGCCACCCGCGTTGTAACTGCGCAGAAGGAATCCTGCACACCTCCTCACTGTGCTGTCACCAGGGCTCAATGGCATCAGGCAGTGTTTATGGAGCGCCCCCAGATGCAGGGCCGCGGGGTACTCGGTACCGGGCCTCTCTGTCTCAGTTCTGGGGTTGTCACGGTGGCTAGACCCGGTCTGTGACCCTGCTAAGGGGCGTCCAATTAAAGTTGTAGGTGGTGGTGTGTGGTGCAGGTCGCAATGAATAACGAGGACACAGGGTTGCAGTCTCTTTACCTCTTTACTGAAGGCTTCAAGATCCTCAATCCAGAGTATGGTTAACAGGGCTGTCTGAGACCGGCTGGTCCAATGGCACCTCCAGAGTTCCCTTTGCAGGTGGAAATCTGTGCCTACCTTCTAGCGCCTGTGTGTTGTAGTACTTCCCTGCTGAGCACCACGGGATAGTCCTCACACCTGTTGTGTCTGTTTCTGATGTTCTTTCCCACAACTTATGTCTGTTCTGATGTTCTTCTCCATCCTCCAGATGATATGGATAGGACGCACCCGTATGACGGGTAGGCCTGGAGTTCTTCCGGGACCCTAGTGACGCCCCTCTCCCACAGTTGCCCTGTTATGACCCCAATGGCGAGGGTCTCAGAGAAACAAGTAAGTCTGCGACGTACAAAAATCCAGCTCATAGGGCAGTGGTAACTGGGTTGACCATATATCTACTCCTAACGCCAACACTAGCAGTAGCCAGGGAACATGCCTACGTTGGTCGCTAGATGTCTCGCGCCAGCCGGAGGACTAACTACCCCTAGAAGAGGAAAACAAAGACCTCTCTTGCCTCCAGAGAATAGACCCCAAAAGTAGGATAGTAGCCCCCCACAAATAATAACGGTGAGGTAAGAGGAAATGACAAACACAGAGATGAACTAGATTTTAGCAAAGAGAGGCCCACTTACTAATAGCAGAATGTAGTAAGATAACTTATATGGTCAACAAAAACCCTATCAAAATCCACGCTGGAGATTCAAGAACCCCCGAACCGTCTAACGGCCCGGGGGGAGAACACCAGCCACCCTAGAGCTTCCAGCAAGGTCAGGAAACAGATTATATACCAGCTGGACAAAAATGCAAACCAAAACAAATAGCAAAAAGCAAGAAAGCAGACTTAGCTTAATCAAGCAGGAACCAGGATCAGTAGACAAGAGCACTACAGATTAGCTCTGATATCAACATTGCCAGGCATTGAACTGAAGGTCCAGGGAGCTTATATAGCAACACCCCTGACCTAACGACCCAGGTGAGCATACAAGGGATGAATGACATACCCAGAGTCAAATCACTAGTAGCCACTAGAGGGAGCCAAAAGGTAAATTCACAACAGTACCCCCCCTTAGTGAGGGGTCACCGAACCCTCACCAAGACCACCAGGGCGATCAGGATGAGCGGCGTGAAAGGCACGAACTAAATCGGCCGCATGCACATCAGAGGCGACCACCCAGGAATTATCCTCCTGACCTTAGCCCTTCCACTTGACCAGGTACTGAAGCCTCCGCCTGGAGAGACGAGAATCTAAGATCTTCTCCACCACGTACTCCAACTCGCCCTCAACCAACACCGGAGCAGGAGGCTCAGCAGAAGGAACCACAGGCACAACGTACCGCCGCAACAAGGACCTATGAAATACGTTGTGGATGGCAAACGACACCGGAAGATCCAGGCGAAAGGATACAGGATTAATGATTTCCAATATCCTGTAAGGACCAATGAAGCGAGGCTTAAATTTGGGAGAGGAGACCTTCATAGGAACAAATCGAGAAGACAGCCACACCAAATCCCCAACGCGAAGTCGGGGACCCACACCGCGGCGGCGGTTGGCAAAACGCTGAGCCTTCTCCTGTGACAACTTCAAGTTGTCCACCACATGCCCCCAGATCCGCTGCAACCTATCCACCACGGAATCCACCCCAGGACAGTCAGAAGGCTCCACATGTCCCGAGGAAAAACGAGGATGGAAACCAGAGTTGCAGAAAAATGGCGAAACCAAGGTGGCGGTACTAGCCCGATTATTAAGGGCAAATTCAGCCAACGGCAAGAAGGTCACCCAATCATCCTGATCAGAAGAGACAAAACACCTCAAATAAGCCTCCAGAGTCTGATTAGTTCGCTCCGTTTGTCCGTTAGTCTGGGGATGGAAAGCGGATGAAAACGACAACTCAATGCCCATCCTACCACAAAAGGATCGCCAGAACCTGGAAACAAACTGGGATCCTCTGTCCGACACAATATTCTCAGGAATGCCGTGCAAACGAACCACGTTCTGGAAGAACACAGGAACCAGATCAGAAGAGGAGGGCAGCTTAGGCAAAGGAACCAAATGGACCATCTTGGAGAAACGATCACATATCACCCAGATGACAGACATGCCCTGAGACACCGGAAGATCAGAAATTAAATCCATAGAGATGTGTGTCCAAGGTCTCTTCGGGACAGGCAAGGGCAAGAGCAACCCGCTGGCACGAGAGCAACAAGGCTTAGCTCGAGCACAAGTACCACAGGACTGTACAAATGACCGCACATCCCTTGACAAGGAAGGCCACCAAAAGGACCTGGCCACCAGATCTCTGGTGCCAAAAATTCCCGGGTGCCCTGCCAACACCGAGGAATGAACCTCGGAAATGACTCTGCTGGTCCATCTAGCAGGCACAAACAATCTGTCAGGTGGACAAGAGTCAGGCCTACCAGCCTGAAATCTCTGCAACACACGTCGCAGATCTGGAGAAATAGCAGACACGATAACTCCTTCCTTAAGAATACCCACAGGTTCAGCGACTCCAGGAGCATCAGGCACAAAGCTCCTAGACAGAGCATCGGCCTTCACATTCTTAGAACCTGGTAAATACGAGACAACAAAGTCAAAATGGGAGAAAAACAATGACCAGCGGGTTCTGTCTAGGATTCAGGCGTTTAGCAGACTCGAGATACATCAGATTTTTGTGATCAGTCAAGACCACCACACGATGCTTAGCACCCTCGAGCCAATGACGCCACTCCTCAAATGCCCACTTCATGGCCAACAACTCCCGATTGCCCACATCATAATTTCGCTCTGCCGGCGAAAACTTCCTAGAGAAAAAGGCACAAGGTCTCATAGTAGAGCAACCAGGGCCTCTCTGCGACAAAACGGCCCCTGCCCCAATCTCCGAAGCATCCACCTCAACCTGAAAGGGAAGTGAGATGTCAGGCTGGCACAAAACAGGCGCCGAAGTAAACCGGCGTTTTAACTCCTGGAAAGCCTCCACGGCAGCAGGAGCCCAGTTAGCTACATCAGAGCCTTTCTTGGTCATATCCGTCAGCGGTTTAACAACGCTAGAGAAATTTGCGATAAAACGACGGTAGAAGTTAGCAAAACCCAAGAACTTCTGAAGACTCTTAACTGACGAGGGTTGAGTCCAATCATGAATAGCTCGGACCTTGACTGGATCCATCTCCACAGCAGAAGGGGAAAAAATGAACCCCAAAAAGGGAACCTTCTGTACACCAAAGAGACACTTTGAGCCTTTTACAAACAAAGAATTTTCACGCAGAATCTCAAAAACCATCCTGACCTGCTCCACATGCGAGTCCCAATCATCAGAAAAAACCAGAATATCATCCAGATAAACAATCAAAAATTTATCCAGATACTTCCGGAAAATGTCATGCATGAAGGACTGAAAAACTGAAGGTGCATTAGAGAGACCGAATGGCATCACCAAGTACTCAAAATGACCTTCGGGCGTATTGAATGCGGTTTTCCATTCATCGCCCTGCCTAATGCGCACAAGGTTGTACGCACCACGAAGGTCTATCTTGGTGAACCACTTGGCACCTTTAATCCGGGCAAACAAATCTGACAACAGCGGCAAAGGATACTGAAATTTGACAGTGATCTTATTTAAAAGCCGATAGTCAATACAAGGCCTCAAAGATCCGTCCTTTTTGGCCACAAAAAAGAATCCCGCACCAAGAGGGGAAGAAGAAGGACGGATATGCCCCTTCTCAAGAGACTCCTTGATATATGAACGCATCGCGGTATGTTCAGGTACCGACAGATTAAACAGTCTCCCCTTAGGAAACTTACTGCCAGGAATCAAATCTATTGCACAGTCACATTCCCTATGAGGAGGCAGTGCACTGGACTTGGACTCGCTGAAGACATCCTGATAATCAGACAAATACGCCGGAACTTCCGAAGGCGTAGAAGAAGCAATAGACAAGGGCAGGGAATCTCCATGAATTCCATGGCAGCCCCAACTTGACACTGACATAGCCTTCCAGTCCAAGACTGGATTATGGGTCTGTAACCATGGCAAACCCAAAACAACCAAATCATGCATTTTATGCAGAACAAGAAAACGTATTACCTCCCGATGTTCGGGAGTCATGCACATGGTAACCTGTGTCCAAAACTGCGGTTTATTTTTTGCCAATGGCGTAGAATCAATACCCCTAAGAGGGATAGGATTTTCCAATGGCTCAAGAACAAATCCGCAGCGCTTAGCAAATGACAGATCCATAAGGCTCAGGGCAGCACCCGAGTCCACAAACGCCATGACAGGATACGATGACAGTGAGCAAATCAAAGTTACAGATAGAATAAATTTAGGTTGCAAATTACCAATGGCGACCGGACTAACAACCTTAGTAAGACGTTTAGAGCATGCTGAGATAACATGTGTAGAATCACCACAGTAGTAACACAAGCCATTCTGGCGTCTATGAATTTTCCGCTCATTTCTAGTCAGGATTCTATCACATTGCATTAAATCAGGTGTCTGTTCAGACAACACCATGAGGGAATTAGCGGTTTTGCGCTCCCGCAACCGCCGGTCGATTTGAATAGCCATTTAGCCTGTGGGAATGGGAAAACCCACCATCACATTATTAATGGCTTCAGAAAGGCCATTTCTAAAATTAGCAGCCAATGCACACTCGTTCCACTGGGTCAGCACGGACCATTTCCGAAATTTTTGGCAATACACTTCAGCCTCGTCCTGGCCCTGAGACATAGCCAGCAAGGCCTTTTCTGCCTGAATCTCAAGATTGGGTTCCTCATAAAGCAAACCGAGCGCCAGAAAAAACGCATCAATGTCAGCCAATGCCGGATCTCCTGGCGCCAGCGAGAAGGCCCAATCCTGAGGGTCGCCCCGTAAAAAAGAAATAACAATTTTTACTTGCTGAGCGGAGTCTCCAGATGAACAGGGTTTCAGGGACAAAAACAATTTACAATTATTCCTGAAATTTCTAAATTTAAATCGGTCTCCGGAAAACGGTTCAGGAATCGGTATCTTAGGTTCTGACATAGGACTTCTGATAACATAATCTTGTATGCCCTGCACACGAGCAGCAAGCTGGTCCACACTTGTAATCAAGGTCTGGACATTCATGTCTGCAGCAAACACAAGCCACTCAGAGGTAAAGGGGAAAAGAAAAAAAAATGAGAGAGAGAAAAAAAAACTCAGAACTTTCTTTCTTATAATCCCGCTTCTGCAATGCATTTAACATTTAATACTGGCCTGGCAAACTGTTATGACCCCAATGGCGAGGGTCTCAGAGAAACAAGTAAGTCTGCGACGTACAAAAATCCAGCTCATAGGGCAGTGGTAACTGGGTTGACCATATATCTACTCCTAACGCCAACACTAGCAGTAGCCGGGGAACATGCCTACGTTGGTCGCTAGATGTCTCGCGCCAGCCGGAGGACTAACTACCCCTAGAAGAGGAAAACAAAGACCTCTCTTGCCTCCAGAGAATAGACCCCAAAAGTAGGATAGTAGCCCCCCACAAATAATAACGGTGAGGTAAGAGGAAATGACAAACACAGAGATGAACTAGATTTTAGCAAAGAGAGGCCCACTTACTAATAGCAGAATGTAGTAAGATAACTTATATGGTCAACAAAAACCCTATCAAAATCCACGCTGGAGATTCAAGAACCCCCGAACCGTCTAACGGCCCGGGGGGAGAACACCAGCCACCCTAGAGCTTCCAGCAAGGTCAGGAAACAGATTATATACCAGCTGGACAAAAATGCAAACCAAAACAAATAGCAAAAAGCAAGAAAGCAGACTTAGCTTAATCAAGCAGGAACCAGGATCAGTAGACAAGAGCACTATAGATTAGCTCTGATATCAACGTTGCCAGGCATTGAACTGAAGGTCCAGGGAGCTTATATAGCAACACCCCTGACCTAACGACCCAGGTGAGCATACAAGGGATGAATGACATACCCAGAGTCAAATCACTAGTAGCCACTAGAGGGAGCCAAAAGGTAAATTCACAACATTGCCCCCTATGTCTGCTTAGGTGATTTAGGTGAGACAGCCAACCTATAATTAACTGTCCTGCCGTTGGTTTGAAGTAATGCTTGGAGCCCAATAATTCCTCGGCGTTCCGGCCACCGGCTACACGCCTCAGTAGGATGTTGCCTCGATCTTACAGCACGACTCCTACTGGTGTTATCTCCTTTTTGCTTTGATCTCATTTCTCACTCTCCACAATAAACCTCGCTTCTTGTCCTTTCTTGAGATACCGCCGCGATGTAGTGCAGGCGCGGTTCCTTAACGTTCTGTCCTGTTCGCTAGGCCTCTGTCAGGATCCCACCCCTGACAGGGACCCCCCCGAATCTTTCCCCTGCAACACCCCCTGCCACAGGATGTTGCCTGGTTCCAACCCAGTCAGCTTCTGTCTAACTTTCTATCCAACCCCCAGTTTTACCAGATTGTGAGGAGTGACCTAATACATAGTGCCCTTTGCTCCCCCTGGAGGCCAGACTATGAAGTGTATTGGTGTCTGTAATACCTGATCAGGTGAACTCCTTAAGTGCCATCAGACGTACCATCACTCCCCTTAGCGGCGGAGCATCAGTACTGCAACGATCAGGACTCTGGGGCGCTGTATTTACATTGATATGTCTGGGAAATGTGAGTCACACAGCTGAGGAGTTGTGGTCAGCTCTGGAGACCGAGTTCCATCAATGGTTGTCTCCACTCAACCTGCAGCCAGGGAAGGCTGTGTGCAACAATGCTGCAAACCTGGGTGTGGCCCTTCGCCGGGGCAATGTCACACATATGCCTTGTATGGCTCACATTTTGAACCTGGTTGTCCAACAATTTTTATCCCACTATCCCGGACTAGATGGGCTTCTGCAGAGGGCACGGTCGCTGTGTGCTCACTTCCGCCATTCGTATCCTGCAGCTCGACGACTTGCATCTCTACAGAAGTTGTTGGGCCTGCCAGTTCACCGGCTGAAATGCAATGTGCCGACACGGTGGAATTCAACTCTGCACATGTTGCAGCGACTGTGGCAGCACCAACGAGCCCTGGTGCAATACGTTAGGACGTATAGCCTGGGCCAATGAGATCAAGAGGTGGGGCAAATCACGCTGCAGGAGTGGTCTCAGATCAGGGACCTATGCACCCTTGTGCATAGTTTTGAAATAGCAAGGAACATGTTTAGTGCTGACGATGCCATTATCAGCATGACCATTCCAGTGATTTACATGCTGGAGCACACCTTACACAGTGTCCGGAGTCAGGTGGTGGAACAAGAGGAGGAGGAGGAGGAACAGGAGGAGTCGTATGCGGAAGGGATCATATCTCCAAGGTCAAGAAGGTTGGCAGCACCAAGGCGGCTGGCATTGGAGGCTGGGGGAGAGGGATTACCGAGTGCGCATGGTAGCAGCCAAACTGTTGAGGAAGGTGCAGGAGGTGAGGAAGAAGTGGAGGACGAACTGGCGCTGGGCATGGAAGACTCATCAGATGAGGGAGACCTTGATCAAATTTCTGTTGTGCGAGGGTGGGGGGAGAGGGCAGATGAAGGAAGCATGATTCTCATCTCGCCACCACCAAGACAAAAAGGACTTGGTCCTCCTGGATGCGCAAGACACATGAGTGCCTTCTTGCTGTACTACCTGCAACATGACCCTTGGATTGTCAGAATCCGAAGTAATGCCGACTACTGGGTTGCCACACTCTTAGATCGCTGGTACAAAAGCAAATTTGGCAAAATAATTCCTGCCATAGAAAGGGATTCATGCATGCAGGAGTATCAGCAGAGACTGTTACAGAATCTAACATCTGCTTTTCCACAAAACACCAGTGGTGCATGTAGTCAATCTCTGAGTTCTAACTTGCCAACCGTGGGACTATCGAGTCATCACTCTAACCGTAACACTAACATCGTATCTGGTGGTAACAGCAATTTTTTCCAATCGATTCAAGATTTTTTTAGACCATCCTCTGCAAGGCCACAAGAGACAAGAAATCTGATGCACAGCCAATGCCTAGAGAGGATGGTACAAGAGTATCTCCAAGTTAGCATCGATGCCATGACTGTGGAACTGGACCCTTGCTCATTTTGGGCTTCCAATCTTGAAAAATGGCCTGAGCTCGCTACTCACGCCTTGGAGATCTTGTCATGTCCTGCAGCCAGCGTTCTCTCTGAACGTGTGTTCAGTGCTGCTGGTGGTGTGCTGACAGATAAGCGCACGCGGCTGTCCAGTGACAATGTAGACAGACTAACGTTCATCAAGATGAACAAATCCTGGATCTGCAAGGACTAGGGTTGAGCGAAACGGGTCGGCCATTTTCAGAAGTCGCCGACTTTTGGCAAAGTCGGGTTTCATGAAACCCGACCCGACCCCTGTGTGGGGTCGGCCATGAGGTCGGCGATCTTCTGAATCTGGAATCGGAATTCCGATACCGAGTTCCGATATGTTTGCGATATCGGAAATCGATATCGGAATCCACATTTAAGTGTAAAATAAAGAATTAAAATAAAAAATATTGATATACTCACCTCTCCGGAGGCCACTGGACATCGCCGCTGGTAACCGGCAGCCTTCTTTGCTTAAAATTAGTGCGTTTACGGCCTTCCATGACGTCACGGCTTCTGATTGGTCGCGTGCCGCTCATGTGACCGCCATGCGACCGATCACAAGCCGTGATGTAATTCTCAGGTCCTAAATTCCTAATTCTAGGAATTTAGGACCTGAGAATTACGTCACGGCTTGTGATTGGTCGCGTGAGCGGTCACATGGGCGGCCGCGACCAATCACAAGCCGTGACGTCATCTAAGGCCCTGAACGCACTCATTTTAAGCAAAGAAGGCTGCCGGTTACCAGCGCTAAGGTCCAGGCAGC
This sequence comes from Ranitomeya variabilis, assembly GCF_051348905.1. NCBI lineage: Eukaryota > Metazoa > Chordata > Amphibia > Anura > Dendrobatidae > Ranitomeya > Ranitomeya variabilis. The sequence continues at coordinate 176,543,397 of NC_135237.1, forward strand.
GTCGGAGAGGTGAGTATATCAATATTTTTTATTTTAATTCTTTATTTTACACATTAATATGGATCCCAGGGCCTGAAGGAGAATTTCCTCTCCTTCAGACCCTGGGAACCATAGTACCCCATTGCACTGCATTGGGTTTCGTGTTTCGGCCGACCCCGACCCCGACTTTTTTATAGGATCGGCCGATTTCACTCGACCCGACTTTTGAGAAAGTCGGGTTTCGTGAAACCCAACCCGATCCTATAAAAATAAAAGTCGCTCAACCCTAGCAAGGACTTTTCTAAACCTGTGTCATCTTGAGGAGATTAAAAGCTTGATGATTTTTGAAAATCACCTCACCAACCGTTTTAAAAAACTCTGGCGAAATTGATGCCACTTAAGTGGTGTCTGTGGCCGAATTTTTTGAAAAATGGAGACTCTTTTATTTAGTCCCCTTGCTGAGTTTTACATGACGTTGCCATCGTCAATTCCAGGTGGGTGGGGTCGTCTGCAGAGTTGTTTACTCATACTATGGCCTGGGATTCAGAGGTCTGCTCCAAAGCTTCAGTGTCTGCTAGTCAAGAGAATCGCCCAGCCACCCACCGCCTGTTTACCTAAGTGTAATAATTATAGGGGATAACTCAGGAGACTCCTTGCGTGGAACAAGACAACTACAGGACACAGTTTTATAAGTGGTAAAGTCTATATTATCACACGATGATTCAAACAGGTGCAGAGAGAAACTCAAGTCCACAACACTTGGTGCAAATATCAAATGCAGCTCAGCAGTCTATAGGAAACTTCAGAGGAAAATGCAATCATGCAGAAAGTCTATAAAGCACAATTATTCTTGAGGATACTTGACACGAATAAGTCCTTGCTTAGTCCAAAACACAGATAGATATGCTTATAAGGCAGTTCAAATAATATCTTAGCTCAACCAGGGAGGTCTGGGTAATAGTCTCAGGTTCTTGCAAAGCAGAAACAGCTTACATGTCCAGCAAATGCAGATGGAAGTAAACATGAGCAGCAGATGAAGGAGGATTACTGGAACTGGTGTATGCAGCAGGAACTCAGAGCAGAGTAGCAGGATCACCACACAGGTTCACAGGAGCAGGTATATAGCCAGGGAGTCACCAGAGGTCAGGAGCTGGATGCAAGGCAGAATACTCTAGCACAGACTGAAGGCTGGGGTGGAGTTTTATAGCAGGAAGACATTACTCCCTCCTTAGAAGCGGCCTCAGGACGATCCGGGACCTGGTTTTTTAGGGAATCTCTGATGAAAACGAGAAATCTTCTGTTGGGCATTGATGTTTTCCACAGGTTCCCAAGAGTCTTCCTCAGGGGGATATCCCTGATATCTTATCAGATATTGGAGCCAATTCCTGCGAATCCTGGAATCAACAATTTCCTCCACCACAAATTGTTCTTGCTCATCAATCACCACAGGCTGCGAAGGTGGCACAACACATCCCTGGAAGGTATTAGGAGATACAGGCTTTAGTAAAGATACATGAAAAACTGGGTGTACCTTCATAGTCCTAGGCAGCTTCAGCCGGCAGGCCACAGAGCTCACAATACCGTTATCTTGAAAGGGCCAATGAATTTCTGTCCAAGTTTTTGTGAAGGAACGTTTAACTTCAGATTCTTAGTTGCTAACCACACGGAATCTCCTACCTTGAACATGGGTGCAGGTTTACGGAATCTATCAGCCGATCTCTTATAATGTTCTTGAGCTGTGGTCAGGGATTCCTTCAGAACCTCCAGATTTTGCCTCATCGCAGTCAGCCTTTCCTCCACTGCCGGAATAGGAGAATTAATTGGAGACCTAGGTAAGATACACGGATGATAACCCAGATTGGCAAAGAAAGGTGTAAATTTAGTGGAGGCACTCTGAGAATTTTTATATGAAAATTCGGCTAATGGCAGCAACTCCAACCAATCATCCTGGAGATGGCTGACATAGCATCTTAGATATTGTTCCAGCGTCTGGTTGGTACGCTCAGTCTGACCATTTGTCTGGGGATGGTAAGCATTAATATTGAGTGCAGAGCAAAACCCCTTCCAGAATCTTGAAGTGAACTGCACTCCACGGTCAGAGATGATCTCATCCGGAATCCCATGCAACCAAAAGACATTCTGTATAACCAAGTTCACTGTATCTTTAGTTGAGGGGAGGCCGGTGCACGGAACAAAATGAGCAGCTTTAGTCAGGCGATCAACTACCACCATGATTGTATTCATGCCCCCCGATGTAAGCAGCTCCACAATAAAGTCCATTGATATAGACCCCCAAGGGCGGGACGGAACAGGTAATGGTTGTAGAAGACAGCATGGATTCGGGATAAAGCATCAGCCTTCTCATTACGAGAACCTGGACGGTACGAGATAACAAAGTTAAATTGATTTAAAAATAAGTTCCAACGAGCCTGACGAGGAGAAAGACATCTAGCGGATCTAAGGAACTCTAAATTGCGATGTTCAGTTAGCATTATGATCTGTTGGGCAGCTCCTTGCAGATGATGCCTCCATTCTTTGAAAGCCACAATAATAGCCAGCAATTCCTTGTCTCCCACTTAGTAATTCTTCTCTGCTGAGGTTAGTCTACAGGAAAAGAAAGCACAAGGATGTACCAGACCCTTCTCTCCAGTTCTTTGGGAGAGAATAGCCCCCAAAGCATTATCAGAAGCGTCCACCTCCACAATGAAAGAAAGTGTTGGATCTGGGTGTATCAACAGCGGTGCTGATGTGAAACAGATCTTAAGCCGATCAAAAGCTTCTTGAGCCTGTGATGACCACTTAAAGGGCTTTTCCTTCTTTGTCAAGGAAGTAATGGGATGGACAATATCAGAAAAATTTCGAATGAAGCGTCTGTAGAAATTTGCAAAACCTATAAAACGTTGGACCTCTTAACGTTCTTGGGTACCGGCCAGTCAAAGATAGCCTGAATCTTACCAGATTCCATGTTCAGCCCCTGGGGAGAGATGATATAACCTAAGAACTGTATCTCAGAACGATGGAACTCGCATTTCTCCAGCTTAATATACAGATGGTTCTCTTTCAGACGTCTTAAAACAGTTTTGACATGTTCTTCATGTTCCTGTAGAGAGTCAGAAAAGATTAGTATATCGTCCAAATAGATCACTACAAACTGGTCCAACAAATCTCTGAAAATGTCATTAGCAAGGTATTGAAATGTTGCAGGGGCGTTAAAAAGCCCGAAGGGCATCACAAGAGATTCAAAGTGTCCATACCGGCATCTGAATGCTGTCTTCCACTCATCCCCTGGACGAATACGCACCAAATTATAAGCCCCACGAAGATCCAGTTTAGAGAACACCTTAGCATGGTGGACTCTTTCCAGTAATTCGGGAATCAGAGGCAAAGGGTAACAGTTTCGTACGGTTACCTTATTGAGTTCCCGATAGTGAACATAGGGTCTCAGGGTCCCATCCTTCTTCTTTACAAAAAAGATAGGTGCCCTGCTGGTGAGGAAGAAGGACGTATGAAGCCTTTGGCCAGATTTTCATCAATATACTCCTTTAAGGCTTGAAGCTCAGGTGCCGCCAAAGGGTATACGTTACCAAAAGGAATAGCTGCCCCAGGAAGCAACTCAATGGGACAGTCATAATGCCTGTGTGGAGGAAGCTGATCTGTAATCTTCTTGTCACAGATATCAGAGAACTCTTTATATGCTGGAGGTAAAAAAAATACCTGTACATGTGGTTCCGTAGCCGTGGACTCAGGGACAGCTTCTGTTAACGCTGAGTTGCTCCTTTTTGGAAAGATAATCTCCTTGGTCTCCCAGTTGATAATTGGGTTCTGAGAATGCAACCAAGGAATGCCTAAAATCACAGGAAAATGAGGAGAAGAAATTAGCAAGCAAGAAAGTTGCTCCTGATGATTAGGCTCCAACAAAATTTCAAGGGGTACGGTCTCCTGATCCACAGGCCCAGAGATTAAAGGTGACCCATCCACTGTTTCCATGGTAATTGGAGAGGCTCTTTGCTGAATTTCAATACCATGTTCCTTGGCAAATGCGATATCCATGAAATTGCCACCTGCACCAGAGTCAATCATAGCTGCACTGGAAATCCACTGTCCTGAACACAGGATCTTAATAGGGAGAGAACAGTGAGAGTTCTTTTCTTTAAGCTCCTTGGGGGGTGAAGTCATAGAAAGTGAATGGAATACAGCGTTTAAAGGCAGGCTACATTCAGAGATGTCAGATTCATCATCACAGTTGTCATACTCCCCTACTGCTGCTAGCACCTTGTTAGGCCGTCTAGGACACTTTGGACAATTGATCAAGAAGTGGTCAGACTGGCCGCAGTAGAAACATAAACTTTCACGAAGGCGATGCTCCCGGCGCTCATTGATCTCGCGCCTCTGAACGGAATCAATTTGCATGGGCACCTCCTCCACCTCCCGAGATGTTTTACCTGCAGGCTCTTTGGAAGGAAAGGAAAAGTTAGAAATACGGTTATATGCAGCAAACTTCTCCTGCCTACACTCAGTAAGGCGAATGTCAATGCGCACACAATGCTGTATAAATGTCTCTAGCTCTTGTGGTGACTCAGAGCGAGCTAATTCATCTTTTACAATACTAGACAGACCCCTTTTAAAATAGGCAATTGTGCATAACTGTCCCAATTGGTATCTACCGCTAATCTCCAGAATTCAGTAGCATACTCAATAACAGAACGTTTTGCCTGGCATAAAGACAATAAAGCAGATTCAGCGGTTGCATGGCAATTAGGATCATCAAACATTAATGCCATAGCGGCCAAGAAATCATCCAAGTTATTTAACCATGGGTCACGAGACTCAATCATCGGATTCATCCAGGCGAGCGCTCGTGCGGTCAGCAGCATTATTACACTCAATACTTTGGAACTATCATTAGGAAAACGGTCAGCATGCACATCAAAATATAGCATACATTGATTCACAAAGCCACAAAATTAGTCGCAATAACCATTAAATAGGTTATTTAGGTGGGCTAGCTGGTGGCGGTTGCCCAGAGGGAAAAGTCGCTTGTACAGCTATTTGCATGCTTATGTCCTGAAAAGCCCATCCATACTGGGACTCTCTGCCAGCAAGTTTGTTTTCCTGGGCTGCCATGTGGGTGCTTAAGTCCTGCATAGTCTGTCCAAACACTTGTTGATTGTGTTCAAAGCTTCCAAACTTCTTTTGCAGACCTTCCACATCTTTCTGCAGTGATCTAATTATGGAAATCATCTGCTCTAGTCTGCTTTCTGCAGTCATTGTTCCAGCAGTCTCCTTTTTTTTTTTAGGCTAGAGTATCCTGTAATAAATATAGGGGATAACTCAGGAGACTCTTTGCGTGGAACAAGACAACTACAGGACACAGTTTTATAAGTGGTAAAATCTATATTATCACACGGTGATTCAAACAGGTGCAGAAAGAAACTCAAGTCCACAACACTTGGTGCAAATATCAAATGCAGCTCAGCAGTCTATAGGAAACTTCAGAGGAAAATGCAATCATGCAGAAAGTCTATGAAGCCCAATTATTCTTGAGGATACTTGACACGAATAAGTCCTTGCTTAGTCCAAAACACTGTTGGTGGGTTGGCAAGATAATCAGAGGTGTCCTAGAGACCTCTATGGTTGTCAGTGCCGGATTGCTATGAGTGCCACCAGGCGGTCGGCGCTCACAGCTAGTCAGCAATTCTGTTACATTCAGGTGATCTGATCATCACCTTTATGTAGCAGAGCTGATCAGGTTATGGTAACTTCTAGTCTCCTATGGAGACTATTGAAGCATGCCAAAAGAAAAAAAAAATGTAAATATTAAAAAAAACAGAAAAATATAAAATTTTAAATCACCCCCCTTTCGCCCCATTCAAAATAAAACAATAAAAATACACGTTTGGTATCGCTGCATACAGAATCGCCTGATCTATCAATATATAAAAAGGATTAACCTGATTGCTAAACAGCATAGCGAGAAAAAAAGTCAAAACGCCAGAATTACGTTTTTTGGTCGTCACAACATTGCATTAAAATGATATAATGGATGATCAAAAGATCGTATCTGCATCAAAATAGTATCAATAAAAATGTCAGCTTGGCACGCAAAAAATAAGCCCTCACCTAACCCCAGATCACGAAAAATGGAGATGCTATGGGGTCTCGGAAAATGGCACCATTTTTTTTTAAACAAATGCTGGATTTTTTTTTACCACTTACCGTATATACTCGAGTATAAGCCGAGATTTTCAGCCCAAATTTTTGGGCTGAAAGTGCCCCTCTCGGCTTATACTCGAGTCATGATCGGTGGTGGGGTCGGCGGGTGAGGACTGTCATATACTCACCTAGTTCCGGCGCTCCTGTCGCTCCCCCTGCCCATCCCACGGTCTCCGGGTGCCGCAGCCTCTTCCCCTGAGCAGTCACGTGGGACCGCTCATTAGAGAAATGAATAGGCTGCTCCACCTCCCATAGGGGCGGAGCCGCCTATTCATTTCTCTAATGAAGCGGTGCCGGTGACCGCTGATAGAGGAAGAGGCTGCGGCACCGAAGACCAGCTGTCCGGGGGAAGGAGCGGGACGCCGGGAGCAGGTAAGTATGTCATATTCACCTGTCCTCGTTCCACACGCCGGGCGTCGCGCCATCTTCCCGGCGTCTCTCCGCACTGACTGTGCAGGTCAGAGGGCGCGATGATGCATATAGTGTGCGCGCCGCCCTCTGCCTGATCAGTCAGTGCAGAGAGACGCCGGGACGGGACGCTGAGGAGCTGCAAGAAAGAGAGGTGAGTATGTGTTTTTTTTTTTTTATTGCAGCAGCAATGGCACAGATTTATGTGGAGCATCTATGGGGCAACGGTGCAGAGCACTATATGGCACAGCTATGGGGCAATGGTGCAGAGCACTGTATGGCACAGCTATGGTGCAACACTGCAGAGCACTGTATGGCACAGCTATGGGGCAACGGTGCAGAGCACTGTATAGCACAGCTATGGGGCAACGGTGCAGAGCACTATATGGCACAGCTATGGGGCAACGGTGCAGAGCATTATATATATGGCATAGCTATGGGGCAACGGTGCAGAGCACTATATGGCACAGCTATGGGGCAACGTGCAGAGCATTATATATATGGCACAGCTATGGGGCAACGGTGCAGAGCATTATATATATGGCACAGCTATGGGGCAACGGTGCAGAGCACTATATGGCACAGCTATCTATGGGGCAACGGTGCAGAGCATTGTATATATGGCACAGCTATGGGGCAACGGTGCAGAGCATTATATATATGGCACTGCTATGGGGCAACGGTGCAGAGCACTATATGGCACAGCTATGGGGCAACGGTGCAGAGCATTATATATATGGCACAGCTATGGGGCAACAGTGCAGAGCACTATATGGCACAGCTATGGGGCAACGTGCAGAGCATTACATATATGGCACAGCTATGGGGCAACGGTGCAGAGCATTATATATATGGCACAGCTATGGGGCAACGGTGCAGAGCATTATATGGCACAGCTATCTATGGGGCAACGGTGCAGAGCATTGTATATATGGCACAGCTATGGGGCAACGGTGCAGAGCATTATATATATGGCACAGCTATGGGGCAACGGTGCAGAGCACTATATGGCACACCTATGGGGCAACGGTGCAGAGCACTATATGGCACAGCTATGGGGCAACGGTGCAGAGCATTATATATATGGCACAGCTATCTATGGGGCAACGGTGCAGAGCATCTATAATATAACGCTGGGAGCGTCACTCTGTCCGAAGCCTCTATAGACTGCGCAAGCGCAAGCGCCGGCGCAGTCTGGACCGCACAGAGCGACGCTCCCAGGAGATCGCGGTATGCGTAAGCGCTGAACGCACACCGCGATCTCCACCGGACAAGCAGGGACGAGCCAGGAGGCGGAGGGTGAGTATACTTACCTGACCCGTTCCACCGACGCGCTTCCGGGCCGTGACTGTCCCCCTGCTCCCGGAATCGGCGCCTGCGCAGTCCGCGCTTTCCGGCGCCATTTTCTTGAAGACACATTGCAGTGTCTTCAAGAAAATGGCGCCGGAAAGCGCAGACTGCGCAGGCGCCGACTCCGGGAGCAGGACCAAGAAAATGGCCGCACCCAGCACAGCCGCCGCGCCCAGCACAGCCACGCACAGCCGCCCACAGCAACGCACAGCCGCCGCACCCAGCACAGCCGACCATAGCCGCCCACAGCCACGCACAGGCGCCCACAGCCACGCACAGCCGCCGCACCCAGCACAGCTGCCCACAGCCATGCACAGCCACCCATAGCCACGCACAGCCGCCGCACCCAGCACAGCCGACCACAGCCACGCACAGCCGCCGCACCCAGCACAGCCGCCCATAGCCACGCACAGCCGCCGCACCCAGCACAGCCGACCACAGCCGCCGCACCCAGCACAGCCGCCCACAGCCACGCACAGCCGCCCACAGCCACGCACAGCCGCACCCAGCACAGCCACGCACAGCCGCCGCACCCAGCACAGCCGCCCACAGCCACGTACAGCCACCCATAGCCACGCACAGCCGCCGCACCCAGCACAGCCGACCACAGCCGCCGCACCCAGCACAGCCGCCCACAGCCACGCACAGCCGCCCACAGCCACGCACAGCCGCACCCAGCACAGCCACGCACAGCCGCCGCACCCAGCACAGCCGCCCACAGCCACGTACAGCCACCCATAGCCACGCACAGCCGCCGCACCCAGCACAGCCGACCACAGCCGCCGCACCCAGCACAGCCGACCACAGCCGCCGCACCCAGCACAGCCGCCCACAGCCACGCACAGCCCACAGCCACGCACAGCCGCCGCACCCAGCACAGCCGCCGCACCCAGCACAGCCGCCGCACCCAGCACATCCGCCGCACCCAGCACAGCCATGCACAGCCGCCACAGCCACGCACAGCCGCCTACAGCCACGCACAGCCTCCCACAGCCACGCACAGCCGCCCACAGCCACGGACAGCCGCCGCACCCAGCACAGCCGCCGCACCCAGCACAGCCGCCCACAGCCACGCACAGCCGCTCACAGCCACGCACAGCCGCCGCACCCAGCACAGCCACGCACAGCCGCCCACAGCCGCCGCACCCAGCACAGCCGCCCACAGCCACGCACAACCGCTGCACCCAGCACAGCCACCCACAGCCGCCGCACCCAGCACAGCCGCCGCACCCAGCACAGCCGCCGCACCCAGCACAGCCGCCGCACCCAGCACAGCCACGCACAGCCGCCACAGCCATGCACAGCCTCCGCACCCAGCACAGCCACGCACAGCCGCCTACAGCCACGGACAGCCGCCACACCCAGCACAGCCACCGCACCCAGCACAGCCGCCGCACCCAGCACAGCCGCCCACAGCCACGCACAGCCGCCGCACCCAGCACAGCCTCCCACAGCCACGCACAGCCGCCTACAGCCACGCACAGCCGCTGAACCCAGCACAGCCGCTGCACCCAGCACAGCCACCGCACCCAGCACAGCCGTCCACAGCTGCCGCACCCAGCACAGCCGCCCGCACCCAGCACAGCCACGTCACATACAGCCGCCCGCACTCAGCACAGCCACATACAGCCGCCCGCACTCAGCACAGCCGCCCGCACTGATGGGGGCGCAGGATGGAGCAGCACGTGATAGGTTGGGGGCGCAGGATGGGAGCACATGACAGGATGGGGATGAGGATGGAGCAGCACATGACACGGTGGAGCAGCACATGACAGGATGGGGGCGCAGGATGGAGCAGCACATGACACGGTGGAGCAGCACATGACAGGATGGGGATGCAGGATGGAGCAGCACATGACACGGTGGAGCAGCACATGACAGGATGGGGGCGCAGGATGGAGCAGCACATGACACGGTGGAGCAGCACATGACAGGATGGGGGCGCAGGATGGAGCAGCATATGACAGGATAGGAGCAGCACATACCAGGATGGAGACCATATTCCAATATAAATGCTCGCCACCCGGGCGTAGAACGGGTTCAATAGCTAGTTGTATATATGGCACAGCTATGGGGCAACGGTGCAGAGCATTGTATATATGGCACAGCTTTATGTGGAGCATCTATGGGGCCATAATGAACGGTGCAGAGCATTATATGTGGCACAGCTTTATGTGGAGCATCTATGGGGCCATAATGAACGGTGCAGAGCATTATATGTGGCACAGCTTTATGTGGAGCATCTATGGGGCCATAATGAACGGTGCAGAGCATTATATATGGCACAGCTTTATGTCGAGCATCTATGGGGCCATAATGAACGGTGCAGAGCATTATATGTGGCACAGCTTTATGTCGAGCATCTATGGGGCCATAATGAACGGTATGGAGTATCTATTTTTAATTTTGAAATTCACCGGTACCTGCTGCATTTTCCACCCTAGGCTTATACTCGAGTCAATAAGTTTTCCCAGTTTTTTGTGGCAAAATTAGGGGGGTCGGCTTATACTCGGGTCGGCTTATACTCGAGTATATACGGTAAATAAAAAAGAACCTAGACATGTTTGGTGTCTATGAACTCATAATTACCTGGAGAACCATAGAGGTGGGTCAGTTTTAGCATTCGGCAAACATGGTAAAAAAGAATCCCAAAAAAATTTGTAGAATTGCATTTTGTTTTGCAATTTCACCACACTTGGAATATTTTTCCTGTTTTTGAGTACATGATATGGTAAAAGCAATGTGGTCATTCAAAAATACAACTCATCCCACAAAAAAATAAGCCCTCACATGGCCATATTGGCAGAAAAAGAAAAAAGTTATGGCTCTGGGAATAAGGGGAGTGAAAAAAAGAAAATGGGCAGGGTCTCTAAGGGGTTAAAATCTGCCCTTCACATCACAATATTGTAAAACATTCTGAATAAGAAGTCTGAATGGGCAAACACTTGGCAAATGAGATTTAAAGTAGATAAATGTAGAGTAATGCACCTAGGATGAAGTAATCCTATTGCTGCATATACATTAAATGGGAGTATACTATGGACTACAGAACAGGAGAAGGACTTGAGTATTCTGGTGATAAGTAAGCTGAGCAGCAGTACACAATGTAAAGTAGCAGCTGCAAAAGCAAACAAGATTTTATGATGTATAAAAAGATAAAATCCTGTGATGCCAACATATTATTGCCCCTTTATAAGTCACTGATGAGGCCAAATGTAGAATATGGGATCCAGTTTTGGGCTCCACAAAAAGGATATTCAGAAGTTATGATCAGTTCAAGGATGGGAAACTAGATTACCATATATACTCGAGTATAAGCCAACCCGAGTATAAGTCGACCCCCTAATTTTGTCACTAAAAACTGGGAAAACTTAATGACTCGAGTATAAGCCTAGCGTGGAAAATGTAGCAGCTACCGGTAAATTTTAAAAATAAAAATAGGTACCAATAAAAGTAAAATTAATTGAGATATCAGTAGGTTAAGTGTTTTTGCATATCCATATTGAATCAGGAGCCCCATATAATGCTCCATACAGTTCATGATGGGCCCCATAAGATGCTCCATACAGTTCATGATGGGCAACATAAGATGCTCCATATTAAAATATGCCCCATATAATGCTGCACAAAGGTTAATAATGGCCCCATAAGATGCTCCATAGACACATTTGCCCCATACAGTACTGCATAAAGGTTAATAAGGGCCCCATAAGATGCTCCATAGAGACATTTGCCCAATATAATGCTGCACAAATGTTGATTATGGCCCCATAAGATGCTCTATAGAGATACAGTATTTGCCCCATATAATGCTGCACAAATATTGATTATGGCCCCATAAGATGCTCCAGGACACAATTTACCATTGTGAAACCTGCACTAAGAAATTTGGTCTTTGTATTAAGAATTGCTCCAAAGTGAACCATATGTCAATAATTAATAAAATTTGATTTTACCCAGTTGACACACAACACTTTTATAATCTGATGTTCTCTGCACAACTTACACATACCACCACATTGTAAATTCATATACCAGTAAAATAAAAAAAAATCATTATCATTACTATAATTATGCCTCTAGATAAATTTATTGAGGGGTTTAGTTTCCAAAAATGGGGTCACTTGTGGGGGGTCTTTCAATTTTCAGGCATATCACTGGCTCTCTAAAACACAACATGGCATCCGCAGACCAATCCATCAAAGTCTGCACTCCAAAACATCACTTCTTCCTTCCGAGTTTTGCCGTGTGCCCAAACAGTACTTTTCCCCCACATATGGGGAATTGGCATACTCAGTCAGGAGAAATTGCACATCAAAGTTTGGGATCTATTTTCTCTTATTACCCTAATGAAAATGCAAAAACATTGGGTCCAAAACAACATTTTTGATGAAAAATATTTTTTTTTACTTTTTCACAGTTCAACATTGTAAAATTATGTGAAGCACATGTGGGTTAAAGGTGCTCACCACACATCTAAAAAAATCCTTGAGTGGTCTAGTTTCCAAAAGGTGGTCACTTGTGAGGGATTTCCACTGTTTAGGCACATCAGGGGCTCTCCATATGTGACATGGCATCCGCATTCTATGAAAGTCTGCGCTTCAGGACTTCCCTCCTCCCCTTCCAAGCCCTGCCATGCTCCCAAACTTTAGTTTTAACCTCACATATAGGGTGTTGGAATTGCACAACAAACTTTGGGATTCATATTCTCCCTTTACCCTTGTGAAAATAAAAATTTGGTAATAAAACAATGTTTTTGTGGGAAAAAATGTTATTTTTTAATTTTCACGGCTCAGTATTACATATTTCTGTGAAGCACTTGGGGTTTTAAGATACTTGTTACACATCTAGATAAATTCCTTGTGGCATCTAGTTTCCAAAATGGGGTCACTTGTGGGGGGTTCTACTGTCTAAAATCAGGGGCTCTGCAAGCGCGACATGGCATTCTCTTTCAATCCAGACAATTTTGTGTTCAGAAAGTCAAACGATGCTCCATCCCTTCCGAGCCCTGCCATGTGCCCAAACAGACGTTTTCGTCCACATATAGGGTATTGGCGTACTCATGAGAAATTGCACAACAGAATTTTGGGCATATTTTCTCTTGCTACCCTTGTGAAAATAAAAACATTGGGGCTAAAACAACATTTTTGTTGAAAAATATGATTTAATATTTTCACGGCTCAACGTGATAACATTTTGTGAAGCACCTGGGGGTTCAAGGTACTCACCACACATCCAGATAGACTCATAGACTGTAAGCTTGTGAGCAGGGCCCTTATTCCTCTTGGTATCTGTCTTGATCTATGTGTTTATTGTTATGCTGTAATGTCTAGTGTCTGTACAAGTTGCCTCTAAAATGTAAAGTGCCGTGGAATATGTTGGCGCTACAGAAATAAAATTATTATTATTATCATTATTATAGATAAATTCTTTAAGACATATCAGGGGCTCTCCAAACACGACATTGCGCCCGCAGACCATTCCATCAAAGCTTTCCCTCCAAAACATCATGTTAGGAGTCGAGTTTCCTCTGCTGCACAGGGGGAATCTCAATCCGTGTCTGCTACGGTCTCCCATTCTGCATCGGCCGCAGTGGAGCCTGCTCAGCGGAGACGTCGGTCCCAGCGTCTCACTGAGACAGATACTGTGCAAAGGGTTACTGCTGCCTCTCCAGGCTCTGCTATTGTACCCTGCACTGATCTGCGGCGAGCAGGCTTTTCTGGGACTAAGTCCTGCTTTGCACACACTGAGCATACCCAGGGTAAGATCTCTCAGTGGAGATCAAGGGTCACATGCTCAGGTACTGCAGCCAAATCTATTGGTCCTTCTAGGAAGGTCCTGTAGGTGCGCAGGCTCTGTGGCAGCCTCTCATTGGTCCTTCTAGGAAGGTCCTATACGTGCTGCAGCTATTTAAGGCTCGCATGGCCGCACGGCCAAGTTATGTGCTTTGCGCCAGTGTAGTCATGTGTTTGTATGTGTTCAGGGACCCGGCTGAAATAAGCCTCTAGAATGCTGGCACCTCCGGCAAGGAGATTGTGTTTGTGTGTATTCAGGGACCTAGCTGAAATAAGCCCCTAGAATTCTGGCACCTCCGGCGAGGAGTTTTGTGTGCATGCATGACCACTGACTGCTCTCATTTGGGTAGTTAGCCTGTGCCTCTGTGAAAGTCTAACAGGGCACAGAGCTTTGCTTTCTCGGCCGCTCTGTGAAGCTAACAGAGCTGGTTCATACTGCCATATAGTGCCGCCATTTACTTAGCAGCAGGTTCTTTCCTGCACGGTGGATCCCGGGTTGCGAACGCACCAATCCCATCTAATAAATATATTCGGCGCGTTCTGCCAACCCTAACACATCATTGCTTCCTTTTTAGTCCTGCCATGCACCCAAACAGTAGCCCAAACAGTAGCCAAAACCGTAGTTTTCCCCCACATATGGGGTGATTCACTGGTTAAGGGCATTTTCAAATTTTTAAATTTGTGATATTTTAAAAAATAAACACAAGCCATATCAAACATATTTTACTATTATAATGAAGTACAATATGTCACAAAAAAACTCTGAATCACTGGGATCCATTTAAGTGTTCCAGAATTATTACCTTGCAAAGTGACACTTTGGCCATCTCAGGAAGGTGAAAACAGGCTTTGGGGTGAAAGGATTAAAAACTAGAATCCTATGATTTCCTGTATATCCTGTGATTTAGGATGGGTTTTTTTGCATGCAGATTTTTATCATGCACCATGGATCCCTCTGTTTTTAATGATTCCAGAATAATGATTATTTTTTTTCTGATTGGATGGAGTTGCCGCATTCCTCTTCCTCTTAAAACTCTCATATTGGCTGTGCTTCTCCAGCAGGATTCATTCCCTGCAATAAGGCTTTAGGGCTCATTTCCACATGCGAGTCACACGTCCGTATCTCGCATGTGGAAACCAAGCTGTGTAGCCGGCACTCAGGAGCGGAGCGTGCGGCCGCATAGGAACACATGGAGCCGCACAGCTCCGCTCCTGAGTGCCGGCACCAGGGCTTGGTTTCCACATGCGAGATACGGACGTGTAACTCGCATGTGGAAATGAGCCCTTAGAAGGTGATATCATCAGGTATTCTTAGGTGTTGTTCCTGCACACAACCACACAACCTGCTCAGGTGAGCACTTTCCTTTTACGTTACTTCGTAGCTAAAAGGGTATCACTTGACGGTCTTGTGCACTTTTTTCTCCCACAGATTTTATACTATCACCAGCAGGATCGGCACCCATCCACCATTGTTCCTGGGTGACTTGGAATTGACAGCGTTGTAAGCTCTTTTTCCTTCCATTTTCTCTACATATTCTACGGTTCTATACCTGTGGTGAATAAAAAAAAATCTTCACACGCCTGCTGAAATTACAGGTTTTGTCAGGTAAAAATTTATACCAGGAAAAATAATTTTAGAAATTTTTCCACCTTTTATATCACCAATAATCTGCACAAATCCATTGAAAAATGAGATGAAATCACTTTGATGAAAATAAAAATAGCAAAACTAAAACAATGTGGTTTCACAAGTGTAAACACCCTCTTATAATTGAGGATGCATTTGTGTTCAGAATAAGGGTAAGTGTCCACGTTCAAGAAACGCTGCGTGTTTGACGCTGCGTGGGGCCGCAGCGTCAAACACGCAGCGTCCAGATGTTCCAGCATAGTGGAGGGGATTTTTTGAAATCCCGTGTCCACTATGTGTGGAAACACGCATCCGTCAGCCCTGCGACTCCGGACATGCTGCGCGTCTTTTAAGATCGCAGCATGTCCGTGTTCCTGCGCCGCCGCAAGGAATAACACAGGGCCCTATGCGAGGGGTGCGATGATGCCGGATGTGTGCAATGAACACATCCGGCATCATCGCGTCCCAGAAGGGGGCGGGGCTTAGCGCCGAGCGGGTTTGCCGCTCCGACGATACCGCCGGCCATCCTTATCATGGACACGTACCCTTAGGCAATCACATTTATAATCAAGTTAAATAGTACTCAGTACACAGCTGCCATAATTTACTGTGTTCTAGTAGGATTTTCCTGACATTTTAATAGTTGCACTTTACGGCAATAGCCATTGTCCATAAACAGCTTATAACACAGCAAAGGGATCTCATTGTTGAAAGTTTCCAGTCAGGAGAAGATTACAAAATATTTTCTAATATGTTAGTTTACCATGGAACACTGTGAAGACAATCATCAAGAAGTGGCTTAAATTTGGCACAACAGTGTGAAAAAAGTTTAGAAATGATTTTCTTAGCATAATTTTTTTTAAGACAAAACCTGTCATTTTAACAAAGGTGTGTAGACTTTTTTATATCCACTGTATGTACATTACTAAAGTTTTGAGTCTTCAAGTTCTCTACTGCAAAATTACATTATTATTCAAGAGGAATATCAGGTGCTTCATGTGCTTTCAGGCCTCCGGGAATAGAGTTTTCATTATAGTTGCTGTCTCTGCCTCCGCACCCATTTAGACTACAGCATGGGATCATCTAATAATAGCACTTTACATATAACCTTAATAAATATACTTGTCTTGGTCTAATATATTCAAGATTTTTCTAGGTTCTTTTGACTAGCAAGCAATGTCAGCAACTTTTACATTAATGATCATGAGTCACTTACAACAAACTTCTGCATCTTTATTCAACTGACACCAAGCCTTGCTAGCAAACCTCCTAAACTCAGTGTGAGTCAAGGTTCCAGGGAGCTAAGCAGGAAGGTGAAGAAATTAGAAAAAGTAAGGTCAGCTGATCTATTCCAGTGGAAAGAAAATGTGCAAGCAATTTTTAATCTTACATTTCTGAGACATAATTGATGTTACTGTCAGCAGCTATTCTGAGATATCATAAATGGACTTACAGGAAAAGTCCCAGCAGAATTTGTGTTTTGAATACTGTAGTGTCAAAAAAGGCTAGAGTGAAACAGAAATGATACCATTATTATCCATCAGAAAAAGCCAGAGTTGTAGCTATAGTGGTGCAGATGTAGTGTTACACCTGGACACTGGTGCATTAGAAGACCCAAAAGTAAATTAAATGATAATGGCATTGATTAACAATAATATAAGCAGGGTGATACTAGTTTTGATTTCCCCAACCACTTTTAGGGTTTGATAATGAAATGCGAGTACCGTATTTTTCGGACTACAAGATGCACTTTCCCCCCCCCAAAAAAAAGGGGGAAAATGGGGGGTGCGTCTAATAGTCGCAATGCAGGCTTACCGTGGCGGCAGAGGTGCGGCGGCAGAGGTGTGGCAGCAGAGGTGCGGAGATGAGGAGGCGCAGTGAGCGGGGTCCTTTTTCCCGGTGAGGTGATGCAGCAGCCCGGTAAGGCAGCAGAGCCGGGTGAATCCTGTTATCGGTGGGCGCGGCCATCTTCCTGAGGCCGCGCGTGCGCAGATAGAGCGCTCTGCTGCCCGGGGCTTCAGGAAAATGGCCGCAGGATGCCGCGCATGCGCAGATGGGGATCATGGCGGCCATTTTCCTGAAGCCAAGATGCAAACTCGGCTTCAGGAAAATGGCCGCCGCGATCCCCATCTGCGCATGCGCGGCATCCCGCGGCCATTTTCCTGAAGCCCCGGGCAGCAGAGAGCTCCATCTGCGCACGCGCAGCCTCAGGAAGATGGCCGCGCCCACCGATATCAACAGGATTCACCCGGCTCTGCTGCATTATCGGGCTGCTGTATCACCTCACCGGGACTTTGGACTCTGTATACTCCATCCTTTTGCTTCCCAGGATGGGTGCAGCAAGGTTCAGGAAGGATCTCGTGGGCACATGGACTGGAGATGATGGAGGTAGTGGTGTACATTGTGAAGCGAGTATTCCACAGGAGCTCAGATGTATGAGTCCTTGCCGCTTCCCGGCGCTCCTCAGCACCGCATGGCACGGCCGGCTCTCCACCTCCAGCAGGGCTCGCAGCAGTACAGAGGCGCTTTTCCCGCAGTGTCCGGTCATGGCGGCTGTGTCTCGGTAGCGGAGCTCCTCACTTATTACCGGCTTCTGAAATAATTATTGCGCTGAGGAGCGCCGGGAAGCGGCAAGGACTCAGACGTCTGAGCTCCTGTGGAATACTCGCTTCACAATGTACACCACTACCTCCATCATCTCCAGTCCATGTGCCCACGAGATCCTTCCATCACCTCACCGGGGAAAGGGACCCCTCTCACACCATACCTTTCACTGTGCCTCCTCATCCCAGCACCTCTGTCGGTAACCACTGCTGCCACCCTCCCATGGACACCAGGCCGTGGTGTCTCCCACCTAAGCAGGAAGGGACCCTGCTCAGGTGCACGCCGTACCGCATCACCCCACCTCTGCCGCCACCATGCCTCCTGTGACCCTGCTCTGCCACCACCAGCCCTCAGGTAAGATACTGTAAATTCGGACAATAAGACGGACCCCCATCTTATAAAAAATCTTTTTTTCTGCAATTTTCACCCCAAATTTGGGGTGCGCCTTATGGTCCGGTGCGTCTTATAGTCCGAAAAATACGGTATACTGCATATTCTTTGTCTGGATTTTCCATGATCAATCTATTACAGTATTGGCAAATCTTATCCACAATCTGCATCAAATAATCCATGCAGCTTTTAAAATCTGCAGCATGTGAATTTATGCTGTGGATTTTCAATGCCGATTTCACTCGCTGTACCACATAAACCAAATCTGTGGCAAAACTAATATGTTACAGATTTTGCCATGGGTGTTCAGCAAAATGTACAGTGGATTTACTTTGGTTCATTTACAGTGGCTTGAAAAAGTATTCATTCCTTAATACCCCATGAACTTTTCTACGTTTTTTTCACGTTACACGCACACACTTAAATATATTTTATTGAAACTTAATGTGATATACCAACACAAAGTAGCAAGTACTTGTGAAGTGTAATGGAAATGATACGTTTTTTAATTATTTTCACAATACAGCATAAATTTGATAATTGTGATGGGCGTTTATATTCAGCTCCCTATAGTATGATACCCATATAGAAAATCCTGAGTGACCAATTGCTTCCAGACTAGTGTTGAGCGATACCTTCCGATATTTGAAAGTATCGGTATCGGATTGGATCGGCTGATATCCAAAAAAATATCGGATATCGCCGATACCGATACCCGATGCCAATACAAGTCAATGGGACACAAATATCGGAAGTGATCCTGGATGGTTCCCAGGGTCTGAAGGAGAGGAAACTCTCCTTCAGGCCCTGGGATCCATATTCATGTAAAAAATAAAGAATAAAAATAAAAAATATGGATATACTCACCCTCGGACGAGCCCTGGCTGTCACCGCTGCAACCGGCAGCCTCCGTTCCTAAGAATGCAGAGTGAAGGACCTTCGATGACGTCGCGACTTGTGATTGGTTGCGTGACCACTCATGTGACCGCTCACGCGACCAATCACAAGCCGCGACGTCATCGCATGTCCTACACTCACTGCATTCTTAGGAACGGAGGAACCATATGCACCGCACACGCCTGGGAACTTATAGGAACTTCCGATTCCGATTTCCGATATCACAAAAATATCGGAACTCGGTATCGGAATTCCGATACAGCGAATATCGTCCGATACCCGATATTTGCAGTATTGGAATGCTCAACACTATTCCAGACATAACATAAGTAGCATATTGAATCCACCTATGTATAGTTTATTTTAAATATACATTGGGGGAAATAAGTATTTGATCCCATGCTGATTTTGTAAGTTTGTACACTGACAAAGACATGAACAGTCTATAGTTTTAAGGGTAGGTTAATTGTAACATTGAGAAATAGAATATCAAAAATAAAATCCAGAAAATTATATAAATTATATACATTTATTTGCATTTTGAAGTAAGAAATAAGTATTTGAGCCCATACCAATAAATAAGAGTTCTGGCTCCTACACACCAGTTACACGCTCCTAATCAACTCGATACCTGCATTAAAGACAGCTGTCTTACATAGTCACCTTTATAAAAGACTCCTGCCCACAGATTCAATTAATCAGTCAGACTCTAACCTCTACAACATGGGCAAGACCAATGAGCTTAATAAGGACGTGAAGGACAAGAACATAGACCTGCACAATACTGGCATGGGCTACAAAACCATAAGTAAGATGTTGGGTGAGAAAGAGACAACTGTTGGTGCAATAGTAAGAAAATGGAAGAAACACAAAATGACTGTTAATCGACATCGATCTGGGGCACCATGCAAAATCTCACCTCATGAGGTATACTTGATCATGAGGAAGGTGAGAGATCAGCCTAAAACTACACGGGGGGGGGGGGGCTTGTTAAATATCTCAAGGCAGCTGGGACCACAGTCATGAAGAAAACCATTGGTAACACATTACGCTGTAAAAGGTTTAAAATCCTGCAGTGCCCGCAAGATCCCCCTGCTCAAGATGGCAAGGCACATGTGCAGGATTGTCTGAAGTTTGCCAAAGAACACCTGGATGATTCTGTGAGTGATTTGGAGAAGGTGCTGTTGTCAGATGAGACAAAAATTGAGCTCTTTGGCATTAACTCAACTCGCCGTGTTTGGAGGAAGAGAAATGCTGCCTATGACCCAAACAAGACCATCCCCACTATCAAGCATGGAGGTGGAAACATTATGTTTTGGAGTTTTTTCTCTGCTAAGGGCACAGGACTACTTCACCGCATCAATGGGAGAATGGGTGGAGGAATATTCTGTAAAATCCTCGAGTGACAACCTCCTTCCCTCCGCCAGGACATTAAAAATGGGTAGTGGCTGGGTTCCAGCAAGACAATGACCCAAAACATACAGTCAAGGCAACAAAGGAGTGCAGCATAAAGAAGTACATTAAGGTCATGGAGTAGCCTAGCCAGTCTCCAGACCTTAATCCCATAGGAAACTTATGGAGGAAGTTGAAGCTCCGAGTTGCCAAGCGACAGCCTCACAATCTTAATGATTTAGAGATGATCTGCAAAGTGGAGTAGACCAAAATTACTCCTGAAATGTGCACAAACCTCATCATCAACTACAAAAAAGTCTGGCTGCTATGCTTGCCAACAAGGGTTTTGCCACCAAGTATCAAGTCTTGTTTACTAGTGGGATCAAATACTTATTTCTCACTGCAAAATGCAAATAAATGTATATAATTTATACAATGTGATTTTCTGGATTTTACTTTTGATATTCTATCTCTCAATGTTAAATTTAGCCTACCCTTAAAATTATAGACTGTTCATGTCTTTGTCAGTGAGCAAACTTGCAAAATCAGCAAGGGATCAAATACTTGTTTCCCCCACTGTAACTACAGCTGTTCTGTGAAGTACTCAAAGGCTTGTTTGAGAACATTAGAGATCAAACAGCATCATGAAACAAGGAACACACCAGACATGTCAGGTATAAAGTTGTGGATAATAGTAAAGCAGGGTTAAAAATAGCCCAAGCTCTGAAAATATCATAGAGCACTGTTCAATCCGTGGACCAAAAATGGAAGGAGTATAGCACAGCTGCAAACCTACCAAGACATGGCTGTCCATATAATATGACATCCAAAGCAAGGAGGGCACTAGTTAGAGAATCAGCCAAGAGGCCCATGGCTCAGATGGGAGAATATGTCCACAGGACAACTATTAGTTGCTTATTCCACAAATCTTGCCTTAAGGAAGAGACGCAAGAAGAAAGTCATTTTTGAAAGCACACTCTAAGAAGTCCCGTTTACAGTTTGCAAAAAGCCAAGAAGTGGAACACAGCTAGCATGTGGAAGAAGGTGCTCTGGTCAGATGAGATTAAAGTAGTACTTTTTTGAGCTGAATGCAAAATGCTATGTGTGGTGGAACACAAACACTGAACATCATCGATTAATGCATATTCATGTGATTGAATGTCCTAGTAAAAGTCCAGATCTAAGTCCCATGGAGAATCCGTGGCAAGACTTGAAAATTGCTTTTCAATGATGCTCCACATACAAACTCACTGAGCTAGAGTTAGTTTGAAAAGAAGAATGGGCAAAAATGTAATCCTCTAGATTCTAGAGTCTAGATGTACAAAGCTGGTACAGACACCCCCCCGAAAGACTTGCAGCAGTAATTCCAGTGAAAGATGATCCTACAAAGTATTGACTAAAGGGGGCTGAATGCAAACAAATCACAATTTTCAGATTTATATAAAAAAAAAATAGAATATCATGAATAGTGTTGAGCGATACCGTCCGATACTTGAAAGTATCGGTATCGGAAAGTATCGGCCGATACCGGCAAAGTATCGGATCCAATCCGATACCGATACCCGATACCAATACAAGTCAATGGGACTCAGGTATCGGACGGTATTCCTGATGGTTCCCAGGGTCTGAAGGAGAGGAAACTCTCCTTCAGGCCCTGGGAACCATATTAATGTGTAAAAGAAAGAATTAAAATAAAAAATATCGCTATACTCACCTGTCCGACGCAGCCGGGACCTCAGCGAGGGAACCGGCAGCGTTGTTTGTTTAAAATTCGCGCTTTTACTTGGTTACGTGAGGTCCCGGCTTGTGATTGGTCAGGGCGGCCATGTTGCCGGGACGCGGACCAATCACAGCAAGCCGTGACGAAATTACGTCACGGCTTGCTGTGATTGGTCCGCGTCCCGGCAACATGGCCGCCATTAACCAATCACAAGCCGTTACGTCATGGGAGGCTGGACATGCGCGTATTTTGAAAAGCGCGCGTGTCCAGCCTCCAGTGACGTCCCGGCAACATGGCCGCCATTAACCAATCACAAGCCGGGACGTCACGGGAGGCTGGACATGCGCGTATTTTGAAAAGCGCGCGTGTCCAGCCTCCCGTGACGTCACGGCTTGTGATTGGTCAGGGCGGCCATGTTGCCGGGACGCGGACCAATCACAGCAAGCCGTGACGTAATTTCGTCACGGCTTGCTGTGATTGGTCCGCGTCCCGGCAACATGGCCGCCCTGACCAATCACAAGCCGTGACGTCACGGGAGGCTGGACACGCGCGCTTTTCAAAATACGCGCATGTCCAGCCTCCCGTGACGTCCCGGCTTGTGATTGGTTAATGACGGCCATGTTGCCGGGACGTCACTGGAGGCTGGACACGCGCGCTTTTCAAAATACGCGCATGTCCAGCCTCCCGTGACGTCACGGCTTGTGATTGGTTAATGGCGGCCATGTTGCCGGGACGCGGACCAATCACAGCAAGCCATGACGTAATTTCGTCACGGCTTGCTGTGATTGGTCCGCGTCCCGGCAACATGGCCGCGCTGACCAATCACAAGCCGGGACTTCACGTAACCAAGTAAAAGCGCGAAATTTAAACAAACAACGCTGCCGGTTCCCTCGCTGAGGTCCCGGCTGCGTCGGACAGGTGAGTATAGCGATATTTTTTATTTTAATTCTCTTTTTTACACATTATTACATTAATGTTGTTGCGATACCCGATACCCGATACCACAAAAGTATCGGATCTCGGTATCGGAAATTCCGATACAGCAAGTATCGGCCGATACCCGATACTTGCAGTATCGGAATGCTCAACACTAATCATGAATCATTTCTTTTACACTTCACAAACACTTACAAGTTTGCAGGTGTAACATGAAAAAAATGTGGAAAAGTTATCTAGGTATATATACTTTTTCAAGGCACTGTATGTGTTGTGGAGAGAAATTTTTAAAGAGGTGATAAAATTAGAAGACTTTTCGCAAATAATAATTTAATAAGAGTATTTATTTATATGGTGGCACATTACAATTCAGAGGAAACACAGTAGCGCATAATTTAACAGTTCGATTAAAAGGAGTAAGGGCTCACTTTTCATTCTAAGAACTATGTTATCAGTAAATCCGATAACTTCTTCGGTTTTTTAAGTGAGGCAGGTATTATTCTTATTTATCAAAGTGAGCACAAAATCAGATGAGATTCTCTTTATTGGGAAGTACCAACGTTGAAATGGGAGGATGTGGTTCTATGCATCCTTACAATAGTAAAGGGAACTTGTTTTCACATCTTGCATGATTCAGGATAAACAGACTAATTTGCCTTTATCACTGTTTTATCCATTTTCAGATCCATATAATAGAATAGGAGAATAGATTCACTACATTTTCTAATACATTTCAAAGGGCAGTGTACCAGCAAAACACTAATCAGACAAACATTTTCTTCTCCTCCCATCAGATGCCTTTACTTCATACAGAATATTGGTATTTATCAGACATCTACAGTATTAAGATATTACTGTGAATTGTGCAGGCTAGCTAAAGGAGAACATACCTACTGTGGGTTAATCTGCAAGAAGAAGACATTGTTACTTATATGTAAAACAGTTTAATCTATAATAGACAGAAACATCTACCTGTAAAGGGTTGATCCGAGTTTTTCATTTCTTTCACAGAGAGCTCACAGCAGTAACAATGAACAGTTATAGTGTGATAGGAGTTACCTCTACAGCTGTTCACTGTAGCCTCCTCCTGCTCAATGATAAACAAGAATCCATCTTGCAATGCCTGCAACTAGGGTTGAGCGAAACGGATCGTTCATTTTCATAAGTCGCCGACTTTTGGCAAAGTCGGCGTCTCATGAAACCAACCCGATCCCTGTGTGGGGTCTGCCATGCGGTACGCGACTTTCGCGCCAAAGTCGCGTTTCAATTACGCTAAAAGTGCCATTTCTCAGCCAATGAAGGTGGACGCAGAGTGTGGGCAGCGTGATGACATAGATCTCAGTCCCCACCATCTTAGAGAAGGGCATTGCAGTGATTGGCTTGCTTTCTGCCGCGTCACAGGGGCTATAAAGGGGCGTTCCTGCCGACCGCCATCTTACTGCTGCTGATCTGAACGTAGGGAGAGGTTGCTGCCGCTTCTTCAGAAGCAGGGATAGTGATAGGCAGGGTACATAAAGCCACAAACCGCTTGTGCTGTAGCGATTTCCACTGTCCAACACCACCTTTTGTTTGCAGGGACAGTGGAAGCTACATTTTTTTTTCCTCAGCGCTGTAGCTCATTGGGCTGCCCTAGAAGGCTCCCTGATAGCTGCGTTGCTTTGTGTGTACGCCGCTGTGCAAACCAACTGCTTTTTTCAAAGCACAAATCCTGTTGTTCCTTCCTTTCTGCACAGCTATCTTGTGTGTTTGTCCCCACTTTTGTGTGCAGCAGTCCTTTTTATAGCTGCCTGCCATACTTTCCTGAGTTTACTGCAGGGAGATAAAGATTGGCAAGTCTGCCTCTGTGCCAGTCCTGTGTGTGGCATCTGTCTCTCATTGTGTGCCACCGAAAACCACTGTGTAATACTTGGCCATTTATTTTTTGGGGGTAAATTCTCCCTGTAAAAAAAAAAAAAATTAGTGGGAGATAAAGGTTGGCAAGTCTGCCTCTGTGCCATTGCTGTGTGTGGCATCTGTCTCTCATTGTGGGCCACCGAAAACCACTGTGTAATACTGGGCCTTTTTTTTTTTTTTTCTAAATTCTCCCTTTTAAAAAAAAATAATTAGTGGGAGATAAAGATTGGCAAGTCTGCCTCTGTGCCAGTCCTGTGTGTGGCATCTGTCTCTCATTGTGTGCCACCGAAAACCACTGTGTAATACTTGGCCATTTATTTTTTTTGGGTAAATTCTCCCTTTTAAAAAAAATAATAATTAGTGGGAGATAAAGATTGGCAAGTCTGCCTCTGTGCCAGTCCTGTGTGTGGCATCTGTCTCTCATTGTGTGCCACCGAAAACCACTGTGTAATACTTGGCCATTTATTTTTTTTGGGGTAAATTCTTCCTTTAAAAAAAAAAAAAATAGTGGGAGATAAAGGTTGGCAAGTCTGCCTCTGTGCCAGTCCTGTGTGTGGCATCTGTCTCTCATTGTGTGCCACCTAAAACCACTGTGTAATACTGGGCCATTTTTTTGGGGGGGGGTAAATTCTCCCTGTAAGAAAATAAATAATTAGTGGGAGGTAAAGATTGGCAAGTCTGCCTCTGTGCCATTGCTGTGTGTGGCATCTGTCTCTCATTGTGTGCCACCAAAAACCACTGTGTAATACTGGGCCATTTTTTTTTTTGGGGGGGGTAAATTCTCCCTTTTAAAAAAATAAATAATTAGTGGGAGATAAAGATTGGCAAGTCTGCCTCTGTGCCAGTCCTGTGTGTGGCATCTGTCTCTCATTGTGTGCCACCAAAAACCACTGTGTAATACTGGGCCATTTTTTTTGGGGGGGTAAATTCTCCCTGTAAGAAAATAAATAATTAGTGGGAGGTAAAGATTGGCAAGTCTGCCTCTGTGCCATTGCTGTGTGTGGCATCTGTCTCTCATTGTGTGCCACCGAAAACCACTGTGTAATACTGGGCCATTTTTTTGGGGGGGGTAAATTCTCCCTTTAAAAAAAAAAATAATTAGTGGGAGATAAAGATTGGCAAGTCTGCCTCTGTGCCAGTCCTGTGTGTGGCATCTGTCTCTCATTGTGTGCCACCGAAAACCACTGTGTAATACTGGGCCATTTTTTTGGGGGGGGGTAAATTCTCCCTGTAAAAAAAAAATAATTAGTGGGAGATAAAGATTGGCAAGTCTGCCTCTGTGCCATTGCTGTGTGTGGCATCTGTCTCTCATTGTGTGCCACCGAAAACCACTGTGTAATACTTGGCCATTTATTTTTTGGGGGTAAATTCTCCCTGTAAAAAAATAAATAATTAGTGGGAGATAAAGATTGGCAAGTCTGCCTCTGTGCCAGTCCTTTGTGTGGCATCTGTCTCTCATTGTGTGCCACCGAAAACCACTGTGTAATACTTGGCCATTTATTTTTTTTGGGTAAATGCTCCCTTTTAAAAAAATAAATAATTAGTGGGAGATAAAGATTGGCAAGTCTGCCTCTGTGCCAGTCCTTAGTGTGGCATCTGTCTCTCATTGTGTGCCACCGAAAACCACTGTGTAATACTTGGCCATTTATTTTTTGGGGGTAAATTCTCCCTTTTAAAAAAAAAAAAAATTAGTGGGAGATAAAGGTTGGCAAGTCTGCCTCTGTGCCATTGCTGTGTGTGGCATCTGTCTCTCATTGTGTGCCACCGAAAACCACTGTGTAATACTTGGCCATTTATTTTTTGGGGTAAATTCTCCCTGTAAAAAAAAAATAATTAGTGGGAGATAAAGATTGGCAAGTCTGCCTCTGTGCCAGTCCTGGGTGTGGCATCTGTCTCTCATTGTGTGCCACCGAAAACCACTGTGTAATACTGGGCCATTTTTTTGGGGGGGGTAAATTCTCCCTGTAAAAAAAAAAATTATTAGTGGGAGATAAAGATTGGCAAGTCTGCCTCTGTGCCAGTCCTTTGTGTGGCATCTGTCTCTCATTGTGTGCCACCGAAAACCTAGTGTGTAATATTGTTTTGTTTTTTGTTTTTTTTAAATTCTCCCATAAAAAAAAAAAAATAGTGGGAGATTAAGATTGGCATTTCTGCTTGAGTGCTGGTCCTGTGTGTGCCATCTGTCTCAAATTATTGGGGCACAGAAAACCTAGTGTGTAACATTGGGCCTGATTTTCCTTTCAGTGTCAGGCACCTATAAAGGTATATATAAATCCAACAGAAGTTTGAGTTCACCTTATAAGTTGTTTTACAGTAACAAATACCGTTACTTTGGTTATGTTTTGCAAACAATGAGGAAGTCTAGTGGAAGAGGTCGTGGGCGTGGGCGGTCATTGTCAGCTGGTAATGATGGTAGTGGTGGTGGAGCATCAGGTGGTCATGGTAAAAGCAGTACAGCACCTAAGTCTCGAGTTGTTGAGCCAGGTTCGTTGTCTGGCTACACAAGGCCTCGAACGATCTCTTTTCTGGGAGTATGAAAACCACTTTTGAAGCCGGAGCAGGAGGAAAAAGTATTGGCTTTCATTGCTGACTCTGCCTCTAGCTCTTTCGCCTCCTCCTCAGAAAGTGCCAAATGTCAGAGCAGTGCATCGTCAGTGGATGCTCCCAGTCAGGAACAAGTCGCTTCCTTGTGTCCTTCACCCAGAACAACAGTGAAGGATGCGTCAGTCGACAGAACAGGTTACTCCATGGAGCTCTTTACACATACCGTTCCTGGGTTAGACAGTGAAACAGTTAACAGGCCATGCCCATTCGAAGTTGAATTGGTCATGGAGTGCACAGATGCACAGCAACAGCCAGATTACTATGCTGTTCCTTTGACTCAGACCAGAACATTGCCCTCGCAGTGTACTGAGGCAGAATCAAACCCAGCGGAGACTATGGTGCCCCGTCACGAACGCAATACCACCGGCTTACACGGTGACACAGACGAAGTTGCACAAAACATAGAAGAGGAGGTCATAGATGACGCAGTTGTTGACCCCGATTGGCAGCCATTGGGGGAACAGGGTGCAGGCAGCAGTAGTTCTGAAGCGGAGGAGGAGGAGCCTCAGCAGGCATCAACATCACAACAGGTTCCATCTGCCGGGCCCGTATCTAGCCAAAAACGCGTGGCAAAACCAAAACCAGTTGGAGGACAGCGTGGCCATCCGGTTAAAGAAGCTCAGTCTGCAATGCCTGAAAAGGTATCCGATAGTAGAAAGAGTGCAGTCTGGCATTTTTTTAAACAACATCCAAATGATCAGCGCAAAGTCATCTGTCAAAAATGTTCAACTACCTTAAGCAGAGGTCAGAATCTTAAAAGTCTAAATACAAGTTGCATGCATAGACACTTATCCACCATGCATTTGCAAGCCTGGACTAACTACCAAACGTCCCTAAAGGTTGCAGCACCCTCAGCCAATGAAGATAGTCAGCAACGCTACATCCCTTCCCTCACTGTAAACCCACCATTTCCCGCACCACCTGCAGTATCTGTGCAGCTTTCGTCGCCAGGCCAAAGCAGTCAGGGAATCACCAGGTTCGCAGTAGGAAACACTGCATGTAGGGCACTGGCAAGAATACCATCTCCAACCCTCTCTCAGTCACCCATGTCCACCAGCACCACCGCTAGTTCCACGATCTCCAGCTCTCCAGTCCAGCTCACCCTACATGAGACCCTTGTTAGGAAAAGGAAGTACTCATTCTCGCATCCGCATACACAGGGTTTGAACGCCCACATGGCTAGACTAATCTCATTAGAGATGATGCCCTACCGGTTAGTTGAAAGTGAAGCTTTCAAAGCGCTGATGGACTACGCTGTACCACGCTACGAGCTACCCAGTCGGCACTTCTTTTCTAGAAAAGCCATCCCAGCCCTCCAACAGCATGTTAAAGACCGCATCGTCCATGCACTCAGGCAGTCTGTGACTACAAAGGTGCACCTGACAACAGATGCATGGACCAGTAGGCATGGCCAGGGACGTTACATGTCCATCACGGCACACTGGGTGAATGTGGTGGATGCAGGGTCCACAGGGGACAGCAATATTGGGACAGTTCTGCCTAGCCCACGGTCAAGGAAAGAGTTGGCTGTAGGCGTTCGCCCCCCCTCCTCCTCTTCCTCCTCCTCCTGCAGAAGCGAGAGCTCGTCCACAGACCGCAGTCGCACATCCACTCCATCCACAGCTGCCACTGTTGCAAACCAGGTGTGCCATTATGGGACAGCTAGTGGCAAGCGTCAGCAGGCTGTATTGGCAATGAAGTGTTTGGGCGACAACAGACACACCGCGGAAGTTCTGTCCGAGTTCTTGCAGAAAGAAACTCAGTCATGGCTGGGCACTGTACATCTTGAGGCAGGCAAGGTAGTGAGTGATAACGGAAGGAATTTCATGGCTGCCATAGCCCTTTCCCAACTGAAACACATTCCTTGCCTGGCTCACACCTTAAACCTGGTGGTGCAGTGCTTCCTGAAAAGTTATCCGGGGTTACCCGACCTGCTCCTCAAAGTGCGCAGACTTTACTCGCATATCCGCCGTTCGCCCGTACACTCCAGCCGTATGCAGAACTATCAGCGTTCTTTGAACCTTCCTCAGCATCGCCTAATCATCGACGTTGCAACAAGGTGGAACTCCACACTGCACATGCTTCAGAGAGTGTGCGAACAGAGGCGTGCTGTTATGTATTTGTGGGAGGATACACGGGCAGGCAGTTGGATGGCAGACATGGAGTTGTCAGGTGTGCAGTGGTCGAAGCTACAAGACCTGTGTCAAGTCCTTCAGTGTTTTGAGGAATGCACATGGCTGGTTAGTGCAGACAATGCCATAATAAGCATGAGCATCCCCCTAATGCGTCTGCTGATGCAAAGTTTGACGCACATAAAGGAGCAGGCGTCTGCAGCCGAGGAAGAGGAATGCCTTGATGACAGTCAGCCATTGTCTGGTCAGGGCCGTGTAGAGGACACGGTAGTGGGCGAAGAGGAGGAGGAGGACGAGGAGGATGATGGGGATGAGTACTTTTTTAATGAGGAAGCTTCTCCTGGGCCAACAGAAATTAGTGGCGTTGCAAGGCCGGGTTCTGTTTTTTTAAGGGAGACAAGTGACGTAGATTTACCTGTAACTGCCCCTCAAACCAGCACAACTGCAGATTTGACAACTGGAACTTTGGCCCACATGGCGGATTATGCCTTACGTATCCTCAAAAGGGACCCACGCATTATTAAAATGATGAGCGATGGCGATTACTGGTTGGCCTGCATCCTTGACCCTCGCTATAAAGGCAAATTGCAAAATATTATGCCACATGAGAACCTCGAACAAATATTAGCAACCAAACAAGCTACTCTTGTAGACCGTTTGATTCAGGCATTCCCAGCACACAGCGCCGGTGATGGTTCTCACACGAGCTGCAGGGGGCTACAGGGCAGAGGTGTTAGAGGTGCTCAGATCAGAAGTGGCGTTGGACAGAGGGGTTTTCTGACCAGGTTGTGGAGTGATTTCGCAATGACCGCAGACAGGACAGGTACTGCAGCATCTATTCAAAGTGACAGGAGACAACATTTGTCCAGTATGGTTACTAACTATTTTTCATCCCTTATCGATGTTCTCCCTCAACCGTCATTCCCATTTGATTACTGGGCATCCAAATTAGACACCTGGCCTGAATTGGCAGAATATGCATTGCAGGAGCTTGCTTGCCCAGCAGCTAGTGTGCTATCAGAAAGAGTATTCAGTGCTGCTGGTTCAATATTAACCGAAAAAAGGACTCGTCTGGCTACCCAAAATGTGGATGATCTCACCTTCATTAAAATGAACCACTCCTGGATTTCAAATTATTTTGCCCCACCTTTCCCGGCTGACACCTAGCTTTCCTATAAAAAGGTCTTCCTTGTGGACTGGTCTTACTGAGTGTCCCAATCTCTTAATTTGCAGCAGCTGTTTGTCCAGCATACGACATGTTTACACCTCCCTCAATGGGAAAATTCCCCCCAAGAGGCCGTGGTCTCGCCACTTGGCGCAAGCACCCGTTACAGTGCTGTTTGTCTGAAGAGGTGGGTGTGCCCGCTTTTGGTCGACAAGTATAGGGAAAATGGTGTGCACTCAGGTCGAAGGACAGTGAGGTGCTGGTAAACTGACCGTAAGGTCAAGTCTATCATAGAGAAAAAATTACCGCACACTCGATACTGGTGTATTGCAGAAAAAGGGTTTATGCCAATTTTATTCAAGAAAAAACAAAGTAATAGTTTGCCACATTGATAGAACAAAACCCGACGTTTCGACCCTCCCGGGCCTTATTCATGGGGTTACTCTAGTCCAATGATATATATGCATAAAGGTGGCAGTAGTGGAGGAGAAACAAACAATCTCTGTTTTAAAGGGCATAACCTTATAGTGAGGCAAGTAAGGGCTGCTGTCCCAGAAATATGTAGCTTAATACAGAAGGGCCGTATCATACATGGTGGGCCTGATGGGGGTCTCTTGTGAGGTCAGCGGCGCATCCCGCGCCTTGCTGTGTTGTCCTGAAAATAGGCTTGCAGAGTCGACGGCACTGCCACTGGGTCCCTCATAGTACAATGAAGTGTCTCTGGCTGTGGTGGTGTGCACCCATCGTCAGACACCCCGTTGTAACATGAGGGGCCCTGGGACGGTACCGCTGGCCACAAGAGAGTTCCCCCCCCAGCTCAAACTGTGCTCTACCACGTGCAAAATTATCTCGCACAGCTCCACCAAGTTTAGTCTATGCGCTGACATCATTCAATGCCTGGCACTGACAATACCAATTTGTTGACATCTATGATGCTAGTTAAAGTAGTCTGGGTCAGTGTCCTATATTGACACCAGTAAATACTTACTGCCAAATTACTTTGTCAGAAACTCAGCAGATGAGCCCACCCCTGTATCTAAGTATGCCACACTTTTTTTTTTTGTTTTTTGGCGAGACATTAACATCTATTTATTTTTTGTGAGTAATAACTGTGTCAGACACTCCTTGCAATCCTCCTCCGCTGACCACAATGCTGCCTGTGTATCCATGTAACCGATTTAAAACTGCCTTGAGCCTAATTTTTGTTATTTTAGGCCTTCGTTAGCCTGTCTGCGGTCCCTCCTTGCAATACTCCTCCACTGACCACAATGCTGCCTGTGTATCCATGTAACCGATTTAAAACTGCCTTGAGCCTAATTTTTGTTATTTTAGGCCTTCGTTAGCCTGTTTGCGGTCCCTCCTTGCAATACTCCACCTCCGCTGACCACAATGCTGCCTGTGTATCCATGTAACCGATTTAAAACTGCCTTGAGCCTAATTTTTGTTATTTTAGGCCTTCGTTAGCCTGTCTGTGGTCCCTCCTTGCAATACTCCTCCACTGACCACAATGCTGCCTGTGTATCCATGTAACCGATTTAAAACTGCCTTGAGCCTAATTTTTGTTATTTTAGGCCTTCGTTAGCCTGTCTGCAGTCCCTCCTTGCAATACTCCTCCTCCGCTGACCACAATGCTGCCTGTGTATCCATGTAACCGATTTAAAACTGCCTTGAGCCTAATTTTTTTTATTTTAGGCCTTCATTAGCCTGTCTGCGGTCCCTCCTTGCAATACTCCTCCACTGACCACAATGCTGCCTGTGTATCCATGTAACCAATTTAAAACTGCCTGGAGCCTAATTTTTGTTATTTTAGGCCTTCGTTAGCCTGTCTGCGGTCCCTCCTTGCAATCCTCCTCCACTGACCACAATGCTGCCTGTGTATCCATGTAACCGATTTAAAACTGACTTGAGCCTATTTTTTGTTATTTTAGGCCTTCGTTAGCCTGTCTGCGGTCCCTCCTTGCAATACTCCTCCACTGACCACAATGCTGCCTGTGTATCCATGTAACCGATTTAAAACTGCCTTGAGCCTAATTTTTGTTATTTTAGGCCTTCGTTAGCCTGTCTGCGGTCCCTCCTTGCAATACTCCTCCTCCGCTGACCACAATGCTGCCTGTGTATCCATGTAACCGATTTAAAACTGCCTTGAGCCTAATTTTTGTTATTTTAGGCCTTCGTTAGCCTGTCTGCGGTCCCTCCTTGCAATACTCCTCCACTGACCACAATGCTGCCTGTGTATCCATGTAACCGATTTAAAACTGCCTTGAGCCCAATTTTTGTTATTTTAGGCCTTCGTTAGCCTGTCTGCGGTCCCTCCTTGCAATACTCCTCCACTGACCACAATGCTGCCTGTGTATCCATGTAACCGATTTAAAACTGCCTTGAGCCTAATTTTTGTTATTTTAGGCCTTCGTTAGCCTGTCTGCGATCCCTCCTTGCAATACTCCTCCTCCGCTGACCACAATGCTGCCTGTGTATCCATGTAACCAATTTAAAACTGCCTTGAGCCTAATTTTTGTTATTTTAGGCCTTCGTTAGCCTGTCTGCGGTCCCTCCTTGCAATACTCCTCCACTGACCACAATGCTGCCTGTGTATCCATGTAACTGATTTAAAACTGCCTTGAGCCTAATTTTTGTTATTTTAGGCCTTCGTTAGCCTGTCTGCGGTCCCTCCTTGCAATACTCCTCCACTGACCACAATGCTGCCTGTGTATCCATGTAACCGATTTAAAACTGCCTTGAGCCTAATTTTTGTTATTTTAGGCCTTCGTTAGCCTGTCTGCGGTCCCTCCTTGCAATACTCCTCCACTGACCACAATGCTGCCTGTGTATCCATGTAACCGATTTAAAACTGCCTTGAGCCTAATTTTTGTTATTTTAGGCCTTCGTTAGCCTGTCTGCGGTCCCTCCTTGCAATACTCCTCCACTGACCACAATGCTGCCTGTGTATCCATGTAACCGATTTAAAACTGCCTTGAGCCTAATTTTTGTTATTTTAGGCCTTTGTTAGCCTGTCTGCGGTCCCTCCTTGCAATACTCCTCCACTGACCACAATGCTGCCTGTGTATCCATGTAACCGATTTAAAACTGCCTGGAGCCTAATTTTTGTTATTTTAGGCCTTCGTTAGCCTGTCTGCGGTCCCTCCTTGCAATCCTCCTCCACTGACCACAATGCTGCCTGTGTATCCATGTAACCGATTTAAAACTGACTTGAGCCTATTTTTTGTTATTTTAGGCCTTCGTTAGCCTGTCTGCGGTCCCTCCTTGCAATACTCCTCCACTGACCACAATGCTGCCTGTGTATCCATGTAACCGATTTAAAACTGCCTTGAGCCTAATTTTTGTTATTTTAGGCCTTCGTTAGCCTGTCTGCGGTCCCTCCTTGCAATACTCCTCCTCCGCTGACCACAATGCTGCCTGTGTATCCATGTAACCGATTTAAAACTGCCTTGAGCCTAATTTTTGTTATTTTAGGCCTTCGTTAGCCTGTCTGCGGTCCCTCCTTGCAATACTCCTCCACTGACCACAATGCTGCCTGTGTATCCATGTAACCGATTTAAAACTGCCTTGAGCCTAATTTTTGTTATTTTAGGCCTTTGTTTGCCTGTCTGCGGTCCCTCCTTGCAATACTCCTCCACTGACCACAATGCTGCCTGTGTATCCATGTAACCGATTTAAAACTGCCTTGAGCCTAATTTTTGTTATTTTAGGCCTTCGTTAGCCTGTCTGCGATCCCTCCTTGCAATACTCGTCCTCCGCTGACCACAATGCTGCCTGTGTATCCATGTAACCGATTTAAAACTGCCTTGAGCCTAATTTTTGTTATTTTAGGCCTTTGTTAGCCTGTCTGCGGTCCCTCCTTGCAATACTCCTCCACTGACCATAATGCTGCCTGTGCATCCATGTAACCGATTTAAAACTGCCTTGAGCCTAATTTTTGTTATTTTAGGCCTTCGTTAGCCTGTCTGCGGTCCCTCCTTGCAATACTCCTCCACTGACCACAATGCTGCCTGTGTATCCATGTAACCGATTTAAAACTGCCTTGAGCCTAATTTTTGTTATTTTAGGCCTTCGTTAGCCTGTCTGCGGTCCCTCCTTGCAATACTCCTCCACTGACCACAATGCTGCCTGTGTATCCATGTAACCGATTTAAAACTGCCTTGAGCCTAATTTTTGTTATTTTAGGCCTTCGTTAGCCTGTCTGCGGTCCCTCCTTGCAATCCTCCTCCGCTGACCACACCAATGCTGCCCGTGTACCCCTGGAACCTATTTAAAAGTTCATAGAGCCTATTTATATATTTTATTTAATATTAATAAAGCCATGATGGACCACGCTGTACCACGCTACAAGCTAACCTTTCGACACTTCTTTTGCGAGAAAAGCCATCCCAACCCTCCACCAGCATGTAAAAGACCGCATTGTCCATGCACTCTAGCAATCTGTGAGTACAAAGGTGCACCTGACAACAGACGCATGGACCTGTAGGCATAGCCACGGAAGGTTACGTGTCCATTACGGCGCAATGGGTTAATGTGGTGGATGCATGGTCCACAGGGGACAGCCTACTAAGTCTGTCTGCAGTCCCTAATTCAAATTGTCCTCCACTGTCTAAATCTGAGCTTCAACCTTCTGGCTCTCAATAAGTGCTTTTTTTAAAAAAATTGGTGTTTGGGGCCTAATACCTCTGTTTGCCGCTCACTGGTGTTGTCCTCAACTGAATAAATCTGAGCTTCAACCTTCTGGCTGTCATTAAGTGCTTTTTTAAAAAAAATTGGTGTTTGGGGCCTAATACCTCTGTTTGCCGCTCCCTGTTGTTTGTCCTCAACTGTATAAAGCTTAGCTTCAACCTTCTGGCTTTCGGCCTATAGTATCAGATATTAAACAGCATTTGGCCTTCAACTTTGGTTGCGGCCTACTAACGGTGTCTGCCGCTCCCTGGTGTTTGTCCTCAACTGTATAAAGCTGAGTTTCAACCTTCTGGCTCTCATTAAGTGCTGTTTTTTAAAAAATTGGTGGTTACGGCCTACTAACGGTGTCTACCGCTCCCTGGTGTTCTCCTCAACTGAATAAATCTGAGCTTCAACCTTCTGGCTCTCATTAAGTGCTTTTTTTAAAAAAATTGGTGGTTGGGGCCTAATACCTCTGTTTGCCGCTCACTGGTGTTCTCCTCAACTGAATAAATCTGATCTTCAACCTTCTGGCTCTCATTAAGTGCTGTTTTTAAAAAAATTGGTGGTTAGGGCCTACTAACGGTGTCTGCCGCTCCCTGGTGTTTGTCCTCATCTGTATAAAGCTGAGCTTCAACCTTCTGGCTGTCATTAAGTGCTGTTTTTTAAAAAATTGGTGTTTGGGGCCTAATACCTCTGTTTGCCGCTCACTGGTGTTCTCCTCAACTGAATAAATCTGATCTTCAACCTTCTGGCTCTCATTAAGTGCTGTTTTTAAAAAAATTGGTGGTTAGGGCCTACTAACGGTGTCTGCCGCTCCCTGGTGTTTGTCCTCAACTGTATAAAGCTGAGCTTCAACCTTCTGGCTCTCATTAAGTGCTGTTTTTTAAAAAATTGGTGGTTACGGCCTACTAACGGTGTCTGCCGCTCCCTGGTGTTTGTCCTCAACTGTATAAAGCTGAGCTTCAACCTTCTGGCTCTCATTAAGTGCTGTTTTTTTAAAAATTGGTGGTTACGGCCTACTAACGGTGTCTGCCGCTCCCTGGTGTTTGTCCTCAACTGTATAAAGCTGAGCTTCAACCTTCTGCCTGTCATTAAGTGCTTTTTTTAAAAAAAAATTGTGGTTGGGGCCTAATACCTCTGTTTGCCGCTCACTGGTGTTCTCCTCAACTGAATAAATCTGAGCTTCAACCTTCTGGCTCTCCTTAAGTGCTTTTTTAAAAAAAAATTGTGGTTGGGGCCTAATACCTCTGTTTGCCGCTCCCTGGTGTTGTCCTCAACTGAATAAATCTGAGCTTCAACCTTCTGGCTCTCATTAAGTGCTGTTTTTTAAAAAATTGGTGGTTACGGCCTACTACCGGTGTCTGCCGCTCCCTGGTGTTTGTCCTCAACTGTATAAAGCTGAGCTTCAACCTTCTGGCTGTCATTAAGTGCTTTTTTTCAAAAAATTGGTGTTTGGGGCCTAATACCTCTGCCGCTCCCTGGTGTTGTCCTCAACTGAATAAATCTGAGCTTCAACCTTCTGGCTCTCATTAAGTGCTGTTTTTTAAAAAATTGGTGGTTACGGCCTACTAACGGTGTCTACCGCTCCCTGGTGTTGACCTCAACTGAATAAAGCTGAGCTTCAACCTTCTGGCTCTCATTAAGTGCTGTTTTTTAAAAAGCTTGGTGGTTACGGCCTACTAACGGGGTCTGCCGCTCCCTGGTGTTGTCCTCCACTGTATAAAGCTGAGCTTCAGTCTTTAGGCTTTTGGCCTATAGTAGCAGATATTAAACTGCATTTGGCCTACTAGTGTGGTTGGGCCCTTAAAACAGTGTCTGCTGCTCCTGGGTTTGCTACTCCACTGAACAAAGCAATGCCGCCTGTTTAGTCCTGTTACCAATTTTGAACTGCATTTAGCCTACTTTATTCTTTGGCCCTATATCTGTGTTTCCTCCTCATTCTGCCCATTGCCCAGCCACTGCTAGATGAGTCTGCTGGTACATTGACCTAGACCACTGCATTCCCCTTGCACTCTACACAGCCAGAATCTGACCCTGCTGAAAGTAAGGTTCCCCTTCCCGCATGTTATACCACCTTACACAGGGACAAAGAGGAAGGTGCAGATGAAAGTGCAGGTTCCTTCATCAGGTGGGGGGGCATACTCATTGGCGACGTCACTGGCACAGGGCCCCTCAGAGTACGCAAAAGTGTCGCTGCTGGTGGGAGGCGCCCCCGCCGTGCAAACACACCGCTGTACTTTGAGGTGCCCTGTGCCAGTGCCAATGCCAACGAGTGGGCCCCCCCTGCTTGCTTAGGATCACAGCACTTGCAAACTTGACATACTTACCTCTCACTGCTCCACCGCCGTGACGTAGTCCACGTTTCCTGGGCCCACTAAAACTTTGAACCAGCCCTACCCCCCACAACTTTTGCCAAATGACCCCCAATTTCCAATGCCCAACTATTATTATAAAGTTAATTAAGATTGACAAGCTTCAGAAACAAGAATGGATGTTTTTGGCATTAAAATGGGCACTGTAGGTGTTTTCCTGGCCTCCACTCACTGTCGACTATGCTTCCCCATTGACTTGCATTGGGTTTCGTGTTTCGGTCGATCCCCGACTTTTAGCGATAATCGGCCGACTGCACTCGACTCGACTCTGGACAAAGTTGGGTTTCGCAAAACCCGACTCGATCTTAAAAAAATGAAAGTCGCTCAACCCTACCTGCAACCTTTCAAGGTTCAGTTCAGTTCCGATTGGCAAATGTCCCAGTGTTCACCGAAGAGTTTGTCGAACATATCTGAACCCGATTGAACTAAATGGGAGGCAAAACCAAACACATATCAACACCTTCAGGAGTGCTGAAAGCTGTCAAATCAACCTAAATTAGGCTCAGACACCAGGAAAAGTGGCAAAAATTGATCCAGATTACAAAGTAATAATTGTACTGGGATGGGACAGGCCTGGAACAGGGCTTGGACCAGCATTTCTAGCTTAAACATTGATCAGTAGCAGTATCAGTAACAGATGGATGAATGACCAGTGTAGGCCTAATGCTTGAGAGCCCTGCCAAATTCAGGCAACGCACATGAAGGAGACCCAAATTGGAGTCCAAGCATTTCCAAAAATTAGGAGCAGACTCCGGGAAAATTGGCATAAATTGGCTCACAGTAGAAATGTTATAATGGCACAGCATGTGTCAGACAGGGGCCCTTTTATGAGCCAGGATCAGGGCCAGCATCTACAGCTTTAAATTCAAGTTCAAATTAAGAGGTGGGTGAGGGACCACCTCATTCAACAGCTCAAACTGCTTTTCTGCTCAGCCACACTCAGGTGCTACAAGCACCATTTTCGTAGACTACTATTTGTAGAAAAATGTAAGGATAGTAACACAGGTAGTTGACTGAAAGTAAATGCAGGCCTGCCGGTCTGGGAGCTCTACTGCTACAGGCAACACACATGAAGGAGACCCAACTTGGAGTCCAAACATTTCTATAAATTATGGGCAGACATCACTAAAGTGACATCAATTTCCCCAGAGTAGAAATAGCATAATGGGGCTCTGATACCCCTTTCATTACAGGCAACCCACTAGATGGAGACCCAACTTGGAGTATTCACATTGCAATAAATTATTGCAACACAACAGTAAAGTGGCATCAATTTCCCCAGAGTAGAAATAGTATAAATGTGCAGCATTGTGACCACTTCTGTTAATGGACAGGCTACTCGACTCCCTTTCTTTGGCATCTGCACAGCAGTACTATTAATACTTATTGTTATAGAGCCACTTATTCCATGGCGCTTTATATGTGAAAAAAGGTAACATAATAAAAACAAGTACAATAATCTTGAACTATACAAGTCACTGACTGGTACAGGAGGAGAGAGGACCCTGCCCGTGAGGGCTCACAGTCTACAAGGTAAGGGTGAAGATACAACAAAACCTATAAATTTTTACTTCCAAATAAATTTAAAGCTCCCAAAAACATCATTCGATATATGCACCTTTTACCTATCACCATATAGTCCTTGATATGCCACAACATAATAATGTTGCTTAGTGCATCCCGGGCTATATAGATAAAAAGGAGACAAAATGATGCTCTGTACATATATAACGAAATATAACAAATTTTATTATATATATATATCAGGATAATACATAAAATCACATGGACAAATCATTTACTGTGAGCAAGTACAAAGAGGGCAATCCGAGACAAAGAAACATTCACCACAGCAGGACTAGACAGGGGTGCCTATAGGCCAACGGCACTAGAGATGGAAGACATGAAAAACCTCAATCAGAGGGAACATATATATACAGGTCCTTCTCAAAAAATTAGCATATAGTGTTAAATTTCATTATTTACCATAATGTAATGATTACAATTAAACTTTCATATATTATAGATTCATTATCCACCAACTGAAATTTGTCAGGTCTTTTATTGTTTTAATACTGATGATTTTGGCATACAACTCCTGATAACCCAAAAAACCTGTCTCAATAAATTAGCATATTTCACCCGTCCAATCAAATAAAAGTTTTTTTTAATAACAAACAAAAAAACCATCAAATAATAATGTTCAGTTATGCACTCAATACTTGGTCGGGGATCCTTTGGCAGAAATGACTGCTTCAATGCGGCGTGGCATGGAGGCAATCAGCCTGTGACACTGCTGAGATGTTATGGAGGCCCAGGATGCTTCAATAGCGGCCTTAAGCTCATCCAGAGTGTTGGGTCTTGCGTCTCTCAACTTTCTCTTCACAATATCCCACAGATTCTCTATGGGGTTCAGGTCAGGAGAGTTGGCAGGCCAATTGAGCACAGTAATACCATGGTCAGTAAACCATTTACCAGTGGTTTTGGCTCTGTGAGCAGGTGCCAGGTCGTGCTGAAAAATGAAATCTTCATCTCCATAAAGCATTTCAGCCGATGGAAGCATGAAGTGCTCCAAAATCTCCTGATAGCTAGCTGCATTGACCCTGCCCTTGATGAAACACAGTGGACCAACACCAGCAGCTGACATGGCACCCCACACCATCACTGACTGTGGGTACTTGACACTGGACTTCAGGCATTTTGGCATTTCCTTCTCCCCAGTCTTCCTCCAGACTCTGGCACCTTGATTTCCGAATGACATGCAAAATTTGCTTTCATCAGAAAAAAGTACTTGGGACCACTTAGCAACAGTCCAGTGCTGCTTTTAAGTGGCTTTACCTTGGGAATGCGGCACCTGTAGCCCATTTCCTGCACACGCCTGTGCACTGTGGCTCTGGATGTTTCCACACCAGACTCAGTCCACTGCTTCCTCAGGTTCCCCAAGGTCTGGAATCGGTCCTTCTCCACAATCTTCCTCAGGGTCCGGTCACCTCTTCTCGTTGTACAGCGTTTTCTGCCACATTGTTTCCTTCCAACAGACTTACCATTGAGGTGCCTTGATACAGCACTCTGGGAACAGCCTATTTGTTGAGAAATTTCTTTCTGGGTCTTACCCTCTTGCTTGAGGGTGTCAATGATGGCCTTCTTGACATCTGTCAGGTCGCTAGTCTTACCCATGATGGGGGTTTTGAGTAATGAACCAGGCAGGGAGTTTTTAAAAGCCTCAGGTATCTTTTGCATGTGTTTAGAGTTAATTAGTTGATTCAGAAGATTAGGGTAATAGGTCGTTTAGAGAACCTTTTCTTGATATGCTAATTTATTGAGACAGGTTTTTTGGGTTATCAGGAGTTGTATGCCAAAATCATCAGTATTAAAACAATAAAAGACCTGACAAATTTCAGTTGGTGGATAATGAATCTATAATATATGAAAGTTTAATTGTAATCATTACATTATGGTAAATAATGAAATTTAACACTATATGCTAATTTTTTGAGAAGGACCTGTATATCTATGATGAGATATATAGATAGCTATGAACAGTTATATTAAGATATCAAATTATATCAGCACAAGTGAAGGAGCTGTAACAAGGTAACATCATTAATATAGCATCAGTCCCATTCACAATACACAGATGATGGAACTTTTATAGGCTTTCAGCTAAGTACAGTTTCCAGCTTATGAATGATTCACAACCGATCATAGCATAGACAGATATTCATATAGTACCTGTGGCCATAGCTGAAGCTGGTATATCTCCCCTGTTGTCATGCTGGTGGGCACCTCGACACGCGTTTCGCCACTAAGGCTTTGTCAGGATTAAGTTGTGGCATATCTAGGACTATATGATGATAGGTAAAAGGGTGAAGATACAGTGGGTGAAGATACAGTAGGTGAAGGTAGAGCTGGTCGTGCCCGGTATGGTGGAATGATGGTTATTATAGGTTGTAAGCTTGTCAGAAGAGGTGTTTCTTCATTTTCCTTTTGAAGGTCTCAAAGGTAGGCAAGAGTTTGATATGTTGGGGTAGAGAGTTTCAGAGTAGAGGGGATGCACGGGAGAAATGTATGCGATTGTGGAAAGAGGAGATAAGAGGGGAGTAGAGAAGGAAATCTTATGAGGATCAAAGGTTGCATGCAGGTAGGTACCAGGAGACTAGGTCACAGATATATGAAGGAGACATGTTATGGTTGGCTTTGTATGCTATCTGAACTGGAGTCTCTAGGTAATGAGGAATCAGTGAAGAGATTGAAAGAGAGGAGAGACTGGGGAATAGCGGGGGGATAGGTGGATTCATCTGGAAGCAGAGTTTAGGAAAGATTGGAGGAGTGCAAGACTGTTAGAAGGGATGCCATAAAGCAGGAAGTTGCAGTAGTTG
Organism: Ranitomeya variabilis; assembly: GCF_051348905.1. Lineage (NCBI taxonomy): Eukaryota > Metazoa > Chordata > Amphibia > Anura > Dendrobatidae > Ranitomeya > Ranitomeya variabilis. Next base: position 176,585,921 of record NC_135237.1, read on the forward strand.
AGGCAGGAGAGGATGAGTGCATGGACTAGGGTTTTTGAAGATTCCCGATTAAGGAATGTCCGGATCCAGGATATATTTTTGAATTGTAGTCTGCAGGAAGTGGAAAGGGGATGGATATGTGTTTTGAAGGAGAGTTCAGAGTCCAGGGTTCCTTCAAGGCAGCTAGATTGCAGGATGCCCTCATCTACGCCTTAAGATAATAGATAAGGCACAGAAAAAGCATGTGCTCCAGTGGAAGGTAAACTCTCCATCAAGTGACCTCTCCTCCTTTTTCTCCACCTTAATATCATATATAGTACAGTGTTCAGAGGTGGCACCTAAATTAACCATGTTTCCCTCAGTGTCACAAATCTCCAACCACCCAAGTGACTGTGGGAATCACAGATGGTGGAGTATGCAGAGCTGTTCACACATTCTATTCCATGGACATCAGAGGTCTTCTCCAAAGATTCACAGACTCAAGAAGGAGAAAGCATCTAAACTGATACCCAACATTTTTTTCAGTTGGATACGGGGCCAGGCAAAGTAGGGTCCAAGCAGAATCCAGCCCCTTGTCACCAGATGTTAACTCTGATGAGACTCGGATACCTGAGGTGCATGCGGACTGTAGTGTGCTGTTAGGGCAGGTAGAGGAGGATGGTGACTCTCATGGGGAGGAGTGGGATTCCAGAAAGGATGACAATGAGGTTGTAGATCCCACTTGGTGTGAACCCAGAGGCATGCAGCTGTGTAGCTCAGCAGAGGATGTGGAGGAGAAGGAAGATGAGGGGGTTACATTGCAACCTCCCACACAGACACGGAGTGATGCAACCATGAACAGCACTGCATCCTCAGCCACAATTCTGGCTGTGGCAAGCAGCGGTCAATGGTCTGCAGTTTGCATGGGCGGCAAGGGTTGCCTATCCTAGGACTTTTTTGAGAACTGAAAGAATGACCCAATTCACATTATCTGTAAACTTTGTGAAAAAAGACTTAGTAGAGGCAAAAATTTCAATATTTGGCTACTACATGCATAAACTGGAACATGCTTGATCAATATGTCTTAGTCTGGGAATCTCACTGCTCTAAAATGCAGCCTAGATGGCCTTGCCAACCACCGGTCACCTCATCAACCACATCTGCTGCTTCCTCCTCCGTCGCCATGGCAAATGTTCTCACAGGTCACTGGCCACAGAACCTCCAATATTTACCCGCTACTGTAGGGGTGAGTGTGTAATAATTATAGGGGATAACTCAGGAGACTCTTTGCGTGGAACAAGACAACTACAGGACACAGTTTTATAAGTGGTAAAGTCTATATTATCACACGGTGATTCAAACAGGTGCAGAGAGAAAGTCCATAACACTTGGAGTAAATATTAAATGCAGCTTAGCAGTCTATAGGAAACTTCAGAGGAAAATGCAATCACGCAGAAAGTCTATGAAGCACAATTATTCTTGAGGATACTTGACACGAATAAGTCCTTGCTTAGTCCAAAACACAGATAGATATTCTTATAAGGCAGTTCAAATAATATCTTAGCTCAACCCGGGAGGTGTAACAACTCTGCTGGCATCACTGCATGGCCTCCCATCCCCACCTGCATTACACTCAAACTCACTTACTTCTCTGGGCCTTGTTGTTACTTCTCTCTGCTGCCAGCTCCATGCTGTGTGCCTCATGTCTGCTGTTTGCTCTGTGCATGCTCTGTCTGTATGCATAGGGGGGCGGCGCCGGCAACTCCTGTTTCTTATAGAGACTGTGTGCACCTTGCTAAGGTGTCCCTGGCCAATCGCCATGAGGCTTCCTGTATTTAAGACATCCCCACCCATTGGTGGGGGCCTGTGCAACTTACTCCCTCAGTCAGTTCCTAGCTGCTGAGGTGCCAGGCCCTGTCTCGCTTACTCTATGTCCTTGTGTAGCCACCCAGTGGGGCTTTGTACTCTGGCCTATGTCTGCCACCCAGAGGGGCATCGTACCCTGGTTTGTGTCCATGTCTTTGTGTCTAGTCCAGTTCCTGACTTTGTCTTAGCCTAGTCTTGTTCCTGTGTCCGTTTATATCCCTGCCTTGGTTTCCTTTCCCTGCTGTGCGTACTCTGTGTCTTGCTTTGCCCTGCTCTGCCCTCTGTGTCTTGCTTTACTCTGCTTTCGGCTCCGCTCTCTGCAACCTTGCTTTGCTCCTTGCTCTGCATTCTGTGACCTTGCTCTGCACTCTGTGGTTTTGCTCTCGGCTCTGCACTCTGAGTCTTGCTCTGCACTCTGACTTTGCTCTGCTCTCAGCTTTGCACTCTGTGGCTTTGCTCTCAGCTCTGCTCTCTGTAGCTTTACTCTGCACTTTGTTCTGTACTCTGATTTTGCTCTGCACTCTGTGGCTCTGCTCTGCGGCTCTGCTCAGCTCTCGCTCTGCAGCTCCGCTCCTTGCGGTTCTACCTTGCTCCGCTCCTTGCAGTTGTACCTGGCTCCGCTCCTTGCGGTTCTACCTGGCTCCGCTCCTTGCGGTTCTACTTCTCCCGCTCTTGGCTCCGCCTCCTGTGTCTCTGCACTTGGCTCCGCCTCCTGCGTCTCTGCACTTGGCTCCGCCTCCTGCATGTCTGCACTTGGCTCTGCCTCCTTCACATGCCAAAGCTAAGAGCTTGAACTTCACCATCTCTAATCTGTTGGCCATGGAAATACTACCTTTCTACCTGGTGTATACAGATGTTTTCCAAAAGCTGATGACAGTCACAGTCCCCTTGTAGCAGTTACCCAGTAATCATTACTTCTCTAAGAAAGAAGTGCCTGAGCTACAACAGCATGTGCAGACATTCCTTGAATAAATCTATGTCTGCCAGGGTGCATTTCATCACTCACACCTGGATGAGCAAGCAGGGGTGTTATATCTCTGTGACTGGGCATTCGGTGACTCTGGCGGCTGCGGGGGCAGGCGAGGAAGGGTCTGCTTCACAAGTCTTGGAATCTTCAAGACTTGCAGGGTGCTAGGAGATGGAGAACTAAACTACTAAACAACAGGGGTTGGAGAACTAAACTACTAAAAACCAGGGGATAGAGATCTAAACCACTACACACCAATGTATGGTGAATTAATAGTATTTCTTTTATAGTCTAGTATCAATATAAACCAGGAATGCGCTGCTCTGCCACTGTAAAGATATGCCGGTATTGTGCTGAGATTCCTTGGTAGCAGACAGCATATTGTTGTCGGCCGAGACATGACTGTGTGATGCAAGCACATGAAACTTCCTCCTTAGTGTCACGGTATCATGACAGAGGTGCACATAAGACCGCTGGGCACTACTTATCCCTCCTCATTTCTTTATCCACATTATAACGTCAACCTGCTTTCTATACACTACCCTTCCTCATGAAGCGACATTGTTGTGAAATGTGTTGAGTGTGCTTTAATACATTTTACCCACACATGGACAAGCATATTATTATTTTATTATTATTTATTTATATAGCACCATTAATTTCATGGTGCTGTACATGAGAAAGGGGTTACATACAGGGTTATAGATATCATTTACAGTAAACAGGTTTACAGTGACACACTGGCACAGAGGGGAGAGGACCCTGTCCTTGCAGACTTACATTCTATGGGATAGTGGGGAAGAGACAGAAGGTCAGAGGTGCAGCAGCTCCGGCGGTGGTGAGGCGGCGGCTCGGTTATTGTGGGCTGTAGGCTTTCCTGAAGAGATGGGTTTTCAGGTTCCGTCTGAAGGATCCGAGGGTGGTGGATAATCGGACGTGTTGAGGCATGGAATTCCAGAGGATGGGGGATATTCGGGAGAAATCTTGGAGGCGATTGTGTGAGGAACGAGTAAAGGTACCGTCACACTAAGCGACGCTGCAGCGATACAGACAACGATGCCGATCGCTGCAGCGTCGCTGTTTGGTCGCTGGAGAGCTGTCACACAGACCGCTCTCCAGCGACCAACGATGCCGAGGTCCCTGGGTAACCAGGGTAAACATCGGGTTGCTAAGCGCAGGGCCGCGCTTAGTAACCCGATGTTTACCCTGGTTACCAGTGTAAAATGTAAAATAACAAACAGTACATACTCACCTTCGCGTCCCCCGGCGTCCGCTTCCTGCACTGACTGAGCGCCGGCCCTAACAGCAGAGCGGTGACGTCACCGCCGTGCTGTGCTTTCACTTACGGCCGGCGCTCAGTCAGTGGCATGCAGGAAGCGGACGGCGAGGGACGTGTGACAGACATCAGAAGGTGAATATGTACTGTTTGTTTTTTTACATTTTACACTGGTAACCAGGGTAAACATCGCTGGTATCGTTGCTTTTGCTGTCAAACACAACGATACACGGCGATCTGACGACCAAATAAAGTTCTGAACTTTAATCAATGACCAGCGATATCACAGCAGGATCCTGATCGCTGCTGCGTGTCAAACACAACGATATCGCTAGCCAGGACGCTGCAACGTCACGGATCGCTAGCGATATCGTTTAGTGTGACGGTACCTTAAGTGTGGAGGAGAGTAGGAGGTCTTGGGATGAACGAAGATTACGTGAGGGAAGATATTGGGAGATTAGTTCAGAGATATAGGGAGGGAACAGGTTGTGGATGGCTTTGTAGATCAGTGTTAGTAGTTTGAACTGGATTCGTTGGGGGATTGGGAGCCAGTGGAGGGATTTGCAGAGCGGAGAAGCAGGGGAGTAGCGAGGAGAGAGGTGGATTAGGCAGGCAGCAGAGTTGAGGACAGACTGGAGTGGTGCAAGAGAGTTAGCGGGGAGGCCACAGAGGAGGGTGTTGCAGTAATCGAGGCGGGAGATGATGAGAGCATGCATGCATGCATATTGAAATGTATATATTATTTACGTCTCATGCTTTAACTTGTTGTACAGTGAACTTTGTACCTTTTTAGTATATTATGCTAATGAGGGTCCATGGTAAATTAATTTGGTGGAGTTTGATGTTCTGAGATGTGCCAGAGAGCTATGATGCCTCTGCAATTTCTGAGATGCATCTGTAAAATTAATTATATTCATTAGGGTTCCAAAGGTTGTCAAATACTGTTTTTATACTCCCAGAAACTTTCCAGTCTCTCTCAGACTTGAAATTTCATGTTAATTCTAATTTCATGAAGGTTATGATTAATGCTACATAAAAACGTGACCACTGGTATCTACCATTAAATGTATTCAAACATCCACTGCCATAAACACGACAAGCTACCTATCCTTAAGGAGAAACCGTACCTTAACATCTTGGTGGTTTCAATCATCTATGTTAGCTGTGTTCCTGGCATGTTTTCATGTGGGAGCTGGTTATAACACAATCCATCTTTTGCAGAAATAGTAGGGGCTGTGGGAAACTCTAATTCTGTCCAATTATCTCATTAGGATCCATGGTTAGTGCTGACAATGGCATCTAAGTGGTTAAAAAGAGATGTTCCTACACGTATCCATCAACTTAACTGTGCTATGAATGAGTGGTGATAAATGATGGCTTGAAAACAATAGGACCCAGGTTTTCCATCTTATTACACCTAATAGTATGCTTTTAACCACTTCATGATGGAGACCTTTTTCTTTTTGCGTTTCTGTTTTTCGCTCCCCTTCTTCCCAGAGCCACTATTTTTTATTTTTCCATCAATATGGCCATGTGAAGGCTTGTTTTTTGCTAGATGAGTCGTACTTTTGAACAACAGCATTGATTTTACCATATTGTATACTCAAAAAACGGGGAAAAAAAATCCAAGTGCGGAGAAATTGCAAAAAAAAAGTGCAATTCCACAACTGTTTTTTGATTTTTTTTTTTTTACCATGTTCACCAAATGCTAATAGAGATGAACAAATATTTCAATGTACGGTTCGGATTACGATCACCGAATTTGAAATATTCGCCTAGTAATTCGTCGAATATTTGTCGAACATAATCGAACGCCATTCATGTCAATGGGAGGCAAAAACAAACGCATGCACAACACCATATACAGTGCCTTGCAAAAGTATTCGGCTCCCTGGAACTTTTCAACCTTTTCCCACATATCATGCTTCAAACATATAGATACCAAATGTAATTTTTTGGTGAAGAATCAATAACAAGTGGAACACAATTGTGAAGTTGAACGAAATTTATTGGTTATTTTAAATTTTTGTGGAAATTCAAAAACTGAAAAGTGGGGCGTGCAATATTATTCGGCCCCTTTACATTCAGTGCAGCAAACTCATTCCAGAAGTTCATTGTGGATCTCTGAATGATCCAAAGTTGTCCTTAATGCCTAATGATGATAACTATAATCCAATTGTGTGTAATCAAGTCTCCATATAAATGCACGTGCTCTGTGATAGTCTCAGGGTTCTGTATGAAGCACAGAGAGCATCATGAAGACCAAGGAACACAACAGGCAGGTCCGTGATACTGTTGTGGAGAAGTTTAAAGCTGGATTTGGATTCAAAATGATTTCCAAAACTTTAAACATCCCAAGGAACCCTGTGCAAGTGATCATATTGAAATGGACGGAGTATCACACCACTGCAAATCTATCAAGACCCGGCTGTCCCTCTAAACTTTCATCTCAGACAAGGAGAAGACTGATCAGAGATGCAGCCAAGAGGCCCATGATCACTCTGGATGAACTGCAGAGATCTACAGCTGAGGTGGGACAGTCTGTCCATAGGACAACAATCAATTATACACTGCACAAATCTGTCCTTTATGGAAGAGTGGCAAGAAGAAAGCCATTTCTAAAAGATATCCACAAAAAGTGTTGTTTAAAGTTTGCAAAAAGCCGCCTGGGAGACACACCAAACATTTTGAAGAAGGTGCTCTGGTCAGATGAGACCAAAATTGAACTTTTTGGAAACAATGCCTAATGATATGTTTGGCGTAAAGGCAGCACAGCTCATCACCTTGAACACACCATCCCACTGTTAAACATGGTGGTGGCAGCATCATGGTTTGGGCCTGCTTTTCTTCAGCAGGGACAGGGAAGATAGTTAAAATTGATGGGAAGATGGATGGAGCCAAATATAGGACTATTCTTGAAGAAAACCTGTTGGAGTCTGCAAAAGACCTGAGACTGGGACAGAGATTTGTCTTCCAAAAAGACAATGATCCCAAACAAAGCAAAATCTATAATGGAATGGTTCACAAATAAACGTATCCCGGTGTTAGAAAGGCCAAGTCAAAGTCCAGACCTCAGTCCAATCGAGAATCTGTTAAACTTCCCAATTGTGTTCCACTTGTTGTTGATTCTTCACCAAAAATTTACATTTGGAATCTTTATGTTTGAAGGATAATATGTGGGAAAAGGTTGAAAAGTTCCAGGGAACTGAATACTTTCGCAAGGCACTGTAACGGCTCCAAATGCTGCCAAAACACATCAAATGGAGGACAGTCACCAGGAAAGTGGTGTCAATTCACCCTCAGTACAAATTGTATATTGGCACTGCAGCAATCAGCCAGACATGAGGTATCTGGGTCTGGGACAGCATTTTCAGCTTTCAATTGAACATCACAGTAAGATGAGGTGGGTGAGGGATTGGTGCAGACCTTCTTTCCTGGGAGTCCTGATACCACATGTAACACCTGAAACTGCTTTCATGCTGAGCCACACTAAATTGGCACAAGTATCAGTTTTGTAGACTACCATTTTCAGAAAAATTTAAGGATAGTAACACAGATAGTTGAGTCCAAGGAAGTGGAGGCCTGATGGTCTCGGAGGCCTATTGCTACAAGCAACACCCATGAAGGAGACCCAACCAGGGTGTTCACATTTCCAAAAATTATTGGCAGAGAACACCAAAGTCACATCAATTTTACAACAGTATAGATAGTATAATAGGGACTGACAGGTCTTTCACTACACACAATCCAAAAGATGGACACCCAACTAGGAGTGTTCACATTTAAACAAATGAGGGCCTTACACCACCGAAGTGGCATAAATTTCACCAAAGTAGAAATAGTATAACAGTGACCAACAGGTCTTCCACTACATCCAATCTAGCAGATGGACACCCAACCAGGAGTGTTCACATTTCCAAAAAATTACTGTCAGACACAACAAAGGTGGCATAAATTCGCTGATTATAACTCAATGGCGGCATAAAACGGATCACATATGTGTTACTGCAGCGCCCCAGAGACCTGGTCGTTGCAGTAACATCGCTCTGCCGCTAAGGGGAGTGATGGTACGTCTGATGGCACTAAAGGAGTTCACCTGACCAGGTATCACAGACACCAATAAACTTCATAGTCTGGCCTCCAGGGGGAGCTAAGGGCGCTATGTATTAGGCCACTCCTCACAATCTGGTAAAACTGGGGGTTAGATAGAAAGTTAGACAGAAGCTGACTGGGTTGGAACCAGGCAACATCCTGTGGCAGAGGGTGTTGCAGGGGAAGATTCAGGGGGGTCCCTGTCAGGGGTGGGATCCTGACAGAGGCCTAGCGAACAGAAAAGAACGTTAAGGAACCACGCCTGCACTACATCGCGGCGGTATCTCAAGAAAGGCAAAGAAGCGAGGTTTATTGTGGAGAGTGAGAAACGAGATCAAAGCAAAAAGGAGATAACACCAATAGGAGTCGTGCTGTAAGATCGAGGCAACATCCTATTGAGGCGCGTAGCCGGTGGCCAGAACGCCGAGGAAGTATTAGGCTCCAAGCAATACTTCAAACAGAGGCAGGACAGTTGATTTTAGGTTGGCTGTCTCACCAAAATCACCTAAGAAGACATAGGGGGCAACTGTGGGAGAGGGGCAACGCTAGGGTCCCGGAAGAACTCCAGGCCTTCCCGTCATACGGGTGCGTCCTATCCATATCATCTGAGGGACAGAGAAGAACATCAGAAACAGACATAACAGTTGTGAGGACTATCCCGTGGTGCTCAGCAGGGAAGTACTACAACACACAGGAGCTAGAATTAGGCACAGATTTCCACCTGCAAAGGGAAATCTGGAGATGCCATTGGACCGGCTGGTCTCTTGCAGCCCTGTTAACCGTACTCTGGATTGAGGACCTTGAAGCCTTCAGTAAAGAGGTAAAGAGACTGCAACCCTGTGTCCTCGTTATTCACCGCGAACTGCACTACGCTCCACCACCTACACCTTTCATTGGACGCCCCTTAGCAGGGTCACGGACCGGGTCTAGCCACTGTGACGACCCCAGAACCGAGACAGAGAAGCCCGGTACCGAGTACCCCGCGGCCCTGCGTCTGGGGGCGCTCCATTACCATCCATGCATCATGTGCTTTTCATAGGAACAATACAAATATATATAGATAGGAAACTGTATTTGATTATTAATTATTCAATTTTTCATGTAAAAAATGGATGCCATATGAATTTAGAAAATGGATATACGAATTACATATGGTGGTAAAAAACGGACACGAATGGTATATAGATTGCATACAGAAGACAATACGGATGAAAAAACACCATTTTTTCTGGAAGAAAAAAAGAACAATTTTGCATACATTCATGTGAACCTAGTCTTATGCAATCATCTGATCAAGCCCTTCAAGGGAATAAGAATCGTAGCTCGTATCTTTCATGTATGGTGCCAGCACCAATATGCGATATACTGCTATGTTATTTGTCGGGAAAAGGTTAAACAGGACAAAAAAGTGACATGAAACTTACTGAATAAAATAGCAATATTAAATGAATAATTAGAATTTAAAGGTTGAAAATGACAGCTAGTTAAAATGATTCCCTTGTGATGCTGAACCAATTGATAATATTGCTTTGTTACAATGGTGGAAAAAATTTAGCACTATTCCACACCAGCTTTTTTCCTCCATGATTTTTAAAGTGAAATGTTACAGTGCTGATTAACAGCACTGTCAGGTATTAAAAAGGAACAACTATTTAAACCACAAAAGACATGAAAAGACAAGAAATGATTTACAGCACATATTTTTCTGAAAGATTGTCAGATTAAGTTTCCCCATATTACAAGTTTTTTTTTCTCTTATAATTGACTCTAATTCACTTGCAATCTAAATGATTAAATCCCCTTTGCAATTAAGGGTTATTAGCAAAATTTATAAACTTTCTGTTCGCAAAAAAAAATAAAAACAAAAATTTAAACAGCCGAACACAATTAATACAACAAGTGCTTTCCCTAAATGAGTACTGTAATTTCCGAATGATCAAACCCGTTCATGACAAATGTTTTTAAAGCACCTTTTCGCTGATATGACCTAACACAAGTGTTGTCATGGTTGTGGACAGGGTTCCCTTTCCTGTCCTCTCAGGGGTAATTTTGCACTGCCTCCTTTTGGTTTGGGGAGGGCTATATTTACCCGCCTTTGTCTGGGGATCCTTGTCAGGGATACATTAGTTCTTGATTGTGTCTGACCCCTGGTGTGCTTGCACACTGTTTTGTCCGTTTGCCTTTTAGTGTATGATCCGGTCTGTTTCTCATCTGTGCATTTGCCTTATGACTCTGTCCTTGTAATCCGTTTCTGGTTCTGACTCTTGGCTTGGTACTCTTTCTTCCCGTCTGCCTTCCCCATTTTTACTGTGTTGCTATTTCCGACTATCTGACATCTTGCTATGTCCTGACCAATCTTTCCGTCTCACCCTTTTGTACTACGCTTACTTCCTGACTTGACTTCAGCACTTTCTGACTACTCCCCAGCATTCCCAGCCACCTGGTGTCTTGCTCTGCCTCCGGTCATTCCCCGTGGTCACGTGTTTCAGGTCCTGCATGCCAGCAGGTAAGCTTGCTGCAGCTCTCCACACACACTCTCAGTCCGCTTGGAACACGTGTGCAGACTCCTGTTGTAAGTCTGTAGCAGGGTTCCTGATATTATCAGTGACCGACCAGTATTTCTTCCTTTTCTGCTGTTGGGGTTTTGTTTTCCTATGGACCTGTTGCATGCACTTTCTGAACAAGTGAGTAATCTCACTCAAATGATGCAAAAAACTATATGTGGAACAGAGAACCCTGGTTCAGTTGCATCAACAGGTTACGCAAAGAGTTGCTGATGCCATGTGGGGTTCTTTTTCTTCTGTGGCTTGGGATGAGGGTGCTTCAGATGTTTCCTTAGTTTCTCCTGAACCACCTGTTAAAATGCCCCGACACCTTTCCTTGGGATAAAAAATTATTTAGAGTGTTCAGAGAGGGGTGTAAATTGTTTTTTCTCTATGACTGCGCACCTCTGGGAATGAAAGCCAGAGGGTGGGGACTATTATGTCTCTATTAAGGAGGGCTCCACAGGCTTGGGATTTTTCTCTCTCTCCCTCCACTCTGGAATGTATGTCTGTAGATCTGCTTTTTGAGGCTCTTGGGCACATTTTGATGAGCCTGATAGAGTGTGTCTGGCTGAGGATATGGTGATGAGTGTGATACAGGGGCAGCACTCAGTGGAATGGTTTTGTTCTGAGTTCAGACACTGCACAGCTGAGGTTTCCTGGAATGATGCCGCCTAAAGAGGGTTGATCCGCAGAGGCCTGTCCAACCATTTGCAGGATGCACTGCATTGCATCCTCCCCTGGATACTCTGGAGGATGCTATGACTCAAGTTGTTCATATGGACCATGCCAGAGGGGTGATGCAGCAGAAAGCCTCTTTATACTCCAGCCCAGGGGATGCCTCGTCGACTACAGAACCCATGGAGATGGGAGCCATCTCGATGAAAGAGGGAAAGAGGAGACACCACAGAGATAACCAGCTGTGCTTTTACTGTGGGGCCTTGGGACACTGGAAAAAAGACTGTCCTTCTTATCCCTCCCCATCTAAGATGTTGGGAAACGCCTAAGTCTGGGTAATGAATGAGGAGGTTGCCCAGACTCCCAGGTACAATTTTCCTCATTTGCTAAAATCCTTCTCCAGGTGGAGCTGGAGGTTGTTGGTGGCTCATTTTTGACTACCGCTTTTGTTAACTGTGGATCTACCATCAATTTAATTCACTCTCGTGTTGTGACTCTTTATAAGATAGAGACAGTTAGGCTTGAGTTTCCAGTCAAGGTTGTGGCCATTGACTCCTCTCCTCTCACGCGAGAGAGAATCTGTTTTGTGTCTGAGGCTTTCTCTCTGAGAGTGGGCTCTGTTCATGTGGAAAACAAACTGTTTTGTCTTGAATAATTTGCCTGTGGGTCTTGTTTTAGGTTTGCCATGGCTTCAATGCCATAACCTTGTTATTGATTGGGTAACTGGGGATATTGTCCAGTGGGGGTCCAATTGTTCCAGTCTGTGTTGCAATTCTGTACCATTGTTCACCCCATTTAAAATCTGTATCTGTGTCATCTGTTGGTCTGGAGGGTATTCCGGAGTACTTAAAAGACTTTGAAGACTTGTTCTCCGAAAGTGAGGCTGAGGCGTTACCACCACATAGACCTTTTGATTGTGCCATTGACTTAGTTCCTGGCGCTAAACTGCCCAAGGTTCTTTTGTTTAATTTGACCAGGCTGGAGCATCAAGCCATGAAGGACTATAAAGCGGAGAGTCTCCGCAAAGGGCATATTTGCACTTCTGTCTCACCTGTAGCCGCTGGGTTTTTTTAATTAAGAAAAAATATGGTGGTTTCGGTTATGCCTCCACTTTCGGGAACTCAACAAGATTACCGTGAGAAATACCTATCCACTCCCCCTCATTACAGATCTGTGTAACCAACTTTCTGTGGCTCCTTGGCCAGTTCCTTTGACCTCATGATTCTCACTTGGTCTGACATGCACTGTGATCTGTGAGGTTTTATATAGACAGGTGTGTACTTTTCCAAATCAAGTCCTATGAGTTTAATTAAACACAGCTGGACTCCAATGAAGGAGTAGAACCAACTCAAGGAGGAATTCAAGGAAATTGACAGCATGTGACTTAAATATGAGTGTCTGAGCAAAGGGTCTGAATACTTATGATCATGTAATATTTCAGATTTTCTTTTTTAATAAATTTGCAAAAATTTCTTCATTTCTGTTTTTTTCAGTCAAGATTGGGTGCAGAGTGTACATTAATGTGGAAAAAATGAATTTACCAAATGGCTGCAATAAAACAAAGAGTTAAAAATTTAAAGGGGTCTGAATACTTTCCATTCCCACTGTACATATTTTGAATAAATATATAAATGTAATATTTCATGATTTTTATATTTCAATACATCTCCAAGAATTTATTCAATTATTTATTTAGCCTGACATTATGGGGAAATGTTCACAGAATGCTAAAAAAAACATATCATTATTACATATCATATACTTTAGAGACCAAATAAAATATGGAAAAAAGTGATGTGATCTAAACCCATTGTGTTATTAAAGGAGTTATGTGACATTAGAAAAATATGGCAAAAATGGCTCTATTAATGAAAGAAAGCAGGCACATCTTCTACGCTTACAAAACCCCTTTAATCAGTAGTAAGCAGAGTACCATTTATGTAATCTAAATCTAATCACAGTAATTTTTATGATAAAACTATTTACAAAAGGGAAACATAAGATGAAAGACTCACCAGTGCAGTTGGAAATGATAACTGCATGTGACTTGCTCTTTGACCATATAGTTCTTATCACAATGAAATAAATTACGCTGTTGAAAGATAATGTGAAATATAAAACTGAAAGCACTCAAAGCTGCAAAATAACATTGCTTTAACATTTTGGTGCAACCCTTTGTAGTATAAAACTTTAACTAAATAGTCTGCTCTGTAAGAGTTCGCCAAATAAGCATGAACTGAATTCAATTGCAAAAGATGTCTGACAGATTTCCGATCCCTATGAAATTCATTTTGTATAGACTTTTTATATGCAGCACAATTATGAATTCCCAAAGATTCACATGTTAATAACCTACTATAGTATATATAAGCTTAAAATAATCAATGTCAGCTCCTAGGTTAATCCCTCCCATCTTAATGTATTCTGCAGGTAAACTAGCAATACTCTTGTGAACAATTATTCAGATAACAGTCACTTGGAAAATCCTTAGCTGTCTCTTCCTGACAGGTATGCAACATACATTTCCATGATTGGGGTCATTATAATTGCAATCCATTGTCTGGGATAAAAAGAATCATACTAATTCTTCAAATTGCGCACATATAAGCGGGCAACATATAACTTACACAGGATTTCAACCAAAACATATATATTACTATATTAGAATCTAGCTACTACAGTTTGCTAATTGTCTGTTTAAAGAAGTATAAATTTTACAATGATTCACAACCCACCATTTTGATAACTGAGGAAGGTTATCCCATTTAAAAAGACTAAGAGACCATCATACAATACATTAATGAATAGATGTTAATTTAAGTGTTGAATTGCACTTTTTTGCTGTGAAAACCAAGTCCTGTGCTATTTGAGTCATGGGACTCTTTGTTGGATCTATGAATATTTTCTATACAGTTGTTGCTGCCATTTTTCCAAGCATCATCTTATTGATTGTTAACTATAAATTATTTCTCATGAACTGAAACTTAAAGTGTTCTCTTGTAGTTATTGATCATGACAAAATGAATGATCAGAGACAAAAAGGGAAGGCTGACGGCGATCAGTACGTTGGACGCCCTTTCAGAAACCCACTTGGAGGGTTAGGCCTGGGGTCACACTATGGCATCCGATGCGATATGCTAATGACCCTCCGCTCCTGCTCTGCAGTGAGCGGGAGCTGAGTGTCAAGCTACTCTGCTCCGAGCCTCTCGCACAGAGAGAATTGGAACACAGCTGCGGAGGAGGTGGAGAAAGTAATTTCTCCATCTCCTCCACTGCCGGTGTATATCACACAGCACTCAGATGATATCCGAGTGATGTGCGTTGTGTCACTCACACCAACAGACTTATGGGTGCGAGTGAGCCGAGACTAGCCAAGTCTCGATGCCAATTGCAGCATGTTGTAATTGTTCTCGCATGCCGATTTGGCATGAGAAAATAATTGCAGATGTGATCTGCCCCATAAATTAACACTGGTCCGAGTGCTATGCGATGTTTTCTCGCATAGCACTCGTCCATATTCTATGCAAGTGTGACCCCCTGCCTTAACATCATAAAAGCAAATAAACAGCGTCCAGTCCAGGGTGATGCATTTCAAGTGTCGAAGTTTAAAGTTTATTCTGCCATCATATAATAATGTTGCGACCTGGCTTAGGTCTTTATCAAGTATACACAGAAACATACAGAACACACATACACCAATAACTACAGAAGCCAAACTCACTCATTTAAATACACTATTTGCAATAAACAGCAATGAAGAGTACTCAACACTGCAATACACATTAGCATTATGTTATATAATAAAAACATGGAAAATAGTCCCCATATCCCCATTGACAGTGGCATTTAACAGGTTAGCAACTGGGGCGGAACTTCACGCTACCCACAATTGTTAGAGGCAGGTCCTGGTTGTAACACACAACTATTACCTGCCAAGTATACGGAGAGCTTACCCCATGCTCCATGCACCCGCTTCTGACTTGTACCTTACATATATGGCAGATGTCGTGAAGCACATAAAACCCATTAAGGTAGCAGGCAATAAAATAAAATTTCTTGATGCTGCATTTGCAAAAGCAGGGAAATGCCAGTATCTCCATTATCACATTAACACTTACTAAGCATGTTTTAGCAGGCAGATATAGTACAGCTCATTTTGCCTACCATTAGTTCTGGTGGAGGCTGGATGCAAACTCTGAATAGACCGAAGCACAGCTTCTTAATATGTATTAGCTGCTGCACAACAACAGCGGCTGCTACACAATTAATTGAACTCTGCTTTTCAGCTTTGTTTAATGTTACCATCCGGCCACCCTCAGAGTTATTAACAGCTGATCAATGGATGTTCTGAGTGTCATACCTGTTGTGGTAAATATTTATACTTTGCTTTTATTATCATTCAGACAATTTATATAGCTTTGATAATTTAGTATTAGCTCTGGTGCATCTTGTATAGAGGTGTCTTTGTGTTAAAGCTTTCCTTTGTTTTTGAAAGTATAGTTTATTTGACTGTTTCAAGGACTTCTGCAGAATGCATATTTTATAATGGTTATTCCCAATAAAAATATTTTTTGTCATGGGTTTGCTGCGACAGAATGGAGCCAGAAGATGGCAGCGTCTGATTTCTCATACTCCTGCACTGATTAGAAGCACTTCATCATCATACTAAATGGTACAACTTTATGTTATCAGTGCAGGGGTTAATCTGCTCAGTTGAGAGCTCCTGGAAGCTTTCCTGCATTAAGGGTACCATCTCACAGTGGCACTTTGGTCGCTACGACAGCACGATCCGTGACGTTCCAGCGATATACTTACGATCTCGCTGAGTCTGACAGGCTACTGAGATCAGGGACCCCGCTGAGAATCGTACGTCGTAGCACATCGTTTGAAACTTTCTTTCGTCGTCAAGTGTCCCGCTGTGGCGGCATGATCGCATCGTGTAACAAAGGTGTGCACGATGACATGCCCGTACGACTTTCCCGTATGACTTCTACATCACAAATACATCATGAAATTATCGCTCCAGCGCCGTGCATTGCGAAGTGTGACCGCAGTCTACGACGCTGGAGCGATAATGGAGCGATGCTGGAGCGTCACGGATCGTGCCGTCGTAGCGACCAAAGTGCCACTGTGAGATGGTACCTTAAGGCTCAGCTGTTTACTGTTAGCCACTCCCATCTCCTATATAATCTCGGCCCTGGCTAGCACTCATTGCCAGAGTAGCTTTTGCTGCATGGCTGGAGGTTGGTGGTGGTTCTTATTTGAGAAGTAGTTTGGTGGATTTAACTGTGACTGTTGTTAGGTTTTGAGTGTGTGATAATTCCCCCGACTGAGGGCAGATTCAGAAGCTGAGGCTAGGTAATCTGACACCCATAATGTGGTGGTGCACCATATTGGGTGTCAGGTTCAAGCATTTCTACATGAACAGTTTCCTGGAAAGTGGATTGGTCATTGTGGGTCAGTTGAATGGCCACCGAGGTCTCCCAATCTGACCCCCTTAGAATTTTATCTTTGGGTCATCTGAAGGCAATTGTCTATGCTGTGAAGATACGAGATGTGCAGCATCTGAAACAACAGATACTGGAAGCCTGTGCAAGCATTTCTTCTGCGGTATTGATATCAATGTGTCAAGAGTGGAAGAAGAGGTTTGTATTGACAATCCAACACAATGGACAGCACTTCGAACACACTTTATAAGTGGTCATAAACTTGTAAATAACTAATGAAAGAACAAAGTTATGTTAAAACCAAGCACAACATTGTTTTTCTTGTTAAATTCTCAATAAGATTGATGTGCCACATGACCCTCTTCCCATTGAAAAAATAAAGTTGACCAAAATGGCCGACTTCAAAATGGCCGCCATGGTCAACACCCATCTTGAAAAGTTTTTCCCCTCCCATATACTAATGTGCCACAAACAGGAAGTTGATATCACCAACCATTCCCATTTTATTTAAGTGTATCCATATAAATTGCCCACCCTGTAGTGACCCCTGAACAGCGTCGGACTGGCCCACCGGGAGATCGGAGAATCCTCCGGTGGGCCCACCTCCCAGTAGGCCTTCCCCCTCACCAGCAACAGACTCCTGCCTCACTCATTAGTGCCTGCTCTTCCCTGTATTAGGATTGCGGCGCCTGCACCCAGCAGTGAGTTCGTTATTCCACACCCTGTGCCAGCCATCTGCACTGCTCAGCAACAAGTGATGTGAGGTGAGAGCTTTCTCATCATTTGCTGCTGCGGCTTTTACTGATCTTCTGGCACTCACCGCTCTATCAGCTGTGGCGTGCTGGATGAGATCAATAGAAGCCGCAGCAGCAGGTGATGAGAAAGCGCTCACATCACATCACTTGTTGCTGAGCAGTGCAGACGGCCGGCTCCGGGTGTGGAATAACACACCACACACAGCACAGAGCCACAGGCTGTGAGACTGCACTGCACACAGCCTCTAGAAAGGAGTTGATTTTTTGAGGGCAATGGCATGATGTCACCGGAAGGGGCGGGGCCTCCATCAGACCAGTGATCTGAAAGCAGGAAGCAGAGATGTTCTGAGGCTGCTGGAGAGGAATGAAATGAGAGGCTGCACCATGGAGCCCCGTGAGGAGAGGACCGCGAAGCTGCACAATGGACCCTTGCACCAATAGGAATGAAGACCCAGGATTCAGTGAGAGTGGTGAGAGGATGTATTTTGGAAAGGGTTGATGTAACTTGAGTGGGGCTTGTAAAAGGAAGATGATGAGGGGCTGTGTGGAGAAGGGGAGATGATAATGACGGGCTGTATGGAAAAAGGGTCATGATGAGGGGCTGTGTGAAAAGCGGGATGATGAGGGGGCTGTATGGAGAAGGAGGGATGATGAGGCTGTATGGAGAAGGAGGGATGATGAGGCTGTGTGGAGAAGGAGGGATGATGAGGCTGTGTGGTGAAGGAGGGATGATGAGGCTGTGTGGCGAAGGAGGGATGATGAGGCTGTGTGGTGAAGGAGGGATGATGAGGCTGTGTGGCGAAGGCGGGATGAGGCTGTGTGGAGAAGGAGGGATGAGGAGGCTGCATGGAGAAGGAGGGACGATGAGGCTGCGTGGAGAAGGAGGGATGATGAGGCTGCGTGGAGAAGGAGGGATGATGAGGCTGCATGGAGAAGGAGGGATGATGACCTGTGTGGAGAAGGAGGGATGATGGAGAAGGAGGGATGATAAGGGGCTGTGTGGAGAAGGGGGGATGATGAGGAGCTGTGTGGAAAAGGGGGGATGATGAGGCTGTGAGGAAAAGGGGGGATGATGAGGATGTGTGTAGAAGGGGAGATGATAATGACGGGCTGTATGGAAAAAGGGTAATAATGAGGGGCTGTGTGAAAAGCGGGATGATGAGGAGGCTGTGTGGAGAAGGAGGGATGATGAGGCTGTGTGGAAAAGGGGGGATGATGAGGCTGTGTGGAGAAGGGGGGATGATGAGGCTGTGTGGAGAAGGAGGGATGATGAGGAGCTGTGTGGAGAAGGGGGGATGATGAGCTGTGTGGAGAAGGAGGGATGATGAGGCTGTGTGGAGAAGGAGGGATGATGAGGCTGTGTGGAGAAGGAGGGATGATGAGGCTGTGTGGGGAAGGAGGGATGATGAGGGGCTGTGTGGAGAAGGGGGGATGATGAGGAGCTGTGTGGAGAAGGGGGGATGATGAGGAGCTGTGTGGAGAAGGGGGGATGATGAGGCTGTGTGGAAAAGGGGGGATGATGAGGCTGTGTGGAGAAGGAGGGATGATGAGGGGCTGTGTGGAGAAGGGGGGATGATGAGGAGCTGTGTGGAGAAGGGGGAATGATGAGGAGCTGTGTGGAGAAGGGGGGATGATGAGGAGCTGTGTGGAGAAGGGGGGATGATGAGCTGTGTGGAAAAGGGGGGATGATGAGGCTGTGTAGAGAAGGGAAGATGATGAGGCTGGGTGGAAAAGGAGGGATGATGAGGCTGTGTGGAGAAGGGGGGATGATGAGGCTGTGTGGAAAAGGAGGGATGATGAGGCTGTGTGTAGAAGGAGGGTGTTGTGAATTAGACTTTTTTGGCTCCCTCTAGTGGTTACTAGCGATATGACTCTGGGATTTCCTTCCCTCTGTTTGCACCCAGCTGGGTCGTTACTTCAGGGGTGTTGCTATATAAACCTCCTGGAACCTTAGTCCAGTGCCTGGCATCGGTGTTATCAGACACATTCTGTTTGCTCCTGTTTGCTAGTCCTGGTTTGTGCTAAATTAAGCTAAGTCTTGCTTCTTTGTTTTTTGGGATATTTGTTTGCTATCATTTTTGTCCAGCTTGTACTAAATGTGATTCCTGACCTTGCTGGAAGCTGTAGGGGGCTGGTGTTCTCCCCCCGGGCCGTTAGACGGTTCGGGGGTTCTTGAATTTCCAGTGTGGATATTTTTGATAGGATTTTTTGCTGACCATATAAGTTATCTTTCTATATTCTGCTATTAGCTAGTGGGCCTCTCTTTGCTAAATTCCTAGTTCATTCTTATGTTTGTCTTTTCCTCTTACCTCACCGTTATTATTTGTGGGGGGCTTCTATCCAACTTTTTGGGGTATTTCCTCTGGAGGCAAGAAAGGTCTTTCTTTTCCCTTCTAGGGGTAGTTAGCTCTCCGGCTGGCGCGAGACGTTTAGGATCAACGTAGGAACGTTCCCCGGCTGCTGGTATTTGTGGTGCTAGGATTAGTTATATGGTCAGCCTAGTTACCACTGCCCTATGAGCTGGTTTTCTGTATTTACTGACTTAGCATTATTCCTGAGACCCTCTGCCATTGGGGTCATAACAGTATGCCAGGACCAATATTGAATGTTTAAAGCATTGCAGAAGTGGGATAATAAGAAAGGAAATTCTGAGTTTTTTTTTTTTTTTTTTTTCCTTCCTTCTCTTCCTCCCCTTTACCTTTGAGTGGCGTGTGCTTGCTGCAGACATGAATGTGCAGACCTTGATTACAAGTGTTGACCAGCTGGCAGCTCGTGTGCAGGGTAT
Source organism: Ranitomeya variabilis (assembly GCF_051348905.1). Taxonomy (NCBI): domain Eukaryota; kingdom Metazoa; phylum Chordata; class Amphibia; order Anura; family Dendrobatidae; genus Ranitomeya; species Ranitomeya variabilis. Next base: position 176,606,288 of record NC_135237.1, read on the forward strand.
ACAAGATTTTGTTACCAGTAATCCTATGTCTGAACCTAAAATACCTATTCCGGAATTGTTTTCTGGAGATTGATTTAGGTTTAGGAATTTCAAGAATAATTGTAAATTGTTTCTTTCTCTGAGACCCCGTTCATCTGGAGATTCTGCTCAGCAAGTTAAAATTGTTATTTCTTTTTTGCGGGGCGACCCTCAGGATTGGGCTTTCTCGCTAGTGCCAGGAGATCCGGCATTGGCGAATATTGATGCGTTTTTTCTGGCGCTCGGATTGCTTTACGAGGAACCCAATCTTGAAATTGAGGCAGAAAAAGCCTTGCTGGCTATTTCTCAGGGTCAGGATGAAGCTGAAGTGTATTGCCAAAAATTTCGGAAATGGTCCGTGCTTACTCAGTGGAATGAGTGTGCTCTGGCCGCAAATTTCAGAAATGGACTTTCTGAAGCCATTAAGAATGTGATGGTGGGTTTCCCCATTCCTACAAGTCTGAATGATTCTATGGCGCTTGCTATTCAAATTGACCGGCGTTTGCGGGAGCGCAAAACCGCTAATCCTCTGGTGGTGTTGTCTGAACAAACACCTGATTTAATGCAATGTGATAGAATTCAGACTAGAAATGAACGGAAAAATCATAGACGTCAGAATGGGTTGTGTTTTTACTGTGGTGATTCTACACATGTTATATCAGCATGCTCTAAACGCCTAACAAGGGTTGTTAGTCCTGTCGCCATTGGTAATTTGCAACCTAAATTTATTTTGTCTGTGACTCTAATTTGCTCTTTGTCTTCTTACCCTGTTATGGCGTTTGTGGATTCAGGTGCTGCCCTGAGTCTTATGGATCTGTCATTTGCCAAGCGCTGTGGTTTTGTTCTTGAACCGTTAGTAAATCCTATTCCTCTTAGAGGTATTGATGCTACGCCATTGGCGGAAAATAAACCGCAGTTTTGGACGCAGGTGACCATGTGCATGACTCCTGAACATCGGGAGGTGATTCATTTTCTTGTTCTGCATAAAATGCATGATTTGGTCGTTTTGGGTCTGCCATGGTTACAGACCCACAATCCAGTCCTGGATTGGAAGGCAATGTCTGTGTCAAGTTGGGGCTGTCAGGGAATTCATGCTGATTCCCCGCCAGTGTCTATTGCTTACTCTACTCCTTCGGAAGTTCCTGAGTATTTGTCTGATTATCAGGATGTATTCAGTGAGTCCAGATCCAGTGCTCTGCCTCCTCATAGGGACTGTGACTGCGCCATAGATTTGATTCCAGGTAGTAAATTTCCTAAGGGAAGATTATTTAATCTGTCAGTACCTGAGCATGCCGCAATGCGTTCATATATCAAGGAGTCTCTGGAGAAGGGGCATATCCGTCCATCCTCTTCCCCTCTTGGTGCGGGATTCTTTTTTGTGGCTAAGAAGGACGGATCTTTGAGACCTTGTATTGACTATCGGCTACTGAATAAAATCACTGTAAAATTTCAGTATCCTTTTCCTCTCTTGTCGGACTTGTTTGCCCGGATTAAGGGTGCCAAGTGGTTCACCAAGATAGATCTTCGTGGTGCATACAACCTTGTGCGCATTAAGCAAGGTGATGAATGGAAGACTGCATTTAATACGCCCGAAGGTCATTTTGAGTACTTGGTGATGCCTTTTGGGCTTTCTAATGCTCCCTCAGTATTTCAGTCCTTTATGCATGATATTTTCCGGAAGTATCTGGATAAATTTATGATTGTTTATCTGGACGATATTCTGGTTTTCTCTGAAGATTGGGACTCACATGTGGAGCAGGTCAGGATGGTGTTTCAGGTTTTGCATGAGAATGCCTTGTTTGTTAAAGGCTCAAAGTGTCTCTTTGGAGTACAGAAAGTTCCCTTTTTGGGGTTTATTTTTTCCCTTCTGCTGTGGAGATGGACCCAGTCAAGGTCCGAGCTATTCATGAGTGGACTCAACCCACGTCAGTTAAGAGTCTTCAGAAGTTCTTGGGTTTTGCTAACTTCTACCGTCGTTTTATCGCTAATTTTTCTAGCGTTGTAAAACCTTTGACGGATATGACCAAGAAAGGTTCTGATGTTGCTAACTGGGCTCCTGCAGCCGTGGAGGCGTTCCAGGGGTTGAAGCGCCGGTTTACTTCGGCGCCTGTTTTGTGCCAGCCTGATGTCTCACTTCCCTTTCAGGTCGAGGTGGATGCTTCTGAGATTGGGGCAGGGGCCGTTTTGTCACAGAGAGGCCCTGGTTGCTCGGTAATGAGACCATGTGCTTTCTTCTCTAGGAAGTTTTCGCCTGCTGAGCGGAATTATGATGTGGGCAATCGGGAATTACTGGCCATGAAGTGGGCATTTGAGGAGTGGCGTCATTGGCTCGAGGGTCCTAAGCATCGTGTGGTGGTCTTGACTGATCATAAAAATTTGATGTATCTCGAGTCTGCTAAACGCTTGAATCCTAGACAGGCCCGCTGGTCATTGTTTTTCTCCCGTTTTGACTTTGTGGTCTCGTATTTACCAGGTTCAAAGAATGTGAAAGCTGATGCTCTTTCAAGGAGCTTTGTGCCTGACTCTCCTGGAGTCACAGAACCTGTTGGTATTCTTAAAGAAGGAGTTATTTTGTCAGCCATTTCTCCTGAGTTGCGACGTGTGTTGCAGAGATTTCAAGCTGGTAGACCTGACTCTTGTCCACCTGACAGACTGTTTGTTCCTGATAAGTGGACCAGCAGAGTCATTTCCGAGGTTCATTCCTCGGTGCTGGCAGGTCATCCGGGAATTTTTGGCACCAGAGATCTGGTGGCTAGGTCATTTTGGTGGCCTTCCTTGTCACGGGATGTACGGTCATTTGTGCAGTCCTGTGGGACTTGTGCTCGAGCTAAGCCTTGCTGTTCCCGTGCCAGCGGGTTGCTCTTGCCCTTGCCTGTCCCGAAGAGGCCTTGGACACATATTTCCATGGATTTCATTTCTGATCTCCCGGTGTCTCGGGGTATGTCTGTCATCTGGGTGGTATGTGATCGCTTTTCAAAAATGGTCCATTTGGTGCCTTTGCCTAAGCTGCCTTCCTCTTCCGATCTGGTTCCTGTGTTCCTTCAGAATGTGGTTCGTTTACACGGCATTCCTGAGAATATTGTGTCTGACAGAGGATCCCAGTTTGTTTCCAGGTTCTGGCGATCCTTTTGTGCTAGGATGGGGATTGATTTGTCGTTCTCGTCTGCCTTTCATCCTCAGACTAATGGACAAACTGAGCGAACTAATCAGACTCTGGAAGCTTACTTGAGGTGTTTTGTTTCGGCAGATCAGGATGATTGGGTGACCTTCTTGCCGTTGGCTGAGTTTGCCCTAAATAATCGGGCTAGTTCCGCTACTTTGGTTTCGCCATTTTTCTGCAACTCTGGTTTGCATCCTTGTTTTTCCTCGGGACATGTGGAGCCTTCTGACTGTCCTGGAGTGGATTCTGTGGTGGATAGGTTGCAGCAAATCTGGAATCATGTGGTGGACAACTTGAAGTTGTCACAGGAGAAGGCTCAGCGTTTTGCCAACAGCCGCCGCGGTGTGGGTCCCCGACTTCGTGTTGGGGATTTGGTGTGGCTGTCTTCTCGATTTGTTCCTATGAAGGTCTCCTTTCCTAAATTTAAGCCTCGCTTCATCGGTCCTTACAAGATATTGGAAATCCTTAATCCTGTGTCCTTTCGCTTGGATCTTCCGGTTTCGTTTGCCATTCACAACGTGTTCCATAGGTCTTTGTTACGACGCTACGTTGTGCCTGTGGTTCCTTCTGCTGAGCCTCCTGCTCCGGTGTTGGTTGAGGGCGAGTTGGAGTACGTGGTGGAGAAGATCTTGGATTCTCGTCTCTCCAGGCGGAGGCTTCAGTATTTGGTCAAGTGGAAGGGTTATGGTCAGGAGGATAATTCCTGGGTGGTTGCCTCTGATGTGCATGCGGCCGATTTGGTTCGTGCCTTTCACGCTGCTCATCCTGATCGCCCTGGTGGTCTTGGTGAGGGTTCGGTGACCCCTCCTTAAGGGGGGGGTACTGTTGTGAATTAGACTTTTTTGGCTCCCTCTAGTGGTTACTAGTGATATGACTCTGGGATTTCCTTCCCTCTGTTTGCACCCAGCTGGGTCGTTACTTCAGGGGTGTTGCTATATAAACCTCCTGGAACCTTAGTCCAGTGCCTGGCATCGGTGTTATCAGACACATTCTGTTTGCTCCTGTTTGCTTGTCCTGGTTCGTGCTAAATTAAGCTAAGTCTTGCTTCTTTGTTTTTTGGGTTATTTGTTTGCTATCATTTTTGTCCAGCTTGTACTAAATGTGATTCCTGACCTTGCTGGAAGCTCTAGGGGGCTGGTGTTCTCCCCCCGGGCTGTTAGACGGTTCGGGGGTTCTTGAATTTCCAGTGTGGATATTTTTGATAGGATTTTTTGCTGACCATATAAGTTATCTTTCTATATTCTGCTATTAGCTAGTGGGCCTCTCTTTGCTAAATTCCTAGCTCATTCTTATGTTTGTCTTTTCCTCTTACCTCACCGTTATTATTTGTGGGGGGCTTCTATCCAACTTTTTGGGGTATTTCCTCTGGAGGCAAGAAAGGTCTTTCTTTTCCCTTCTAGGTGTAGTTAGCTCTCCGGCTGGCGCGAGACGTCTAGGATCAACGTAGGAACGTTCCCCGGCTGCTGGTATTTGTGGTGCTAGGATTAGTTATATGGTCAGCCCAGTTAACACTGCCCTATGAGCTGGTTTTCTGTATTTACTGACTTAGCATTATTCCTCAGACCCTCTGCCATTGGGGTCATAACAGGAGGGATGATAAGGAGCTGTGTGGAGAAGGGGGGATGATGAGCTGTGTGGAAAAGGGGGGATGATGAGGCTGTGTGGAGAAGGGGGGATGATGAGGCTGTGTGGAAAAGGAGGGATGATGAGGCTGTGTGGAGAAGGGGGGATGATGAGGCTGTGTGGAAAAGGAGGGATGATGAGGCTGTGTGTAGAAGGAGGGATGATGAGGAGCTGTGTGGAGAAGGGGGGATGATGAGCTGTGTGGAGAAAGAGGGATGATGAGGCTGTGTGTAGAAGGAGGGATGATGATGAGCTGTGTGGAGAAGGAGGGATGATGAGGCTGTGTGGAGGAGTGATGATGAGGCTGTGTGTCACGTGTATGTATCCTGTGTCTAGCATGTGATTGGTGTGTGTGTCACGTGTATGTATCCTGTGTCTAGCGTGTGACTGGTGTGTGTCACGTGTATGTATCCTGTGTCTAGTGTGTGACTGGTGTGTGTGTCACGTGTATGTATCCTGTGACTGGTGTGTGTCACGTGTATGTATCCTGTGTCTAGTGTGTGACTGGTGTGTGTGTCACGTGTATGTATCCTGTGTCTAGCGCGCTTGACCAGATGGAAGCTAAGGGAAGACTCTGCAGCTAGTACATCTTAAGCATGGTGGGCCCTTAGAATGATTTTCTCTGGTTGGCCCAAGCTACTCCAGTCCGACGCTGCCCCTGAACATATTATAAATCATAGCCAATTCACTTTCATTTAGATGTCCAATGGCCATTTTTTTGTGTATTTAGATGCTGTACAAACTACCTACCTCTGCAACATTGTTCGTAGTTAAAGGAGCTATGTGATTAAAACTTTTACTCCAGAAAAAAATGAGGAAATACACAACATTTTTGCAACTTTTGGGGTTTTCATGCCGTTTGAATCAGTTGACCTAAATGGACATAGCTGGAAAAAAACAGGAGCAGGGCGGGGATGTAGCAATGTTCACCAGTCAAATTTATCAAATGTGAAGGTGTGTTGTAGATCAAAAAGGATACTTCAGTCCCTGAATTGAGTAGCATGTCTGGCACGGTGCCTAAAGTTGTCATTCAGAAGAGGTGCCAAATTCATTAAGTGACGTGTATCTCTTAATGAATTTGGTGCTTTCTGCTCCAGCAAGACTGTATTGATGAATCCAAACTAGTCATGTACAGAAATAATTAGTGATGAGTAAATACATTAGGCACTATTCGTTACTAGCACGAATAGTACGGTATTCGGGCTAATGGTTTCTTGGCGAGTAATTTGTTATTCACCTCGGTATTTTTCAATGACGTCCCCTACATGTTTGGTGCTTTATTTGCAGCCAATGAACATGGTGGGCTTGCTTGCCAATCAAAACAATGCCAGCACAATCTTTAGTGTGGCATTACTTTGATTGGCTGGCCTTACGGCCTCATAGTCGATATTTAATTCCTGCCTGCGCCATCTTGTGCGCATTACAGCCAGAAACAGCTTAATGTAAGTGCAGTGTGATTGTAGAAATAGTGAAAGCAGTGTATAGGGAGAGTTTGTGATTACAAAAAGCTCTTTTAAGAGCTAGTGAGAGTGAAGATTAGTTCTGTTAGGTGGAGATAGTGTAGGGAGAGATTTAATAAGAGGGAGAGGGAATCGCAGGCACCTGGGTGTTATCATTGCAAGAATATGCTGCAGATCTCTGCTAGTTTCCATTGTGCTGGATAGTGTAGGAACAGACTGTGGGATTAGAGCAAAATAATATTACTCAGTACCAGCATATACTAAAAAAATCTTTTGGGCACTACATAATATTTCTGCGTACCAGCATATACTAAATCGCTTTGTTTTACAGCTAAATAATATTCATCAGTGCCAGCACATAGTAAACATCTTTTTTAAAAGCTTATTGCTAAATAATATTCCTCTCCTATTGTTGAAATAGCTAATATTTATCTAGCAGTTGTATGAATGGCGCAAAACCTGCTGGGATACGCAAACGCCACTATTTACCGGTAATTTCCTTGAGTCTGTTGTTGACGTGTGTCATAAAGGAAATATAAAAATAATTTTCTATTGGTTAAATAAATAGCGTATACAGTATTTATCTAGCGGTTATGCAACTGGCACAAAGCCTGAAGAGATACGCAAACGTCACTATTTACCAGTGCCAATAATTTTCCTTACTCTGCTGTTCATGTGTGTCATAAAGGTGAAGTAAAAAATAATAATTTTCATTGGTTAAGTAAATAGCATATATTTATCAAACAGTTGTGCGATTTGCGTAAAGCCTGCAGAGATATGCAAACATCAATATTTACCAGTAATTTCCCTGAATCTGCTGTTGCCGTGTGTCATAAAGGTGATATAAAAACATAATAATTTTCTACTGGTTAAATAAATAGTGTATATTTATCTAGAAATTGTGCAACTTTCACAGAACCTGAGGAGATATGCAAATGTCACTATTTACCAGTAATTTCTCTGAGTTTGCTGTTGGCTTGTATCAAAAAGGCAATATAAAAAAAAAAATTGTATTGGTTAAATAAATAGCATATATTTAGCTAGCAGTTGTGCAATTTGCACAAGGCCTGCAGATATGCGCAGACGTCACTATTTACCAGTGATTTCCCTGAGTCTGCTGTTGCCGTGTGTCATAAAGGTGATATAAAAAAATAATAATTTTCTATTGGTTAAGTAAATAGCATATTTTATCTAGCAGTTGTGTGACTGGTGCAAAGCCTGCAGAGATATGCAAACATCACTATTTACCAGTGTTAGGGCTAGCGGAATGCACCAAGTAATAGAGAGATTGATAAGAGGTGCGTTCGCAGCCCAGGGTCCACCGTGCAGAGATACCTGCTGCAAAGTAGTGGCGGATGGACACTGAGCTCACACGTGGGTTAAACTTCACCCCGTGTGAAATGAAAGCGAGCTCTGTTGCCTCACAGAGTCACGCTGTACACAGAGAATAAATACCCTATCTAGGGTTGTGCTTGCTCTGGAACTCTTCTGTGCTAACTGCACACATGAAGGAACCAGATGATAAGCCAAGGCTAATTGCCCCCACTGACGCTAGATGCCTGCCTGAGTGTACAGCCCCAAAGCTAAACAGACTCACACCACATATATACTGAGTAGTAGAGTATCCACTGGCAACAGCCAAACACAAATGATTCTAGCGCATGGCCATGCGGCCATGCAAACCTTTTATAGTTGTAGCTCTCCAGGACCTTCCTAGAGGATCAATAGGAGCTGCTACAGGACCTGAGCGTGTGACCCCTGACCTCCAATGAGAGGTCTTCCCTTGGGCATGCTCAGAAGGAGAAAAGCAGGACTTAGTCCCAGGAGTGCCATTTTGTCCCCCATGAAATACTGGATGTACACCTTTCTTGACTTACAGTACATGGAGAAATTTGTTTCTGTCATGAAGGAGCCATTTTCAGAGCATGCATGCCAGAGGGTCATTGTTGAAGACTTGCTAAAAAGATTGCCCTCAGACAACACTGCTGGCAGAAGTACCGGCTCTTTTCACCCACAAGGATTACTGGGGAGGAACACACACACCAGATGTAACTCAGGGGGGAATGTCCACCAACTGGGCCATTTTAACGAACCGTCATTTCAGCAAGGGCTATCTGTGGATTTAAATATCATGAGGACGGAGAAGTTGACTAAGATGGTGAAGGACTACTTAAGTGATCATACCAGTGTTCTTCCTGATTCTTCAGTGCCCTTTAACTATTGGTTTTGCAAGTTGCACACTTGGCCTGACCTCTCCTTGTACGCCTTTTGAAAATCTTAACAACACATCCCTTTGTAAAGGGAAATATGACATAATACCTCTGTTAGCATATGCCATATACTGCTGACATACACAGCACCCCAGTAAGTGGGTGAAACACCTTGGTACAAAATCTGTGTCTCAGGGTGAAACCTGTCATGATTCTCAATGGCGAGAGAACATAGCCCAGCATATATAAGAACTAGCTCTTGGAAGATGGAATCTAAACTGACCATGAACTAAACCTGCCGCACAATTAACAGTGGCCGGGTAGCGTGCCTACGTTTTATCCCTAGACGCCCAGCGCCAGCCGGAGGACTAACTAATCCTAGCAGAGGAAAATACAGTCCTGGCTCACCTCTAGAGAAATTTCCCCAAAAGGCAGACAGAGGCCCCCACATATATTGGCAGTGATTTTAGATGAAATGACAAACGTAGTATGAAAATAGGTTTAGCAAAATCGAGGTCCGCTTACTAGATAGCAGGAAGACAGAAAGGGCACTTTCATGGTCAGCTGAAAACCCTATCAAAACACCATCCAGAAATTACTTTAAGACTCTAGTATTAACACCAGAGTGGCAATTTCAGATCACAAGAGCTTTCCAGACACAGTAACGAAACAGCAGCTGTGAACTGGAACAAAATGCAAAAACAAACAAGGACGAAAGTCCAACTTAGCTGGGAGTTGTCTAGTAGCAGGAACATGCAAAGAAAGGCTTCTGATTACATTGTTGACCGGCATGAAACTGACAGAGGAGCAAGGTTATATAGAGACTCCCACATCCTGATGGGAACAGGTGAACAGAGAGGATGATGCACACAAGTTCAATTCCACCAGTGGCCACCGGGGGAGCCCAGAATCCAATTTCACAACAGTACCCCCCCCTCAAGGAGGGGGCACCGAACCCTCACCAGAACCACCAGGGCGATCAGGATGAGCCCTATGAAAGGCACGGACAAGATCGGAGGCATGAACATCAGAGGCAGTCACCCAAGAATTATCCTCCTGACCGTATCCCTTCCATTTGACCAGATACTGGAGTTTCCGTCTGGAAACACGGGAGTCTAAGATCTTTTCCACAACATACTCCAACTCACCCTCAACCAACACCGGAGCAGGAGGCTCAACGGAAGGCACAACCGGTACCTCATACCTGCGCAATAATGACCGATGAAAAACATTATGAATAGAAAAAGATGCAGGGAGGTCCAAACGGAAGGACACAGGGTTAAGAATCTCCAATATCTTGTACGGGCCGATGAACCGAGGCTTAAACTTAGGAGAAGAAACCCTCATAGGGACAAAACGAGAAGACAACCACACCAAGTCCCCAACACAAAGCCGAGGACCAACACGACGACGGCGGTTGGCAAAAAGCTGAGTCTTCTCCTGGGACAACTTCAAATTGTCCACTACCTGCCCCCAAATCTGATGCAACCTCTCCACCACAGCATCCACTCCAGGACAATCCGAAGATTCCACCTGACCGGAGGAAAATCGAGGATGAAACCCCGAATTACAGAAAAACGGGGACACCAAGGTGGCAGAGCTGGCCCGATTATTGAGGGCGAACTCCGCCAATGGCAAAAAAGCAACCCAATCATCCTGATCCGCAGACACAAAACACCTCAAATATGTCTCCAAGGTCTGATTAGTCCGCTCGGTCTGGCCATTAGTCTGAGGATGGAAAGCAGACGAAAAAGACAAATCTATGCCCATCCTAGCACAGAATGCCCGCCAAAATCTAGACACGAATTGGGTCCCTCTGTCAGAAACGATATTCTCCGGAATACCATGCAAACGAACAACATTTTGAAAAAACAGAGGAACCAACTCGGAAGAAGAAGGCAACTTAGGCAAGGGAACCAAATGGACCATCTTAGAGAAACGGTCACACACCACCCAGATGACAGACATCTTCTGAGAAACAGGCAGATCCGAAATAAAATCCATCGAGATGTGCGTCCAAGGCCTCTTCGGAATAGGCAAGGGCAACAACAATCCACTAGCCCGAGAACAACAAGGCTTGGCCCGAGCACAAACGTCACAAGACTGCACAAAGCCTCGCACATCTCGTGACAGGGAAGGCCACCAGAAGGACCTTGCCACCAAATCCCTGGTACCAAAGATTCCAGGATGACCTGCCAACGCAGAAGAATGAACCTCAGAGATGACTCTACTGGTCCAATCATCAGGAACAAACAGTCTACCAGGTGGGCAACGATCCGGTCTATCCGCCTGAAACTCCTGCAAGGCCCGCCGCAGGTCTGGAGAAACGGCAGACAATATCACTCCATCCTTAAGGATACCTGTGGGCTCAGAATTACCAGGGGAGTCAGGCTCAAAACTCCTAGAAAGGGCATCCGCCTTAACATTCTTAGAACCCGGTAGGTATGACACCACAAAATTAAACCGAGAGAAAAACAACGATCAGCGCGCCTGTCTAGGATTCAGGCGCCTGGCAGACTCAAGGTAAATTAAATTTTTGTGGTCAGTCAATACCACCACCTGATGTCTGGCCCCCTCAAGCCAGTGACGCCACTCCTCAAAAGCCCACTTCATGGCCAAAAGCTCCCGATTCCCAATATCATAATTCCGCTCGGCGGGCGAAAATTTACGGGAAAAAAAAGCACAAGGTCTCATCACGGGGCAGTCGGAACTTCTCTGCGACAACACCGCCCCAGCTCCGATTTCAGAAGCGTCGACCTCAACCTGAAAAGGAAGAGCAACATCAGGCTGACGCAACACAGGGGCGGAAGAAAAGCGGCGCTTAAGCTCCCGAAAGGCCTCCACAGCATCAGGGGACCAATCAGCAACATCAGCACCCTTCTTAGTCAAATCACTCAATGGTTTAACAACATCAGAAAAACCAGCAATAAATCGACGATAAAAGTTAGCAAAGCCCAAAAATTTCTGAAGACTCTTAAGAGAAGAGGGTTGCGTCCAATCACAAATAGCCTGAACCTTGACAGGATCCATCTCGATGGAAGAGGGGGAAAAAATGTATCCCAAGAAGGAAATCTTTTGAACCCCAAAAACGCACTTAGAACCCTTCACACACAAGGAATTAGACCGCAAAACCTGAAAAACCCTCCTGACCTGCTGGACATGAGAGTCCCAGTCATCCGAAAAAATCAGAATATCATCCAGATACACAATCATAAATTTATCCAAATAATCGCGGAAAATGTCATGCATAAAGGACTGGAAGACTGAAGGGGCATTTGAAAGACCAAAAGGCATCACCAAATACTCAAAGTGGCCCTCGGGCGTATTAAATGCGGTTTTCCACTCATCCCCCTGCTTGATTCGCACCAAATTATACGCCCCACGGAGATCAATCTTAGAGAACCACTTGGCCCCCTTTATACGAGCAAACAAATCAGTCAGCAGTGGTAACGGATATTGATATTTAACCGTGATTTTATTCAAAAGCCGATAATCAATACACGGCCTCAAAGAGCCATCTTTCTTAGACACAAAGAAAAAACCGGCTCCTAAGGGAGATGACGAAGGACGAATATGTCCCTTTTCCAAGGACTCCTTTATATATTCTCGCATAGCAGCGTGTTCAGGCACAGACAGATTAAATAAACGACCCTTAGGGTATTTACTACCCGGGATCAAATCTATGGCACAATCGCACTCCCGGTGCGGAGGTAGTGAACCAAGCTTGGGTTCTTCAAAAACGTCACGATAGTCAGACAAGAATTCAGGAATCTCAGAGGGAAAAGATGATGAAATGGAAACCAAAGGTACATCCCCATGAGTCCCTTTACATCCCCAGCTTAACACAGACATAGCTTTCCAGTCGAGGACTGGGTTATGAGATTGCAGCCATGGCAATCCTAGCACCAAAACATCATGTAGATTATACAGCACCAGAAAGCGAATAATCTCCTGGTGATCCGGATTAATACGCATAGTTACTTGTGTCCAGTATTGTGGTTTATTACTAGCCAATGGGGTGGAGTCAATCCCCTTCAGAGGTATAGGAGCTTCCAAAGGCTCCAAATCATACCCACAGCGTTTGGCAAAGGACCAATCCATAAGACTCAAAGCGGCGCCAGAGTCGACATAGGCGTCCGCGGTAATAGATGATAAAGAACAAATCAGGGTCACAGATAGAATAAACTTAGACTGTAAAGTGCTAATTGAAACAGACTTGTCAAGCTTCTTAGTACGCTTAGAGCATGCTGATATAACATGAGTTGAATCACCACAATAGAAGCACAACCCATTTTTTCGTCTAAAATTCTGCCGCTCGCTTCTGGACAGAATTCTATCACATTGCATATTTTCTGGCGTCTTCTCAGTAGACACCGCCAAATGGTGCACAGGTTTGCGCTCCCGCAGACGCCTATCGATCTGAATAGCCATTGTCATGGACTCATTCAGACCCGCAGGCACAGGGAACCCCACCATAACATCCTTAATGGCATCAGAGAGACCTTCTCTGAAAATCGCCGCCAGGGCGCACTCATTCCACTGAGTAAGCACAGACCATTTACGGAATTTTTGGCAGTATATTTCAGCTTCATCTTGCCCCTGAGATAGGGACATCAAAGCTTTTTCCGCCTGAAGCTCTAAATGAGGTTCCTCATAAAGCAACCCCAAGGCCAGAAAAAACGCATCCACATTGAGCAACGCAGGATCCCCTGGTGTCAATGCAAAAGCCCAATCTTGAGGGTCGCCCCGGAGCAAGGAAATTACAATCCTGACCTGCTGTGCAGGATCTCCGGCAGAGCGAGACTTCAGGGACAAAAACAATTTGCAATTATTTTTAAAATTTTGAAAGCAAGATCTATTCCCTGAAAAAAATTCAGGCAAAGGAATTCTAGGTTCAGACATAGGTGCATGAACAACAAAATCTTGCAAATTTTGTACCTTCGTGGCGAGATTATTCAAACCTGTAGCTACACTCTGAAGATCCATTTCAAACAGGTGAACACAGAGCCATTCAAGGATTAGAAGGAGAGAAAGAGAGGAAGGCTGCAGTATAGGCAGACTAGCAAGTGATTCAATTATGAGCACACTCAGAACTAGAGAAAAAAAAAAAAAAAAAAAAAAAATTTCAGCAGACTTCTTTTTTCTCTCCTTTCTCAGCCAATAATTTAACCCTTTTTGGCCGGTCAAACTGTCATGATTCTCAATGGCGAGAGAACATAGCCCAGCATATATAAGAACTAGCTCTTGGAAGATGGAATCTAAACTGACCATGAACTAAACCTGCCGCACAATTAACAGTGGCCGGGTAGCGTGCCTACGTTTTATCCCTAGACGCCCAGCGCCAGCCGGAGGACTAACTAATCCTAGCAGAGGAAAATACAGTCCTGGCTCACCTCTAGAGAAATTTCCCCAAAAGGCAGACAGAGGCCCCCACATATATTGGCGGTGATTTTAGATGAAATGACAAACGTAGTATGAAAATAGGTTTAGCAAAATCGAGGTCCGCTTACTAGATAGCAGGAAGACAGAAAGGGCACTTTCATGGTCAGCTGAAAACCCTATCAAAACACCATCCAGAAATTACTTTAAGACTCTAGTATTAACTAATAACACCAGAGTGGCAATTTCAGATCACAAGAGCTTTCAAGACACAGTAACGAAACAGCAGCTGTGAACTGGAACAAAATGCAAAAACAAACAAGGACGAAAGTCCAACTTAGCTGGGAGTTGTCTAGTAGCAGGAACATGCAAAGAAAGGCTTCTGATTACATTGTTGACCGGCATGAAACTGACAGAGGAGCAAGGTTATATAGAGACTCCCACATCCTGATGGGAACAGGTGAACAGAGAGGATGATGCACACAAGTTCAATTCCACCAGTGGCCACCGGGGGAGCCCAGAATCCAATTTCACAACAGAAACCACTGCCACTTCCCCTGTGTTATGTCCTTCCCAATCTTATGTCCAGGAAGAATATGCTGATGCCTCTTGCCCACAACCAGCAGTTGGACATACACAACAGTCAGCAACCACGTCCATTTCTTTGTCCCATTGCAACATTTGTTAGCACTAGGGTTGAGCGAAACGGATCGAACAATTTAAAAAGTTGCCGACTTTTGGCAAAGTCGGGTTTCGTGAAACCCGACCCGATCCCAGCGTGGGATCGGCCATGCGGTCGGCGATCTTCGCGCCAAAGTCGCGTTTCATATGACACGTTCAGCGCCATTTCTCAGCCAATGAAGGTGGACGCAGAGTGTGGGCAGCGTGATGACATAGGTCCTGTCCCCACCATCTTAGAGATGGGCATGGCAGTGATTGGCTTGCTTTCTGCGGTGTCACAGGGGCTATAAAGGGGCGTGCACGCCGACCGCCATCTTACTGCTGCCGATCTGAGCATAGGGAGAGGTTGCTGTAGCTTCGTCTGAAGCAGGGATATTGTTAGGGAGGGAAGATAAACCCCCAAACTGCTTGTGCTGTAGCGATTTCCACTGTCCAACACCACCCTTTCTTGGCAGGGACAGTGGAGGCTAGATTTCTGTGCATCAGCTCTGTAGCTTATAAGGCTCCCTGATAGCTGCATTGCTGTTTGTACGCCGCTATGCAAACCAACTGCTTTTTTAAAAGCAAAAGTCCTGCTGCTCCTTTCTGCACAGTTCTCTTGTTTCTTTGTCCACATTCTTGTGTGCAGCAGTACTTTTTATTGCTGCCATTCTTGTCCTTTGATCATTGTAAGGAGATTGAAATTCTACTACAGCCCTTGTATTTTTAGTGGCATATCTGCCAGCCTCTTTCTGCCAATCAAACTGTGTAGTGTAATACAGTGGGCCTGATTTTTTCTGCATTATCCCACACATAAAGACGGAGATTTCTATTGCCACTGAGTACATCTGCGTCATTCCTGTTTGTGGCATATCTGCCAGCCACTTTCTGACACTCAAACTGTGTAGTGTAATACAGTGGGCCTGATTTTTCTGCTGTCTCCCACACATAAAAAAGGGAGATTTATATTGCCAGTGTGTGCATCTGCTTCATTCCTGTTTGTGGCATATCTGCCAGCCACTTTCTGACACTCAAACTGTGTAGTGTAATACAGTGGGCCTGATTTTCCCAGCAGTCTCCCACACCTATAAAGGGAGATTTAAATTCACAACAAGTTTACGTACACCTTCTACCTGGTTTTACAGTACCATATAACGGTTGTTAGTTTGGTAACATTTTTGAAAGAATGATGAAGTCTGGTGGAAGAGGTCGTGGCCGTGGGCGGTCATTGCCAGCTGGTAATGATGGTAGTGGTGGTGGTCGTGGAGCATCAGGTGGTCGTGGGAAAAGCAATATAGCACCTAAGTCTCGAGTTGTTGAGCCAGCGTCATCGTCTGGCTACACAAGGCCTCGTACGCTCCCTTTTCTGGGAGTAGGAAAACCGCTTTTAATGCCGGAGAAGCAGGAAAAAGTTTTGGCTTTCCTTGCTGACTCTGCCTCTAGTTCTTTCGCCTCCTCTTCGGAAAGTGCAAAATTTAAAAGCAGCGCATCGTCAGTGGATGCTCCCGGTCAGGAACAAGTCGCTTCCTTGTGTCCGTCACCCAGAACAACAGTGAAGGATGCATCAGGCGACACAACAGGTTACTCCATGGAGCTCTTTACACATACCGTGCCTGGGTTAGAAAGGGAAATTGTTAACAGGCCATGCCCATTACAAGATGAATCGGACATGGAGTGCACAGATGCACAGCCACAGCTAGATCATTATGCTGTTCCATTGACTCAGATCACAACATTGCCCTCGCAGTATACTGAGCCACAATCTGACCCTGATGAGACTATGGTGCCCCGTCCTGAACGCTATAGCACCGACTTACACGGTGACACAGAGGAAGGTGTACAGGACATAGAAGAGGAGGTGATAGATGACCCAGTTGTTGATCCCGATTGGCAGCCATTGGGGGAACAGGGTGCCGCTGGCAGTAGCTCTGAAGCGGAGGAGGAGGAGCCGCAGCAGGCATCAACATCGCACCAGCTTTCATCTGGCAGGCCTGTATCTGGCCAAAAACGTGTGTCAAAACCAAAAACAGTTAAATCCGGTTAAAGTAACACAGTGTGCAATGCCTGCAAAGGTATTCAATAGTAGGAAGAGTGCAGTCTGGCAATTTTTTAACCAAGATCCGAATGATCAGTGCAAAGTGATCGGTAAGAAATGCTCAATGACCTTTAGCAGAGGTCAGAATGTCAAAAGTTTAAATACAACTTGCATGCGTCGACATTTAACCACCATGCACTTGCAAGCCTGGACTAGCTACCAAACATCCCGTAACGTTGTTGCACCCACTCACAATGAAGCTAGTCAGCAACGCTACATTCCTTCCCTCACTGTAAGCCCACCGGTTAGGACACCACCAGCAGCAAATGTGGAGATATCGTCGCAAGGCCAAAGCAGTCAGGGAATCAACAGGTTCTTGGTAGGAAACACTGTATGTAGGCCCACAGCAAGAATAACATCACCAACCCTCTCTCAGTCTGCCATGTCCACCAACACCCCCGCTAGTTCCACCATATGCAGCTCTCCAGTCCAGCTCACCCTACAAGAGACTCTTGTGCGACTAATATGGCCAAGGTTTTGATGGATGTCTCAAAGTCTGTTCCTAAATGTGTTGCTTACTCAAGGGGCCGATTTCTGGAGCTGCGCAGGCTAATGTCTTCTCCTGCAGTGGATAGACCACGTGTCCCTAGTGAGGTAAGGCGACCTTTCAGAGGCTGCAGAGCGGGCAAAAAACTAAAGGCAAGGCGAAGACGGTTTAAACCTGTAGTTCCGTCCATCATCATGGGGAATGTTCAATCACTGGGAAATAAGTCGGATGAACTGTTAGCATTAATACGGACCCAGAGGGATTACAAGGAATGCAGTTTGATGTGTTTTACTGAAACATGGTTACGCGGCGAGATCCCTGACTCGAGTGTTTCAGTACCAGGATTTCACATGGTCCGGGCTGATAGAGACACTATGAAGAGCGGCAAAAAAAAGGGCGGAGGAGTTATACTCTACATAAACAATGGATGGTGCAACCAGGGGCATGTGACAGTGAGGGAGCGCCATTGTTGTCCGAACATTGAACTGCTAGCTGTTGGCCTCAGACCTTACTATATTCCTAGAGAATTCTCGCTTGTTATTGCAGTAGTGTTGTACATACCACCAACTGCAAACCATGAGGCTGCAGGTGAAGTGCTGTCAGGAGTCATTGCTCGGCTCCAGATGAAACACCCCAACTCGCTTACTGTAATCTCTGGGGATTTTAATTGGGCTAAAATTTCAACTGCTCTACCTAAATTCTATCAATTTGTTAAATGTACAACACGTGACAACATTATTTTGGACTTAAGGTACCTTCACACGAAGCGACGATGCAGCGATAGCGACAACGATGCCGATCGCTGCAGCGTCGCTGTTTGATCGCTGGAGAGCTGTCACACAGACCGCTCTCCAGCGACCAACGATGCCGAGGTCCCCGGGTAACAAGGGTAAACATCGGGTTGCTAAGCGCAGGGCCGCGCTTAGTAACCCGATATTTACCCTGGTTACCAGCGTAAAAGTAAAAAAAACAAACAGTACATACTCACCTGCGCGTCCCCCAGCGTCTGCTTCCTGACACTGACTGAGCTCCGGCCCTAACAGCACAGCGGTGACGTCACCGCTGTGCTTTCACTTTCGGGCCGGCGCTCAGTAAGTGTCAGGAAGCAGACGCTGGGGGACGCGCAGGTGAATATGTACTGTTTTTTTTTTTTACTTTTACGCTGGTAACCAGGGTAAACATCGGGTTACTAAGCGCGGCCCTGCGCTTGGTAACCCGATGTTTACCCTGGTTACCAGTGTAAAACATTGCTGGTATCGTTGCTTTTGCTTTCAAACACAACGATACACGGTGATCGGACGACCAAATAAAGTTCTGGACTTTAATCAGCGACCAGCGACATCACAGCAGGATCCAGATCGCTGCTGCGTGTCAAACTAAACGATATCGCTAGCGAAGACGCTGCAACGTCACGGATCGCTAGCGATATCGTTTCAAAGTCGTTTCGTGTGAAGGTACCTTTACTCTATGCGAATGTCAAGAATGCTTATTCATCATCTACCCTGCCGCCCTTGGGGAAGTCTGATCACAATCTTATACTATTGTCACCAGTCTACCAACCTGTTGTTAGAACACAGCCTGCTACCATTAAAACAGTTAGAATGTGCAGTCCAACAAATGAACAGGCTTTACAGGATTGCTTTCATCTTAGGGTACTGTCACACATTGAAATTTCCATCGCTACGACGTTACGATTCGTGACGTTCTAGCGATATCATTACGATATCGCTGTGTCTGACACGCTACTGCGATCAGACACCCTGCTGAGAATCGTACGTCGTAGCAGATTGTTTGGAACTTTCTTTCGTCGCTTGATGACCCGCTGACATCGCTGGATCGTTGTGTGTGACAGCGATCCAGCGATGTCTTCGCTTGTAACCAGGGTAAACATCGGGTAACTAAGCGCAGGGCCGCGCTTAGTAACCCGATGTTTACCCTGGTTACAAGCGTAAACGTAAAAAAACAAACCGTACATACTCACCCGTCGGTGTCCTTCAGGTCCCTTGCCGTCTGCTTCCTGCTCTGAGTGCCGGCCGGAAAGTGAGAGCAGATCACAGCGGTGCTGCGCTCTGCTCTCACTGTACGGCTGCACTCAGAGCAGGAAGCAGACGGCAAGGGACCTGAAGGACACCGACGGGTGAGTATGTACTGTTTGTTTTTTTACGTTTACGCTGGTAACCAGGGTAAACATCGGGTTACTAAGCGCGGCCCTGCGCTTAGTTACCCGATGTTTACCCTGGTTACCCGGGGACTTCGGCATCGCTCCAGCGCCGTGATTGCAACGTGTGACAGCAGTTATACGACGCTGCGACGTCACGAATCGTGCCGTCGCAGCGATGAAAATTTCAATGTGTGACGGTACCCTTACAGACTGGGATGTGTTGCTTGGGACAATGGACGAGTATACAAATGTTAATGAAGTGGTTGGTAGAGTGACTGACTACATTAACTTCTGCATTGATATGCTGGTGCCGGCTAAAAAGATTAGGTGTATTGCAAACAACAAGCCATGGATAACAAAGGAATTGAAGCATTTGCTCAACAGGAAAAAAAGGCATTTAACCCCTTAAGCCCCGAGGGTGGTTTGCACGTTAATGACCGGGCCAATTTTTACAATTCTGACCACTGTCCCTTTATGAGGTTATAACTCTGGAACGCTTCAACGGATCTTGGCAATTTTGACATTGTTTTCTCGTGAGATATTGTACTTCATGTTAGTGGTAAAATTTATTCGATATAACTTGTGTTTATTTGTGAAAAAAATGGAAATTTGGCAAAACTTTTGAAAATGTCACAATTTTCCAACTTTGAATTTTTATGCCCTTAAATCACAGAGATACGTCACGCAAAATACTTAATAAGTAACATTTTCCACATGTCTACTTTACATCAGCACAATTTTGGAACCAACATTTTTTTTTGTTAGGGAGTTATAAGGGTTAAAAGTTGACCAGCAATTTCTCATTTTTACAACACCATTTTTTTTTAGGGACCACATCTCATTTGAAGTCATTTTGAGGGGTCTATATGATAGAAAATAACCAAGTGTGACACCATTCTAAAAACTGCACCCCTCAAGGTGCTCAAAACCACATTCAAGAAGTTTATTAACCCTTCAGGTGTTTCACAGGAATTTTTGGAATGTTTAAATAAAAATGAACATTTAACTTTTTTTCACACAAAATTTACTTCAGCTCCAATTTGTTTTATTTTACCAAGGTTAACAGGAGAAAATGGATCCCAAAAGATGTTGTACAATTTGTCCTGAGTACGCCGATGCCTCATATTGACCCACCAAGTGCTTCACAGAAGTTTATAATGCAGAGCCGTAAAAATAAAAAATCATATTTTTTCACAAAAATGATCTTTTCGCCCCCAATTTTTTATTTTCCCAAGGGTAAGAGAAGAAATTGGACCCCAAAAATTGTTGTTCAATTTGTTCTGAGTACAACGATACCCCATATGTGGGGGTAAACCACTGTTTAGGCGCATAGCAGAGCTCGGAAGGGAAGGAGCGCCATTTGACTTTTCAATGCAAAATTGACTGGAATTGATATGGGACACCATGTCGCGTTTGGAGAGCCCCTGATGTGCCTAAACATTAAAACCCCCCACAAGTGGCACCATTTTGGAAAGTAGACCCCCTAAGGAACTTATCTTGATGTGATTTGAGAGCTTTGAACCCCTAAGTGTTTCACTACAGTTTATAACGCAGAGCCGTGAAACTAAAAATTCTTTTTTTTTTCAGAAAAATGATTTTTTAGCCCCCAGTTTTATATTTTCACAAGGGTAACAGGATAAATTGGACCCCAAAAGTTGGTGTCCAATTTGTCCTGAGTACGCTGATACCCCATGTGTGGGGGGGAACCACTATTTGGGCGAATGGCAGAGCTCGGAAGGGAAGGAGCGCCATTTGGAATGCAGACTTAGATGGATTGGTCTGCAGGCGTCACGTTGCATTTGCAGAGCCCCTGATGTACCCAAACAGTACAACCCCCCACAAGTGACCCCATATTGGAAACTAGACCTCCAGTGGAACTTATCTAGATGTGTTTTGAGAGCTTTTAACCCCCAAGTGTTTCACTACAGTTTATAAGGCAGAGCCGTGAAACTAAAAATTCTTTTTTTTTTTCAGAAAAATGATTTTTTAGCTCCAGTTTTATATTTTCACAAGGGTAACAGGATAAATTGGACCCCAAAAGTTGTTGTCCAATTTCTCCTGAGTACGCTGATACCCCATATATGGGGGGGAACCACTGTTTGGGCGCATGGCAGAGCTCGGAAGGGAAGGAGCGCCATTTGGAATGCAGACTTAGATGGATTGGTCTGCAAGCGTCATGTTGTATTTGCAGAGCCCCTGATGTACCCAAACAGTATAAAGCCCCCATAAGTGACCCATATTGGAAACTAGACCTCCCAAGGAACTTATCTAGATGTGTTGTGAGAACTTTGAACCCCCAAGTGTTTCACTACAGTTTACAACGCAGTGCCGTGAAAATAAAAAATCCTTTTTTTCACAAAAAAATGATTTTTAGCCCCCCAAATTTTTATTTTCCCAGAGATAACAAGAGAACTTGGACCCCAAAAATTGTTGTCCAATTTGTCCCGAGTACGCTGATGCCCAATATGTTGGGGTAAACCCCTGTTTGGGCGCACGGGAGAGCTCGGAAGGGAAGGAGCACTGTTTTACTTTTTCAACACAGAATTGTCTGGAATTGAGATCGGACGCCATGTCGCGTTTGGAGAGCCCCTGATGTGCCTGAACAGTGGAAACTCCCCTATTCTACCTGAAACTAATCCTAACACACCCCTAACCCTAATCCCAACTGTAACCCTAACCACACCCCTAACCCTGACACATCCCTAATTCTAATCCCAACCCTAATCCCAACCGTAGATGTAATCCAAACCCTAACCCTAACTTTATCCCCAACCCTAACTTTATCCCCAACCCTGACTTTAGTCCCAACCCTATCCCTAACTTTAGCCCCACCCTAACTTTAGCTCCAACCCTAGCCCCCACCCTAACCCTAGCCCTAACCCTAGCCCTAACGCTAGCCCTAACCCTAGCCCTAGCCCTAACCCTAACCCTAGCCCTAACCCTAACCCTAACCCTAACCCTAGCCCTAACCCTAGCCCTAGCCCTAACCCTAGCCCTAACCCTTACTAACCCTAACCTAGCCCTAACTCTAGCCCTAATGGGAAAATGGAAATAAATAAATTTTTTTAATTTTATTATTTTTCCCTAACTAAGGGGGTGATGAAGGGGGTTTGATTTACTTTTATATCGGATATTTATGATTGGCAGCTGTCACACACTAAAAGACGCTTTTTATGGCAGAAAAGTTTTTGCGTCTCCACATTTTGAGACCTATAATTTTTCCGTATTTTGGTCCACAGAGTCATGTGAGGTCTTGTTTTTGCGGGACGAGTTGACATTTTTATTGGTAACATTTTCGGACATGTGACAGTTTTTGATCACTTTTTATTCTGATTTTTGTGAGGCAGAATGACCAAAAACCAGCTATTCATGAATTTCTTTTGGGGGAGGCGTTTATACCGTTCCACGTTTGGTAAAATTGATAAAGTAGTTTTATTCATCGGGTCAGTACGATTACAGTGATATCTCATTAATATCATTTTTTTATGTTTTGGCGCTTTTATACGATAAAAGCTATTTTATAGAAAAATTAATTATTTTGGCATCGCTTTATTCTGAGGACTATAACTTTTTTATTTTTTTGGTTATGATGCTATATGGCAGCTCGTTTTTTGCGGGACAAGATGACATTTTCAGTGGTACCATGGTTATTTATATCCGTCTTTTTGATCGCGTGTTATTTCACTTTATGTTCTGCGGTATGATAATGAAGCGTTGTTTTTTGGCTCGTTTTTTTTTTTTTTTCTTCGGTGTTCACTGAAGGGGTTAACTAGTGGGACAGTTTTATAGGTTGGCTCGTTATGGACGCGGCAATACTAAATATGTGTACTTTTATTGTTTTTTTGTTTTTTTTTAGATAAAGAAATGTATTTATGGGAATAATATATATTTTTTTTCTTCTTTATTTAGGAATTTTTTTATTTATTTTTTTTACACATGTGGAAATTTTTTTTTTTACTTTTTTACTTTGTCCCAGTGGGGGACATCACAGATCGCCGATCTGATAGTTTGCATAGCACTCTATCAGATCGGCGCTCTCACTCACATCGCTGCAGGCTGCAGCTTTCATCTGCAGCCTGCTCTGGACCCGGAAGTACTCCCTGCAGGACTCGGATGCAGCCCCGCGGCCATTTTGGATCCGGGGCCTGCAGGGAGGAGACGCTCGGTACAAGGTGAGTACATTCCCTTGTACCGATCGTCTCAGGGAAGCACGCAGGGAGCCCCCTCCCTGCGCGATGCTTCCCTGTACCTCCGGTACACCGCGATCATGTTAGATCGCGGTGTGCCAGGGGTTAATGTGCCGGGGGCGGTCCGTGACCGCTCCTGCCACATAGTGCCGGATGTCAGCTGCGATAGGCAGCTGACACCCGGCCGCGATCGGCCGCACTCCCCCCGTGAGCGCGGCCGATCGGCTATGACGTACTATCCCGTCACTGGGAATTAAGTCCCAGGTCACCTTGACGGGATAGTACGTCATATGGGATTAAGGGGTTAAATTAGGCGACAAAGAGGAAATTAAAATAATACAGCATGAATTGAAGTATAAAATAAAGGAGGCCCAGAAAGCCTTCAGAATTAAACTTGAAAAGAAACTGTCCCACAATAATACCAGGGAGGTTTGGTCAGGAATGAAATTACTGACTGGGCTTAGGGTAAGGCCTGATCACGGGGGAGGAAAACTGGACAAGGCTAATGAGATGAACGAGTATTTCAATAGGTTTAGCAGTACATGTGCACTGCCAACTGGAAGTGGAGGGGAATTGGGTGCAAATTCTGCAACATCGATATTGGAGGAGGAGCAGACTAATTTTAGAGTATCCGAAAATGATGTGAGGAGGCAGTTTAAGTCACTTAACATTGGTAAAGCTGCTGGACCTGATGGACTCAGCTCACGTGTCCTTAAAGTTTGTGCAGACCAGCTGTGTACTGTCTTAACACTCCTATTTAATGGAAGTCTACAAACACAGAGGGTACCTGTGTTATGGAAAACTTCCTGTCTGGTGCCGGTACCCAAGACTACTTCTCCTGCAACCCTAAATGACTATCATCCTGTAGCCTTAACATCTCACGCTATGAAGGCCTTGGAAAGATTAGTGCTTGCTCACTTAAGACCAAGGGTCAATGCTTTTATCGATCCCCTTCAGTTTGCTTACCGACATAGATTGGGGGTGGATGATGCTATTCTTTCTCTGTTACATAGTGTACATTCATTTCTGGAGACTGACGGAACCATGGTGCGAGCGATGTTCTTTGATTTCTCGAGTGCATTTAATTCCCTGCAGCCACCTTTACTACACAAAAAGATGACTGATATGAAGGTGGAGGTGGGGATGAGAAATTGGATAACTGACTACCTATCAGATCAGCCACAGTTTGTACAGATGGGACCAGTTGTGTCAAGCAGATTATTGAGCAGTGTAGGTGCCCCCCAGGGAACGGTGCTTGCACCCTTTCTATTCACACTGTATACATCGGACTTTCAGTATAAATCTGATCTTTGCCACCTTCAAAAATTTTCGGATGACTCCGTGGTTGTGGGATGTATTAGGGGAGATTGGGGGGATGAGGAATATAGAAGGGTGGTGTCGAATTTCGTGGATTGGTGCAATGGTAACTATCTACAACTAAATGTTAAGAAAACCAAGGAGTTGGTGGCCAACTATAGCAGGATTAAGTTGGAATGCTTACCGATCACTATTGCTGGTTAGGAGGTAGAGCAGGTGGAGAGTTATAAATATTTGGGGGTCCATTTGGATAGCAAACTGGACTGGAGATGCCACTCAGAGACTGTCTACAAGAAGGGGATGAGCAGATTGTATTTCCTAAGGAAACTGAGGTCTTTTAATGTGTGCAGCAAAATGTTAGAAATGTGCTACCAGTCTGTGGTGGCAAGTGCCATCTTTTTTGCAATCATATGCTGGGGTAATAGTGTGCGGGCCTCTGATGCTAATAAGCTGAATAAGCTTATCAAAAAGGCAAGCTCTGCTGTCGGCTGCAATCTGGACTCTCTTGAGGAGGTAGTTGTAGAGAAGAACTCTGAGAAAGTGTAGGGCAATTATGAACAATAATGCACATCCATTATATGAGCTATTCATGAGACAGAAGAGCACCTTCAGTAACCGGCTAATACTTCTGAGGTGTAAGAAGGAAAAATTTAGGAAATCGTTTGTGCCAACTGCTATGGGGATGTACAACAATAACATTAGGGTTAAATCATAAAGGGGATTGTCTACTTTATTTCTTCTACTTTTCAGTTCACCCGCTGTGTATGTCCTATTCTAATGTATAAAGTCCTTCTGTCAACAAACTGTCATGTCAATTAAGTAATTCATTTTATGATTCTTATGATGTAAGTTGTGCTGCTGTGATACCATAATTTCCCACGGGATCAATAAAGTGTATCGTATCGTATCGTATCATATCGTTAGGAAAAGGAAATACTCATCCTCTCATCCGCGTACACAGGGTTTGAATGCCCACATTGCTAGACTAATCTCGTTAGAGATGATGCCCTACCGGTTGGTTGAAAGCAAAGCTTTCAAAGCCCTGATGGTATACGCAGTGCCACGCTATGACCTACCCAGTCGACACTTCTTTGCAAGAAAAGCCATCCCAGCCCTCCACGAGCATGTCAAAGACTGCATTGTCCATGCACTCAGGCAATCTGTCAGTAGAAAGGTGCACCTCACAACAGATGCATGGACCAGTAGGCATGGTCAGGGACGTTACGTGTCCATCACAGCACACTGGGTTAATGTGCTGGATGCAGGGTCCACAGGGGACAGCCATAGTGGGACATTTCTGCCTAGCCCACGGTCTAGGAAACAGTTGGCTGTAGGCGTTCGCCACCCCTCCTCCTCCTCCAGCAGAAGCGAGAGCTCGTCCACAGACCACAGTCGCACGACCACTCCATCCGCAGCTGCCAGTGTTGCACACGAGGTGTCCCATTATGGAACAGCTAGTGGTAATCGTCAGCAGGCTGTGTTGGAAATGAAGTGTTTGGGTGACAACAGACACACCGCAGAAGTTCTGGCCGAGGTCTTGCAGCAAGAAACTCAGTCATGGCTGGGCAGTGTACATCTAGAGGCAGGCAAGGTAGTCAGTGATAACGGAAGGAATTTTATGGCCACCATAGCCCTTTCACAACTGAAACACATTCCTTGCCTGGCTCACACCTTGAACCTGGTGGTGCAGTGCTTCCTGAAAAGTTATCCGGGGTTATCCGCCCTTCTCCTGAAGGTGCAAAGACTTTGCTCGCACATCCGCCATTCGCCCGTACACTCCAGCCATATGCAGAACCATCAGCGATCTTTGAAGCTTCCCCAGCACCGCCTAATAATCGACGTTGCAACAAGGTGGAACTCCACACTGCACATGCTTCAGAGGCTGTGCGAACAGAGGCGTGCTGTTATGTATTTGTGGGAGGATACACATACACGGGTCGGCAGTTGGATGGCAGACATGGAGTTGTCAGGTGTGCAGTGGTTGAAGCTACAAGACCTGTGTCAAGTCCTTCAGTGTTTTGAGGAATGCACACACCTGGTTAGTGCAGACGACGCCATCATAAGCATGAGCATCCCCCTAATGCGTCTTCTGATACAAAGTTTGATGCACATAAAGGAGCAGGCGTCTGCAGCCGAGGACGAGGGAAGCCTTGATGACAGTCAGCCATTGTCTGCTCAGGGAAGTCTCCTGGACAAGGTGGAGGATGAAGAGGAGGAGGATGAGGAGGATGATGGGGATGAATAACTATGGGAGGAGGAAGCTTCTCAGGGAGCAATAGAAACTGGTGGCGTTGCAAGGTCAGGTACAGGGTTTTTGAGGGAGACAAGTGATGTTGATTTGCCAGAAAGTGCTCCTCAACCCAGCACAAGCAGTGAATTGACACCTGGAACATTGGCCCACATGGCGGATTATGCCTTGCGTATCCTAAAAAGGGACCCCCGCATTATCAAAATGATGACCGATGACGATTACTGGTTGGCCTGCCTCCTGGATCCACGCTATAAAGGGAAATTGCAAAATATCATGCCAAATGAGAACCTTGAGCAAATATTGGCTACCAAACAAGCAACTCTTGTAGAACGCTTGGTTGATGCATTCCCAGTACACAGCGGCGGTGATGGTTCTCACACTAGCTGCAGGGTGCCACATGGCAGAGGTGTTAGAGGTGCACAAATCAGAAGTGGCGTTGGACAGAGGGGTTTTATGACCAGGTTGTGGAGTGATTTCGCAATGACCGCAGACACGACAGGTACTGTGGCATCCATTCAAAGTGACTGGAGACAACATTTGTCCAGTATGGTTACTAACTATTTTTCCTCCCTTATAGATGTTCTCCCTCACACGTCATTCCCATTTGAATACTGGGCATCCAAAATAGACACCTGGCCTGAATTGGCAGAATATGCTTTGGAGTGGCCCCCAGACGCAGGGCAGCGGGGTACTCGGTATCGGGTCCCTCGGTCTCGATTCTAGGGGTGTCACGGTGGCCCGACCCGGTCCGTGGCCCTGCTAAGGGGCACCCAAATAAAGGTGTAGGTGAGAGTTTGTCAAGTGTTCGTGACGCAACCTGTGGTATTCGGTCAGGGTGACCGATGCTGCTAGGGGTCCGCTGGGGTGATGGAATGGCAGCTAGATGTTGTAACTTACCACAGGTGAAGTATGTCCCCAGGGCTTCCCTTGATGAGTAGATAGTAATGGTGTAGGTCGCAGTAAATGATGAGGACACAGGGTTGCAGTCTCTTTACCTCTTTACTGAAGGCTTCGGCATCCGCAATCCAGAGCACTGCTAACAGGGCTGGCTGAGACCGGCCGGTCCGAAGGCACATCCAGAGTTCCCTTTGCAGGTGGAAATCAGTAGCCTTCCTATTAGCGCCTGTGTGTTGTAGTACCTCCCTGCTGAGCACCACCGGATAGTCCTCACAACTGTCGTGTATGTTTCTGTTCTTTCTCTCCATCCCCCAGATGGTTTGGATAGGACGCACCCGTATGACGGGGTAGGCCTGGAGTTATTTTATAGGGACCCTAGAGACGCCCCTCTCCCACAACTGCCTCCATTGTCTTCATTAGGTCTAAAGGTGAGACAGCCAACCTAGAGTTAACTGCCCTTCAAAGCAATGCGTAGAGCCTATTACTTCCTCGGCGTTCCGGCCGCCGGCTACGTGCCTCAGAAGGATGTTGCCAATCTTGGGGCACGACTCCTCCTGGTTCTATCTCCTTTGTGCTGTGATCTCGTTTCTCACTTCTCCACAATATACTTCGCTTCGTGTCATTTCTTAGGATGCCGCTGCAATGAGGTGCAGGCACGGCTCCGTAACGATCTGTCTCGTGCTAGGCCACTGTCAGGATCCCACCCCTGACAGGGACCTCCCTGAGTCTTCCCAATCAACTCTCTCTCTCACTAGATATTACCTGACCTGGGCAAAACCCAGTCAGTTTCTCTCTAACTTCCTATCTGACTCCCAGTTTTACCAGAGTGTGAGGAGTGGCCTAATACATAGAACCTTTTGCTCCCCCTGGTGGCCGGAGTGTGAAGTGTAGTGTGTGACTGTGATACCTGGTCAGGTGAACTCTTTTAGTACCATCAGACGTATCATCACTCCCCCTTGTGGCAGAGCGACAATACTGCAACGACCAGGACTCTGGGGCGCTGCAGCTTTACAGGAGCTTGCTTGCCCAGCTGCTAGTGTGCTATCAGAAAGAGTATTCAGTGCTGCTGGTTCAATACTGACCGAACAAAGGACTCATCTGGCTACCAAAAATGTTGATGATCTAACCTTCATTAAAATGAACCAATCATGGATTTCTAATTATTTTGCCCCACCTTTCCCTGCTGACACCTAGCTTTCCTGTAAAAAGGTCTTGCTTTTGGACTCGTCTTACTGACTGCTCCAATTTCTCCATTTGCAGCTGCTGTATGTCCACCATAGGCCATTTTTACACCTCCCTAAATGGGCTGACTCCCCCCATATGGCCGTGGTCACCACTTGGCGCAAGCACCCGTGCGAGTGCCGTTTGGCTGAACAGGTGGGTGTGCCCACTTTTGGGCGACGGCACTGGCACAGGGTCCCTCATAGTACAATGAAGTGTCTCTGGCGGTGGCCAACGTCAGACACACCATCGTAACATGAGGGGCCCTGGGCCAGTACCGCCGCCCACGAGAGAGTGTTCCCCCCAGCTCAAACAGTGCTCTACCACTTGCAAAATTACCTCTCACTGCTCCACCACTGTTTAGTATGTGCTCTTAAATCCTTCAATGGCACTACCACTACCGATTTGTTGACATGATTGATGCTAGTAAAAATATTCAGGGGCCCTGTCATACATTTACAACAGTTAATACTTTGCGCCAACTACCACAGTCTGCAAGTCAGCAGAGGAGCCCACCCCTGTACCTAGGTATGCCACCTGTTTATTTGTGAATTTTTTTTTGCCAGACATTAACCTCACTTTATTTTTTTGGCCTACTAACTGTGTCAGACACTCCTTACAGTTGTCCTCCACTGAACAAAGCTAGGCCGCCTGCGTACTCCTTTAACCTAATTTTAACTGCATTTTGCCTATTACTTTTTTGGCCCTACTAACTGTGTCTGCCCCTCGGTGCAATCGTCCTCAGCTGAACACACCAATGCTGCCTGTGTACCCCTGTAACCTATTTAAACCTGCATAGAGCCTACTTTTTTATTTTAGGCCTTGTAAGTCTGTCTGCGGTCCCTCCTTGCAATCGTCCTCCGCTGACAACACCAATGCTGCCTGTGTACCCCTGTAACCTATTTGAACCTGCATAGAGCCTACTTTTTTATTTTAGGCCTAGTAAGTCTGCGCCACTCCTTCCAATCGTCCTCCGCTGACCACACCAATGCTGCCTGTGTACCCCTGTAACCTATTTAAACCTGCATAGACCCTACTTTTTTATTTTAGGCCTAGTAAGTCTGTCTGCGGTCCCCCCTTGCAATCGTCCTCCGCTGACCACACCAATGCTGCCTGTGTACCCCTGTAACCTATTTAAACCTGCATAGAGCCTACTTTTTTATTTTAGGCCTAGTAAGTCTGTCTGCGGTCCCTCCTTGCAATCGTCCTCCGCTGACCACACCAATGCTGCCTGTGTACCCCTGTAACCTATTTAAACCTGCATAGAGCCTACTTTTTTATTTTAGGCCTAGTAAGTCTGTGCCACTCCTTCCATTCGTCCTCCGCTGACCACACCAATGCTGCCTGTGTACCCCTGTAACCTATTTAAACCTGCATAGAGCCTACTTTTTTATTTTAGGCCTAGTAAGTCTGTCTGCGGTCCCTCCTTGCAATCGTCCTCCGCTGACCACACCAATGCTGCCTGTGTACCCCTGTAACTTATTTAAACCTGAATAGAGCCTACTTTTTTATTTTAGGCCTAGTAAGTCTGCGCCACTTCTTCCAATCGTCCTCCGCTGACCACACCAATGCTGCCTGTGTACCCCTGTAATCTATTTAGACCTGCATAGAGCCTACTTTTTTATTTTAGGCCTAGTAAGTCTGTCTGCGGTCCCCCCTTGCAATCGTCCTCCGCTGACCACACCAATGCTGCCTGTGTACCCCTGTAACCTTTTTTAAACTGCATTGAGCCAACTTTTTTGTTTAAAAACGTGTGTTTTTACCTGTGTCTACTACCTGTGTCTGTCTGCGCCACTCAATACAGCTGTCCTCCTCTGAAAAAAGCTGAGCTTCAATTGTCAGGTTTTCAACCTATAGGAATTTGAAAACTGCATTGGGGCTACTAGTTGGTTTGGGCCTACTAACGGTGTCTGCCGCTCCTTTAATATTGTCCTCCACTGAACAAAGCTGAGCTTTAACCTTCAGGCTTTTGGCCAATATCAGATTTTAAACTGCATTTGGCCTACTAGTTTGGTTGGGGCCTACTAACGGTGTCTGCCACTCCTTGGCGTTCTCCTGTTTTTTTTCCCTGAGCTTCAATCTTCAGGCTTTCGGACTATATCAGATTTTAAAATGCATTTGGCCTACTAGTTTGGTTGGGCCCTACTAACGGTGTCTGCCGCTCCATGCTTGTCTCCTCCACTGAATATAGCTGAGCTTCAATCTTCAGGCTTTCGGACTATATCAGATTTTGAACTGCATTTGGCCTACTAGTTTGGTTGGGGCCTAATAACGGTGTCTGCCGCTCCGTGGTGTTCTCCTGTTTTTTTTTTCCTGAGCTTCAATCTTCAGGCTTTCGGCCTATATCAGATTTTAAAATGCATTTGGCCTACTAGTTTGGTTGGGGCCTACTAACGGTGTCTGCCGCTCCGTGGTGTTCTCCTGTTTTTTTTTCCTGAGCTTCAATCTTCAGGCTTTTGGCCTATATCAGATTTTAAAATGCATTTGGCCTACTAGTTTGGTTGGGGTCTACTAACGGTGTCTGCCGCTCCGTGATGTTCTCCTGGGTTTTTTTCGTGAGCTTCAATCTTCAGGCTTTCGGCCTATATCAGATTTTAAAATGCATTTGGCCTACTAGATGGGTTGGGCCCTACTAACGGTGTCTGCTGCTCCTTGCTTGTCTCCTCCAGTGAATATAGCTGAGCTTCAATCTTCAGGCTTTCGGAATATATCAGATTTTAAACTGCATTTGGCCTCCTAGTTTGGTTGGGCCCTATTAACGGTGTCTGCCTCTCCTTGGTGTTCTCCACTGAACAGAGCTGAGCTTTAATCTTCAGGTTTTCGCCCTATATTTTTAATATGAAACTGCATTTGGGATACTAGTTTGGTTGGGGCCTACTAACGGTGTCTGCCGCTCCTTGGTGTTCTCCTGTTTTTTTTTCCTGAGCTTCAATCTTCATGCTTTCGGCCTATATTTTTAAGATGAAACTGCATTTGGGATACTAGTTTGGTTGGGCCTACTAACGGTGTCTGACGCTCCTAGGTGTTCTCCTCCACTGAACAAAGCAGTGCCGCCTGTTTACTCCTGTTAACAATTTTGAACTTTATTTGGCCCACTTTATTATTTGGGCCTACTAACTGTGTCTGCCTCTTATTACAGTTGTCCTCCACTGAACAAAGCAATGCCGCCTGGTTAGTCCTGTTACCAATTTTGAACTGCATTTTGCCCACTTTATTATTTGGGCCTATATCTGTGTTTCCTCCTCATCCTGCCCATTGCCCAGCCAGTGCTACATGAGTCTGCTGGTACATTGACCCAGACCACTACATTCCCCTTGCACTCTACACAGCCAGAATCTGACACTGCTGAAATTCAGGTTCCCCTTCCCGCATACTATACCACCTTACACGGGGAAAAAGAGGAAGGCGCAGATGAAAGTGCAGGTTCCTTCATCAGGTGGGGAGGGCATACTCGTTGGTGACGTCACTGTCACAGGGCCCCTCATAGTATGCAAAAGTGTCTCTGCTGGTGGGAGGCGCCTCCGCCGTCAAACACTACGCTGTACTTTGAGGGGCCCTGTGCCAGTGCCAAGGCGAACGAGTGTGCCCCCCTGCTTGCTCAGGATCACAGCACTTGCAAAGTTGAAATACTGACCTCTCTCTGCTCCACCACCGTGACGTAGTCCGCATTTCCTGGGCCCACGGATAACTTGAGCCAGCCCTACCCCCCTCAACTTTAGCCAAATGTCCCCCAATTTTCAATGCCTAACTATTATTATAAGGTAAATTAAGATTCACAAGCTTAAGTGACATGAATTGATGTTTTTGACATTAAAATGGGCACTGTAGGTGTTTTCCTGTCCTCCACTCACTGCCGACTTTGCTCCCCATTGACTTACATTGGGTTTCGTGTTTCGGTCGATCCCCGAATTTGCTCGATAATCGGCCGATTTCACTCGACTCGACTTTTGACAAAGTCGGGTTTCGCGAAACCCGCCTCGATCCTAAAAAAGTCAAAGTCGTTCAACCCTAGGTAGCACTTTACATTGTCCAGTGCTGTGTGCAGTGGCACTCCTGTCTCTTTCCCTTCAGAAGGCTGCTTCCATGTAAAATGAGGTTTGTACATGTTCCTGACATGGGTTTCAGGCCTTCCAGACTAGCCATAATACAGGTTCTCGCTTGCATACACTGAATTCAGAATTTAATTCTAATGCTTTTGGTGTCTGGTAGAATCCAATTTACTGACATTGAACATACAGCTCCCCCAACTCCTGTATTATATTCACCTTACAGCGGCTTCACCCGCTAGGACAATGGCTACATTGGGATCTGGTGGCCAAAATAAACTGCGGAGCTCACAAAATTCAGGTTTCACAGCACCTGCTGGCCCTCTGAAAATGTCAAGTGAGGGCCGCATAATGACATGGTGGTGGCGGCAGGCGAAGCCCAAAATTTGAATGGGCATGTTTTAGCTGGCATTGTAAAGGGATGGGGAATATGTATTCCACTATCTAGCTAACAATTTTGAATGAGGGAGGGACCTTTCAAATATAGGTGTGAAAGCCATCATAAAAGTAAAAGGAAAAACTAAAGCCAAAATGTTCAGTGTGAACACATGCTAAAGGTTAAGTATAATTTTTTTTTTTTTTTAATTTTAGTTTTGCATTATATACTGTACATGTAATTATGAAGGAAATATGTTTGTTAGCATTTTTCCCTTTAAAAAAAAATATTAGGTTTTATTTGATAGGTCTATTTATAAATCCGATTTTACACAGAACCAAAAATAAAGGCACATGAAGTGTATACAAAACAATAATAAAGTTTTTTTCAAATCAGTAGCGTAGCTAGAGGAGGGGCAGAGGGTGTGGGGGCAGCGCGCTGATACAGTTACTTTCTGCCGCAGAGCAGGGAGAATCGATCTCCTTGCTATGCCACCGGCTGCTATGGGGCCCCTGAGCAGGCGGGGGGCCCAGTGCCAGCAGTGGGCCCCCTGCCTGTCATCGCAGGGTCAGGTGTACTGGCATTTAGCCCATACAGGTGACCACAATGATGAGGGAAGGAGCATTGCGCTGTGCTCCTTCCCCCATCATCCCCCTGTCAGCATCTGATGTCGGCGACGCTGACAGGAGGTGCGATGAGTCACTGCCCGGTGCCGAGATGAGCGGGAGCTCAGAGCAGTGCAGGAACCAGGAAGAAGAGAGGAGAGTATTTATTTATTTTTTTAAGGGGTGCTGCCTTAAATTACAGAATCTGCCTATGGGGGCTGCCTAATACTACAGGGTCTGTGTAATACTACAGGGTCTGCCTATGGGGGGTATGCCTAATGCTACAGGGTCTGCCTATGGGGGGTCTGCATTATACTACAGGGTCTGTCTTTGTGGGGTCTGCATTATACTACAGGGTCTACCTATGGGAGGGGGTCTGCCTAATACTACAGGATCTGCCTATGGGGTCTGCCTATTATTTCAGGGTCTGCCTATGGGGGTCTGCCTTATACTACAGGGTCTGCCTATGGGGGGTCTGCCTAATACTACAGGGTCTGCCTATGGGGGTCTGCCTAATGCTACAGGGTCTGCCTAAGGGGGATCTGCCTTATACTACATGGTCTGCCTTTGGGGGGTCTGCATTATACTACAGGTTCTGCCTATGGGGGTCTGCCTTATACTACAGGGTCTGCCTGTGGGGGTGCTGCCTTATACTACAAAGTCTGCCTATGGAGGTGCTGTCTTATACTACAGGGTCTGCCTATAGGGGTGCTGCCTATTAGTACAGGGTATGCTTATAGGGGTGCTGCTTTATACTATAGGGTCTGCCTTTAGGGGTGCTGCCTTATAATACTGGGTCTGCCTATAGGGGGTGCTGCTTTATACTACAGGGTCTGCCTGCGGGTGATACCCTATACTACAGGGTCTGCCTATAGGGTGCTGCCTTGTGCTAAAGAGTCTGCCTATGGGGGGTGCATTATACAATATAGAGTAGGCCTATGGGGAGTGCATTATACTATATTGAGGACTATCTGGTGCATTATACTATATTGATGATGATCTGGTGCATTATACTATATGGAGGCTATCTAGAGGGGCATCATTCAGTGTGTGGATTACAGTGTTGGAGCCATCAGTTTGGAGGCTACTAAGGGGTCAGTATACTGTGTATAAGAGAGCATCATGCTGTGTATAGGAGAGCTGTAAAGAGGCAGACTCGGGACATTATAAAATGTAAAGTGGGCACTTATTGTTATAGGGGAACTCAGGTTACTGTGACTATCAAAGGGGCACACGACAATATTACTTTCTAGGGGGCAAAATATGGGCACTTTTTTCTAGGGCACTTGCACCTGGCATTGCTATACTATAGAGGGGTGCCTTTGAATTTAGAGGGCACAGAGAACCACACAGCAGGGGCAGTAATAGGGACACATACGGCAGCAGTGGCTCAGTATTGGGGTATCAGGTGCAGTAATAGGGTCACATACGGCAGCAGCGGCTCAGTATTGGGGTATCAGGTGCAGTAATAGGGTCACATACAGCAGCAGCGGCTCAGTAGTGGGGTATCAGGGGCACTAATAGGGACACATACAGCAGCAGCGGCACAGTATCGGGGTATCAGGGGCAGTAATAGGGACACATGGCAGCAGCGGCTCAGTATTGGGGTATCAGGGGCAGTAATAGGGACACATATGGCAGCAGCGGCTCAGTATTGGGGTATCAGCAGGATGAGGAGTTTGTGCAGGTTGGGAATAGATGGTGATGGGGCTGGAATATGAGAAGTGAAATGTGTCTTTGTTGTATTCTCTGCAGCCGAGTCCTGGCTGGAAGTAGTTGTCATGTCGGTCTGGTCCAGATAGAAAAGACGGGAAAAGTGATGACTCCATCATAAAGAACATCAGCGGTAAGTCATTATCTGTAACTGTGCTGTGATCTCTTATATGTTCTGTAGGGCTGGTATCTACCACTGACCGTATGGCGGTAATATCCATGTTAGTCTTTATATAGAGATTATCTTCAGTAATAGCGCAGCCATCTGCTGATGTTCTCCTCCACTATTAGGGTGCGTCACCGAGTTGTAATCAAGGTTACCTGGTTAGGGGCCCACTCAGAAGCTTCGCACCCCCTGAGCCAAAACCCTAGCTACGCCTCTGTTTCAAATAAATATCCATAAAATAGTTAAAGTATGTAATGGATGCCTCAAAAAACGACCAAAGACAAATAACAGAATGACACACTCATTCACATGAAGGTATATCTCCTAAGTAGATATCGTTATCACATAAGTAATCGTAGAAGCAGGCACATCAATCTAACCTGATATGGGTCAAAATACAATTTTCAATGATTAGATGGTTCAACCTCTTAAACAATCAACTAATACTAGTTACCATCCACGAACATGATATAATAAAGTGTCTATGTGCATAGTGCTATTTTGTTTAATCTCAAATAAGGTGCATGGGATCACATCATATTGCCACACAGGTAATATGATGTGATCCCATGCACCTTATTTGAGATTAAACAAAGTAGCACTATGTACATACTGGACTTGTACTTTAGGTGTACCTGTACTTTAGGTTTCAGGAGGGAGTTTAAGGTGTCAAAAAGTCGTTTTGGGTTGTTGGATAGTAGAGGGATGTGGGTGGTGAAGTAGGATTGTTTGGCCAGATGAAGGGCAGAGTTATAGGTTTTGAGCATGAACTTATAGTGGATGAATTCTTCTGCTAAGAGATTTTGTCCACTGCCAATCTGCACACCTTTTGCAGCGCTGAAGAAAGCGTGTTTGCATTGTGTGCCAGGGCTGCCATTGTCTGTGTTGGGTCTTTCTGCGTGTAGAAGGTTTTGCTTCATCTAGGGCATTCTTCAGTGTATTATTGAAGTGTGACAATGCTAAGTCTGGACAGGAGAGGGAGGAGATGAGGCTAAAGATGTGTGGAGGTTGCCCATAAGCTGCTTGGTGTTAATGGTACGTGTATTCCGATAAGTGTGGTAAGTGGGGGTGTCCCGGGTGAGGAGACAATTGAGTGGCAGGCGGACTAGGGGAAGCCAGCTCCATCATGAATACAAGGACTCTTGGCTCTTGCATGGCTCGTCTCACAATACTTTGAATAAACTATGATTTTATTAAAATCACTGCTATAATTAAGGTCTAATTAATTTATGTTGTCATTGTTTTTCAGATCAGGCAGCATAAACATAGTGGGAAATCACTTATTAAAAACTATTGTTCAGAATTGTTTTATGCTGTACCTTCACGGAAAAGCTTCACTTTAGAGAGAACTGTATATATTTAACATATATACAGTACAGACCAAAAGTTTAGACACACCTTCTCATTTAAAGATTTTTCTGTATTTTCATGACTATGAAAATAGTACATTCACACTGAAGGCATCAAAACTATGAATTAACACATGTGGAATTATATACTTAACAAAAAAGTGTGAAACAACTGAAATTATGTCTTATATTCTAGGTCATTCAAAGTAGCCACCTTTTGCTTTGATGACTGCTTTGAACACTCTTGGCATTCTCTTAATAAGCTTCAAGAGTTAGTCACCGGGAATGGTCTTCCAACAATCTTGAAGGAGTTCCCAGAGATGCTTAGTACTTGTTGGCCCTTTTGCCTTTACTCTGCGGTCCAGCTCACCCCAAACTATCTCAATTGGGTTAGGTCTGGTGACTGTGGAGGCCAGATCATCTGGCGTAGCAACCCATCACTCTCCTTCTTGGTAAAATAGCCCTTACACAGCCAGGAGGTGTGTTTGGGGTCATTGTCCTGTTGAAAAATAAATGATGGTCCAACTAAACGCAAACCGGATGGAATAGCATGCTGTGGTAGCCATGCTGGTTCAGTATGCCTTCAATTTTTAATAAATCCCCAACAGTGCCACCAGCAAAGCACCCCACACCATCACACCTCCTCCTCCTCCATGCTTCACGGTGGGAACCAGGCATGTAGAGTCCATCCGTTCACCTTTTCTGAGTCACACAAAGACATGGTGTTTGGAACCAAAGATCTCAAATTTGGACTCATCAGGCCAAAGCACAGATTTG
This sequence comes from Ranitomeya variabilis, assembly GCF_051348905.1. Taxonomy (NCBI): domain Eukaryota; kingdom Metazoa; phylum Chordata; class Amphibia; order Anura; family Dendrobatidae; genus Ranitomeya; species Ranitomeya variabilis. Next base: position 176,644,446 of record NC_135237.1, read on the forward strand.
CACTGGTCTAATGTCCATTCCTTGTGTTCTTTAGCCCAAACAAGTCTCTTCTGCTTGTTGCCTGTCCTTTGCAGTGGTTTCCTAGCAGCTATTTTACCATGAAGGCCTGCTGCACAAAGTCTCCTCTTAACAGTTGTTGTAGAGATGAGTCTGCTGCTAGAACGCTGTGTGGCATTGATCTGGTCTCTAATGTGAGCTGCTGTTAACCTGCAATTTCTGAGGCTGGTGACTCGGATAAACTTATCCTCAGAAGCTGAGGTGACTCTTGGTCTTCCTTTCCTGGGGCGGTCCTCATGTGAGCCAATTTCTTTGTAGCGCTTGATGGTTGTTGCCACTGCACTTGGGGACACTTTCAAAGTTTTCCCAATTTTTCAGACTGGCTGACCATCATTTCTTAAAGTAATGATGGACACTCATTTTCTTCACTTAGCTGCTTTTTTCTTGCCATAATACAAATTCTAACAGTCTATTCAGTAGGACTATCAGCTGTATATTCACAAGACTTCTGCACAGCACAACTGATGGTCCCAGCACCATTTATAAGGCAAGAAATCCCACTTATTGAACCTGACAGGGCACACCTGTGAAGTGAAAACCATTCCCGGTTACTACCTCTTGAAGCTCATCAAGAGAATGTCAAGAGTGTGCAAAGCAGTCATCAAAGCAAAAGGTGGCTACTTTGAAGAACCTAGAATATAAGACATAATTTCAGTTGTTTCACATTTTTTTGTTAAGTATATAATTCCACGTGTTAACTCATGGTTTTGATGCCTTCAGTGTGAATGCCCAAAATCTTTAAATGAGAAGGTGTGTACAAAATTTTGGTCTATACTGATTTTATATATATATATATATATATATATATATATATATATATATATATATATATATATATATATATATATATATATATATATATACACTCACCGGCCACTTTATTAGGTACACCTGTCCAACTTCTTGTTAACACTTAATTTCTAATCAGCCAATCACATGGCGGCAACTCAGTGCATTTAGGCATGTAGACATGGTCAAGACAATCTCCTGCAGTTCAAACCGAGCATCAGTATGGGGAAGAAAGGTGATTTGAGTGCCTTTGAACGTGGCATGGTTGTTGGTGCCAGAAGGGCTGGTCTGAGTATTTCAGAAACTGCTGATCTACTGGGATTTTCACGCACAACCATCTCTAGGGTTTACAGAGAATGGTCCGAAAAAGAAAAAAAATCCAGTGAGCGGCAGTTCTGTGGGCGGAAATGCCTTGTTGATGCCAGAGGTCAGAGGAGAATGGGCAGACTGGTTCGAGCTGATAGAAATGCAACAGTGACTCAAATCGCCACCCGTTACAACCAAGGTAGGCCTAAGAGCATCTCTGAACGCACAGTGCGTCGAACTTTGAGGCAGATGGGCTACAGCAGCAGAAGACCACACCGGGTACCACTCCTTTCAGCTAAGAACAGGAAACTGAGGCTACAATTTGTACAAGCTCATCGAAATTGGACAGTAGAAGATTGGAAAAACGTTGCTTGGTCTGATGAGTCTCGATTTCTGCTGCGACATTCGGATGGTAGGGTCAGAATTTGGCGTAAACAACATGAAAGCATGGATCCATCCTGCCTTGTATGGAGCATTTTTGGGATGTGCAGCCGACAAATCTGCGGCAACTGTGTGATGCCATCATGTCAATATGGACCAAAATCTCTGAGGAATGCTTCCAGCACCTTGTTGAATCTATGCCACGAAGAATTGAGGCAGTTCTGAAGGCAAAAGGGGGTCCAACCCGTTACTAGCATGGTGTACCTAATAAAGTGGCCGGTGAGTGTATATATATATATATATATATATATATATATATATATATATATATATATATATATATATATATATATATATATATATATATATACACACACACACACAGTGGGGCAAAAAAGTATTTAGTCAGTCAGCAATAGTGCAAGTTCCACCACTTAAAAAGATGAGAGGCGTCTGTAATTTACGTCATAGGTAGACCTCAACTATGGGAGACAAACTGAGACAAAAAAATCCAGAAAATCACATTGTCTGTTTTTTTTATCATTTTATTTGCATATTATGGTGGAAAATAAGTATTTGGTCAGAAACAAACAATCAAGATTTCTGGCTCTCACAGACCTGTAACTTCTTATTTAAGAGTCTCCTCTTTCCTCCACTCATTACCTGTAGTAATGGCACCTGTTTAAACTTGTTATCAGTATAAAAAGACACCTGTGCACACCCTCAAACAGTCTGACTCCAAACTCCACTATGGTGAAGACCAAAGAGCTGTCAAAGGACACCAGAAACAAAATTGTAGCCCTGCACCAGGCTGGGAAGACTGAATCTGCAATAGCCAACCAGCTTGGAGTGAAGAAATCAACAGTGGGAGCAATAATTAGAAAATGGAAGACATTCAAGACCACTGATAATCTCCCTCGATCTGGGGCTCCACGCAAAATCCCACCCCGTGGGGTCAGAATGATCACAAGAACGGTGAGCAAAAATCCCAGAACCACGCGGGGGGACCTAGTGAATGAGCTGCAGAGAGCTGGGACCAATGTAACAAGGCCTACCATAAGTAACACACTACGCCACCATGGACTCAGATCCTGCAGTGCCAGACGTGTCCCACTGCTTAAGCCAGTACATGTCCGGGCCCGTCTGAAGTTTGCTAGAGAGCATTTGGATGATCCAGAGGAGTTTTGGGAGAATGTCCTATGGTCTGATGAAACCAAACTGGAACTGTTTGGTAGAAACACAACTTGTCGTGTTTGGAGGAAAAAGAATACTGAGTTGCATCCATCAAACACCATACCTACTGTAAAGCATGGTGGTGGAAACATCATGCTTTGGGGCTGTTTCTCTGCAAAGGGGCCAGGACGACTGATCCGGGTACATGAAAGAATGAATGGGGCCATGTATCGTGAGATTTTGAGTGCAAACCTCCTTCCATCAGCAAGGGCATTGAAGATGAAACGTGGCTGGGTCTTTCAACATGACAATGATCCAAAGCACACCACCAGGGCAACGAAGGAGTGGCTTCGTAAGAAGCATTTCAAGGTCCTGGAGTGGCCTAGCCAGTCTCCAGATCTCAACCCTATAGAAAACCTTTGGAGGGAGTTGAAAGTCCGTGTTGCCAAGCGAAAAGCCAAAAACATCACTGCTCTAAAGGAGATCTGCATGGAGGAATGGGCCAACATACCAACAACAGTGTGTGGCAACCTTGTGAAGACTTACAGAAAACGTTTGACCTCTGTCATTGCCAACAAAGGATATATTACAAAGTATTGAGATGAAATTTTGTTTCTGACCAAATACTTATTTTCCACCATAATATGCAAATAAAATGATAAAAAAACAGACAATGTGATTTTCTGGATTTTTTTGTCTCAGTTTGTCTCCCATAGTTGAGGTCTACCTATGATGTAAATTACAGACGCCAATCATCTTTTTAAGTGGTGGAACTTGCACTGTTGCTGACTGACTAAATACTTTTTTGCCCCACTGTGTATATATATATATATATATATATATATATATATATATATATATATATATATATATATATATATATATATATATATATATATACATATATACAGTTAGGTCCATATATATTTGGACAGATACAACATTTTTCTCATTTTGGTTATAGACATTACCACAATTAATTTTAAACAAAACAATTCAGATGCAGTTGAAGTTCAGACTTTTAGCTTTCATTTGAGGGTATCCATATTAAAATTGGATGAAGAGTTTAGGAGTTTCAGCTCCTTAACCTGTGCCACCCTGTTTTTAAAGGGACCAAAAGTAATTGGACAATTGACTCCAAGGCTATTTCATGGACAGGTGTGGGCAATCCCTTCATTATGTCATTCTCAATTAAGCAGATAAAAGGCCTGGAGTTGATTTGAGGTGTGGTGCTTGCATTTGGAAGGTTTTCCTATGAAGTAAACATGCGGTCAAAAGCGCTCTCCATGCAGGTGAAACAAGCCATCCTTAAGCTCTGAAAACAGAAAAAACCCATCCGAGAAATTGCTACAATATTAGGAGTGGCAAAATGTACAGTTTGGTACATCCTGAGAAAGAAAGAAAGCACTGGGTGAACTCATCAATGCAAAAAGACGTGGGCGCCCACGGAAGACAACAGTAGTGGATGATCGCAGAATTATCTCCATGGTGAAGAGAAACCCCTTCACAACAGCCAACCAAGTGAACAGCACTCTCCAGGAGGTAGGAGTATCAATATCCAAATCTACCATAAAGAGAAGACTGCATGAAAGTAAATACAGAGGGTTCACTGTTATGACCCCAATGGCGAGGGTCTCAGAGGAACGTGGAAGTCTGCAGAATACAAAAATCCAGCTCATAGGGCAGTGGTAACTGGGTTGACCATATATCTACTCCTAACGCCAACACTAGAAGTAGCCGGGGATCATTCCTACGTTGATTCTAGATGACACGCGCCAGCCGGAGAATCTAGCTACCCCTAGTAGAGGAAAACAAAGACCTTTCTTGCCTCCAGAGAAGGGGACCCCAAAGCTGGATAGAAGCCCCCCACAAATAATGATGGTGAGGTAAGAGGAAATGACAAACACAGAAATGAACCAGGTTTAGCACAGAGAGGCCCGCTTACTGATAGCAGAATAAAGAAAGGTAACTTATATGGTCAACAAAAACCCTATCAAAATCCACACTGGAAATTCAAGAACCCCCGAACCGTCTAACGGTCCGGGGGGAGAACACCAGCCCCCCTAGAGCTTCCAGCAAAGGTCAGGATATAGTTTTGGAACAAGCTGGACAAAAATACAAAACCAAAACAAATAGCAAAAAGCAAAAGGCAGACTTAGCTGATATAACTGGAACCAGGATCAGTAGACAAGAGCACAGCAGACTAGCTCTGATAACTACGTTGCCAGGCATTGAACTGAAGGTCCAGAGAGCTTATATAGCAACACCCCTAACTAACGACCCAGGTGCGGATAAAAGGAATGACAGAAAAACCAGAGTCAAAAAACTAGTAACCACTAGAGGGAGCAAAAAGCAAATTCACAACAGTTCACTGCACGGTGCAAGCCATTCATAAGTGTCAAAAATAAAAAGGCTAGACTGGACTTTGCTATAAAACATCTAAAAAAGCCAGCACAGTTCTGGAAGAACATTCTATGGACAGATGAAACCAAGATCAACCTCTACCAGAATGATGGAAAGAGAAAAGTATGTTGAAGGCGTGGTACAGCTCATGATCCAAAGCATACCACATCATATGTAAAACACAGCGGAGGCAGTGTGATGGCTTGGGCATGCATGGCTGTCAGTGGCACTGGGTCACTAGTGTTTATTGATGATGTGACACAGGACAGAAGCAGCAGAATGAATTCTGAGGTATTCAGAACCATACTGTGTGCTCAGATCCAGCCAAATGCAGCCAAACTGATTGGTCGTCGTTTCATACTACAGATGGACAATGGCCCAAAACATAAAGACAAAGCAACCCAGGAGTTTATTAAAGCAAAGAAGTGGAATATTATTGGATGGCCAAGTCAGCCACCTGATCTCAACCCAATTGAGCATGCATTTTACTTGTTAAAGACTAAACTTCAGACAGAAAGGCCCACAAACAAACAGCAACTGAAAACCACCGCAGTCAAGGCCTGGCAGAGCATCAAAAAGGAGGAAACACAGCATCTGGTGATGTCCATGAGTTCAAGACTTCAGGCAGTCATTCCCAACGAAGGGTTTTCAGCCAAGTATTAAAAATGAACATTTTATTTAAAATTATTGAATCTGTCCAATTACTTTTGGTCCCTTTAAAAACAGGGTGGCACATGTTAAGGAGCTGAAACTCCTAAACCCTTCATCCAATTTTAATGTGGATACCCTCAAATGAAAGCTGAAAGTCTGAACTTCAACTGCATCTGAATTGTTTTGTTTAAAATTCATTGTGGTAATGTCTATAACCAAAATGAGAAAAATGTTGTCTCTGTCCAAATATATATGGACCTAACTGTATATATATATATATATATATATATATATATATATATATATATATATATATACAGTCATATGAAAAAGTTTGGGCACCCCTATTAATCTTAAGCTTAATGTTTTATAAAAATGTTTTTTTTTGCAACAGCTATTTCAGTTTCATATATCTAATAAATGTTGGACACAGTAATATTTCTGCCTTGAAATGAGGTTTATTGTACTAACAGAAAATGTGCAATCTGCATTCAAACAAAATTTGACAGGTGCATAAGTATGGGCACCCTTATCATTTTCTTGTTTTAAATACTCCTACCTACTTTTTACTGACTTACTAAAGCACTTTTTTTGGTTTTGTAACCTCATTGTGCATCGGTCAACTATACAACGCACTTTGCAGAAGGAGAAGCTGTATGGGAGAGTGATGCGAAAGGAGCCGTTTCTGCAAGCACGCCACAAACAGTCGGCTGAGGTATGCAAAAGCACATTTGGAGAAGCCAATTTCTTTTTGGAAGAAGGTCCTGTGGACTCATGAAACCAAGATTGAGTTGTTTGGTAATACAAAAAGGCATTATGCATGGCGGCAAAAAAACACAGTGCGTTGTATAGTTGACCGATGCACAGTGACACCATCTGCAGCAAGTTGATGCTGCAGCTCTCTGGAGATGGTCTGAGGATTGTCTGAGGATTGTCCTTGACTGATCTGACCATTCTTCTTCTCTGCATTTCTGATGTTTTTCTTGGCTTGCCACTTCTGGCCTTAACAAGAACTGTACCTGTGTTCTTCCATTTCCTTACTATGTTCCTCACAGTGGAAATTGACAGGTTAAATCTCTGAGACAGCTTTTTGTATCCTTCCCCTGAACAACTATGTTGAATAATCTTTGTTTTCAGATCATTTGACAGTTGTATTGAGGAGCCCATGATGCCACTCTTCGGAGGAGATTCAAACAGGAGAACAACTTGCAAGTGGCCACTTTAAGTAGCTTTTCTCATGATTGCATACACCTAGCTATGAAGTTCAAAACTCAATGAGGTTACAAAACCAAAAAAAGTGCTTTAGTAAGTCAGTAAAAAGTAGGTAGGAGTATTTAAAACAAGAAAATGATAAGGGTGCCCATACTTATGCACCTGTCAAATTTTGTTTGAATGCAGATTGCACATTTTCTGTTAGTACAATAAACCTCATTTCAAGGCAGAAACATTACTGTGTCCAACAGTTATTAGATATATGAAACTGAAATAGCTGTTGCAAAAAAAAAAACATTTTTATAAAACATTAAGCTTAAGATTAATAGGGGTGCCCAAACTTTTTCATATGACTGTATATATATATATATATATATATATATATATATATATATATACTAGCTATTGAACCCGTTCTACGCCTGGGTGGCGAGCATTTATATTGGTATATGGTCTCCATCCTGGTATATGCTGCTCCCATCTTGCTCTTCCATCCTGTCATGTGCTGCTCTATCCTGCGCCCCCATCCTGTCATGTGGTGCTCCATCCTGCATCCCCATCCTATTATGTGCTGCTCCATCCTGCGTCTCCATCCTGTCATGTGCTCCCATCCTGCGCCCCCATCCTGTGATATGCTGCTCCATCCTACACCCCCATCCTGTCATGTGTGTGCGCCCCCATTCTGTCATGTGCTGCTCCCATCCTGTGCCCCCATTCTGTCATGTGCTGCTCCCACTCTGTCATGTGCTCCCATCCTGCACCCCCATCCTGTCATGTGTGCGCCCCCATTCTGTCATGTGCTGCTGCCATCGTGCACAATCATTCTGTCATGTGGTGCTCCCATCCTGCGCCCCCATTCTGTCATGTGCTGCTCACATCCTGTGCCCCCATTCTGTTGTAATGTGCTGCACCCATTCTGCCTGTTCCTGTTTCCATTCTGCCATATGTTGCTCTCATCTTTCTCTCTCTGGCTCTACTGCCCGAGTGCGGCTGTGCTGAGTGCGGGCGGCTGTGCTGAGTGCGGGCGGCTGTGCTGAGTGCGGGCGGCTGTGCTGAGTGCGGGCGGCTGTGCTGAGTGCGGGCGGTGCTGAGTGCGGGCGGCTGTGTGTGGCTGTGCTGAGTGCGGGTGGCTGTGCGTGGCTGTGCTGAGTGCCGGCAGCTGTGCTGAGTGCCGGCGGCTGTGCGTGGCTGTGCTGAGTGCCGGCGGCTGTGCGTGGCTGTGCTGAGTGCGGGAGGCTGTGCGTGGCTGTGCTGAGTGCGGGAGGCTATGCGTGGCAGTGCTGAGTGCGGACGGCTGTGCGTGGCGGTGCTGAGTGCGGGCGGCTGTGCTGAGTGCGGGCGGCTGTGCTGAGTGCGGGCAGCTTTGCGTGGCGGTGCTGAGTGCAGGCGGCTGTGCTGAGTGCGGGCGGCTGTGCGTGGCTGTGCTGAGTGCCGGCGGCTGTGCTAAGTGCCGGTGGCTGTGCTGAGTGCCGGCGGCTGTGCGTGGCGGTGCTGAGAGCGGGCGGCTGTGCGTGGCGGTGCTGAGTGCGGGCGGATGTGCGTGGCTGTGCTGAGTGTGGGTGGCTGTGCATGGCTGTGCTGAGTGCAGGCGGCTGTGCTGAGTGCCGGCAGCTGTGCTGAGTGCGGGTGGCTGTGTGTGGCTGTGCTGAGTGCGGGCGGCTGTGCGTGGCTGTGCTGAGTGCGGGCGGCTGTGCGTGGCGGTGCTGAGTGTGGATGGCTGTGCGTGGTGGTGCTGAGTGCGGGCGGCTGTGCTTGGCGGTGCTGAGTGCGGGCGGCTGTGCTGAGTGCGGGCGGCTGTGCGTGGCGGTGGTGAGTGCGGGCGGCTGTGCGTGACAGTGGTGAGTGTGGGCGGCTGCGTGGTGGTGGTGAGTGTGGGCGGCTGTGCGTGGCGGTGGTGAGTGCGGGCGGCTGTGCGTGGCGGTGTTGAGTGCGGGCGGATGTGCGTGGCGGTGGTGAGTGCGGGCGGCTGTGCGTGGCGGTGGTGAGTGCGGGGGGCTGTGCGTGGTGGTGAGAGTGCGGGCAGCTGTGCGTGGCGGTGGTGAGTGCGGGCGGCTATGCATGGCGGTGTTGAGAGTGCGGGCGGCTGTGCGTGGCGGTGGTGAGTGCGGGCGGCTGTGCGTGGCGGTGGTGAGTGCGGGAGGCTGTGCGTGGCTGTGCTGAGTGTGGGAGGCTGTGCGTGGAGGTGCTGAGTGCTGGCGGCTGTGCTAGGCGGTGCTGAGTGCGGGCGGCTGTGTTAGGCGGTGCTGAGTGCGGGCGGCTGTGCTGAGTGCGGGCGGCTGTGCTGAGTGCGGGCGGCTGTGCGTGGCGGTGCTGAGTGCAGGCGGCTGTGCTGAGTGCCGGCGGCTGTGCTGAGTGCCGGCGGCTGTGCGTGGCGGTGCTGAGTGCGGGCGGCTGTGCGTGGCGGTGCTGAGTGCGGGCGGCTGTGCATGGTATTGGTGAGTGCGGGCGGCTGTGCGTGGCGGTGGTGAGTGCGGGCAGCTGTGCGTGGCGGTGGTGAGTGCGGGCAGATGTGCGTGGCGGTGGTGAGTGCGGGCGGCTGTGCGTGGCGGTGTTGAGTGCAGGCGGCTGTGCGTGGCGGTGGTGAGTGCGGGCGGCTGTGCGTGGCGGTGGTGAGTGCGGGCGGCTGTGCGTGGCGGTGGTGAGTGCGGGCGGTTGTGCGTGGCGGTGGTGAGAGTGCGGGCGGCTGTGCGTGGAGGTGGTGAGTTCAGGCGGCTGTGCGTGGCGGTGGTGAGTGCGGGCGGCTGTGCATGGCGGTGGTGAGTGCGGGTGGCTGTGCGTGGCGGTGGTGAGTGCGGGCGGCTGTGCGTGGCGGTGGTGAATGCGGGCGGCTGTGCATGGCGGTGGTGATTGTGGGCGGCTGTGTGTGGCGGTGGTGAGTGCGGGCGGCTGTGCGTGGCGGTGGTGAGTGCGGGAGGCAGTGCGTGGCGGTGGTGAGTGCGGGCGGATGTGTGTGGCGGTGGGGAGTGCGGGCGGCTGTGCGGGGTGGTGCTGAGAGTGTGGGCGGCTGTGCTGGGCGCCGAGTGCTGGGGTCTGAGCAGGCAGGGACACCGGCGCGCTGTGGGGGTCAGGTGCCGTAGTCGCCGCTAACTCAGGCCCCCGGCACTTGCTATATTTACCTGTCCCCCGTTCCACTGCTGCGTGCCTCTCTGTCTTACGGGGTCCTCTGCCTGTGACTGTTCAGTCAGAGGGAGGCGCACATTAAGCGCGTCATCGCGCCCTCTGAACTGAACGTCGCAGGTGGAGGATAGAGCAGCGCGCAGCAGTGGAACAGGACAGGTAAATATACTCACCCTCCTGGCTCGTCCCTGCTTCTCCGTTGGAGATCGCTGTGTGCGTTCAGCGCTTACGCATACCGCGATCTCCTGGGAGCGTCACTCTGTGGGGTCCAGACTGCGCCGGCGCTTGCGCAGTCTTTAAAGGCTTCGGACAGAGTGACGCTCCCAGCGTTATATTATAGATATATAGTACAAGAACCAATATATCAAAACTGTAAGCTTATATATTTATATTCAATCTGACTGGTTCAATTAATTCCATATCTTAAAACATAGAGTACTTTAACATTGCCCTTATTTCATCAGACACAAATTGGAATCTTGCAATTCAGAAAGTGTTGTTACCATGGATAAAAATTAAGAGAGTCGCATCACATAATTGGTATCTAAGCAACATTTGTTGATGTCTTTTCAAGAAGTTTCTTTTTTTTGGCAAACAACATCTACTGCAGAAATGAGCATGCTGTTTAGTAAAATAAAACGTTGAGTTTTGGCTCATTTTAACTTTACTTTCTAAATGCATATGCTAGAATATAGGTTAATTTCCATATTTAGTAACCATATATTGTAACCTCTACCTCTTAATTTCATGATCTTTGCAGAAACAGCCCAATTATACAATGATAACAGGAATTGTTTTGCAGTTTAAATGACCATCTAGGTTTTAACAATTATTTTATATTATACATTTCAAATACAGTAAGTTATGAACTATGCGCTCATTAATCTCTTAAAGAGTTTGAACCAAATTAATGTTATACCTGTAATAATAATTGTAATAATGTCCTTTCTCTTAAATATATGTGTGTGTGTGTGTGTGTGTGTGTGTGTGTGTGTGTGTGTGTGTGTGTGTGTGTGTGTGTGTGTGTGTGTGTGTGTGTGTGTATATACAGCTCTGGCAAAAATTAAGAGACCACGGCAGAATTTTCAGTTCGTCTGATTTTTCTTTATAGGTATATTTTTGAGTGAAATGTAAATTGTTCTTTTATTCTATTCTAACTACTGACATGACAACATGTCTCCGAAGTTCCAAGCAATAAATTTTGTATTTATTTTCTGAAAATGAGTAATGGTCAAAATAACAAATAAATGCATTGCTTGCAGACCTCGAATAATGCAAAAAAAAACCAAAACAAGTTCATAATCATTTAGAAACAACAATACTAATGTTTTAACTCAGGAAGAGTTCAGAAATCAATATTTTGTGAAATAACCATGATTTTTAATCACAACTTTCATGCATCTTGGCATGCTTTCTACCAGTTTTTCACACTGCTTTTGGGTGACCTTATGCAACTCCTGATACAAAAATTTAAGCAGTTCTTCTTTGTTTGATGGCTTGTGACTATCCATCTTCCTCTTTATTACATTCCAGAGGTTTTCAATGGGGTTTAGGTCTGGAGATTGTCCTAACCATGACAGGAATTTGATGTGGTGGTCCTTCATCCTCACCTTGATTGACCTAGCTGTATGGCATGGCGCATTGCCCTGCTGGAACAACCAGTCCTCAGAGTTGGGGAACATTGCCTGAGCAGAAGGAATCAATTGTTTCCCAGGACAACCTTGTATGCAGCTTGATTCATTCATCCTTCGCAAAGATTAACCTGCCCAATTGCAGCCTGCTGAAGCACCCCCAGGTCATCACTGACTCTCAACTAAATTTCACAGTTAGTACAAGATACTGTGGCTTGTACACCTCTCCAGGTCTCCTTCTAACCATTAGGTGAACAGGTGTTGGGCAAAGCTGAAAATGAGACTCATCAGAGAAGATTACCTTACTCCAGTCCTCTATGGTCCAATCCTTAAGGTGTTTGGCAAACTTCAGTCTAGCTCTCCTTTGCTTCTCATTGATGAAAGGCTTTTTTCTACCTTTACATGACTTGAGCCCTGACTCTAGGAGCCTGTTGCAAACTGTTTGTGCCGTGCACTTCACCCCGGCTGCCATTTGCCATTCCTTTTGTAGGTCACTTGATGTCATCTTGCGGGTGCTGAGTGACATTCGAATAAGATGACGGTCATCCTGATCAGTGGAGAGTCGTTTTTGCCCTCTGCCTGTCTTTAGCTTTGCTGTCCCAAATGTCTGCTGCTTGACCTTGTTATAGTGGACTACCATCTTAGAAATTTTAAGGATGGAGACAACATGATGCTCACTGTATCCCTCTGCTAGTAAAGCCAGAATTGAGCCCTTCTATTCCTCACTCAAGACTTTTCTTTTCAACTGCTTTGGCATGGTTAAAAGTTATTTTTTTGTTCCTATTACTTTTGGGATATTACTAGCATTTGTTTTGCCATCCAGCTTGTCCTACTGCAAGAGGATTGTGAACACCACAGCAGGGTTTTTTATACTTTCCTTCGTTAAATAAGATTTGGTTGGGGTGATCACCTAATCAGAAGCACATTAAGTAGAATGAGGTGTCCTATGGTTGGAATTCAATTGACACTAGAATGGAATGGCTGCCAGACTTGTAGAGAAGCTGATTTTTTATAAAACTGTGCAGTGGTCTCTTAATTTTTGCCAGAGCTGTATATTGTAAGATGGTCGCCGGAGTGGTCCTTGAGGGGAGATATATGTCATCGCGGCCATTAGCTGCGGTGAAGTGAGCTCGGAAGCATGCTCCAGCACATATAGTGCTGAGAGAGTTATTTGGGCCTTTCCAGGGCCGGGTTTTACGAGCAGTCATAAGAGATGGGTGGGAATGACAGCTCACATATCACCACCCCAGGGGCGTGGCTTGGCAGATAAAATGGACCCCGAGTCTCTTATTCAGTGTCTGTGGCTGGAGGTGTGGATATCTCCAGTGTGTGTTAGTAAAGACACTGACCTGAGGGGGCAGACCCACAGTACTATATGGACTACCTGTTAACTGTTTCTTTTCACTTTGTGCCGGAAAAGGCTGTTAGTTCGTTTTTATATCCAGAGCAGTTTATGCACTCTTAATAAACTTGCCTCGACATTTCAGCAATACCGCTTCCTGTCTCCATCTCAACCACAGCCTAGTGAGTACAGATTATATACACTCACTGGCCACTTTATTAGGTACACCTGTCCAACTTCTTGTTAACACTTAATTTCTAATCAGCCAATCACATGGCGGCAACTCAGTGCATTTAGGCATGTAGACATGGTCAAGACAATCTCCTGCAGTTCAAACCGAGCATCAGTATGGGGAAGAAAGGTGATTTGAGTGCCTTTGAGCGTGGCATGGTTGTTGGTGCCAGAAGGGCTGGTCTGAGTATTTCAGAAACTGCTGATCTACTGGGATTTTCACGCACAGCCATCTCTAGGGTTTACAGAGAATGGCCCGAAAAAGAAAAAAAATCCAGTGAGCGGCAGTTCTGTGGGCGGAAATGCCTTGTTGATGCCAGAGGTCAGAGGAGAATGGGCAGACTGGTTCGAGCTGATAGAAAGGCAACAGTGACTCAAATCGCCACCCGTTACAACCAAGGTAGGCCTAAGAGCATCTCTGAACGCACAGTGCGTCGAACTTTGAGGCAGATGGGCTACAGCAGCAGAAGACCACACCGGGTACCACTCCTTTCAGCTAAGAACAGGAAACTGAGGCTACAATTTGCACAAGCTCATCGAAATTGGACAGTAGATTGGAAAAACGTTGCTTGGTCTGATGAGTCTCGATTTCTGCTGCGACATTCGGATGGTAGGGTCAGAATTTGGCGTAAACAACATGAAAGCATGGATCCATTCTGCCTTGTATGGAGCATCTTTGGGATGTGCAGCCGACAAATCTGCGGCAACTGTGTGATGCCATCATGTCAATATGGACCAAAATCTCTGAGGAATGCTTCCAGCACCTTGTTGAATCTATGCCACGAAGAATTGAGGCAGTTCTGAAGGCAAAAGGGGGTCCAACCCGTTACTAGCATGGTGTACCTAATAAAGTGGCCGGTGAGTGTATATATATATATATATATATATATATATATATATATATATACATACATACACACACATATATATATATATATATATACTGCTCCAAAAATAAAGGGAATACATAAATGCAACATCCTAGATATCACTGAATGAAACATTCCAGTTGCAAACCTTTATTCATTACATAGTGGAATGTGTTGAGAAAAATAAAACATAAAAATGATCAATGTAAATCAAAAAGAATGTCCCATTGTTCTGCCCATTAATGTGCAGCAAGATAATTCACAATTTAGTACCAGTTGTCCCCATTAGAGGTCATTAGGTACACATTTATCCTGTTCTGTATCCAGGAGCTTATTGATTAAGTCTGTGTTCTGACTAGAACCGCCCCTCCTGGTTTCCCGGGCAAAAGTAGCCATTTTCTCTAGGACCTTGAGTCTTACACACATGTTCCTGTCTCTCTCTTCCTGCAGATCATTGCTCTTGATAAGCGGATTCCGGTGAGGAACCAATGTACTTACATGTGTGTGTTATGTTAGAACAGTTATGCAGCCACTGTGTAGCAGACACCTCTGTGGTCTCCTCTCAATGTACGGAGATCTGTAAAGGACTCACAGGAGGAAGATCCTGTTCAAAAATCTGCCTTGTCCGAGTCTACCCAGCAGGCCGCAGGGACAAAACATTCAAGATATATGCAATCCTGGATGACCAAAGTAACAGGTCTCTAGCCAAGTCCATCTTCTTTGACAACTTCCGCATTGTAGCCCCCGGTTCTCCCTACTCCTTGAGGACGTGTTCAGGTACCGTTGAGAAGGTGGGGAGGAAAGCAACTGGATACAAGGTGGAGTTCATAGATGGCCAGACCTGCCTATCACTACCAACCATCCTGGAGTGCAACCAGATTCCCGACAACAGGTCGGAGATACAGTCAACGGAGGTGGCAGCACATCACCCCCACCTGAAATGCATAGCCCACCTGATGATACCAGAGTTGGACCCAGAAGCCCCAATAGCTCTACTCCTGGGAAGAGATATACTACGAGCCAACAAAACTAGAGAATATATCAACGGCTCTTGGAACGCTCCATACGCACAGAGGCTCGACCTTGGATGAGTCATTATAGGAGATGTCTGTCTAGGAGGAGCACACAAGCCGGCCTCAGTCAACGGTATGCTTACCAGCAAACTTGGAAATGGTCTGTCTTCCAGCCATGTAACAATAGTCTACTGGTAAAGGAATTACCAAACAGCACTTCCCTACCTTGCCCTTTCTCAGTTCTTACTGACGAAGACCACACCTGTGAAGGTGAACAAGACCAAATAGGATGCACGGTCTTCCACAGGATGAAGGAAGACGACAAGGTAGCAATGTCTATAGAAGACAGGACGTTCTTGGACATCATGGATAGTCAAATTGTCAAGGACAAGTCAACCAGTTGGGTCGCACCATTACCATTTCGACTTCGAAGAAGATGCCTACCCAACAACAGGGAACTGGTCTACCACCGATTCATCTCCCTAAGACACAAGTTTCAGAAGTCACCTGAGATGAAGGAACATTTCTTTACTTTCATGGGGAAGATATTCCAGAATAGCCATGCAGAGATTGCACCTGCACTTCGGCACTCAGAGGAGTGTTGGTACTTGCCCATCTTTGAAGTGTACCATCCTAAGAAGCCAGGGCAAATAGGAGTGGTATTCAACTCAAGCGCGAAATGCGAAGAGGTCTCATTGAATGATGTCCTATTGTTGGACCCAGACCTCAACAACAGACTTCTAGAAGTACTACTCTGTTTCCGCAGAGATACGGTGGCATTTATGGCTGACAATACAACAGATGTTCCACTGTTTTCTCATCAAGGAGGAACACAGAAATTACTTGAGGTTCTTCTGGTACTGTGATAATGACCCAGTCAAAGCGATCGCAGCAGTAGCGTACCTCAAAACCATAGACGAGAAAGAACAATGCCATATTGGATTCATGATGAACCGGACTAAACTGATGCCACTACGCGAACACATGATACCCAGACTGGAACTCTGCACTGCCATCCTTGCAGTTGAGTTCGCTGAGCTTACCTCAGATGGAATGAATCTGGAGATCAAAGATGCAGAGTTCTACACTGATAGCAAGGTGGTACTGGGATACATCTGCAATGAAATGCGATGCTTCTATGTCTACATCAGCAACCGGGTACTGAGGATAAGAAGATCCACCTGCACTAATCAGTGGCACTACATGCCTACTCACCACAATCCTGCAGACCATGCGACTAGATCCATTGCACCAAGTCATCTTAAGGACACTACATGGTTCACAGGCCCTGCCTCCTTGAACCGTTCTATGCCTCACATCAGCAGGTCTGGTACATTTGAACTAGTGGATCCAGATACCAACAAAGAACTCCGTCCTCGAGTTTCTGCTCTACATACAGTGATTTCAAGTCAACACTTCGAATCTCATCGGTTCATCAGGTTCTCAACCTGGAAGTCACTTGTTCGAGCCATCGTTTGTCTACTTCATGTAGCTCAGTCCTACAAGTCAGCACTACCTGCATGCCAGAAACCTCATGAAAGGTTGGCATCACTGCAAGCATGCGTTTACCGCTCCCATCCTGGAAAGACCCAAGATTCCAATACTTCATGCTGTACAAAGCATGTCCAATGTCTTTTGGGACAGATGAAGAAAGCAAAATCTCTCCACTCTGCAAATCAGGACAAAGTGGCAGAAAGACCGCCCAAACATCCAACCTGGCGATGTCCTCGTCAAGGACAGTCAGTCCCACCAAAACGAGTGGCCACTTGGCCTAGTCACCAAGCCCTTTCCCAGCAAGGACGGGAAGGTGTGCAAAGTAAAGGTCAGAGTGTGAAAGCTTGGGGAGAACAAACTGTTCCTCAGGCCAGTTACTGAGCTTGTATTGTTATTTTCCCCAAAAGAACCAAATAGTGTCATCCGTTGATGCCAAGTGGGGAGTGTTCTGCCCATTAATGTGCAGCAAGTTAATTCACAATGTAGTACCAGTTGTCACCATTAGAGGTCATTAGTTACACATTTATCCTGTTCTGTATCCAGGAGCTTATCGCTTTAAATTTGTGTTCTGACTAGAACCGCCCCTCCTGGTTTCCTGGGCAAAAGTAGCCATTTTCCCCTGGACCTTGAGTCTTACACACATGCTCCTGGCTCTCTCTTCCTGCAGATCATTGCTCTTGATAAGCGGATTCCGGTGAGGCACAAATGTACTTACATGTGTGTGTTATGTTAGAACAGTTATGCAGCCACTGTGTAGCAGAGTGTGTAGTCAGGTATGTTGTGCTTTGTTTCATATTGCTGTTTATCTGTATGCAGATAGACGTTTCCTGTATAAAGTAATACAATGCTGATAGCCTGAACCTGCTCTAAGATAGCCATGATAACTGTGTGTCTGCCTTATCCTGCATTCAGTGTTAGCTTTCTAGCTCTCTGTTATTCATGTTATTGCATCTTGTAACATGCTATAATATGCCAAGTACTGATGCACTGTTATTTCCTTTGTAGTTTTTATCTGATCATCCATTATATCGAATATTTCACAATATCATCTACTGTTGTTGTTCATCGTTCACTATCTCAATAAATATAGACTTAAGAATCTATACAGTCTGTTTACTGAGGCAATGGATGAAGGTTTAGCTGTATGCTAGAATCCACACAGCATCATATGTGGAGGAAGGCAGAACACCCATGGAGGTCTGGAGTTGGAATGATACTCAAAATCAAAGTGGAAAATCAAATTACAGGCTGATCCAACTTCAGTAGAAATGCCTCAAGACAAGGAAATAATGCTCAGTAGTGTGTGTGGCCTCCATGTGCCTGTATGACCTCCCTACAACATCTGGGCATGCTCCTGAGGTGGCAGATCGTCTCCTGAGGGATCTCCTCCCAGACCTGGACTAAAGCATCTGCCAACTCCTGGACAGTCTGTGGTGCAACGTAACGTTGGTGGATGGTGCGAGACATGATATCCCAGATGTGTTCAATCGCATTCAGGTCTGGGGAACGGGCGGACCAGTCCATAGCTTCAAATGCCTTTATCTTGCAGGAACTGCTGACACACTCCAGCCACATGAGGTCTGGCATTGTCCTGCATTAGGAAGAACCCATGGCCAGTTGCACCAGCATATGGTCTCACAAGGGGTCTGAGGACCTCATCTCACTACCTATTGGCAGTCAGGCTACATCTGGCGAGCACATGGAGGGCTGTGCAGCCCTCCAAAGAAATGCCACCCCACACCATTACTGACCCACTGCCAAACCTGTCATGCTGAAGGATGTTGCAGATAGCAGATTGCTCTCCACGGTGTCTCCAGACTCTGTCACATCTGTCATTTGCTCTCAGTGTGAACCTGCTTTCATCTGTGAAGAGCACAGGGCGCCAGTGGCGAATTTGTCAATTGGTGTTCTGTGGCAAATGCCAATCATCCTGCACGGTGTTGGGCTGTGAGCACAACCCCTATCTGTCGATGTCGGGCACTCAGACCATCCTCATGGAGTCGGTTTCTAACCATTTTTTGCAGACATATGCACATTTGTGGCCTGCTGGAAGTCATTTTGCAGGACTCTGGCAGTGCTTCTCCTGTTCCTCCTTGCACAAAGGCTGAGGTAGTGGTCCTGCTGCTGGGTTGTTGCCCTCCTACGGCCCCTCCACGTCTCCTGGTGTACTGGCCTGTCTCCTGGTAGCGTCTCCAGCCTCTGGACACTACGCTGACAGACACAGCAAAACTTCATGCCATAGCTTGCATTGATGTGCAATCCTGGATGAGCTGCACTACCTGAGCCACTTGTGTGGGTTGTAGAGTCCATCTCATGCTACCATGAGTGTGAAAGCACAACCAACATTCAAAAGTGACCAAAACATCAGTCAGAAAGAATTGGTACTAAGATGTGTTCTGTGGTCCCCACCTGCAGAACCACTCCTTTATTGAGTGTGTCTTGATAATTGCCAATAATTTCCATCTGTTGTCTATTCCATTTGCACAGCAGCATATGAAATTGATTGTCAAGCAGTGTTTCTTCCTAGGTAGAAAGTTTGATTTCACATAAGTTTGATTTACTTGGAGTTATATTCTGTTGTTTAAGTGTTCCCTTTATTTGTTTGAGCAGTGTATATTTATAGTCTATACAATGTATATAACATATTTAGATTATTACTTAATCTGGTTTACTCAATCCTTTAATAATATGCATACATATCTATAAATGTGAATAAAAACTTACCTTATAATGATTAGGGGAATGAAATATACCAAGAAGGACACAATTGTCATGTATGGCTTCCAGTAAGACTCATCTGGCCAAAGAGCCCAGCACTGAATTTCTCCATTGGCAAGTTTATATTTTCCAAATATAATCAAGGTTGGAATTGAAAAAAGGAAAGAAAGAGTCCATGCGACTACAATTAGAACTTTAGCTTGTCTTTCTGTGTAAAAAAGAAAACAAATATTTTAACCTTCAATATATAATAGCTACACAAATCAGGTAAAAGATTCATTATTTTTATTTCCCATTGACAAACAAACATTGAATATTATTTATATAGATAAAGAATCACGGAAATTTCATTCCTGTGATCCCTCTGGCTTCCGAGTTAAGGGCATTGACCGCATTGTTTCTGGTCTACGTGGGGGTAATTTGAGTCGCCTTTTGGCGCAAAAAGAATCGTTTTGGATCTGGAAACTCCGTACCCTACAGCCACAGGGTTTGAATGAGGTTTTAAGCTTTATTCCCTTTTTGAAAATCCCTTGATCTCCCTTGCTGATTGGTTTTAATGGCATCTTAATTTATGATGCGTTTTTTATCATTTTTAACAGTTTTTATTTTTATTTTCTATCTCTTAGTTTTGTCGCTATTTTGGTGTTTACTTGCCTCTGTTCAGCTTTGGAGGAGAAAACTAACTTTCTTCAATCAGCCACTTCACTATGGATCCACACTGGATTTTTCACGATTTGCACTTTAAATATATTAAATATGTATTTTGCTGCTTTTTCATGTATTTATTGGTTTTTTATTGTATATCTCATGTGTATTTTACATGCCTTCGGTATATGTATTCTTATTATTCCTTTTTTATATATGTACCCATGTATCACTGATTTGGTTTCTATTTTCACTTTCCTGTGTACCACTTCTTATCATATAACTACTTTAATGTATTGCATTGAACTTTATTCATATATTATGGCTGCTGTCCTCCAACTCCGGTACCTCACTGTTGTGCGCATGTGCGCCTGCCCCTGGTGGCTGGACGCGTGTGACGGCGTCTTCATCCGGGTGTTCTTTCCTGTGCGCGGGGCTCCGCTCACATGATCTTGTGTGGGCGGGGCTTCGCGTTTGGGTTGGCTCGCCCGGTGACGTCCTCGCCCGCGCCCACTTCCGGTTGTGTCGGCGTCCACATGCGCCGCTTCTATACGGTGATTATGACAGCTGAATTAACTTTACTGGGCAAGTTCTCCTATTTAAAGACTCTGGTGTGTTCTGGATGCCATCCCCCGGAAAAAGGCTTATAGCGCCGAAACGCGCGTTGGGGACGGTGGCACCTCAGAGCTCCAGGACCCACTCAGGTAATCTGCTTCAAGCACTTAGTGACTCTATTGGTTTTACTTTGCTCTAAGTCTTATGGGTGGTTTACAGCCCCCTGTGCACTATTTCTGATTCTTTTGTGACTATGCACTAATATGGTATCTGATCTTTGAGCATGTCCTTTACACTTTTAGTATATACCTGACAGGATTCTGGTCTTTGTTCTGTGGTGCCATCTACTATTGGTTTACCTTGTCATATCCCTGTTTTAGTTTATTTTGTTTTGGTCATTTCATGTAATAGTATTTCTAATAAACTTTTGCTATTTTTAATATTACTTTGCTATGGTGTTCCATTCTTATATGATCTCCAATTAATTCTGGCACCTATCTTGATTATTTCTGCACAGTTCCTTGGTGGTTTGGGGTGCAGGCCTTGTTTATTTTGAGATAAAGAATCACATAGCAGTGGGCAGCCAATGCTGACAGAGGAGGAAGATGAAAGTGCACTCTGTCACTACAGGAGCTGAGCGCATACATTGTCAGTGAGTATGTGTTCTCATCTAACTCTCCTATCAGTATCGGTTCCTCGCTGCTGTGCTAGCCTGTTTGCGGAAAGATGCTCTTGCAGACTGGACAAGGGTACCTGAGGATACCCGCACACAATAACATTGCGGCAGATCTCGGCTCCAGCAATGTCAATGTCGTAAGGGATGAGGATTTAATACAAGCAGCATTATATCGAGTGTTCTTAATCATCACAAGGGGAGAGTCGAATTTGGCAATTGAGAGGACAGAAAGATGCACCGAGCACTTGGCCATGCCAAGGGTGCACCAAAGCCTCCTTATTTACATATGCAATAAAACTGTTTTTACATAAAACAAAATCACTAAAATATGCTCCACAATTATGATTTTCATAGAGGCTAAGTCCTCTACATGAATCTACTATATAATTGTCTAAGGGTCTCTTCCATCTGTCTGTCCTTCTGTCTTTCTGTCACGGATATTCATTGGTCGCGGTCTCTGTCTGTCATGGAATCCAAGTCGCTGATTGGTCTCGGCAGCTGCCTGTCATGGCTGCCGCGACCAATCAGTGACGGCCACAGTCCGATTAGTCCCTCCCTACTCCCCTGCAGTCAGTGCCTGGCGCCCGCTCTATACTCCCCGCAGTCACCGCTCACACAGAGTTAATGCCGGTGGTAATGTACCGCGTTATGCCGCGGGTAACTCACTCCGTTACCGCCGCTATTAACCCTGTGTGACCATGTTTTTACTATTGATGCTGCCTATGCAGCGTCAATTATAAAAACATCTAATGGTAAAAATAATAATAAAAAAAATAAAAAATCATTATATACTCACCTTTCCCACTCCAGGCAGGTTCCAGTGGAAGGATGGTCTGCGAAAAGTACCTGCCATGATGTCACGGTCATGTGACCGCGACGTCATCACAGGTCTTGCGTGCATGCGCAAGAAGGACCTGCCGTGACGTCACGGTCATGTGACCGCGACATGGTCTCGTGACCGCGACGTCATCACAGGTCCTGCACGAGAAGGACCTGCCGTGGCGACACGGTTATGTGACCGCGACACGGTCATGTGACCGCGACACGGTCATGTGACCGCGACACGGTCATGTGACCGCGACACGGTCATGTGACCGCGACGTCATCACAGGTCCTGCGCGCCTGTGCGAGGAGGGGACAGAACTACAAGGGTACCCTCGGAAGGTGAGTATATGTTTATTTTTTAACCTGTCACATACGTGGCTGGGCAATATACTACATAGCTGGGCAATATACTATGTGACTGGCCAATATACTACATCGCTGTGCAATATACTACGTGGCTCTGTGCTGTATACTACGTCACTGGGCAATATACTACATCACTGGGCAATATACTACATGGCTGGGCAATATACTAAGTCACTGGGCAATATACTACGTCACTGGACAATATACTACGTGGCTCTTTGCTGTATACTACTTCACTGTGCAATATACTACGTCGCTGGGCAATATACTATGTGGCTGGCCAATATACTACATCGCTGTGCAATATACTACGTGGCTCTGTGCTGTATACTACGTCACTGGGCAATATACTACATCACTGGGCAATATACTACATGGCTGGGCAATATACTAAGTCACTGGGCGATATACTACGTCACTGGACAATAGACTACGTGGCACTTTGCTGTATACTACTTCACTGTGCAATATACTACGTCGC
This sequence comes from Ranitomeya variabilis, assembly GCF_051348905.1. NCBI lineage: Eukaryota > Metazoa > Chordata > Amphibia > Anura > Dendrobatidae > Ranitomeya > Ranitomeya variabilis. The sequence continues at coordinate 176,667,381 of NC_135237.1, forward strand.
TGGGCAATATACTATGTGGCTGGGCAATATACTACGTGACTGGGCAATATACTACGTGGACATGCATATTCTAGAATACCCGATACGTTAGAATCGGGCCACCATCTAGTGTAGAAATGGTTTCAGTTGAGTATTAGGGTGACAGATTTCCTTTAAGTAAGTATAATTGTTCTGTCTTCATACACGTTGATACGGTGTGTGATCCAACATACAGCATAAACCACTTCTGTCTTCCAAAATAAGCAGACTGTTCTCTGTAGTCTAACTTGTTTATTGGTAACAGGTATTGAAATGCGGTAAAACTATAAGACTACAAACGATTTGGGTAAGTATTGGGCAAATAACAGCACAACTGATACTTATAACTAGCAGGGAAAGCATACAGGATGATGCAACTTCTACATGCAACTACATACAGTAACTGACAGATAATAGATTTCCCAGGTACTAGTTGCTATACAGTAATCACATTCTATAGAACACTATATTGCAAGAACAGGGATAGCAATCTTACCGGATAAACTAACCAGGGTGGCAAGTAAGTGAAGTAGTTCCAACACAGCAGATTAACACGAGTGTACAGGAAAATACACAGAGAGAAAAATGGGGGATTCCCCTATCCCATGATGCTTTGGTGCAACCCAGAATGCAACACTCTAATGATTACTAAGAAAAACACAGGTAATAAATTTATCCACCACTGGGTGGTGCTATAACACAGCAAAACCAAACTATAGCAGTGAAACTTTAATGCTTGGACGAACCCCTGTCCTTCATTAGGAAGGGCAGAACAATAATTAAGAAATAATAGATATATGCTAGGTTTCTGTCACTTTTAACATGAAGAATTGCTTAGAATGTAGCAGATTCTTGCTGTGAAGACAAAGGACTCCAAACTCTGAAGAATCCCTATAAGTCAATAGCTTCTGTCTGGGCCATTCAGATCTGTTACATGACATTATTGTCAGACTACTGTATCTGCTGTTATTATAGCAGAGGTATGAATAGGACAAGATTTTAAGTGCACAAAGACATGTATAGAACTGACTACATTCAGTAAATATCCTATGGTATTAACATAAAGACTTTACCTCATATAAGACCCTTTTTTTAGGAACATTCATGTGCACTTACCAAAATACCCTCACTCTCAAAATAATGGAAAACAATACTACTTTGTTTTATGCAAAATATATTTAAATTTACATTTTTGGATTAGAAAAATATTTAGAATTGTGTGTCCTCAGTGGTTGATACCTTTTAATGCTAAGGCTGGAGTTACACTTGCGAGTTCAATGCGAGAAACTCGCACGAGTCTCTCGCATCAAGTCCCAACACTGCCGCCAGCACTCGGAACCAGAGCGTGAGGCTGCATAGAAATACATGCAGCTGCAAACTCCGGTCTCGAGTGCCGGCGGCAGTGTCGGGACTTGATGCGAGAGACTCAAGCGAGTTTCTCGCATTGAACTCGCAAGTGTGACCCCGGCCTAACTGAAAAGATGGTAACAAATTGCAAGCTTTCGAGACTACTCAGGTCTCTTCATCAGGCATAGACTAATATCAAATCTAAAGAATCACATATTTATACACAACACAGAACATAAAGAAAAAATGCAATAGATAAGACAAGTGACGTGTAGCAGAACTATCATTATGGGAGAGTGATAAGCAGTTGTGGCCATAAATATTGGAACAGTTCATAGATAAGGAGTGCAGGAATGAATGTGTCGTATGGATTTATGTCTTTTGACATCAATTAAGGAATTTGTTTCTCAGACCTTGTGGGGGCATCACAACACAGAACCAGACCTCAATCAGAGAACAATAAAACATTCACACTCCTTATCTATGAACTGTTTACAATTTGTTACCATTAGTGTTGAGCGATACCTTCTGATATCGGAAAGTATCGGTATCGGAAAGTATCGGCCGATACCGTCAAAGTATCGGATCTCGCCGATTCCGATACGCGATCCCAATGCAAGTCAATGGGACGAAAATATCGGAATTAAAATAAACCCTTTCTTTCCTTGTAGGTTCATTCTACATGAAGGAAAACAACTAAGAATAATGTAGGATGTATTGGGGGAGGTGGCGGAGACATTAAAGGCATAGAGGTTTAGCCCAATCAAATAGAATAGCAGGAATTTTAATTTTTTTTAAAGACGTTCGGAGTTACAAAGATATTGACTATGTTAAGATTTTTTTTATTTTGTCAGATATTGATGTTTCACTACTTCCACGCCCTTCACCCTCTTTTTTACTTCTCCCACACTTTCTTCTTCATCATCATCAGCATCTTTGACATCAACTTCTTCTTCACCTTATTCATCTTCTTCATCTTCTACCTATAATTTTTTTTTTACATTGTTCATATTCTTTTTATTTAACTATTATTCTTCTTCATATTCAACTTCTTCATCATATTCTTATTTGTGACAGGCATTCCCGTAGTTGTTATCAATAAAAGTTTGAAGATTACACCTTCCGTTCTGCCTGTCACAAAAGAGTTACATTTGTCCGCGTTCAGTTTGGCCTTCAGCATCAGGCTTTATCCAGGGGCATCACGAGGAGGAACGGACTCACCCCCATACACTGCTTAGTCTTCTTCTGCTTATAATTTAGATAATATCTTTTGCTCTGATAATTAGTGTTATGCTTAATGTTCTTCTGCTCTTTGTTCTGCAGCCTCTTGTTCTTCTGCTTCTCGGTCTCCCATGTCGTCGTCGTCTCCAGGGTCGTCGTCTCCAGGGTCGTCGTCTCCGGGGTCGTCGTCATCGGGGTGGTCTTCAGGGTCATCGTCTCCAGGGTCGTCGTCATCTCAGTGGTTGTCATCTCTGGTGTCGTCGTCATCTTAGAGGTGGTCTTCCGTGTCGTCGTCTTTAGGGTCTTGAACTTGGAAATGTAGCAGAAGGTACAAGAAGGCTGAGAAAATGCCGAGAAACAGCTGATGGAACTGGAACTCGGATGGCTACCCAAAGGTCCAAGAGCCAATGGAACTACCGAGGACCAGCTGACGTTACTGGAACCCGGTTACTAAGCAGGAGGTACCCGTGCCTGAAAGCACTACCAAGGACCACCTGACGTTGGTGGAACTCGGATACCCAGAGGGAGGCACCTAAGCCAAAGGCTCTGCCCGGAACCAGCTGACGGTACTGGAACCAGGATGGGGAGCAGAAGGTACAAGAGCAAAAGACACTGCCGATAACCAGCTGACGGTACTGGAACCCGGATGGGTAGCCGAAGGTCCAAGAGCCAATGGAAATACCGAGGACCAGCTGATGTTACTGGAACCTGGTTACTAAGCAGGAGGTACCCGTGCCTGAAAGCACTACCAAGGACCACATGACGTTGGTGGAAGTCGGATACCCAGAAGGAGGCACCTAAGCCAAAGGCTCTGCCCGGAAACAGCTGATGGTGCTGGAACCAGGATGGGGACCTATTCAAGCTTGTCTTCCTGGAGCCCCAACTAGCGGTGTTGGAGCAAAGGGTCAGCAGGGGGAGCAGAGTGTAGGCCAAAGCCTGCACTGGAGGCATTTGTAGGTCTGTTGTGTCTGCGTGGCTGTTGCAGGACACATTGCCGGCTACACAGCAGGGGAACAGCTGGCGGTGCTGAACCCCACTGACACATTGGCGGGTGTTTTTCTCTGTGCAGCCAGCACTTCGGGGCACCAACTGGCGGTGTTAGAGCCCAGGCTCTGCAGGGGGAGCAGAGTGTAGGCCGAAGCCTAATTGAACCAATTTTAAAGGTAACCTTTAACCCCCCTCAGGTGTTACAAACTAGAAGAGACACGCCTTATGCAGCAGTAGTGCTGCACAAGTCAAAGTTTGCTCTTTTAATTTTGTTCCTTGCACAAGCTGAATGAAACGCGTACAACATTTTGGCCCTTATACAGTCAATCTGTCTTGGAGGCGGGAGTTCCCTTCGTAATGAGACGCAGCACACCTGGCAAAAAGACCACCTTGGTGCTTGGCACGGCCTCCTGAGCATTGCATTTTGCTGTACAGGAGTCTGCGTTGTTGCGTTATCCCTTGGCCATGCGCTGCCTGTCTTCTGACATCATTTCATGTCGGCTGGTGCGGTTCGCGATGCCCATGAATCCCAGCCCCGCAGTGTCTTTACAGTGTTTCACACTGCGGGGCTGGGATTCATGGCCTGGCGCAGTACATATGTTCGTCTCTCGCTCGTGTCCTTACACCTGCTACAGACTGTGCGGCGTCAGCTGATCCCTTATCGCATGCCACGGCCATGAAGCCGCACAGTCTGAAGAAGGCGGAAGGAGCTGAGTGACAGCCTGGCGAAGATATGCACTGCTCATGCCCGTCAATCACACCCTCGCAGTCAAAATAAATAAGACACCGAGGGGCGTTGTGTCGGGCAGGGCGGCCGCAGAGGCGCAGCCAGCCAAACAATGATGTCAGAAGACGGGCAGCGCTACCAAGGGGGTTGCAGCGTGTCATTACAAATGAAAGTCACACCTCAGGGACATTTTAATGGTCTCAGGGGACACATTGTAGACGTGTTCTGTTCCACGTGTGCAAGGAGAATAAGTTTATGAGCCACCTTGCACACATGCAGCATTACTGCTGTACAAGCTGGCTGTAAAACATACAAACACCTGGGGGAGGGGTGACAGGTTCCCTTCAATTTCAGTTCTTGTGTCTGCGTGGCATTTGCAGGACACGATGCCGGCTACACAGCAGGGGAACAGCTGGCGGTGCTGAACCCCACTGACACATTGTTTTTCTCTGTGCAGCTAGCAGTACCGGGCACCAACTGGCGGTGTTAAAGCCCAGGGACAGAAGGGGGAGGAGGAGGTGGAGGAGAGAGGAGGGATTGCCACACACACAGCTGGGGAACAGCTGACGTTACTGAACCCCTATAACAGAGGAGCGACTGTTGACTGTGCGGACAGCACTTCCAGACAACAACTAGCGGTGTTGGAGCCCAGGGACAGAAGGAGGAGGAGGTGGAGCAGAGAGGAGGGATTGCCACACACACAGCTGGGGAACAGCTGACGTTACTGAACCCCAATAACAGAGGAGCGACTGTTGACTGTGCGGACAGCATTTCCAGACAACAACTAGCGGTGTTGGAGCCCAGGGACAGAAGGAGGAGGAGGTGGAGGAGAGAGGAGGGATTGCCACACACACAGCTGGGGAACAGCTGACGTTACTGAACCCCAATAACACGGCAGCAAGTGTTGACTGTGCGGACAGCACTTCCAGGCACCAACTAGTGGTGTTGGAGCCCAGGGACAGCAGGAGGAGCAGAGTAACACAGTGTAGGCCGAAGCCTGATTGGAGAAAGTTGAAAGGGAACCTTTAACCCCCCCCCAAGGCGTTTGTAGCTGAAAGAGCCAGCTTGTGCAGCACAAAGGATGCAAAAGGAAAAGGTGGCTCTTTTTATTATGCTCCTTGCAAACACAGAACTAAGCACTTATAAAATGTGTCCCCTGATACCCTGAGACCGTCCCGGAGGTGGGACTTTCCTTCGTAATATGACGCAGCACAGCCGTCATTCCTACCCCCTTGGCGCCGTGCCCCGGCTCCTCAGCATTGTTTAATTCCGTCCCAGAGCCTGCGCTGTTATGTTATCCCTTGGCCAGGCACACTTAGCGCTGCCCATCTTCTGACATCATTTGGTGTCAGTCTGGCTGCGCCTGTGCGTCCGCGCATTACTGCTGCACAAGGTGGCTCTTTCAGTAACAAACGCCTGGGGGGGACAGGTTCCCTTACATTTCAGTTGTTGTGTCAGCGTGGTGGTCGCAGGACACATTGCCGGCTACACAGCTGGGGATCAACTGACGTTACTGACACCCAATAACACTGGGTCGTATGTTTTGACTGTGCATACGGCACTTCTGAGCCTCAACTGGCGGTGTTGGAGCCCAGGAATTAAAGTTCAGGAGGTAGAAAGATGAACACAACAGGAGACCTGGATACTGTAGACAGTCACCTAATTATTTAATCAGGAAGAGGAGTGGCAAATTCCTGCAAGATCCAGGCCTGGTTCATTTTCAGGAAAGTAAGCCGGTCAACGTTATCGGAGGATAGTCGCATGCGACGGTCAGTTAGTACACCACCTGCAGCACTAAAGACGCGTTCCGATAATACACTAGCCGCAGGGCAAGCCAGCACCTCCAATGCATACTGGCTTAGCTCTGGCCATGTATCCAGCTTTGAGACCCAAAACTTGAAAGGGGAAGAGTCGTCTGGGAGTACAGCAAGAGGGCAAGACATGTAGTCTGTCACCATCTGACAGAACCGTTGCCTCCTGCTGACTGGAGCCGTCTGTGATGGTGTAGACCTTTGTGGCGGGCACACAAAACTGTTCCACAGTTGGGCCATACTGCTCTTGCCTTGGGCAGAGGCACTGCTTCAGCTCCCTTTTTGTGCAGAGCCTCCTCCACTGCCTGGACGCACTGAGCTGCTTTGTAATGCACTAGCAGCACTTCTCTCAGTTGGACTGGAGAAGATGATGGAATTCACCAGTGTGTCTTGGTACTCCCGCATTTTTCGCTCCCGGTTCAACGGTGTGATGAGGCTTTCTACGTTGTCCCGGTAGCGAGGATCGAGGAGGGTGAACACCCAATAATCAGACATGTTGAGAATGTGGGTGATGCGGCGGTCGTTTCTCAGGCACTGCAGCATGTAATCCACCATGTGCTGCAGACTGCCAACTGGCCAAGAAACGCTGTCCCCTGCTTGAGGCATGATCTCTGCCCGCTCGTCATCACCCCACCCTCGCTGTACACACTGACTACTGGACAATTGTGTAACTCCCTCCTCTGGACGGATGTCTTCCTCCTCCATTGACTCCTCCTCATCCTCCTCACAAAGTGTCCCCTGCCTACGCGTTTGTGAGGAACCACGTGGCACTGACTGTCCAGAAGATGATGGAAATGGTGAATCCTCATCCTCCACCTCTTCCACAACATCATCCCTTAGCGCTTGCAGTGATTTTTCAAGCAGGCAGATAAGGGGGACAGTCATGCTGACTAGTGCATCATCTGCACTCGCCATCCGCGTGGAATAATCGAAGGGACGCAAAACCTGGCAGACGTCCTTCATAGTGGCCCACTCTGTGGTTGTGAAGTCTGAACGGCGCGGAGTGCGACTTCTTTGCGCCTGATGCAGCTGGTACTCCATTACTGCTTGCTGCTGCTCACACAACCGCTCCAACATATGTAACGTGGAATTCCACCTGGTAGGTAGGTCACATATGATGCGATGTTCCGGAAGGCGGAATTGGCGCTGCAGAGCCGCAATGCGCGATTTTGCCGTGCTGGAACGCCGCAAGTGAGGACACTCTAGGCGGGCCTTGTGCAGCAGTGCATCAAGATCCGGATAGTCCCTCAAAAAACTCTGCACGACCAAATTGAGCACATGTGCCAGACATGGGATGTGAGTGAGGTTGCCGAGGCCCAGAGCTGCCACCAGATTTCGGCCATTATCACACACTACCATGCCTGGCTGGAGATTCGCTGCCACAAACCACACATCGCTCTCCTGCTTGATGGCATTCCAGATCTCCTGCGCTGTGTGGCTTCGATTCCCCAAAGAAATTAATTTCAAGACGGCCTGTTGACGTTTGGCCACGGCTGTGCTCATGTCGGTCGTAACAGGTAAACGGTCATCACGGGTCCATGTGGAGGTGGACTGTGACGGCTCCTGCAGCGACGATTCTGAGGAACTTGTGTAAGAGGAGGAGTCAATGCGTACAGACTGGATTCCTGCAATCCTTGGAGTGGGCAGGACACGTCCTGCGCCACTCGCACGATCTGTACCCGGCTCAACAACATTAACCCAATGGGCAGTGAGGGAAAGGTATCTGTTATGATCCTAGTGGCTGAGGATCACAAAACGGACTAGCTAAGTTTATGAACATAGACACGAGCTCTAAGGAGGTGGTAACTGGACTGACCGCAAACCTGATCCTAACCAACACACTAAAGGAAGCCGGTGAACGTGCCTAAAATCCTGGACGTCTCGACGCAGCCTGAGAAACTATCTACTCCTGGAGGGAAAGTAAGACCTCACTTGCCTCAAGAGAAATCACCCCAAAGATATAGGAAGCCCCCAACAAATAATAACGGTGAGGTAAGGGGAAAACACAAACGTAGAAATGAAAACAGATTAAGCAAATGAGGCCCGCTAATACTAGATAGCAGAAGACAGATAGGGAACTGTGCGGTCAGTAAAAAACCCTATGCAAAATATCCACGCTGAGAATACAAGAACCCCCACACCAACTAACGGTGTGAGGGGAGAAACTCAGCCCCCTAGAGCTACCAGCAAGCAAGGAAATCACATATTAGCAAGCTGGACAAAAATAAACCAAGAAACATATGACCACTGATGGTCAAAAAATGAACCAAGCAAAACTTAGCTTCTCTTGAAGAGACTGATAACGAAGGACTGCAGGAGAGCTCCAAAATAGCACTGAAGACATTGACAGCAGGCAACAACTGAGAGTCCAGGTGAACTAAATAGGAAACCAGCTAAGAGATAACGAGACAGCTGATCCTGCCTCAGACCTGCAGAATGACACAAAGAACCACCAGAGGGAGCCCAAAGACAGCACTCACACAGTACCAGTTGTGACCACAAGAGGGAGCCCAAAAACAGAGTTCACAACAGTACCCCCCCCCTTGAGGAGGGGTCATTGAACCCTCATCAAAACCCCCAGGGCGATCAGGATGAGCCACATGGAAGGCATGAACCAAATCGGCCGCATGAACATCAGAGGCGACAACCCAGGAATTATCCTCCTGACCATAGCCCTTCCACTTAACCAAATACTGAAGCCTCCGTCTAGAAATACGAGAATCCAAGATCTTCTCCACCACGTACTCCAATTCGCCCTCAACCAGCACCGGAGCAGGGGGTTCAACAGAAGGAACCACAGGCACCACATACCTCCGCAACAAAGACCTATGGAACACGTTATGAATGGCAAACGACGCTGGGAGGTCCAAACGAAATGACACCGGGTTAAGGATTTCCAAAATCTTATAAGGACCGATGAAGCGAGGCTTGAATTTAGGAGAAGAAACCTTCATAGGAACATACCGAGAAGACAGCCATACCAAATCCCCAACAAGAAGTCGGGGACCCACACCGCGACGGTGGTTGGCAAAGCGCTGAGCCTTCTCCTGTGACAACTTCAAATTGTCCACCACATTGTTCCAAATCTGCTGCAACCTATCCACCACAGAATCCACCCCAGGACAGTCAGAAGGCTCAACCTGACTCGAGGAAAAACGAGGATGAAAACCAGAATTGCAGAAAAAAGGCGAAACCAAAGTAGCAGAACTAGCCCGATTATTAAGGGCAAACTCGGCCAATGGCAAAAAAGTCACCCAATCATCCTGATCAGCAGAAACAAAACATCTTAAATAAGTTTCCAAGGTCTGATTAGTTCGCTCGGTTTGACCATTCGTCTGAGGATGGAAGGCCGACGAAAAAGACAAATCAATGCCCATCTTAGCACAAAAGATCCGCCAAAATCTGGACACAAACTGGGATCCTCTGTCAGACACAATATTTTCAGGGATGCCGTGCAAGCGAACCACATTCTGAAAAAATAGAGGAACCAAATCGGAGGAGGAAGGCAACTTAGGCAAGGGCACCAAATGGACCATTTTGGAAAAACGATCACACACCACCCAGATGACAGACATTCTCTGAGAGACTGGAAGATCCAAAATAAAATCCATGGAAATGTGTGTCCAAGGCCTCTTCGGGACAGGCAAAGGCAAAAGCAAACCGCTGGCACGAGAACAGCAAGGCTTAGCCCGAGCACAAATCCCACAGGACTGCAAAAAGGAACGCACATCCCGCGACAAGGAAGGCCACCAAAAGGACCTAGCCACCAAATCTCTGGTACCAAAAATCCCAGGATGTCCTGACAACACCGAAGAATGAACCTCGGAAATAACTCTGCTGGTCCATCTATCTGGGACAAACAGTCTCTCTGGTGGTCTATCTGCCTGAAATTTCTGCAGCACTCGTCGCAAATCTGGGGAAATGGCAGACAAAATCACTCCCTCTCTGAGGATACCAGCCAGCTCTGAAACTCCCGGAGAGTCAGGCACAAAACTCCGAGAAAGAGCATCAGCCTTCACGTTCTTCGAACCAGGCAGGTACGAGATCACAAAATCGAAACGGGAGAAAAACAACGACCAACGAGCCTGTCTAGGATTCAGCCGCTTGGCAGACTCGAGATAAATCAGATTTTTGTGATCAGTTAAGACCACTACACGATGCTTAGCTCCCTCAAGCCAATGTCGCCACTCCTCAAATGCCCACTTCATAGCCAACAACTCCCGATTACCAACATCATAATTACGCTCGGCAGGCGAAAACTTTCTTGAAAAGAAAGCACAAGGCTTCATCACAGAGCAATCAGAGCTTCTCTGCGACAAAACAGCCCCTGCTCCAATCTCAGAAGCATCAACCTCGACCTGAAAAGGAAGAGAGACATCAGGCTGACACAAAACTGGAGCCACAGAAAACCGGCGCTTCAGCTCCCGAAAGGCTTCCACGGCCGCAGGAGACCAATTAGTCACATCAGAACCCTTCTTGGTCAAATCCGTCAAGGGTTTAACCACACCAGAAAAATTAGCAATGAAGCGACGGTAAAAATTAGCAAAACTCAAGAACTTCTGAAGACTCTTAACAGATGTAGGCTGAGTCCAGTCATGAATAGCCTGGACCTTGACTGGGTCCATCTCAATAGTAGAAGGAGAAAAACTAAAACCCAAATAGGAAACCTTCTGTACTCCGAAGAGACATTTTGAGCCCTTCACAAATAAGGCATTAGCACGCAGGACCTGAAATACCATCCTGACCTGCTTCACATGGGACTCCCAGTCCTCAGAAAAGACCAAAATGTCATCCAGATACACAATCATAAATTTATCCAGATATTCTCGGAAGATGTCATGCATGAAGGACTGGAACACAGAAGGAGCATTAGAGAGTCCAAAAGGCATCACCAAGTACTCAAAATGGCCTTCGGGCGTATTAAATGCTGTTTTCCATTCATCCCCCTGCTTAATGCGCACAAGGTTATACGCACCACGAAGATCTATCTTGGTGAACCAACTGGACCCCTTAATCCGAGCAAACAGATCAGACAACAATGGCAAAGGATACTGAAATTTGACCATGATTTTATTTAGAAGACGATAATCTATACAAGGTCTCAGAGAACCATCCTTCTTGGCCACAAAAAAGAATCCTGCACCAAGAGGGGAGGAGGACGGGCGAATATGTCCCTTCTCTAAAGACTCCTTTATATAGCTCCACATTGCGGCATGTTCTGGTACAGACAAATTAAAAAGTCGTCCCTTAGGGAACTTACTACCAGGAATCAAATTTATAGCACAATCACAATCCCTGTGAGGAGGCAGGGCACCGGATCTGGGCTCATCAAATACATCCTGGTAGTCCGACAAAAACTCAGGGACCTCAGAAGGAGTGGAAGAAGCAATTGATACCAAAGGAGCATCGCCATGAATCCCCTGGCAACCCCAACTTGACACAGACATAGCTTTCCAATCCAGAACTGGATTATGGGCCTGCAGCCATGGCAGACCCAACACGGCAACATCATGCAAATAATGCAGCACAAGAAAGCGAATCACTTCCTGATGTACAGGAGTCATGCACATGGTCACTTGAGTCCAATATTGAGGCTTATTCTCAGCCAATGGTGTGGCATCAATTCCCCTCAGTGGAATAGGGAATTCCAAAGGCTCCAGGACAAAACCACAGCGCCTGGCAAACGACAAATCCATCAGATTCAGGGCAGCACCTGAATCCACAAAAGCCATAACCGAGTAGGATGACAAAGAACAAATTAAAGTAACAGACAAAATGAATTTAGGCTGTATAGTACCAATGGTGACAGGTTTAGCGATCTTTTTAACGCGCTTAGAGCATGCTGAGATAACATGAGTTGAATCACCACAGTAAAAGCACAACCCATGTTGACGTCTATGATTTTGCCGCTCAATTCTGGTCAGAACTCGGTCACATTGCATAGACTCAGGTCTCTGTTCAGAAAACACCGCCAGATGGTGCGCAGATTTGCGCTCCCGCAAACGCCGATCAATCTGAATGGCCAAAGCCATTGAGTCATTCAGACTTGCAGGCGTGGGGAACCCCACCATAACATTCTTAATGGCTTCAGAAAGACCTTCTCTGAAATTTGCAGCCAGGGCACACTCATTCCATTGAGTAAGCACCGACCATTTCCGAAATTTTTGACAATACACCTCAGCTTCATCCTGGCCCTGAGAAAGAGCCAGCAAGGCCTTTTCTGCCTGGTTCTCAAGATTAGGTTCCTCATAAAGCAGTCCAAGCGCCAGAAAAAACGCATCCACATTCAGCAATGCAGGATCTTCTGGCACCAGAGAGAAGGCCCAATCTTGAGGGTCGCCACGTAACAAGGAGATAACAGTTTTAACTTGCTGAGCGGAATCACCAGAGGAACGAGGTCTCAAAGATAGAAATAATTTACAATTATTCTTAAAATTCAGAAACCTAGATCTATCTCCAGAAAACAACTCAGGAATAGGTATTTTTGGCTCTGACATAGGGCTATGAACAACAAAATCCTGAATGCTTTGCACCCTTGCAGCAAGATGATCCACACTAGAAGTCAGACTCTGAACATCCATGTCTGCAGCTGAACACAAAACCACCCAGAGATTAAGGGGATGAGAGAAGCTGGACAGACTGCAGCAAAGATAGAGACAAAAAAAAAATAAAAATTGTACTCAGGGCTTCTCTTATCCCACTTCTGCGATGCATTAAACACTTTTTTTTGGCCTTCTGTACTGTTATGATCCTAGTGGCTGAGGATCACAAAACGGACTAGCTAAGTTTATGAACATAGACACGAGCTCTAGGGAGGTGGTAACTGGTCTGACTGCAAACCTGATCCTAACCAACACACTAAAGGAAGTCGGTGAACGTGCCTAAAATCCTGGACGTCTCGACGCAGCCTGAGAAACTATCTACTCCTGGAGGGAAAGTAAGACCTCACTTGCCTCAAGAGAAATCACCCCAAAGATATAGGAAGCCCCCAACAAATAATAACGGTGAGGTAAGGGGAAAACACAAACGTAGAAATGAAAACAGATTAAGCAAATGAGGCCCGCTAATACTAGATAGCAGAAGACAGATAGGGAACTGTGCGGTCAGTAAAAAACCCTATGCAAAATATCCACGCTGAGAATACAAGAACCCCCACACCAACTAACGGTGTGAGGGGAGAAACTCAGCCCCCTAGAGCTACCAGCAAGCAAGGAAATCACATATTAGCAAGCTGGACAAAAATAAACCAAGAAACATATGACCACTGATGGTCAAAAAATGAACCAAGCAAAACTTAGCTTCTCTTGAAGAGACTGATAACGAAGGACTGCAGGAGAGCTCCAAAATAGCACTGAAGACATTGACAGCAGGCAACAACTGAGAGTCCAGGTGAACTAAATAGGAAACCAGCTAAGAGATAACGAGACAGCTGATCCTGCCTCAGACCTGCAGAATGACACAAAGAACCACCAGAGGGAGCCCAAAGACAGCACTCACACAGTACCAGTTGTGACCACAAGAGGGAGCCCAAAAACAGAGTTCACAACAGGTATCGCCCCTGTCCATGTTGACTGGTCCACGCATCGGTGGTGAGGTGGACCTTGCTACTGACGGCGTTCAGTAGTGCGTGTTTTATGTGTCCCTCCACATGCTTGTGCAGGGCAGGGACGGCTTGCCTGCTGAAATAAAAGTGGCTGGGCACATTGTACTGTGGGACTGCCAATGACATCAAGTCACGGAAGCTGTCAGTCTCCACCAGCCTGAATGACAGCATTTCCAGTGACAGAAGTTTGGCAATGCCTGCAGTCAGAGCCTGTGCTCATGGGTGGTTTGCTGAGAAAGGCCGCCTTTTCTCCCATGCCTGTACTACCGATGGCTGTAGGCTGGCCTGGGAGTGTGAGGATAACTGGGAACGTTGTGCTGCGGGTGGAATTACAGTGGGTCTCTGGACAACAGTGCCAGAGGTTCTTCCACGGCGATCCTGGGAGGAAGCCGAACCAGCTGCGTGTGAGCTGGAGGAAGAGGCAACACGAGCTGAAGAGGTGGTAGCTGCCGCTGTTGGTTGGCCTAGCTCTTCAGTGCGTTTCTGTAACTCCGCCGCGTGCCTGGTCCACACATGTTTCCACATGTTGGAGGTATTGAGGTTGCTGACATTTCTCCCTCTTTTGACTTTGTGATGACACACCTTGCATTTGACATAGCAAATGTCATCTGCAACTGTGTCAAAAAAGGACCAGGCACTGCAAGTCTTGGGAGCGCCCTTTTTGGCTGTTGGAAGAGACACGCTCCTAACGGGTGCCAAAGTGGAGGCTACAGGATCCGCAGTCTTCCCCCTCCCTCTCCCTCTTTGGCCCGTTCGGGGGATCTCTTCCTCAGAGCTGCTCCCACCACCTTCCTGTCCCTCACGCCACGATGGGTCAAGGACCTCATCATCTACACTACCCTCTGCCATCAACTGCTCCTCCTGGGTAGTCTCAGCAGCAGAGCACGCACCAGAAAGTGGCACCTGAGTGTCATCAGCGTATGCGTTCTGCGGTGTGGTGACCGAAGGCACTGGCCCACCCGCCTCTTCAGACTCAGAGAGAAAAAGCTGTTGGGCATCACTGCACCCTGCCTCTTCTTCCATTTCTCCAATGCTGCTTGGCTGGCCCCCTGTTTCCAAGCCAAGAGATTCAGAGAACAGAAGTAGAGACGGCTCCTGTCCTGGGCTCTCTGTCTGCCTGGGCAATTTGGCAGGTGGTAAAGAGACAGATGGGTGCTCTCCAGTGCTCTGTGTCTGAGAGGATGTGGCACTAATTGAAGTCGATGCGTTAGCTGCCATCCATCCGACAACGGCTTCAATTTGTTCTTCACGCAGCAGCGGTGTACGGCGCTCTCCGACAAAGCTGCGCATGAAGGACTGTTCCCTGGTGAAACTGGGTGCTGATGAGTCACCAGTGCCCGCAGCAGGCACAGAATCCCCACGTCCTCTCCCTGCTCCGCGCCCACGACCACGAGCCTTACTCCCTGCCTTCTTCATCTTGGTTGACTGATAAAGATAAGCAGAAAAGTACTAACGGCTTTGTATGCTTATTCCTGAACAGCTCCTAACAGGTATAAGAAACAATAATTTTCTAAAGTGTGGACTAGACTTTAATATCAGCTAATGTGGCCTACACAACTGTAAAGTGGTGTGTTTGGTGAACTTTATTATTTATTTATTTTTTGGGGGCTGAACTGACAACAGGGCGAGCTGCAGTCACACGGAGACCGTGCAGACAGCCGTAAACGGCGCTGCAAGGCCCCAAAAACCTCCTCTATGTTATCCTATGTAGTGTTTTTCCACAATTTAGCTGGATACGAGTGGAAAGACACTAATAGGATTTTTTTGAAAAAATGTGCAGCAGCCTGCACTACTTAGAAAAAAGGAAATTGGATTTCACGGTATGACGCAGTGATTTACCCTGAGCTGGATACAACCGGCTATGGCTGCACACAGACTACAGGGCGAGCTGCAGTCACACGGAGACCGTGCAGACAGCCGTAAACGGCACTGCAAGGCCCCAAAAACCTCCTCTACGTTATCCTATGTACTGTTTTTCCACAATTTAGCTGGATACGAGTGGAAAGACACTAATAGGATTTTTTTGAAAAAATGTGCAGCAGCCTGCACTACTTAGAAAAAAGGAAATTGAATTTCACGGTATGACGCAGTGATTTACCCTGAGCTGGCTACAACCGGCTATGGCTGCACACAGACTACAGGGCGAGCTGCAGTCACACGGAGACCGTGCAGACAGCCGTAAACGGCGCTGCAAGGCCCCAAAAACCTCCTCTACGTTATCCTATGTAGTGTTTTTCCACAATTTAGCTGGATACGAGTGGAAAGACACTAATAGGATTTTTTTGAAAAAATGTGCAGCAGCCTGCACTACTTAGAAAAAAGGAAATTGGATTTCACGGTATGACGCAGTGATTTACCCTGAGCTGGATACAACCGGCTATGGCTGCACACAGACTACAGGGCGAGCTGCAGTCACACAGAGACCGTGCAGACAGCCGTAAACGGCACTGCAAGGCCCCGAAATCCTCCTCTACGTTATCCTATGTAGTGTTTTTCCACAATTTAGCTGGATACGAGTGGAAAGACACTAATAGGATTTTTTTGAAAAAATGTGCAGCAGCCTGCACTACTTAGAAAAAAGGAAATTGGATTTCACGGTATGACGCAGTGATTTACCCTGAGCTGGATAGAACCGGCTATGGCTGCACACAGACTACAGGGCGAGCTGCAGTCACACGGAGACCGTGCAGACAGCCGTAAACGGCACTGCAAGGCCCCAAAAACCTCCTCTACGTTATCCTATGTACTGTTTTTCCACAATTTAGCTGGATACGAGTGGAAAGACACTAATAGGATTTTTTTGAAAAAATGTGCAGCAGCCTGCACTACTTAGAAAAAAGGAAATTGAATTTCACGGTATGACGCAGTGATTTACCCTGAGCTGGATACAACCGGCTATGGCTGCACACAGACTACAGGGCGAGCTGCAGTCACACGGAGACCGTGCAGACAGCCGTAAACGGCGCTGCAAGGCCCCAAAAACCTCCTCTACGTTATCCTATGTTGTGTTTTTCCACAATTTAGCTGGATACGGGTGGAAAGACACTAATAGGAATTTTTTGAAAAAATGTGCAGCAGCCTGCACTACTTAGAAAAAAGGAAATTGGATTTCACGGTATGACGCAGTGATTTACCCTGAGCTGGATACAACCGGCTATGGCTGCACACAGACTACAGGGCGAGCTGCAGTCACACGGAGACCGTGCAGACAGCCGTAAACGGCGCTGCAAGGCCCCAAAAACCTCCTTTACGTTATCCTATGTTGTGTTTTTCCACAATTTAGCTGGATACGGGTGGAAAGACACTAATAGGAATTTTTTGAAAAAATGTGCAGCAGCCTGCACTACTTAGAAAAAAGGAAATTGGATTTCACGGTAAGACGCAGTGATTTACCCTGAGCTGGATACAACCGGCTATGGCTGCACACAGACTACAGGGCGAGCTGCAGTCACACGGAGACCGTGCAGACAGCCGTAAACGGCGCTGCAAGGCCCCAAAAACCTCCTCTACGTTATCCTATTTAGTGTTTTTCCACAATTTAGCTGGATACGGGTGGAAAGACACTAATAGGAATTTTTTGAAAAAATGTGCAGCAGCCTGCACTACTTAGAAAAAAGGAAATTGGATTTCACGGTATGACGCAGTGATTTACCCTGAGCTGGATACAACCGGCTATGGCTGCACACAGACTACAGGGCGAGCTGCAGTCACACGGAGACCGTGCAGACAGCCGTAAACGGCACTGCAAGGCCCCAAAAACCTCCTCTACGTTATCCTATGTACTGTTTTTCCACAATTTAGCTGGATACGAGTGGAAAGACACTAATAGGATTTTTTTGAAAAAATGTGCAGCAGCCTGCACTACTTAGAAAAAAGGAAATTGAATTTCACGGTATGACGCAGTGATTTACCCTGAGCTGGATACAACCGGCTATGGCTGCACACAGACTACAGGGCGAGCTGCAGTCACACGGAGACCGTGCAGACAGCCGTAAACGGCGCTGCAAGGCCCCAAAAACCTCTTCTACGTTATCCTATGTTGTGTTTTTCCACAATTTAGCTGGATACGGGTGGAAAGACACTAATAGGAATTTTTTGAAAAAATGTGCAGCAGCCTGCACTACTTAGAAAAAAGGAAATTGGATTTCACGGTATGACGCAGTGATTTACCCTGAGCTGGATACAACCGGCTATGGCTGCACACAGACTACAGGGCGAGCTGCAGTCACACGGAGACCGTGCAGACAGCCGTAAACGGCGCTGCAAGGCCCCAAAAACCTCCTTTACGTTATCCTATGTTGTGTTTTTCCACAATTTAGCTGGATACGGGTGGAAAGACACTAATAGGAATTTTTTGAAAAAATGTGCAGCAGCCTGCACTACTTAGAAAAAAGGAAATTGGATTTCACGGTAAGACGCAGTGATTTACCCTGAGCTGGATACAACCGACTATGGCTGCACACACACTACAGGGCGAGCTGCAGTCACACGGAGACCGTGCAGACAGCCGTAAACGGCACTGCAAGGCCCCAAAAACCTCCTCTACGTTATCCTATTTAGTGTTTTTCCACAATTTAGCTGGATACGGGTGGAAAGACACTAATAGGAATTTTTTTAAAAAATGTGCAGCAGCCTGCACTACTTAGAAAAAAGGAAATTGGATTTCACGGTATGACGCAGTGATTTACCCTGAGCTGGATACAACCGGCTATGGCTGCACACAGACTACAGGGCGAGCTGCAGTCACACGGAGACCGTGCAGACAGCCGTAAACGGCACTGCAAGGCCCCAAAAACCTCCTCTACGTTATCCTATGTACTGTTTTTCCACAATTTAGCTGGATACGAGTGGAAAGACACTAATAGGATTTTTTTGAAAAAATGTGCAGCAGCCTGCACTACTTAGAAAAAAGGAAATTGAATTTCACGGTATGACGCAGTGATTTACCCTGAGCTGGATACAACCGGCTATGGCTGCACACAGACTACAGGGCGAGCTGCAGTCACACGGAGACCGTGCAGACAGCCGTAGACGGCGCTGCAAGGCCCCAAAAACCTCCTCTACGTTATCCTATGTTGTGTTTTTCCACAATTTAGCTGGATACGGGTGGAAAGACACTAATAGGAATTTTTTGAAAAAATGTGCAGCAGCCTGCACTACTTAGAAAAAAGGAAATTGGATTTCACGGTATGACGCAGTGATTTACCCTGAGCTGGATACAACCGGCTATGGCTGCACACAGACTACAGGGCGAGCTGCAGTCACACGGAGACCGTGCAGACAGCCGTAAACGGCGCTGCAAGGCCCCCAAAACCTCCTTTACGTTATCCTATGTTGTGTTTTTCCACAATTTAGCTGGATACGGGTGGAAAGACACTAATAGGAATTTTTTGAAAAAATGTGCAGCAGCCTGCACTACTTAGAAAAAAGGAAATTGGATTTCACGGTAAGACGCAGTGATTTACCCTGAGCTGGATACAACCGGCTATGGCTGCACACAGACTACAGGGCAAGCTGCAGTCACACGGAGACCGTGCAGACAGCCGTAAATGGCGCTGCAAGGCCCAAAAACACTCCTCTACATTATCCTATCTAGTGTTTTTCCACAATTTAGCTGGATACGGGTGGAAAGACACTAATAGGAATTATTAGAAAAAATGTGCAGCAGCCTGCACTACTTGAAAAAAAAAAATAGAACAGTATGAGGCAGTGAACCACCCTCCCTGAACTGAATACAACCAGCTATGGCCTATGGCTGCACACAGACTAGAGAGTGGGCTGCACACACATACACACACAGAGACCTTGCAGATCGCTGTGAAAACAGCGCTGCAAGGCAAAAGCAAGGTGATTAGTAGGTGAACACAGCGGTTGCTAAATTAGCCTTGGAAAAGAACAATAAAGCAAATCGTTATCTCAACTGGCCCTCAGTTAGCAAACAGCGTCCTGTCACTAACTGAATTCACAGCAGAGTGAGCGCAAAATGGCGCCAGCGACTTTTAAACTGCAGCATGACATCATTTCAGCAGCCAATCACAGCCTTGCCAGTAGTTTCATGCCCACCATGCTGAACAGGATGTGCCCACACTCAGAATCATTCCTCATTGGCTGAATTCATGCAGTTTGAATCCTGGGAACTTCCGATTCCGGTATCCGATACGCGGCAAGTATCGGATCTCGGTATCGGAATTCCGATACCACAAGTATCGGCTGATACCCGATACTTGCGGTATCGGAATGCTTAACACTAGTTACCATCTTTTCAGTTAGCCATTAAAAGGTATCAACCACTGAGGACCCTCAAATCTAAATATTTTTCTATCTGCTGGCTAACATGGTGCAAAGATATATATCTTTCCTGTATCATTTTTAGGATTAGAAATTTAGATTTATTATTTAGCAAACATGCAATTTATTTTTTTATGAAATTATGTTCAGAAGCATCAAATTTAATTGGACACAAATTTTCAAGAGGATCCTTGGGCAGAAATTCATGGACGATCCCCACATTCCTGCTTAAAATTTAGGTTTGTCATTAATTAGTGCAATTTCTTGGCTTTTACATTGGAAATTCAGTAAAAATGAGAAGCCATTATTTACAGTGCCTTGTGAAAGTATTTGGCTCCCTGGAACTTTTCAACCTTTTCCCACATATCATGCTTCAAAATATAAAGATACCAAATGTAAATTTTTAGTAAAGAATCAGCAAGTGTAACACAATTGTGAAGTTGAACAAAATTTATTGGTTATTTAAAATTTTGGTGGAAATTCAAAAACTGAAAACTGGGACGTGCAATGTGATTTGGCCCCTTTACTTTCAGTGCAGCAAACTCGCCCCAGAAGTTCATTGTGGATCTCTGAATGATCCAATGTTGTCCTAAATGCCTAATGATGATAAATATAATCCACCTGTGTGTAATCAAGTCTCCATATAAATGCACCTGCTCTGTGATAGTCTCAGAGTTCATATATCCATAAAAAGTGTCATTTAAAGTCTGCAACAAGCCATCTGGGAGACACACCAAACATGTGGAAGAAGGTGCTCTGGTCAGATTAAACAAAAATCGAACGTTTTGGCAACAATGCCAAATGATATGTTTGGCGTAAAGGCAAAACAGCTCATCACCCTGAACACACCATCTCCACTATCAAACATTGGTGGTGGCAGCATGATGGTTTTAGCCTGCTTTTCTTCAGCAGGGACAGAGAAGATGGTTAAAATTGATGGGAAGATGGATGGAGCCAAATACAGGATCATTCTTGAAGAAAACTTGTTGGAGTCTGCAAAAGACCTGAGACTGGGACGGAGATTTGTCTTCCAACAAGACAATGATCCCAAACATAAAGCAAGATCTACAATGGAATTGTTCACAAATAAATGTATTCAGGTGTTAGAATGGCCAAGTCAAAGTTCAGACCTCAATCCAATCAAGAGTCTGTGGAAAGAGCTGAAAACTGCTGTTCACAAACGATCTCCATCAAACCTCACTGAGCTCAAGCTGTTTGCCAAGGAAGAATGGGCAAGAATTTCAGTCTCTTGATGTACAAACTGATAAGAGACATACCCCAAGTGACTTGCAGCTGTAGTCACCGAATAATATTGCACGCCCCACTTTTCAGTTTTTGAATTTCCACAAAAATTTTAAATAACCAATAAATTTCGTTCAATTTCACAATTGTATTCCACTTGTTGCTGATTCTTCATCAAAAATTTACATTTGGTATCTTTATGTTTGAAGCATGATATGTGGGAAAAGGTTGAAAAACTCCAGGGAGCCGAATACTTTCGCAAGGCACTGTATGTAGCTAATTTTTTTTTCACAGTAGTGCCAAATGTCTGCATTGAAATTTTCCTTTGCATGTGAATGACGCTCCCGAAACAAAAGATTGTGTAAAAATCATTCAAAAGAAAAAAAATGATAAGCAGAGTAAACAATAAAGGGAATTATGGTATGAAAGGAAAGCGGAAGAACAATTTCAAGAATATTATCTTAATGATTGCATTGTATGGATTATTAGCAAAAGTTACACTTTTTCTATTTGCAAACAGCAATCAAACAAAAACAATTTATATACCTCAATTCAGCTGATATAACAAGTGTTTTTTCCAAATTCTACAAAAAAATGCAACTTTTAATGACTACTGCTGTCTCTCAATTATTCATGATGAGATTCTTTAGTACTTATAGAGTATGCTTTAGCTGTTATGACCTCCTGCAAACATGATGCATAGTGAGGCACTAGCTCCTAGTGATTTTGTTCCTAAATAATATATCTATTTTAATTACTGTATGATCACTAGCATCATTTGCAGCACATCAACATAACCTTTAGATATTTTTAGGCACTAGCTCCTGGCACCATTACAGAGAAATTTCAGGCCATGATTCATGGACAAAGACTTCAAGTATACTTATATTCTTGGATTTGCATTCTGCAATGCTCCAGATACTGTCTGTTTCCTTCAATGATTTTCTATGGGGTTGGAGATTGCCACTCCAGAGTCTTCCTGGACTACTTCTAAAACCAAGACAAGGTTACTTTGAGGTATGCTTGGGATCATGGTCCTTTTGGAAGTCCAATGACACCTAAACTTCAGATTCTTCACAGAAGGCAAAATGTCTTTTGACAGGATTTTCTGATATCTGATTAAATCCAGTGCTAGGGCAAGTAAAATAGCCTAAGAGCAACACTGAGACACCACCACTTTAGGCAGGATGTTCCTTGCAGCATATGCTTCATTTTTTCTTTTCTAGATATAACGCCAAACCATAGGCCAGAAAAGTTCCAGTTTTGTCTCATAACTCAGCCGAATCCTAAAAAATATGTGCCTTTTTGGTCCTTTCTCATTGGTTTATTGCAAGTTGAAACTTTGTACATTTTTCTAGTAAGCCTAATTTGCAATGGGGGTTGAATACTTTTGATTCCAACTGCATATGCTGTAATCTTAGCTCTCTGACAGTTTCTATCTACAAAAAGAGCAGATAATTGATTCCATTACTTTGACTAAGGAAAATGTATAACCAAAATACAATAAATGTCTGGACATCCGTTTTTGCTTTAAGGGCTTTAATAAGATCATTAGTAAGATTTTAAGATATTGTACTTTTGTACTGTATTTGTTTCCATAGTAACTTTATAAATGAAAATTACACTCAATTATTCTTACGGTTAAGAAACTACTATTTCAAGGTATAATAATTTCAAAATAGTTTTAGTAAAACTTAGAAGAGCAGCAATGATTTTGCAGCAATCCCTAAACTTATACCTATTATGAAATGTAGAATCTTTAACCCCTTCCAGAAGGGTGTTTTTCTGTTTTTGCACTATCATTCTTTTCCTCCCATTCTTCCAAAAGTTATAACTTTTTTATTGTTCCATCCACACAGCAATATGATAGCTTGTTTTTTGTGTGGAATGAGTTGTATTTTGAATGACACCATTATATGATCTACTTGAAATCAGGAAAAAAAATTGCAGCAAAAGTACAGCAAAATAGTGGACAAAGAGCTATTCTTCAATTGATTTTTTTTATTTAACATGTTCAATATACGATAAAACTAACCTCACAATATAATTCTCCCAGCCGGTATGATTACGGAGAACTTTTTTTTTTGTTGTTTTTTCATTTAAATAGTGAACAAAATTTTGGAAATTGGTAAAAATAAAATTCTTTTTTGTTGCCATTTTTCGTAATGTTTTCAATTGATGAGGTTGTTTGATGGCTTAACTTTTGGCCCTGAGCTGATGTTTTTATTGATACCATTTTGAGGTAGATATGATGTTTTGATTGTCTCTTATTGCCTTTTTTTTGTAATGTTGAGGCTGCTGAAAGAACATAATACTTGGGTTTTGATTTTTCTTCTTGTTTTGCCATTTACCAATCAGCTTATTTTATTTTAGATTTTGGTAGCTTAGACATTTACAAACATAGCATTACCAAATATGTGTATTTTTATTTCTTTAATTTTTAATGGGAGAAAAAGTGATTTCCACTTTTTTTTCCATATTTTTTCCATATTTTTAAAAACGTTTTTTTTTTCCACTTTCTATTGTATTTGTTAGACCCCTTTGGGACTTGTTTTGTCTCTTATTTGATTCACAGCTTTGGCTTTAAAGAGTTGGAGAAAGACGGAGATAGAGAGAACAAGCAGGCAGGAATGTGCACTTAAATGTTTGGTCACATGAACTGTGCACTGAGCGCCTGTACTTAGTTTGATAAGTTATGTGCTGAAAGACGCCCTTCACTAAAAAAATTATATTTGCACACTAAATAAAATTCCTTTATGAAAAAATATATGAGCATCTTATGTATTTAATTTATGTATTAGTACTTAAAATAATACAAATCAAAAACAGTAGTCATAAATAAAATAATCATAAAAAAATCAGTTACTATGTACCTCCTTGAAGGAATTTCATTGGGTGAACAATAGCATGATATCTGTCTATACTGAGAGACACCAGCACATAGGTAGATGCATACAGAAGGACGACCTTAAAGAAAGGCAAAAAAATATGAGTGCAGTTATAGCAACTTATAATAATAATAATAATAATAATACTAATAATAATTTTTATTTCTATAGCGCCAATATATTCCACAGCTCTTTACATATCAATCATTTACACTTTACTTATAAAGTATTATGGTAGATACTATACACAATATAGTTCATAAAAGATATGCTTCAAGTCTCAGAAGGAACAGTCAAACACAGAAATCGGAATCATACTACAGCACAATAGTTTGCACTTTCTTAGATTATTTAGGACCATACTTCCACTTGCTGAAATATTGTCACATTTTGGAAGTTTTTTAGGCTAAGTTCAAGGGTTGCAAAACAATTTTGTTTCAGATTTGGTCATAAATCTATGACACATCTGCAGTGAATCCTTAACTAAATCCACATGTATTAGTAGTGTACTTCGTTGAAGTTTTGGATGCAGATTTCACCCTTCTCAATGACAAAGCATTGAATTGTGTGAAATTTACAAGGAAAATCCACATAAGACTGAGCATGTGTACTGCAAATTTGAAAATCTGCAGCATGCTCTTGTAAAGGTCGCTTGGGTCAAAAGGAAGCACTGCAACCCCAGGCACCAGTGAAATAGATTACTCTGGGTGTGTGGCTGTTAGGGCTCATACTCACTTGCGAGAAATATGTCCGAGTCTCGCATGGTAACACTCAGCTCTGCCGCTGGCACTTGGGAGCGGAGCGTGCAGCTCCATGTATTGCTATGCGGCCGCACGCTCCGCTCTGGAGTGCTGGCGGCAGAGCCGGGTTTTAAGATGTAAGACTCGGCCGTATTTCTCACAAGTGAGTATGAGCCTTTACTGTTTTACTCTGGCATCCCTCTGGTCAAATACTGTATTATAGCATGGAAACCTCCCAGTTTAAGTGTCCCACAAGGAAGATTTCAGTGAACTTCGCTAAAATAGGACATTCTTTACTATTGTAACTGGTATAATATATACAGTAGGTAGCATGTGTAAAGCTTGATTTCCACTTCATCTTCTCTTTTACACCGAGGCATAGTCATGTTAGTTACTTGCAGTGGCATAAAGCTTGCAAAGTATTTTTGCATAAACATGAACACTCCATCTACATATGTTCTTTCTAGCTGTTTGTACCCCACTTCTGCAGTAGTACCTGTGTCCAGATCTGGACAGCCTATATTTGTTTCTATGCCTTCAGGAAAAGATGATACATTGCCTCCTCAGCCCTACTGCTTTACCAGCTGCTTTGGGCCCACAACTCAGTTCTATTTCTGTGTTCAGGCTGTACTCACTACAGCTGGCTCCTTTCTATCAAGTTACCTTCTCAGTGTCCAGGATTTTCTGTCAGTATCTACAGTAGGTGTATATGTTACTTCCTTCTTCAATACAGTGTAAGCAAGTTACTAGAATGCAATAGCGCAGTTAATTAGAAGGCAGTGGTAATCAACCAACGCTATTTATTTGACTAACACAGAAAGTATATATATATATATATATATATATATATATATATATATATATATATATATATATATATATATATATATATATATATATATATACACAGTACAGACCAAAAGTTTGGACACACCTTCTCATTTACAAACTTTTCTGTATTTTCATGACTATGAAAATTGTACATTCACACTGAAGGCATCAAAACTATGAATTAACACATGTGGAATTATATACTTAACAAAAAAGTGTGAAACAACTGAAATTATGTCTTATATTCTAGGTCATTCAAAGTAGCCACCTTTTGCTTTGATGACTGCTTTGAACACTCTTGGCATTCTCTTGATGAGCTTCAAGAGGTAGTCACCGGAAATGGTCTTTCAACATCCTTGAAGGAGTTCCCAGAGATGCTTAGCACTTGTTGGCCCTTTTGCCTTCACTCTGCGGTTCAGCTCACCCAAAACCATCTCGATTGGGTTCAGGTCTGGTGACTGTGGAGGCCAGGTCATCTGGCGTAGCACCCCATCACTCTCCTTCTTGTTCAAATAGCCCTTACACAGCCTGGAGGTGTGTTTGGGCTCATTGTCCTGTTGAAAAATAAATGATGGTCCAGCTAAATGCAAACTGGATGGAATAGCATGCCGCTGCAAGATGCTGTGGTAGCCATGCTGGTTCAGTATGCCTTCAATTTTGAATAAATCCAGAAACAGTGTCACCAGCAAAGCACTTCCACACCATCACACCTCCTCCTCCATGCTTCACGGTGGGAACCAGGCATGTAGAGTACATCCGGTCACCTTTTCTGTGTCGCACAAAGACACGGTGGTTGGAACCAAAGATCTCAAATTTGGACTCATCAGACCAAAGCACAGATTTCCACTGGTCTATTGTCCATTCCTTGTGTTCTTTAGCCCAAACAAGTCTCTACTGCTTGTTGCCTGTCTTTAGCAGTGGTTTCCTAGCAGCTATTTTACCATGAAGGCCTGCTGCACAAAGTCTCCTCTTAACAGTTGTTGTAGAGATGTGTCTGCTGCTAGAACTCTGTGTGGCATTGACCTGGTCTCTAATCTGAGCTGCAGTTAACCTGCGATTTCTGAGGCTGGTGACTCGGATAAACTTATTCTCAGAAGCAGAGGTGACTCTTGCTCTTCCTTTCCTGGGGCAGTCCTCATGTGAGCCAGTTTCTTTGTAGTGCTTGATGGTTTTTGCCACTGCACTTGGGGACACCTTCAAAGTTTTCCCAATTTTTCAGACTGACTGACCTTCATTTCTTAAAGTAATGATGGCCACTCGTTTTTCTTTACTTAGCTGCTTTTTAATAAATGCAATTTTATTTTCTTAACCTAAACTACAAAAGCTCTATACTGTGAGTAACAGAAGCAAGGCCAATACAGTATATCATGAGAGTTTCAGACACAGAGGTGTAACTAAATACGATATCTATTCGATTTTATATACATTGTCCTTTTTATGTCACATTTAAACGATAGTTGACGAGTAATGCCTTTATGTTTCAGCTTAACAGGCATCACTTTAGATACTAGACCCATCACACTCTTCTCTTTAAGCAACTCTGAATGTTACATTAGCCCTTATGGGGGTCACTGATATTTCCCACTAGGCGGCAAGTGCTAGACATGCGAGTCACCTGATACACAGTCTGCTCATCACAGTCTGTCTTCGTTCCCTGAAGTATGGCTCCGGCCCAGACCATGTTCCGTACGTCTACGCTGGAAGTAACAGACCACAGGAACGGTCCTCCATTACAGCTGGATTGTCTCTCGAGCCAGGTTCGGCTCTGGTCACAGTTTTCTACTTCCTCTTAGCTCAGGTCACCGATTTTCCACCCAACTCAGGTCACAGATCTTTCTCTCAGCTCAGGTCACCAATCGTCCTCTCAGCTCAGGTCACCAATATTCCTTTTAACTCAGGATTTTAACCGGAATCTGACTGCTCTCTGACCCTTCTGTGGCGATGGTGGCTGTTAGTCCACTCTATAGCCACAAAACCTCTGGCACCACCTGCTCCCTTCTCAGTCTGGCCAGGCCTTTTATATTTAGTAACTGTGGCACAACTGTTACCTGACCCAGTGTTGTCTTCAATGTCTTCCCTGTCGGAACAGTTCTTCCACTCCAGGGTTCCTACTACTGTGATCCTTTTTGCTTTCACTTTCTTTATAGCCTTTGACTAGCAGATGGTGATGTTTACATGCAGATGCTGTAAAATGCTGAGTGTGTCTTCTGTTCACCACCCCCTTATAACAGTTACAAAGCTTGCAACCTCGGGAATCTTTCTATCACACGCAAATCCTGTATTGTGATTCACTTCTCTTCTCTCCCAGAACCATTAACAAGCTAAATGTATAGTAATCACTCCCATCTATTTCCTAAAAACTCCTACTGTCTAAAGGGCTGGCTGTTAATATGTTTGGCAAGGCATAAAAATGCTATAAGCATAGTATAAAACATCATATACAGAATTTGCAGTAAATTTATAATAATAATCTTATATTCATTATTACATTATGCATTATAATTACCATCTTATCTTTAGGGGTGTTCCTTTTTCTGCCATTCTATTATTACTTTATTATATATATATATATAATATATATATATATATATGATTTTTGTGCTGATTTTTTACTGTAAACTGCTGCTCCTTAACTTGTAACATGGTCTAATAGAAAAACGCATTAACTGAAAACTTTGATCATCATAGATCCCTTCTCTGACCTAATTTTAGTTTGGTTAAACTGCTATTACTATGTTACTTGTATGTAGTAGGATCCATTCATGCTTGGTTACTGCTCTATATATTTCTGTTCCATCTGTATGCATCAGATTATTTTAGAGAAAATAGGTTATTAGGGATCTCGATCTAGTGATCAGTGCAAATTTCAGCAATTGAAGTCACCTCATTCAGACATCATATAATTTGTAAATACTGTAAGTGATACATATTTTCAGTGGGAAAATTGGCTCCTGCACATTATAACAACAGACATTGTTTACACTGTTTCTTCCGTTTCGAGCAAGCTGCTTTGTTTCCTTATATTTATTTTGACACTCAAAGGGAAAGTAGTAATGCTTTGAAATGATGAATGCCACAAATGATGTTTTCTAGCTGAACTCCGAGATGAAAATTGATATTTTCTCATGCTTTGAAGTAAATTAATTTGACAGATGGAAAAAACTGATTCGTCAGTATGCAGCATCGCTTGTGCATGGTTCTTCTGATATGATATTCTACATTCAATCATTAATAAAAGTATATTTTTGAATGTGTACCAAGAAGGTAAAGCAATTTGTAAGGTTGTCCTTTGGTACTGACTCCACTAGTTTCAAGCATGTGCACAGCAGAGAAACCTCAAACAACAAAAATGTAAATACTAAAGAAAATAGATAAAAAAAATTAGAAGAAAATATATATTACTACTACTACTACTACTACTACTACTACTACTACTACTACTACTACTACTACTACTACTACAAATAATAATAATACAAATAACAAATGCCTATATAAGCCACAATAATCTAGCATAACAAAATATTCTGGAGATAATAATACTAACTTTTATTATATTCCTTTATTTATTTTTTGTGTTTATAAAGAAAAGTGATTTCTGCAGGTGACTTTAATAATTCTACAAAAGAATATTATTAGAATTTTTGCTCATTCTTCTTGCAAAATTGTTAAATTCAGCTACATTGGATGGTTTTCAAGCATGAACTTTCTATTTAAGGTTTTGACATATTATTTCAATGGGGTTCAAATCCAGTCTTGATATGATTTGAGTACTGAAAACACCAAAGGGGTTGGACACTACTGATGAAGCCTAGTCTAATTGAAAAACATCTCACATGGGAAATTGCTTTTCAGGTGAAGGAAGCTAATGGTCTGTTCACATGCTTTTCCACCATTAGCCATTTGAGCATTTTAGCACATCGTCAATTTATGGTAGCCCAACCTAATGAAGTTAGATAAGTTCTTGGTGCCATGGCCTGGGCTTTACCTGCACACCATTACAATTTTTTAGCATGGGGTACAATCTAGCAGAAGCATTTCTGATCTTCCGCTAACAGTTTCTGTCTTCTCCTTTCGCGACTACATTGAGCTATGCAGCAAAGAATAACATTAGCACTACCAATGCTTCTGTAGGATCTTGGTGATCACATGATTGAAGAGACTTTTCCATCACAGCAGACCCAGATCAGCTCTGTCAGTCTGGGACAGTAGGGGCCTGTTTTCTTCTGTAAGTGGGGCTCCAATGGATACAGAAGGAAAAAATATAAAAAAAATCTCCAGAGATTTTTCATTATCTATTTTGAGACAAATGATGCAAATAATATAATTATGCATAACACATCTACAAACAAATTAAAATGTAATAATTAAAAATGGTAATAATCACCAAGTTAAAAGGAAACCAAGGGTAGGTTTAAAAAATAGGTAAAAATTGGTGAACTTACTAGTTGGTTTATTGGTGGTAAATATGTTGGAAGTCCAAAGAAGACGATAACCAGATGACTGAATATATGTGCATTGAATATATTAGTATCCAGAAGGTGTTGAAGCAGGATTCCCTGTAGGTTACAATAGAAATTAATTACTAACCTGCTGAATATAGAAAAAGTGATGCATATGGTGAATATCCAGATATCTACAGATATCTACATCCTAATTTAGATGTACTCACTTATTCCAGATAGATGATATAGTGGAGAGCCAATCCGATGTCAGCTAATAAAGCTAATAAATGTATATTGTCCTTAGGGTATGAAAGCCTAATCATATGTTTCCCATAAAGGATAGTTGTAAGTCAGCTAAGTGAGGAGGCAATTGCAGTGGCCGGTTAATGCATGCACTGGTATGAATGCCGCATTAAATATAATGAATTGATCTGAGACAAGTACCCTGATGAAGAGGGATTGGTTTCCCTTGAAATGCGTTGGTTAGCTGTGTCTCTCTCGCGCACCCATCCTTGAGCCCTGTGATGTCACAATAAGCTCCGCCCCCTGTCATCCACGCTTCCGGCCGGAGCACGCGAGGTTCCAGCGTTCTCCTGCTCACTGGGGACTTCCGTACCAGCAAATCTCCGGTAACGTAACTTCTATGTTTGCACTCCCTGAAACACACCAGCGCTAGTGAGCCCAATCTGCACCGCACGCAAGCACTATTCAGTGCACTTTACTTGTCTCAAATCAATTCATTATATTTAATGCGGCATTCATACCAGTGCATGCATTAACCGGCCACTGCAATTTCCTCCTCACTTAGGCTAGGTTCACATTGCGTTAGGGCAATCCGTTAAGCGCATAGCGCTAGCGGATTGCGCTAACGCAATGAATCTATAGGGATCGCGTTTGCCGATCTCGCTAGCGCAGATCCCCGATCTGTGCTAGCGAGGAACGGACCTCGAGCGCACCTCGGACGCTGCAAGCAGTGTCCGAGGTCCGTCAGAAAATGACGGCACATCGCTAGCGCGTGCCGAAAATGGCATGCGCTAGCGATGCGCTAGAGAGCAGATTCACATTGCCGTCAATAGGTGCGCTAATGGACCCGTTGCATGGCGTTAATTGCGACAATTTCACCATGCAACGCAGTCCGTTAGCGTTAACCCATTAACGCAATGTGAAACTAGCCTAAGCGGACTCGCAACTATCCTTTATGGCGAACATATGATTAAGCTTTCATACCCTAAAGACAATATACATTTATTAGCTTTATTAGTTGACAACGGATTGGATCTCCACTAAATCATCTATCTGGAGTAAGTGAGTACATCTAAATTAGGATGTAGCCTACAGGGAATCCTGCTTCAACACACTCTGGATACTAATATATTCAATACACATATATTCAGTCATCTGGTTATCGCCTTCCTTAGACTTCTAACATATTTATCACTAGGGTTGAGCGACTTTCATTTTTTTAAGATCGAGTAGGGTTTTGGGAAACCCGATTTTGTCCAGAGTCGAGTCGAGTGCAGTCGGCCGATTATCGCTAAAAGTCGGGGATCGACCGAAACACGAAACCCAATGCAAGTCAATGGGGAAGCATAGTCGGCAGTGAGTGGAGGCCAGGAAAACACCTACAGTGCCCATTTTAATGCCAAAAACATCCATTCTTGTTTCTGAAGCTTGCCAATCTTAATTAACTGTATAATAATAGTTGGGCATAGGGAATTGGGGGAAAGTTGTGGGGGGAGTAGGGCTGGCTCAAGTTTTTCGTGGGCCCAGGAAATGCGGACTACGTCACGGCGGTGTTGCAGGGAAAGGTAAGTATTTAAACGTTGCAAGTGCTGTGATCCTGAGCAAGCAGGGGGGGGCCCACTCGTTCGCATTGGCACTGGCACAGGGCCCCTCAAAGTACGGCGGTGTGTTTGCATGGCGGGGGCGCCTCCCACCAGCAGCGACACTTTTGCGTACTCTGAGGGGCCCTGTGCCAGTGACGTCGCCAACGAGTATGCCCCCCCACCTGATGAAGGAACCTGCACTTTCATCTGCACCTTCCTCTTTGTCCTTGTGTAAGGTGGTATAACATGCGGGAAGGGGAACCTTACTTTCAGCAGGGTCAGATTCTGGCTGTGTAGAGTACAAGGGGAATGTAGTGGTCTAGGTCAATGTACCAGCAGACTCATTTAGCAGTGGCTGGGCAATGGGCAGGATGAGGAGGAAACAGATATAGGGCCAAAGAATAAAGTAGGCTAAATGCAGTTCAAAATTGGTAACAGGACTAAACAGGCGGCATTGCTTTGTTCAGTGGAGTAGCAAACCCAAGAGCAGCAGACACTGTTTCAAGGGCCTAACCACACTAGTAGGCCAAATGCAGTTTAATATCTGATAGTATAGGGCGAAAGCCAGAATGTGAAAGCTCAGCTTTGTTCAGTTGAGGACAACACCAGGGAGGGGCAGACACCTTTAGTAGGCCGGAAAAGCCTATTGCATTTTTTAAAATGGTAATTTGGAGCAGAGGGTTGAAGCTCAGCTTTATTTAGTTGAGGACAACACCAGGCAGGGGCACACAGACAGACACCTTTAGTAGGCCGGAAAAGCCTATTGCATTTTTTAAAATGGTAATTTGGAGCAGAAGGTTGAAGCTCAGCTTTATTTAGTTGAGGACAACACCAGGCAGGGGCACACAGACAGACACCTTTAGTAGGCCGGAAAAGCCTATTGCATTTTTTAAAATGGTAATTTGGAGCAGAAGGTTGAAGCTCAGCTTTATTTAGTTGAGGGCAACACCAGGGAGGGGCAGAAGCCGTTAGTAGGCCCTAACCACCATTTTTTTTTTAAAAAACCACTTAATGAGAGCCGGAAGGTTGAAGCTCAGCTTTATTTAGTTGAGGACAACACCAGGCAGGGGCACACAGACAGACACCTTTAGTAGGCCGGAAAAGCCTATTGCATTTTTTAAAATGGTAATTTGGAGCAGAAGGTTGAAGCTCAGCTTTATTTAGTTGAGGGCAACACCAGGGAGGGGCAGAAGCCGTTAGTAGGCCCTAACCACCATTTTTTTTTTTAAAAACCACTTAATGAGAGCCGGAAGGTTGAAGCTCAGCTTTATTTAGTTGAGGACAACACCAGGCAGGGGCACACAGACAGACACCTTTAGTAGGCCGGAAAAGCCTATTGCATTTTTTAAAATGGTAATTTGGAGCAGAAGGTTGAAGCTCAGCTTTATTTAGTTGAGGGCAACACCAGGGAGGGGCAGAAGCCGTTAGTAGGCCCTAACCACCATTTTTTTTTTAAAAAACCACTTAATGAGAGCCGGAAGGTTGAAGCTCAGCTTTATTTAGTTGAGGACAACACCAGGCAGGGGCACACAGACAGACACCTTTAGTAGGCCGGAAAAGCCTATTGCATTTTTTAAAATGGTAATTTGGAGCAGAAGGTTGAAGCTCAGCTTTATTTAGTTGAGGGCAACACCAGGGAGGGGCAGAAGCCGTTAGTAGGCCCTAACCACCATTTTTTTTTTTAAAAACCACTTAATGAGAGCCGGAAGGTTGAAGCTCAGCTTTACTTAGTTGAGGACAACACCAGGCAGGGGCACACAGACAGACACCTTTAGTAGGCCGGAAAAGCCTATTGCATTTTTTAAAATGGTAATTTGGAGCAGAAGGTTGAAGCTCAGCTTTATTTAGTTGAGGGCAACACCAGGCAGGGGCACACAGACAGACACCTTTAGTAGGCCGGAAAAGCCTATTGCATTTTTTAAAATGGTAATTTGGAGCAGAAGGTTGAAGCTCAGCTTTATTTAGTTGAGGACAACACCAGGCAGGGGCACACAGACAGACACCTTTAGTAGGCCGGAAAAGCCTATTGCATTTTTTAAAATGGTAATTTGGAGCAGAAGGTTGAAGCTCAGCTTTATTTAGTTGAGGGCAACACCAGGGAGGGGCAGAAGCCGTTAGTAGGCCCTAACCACCATTTTTTTTTTTAAAAACCACTTAATGAGAGCCGGAAGGTTGAAGCTCAGCTTTATTTAGTTGAGGACAACACCAGGCAGGGGCACACAGACAGACACCTTTAGTAGGCCGGAAAAGCCTATTGCATTTTTTAAAATGGTAATTTGGAGCAGAAGGTTGAAGCTCAGCTTTATTTAGTTGAGGGCAACACCAGGGAGGGGCAGAAGCCGTTAGTAGGCCCTAACCACCATTTTTTTTTTTAAAAACCACTTAATGAGAGCCGGAAGGTTGAAGCTCAGCTTTATTTAGTTGAGGACAACACCAGGCAGGGGCACACAGACAGACACCTTTAGTAGGCCGGAAAAGCCTATTGCATTTTTTAAAATGGTAATTTGGAGCAGAAGGTTGAAGCTCAGCTTTATTTAGTTGAGGGCAACACCAGGGAGGGGCAGAAGCCGTTAGTAGGCCCTAACCACCATTTTTTTTTTTTTAAACCACTTAATGAGAGCCGGAAGGTTGAAGCTCAGCTTTATTTAGTTGAGGACAACACCAGGCAGGGGCACACAGACAGACACCTTTAGTAGGCCGGAAAAGCCTATTGCATTTTTTAAAATGGTAATTTGGAGCAGAAGGTTGAAGCTCAGCTTTATTTAGTTGAGGGCAACACCAGGGAGGGGCAGAAGCCGTTAGTAGGCCCTAACCAAAGTTGAAGGCCAAATGCAGTTTAATTTCTGATACTATAGGCCGAAAGCCAGAAGGTGGAAGCTCCAATTTAGACAGTGGAGGACAATTTGAATTAGGGACTGCAGACAGACTTAGTAGGCTGTCCCCTGTGGACCATGCATCCACCACATTAACCCATTGCGCCGTAATGGACACGTAATCTTCCGTGGCCATGCCTACAGGTCCATGCGTCTGTTGTCAGGTGCACCTTTGTACTCACAGATTGCCAGAGTGCATGGACAATGCGGTCTTCTACATGCTGGTGGAGGGTTGGGATGGCTTTTCTCGCAAAAGAAGTGTCGACTGGTTAGCTTGTAGCGTGGTACAGCGTAGTCCATCATGGCCTTATTAATAGTAAATAAAATATATAACTAGGCTCTATGAACTTTTAAATAGGTTCCAGGGGTACACGGGCAGCATTGGTGTGGTCAGTGGAGGAGTATTGCAAGTAGGGGCTGCAGACAGGCTATCAAAGGCCTAAAATACCAAACAGTAGGCACTCATGGCAGTTTTACATCGGTTACATGGATACACAGGCAGGCACTCCAGGCAGCATTGTGGTCAGTGGAGGAGTATTGCAAGTAGGGGCCGCAGACAGGCTATCAAAGGCCTAAAATAACAAACAGTAGGCAGTCATGGCAGTTTTACATCGGTTACATGGATACACAGGCAGCTAGGTGGTGAGTGGAGGAGTATTTAAAGTAAGGACCGCAGACAGGCTATCAAAGGCCTAACATAACAAACAATAGGCTCATGGCAGTTTTACAGCGGTTACATGGATAGACGGGCAGGCAGCTTGGTGGTGAGTGGAGGAGTATTTAAAGTAGGGACCGCAGACAGGCTATCAAAGGCCTAACATAACAAACAATAGGCTCATGGCAGTTTTACAGCGCTTACATGGATACACGGGCAGGCAGCTTGGTGGTGAGTGGAGGAGTATTTAAAGTAGGGACCGCAGACAGGCTTCAAAGGCCTAACATAACAAAATGGGCTGGCTGTAGGCACTTTATAATTGGTTCCAGGGGTACACGGGCAGCAGTGGTCTGGCCAGTGGAGGACTAGTGGAAGGAGGGACCGCAGACAGGCTTCAAAGGCCTAACATAAAAAAATGGGCTGGCTGTAGGCACTTTATAATTGGTTCCAGGGGTACACGGGCAGCAGTGGTCTGGTCAGTGGAGGACTAGTGGAAGGAGGGACCGCAGACAGGCTTCAAAGGCCTAAAATAAAAAAATGGGCTGGCTGTAGGCACTTTATAATTGGTTCCAGGGGTACACGGGCAGCAGTGGTCTGGCCAGTGGAGGACTAGTGGAAGGAGGGACCGCAGACAGGCTTCAAAGGCCTAACATAAAAAAATGGGCTGGCTGTAGGCACTTTATAATTGGTTCCAGGGGTACACGGGCAGCAGTGGTCTGGTCAGTGGAGGACTAGTGGAAGGAGGGACCGCAGACAGGCTTCAAAGGCCTAAAATAAAAAAATGGGCTGGCTGTAGGCACTTTATAATTGGTTCCAGGGGTACACGGGCAGCAGTAGTCTGGCCAGTGGAGGACTAGTGGAAGGAGGGACCGCAGACAGGCTTCAAAGGCCTAACATAAAAAAATGGGCTGGCTGTAGGCACTTTATAATTGGTTCCAGGGGTACACGGGCAGCAGTGGTCTGGCCAGTGGAGGACTAGTGGAAGGAGGGACCGCAGACAGGCTTCAAAGGCCTAACATAAAAAAATGGGCTGGCTGTAGGCACTTTATAATTGGTTCCAGGGGTACACGGGCAGCAGTGGTCTGGTCAGTGGAGGACTAGTGGAAGGAGGGACCGCAGACAGGCTTCAAAGGCCTAACATAAAAAAATGGGCTGGCTGTAGGCACTTTATAATTGGTTCCAGGGGTACACGGGCAGCAGTGGTCTGGCCAGTGGAGGACTAGTGGAAGGAGGGACCGCAGACAGGCTTCAAAGGCCTAACATAAAAAAATGGGCTGGCTGTAGGCACTTTATAATTGGTTCCAGGGGTACACGGGCAGCAGTGGTCTGGTCAGTGGAGGACTAGTGGAAGGAGGGACCGCAGACAGGCTTCAAAGGCCTAAAATAACAAACAATAGGCTCATGGCAGTTTTACAGCGGTTACATGGATACACGGGCAGCTTGGTGGTGAGTGGAGGAGTAGTGCAAGGAGTGTCTGTCCCAGTACTCCCAAAATATAAATAGATGTTAATGTCTCGCAAAACAACCAAAACAAAAAAAAAAGGTGGCATACTTAGGTACAGGGGTGGGCTCATCTGCTGAGTTTCTGACATAGTAATTTGGCAGTAACTATTTAATGGTGCCAATATAGGACACAGACTACTTTAAGTTGCATCATAGATGTCTACAAATTTGTATTGTCAGTGCCAGACATTGAATGATGTCAGCGAA
Organism: Ranitomeya variabilis; assembly: GCF_051348905.1. Taxonomy (NCBI): domain Eukaryota; kingdom Metazoa; phylum Chordata; class Amphibia; order Anura; family Dendrobatidae; genus Ranitomeya; species Ranitomeya variabilis. The sequence goes on from NC_135237.1 coordinate 176,704,593, forward strand.
TAGACTAAAGATTGGTGGAGCTGTGCGACATAATTTTGCACGTGGTAGAGCACATTTTGAGCTGGGGTAGGGGGGAACTCTCTTGAGGCCGGCGGGACCGCCCCAGGGCCCCTCATGTTACAACGGTGTGTCTGACGTTGGGTGCGCACCACCACCGCCAGAGACACTACATTGTACTATGAGGGACCCAGTAGCAATGCCGTCAACCAAAAGCGAGCACACCCACCTCTTCAGACAAACAGCAGTCTCACGGGTGCTTGCGCCAAGTCGCGATACCACGGCCCCGTGTGGGGAGTTTTGCCATTTAGGGAGGTGTAAACATGTCGTATGCTGTACAATCAGCTGCAGCAAATTAGGCATTAGAAAAGTAATTCACAGGCAAGAGCTTTTCATAGGAAAGCTAGGTGTCGGCCGGGCAAGGTGGGGCAAAAGATTTCGAAATCCAGTTGCGGTTCATTTTAATGAATGTTAGATCGTCAACATTTTGGGTAGCCAGACGAGTCCTTTTTTCGGTTAATATTGAACCTGCAGCACTGAATACTCTTTCTGATAGGACACTTGCTGCCGGGCAAGCAAGCTCCTGCAATGCATATTCTGCCAATTCTGGCCAGGTGTCTAATTTGGAGGCCCAGTAATCAAATGGGAATGACGGTTGAGGGAGAACATCGATAAGGGATGAAAAATAGTTAGTAACCATACTGGACAAATGTTGTCTCCTGTCACTTTCAATTGATGCAGCAGTACCTGTCCTGTCTGCGGTCATAGCAAAATCACTCCACAACCTGGTCAGAAAACCCCTCTGTCCAACGCCACTTCTGATGTGTGCACCCCTAACACTCCTAGTCTGCTGCCCCCTGGAGCTCGTGTGAGAACGATCACGTGCGCTGTGTGCTGGGAATGCCTGAAGCAAACGGTCAACAAGAGTTGATTGTTTGGTTGCTAATATTAGTTCCAAGTTCTCATGTGGCATAATATTTTGCAATTTGCCTTTATAGCGTGGATCAAGGAGGCAGGCCAACCAGTAATCGTCATCGTTCATCATTTTCGTAATGCGTGTGTCCCTTTTTAGGATACGTAAGGCATAATCCGCCATGTGGGCCAAAGTTCCAGTTGTCAAATCTCCGGTTGTGATTGGTTGAGGGGCAGTTGCAGGCAAATCTACGTCACTTGTGTCCCTCAAAAAACCAGAACCCGGCCGTGACACGCAACCAATTTCCTGTGCCCCCGGGAAAGGTTCGGCATTAAAAATATACTCATCCCCATCATCCTCCTCGTCCTCCACCTCCTCTTCGCCCGCTACCTCGTCCTGTACACTGCCCTGACCAGACAATGGCTGACTGTCATCAAGGCTTTCCTCTTCCTCTGGTGCAGACGCCTGCTCCTTTATGTGCGTCAAACTTTGCATCAGCAGACGCATTAGGGGGATGCTCATGCTTATTACGGCATTGTCTGCACTAACCAGCCGTGTGCATTCCTCAAAACACTGAAGGACTTGACACATGTCTTGTATCTTAGACCACTGCACACCTGACAACTCCATGTCTGCCATCCAACTGCCTGCCCGTGTATCCTCCCACAAATAAATAACAGCACGCCTCTGTTCGCACAGTCTCTGAAGCATGTGCAGTGTTGAGTTCCACCTTGTTGCAACGTCTATGATTAGGCGATGCTGGGGAAGGTTCAAAGACCGCTGATAGGTCTGCATACGGCTGGCGTGTACAGGCGAACGTCGGATATGTGAGCAAAGTGCACGCACTTTGAGGAGCAGGTCGGAGAACCCAGGATAAGTTTTCAATAAGCACTGCACCACCAGGTTTAAGGTGTGAGCCAGGCAAGGAATGTGTTTCAGTTGGGAAAGGGAGATGGCAGCCATGAAATTCCTTCCGTTATCACTCACTACCTTGCCTGCCTCAAGATCTACTGTGCCCAGCCACGACTGCGTTTCTTGTTGCAAGAACTCGGATAGAACTTCCGCGGTGTGTCTGTTGTCGCCCAAACACTTCATAGCCAATACAGCCTGCTGACGCTTGGCAGTAGCTGGCCCATAATGGGACAACTGGTGTGCAACAGTGTCATCTGCCGATGGAGTGGTTGGCAGACTGCGTTCTGTGGAAGAGCTGTAGCTTCTGCAGGAGGACGAGGAGGAGGAGGAGGAGGGGGTGCGAACGCCTACAGCCAACTGTTTCCTAGACCGTGGGCTAGGCACAACTGTCCCTAAATTGATGTCGCCTGTGGACCCTGCATCCACCACATTCACCCAGTGTGCCGTGATGGACACATAACGTCCCTGGCCATGCCTACTGGTCCATGCATCTGTAGTCAGGTGCACCTTTGTACTCACAGATTGCCTGAGTGCATGGACGATGCGCTGTTTAACATGCTGGTGCAGGGCTGGGATGGCTTTTCTGGAAAAAAAGTGTCGACTGGGTAGCTCGTATCGTGGTTCAGCGTACTCCATCAGGGCTTTGAAAGCTTCGCTTTCAACTAACCGGTAGGGCATCATCTCTAACGAGATTAGTCTAGCTATGTGGGCGTTAAAACCCTGTGTACGCGGATGCGAGGATAAGTACTTCCTTTTTCTAACCAGAGTCTCATGTAGGGTGAGCTGGACTGGAGAGCTGGAGATCGTGGAACTTTCGGGTGTGCCGGTGTACATGGCAGACTGAGAGACGGTTGGAGACGGTATTGTTTCCGCCGGTGCCCTAGATGCAATATTTCCTCCTACAAAACTGGTGGTTCCCTGACCCTGACTGCTTTTGGCTGGCAAAGAAACCTGCACAGATACTGCCGGTGGTGCGGAAAATGGTGGCCTTACAGTGACGGAAGGGATGTTGCGTTGCTGACTAGCTTCATTGGCCGAGGGTGCTACAACCTTAAGGGACGTTTGGTAGTTAGTCCAGGCTTGAAAATGCATGGTGGTTAAGTGTCTATGCATGCAACTAGTATTTAGACTTTTCAGATTCTGACCTCTGCTTAAGCTAGTTGAACATTTTTGACAGATGACTTTGCGCTGATCAGTTGGATGTTGTTTAAAAAAATGCCAGACTGCACTCTTCCTAGACTCGGATCCCTTTTCAGGGATTGCAGACTGAGCTTTAACCGGATGGCCACGCTGTCCTCCAACAGGTTTTGGCTTTGACACGCGTTTTGGGCCAGATACGGGCCCGGCAGATGGAACCTGTTGCGATGTTGATGCCTGCTGCGGCCCCTCCTCCACCTCCGCTTCTGAACTACTGCCGCCTGCACCCTGTTCCCCCAATGGCTGCCAATCGGGGTCAATAACTGGGTCATATATTACCTCCTCTTCGAGCTCGTGTGCAACTTCGTCTGTGTCACTGTGTCGGTCGGTGGTATAGCGTTCGTGGCGGGGCAACATAGTCTCATCAGGGTCTGATTGTGGATCTGTACCCTGAGAGGGCAATGTGGTGGTCTGAGTCAAAGGAGCAGCATAGTACTCTGGCTGTGGCTGTGCATCAGTGCACTCCATGTCAGAATATACTTGTAATGGGCATGGCCTGTTAAATGTTTCACTTTCTAAGCCAGGGACGGTATGTGTAAAGAGCTCCATGGAGTGACCCGTTGTGTTGCCTGCTGCATCCTTCTCTCTTGTTGTAGTTTTTGCTGAAGAGGACAAGGAAGCGACTTGTCCCTGACCGTGAACATCCACAAGCGACGCGCTGCTTTTACATTTACCAGTTTCGGAAGAGGAGGCAAAAGAGCTAGAGGCTGAGTCTGCAATGTAAGCCAAAACTTGCTGTTGCTGCTCCGCCTTTAAAAGCGGTTTTCCTACTCCCAGAAAAGAGAGCGTTCGAGGCCTTGTGTAGCCTGACGACGAAACTGGCTCCACAGCTCCAGACTTAGGTGGAATATTTTTATCCCCACGACCACCTGATGCTCCACTACCACTACCATCATTACCAGCTGACAATGAACGCCCACGACGACCTCTTGCACCAGACTTCCTCATTGTTTTAAAATCTTAACCAAAGTAACTTTATTTGTTGCTGTCAAACAACTTACACGGTGAGCTATAACTTCAGTATGATTTCAATATCCCTTAACAGGTTGGTGAGACCACAAGGAAAATCAGGCACAATGTTACACACTCTGTTTTCTGTGGCACAAAATCACAGAGATGACACACACGCAGGACTGTCACTCAAGCACTAATGTCAATATTAATCTCCCACCTAATTTATTTTTTTTTTTTTTCAGGGAGACTTTAGAAACCAAATAATATTAAAAAAACCAAAAAAATAAATAGGCTTTCTATGGCCCACTGAATGAGAGAGAGGTGGCACACCCAGGAGTCAAGACTGGCACACAAGCTGAAAGGGCAATATTACTCTCCCACTGTTTTTTTTTTTTTTTTTTTTTTTTCAGGGAGACTTTAGAAACCAAATAATAAGAAAAAAAATAAATAAATAAATAGGCTTTCTATAGCCCACTGAATGAGAGATAGCACACACAGCAGTGGCACACAAGCCCTGACTGAGGCCAATATTTTTCTCCCACTGATTGATGTAGTGTTTTTGTGTTGAGGTAGATTTTAGAACACAAATCAAGGAAAAAAAAAAAATGCTTTCTATGGCCCACTGAATGAGAGAGGTGGCACACCCAGGAGTCAAGACTGGCACACAAGCTGAAAGGGCAATATTACTCTCCCACTGTTTTTTTAAGTTTTTTTTTTTTATTTTCAGGGAGACTTTAGAAACCAAATAATATTAAAAACAAAAAAAAAAAAGGCTTTCTATGGCCCACAATTAGAGATAGAGAGGTGGCACACCCAGGAGTCAAGACTGGCGCACAAGCTGAAAGGGCAATATTACTCTCCCACTGTTTTTTTATGTTTTTTTTTTTTTTAAGGGAGACTTTAGAAACCCAATAATATTTAAAAAAATAAATAAATAGGCTTTCTATGGCCCACTGAATGAGAGGGAGAGAGGTGGCACACCCAGGAGTCAAGACTGGCACACAAGCTGAAAGGGCAATATTACTCTCCCACTGTTTTTTTATGTATTTTTTGTTTTTTAAGGGAGACTTTAGAAACCCAATAATATTTTAAAAAAAAAATAAATAGGCTTTCTATGGCCCACTGAATGAGAGGGAGAGAGGTGGCACACCCAGGAGTCAAGACTGGCACACAAGCTGAAAGGGCAATATTACTCTCCCACTGTTTTTTTATGTTTTTTTTTTTTTCAGGGAGACTTTAGAAACCCAATAATATTTAAAAAAATAAATAAATAGGCTTTCTATGGCCCACTGAATGAGAGGGAGAGAGGTGGCACACCCAGGAGTCAAGACTGGCACACAAGCTGAAAGGGCAATATTACTCTCCCACTGTTTTTTTATGTATTTTTTGTTTTTTAAGGGAGACTTTAGAAACCCAATAATATTTTTTTTAAAAAAAAAATAGGCTTTCTATGGCCCACTGAATGAGAGAGAGGTGGCACACCCAGGAGTCAAGACTGGCACACAAGCTGAAAGGGCAATATTACTCTCCCACTGTTTTTTTATGTTTTTTTTTTTTTCAGGGAGACTTTAGAAACCCAATAATATTTAAAAAAAAAAATAAATAGGCTTTCTATGGCCCACTGAATGAGAGGGAGAGAGGTGGCACACCCAGGAGTCAAGACTGGCACACAAGCTGAAAGGGCAATATTACTCTCCCACTGTTTTTTTAGGTTTTTTTTTTTTTTTCAGGGAGACTTTAGAAACCAAATAATATAAAAAAAAAAAAAAATAGCCTTTCTATGGCCCACTGAATGAGAGATAGCACACACAGCAGTGGCACACAAGCCCTGACTGAGGCCAATATTTTTCTCCCACTGATTGATGTAGTGTTTTTGTGTTGAGGTAGAATTTAGAACACAAATCACGGAAAAAATAAATAGGCTTTCTATGGCCCACTCAGTGAGAGATGGCACACACAGGGATGGCACTGTAGCAGAAATGCCAATCTTAATCTCCCACAAAAAAAACACAGGGACTGTCCTACAATTACTATCTCCCTGCAGTAATCTAAGCCAGGTATGGCAGGCAGCAATAGGAGTGGACTGATGCACAAATTAAATAAAAAGTGTGGACAAACAAAAAAGATAGCTGTGCAGAAAGGAAGGAACAAGAGGATATGTGCTTTGAAAAAAGCAGTTGGTTTCCACAGTGGCGTACACACAGCAATACAGCTATCACGGAGCCTTCTAGGGCAGCCCAATGAGCTACAGCGCTGAGGGAAAAAAAAAAAAAAATAGCTTCCACAGTCCCTGCACACCGAAGGTGGTGTTGGACAGTGGAAATCGCTGCAGCACAAGCGGTTTGGTGGTTAGTGGACCCTGCCTAACGCTCTCCCTGCTTCTGACGAAGCGGCAGCAACCTGTCCCTAAGCTCAGATCAGCAGCAGTAAGATGGCGGTCGGCGGGAACGCCCCTTTATAGCCCCTGTGACGCCGCAGACAGCAAGCCAATCACTGCAATGCCCTTCTCTAAGATGGTGGGGACCAGGATCTATGTCATCACGCTGCCCACACTCTGCGTTCACCTTCATTGGCTGAGAAATGGCGCTTTTCGCGTCATTGAAACGCGACTTTGGCGCGAAAGTCGCGTACCGCATGGCCGACAAGCACAGGGGTCGGATCGGGTTTCATGAGACGCCGACTTAGCCAAAAGTCGGCGACTTTTGAAAATGATCGACCCGTTTCGCTCAACCCTATTTATCACCAGTAAACCAACTAGTAAGTTCACCAATTTTTACCTATTTTTTTAAATCTACCCTTGGCTTCCTTTTAGCGTGGTGATTATTACCATTTTTATTAGCCTTTGTTTACTGATGGGAGCCGCACAGAACCTGTCATTCTCACCAGCAGCTTTAGAAGTAATTTTCAACCCCAAGTTTTATTGTAGTCACTCTAGCGGAGAGCGCCAGTGTCTACTACATCTCAAAATGTAATAATTACCACCACAAAAAATATATAGAGAAGACATTTTATTACATATAATGTTGGCACCCTTGAAATTGTTCAAGAAAATTAAGTATTTCACCCAGAAGAAGAAATTATTGCAATTACACGTTTTGTTATAAACGTGTATTTCCTTTGGGTGCATTGGAATGACACACAAAAACAGAGAAAAAAAGACAAATTGAACATAATTTAACCCCATTACCCCCAAGGGGGGTTTGCATGTTAATGACCAGGCCAATTTTTACAATTCTGACCACTGTCCCTTTATGAGGTTATAACTCTGGAACGCTTCAACAGATCCTGGTGATTCTGACATGGTTTTCTCATGACATATTGTACTTCATGACAGTGGTAAAATTTATTTGCTATGACTTACACGTATTTGTGAAAAAAATTGAAATTTGGCAAAAATTTTGAAAATTTTCCAATTTTTCAACTTTGAATTTTCATGCCCTTAAATCACAGATATGTCACAAAAATACTTAATAAGTAACTTTTCCCACATGTCTACTTTACATCAGCACAATTTTGGAACCAAGATTATTTTTTGTTAGGGAGTTATAAGGGTTAAAATTTGACCAGCAATTTCTCATTTTTACAACACCATTTTTTTTTAGGGACCACATCACATTTGAAGTCACTTTGGTGGGTCTATATGATAGAAAATAACCAAGTGTGACACTATTCTGAAAACTGCACCCCTCAAGGTGCTCAAAATCATGTTCAAGAAGTTTATTAACCCTTCAGGAGCTCTACAGGAATTTTTGGAATGTTTAAAAAAAATGAGCATTTAACTTTTTTCACAAAAAAATTACTTGATATCCAATTTGTTTTAGTTTTCCAAGGGTAACATGTGTGGTGAGGACTTTGAACCCCCAAGTGCTTCACAGAAGTTTATAATGTAGAGATGTAAAAATAAAAAATCACTTTTTTTCACAAAAATGATCTTTTCACCCCCAATTTTTTATTTTCCCAAGGGTAACAGGAGAAATTGGACCCCAAAAGTTGTTGTCCAATTTGTCCTTAGTATGCTGATGCCCCATATGTGGGAGAAAACTACTGTTTGGGCACATGTCGGGGCTCAGAAGGGAAGTAGTGACGTTTTGAAATGCAGACATTGATGGAATGGTCTGCGGGCGTCATGTTGCATTTGCAGAGCCACTGATGTGCCTAAACAGTAGAAACCCCTGTCAATTTACATCATTTTTGAAACTAGCCCCCCAAGGAACTTATCTAAATGTGTTGTGAGAACTTTAAACTCCCAAGTGTTTCACTGAAGTTCATGTGAAAATAAAAAATCTTTTTTTTTTCCACAAAAATGATTTTATAGCCAACAAATTTTATTTTCACAAGACTAACAGGAGAAATTGGACCACAAAAGTTTTTGTATAATTTGTCCTGAGTACACTGATACCCGATATGTGGGGTTAAACCACTGGGTGCATGGCAGAGCACTGTGTCATATCAGCGATCTGATGGGCAGAGAAGGAGGCTTGCTGGTGCCTGCTCTCAGCAGGCACTGAGAAGCCACCTCCCTACAGGACCCGGAAGGACCCCGCAGCCATCTTGGATCCCGGGGTCTGCAGGCAGGGAGAACCTCAGGACAGCGCATTCACATGTTCTGAGGATCTGAGGGAAGCACGCAAGGAGCCACCTCCCTTCACGATGCTTCTCTGTGCCTCTAAAACGCTGCAATCTTGTTTGATCACAGTGTTCCAGGGGTTAAAGTACCAGGAGCCATCAGTGACCGCTCCTGGCACTTAGTACCATGAGCGCAGCTGATCGCATGTGACATACTATTCCGTCCATATGAATTAGGGTCTAGGTCACATGGACAGAATAGTACGTCTGATGGCAGAAAGAGTTTAACACAAAACCCACAAAATAGGCCTGAAAAAATGATTGACACCTTTTGGAAATTGTGGGTAAACAACTTTGTTTCAAGCATGTGATGCTCGTTCAAACTCACCTGTGGCAAGTAACTGGTGGGGGAAATATGAAAATTACTTCTGAAACCAGATAAAAATGGAGAAGTTGACTCAATCTTAGCATTTTGTGTCTGTGTATGCCACACTAAGCATGGAAAAAAGAAAGATGAGAAGAGAACTGTCTGAGGACTTGAGAATCAAAAATATAAACAATCTCAAGGATACAAACCATCTGTGGAAATCTTGATGTTCTTTTGTCCAGGGTGGGTAACGTTATCAAGAAATTTACAACCCATGGCACTATAGCTATTCTCCCTGCATGTGGACAGCAGAGAAAAATTGATGAAAGTTTGCAACACAGGATAGCTCAGATGGTGGATAAGCATCCGCAATCAAGTACCAAAGAAATTCAAGCTGTCCTACAGGCTCAGGGTGCATCAGTGTCAGTGCAAACTATTCATCTACAGTTTTACTAAATTAAACACTATGGCAGGAGGCCAAGGAGGATCCCACTGCTGACACAGAGACTTAAAGAAGCTAGACTGCAGTTTACCAAAATGTACATGAATAAGCCAAAATCCTTCTGGGAAATCGTCTTGTGGACAGATGAGACCAAGATAGAGCTTTTTGGTAAAGCACATAATTCTACTGTTTACCCAAAAAGGAAGGAGGCGTACAAAAAAAGAACACAGTACCTGCAGTCATATATGGTGGAGGTTAAAATATGTTTTGGGGTTGTTTTGCTGCCACTGACACCTGGGTACCTTGACTGTGTGCAAGGTATTATAAAATATGAAGATTACCAAAGGGTTTTGTGCTGTAATGAAGTGCCAGTGTCAAAAAGTTCCAGCAGGACAATGACCCCAAGCATGCTTCAAGAAGCACCCAGAAATGGATGGAAACAAAGCTCTGGAGAGTTCTGAAGAGGCCAGCAATGAGTCTGGATCTAAATTCCATTGAACATTTCTTGAGAGATCTTAAAATTGCTGCTGGGAGAAGGCCCCTTTGCAATATAAGAGACCTGGAGCAGATATCAAAAGAAGAATTGTCCAAAACTCTAGTTGAGAGATGTAAGAAGCTTGTTGATGGTTACAGTAAGTTATTGATTGCAGTTATTTATTCCTAAGTTTGTGCAACCAGATATTAAGTTGAGCGTGACAACTTTCTTTTTTTTGTTTTCTTCCAATATACACAAAGGAAATAAACATGTGTAAAATATAACGCCACGTGCAGTTGCAATAATTTTATGGGAGAAATATTCATTTTTCTGAAACAATTTCAAGGGTGCTAACACTTTCAACCATGACTGTACTTATATACCTAAAATTAAATAGCCACATGACCATAATAACAAGGACAATTAATTGAACATGTTTTTAATGAGAAAAGTGAACTGTAAAAATTATAAACAGAAAAGAGAGGATTTTTTTTATAATTGTGACTCCCAAAAAAATCACAGTAGTATATGTACCCTAAAACCGTGGTAAAAAATAACACAAATTGTCCTGCAAAAACAAACGCCTATACTGCCACGTTAATGAAAAAAAATGAAAACATTATTGCTGCTCCAAAGAGGATAGATAAAAATAATAAAAATAAATTAATAAAAAGGGCATGCTAACCCCTTAATGACCGCAAATACATCTTTTTACTGACCTGAGATATAAGAGAATAGCATCCCCATACAGGTGACAATCCAGCAGATGTCAGTTGTATACGATAGCTGACAACTTGCTGCATCAGCCACGATCAGTGTTGGCACCGTCCATACTTGGATAACCACTTAAATGCTGCTGTTAATACTTACTACATCATATAAATGGTTAACAGAGTGTGGGGGTGTCCTATTTATCCCCATCGGCACCCTGAGATCATGATTGTATGGTCCTGATGTTTGACATGGCAATTCATGACCAAATAGGGGCCTTAGAGTCTCCTGGCTATAGTAACATGTTCAGACGTTAGCTACATTTAGGTTGTAAAAGTACACTTTTTCATTCCTGTTATGTCACTTTGCATTAATTCCTGAAAAGCACCTGAAGGGTTAATAAACTACCTGACAGAAGTTTTCAATATGCCCATTTTCTTATGAGCAGAGCGATACCCCATATGTAGACAAAAAATTCTCTTTGACAAACGGCAGGGCTCGGCGCGAAAGGGGGACAATGTGAATTTTGTAACACAAATTTGGCTCTATTTGGAATTGACTGTCATATTTACAGAGCCTGTTTTATTGAAGAGCAACAGAAATCCTTCTTAAATATATTTTTTTGTAAATTATACCCTGCAATGTATTTATCTAGGGAGGTAGTGAGTAGTTTGATACCACCATTTTGCATGCAGTTGATACAACAACATGCAACACAAGTTTGAAAATTTACTATTTGCATTTTTCTTACAGTCTCTATTATGAATCTTTTGTGAACGCTCTGAGGAACACACCTCAAATTTTATTGCACTAGTTTTTCAGTGTTCAAAAAGACATCCAATATGGCAGCAATGTACGTAAGTACTGGACACACGGTTGTGCCCATAATAATAGATTGCGCACCATTTGTTTTTTAGGGTAACATTTAAGGAATTCCAGAACCCATTCAAAGCTTCCAGAGACATCGAGCTATTGAACAAGACAATCCTTCTTGGAATTATTAATCACAGAAGGATGCATGCCACTAAAACATATTTGCTGATTATAAAACGTAATTTTGGTAGCAAAACAGTTGTCTTGCAATTGCTTATATTGTAACAGGAAGAATAAAACTGCACTGGAATGAAGGGCAAAATGTGGAGGAAAATGCAGCCAACTATGTGGCAAAACTGAGTTTGTTCCAAAGATGAAAGAACACCAGCAGGCCTAGAATAACAGAGACTTTCAGAGACTGATCATACAACATCTGTTTAGCTCCATAAATCCCTATACGAGAAACAAATGCGCCAATAGACATGGTGCACCATAGCATGCTCTCAACCACCAAGGTAGGAACTGATATGTGCACAAAAAAATTAATCCCATACAGAATCCTGAAAGTATTGTCTGGTACAGGAGGTTCGGCAAGAATCATGCAGTAAAGCCCATAGTATATAAGTATGGAATAGCCTCATTATTAGAGATCCTCCAATAAAATGATCATGCCCGTATCAACAATATGAACAATATAAATTATATAATATAATGTAATATAAATGAAATAAAAATTTTGTGTAGCAGCAAGACACAGTCGTAAAAATAGTCAAGATGAATGGTCAAAAATGTTTATGTGAGTAAGAAAGTCCTGGAATTAATTGTTAGATGACCTGACTTTTTTCAATAACATTTATGGTGTTCACATTCTGGAGTATAAAGACGTGGACATGTGGACAAGAATTTGTATGATTAATAGTTTGGTATGTGATTGGTCAAGTCCTAGAATTATTTGTGAAATGGGATAATATTTGATTTACTGAGGAAAATATTCTCTTCATTACTTATTCCATAAAAACTACTCTACAGGGGCCCACTCAGCAGAAAATATAAATTATTTGAAAAAAATAACCTTAATAATTGTAAGATGTGTGGTAGGTCTCAAAACCTCAAAAAAGAAGGAGACACAAAGTTGGGATGGGCTTTTTATGGCATTGTTTCTGGGAATGACTCCTTCTGCCTTGCCTCCTACAAACCCAACATCTTTTTTGGGGATACTTTTGGGTGGGAGTGGCAGGGTTGGGGCAAATAAAGGCCCTCTAAAAGTCTCCGGACATCCTTGACTCGAAGGCTTCCTCCTGTGCCGTCAAGTCAAATATGAGACACTCAACAATTTTGCCCTGGAACTGGAGGAAAGTGAGCACTCCTTGGGATTTTGTGTACAGGACAAAACTGTTGTATGTAGCTATTTGGATTTAGTAGATTGTTACCTTTTTATACCAAGCCCGGGTCTTACACTTCAACAGGTATGGTTGAAGCACCTGGTCTGACAGGTCAACGTCACCAATAAGTTTATTCTAATCTGTGATGCAGATTGGTTTCTGTTTGTCCCTGGTAATGCCCCATCCTCTGACTATCACAGTAGTGTCTGTGTGCAGTGTGGGCATCAAGTAAAGGTCCTTCCTGTCATTCCACTTCACTGCAAGATTTCAATTGTGATGGAAACCCCACTTGTTTTTACCTGACTGTCCCATAGGCCCTTGTATTTCCAGCGTGGAGTGATTGGTATAGTGAGATATTTGTGTAATAGTTGTCAATATACATGTGGTACAGCATGTACATGTCCTTCCTGTCATTCCACTTCACTGTAAAAAGTTGGTTGCTTGTAAGTGAAATACTCCCCTTCTCTAAACGTCTGGACACCAATCTAACACTACTAACCCTAAACCTAATCTAACACTACTAAACCTAAATCTAATCTAACACTAGTATTTTTTTTTAGTTTTGAAAAAACTGTAAGCCTAACCTTAACAAGCCTAACCCTAATAAGCCTAACCCTAAGGTACCATGGGGGGCTCGGGGACACCATTTCTCTCTTCTCTGATCATGTTCTCCAAGGTCTAAGCTACCCTTAGCTAGCTAAGATCCCAGAGATTTTCCGATGCTATCACTTTTTTCTCAGCGCTGAGGAATAAGGCCCCTTAACTGCTCCCGTTAAAAGGTGTATTGGTGGTAGGTAATGGGTTAAATGAGTTTTCCCACTACATGCATATATGACCAACACTTCATTGTCTTATATGGGAATGACAAACATAGCAGTAGGTCAGTCCTACAGAAGTGAAAAAAGCAGTATTCTAGAATTGAATAGCTGTTAAATGCAGTTAGCAAAGAAACTATTTTAAAGACACAAATTTCAATAAGTTCAAACTGAATAATAATTGACAATGTCAAATTTTATATGTTTTAGGTGAAAAAGCTTTGTAGTGTTGGATTTTCTTTGCTGGCAAAAAAAATAGACATCAAAAGCGTTGTATTAGCGAGAGAGCATAATTTGGATCGCTCTGTACGATAATCACTCTGATACCTTTCATCCAGTCAGTATTCTAAGATAACTGTAGGCATAGATAATGTTCTGATATTACTCTCATTGTAATCTGAAAATAATTAAACCGAAGAATAGAAAAATCAGACATAATTTTTCCAACTTCAGTTCAAATCATTCAGAAATCTTTGAATGGTATCAATGAAGCAAAAGTAATTTTAGTGGACATTTTCTCAGGCTTTCTATGAAGTTGGCACTACTGCGTGTGTTGGAGAAGAGATTAGATTGCAAATCCAAATCTGGACAGGGACTGTTGTGTATGATGACAAACTTTGTACCAACTGCAGAATAGGCCAGTGTCTATGAACCTGCTCTATGTGTACATCAACTGTCAAATCAGAAGCCCTCTTTTTTTTTACCTACCGAGCTTGGTACTAGTTATCCAAATAGATGAAAAAATCTAGAGAAAATATTAACAGCATGTATAATCTATTGATTACAGTGATATTCTTTGACTTTTGATTTCATGGACCATCCCCTAAGTTAGGCACCAGCCAAATAACACTTTCTGCATACAATTTATATGCCTTAATAAGTAAAATTAAATAAAGTAACCAAAGATGTCAACAAAGAGGTAAGCAGTAGTAGTATATTAACCCCTTCACCCCCAAGGGTGGTTTGCACGTTAATGACCGGGCCAATTTTTACAATTCTGACCACTGTCCCTTTATGAGGTTATAACTCTGGAACGCTTCAACGGATCTTGGCGATTCTGACACTGTTTTCTCGTGACATATTGTACTTCATGATAGTGGTAAAATTTCTTCGATATAACTTGGGTTTATTTGTGAAAAAAATGAATATTTGGCGAAAATTTTGAAAATTTCGCAATTTTCCAACTTTGAATTTTTATGCCCTTAAATCACAGACATATGTCACACAAAATACTTAATAAGTAACATTTCCCACATGTCTACTTTACATCAGCACAATTTTGGAACCAAAATTTTTTTTTGTGATGGAGTTATAAGGGTTAAAAGTTGACCAGCAATTTCTCATTTTTACAACACCATTTTTTTTTAGGGACCACATCTCATTTGAAGTCATTTTGAGGGGTCTATATGATAGAAAATACCCAAGTGTGACAACATTCTAAAAACTGCACCCCTCAAGGTACTCAAAACCACTTTCAAGAAGTTTATTAACCCTTTAGGTGTTTCACAGGAATTTTTGGAATGTTTAAATAAAAATGAACATTTAACTTTTTTTCACACAAAATTTATTTCAGCTCCAATTTGTTTTATTTTACCAAGGGTAACAGGAGAAAATAGACCCCAAAATTTGTTGTACAATTTGTCCTGAGTACGCTGATACCCCATATGTTGGGTTAAACCACTGTTTGGGTGCATGGCAGAGCTCGGAAGGAAAGGAGCGCCATTTGACTTTTCAATGCAAAATTGACTGGAATTGAGATGGGACGCCATGTTGCATTTGGAGAGCCCCTGATGTGCCTAAACATTGAAACCCCCCACAAGTGACACCATTTTGGAAAGTAGACCCCTTAAGGAACTTATCTAGATGTGTGTTGAGCACTTTGACCCAACAAGTGCTTCACAGAAGTTTATAATGCAGAGCCGTAAAAATAAAAAATCATATTTTTTCAAAAAAATGATCTTTTTGCCCCCATTTTTTTATTTCCCCAAGGGTAAGAGAAGAAATTAGACCACAGAAGTTGTTGTTCAATTTGTCCTGAGTACGACGATACCCCATATGTGGGGGTAAACCACTGTTTGGGCGCATAGCAGAGCTCGGAAGGGAAGGAGCGCTATTTTACTTTTCAATGCAAAATTGACTGGAATTAAGATGGGATGCCATGTTGCGTTTGGAGAGCCCCTGATGTGCCTAAACATTAAAAACCCCACAAGTGACACCATTTTGGAAAGTAGACCCCCTAAGGAACTTATCTAGATGTATTTTGAGAGCTTTGAACCCCCAAGTGTTTCACTACAGTTTATAACGCAGAGCCGTGAAAATAAAAATTCTTTTTTTTTCACAAAAATGATTTTTTAGCCCCCAGTTTTGTATTTTCACAAGGGTATCAGGATAAATTGGACCCCAAACATTGTTATCCAATTTGTCCTGAGTACGCTGATACCCCATATGTGGGGGGGAACCACTGTTTGGGCGCATGACAAAGCTCGGAAGGGAAGGAGCACCATTTGGAATGCAGACAAATGGATTGGTCTGCAGGCGTCACGTTGCATTTGCAGAGCCCCTGATGTACCCAAACAGTACAAACCCCCCACAAGTTACCCCATATCGGAAACTAGACCCCCCAAGGAACTTATCTAGATGTGTTGTGAGAACTTTGAACCCCCAAGTGTTTCACTACAGTTTACAACGCAGAGCCGTGAAAATAAAAAATCTTTTTTTTCCCACAAAACTTATTTTTTGGCCCCCAGTTTTGTATTTTCCCAAGGGTAGCAGGAGAAATTGGACCCCAAAAGATGATGTCCAATTTGTCCTGAGTACGCTGATACCCCATATGTGGGGGTAAACCACTGTTTGGGAGCATGGCAGAGCTCTGAAGGGAAGGAGCACTGTTTTCCTTTTTCAACGCAGAATTGGCTGAAATTCAGATCGGATGCCATGTCCCGTTTGGAGAGCCCCTGATGTGCCTAAACAGTGGAAACCCCCCAATTATAACTGAAACCCTAATCCAAACACACCCCTTACCCTAATCCCAACAGTAACCCTAACCACTCCTCTAACCCAGACACACCCAACCCTATTCCCAACCGTAAATGTAATCCAAACCCTAACCCTATCTTTAGCCCCAACCCTAACTGTAGCCCCAACCCTAGCCCCAACCCTAACCCTAGCCATAACCCTAGCCCTATCACTAGCCCTAACACTAGCCGTAACACTAGCCCTAACCCTAGCCCTAACCCTAGCCCTAACCCTAGCCCAAACTCTTGCCCTAACCCTAGCCCTAACCCTAACCCTAGCCCCAACCCTAGCCCTAACCCTAGCCCTAACCCTAACCCTAGTCCTAACCCTTGCCCTAACCCTAACCCTAACCCTAGCCCTAACTCTAGTCCTAACTCTAGCCCTAACCCTAACCCTAACCCTAATGGGAAAATGGAAAAAAAAACATTTTTTTATTTTTTTATTTTTCCCAAACTAAGGGGGTGATGAAGGGGGGTTTGATTTACTTTTATAGCGGGTTTTTTAGCGGATTTTTATGATTGGCAGCCGTCACACACTGAAAGACGCTTTTCATTGCAAAAAATATTTTTTGCGTTACCACATTTTGAGAGCTGTAATTTTTCCATATTTGAGTCCACAGAGTCATGTGAGATCTTGTTTTTTGCGGGACGAGTTGATGTTTTTATTGGTAACATATTTGGACACGTGGCATTTTTTGATCGCTTTTTATTCCGATTTTTGTGAGGCAGAGTGATCAAAAACCAGCTATTCATGAATTTCTTTTGGGGGAGGCGTTTATACCGTTTCGCTTTTGGTAAAATGGATAAAGCAGTTTTATTCTTCGGGTCAGTACGATTACAGCGATATCTCATTTATATCATTTTTTTTATGTTTTGGCGCTTTTATACGATAAAAACTATTTTATAGAAAAAATAATTATTTTGGTATCGCTTTATTCTCAGGACTATAACTTTTTTATTTTTTTGTTGATGATGCTGTATTGCAGCTCGTTTTTTGCGGGACAAGATGACGTTTTCAGCGGTACCATGGTTATTTATATGCGTCTTTTTGATCGCGTGTTATTCCACTTTTTGTTCGGCGGTATGATAATAAAGCGTTGTTTTTTGCCTCGTTTTTTTTTTTTTTTTCTTACGGTGTTTACTGAAGGGGTTAACTAGTGGGGCAGTATTATAGGTTGGGTCGTTATGGACGCGGCGATACTAAATATGTGTACTTTTATTGTTTTTTTATTTTATTTAGCTAAAGAAATGTATTTATGGGAATAATATATATATTTTTTTATTTATTTAGGATATTTTTTTTATTTTTTTTTACACACATGTGGGGAATTTCTTTTTAACTTTTTTACTTTGTCCCAGGGGGGGACATTACAGATCATTGATCTGACAGTGTGCACAGCACTCTGTCAGATCGACGATCTGCTGTGCAGGGCTGCAGGCTTACCAAGCGTCTGCGCTGAGCAGGCACTCGGTAAGCCACCTCCCTCCCTGCAGGAGCCGGCCATCTTGGATCCGGGACCTGCGGCGAGGAGGGAGGTAGGAGACCCTCGGAGCAACGCGATCACATCGCGTTGCTGCGGGGGTCTCAGGGAAGCCCGCACGGAGCCCCCTCCCTGCGCGATGCTTCCCTATACCGCCGGTACACCGCGATCATGTTTGATCACGGTGTGCCGGGGGTTAATGTGCCGGGGGCGGTCCGTGACCGCTCCTGGCACATAGTGCCGGATGTCAGCTGCGATATGCAGCTGACACCCGGCCGCGATCGGCCGCGCTCCCTCCGTGAGCGCGGCCGATCGCGTATGACGTACTATCCCGTCGGTGGTCATACGGGCCCACCCCACCTCGACGGGATAGTACGTCTGATGTCAGGAAGGGGTTAATACTTTGTGCACAGCATCCACAGCGTATTTTCACTCAGGAATGCTATGAAAATAGACTATCAATTACAATAGTGCACTGCTGTATTTCACAAGGGACCTTGTCTCATAGGGTAAGTTACCTATTGGGCAAGTGACACACTGTTTCAGCATATTTCCTATGAGAAATGTGTTTACGCGCTAGGGAGTATAACACTTCTTTCTACAAAGTGGCTATCCTTTTTAAGCTTTGTCAGCAGTATTCAATTATTTAGAAAAAATTGAGCATGTATTTGGTGACATGTAACATGAATTTAGCAAAATAGTGCCAGCTGAAGATGCCATTTTGCAAAACCATAGAGGATAGGCAAAAGGATAAAAAAAAAAAATCTCACCATTCACCGATTCTGCAACCTGTAATTGCGTCTTCTGTCCCTCTTTTTTTTACTTTCCTTGTTGTCTTCATCCTGTTTGGTCTGCTTAAATCAATGCTGGGGCTTCCGGTGCCGGGGCATTTGACATCAATATGTGCCATGTCATTGTGGTGCATGTTGTGATCCCAGTACCTGCACTGTCCAAGGCCTAGTCATGTGAGAAGCACATTCTGATGTCATGAAATGCATTGGGAAGGCAAGGTGTACAGTATGGTCAGAGACCCAGTCAGTGCCGGAAGCCCCCACAAAGATTTAAGCAGGTTAGAGAGGATGCGTGCAATGGAGGAAGGCAAAAGGAGGACCGGACAGTGGTCTGTAGGGGTAGTGAGAGCCATGAGTGGAGAGGTGAGTACTTTTAATTTTTTTTTTTACATTCTATGTTTATTATGCTCTGAGGTCTACAGAGCCGCACAGAGCATAATGAGGATCAATCAATTTGTATCTGATAACTTATTGAATTTCCATGTTAAATTCTAGTGATTTGTTGCATACAAATCTTAGCAAATTTGGTAAGACAGGTATTGCATTTGGGTTTATGAATTTTTTTTCAAATTGAATGACTGATTTCTATGTTTTCTTTTGTCCTGATTTACAAAAAAAACCTTCTATTTTTAACCAAGTATGGATTTTGCACAAAACGTGTTAAAATACATACAAGCGAGATGAACAAGAAAAATATTTGATTGCAGTCAAAAATGTACACAATATTATACATAAACATTTATTGAACCTTCATTCTGCAGCTTTATTACAAATTAATCCTTGCATCTTTTTCTTTTCTCTTCAAAGCTTCTCTTAATACCTATTCTCTAATCAAAGGTGTGTGGATCTTCTCTGTGAAGCATCCAACATTAGTCCCCCATCATGTTCACGTTCTGTCTATCTTGGCATCATTGTTCCATCCCTTTGATATTCTGATGAAATCTTGCTCTTTGCTAACAACACCAAGGATTTCAGAAAATAATCCAAATGGGCATGTAAAAAATGTAACTTCAAATTTATCAGAGAACCCAGAGCTTTGAAACCTTTCAGTATGTTATCCACTATGGACTTAAATTTTGGATCTTTGTTGTTACCCAGAAATTTCTTTATGACTAGTGTTGAGCGATACAGTCCGATACTTGAAAGTATCGGTATCGGAAAGTATCGGCCGATACCGGCAAAGTATCGGATCCAATCCGATACCGATACCCGATACCAATACAAGTCAATGGGACTCAAGTATCGGACGGTATCCCTGATGGTTCCCAGGGTCTGAAGGAGAGGAAACTCTCCTTCAGGCCCTGGGATCCATATTAATGTGTAAAAGAAAGAATTAAAATAAAAAATATTGCTATACTCACCTCTCCGACGCAGCCTGGACCTCACCGAGGGAACCGGCAGCGTTGTTTGCTTAAAATTCGCGCGTTTACTTCCTTACGTGAAGTCCCGGCTTGTGATTGGTCGCGTGCCGCCCATGTGGCCGCGACGCGACCAATCACAGCAGCCGTGACGTAATTTTAGGTCCTTCAGGATTTTAAAATTACGTGCTGGCTTGTGATTGGTCGCGTCGCGGTCACATGGGCAACGCGACCAATCACAAGCCGTGACGTCACGGGAGGCTGGACACGCGCGCATTTTAAAATGCGCGCGTGTCCTGCCTCCCGTGACGTCCTGGCTTGTGATTGGTCGCGTCGCCCATGTGGCCGCGACGCGACCAATCACAGCAGCCGTGACGTAATTTTAGGTCCTTCAGGATTTTAAAATTACGTGCTGGCTTGTGATTGGTCGCGTCGCGGTCACATGGGCAACGCGACCAATCACAAGCCGTGACGTCACGGGAGGCTGGACACGCGCGCATTTTAAAATGCGCGCGTGTCCTGCCTCCCGTGACGTCCTGGCTTGTGATTGGTCGCGTCGCCCATGTGGCCGCGACGCGACCAATCACAGCAAGCCGTGACGTAATTTTAGGTCCTTCAGGATTTTAAAATTACGTTCTGGCTTGTGATTGGTCGCGTCGCGGCCACATGGGCGGCACGCGACCAATCACAAGCCGGGACTTCACGTAAGGAAGTAAACGCGCGAATTTTAAGCAAACAACGCTGCCGGTTCCCTCGGTGAGGTCCAGGCTGCGTCGGAGAGGTGAGTATAGCAATATTTTTTATTTTAATTCTCTCTTTTACACATTATTACATTAATGTTGTTTCGATACCGATACCCGATACCACAAAAGTATCGGATCTCGGTATCGGAATTCCGATACCCGCAAGTATCGGCCGATACCCGATACTTGCGGTATCGGAATGCTCAACACTATTTATGACTTCTTTAAAAGAATCCCATGCCGTTTTCTCAACAGGTTAATTTTTGCTTTTAACACATCATCCTTCATGAGTTTTTGAATATACGGACCCACAAAAAAATCAGTTTTGTTTCAGACAGTCCCTGAAACATGTAATTAAAAAAAAGATTCTCTATTTTTTCTGCATATCTATCACAAACTGCTTCATCAGTCCTTGCTTAATATGGAGTGGTGGCAGGAGAAATTTTGTGGGATCAACTAAACTTTCTGCAACTGTGTTATTAAGTCTAGGTTGCAAAGATGTTCTTGTTGACCAACTTTTTTGGATCCATTGAGGAGTCCTATCCAGACTGTCCCATTCACAGAAAAAGCATGGATACTTTGTGTATCCTCCTTGCTGCCCATGGAGCAAAAAGAGAACTTTCAGATCACCGCATATTTACTATTCTTGATCCTCAAGTAAAGTTTCTTGAGAACAAGGTCTAAATTCTCATAGCTTTCCTTCAAGTGCACAGAATACCCTACATGAACTGTAGAATACTTGCTACCATTGTATAGTTGCACAGCATTCATTAATTTCTAACCAATCTGACACTCAAATCATCCACCAAAGGTCAGGCACATGGGTCAAAGTATGACTTAAGAAATAGTCTATGGAGTCAGTGTTCATGAAAGAGCTGTACTTAATGGAATTTTTTCCATATTTTTACTCAGCTCAGTGAGCGAAAATATATAAAAATCACCTCTCATTTTTCCAACAATTTTACCCTTGCAGATCTGTTTTTTATATAAAGATGGTAAATTAGCCAGTAATGAGTAATCACATTTTCTTTCACATCATGTGTCTGCAAATAGAGCATCTGATTTAATTTTTATCATAAGTCCCGTGAAAAGGCTGCGTCGGTCACCCTGACCGAATACCACAGGTGGTGTCACGAACATTTCCCCTTTAAAGACCTTTCCCCCATTCTCAACGGACATCCCTAGGACCACGGACCAGGTCAGCCACCGTGACATCCCCCTTGCGAACCGAAGAACCCAGTACTGAGTACTCCACAGCCCTTGGGGGTGCTCCAACTGCATTGGTGCAACCAGCAGTTGGAGGGCAGGTTGGTGGCTCTCGAGCGCACAACCTCAGCTGTGGATGTTACCGCACTAGCTGTTCAGGCTGCTAGCGTGGTTGCAGCTAGTTTGTCCACTGCCACCTCTGTTCCGACCTTATCCCGCTTCCCACTGGGATTTGTGAACCAGTGTGCGATACACCTTGAGCTCTGGCTGCACGTTTCCTCTCAGAGTGGGCTAAAGTGGGATTCATTATATCCCTCTGGTTGGACAGGGCATTGGAGTGGGCTACGCCGCTGTGGGAGCGCGACGATCATGTGGTCCAGAGTGCTCTCTGGTTCCTGAGCACTCTGAAACAGGTCTTTTTGGGACCTCAAGTCACTCATGATACGGCACTCCAACTGCTGGCACTGACACAGGGCTCATCCTTGGTCAGCCATTTTTCCATCCACTTCCGGACTTTAGCATCTGAGCTGAATGGCCGGATAAAGCCCTCGTCCCAGTATTTTTGAGGGGGCTGGCTGACCATGTGAAGGACGCTTTGGCCACTAGGGTGATTCCCACCACACTGGAGGAGCTAATAGCTGTTTCAACTCGCATCGACCTTCGTTTTAACGAGCAAAGGTTGGGGCGAGCCAAATGTAGGCAAAGGTTTCGGCTGGCTCCCACCTTCGCCATTCCTCTGGAATCTCCGATCCAGGCGTCCAAGCCACATGAGGCCAAGGAGGTGTCATGAGCGGGATCTAAGTACTGGATTGCTCGTGCACTCAAGGTCTGTCATGTCGCCGGCGGTCAGGACAACTTGCCTCCAGATGTTCCCAGCGGTCGGGAAAATGTCAGCATATAGTGGATGTAGGAGGTGGTACACTAGACACGGCAACGTTTTCCTCTAAACTGTCATTCAAAGGGACAATCACTTTAGGTCCAACCACTCTTACAGACGAGCTTTGTGTGGATTCCGGAGCAGAAGGGAATTTTATGTCCTCTGCCTTCGCCCAACGCCATGCAATACTCCTGGTGATGCTATCAAAGCCGGTGACTGTACGAGTGGTGAATGGGTCGACTCTGCCCTCACAAATAACACACCAGACCATCCCATATACTTTGTCCAAATATCCATCCCATCAGGAGATTATCTCCCTGCTAGTCATTCCCGAGGGAATTGATGAGGTCCTGCTTGGGATACCATGGCTACGCTACCATTCTCCTCATATAGAGTGGTCCTCTGGGAGAATTCTGGGATGGAGTGAGTCCTGTGAGTTTAGATGTCTGAGGGAGTGAGTTCAGGTTGCTACAACTGAAGTACCTGCAGATCTTTCCTCTCTCCCCAAGCACTATTGGCTCTATGCGGACGTGTTCTCATAGAGGGCTGCAGAGACTCTTCCGCCCCACCGCCCCTATGATTGTCCTATTGATCTCTTGACTGGTGAAGAGCCTCCCCGGGATCGAGTCTATCCCCTTTCTCTCCCGGAGACGGAGGCGATGACTCAATACATTCAGGAGAATCTGGCAAGAGGATTCATTAGGAAGTCAGTGTCACCTGCAGGAGTGGGGTTCTTCTTTATGCAGAAGAAGAACGGAGATTTACGTCCATGCATAGATTACAGGGGTCTTAACGCAATCACCGTTAAGAACAGATACCCTCTGCCTCTGATTGCAGAGCTATTCGACAGGTTGCGGGGAGCGAGGGTATTTACTAAACTAGATCTGCGGGGTGCTTACAACCTGATTCGCATCCGTGAGGGTGACGAATGGAAGACGGCATTTAACACCAGGGATGGGCACTATGAATACCTGGTGATGCCCTTCGGGCTTTGTAATGCCCCAGCCGTTTTCCAAGACTTCGTGAATGATATTTTCTGGGATATGCTCTCCACCTCGGTCATAGTCTATCTGGATGATATTCTCATCTACTCTCCAGATATAGACTCCCACCGGAGAGATGTTTGCAAAGTCATCGACCTCCTACGGGCAAACTTCCTCCATGCCAAGTTGGAGAAGTGTGTGTTTGAGCAGGAGTCTTTGCCTTTCCTTGGCTATATCATCTCCGCCCAGGGATTGGCTTTGGATCCTGCCAAGCTACAGGCTGTGATGGACTGGCAGGAACCTCATTCTCTCAAAGCGGTGCAGCACTTTATGGGGTTCATTAATTACTATTGCCAGTTCATTCTCCTCTTCTCAACTTTGGTAGCTCCCTTGGTTGCCCTCACCAAAAAGGAGCAAATCCCAAATTGTGGTCGGAGAAGGTTTCCAGAGCCTTTCTCTCAATTAAGTTACACTCCAATTTTACATCGCCCCTATGTTAATAAACCTTTTATTATGGAGGTGGATGCCTCTTCTGTTGGTGCTGGAGCAGTCCTCTTCTAGAAGGATGCTCAAGGTCGGAAGCACCCTTGCTTCTTCTTCTCCAAGACCTTCACACCAGCAGAGAGGAATTATTCCATCTGGGACAGGGAGTTGCTAGCCATGAAGTTGGCTTTCTCAGAGTGGAGACACCTCCTGGAGGGGGCTTGCTTTCCCTTCCAAGTTTTCACCAACCACAAGAATTTGGTCTATATACAGATTGGCTGAATTCTCGCCAGGCCAGATAGTCCTTGTTCCTCTCCCGGTTCCATTTCACCCTCCATTTTCTCTCCGGGGAGAAGAACATTCGTGCCGACGCTCTCTCTTGCTCCGTAGTGTCATCAGCGGAGGAGAAGGAACCTCATCTTATTGTCCCTTCTGAGAGTCTGAGGACCGTGGCTCTGGTTTCACTAGAGTCTATGCCCCCGGGTAAGACTTTTGTGCAATCAAATGTGCGACCAGAGGTTCTCTCTTGGGCTCACTCGTCCAGGGTGGGTGGACACTTTGGGACCAAAAGGACATCTGAGCTTCTGGCGAGGACGTACTGGTGGCCGCATATGGCCCGTGATGTTGGAGACTATATTCGGATGTGTGTCTCCTGCGCCAAGAATAAGTCCCCTTGACAATGGCCAGCTGGATTTCTTTACCCCCTGCTGGTGGTAAACAGGCCCTGAGAGATGGTCAGAATGGACTTTGTGGTGGGCTTTCCCAAGTCCCGTGGCTGCACAATCATTTGGGTAATCACCGACCATTTTTCTAAAATGGTGCACTTGGTGCCTCTTCCACGGCTACCTTCTGCGTTGGCCTTGGCAGCGTTATTTATCAAACACATTTTCCGCCTACATGGTATGCCGAACAAAATTGTCAGTGACCAGGGTCCCCAGTTTGCGTCTCTGTTCGGGAGAGAGCTCTGTCGTCTACTCAGCATCAAGCTGAATCTCTCTTCAGCATACCATCCGGAAATGAATGGGTTGGTAGAGAGGGCCAACCAGACATTGGTCCCATATCTGTGACATTTTGTTTCTTCTAGGCAGGATGACTGGGCATCCTTGCTACCGTGGCCGGAGTTTGCGCTAAACGCCGTCGCCAACTCCACTGGATAGACCACATTCTTCCTTAACTATGGCCAGCATCCGCAGGATCCTGTGCCTATGCCCGTGTCTTCCGCTGATTCCAGGGTGGCAGACTGGGCTGTGGAGGCACATGACACTTGGGATGCCATTCGGGCTTCCATGGAGAGAATGAGGTCCTCCGCCGATGCACTTTGGTGCCCTGCTCCGACCTTTGCTCCTCGCGACTTAGTGTGGCTCTCCGCCCATAACATCAGGCTGCGAGTTGAGTCCACTAAATTTGCACCTCGCTACTTGGGTCCCTTCAAGGTCCTGGAACAGGTTAACCCTGTGGTCTACCGTCAGGCCCTTCCTCCACACCTAGGTACCACCGACACCTTTCATGTGTCTCTTCTTAAGCCCGTTCACATGTCCCGGTTTTCTGAGTCATCTGCCGGGACAGCCGACGTTGAGTGGGGGCGCCAATTTGCGAACAAGCTAGGGTGCCAACCTCCGCTGCTAGGAAGGGTTTAATAGGGATTTACAGGGATAACCAGTAGCCCTTTTGTTCACATTGAGTGTAGGTTTGCGGGTTTTTGTCTACTACAATTTTAACTATTTTTCTAATAAAGTATTTTTAGGTATTAGTTGTCTGTTAAATAAAGGGACATCGGGTTCATCTACGGATGATTTTGAAGTGAAAACTATCTTGGGGTGTAAGGTGGTACGTGGTAAGAAATTTTATTTGGTGGATTGGAAGGACTATGGCCCAGAGGACAGGTCCTGGGAGCCTGCTGAGCACATTTAGTAGCGAGGCCCAAGGAAGGGGGGCCCTAGGAGGGGGGTAATGTTAGGTGTCGAGTTCCCGCCACTGTACAGTGAGAATCTCGAGCCATCTCCGCTGTGGTCTCCCATTCTTCTTCAGCCGCAGTGGAGCCTGTTCAGCGGAGACATCGGTCCCAGCATCTGGCTCAGTCAGATACTGTGCGCTTGGTTACTGCTGATCTTGCAGGCTCAGCCATTGTAACCAGCACTTTTCAGCGGCGAGCAGATGCTCCTGGGACTGAACATGCCCAAGGGACGACCTCTCATTGGAGGTAGGGGTCACATGCTCAGGTCCTGAAGCAGTTCCTATTGGACCACTAGGAAGGTCTTGGAGAGCTTTCTCTATAAAAGGTTTGCATGGCCGCATGGCCATGCGCTAGTATCAACTTATGCTTATGAGCGTATGAGTTAGCTACTTGGTGGTCTGTGTCAGCATGTGCTCAGAGTCGGCTGTATAGCCACTAGAATTTCGGCACCTCCAGAGAGGAGTTGTTTATGTGCTGTTGCTGACTGAATGACCACTGTATGCTACCTGCTCCGTTAGTGAGCTGTGATCCTCTGTGAGCTTAACAGAGCACAGCGTTACCTTTAATCCCGGCGACTCTGTGAAGCAACAGAGTTCACTCCTATACAGACCGGGTGATGGAACCCGTGTCTATTCAGGCATACTACCGCCATATAGTGCCGCCATCTACTAGCAGCAGGTTCCACTCCTGCACAGTTGACCCCAGGCTGCGAAAGCACCTATACTATCTCCATATTTACTTGGTGCATTCCGCCAGCCCTAACAACAAGTGTATGCAAACAAATTCAAGTCGAACAGGAGGGAGTCAGTCCTGCACGGTAAAATTGTGACATTAGAGCCACATACAAACATGGAAGAATGGGGAACATGCATGTTAGAGGGCCATCTTACCCATATTGCCCCGTGTGGAAATGTGCAAAAGCTGGCTGCCCTAAAGCTCTTTTCGAGTTGACTTTGTTGTGGGGGGGAGGGGGCTGTGCCATCACCATGGACGGCATTAGTGTATCTTGTCTCCCTTTTCTGTTCTGTAATAGATTTGTTTATACTTTTTTTTAAAAAACTTTTGGACTTTGATTCCCAGTCTCTTATCAGATATATATATACATATAAGTGCTTTGGATATTGATAGGCCTTCAAACTATCAAAAATCTCAGTTCATTTGTGCAACTTTTCTATGTGTTGGAAAAACAAGTCTGGTCCTCAGAAGCTACATCTCATGACCCTCACTACATAATAGATTATCTGTTAATTAGAGATGAGCAAATATTGAAATGTTTGGTTCGTATTACAATCATCAAATTTGCAATATTCATTTGTTGAATAATTTGTTGAATATTCACCGAACATAACCGAACACTATTCATGTCAGTGGGAGGCAAAAACAAACAAAAGCACAACACCTTATAACGGCCCCAAATGCTGCCAAACACATCAAATGAGGGACAAACACAAGGAAAGTGGCTTCAATTCACCCAGAGTACAAATTATGGCATGGCACTGCAGCAATCAGCCAGGCATGAGATATCTGGGTCTGGGACAGCATTTACAGCTTTGCATTGAACGTCTCAGTAAGTGGAGGTGGGTGAGGGATTGGTGTAAGCCTCCTTTGCTGGGATCCCTGATACCACATGCAACACCTCTACCTGCTTTCATGCTGAGCCACATTCAGGTGGCACAAATATCAGTTTCGTAGACTGTCATTATCCAGGACGGGATTTCCTCCCCTGTCCTGGATCTGTTGGGGTTAACTTTGTATGGCCTCTCTTTGGTTTGGGGAGGGTTATTTAAACCTACTTTGAGCCAGGCTCTTTGTCAGTGATACTTCCGTTGTTCAGCTGAGCAGCTGACCAAAGTTATACTTTTGTATACTGTTTGTTCCTCTGTGAATGACTAGGCTTGTTCCTCGTTCTATGTCTGTTTCGTGATTCAGTACTTCTGATAGCTCTCTGGTCTCGACATTTGGCTTGTCTCCTGACTTCCTCCCTTGTCTGTGTCCCTGATTACCGCGTTCCCCATCCGTCTTTTGCCTTCGGCTCATCTTGCACTAGTCTCCTGTCTCACCCTTAGGCTACTGTACTACTCTCTGATTACTGACAGCAGCTTTCCTGACTTCTCTCCCTGCGCTGCGGGTTTTCCAACTCGCGCTCTCCCTCTCTCTCTTCTACGGGGCTTCACGCATAGCGGCAGCTGCACGTTCCGGTGTGGGGCTGTTGCCCCCTCTACAACTCTTCCTCAGGTGCGTACAATTAAAGACACAAAGTCAGTGTGCCTTTGCAATACCATTGTCAGAAAAAATTAAGGATAGTAACACGGGTAGTTGAGTCCAAGGGAGTGTAGGCCTGACAGTCTCGAATGCCAACTGCTACAGGCAACACACATGATGGAGACGCAACCAGGAATGTTCACATTTAACCAAATGAGGACCTTACATCACAGAAGTGACAAATTTTGTAAGTGTAGAAATAGTATAATAGGAACCGACAGGTCTTCCACTACACCCAATCAGCAGATGGACACCCAACCAGGAGTGTTCACATTTATTTAAATGAGGTCATTACACCACAGAAGAGGCATAAATTTCACGAGAGTAGAAATAGTACAATAAGGACCGACAGGTGCTCCACTATGCCCAAACAAGCTGATGGACACCCAAAAAGGAGTCTTGACATTTAAAAAAATGAGGGCCTTACACCAAAAAAGTGGCGTAAATTTCATGAGAGTAGAAATAGTATAATAGGGACCAACAGGTCTTCCACTACAGTCAAACCAGAAGATGGATACCCAACCAGAAGTGTTCACATTTCCATAAATTATTGATAGACAATACCAAAGTGGTATCAATTTCACCACAGTATAAATAGTAAAATAGGGACCGACAGGTTTTCACACCCAATCCAGCAGATGGACACCCAACCAGGAGTGTTCACATCTCCAAAAATTATTGGCAGGCAATACCAAAGTGGTATCAATTTCACCACAGTATAGATAGTAAAATAGGAACCAACAGGTCTTTCACTACACCCAATCCAGCAGATGGACACCCAACCAGGAGTGTTCACATTTCCAAAAATTATTGGCAGACAATACCAAGGTGGCATCAATTTCACCACAGTAGAAATAGCATAATAGGGACTGTTGTGAATTTGGATTCTGGGCTCCCCCGGTGGCCGCTTGTGGAATTGGACTTGTCATCCTCTTTCCTGTTTCACCTGGTTCCATCAGTAGTGGGTGTCGCTATTTAAGCTCATTTCTCTGGTGGTTTCTTGCCGGTCAACAATGTTATCTGATGCCTCTCAGTGCTTGTTCCTGCTTCTAGACTACTACTAGATAAGTTGGACTTTTGTCCATGTTTTGTTTTGCCTATTTGTTCCAGTTCACAGCTGAAGTTTTGTTACTGTGTCTGGAAAGCTCTCGTTGATCAGGGATTGCTACTCTGGCGTTATGAGTTAATGCCAGAGTTTAAGGTAATCTCTGGATGGTGTTTTGTTAGTGTTTTTCTGCTGACCATGAAAGTATACTATCTGTCTTCTGCTATCTAGTAAGCGGACCTCAAATTTGCTAAGACTATTTTCCTGCTGCGTTTGTTGTTTCATCTGAACTCACCGTCATTATTTGTGGGGGGCTACTGTCTTCTTTGGAATATTTCTCTAGAGGTGAGCCAGGTCTTATATTTCCCTCTGCTAGCTATTTAGGTCTTAGGCCAGAGCTGGGCATCTAGCTATAAATAGGAAATGCTACCTGGCTATTTCTAGTTGCGCGGCAGGCTTAGTTCATGGTCAGTATAGTTCCATCTTCCGAGAGCTTGTCCCTCTATAGGCTTGCTATGATCTCTGCCTGCAGAGATCATGACAGTTTGACCGGACCTAAAGTGTTAAAGACCCAGGTTGAGAAAGGAGAGTTATAAGAAGTCTGCTGGAATTTTTTTTTTTTTTTTTTTCCTCCAGTCTGCCTTGCTGCAGTCTTTTTTCTCTCTCTCCTCCTAATCTCTGTATGCTCTGTGTGCACCTGACAATAATGGATCTCCAGAGTGTAACTGCGGGTTTGAATAATCTCATCACGAAAGTACAAAATTTACAAGATTTTGTGGTACATGCTCCGGTATCTGAGCCGAGAATTCCTTTGCCGGAGTTCTTCACAGGGAATAGAGCTAGCTTCCAGAATTTCCGAAATAATTGTAAGCTTTATTTGTCCCTGAAGTCTCGTTCAGCTGGAGACCCTGCTCAGCAGGTTAGGATTGTGATTTCCTTGCTCAGGGGTGACCCTCAAGATTGGGCCTTCTCATTGCCAGCAGGGGATCCTGCGTTACGCGATGTGGATGCGTTTTTTCTGGCCTTGGGCTTGCTTTATGAGGAACCTCATTTGGAACTTCAGGCAGAAAAAACTTTGATGGCACTATCTCAGGGGCAAGACGAAGCTGAAGTTTTCTGCCAAAAATTCCGTAAATGGTCTGTGCTTACTCAGTGGAATGAGTGCGCCTTGGCGGCAACTTTCAGAGAAGGTCTCTCTGATGCCGTTAAGGATGTTATGGTGGGGTTCCCTTTGCCTGCAGGTCTGAATGAGTCCATGACAATGGCTATTCAGATTGATAGGCGTCTGCGGGAGCGCAAACCGGTGCACCATCTGGCGGTGTCTATGGAAAAGACGCCAGAAAGTATGCAGTGTGATAGAATTCTGTCCAGGAGCGAGCGACAGAATTTTAGACGGAAGAATGGATTGTGTTTCTATTGTGGGGATTCTACTCATGTTATATCGGCATGCTCTAGGCGTACAAAGAAGCTTGATAAGTCTGTTTCCATTGGCACCATTCAGTCTAAGTTTATTTTGTCTGTAACCCTGATTTGTTCTTTGTCATCCATTGCCACGGACGCCTATGTTGACTCTGGCGCCGCTCTGAGTCTTATGGATTGGTCCTTTGCCAATCGTTGTGGTTTTGATTTAGAGCCTTTGGAGACTCTTATTCCTCTGAAGGGGATTGACTCCACCCCATTGGCTAATAATAAACCACAATACTGGACACAAGTAACCATGCGTATCAATCCGGATCACCAGGAGATTATTCGTTTCCTGGTGCTGTATAATTTACATGACGATTTGGTACTGGGATTGCCATGGTTGCAGTCTCACAACCCAGTCTTGGACTGGAGAGCAATGTCTGTGTTGAGCTGGGGATGTAAGGGTATTCATGGGGACGTACCTTTGGTTTCTATTTCGTCGTCCATTCCCTCTGAAGTCCCTGAGTTCCTCTCTGATTATCAAGACGTCTTTGACGAACCCAAGCTTGGGTCGTTACCTCCGCACCGTGAGTGCGATTGTGCCATAGATTTGATACCGGGTTGTAAATATCCAAAGGGTCGTTTGTTTAATTTGTCTGTGCCGGAACATGCTGCTATGCGGGAATATATAAAGGAGTCTTTGGAAAAGGGACATATTCGTCCATCTTCTTCTCCCTTGGGAGCTGGGTTTTTCTTTGTCTCAAAAAAAGACGGCTCTTTGAGACCATGTATTGATTATCGGCTTCTGAATAAGATCACTGTTAAGTATCAATACCCATTGCCATTGCTTACTGATTTGTTTGCTCGTATAGAGAGTGCTAAGTGGTTCTCTAAAATTGATCTTCGTGGGGCGTATAATTTGGTGCGGATCAGGCAGGGGGATGAGTGGAAGACCGCATTTAATACGCCCGAGGGCCACTTTGAGTATTTGGTCATGCCTTTTGGTCTTTCTAATGCCCCTTCAGTTTTCCAGTCTTTTATGCATGATATTTTCCGCGATTTTCTGGATAAATTTATGATAATATATCTGGATGATATTCTGATTTTTTCTGATGACTGGGACTCTCATGTCCAGCAGGTCAGGAGAGTTTTTCAGGTTCTGCGGTCTAATTCTTTATGTGTGAAGGGGTCTAAGTGCGTTTTTGGGGTCCAGAAAATTTCCTTTTTGGGGTATATTTTTTCTCCCTCTTCCATTGAGATGGATCCCGTCAAGGTGCAAGCTATTTGTGACTGGACTCAGCCCTCCTCTCTTAAGGGTCTTCAGAGATTTTTGGGCTTTGCCAACTTTTACCGCCGATTTATTGCTGGTTTTTCGGATGTCGTTAAACCACTGACTGATTTGACCAGACAAGGCGCTGATGTTGCTAATTGGTCCCCTCATGCTGTAGAGGCCTTTCAGGAGCTTAAACGCCGTTTTGCCTCTGCCCCTGTGTTGCGTCAGCCTGATGTGAATCTGCCTTTTCAGGTTGAGGTTGACGCTTCGGAGATCGGAGCTGGGGCAGTGTTGTCGCAGAAAGGTTCCGACTGCTCCGTCATTAGGCCTTGTGCCTTCTTTTCTCGCAAATTTTCGCCCGCAGAGCGGAATTATGATGTTGGGAATCGGGAGCTTTTGGCCATGAAGTGGGCGTTTGAGGAGTGGCGCCATTGGCTCGAGGGGGCTAGGCATCAGGTGGTGGTATTGACTGACCACAAAAATTTGATTTATCTTGAGACTGCCAGACGCCTGAATCCTAGACAGGCGCGCTGGTCTTTATTTTTTTCTCGCTTTAATTTTGTGGTGTCATACCTACCGGGTTCTAAGAATGTTAAGGCAGATGCCCTTTCTAGGAGTTTTGACCCGGACTCTCCTGGTAATTCTGAACCCACAGGTATCCTTAGGGAGGGAGTAATTTTGTCGGCCGTTTCTCCTGATCTGCGGCGGTCCTTGCAAGAGTTTCAGGCGGATAGACCGGATCGTTGTCCGCCTGATAGACTGTTTGTTCCGGATGATTGGACCAGCAGAGTCATCTCTGAGGTACATTCTTCTGCATTGGCAGGTCATCCCGGAATTTTTGGTACCAGGGATTTGGTGGCAAGATCCTTCTGGTGGCCTTCCCTGTCACGAGATGTGCGAGTCTTTGTGCAGTCATGTGACGTTTGTGCTCGGGCCAAGTCTTGTAGTTCTCGGGCTAGCGGACTGCTGTTGCCCTTGCCTATTCCTAAGAGGCCTTGGACACACATCTCGATGGATTTTATTTCAGATCTGCCTGTTTCCCAGAAGATGTCTGTCATCTGGGTGGTCTGTGACCGTTTCTCTAAAATGGTCCATTTGGTTCCTCTGCCCAAGTTGCCTTCTTCTTCTGAGTTGGTTCCTCTGTTTTTTCAGAATGTTGTCCGATTGCACGGTATTCCTGAGAATATTGTTTCTGACAGAGGTACCCAATTTGTGTCTAGATTTTGGCGGGCATTCTGTGCTAGGATGGGCATAGATTTGTCTTTTTCATCTGCTTTTCACCCTCAGACTAATGGCCAGACCGAGCGGACTAATCAGACCCTTGAGACATATCTGAGGTGTTTTGTCTCTGCTGACCAGGATGATTGGGTTGCTTTTTTGCCATTGGCAGAGTTCGCCCTCAATAATCGGGCCAGTTCTTCCACCTTGGTGTCCCCGTTTTTCTGTAATTCGGGGTTTCACCCTCGATTTTCCTCCGGTCAGGTGGAATCCTCGGATTGTCCTGGAGTGGATGCGGTGGTGGAGAGATTGCATCACATCTGGGGGCAGGTTATGGACAATTTGAAGTTGTCCCAGGAGAAGACTCAGCGTTTTGCCAACCGTCATCGTCGTGTTGGTTCTCGGCTTTGTGTTGGAGATTTAGTGTGGTTGTCTTCTCGTTTTGTCCCTATGAGGGTCTCTTCTCCTAAGTTTAAACCTCGGTTCATCGGCCCTTATAGAATATTGGAGATTCTTAATCCTGTTTCTTTCCGTTTGGACCTCCCTGCGTCCTTTTCCATTCATAACGTTTTTCATCGGTCGTTATTGCGCAGGTATGAGGTACCTGTTGTACCTTCAGTTGAGCCTCCTGCTCCGGTGTTGGTTGAGGGTGAGTTGGAGTACGTTGTGGAGAAAATTTTGGACTCTCGTGTTTCCAGACGGAAACTCCAGTATCTGGTCAACTGGAAGGGTTACGGCCAGGAGGATAATTCTTGGGTCAATGCATCTGATGTTCATGCTTCTGATCTTGTTCGTGCCTTCCATAGGGCTCATCCTGGTCGCCCTGGTGGATCTGGTGAGGGTTCGGTGCCCCCTCCTTGAGGGGGGGGTACTGTTGTGAATTTGGATTCTGGGCTCCCCCGGTGGCCGCTTGTGGAATTGGACTTGTCATCCTCTTTCCTGTTTCACCTGGTTCCATCAGTAGTGGGTGTCGCTATTTAAGCTCATTTCTCTGGTGGTTTCTTGCCGGTCAACAATGTTATCTGATGCCTCTCAGTGCTTGTTCCTGCTTCTAGACTACTACTAGATAAGTTGGACTTTTGTCCATGTTTTGTTTTGCCTATTTGTTCCAGTTCACAGCTGAAGTTTTGTTACTGTGTCTGGAAAGCTCTCGTTGATCAGGGATTGCTACTCTGGCGTTATGAGTTAATGCCAGAGTTTAAGGTAATCTCTGGATGGTGTTTTGTTAGTGTTTTTCTGCTGACCATGAAAGTATACTATCTGTCTTCTGCTATCTAGTAAGCGGACCTCAAATTTGCTAAGACTATTTTCCTGCTGCGTTTGTTGTTTCATCTGAACTCACCGTCATTATTTGTGGGGGGCTACTGTCTTCTTTGGAATATTTCTCTAGAGGTGAGCCAGGTCTTATATTTCCCTCTGCTAGCTATTTAGGTCTTAGGCCAGAGCTGGGCATCTAGCTATAAATAGGAAATGCTACCTGGCTATTTCTAGTTGCGCGGCAGGCTTAGTTCATGGTCAGTATAGTTCCATCTTCCGAGAGCTTGTCCCTCTATAGGCTTGCTATGATCTCTGCCTGCAGAGATCATGACAAGGGACCGACAGGTCTTCCACTACACCAAATCCAGCAGATGGACACCCAACCAGGAGTGTTCATATTTCCAAAAAATATTACCAGACACCACCAAAGTGGTAGCAATTTCACCACAGTATAAATGGGGTAATAGGGAACAACAGTTCTTACACTACAGCTAACCCTGCAGATGTAGACTAACCATGACTGTTCACATTTCCTCAAATTTGTGCTAACTCAGCAGCAGCAGCCACAGCAGGCATAGAAGCCATACTAAAGATATCACAGAGTGCAGTTACGTGACATTAATGCATCACACTAAAAAATGCAATATCACCTAGTCTGTACAGTCTGTGATTGGGGTGCAAAGGTCCTTCTAGATACATGACTTGTTCATCTTCATGAAAATTAGGCGGTGTTAAATATTAATTATTAATTATTTAATTATTATTACACTCAATTACTGTACTGAGCTTCGTGGAAAGTTTCGCTGACATTACAAAAAGCTATTTCTGTATATTTAGCTCAGAGTAAAAGTTAATACCATATAGAGAGAACGCGTGTTCTTTGGGACATATATATATATCCACGGCTCTTACAAAGGGGGGGCTGCCACATGGGGCCTTCTCTTTCACTCTTTATGGACTACAGACTTCACACAGATGGAATGAACAGCTGGCATGTGAGTTAATAATGATGACTTCTACTCCATGACAAAGACAGACGCCATTTACCATTCAGAATCTCAGGAAAGATGGGGAACAAATGGACAATCTCTTTGTAACTATTTCACCTATTTTATGTTTTGCTGCAATGATGTTTTTTTTAGTGGACAATCCAATAAACCACTACATTTTTTTACGAGACATCTGGTAAAGAGTCCTGATTAAATAAATATGTGAAATAAGCATATTTAACATTTGGTCAGCCAGCCACACCTGTTTTTTTGTGCTATTTTTGTGGATTTCCTTCTACTTGCACACGAGGGAAGAGAGAAGAGCTTCGCTAAATGTCAATTGTGCAAGTTTTCAGGAATTCCACTACGATACTTCAAGTCACAAGGATCACACAGAACCTATGAGTGAGGACTAACAGGTGCCAGATGGATTGACAAGTACTAGAAGTAATACAAGTGCCAGACGTACTGAAGATAGACGTGCTGATGACCAGAGCCCAGCGTTGTCCAACAAAGGAACTACAAGCTGAGATATTTCAAGGTAAGAAAAATGGATTTAATTAATTCTTATTCTAAG
Organism: Ranitomeya variabilis; assembly: GCF_051348905.1. Taxonomy (NCBI): domain Eukaryota; kingdom Metazoa; phylum Chordata; class Amphibia; order Anura; family Dendrobatidae; genus Ranitomeya; species Ranitomeya variabilis. Next base: position 176,741,052 of record NC_135237.1, read on the forward strand.
TTAAGTCAATTGAAATTTATATCTTTAAATGAAGAGTCTAAAAATTTAGAAGTCTTTTGGCTGAGCTCATATGCAGAATGCAAGATAGCAAATCTAAAGATAGATTCTAAGCTAATGTCCAGACAGAAAGAAAAATTGAAAAATATTTTACATTTGGTTGATGTATTTCACAAGTTTGTGTCAGAAAAATCCAAAAAAGACTGTGTAGAAAGAATGTCAAAGGAAATTAGTGATGTTCCCAAGATTGACTGTAATGTGGAGAGTGAACAAGATGTGAGACATGTGTCTGTAATGGCCACTCAAGGTGACCTTGTGTCTCATGATGTAAAAAAAGATGGAGGAAACATGGGAGGAGACATGAGAACTTACAAAAATGACGTACTAAGGACAGATGTACAAGAGCCACTAAAAACGGAAGATGTCTCAGAGGCCCAACTCCAAATTAAAGTTGGAAAAACTTGTTAAAATTATGCAAAATCATTCCTGCATATGATAACAAGATCCATGTGTGCAGAAATTCAGAGATATTTGAGAGTTTTGCTGATAAGTTTGATTTGACTAATGAGGAGAAAAATCAGTTATATAAAATGTGGCTTCCTGTAACTTTTTACAGAAGGTTATCATTAAAAATGTCTTACAATTGTTAGGTGTCGAGTTCCAGCCGCTGCACAGGGGGAATCTCGAACCACGTCCGCTATGGCCTCCCATTCTTCTCCAGCTGCAGTGGAACCTGCTCAGCAGAGACATCGGTCACAGCATCTGGCTCAAGCTGATACTGTGCGAATGGTTATTGCTGCCTTTCCAGGCTCTGCCTTTGCAGCCAGCACTGATCAGCAGCGAGCAGGCCTTTCTGGGACTAAGTCCTGCTTTTCCCATACTTAGCATGCCCACGGGATGACCTCCCATTGGAGGTCAGGGGTCACATGCTCAGGTCCTGTTGTAGCTCCCATTGGACCAACAGGAAGGTCCCGGAGCACTGCTATAAAAGGTTCGAATGGCCGCTCGGCCATGTGCTAGTGTAAACTTGCTAATGTGTGTGTGTGTGGATGTATGCCTGTCGATGGATGAAAGCTCCGAATCATTCCCATCCCATGTTGTTGCCAGCTCGCGAATAGTGGAAGCTACCTAGCGCCAGACAGTGCTACTCTGCACATCCAGCACACAATTCAGCGTCTCTCAGCAGCGACTGCCAGTGTGGCATTTAGTGCGCTTTCCTGACCCTGGTTCAGGTGGTTAGTGGCATCTGCCAGAGCGACATTGTATGCACTCTTGTGTGATAAATTATTAGTTCAGTTCTATCCCTGACACCACAGTAGCGGTATTGAGCGTAAGAGGTCTAGAGGAACTCTTTCCCCGTGTCTTGGGACAGAGTTCTGTGTCTCTTTTCTTGTGCTCTCTGTGCAGTATCATGGCCCTGTGATGCAACAGGGTTCGCTTCCTTCATACTGGGTGAAGCCAACCCGTGTGTGTATTCACATTATACCGCCATCTAGTCTGCCTTTACCGAGCAGCAGGTGTCCTTTGTGCACGGTGGACACCTGACTGCGAACGCACCTCATATCCTCTCTAATTATTATTTGGTGCGTTCCACCAGCCCTAACATTACACTAGTGCCAGGATCTGGCTAGTAATGGCGGACTAACAGCGACTGCAGTGGTACATCCAGCAGCTGGAGGGCAGGTTGGCAGCTCTCGGGCGCACAACCTCAGCTGTGGATGTTACTGCAGTAGCTGTTCAGGCTGCTAGCGTGGCTGCAGCCACTTTGTCCACTGCCACCCCTGTTACTACCTTATCCCGCCTCCCGCTGCCAGATAAATTCTCTGGTGATAGCAAGTCTTGTGGGGGGAACCAGTGTGTGATTCACTATGAGGTACTGGCTGCATGTTTCCCCTCAGATATAATGAATCCCACTTTAGCCCGCTCTCTCTTGTCGGACAGGGCGTTGGAGTGGGCTATGCCACTGTGGGAGCACGACGATCATGTGGTGCAGAGTGCTCTGCGGTTTCTGAGCACTCTGAAACAGGTCTTTTTGGGATCCTAAGTCACCCATGGTACGGTGCTCCAACTGCTGGCATTGACACAGGGTTCCTCCATGGTCAGTCATTTTTCTGTCCACTTCCAGACTTTAGCATCTGAGCTGGAGTGGCTGGATAAGCCCTCATCCCTGTATTGTGGAGGGGGCTGGCTGACCATGTGAAGGACACCTTGGCCACTAGGGAGATTCCTGCCACACTGGAGTAGCTAATAACTATATCTACCTTCATTGACCTTCGTTTTAATGAGCAAAGGGAGGAGCGAGCCCAGTGTAGGCAGAGGTTTTGGCTGGCTCCCACATTCGACAATCCTCTGGGATCTCCGGTCCAGACGTCCGAGCCATATGAGCCCGTGGAGGTGTCACGAGCGGGGTCTAAGTCCCGGACAGCTCTTGCACTCAAGGTCTGTCCGGTCTGCCAGCAGTTGGGACATTGTCAGGAAATGTCCCCAGTGGTCGGGAAAGCGGCAGCGTCTAGTAGTAGTAGGAGGTACACTAGACACAGCGACATTTTCCTTCAAATTGTCCTTCAAGGGGAGAATTACCTTAGGCCCATCCACTCATACGGGAGAGCTTTGCGTGGATTCTGGGGCGGAGGGCAACTTCATGTCTTCTGCCTTCGCCAACGGCACGCAATACCTCTGGTGATGCTCGCCAAACCAGTGACCGTACGAGTGGTGAATGGGTCGACACTACCCTCCTAGATACACCAGACGATCCCATTTACTCTTTCTATGTTGCCATCCCATCAGGAAATCATATCTTTACTTGTCATTCCTGCAGGAATTGATGAGGTCCTATTAGGGATACCTTGGCTACGGTACCACACCCCTCATATAGAGTGGTCCACAGGCAGAGTTTTGGGATGGAGTGAATCTTGTGAGGGTAGATGTCAGAGGTAGATGTCAGGTTGCTACTACTGAGGTACCTGCAGATCTTTCCTCTCTCCCCAAGCACTATTGGTCCTATGCGGACATGTTCTCCAAGAGGGTTGCGGAGACCCTTCCACCTCACTGCCCCTATGACTGTCCTAATGACCTCTTGCCTGGTGCTGAGCTTCCCCATTGTCGAGTCTATCCGTTATCTCTCCCAGAGATGGAGGCAATGTCACAGTACATCCAGGAGAATCTGGCAAGAGGATTCATTAGAAAGTCAGTATCACCTGCAGGGGCTGGGTTCTTCGTGCAGAAAAAGAACAGAGAACTACGTTTATGCTTAGACTACAGGTGTCTTAACGCCATCACCGTTAAGAATAAGTACCCACTGCCCCTGATATCTGAGCTCTTTGATAGGCTTCGTGGAGCAAGGGTATTTACTAAACTAGATCTGCAGGGTGCTTACAACCTGATTCGCATCTGCGAGGGGGACGAATGGAGGACGGCTTTTAACACCAGGGATGGGCACTATGAATGCCTGGTGATGCCCTTCGGGCTTTGTATTGCCCCATCCATTTTCCAAGAACACCAGGGATGGGCACTATAAATATCTGGTTATGCCCTCTGGGCTCTGTAATGCCCCCGCTGGTTTCCAAGACTTTGTAAACGATATCTTCCGAGATATGATCTCCATCTCGGTTGTAGTCTATCTGGATTATATTCTCATCTACTCTCCTGATATAGACTCCCACCGGAGAGATGTTTGCAAAGTCTTCGACCTCCTACGGGCAAACTCCCTCTATGCCAAGTTGGAGAAGTGTGTGTTTGAGTAGGAGTCTTTACCTTTCGTGGGCTATATCATCTCAGCCCAAGGATTGGCTATGGATCCCGCCAAGCTACAGGCTGTGATGGACTGGCAGGAACCCCATTCTCTCAAAGCGGTGCAGCACTTTATGGGGTTCATCAAATATTATCACCAGTTTATTCCCCACTTCTCAACTTTGGTAGCTCCCCTGGTTGCCCTCACCAGGAGGGGAGCAAATCCCAAATTATGGTCGGAGGAGGTCTCCAAGGCCTTCCTCTCTATCAAGTCACACTTCGGTGGCGCTCCCATTTTACATCGCCCCGATGTTGATAAGCCATTTATCATGGAGGTGTATGCTTCTTCCGTCTGTGCTGGAGCAGTCCTCTTCCAGAAGGATGCTCAAGGTCGGAAGCATCCTTGCTTCTTCTTCTCCAAGACCTTCACACCGGTGGAGAGGAATTTTTCCATTGGGGATAGGGAGTTGCTAGCCATGAAGTTGGCCTTTTCGGAGTGGAGACACCTCCTGGAGGGGGCTCGCTTTCCCTTCCAAGTTTTCACCGACCACAAAATTTGGTGTATTTCCAAACCACCCAGCGGCTAAACTCTCGCCAAGCCAGAGGGTCCCTGTTCTTCTCTTGGTTCCACTTTACCCTCCATTTTCTCTCCGAGGAGAAGAACACTCATGACAACGCTCTCTCCCACTCCTTAGTGTCATCAGAGGAGGAGGAAGGGGAGCCTCAGCTTATTGTCCCTTCAGAGAGCCTGGGAACTGTGGCTCCAGTTTCGCTAGAGTCTGTGCCCCAGGGCAAGACTTTCGTTCCATCTAATTTGTGACCGGAGGTTCTCTCTTGAGCTCAATCGTCCAAGGTGGGTGGACATTTTGGGACCAAGAGGACATCTGAGCTTCTGGTGAGGACGTTCTGGTGGCCGCAAATGGCCCGTGACGTCGGGGACTATATTCGGGCTAATGTCTCTTGCGTCAAGAATCGGTCTCCTCGGCAATGGCCTGCTGGGCTACTTTACCCCCTGCCGGTGGCAGACAGGCCCTGGGAAATGGTCGGGATGGACTTTGTGGTGGGCTTACCCAAGTCTCGTAGCTGCACCGTTATCTGGGTAGTCACTGAACATTTTTCTAAAATGGTGCACTTGGTGCCATTTCCACAGTTACCTTCTGCATGGGCCTTGGCGGCGTTGTTCATTAAACATGTTTTCCGTCTACATGGCATGCCTGACAAAATTGTCCGTGACCAGGATCCCCAGTTTGCCTCTCGGTTCTGGAGTGAGCTCTGTTGTTTACTCAGCACTGAGCTGAATCTCTGTTCTGCATACCATCCCGAAACAAATGGGTTGGTAGAGAGGGCCAACCAGAATCTGGTCACATATCTGCGACATTTTGTCTCCGCCAGGCAGGATGACTGGGCAGCTTTGCTATCATGGGCGGAATTTGCTTTGAATAACGCCATAGCCGACTCCACCAGGCAGACCCCATTCCTCCTTAATTACTGCCAGCATCTGCGTGTCCCTGTGCCCATGCCCGTGTCATCCACCGATTCTAGGGTGGCAGACTGGGCGGTGGAGGCACGTGACATTTGGGACCGCACACAGGATGCCATTCGGGCATTCAAGGAGAGAATGAGGGTTTCTGCCAATGCACACTGGCGCCCCGCTCCGACCTTTGCTCCTGGTGACTTTGTGTGGCTCTCCGCCCGTAACATCAGGCTGCGAGTTGAGTCCACTAAGTTTGCGCCTCACTACATAGGCCCTTTCAAGGTTCTGGAACAGGTTAACCCTGTGGTCTACTGTTTGGCTTTTCCTCCACACCTAGGTATCACCGACACTTTTCATGTATCCCTCTTAAAGCCCGTCTATATGTCCCGGTTTTCCAAGTTATCTGCCGGGACATCGGGTTCGTCCATGGAGTACGAGGTGAACTCTATCTTGGGGTGCAAGGTGGTACATGGCAAAAAATACTAGACTGGAAGGGTCACGACCCAGAGGACAGAACCTGGGAACCTGCGGAGCATTTTCGGGCTCCGCTGCTCATTGCAGCCTTTGAGCGTAGTGAGGCCCAAGGAGGGGGGCCCTAGGAGGGGGGTAATGTTAGGTGTCGAGATCCCACCACTGCCCAGGGGGAATCTCAAACCATGTCCACTGCAGTCTCTCATTTTTCTCCAGCCGCAGTGGAACCTGCTCAGCAGAGACATCGGTCACAGCGTCTGGCTCAAGCTGATACTGTGCGAATGGTTACTGCTGCCTTTCCAGGCTCTGCCTTTTTAGCCAGCAGTGATCAGCAGCGAACAGACCTTTTCCTGCTTTTCCCATACTGAGCATGCTCACGGGATGACCTCCCATTGGAGGTCAGGGATCACATGCTCAGGTCCTGTTGCGGCTCCTATTAGACCATCAGGAAGGTCCCGGAGCGTTACTGCTTTAAAAGGTTCGCATGAGTTAAAGTTAACACCATACAGAGAGAACTCGTGTTCTATGGGACATATATATATCCACGGTTCTTAGGAAGGGGGGCTGTCACTTGGGGGCAATTGAGGCATTCTCTTTCACTCTTGCCGGGCACGATAAAACCTCCTCTCCATTCATTCACTACGTGTAAGACTTGGACTGGTGCACAAGCTGGTCTAAAAAGAGTCAAAGGACTCATATAAATTGCTTCTTCAACTTACACCACTGCTGCTGCTGCTGATGTTTTGGCATTGATGAATTGACATGCCAGAGGTTGGAAGTCTAGAGTTGTGATGCAAACTGTGTGCTTTACTGCTGTCTTGGAGAAAAGCCCTCTTAACGTTGTATGAAAGTGTGTTTGGATACTCCAGCATTCGGGGGTCCCGTTCCAAGGTGGGAAGCATCTGGCAAAATTTGGTTTTATAACATGGATCTAACAGAGTGGCAACCCAGTAGTCAGTAGTATTCCTATTCATAACTATAAAGGGATCATGTCGTACATAGTGCAGCAAGAAGGCACTCAAATGTCGGCCTCTATAATGAGATCCAAGACCATGCTGTGTTGGTGGCTGGATAACAATGAAACTTCATCCCCTCCCGCCAACCACAAACAACAGAAAGGGGAGAGGATTATCCTCTTTATCTAACAGTTGCTCGCCCTTCACCTCTTCCTCCTCCATTTGTTCCTGGGATCTTGTACCGTCGATAACAGTTTGTCTGTTATCACCAGCCCCTTCGATCACAGAAATCCTCCGTCCCTTGACACCCGCCTGTGTGATGATAGTCTGGAACTTAGAGACAAAGTTATCTCTTCTGCAACCTCCTCTGCTTCCTCCTCTTCTTCTGGTTCCACCATCTCCTCCCTCAGGCTATTCAAAGTCTGCTCCAGCATATAGATAACCGGAATAGTGGTGCTGATGATGGCGTCATCAGCGCTACTCATCTACCCATCTTAATAGCCATTTTAAAACTGTGCAGAATGGTGCAGAGGTCCTTAATCTGTGCCCACTCCATAAACGTGATATGCACCATGTCCGTACTGTGTTGACACAAGCTATATGACATGATATGCTTCACTATTGCTCGCTGCTGCCACAGTCTCTGCAACATGTGCAGAGTGGAAATCCACTGTGTTGGCACATCGCACATCATCCTGTTAACTGGCATGGACCTCTGTATCGATGCAATTCGATGACCTGATGGGTGAAAATGGTGGAAATAAGCATACAGCATACTTGCTTTCTCGAGCAGCTCACCCAGGCCAGGAAAGTGGTGGAGAAAATGCTGCACCACCAGGTTGAGGATAGGGGCTGTCAACAACTCATTGCTGTTCACTGTTGAAATGTGTGTCTCATTAAGGCAGAGGATGAGGCCGCAGGTGGAGGTCCTAGAGGAGATAGAGGAGGAGGCAGAAGCAGTGAATGAACTATTAAATGTAGAGGTTTGTCCTTCAAGCCTTGGATATTCCAAGACTTTAGGAGCAGTGCCTGCCCCTACAGCCACCAGAGTCACCCAGTGGCCAGTCAGTGAGATGTAACACCCTTGCCCATACTTATGGTCAAAAACAGCATGGTGTGCTATCAGTCAGCATTAGGGTTGAGCGACCTTTACTTTTATAGGATCGGGTCGGGTTTCACGAAACCCGACTTTTTCAAAAGTCGGGTCGAGTGAAATCGGCCGATCCTATAAAAAAGTCGGGGTCGGGGTCGGCCGAAACTCGAAACCCAATGCAGTGCATTGGGTTTCCAATGGTTCCCAGGGTCTGAAGGAGCGGAAACTCTCCTTCAGGCCCTGGGATCCATATTTAAGTGTAAAATAAAGAATTAAAATAAAAAATATCGCTATACTTATCCTCTGACGGGCCCTGGTACTAACCGGGAACCTTCCTTCCTTAGAATCAGCCTTCCAGGACCTTGCGGTGACGTCACGGTGACGTCGCGGCTTGTGATTGGTTGCGCGGCCGCCCATGTGACCGCTCGTGCGACCAATCACAAGCCGCGACGTCACCATGACATCACCGAAGGTCCTGGAAGGGCTGATTCTTAGGAAGGAAGGCTGCCGGAAAGAAGCAGGGCGTGTCCGAGGGTGAGTATATACCTAATAGGAATATACTCACCCTCGGCTTCGTTCCGGCAGCCTTCCTTCCTAAGAATCAGCCCTTCCAGGACCTTTGGTGACGTCACGGTGCATCAGCTCTGTAGCTTATAAGGCTCCCTGATAGCTGCATTGCTGTTTGTATGCCGCTGTGCAAACCAACTGTTTTTTTAAAAGCAAAAGTCCTGCTGCTCCTTTCTGCACAGTTCTCTTGTTTCTTTGTCCACATTCTTGTGTGCAGCAGTCCTTTTTATTGCTGCCTTTCTTGTCCTTTGATCATTGTACTACAGACCTTGTATTTTTAGTGGCATATCTGCCAGCCTCTTTCTGCCAATCAAACTGTCTAGTGTAATACAGTGGGCCTGATTTTTCTGCTGTCTCCCACACATAAAATAGGGAGATTTATATTGCCAGTGTGTGCATCTGCGTCAGCCCTGTTAGTGGCATATTTGCCAGCCTCTTTCTGCCAATCAAACTGTGTAGTGTAATACAGCGGACCTGATTTTCCTAGCAGTCTCCCACACATATAAAGGGAGATTTAAATTCACAACAAGTTTACGTACGCCATCTACCTGGTTTTACAGTACCATATAACGGTTGTTAGTTTGGTAACATTTTTAAAAGAATGAGGAAGTCTGGTGGAAGAGGTCGTGGCCGTGGGCGGTCATTGCCAGCTGGTAATGATGGTAGTGGTGGTGGAGCATCAGGTGGTCGTGGGAAAAGCAATATAGCACTTAAGTCTCGAGTTGTTGAGCCAGCGTCATCGTCTGGCTACACAAGGCCTCGAACGCTCTCTTTTCTGGGAGTAGGAAAACCGCTTTTAATGCCGGAGCAGCAGGAAAAAGTTTTGGCTTTCCTTGCTGACTCTGCCTCTAGTTCTTTCGCCTCCTCTTCGGAAAGTGCAAAATTTAAAAGCAGCGCGTCGTCAGTGGATGCTCCCGGTCAGGAACAAGTCGCTTCCTTGTGTCCTCCACCCAGAACAACAGTGAAGGATGCATCAGGCGACACAACAGGTTACTCCATGGAGCTCTTTTCACATACCGTGCCTGGGTTAGAAAGGGAAATTGTTAACAGGCCATGCCCATTACAAGATGAATCGGACATGGAGTGCACAGATGCACAGCCACAGCTAGATCATTATGCTGTTCCTTTGACTCAGATCACAACATTGCCCTCGCAGTGTACTGAGCCAGAATCTGACCCTGATGAGACTATGGTGCCCCGTCCCGAACGCTATAGCACCGGCTTACATGGTGACACAGAGGAAGGTGCACAGGACATAGAAGAGGAGGTGATAGATGACCCAGTTGTTGACCCTGATTGGCAGCCATTGGGGCAACAGGGTGCTGCTGGCAGTAGCTTTGAAACGGAGGAGGAGGAGCCGCAGCAGGCATCAACATGGCAACAGTTTTCATCTGGCAGGCCCGTATCTGGCCAAAAACATGTGTCAAAACCAAAAACAGTTGTAGGACCGCGTGGCCATCCAGTTAAAGTAGCACAGTGTGCATTGCCTGAAAAGGTATTCAATAGTAGGAAGAGTGCAGTCTGGCAATTTTTTAACCAAGATCCGAATGATCAGTGCAAAGTGATCTATAAGAAATGCTCAAGGACCTTCAGCAGAGGTCAGAATGTCAAAAGTTTAAATACAACTTGCATGCGTCGACATTTAACCACCATGCACTTGCAAGCCTGAACTAGCTACCAAACGTCCCGTAATGTTGTTGCACCCGCTCACAGTGAAGCTAGTCAGCAACACTACATTCCTTCCCTCACTGTAAGCCCACCGGTTAGGACACCACCAGTAGCAAATGTGAAGTTATCGTCGCAAGGCCAAAGCAGTCAGGGAATCAACAGGTTCTTGGTAGGAAACACTGTATGTAGGCCCACAGCAAGAATAACATCACCAACCCTCTCTCAGTCTGCCATGTCCACCACCACCCCCGCTAGTTCCACCATATGCAGCTCTCCAGTCCAGCTCACCCTACAAGAGACTCTCGTTAGGAAAAGGAAGTACTCATCCTCTCATCCGCGTACACAGGGTTTGAACACCCACATTGCTAGACTAATCTCGTTAGAGATGATGCCCTACCGTTTGGTTGAAAGCGAAGCTTTCAAAGCACTGATGGCCTACGCAGTACCATGCTATGACCTACCCGGTTGCCACTTCTTTGCGAGAAAAGCCATCCCAGCCCTCCACCAGCATGTCAAAGACCGCATTGACCATGCACTGAGGCAATCAGTCAGTAGAAAGGTGCACGTCACAACAGATGCATGGACCAGTAGGCATGGCCAGGGACGTTACGTGTCCATCACGGCACACTGGGCTAATGTGCTGGATGCAGGGTCCACAGGGGACAGCCATATTGGGACAGTTCTGCCTAGCCCATGGTCTAGGAAACAGTTGGCTGTAGGCATTCACCACCCCTCCTCCTCCTCCTCCAGCAGAAGTGAGAGCTCATCCACAGACCGCAGTCGCACGACCACTCCATCCGCAGCTGCTAGTGTTGCACACGAGGTGTCCCATTATGGAACAGCTAGTGAAAAGCGTCAGCAGGCTGTGTGTAGACACACTGCGGAAGTTCTGGCCAAGTTCTTGCAGCAAGAAACTCAGTCATGGCTGGGCAGTGTACATCTTGAGGCAGGCAAGGTAGTCAGTGATAACGGAAGGAATTTTATGGCTGCCATAGCCCTTTCACAACTGAAACACATTTCTTGCCTGGCTCACACCTTGAACCTGGTGGTGCAGTGCTTCCTGAAAAGTTATCCGGGGATACCCGCCCTTCTCCTGAAGGTGCGAAGACTTTGCTCACACATCCGCCGTTCACCCGTACACTCCAGCCGTATGCAGAACCATCAGCGATCTTTGAAGCTTCCCCAGCACCGCCTAATAATCGACGTTGTAACAAGGTGGAATTCCGCACTGCACATGCTTCAGAAGCTGTGCGAACAGAGGCGTGCTGTTATGTATTTGTGGGAGGATACACATACACAGGCAGGCAGTTGGACGGCAGTCATGGAGTTGTCAGGTGTGCAGTGGTTGAAGCTACAAGACCTGTGTCAAGTCCTTCAGTGTTTTGAGGAATGCACACGCCTGGTTAGTGCAGACGATGCCATCATATGCATGAGCATCCCCCTAATGCGTCTGCTGATGAAAAGTTTGATGCACATAAAGGAGCAGGCGTCTGCAGCCGAGGACGAGGGAAGCCTTGATGACAGTCAGCCATTGTCTGCTCAGGGAAGTCTCCTGGACGAGGTGGCGGACGAAGAGGAGGAGGACGAGGAGGATGATGGGGATGAATATTTATGGGAGGAGGAAGCTTCTCGGGGGGCAATAGAAACTGGTGGCGTTGCAAGGTCAGGTACAGGGTTTTTGAGGGAGACAAGTGATGTTGATTTGCCAGAAAGTGCTCCTCAACCCAGCACAAGCAGTGAATTGACACCTGGAACATTGGCCCACATGGCGGATTATGCCTTGCATATCCTAAAAAGGGACCCCCGCATTATCAAAATGATGACCAATGACGATTACTGGTTGGCCTGCCCCCTGGATCCACGCTATAAAGGGAAATTGCAAAATATCATGCCACATGTAGTGATGAGTGATACCTTCCGATATTTGAAAGTATCGGTATCGGATGGTATCGGCCGATATCCGAAAAATATCGGATATCGCCGATACCGATACCCGATACCAATACAAGTCAATGGGACACAAGTATCGGAAGGTATCCTGGATGGTTCCCAGGGTCTGAAGGAGAGGAAACTCTCCTTCAGGCCCTGGGATCCATATTAATGTGTAAAGTAAAGAATAAAAATAAAAAATATGGATATACTCACCCTCTGACGCGTCCTGGTAGTAACCGCTGTAACCGGCAGCCTCCGTTCCTAAGAATGAGCGAGTGAAAGACCTGCGATGATTTCGCGGCTTGTGATTGGTCGCGTGACCGCTCATGTGACCACTTACGTGACCAATCACAAGCCGCAACGTCATCGCAGGTCCTAAACTCCTCATTCTTAGGAACGTAGGCTCCCGGTTACATCGGTAAGGTCCAGGGGCCGCCGGAGGGGTGAGTATATCCATATTTTTTATTTTAATTCTTTATTTTTTACATGAATATGGATCCCAGGGCCTGAAGGAGAGTCTCCTCTCCTCCAGACCCTGGGAACCATACACTGGGAACTTCCGATTCCGATATCACAAAAATATCGGAACTCGGTATCGGAATTCCGATAACGCAAGTATCGGCCGATACCCGATACTTGCAGTATCGGAATGCTCAACACTAGCCACATGAGAACCTTGAGCAAATATTGGCTACCAAACAAGCAACTCTTGTAGACCGCTTGGTTCAGGCATTCCTAGCACACAGCGGCAGTGATGGTTCTCACACTAGCTGCAGATGGCCACATGGCAGAGGTGTTAGAGGTGCACAAATCAGAAGTGGTGTTGGACAGAGGGGTTTTATGACCAGGTTGTGGAGTGATTTCGCAATGACCGCAGACACGACAGGTACTGCAGCATCAATTCAAAGTGACAGGAGACAACATTTGTCCAGTATGGTTACTAACTATTTTTCATCCCTTATCGATGTTCTCCCTCACACGTCATTCCAATTTGAATACTGGGCATCCAAAATAGACACTTGGCCTGAATTGGCAGAATATGCTTTACAGGAGCTTGCTTGCCCATCTGCTAGTGTGCTATCAGAAAGAGTATTCAGTGCTGCTGGTTCAATACTGACCGAAAAAAGGATTCGTCTGGCTACTCAAAATGTTGATGATCTAACCTTCATTAAAATGAACCAATCATGGATTTCTAATTATTTTGCCCCACCTTTCCCTGCTGACACCTAGCTTTCCTGTAAAAAGGTCTTGCTTTTGGACTCGTCTTACTGACTGCTCCAATTTCTCCATTTGCAGCTGCTGTATGTCCACCATAGGCCATTTTTACACCTCCCTAAATGGGCTGACTCCCACCACGGGGCCGTGGTCACCACTTGGTGCAAGCACCCGTGCGAGAGCCGTTTGGCTGAACAGGTAGGTGTGCGCACTTTTGGGCGACGGCACTGGCACAGGGTCCCTCATAGTACAATGAAGTGTCTCTGGCGGTGGCCATCGTCAGACACACCATCGTAACATGAGGGGCCCTGGGCCAGTACCGCCACCCACGAGAGAGTGTTCCCCCCCAGCTCAAACAGTGCTCTACCACTTGCAAAATTACCTCTCACTGCTCCACCACTGTTTAGTCTGTGCTGTTAAATCCAATTTGTTGACATGATTGATGCTAGTAAAAATATTCAGGGGCCCTGTCATACATTTACACCAGTTAATACTTTGCGCCAACTACCACTGTCTGCAAGTCAGCAGAGGAGCCCACCCCTGTACCTAGTTATGCCATCTGTTCATTTGTAAAAAAAAAATTTTGCCAGACATTAACCTCACTTTATTATTTTGGCCTACTAACTGTGTCAGACACTCCTTACAGTTGTCCTCCACTGCACAAAGCTAGGCTGCCTGCGTACTCCTTTAACCTATTTTTAACAGCATTTTGCCTATTACTTTTTTGGCCCTACTAACTGTGTCTGCCCCTCGGTGCAATCGTCCTCCGCTGAACACACCAATGCTGCCTGTGTACCCCTGTAACCTATTTAAACATGCATAGAGCCTACTTTTTTATTTTAGGCCTAGTAAGTCTGTCTGCGGTCTCTCCTTGCAATCGTCCTCCGCTGACCACACCAATGCTGTCTGTGTACCCCTGTAACCTATTTAAACCTGCATAGAGCCTACTTTTTTGTTTTAGGCCTAGTAAGTCTGTCTGCAGTCCCTCCTTGCAATCGTCCTCCGCTGACCACACCAATGCTGCCTGTGTACCCCTGTAACCTATTTAAACCTGCATAGAGCCTACTTTTTTGTTTTAGGCCTAGTAAGTCTGTCTGCGGTCCCTCCTTGCATTCGTCCTCCGCTGACCACACCAATGCTGCCTGTGTACCCCTGTAACCTATTTTAACCTGCATAGAGCCTACTTTTTTGTTTTAGGCCTAGTAAGTCTGTCTGCGGTCCCTCCTTGCAATCGTCCTCCGCTGACCACACCAATGCTGCCTGTGTACCCCTGTAACCTATTTAAACCTGCATAGAGCCTACTTTTTTGTTTTAGGCCTAGTAAGTCTGTCTGCAGTCCCTCCTTGCAATTGTCCTCCGCTGACCACACCAATGCTGCCTGTGTACCCCTGTAACCTATTTAAACCTGCATAGAGCCTACTTTTTTGTTTTAGGCCTAGTAAGTCTGTCTGTGGTCCCTCCTTGCAATCGTCCTCTGCTGACCACACCAATGCTGCCTGTGTACCCCTGTAACCTATTTAAACCTGCATAGAGCCTACTTTTTTGTTTAAAGCCTATTACCTGTGTTTGTCTACGCCACTCAATACAGCTGTCCTCCTCTGAAAAAAGCTGAGCTTCAATTGTCAGGTTTTCAGCCTATCGGAATTTGAAAACTGCATTTGGCCTACTAGTTTGGTTGGGGCCTACTAACGGTGTCTGCCGCTCCTTGGTGTTCTCCTCCACTGAACAGAGCTAAGGTTCAATCTTCAGGCTTTCGGCCTATATCAGATTTTAAACTGCATTTGGCCTACTAGTTTGGTTGGCGCCTACTAACGGTGTCTGCCGCTCCTTTGTGTTCTCCTCCACTGAACAGAGCTGAGGTTCAATCTTCAGTAGTGTTGAGCATTCCGATACTTGCGGTATCGGAATTCCGATACCGAGATCCGATACTTTTGTGGTATCGGGAATCGGAATCGGAAGTTCCCAGTGTATGGTTCCCAGGGTCTGAAAGAGAGGAAACTCTCCTTCAGGCCGTGGGATCTGTTGTGAATTCTGTTTGTGGGCTCCCCCGGTGGTGTTTTATGGTAGTGTCACTTATTTGCCTTCTTCTATCCTTGATCACCTGTTGACACCCATTAGGGGAGTTTCCTATTTAAGGCTGCTTGGCTGCTGGTCTGATGCCGGCCATCAATGTATCAGTAGCATTCTGTTGCATTCTCCTGCCTCAAGATCCTGTTCAGCTAAGTTGAATTTTGTTTCTAGTTTATGCTATTTTTGTCCAGCTATTTGCAATGTGACTCTCTGTAGCTGGAAGCTCTCGTGGACTGAAATTGCCACTCCAGTGGCATGAGTTGTCACTGGAGTTTTAAAGTAATTTCAGGATGGTGTTTTTGAGTAGTGTTTTGAAGTTGACCGTGAAGTGACTCTTTCCTGTACTTCTGCTATCTAGTAAGCGGACCTCACTGTGCTAAATCTGCTGTTCATCCTACGTATGTCTTTTCCTCTTGACTCACCGTCAATATCTGTGGGGGGCTGCTATCTCCTTTTGGGGTTTATCTCTGGAGGTAAGGCAGGCCTGTGTATTCCTCTGATAGGGGTAGTTAGATCTCCGGCTGGCGCGTGGTGTCTAGGGCACCGTAGGAAACACTCCCCGGCTACTTCCAGTGTTGTGTCAGGTTCAGGTCACGGTCACTTTATTTCCCATCACCCGAGAGCTAGTCCGTTGTTATTTTGATTTCCCTGCCATTGGGAAAATCATAATAGTTTGGCCGGCCTACATGTGTTAAAACTATGCACTAAAGCAGGAAAGGATATGAAAAGGTTTTTTTTTCCTTCTGTGTTTGGAAAGTGCACCTTAGTGCTTATTTGTACTCCTTGCTTAAACTGCAGTCTTCAGCCTTTTTTTTTTTTTCCTCTCCTCTTAATCTCTGAATGGCTTTGGTTACACCTGTTTGAATCATGGATCCACAGAGTTTGGTTGCAGGTCTGAATAACCTGGCTACAAAGGTCCAGAACTTACAAGATTTTGTTATACGTGCTCCAATGTCTGAACCTAAGATCCCTATGCCTGAATTTTTTACCGGAGACAGATCCCGTTTTTTGAATTTCAGAGAGAATTGTAAATTGTTTTTGTCTCTGAAATCTCACTCTGCTGGTGATCCTGCGCAACAGGTTAAAATTGTTATTTCTCTATTGCGGGGTGACCCACAAAGTTGGGCATTTGCATTGTCGCCAGGGGATCCTGCGTTATTAAATGTAGATGCGTTTTTTCTGGCTTTGGGGTTGCTTTATGAAGAACCTAATTTAGAGATTTTGGCTGAGAAAGCCTTGATGGCTCTTTCCCAAGGGCAAGATGAAGTTGAGATATACTGCCAAAAATTTCGTAAATGGTCGGTGCTTACTAAATGGAATGAGTGCGCTCTAGCAGCTAATTTCAGAGAAGGTCTCTCTGATGCCGTGAAGGATGTCATGGTGGGGTTCCCTGTGCCTACAGGTCTGAATGATGCCATGAAATTGGCTATCCAGACTGATCGGCGTTTACGGGAGCGCAAATCTGTGCACCATATGGCGGTATCTTCTGAGCAAAAATCTGTGCACCATATGGCGGTATCTTTTGAGCAAAAACCTGTGCACCATATGGCGGTATCTTCTGAGCAAAAACCTGTGCACCATATGGCGGTATCTTCTGAGCAAAAACTTGTGCATCATTTGGCGGTGACCTCTGAAAAGGCACCAGAGCATATGCAATGCGATAGTGTATTGTCTAGAGGCGAACGACAGAATTACAGGCGCAAAAATGGGTTGTGCTTCTATTGTGGAGATCCAGCTCATGTTATATCAGCATGCTCTAAACGCATAAAGAAGGTTGATAAAAAGGTTGATAAATCTTTTTCTATGGGTACCTTGCAGTCTAAATTTCTTTTGTCCGTGACATTGATTTGTACTTTATCATCTGTTACTGTGGATGCTTATGTGGATTCTGGCGCCGCTCTGAGTCTCATGGATTGGTCCTTTGCCAAGCGTTGTGGGTTTGATTTAGAGCCTCTGGAGGTTTCTATTCCCTTAAAGGGTATTGATTCTACACCTTTGGCTAGCAATAAACCACAATATTGGACACAAGTGACTATGCATCTTTCCCCAGACCATCAGGAGATTATTCGTTTCCTTGTGTTATATAATCTACATGACGTATTAGTACTTGGATTACCATGGTTACAAATTCATAATCCAGTCTTGGACTGGAGATCAATGTCTGTGCTGAGCTGGGGATGTCGGGGGATTCATGGGGATGCACCTTTGGTTCCCATTTCTTCATCTACTCCCTCTGAGATCCCAGCATTTCTGTCAGATTTTTATGATGTCTTTCAGGAGCCTAAGACTGATTCTCTCCCCCCTCACAGAGAGTGTGACTGCGCTATTGAGTTGATTCCCGGTAGTAAATTTCCTAAGGGTCGCTTGTTTAATTTGTCTGTACCTGAACATACTGCTATGCGGGAGTATATCAGAGAATCTTTGGAAAAGGGTCATATTCGCCCCTCTTTGTCTCCACTGGGGGCAGGGTTTTTCTTTGTGGGTAAAAAGGATGGTTCATTGAGACCTTGTATCGACTATCGACTTCTGAATAAGATTACAGTTAAATACCAGTACCCGTTACCTTTACTGACTGATCTTTTTGCTCGCATAAAGGGGGCGAAGTGGTTCACTAAGATCGATCTACGTGGTGCGTATAATTTGGTGCGGATTAAGCAGGGGGATGAGTGGAAGACCGCATTTAATACGCCTGAAGGCCATTTTGAGTATTTGGTAATGCCTTTCGGTCTCGCGAATGCCCCTTCCGTTTTTCAGTCCTTTATGCACGATATTTTCCGTGAATATCTGGATAAATTTATGATTGTGTATTTGGATGATATTTTGATTTTTTCGGAGGACTGGGAATCTCATGTTCAACAGGTCAGGAGAGTTTTTCAGGTTTTACGAGCTAATTCTCTATTTGTGAAGGGCTCAAAGTGTATTTTTGGGGTTCAGAGAATTTCCTTTTTGGGATATATTTTTTCCCCTTCATCTATGGAGATGGACCCTGTTAAGGTTCAGGCTATTTGTGATTGGGTACAACCTACTTCTCTAAAGAGTCTTCAGAAATTCTTGGGATTTGCTAATTTCTATCGCCGATTCATAGCGGGTTTTTCTGCCATTGCTAAACCTTTGACTGATTTGACCAAGAAGGGTGCTGATGTTGCTAATTGGTCCTCTGCGGCTGTGGAGGCCTTTCGGGAGCTTAAGCGCCGCTTTTCTTCTGCTCCTGTGTTGCGCCAGCCTGATGTTTCGCTCCCGTTCCAGGTTGAAGTAGATGCTTCCGAGATCGGAGCAGGTGCAGTTTTGTCGCAGAAAGGTCCTGACTGCTCAGTGATGAGACCATGTGCGTTTTTCTCTCGAAAGTTTTCGCCCGCTGAGCGAAATTATGATGTTGGAAATCGGGAGCTCTTGGCCATGAAGTGGGCATTTGAGGAGTGGCGTCATTGGCTTGAGGGTGCTAGACACCAGGTGGTGGTCTTGACTGACCACAAAAATCTAATTTATCTTGAGTCAGCCAGGCGTCTGAATCCTAGACAGGCGCGCTGGTCGTTGTTTTTCTCTCGATTTAACTTTGTGGTTTCATATCTGCCTGGGTCTAAGAATGTGAGGGCGGATGCCCTCTCTAGGAGTTTTGAGCCTGACTCGCCTGGTGATTCCGAACGTACTGGCATCCTGAAGGATGGGGTGATATTGTCAGCTGTCTCCCCAGACCTGCGGCGCTCTTTGCAGGAGTTTCAGGTGGATAGGCCTGATCGCTGTCCGCCTGGTAGACTGTTTGTCCCTGATGACTGGACCAGTAGAGTTATTTCGGAGGTTCACTCTTCCGCGTTGGCAGGTCATCCTGGAATTTTTGGCACCAGGGATCTGGTGTCTAGGTCCTTCTGGTGGCCTTCCTTGTCTCGAGATGTACGTATTTTTGTGCAGTCTTGTGATGTTTGTGCTCGGGCTAAGCCCTGCTGTTCCCGGGCCAGCGGGTTGTTGTTGCCCTTGCCTATTCCTAAGAGGCCTTGGACGCACATCTCTATGGACTTTATTTCTGACCTTCCTGTTTCTCGTAGGATGTCTGTCATCTGGGTGGTGTGTGACCGTTTTTCCAAGATGGTTCACTTGGTACCTTTGCCCAAATTGCCCTCCTCCTCTGAGCTGGTCCCTCTATTTTTTCAGAATGTTGTGCGTTTGCATGGTATTCCTGAGAATATAGTGTCTGACAGGGGTACTCAGTTTGTGTCTAGATTTTGGCGGGCGTTCTGTGCCAGGATGGGCATCGACTTGTCTTTTTCGTCTGCATTCCATCCTCAGACTAATGGCCAGACTGAGCGTACTAATCAGACCTTGGAGACTTACTTGAGGTGTTTTGTGTCCGCTGATCAGGACGATTGGCTTGATTTTTTGCCATTGGCAGAGTTTGCCCTTAACAATCGGGCCAGTTCTGCCACTTTGGTTTCTCCATTTTTTTGTAATTCAGGGTTTCACCCTCGCTTTTCGTCCGGTCAATTGGAGTCTTCGGATTGTCCTGGAGTAGATGCTGTGGTTGATAGAATGCATCAGATTTGGGGACAGGTTGTGGACAATCTGAAGTTGTCCCAGGAGAAGACTCAACATTTCACTAATCGTCATCGGCGTGTCGGTCCTCGTCTTTGTGTTGGGGACCTGGTTTGGTTGTCTTCTCGATTTGTTCCTATGAAGGTCTCGTCTCCTAAGTTTAAGCCTCGGTTTATCGGCCCTTATAGGATTCTGGAGGTTCTCAATCCTGTGTCCTTTCGTTTGGACCTCCCAGCATCTTTTACTATTCATAATGTTTTTCATCGGTCATTGTTGCGGAGGTATGAGGTGCCGGTTGTTCCGTCTGCTGATCCTCCTGCTCCTGTGCTGGTTGAGGGTGAGTTGGAGTATGTGGTGGAAAAGATCTTGGACTCCCGTGTTTCCAGACGGAAACTTCAGTATCTGGTTAAGTGGAAAGGCTATGGTCAGGAGGATAATTCTTGGGTGACAGCATCTGATGTTCATGCTCCTGATTTGGTTCGTGCATTTCATAGTGCTCATCCAGATCGCCCTGGTGGTTCTGGTGAGGGTTCGGTGCCCCCTCCTTAAGGGGGGGGTACTGTTGTGAATTCTGTTTGTGGGCTCCCCCGGTGGTGTTTTATGGTAGTGTCACTTATTTGCCTTCTTCTATCCTTGATCACCTGTTGACACCCATTAGGGGAGTTTCCTATTTAAGGCTGCTTGGCTGCTGGTCTGATGCCGGCCATCAATGTATCAGTAGCATTCTGTTGCATTCTCCTGCCTCAAGATCCTGTTCAGCTAAGTTGAATTTTGTTTCTAGTTTATGCTATTTTTGTCCAGCTATTTGCAATGTGACTCTCTGTAGCTGGAAGCTCTCGTGGACTGAAATTGCCACTCCAGTGGCATGAGTTGTCACTGGAGTTTTAAAGTAATTTCAGGATGGTGTTTTTGAGTAGTGTTTTGAAGTTGACCGTGAAGTGACTCTTTCCTGTACTTCTGCTATCTAGTAAGCGGACCTCACTGTGCTAAATCTGCTGTTCATCCTACGTATGTCTTTTCCTCTTGACTCACCGTCAATATCTGTGGGGGGCTGCTATCTCCTTTTGGGGTTCATCTCTGGAGGTAAGGCAGGCCTGTGTATTCCTCTGATAGGGGTAGTTAGATCTCCGGCTGGCGCGTGGTGTCTAGGGCACCGTAGGAAACACTCCCCGGCTACTTCCAGTGTTGTGTCAGGTTCAGGTCACGGTCACTTTATTTCCCATCACCCGAGAGCTAGTCCGTTGTTATTTTGATTTCCCTGCCATTGGGAAAATCATAATAGGGATCCATATCCATGTAAAAAATAAAGAATTAAAATAAAAAATATTGATATACTCACCTCTCCGGAGGCTCCTGGTCATCACCGCTGGTAACCGGCAGCCTGCTTTGCTTAAAATGAGCGCGTTCAGCACCTTCCATGACGTCACGGCTTCTGATTGGTCGCGTGCCGCTCATGTGACCGCCACGCGACCAATCACAAGCCGTGACGTAATTCTCAGGTCCTAAATTCCTAGAATTCGGAACTTAGGACCTGAGAATGACGTCACGGCTTGTGATTGGTCGCGTGGCGGTCACATGAGCGCATGCAACCAATCAGAAGCCGTGACGTCATGGAAGGGCCTAAACGCGCTCATTTTAAGCAAAGAAGGCTGCCGGTTACCAGCGGTGATGTCCAGGGGCCTCCGGAGAGGTGAGTATATCAATATTTTTTATTTTAATTCTTTATTTTACACAGTAATATGGATCCCAGGGCCTGAAGGAGAGTTTCCTCTCCTTCAGACCCTGGGAACCATCAGGATACCTTCCGATACTTGGTGTCCCATTGACTTGTATTAGTATCGGGTATCGGTATCGGCGATATCTGATACTTTTCGGGTATCGGCCGATACTATCCGATACCGATACTTTCAAGTATCGGACGGTATCGCTCAACACTAATCTTCAGGCTTTCGGCCTATATTTAAAAATTTTAAACTGCTTTTGGCCTCCTAGTTTGGTTGGGCCCTACTAACGGTGTCTGCCTCTCCTTGGTGTTCTCCACTGAACAGAGCTGAGCTTCAATCTTCAGGCTTTCGACCTATATTTAAAAATTTTAAACTGCTTTTGGCCTCCTAGTTTGGTTGTGCCCTACTAACGGTGTCTGCCTCTCCTTGGTGTTCTCCTCCACTGAATAGAGCTGAGCTTCAATCCTCAGGCTTTCGGCCTATATTTTTAATATGAAACTGCATTTGGGATACTAGTTTGGTTGGGCCTACTAACAGTGTCTGACGCTCCTTGGTGTTCTCCTCCACTGAACAAAACAGTGCCGCCTGATTACTCCTGTTAACAATTTTGAACTTTATTTGGCCCACTTTATTATTTGGGCCTACTAACTGTGTCTGCCTCTTATTACAGTTGTCCTCCACTGAACAAAGCAATGCCGCCTGGTTAGTCCTGTTACCAATTTTGAACTGCATTTTGCACACTTTATTATTTGGGCCTATATCTGTGTTTCCTCCTCATCCTGCCCATTGCCCAGCCAGTGCTACATGAGTCTGCTGGTACATTGACCCAGACCGCTACATTCCCCTTGCACTCTACACAGCCAGAATCTGACCCTGCTGAAATTCAGGTTCCCCTTCCCGCATACTATACCACCTTACACGAGGACAAAGAGGAAGGCGCAGATGAAAGTGCAGGTTCCTTCATCAGGTGGGGAGGGCATACTCGTTGGCAACGTCACTGTCACAGGGCCCCTCATAGTACGCAAAAGTGTCTCTGCCAGTGGGAGGCGCCGCCGCCGTCAAACACTACGCCGTACTTTGAGGGTCCCTGTGCCAGTGCCAATGCGAACGAGTGGGCCCCCCCTGCTTGCTCAGGATCACAGCACTTGCAAAGTTGAAATACTGACCTCTCCCTGCTCCACCGCAATGACGTAGTCCGCGTTTCCTGGGCCCACGAAAAACTTGAGCCAGCCCTACCCCCCCACAACTTTAGCCAAATGACCCCCAATTTTTAATGCCTAACTATTATTATAAGGTAAATTAAGATTCACAAGCTTAAGTGACACAAATTGATGTTTTTGACATTAAAATGGGCAATGTAGGTGTTTTCCTGTCCTCCACTCACTGCCGTCTTTGCTCCCCATTGACTTACATTGGGTTTCGTGTTTCGGTCGATCCCCGACTTTGCGCGATAATCGGCCGATTTCACTAGACTCGACTTTTGACAAAGTCGGGTTTCGCGAAACCCGCCTCGATCCTAAAAAAGTCAAAGTCGCTCAACCCTAGTTAGGAATAGAAGAATTTTTTGGTGGCCTCTGAATTAAGCCTCCATGAAACACTAGATGCTGCAAATTATTTCAAAGTCAGGTCACCTACTATATGACGTTTAGCAACAGAAAAAATGTTTTGGTTATGTGCGTGAGCTCTGCAAGCAGCTTAATTTCAACTCGACAAAATGACAAAGTGTGATATGGAGGGCTGTCTAATTTCTTGCAACTGAATAATTATAATTGTTTTTAATGTGCCTTAAGTCTGCAGACATGTTCATATCACCACAGCACTAAATGACAAAGTGGGATACAGCAAGCTGTTTCACATTTAGCTAGTGAAAAAATATTATTTAGAATGTTAAATTCATGCATGGAGCACAATAGTATCACAACCCCTGATGCAGACTTATAGCAGGAGTCTGCGCACAGATACAAAATGAACAGGGAGGCATGAGAGGAGAGCTGCTGTGAGCTTACCGACCTGAGCGCAGGACCTCAAATACATGATCCCTAAGGGGAGTGGCCAAAGGCGGAGACCAGCGATGTCGGAGAGAAGTCAGAACTTGCCGAAGTCAAGCCAGGAGGTCAGTGAGGTGCCGAAGAGTGAGATGAAAAGGGAAGTTAGGATGTAGCCAAAGGTTAGGGAGCCAGAGATATTGGTACAGTACAAGCGGGGCAGGTGGGTGCAGAATAAGAGTAACCAAGTCAGAGGGTCAAAGCCGGAAGAGACAGTAATAACAGAATCACAGAGCAAAGCACAAAATGAGAAAACGGATCTGGTCATACATGAGAGACAATCAGACAAAACAGTATGCAAGCACACCAGGGGGTCAAACACACAGCCAGAACGAATGTCTAACTGACAAAGAACCCTGGAAGGGGGCGGGTACATATAGCACTCCCAAATCCAAAAAGGAGGCCACACAAAATTAATCCTTAGAGGATAGGGAAAGGAACCCTGTCCTCAACCATGACAAATAGAAGCAGTGTGCAACACACTTATAGGACATGTGCCCTGCTGGCTTTGTCTGTGGACCTCATTAATGGCCAAAAAAATGCTGGAAGGTAAATTTGACAGCTACACTGGACACTAGCTAGCTACATCATCTGACTGATATACAACCGCCTAGCTAACTAGCTAAAATATTTGCTGGTAACAGTGCCAGCATCAGGAGCAGCCTCTCTGTGCTGTTACAGTGTCAAAATGGTGCTAAAACAAGATGTCCACTCTTCATATGGCAAGGGACATATGATTGCAGCAGCCAATGACACAAGCCATGGTGTCAGGACATCGTGGGTGTCTCCAGGGGTCTGATTGGCTAGCCTCAATGTGCACACATACTGTAAAGTTAGGGAAAAAAAGTTTACAAGAACACCGCACCTCTGACCCCTCCCCTCATCAAACACATGCAAAATGCTCATGGTACACCACTATTATCATTGCAAAAGTCCTGAAAATGCTTTTGTGGTAACACAAATATTTTCCTGCACTTTTTACCAAATGCTACCGATTTTTACCAATTTTATAAAACATAATTTGTGTTTCTGATCACGAATCCGAATGTGTAATATTTGTGCCGAATTTATGTTTGGAGATCGTTTTCCGAACAAATTCGCTCATCACTACTGTTAATGTGTAGGTGCCAATATACCACAGCACACATTTAGAAGTCTTAGGCTACGTGTCCATGTTGCAGAATGTAAGCAGAATTTTCATCATGCGTTTTTCATGCTTTTTTTTTCATGCGTCCCAATACAATTATATAGAGGCAAATTCAGCAAAATTAATGAACATGCTGCGGAAAAAACGCAGCATGGGCAAAACAATGCGGAATTCCATTAAAAATAATGTGATGCGTTTTTTAAAGCTTTTTTTAAGATTTCCGCAGGGGAAAAACAAGGAAAAAGCGCTTAAAAAATGCAACGTTGGCACATAGCCTTATGGAGTCAATGAGACAGCTGTTTTCGAGTCAAAAGCAAGAACTACACAATTCTGGGCAAGTAGTTTTAATGTTAGTGGATTTCTTTTAGGCTCATTGACAGCAATTATGTTATCTATAGCAAGCTGCCCTGCCATGTTGTAAGGTCATGCTTATAAATGTAAAACTGAATGTATAGAAAAAGACGATTAAAAGCCTGAACATCCACCCTACAGTTAGTTGATGTATTCACGATCCAGCTTCTGGTAAAACTTTTAGAGTAATCTTCGTTCCATCAAAAATATAGTGGACAGGAACAGGAGCAAGCAATGCATTTCGAAAACAGTATATTTGTAGATCATGAAGGCGCTAGACACGTGTGCCTGAAAAAGCAGCAGCAGGCAAACCAGCCAGTAGGTGTGTGAGACTGCCCAAAGATAATCAAAGTAAAAACAGAGTTTGCCGCGCTGAAAGGCACTTACAGATCCATATATAGTCCTGTATGTTTCCACTTGTGTAACGGTTTCTTCCCCCACCGTTCAGTAGTTCCTGGTGATGGGAGCGTCCTCCCCAAGGTCGCAATCCCCCGTGGGAGCCCGCCGCCGCTGCTCAGCGGGAGCCTCGGCCGATGGTGCCGCTGAAGGCGTAGCAAGGTGAGCGGGGGGCGTAGTTAGATGGTGACGTCACCTGTCCGTGTATGACGGACGTGTGTAGGGGCCAATCCCGACGTGTTTCGAGGGAAACGTCCCTCTTCCTCAAGGTATGGCACCTGCACCTGCCGAGGCTCCTGCTGAGCAGCGGCGGCGGGCTCCCACGGGGGATTGCGACCTTGGGGAGGACGCTCCCATCACCAGGGACTACTGAACGGTGGGGGAAGAAACCATTACGCAAGTGGAAACATACAGGACTACATATGCATTTCGAAAACAGTTGTTCTTTATCAAGCTTACTTGAAAATGACCAAGCACCAGTCTTAACCCCTTTACCCCCGAGGGTTGTTTGCACGTTAATGACCGGGCCAATTTTTACATTTCTGACCACTGTCCCTTTATGAGGTTATAACTCCGGAACACTTCAACGGATCCTGATGATTCTGACAATGTTTTCTCATGACATATTGTACTTCACAATAGTGGTAAAATTTCTTCAATATTACTTGCATTTTTTTATGTAAAAAAACGGAAATTTGGCTAAAAGTTGGAAAATTTTGCAATTTTCAAATTTTGAATTTTTATGCCCATAAAACAGAGAAATATGTCACACAAAATAGTTAATAAATAACATTTCCCATATGTCTACTTTACATCAGCACAATTTTGGAACCACATTTTTTTTTCTTTAGGAAGTTATAAGGGTTAAAACTTAACCAGTGATTTCTCAATTTTACAACAAAATTTACAAAACCATTTTTTTTAGGGACCACTTCACATTTGAAGTCACTTTGAGGGGTCTATATGGCTCAAAATACCCAAAAGTGACACCATTCTAAAAACTGCACCCCTCGCGGTACTCAAAACCACATTCAAGAAGTTTATTAACCCTTCAGGTGTTTCATAGGAGCAGAAGCAACGTGGAAGGAAAAAATAAACATTTATCATTTTAGTCACAAAAATGATATTACAGCAACAATTTTTTTATTTTCCCAAAGGTAAAAGGAGAAAATGGACCACAAAAGATGTAGTCAAATTTGTCCTGAGTACGCCGATACCCCATATTTTGGGGGAAACCACTGTTTGGGCACATGACAGGGCTCAGAAGGGAAGTAGCGCCGTTTGATTTTTTTCAAGCTAAAATTAGCTGGAATTGAGATCGGACGCCATGTTGCGTTTGGCGAGCCCCTGATGTGCCTAAACAGTGGAAACCCCCCACAAGTGACCACATTTTGGAAACTAGACCCCCTAAGGAACTTAACTAGATGTGTGGTGAGCACTTTTATCCCCTAAGTCCACTTCACAGAAGTTTATAACGCCTGGGCGTGAAAATAAAAAATCATATTTTTTCCACAAACATGATCGTTTAGTCCACAATTTTTTAATTTTACAAGGGTAAAAGAAGAAATTGGACAACAAAAGTTGTAGTCCAATTTGTTCTGAGTACGCCGATACCCCATATGTGGGGGGGACCACTGTTTGGGCGCATGGCAGGGCTCAGAAAGGAAAGAGTGCCATTTGACTTTTTCAAGCTAAAATTAGCTAGAATTGAGATCGGACGCCATGTCGCATTTGGTGAGCCCCTGATGTGCCTAAACAGTGGAAACCTAACACAAGTGAACCCATTTTGGAAACTAGACCCCCTAAGGAACTTATCTAGATGTGTCATGAGCACTTTTATCATCAAGTGTTTCACAGAAGTTTATAATGCCCGGGCACGAAAATAAAAAAATCCTATTTTTTCCCACAAAAATGATCTTTAAGTCCCCAATTTTCAATTTTTCCAAGGGTAACATGAGAAATTGGATGCCAAAAGTTGAAGTCCAATTTGTTCTGAGTACGCTGATACCCCACATGTGGGAGAAAACTACTGTTTGGGTATACTTTGGGGCTCGGAAGGGAAGTAGTGACGTTCTGAGAACCAGACTTTGATGGAATGGTACACGGGTGTCATGTTCCGTTTGCAGAGCCCCTGATGTGCCTAAACAGTGGAAACCCCCCACAGGTGACCCCATTTTGGAAACTAGACCTAATTTGGAACTTATCTAGGTGTGTGGTGAGAATTTTGAACCCCCAAGTGTTTCACTTAAATTTATAACGCCCGGGCTTGAAAATAAAAAATCCTAATTTTTCCCACAAAAATGATCTTTTAGTCCCCAATTTTTAATTTTCCCAAGGGGAACAGGAGAAATTGGACCCCAAACGTTGTTGTACAATTTGTCCTGAGTACACTGATATGCCACATGTGGGAAAAAATACTGTTTGGGCACACGTCGGGGCTCGGAAGGGAAGTGGTGACGTTTTGGAAAGCAGACTTTGATGGAATGGTCTGCAGGCATCATGTTCCGTTTCCAGAGCCCCTGATGTGCCTAAACAGTAAAAAAAAAACACAAGTGACATTTTGTAAACTAGACCCCCAATGAACTTACATAGATGTGCCGCCTTTTTGGAACTAATCTACTGTTTCCTGTAAAGTAAGTAGTAGTGCATGGAGGTGTGGAACAATTTGAAGCAATCCTTCACACACAGGCCAGGTTTTTCGGGGCAGGTGTCACATTGATAAATGCTGTCCTTGCGTATTCCCCTTTTGTAACACACTCGGCACCTTTTTTGAGACTTACCTCTTTTTCCAGTTTGCGGGACCTCCCCCGGGAAATGCTGTCCTGGTACGATATGAGAACCTTCAGTTCTGGAAGTACTGGGGCCCTCTCCTTCCCTCGTGCCAAATATCAGGGCCTTAACCACTACCTCCTGGAACTGAAAGTACGACGTATCGGTGTGGCGTGCACATCGTGACAGCAGGAAAGTGTTGAGCATTGACATTTGTACGATGTACACAGACAGCTTTTTGTACCACACCTTGGCCTTTCTCAAAGCACTGTACGGTTGGAGGAGTTGATCAGAGAGATCAATGCCCCCCATGTTTTTGTTGTACCCCAGTACTCAGTCAGGTTTGCTGACCTGTGTAGAGTACAGTACAGTGTTGAGGGCACTGCCATCACCATGTATGGTGGTCAAGAGAAGGACATCCCTCTTGTCCTTGTACTTGACCACCAGCAGGTGGTCGCTACATTGGGCTCTGCTGTCACCCCTTCTGAGCATCTGCCCAAGTAGCGTTTATGGGAGGCCTCTCTGATTTTTGCAGACAGTCCCGCATGCTGCGGTACCTCGCGCAGAGAGGGATTTGTAGAGTGGGATGCTGGAATAAAAGTGTAGAGGTGATAACATTTATCCAGCAGTGGGTGCACCAAATCCCACACAATTTTCCCACTCACTCCCAGGACAGGGGGACACTCAGGGGGTTAAATCCTGGTGTCCTTCCCTTCGTAGACTCTAAAGCTGTAGGTGTACCCTGAGGTACTCGCACACAGCTTGTAGAGTTTGATTCCGTACCTGGCCCTCTTGCTGGGCAGGTATTGACAGAATCTGAGCCGCCCCTTAAAATGAACCAAGGACTCATCCACGCAGATATCCCTTTTGGGCACATACACTTCACCAAACTTTTTGTTGAAGTGTTTGATGACAGGCCGAACTTTGAACAGAGGGTCAAAGTTGGCTTTCATCTCGTGCGGGACACTGTGCATTATCAGAATAATGGAGGAAATTATAGATGGCCTCAAAACGCGTCCGGACCATGACCATTCGGAACACTGGAGTGTTGTATAAAATATCAACACTCCAATATTGCCAAATTTCTGGCTTCTTTGGGAGCCCCATATGAAGGATCAGGCCCCAAAACTGCATCATTTCAACTGCATCTACAGGAGACCAGTTAGAATATGATGAACTGGTGTTTTGCTCCAAAAATTGACAAGCATACAAATTAGTTTGCTCCACCATGAGGTTAACAAAATCCTCAGAAAAAGACTTTGAAAAAGTCTATTTCTGTGAGGCCGGTTGTGTCAAACCTGATTCCTGATTCTGCCACAAAATCAGGAATCAGTGGCTCGTAATTTTCGGGGGGCGAGGTCCATACGGGGTCCAAAGAGGGGCGCGCTGGTTCATCTTCAGGAGTGGGCCCTGCCTCATCTTCATGAATGATGGGCACTGCTTCTGTCCTGCGACGTCTGCGTGGCAGTTCCGCAGGGCCGGAGGAGGAAGATGAGGAGTGGGAAGAGGATGAGGAAGAATCAGAAAAATAAAGAAAAGTGGGATCCTCTCCCTCGCTATCAGTGTCAGAGGCAAGGAAAG
Organism: Ranitomeya variabilis; assembly: GCF_051348905.1. Taxonomy (NCBI): domain Eukaryota; kingdom Metazoa; phylum Chordata; class Amphibia; order Anura; family Dendrobatidae; genus Ranitomeya; species Ranitomeya variabilis. Next base: position 176,770,761 of record NC_135237.1, read on the forward strand.
AATATGCCTCCTCCGCTGAATAGCGCTGTTGGGACGAAAGGGACGAGCGGGACATTGTTTTTGTGAGTATGGTGCTTGGGTGTACTTTATTGCTAACTATGTGTACGTGTGGCGGGGGATAGTGTTTGGTGCAAACTATTCTGAAAAGAAAAAGCTAAAGGAAAAAAAAAAAGCAAATGGAAAGAAAAAAATACCTGTGAAAGGAAAAGTCTAAAACAGCAGGCCCTAGCTCTGATAAGTGAACCGCGTCACTTATCAAAGTTCGGCGGCTGCTGGGTGTGCGAACGGGGATGTGAAAAAAACGGGAGGCACGAGAGCTCTGATAAGTGAACCGTGTAACTTATAAGAGTTCGGCGGCTGCTGGGTGTGCGAACGGGGATGTGAAAAAAAAAAGGGAAGGCACGGATCAGACGCGGCGGCTGGGTGAGCGCACGGGGATGGGGGAAAAAAAAAAAGAAAAGGGAAGGCACGGATTAGACGTGGCGGCTGGGTGAGCGCACAGGGATGGGGAAAAAAAAAGAAAAGGAAAGGCACGGCTTAGATGCGGCGGTTGGGTGAGCACACGGGGATGGGGAGAAAAAAAAGAAAAGGGAAGGCATGGATTAGACGCGGCGGCTGGGTGTGTGCACGGGGATGGGAAAAAAAAGAAAAGGGAAGGCACGGATTAGACGCGGCGGCTGGGTGAGCACACAGGGATGGGGAAAAAAAAAAGAAACGGGAAGGCATGGATTAGATGCGGCGGCTGGGTGAGCATACGGGGATGGGAAAAAGAAAAGTGAGCACGAGTGTTGATAGGTGAAACTGCGTCACCAATCAACACTCGGCGGCTGCTAAATTTGGGTACGGATACAGTGCAAGGTGGGGGTGGAGGGGGAAAGGGAAGGGGGGATGGGGTGATGAAGAGAGATCGGGCCGGGATCAGGGTATCAACACTTACGGCTGTAGTCTCTCTTCTTTCTTCTGTCTTCTTTCCTCTTTCTTTTTTCTTTAGCAAGAATTGTGGTGTCACAGGCTACTGTGGCACCACAAGTCTCAGCACAGGAGGGGATCTCTCAGCCTGACTGCTCTGCAGGAATCCTCACCAAGTGTGAGGATTTCTGCAGAGCAGTCAGACAGGTCAGGGGCAGGTGAGACAGGTCACAGAGCGGTCACACCGCTGCTGTGACCTGTGATTGGTGGGATCGATAATCACATCGATCCCACCAATCAGAGGAGGCCCTGGTGACGCCGGTGTTGCTAGGCACGTGCCTATGATCTGAGCTCACAGCTCCGATCATAGGCAGGTCACCGGCAGGTCACCAGCAGGTGACCTGCAGGTCACTATCAGTGCACAGCACGGTCACACCATTGCTGTGCCCTGTGATTGGCGCGATCGACGATCACATCGATTGCACCAATCAGTAGCTGCGGGCTCCAGAGTATGATCTTAGGCAGGGCACAGCAGGCAGGCTCCGGAGCAGGAAGTTACAGGCACGGCACAGCTCGGAAACACCGCCGCTGTGCCCTATGATTGGCGCGATCGATGTGATCGTCGATCGTGCCAATCTGGGGGGTTTTGGCCGATGCCTGGTGATGCCAGACACCAGCCTAGGATCGAGTACATCAGTACTCGATCCTAGCCTGGGACCTCAGTTTCAGCCAATCTGATTGGCTGAAACAATGAGAAAGGCTGTGATTGGCTGTTCAGAATTGAACAGCCAATCACAGTGATTGGGAGGCAGGGGGGGCGGAGACAGGCCCTAGGATGCCAACACCATCTTCCTCCAGGTAAGATGGCATCGGAATTTTAATGCGATCACTGCGACTTAAGTCGCAGTGTCGCATTAAAGGGCATGACGTACTATTCCGTCCTTGGGAAGTAAAGCCCACCCCACATGGACGGAATAGTACGTCCAATGGCAGAAATGGGTTAAATACACAGGTGCAATTAAACAACACACATGAGAAATAATTAACTAATTGAAACTGACACACTGTGAAAGAAAAAAAAAAGGAAAGAAAGGGGGAAAGAAAGGAAACACAAAAAGATTAATAAATGTTAAAATCCAAATAGATAATAAAACAAAAACAGAGGAATAAGAGATAAAGAACAACCGTGTTTGAAACGCGTTGCTTGTTCCTGTTCTTGTCCACTGTATTTTTTTTTATTGTTTTTTGATGGTATAAAGATTACTCTGTAAATTTTACCAGAAGCTGGAACATTTCTTCCTTTTCCTGAAATTGCTATAAATGAGTGGTCAGCTCGTGGTACCGTGCACGCTGGACTCCTATAAACTTCCATGGTGAACTGACACTATCCTTCTCTGTTTTCTGTATTCATGATCCACCTAATGATATAGTTTATTGAAACTGTCATCTTTATAAATGTTAAGACAGGGTCTGGTGTCAATAGCCAGCAGGCAGACTGGGGAAGGCAATGCAGATGTTGGGACTATGAATATGTTCTGCACTCTCTGGTGATTTTGTTTGCAGTTATGCATATTTAGCATCCCCCTTAAAGTCTGTCTTGTTTTAGGCTTGGGTCAGTCACCGTTTTGCATTTTTGCCAAAAGGTACTGTTATTTTTATTAAACAAATTTAAAATTAAGACCTAACAAAATTATACATATGCTCCAGATAGATTTTGATTAGAGATGAACAAATGTATTTGAATGGAATTGAATTCTCCTTGAATCTTACAAAACTCCTAATTTGCTAAAATGCGGATTTTTTGTCATTCGATTCCAAACAGTAGCAAAATGTAAGACACTGTCCACCATTTTTCTGTACCTCAAAAAGCCGATCACCAGGTTAAAAAATGAAAGAAATATTTATAGCCACCATACTGCGCACCTCTCACTGATCAATGTCAGTTTTTACATTGCAAATATTTTATAATACTTGAAAAAATACCTACCTGCAAGTATCGAATTACCCTGCAAACAATATCTGGTGCCAAGAAATCGCCAGTAAACCTCCATATAATGTCAGTCAAGATGCTTATTAGACCTGTTAGAGCATCTGAAACAAAAATACCATAGTTATAAATTACAGCTTTTATATTTACAATACAACTGTCTAAAACTATAAGTTCCAAATGAGAAAAGAGGGTGTTTGACAAAGATAAAAAACTACAACACACAAACTACCTGATAAAAACAAAAGCAATAAGCCTTATTCTAATAAACACATATAAGAGAAAACATTTCAAATAAATTAAAGAGAATCTGTCTCCACATTTGATCTATCTACACTACTAATATGTAAATACAGGTTATAGACCACCTTGTTGTCGATAAATACTTTTTTATTACTTTATATAAATTACCTCTTCCATGCTATGGGTATGATGTTCCCTGGAAGATAACTGTGCTTCCAGAACTTATTTTACATGAAGGGGCGTTAAAAGTGTGTTGTGTGATGGCCGTTCACTGCAGAGCTCTGTGTGATTATACCTGACACATCTGCAAGTTCCTCTCAGATCCAGTTTCCATCTCAGAAGCAGAAAGGGTTGCAATATGTTAGCACCACGCTGGATCCCTGCTCTGACAGGCAGGGTCTCCGATGTGTCACTTCACTCACCCACGCTGCGGTCGGTTCCTTCCTTCCCCATGCTCTGCATGAGTCCAGCAGAGCTTCCAGCCGGGCTCCCAGCCATGTCCTTAGGGCATGTGTGTGCGTGCGCCCACCCTCTTAAAGGGTCAGCACGTGCACTTGCTGTTTTCTCCCGAGCCAATAGCTGTGGGGCATTATGTAACATAGTAGGGAATCACTCATTACAACATCATATGGCAGAGAGTTCCATAGTCTCACTGCTCTTACAGTAAAGAATCCGCGTCTGTTATTATGCTTAAACCCCCAGTCCTCTAATAACCTTGGTCGCCCTTCTCTGCACCCGCTCCAGTTCAGCTATGTCTTTCTTATACACCGGAGACCAGAACTGTACACAGTATTCTAAGTGTGGTCGAACTAGTGACTTGTATAGAGGTAAAATTATGTTCTCCTCATGAGCATCTATGCCTCTTTTAATGCATCCCATTATTTTATTTGCCTTTGTAGCAGCCGCCTGACACACTAAATATGAGTTTGTCATCCACCCATACGCCCAGGTCTTTTTCATTGACGGTTTTACCCAGAGTTTTAGAATTAAGCACATAGTTATACATCTTATTACTTCTACCCAAGTGCATGACCTTACATTTATCCCCATTAAAGCTCATTTGCCATTTATCAGCCCAAGCTTCTAGTTTACATAAATCATCCTGTAATATAAAATTGTCCTCCTCTGTAATGATTACCCTGCAGAGTTTAGGGTCATCTTCAAATATTGAAATTCTGCTCTGTATGTCCCCTACAAGGTCATTAATAAATATGTTAAAAAGAAGAGGGCCCAATACTGACCCCTGTGGTACCCCACTGCTAACCGCGACCCAGTCCGAGTGTGCTCCATTAAAAACCACCCTTTGTTTCCTATCCCTGAGCCAGCTCTTAACCCACTTACACATATTTTCCCCTATCCCCATTATTCTCATTTTATGTATCAACCTTTTGTGTGGCTCCATAACAAAAGCTTTTGAAAAGTCCATATACACTACGTCCACTGGGTTCCCTTGGTCCAGTCCAGAACTTACCTCTTCATAGAAATTGATCAGAATAATCTGACAGGAACCTAGTAAACCCATGTTGATATTGGGTGATGAGGTTATTCCTCCTCAGATACTCCTGCATAGCATCCCTTAGAATACTCTCCAGGATTTTACCCACAGTAGAGGTTAAGCTGACTGGCCTATAATTTTCAAGCTCAGTTTGTCCCCTTTTTGAATATTGGCACCACATTTGCTATACGCAAGTCCTGTGGTACAGACACTGTTATTATGGAGTCTTTAAAGATTAAAAATAATGGTCTATCAATGACTGTACTTAATTCCTGCAGTACATGGGGGTGTATCCCATCCGGGCCCGGAGGTTTGCAATTTTAGTGATTTTTAGACGCCGCCGTACTTCCTGCTGGGTTAAGCATGTGACATTTAATGGGAAATTTTTATTATCACTGATCATGTTGTCTGCCATGGGATTTTTTTGTGTAAATACTGATGAAAAAAAGTCATTTAGCATATTGGCTTTTTCCTCATCCTCATCCACCATTGCACCCAGACTATTTTTAAAAGGGCCAACACTATCATTTTTTAGTTTCTTACTACTTACGTAGTTAAAGAATATTTTGGGATTAATTTTACTCTCTCTGGCAATGAGTCTCTCTGTCTCAATTTTTGCTGCCTTGATTTGCTTTTTACAGAATTTATTTAATTTTCTGTATTTATTTAATGCCTCCTCACTACCTACTTCCTTTAGTTCTCTAAATGCTTTTTTTGTCACTTATTGTGCCTCTTACAGCTCTATTTAGCCATATTGGTTTCCACCTATTTCTAGTATGTTTATTCCCATACGGTATATACTGTGCACAGGTCCTATCCTGGATGCTAATAAACGTCTCCTATTTTCTTTGTGTATTTTTATGTCTCAGGATATCGTCCCAGTTAATTGCACCAAGATCCTCTCTCATCCGTCGGAAATTTGCCCTCCTGAAGTTTAGTGTCCTTGTAACCCCTCTGCTACACATCTTATTAAACGATACATGAAAACTTATTATTTTGTGATCACTATTACCCAAGTGACCCCCAACCCTTATATTTGATATGCGGTCTGGCCTGTTGGTTAATATTAGGTCTAGCAGTGCCCCCCTTCTTATTGGGTCCTGAACCAGTTGTGAAAGGTTATAGTCTCTCATAGTTGTTAAAAACTGATTACCTTTGCTGGATTTGCAGGTTTCTGTTCCCCAATCTATTTCAGGGTAGTTGAAGTCCCCCATAATAATGACTTCTCCTTGAGTCGCAGCTTCATCTCTTTGCTTTATGAGGATATTCTCCATTGCTTCCATTATTTTTGGAGACTTATAACAAATACCTATCAATAATTTATTATTTTTGCCCCTCCCCTTATCTCCACCCACAGGGACTCTACATTTTCATTAGATTCACCTATATTATCACAAAAGATTGGTTTTAAGGACGATTTTACATATAGACACAAACCTCCCCCTTGCTTATCCATTCGGTCATTTCTGAACAGACTATAGCCCTGCAAGTTAACAGCCCAGTAATGGCTCTCATCCAGCCATGTTTCCGATATCCCCACCATGTCATGATTATGCTCCAACAACATTAGTTCCATTTCGTTGGCGAGGCTTCTGGCATTAGTATACATGCACTTTATGTATCGCTCTGGACCTCTATTCTTTCTTAAATTATTAATAGTTCTATCCCCACCCCCCATGCCACTGCTACCCCCAACTTCCTTATTTGTGCCCAGGTCTCTATCTTCCCCTCCTATAAAATGAACACCCTCCCCATAATCCCTAGTTTAAACACTCCTCCAACCTTTTAGCCATTTTCTCCCCCATCACAGCTGCACCTTCCCCATTTAGGTGCAGCCCGTCCCTAGCGTAAAACCTGTAGCCAACTGAGAAGTCGGACAGTTCTGCAGGATCCCAAATCCCTCCTTCCTACACCAATTCTTGAGACACTTATTAACCTCCCTAATCTCCCGTTGCCTCTCTGGCGTGGTACAGGCAGTATTTCGGAAAATAACATGTTGTAGGTCCTTGCTTTCAGCTTGCAGCCTAATTCCCTGAAATTGTTTTTAAGGACCTTCCACCTACCTCTAACTTTGTCATTTGTGCAATGTGCACCATGACCGCTGGGTCCTCACCAGCCCCTCCCAGTAATCTGTCAACCCGATCAGCGATTTGTCGGACTCGAGCGCCAGGTAGGCAGCACACTGTTCGACGATCCCTGTCTTTGTGACAGATTGCCCTATCTGTTCCCCTAATAATTGAATCCCCCACTACCAGCACCTGTCTGGCCTGCCCTGCTCTCCTATTTCCCTCCTTACTGTAGCATTCACTCCTCCGGCTTTCAGAGGATATGCCTGGCTGCAGCAGTGCTACCCCGGTACTACCACCCCCTCATCTCCCAACTTAGCAAACTTATTGGGGTGTGCCAGATCAGGACTAGCCTCCCTGGCACTCTTCCCTCTACCCGGCCTTCTAACTGTCACCCAGCTTGCTGCTCCACTGTCCTGCATCTCCATCCTACCATCCCCCCTCATCTATCCCATTGAGCATTTACTCAGTGAGCAGAAGACTCCTTTCCATATTGTCAATGGATCTCAGTGTTGCCAGCTGCACATTTAGATCCAGAATCTGGGTTTCCAAATGCACAACGTGCTCACATGTTGCACAGCAGTATGCACCCTCGACCGTCTGATCAAGGATTGCATACGTGTGGCAAGATGTGCACTGGATGGCATTAACAATAGTGGAGCACATTTCCTAATGGGGATTCCACCAAACAGAAATGTTAAATAAAAAATAAATACAGAGTATTAATAAAATACAGTTAGCAATTCAGTAATTCCTCCCTTGGAAACTCCCTGAATCCAAAGTCACTGAATCACAAGTCACACATTTACCGCCATTCGCACTTACGCTCAGGTCATACTCAGCTCGTTCACACTCGCTAAGCTGAAGATTTAAAGAGATTTTTTTTTTCTTTTTCCCCTCAGCAGCAATCTATCTTGCTGTTCAATGCACTTCCAAAAAAAATATGTATATATTGCTTCCTCGTCACTGGGGAGTTGCCTGAGCAACTTTCCTGTTCTGCAGTCTAAGTTGCATAAGGCTGCATACCAGTTCCTTCTGCATTCTGGTGCAGATCTTGCCTGCTGCACTCTGGTGCAGATCCTGCCTGCTGCACTCTGGTGCAGATCCTGCCAGCTGCACTCTGATATGAAGTCTGCCTGCTGCACTCTGATTCAAGCTCTGCCTGCTGCACTCTGATACCAACTCTGCCTGTTGCACCATCTAGTTTGTCCTACTGGGACCAGCTGCGATGCATCTGTCTGTCTTGGAGTGGCACCTGGCATTCATGGGGAGCCAAGCGTAACCTCACTATCAGAGGCTCTAGTGAACATTTTGGTGCTCGATTAGTCATGCCCTCCAGGCTCTCCATAGTCTGTGGCACAGTGGTTCCACAAACCATGACGCAATATGATTGCAATATAGCTGTCAGGACTCGAACCCAGCAGCTCTTGTGCACCAGGCCACAGATCTTCCCTCTGAGGTATTCATCTTGCCTGACAGTTCCTTGCTAAACCAGATACTAGTACCTGTGTTGTTCCTGATTCTCTCCAACCTGAGTTCTGATTGGCTCCACCTCAAATTCCTGATTGAACACCCTACTTAAACCTGGCACTGCACTTCCTTCCTTGTGAGATTATTGAGCTCCCAGCCTTTAGTCTAGGGTCTTTCCACCTGCCGTTTATCCTCAAGATTCTACTGCTGCCACTGTGTACCAACCTCAATTTCCTGATGATGCTACCAGCTGGTGCTGACCATAGTGGTTGCAATATTAATACTCCAATTCAGGCAGTCCCTAACAGAATAATCTCACACACAAAATGGAGTCTGTTGCAGTCCAACTGAAGCAACAAGTTGCTGAACTTCAGAATTTCGGTCCATGAAAAGTTTTCTGAGGTGCAAACCCAGGTGTTGGGTCAGCAAAAGGAAATTAATGAGTTACAGAGGCAAAGCATATAGACATGTCTCTACTTTGGTAAAGTCCTTAATAAATCTTCTGTACTAACAGATGAAACCCAGTAAGTCTTGACACTCCACCACAGTGCAGGCACGGGTTAATGCTGAAATGCCTGTACCTTCGAGTTCATAGCCTGGACTCCCTCTTTGTTCATCACATGTCCCAAGTAGAGATGAGCCAAATGGTTTGAAAAACATACCCAGATCCGATTAGATTCAATGTAAGGCAAAACCAAATGTATACGCAACACCTTAAAGGGTGACAAAAAGCTTTTCCAAGGAGGTAAAATTAACTGTAGACACCATGAAAACTGGCATCAATCGACCCACAGTAGAAATTTGCAAATGGCACAGCAGCAGTCACCCATGGCACATGTATGAAGTATCAAGATCAGGCCCAGCATTTACAGCTTGGAATTGAAATTTTAATGAGGACCTGATGGTTATGGGAGCGGTGTAAGCTTTCTTAGCTGAGAGACCTGATACCTCATGCAACACTTCAATTTTTTTTTCTTTTATTCCAGCCACACTCACATTATACAAACATCAGTTTTGTACAGTAATTTGGGCAGAAAAATGAAAGGAAAGAAAGACAGGTTGTTGACGGATCAATTGACCCACAGTAAAAACTTTTATAATGGCATAGAAGCAGTCAGCCATGGCCCATGCATGCGGTTTCAGAGTCTGGGCCAGCATTTAGAGTTTTGAATTTAAGTTTAAATTAAGATGTGGTGGCGTAAAGGGAGCGGTGTAAGCCTTCTTACCTGGGAGCCCTGATACCTCATGCAACAATTTTTTTTTCCAGCCACACTTAGATGGCACAAACATCAGTTTCACACAGTACTATTGGAACAAACATGTAAGGAAGGCAGCATAGGTAGTTGACTGAATGTGAGTGCAGGGCTGCCTGTCTAGGAGCCCTACTTACACAAGCAACCCACCAGATGAAGACCCAACTCTGAGTCTCCACTTTTCAAAAAAATAATTGTCATAGACCACTAAATTGACATCAATTTTCACAGAGTAGAAACAGTATAATAGACCTCTGACAAACTTTCCACCACAGGCAACGCACCCGATGGAGACCCAACTTAGAGTTTCCACGTGTCAAAAAAAATTGTCACACACCATTAAAATGGCATCAGTTTCCAAAGAGTAGAAACAGTATACTAGGCCTCTGACACACGTTTTACTACAGGCAACCCACCCAATGGAGCTCCAACTTGGAGTATCCACATTTCAAAAAATTGTTTGTAACATCATGGGGTGCAAAAGTCATTGGAGGACCATGACTTGTTCATTTTTATGAATGTTAGGTGGTCTACACTTTCAGGGGACAGACAAAAGTGCTTATCCATCAGGACACCACCAGCAGCGCTGAAAACACATTCTGAGAGAACTCTGGCAGCTGGGCATGACAAGTTCTCCAAGGTGTTACAGGAGAAGTCAGGCCACTCTTCCATTTTTAAATACCAAAATGCAAAAGGGTCCAAACCCCCTGATGACATTGATATTGAAAGCCAAATGCTCCAGCACCATCCTCTCTAGTCGTTCACAATGTGTCAGACTTGTACTCTGTTCTGCTGGCACAAGGGCTGGTCTAAAAAATGTGTTAAGTGACTCACGGAAATTGCTTATGCCACTTAAACTACTGCTGCTAATGTTTTTGCGATGATTATTATTATTTATTATTATTTATTTATATAGCACCATTGATTCCACGGTGCTGTACATGAGAAGGGGTTACATGCAAGCTACAGATATCACTTACAGTAAACAAACTAACAATGACAGACTGATACAGAGGGGCGAGGACCCTGCCCTTGCGGGCTTACATTCTGCAGGATTATGGGGAAGAAGACAGTAGGTTGGGGGTTGCAGGAGCTCCGGTGTTGGGTGTTGAGGAGCAAATAAGTGTGGAGGAGAGAAGGAGGTCTTGGGAGGACCGGAGATTACGTGAGGCAAGATATCGGGAGATTAGTTCAGAGATATATGGAGGAGACAGGTTATGGATGGCTTTGTAGGTTAGTATTAGTAATTTGAACTGGATACGCTGAGGGAATGGGAGCCAGTGAAGAGATTTGCAGAGGGGGGAAGCGGAGGAGTAGCGAGGACAGAGATGGATTAGTCAGGCAGCAGAGTTAAGGATGGACTGGAGAGGTGCAAGGGTGTTAGCAGGGAGGCCGCAGAAAAGGATGTTGCAGTAGTCAAGGCGGGAGATGATGAGGGCATGCACAAGCATTTTAGTAGATTGAAGGTTGAGGAAAGGATGAATTCTGGAGATATTTTTGAGCTGGAGGCGACAGGAGGTGGAAAGAGCTTGGATGTGCGGTTTGAAGGACAGGGCAGAGTCGAAGGTTACTCCGAGGCAGCGGACTTCTGGTACGGGGGAAAGCATTATGTCATTGATTGCGATAGATAGGTCAGGTAAGGAAGATCTGTGGGATGGAGGAAAGATGATGAGTTCAGATTTGTCCACATTGAGTTTGAGGAAGCGAGAGGAGAAGAAGGAGGATATGGCTGATAGGCACTCTGGGATTCTGGACATCAGAGCGGTGACGTGTTGGCCAGAGAGGTAGATCTGAGTGTCATCAGCATAGAGGTGGTACTGGAATCCATGGGACTTTATGAGTTGTCCCAAGCCAAGTGTATAGATTGAGAAGAGTAGGGGTCCTAGAACAGAGCCTTGGGGGACTCCAACAGAGAGAGGGTGGGATGAGGAGGTAGTGTGGGAGTGGGAGACGCTGAATGTGAGGTTGGAAAGGTACGAGGCGATCCAGGATAGGGCGAGGTCTTTGATGCCAAAGGAGGAGAGGATCTGTAGTAGGAGGCAGTGGTCAACTGTGTCGAAAGCAGAGGACAGGTCTAGAAGGAGGAGTACAGAGTATTGTCCAGTAGCTTTGGTGGTAAGTAGGTCGTTAGTGATTTTGGTCAGGGCAGTCTCAGTTGAGTGATGGGGGCGGAAACCAGATTGTAGATGTCGAACAACAAGTTAGATGAGAGGTGGGAGGAAAGTTCAGCGTGAACATGCTGCTCCAGGAGTTTGGAAGCGAATGGGAGCAGCGATATTGGGTGATAGCTGGACATTGCAGTTGGATCGAGGGTTGGCTTTTTAAGGATAGGCGTGATTGTGGCATGTTTGAACGCAGAAGGGTAGGTGCCAGAAGTTAGTGATAGGTTGAACAGGTGGGTTAGGGATGGGATAAGTGTGGTGGTGAGGTTGGGGAGGAGGTGGGATGGGATGGGGTCGAGCGCACAGGTGGTGAGGTGTGATTTGGAGAGGAGACAATTAAGCCCCCCTTCAGTGATGTTGGATAGGGATGTTATGGGGTTTGGGCATTGGTCTGGTATACAAAGGGGTTGTGGTGGTTGAACAATAAAGACTTGCCTTGTCTGGTCGATCTTATTTTTAAAGTGTGTGGCAAAGTCCTCAGCAGAGATGAGGGAGGTTGGAGGGGGCAGTGGGGGGTGGAGGCGGGAGTTAAAGGTTTTGAATAACTGTTTGGGGTTGTAGGATAGGGAAGATACGAGGGTTGTGACGTAGGCCTGTTTAGCAGAGGTGAGAGCAGATTTAAAAGCGAGTGTTGCTTGTTTGAATACAGTGAAGTCATCTTGCGAGTGTGTTTTCTTCCAACGCCGCTCCGCAACCCTAGACACTTGCCGGAGCTTTTTAGTGGTGTTATTGTGCCAAGGTTGTCTATTGATACGTTGCACTCTGCCATGGACGAGAGGGGCAACCGTGTCAAAGCAGTGGCAGTGTCTGTGTTGTGAAGTGAGGATATGGATGCCAGTGGTAGGATGGAGTCAGAGAGTGTGTGGGTGTCTAGGTGTGCAAAGTTTCTGTGGGGTGTGCATGTTGCTAGACATGGATGACCGGTGAGGAGGACAGGGATGAGAAGGTGAGCAGATGGTGGTCGGTTAGAGGGAGAGGGGAGGTGGTGAAGTTAGATAGAGAGCAGAGACGGGTGAATACCAGGTCTAGTGTATGCCCGTCTGTGTGGGTGGCTGCGGAGGACCGTTGAGTAAGTCCAAAGGTTGAGGTAAGGGACAGAAGTTTGGAGGCTGTTGACTGAAGGGTTTCAATGGGGATGTTGAAGTCACCCATGATGATGGTGGGAATGTTAGCAGAGAGAAAGTGAAGAAGCCAGGTGGAGAATTGGTCAATAAAGGCAGTGGCTGGGCCTGGAGGTCGGTATATGACGGCCACTTGGAGGTTGGAGGGAGAGTAGATGCGGACAGAATGGACTTCAAAAGAGGGGAGGATAAGGGAGGGAAGAGGTGGGATTGGGTTAAAGGTGCAAGTTGAAGAAAGGAGAAGACCCACTCCTCCATCATGGTTGTTGCCGGGTCGAGGAGTGTGGGTGAAGTGGAGGCCTCCGTAACACAGCGCAGCAGGGGAGCCGGTATCAGAGGGTGTTAGCCATGTTTCTGTGAGGCCAAGGAAGGCAAGATTTCGGGAGAGAAAAAGGTCGTGAATCACATGAAGCTTCTTGCAGATTGAGCTGGCATTCCAGAGTGCTCCAGAGAGAGGGAGCAGGGGGGTGGGCGTCAGGGGCACGGGTTTTATGTTGGAAAGATTGTGGTAGTTCATGTTGGATAGGGAGCGATAGGAGGCAGTGGTAATGGGAGGTATGAGATGTGGGGGTCCAGGGATGGGAGATATGTCTCCAGCAGTGAGGAGAAGCAGAGAAAGAGAGAGCAGGTGGGAGAAAGAGAGTGGCCGACTTGTTATATGTTTTCTTAGGACAGATTTGAGGTTGAGGAGCAGGTCAGCAGAGGAGGACAGGTGGGGAGGTCAGAGGGAAGGGGAGATGATTACTAGGTTAGAGAGTGCTGGGGTTTGTGATAGCGAAGGAGAGAGAGGATTAGTGGAGCAAACACTGTAAGGGCATAGGTAAACATGGTGAAGGAGTAAAGGCCCCGTCTCACATAGCGAGATCGCTAGCAAGATCGCTGCTGAGTCACAAGTTTTGTGACGCAACAGCGACCTCAGTAGCGATCTCGCTATGTGTGACACGTACCAGCGATCAGGCCCCTGCTGCGAGATCGCTGGTCGTGTCAGAATGGCCTGGACCTTTTTTTGGTCGTTGAGGTCCCGCTGACATCGCTGAATCGGTGTGTGTGACACCGATCCAGCGATGTCTTCACTGGTAACCAGGGTAAACATCGGGTTACTAAGCGCAGGGCCGCGCTTAGTAACCCGATGTTTACCCTGGTTACCAGCGTAAATGTAAAAAAAAAAAAACAGTACATACTCACCATCTGTTGCCCGTCAGGTCCCTTGCCGTCTGCTTCCTACTCTGACTGAGCCGCCGTAAAGTGAGAGCACAGCAGTGACGCCACCGCTGCGCTCTGCTCTCACTGTACGGCGGCTCAGTCAGAGCAGGAAGCAGACGGCAAGGGACCTGACGGGCAACAGATGGTCAGTATGTACTGTTTGTTTTTTTTTACATTTACGCTGGTAACCAGGGTAAACATCGGGTTACTAAGCGCGGCCCTGCGCTTAGTAACCCGATGTTTACCCTGGTTACCCGGGTGCTGCAGGGGGACTTCGGCATCGTTGAAGACAGTTTCAACGATGCAGAAGTCGTTCCCCTGATCGTTGGTCGCTGGAGAGAGCTGTCTGTGTGACAGCTCCCCAGCGACCACACAGCGACCACACAGTGACGCTGCAGCGATCAGCATCGTTGTCTGTATCGCTGCAGCGTCGCTGTGTGAGACGGGGCCTTTAGATGGGTTAATAGAAAACCTAGTTCCAAGTAATAAGAAGTGCTTACTCAGCAGACATACCCAAAAGAGACAGATTATAGAGAGGGCTTCTGACTCCTGCCGTGACTTACTGCCATTGAAATAACTGCGGCGTCTGTATGCTTAGCTGCGCAATGCTTTGCTGCAGAAATGCGCGTGCCTGACCCCACACGCGTGCCCCCTTAGGATGCTACTAAATTTATAGGACTGAGTAAAGGATCAGGTGAGAGGGATTGTGGGTCCTTATTTGGGATAAATTAGCAATTGGCCCACACCCCAGGGGAGGCAACATGATCAAAGGCACAGCCTGGCTGCAACCATATGCTCTTAACACCTTGAACAAGATAATATCTCCTGTGACCCCAGCATGGATGTACAGCAGTAAAGGCCCCGTCTCACATAGCGAGATCGCTAGCGAGATCACTGCTGAGTCACTAGTTTTGTGACGCAACAGCGACCTCAGTAGCGATCTCGCTATGTGTGACACGTACCAGCGATCAGGCCCCTGCTGCGAGATCGCTGGTCGTGTCGGAATGGCCTGGACCTTTTTTTGGTCGTTGAGGTCCCGCTGACATCGCTGAATCGGTGTGTGTGACACCGATCCAGCGATGTCTTCACTGGTAACCAGGGTAAACATTGGGTTACTAAGCGCAGGGCCGCGCTTAGTAACCCGATGTTTACATCCTGGTTACCAGCGTAAATGTAAAAAAAAAAAAACAGTACATACTCACCATCTGATGTCTGTCAGGTCCCTTGCCGTCTGCTTCCTGCTCTGACTGAGATCCGGCCGTACAGTGAGAGCGCAGCACAGCAGTGACGTCACCGCTGCGCTCTGCTCTCACTGTACGGCGGCTCAGTCAGAGCAGGAAGCAGACGGCAAGGGACCTGACGGACACCGAAAGGCGAGTATGTACTGTTTGTTTTTTTGGTAACCAGGGTAAACATTGGGTTACTAAGCGCGGCCCTGCGCTTAGTAACCCGATGTTTACCCTGGTTACCCGGGTGCTGCAGGGGGACTTCGGCATCGTTAAAGACAGTTTCAACGATGCCGAAGTCGTTCCCCTGATCGTTGGTCGCTGGAGAGAGCTGTCTGTGTGACAGCTCCCCAGCGACCACACAGCGACTTACCAACGATCACGGCCAGGTCGTATCGCTGGTCGTGATCGTTGGTAAATCGCTATGTGTGACGGGGCCTTAAGTAATACAATGCAACAAATGAATTTAGCAAACATTCAACAGGCACATTAAAGGCAAGGTTGCAAGATGATAGGCAGCAGATAACAGCGAGCAGCAGAGATGTTTGTACCATTAAAGGGGAAGGTGGCAGGATGATAGGCGGCAGATAACAGCGAGCAGCAGAGATGTTTTTACCATTAAAGGGGAAGGTTGCAGGACGATGCCTTGACATTCCGTGGGTTGGACAACTAGAACTGGGATTCACAATGTGTGCCTCTCTGTCTTGAGAAATACCACTCTTAAGCTTGCCAGCAAGTGAGTTTCGATACTCCAGCATGCGCGCCTTCCTTTTCAGGTGGGTAAAATATCTGGATAAATTTACTCATGTACTGTGGATCTAATAGAGCGGCAACCCAGAAATCAGCACTATTTCTAACCTTAACAATACTTGAATTGTGTTGAAGACAGTGCAGAAAAAGACTCTCATGTGTCGGGCGTTTCCATGAGGGCCAAATCCATGATGTGTTAGTTGCGGGGTAACACTCAAGGTTTCTTCCTCCATCCCCTCCTGCCAACCATGGACAACAGAGAGCAGATCATTATCCTGTTCATCTCCTGAATGTTGTGCGTCCATCACCTCGTCTTCCTCTATTTGTTCCTGCATTTTCACTAACAGTTTTTCTGGTACCATGAGCCCCCTTGATCATTGTAAGCCACCCTTCCAGGGCCTATGCATCAACAGTCCAGAAATTTCAGATATTGTTATCCCTTCAGCATCCTCCTCTGCTTCCATCTCTTCCTCTGGGACCATCACCTCCTCAAGCAGACTATTCAGAGTGTGATCCAGCATGTGAATGACCGGAATGGTGATGCTGATGACTGCATTGTCAGCACTAACCACCTTAGTAGCCATTTAAAAAGTGTGCAGAAGGGTGCAGAGGTCCTTCACCTGTGCCCACTCCGCAAGAGTAATTTGCACTATGTCTGGAGTGTGTTGGCATTGGCCCAGGCTTTGGAAAAAGACATACTGCACCAGGGCTCATCGCTGCTGCCACAGCCGCCGCAAGATGTGCAGAGTGGAAATCCACCATGTTGGAACAATGCTAATCAAATGATTTTCCGTTATGCCAAAAGACCTCTGTAGCAATACAAGTCGATAACCTAAGGGGTGCGATTGTTGGAAGTGAGCACACAGTGACTGTGCTTTCTGCCGCAGAGGATCCAGGCCGGGAAAGTTGCAGAAAAATTACTGTATCACCAGGCTGAGGACGTGAGCCATGCAAGGCATGGCCATTATTTTGTGGGTTTCCTCCGGTTTTCCGGTTTCCTCCCACATTCCAAAGACATACTGATAGGGAATCTAGATTGTGAGCCCCAATGGGGACAGTGCCGATAATGTATGTAAAGTGCTGTGGAATTAATAACGCTATATAAGTGAGTAAAATAAATAAATAAATCACACATGGCAATTCCTGGATCCAGGTTTGGCCATCCCTGGTTCTAGGTTTAGTGGAGATAGGAAGTGCTCTAACTTGGCCTATATATCTGTTCACTAGATGAGCGAATATACTCATTACTCGAGATTTGTTGAGCATGCTCGGGGGTCCTCCGAGTATTTTTTAGTGCTCGGAGATTTAGTTTTTCTTGCTGCAGCTGAATGATTTACATCTGTTAGCCAGCATAAGTACATGTGGGGGTTGCCTGGTTGCTAGAGAATCCCCACATGTACTTATGCTGGCTAACAGATGTAAATCATTCAGCTGCATCAAGAAAAACTAAATCTCTAAAAAATACTCGGAGGACCCCCGAGCATGCTCGAGAAATCTTGAGTAATGAGTATATTCGCTCAACACAACTATTCACAATTCTGGAGCTGAATCTATCTGCACGGTTACAATGAGTATCTGATTAAAGGAGAGGTTGATGCAAAGGCGTTGGCATTGAAGGAGGTGGAGGAACTGTAAATACAGAAGTGTGTCCTAAAAATTCTAGGGATTTAAAGACTTGTGGAGCAGCAGTTAGGACATTATGCCAAGGGATAACCTGGCTACGTTACCAATCCTCTCATATAGAGTGGTCCTCAGGGAGAATTTTGGGATGGAGTTAATCATGTGAGAGCAGATGTCTGAGGGAGTGCATTCAGGTTGCCACTACAGAGGTACCTGAAGATATTTCTTCTATCCCGAAGCGCTATTGGTCCTATGCAGACTTGTTCTCCAAGAGGGCTGCGGAGACCCTTCCACCTTACCGCCCCTATGACTGTCCTATTGATCTCTTGCCTGGGGCAGAGCCTCCCTGGGTTCGGGTCTACCCCCTGTCTCTCCGGAGATGGAGGCAATGACTCAATACATCCAGGAGAATTTGGCAAGAGGGTTCATTAGGAAGTCGGTGTCACCTGATGTGGCGGGGTTCTTCTTCGTGCAGAAGAAGAACAGAGAACTACGTCCATGCATAGACTACAGGGGTCTTAACGCCATCACCGTTAAGAATAAGTACCCACTGCCCTTGATATCTGAGCTACTTGATAGGCTTCGGGGAGCGAGAGTATTTACTAAACTAGATCTGCGGGGTGCTTACAACCTGATTCGCATCCGTGAGGGGGACGAATGGAAGACGGCTTTTAACACCAGGGATGGGCACTATAAATACCTGGTGATGCCCTTCGGGCTCTGTAATGCCCCAGCCATTTTCCAAGACTTTGTGAACGATATCTTCTGGGATATGCTCTCCTCCTTGGTGGTAGTCTATCTGGATGATATTCTCATCTACTCTCCAGATTTGGATTCCCACCGGAGAGATGTTTGCAAAGTCTTCGACGTCCTACGGGCAAACTCCCTCTACGCCAAATTGGAGAAGTGTGTGTTTGAGCACGAGTCCTTGCCTTTCCTTGGCTATATCATCTCCGCCCAGGGATTGGCTATGGATCCTGCCAAGCTACAGGCTGTGATGGACTGGCAGGAACCCTACTCTCTCAAAGCGGTGCAGCGCTTTATGGGGTTCATTAACTATTATCGCCAGTTCATTCCTCACTTCTCAACTCTGGTAGCTCCCTTAGTAGCCCTCACCAAGAAGGAAGCAAATCCCAAATTGTGGTCGGAGGAGGTCTCCAAGGCCTTCCTTTCTATTAAGTCTCATTTTGCTAGCGCTCCCATCCTACATCGCCCCGATGTAGATAAACCATTTATAATGGAGGTGGATACCTCATCCATCAGTGCTGGAGCAGTCCTCTTCCAAAAGGATGCTCAAGGTCGGAAGCATCCTTGCTTATTTTTCTCCAAGACCTTTACACCCGCGGAGAGGAATTACTCCATCAGGGACAGGGAGTTGCTACCTATGAAGTTGTCCTTCTCAGAGTGGAGATAGCTCCTGGAGCGGGCTCATTTTCTCTTCCAAGTGTATACTGACCACAAAAATTTGGTTTATTTGGAGACTGCCGAGCAGCTAAATTCTCACCAGGCCAGATGGTCCTTGTTCTTCTACCATTTCCACTTCACCCTCCATTATCTTTCTTGGGCCCCAGTTTCGCTAGAGTCTGTGCCCCCGGGCAAGACTTTTGTGCCATCTAATTTGCGAACAGAGGTTCTCTCTTGGGCTCACTCGTCCAGGGTGGGTGGACATTTTGGGACCAAGAGGACATCTGACCTGCTGGCGAGGACATACTGGTGGCCGCATATGGCCCGTTACATCAGAGACAATATTCAGGCATGTAGAAAAGCCGCGGAGACACCATCACATGTTTCTCAATGCAAGCAATGAATAGCAAGGTCTTTCACCGGGAAGGAACAACCACGGGAAGGGCAGCATCCAATAAAGGAAAACCACCTATGCCAAAACATGGTATCCATCCACAGACAGCTTTATCAGGGTATTTGCACCTCTGTTATGACCCCAATGGCAGAGGGTCTCAGAAATAATAACCAAGTCTGCAAACACAAAAAACCAGCTCATAGGGCAGTGGTAACTGGGCTGACCATATATCTAATCCTAGCACCACAAATAGAAGTAGCCGGGGAACGTGCCTACGTTGGTTCTAGACGTCTCGCGCCAGCCGGAGAACTAACTAACCCTAGAAGGGAAAAGAAAGACCTTTCTTGCCTCCAGAGATAAGACCCCAAAAAGTTGGATACAAGCCCCCAACAAATAATAACGGTGAGGTAAGAGGAAAAGACAAACATAAGAATGAACTAGGTATTTAGCAAAGAGAGGCCCACTAGCTAACAGCAGAATATAGTAAGATGACTTATATGGTCAGCAAAAACCCTATTAAAATATCCACGCTGGATATTCAAGAACCCCCGAACCGTCTAACGGCCGGGGGGAGAACACCAGCACCCCTAGAGCTTCCAGCAAGGTCAGAAATCACATTTAGTACAAGCTGGACAAAAATAGAAGCAAAGCAAATAACCCAAATAACCAAAAAGCAGGACTTAGCTTAATCTTACAAAACCAGGACCAGCGGACAGGAGCAAACAGAAGGATCTGATTACAACGATGCCAGGCACTGGACTAAGGATCCAGGAAGTTAATATAGCAACACCCCTGGACTAACGGCCCAGGTGAGTGCCAAAGTGAAGAAAGACAATCCCAGAGTCATATCACTAGTGACCACAAGAGGGAGCCAAAAAGTCTAAATCACAACACACCTCATCAGTGAGGAGTAGGAAACTGGCTATTAGGAGCAGTGCCTAGTGAAAAGACTATAAACATAAGGATGAATGACCTTGGGGAGATCAAAACATCCAACACCGCGGAGACACCATCACGTGTTTCTCAACGCAGTGATCCAGAACACTGCCCCATCCCTAAAGGGAAATATGCAAATGCATGTAGAAAAGCCGCGGAGACACCATCACGTGTTTCTCAACGCAAGCAATGAATAGCGACTGCATTGAGAAACACGTGATGGTGTCTCCGCGGTGTTGGATGTTTTGATCTCCCCGAGGTCATTCATCCTTATGTTTATAATATTCAGACATGAGTCTCCTGTGCCAAGAATAAGTCTCCTCGACAATGGCCAACTGGGTTACTTTACCCCCTGCCTGTGGCAGACAGGCCCTGGGAGATGGTTGGGATGGACTTTGTGATGGGCTTACCCAAGTCCCGTAGCTGCCCCATTATTTGGGTAATCACCGACCATTTTTCAAAAATGGTGCACTTGGTGCCTCTTCCACGGCTACCTTCTGCACAGGCCTTGGCAGCGTTGTTTATTAAACAAGCAAAAAAGCCATCGAGGGTCAGAGCGGGATCAATCACCAGCATAGTGGGAGTGAATTGCAGGGCTCCCACTAGTATTCATTTGCTGCACCCTGTGACTGCTAACAGGGCACAGCATTACCTTTATTCCCTGCGACTCTGAGAAGCAACAGAGTTCGCTCCTATACAGACCAGGTGACGAAACCAGTGTCTATTCTGGGGAAGTACCGCCATATAGTGCCGCCATTAACTAGCAGCAGGTTCCACTCCTGCACGGTGGACCCCGGGCTGCGAACACACCTTTACTATCATTTTATTTACTCTGTGCGTTCTGCCACACATGGCAGCCAATCACCCCAGTAGGTGAATGTAGCACCTGGGTACAAAATCTGTGTCTGAGAGTGAAACCACTGCCTCTTCCCCATGTTATGGTCTTTCTAATATGCTGTCCATGAAGCAGGTGCTGTTGCCTTCTGCCCACAACCTGAAGTTCCACAAACACAACAGTCAGCAACCACGTCCAGTTCACTGTCCCAGTGCATCGTTCAGTTGTCACTGCCTCAGAGGTTTCACAGGAAGCAGAAATATCCACCCATAGGCCCAAATGCTATACATCCACATTGCCAGATTTGAAGCCCTGGAAATATTGCCATTTCGGGTTGTGGGAACTGAGTCTTTCCGCAACCTCTTGGTGGTGGCAGCCCCACGGTACTCGATTCCCAGCAGGCACTATTTATGCCGATGTGCCATCCTTGCTTTACATAAGCACGTGTTACACAATATCAGCCATGCTCTGGCCAATGTAGTCTCAAGGAAGGTCCATCTAACCACAGACACGTGGACATATTCTTGTGGACAGGTAGGCTATATTTCCCTGATGGCACGCTGGGTGAACCTGGCGGAATATGGAAAAGAGTCAGAGGCTGGGACATCACACATCTTACCCACACCAAAAATAGCGGACCCAACTTCCATCAGGGTTTCAGTCTTCTAGTATTCCAGTTCCTGCCTCTCCTCCTCCTTATCCTCCCCATCACTCCCCAGCTGGGAGCTCTGCAGCACTGCCTTGGTAAAGTGGCAGCATGTTCTACCGAAGCTCATCCGTTTAGGTGTTAAAGCTCACAACGCAGCAGAGCTGTTGAAAGGGATAAAAGAACAGACCGATCAGTGGCTCTCCCCGCCGAACCTACAACCAGGTCTGGTTGTGTGCAATAATGGGCATAACTTTGTGGCGGCCTTAAAACTCAGCAAGCTGGTACACATTCCATGCATGGCCCACGTGCTGAACTTGGCTGTAAAGTGTTTTTTTTTTTTAAATGCCCTCCACTATGCTGTAACATCTGGACGCTGCGTGTTTGACGCTGCAGCTCTATGCAGCGTCAAACACGCAGCGTTTCCTGAACGTGGAAACATACCCTAAAACTTATGTTTCCATGGTGTTCTATGGACCCATATATGATATTTTCTTTTGGTATATCCCTTTTGTTTGTTCCTTCTTTGTCTTATAAACTATTGTTTGGTATTCAGTATTTGATGCACTTTTTTAATAAAATGTAATCTTTTACCTCACCCTTTGTGGTTTATGGTTACTCCATTTTTCTCTCTGGTATTAATGTTTAGGAGTACTCCACACTTATTCTTTCTCTATAATGGGGGGATTGCACAACTTTGAATACATTCCTGACATCAAAGATTAATAATGTGTGCTTATAATATCTGGTTAGTCATTTATATATAGTTTTCAAAGGAAATATTCTTAAAAAAAATATATAGTGTAGCATTTCACCCGCTACGGGTCTAGGGGACACTCGCTTAGGTGCGGCGGATGACACTCAGGAGACATGTTTCCTTAAAAGTTCACAGGGTTTATTGCTCCATAAACCACATTGCAACAGGAACAACAGGTAAACAGTCTTACTTCAGACAGATGCTTCCTCAATGTCCATAATAGAGCTCCGCTCTCTCACGTCTGTGGGCTCACAGACCGTGCTATGTCCAGCACGTAGGCTCTCCAGCCTAAAGATGGTCTCTGTGTGTTGTTCAGGACGTCTGTCCCCACGTGGAACCGTCCAACACACAGGCCACTCTGCAGTGTCCAGCCAGGACACCTGGAAGTGTGTCCGCCCTGACACACACCCACACACTCACTCCATGTGCTACACACACCTCCTTGCATAGGTGTAACCACACCCAGGTACCTGTCACATGGCTAGTCAGGTGAGCGTGACATCACCACAGGTCCTTCAACAAAAACCATCTTACGTGTTCAGACACACCTCTTTGGGTGGGTTAGTAGGAGGCTGAACCCACCCAACTCTCCAATCACCTGGAAGCCTTCCTAATGTAAACAAATCCCTCAGCAGTAGATCTGCTTGAGCAAAATATACCCAGGCTTCCATCACAGGGCCACCCATATCTGCGATACATACCGTCCATCAATCACATGACCAGTCGCTATGCCACATATTACCCCCCTCTGCCTAAAGCCGTGAGGCTTGGCACTTTCTATTACCCGACTAGAGATCCTTCTCAGTCATCCCTGACAGTCAAACCATCTGTCAAAGTCAGGGCCTGTTACTGAACCCTTTCGTCGGCATTCGTCAACCATTTCCGTCACACCCTTTGATAAAGACGACCCCTTGTCATCTCGTCTCAGTCGGATTTGGGCAACATGGTCAATCTGGCATCACAATCCCCTTGCACCTATACAACCTGTCTGGACTGACTCTTTGTCAACACGTCTGCTACCGGGTCTCCCACGCAAGTCACTCAGGGTAGCTACCCTCTTAGTTGTGATATAAGTTGTGGACAGCATCACTAACTGATTAGTTTCTGTGGACCAATTCACTTTACATGCCCCCACAGCCTTTCTGAACTCTTCATGCATAGACTCCCTGGCACAGGCCTCTCTCAGGTCTTCAGGTACGTCTATCATACATTTGAACAAGGAACTCTCCTTCTCTTCAGCTGTCATTAGACACCCATCTTGTTCAGTTTTCAGAGCCAACTTCCTCTGAACATCACCAGCTTCCAGACGTTTGGCCAGGATATACATCTGCCGCTCCACCATCTCCCAGGCTGCTTTATAAATTGACTGGCTTTCTTTCAAGCGACTTCTGAGCTCCGCCACCTCTTTCTCTAAGGCACTCACGCGACACTCAGCGGCCTGTCTCCGAAGCTCCTCTTGCTTCAAACGGGTATCCACAGCCTCTTGGACCATGCTTAGCTCGCTCCCTCCATCCTCTGGATTGGCTGAGCTTTCATCACGCGAGGTGGTATCTACTTCAGGTCCCACTCCTTTGGTGGCCCCCTCCAGCTCTTCACAAGGTGCAACTGGTATCACTTCTTTGCATCCTTTACGTCTCCGGCGACCGGAGGACTTTTCCTTCTGGTGGGGCTCTTCTTTACTGTACTCCCTTTTCCTTGGAGTCACAGTCACCCGCATAATCTGTGTCACACCTCATAGAATGGCGAACCCCAAAGTCACACTCTTTCCGGGAGTCAGCTCCACACATTCTATCCATCACACCACTAACAGTCATATTGTGGCACACATCAGGTGACGTCATTGATTGTAAGTTGGGACCGTCCACCATCTTCCTTGGTCACGCCTAACTTAGGACTGTCAACTTTAGGGTGTGCATTCTCTGCATTAACTTTCACACACAATAATTCATTTGACTGGGACAACAGTCCGACTGAGTCACGCTTTTGGGATGCTCTGCCCCCTTTTGGGAAACCACCATCCCGTGGGACTTCACCCCTTTTTGGGCAACTACTACCTTTTGGGTTACCGCCCCCCTTTTGGGACTCCACCCCTTTTTTTGGAAACCACCATTCGGTGGAACTCCACCCCTTTTTGGGATTGCTACCCCTCTAGGGACACCACCCTTTCCCTGGGGTACACCCAACAGTACTATCAGACCCCAGTTCGCAGCGTGCACCAGAATGTCTCTGGGCTTTGCACTGGCCCTTTAAGAGTCTGCACAACCTGGAGCACAAATA
Source organism: Ranitomeya variabilis (assembly GCF_051348905.1). Classification (NCBI taxonomy): domain Eukaryota; kingdom Metazoa; phylum Chordata; class Amphibia; order Anura; family Dendrobatidae; genus Ranitomeya; species Ranitomeya variabilis. Next base: position 176,795,515 of record NC_135237.1, read on the forward strand.
ATGTTTTTTTTCAAAACTTCACCAGCTCCTTCCGGCACCGCTACAGCTCCTGCTGCAGACACAAATCTCCGGCACCTCTGGGTGCCGATCACAAGCTGCTGCCACCGCTACTGCAGCTCCTGCCGCTGCGGAACCCCTCGCTGCAACCGTGCTGCATGGCTCAACCGCAGACTTCGTGGACCCGCCGATCCACAGCAAGCCGCTTGTCACCTTCGTGGACCCACCGATCCACAGCAAACTTCGTAACCCCGCCGAGTTACCGCCAGACGCCTTCAGTCTTCGTGGCCCCGCCGAGCCACAACAAGTTGATCAAAGAAGAAAAAAAAAGAAATACATGGACTCACCGGTCCACAGCAAGCACCTGCACATGTGCTTTATAGGAAAACACAGTCTCTCACTGACCCAGGTCAGAACAACACAGACTCCGGTCTGTTACACACCCGGCTTTACAGCCCAAACACAATTTCTCACTGACCCCGGTCAGCATAATACACGGTTTTCAGACCGTTACACACCCGTTAGCAACTTTTACAGGTTCCTGGACACCCCTCGGCCTCAGAGGTGCCCAGACGCAATGTCTCTCTTTTCCTGACCCCGGTCAGTACCCCATGGATCTCCATCCGTTCCCTGTCATCACCACACAGGTTCCCGGATCCCTCTTCTCCTCAGATGTATCCTTTTCCTTCCAATCTGACCCAGGTCAGTACACCACGGATCTCCATCCGTCACCTGTCTGCCACACAGGTTACCGGATCCCTTTTCTCGTCAGAGGTATCCCATAAAAAGCAGTTCTGACTGACCCCGGTCAGTATTTACTCACGGTTGTCAAGACCGTCCACTCTTCTGGCTCAGACCAGCCAGCGCTGCAACATGTGCTCCTTGGATCTTTGCCCGCATTCTCCACTAATTGCAGCATTTCATCCGCTACGGGTCTAGGGGACACTCGCTTAGGTGCGGCAGATGACACTCAGGAGACACGTTTCCTTAAAAGTTCACAGGGTTTATTGCTCCATAAACCACATTGCAACAGGAACAACAGGTAAACGGTCTTACTTCAGACAGATGCTTCCTCAATGTCCATAATAGAGCTCTGCTCTCTCACGTCTGTGGGCTCACAGACCATGCTATGTCCAGCACGTAGGCTCTCCAGCCTAAAGATGGTCTCTGTGTGTTGTTCAGGACGTCTGTCCCCACGTGGAACCGTCCAACACACAGGCCACTCTGCAGTGTCCAGCCAGGACACCTGGAAGTGTGTCCGCCCTGACACATACCCACACACTCACTCCATGTGCTACACACACCTCCTTACATAGGTGTAACCACACCCAGGTACCTGTCACATGGCTAGTCAGGTGAGCATGACATCACCACAGGTCCTTCAACAAAAACCATCTTACGTGTTCAGACATGCCTCTTTGGGTGGGTTAGTAGGAGGCTGAACCCACCCAACTCTCCAATCACCTGGAAGCCTTCCTAATGTAAACAAATCCCTCAGCAGTAGATCTGCTTGAGCAAAATATACCCAGGCTTCCATCACAGGGCCACCCATCTCTGCGATACCTACCGTCCATCAATCACATGACCAGTCGCTATGCCACAATAGATAGATAGATAAAAAGCCAGCAATTCAGCTGCTACATACAGTAAAATCACAGCAGGACCCAAAAGGATAGAATAGATGGATTACATACAGTATAAATAAATAGAATAGATAGATGTCAGTCACATATATAATTAGTACAGTGAGGGTGCAGCTTGCCGTACATGCATATAATTACTAAAAGATTTTTCTGAAAAAAATGGTGTTGGCTCCCACGTAAATATCTTAGCCGGCAGAGCGAAAGCTGACTGCAGGGGACAGATGTTTATAGCCTGGGAAGGGGTAGTACCCATGTAGCTTCGCAGGCTATTAACCCCTTCATGACCGTGGGATTTTTCTTTTTTCCGTGTTTGTTTTTCACTCCCCTCATTCCCAGAGCCATAACTTTTTTATTTTTCCGTCAATTTGGCCATGTGAGGGCTTATTTTTGGCGGGACAAGTTGTACTTTTGATCATCATCATTGGTTTTACCATGTCCTGTACTAGAAAACGGGAAACAAAATTCCAAGTGCGGTGAAATTGCAAAAAAAGTGCAATCCCACACTTGTTTTTTGCTTGGCTTTTTGATAGGTTCACTGAATGCTAAAACTAACCTGCCATTATGATTCTCCAGGTCATTACGAGTTCATAGACACCTAACATGACTAGGTTATTTTTTACCTAAGTGGTGAAAAAAAAAATTGCGCCATTTTCCGATACTCGTAGCGTCTCCAATTTTCATGATCTGGGGTCGGTTGAGGGCTTATTTTTTGCGTGCTGAGCTGACGTTTTTAATGATTTCAATTCGGTGCAGATACGTTCTTTTGATCGCCCGTTATTGCATTTTAATGCAATGTCACGGCGACAAAAAAAACGTAATTCTGGCGTTTCGATTTTTTTTCTTGTTACGCCGTTTAGCGATCAGGTTAATGTTTTTTATTGATAGATCGGGCGATTCTGAACGTGGCGATACCAAATATGTGTAGATTTGATTTTTTTTAATTGACTTATTTTGATTGGGGCGAAAGGGGGGTGATTTAAACTTTTATATTTTTTTATTTTTTTCACATTTTTTTTAACTTTTTTTTAAACTTTTCCATGCTTCAATAGCCTCCATGGGAGGCTAGAAGCAGGCACAGCACGATCGCCTCTGCTACATAGCAGCGATCTGCTGTTCGCTGCTATGTAGTAGAATTGCAGGTGTGCTGTGAGCGCCGTCCACAGGGTGGCGCTCACAGCTACCGGCGATCAGTAACCATAGAGGTCTCAAGGACCTCTATGGTTACTGTCCTGACACATCGCCGACCCCCGATCATGTGACGGGGGTCGGCAATGACCGATGTCTGCGTTTGACAGCGGCATTTAACTAGTTAATAGCGGCGGGTGAATCGCGATTTCACCCGCGGCTATTGCGGGCACATGTCAGTTGTTCAAAACAGCTGACATGTCCCTGCTTTGATGCGGGCTCACCGCGGAGCCCTGCATCAAAGCAGGGGAGCTGACATCGGACATACTATACCGTCCGATGTCAGTAAGGGGTTAATATCAGCTCACAGCTGTATACTTAGCCTTTATTGGCTACTAAAATGGAGGATCCCCAAAAAAATTACGTAGGGTCCCCCTATAAGTAATAACCAGCTAACGTAGGCACACAGCTGCGGGTTGGTACTACTAGCCTAGGAAGGGGCCATGGGTATTGCCCCCAGGCTAAAAACATCAACTGTCAGCTTCCCCAGAAAAGGTGCATCTATAAGATGTGCCAATTCTGGCACTTAGCCTCGCTTTTCCCACTTGCCCTGTAGTGGTGGCAAGAGGGGTAAAAGTTGAGGAGGTGGATGTCACCTTTGTATTGTCAGGTGATATCAATCCCAGAGGTTAGTAATGGAGAGGCATCAATAAGACGCCCCCATTACTAACCCCATAGTCATATTGCATAAAAACACTCTCACCCAGAATAAAGTTCTTCAATTGAAAGAAATACACATACTCCTTTAATCAATCCTATTTAAACCATAGTTAATGCATCGCCAATTCTAGTGACGCCATTGTCCTCTACAAGAGAATTAAAATAACAAACAACAATATTCCTCACCAGTCCGATGAGAACATAATAATCCATTTGTCCCACGATGGTTCTAGCTCTTCTACATCTAGCTGGCAAGCTGCATGGTTGCATGATGCGACCACACAGCCTGACATCCAGCACAGACACTGAGCAGCGTCTGCTACCTCTGCTCAATGTCACCTGGTGAACTCCTATAACCTTTCTGATGTCACCGCAAGCATGAGAAAGTTCTCACTCTCGTGGTGTCATCAGAAAGGTCCTGGGAGTTCACAGCCAATGAACTCACTTCACCTAACTGACATCAGTGCTAGCATGGAGGGAAAATTTCTAATGGAGCTTGAGCAGATGTCAGTAAGGTGAAGTGATATCTATCCTGTCGGGTCCTGCTGTGATTTTACTGTTTTACTAGTGTTACCTATTATTTCCATCTTAAATAAAAAAAAATGCTCGTGTTTCCGATCACAAATCCGAATGTGCCATATTTGTGACAAATTTATGTTTGATGATCGTTTTCCGAACATATTCACTCATCTCTAATTATAACAGGTTCTACTGTGGGTCAATTGATCAGTCATCTACCTGTGTTACTATTCTTACATTTTTCTATCAATACATGTCTATGACACTGATGTTTGTGCCATCTGAGTGTGGCTGGAATAAAAACAAAATAAATTGGAGGTGTTGCATGAGGTATGAGGTCTCAGAGATAAGAATTCTTGCACGGCACCGTTAACCACCACTTCCTCATTGAAACTTCAATTATAAGCTGTAAATGCTGGGCCAGGCCTTGATACCTCATGCATGTCCCATGGCTGACTGCTGCTGTGCCATTTGCACATTTTTACTGTGGGTCAATTAATGCCACTTTTCATGGTGTCTGCCCCTAATTTTAGCTGTTTGGTAAGGTTTTTGCCACCCCTTAAGATGTTGTCTATTCTTTTGGTTTTGACTCCCATTGAATCTAATTGAGTTTGGATACATTAATTCGGTGAACTGTTTGGCAAATCTGAGCCGAACCAAACCTTGAAAGGTTCGCTCATATGTAGTCAACACATACTTGCTAAAGTTGGTTAATCTTAACAACATTTGTCCAATTTGAACTGCCACAGCTATCTGTCTTTTTTGCAATACTGGCTCTTCTAAGTATAGTATTGCCTCTCAGTGCTTTGTTAGTGGTCACTGTCAATGACAACAACAATTCATGCCCTGCTGGGTCTTCTACTGGTTTGAAAGGTAAGTTCCATAAATTGTTCTGGATCCGACACTGTTTGATATGTCTCTGTAAGGAAGTTTGTGGACATTTCTGGCTTGGAACATTCTTCCAATATGTGAACCCCAAGTTGCGTCCATTAGTCCATCTAATTCTTGCAACACATTCATGTCAAGGATCAATGGAACTTCAGGCTTCTTTGCATTTTCTACCATTACCACTCCTTTATTTAATTCTCTTCCCCAGATCGAAATGTCAGCCTGTATCACACCCACCAGTGGTATGGGTAGGGTAGACTGTTGGCTACTCTAAGGTGCCCACTGGCGGCACTGCCATCTTGGAGTAGTGAGAGAAAGTACTTTTCAAACACCAATTTTGTAATGGTGGCTATTTGAGACCCCATGTCAACCAGACAGGTTAACTCTAACTCATTAAACTTCACCACCAACACCGGACACTCTCCCTCCAATTCTATGGCATCTAGCAATGAGCTTAAATTGACAAGCCCTCCTGTAATTTGCCCCGGGAACCATAGAATGATCTAGTATAAATTATTCTGACCATTAGTCACCAACCAGCTGGGGCCGTTCCTGTGAAGATGTCTTTCTTGGCCATACTTCCTGCATTGCCTTCCCTCATTTGTTCTACTACAGTGACTGCTTGGTCTGGTGTACTTTTGAAATGTTGCTGCCTAAATTACTACTGATTCTTTTCTAGGTAACAGCTTGTCCCGCAGACCCTTCAGCACCCCCTCCAAGGTTGCAATTTGGGCTTCCATTCCAAATCTCTATTTCTCTTTGGAACTGCTTAAACTTGCTGGACCAACTCTGTTGTGACCACCTGTTTCTCTTTATCTAGGATGATTACTTCAATCAGTACCTGGTGTATTGCCTGGTCAGGTTCAAACTTAAGTCTCTCAGAATTCTCCATAATGACTGGTCCCTGAGACTCATTACAAACTGACAATGTAACACAGCTCATGTGTAAATGAGACACCTTGTCCCCTGCTCTTCTTTCTTCTGAAACACGGCCATTAATTCCAGTAGATTGCTAGCAAACTGCAGCAGGGTCCCACCTTTCTTTTGATATTGGATGAATAATTTATTGCGCAGTGTGCCCTCAAAAAACGTGTCACCAAACATATCCTCCAACATGCAGATGTAACAGCACTGTTTTCCTTATTTCACATTCCAGTGTACTCAGGGCTAATTCAATCTTCAAGTGTGGAGCCACAACTCACAAACTGGCTGCTCCATCCAGTCTCTCCCACCAATCTTCTACAATCAAGTTATATTAATTGAATTTTGGTAGATGATTTTATCAGAGCTCCCACTACTATTGGGTGGGTAGAAGCGGAGGAAGATTCTGCTCCTTCTGTCGCCATACTTGATTCTATCCTGCTGACTATGCCAAGCGGAAGATGCAGGTGGCTAGGCAACAATGAAACTGAGGCTGGATTAAATTTCAACAATGCTTTACTTAGTTGAGTGTCATGAATCCCAATGGCTAGGGATAGCACAGGACAAGCAAAGTACAAATATATTACGGACGAGCTCTAGGGTGATGGAACCTGGGCTGACCGCTGCCCTACACCTGACAAACGCAACTAGAGATAGCCAGGGAGCGTGCCTACGTTGGTTCTAGACGCCACGCACCAGCCTAAGAGCTAACTAGCACTGCAGAGAAAATAAAGACCTCACTTGCCTCCAGAGGAATGAACCCCAAAAGATATAGTTGCCCCCCACATGTATTGACGGTGAAATGAGAGGAAGGCACACACATAGAGATGATATATATAGTTTTAGCAAATTGAGGCCCGCTGTAAACTAGAAAGCAGAACGATACAAAAGGGGACTGAGCGGTCAGCAAAAAACCCTAATCAAAAAAAAACCATCCTGAGATTACAAGAACCCATGTGCCAACTCATGGCACATGGGGAGAACCTCAGTCCACTAGAGCTACCAGCTAGCATAGAGACATAATAAGCAAGCTGGACAAAAAACCAAACAACTGAAAATCAGCACTTAGCTTATCCTGAAAGATCTGGGAGCAGGTAGGCAGGAACCAAACAGAGCACATCTGAATACATTGATAGCCGGCAAGGGAATGACAGAAAGGCCAGGTAAAATAGGAAACACCCAGCCACTGATGGACAGGTGGAAACCAAAGGCCGCAACCCACCAAAGTCACCCAGTACCAGCAGTAACCACCAGAGGGAGCCCACAAACAGAATCCACAACAGTACCCCCCCCTTGAGGAGGGGTCACCGAACCCTCACGAGAACCCCCAGGGCGATCAGGGTGAGCTCTATGGAAGGCGCGGACCAAATCAGTCGCATGAACATCGGAGGCGACCACCCAGGAATTATCCTCCTGACCATAACCCTTCCACTTAACCAAATACTGGAGTTTGCGTCTGGAAACACGAGAATCCAAGATCTTCTCAACAACATACTCCAATTCTCCCTCCACCAGCACCGGAGCAGGAGGCTCAACCGAAGGAACAACGGGCACCTCATACCTCCGCAACAACGACCGATGGAACACATTATGAATAGCAAACGATGCTGGGAGATCCAAACGAAAAGATACAGGGTTAAGAATCTCCGAGATCCTATAAGGACCGATGAACCGAGGCTTGAACTTAGGAGAAGAGACCTTCATAGGGACAAAACGAGAAGACAACCACACCAAATCCCCAACAAGAAGTCGGGGACCCACGCGGCGACGGCGATTAGCAAACTGCTGAGTCTTCTCCTGAGATAACTTCAAATTGTCCACCACCTGATTCCAAATCTGATGTACCCTGTCCACCACCACGTCCACTCCAGGACAATCCGAAGGCTCCACCTGACCAGAGGAAAAACGAGGATGAAACCCCGAATTACAAAAAAAAGGAGAGACCAACGTGGCAGAACTAGCCCGATCATTAAGAGCAAATTCGGCCAGTGGCAAAAAAGCAACCCAGTCATCTTGATCAGCAGAAACAAAACACCTCAAATAAGTTTCCAAGGTCTGATTAGTTCGCTCCGTCTGGCCATTCGTCTGAGGATGGAATGCAGACGAGAAAGACAAATCAATGCCCATCTTGGCACAAAACGTCCGCCAAAATCTAGACACAAACTGGGATCCCCTGTCAGAAACGATATTCTCCGGAATCCCATGCAAACGAACCACGTTCTGAAAAAATAAAGGGACCAACTCAGAGGAGGAAGGCAACTTAGGCAAGGGCACCAAATGAACCATCTTAGAAAAGCGGTCACACACAACCCAGATAACGGACATTTTCTGTGAAACCGGGAGATCAGAAATAAAATCCATGGAAATGTGCGTCCAAGGCCTCTTCGGGATGGGCAAGGATAACAACAACCCACTGGCCCGAGAACAGCAAGGCTTAGCTCGAGCACACACTTCACAAGACTGCACAAAGGTACGCACATCCCTAGACAAGGAAGGCCACCAAAAAGACCTGGCCACCAAGTCTCTAGTACCAAATATTCCAGGATGACCAGCCAACACAGAAGAATGGACCTCGGAGATGACTCTACTGGTCCAATCATCCGGAACAAACAGTCTTTCTGGTGGACAACGATCCGGTTTATCCACCTGAAACTCCTGCAATGCACGTCGCAAGTCTGGGGATATGGCGGACAATATTACCCCATCCCTAAGGATACCAGTAGGCCCAGAGTCTCCAGGAGAGTCAGGCACAAAACTCCTGGAAAGAGCATCTGCCTTCACATTCTTTGAACCTGGCAGGTATGAAACCACGAAATTGAAACGAGAAAAAAACAACGACCAACGAGCCTGTCTAGGATTCAAACGCCTGGCAGACTCAAGGTAAATGAGATTCTTGTGATCAGTCAAGACCACCACACGATGTTTAGCACCCTCAAGCCAATGACGCCACTCCTCAAATGCCCACTTCATGGCCAAAAGCTCCCGATTACCCACATCATAATTGCGCTCGGCGGGCGAGAATTTTCTAGAGAAGAATGCACATGGCTTCATCACCGAGCCATTAGAACTTCTCTGTGACAAAACCGCCCCCGCTCCAATCTCGGAAGCATCAACCTCAACCTGAAAAGGAAGTGAAACATCTGGTTGACACAACACAGGAGCAGAAGAAAACCGGCGCTTAAGTTCCTGAAAGGCCTCCACGGCCGCAGGAGACCAATCAGCAACATCAGCACCCTTTTTAGTCAAATCAGTCAAAGGTTTAACAATACTGGAAAAATTAGCAATGAACCGACGATAAAAATTAGCAAACCCCAAGAACTTCTGAAGGCTCTTAACAGATGTAGGTTGTGTCCAGTCACAAATCGCCTGAACCTTGACGGGATCCATCTCAATAGTAGAAGGAGAAAAAATGTACCCCAAAAAAGAAATCTTCTGGACTCCGAAGAGACACTTTGAGCCCTTCACAAACAGAGAATTGGCCCGCAGAACCTGAAACACCTTCCTGACCTGTAGAACATGAGACTCCCAGTCATCAGAAAACACCAAAATATCATCCAAATACACAATCATAAACTTATCCAGATATTCACGGAAAATATTGTGCATAAAGGACTGAAAGACTGACGGAGCATTGGAGAGTCCAAAAGGCATTACCAAATACTCAAAATGGCCCTCAGGCGTATTAAATGCGGTTTTCCACTCATCACCCTGTTTTATCCGCACCAGATTATTCGCACCGCGAAGATCTATCTTAGTGAACCACCTAGCCCCCTTAATGCGAGCAAACAAATCAGTCAATAATGGCAATGGATACTGATACTTGACTGTAATCTTATTCAGAAGGCGATAATCTATACAAGGCCTCAGGGAACCATCTTTTTTTGCCACGAAAAAAAAACCTGCTCCCAGAGGGGACGAAGATGGACGAATATGTCCCTTTTCCAAGGACTCCTTAATATAATTCCGCATAGCAGTATGCTCTGGCAGTGACAGATTAAATAAACGACCCTTAGGGAACTTACTGCCAGGAATCAATTCTATAGCACAGTCACAATCTCTATGCGGAGGGAGCGAATTGAGCTTAGGCTCCTCAAAAACATCCCTATAGTCAGACAAAAACGCAGGGATCTCATAAGGAGTAGATGAAGCGATTGAAATCGGAGGTGCATCATCATGAACCCCCTGACATCCCCAGCTTAACACAGACATTGTTTTCCAGTCCAGGACAGGATTATGAGTTTGTAACCATGGCAGACCAAGCACTAGTACATCATGTAAATTATACAGTACAAGGAAGCGAATCACCTCCTGATGAACGGGAGTCATGCGCATGGTCACTTGTGTCCAATACTGCGGTTTATTCATAGCCAATGGTGTAGAGTCAATTCCCTTCAGAGGAATAGGAACTTCCAGAGGTTCCAGACTAAAACCGCAGCGTTTAGCAAATGACCAATCCATAAGACTCAGGGCAGCGCCCGAATCCACATAGGCATCGACGGAAATGGAAGACAGTGAAAAAATCAGAGTCACAGACAAAATGAACTTAGGCTGCAGAGTACCAATGGCAAAAGATTTATCAACCCTTTTTGTGCATTTAGAGCATGCTGATATAACATGAGCTGAATCACCACAATAGAAACACAATCCATTTTTCCGTCTATAATTTTGCCGTTCACTTCTGGACTGAATTCTATCACATTGCATAATCTCAGGTGCCTGTTCAGAAGACACCGCCAACTGGTGCACGGGTTTGCGCTCCCGTAAACGCCGATCAATCTGAATGGCCATAGCCATAGACTCATTCAGACCTGTAGGCGTAGGGAACCCCACCATAATATCCTTAATGGCCTCAGAAAGACCATTTCTGAAGTTTGCAGCCAGGGCGCACTCATTCCACTGAGTAAGCACCGACCATTTCCGAAACTTCTGACAATATATTTCCGCTTCATCATGCCCCTGAGCGAGGGCTAATAAAGCCTTTTCAGCCTGAATCTCCAGGTTAGGTTCCTCATAGAGCAATCCCAATGCCAGAAAAAACGCATCCACACTGAGCAATGCAGGATCCCCTGGTGCCAATGCAAATACCCAATTCTGAGGGTCGCCCCGCAGGAAAGATATTACAATCTTGACCTGTTGAGCAGGGTCTCCAGAGGAGCGAGATTTTAAAGAAAGAAACAATTTACAATTGTTCCTGAAATTCAGGAAGGTAGATCTATCTCCAGAAAAGAACTCTGGAATAGGAATTCTAGGTTCAGACATGGGAGTGTGAACAACAAAATCCTGTATGTTTTGAACTTTTGCCGCGAGATTACTCAGGCTGGAAGCTAAACTCTGGACATCCATGTTAAACAGCTAAGATCAGAGCCATTCAAGGGTTAAGAGGAGGTAAGAAGCAGCTAGACAGCAATTAAGGGCTAGGCAGCAAAACTCTGAAGGGAAAAAAAAAAATATATATATTTCCCTTAAACACTTCTCTTTCTCCTGCTTCAGCCCAAACAATTAACACTTTGTGGGCCGGCTATACTGTCATGAATCCCAATGGCTAGGGATAGCACAGGACAAGCAAAGTACAAATATATTACGGACGAGCTCTAGGGTGATGGAACCTGGGCTGACCGCTGCCCTACGCCTGACAAACGCAACTAGAGATAGCCAGGGAGCGTGCCTACGTTGGTTCCAGACGCCACGCACCAGCCTAAGAGCTAACTAGCACTGCAGAGAAAATAAAGACCTCACTTGCCTCCAGAGGAATGAACCCCAAAAGATATAGTTGCCCCCCACATGTATTGACGGTGAAATGAGAGGAAGGCACACACATAGAGATGATATATATAGTTTTAGCAAATTGAGGCTCGCTGTAAACTAGAAAGCAGAACGATACAAAAGGGGACTGAGCGGTCAGCAAAAAACCCTAATAAAAAAAAAACCATCCTGAGATTACAAGAACCCATGTGCCAACTCATGGCACATGGGGAGAACCTCAGTCCACTAGAGCTACCAGCTAGCATAGAGACATAATAAGCAAGCTGGACAAAAAACCAAACAACTGAAAATCAGCACTTAGCTTATCCTGAAAGATCTGGGAGCAGGTAGGCAGGAACCAAACAGAGCACATCTGAATACATTGATAGCCGGCAAGGGAATGACAGAAAGGCCAGGTAAAATAGGAAACACCCAGCCACTGATGGACAGGTGGAAACCAAAGGCCGCAACTCACCAAAGTCACCCAGTACCAGCAGTAACCACCAGAGGGAGCCCACAAACAGAATCCACAACAGTTGAGGTCAGTAAAATTGCAGTAATCATAGTCAATAAGAAAAATAGCAAGTGTAAGGTCACAGTCTGTATCCTGCTGTCTCCACCAGTTGATGTGATACCTCCATCTCTTCTGTTTCTCGCTCTGTGTTCCCCACTACATAAACTGTGGCCTATGTACCTTGCAAAAACTTCCATGACTAAAACCAGAAGGAAACTTGCTGGCTTATTTACTGTGTACTACAGGGAGGTTTTAGCTCCGTCTACTGGTCACCGTAGGTACATCTTTCTTGCATGTTCTCCAGAAATCTCTAGAGATTTCAGTACCTTTACCATGTATTACATAATCATAGAGCATTATAACGTAGGGGCAGAAATCCTTATTCCAACGATGTGTCTGCATGCTGTCATTTTCATAAAAATCACAGTTTTCTCTGCTGCAGATCTACCAGTTCTCTGAATGCTGAGTTCTGTATAACAATGCCACACCATTGATTGGCAGCTTTCTGTGTACACTGTAAATTAGCAGAATGCTGATAATCAATGGTTTGGGTGAGGTTGCACAGAACAGGAGGACTATAGAGCACAAGACAACTAGTCCGCTAGAGTAAGTGTCATGAGGATAAAACATTAATTTTATTGAATCTACAACAAGCAGCTAAATAAGGAATACATTACTGGAGTAAGGGTCTCTGCCACTACATCATGCTGCTCTCAGATTGTATAGCAAAAAATTGTGGATGGTTTTCCTCTAACTGTGAACATCTGTTTTTGCACACCTATATTATAAGTCCAATTTGATAAGCAGTCAAGCCTTATGCTGAGGCCTGCTGACACATTTTGCTTTCCGTACATTTGCCTACCTACCTAGCATTTCCTGTTACATTTCATTTGGCAAGGGTTGAATAATTGAAGATGAATATACTGCCAAAAGTTAATAATAGTGTAGTTAAAATTGTATGGTATAATAAGATGTGATAGTGGCAATGCGTGGTAGTGTAACAAAAAGAAAAACCCATAACTGTTTAAGACTGTAGGAGTGGCTAGCAGCAGAAGCATGCCCAGCCCCACTGGCATGAGCCATCTGGGCAGTAGTACTACCAAATTCAGGTAGCAATTGGCCTCCTTTGCCTTTAGCAAGCATTATAGTTGGAGGAAGCAGAGAGCATTATGTAATATATGGTATATCACTCATTTCACTTTCATCAGGATGATGTTACCTCTAACAGTGACACCATCAGTTTGAGTCAGTTGATCACAAAATAGTATGACGGACAATTTTTTGGATAGTTTTTTATCTTTAAAAGTATGAAAAGTCTGAGTAGGCTATGATAGTTACTGACGGGTTATCATCGTTTTCAAAGGTGAAGTCACTTTCATTACTAAGTTTGGATACTAAGGTTGTGTTAGTGAGCTTGAAAGGGTTAGATACAGTTCTAGAATACCTTGAAGAGTTACACATGTCTTTTCAGAGCAATCAAAGGCTTTGCTGTATTGCAATTCATGGTGAATCAAATCACAGCTAGTGTTGAGCGATACCTTCCGATATGCAAAGGTATCGGTATCGGATTGGATCGGCCGATACCCAAAAAGTATCGGATATCGCCGATACCCGATACCAATGCATATCAATGGGACACAAAATATCGGAATGGTTCCCAGGGTCTGAAGGAGAGGAAACTCTCCTTCAGGCCCTGGGATCCATATTCATGTATAAAATAAAGAATAAAAATAAAAAAATATTGATATACTCACCCCTCTGACGGCCCCGGCTCTCACCGGTCCAAGCGTCTGCCTCCGTTCCCTAAGAATGCAGAGTGAAGGACCTTCGATGATGTTGCGGCTTGTGATTGGTCACGTGACCGCTTACGCGACCAATCACAAGCCGCGACGTCATCGCAGGCCCTACACTCACTCATTCTTAGGAATGGAGGCTGCCGGTTACATCGCTAAGGTCCAGGGTCCGCCGGAGGGGTGAGTATATCAATATTTTTTATTTTTATTATTTATTTTTTACATGAATATGGATCCCAGGGCCTGAAGGAGAGTCTCCTCTCCTCCAGACCCTGGGAACCATACGCACCGCACACTTCCGATTCCGACTTCCGATATCGCAAAAATATCGGTACTCGGTATCGGAATTCCGATACAGCAAATATCGGCCGATACCCGATACTTGCAGTATCGGAATGCTCAACACTAATCACAACCAAATAGTTCTCTGCAAATCAAATTTTGAAAATTTGAATTTCAAAAATTCATTCTAGTCCCTTAATTAATCTCTAGCCCCTTGGACAGGGTGTCCCTTATTAGAGGAGAAGATGCCTTAGGTACTGTGATTCTGGAATGAAGGTTTGCACCATATTCTAACATAACCTGCAGTTGCTGATGAAATTACTTGGTCACAAGTAATTGTAGTAGGCATCTTCATGCATTCTGTTAGTCTTGGAGACCATAAATATTGACATTTCCTGGAAATAGCGGTCAGACTCATATATGAAAAACAGAGAAGGAGGTTGTGCTGGAGAATTGCGAGAACCAATTGATTGCTGGCAGTGGACAGTACAAATGCACTTGCTATTATTGCGCACAACCTCAAGGCTTCTATAGAGCACATAAGAACATGATATTATCTCCACCCTGTTGTTGGCAGATATGCAATAGATACAGACTTATTTGTGTGCAGGAGGAGTTTACAATTTTCTGACAGTAGATGGCGCTGTTGTTACTGTTATATGCTTAGTTGAATGCAATGCATATACTTGTTGTACTTTGGTTTCACTTTCTCTCTGGTAAAAAGGTATTTCAGACTTCCTGTTATGCTGTATTAGGAAGCTGATGCATGTACCTCATGTTCTGTGAAGATAAAAGTTGAATTACCTCATATAATCTACTCTCACAGGTTTCTTCTGCGACCAAACTATGCAACACCTGTAAAGTGAAATCTGACCTATATGGAAGACACCTGCTAATCTGTGCAAAAGGAGTCACCATTAGGGAGGCAAGCTTTACAACAGCAAACTGGAGCACAGAAGCTTATTCTCTGTGAGAAATGTGTCTACTTGCAGTGGTGAGGACTGTAGTTGTTTGCCTGGGAATGACAATTGTGGAAGTTTCAGATATTACTAGTGAAGGAGATTGCTGCTAAAGAGAGTTGATTGTTAGAGGGGAGATGAGCAGCAATGATAGAGTATTTTTTTTTTGCTGAAACAGAGATATGTGACTGTTTTACAGTGTTAGTTACTACTGAGGACAGAGATTGCCTACTCATGAATTTGGGGTATCTTACTTTGTCAGTGGCTTCTTATAAAGAATTCCATATTCCCTATTTGCATCACCTTTCTCTATTATTATTCAAAAGCTATGATCTTACATCATGTTTTAAACAAATTAAAATGCCAAAACAAAATTTTTTGAGCTCAGATTACCAAGGCACAATGAAAGTATGCCTTCTAATTAGGAGAATAATTTTATGCCATGCACAACCTCATCAAGTAATATTTTGCTACACAATTACTTAATACTTAAAATGCCACTCATTCCATATCAGCTGCTAATAGGTTTCCATGCTTTATTGATAAATATGCTTGCTTTGAAAGAAAGACGTGATGACTCACTGTTGAATTTACAAGGCGAACAGACATTACATGGTTTATCTGCTGCATAGGTATTTGTTATAAAGCACTGTTAATAGGACTTACTGGACAAGCTTAACAAATGACACTGTTTAGCAGACCCCAGTGCTTTCACACTTTAACCCACTTACAAAAATCAGGATTGTCAGAAGTACCTGGTACCTCTGGGCTGGTGCCACAGAGTCAGCTGTGGAACAGAGGAGCAAGCTGGGGGCAAGAGTGGGTATCATACAGGGTTGATACCAAGAGGTTGCATGAGGGACAAAATCAGGAAGCAACTGGTTAGTCAATATACAAGTCAAGGTCAGAAAACAGGATGAACTAACTGATATGTCAGGAACAATGGATCAGAACTGTGACCAGGTGTAGATTATCTCTTTAGACTCCGGAGGGAGCAGATGAGCCTATCTGCTCTCTGCAACTCAGAGGACATAACATGGCGCCGTGCTACTGGCAGCCCATTGCAGCAGCAGCTACTCTTTTGTTTCTTTTGTCTCTGTTGTCTGTTCTTTTGGACTTTCTACTGGCTTTGGTACCTTTATGGACTCCTAATTTGTAACCGCTGATTGATCGATGGTTAATACTCTGTGGATCGCACTGTTCCTGTATGGCGGACCATTGTGGGAAGGCAGAAACCATTCACCCATACAACCAACTGCCTCTGGACATGCAGCGCTGGATCAGCACCTGGATCTGCCGCTACAATGTACATCCCCCCTACAGGTACATGCAACTCCTAAATGGATACCAGTGATGCGACGCACCCATGGACATTAATCAGCAATTCAACTACTACCAGCCACAGTTCCATAATACACACAGCTTCTACCTTGTTGGTTACTGATGCAGCCATCCGTATACAGAGGAGAACACTGGAAACAGTCAGATACGGCGTGTACTGGAGCAAAGGACAGGGACAATGATCTGCTGGTTGCCCCTATGCCTGTCACTAAACGTGTTGTGTATTCAAGGGATCGACTTCTGGAGCTGAGCAGGATGAAGGCTACTCCAGATTTGGCCATACTACTTGTTCCCCATGAAGTGTGGAGACCTTTCAGAGCAGGAAAAAAGGTGAAGTCCAGGAGAAGAAGGTTTAAACCAGCAGTCCCATCCATTATCATGGGTAATGTACGCTCGCTGGGAAATAAGACAGATGAACTGCTAGCCCTGTGTAAAACCCAGACGGAGTTCAAGGAATGCAGTCTCATGTGCTTTACAGAAACCTGGTTACTTGGGGAGGTCCCGGATTCAAGTGTCTCGATTCCAAGGTTTCACATGGTTTGGGCTGATAGAGACAAAGCTAAGTGTGGTAAGAAGAAGGGGGGTGGGGTGATATTATAGATTAATAATAGATGATGCAATTAGTGGCACATAACTGTGAAGGAAAGTCATTGCTGTCAAAACATTGAACTCTTAGCAGTTGGCCTCAGGGCCTACTATCTACCTAGAGAATTCTCCATTTGTATTACAGTAGTCATGTATATACCTCCATCCGCAAACCGAGAGGCAGCTGTGGAAGTATTGTCAGGGGTGTTAGATCGCCTTCAGACAAAGCACCCAAACTCGTTAACTGTAATCTCTGGGGACATTAGCAGAGCCATGATCTCAAAGGCTCTTGCAAAGTTCTATCAATATGTAAAATGTGCCACAAGGGACAGCAGTATATTGGATCTCCTCTAGGCAAATGTTAAAGATGCCTATTCATCATCTGAACTGACCCCTCTGGGGAAATCCGACCACAACCTCATACTATTGTCTCCATCATGCCAATTTGTTGTTAGCAAACAACCAGCGACAATAAAACTAATCAGGAAGTGGACTCCAATGGCAGAGGAGGTTCTACAAGACTGCTTTGACCTCACAGACTGGGAGGTGATATGCAACAGGGCTGAGCATGATGATGTAAATGATATTGTCAGGCGAATAACTAATTTTATAAATTTTGGTACTGACACTGTTATACCAGCTAAAAAGATTTGATGTTACGCAAATAATAAGCCTTGGATTACAAAAGAATTGAAAAACTTACTAAACAAGAAAAAACTGTCATTTAAAATGAAGGACACAAAGAAACTGAAATTGATACAAAGGGATTTTAAAGGGGGAAATTAAGAATGCCCGTGAGGCATTCTGAATTAAATTAGAAAATAAATTGTCACACAACAATTCCATCGAGGTGTGGTTTGGCATGAAACAGCTGAAACAGCTAACTGGGTTTAAGGAGCTGAGAAATGATCGGCAGCATTGACACTGGGGGATAAACTGCCTGCTTTCACTGTCTCCCAAAACGATGTGAGGAAACAGTTTAGTAGACTAGTTATTGGCAAAGCAGCTGGGCCTGATGGCCTCAGCCCATGTGTCCTCAGAGTGTGCACAAACCAACTGTGTACTTTCTTCCAGCACCTGTTTAACTGGAGCTTTCAATCACAGGGTGTACCAGATCTGTGGAAGACCACCTGCCTGGTGCCAATTCTGAAGATCACTTTTCCAACTTCCCTACAAGACTTTCGTCCAGTGACCTTAACATCACATGCTATGAAGTCCTTGGAGAGAATAATACTCGCCTACTTGTGTTTGAGGGTGATAGCTTTTACAGACCCCTTACAGTTTGCGTACCAGCAGAGATAGTGGGTAAATGATGCTGTAGTGTCTCTGCTACATACAGTATATTCATTCTTGGACAATGAAGGAACTGCAGTGCGCACAATGTTCTTTGACTTCTCAAGTGCATTCGATACCTTACAGCCGCCCTAACTACATAATAAGTTGACTGATACAGCTATAGATGAGGGGATGGTGAACTGGATAAATGACTACCTGACAGACAGGCGGCAGTTTGTAAGGATGGGAGAGGAGGTATCTGGCAGAGTACAGAGCAGTTTTGGAGCCCCTCAGGGTATAGTGCTGTCACCCTTCCTCTTCACATTGTATACAGCTGACTTTCAGTATAAATCAGATTTTCGTCACCTACAAAAATTCTCAGATGACTCAGTGATTGTAGGGGCCATTGTGGGTGGAGGAGGAATATAGAAGGGTGGTTTCCGACTTTGTGGATTGGTGCTGGAATAACTGTCTAGAACTAAATGTAAAGAAAACCAAGAAGTTGGTGGCGAGTTATAGAAGGAAAAAGGAGGATTACTTACCAATCAATATTGCTGGCCAGGAGGTTGAGATTGTTGAGAGTTACAAATATTTAGGTGTTTACCTTGACAGTAAATTCGATTGGAGGTGTCATACAGAAAAGGTTTACAAGAAGGGAATGAGCAGACTGCACTTTCTCGGAAGCTCAGGTCATTCAATATGTGCAGTAAAATGCAGGAAATGTTCTACCAGTCCATTGTGGCAAGCGCCATTTTTTTTGCTATCATATGCTGGGGCAGTAGAGTACGAGTATCTAATGCTAATAAGCTCAACAAACTTATCAAGAAGGCAAGAGCGGCAGTTGGCCTCCATCTGGACTCTTTTGAGGAGGTATTGGAGGATAGAATTCAGAAGAAGTGTAGGGCTATAATGAACAATAACACCCACTATACGAGCTGTTCTTGAAGCAGACGAGCACATTCAGCAGCCATCTAATCCTACTAAGGTGTAAAAAGGAGAAATTCAGGAAATTGTTTGTACCTACGGCTATGGGAATGTATAATAATTTCTTAAGGGTAGTAGACAACAATGACTGATTGCAGGTGTACTAATGTCAATTAACAGTGACTTAATATACCTGAACTACCCACATTTATTTGTTATGTAATGTTGGTATACTTGTGCAAGATTAGTGTCCTAATATTTTATGTACTGATGTTTGTATTGCTGCTTTAATACCGTAATTTCCCCCAGGATCAATAAAGTGTATTGTATCGTATCGTATTGTATTGTATTAACTGTATAACTGGCAGCCAGAGACTGTCTGCTGGAGTTTATATAAAATTGAACTCCACCCATGGCTCACAGCAGAGAGCTAATTACCGTACATTACTTTACTGACAACTAGTATCAGTATTGTAATAAACACCAGCAAAGACAGGAGCAATGGTCCATTGAAAAGTCAAAAAATGTTCTTCAAAAAATTACATGTATCAAAACAATTCAATATTGATTGACATTAAATACATATAGGGACAAGGTAGCATTAAAGGTCATGATAAGAACATAAAAAGTCAACCATCCATGTAAAAATTAAAAATGGATATGGGGAATGAACACTGGATATAATGTTAATCAATTAATATAAGAGATGCATAACATAAAGTACTTGTGCTTGAAGCATTTCTTATTAGTGTCAGTGACGTATAGCTGAATAGCCAGGCACTACAGTCATCCAGCAGTAACCGTGCACCACTTAGCGATAAGGGCAGGTAAAGCAGCAGTGTTTTCAGACATGTATACGATTGTACCCACCTCTCTTTAGACTCATGAATTTTCTGACTAAGTTGTTTGTGTTATTGACGAGATCTCTCCTCTAGCCTATAACCATTCCAATACACAAAATATTGTAGGGACTATCTTACTATCTGGGAATCTAGACATTTTTAAACTTCATATTCCAACATGCCTTTGGACAAAACAGGAGGAAGAGTATTTCTATTAGAATAAATCAGTGAGCGGTATGCTTTAAAGAGTACCTACTGCAAAAAAATTTACCTCTACCTTTTTTTATTTAAATGTAATATAGGTAACAATGTATACTAAACTCTAATTATAAATAATTAAAATTAATTAAGGAAAGTGCTTTTAATACTATGAGAACATGCATGTTATTAAGACTACGGTAAAGTTGTCATCAATTCCTGACATATAAAGTGGTGCTTTGTCACTGCAGTGACACATCAGTGAAGTTTTTCCCTACCTTTATGGGTTTACTTGCTTTGGGACTGTCCAGTTAAGTGGCTAAAAAGAACCAATGTTAACACCTTGTTAATGCTTTATAGATCAAGTGATTCTTGGAAAATATCATGACTTTGGAGCTAGGAAACTGTTGTACATTATTTTAAAGTCCCTCATTGCTATTAACTAGTGATGATCGAGTATGCTCGTTACTCGAATTTCTCCGAGCATGCTTGGGTGGTCTCCGAGTATTTTGGCATGCTATGAGATTCAGATTATGTCGATGCAGCTGCATGATTTGTGGCTGCTAGTCAGCGTGAATACATGTGGGATTTCCTAACAAGCAGGCGATCCTCACATGTATTTAAGCTGTCTAGCAGCCACAAATCATGCAGCTGCATCGACATAAACTAAATCTCCGAGCACTCCGAAATACTCGGAGACCACCCGAGCATGCTCGGGAAATCTTGAGTAACGAGTATACTCACTCATCACTACTATTAACACATCAAATTATGCATTAAAAATGTAATGGTTCATCTCCACTTCTCAAACTTTGTGTCTATGAAGTTAATGACTTCACAATACTCAATGAGTAAGCATGGTCTTCTTGTTCACAAATTTACGGAGTTTCTAAAGGTCAGTGAAAACTATTGACAGGCACAGAATGCCCTCTATGTAGACAAGTAAACAGTGAAGGAAATTAATTACTGCTCCAATAAAAAATACTCTAGCAGCGGTCAGTCTGCAACAACAGAGTACAATTGAATTTGGCAGTGGATTATAAGCAAGGGGCTGATACAAAGATAGGATAAACATGTACTACATGTATTTGTCTCTCAGAATGACAGGATTGAAGATTTGTTCTTGTAAGGAAGCACATTTCATTATTTTTTAGCAAGGTTGACTTCAGTTTATAAACATAATTTGCTTTTGTGATAACTTTTTAAGTTTACTATCATTTTTTTTTTGCATCATGTTTTTTCAGAAATTTTAAAAATAGCCAATTATTCTGTCACAGAAACATATTTCATGCTTGCCTGGCAGCTGTTACTAGACTTTTTTTTACTTAGCAAAAGCCACTTTATTTAGTAAATCTCTGGGGTTACTCTGGGCTTCATCATTTAAGCCCTGAACAGAGATCTGGACTTAAGGCCCCGTCTCACATAGCGAGATCGCTAGCGAGATCGCTGCTGAGTCACAAGTTTTGTGACGCAACAGCGACCTCAGTAGCGATCTCGCTATGTGTGACACGTACCAGCGATCAGGCCCCTGCTGCGAGATCGCTGGTCGTGTCGGAATGGCCTGGGCCGTTTTTTGATCGTTGAGGTCCCGCTGACATCGCTGAATCGGTGTGTGACACCGATCCAGCGATGTCTTCACTGGTAACCAGGGTAAACATCGGGTTACTAAGCGCAGGGCCGCGCTTAGTAACCCGATGTTTACCCTGGTTACCAAAAAAAAACAAACAGTACATACTCACCATCTGATGTCCATCAGGTCCCTTGCCGTCTGCTTCCTGCTCTGACTGAGATCCGGCCGTACAGTGAGAGCGCAGCACAGCAGTGACGCCACCGCTGCGCTCTGCTCTCACTGTACGGCGGCACTCAGTCAGAGCAGGAAGCAGACGGCAAGGGACCTGATGGACATCAGATGGTGAGTATGTACTGTTTGTTTTTTTTGGTAACCAGGGTAAACATCGGGTTACTAAGCGCTGCCCTGCGCTTAGTAACCCGATGTTTACCCTGGTTACCCGGGTGCTGCAGGGGGACTTCGGCATCGTTGAAGACAGTTTCAATTATGCCGAAGTTGTTCCCCTGATCGTTGGTCGCTGGAGAGAGCTGTCTGTGTGACAGCTCCCCAGCGACCACACAGCGACAAAACAGCGACGCTGCAGCGATCAGCATCATTGTCTGTATCGCTGCAGCGTCGCTGTGTGTGACGGGGCCTTTACACAGGAACCCCTGGGCTAGAGCCACGGAGTCAGCTGCTGACCAGTGGAGTAAGCTGGCAACAAGAAGGTTTGTCAACACAAGGTTGATATGAGTAGGTCATGTCAGGAACAAAATCCGTAAGCAAGTGGATGTTCAAAATGCAAGCCAACATCAGAAAATGGGACTAAGAAAGTAGCCCAATAGAATCAAAAGATCAAAGTTGTGACAAGGT
Source organism: Ranitomeya variabilis (assembly GCF_051348905.1). NCBI lineage: Eukaryota > Metazoa > Chordata > Amphibia > Anura > Dendrobatidae > Ranitomeya > Ranitomeya variabilis. The sequence goes on from NC_135237.1 coordinate 176,818,205, forward strand.
CTAGCTGAACTATATATCTCACATCTTCTGGGGTTTTAAATAGAAAGGAGTCTCGCACGTGGCTCCCTGCAGTGAGCTAATTACATTTTGGGCAACTAGTTTCAGCAATGTTAAAGCAAAACAGCTACATGTTACCGTCCTTCAACACTATAGGTGTAGCATTGTAAATTAACAGTGCTCTAGTTCCTGATTTTAAATCCTCACAAACGGCACCATCTACCAGAAGTTTGTATGTTCTCCTTGTATTTCTGTGGGTTCCCTCAGGGCACTCTGATTTTCTCTCACACGACAAATGAAATTTACAGAAATTACAGTAGAAATAAAGCACGTAGACTGTTCCACATGCCTTATCCAGAAGTAAGGACAGATATAAATGATGAATACACAGTTCCTATTACCCAGCTATAATGTAGAAAATGACAGTACAGTCTCTTTATCTATGAGCTGACTTAGATTAACAGTGTAACCAGCGTGCACAGAGATGGTACTCTCCATTTGATGCAGTAATGATGCATCATGAGATTTATAATAGGGCATTGTTGGATGAAATGCCCGGTGGATTCTAGGGAATCAAGAAGGAGGGAGAAGAGAAGCAAGGAGGGAATGCAGCAAAAGATAAAAAATCAGGTGGTGGGTCCAAGGATATAAAAAAAATTATCCTGCTTCTTTAACCTAGCTTGTTTCCAGGTATAAGATAGAAAAACAACTTTAGGAAATTTCTGGATAAAACCTTTCCAATTTTTTTTTTACTTTGTGTCCAAGTCTTGAGTAGAAAGGATGCATTTGGCCCCTGTTCTTTTTCTTTTTGAATTTTTAACTTTTTATTGTTTAAAAAAAGAACACATTTTTAGAGATAATGTAAAACAAGCACAATTAAAGGTATACTGGACAATAACACTGGGGAGAAAATCCAATCAATCTGTATCTCATAGAAGTGAGTATAGTAAATCTATGGAGGGGGCACAGGAAAAGATAGAGATTACGTTATATCATCCAAAACAAGTAAGTAACATATGTTGCACCTTTGCAAATATAAGAAAAACAAATAAAGGTAATACGATGTGGGGGATTGCAAGGTGAGAATCCTGTTGGTTTGAATTAAGATATTAATAGAAATACTAAGGAAGGAGTTTATGATTTCCAGCAGATAAGTCTTGCAAAATGTATACAGAGGAATACAAACTACACTATGGACCCCAGAACTTTTGATATTTGAGACACATACTATGTATATAAACTGTGTTTTCATATGAAATCACCTTATTTATCAGCTTCTTCATACAGGAGATACTAGGAGTTCATCCTTCTCAGAGAAGTAATCTACTGGACCATGCAAAGAATCTCTCTGAGAAAGAAGCAGGAGAAGCATGGCCATAATTCTTTGCTCAGGATAGGAAACAGGAAGGAATCTCCAGGCTTGATAGGATTGAAGTACATAAAATAAAATACCAATTTAACACTTCAGAGCATATCTTCTAAACATTAGTCCAAATTAAGGGCCAAATATCAGCTTTGTCCATGGAGCATTTAGCGTTTAGAGAACAAGGATATTTACCTTTTTGTAACCTAACCACGCAAGTAGATGTCAAATACGCTTGTTGGATATATTACAGTTAGATCATTTTGATGTTGATTGCTAGAAAAGCAGTTTATATAATAACTAGCTCAGAACAGGTTTTAACCCCTTTACCCCCGAGGGTGGTTTGCACGTTAATGACCAGGCCAATTTTTACCATTCTGACCACTGTCCCTGTATGAGGTTATAACTCTGGAGCGCTTCAAAGGATCCTGGTGATTCTGACACTATTTTCTCGGGACATATTGTACTTCATGATAGTGGTAAAATTTATTTGATATTACCTGTGTTTATTTGTGAAAAAAGCCTAAAACCTGCACCACTAAAGATGCACAAAACCACATTCAAGAAGTTTATTAACCCTTCAAGTGTTTCACAGGAATTTTTGGAATGTTTAAATAAAAATGAACATTTAACTTTTTTTCACAAAAAATTTACTTCAGCTCCAATTTGTTTTATTTTACCAAGGGTAACAGGAGAAAATGGACCCCAAAAGTTGTTGTACAATTTGTCCTGAGTACGCCGATACCCCATATGTGGGGGTAAACCACTGTTTTGGCACATGGCAGAGCTCGGAAGCGAAGGAGCGCCATTTGACTTTTCAATGCAAAATTGACTGGAATTGAGATGGGACGCCATGTTGCGTTTGGAGAGCCCCTGATGTGCCTAAACATTGAAACCCCCCACAAGTGATACCATTTTGGAAAGTGTGGTGAGCACTTTGACCCACCAAGTGCTTCACAGAAGTTTATAACGCAGAGCCATAAAATAAAAAATCATATTTTTTCACAAAAATGATTTTTTCACCCCCAATTTTTTATTTTCCAAAGGTTAAGAGAAGAAATTGGACCCCAAAAGTTGTTGTCCCATTTGTCCTGAATACGATGATACCTCATATGTGGGGGTCAACCACTGTTTGGGCGCATGGCAGCGCTCAGAAGGAAAGGAGCGCCATTTGACTTTTCAATGTAAAATTGACTGGAATTGAGATGGGACGCCATGTTGCGTTTGGAGAGCCACTGAGGTGTCTAAACATTGAAACCCCTCACAAGTGACACCATTTTGGAAATTAGACCCCCTAAGGAACTCATCCAGATGTGTTGTGAGAGCTTTTAACCTCCAAGTGATTCACTACAGTTTATAACGCAGAGCCGTGAAAATAAAAATTCTTTTTTTTCCCACAAAAATTATTTTTTAGCCCCCAGTTTTGTATTTTCCCAAGGGTAACAGGAGAAATTGGACCCCAAAAGTTGTTGTCCAATTTGTTCTGAGTACGCTGATACCCCATATGTTGGGGTAAACCCCTGTTTGGGCGCATGGGATAGCTCGGAAGGGAAGGAGTGCCATTTGGAATGCAGACTTAGATGGAATGGTCTGCAGGTGTCACATTGCATTTGCAGAGCCCCTAATGTGCCTAAACCGTAGAAACCCCCCACAAGTGACCCCATTTTGGAAACTAGACCCCCAAGGAACTTATCTAGATGTGTTGTGAGAACTTTGAACCCCAAGTGTTTTACTACAGTTTATAACGCAGAGCCGTGAAAATATAAAATCTTTTTTTTCAACAAAAATTATTTTTTAGCCCCCAGTTTTGTATTTTCCCATGGGTAACAGGAGAAATTGGACCCCAAAAGTTGTTGTCCAATGTGTCCTGAGTACGCTAATACCCCATATGTTGGGGTAAACCACTGTTTGGGCGCATGGGAGAGCTCGGAAGGGAAGGAGCACTGTTTTACTTTTTCAACGCAGAATTGGCTGGAATTGAGATCGGACGCCATGTCACGTTTGGAGAGCCCTGATGTGCCTAAACAGTGGAAACCACAATTATAACTGAAACCCTTATCCAAACACACCCCTAACCCTAATCTCAACGGAAACCCTGACACACCCCTAACCCTAATCCCAACCCTATTCCCAACTGTAAATGTAATCCAAACCCTAACCCTAACTTTAGCCCCAACCCTAACTTTAGCCCCAACCCTAACCCTAACTTTAGCCCCAACCCTAACTGTAGCCCTAACCCTAGCCCCAACCCTAGCCCTAACCCTAACCCTAACCCTAACCCTAGCCCTAACCCTAATGGGAAAATGGAAATAAATATTTTTTTTTAATTTTTTTTAATTTTTCCCTAACTAAGGGGGTGATGAAGGGGGGTTTGAGTTACTATTTATAGCGGGTTTTCTAGCGGATTTTTGATTGGCAGCCATCACACACTAAAAGACGGTTTTTATTGCAAAAAATGTTTTTTGCGTTACCACATTTTGAGAGCTATAATTTTTCCATATTTTGGTCCACAGAGTAATGTGAGGTCTTGTTTTTTGCGGGACGAGTTGACATTTTTATTGGTAACATATTCGGGCATGTGACATTTTTTGATCTCTTTTTATTCCGATTTTTGTGAGACAGAATGACAAAAAGATGAATTTCTTTTGGGGGGGCGTTTATACCGTTCCGCATTTGGTAAAATGGATACAGCAGTTTTATTCTTCGGGTCAGTACGATTACAGCGATACCTCATTTATATCTATTTTTATGTTTTGGCGCTTTTATACGATAAAAACTATTTTATAGAAAAAATAATTATTTTTGCATCGCTTTATTCTGAGGACTATAACTTTTTATTTTTTTGCTGATGATGCTGTATGGTGGCTCATTTTTTGCGGGACAAGATGACATTTTCAGTGGTACCATGGTTATTTATTTCCATCTTTTTGATCGCGTGCTATTCCACTTTTTGTTCGGTGGTATGATAATAAAGCGTTGTTTTTTGCCTCCTTTTTTTTTTCTTTACAGTGTTCACTGAAGGGTTTAACTAGTGGGACAGTTTTATAGGTCGGGTCGTTACGGACGCGGCAATACTAAATATGTGCACTTTTATTGTTTGTTTTTTTTTACTTAGATAAAGGAATGTATTTATTGGAACAATATTTTTTTCTATTATTATTCATTTAGGAATTTTTTTTTACACATGTAAATTTTTGTCTTTTTTACTTTTTTACTTTGCCCCGGGGGTGGGGGTGGGGGGTGGCATCACAGTAAAGTGACAGATTGCTGATCTGACACTTTGCTTTGCACGGTGTCAGAGCAGTGATCTGACGTGCACTGCTGGAGGCTTCCCGGCGCCTGCTCTGAGCAAGCACTGTGAAGCCACCTCCCTGCAGGACCAAGAAGTAGCCCCGCGGCCATTTTGGATCCGGGGCTTGCAGGGAGGAGACACTCGGTACAAGGTGAGCACATCGCCTTGTACCGATCGTCTCAGGGAAGCACGCAGGGAGCCCCCTCCCTGTGCGATGCTTCCCTATACGAATGGAACACTGCGATCATGTTTGATCGCAGTGTGCCAGGGGTTAATGTGCTGGGGGCGGTCCGTGACTGCTCCTGGCACATAGTGCCAGATGTTAGCTGCGATAATCAGCTGACACCCGGCCGTGATCGGCCGCCCTCCCCCCATGAACGCGGCTGATCGCGCTGGACGTACTATACCATCCTTGAGAAGTAGGGCCCACCCCACATGGACAGAGTAGTACATCCAATGGCAGAAAGGGGTTAATATGTCAAATAAGTCTCACAACACACAGACTTCAATTTTCTGCCAGTATTAGGGGAAGTTCACATTTGCATTCCAGGGCTTTGCGGAGGGCTGCGTACCTTTTTCATTAACCTCCACCTACTTCCGCATACTTCTGCAGTCGTCCTGCATACCTGTCTTTAACATTGAGTACACAGGCCATGCAGATGTCTGCGGATGCATGCGAATGCATTGTTTTGAGGCACCTTCCGACGGCACGGGAATGCAACAAGTTGTGTCTTGTGCGGACGGCGGGTGCGTCAAAACAACACATCCACATACATCCGCATACATCCAGATGTCCTGCATACCCAATGTTAAAGATAGGTACGCAGCCCTCTGCAAAGTCCCCGAATGCAAATGTGAACCCGGCCTTAGGCAGTAGTTGTAGCAGATGGTTAAGAGCAGATTATGCCAAAGTGTAGTCCCCATTAGGAGGATAGGATTTATCTATCCTTTAAACTTTCTAGGCCCTTCTGAGAATTGAGAGAAGCTTAAATCCATTCTCCACTCTAGCACTAAAATGTTATTATACATTTTTCACGTACAGTCATTTTATCTGGTACCCTCTGTTTTCTTCTGGCTGCACCCCACTGCTCAAAGTCGGTTTCTTTCTTCCTGCTTCCAATATGTGGCATGGATTGTGCAGTAGTAAGTTTAAACCTTACATTCCCTGTGCTGTCGGATAGGAAAAGCACCGTAGCAGTCACTGCAAATCCAAAGCTGTGAATGCTGTTTTGGAAGTTAAAGGAAAGGAACAATAAAAAGAATGAAGTAAACAAACTGAGTGCACCAGGCAGGGTGGGCATACTTAAGATAAGTATAGTAACTTTTCTCTTCTAAGATTGACTTTTCTTTAACACTGAGGAGATGGTTATGATCTATGAGCCATAGAGTTTGAAGTTCAAGGCAGAAGCAGAAATATTATAAGTGCAGCTTTTTCAACTACATAGGAGTCTGTGGATCTAGTAACATGACATGTTCCTCAGTTGCGATTTTCTCTTATCATTCTTTAACAGCTAAAAACATTGAGGAAGGTCCCCTGGCATCTACCTGTACTCATTAGATGCCTTCATATCTGGTTAATAAATCATGTGCTTTTCTTGAGGTCTGGTGTTCATTAAAATTCAAACTCAGAAGTTCTACCATGACAAACAGAAGCTTAAATGAGTTGCCCGCCAGGGCTGTGGGGTACTCGGTACTGGGTCAACTACTTAGGGATGTGTCACGGCGGTGACCCGGTCCGTGGCCCTGGGTGCCAATGTTAAGGGGAAGGTCTTTAATGGGGTTCTTGAAATAAAGGAATGTTTGTGACACCACCTGTGGTATTCGATCAGGGGTGACCGACGCTGGTTAACCCCTTACTGACATCGGACGGTATAGTACGTCCGATGTCAGCTCCCCTGCTTTGATGCAGGGCTCCGCGGTGAGCCCGCATCAAAGCTGGGACATGTCAGCTGTTTTGAACAGCTGACATGTGCCCGCAATAGCCGCGGGTGAAATCGCGATTCACCCGCCGCTATTAACTAGTTAAATGCCGCTGTCAAACGCAGACAGCGGCATTTAACTACCGCATCCGGCCGGGCGGCCGGAAATGACGTCATCGCCGACCCCCGTCACATGATCGGGGGTCGTCGATGTGTCAGGACAGTAACCATAGAGGTCCTTGAGACCTCTATGGTTACTGATCGCCGGTAGCTGTGAGCGCCACCCTGTGGTCGGCGCTCACAGCACACCTGCAATTCTACTACATAGCAGCGAACAGCAGATCGCTGCTATGTAGCAGAGGCGATCATGCTGTGCCTGCTTCTTGCCTCCCATGGAGGCTATTGAAGCATGGCAAAAGTTAAAAAAAAAGTTAAAAAAAATGTGAAAAAAATAACAACAATATAAAAGTTTAAATCAACCCCCTTTCGCCCCAATCAAAATAAATCAATAAAAAAAAATCAAATCTACACATATTTGGTATCGCCACGTTCAGAATCACCCGATCTATCAATAAAAAAAAGCATTAACCTGATCGCTAAACGGCGTAACAAGAAAAAAAATCGAAATGCCAGAATTACGTTTTTTAGGTCGCTGCGACATTGCATTAAAATGCAATAACGGGCGATCAAAAGAACGTATCTGCACCGAATTGGAATCATTAAAAACGCCAGCTCAGCACACAAAAAATAAGCCCTCAAACGACCCCAGATTATGAAAAATGGAGACGCTACGAGTATCGGAAAATGGCGCAATTTTTTTTTTTTTTAGCAAAGTTTGGAATTTTTTTTCACCACAGGTAAAAAATAACCTAGTGATTTTAGGTGTCTATGAACTCGTAATGACCTGGAGAATCATAATGGCAGGTCAGTTTTAGCATTTAGTGAACCTATCAAAAAAGCCAAGCAAAAAACAAGTGTGGGATTGCACTTTTTTTGCAATTTCACCGCACTTGGAATTTTTTTCCTGTTTTCTAGTACAAGACATGGTAAAACCAATGATGTCATTCAAAAGTACAACTTGTCCCGCCAAAAATAAGCCCTCACATGGCCAAATTGACGGAAAAATAAAAAAGTTATGGCTCTGGGAAGGAGGGGAGTGAAAAACAAACACGGAAAAACGAAAAATCCCACGGTCATGAAGGGGTTAAAGGGGTCCTCTGCGGTGATGCTATGGCAGTCAGATGGTAAAACTTCCCACAGGTGAAGTAGGTCCCCAGGGCTCCTGTGTGTAGTTGGAGATGGTGTAATAAGAAATAGAGGACACAAGGTTGCAGTCTCTTTACCTCTTTACTGAAGCAATTCAGGCAGCCACAGTCTAGGGTACCGGATCACAGGTGCTGGTGGTGGTCCGGCTGCCTTGGAAGCAAGTTGGGATTTCCCCCTTACCAGATGGGGTTAGAAGCCTTCCCTTTAGCGATGTGGTGTAATTCCTTGCTGCCTATAGCTGTCCAACAAGGTCTTCAAGAGTTTTCTGTCCTTTGTGTAAGTAGGACACTAACCTGTATGACAGGTAGCTCGAGCCCTTTCACAGGGTCTCTATCACGACCCGGGCTTTATACACCACTGTGTCTTCAGGTGTTAGGGCGAACAAGTGACCTGTAGTTCAGTTGTCCTGCCGGTTTCTGCTGTGAGTCTGGTGTCTGCGCTCTGTCAAGAGGTAGCTAAATTGCAGCAATTCTCCTCTGGTATTAACTTCGCCTTTGCCACTTTTCCCTTTCAGTCTCTTTATCATTTGCTCTGTTCTGTCTTTCCTTCCCAGGAGCTGCACGGCTCCCGCTTTCCTTCCTCACACGACTCTTTCCTCTCACTAACTACTAACTCTTCCTAACTGCCTAGCAACTGCCTAGCAACTGCCTCCTCCTCCTGACCAGAGAGAGCAGCTCCCCTTAAGTCGGATGTAGAGCTCCCCCTTCTGGCCTGAAGTCAGAATGGTGTTGTTTGTGCTGATTACCTGTTAAATGGATCCTTCCCTGCTTCCAAGCGTGACATCACTCTCCCCGTGAGCAAAGCAATGCCAGTGTAACAAGCGGTTACCTGGGGTGTCACATAAGCGGTGAACCACTCTTAGCACTGCTAAGTAGAAGATTTTCTGTGCCTAAAACTTTAAATAATATTGCTGGCATAATGTACTAGTGTATAAAATACATAAATGCCAGTATATAATGATGCAGCTGTACAGTGGGTACGGAAAGTATATACCCCTTTACATTTTTCACTCTTTGTTTCATTACAGCCATTTGGTAAGTTCAAAAAAGTTCATTTTTTCTCATTAATGTATACTCTGCACCCCATCTTGACTGAAAAAAAACAGAAATGTAGTAATTTTTGTAAATTTATTAAAAAAGAAAAACTGAAACATTACATGGTCATAAGTATTCAGACCTTTTGCTTAGTATTGAGTAGAAGCACCCTTTTGAGCTAGTAGAGCCAAGAGTATTCTTGGCATTGATGCAACAAGTTTTTCACATCTGGATTTGGGGATCCTCTGCCATTCTTCCTTGCAGATCCTCTCTAGTTCTGTCTGGTTGGGTGGTGATCGTTGGTGGACAGACATTTTCAGGTCTCTCCAGAGATGCTCAATTGGGTTTAGGTCAGGGCTCTGGCTGGGCCAGTCGAGAATGGTCACAGAGTTGTTTTGAAGCCACTCCTTGTTTATTTTAGCTATCTGCTTAGGGTCATTGTCTTGTGGGAAGGTAAACCTTTGGCAAAGTCTGAGGTCCAGAGCATTCTGGAAGAGGTTTTTATCCAGGATTTCTCTGTATTTGGCCACATTCATGTTTCCTTCAATGACAACCAGTTGACCTGTCCTTGCTGCTGAAAAACACCCCTATAGCATGATGCTGCCACCACCATGTTTCAGTGTTGCGATTGTATTGGGCAGGTGATGTGCAATGCCTGGTTTTCTCCACACATACTGCTTAGAATTATCACCAAAAAGGTCTATCTTCATCTCATCAGACCAGAGAATATTACTTCTCATAGTCTGGGAGTCCTTCATTTGTTTTTTTTTAGCAAACTCTGTGCAGGCTTTCACATGTCTTACACTGAGGAGAGGCTTCCGTCGGGCCACTCTGCCACAAAGACCCGACTGGTGGAGGGATGCAGTGACAGTTGACTTTGTGGACTTTCTTATATTTCCCTACTGCATCTCTGGAGCTCAGCCTTGGTGATCTCGGGGTTCTTCTTTACCTCTCTCACCAAGGCTTTTCTCCCATGATTCCTCAGTTTGGTTGGATGGGCAGGTCTAGGAAGACTTCTGGTTGTCCCAAACTTCTTCCATTTAAGGATTATGGAAGCCACTGTGCTCTTAGGAACCTTGAGTACTGCAGAAATTCTGTTGTAAACTTGGCCAGTTCTGTGCCTTGCCACAATTCTGTCTCTGAGCTCCTTGGCCAATTCCTTTGACCTCATGATTCTCATTTGGTCTGACATGTACTGTGAGCTGGGAGGTCTTATATAGATAGGTGTGTGCCTTTCCAAATCAAGTGCTATCTGTTTAATTAAACACAGCTGGACTCCAAAGACGGAGTAGAACCATCTCAAGGAGGATCACAAGGAACTGGACAGCATGTGACTTAAATATGAGTGTCTGAGCAAAGGGTCTGAATACTTATGACCATGTCATATTTCAGTTTTTCATTTTCATTAAATTTGCAAAAATCTCTACTTTTTTTTAAGTCAAGATGGGGTGCAGAGTGTACATTAATGAGAAAAAAATGAACTTTTTTGAATTTACCAAATGGCTGCAATGAAACAAAGAGTGACAAATTTAAAGAGGTCTGAGTACTTTCCTTACCAAATGTACGTTAGGAGTAAAATAGAATTAAAATATTTTTTTATTTTAAAGTTACTAAAATTAATTAAAATGTATTACACTGGTCCACTCCCGTCTTACCCGCTATCTCTCAGATAACTCTCTTCTCGACCCTCTTCAATCTAGCTTCCGCTCTTTACACTCTACTGAAACTGCCCTCACTAAAGTCTCTAATGACCTACTAACAGCTAAATCTAATGGTCACTACTCCATGCTAATTCTCTTGGATCTCTCCGCAGCATTTAATACTGTGGATCATCAGCTCCTCCTCACTATGCTCCGCTCCATCAGCCTCAAGGACACCGTTCTCTCCTGGTTCTCCTCCTATCTCTCTGACCGATCCTTCACTGTATGTTTTGCTGGTTCCTCCTCCTCTCACCTTCCCCTTACTGTTGGGGTTCCTCAAGGATCAGTCCTAGGCCCCCTCCTCTTCTCTTTGTATACTGCCCCTATTGGACAAACAATCAGTAGATTTGGTTTCCAGTACCATCTCTATGCTGATGACACCCAATTATACACCTCTTCTCCTGTTATCACGCCGACCTTTTTAGAAAACACCAGTGATTGTCTTACCGCTGTCTCTAACATCATGTCCTCCCTCTATCTGAAACTGAACCTGTCAAAAACTGAACTTCTCGTGTTCTCTCCCTCTACTAACCTACCTTTGCCTGACATTGCCATCTCCGTGTGCGGTTCCACCATTACTCCAAAGCAACATGCCCACTGCCTTGGGGTCATCCTTGATTCCAAACTTTCATTCACCCCCCACATCCGATCACTGGCTCGCTCTTCTTATCTGCATCTCAAAAACATTTCTAGAATTCGCCTTTTTCTTACTTTCGACTCTGCAAAAACTCTTACTGTTTCACTTATTCATTCTCGTCTGGGCTATTGTAACTCTCTACTAATCGGCCTCTCTCTTACCAAACTCTCCCCGCTCCAATCTGTCCTGAATGCTGCAGCCAGGATCATATTCCTCACCAACCGTTACACCGATGCCTCTACCTTATGCCAGTCATTACACTGGCTACCCATCCACTCCAGAATCCAGTACAAAACTACTACCCTCATCCACAAAGCACTCCATGGCTCAGCACCACCTTACATCTCCTCTCTGGTCTCAGTCTACCACCCTACCCGAGCCCTCCGCTCCGCTAATGACCTGAGGTTAGCATCCTCAATAATCAGAACCTCCCACTCCCGTCGCCAAGACTTTACACGTGCTGCGCCGATTCTTTGGAATGCACTACCTAAGTTAATACGATTAATCCCCAATCCCCACAGTTTTAAGGGTGCCCTAAAAACTCATTTGTTCAGATTGGCCTACCGCCTCAACGCATTAACCTAACTATTCCTGTTAAAAAAAAAAACATAATCAGGTTCCTCGCATCATGTTCTCATACACTTTATGCAGTTATTAGCACTCTGTGTCTGTACTGCTACATACTTAGGCAGTTAACTGGTTCATGCAGCTTTACATGAACACCCGAGCCTTACACTATGGCTGGTCCAAATAACTAAAGCAATTGTTACCATCTACCTCTCGTGTCTCCCCTTTTCCTCATAGTTTGTAAGCTTGCGAGCAGGGCCCTCATTCCTACTGGTATCTGTTTTGAACTGTGATTTCTGTTATGCTGTAATGTCTATTGTCTGTACAAGTCCCCTCTATAATTTGTAAAGCGCTGCGGAATATGTTGGCGCTATATAAAAAAAATTATTATTATTAATTATTATAATTACAAAAATTATAGTTTTAGAAAACTTTTACAGGCTCTGGACAAATTTCAGCAATCACTCTGTGTGTACATTGTCATTATTCCGCTGTATTCACAGTGTGAATCACATGATAGCAAGTATTTTAATTTTGCTTGAGGTCACATAAGAACTAGATTATCATCTGCTTTTATCAAAACTCTATTGAGAAAAGTGGATGAGAATCTAGTTTGAAAATTGCATATACAGTCATGGGCGAATGTGTTGGCACCCTTGAAATTGTTTCAGAAAATGAAGCATTTCTTCCAGAAAATTATTGAAATTACGTTTTGTTATAAAGGTGTTTATTTCCTTTGAGTGAATTTGAACAATGCAATTAAAGAGAAAAAGAGGTATATTGGACATCATTTCACACAAAACCCCACAAATGGGCCAGACAAAATTGTTGTCACCCTCAGCTTAATATTTTGGTTCCACACCCTTTGGAAAAAAATAACTGCAATCAATCACTTCCTATAAATATCAACAAGCTTCTTATACCTCTCAACTGGATGACTCTTTTTTTGCAATTTGCTTGAGGTCTCTCATATGTAAAGGGTGCCTTCTCCCAAAAGAAATTTTAAGAACTCTCCACCAGTGTTTAATGGGATTAAGATCAAAACTTATTGCTGGCCACTTCAAAACTCTCCAGTGCTTTGTTTCCATCAATTTCTGTGTGCTTATTGAAGTATGTTTGGGGCCATTGATCTGTTGGAAGACCCATGACCTAGGACACAAATCAAGCATTCTGACACTGGATAATGCATTTCGACTCAAAATCCATTGGAAGTCTTCAGATTTCATGATGCTTTGCATATAGTCAAGGCACCTAGTGCCAGATTCAGCAAAACAACCCTAAAACATATTTGAACCTCCACCATATTTGACTGTAGGTACTGTGTTATTTTCTTTGTAGGTCACATTCCGTTTTCGGTAAACAATAGAATGATGTCTATCTTGGTCTCACCTGCCTTCAAGATGCTTTCCCAGTAGGATTTGGCTTACTCATATACATTTTGCCGAACTATAGTTCTCCTGCCATAGTATTTCATTTCATTTAAATATTGACAGATAGTTTGTGCTGACTCTGATGCACCCTGAGCCTGCAGAACAGCTTGAGTTTTTTGGGAACTTGATTGGGGCTGCTTATCCTGTGTTACAACCTTTAATATTTTTGTCATCATTTTTTCTCTGCCATGTCCAGTGAGAAAAGTTACAGTGCATTGGTTATAATCTTCTTGATTATGTTGTTCAACGTTGACAAAGGAACATCAACATCTCTGAAAATGGACTTGTAACCCTGAGATTGTTGATATTTTTCAACATTTTTGGAGCTCAAGTCCTCAGGCAGTTCTCCTCTCTGCTTTGGATTTTCCATGCTTAGTGTGGCACACACAGACACACAATGCAAACTGAGTCAATTTTTCCCATTTTTATCTAGTTTCAGGTGTGGTTTTCATATTGCCCCTACCAACTACTTTCCACAAGTGAGTTTGAATGAGCATCACATGCTTGAAAGAAAATTGTTTAGCCACATTTTTTTGAAAGGTGTCATCAATTTTATCAGGCCCATTTTTGTGATTCTGTGCAAAATTATGTCCAATTTGCCTTTTTCTTTAAACTTTTATTTTTTGTGTTGTTTCAATGCACACAATGGAAATAAATATGTGTTAAACAAGTCACGTTTCATTGCAATAATTTTCTGTGAGAAATACTTCATTTTCTGGAACAATTTCAAGGTTGCAACACTTTTGGCCATGACTGTGTAATTATCAAAGTATCATAGGCATATACATATAATAAGTTAATGGAACATCAGAAGGTCAGCAAAATTGGAGAGGAGCTTGTGACCGCATCAGGGCTCACTACACATATAAAATGATCAACATTTCACCAATCAGAATGTGACAATTGTTACTGACACATTCTGTCACAGATTCTGTTGCACTTTATCCGCCATGTCATATGGGGCTTTTCAGAGATATGATCAATCTTCATCTTTCTTCATTAAACCATGACATGCCCAGTCATAATACATGTCAGTTATACACAGTTAAAGCCTTGCTTTGATTCACACCGTGAAATGAGTCACATATCTATATTAGTAAATCTTTTGTATCAAAAGTCCCAAAACATCTTATTGTATCCTGATCTTAATCCCTGCCTTTCCACGAAAATTGGAAACCTAAAATTAATGCTGACTATCAGCTGGCCCTATTGTGTGCTATACTGGTCCTTCATAGTGTTCATAAGTCTGCATTTACAGTGGGTATGGAAAGTATTCATACCCTTTTAAATTATTCACATTTTGTTTGATTGCAGCCATTTCGTAAATTCTAAAAAGTTCATTTTTTTTCTCATTAATATACACTCTGCACCCCATCTTGACTGAAAAAAAACAGAAATGTAATATTTTTGCAAATTTATTAAAAAGAAAAACTGAAATATCACATGGTCATAAGTATTCAGACACTTTGCTCAGTATTGAATAGAAGCACCCTCTTGAGCTAGTACAGCCATGAGTATTCTTGGCAATGATGCAACACGTTTTTCACACCTGGATTTAGGGATCCTCTGCCATTCTTCCTTGTAGATTCTCTCAGTTCCATCAGGTTGGATGGTGATCGTTGATGGACAGCCATTTTCAGGTCTCTCCAGAGACACTCAATTGAGTTTAGGTCAGGGCTCTGGCTGGGCCATTCAAGAATGGTTACAGAGTTTTTCTGAAGCCAGTCCTTTGTTATTTTAACTGTGTGCTTAGGGGCATTGTCTCGTGGGAAGGTAAACCTTCGGCCAAATCTGAGGTCCAGAGAACTCTGGGAGAGACTTTCTTCCAGGATATATCTGCACTTGGCCGCATTCATGTTTCCTTCAATAACAACCAGCCGTCCTGCCAAAAATGTCCTTCAATGACAACCAGCTGAAAAACATCCCCATAGCATGATGCTGCCTCCACCATGTTTCACTGTTGGGATTGTATTGGGCAGGTGATCAGTAGTGCCTGGTTTTCTCCACCCATACCGCATAGAATTATCACCAAAATAGTCTATCTTCATCTCATCAGACCAGAGAATCTTATTTCTCATGGTCTGGGAGTCCTTCATGTGTTTTTTCAAACTCTAAGCGGGATTTCATATGTCTTGCACTGCGGAGAGGCTACCGTCGGGCCACTCTGCCATAAAGGTTCAACTGGTGAAGGGCTGCAGTGGTAGTTGACTTTGTGGAACTTTCTCCTATCTCCCTACTGCATCTCTGGAACTCAACAACAGTGATATTGGGGTTCATCTTTACCCCTCTCACCACGACTCTTCTCCCACGATTGCACAGTTTGGCTGGACAGCCAGGTCCAGGAAGACTTCTGGTGGTCCCAAACTTCTTTCATTTTAGGATTATTGAGGCCACTGTGCTTTTATGAACCTTGAGTACCTTGAATTCTGTTGTAACCTTGGCCATATCTGTGCCTTGCCACAATTCTGTCTCTGAGCTCCTTGGCCAGTTCCTTTGACCTCATGATTCTCATTTGGTCGGACATGCGCTGTGAGCTGTGAAATCTTTTATAGACAGGTGTGTGCCTTTCCAAAACAAGTGCTAACAGTTTAATTAAACACAGCTGGACCCCAATGAAGGAGTAGAACCTTCTCAAGTGATGTCACAAGGAAATAGACAGCATGTGACTTAAATATGAGTGTCTGAGAAAAGGGTCTAAATACTTATGATCATGTGATATTTCAGTTTTTCTTTTTTATTAAATTTGCAAAAATGTCTACATTTCTGTCTTTTTTCAGTCAAGATAGGGTGCAGAGTGTTCATAAATGTGAAAAAGTGAACTTCCCAAATAGCTGCAATGAAACAAAGAATGAAAAATTTAAAAAGGTCTGAACACTTTTTGTACCCACTGTTTATATCCCTTATCCTGAGCCGCATCTTGGTATACAGTACAGACCAAGAGTTTGGACACACCTTCTCATATAAGGATTTTTCTGTATTTTCATGACTATGAAAATTGCACATTCAAGCTGAAGGCATCAAAACTATGAATTAACACATGTGGAATTATATACTTAAGAAAAAAAGTGTGAAACAACTGAAATTATGTCTTATATTCTAGGTTCCATAAAGTAGCCACCTTTTGCTTTGATGACTGCTTTGCACACTCTTGGCATTCTCTGGATGAGCTTCAAGAGGTAGTCACCGGAAATGGTTTTCACTTCACAGGTGTGCCCTGTCAGGTTTAATAAGTGGGATTTCTTGCCTTATAAATGGATTTGGGACCATCAGTTGTGTTGAGCAGAAGTCTGGTGGATACACAGCTGATAGTCCTACTGAATAGACTGTTAGAATTTGTATTATGGCGAGAAAAAAGCAGCTAAGTAAAGAAAATGAGTGGCCTTTATTACTTTAAGAAATGAAGGTCAGTCAGTCCAAAAAATTGGGAAAACTTTGAAAGTGTCCCCAAATGCAGTGGCAAAAACCATCAAGTGCTACAAAGAAACTGGCTCACATGAGGACCGCCCCAGGAAAGGAAGATAAAGAGTCACCTCTGCTTCTGAGGATAAGTTTATCTGAGTCACCAGCCTCAGAAATCGCAGGTTAACAGCAGCTCAGATTAGAGACCAGGTCAATGCCACACAGAGTTCTAGCAGCAGACACATCTCAACAACAACTCTTAAGAGGAGACTTTGAGCAGCAGGCCTTCAAGGTAAAATAGCTGCTATGAAACCACTGCTAAGGACAGGCAGCAAGCAGAAGAGACTTGTTTGGGCTAAAGAACACAAGGAATGGACATTAGACCAGTGGAAATATGTGCTTTGGTCTGATGAGTCCAAATTTGGGATGTTTGGTTCCAACCACCGTGTCTTTGTGCGACACAGCAAAGATGAACGGATGGACTCTACATGCATGGTTCCCACCATGAAGCATGGAGGAGGAGGTGTGATGGTGTGGCAGTGATTTGCTGGTTACACTGTTGGGGATTTATTCAAAATTGAAGGCATACTGAACCAGCATGGCTATCATAGCATCTTGCAGCGGCTTGCTATTCCATCCGGTTTGCGTTTAGTTGGACCATCATTTATTTTTCAACAGGACAATGACCCCAAACACACCTCCAGGCTGTGTAAGAGCTATTTGACCAAGAGGGAGAGTGATGGGGTGCTGTACCAGTTGACCTGGCCTTCACAGTCACCAGACCTGAACCCAATCTAGATGGTTTGGGGTGAACTGGACCGCAGAATGAAGGCAAAAGGGCCAACAAGTGCTAAGCATCTCTGGGAACTCCGTCAAGATTGTTGGAAGACCATTCCCGTTGACTGCCTTTTGAAGCTCATCAAGAGAATGGCAATGCATGAGACAGACTCTACAACCCACACAAGTGGCTTAGGTAGTGCAGCTCATCCAGGATGGCACATCAATGCAAGCTGTGGGAAGAAGGTTTGCTGTGTTTGTCAGTATAGTGCCCAGAGGCTGGAGGTGTTACCAGGATACAGGCCAGTACAACAGGAGACATGGAGGGGGCCGTAGGAGGGCAACAACCCAGCAGCAGGACCTCTACCTCAGCCTTTGTGCAAGAAGGAACAGGTGGAGAACTGCCAGAGCCCTGCAAAATGACCTCCAGCAGGCCACAAATGTGTCTGCCCAAACGGTTAGAAACCGACTCCATAAGGATGGTCTGGCTGCCCGACATCCACAGATGGGGGTTGTGCTCACAGCCCAACACCTTGCAGGACACTAGGCATTTGCCACAGAACATCAGGATTGGTAAATTCGCCACTGGCACCCTGTGCTCTACACAGATCAAAGCAGGTTCACACCGAGCACATGTGACAGACGTGACAGAGTCTGGAGATGTCGTGGAGAGTGATCTGCTTCCTGCAACATTATTCAGCATGACCGGTTTGGCAGCTATTCAGTAATGGTGTGGGGTGGCATTTCTTTGGAGTGCCGCACAGCCCTCCATATGCTCACCAGAGGTGGCCTGACTGCCATTAGGTACCAAGATGAGATTCTCAGACCCCTTGTGAGACCATATGCTGGTGCGGTTGTCCCTGGATTCCTCCTAATGCAGGACAATGCCAGACCTCATGTGGCTGGAGTGTGTCAACAGTTCCTGCAAGATGAAGGCATTGAAGCTATGGACTGTCCCGCTTGTTCCCCAGACCTGAATCCGATTGAACACATTTGGGACATCATGTCTCACACCATCCACCAATGTCACATTGCACCACAGACTGTCCAGGAGTTGACAGCTTCCTATGCTATTACTATCAGCTCACAGTTGTATACACAGTTGTATACTTAGCCTTTACTGGCTTTTAAAATGGGGGACCCCAAAAAATGATGTAGGGTTCCCCTATAATTGACCCCTTAAAGACAGAGGTATTTTTGCTTTGGCATTTTTGTCTTTTGCTCCTCTTCTTCCCTAGCCAAAACTTTTTTTATTTTTTTGTCAAAATGGCCATGTCAGCTGTATATATCAGCTGTCATGTGCCTGGATAGGTGGAGTCCGACATCGCAGTACTATTACGCCTGATGTTGGAAAGGGGTTAATAACAAGCAAAGGCTATGAACACAGCTGTGGGCTGATATTAATAGCCTAGGAAGGGGCCATGGATACTGGCCCCCCAGGATAAAAACATCAGCTTTCAGCTGCCCTAGAAAAGGTGCATCTATTAAATGTGCCAATTCTGGCACTTATCCTCGCTTTTCCCACTTGACCTGTAGCAGTGACAAGTGGGGTGATAGTTGGGGGGCTGATGTCATCTTTGTATTGCCAGGTGACATCAAGCCCCAAGGTTAGTAATGGAGATGCATCAATAAGATGCCCCCATTACTAACCCCATAGTCATATTGTATAAAAACTCACACACCCAGAAAAAAGTCCTTTAATTGAAAGAATGGCATAGACTTTTTAAATAAATCTTATTTAAACCATGCTTAAAAACAAACCCATTCCACATACACCATCGCATCATGAGAATTTCTCACTGTGATCTGTAGTGAAGTCACTGAGCTTGAACCGCGGTGACCTCATCACTGACTTTTTCCCATGGTGCTTAGGTCACCGCACTTCAGCCCGGCTAGGAACACAGCCTTAGTGACTGGAGTTAACCTCAATGATGTCACCGTTTGTCCCAAAACCTGTGCTCACAGTAGCTCATTCACTAGTGGTTCTCAGCCTGGACGTTCGCATCTTGGCCCCATACAGATTGAAAACTATTCATCCCCAAACATGAATTATGTCGTAATACAGCATGATGAAGAAGAGGAAGTGAGAGATATGGTTGTTTTTTATTTTTATTTTCTTACAGAAGATGAGGGATTCAGGGGAATTAGTCGTTAGGTGAATATAACTGTGTTTGTTAATTTTAAATAAAAATGGAAAACTTTTATTTCTAATAAAAAACTTTATTCTGGGTGAGTCTTTATTTACCATACAGTGGGGGGAAAAGCATTTAGTCAGCCATCAACTGTGCAAGTTGTCCCACTTAAAAAGATTAGAGAGTCCTGTAATTGACCTCATAGGTAGACCACAAATATGAAAGTCAAAATGAGAAAGCAAATCCAGAAAATCACCTTGTCTGTATTGGCAAGGTTTATTTTGCAAATTATGGTGGAAAATAAGTATTTGGTCATTAACAAAAGTTCATCACAATTTTTTTATGTATCCTTTGTTGTCTATGACAGAGGTCAAACGTTTTCTGTAAAGGCCCCGTCTCACATAGCGAGATCGCTAGCGAGATCGCTGCTGAGTCACAAGTTTTGTGACGCAACAGCGACCTCCATAGCGATCTCGCTATGTGTGACACGTACCAGCGATCAGGCCCCTGCTGTGAGATCGCTGGTCGTGTCGGAATGGCCTGGACCTTTTTTTGGTCGTTGAGGCCCCGCTGACATCGCTGAATCGGTGTGTGTGACACCGATCCAGCGATGTCTTCACTGGTAACCAGGGTAAACATCGGGTTACTAAGCGCAGGGCCGCGCTTAGTAACCCGATGTTTACCCTGGTTACCAGCGTAAATGTAAAAAAAACAAACAATACATACTCGCCTTCTGATGTCCGTCAGGTCCCTTGCCGTCTGCTTCCTGCTCTCACTGACTGCCGGCCGTACAGTGAGAAGTGAGAGCACAGGAGTGACGTCACCGCTGCGCTCTGCTCTCACTGTACGGCCGGATCTCAGTCAGAGCAGGAAGCAGACGGCAAGGGACCTGGACACCGAAAGGCGAGTATGTACTGTTTGTTTTTTTTGGTAACCAGGGTAAACATCGGGTTACTAAGCGCGGCCCTGCGCTTAGTAACCCGATGTTTACCCTGGTTACCCGGGTGCTGCAGGGGGACTTCGGCATCGTTGAAGACAGTTTCAACGATGCCGAAGTCGTTCCCCTGATCGTTGGTCGCTGGAGAGAGCTGTCTGTGTGACAGCTCCCCAGCGACCACACAGCGACTTACCAACGATCACGGCCAGGTCGTATCGCTGGTCGTGATCGTTGGTAAATCGCTTAGTGAGACGGGGCCTTAAGTCTTCACAAGGTTGGCACAGACTATTGGTGGTATGTTGGCCCATTCCTCCATGCAGATCTCCTCTAGAGCAGTGATGTTTTGGGCCTGTTGCTGGGCAACACAGACTTTCAACTCCCTCCAAAGGTTTTCTATGGGGTGAGATCTGGAGACAGGCTAGGCCACTCCAAGACCTTCATAGGCTTCTTACGAAGCCACTCCTTCATTGCATTGGTGGTGTGCTTGGGATTATTATCATGCTGAAAGATCCATCCATGTTTCATCTTCAATGCCCTTGCTGATGGATAGAAGTTTGCACTCAAAATCTGACATTAGACATAATATTCCGTCCATGTGACCTGGGCCTATTTGACCATGGATGGAATATATACGTCTGAGCGATCGTCCTCACTCACTGGGGGTGCATGGGTGATCGCCGCTGGGTGTCAGCTGATTCTGACAGCTGACACCTGGCAGCTAGAAGCAGTCTCAGACTGTTCCCAGGACTTTAACCCCCCCCCCAAATATTGCAATCGAACACATTCGCAGCATTCCGGAAGATGGCACAGGGCTGACAGCCCTTCTGCCTTCGGATCAGAGACCCTGCAGCATGACGATATCCGGGTCACCAGAGCAAAGAAACTTGTTGGTCACGTGCAGTGCATGATCAGCAAGTCTCCAAATCAGTGCAGCGCTGGCAGCTTCCATAGCATGCAGATGCTTGCTATAGAAGCGATCAGCCTGCAAAAAATGATTGTCCCATAGTAGGACAAAGTAAAAAAGTTAGAAAACATTTTAAACCATTGTAAATATATATATATATATATATATATATATATATATATATACATAAAAAATCAATATGTATTCTTTCACTAAATAAATATTTGATTGAAAAAAAAAATCTAAACAATAAAAGTGCACATATTTGGTATTGCCGCGTCCACAACGACCCGACCTATAAAACTGTCCCTCTAGTTAACCCCTTTATTGAACACCATAAAAAATAAAAATAAAAACATGGAAAATAACAATGCTTTATCATCATACCGCTGAACAAAAAGTGGAACAACACTTGATCAAATAGATGGATATAAATCAGCATGGTACCACTGAAAACGTCATCTTGTCCCACAAAAAACAAGTCACCATACAGCTCCATCAGCAGAAAAATAAAAAAGTTATAGCTCTCAGAATAAAGTGATGCAAAAATAATTATTTTTTCTATAAAATAGTTTTATTGTATAAAAGTGCCAAAACATAAAAAAGATAAAAATGAGGTATCGCTGTAATTGTACTGACCCAAAGTATATAACTGCTTTATCAATTCTACTACACACAAAACGATATAAACGCTCCCCCCCAAAAGAAATTCATGAACTGCTGGTTTTTGTTCATTCTGCCTCCTAAAAATCGGAATACAGTAGAAAGCGGTAAAAAAATGTGCCAACTCGTCCCACAAAAAACAAGTCCTCACATAACTCTGAGGGCCAAAATATGGGAAAAATGTGGTGATGCAAAAACTATTTTTTGCAACAAAATGTGTCTTTTAGATGTTGGTGTCCTTGTGTGTATGCGTGTGCTGCATCAGTACCAAATGGACGGGTGCCAGGGGAAATGCATTACAGTAAGCGCAGTTCACCGATGCCGGGTGCTGAACACAGCTCTCATCATTCTCCCCTGCTCTGCCGATGATCGGAGCAAGCAGGGGAGAATGATGAAAGTTACATTTGAGTGATAAAAGAGCAGGCGGCTCATGGGACTATTACTCTCATCAGCCTATCCCTGCTGCTGCTAATAACAGTGAGAGCAGGAGTGGCTTATTGGGGTATTCATCAGCTGCCGCCTTCGCTATAAATAGAAAAATAAATAAATGAAAAAAATGGCATTGATTCCCCTGTATTATCTATAACCAGCCAGGCAAAACTCACAGTTTCAGCAAGGCTAGTTATGAAAAATAGAGGGGTCCCCACGCTGTTTTTTTTAAAAAAATATTTAAATAAATAATTTAAAAAAATGGCGTGGGGTTCCCCCATTTTTGACAAACAGCCTTGCTAAAGCTCACAGCTGGGCGCCAGTATTCTCAGGCTGGTAAGGATCCGTGGATATTGACCCCCTCAGCCTAAAAATAGCAGCACACAACTGTCCAGAAAAGGACTCTAACCACTTGCCCTGTAGTGGTGGCAAGTGGGGTTCATATTTGTGGGGTTGATGTCACTCTTGTATTGTCAGGTGACATCAATCCCAAGGTTTAGTAATGGAGAGGTGTCTATAACACACTGACATGTGCACAGGCCCTTTCACATGAATAGGCAAATAGCACTCTGTTCCTTGTGAGTCTCTCCGTATGGCTAAGTAGTACAGTACAGCAACATATGGGTAATTGCCACATTCAGTAGAAATTGTAGGACACATTTTGGTGCCATTTTTTCCCACTTTTTGTGTGAAAATGTAAAATCTTTGGTTAAATCAAAATTTTGGTGGCGAAATGTAGTTATTTTGTCTTCACTTTCCAATGGTATAAAATTCTGTGACACACCCATGGTGTCAAAATGATCACTACATCCCTAGATGAATTCATTGAGAGGTGTTGTTGGTAAAATGGGGTCACTTATGGGAGGTTCTGCTGTTCTGGCACCTCATGGGCTCTCCCAGTGGGTTATGGCACCTGCAAACCATAACAGTAAAATCTCGCATTATTTGCCTTCTGAGCTTGCCTGAAAGACATTTCCCGATTACATGTTGGGTATTTGCACACTCAGGAAAAAATGGACCTCAGTTTGTTGTAAAAAAATGTCCTATTAGCCCTTAGAAAAATTAAAAACTTGGGGCTAAAACAACATTTTAGTGGGAGAAATGTAGCTTACAGGATGGGCCATGTATATGGATACACTTAAATAAAATGGGAATGGTTCCTGTTTGTGGCACATTAGTATATGGGAGGAGCAAAACCTTTCAAGATGGGTAGTGACCATGGCGGCCATTTTGAAGCTGGCCATTTTGGATCCAACTTTATTTTTTCCAATGGGAAGAGGGTCATGTGACACATCAAACTTATTGAGAATTTCTCAAGAAAAACAATGGTGTGCTTGGTTTTAACATAACTTTATTCTTTTATGAGTTATTTACAAGTTTCTCTTTGTTTACAGCCACTGACATATTGCAGAGGTTAACACATGAGGAGCAGATAGAATTTGTGTTGATGTCGTCTGGTGAGTGCAGTACCCGGGTCATTGCAGCAGATTTCAATGCAAGACACCCTACGCAAGAAAACTGTCACCATTCCCATGTTATTTAGGTGTATCCACATGAATGGCCCACCCAAAAAAGTTTGCCTCATCACTGAACATAATGTTCTGTGTAAACTGAGGGTCCTGTTCAAATTTTTGTTTTGCCCATTCTGGAAATTCAGCGCACCGGTCTGTCTTAAGTCGAACATCTCTTTGGCAGATATTAGCTACTTACAAATGACACCCTTACAAAATCCAGCTGCTGCAGCATCTCAACGAGGATGACCCAAATCGGCGCGCTGAATTTGCAGAATGGACATTTTCACTGTCCTCCAGACGTTTTGTAGGGTCTGTTGGAAAAATGCTTGGATTTCCCATTGACTCCCAATATACTCATTACTCGAAACGAGCATTCACGCATTAGAAATTGCTCAGTTTGAGTAACCAGCTTCCGAGCATCTTAGTGCTTGCTCATGTATATTAATATTATAATTTTCATTATAAAATCTTCAGTTTTACTTAAATTAGTTGCTTCAAAAATAAATATACTCTACATTACAAACTACTATATTTAGTTATTTGTATGACTTCCACAAATTATTAAGTACAGCAGCAAGTCTTCTAGGCATGAAATGAACAAGTTGGTGTTAGGGTTGGCTGTACGCACCAAATATATTTATTAAGGAGATAGGTGCGTTTGCAACCCGGGATCCACCGTGCAGGAAAGAACCTGCTGCTAAGTAAGGCGGTGAAGTAAATTATAATAAATGAACTCTGTTACTTCACAGAGCCCGTAGTAAAGAGAACGCTGTACCCTGTTTAGCTCACAGGGAACACAGCTACTGAGTAGAGCCGACAGTGGTCATGCAGTCCAAACCAAACACGCTGCTCCTCTCCGGTGGAGCCGGAATACTAATGGCTATTAGCCAGCACTGAATTCACTCATGAGAAACTCCTCGCCGGAGGTGCCAGCATTCTAGGGGCTTATTTCAGCTGGGTCCCTGACCACACACACGACCACACTGGCGCTGAGCTCATACATATTTGATACTAGCGCATGGCCATGTGGTCATGAGAACCCTTTATAGTCGCAACACCTACAGGACCTTCCAAAAAGGACCAATGGAAATTGCTGCAGTACCTGAACATGTGACCCTAGACCTCCACTGAGAGATCTTGCCCTGGGCATGCTCAGTGTGTGCAAAGCAGGACTTAGTCCCAGAAAAGCCTGCTCACCGCAGAACAGTGCAGGGTACAATAGTAAAGCCTGGAGAGGCAGCAGTACCCCTTTGCACAGTATCAGATTCAGTGAGACGCTGGGACCGACGTCTCCGCTGAGCAGGCTCCACTGCGGCCGATGCAGAATGGGAGACCGCAGCAGACATGGCTCGAGATTCCCCCAGTGCAGCGGCGGGAACTCGACTCCTAACATTTCCCCCCTCCTAGGGCCCCCCCCCTCCTTGAGCCTCACTACGCTCAAAAGCTGCAATGAGCAGCGGAGCCCGAATGTGCTCCACAGGTTCCCAGGTTCTATCTTCTGGACCATGTCCCTTCCTGTCCACCAGATAAAACTTCTTGCCACGTACCACCTTGCACCCCACGATAGCATTCACCTCAAACTCATCCGTGGATGAACCCGATGTCCCAGCAGATGACTCAGAAAACCGGGACATATGAACGGGCTTTAAGAGGGAAACGTGAAAAGTGTCGGTGATACCAAGGCACGGAGGAATAGCCAAACGGTAGACCACAGGGTTGACCTGTTCCAGAACCTTAAACAGGCCAATGTAGCGAGGCACAAACTTAGTGGACTCAACTCGCAGCCTGATGTTACGGGCGGAGAGCCACACTAAGTCGCCAGGAGCAAAGGTCGGAGCGGGGCGCCAGTGTGTATCAGCAGAAACCCTCATTCTCTCCTTGGAGGCCCGGATGGCATCCTGTGTGCGGTCCCAAATGTCACGTGCCTCCACCGCCCAGTCTGCCACCCTAGAATCGATGGAAGACACGGGCATGGGCACAGGGACACGCGGATGCTGGCCGTAATTAAGGAGAAAAGGAGTCTGCCCAGTGGAATCAGCTACGGTGTTGTTCAAGGCAAATTCCGCCCAAGGTAGCAAAGATGCCCAGTCATCCTGCCTAGCAGAGACAAAATGCCGCAAGTATATCACCAGAGTCTGGTTGATCCTCTCTACCAACCCATTCGTCTTGGGATGGTGTGCAGAGGAGAGATTCAACTCTATGCTGAGTAAATGACAGAGCTCTCTCCAAAACCGAGATGCGAACTGGGGACCCCGGTCGCTGCCAATTTTATCAGGCATTCCATGTAAATGGAAAATATGTTCTATGAACAACGCCGCCAAGGCCCATGCAGAAGGTAACTGTGGAAGCGGCACCAAGTGCACCATTTTAGAGAAATGATCGGTGACAACCCAGATAACGGTGCAGCTACGAGACTTGGGTAAGCCCACCACGAAGTCCATCCCGACCATTTCCCAGGGCCTGTCTGCCACTGGTAGGGGGTAAAGCAACCCAGCAGGCCGTTGCCGAGGAGACCGATTCTGGGCGCAGGAAACGCACGCCCGAATATAGTCCCCGACATCACGGGCCAAATGCGGCCACCAGTACGTTCTCGCCAAAAGCTCAGTTGTCCTTTTGGTCCCAAAATGCCCACCCACTCTGGACGAGTGAGCCCAAGCGAGAACCTCCGGTCGCAAATTCGCTGGCACGAAAGTTATGCCCGGGGCACAGACTCTAGCGAAACCGGAGCTACAGTTCTCAGGCTCTCAGAAGGGACAATAAGCCGAGGCTCCTCCTCCTCAGATGACACCACGGAGTGGGAGAGAGCATCGGCGCAAATGTTCTTATCCCCGGAGAGAAAATGAAGAGTAAAATGAAACCGGGAGAAGAACAGGGACCATCTAGCCTGGCAAAAATTCAGCCGCTGGGCCATCTGTAGATATACCAAGTTCTTGTGATCAGTGAAAACCTGGAAGGGAAAGCGAGCTCCCTCCAAGAGGTGTCTCCACTCTGAGAAAGCTAACTTCATGGCTAGCAACTCCCATCCCCGATGGAATAATTCCTCTCCACCAGAGTGAAGGTCTTGGAGAAGAAGAAGCAAGGATGCTTCCGACCTTGAGCATCCTGATGGAAAAGGACTGCTCCAGCACCAACGGATGAGGCATCCACATCCATGATAAATGGCTTATCTACATCGGGGCGATGTAGAATGGGAGCGCTAGCGAAGTGTGACTTAACTGAGAGGAAGGCCTTGGAGACATCCTCTGACCACAACTTGGGATTTGCTCCCTTCTTGGTGAGGGCAACCAAGGGAGCTACCAAAGTTGAGAAGTGTGGGATGAACTGACGATAGTAATTAATGAACCCCATAAAGCGCTGAACCGCTTTAAGTGAATGGGGTTCCTGCCAGTCCATCACAGCCTGTAGCTTGGCAGGATCCATAGCCAAACCCTGGGCAGAGATGAGATAACCAAGGAAAGGCAAGGACTCCTGCTTAAACACACACTTCTCCAACTTGGCGTAGAGGGAATTTGCCCGTAAGAGGTTGAAGACTTTGCGAACATCTCTACGATGGGAGTCAATATCTGGAGAGTGGATGAGAATATCATCCAGATAGACTACAACCGAGGTGGTGAGCATATCCCGGAAGATGTCGTTCACAAAGTCTTGGAAAACGGCTGGGGCATTACAGAGCCCGTCTTCCATTCGTCCCCCTCACGGATGCGAATCAGTTTGTAAGCACCCCGGAGATCTAATTTTGTAAATACCCTTGCTCCCCGTAGCCTATCGAAAAGCTCAGATATCAGGGGTAATGGGTACTTGTTCTTAACGGTGATGGCGTTAGGACCCCTGTAGTCTATGCATGGACATAAGTCTCCACTCTTCTGCATGAAGAAGAACCCAGCCCCTGCAGGTGACACTGACTTCCTAATGAATCCTCTTGCCAGATTCTCTTGGATGTACTGAGACATTGCCTCTGTCTCCGGGAGAGATAACGGATAGACTCGACCCCGGGGAGGCTCAGCACCAGGCAAGAGGTCAATAGGACAGTCATAGGGGCAGTGAGGCGGAAGGGTCTCCGCAGCCCTTTTGGAGAACACATCCGCATAGGGCCAATAGTGTTTGGGGAGAGAGGAAAGATCTGCGGGTACCTCTGTTGTAGCAACCTGAACGCACTCCCTCTGACATCTACCCTCACAGGATTTACTCCATCCCAAAATTCTCCCTGACGACCACTCTATATGAGGAGAATGATAGCGTAGCTATGGTATCCCCAACAGGACCTCATCAATTCCCTCAGGAATGACTAATAGAGAGATAATCTCCTGATGTGATGGAGACACAGATAGAGTGAAAGGAATGGTTTGGTGGGTAATCTGTGAGGGTAGTGTCGACCCATTTACCACTCGAACGGTTACAGGTTTGGCGAGCATCACCAGGGGTATTGCGTGACGCTGGGCAAAAGCGGATGACATAAAATTACCCTCCGCCCCAGAGTCCACGCATACCTCTACCATAAGAGTGGATGGGCCTATGGTAATTGTCCCCTTGAAGGACAACTTAGAGGCAAACATCACGGTGTCTAGTGTACCTCCTCCAATTGCCACTAGACGCTGACATTTCCCCGACCGCTGAGGACGCTAGGAGGCAAGATGTCCTACTGCCGGCAAACATGACAGACCTTAAGTGCACGAGCGGACTGGGACTTGGATCCCTCTCGTGTCACCTCTATGGCCTCATGTGACTCGGACGCCTGGACTGGAGATTCCAAAGGTCTGGCGAAGGTGGGAGCCAGCCAAAACCTCTGCCTACACTGGGCTCGCTCCAACCTTCGCTCGTGAAAACGAAGGTCTATGCGAGTTGATAAAGCTATGAGCTCCTCCAGTGTGGTGGGAATCTCCCTAGTGGCCAAAGCGTCCTTCACATGGTCAGCCAGCCCCCTCCAAAATACAGGAATGAGGGTTTTATCTGACTATTCCAACTCAGATGCTAATGTCCGGAAGTGGATGGCAAAATGGCTGACCATGGTTGAACTCTGAGTCAAAGCCAGCAGTTGGAGCGCTGTATCATGAGTGACTTGAGGTCCCACAAAGACCTGTTTCAGAGTGTCCAGAAACTGAGGAACACTCCGCACCACATGATCATTGCGCTCCCACAGCGGTGTAGCCCACTCCAAAGCTCTGTCCGACAGGAGAGAGATTATAAATCCCACCTTTGCCCGCTCTGTGGGAAAACGTGCAGCCAGGAGCTCGAGGTGTATGCCACACTGGCTCACGAAACCCCTACAGGACTTACTGTCCCCAGAGTATTTCTCAGGCAATGGGAGGTGAGATAGTCGGAACAGAGGTGGCAGTGGGTAAAGCTGCTGCAGCCACGCTAGCAGCCTGAACAGCTATTGCAGTAACATCCACCGCCGAGGTTGCACGCTCAAGAGATGCCAACCGGCCCTCCAGCAGCTGGATGTACCCCTGCAATCGCTGTTCATCCGCCATTACTTAGCCAGATCCTGGCGATAATTATACTTTTAGGGTTGGCGGAACGCACCAAATATATTTATTAATGAGATAGGTGCGTTTGCAACCCGGGATCCACCGTGCAGGAAAGAACCTGCTGCTAAGTAAGGCGGTGAAGTAAATTAGAATAAATGAACTCTGTTACTTCACAGAGCCTGTAGTAAAGAGAACGCTGTGCCCTGTTTAGCTCACAGGGAACACAGCTACTGAGTAGAGCCGACAGTGGTCATGCAGTCCCAACCAAACATGCTGTTCCTCTCCGGTGGAGCCGGAATTCTAATGGCTATTAGCCAGCCCTGAATTCACTCATGAGAAACTCCTCGCCGGAGGTGCCAGCATTCTAGGGGCTTATTTCATCCGGGTCCCTGACCACACATGACCACACTGGCGCTGAGCTCGTACATATTTGATACTAGCGCATGGCCATGCGGTCATGAGAACCCTTTATAGTCGCAGCACCTACAGGACCTTCCAAGAAGGACCAATGGAAATTGCTTCAGTACCTGAGCATGTGACCCTAGACCTCCACTGAGAGATCTTGCCCTGGGCATGCTCAGTGTGTGCAAAGCAGGACTTAGTCCTAGCACCTACAGGACCTTCCAAGATGGACCAATGGAAGTTGCTGCAGTACCTGAGCATGTGACCCTAGATCTCCACTGAGAGATCTTTCCCTGGGCATGCTCAGTGTGTGCAAAGCAGGACTTAGTCCCAGAAAAGCCTGCTCACCGCAGAACAGTGCAGGGTACAATAGTAAAGCCTGGAGAGGCAGCAGTAACCCTTTGCACAGTATCAGATTCAGTGTGATGTTGGGACCGACGTCTCCGCTGAGCAGACGCCAATGCAGAATGGGAGACCGCAGCAGACATGGCTCAAGATTCCCCCAGTGCAGCGGCGGGAACTCGACTCCTAACAGTTGGCAACATGTTGTAACATTTATCTTTTTCCATTCTCCCAGAAAGATCTTTTTAGAGCCTGCATACTGGATGGAGACTGATGCTCAAATTGTCTCTTCATAATTAACCATAGATTTTTTGGTTGAGTTCAGATCAGAAGACATACTCTTCCAATGATTGGAAAACTGCACATCTACGAAGGGAAAGAAGTGATAGAATTATCTTCTCTTTTAATATAGAGCATGAAATCTGTGAATTTATTATGCCATAAATGAAATGTAGCTTCTCCACACTAGGCTCACTCATGCAGCCCAACATAAGGGTACGGCCACTGCCATATTTCACTATATGCAAATTGCCTCTTCAGAGAAAAAGAGGACTTAAACGCTATAGCGCCACCTGTTGGAAGTAGCAATCCTACAAGTCACAATCAACCCTTTAACAAGTCGTGCAATATGACTTAGGATAAAAGCCAAATCATTATCTCAATTCGCAGACACGGTGTTTCAGGCTGTGGGCCCTCGTCAGTGCGAAGCATGAGAACTAATTTGGCTAGATGAGAGGCTCTGGACTGGGGTAACGTTTCTCCTTATGGAGAGTGACATACCAGCTCTGGCTTGTCAAGGTAAGGATATTTCACTATAAGCATTTTACACTATAAAAAAATCCATTTAGAAAAATGTTTGGTGCCTATAGTGAAACATGTTTATAGCAATGTCCTTTTGTGGGGTTGCATGAATGCTGCTGGTGTCACGGAGCTACATTTAATTAATGGCTTCATGAATTCACAGATGTACTGCTCTATACTGAAAGATAAGATGCTACCATCACTCCATGCCATTGCTAAATGAGCAGTTTTTCAAAACATGGTGGTAGTGTCTTATGTGGGGCAGCATGTGGGGGTGAAATTGATCAGATCACAAGTATGTATTTTGATTTGAACCCAATTTAAATACCTATTGACAATCCTGAAGAGACAAATTGACCATCACTCTCCATTCAGCATCCATGCTCCAAACGAAGTTATTCTTGAAGAAATTAATACAGATAAATATAACAATATGTCGCCAACTTGTTCATACCATGTATAGAGGACTTGAAGCTGTCCTTAAAAATCATGGAGGTTATACAAAATGCTACATGTAGTACTTTTGGGGTGACATGTATTAATTTTTGTATTAGGTAATTTAAGCAAAACTTAAAATTCTGAAATGAAAGTTATATTATTAACCTTACTTTCATGCTATGAATTAAAAAATGTTCTATGAAACTCAGTTTTATCCAAATTTAGAAATTTGTCTTGTGTTTAGTGAGATATTGCTTAAAATTATACTTTTAAAAATGGGTCTTCTCATTTATGCTGAGCACTAGCACCATCACATCATGAGACAATGCACTCATGACTTTAAATTATGTAATAGAAAATATTGGACTCCAACAGTTATAGTGACTACTTGCTAACTGAGTGATATTAATTAGAGCTATTGCCTTAAATAACCTTCGAAAATTATTTCCATGTACAACAGTTGAATGGAATATGAGAATAGGATTATCAAACCTAATGGGTAATTTAAGAGTTTTAATTGGAATTGGCACTCTTAACTTTAATGCATTCATCTTTAATTCTATCAAGATTAAAGGGATTACAGTTCAAAGGCACAATATCAATATACCTCAATATGTTTTGTTTTTTTTTTTTGCCTTTTATTTCTTGTTTAATGTTTGGATGTTTTGTGCATGCATTGTTCATAAATAAGTATATTAATGGATGAATGTATCCTTAGTTTAGCAAGATAATTATAACTAGAGTATTTGTTTAAAAAAATGTTATTTACATTAGTCATTTGAACATTTCAATGTGCGCACACACACACATACACACACAAAATGTATATAGGGCTAAGCAGGCACCATGACGAAATGCAAAAGTAACACACAGGAAAGGGCATATATAGAAATCTTACATAGATGGAAAAGAAAAAAAGAATATACACCCATCTCAATCCTGGAACATATAAATAATTACATTTTATTTAAGCCACCAACAAAAGGATAGTTAAAATCATTTAACATAGCCTAAAAAGTGAAAAATGCCCTAATTAGCATAAAATAATGCTAAAAGTGGGAAATCCTTCTTGAGTAAAAATATAAACTAGTAACATAAATGAATAAAGAAAAAAAAACAAACTTTCGGGATATTTGACATTAGCAACAAACACAACAGATGTCACAAAAAATTACCAAAACACAAAAAATGTGCATACATAAGACTGTAAAGGTCAGATAATGATAACATCAAAAGTTAATCATACTGTACATATATATAAAACTTATAATCTAGATGATACAAAGAAATCACAAGAAGGGAAAAGGAACCACACCCATATCACTGGTTTAACCAGCTTCCTTGTAGGTTACCTCCGCTTTGCACACAATAACCACACGCATGTAACATATGTAGCATTTTGGCACTTTAGATATACCTTTAAGTGTTCTAAGTGTGGAAAGGAAATGTGAAAGCTGCTTTTCTGTTGGTGGAGCTTGATGGATTGATTTGGTCACATGGTTCTCCACCTGCAGATATTTTATGGATAGGAGTGTTGTTCAGTTTGTTGGGAAAACTGTGTAACAAGATGCCATGAGACCTTTGGGCAACTCGTGCAGGATGTGCCATTAATGAGAAGAGATTGCCATCTGCTGGCAAGCCAAAGTAAAGCATAACCAAAGTGCGCTGGAAGATTTGCAGGGGGAATGACCTTGTTTGCTGGACTTGATCAGGTGACCCACAGGAAGGAGTTCCCTGATATAAAAGCCCTGTGTGCCCAACCACAAGGGAATTTGGTGCCGGGGAAGAGAATGGGCAAGACATGTACCACTTATGCTGCTCAGAGTCAGGCGCCCTTCGCTGGTGAAGCCTTTGAGGCCCGACTAAGCATGTCAAGAGCTGAAGCCCGGTCCTCGAGCCTGAAAGACTTTCGTCGATGGTCAAGCCGGGAAGAGCCATGCAGAGACCGCGACAGGAGAGGTACGCCCGCGATTGAGGAGGAACAGTGCAAGTGAACAGGACCTTCACTCCCAGCTATCACCTATGGTACCAGGGTTGGCTGGGATTAGGAGTACAGGTTGGGAGGGGGCCGGTTGGTGCGTGGGAGGCTCAATGAGCTTTGATAGACTATGTCAGAAAGAGGCTTGCTGCCATAGCGGGAAAACTCTGTGACCCCCATTAGAACCAAGCTTTAAGTGAGAACTGACATGGTGGCTGACAAGACTGAGTTTGCCACCTTTGTGAAAAGGACACTAAAATTAAGTAGTGAAAGAGTTTCTTGTTTATTCTAAACCTGTTTTTATTCCTTCTACTGTTAAATTGCATAGCTACTAACACTAATTGTTTAGAAGTTACTGTTGTATATAAATAGCATTATATCAACCCCTCATGTTTCCCCCTCATGTTTCCCCCTCATGCTCACTGCATCCAGATACCTGCATTACAACTGCACTATCAAGAAAAAGTGGCTAACTTCTCTTTACCTCAGAATCTTTCAATAAG
The DNA here is from genome assembly GCF_051348905.1 of Ranitomeya variabilis. Taxonomy (NCBI): domain Eukaryota; kingdom Metazoa; phylum Chordata; class Amphibia; order Anura; family Dendrobatidae; genus Ranitomeya; species Ranitomeya variabilis. Next base: position 176,852,097 of record NC_135237.1, read on the forward strand.
CTCATTCTGACAGTCTTGATAGGGAAGTGTGCATCTATTTTTTGGCTGTCTATTTCTGACCTTAATTCAGGTGATATAGAACTACACACTAGATTAAAATTAAATGTGCAGAGAAACACAAAGCCTTTTAAAGAAATACACAAATGCAAAAAAAATGCTTTTTAGCCCAAATTACAAGCATTTAAGTAAGAAAAAAATGATCCCAAGGTTGTTTAACTACTTAAAAAATAAAATTTATGTCAAAACCTATTTCTCCACCTTTTGCTACACTAATGGAGTGAAACTGCAATTTTTTGTTACTTTTTTAAAAAGTTGCAAATTGTAAATCTAGCTCAGAGTTCATAGCTAGCCAACCTCTCCAACCTTGGCCCCATCTTTGCCAAAGTGGTGTAAAATAGTAAAAATTTGCAAACGTTTGTGAAAAAACTGTGTACCAAAATGTGAAAACTTGAAAGGAACCTGTCAGCAGGATTGTGTCATGTCGGACGCTGTTCAGACCAGGTCGCCCGACAGACAGCGGTAATTCCGCTTTTGTCCACTATGCGCTCATTGGCATCGGCTAGATTTTATCTAGCTGGTCCGAGGTTAATTTACCTGGTGCTCGGATTGGAAGCTGGGCAAAGCCCACTGCCTTTAAATAGTTCTCCTGAACATTGGGCGTCGCCGATTATAGCTTCTGTCTTGTGCGTGGTTATCTCGGTCTGGAGTGGTGAGCTAAGTAGTTGGAGTATCGTTGCTGGTGGTGTATTTCCCTTTGTCTTATTTTCTCCTTCCCATATTTGTATTTGTTTTGCCCTCTGCATTTATAGTGTATTCCTGAGTGACTGCGGCATGGTGCTTATTTTTCCGTTATCCTTGTCTGTGCTAACTGTGGGTATTGGAGTGTGGTCTCTTCACTGGTGGGGGGGGTGGTGGTTTCAGCCTAGGGTTGAAAAAGGAGATAGGGCGAGGGTGGAGGCCCAGACATGCACACCATCAGTGTAAACTCTGGGAGAGGGACAGTCAGGGTTTCCCTAGTCTGAGGGAAATCGCAGGGGCCCAGGTTATTAGCTCTTTCCTACCTAGGTCTCCTGTGACATTATAATCGGCCAACATTATTTCCATGGATCCCATGATTTCCATAACCCACCAGTTGGAGGCGCTGTCCCTACAGGTCACTGAGTTGAGGGGGGCAGTATCTTATGTGCAAGCCGGAGTTACAGGTAAAGTTGCTAAGCCTAAGTTTCCTTTGCCTCAAAAGTTTGCTGGGGAACGCAGTAAATTTGTTTCTTTTCGTGAAGCTTGCAAACTGTATTTCCGTATGCGCCCGATCTCCTCCGGTAATTAGGCTCAGCGTGTGGGCCTGGTGTTGTCAGTATTAAGCGGGGATCCCCAAGCATGGACGTTTTCTTTGCCGTCTGATTCTGCTACATTTAACTCAGTGGAGAGTTTTTTTTCTGCTCTAGGACACATTTTCAACAATCTGGACAGAATGGCTCTAGCAGAATCTAAGATACGCACTATTCGCCAGGGGGAGAAGGTTGCAGAGGATTACTGTTCTGAATTTCGCCGCTGGGTGGTCGACACACAGTGGAATGATCCCGCACTGCGGAGTCACTTTATTCATGGAGTTTCTGATAGGGTTAAAAAAGCCCTCCTGATGTACGAGACTCCTGCTTCACTAGATTCCGCTATGAGTCTTGTTGTCCGCATTGATCGCCGTTTGCGTCAGGGGGATCATGAGACGCCGCCTGTGGGAGAAGGTTTAGGTTCACGTGAGGTTGCTGCAGGTGAGCCCACGAAACCTATGCAAATCGCAGGGGTATCACATGTTAAGCATCGAGCCCCGGTACTCAGGAAGCAGGGAGCCTGTTTTTACTGCGGTAAAGCTGGTCATTTTATTAATATCTGTCCTCTGCTGTCAAAGAAAAACGCAACCATATGTAACAAAACCTGGCACTCAACTTTTTTGTCTGGAGATATATTTTATTATCAGCAACAAAACGTTGTTGGACACCGCGTCAGCCACGCTATCCCTACACGTAGGGTGTTGCTCATACAGCCTCACACAGACCAATACTCTGCATCTTTATGGAAGCTAACTATCATCTGCCCATACGGGCATATCTCTTCTAAGTACTCTGCATAGCACGTAACTGATGAAGGTCCAGTTTGCGACCGAAACGTTTTGTTGCTGATAATAAAATATATCTCCAGACAAAAAAGTTGAGTGCCAGGTTTTGTTACATATGGTTATGGTATTGGAACCTACCTGAGCACCACAAATTTAAAGGCAGTGCACAAGTTTATTTATTAAAGAAAAAAGCAACGGCGGAAAACTTCTAAGCTCAGAGGGTGTGGAGGAGTCCAATCTGAGCTTATGTATATCCTCCATGATGGTTTCTCAGTGCATGCTCCCTGCCAAAGTTGTTGTCGCTGGCAGAGAGCTGCCAATCACTGTTTTTGTGGATAGTGGTTCTGCCACAAATCTCATTGATGAGGAGTTTGCATGCACTGCTGGTTTTAGGATCGAAAAACTGCCTCATCCTATCAGCGTGGTCACCATCAATTCTGCTCCTCTCCCACAGGGGGAGATTACTGAGTTTGTGGCTGAGGTTAAACTCCACATTGGGGTTCTTCATTTCGAGCAGGCTACATGTAAGGTTCTCAAGAGTCTTCCGGCACAATTGGTTCTGGGTTTTCCATGGTTGTCTACACACAACCCGGTTATTGACTGGAAAACTCAGGACATAATTCAGTGGAGTGATTTCTGTCAGGAGAATTGCTTGGCCACATGTGTTTCTGCTGTGACTTCAAGCGTTCCTGAGTCACTTCTGGATTTTGTGAATGTGTTCTCTGAGAAGGGTTGTTCAGAGTTGCCACCACATCGCTCCTATGACTGTACTATCAGGTTTAAACCAGGGGCCAAATTGCCTAAAGCAAGGATGTTTAACATCTCCGGTCCGGAGAGACAAGCGCTAAAGGATTACATTGTTGAAAGTTTGAGCAAAGGGCACATCAGGCCTTCATCCTCACCAGTGGCAGCAGGGTTCTTCTTCGTTAAGAAGAAAGATGGTGGACTACGGCCGTGTCTGGATTTCAGGGAGTTAAACCAGATTACGGTTCGTGATCCATACACTATGCCATTGATACCGGATTTGTTCAACCAGGTGGCAGGTGCTAAGTGGTTTAACAAGCTTGACCTCAGGGGGGCGTACAATCTCATAAGAGTCCGTCAAGGTGATGAGTGGAAGACGGCTTTTAATACCCCTGAGGGTCATTTTGAAAATTTGGTGATGCCATTTGGGTTGACAAACGCACCTGCAGTGTTTCAACATTTCATAAATGATGTGTTCTCGCATGTTTTGGGGAAATTCGTTATTGTGTACCTAGATGACATCCTCATATATTCTTGCGACCGTGATACTCATTTAGATCATGTCAGGCAGGTGTTACAGCTTCTCAGAGAGAATAAGCTATATGCAAAACTGGAGAAATGTGTATTTTCGGTACAGGAGTTGCCTTTCTTGGGCGTCTGCTTCTGGTTTTAAAATGGACGCCGCTAAGGTGCAAGCGGTGTTGCATTGGGAACGGCCTGATAACCTAGAAGCACTTCAGCGGTTCCTTGGGTTTTCTAACTACTATAGGAAGTTTATCAAGGATTTTTCTATCATTGCTAAACCGCTAACTGACATGACTAAAAAGGGTACCAATTTCTCCGTTTGGCCTGAGGGTGCTGTGTGTGCATTTGAATCTCTTAAGAACAGGTTTGTTTCGGCTCCCATTCTTGTGCAGCCAGATGTATCGAAACCTTTTGTTGTAGAAGTCGATGCGTCTGAGGTTGGTGTGGGGGCGGTGCTGTCACAAGGCTCATCCTTTAGCGGTTTGCGTCCATGCGCCTATTTTTCCAAGAAACTGTCGCCCGCCGAACGTAACTACGATATCGACAACAGAGAGTTGTTGGCAATCAAATTGGCCTTTGAGGAATGGCGACACTTCTTGGAGGGGTCGGTTCATCAGGTTACTGTTATTACCGACCATAAGAATTTGCTTTATTTGGAGTCTGCCAAGCGTCTGTCTCCCAGGCAGGCTCGCTGGGCATTGTTTTTCACGCGGTTCAACTTTGTTGTCACTTACAGACCTGGTTCTCAAAACACTAAGGCGGATGCTTTGTCCAGGTGTTTTCCTGGGGGAGAGCCTCGGGAAGATCCAGTACCCATCCTCCAAAAGGGTGTTGTGGTTTCGGCTCTCACTACCGAGGTTGAGGCTGAGATTGTCGAGGCCCAGGAGGAGGTACCATCTGAGCTTCCCATCAACAAAACGTTTGTACCGCTTCATTTCTGCTTAAAGGTTTTGGCGGAGCATCATGATGCTGTCCTGGCTGGCCATCCAGGGGTTAGGGGTACCTTGGAGTTGGTGTCACGTCGGTTTTGGTGGCCCAAGATCCGACAGGACGTGGTCTCATACGTGTCAGCTTGAACCACGTGCGCTAGGACTAAGACGTCTCGCTCCTGTCCTGTTGGCACACTACTTCCTCTCGAGGTACCTAGTAAGCCATGGACGGAAATCTCCATGGATTTTATCACTGACTTGCCCTCCTCAGCTGGGAACACGGTCATCTTGGTGATTGTTGATCGGTTCTCAAAAATGTTGCACTTTGTGTCTTTGCCTTCGTTGCCTAACGCTAAGACTCTGGCTCAGGTATTTGTGCAGGAGGTGGTCAGACTTCATGGGGTTCCATCTGACATCGTTTCTTATATGGGGTCTCAGTTTGTGGCAAAATTTTGGAAAGCATTTTGTTCACGGCTGGGGATCAGGTTGTCTCATTCTTCGGCGTTTCATCCTCAGTCAAATGGTCAGACCAAGCGTATGAACCAAAATTTGGAACAGTACTTACGCTGCTTTGTTTCGGATAACCAGGAGGAGTGGTCGAAGTTCCTTCCTTTGGCTGAGTTTGCCATCAATAATCACCGCAAGGAGTAATCTGGGGAGTCTCCTTTTTTGTGTTTACGGACTTCATCCTCAATTTTGTACTTTGAGTCAGGGGGGCTCTTCCGGCGTCCCGGAGGAAGACCAGTTAGGAGCACAATTATCATCAGTCTGGAGGAGAGTTAAACAGCGCCTGTTGAGTGTGGGTGCTAGGTACAAACGTGTGGCTGACAGTAGGCATGTGCCAGGTCCGGACCTGCGTGGATGACTGGGTGTGGTTATCCACAAAAAACATAAGACTCAAAATACCATCCCTTAAATTGGGTCCACGGTTTATTGGTCCATTTAGGGTCGACGCTGTCATTAACCCAGTAGCATACCGGTTGGAGCTTCCTACGGTGTATAAAATACACAACGTGTTCCACAGATCATTGTTAAAGAAGGTTGTGGGTCTTTTGGACGCGACACCAATGCCTTCTCCAGTCTTGGTGGATGGTAATTTGGAATTTGAAGTCTCCAAGGTGGTTGACTCTCGTGTAGTGCACCACCCTTTACAGTACATGGTACACTGGCGTGGTTATGGGCCTGAGGAGAGGTCCTGAGTACCAGCCTCGGACGTTCATGCGGATCGGCTGGTCAGGTTGTTTCACCGCCGCCATCCAGACAAGCCGGGTCCTATAAGCCGTGAGGGCCCTGGGGTCCCTCATAGAAGGCGGGGTACTGTCATGTCAGACGCTGTTCAGACTAGGTTGTCCGACAGACAGCGGTAATTCCGCTTTTGTCCACTATGCGCTCATGGCGTCGGCTAGATTTTTTCTAGCTGGTCCGGGGTTAATTTACCTGGTGCTCGGATTGGAAGCTGGGCAAAGCCCACTGCCTTTAAATAGTTCTCCTGAACATTGGGCGTCGCCGATTATAGCTTCTGTCTTGTGCGTGGTTATCTCGGTCTGGAGTGGTGAGCTAAGTAGTTGGAGTATCGTTGCTGGTGGTGTATTTCCCTTTGTCTTATTTTCTCCTTCCCATATTTGTATTTGTTTTGCCCTCTGCATTTATAGTGTATTCCTGAGTGACTGCGGCATGGTGCTTATTTTTCCGTTATCCTTGTCTGTGCTAACTGTGGGTATTGGAGTGTGGTCTCTTCACTGGTGGGGGGGTGGTGGTTTCAGCCTAGGGTTGAAAAAGGAGATAGGGCGAGGGTGGAGGCCCAGACATGCACACCATCAGTGTAAACTCTGGGAGAGGGACAGTCAGGGTTTCCCTAGTCTGAGGGAAATCGCAGGGGCCCAGGTTATTAGCTCTTTCCTACCTAGGTCTCCTGTGACATTATAATCGGCCAACATTATTTCCATGGATCCCATGATTTCCATAACCCACCAGTTGGAGGCGCTGTCCCTACAGGTCACTGAGTTGAGGGGGGCAGTATCTTATGTGCAAGCCGGAGTTACAGGTAAAGTTGCTAAGCCTAAGTTTCCTTTGCCTCAAAAGTTTGCTGGGGAACGCAGTAAATTTGTTTCTTTTCGTGAAGCTTGCAAACTGTATTTCCGTATGCGCCCGATCTCCTCCGGTAATTAGGCTCAGCGTGTGGGCCTGGTGTTGTCAGTATTAAGCGGGGATCCCCAAGCATGGGCGTTTTCTTTGCCGTCTGATTCTGCTACATTTAACTCAGTGGAGAGTTTTTTTTCTGCTCTAGGACACATTTTCGACAATCCGGACAGAATGGCTCTAGCAGAATCTAAGATACGCACTATTCGCCAGGGGGAGCATGTTGCAGAGGATTACTGTTCTGAATTTCGCCGCTGGGCGGTCGACACACAGTGGAATGATCCCGCACTGCGGAGTCACTTTATTCATGGAGTTTCTGATAGGGTTAAAAAAGCCCTCCTGATGTACGAGACTCCTGCTTCACTAGATTCCGCTATGAGTCTTGTTGTCCGCATTGATCGCCGTTTGCGTCAGGGGGATCATTAGACGCCGCCTGTGGGAGAAGGTTTAGGTTCACGTGAGGTTGCTGCAGGTATAGCTTCTGTCTTGTGCGTGGTTATCTCGGTCTTGAGTGGTGAGCTAAGTAGTTGGAGTATCGTTGCTGGTGGTGTATTTCCCTTTGTCTTATTTTCTCCTTCCCATATTTGTATTTGTTTTGCCCTCTGCATTTATAGTGTATTCCTGAGTGACTGCGGCGTGGTGCCTATTTTTCCGTTATCCTTGTCTGTGCTAACTGTGGGTATTGGAGTGTGGTCTCATCAGTGGTGGGGGGGTGGTGGTTTCAGCCTAGGGTTGAAACAGGAGATAGGGCGAGGGTGGAGGCCCAGACATGCACACCATCAGTGTAAACTCTGGGAGAGGGTCAGTCAGGGTTTCCCTAGTCTGAGGGAAATCGCAGGGGCCCGGGTTATTAGCTCTTTCCTACCTAGGTCTCCCATGACAGATTGTGCTCAGCAACCCACAGATGGTGTCAATTTATACTGAATAAAAAGATACATTGGTTGATGAAATCCATCTTGTGGTTGTTGTTTAATCTTTGAGGCCTGTGGGTGGGCCTTTACTTGGTGCTCTGCTTAGGTATTCATATTGACAACTGATGATAACTGGATACATAGGCACAGTAAACAATGTTTTTGTTTGTTTTTACTCTAACCCCCATAGTCCTTCACTTCCTACAAATCTCCCTAATCTCGACACCTAGTAATGAACTGATCATGTCTCTCGCCATACTTCCATTCATCTCCTTAGATCCGTTCCTCAACATACTATCCTGTGTCTCCAAACCCAGATAGCCATCTCATACCCTCTCCGACTCCCACCTATTAACACAACTTCTGCTCTTCCTCACTGATGGTGATATCTCTCCAAATTCTGGTACTCCTCACCACATCTCCACAGTTACTTCAACCTCCTATCCATGATCTATGACAAATTTCCGCAACCTTTCTAGCTTTATACTCATTCACCCAGCCCCCACTTCATCAGTCCCTCTAACAGGAACTCTATAAAATGCTCGCTCTGTCTGCAACAAACTTTCATACATCCATGATCTTTTCATTACTAATAAACTCTTCTTCCTCTGCATCACTGAAACCTGGCTCACCCCCTCTGTCACAGTCTCTCCAGCTGCATTTTCTTACAGTGGATTCCATTTTTCTCACACACCATGCTCCAGCAACAAGCATGGTGCAAGTGTTAGTTTTCTCCTGTAAAATAAATGCTCCTTCACCCCAATTCTACTGCCACCCTCCATTACTCTCCCTTCTTTTGAGGTGCACTATATGCGCATCTACACCCTTCCAACCTCCAACTTGGTGTCATTTACCATCCCCAGGGCCACTCACCACCTTTTTTGAGCACTTCACCAATTAGCTACTTCATTTCATTTCATTTGACATCCCCACTATCATCATGTGTGATTTCAACATCCTCATTGACACTTCCCACTCAGCTGTCTCTAAGCTTCTATCTTTCATTTCCTCCTTCGGCCTTGCTCAATGGTCTTCTCTAGCCACTCAAAAAGATGCCACACACTGGCCTCATCTTTACACACCTCTGTTCCCTGTTTAATCTCTCCAATTCAACTTTCCATCTGTCTGACCACAACCTACTTACATTCTCTTCCCTCTCTTCTCCAGGTGCACAATCTCCACTCCACAAGCTTGCACACCCTCGCAGAAATCTGAAACACCTTGATCTACACTCACTTTCTGAATCCCTTTGCCCTCTCGCAGACATAAGATCTTTACAAAATACAGATGCTGTCGCTGCTTTATATAGCACCACAACAGCTCCAGCTCTCGAATTGGTCGCTCCCCTCACAAATACCAAAGCTCGCACAGTAAACAGGCAACCCTGGCACATGAGCCTGACTAAAGAACTGATACGGGCTTCCAGGATTGCTGAGTGGAAATGAAAAAGTTACCACTCAAGCAATCACTTCATCACATTCAAACAGTCCTTTACTTATTTCAAGTCCACACTCACTGCAGCAAAACAAGCCTGCTTCTCCTCTCTCATATTCTCCTTGTCTCACAACCCTAAATAGCTATTTGGCACTTTAAATTCTCTCCTATGTCCCCTAGGGCCTCCTCCCTCTCCTCTCATCTCAGATGAAGACTTTGCCTCATTCTTCAAGCAGAAGATTGATAACTTCTGAGAAAGCTTTGGCTTACAGTCCCAACAGCCCCATCTCATAGCTACTCAGGCCTCCTCCAAAACCAGCTTCTACGGCATAATGGAATATCACTTTTTCTTTCTACTCTCTAGATCACACCTCACCACCTGGGCACTTGACCTGATCTCGTCCCACCTCATCCCACCCTTACCACAGTCTTCATTTCAACCATAACCCATCTCATCAACCTATCATTAACAACTGATGTCTTGCCCTTTTGCTAAAAACATGCCTCAATCACACCCATCCTCAGAAACCATTCCTTTGACTCATCCTCTGTGTTTAACTATCGCTCCATAGCACTTCTCCCCTATGCCAAAAAACTACTGAAACATCACATTCACCTTGAATTGTCCTACTATCTTTCCTACTCCTTCTTTAACCACTTACAATCTGGTTTCTGACCACATTATTCAACTGAAACTGCCCAGACTAAAATCACCAATTAACTACTAAACGCTTAATCCAAGTAACACTACTCTGTCCTCCTCCTCCTGGACCACTCCTCTTTCTTCAACACAGTGGATCAATCCCTCGTACTACAGTTTCCCTCATTTCTTGACATCACAGACCAGGCCCTATCCTGGATGGTGTACCTCAAGGTTCAGTTATAAGACCCCTTCTTTTCTCCATCTACATCTTTGGCCTGGGACAGCTCATGGAGTCTCACGGCTTTCAATATCATCTCTATATTGATGGCACACATATCTACATCTCTGTATCTGATATCACTTCCTTATTAAACAGAATCCCACAATGTCTGTCCACTATCTCATTCTTCTCTGCTAGATATCTAAAACTTAACATAGACAAAGCAGAATTGGTCATCTTTAGCCCATCTCATTCAACCCCCCCCCCCCAACAGATCTTTCCATCAATGTAAAAGGCTGCTCACTCTCCCCAGACTGGCAAACTCGCTGCCTTGGGGTAATTCTTCATTCTGATCTCTCCTTCAAATCACAAATACAAGCACTCTCCACTTCCTACCAACTCCAACTCAACAATATTTCCCGGATCCGCACATTACTGTCATGTCGGACGCTGTTCAGACCAGGTCGTTCGACAGACAGCGGTAATTCCGCTTTTGACCACTATTTGCTCATTGGCGTCGGCTAGATGTTATCTAGCTGTTCCGGGGTTAATTTACCTTATCCTCGGATTGGAAGCTGGGCCATGCCCATTGCCTTTAAATAGTTCTCCTGATCATTGGGCGTCGCCGATTATAGCTTCTGTCTTGTGCGTTGTTATCTCGGTCTGGAGTGGTGAGCTGGCTGTTAAAGATTTGTTGCTGGTGGTGTATTTTCCTTTGTCTTATTTGCTCCTTCCTATATTTGTATTTATTTTGCCCTGCACATTTATAGTGTATTCCTGAGTGACTGCGGCGTGGTGTATATTTTCCTTTATCCTTGTCTGTGCTAACTGTGGGTATTGGTGTATTACCTCTTCACTGGGTGGTGGGCGGAGGTTTCAGCCTAGGGTTGAAACAGGAGACAGGGTGAGGTTTGAGGCCTGGACATGCACACCATCAGTGTAAACTCCAGGTAGAGGGTCAGTCAGGATTTCCCTAGTCTGAGGGAAATTGCAGGGGCCTGGGTTATTAGCTCTCGCCCACCTAGTCTCCTCGTGACAATTACTTAATTAAAAATCTGCAAAAACACTAGTGCATGCCCACATGATCTCCCATCTTGACTTCTGCAAACTCTTTCTCTGTGGCCTTCCTTCTAACACTCTCTTGCACTGCTCCAATATATTCCAAACTCTGCTGCTCTACTAATCCACCTGTCTCCCCACTTTTCCCCGTCCTCCCCTCTCTTTCAATCCCGTCACTAGCTCCCCATTGCCCAGAGACTCCAGTTGAAAACCCTAAGCTTGGCATACAAATATATCAACAACATGTTTCTTTCATACTTCTGTGATGTAGTCTCCCTTTACTTACCTGCATACAACTTCCAATGCTCATAAGATCTCCTCCACTGCCCTCTTATATCGTCTTCCCACAATCACATGCAAGATTTTTCCCATGCATTCCCCCCTATTCTGGAACTCTCTACCACAACATATCAGACATATCAGACTCTTGCTATACCATAGAAACCTTCAAAAGAAACCTGAAGTACTACAGTTGTGTTCAAAAGTTTACATACCCCAGCAGAATTTTTGCTTTCTTGGTCTTTTTTCAGAGATTATGAATGATAACACTAAAACTTTTTCTCCACTCATGGTTAGTAATCGGGTGAAGCCATTTATGGTCAATTTACTGCATTTTCTCTTTTTAAATCATAATGACAGCCCAAATCATCCAAATGACCCTGATCAAAAGTTTATATACCCTATTGATTTTGGCCTTGCACAGAAGTTGACACAAATGGGTTTGAATGGCTACTAAGGGTAACATCTTCACCTGTGACCTGTTAGCTTGTAATCAGTATGTGTGCTGAGTGAGTTTCTGGGATACAGACAGACTTTTGCATCTTTCATTTAGCCAATATTGTTTCTGGATTGTGAGTCATGGGGAAAGGAAAATAATTGTCAACGGATCTATGGGAAAAGGTAGTTGAACTGTATAAAACAGGAAAGAGATACAAAAAGATATCCACGAAATTGATAATGCCAGTCAGCAGCTTTCAAAATGTGATTAACAAATGAAAAATCAGAGGCTCTGTAAAAACAAAATCACGGTCAGGTAGACCAATAAAAATTTTGCCCACAACTGCCTGGAAAATTGTTCAGGATGCAATGAAAAACTGAGATATAACATCAGCTGAAATACTGAACTCTCTGAAAACTAGCAGTTTGGCTGTTTCAAGATGCACACTAAGGAGGCACATGAAGAAAAATGGGCTGCATGGTCAATTCACCATAAGAAAGCCATTACAGCGCAAATGCCACAATGTATCTCGCCTACAATGCGCAAAACAGCACAGAGACAAGCCTCAAAACTTCTGGAACAAGGTAACTTGGAGTAATGAGACCAAAATTGAACCTTTTGGCCATAACCATAAACATTACATTTGGAGAAAGGTTAACAAGGTATATGAAGAAAGGAACACCATTCCTACTGTAAAGCAATGAGGTGGATCGCTGATGTTCCAGGGATGTGTGAATTACATAAGAAACTTGGTCAAAGATGAAGGAAAGATGAATGCAGCATGTTATCAGCAAACACTGGAGGCAAATTTGCACTAATCAGCCTGGAAGCTGTGCAAGAAACGTACTTGGACGTTCCAACATAACAATGATCCAAAACATAAGGCCAAGTCGACCTATCACTGGCTACAGGAGAACAAAGTGATGGTTCTGTAGTGGCCATCTCAGTTTCCTGACCTCAATATCATTGAGCCACACTGGGGAGATTTCAAGAGCGCAGTGTTGGGTGTCGAGTTCCCACCTCTGCACAGGGGGAATCTCGAGCTATCTCCGCTGCAGTCTCCCATCCTTCTCCAGCCGAAGTGGAGCCTGCTCAGCGGAGACGTTGGTCCCAGTGTCTGGCTCAGGCTGATACTCTGCGCCTGGTTACTCCAGTTCTTCCAGGTTCTGCCATTATAGCCAGCACTGGTCAGTGGCGAGCAGACGTCTCTGGTAGGGTTGAGCGAAACGGGTCGATCATTTTCAAAAGTCGCCGACTTTTGGCTAGGTCGGCGTCTCATGAAACCCGATCCGACCCCTGTGCTTGTCGGCCATGCGGTACGCGACTTTCGCGCCAAAGTCGCGTTTCAATGACGCAAAAAGCGCCATTTCTCAGCCAATGAAGGTGAACGCAGAGTGTGGGCAGCGTGATGACATAGATCCTGGTCCCCACCATCTTAGAGAAGGGCATTGCAGTGATTGGCTTGCTGTCTGCGGCGTCACAGGGGCTATAAAGGGGCGTTCCCGCCGACCGCCATCTTACTGCTGCTGATCTGAGCTTAGGGAGAGGTTGCTGCCGCTTCGTCAGAAGCAGGGAGAGCGTTAGGCAGGGTCCACTAACCACCAAACCGCTTGTGCTGTAGCGATTTCCACTGTCCAACACCACCTTCGGTGTGCAGGAACAGTGGAAGCTATTTTTATTTTTTTTTTCCTCAGCGCTGTAGCTCATTGGGCTGCCCTAGAAGGCTCCGTGATAGCTGTATTGCTGTGTGTACGCCACTGTGGAAACCAACTGCTTTTTTCAAAGCACATATCCTCTTGTTCCTTTCTGCACAGCTATCTTTTTTGTTTGTCCACACTTTTTATTTAATTTGTGCATCAGTCCACTCCTATTGCTGCCTGCCATACCTGGCTTAGATTACTGCAGGGAGATAGTAATTGTAGGACAGTCCCTGTTTTTTTTTTTTTTTTGTGGGAGATTAAGATTGGCATTTCTGCTACAGTGCCATCCCTGTGTGTGCCATCTCTCACTGAGTGGGCCATAGAAAGCCTATTTATTTTTTCCGTGATTTGTGTTCTAAATTCTACCTCAACACAAAAACACTACATCAATCAGTGGTAGAAAAATATTGGCCTCAGTCAGGGCTTGTGTGCCACTGCTGTGTGTGCTATCTCTCATTCAGTGGGCTATAGAAAGCCTATTTATTTATTTATTTTTTTTCTTATTATTTGGTTTCTAAAGTCTCCCTGAAAAAAAAAAAAAAAAAAAAACAGTGGGAGAGTAATATTGCCCTTTCAGCTTGTGTGCCAGTCTTGACTCCTGGGTGTGCCACCTCTCTCTCATTCAGTGGGCCATAGAAAGCCTATTTATTTTTTTGGTTTTTTTAATATTATTTGGTTTCTAAAGTCTCCCTGAAAATAATAAAAAAAAAACTTAAAAAAACAGTGGGAGAGTAATATTGCCCTTTCAGCTTGTGTGCCAGTCTTGACTCCTGGGTGTGCCACCTCTCTCATTCAGTGGGCCATAGAAAGTCTATTTATTTATTTTTTTAAATATTATTGGGATTCTAAAGTCTCCCTTAAAAAACAAAAAATACATAAAAAAACAGTGGGAGAGTAATATTGCCCTTTCAGCTTGTGTGCCAGTCTTGACTCCTGGGTGTGCCACCTCTCTCATTCAGTGGGCCATAGAAAGCATTTTTTTTTTTCCTTGATTTGTGTTCTAAAATCTACCTCAACACAAAAACACTACATCAATCAGTGGGAGAAAAATATTGGCCTCAGTCAGGGCTTGTGTGCCACTGCTGTGTGTGCTATCTCTCATTCAGTGGGCTATAGAAAGCCTATTTATTTATTTATTTTTTTTCTTATTATTTGGTTTCTAAAGTCTCCCTGAAAAAAAAAAAAAAAAAAAAAACAGTGGGAGAGTAATATTGCCCTTTCAGCTTGTGTGCCAGTCTTGACTCCTGGGTGTGCCACCTCTCTCTCATTCAGTGGGCCATAGAAAGCCTATTTATTTTTGTGGTTTTTTTAATATTATTTGGTTTCTAAAGTCTCCCTGAAAATAAAAAAAAAAAAACCTTAAAAAAACAGTGGGAGAGTAATATTGCCCTTTCAGCTTGTGTGCCAGTCTTGACTCCTGGGTGTGCCACCTCTCTCATTCAGTGGGCCATAGAAAGCCTATTTATTTATTTTTTTAAATATTATTGGGTTTCTAAAGTCTCCCTTAAAAAACAAAAAATACATAAAAAAAACAGTGGGAGAGTAATATTGCCCTTTCAGCTTGTGTGCCAGTCTTGACTCCTGGGTGTGCCACCTCTCTCATTCAGTGGGCCATAGAAAGCATTTTTTTTTTTCCTTGATTTGTGTTCTAAAATCTACCTCAACACAAAAACACTACATCAATCAGTGGTAGAAAAATATTGGCCTCAGTCAGGGCTTGTGTGCCACTGCTGTGTGTGCTATCTCTCATTCAGTGGGCTATATAAAGCCTATTTATTTATTTATTTTTTTTCTTATTATTTGGTTTCTAAAGTCTCCCTGAAAAAAAAAAAAAAAAAAAAAACAGTGGGAGAGTAATATTGCCCTTTCAGCTTGTGTGCCAGTCTTGACTCCTGGGTGTGCCACCTCTCTCTCATTCAGTGGGCCATAGAAAGCCTATTTATTTTTTTGGTTTTTTTAATATTATTTGGTTTCTAAAGTCTCCCTGAAAATAAAAAAAAAAAAACTTAAAAAAACAGTGGGAGAGTAATATTGCCCTTTCAGCTTGTGTGCCAGTCTTGACTCCTGGGTGTGCCACCTCTCTCATTCAGTGGGCCATAGAAAGCCTATTTATTTTATTTTTTAAATATTATTGGGTTTCTAAAGTCTCCCTTAAAAAACAAAAAATACATAAAAAAAACAGTGGGAGAGTAATATTGCCCTTTCAGCTTGTGTGCCAGTCTTGACTCCTGGGTGTGCCACCTCTCTCATTCAGTGGGCCATAGAAAGCATTTTTTTTTTTTCCTTGATTTGTGTTCTAAAATCTACCTCAACACAAAAACACTACATCAATCAGTGGGAGAAAAATATTGGCCTCAGTCAGGGCTTGTGTGCCACTGCTGTGTGTGCTATCTCTCATTCAGTGGGCTATAGAAAGCCTATTTATTTATTTATTTTTTTTCTTATTATTTGGTTTCTAAAGTCTCCCTGAAAAAAAAAAAAAAAAAAAAACAGTGGGAGAGTAATATTGCCCTTTCAGCTTGTGTGCCAGTCTTGACTCTTGGGTGTGCCACCTCTCTCTCATTCAGTGGGCCATAGAAAGCCTATTTATTTTTTTGGTTTTTTTAATATTATTTGGTTTCTAAAGTCTCCCTGAAAATAAAAAAAAAAAAACTTAAAAAAACAGTGGGAGAGTAATATTGCCCTTTCAGCTTGTGTGCCAGTCTTGACTCCTGGGTGTGCCACCTCTCTCATTCAGTGGGCCATAGAAAGCCTATTTTTTTTTTTTTTTAAATATTATTGGGTTTCTAAAGTCTCCCTTAAAAAACAAAAAATACATAAAAAAACAGTGGGAGAGTAATATTGCCCTTTCAGCTTGTGTGCCAGTCTTGACTCCTGGGTGTGCCACCTCTCTCATTCAGTGGGCCATAGAAAGCATTTTTTTTTTCCTTGATTTGTGTTCTAAAATCTACCTCAACACAAAAACACTACATCAATCAGTGGTAGAAAAATATTGGCCTCAGTCAGGGCTTGTGTGCCACTGCTGTGTGTGCTATCTCTCATTCAGTGGGCTATAGAAAGCCTATTTATTTATTTATTTTTTTTCTTATTATTTGGTTTCTAAAGTCTCCCTGAAAAAAAAAAAAAAAAAAAAAAACAGTGGGAGAGTAATATTGCCCTTTCAGCTTGTGTGCCAGTCTTGACTCCTGGGTGTGCCACCTCTCTCTCATTCAGTGGGCCATAGAAAGCCTATTTATTGTTTTGGTTTTTTTAATATTATTTGGTTTCTAAAGTCTCCCTGAAAATAAAAAAAAAAAACTTAAAAAAACAGTGGGAGAGTAATATTGCCCTTTCAGCTTGTGTGCCAGTCTTGACTCCTGGGTGTGCCACCTCTCTCATTCAGTGGGCCATAGAAAGCATTTTTTTTTTTTCCTTGATTTGTGTTCTAAAATCTACCTCAACACAAAAACACTACATCAATCAGTGGGAGAAAAATATTGGCCTCAGTCAGGGCTTGTGTGCCACTGCTGTGTGTGCTATCTCTCATTCAGTGGGCTATAGAAAGCCTATTTATTTATTTATTTTTTTTCTTATTATTTGGTTTCTAAAGTCTCCCTGAAAAAAAAAAAAAAAAAAAAAAACAGTGGGAGAGTAATATTGCCCTTTCAGCTTGTGTGCCAGTCTTGACTCCTGGGTGTGCCACCTCTCTCTCATTCAGTGGGCCATAGAAAGCCTATTTATTTTTTTGGTTTTTTTAATATTATTTGGTTTCTAAAGTCTCCCTGAAAAAAAAAAAAAATAAATTAGGTGGGAGATTAATATTGACATTAGTGCTTGAGTGACAGTCCTGCGTGTGTGTCATCTCTGTGATTTTGTGCCACAGAAAACAGAGTGTGTAACATTGTGCCTGATTTTCCTTGTGGTCTCACCAACCTGTTAAGGGATATTGAAATCATACTGAAGTTATAGCTCACCGTGTAAGTTGTTTGACAGCAACAAATAAAGTTACTTTGGTTAAGATTTTAAAACAATGAGGAAGTCTGGTGCAAGAGGTCGTCGTGGGCGTTCATTGTCAGCTGGTAATGATGGTAGTGGTAGTGGAGCATCAGGTGGTCGTGGGGATAAAAATATTCCACCTAAGTCTGGAGCTGTGGAGCCAGTTTCGTCGTCAGGCTACACAAGGCCTCGAACGCTCTCTTTTCTGGGAGTAGGAAAACCGCTTTTAAAGGCGGAGCAGCAACAGCAAGTTTTGGCTTACATTGCAGACTCAGCCTCTAGCTCTTTTGCCTCCTCTTCCGAAACTGGTAAATGTAAAAGCAGCGCGTCGCTTGTGGATGTTCACGGTCAGGGACAAGTCGCTTCCTTGTCCTCTTCAGCAAAAACTACAACAAGAGAGAAGGATGCAGCAGGCAACACAACGGGTCACTCCATGGAGCTCTTTACACATACCGTCCCTGGCTTAGAAAGTGAAACATTTAACAGGCCATGCCCATTACAAGTATATTCTGACATGGAGTGCACTGATGCACAGCCACAGCCAGAGTACTATGCTGCTCCTTTGACTCAGACCACCACATTGCCCTCTCAGGGTACAGATCCACAATCAGACCCTGATGAGACTATGTTGCCCCGCCACGAACGCTATACCACCGACCGACACAGTGACACAGACGAAGTTGCACACGAGCTCGAAGAGGAGGTAATATATGACCCAGTTATTGACCCCGATTGGCAGCCATTGGGGGAACAGGGTGCAGGCGGCAGTAGTTCAGAAGCGGAGGTGGAGGAGGGGCCGCAGCAGGCATCAACATCGCAACAGGTTCCATCTGCCGGGCCCGTATCTGGCCCAAAACGCGTGTCAAAGCCAAAACCTGTTGGAGGACAGCGTGGCCATCCGGTTAAAGCTCAGTCTGCAATCCCTGAAAAGGGATCCGAGTCTAGGAAGAGTGCAGTCTGGCATTTTTTTAAACAACATCCAACTGATCAGCGCAAAGTCATCTGTCAAAAATGTTCAACTAGCTTAAGCAGAGGTCAGAATCTGAAAAGTCTAAATACTAGTTGCATGCATAGACACTTAACCACCATGCATTTTCAAGCCTGGACTAACTACCAAACGTCCCTTAAGGTTGTAGCACCCTCGGCCAATGAAGCTAGTCAGCAACGCAACATCCCTTCCGTCACTGTAAGGCCACCATTTTCCGCACCACCGGCAGTATCTGTGCAGGTTTCTTTGCCAGCCAAAAGCAGTCAGGGTCAGGGAACCACCAGTTTTGTAGGAGGAAATATTGCATCTAGGGCACCGGCGGAAACAATACCGTCTCCAACCGTCTCTCAGTCTGCCATGTACACCGGCACACCCGAAAGTTCCACGATCTCCAGCTCTCCAGTCCAGCTCACCCTACATGAGACTCTGGTTAGAAAAAGGAAGTACTTATCCTCGCATCCGCGTACACAGGGTTTTAACGCCCACATAGCTAGACTAATCTCGTTAGAGATGATGCCCTACCGGTTAGTTGAAAGCGAAGCTTTCAAAGCCCTGATGGAGTACGCTGAACCACGATACGAGCTACCCAGTCGACACTTTTTTTCCAGAAAAGCCATCCCAGCCCTGCACCAGCATGTTAAACAGCGCATCGTCCATGCACTCAGGCAATCTGTGAGTACAAAGGTGCACCTGACTACAGATGCATGGACCAGTAGGCATGGCCAGGGACGTTATGTGTCCATCACGGCACACTGGGTGAATGTGGTGGATGCAGGGTCCACAGGCGACATCAATTTAGGGACAGTTGTGCCTAGCCCACGGTCTAGGAAACAGTTGGCTGTAGGCGTTCGCACCCCCTCCTCCTCCTCCTCCTCGTCCTCCTGCAGAAGCTACAGCTCTTCCACAGAACGCAGTCTGCCAACCACTCCATCGGCAGATGACACTGTTGCACACCAGTTGTCCCATTATGGGCCAGCTACTGCCAAGCGTCAGCAGGCTGTATTGGCTATGAAGTGTTTGGGCGACAACAGACACACCGCGGAAGTTCTATCCGAGTTCTTGCAACAAGAAACGCAGTCGTGGCTGGGCACAGTAGATCTTGAGGCAGGCAAGGTAGTGAGTGATAACGGAAGGAATTTCATGGCTGCCATCTCCCTTTCCCAACTGAAACACATTCCTTGCCTGGCTCACACCTTAAACCTGGTGGTGCAGTGCTTATTGAAAACTTATCCTGGGTTCTCCGACCTGCTCCTCAAAGTGCGTGCACTTTGCTCACATATCCGACGTTCGCCTGTACACGCCAGCCGTATGCAGACCTATCAGCGGTCTTTGAACCTTCCCCAGCATCGCCTAATCATAGACGTTGCAACAAGGTGGAACTCAACACTGCACATGCTTCAGAGACTGTGCGAACAGAGGCGTGCTGTTATTTATTTGTGGGAGGATACACGGGCAGGCAGTTGGATGGCAGACATGGAGTTGTCAGGTGTGCAGTGGTCTAAGATACAAGACATGTGTCAAGTCCTTCAGTGTTTTGAGGAATGCACACGGCTGGTTAGTGCAGACAATGCCGTAATAAGCATGAGCATCCCCCTAATGCGTCTGCTGATGCAAAGTTTGACGCACATAAAGGAGCAGGCGTCTGCACCAGAGGAAGAGGAAAGCCTTGATGACAGTCAGCCATTGTCTGGTCAGGGCAGTGTACAGGACGAGGTAGCGGGCGAAGAGGAGGTGGAGGACGAGGAGGATGATGGGGATGAGTATATTTTTAATGCCGAACCTTTCCCGGGGGCACAGGAAATTGGTTGCGTGTCACGGCCGGGTTCTGGTTTTTTGAGGGACACAAGTGACGTAGATTTGCCTGCAACTGCCCCTCAACCAATCACAACCGGAGATTTGACAACTGGAACTTTGGCCCACATGGCGGATTATGCCTTACGTATCCTAAAAAGGGACACACGCATTACGAAAATGATGAACGATGACGATTACTGGTTGGCCTGCCTCCTTGATCCACGCTATAAAGGCAAATTGCAAAATATTATGCCACATGAGAACTTGGAACTAATATTAGCAACCAAACAATCAACTCTTGTTGACCGTTTGCTTCAGGCATTCCCAGCACACAGCGCACGTGATCGTTCTCACACGAGCTCCAGGGGGCAGCAGACTAGGAGTGTTAGGGGTGCACACATCAGAAGTGGCGTTGGACAGAGGGGTTTTCTGACCAGGTTGTGGAGTGATTTTGCTATGACCGCAGACAGGACAGGTACTGCTGCATCAATTGAAAGTGACAGGAGACAACATTTGTCCAGTATGGTTACTAACTATTTTTCATCCCTTATCGATGTTCTCCCTCAACCGTCATTCCCATTTGATTACTGGGCCTCCAAATTAGACACCTGGCCAGAATTGGCAGAATATGCATTGCAGGAGCTTGCTTGCCCGGCAGCAAGTGTCCTATCAGAAAGAGTATTCAGTGCTGCAGGTTCAATATTAACCGAAAAAAGGACTCGTCTGGCTACCCAAAATGTTGACGATCTAACATTCATTAAAATGAACCACAACTGGATTTCGAAATCTTTTGCCCCACCTTGCCCGGCCGACACCTAGCTTTCCTATGAAAAGCTCTTGCCTGTGAATTACTTTTCTAATGTCTAATTTGCTGCAGCTGATTGTACAGCATACGACATGTTTACACCTCCCTAAATGGCAAAACTCCCCACACGGGGCCGTGGTATCGCGACTTGGCGCAAGCTCCCGTGAGACTGCTGTTTGTCTGAAGAGGTGGGTGTGCTCGCTTTTGGTTGACGGCATTGCTACTGGGTCCCTCATAGTACAATGTAGTGTCTCTGGCGGTGGTGGTGCGCACCCAACGTCAGACACACCGTTGTAACATGAGGGGCCCTGGGGCGGTCCCGCCGGCCTCAAGAGAGTTCCCCCCTACCCCAGCTCAAAATGTGCTCTACCACGTGCAAAATTATGTCGCACAGCTCCACCAATCTTTAGTCTATTCGCTGACATCATTCAATGTCTGGCACTGACAATACAAATTTGTAGACATCTATGATGCAACTTAAAGTAGTCTGTGTCTGTGTCCTATATTGGCACCATTAAATAGTTACTGCCAAATTACTATGTCAGAAACTCAGTAGATGAGCCCACCCCTGTACCTAAGTATGCCACCTTTTTTTTTGTTTTGGTTGTTTTGCGAGACATTAACATCTATTTATATTTTGGGAGTACTGGGACAGACACTCCTTGCACTACTCCTCCACTCACCACCAAGCTGCCTGTGTATCCATGTAACCGCTGTAAAGCTGCCATGAGCCTATTGTTTGTTATTTTAGGCCTTTGATAGCCTGTCTGCGGTCCCTACTTTAAATACTCCTCCACTCACCACCAAGCTGCCTGTGTATCCATGTAACCGCTGTAAAGCTGCCATGAGCCTATTGTTTGTTATTTTAGGCCTTTGATAGCCTGTCTGCGGTCCCTACTTTAAATACTCCTCCACTCACCACCAAGCTGCCTGCCCGTGTATCCATGTAACCGCTGTAAAGCTGCCATGAGCCTATTGTTTGTTATTTTAGGCCTTTGATAGCCTGTCTGCGGTCCCTACTTTAAATACTCCTCCACTCACCACCAAGCTGCCTGCCCGTGTATCCATGTAACCGCTGTAAAGCTGCCATGAGCCTATTGTTTGTTATTTTAGGCCTTTGATAGCCTGTCTGCGGTCCCTACTTTAAATACTCCTCCACTGACCACCAAGCTGCCTGCCCGTGTATCCATGTAACCGCTGTAAAACTGCCATAAGCCTATTGTTTGTTATTTTAGGCCTTTGATAGCCTGTCTGCGGTCCCTACTTTAAATACTCCTCCACTGACCACCAAGCTGCCTGCCCGTGTATCCATGTAACCGCTGTAAAGCTGCCATGAGCCTATTGTTTGTTATTTTAGGCCTTTGATAGCCTGTCTGCGGTCCCTACTTTAAATACTCCTCCACTGACCACCAAGCTGCCTGCCCGTGTATCCATGTAACCGCTGTAAAACTGCCATGAGCCTATTGTTTGTTATTTTAGGCCTTTGATAGCCTGTCTGCGGTCCCTACTTTAAATACTCCTCCACTCACCACCAAGCTGCCTGTGTATCCATGTAACCGCTGTAAAGCTGCCATGAGCCTATTGTTTGTTATTTTAGGCCTTTGATAGCCTGTCTGCGGTCCCTACTTTAAATACTCCTCCACTGACCACCAAGCTGCCTGCCCGTGTATCCATGTAACCGCTGTAAAACTGCCATAAGCCTATTGTTTGTTATTTTAGGCCTTTGATAGCCTGTCTGCGGTCCCTACTTTAAATACTCCTCCACTGACCACCAAGCTGCCTGCCCGTGTATCCATGTAACCGCTGTAAAGCTGCCATGAGCCTATTGTTTGTTATTTTAGGCCTTTGATAGCCTGTCTGTGGTCCCTACTTTAAATACTCCTCCACTGACCACCAAGCTGCCTGCCCGTGTATCCATGTAACCGCTGTAAAACTGCCATGAGCCTATTGTTTGTTATTTTAGGCCTTTGATAGCCTGTCTGCGGTCCCTACTTTAAATACTCCTCCACTCACCACCAAGCTGCCTGTGTATCCATGTAACCGCTGTAAAGCTGCCATGAGCCTATTGTTTGTTATTTTAGGCCTTTGATAGCCTGTCTGCGGTCCCTACTTTAAATACTCCTCCACTCACCACCAAGCTGCCCGTGTATCCATGTAACCGCTGTAAAACTGCCATGAGCCTATTGTTTGTTATTTTAGGCCTTTGATAGCCTGTCTGCGGTCCCTACTTTAAATACTCCTCCACTCACCACCAAGCTGCCCGTGTATCCATGTAACCGCTGTAAAACTGCCATGAGCCTATTGTTTGTTATTTTAGGCCTTTGATAGCCTGTCTGCGGTCCCTACTTTAAATACTCCTCCACTCACCACCAAGCTGCCCGTGTATCCATGTAACCGCTGTAAAACTGCCATGAGCCTATTGTTTGTTATTTTAGGCCTTCGAAGCCTGTCTGCGGTCCCTCCTTCCACTAGGCCTCCACTGACCAGACCACTGCTGCCCGTGTACCCCTGGAACCAATTTTAAAGTGCCTACAGCCAGCCCATTTTATTGTGTTAGGCCTTCGAAGCCTGTCTGCGGTCCCTCCTTCCACTAGGCCTCCACTCACCTGACCACTGCTGCCCGTGTACCCCTGGAACCAATAATAAAGTGCCTACCGCCAGCCCATTTTATTATGTTAGGCCTTCGAAGCCTGTCTAAGGTCCCTCCTTCCACTAGGCCTCCACTCACCTGACCACTGCTGCCCGTGTACCCCTGGAACCAATAATAAAGTGCCTAGAGCCTATTTTTTTATTTAATTTAATATTAATAAAGCCAGGATGAACTACGATATACCACGCTATGAGCTACCCAGTTGACAATTCTTTTGCGAGAAAAGCCATCCCACCCCTCCACCTACATGTTAAAGACCGCATTGTCCTTGCATTCTGTCAATTTGTCAGTCCAAAGGTATACTGTCATGATTCTCAATGGCGAGAGAACATAGCCCAGCATATATGAGAACTAGCTCTTGGAAGATGGAAACTATACTGACCATGAACTAAACCTGCCGCACAACTAGAAGTGGCCGGGTAGCATGCCTACGTTTTTTTATCCCTAGATGCCCAGCGCCAGCCGGAGAACTACCTAATCCTAGCAGAGGAAAAGACAGTCCTGGCTCACCTCTAGAGAAATTTCCCCAAAAGGCAGACAGAGGCCCCCACATATATTGGCGGTGATTTTAGATGAAATGACAAACGTAGTATGAAAATAGGATTAGCAAAATCGAGGTCCGCTTACTAGATAGCAGGAAGACAGAAAGGGCACTTTCATGGTCAGCAGAAAACCCTATCAAAACACCATCCAGAAATTACTTTAAGACTCTAGCATTAACTCATAACACCAGAGTGGCAATTTCCGATCACAAGAGCTTTCCAGACACAGTAACGAAACAGCAGCTGTGAACAGGAACAAAATGCAAAAACACACAAGGACAAAAGTCCAACTTAGCTGGGAGTTGTCTGGTAGCAGGAACATGCACAGAAAGGCTTCTGATTACATTGTTGACCGGCATGAAACTGACAGAGGAGCAAGGTTATATAGCGACTCCCACATCCTGATAGGAGCAGGTGAACAGAGGGGAAGATGCACACAAGTTCAATTCCACAAGTGGCCACCGGGGGAGCCCAGAATCCAATTTCACAACAGTATACCTGACAACAGACACATGGACCTGTAGGCCTGGCCACGGAAGGTTACGTGTCCTTTGTGGCTAAATGGGTTAATGTATTGGATGCATGGTCCACAAAGGGGACAGCCTGCAAAGTCTGTCTGCAGTCCCTAATTCAAGTTGTCCTCAACTGAATAAAGCTGAGCTTCTACCTTCTGGCTCTGATTAACTGCTGTTTTTAAAAAAATTGGCTGTTCCGTCCTTCTAAAGGTGTCTGCCCCTGCCTGGTGTTGTCCTCAACTGAATAAAGCTGAGCTTCAACCTTCAGTTCCAAACATACAACAGAAAACTGGTACAATACAAAAAGTGGCCTCCAGCTACAAAAACTTTCTCCTACAAGTAGTTAACTGACAGTTTTTTTTCCAGTGAAAACACAGATATGGCATCCAACGAGTGTTGTCCTGTCTCGTCTTCTTTATATTATTGCCAAGAAGCTGCAACTGAATAAAGCTGAGCTTCAACCTTCAGTTCCAAATTACCATTTTTAAAAAAGCAATTGGCTGTTCCGGCCTACTAAAGGTGTCTGTCTGCCCCTGCCTGGTGTTGTCCTCAACTGAATAAAGCTGAGCTTCTACCTTCTGTTCCAAATTACCATTTTTAAAAATGCAATTGGCTGTTCCGGCCTACTAAAGGTGAATGTCTGCCCCTGCCTGGTGTTGTCCTCAACTGAATAAAGCTGAGCTTCTACCTTCTGCCTCTTACTAACTGCTGTTTTTTTAAAAAATTGGCTGTTCCGGCCTACTAAAGGTGTCTGTCTGCCCCTGCCTGGTGTTGTCCTCAACTGAATAAAGCTGAGCTTCTACCTTCTGTTCCAAATTACCATTTTTAAAAATGCAATTGGCTGTTCCGGCCTACTAAAGGTGTCTGTCTGCCCCTGCCTGGTGTTGTCCTCAACTGAATAAAGCTGAGCTTCTACCTTCTGCCTCTTACTAACTGCTGTTTTTTTAAAAAATTGGCTGTTCCGGCCTACTAAAGGTGTCTGTCTGCCCCTGCCTGGTGTTGTCCTCAACTGAATAAAGCTGAGCTTCAACCTTCTGTTCCAAATTACCATTTTTAAAAATGCAATTGGCTGTTCCGGCCTACTAAAGGTGAATGTCTGCCCCTGCCTGGTGTTGTCCTCAACTGAATAAAGCTGAGCTTCAACCTTCTGTTCCAAATTACCATTTTTAAAAAAGCAATTGGCTGTTCCGGCCTACTAAAGGTGTCTGTCTGCCCCTGCCTGGTGTTGTCCTCAACTGAATAAAGCTGAGCTTCAACCTTCTGTTCCAAATTACCATTTTTAAAAAAGCAATTGGCTGTTCCGGCCTACTAAAGGTGTCTGTCTGCCCCTGCCTGGTGTTGTCCTCAACTGAATAAAGCTGAGCTTCTACCTTCTGTTCCAAATTACCATTTTTAAAAATGCAATTGGCTGTTCCGGCCTACTAAAGGTGTCTGTCTGCCCCTGCCTGGTGTTGTCCTCAACTGAATAAAGCTGAGCTTCTACCTTCTGCCTCTTACTAACTGCTGTTTTTTTTTAAAATTGGCTGTTCCGGCCTACTAAAGGTGTCTGTCTGCCCCTGCCTGGTGTTGTCCTCAACTGAATAAAGCTGAGCTTCAACCTTCTGTTCCAAATTACCATTTTTAAAAATGCAATTGGCTGTTCCGGCCTACTAAAGGTGAATGTCTGCCCCTGCCTGGTGTTGTCCTCAACTGAATAAAGCTGAGCTTCAACCTTCTGTTCCAAATTACCATTTTTAAAAAAGCAATTGGCTGTTCCGGCCTACTAAAGGTGTCTGTCTGCCCCTGCCTGGTGTTGTCCTCAACTGAATAAAGCTGAGCTTCAACCTTCTGTTCCAAATTACCATTTTTAAAAATGCAATTGGCTGTTCCGGCCTACTAAAGGTGAATGTCTGCCCCTGCCTGGTGTTGTCCTCAACTGAATAAAGCTGAGCTTCAACCTTCAGTTCCAAATTACCATTTTTAAAAATGCAATTGGCTGTTCCGGCCTACTAAAGGTGTCTGTCTGCCCCTGCCTGGTGTTGTCCTCAACTGAATAAAGCTGAGCTTCAACCTTCAGTTCCAAATTACCATTTTTAAAAATGCAATTGGCTGTTCCGGCCTACTAAAGGTGTCTGTCTGCCCCTGCCTGGTGTTGTCCTCAACTGAATAAAGCTGAGCTTCTACCTTCTGCCTCTTACTAACTGCTGTTTTTTTTAAAAATTGGCTGTTCCGGCCTACTAAAGGTGTCTGTCTGCCCCTGCCTGGTGTTGTCCTCAACTGAATAAAGCTGAGCTTCAACCTTCTGTTCCAAATTACCATTTTTAAAAATGCAATTGGCTGTTCCGGCCTACTAAAGGTGAATGTCTGCCCCTGCCTGGTGTTGTCCTCAACTGAATAAAGCTGAGCTTCAACCTTCTGTTCCAAATTACCATTTTTAAAAAAGCAATTGGCTGTTCCGGCCTACTAAAGGTGTCTGTCTGCCCCTGCCTGGTGTTGTCCTCAACTGAATAAAGCTGAGCTTCAACCTTCTGTTCCAAATTACCATTTTTAAAAAAGCAATTGGCTGTTCCGGCCTACTAAAGGTGTCTGTCTGCCCCTGCCTGGTGTTGTCCTCAACTGAATAAAGCTGAGCTTCTACCTTCTGTTCCAAATTACCATTTTTAAAAATGCAATTGGCTGTTCCGGCCTACTAAAGGTGTCTGTCTGCCCCTGCCTGGTGTTGTCCTCAACTGAATAAAGCTGAGCTTCTACCTTCTGTTCCAAATTACCATTTTTAAAAAAGCAATTGGCTGTTCCGGCCTACTAAAGGTGTCTGTCTGCCCCTGCCTGGTGTTGTCCTCAACTGTATAAAGCTGAGCTTCTACCTTCTGTTCCAAATTACCATTTTTAAAAATGCAATTGGCTGTTCCGGCCTACTAAAGGTGTCTGTCTGCCCCTGCCTGGTGTTGTCCTCAACTGAATAAAGCTGAGCTTCTACCTTCTGCCTCTTACTAACTGCTGTTTTTTTTAAAAATTGGCTGTTCCGGCCTACTAAAGGTGTCTGTCTGCCCCTGCCTGGTGTTGTCCTCAACTGAATAAAGCTGAGCTTCAACCTTCTGTTCCAAATTACCATTTTTAAAAATGCAATTGGCTGTTCCGGCCTACTAAAGGTGAATGTCTGCCCCTGCCTGGTGTTGTCCTCAACTGAATAAAGCTGAGCTTCAACCTTCTGTTCCAAATTACCATTTTTAAAAAAGCAATTGGCTGTTCCGGCCTACTAAAGGTGTCTGTCTGCCCCTGCCTGGTGTTGTCCTCAACTGAATAAAGCTGAGCTTCAACCTTCTGTTCCAAATTACCATTTTTAAAAAAGCAATTGGCTGTTCCGGCCTACTAAAGGTGTCTGTCTGCCCCTGCCTGGTGTTGTCCTCAACTGAATAAAGCTGAGCTTCTACCTTCTGTTCCAAATTACCATTTTTAAAAATGCAATTGGCTGTTCCGGCCTACTAAAGGTGTCTGTCTGCCCCTGCCTGGTGTTGTCCTCAACTGAATAAAGCTGAGCTTCTACCTTCTGCCTCTTACTAACTGCTGTTTTTTTAAAAAATTGGCTGTTCCGGCCTACTAAAGGTGTCTGTCTGCCCCTGCCTGGTGTTGTCCTCAACTGAATAAAGCTGAGCTTCAACCTTCTGTTCCAAATTACCATTTTTAAAAATGCAATTGGCTGTTCCGGCCTACTAAAGGTGAATGTCTGCCCCTGCCTGGTGTTGTCCTCAACTGAATAAAGCTGAGCTTCAACCTTCTGTTCCAAATTACCATTTTTAAAAAAGCAATTGGCTGTTCCGGCCTACTAAAGGTGTCTGTCTGCCCCTGCCTGGTGTTGTCCTCAACTGAATAAAGCTGAGCTTCAACCTTCTGTTCCAAATTACCATTTTTAAAAATGCAATTGGCTGTTCCGGCCTACTAAAGGTGTCTGTCTGCCCCTGCCTGGTGTTGTCCTCAACTGAATAAAGCTGAGCTTCTACCTTCTGCCTCTTACTAACTGCTGTTTTTTTAAAAAATTGGCTGTTCCGGCCTACTAAAGGTGTCTGTCTGCCCCTGCCTGGTGTTGTCCTCAACTGAATAAAGCTGAGCTTCAACCTTCTGTTCCAAATTACCATTTTTAAAAATGCAATTGGCTGTTCCGGCCTACTAAAGGTGAATGTCTGCCCCTGCCTGGTGTTGTCCTCAACTGAATAAAGCTGAGCTTCAACCTTCTGTTCCAAATTACCATTTTTAAAAAAGCAATTGGCTGTTCCGGCCTACTAAAGGTGTCTGTCTGCCCCTGCCTGGTGTTGTCCTCAACTGAATAAAGCTGAGCTTCAACCTTCTGTTCCAAATTACCATTTTTAAAAATGCAATTGGCTGTTCCGGCCTACTAAAGGTGAATGTCTGCCCCTGCCTGGTGTTGTCCTCAACTGAATAAAGCTGAGCTTCAACCTTCAGTTCCAAATTACCATTTTTAAAAATGCAATTGGCTGTTCCGGCCTACTAAAGGTGTCTGTCTGCCCCTGCCTGGTGTTGTCCTCAACTGAATAAAGCTGAGCTTCAACCTTCAGTTCCAAATTACCATTTTTAAAAATGCAATTGGCTGTTCCGGCCTACTAAAGGTGTCTGTCTGCCCCTGCCTGGTGTTGTCCTCAACTGAACAAAGCTGAGCTTCCACATTCTGGCTTTCGCCCTATACTATCAGATATTAAACTGCATTTGGCCTACTAGTGTGGCTATGCCCTTGAAACAGTGTCTGCTGCTCTTGGGTTTGCTACTCCACTGAACAAAGCAATGCCGCCTGTTTAGTCCTGTTACCAATTTTGAACTGCATTTAGCCTACTTTATTCTTTGGCCCTATATCTGTTTCCTCCTCATCCTGCCCATTGCCCAGCCACTGCTAGATGAGTCTGCTGGTACATTGACCTAGACCACTACATTCCCCTTATACTCTACACAGCCAGAATCTGACCCTGCTGAAAGTAAGGTTCCCCTTCCCGCATGTTATACCACCTTACACAGGGACAGAGAGGAAGGTGCAGATGAAAGTGCAGGTTCCGTCATCAGGTGGGGGGGCATACTCGTTGGCGACGTCACTTGCGGCGCGCCCCCACACCGCCGCAGGGCCGAGGGGTACCCGGAGCCGGGCCTCTAGTTCTCAGTCTCGGGGTTGTCACGGTGGCTAGACCCGGTCCGTGGCCCTGTCCGTCAGTGGGGGACGTCCGGTGTAATAGGTGGTAGTAATAGTAGCGATGGAGCGGTGCGGTTGTGGGGTGTAAGTCGCGGTAAATAACGAGGACACCAGGTTGCAGTCTCTTTACCTCTTTACTGGAGATCTCTGAGTCCTCAGTCCAGAACACGGTTCACCAGGCTACGCAAGTCCGGCCGGTCCAATGGCACCTCCAGAGTTCTCCTCTCAGGTGGAAATCTGTGCCTTCCTTCTAGCGCTATGTGTTGTAGTCCTTCCCTGCTGTGCTTACGGAAAGTAACCCCACAACGGTTGTGTCTGTTTCTTAAGTTCCCTCACAACTCGATTTGATGTTCCTCTGTAATCCACCCCTTCCCTGTATTCAGGTTGGAATGGCACCCGTTTGTCAGGTAGGCCTGGAGTTCTTCCGGGACCCTAGAGTCGCCCCTCTCCCGCAATTGCCCCCCAAGACTTCATAGGTGATATGTGGTAGACAGCCCGCCTGAGACCGACTGTCCTGCCGCTGTTTGGAGTATGGCTTGAAGCTGTATTCTAATCCACTCCCTCGGCGTTCCGGCCACCGGTATTGCGCCTCAGCAGGGTGCTGCCTCTTTCAACAAAACCCCTGCTGGTATTCTCCTTCTGCTTGATCTCGTTTCTCACTCAGCACAATCTGTCTCGCTTCTAGTCCTTTCCTTGAGTCCCGCCGCTTCCAGGAGCCTGCGCGGACCCGCTACGTTCTTTCAATGCCAAGCCTCTGCCAGGATCCCACCCCTGGCAGAGACCCTACAGTCTCTCCCTTCACAACACCCCCTGCCACAGGGTGTTGCTCCGTTCAATCCCGTCAGCGTTCTGTCTAACTTCCTGCCTGACCCCCAGTTTACCCACTATGGTGGGGAGTGGCCTAATGAATAGCACCCTTAGCTCCCCCCGGAGGCCCAGCTATGAAACATATTGGTGTCTGTGATACCTGATTGGAGGAACTCCTTCGGTGCCATCGAACGTACCATGGCTCCCCTTAGCGGCGAAGCCACAGTACTGCAACGACCAGAACTCTGGGGCGCTGCACTCCCCCCTGGTTAAACACAGTACTCCGGGACTGGGAAGAAAAACAACAATACAGATTAGTAAACAGACATACAATTTTGTTGAGTGCAAAACAATAAGTATACTTGAACAGGCTTCCCTTTATGGGAGGTGAGGACACTT
The DNA here is from genome assembly GCF_051348905.1 of Ranitomeya variabilis. NCBI lineage: Eukaryota > Metazoa > Chordata > Amphibia > Anura > Dendrobatidae > Ranitomeya > Ranitomeya variabilis. The sequence goes on from NC_135237.1 coordinate 176,882,877, forward strand.
TTAACGTTACAAACATAGTCAACATTATAAATTACAGGCTATGCATAACTCCTGTTACCCAACCGGGTATTCTACTTAGTGCAAATTCTGGAACAATAAATTAACATTGCCTTTAGGAAACATACACTCTTAGTTTACCAAAGGCCTTCCTATAATCACATTACAGGGTAAGGTAACTTCACATTCTCCTACTTTGAACCTGCAGGACCGCCTGTCCCTATGGCACCAGACCTACTGCCTCTCCTTTCTTTTACAGGACCGCCCTGTTCATCCAGGGCCTACTGCCTTTCTCTACTATACATGGTATAGACATAACATTCCTTTCGTTTAAAGAACTCTGAGCCAGCTCTACTCGGCTCCTTTAAGGACTCACTCTCTAACCCCTACGGGTTCACTCTCTGTCCTTAGTAACAAAGTAACTTTCAATGGGGACGCGGGGTTTACCTTCTATCCTCACCTTCATTATTACTTTGCTTACTTTCAACTATGCAGACCTCTATCTCTACCCCTACGGGCTCTCTGCATCTTTTCTTTCTGCAAAACATTATTTAGACATTTCAACAAATTCAACACATATAACTTAGCATGTAAAACAGTTACATTTCTTTTCAAGGCATCATTATGGCATTACTGTTCTGCAACAGTATCTCTCTCAAGTTCAGTTTCTCACATCCCCTTTAAGAGGAGACCAAGTCTTTCTAAGGTAGCTCGTCTTCTCAGCCTACCAGCCCACGCAAAGGTTCCGGTATGGTATCTTCGCAAAGTGTCTTTAACTAGAACCGGTAGGAAAGGTATCTTCACAAAGTGTCTTTGGCTCAAACAAATAGGGCAAATATCTTCGCAAAGTGTCTTTGGCTAAAACCAGTAGGGAGCACCTTTAAGAAGGTGCAAACTATTTACAAGGGAAGTTCGAATCATGCACAGTCCATGATTTCTGCAGTTTGTGTAACTTGGTGCAAAAACTTCAAGAAAAAGAAAAACAAACAAAGGGGATCCCGGGTCAACAAAGGGATCCATTAACCCTGGACAGGTTTAGCAGCAACTTAAAAGAACAAACAGTAACTATTTACATTTTCAGGTTTCCGAGGCTTAGTTGGACGGCTTCCAGGGCTGCACCTGGCACTTAACCCTTCTTGGCCTGGGCAAAGTGAGGTCCAGGGTTACACCCAGTGCTGGACAAACGCCGTTAATCCGTCTTTCATGTACGATTAAATCATGCGCAGCGATGGAGGTCTGCGCAGCTTGAGTATGGGCATCTGCTGCAGCAGAGGTAGCGGCTGCTGCAAGATCAGTCACTGGAACGGAGTCAGCAGCTGTGGCACTAGCAGTCGCTGGGGTGGTGTCGGTCGTCAGGGCAGGGTGGCTCTTCCTACCTGCTTCAGATGCGGTTCCTCCGGTGCCGGTCTGCTCCGTCTCCGCTGGGGTCTGGAACGCTGGCTGCAGGGCCTTGTTCTGCGACGCTGACAACCCTGCTTGCAGCACCTCGCTTTCCGGCAGGGCCTTGCTTTCCAGCTTCGGAGCGCTGGGACTTCTTCCCTGCTCCGGACCAGATGAGGCTGCCGACAGATGTCCGGTGAGGCTCCTGATGATGGCCTTCTTCCACCCGGCCTCGGTGCTCAGCTGCGTCCGCCGGGGTCGGTCGCTGAGCTCGTCCACTCCGGCCTGCAGGAATTCAGCATCAGCGGTGGAGGCCTGGTTGCGGTGCCCCTCCGGGTGGCTGGGGGAGTCCTCTGCTCCGACCCCACGCTCCGGCTCCGGGCGGCTCGCCATGGCGTCCTCCATGTCGCTTGCTCCTTCTTCCTGGTCCTTTTCCCGCTCTCTTCTTCGTGGGCGGTTTCGTTTTCGTTGTCTCTGCCCACCATTAAGGATCAGGAGGCGGATCTCGGCTGCTGACGGACACGTCCTCAAGGGGCCGAGATATTTAGACTGGGCGGCCATTGTCTTTCGCGCTCTTCAGCTTGTTCACGCCCACTTCCACGCCCTTCTTCTTCTCCTGCGCTCTCCTTAGCGCTGTAATGGCGGCGGTTTTGGCGGGAACTTCTGGCGGCAAGTGGCAACACACAGTCCTTGTAATAAAGCACAGTCCAAGCACGATAAATCACAGTTCCAAGGCACACATGACCTGATTCTTCAGGCTTAAGTAGATCCTGTTCGTGACGCCAAGTCTGCGGCGCGCCCCCACACCGCCGCAGGGCCGAGGGGTACCCGGAGCCGGGCCTCTAGTTCTCAGTCTCGGGGTTGTCACGGTGGCTAGACCCGGTCCGTGGCCCTGTCCGTCAGTGGGGGACGTCCGGTGTAATAGGTGGTAGTAATAGTAGCGATGGAGCGGTGCGGTTGTGGGGTGTAAGTCGCGGTAAATAACGAGGACACCAGGTTGCAGTCTCTTTACCTCTTTACTGGAGATCTCTGAGTCCTCAGTCCAGAACACGGTTCACCAGGCTACGCAAGTCCGGCCGGTCCAATGGCACCTCCAGAGTTCTCCTCTCAGGTGGAAATCTGTGCCTTCCTTCTAGCGCTATGTGTTGTAGTCCTTCCCTGCTGTGCTTACGGAAAGTAACCCCACAACGGTTGTGTCTGTTTCTTAAGTTCCCTCACAACTCGATTTGATGTTCCTCTGTAATCCACCCCTTCCCTGTATTCAGGTTGGAATGGCACCCGTTTGTCAGGTAGGCCTGGAGTTCTTCCGGGACCCTAGAGTCGCCCCTCTCCCGCAATTGCCCCCCAAGACTTCATAGGTGATATGTGGTAGACAGCCCGCCTGAGACCGACTGTCCTGCCGCTGTTTGGAGTATGGCTTGAAGCTGTATTCTAATCCACTCCCTCGGCGTTCCGGCCACCGGTATTGCGCCTCAGCAGGGTGCTGCCTCTTTCAACAAAACCCCTGCTGGTATTCTCCTTCTGCTTGATCTCGTTTCTCACTCAGCACAATCTGTCTCGCTTCTAGTCCTTTCCTTGAGTCCCGCCGCTTCCAGGAGCCTGCGCGGACCCGCTACGTTCTTTCAATGCCAAGCCTCTGCCAGGATCCCACCCCTGGCAGAGACCCTACAGTCTCTCCCTTCACAACACCCCCTGCCACAGGGTGTTGCTCCGTTCAATCCCGTCAGCGTTCTGTCTAACTTCCTGCCTGACCCCCAGTTTACCCACTATGGTGGGGAGTGGCCTAATGAATAGCACCCTTAGCTCCCCCCGGAGGCCCAGCTATGAAACATATTGGTGTCTGTGATACCTGATTGGAGGAACTCCTTCGGTGCCATCGAACGTACCATGGCTCCCCTTAGCGGCGAAGCCACAGTACTGCAACGACCAGAACTCTGGGGCGCTGCATCACTGGCACAGGGCCCCTCAGAGTACGCAAAAGTGTCGCTGCTGGTGGGAGGCGCCCCCGCCATGCAAACACACATCGCTGTACTTTGAGGGGCCCTGTGCCAGTGCCAATGCGAACGAGTGGGCCCCCCCTGCTTGCTCAGGATCACAGCACTTGCAACGTTGAAATACTTACCTTTCCCTGCAACACCGCCGTGACATAGTCCGCATTTCCTGGGCCCACGAAAAACTTGAGCCGGCCCTACTCCCCCCACAACTTTTGCCAAATGACCCCCAATTCCCTATGCCCAACTATTATTATAAAGTTAATTAAGATTGACAAGCTTCAGAAACAAGAATGGATGTTTTTGGCATTAAAATGGGCACTGTAGGTGTTTTCCTGGCCTCCACTCACTGCCGACTATGCTTCCCCATTGACTTGCATTGGGTTTCGTGTTTCGGTCGATCCCCGACTTTTAGCGATAATCGGCCGACTGCACTCGACTCGACTCTGGACAAAATCGGGTTTCACAAAACCCGACTCGATCTTAAAAAAATGAAAGTCGCTCAACTCTAGTCTCTGGGACTAAGTCCTGCTTTTCCCCTTCTGAGCATGCCCAAGGTCAGACCTCTCATTGGAGGTCAGGGATCACATGCTCAGGTACTGCAGCAGCTCCCATTCGTCCTCTAGGAAGGTCCTGAAGTTCCTCAGGTACTGTGGCAGCTCCCATTGGTCCTCTAGGAAGGTCCTGAAGTTTCTGCAGCTATAAAAGGCTAGTATCAACATGTGTATGAGCTTTGCTATTGTGGTCACGGCTATATGTGGACAGGGTTTGGCTGAAATAAGCCCCTAGAATACTGGCACCTCCGGTGAGGAGTTTTGTATGAATGTATCCAGTGCTGGATCATAGATTCTAGAATTCTGGTTCCACCAGAGAGGAGTGTTTTGTATGCTTCTCTGAGTGCGTGACCACTGACTGCCATCAGCTCAGCAGTTACCTGTCACGGGGAGACTAGGTGAGCGAGAGCTAAAAACCCGGGCCCCTGCAGTTTCCCTCAGACTAGGGAAATCCTGACTGACCCTTTACCTGGAGTTTACACTGATGGTGTGCATGTCCAGGCCTCGAACCTCACCCTCACTCCTTTTTTAACCCTAGGCTGATACCTTCGCCCTCCACCCAGTGAAGAAGTAATATTCCAATACCCACAGTTAGCACAGACAGGGATAAAGGGAAATATACACCACGCCGCAGTCACTCAGGAACACACTATAAATGTGCAGGGCAAAATAAATACAAATATAGGAAGGAGTAAATAAGACAGAGGAAAATACACCACCAGCAAAGAATCTCCAACAACCAGCTCTCCTCTCCAGATCGAGATAACAACGCACAAGACAGAAGCTTTAATCGGCGACGCCCAATGAACAGGAGAACTATTTAAAGGCCATGGGAATGGCCCAGCTTCCAATCCGAGGATTAGGTAAATTAACCCCGGAACAGCTAGATAAAATCTAGCAGACGCCAATTTGCAAATAGTGGTCAAAAACGGAATTACCGCTGTCTGTCGGACGACCTGGTCTGAACAGCGTCCGACATGACATTACCTGAGTTCACCTGTGACGTTAACATGGCACAGCGTCTTCTTTCTGTGCGACTCTGTGAAGTAACAGAGATTGTTTATACCACCATATAGTGCCGTCATTTGCTAGCAGCAGGTTCCTCCTGCACGGTAGACCCCGGGCTGCGAACGCACCAATAATAACATCTATATTTACTCGGTGCGTTCCGCTAGCCCTAACATAATACTATCGCCAGGGTCTGGCTAGCAATGGGGGTCAAACAGCAATCTTTGTGGTACATCCAGCAACTGGAGGGCAGGTTGGCGGCTTTTGAGTGCACAACCTCAGCTGTGGATGTTACCTCAGTAGCTGTTCAGGCTGCTAGCATGGCTGCAGCAACTTTGTCCACTGCCACCCCTGTTCCGACCCTATCTCGCCTCCCGCTGCCAGAGAAATTTTCTGGTGATGGCAAATCTTGTAGGGGTTTTTTGAGCCAGTGCTCTATACACCTCACGCTCCTGGCTGCACGTTTCCCTACAGAGCGGGCAAAGGTGGGATTCATTATGTCTCTCCTGTCGGACAGGGCACTGGAGTGGGCTACACCGCCATGGGAGCATGACAATCATGTGGTGCAGAGTGCTCCGCTGTTCCTGAGTACTCTAAAACAGGTCTTTTTAGGACCTTGAGTCACCCATGATGCGGCGCTCCAACTGTTGGCATTGACTCAGGGCTCGTTCTTGGTCAGCCATTTTGCCGTCCACTTCCGCACCTTAGAATCTGAGCTGGAGTGGTCGGATAAAGCCCTCATCCCTATATTTTGGAGGGGCTGGCCGACCATGTTAAAGGGGCTCTGTCACCTGAATTTGGAGGGAACAATTTTCAGTCATATGGGCAGGGTATTCGGGTCTTTGATTCACCCTTTCCTTACCCGCTGGCTGCATGCTGGCTGCAATATTGGATTGAAGTTCATTCTCTGTCCTCCATAGTACATGCCTGAGTAAGGCAAGAATGCCTTGTGCAGGCATGTACTACAGAGGGCAGAGAATGAACTTCAATCCAATATTGCAGCCAGCATGCAGCCAGCGGGTAAGGAAAGGGTGAATCAAACACCCGAAAACCCGCCCATATGACTGAAAATTGTTCCCTCCAAATTCAGGTGACAGAGTCCCTTTAAGGACGCTCTGGCCACTAGGAAGATTCCCGCCACACTGGAGGAGCTAATAGCTGTATCTACTTGCATTGACCTCCATTTTAAAGAGCGGAGGTTAGAGCGAGCCCAGTGTAGGCAGAGGTTTTGGCTGGCTCCCACCTTCACCAAACTTTTGGAATCTCCGGTCCAGGCACCGAGTCACATGAGGCCATGGATGTATCACGAGCGGGATCTAAGTCTCAGACCACTCGTGCACTTAGGGTCTGTCATGTTTGCCAGCGGTCAGGACATCTTGCCACCAGATGTCCCCAGCGGTCCGGGAAATGTCAGCGTCTAGTGGTAGTGGGAGGAGGTTCACTAGACACGGCGACATTTGCCTCCAAATTGTCCTTTAAGGGGACAATTACCATTGGCCCATCCACTCATTCGGTAGAGCTTTGCGTGGATTCCGGGGCAGAGGGCAATTTTATGTCTTCTGCCTTCACCCAATGACATGCAATACCTCTGATGATGCTCGCCCAACCAGTGACCGTATGAGTGGTGAATGGGTCGACACTGCCCTCACAGAGATTACACACCAGACCATCCCATTTACTCTATCCATGTCGCCACCTCATCAGGAGATAATATCTCTGCTCGTCATTCCTGAGGGAATTGATGAGGTCCTGTTAGGGATACCTCGGCTACGGTACTAGTCCCCTCATATACAGTGGTCCACAGGCAGGATTTTGGGATGGAGTGAATCTTGTGGGAGTAGATGTCAGAGGGAATGCTTTCACGGTGCTACTACAGAGGTACCCTCAGATCTCTCCTCTCTCCCCAAGCCATATTGGCCCTATGCAGACGTGTTCTCCAAAAGGGCTGCGGAGACTCTTCCGCCTCACTGCCCCTATGACTGTCCTATTGACCTCTTGCCTGGTGCTGAGCCTCCCCGGAGTCGAGTCTACCCATTGTCTCTCCCAGAGACGGAGGCAATTTCTCAGTACATCCAGGAGATTCTGGAAAGGGATTCATTAGGAAGTCTGTGTCACCTGCAGGGGCTGGGTTCTTCTTCGTGCAGAAGAAGAACGGAGAATTACGTCTATGCATAGATTACAGGGGTCTTAACGCCATCACCATTAAGAACAAGTACCCATTGCCCCTGATATCTGAGCTTTTTGACAGGCTTCGGGGAGCAAGAGTGTTTACTAAACTAGATCTGCGAGGTGCTTACAACCTGATTCGCATCCGTGAGGGGGATGAATGGAAGACGGCTTTTAACACCAGGGATGGGCACTATGAATATCTGGTTATGCCCTCTGGGCTCTGTAATGCCCCCGCTTGTTTCCAAGACTTTGTAAACGATATCTTCCGGGATATGCTCTCCACCTCGGTTGTAGTCTACCTGGATGATAATCTCTTCTACTCTCCAGATATAGACTCCCACCGGAGAGATGTTTGCAAAGTCTTCGGCCTCCTACAGGCAAATTCCCTCTATGCCAAGTTGTAGAAGTGTATGTTTGAGCAGGAGTCTTTGCCTTTCCTGGGCTATATCATCTCGGCCCAAGGATTGGCTATGGATCCTGCCAAGCTACAGGCTGTGATGGACTGGCAGGAACCCCATTCTCTCAAAGCGGTGCAGCACTTTATGGGGTTCATTAATTACTCTCGCCAGTTCATTCCTCACTTTTCAACTTTGGTAGCTCCTTTGGTTGTTCTCACCAAAAAGGGAGCAAATCCCAAATTGTGGTCGGAGGAGGTCTCCAAGGCCATCTTCTCTATTAAGTCCCACTTTGCTAGTGCTCCCATTCCACATCACCCCGATGTAGATAAACCTTTCATATTATGGTGGATGCCTCATCTGTCGGTGCTGGAGCAGTGCTATTCCAAAAGGATGCTCAAGGTCGGAAGCATCCCTGCTTCTTTTTCTCTAAGACGTTCACACTGGCGGAGAGGAATTATTCCATCGGGGACAGGGAGTTGCAAGTTATAAAGTTGGCCTTCTCGGAGTGGAGACATTTCTTGGAGGGGGCTCGTTTTCCCTTCCAAGTTTTCACCGACCACAAGAACTTGGTCTATGTTCAGACTGCCCAGCGGCTAAATTCTTTCCTGGCCAGATGGTCCCTGTTCTTCTTCCAGGTTCCATTTCACCCTCCATTTTCTCTCCAGGGAGAATAACATTCATGCCGACACGCTCTCCCGCTCCATAGTGTCATCAGCGGAGGAAGAGGAACCTCGGCTTATTGTCCCTTCTGAGAGCCTGAGGACCGTGGCTCCGGTTTTGCTAGAGTCTGTGCCCCCGGGTAAGACTTTCATGCCAGCAAATTTGCGACAGGAGGTTCTCTCTTTGCCTCACTAGTCCAGGGTGGGTGGACACTTTGGGACCAAAAGGACATCTGATCTTCTGGTGAGGACGTACTGGTGGCCGCATATGGCCCGTGACGTCAGAGACTATATTCGAGTGTCTGTCTCCTGCGCCAAAAATAAGTCTCCTCTACAACGGCCAGCTGGGTTACTTTAACCCTTGCCAGTGGCAGACAGGCCCTGGGAGATGGTTGGGATGGACTTTGTGGTGGGCTTACCCAAGTCCCGTGGCTGCACCATTATTTGGGAGATCACCAACAATTTTTCTAAAATGGTGCATTTGGTGCCTCTTCCACGGCTGCCATCTGCACGGGCTCTGGCAGCGTTGTTTATTAAACATTTGCGCTAAGGACACCTATATGAAGCCATAAATAGTTAAAATGCTAGGACATGTCATAAGCAAGGTTCTTCGTTAAAGACTAGGATTAACAAGATGTGTTTACCTTAATATCAAGGAAAAGGAAAACTGTATCCAGTGCTGGCATGCGGAAAGGTCCTTCACTCATGCACTTAAAGGTTGGTATCTGAAGCCTTCTCTGAATCTCTGTTCCAAAAATATCCAATTTGTTGAAGAGCAAATGGTGGTATAGGAGACGCTGTCCTGGCCGGTGACTAGCGTACTCCCCCAGAGCTTGGTGACTGCCATGAACAGGCAGTGGCGGCCACGTGTATATAGCTAAAGCCGACAAGGTGCAGGACCTTGTGTGATGTCACAGTCACGTGATGTGTACACGTGACCAACTACAGAGCTGCAGAGCTAAGGAGCTTCGAATAGCACACAGGACCAACTAATCCTACGCGTTTCAGAGTCACCGACTCCTTCATCAGGGATGGTGCTCTGTGCAGGATGTGTGCTTTATATAGCGTGCCGCTTTTTTTTTTTTTTTTTTTTAATTATTGCTCATTGGATAAAAGCAAACAGTTCTATCTCCGTGTTTAGACCATGGGGTGCCAGAGTATTCAGTTCAAATATGTACCTCATTTCTTCTCTTGACATTTGGTGAATAAAGTTGCCACCCCTCCAGTCTTTTTTCACTATTTTAAGTCCAGTGACTGAAATGTCCTCAAGTGAACCTCCGTGATATTTGGCAAAATGTTGAGATAAAGGGTGTTCCGAGAATTTTTTACTAATATTGCACAAATGTTCCCTAATCCTTACATACATAGGGCGAATGGTGCGACCTATGTATAATTTCTTACAAGGGTTCTTGGATATTCAGCGTGGATATTTTGCAGGGTTTTTTGCTGACCATATAAGTCATCTTACTATTTTCTGCTATTAGTCAGTGGGCCTCTCTTTGCTAAAATCTAGTTCATTCTTACGTTTGTCTTTTCTTCTTACCTCACCGTTATTATTTGTTGGGGGCTTGTATTACTTTGGGGTCTTTTCTCTGGAGGCAAGAGAGGTCTTATTTTCCCTGATAGGGTTAGTTAGTTCTCCGGCTGGCGCGAGACGTCTAGGATCAACGTAGGCACGTTCCCCGGCTACTGTTAGTGTTTGTGCTAGGATCAGGTATATGGTCAGCCTAGTTACCACGTCCCTATGACCTGGTATTTATGTTTGCAGACTTTTGCTGTAATCTCTGAGATCCTTGCCATTGGGATCATAACAGTATGCCAGGCCATGAATAGTTAATGCATTGCAGAAGTGGGATTAAAAGAAAAGGAGTTCTGAGTTTTTTTTTTCTCCTCTTTCTTCCTTCCCCTTTTTCTCAGAGTGGCGGTAAGCTTTGCTGCAGACATGAATGTTCAGACCTTGATTACTAGTGTGGATCAGCTTGCTGCACGAGTGCAGAGCATTCAGGATTTTGTTGTTAGCAGTCCTATGTCTGAGCCTAAGATACCTATTCCTGAGCTGTTCTCTGGAGATCGATTTAAATTTAGGAATTTTAGGAATAATTGTAAATTGTTTCCTTCTTTGAAACCTCGTTCGTCTGGAGATTCAGCTCAGCAAGTTAAAATTGTTATCTCCTTTTTGCGTGGCGACCCTCAGGATTGGGCTTTCTCGTTAGCGCCAGGAGATCCGGCATTGGCGGATGTCGATGCGTTTTTTCTGGCGCTCGGATTGCTTTATGAGGAGCCTAATCTTGAAATTCAGGCAGAAAAAGCTCTACTGGCTATCTCTCAGGGCCAGGATGAAGCCGAAGTGTATTGCCAAAAAGTTCGGAAATGGTCAGTGCTTACTCAATGGAATGAATGTGTTCTGGCCGCAAATTTCAGAAATGGCCTTTCTGAAGCCATTAAGAATGTGATGGTGGGTTTCACAATTCCTACAAGTCTGAATGATTCTATGGCACTGGCTATTCAGATTGATCGGCGTTTGCGGGAGCGCAAATCCGCTAATCCTCTGGCGGTGTTGTCTGAACAGACACCTGTTTCAATGCAATGTGATAGAAACCCCGATCCAGCAATGCAATGTGATAGAATCCTGACTAGAACCGAACGACAAAATCATAGACGACAGAATGGGCTGTGTTTTTACTGTGGTGATTCTACACATGTTATATCAGCATGCTCTAAACGCCTAACCAAGGTTGTCAGTCCTGTCTCCATTGGTAATTTGCAGCCTAAATTTATTTTGTCTGTGACTTTAATTTGTTCATTGTCTTCCTACCCTGTTATGGCGTTTGTGGATTCAGGTGCTGCCCTGAGTCTTATGGACTTGTCGTTTGCCAAGCGCTGCAGTTTTGTCCTGGAGCCTTTAAAAATTCCTATTCCTCTCAGAGGAATTGATGCTACGCCACTGGCGGAAAATAAACCGCAGTTTTGGACACAAGTGACCATGTGCATGACTCCTGAACATCGGGAGGTGATTCATTTTCTTGTTCTGCATAAAATGAGTGATTTGGTCGTGTTAGGTCTGCCATGGTTACAGACCCATAATCCTGTTTTGGATTGGAAGGCTACGTCTGTGTTGAGTTGGGGTTGTCAGGGAATTCATTGCGATTCTCCGCCGGTGTCTATTGCTACTTCTACTCCTTCAGAGGTTCCTGAATATTTGTGTGACTATCAGGATGTATTCAGTGAGTCCAGGTCCAGTGATCTTCCTCCTCATAGGGACTGTGACTGCGCTATAGATTTGATTCCTGGCAGTAAATTTCCTAAGGGACGATTATTTAATTTGTCTGTACCCGAGCATGCCGCGATGCGTTCTTATGTCAAGGAGTCTTTGGAGAAAGGGCATATTCGTCCATCCTCTTCCCCTCTTGGTGCGGGATTCTTTTTTGTGGCCAAGAAGGAGGGGTCTTTGAGACCTTGTATAGACTATCGGCTTCTGAATAAAATCACTGTTAAGTTTCAGTATCCTTTGCCACTATTGTCAGACTTGTTTGCTCGGATTAAGGGTGCCAAGTGGTTCACCAAGATAGATCTTCGTGGTGCGTACAACCTTGTGCGCATTAGGCAGGGAGATGAATGGAAAACTGCATTCAATACGCCCGAAGGTCATTTTGAATACTTGGTGATGCCCTTTGGGCTCTCTAATGCTCCTTCAGTGTTTCAGTCCTTTATGCATGATATCTTCCGGAAGTATCTGGATAAATTTATGTTTGTTTATCTGGATGATATTCTGGTTTTCTCGGATGATTGGGATTCTCATGTAAAGCAGGTCAGGATGGTGTTTCAGGTTTTGCATGATAATGCTTTGTTTGTGAAGGGCTCAAAGTGTCTCTTTGGAGTGCAGAAGGTTTCCTTTTTGGGTTTTATTTTCTCCCCTTCTGCTGTGGAGATGGACCCAGTCAAGGTCCGAGCTATTCATGATTGGACTCAGCCCACGTCTGTTAAGAGTCTTCAGAAGTTCTTGGGGTTTGCTAATTTCTACCGTCACTTTATCGCTAATTTTTCTAGCGTTGTTAAACCTTTGACGGATATGACCAAGAAAGGTTCTGATGTGGCTAATTGGGCCCCTGCAGCCGTGGAGGCCTTCCAGGAGCTGAAGCGCCGGTTTACTTCAGCGCCTGTTTTGTGCCAGCCTGATGTCTCACTTCCCTTTCAGGTTGAAGTGGATGCTTCTGAGATCGGTGCTGGGGCTGTTTTGTCGCAGAGAGGCTCTGGTTGCTCTGTGATGAGACCATGTGCCTTTTTCTCTAGGAAGTTTTCGCCTGCTGAGCAGAACTATGATGTTGGTAATCGGGAGTTGTTGGCCATGAAGTGGGCATTTGAGGAGTGGCGTCATTGGCTCGAGGGTGCTAAGCATCGTGTGGTGGTCTTGACTGATCACAAAAATCTGATGTATCTCGAGTCTGCTAAGCGCCTGAATCCTAGACAGGCTCGTTGGTCATTGTTTTTCTCTCGTTTTGACTTTGTGGTCTCATACCTGCCTGGTTCGAAGAATGTTAAGGCTGATGCTCTCTCTAGGAGCTTTGTGCCTGACTCTCCTGGAGTCTCGGAGCCAGCTGGTATTCTTAAAGAGGGAGTGATCGTGTCGGCCATATCTCCGGATTTGCGACGTGTGTTGCAGAGATTTCAGGCTGGTAGACCTGACTCGTGTCCACCCGACAGACTGTTTGTTCCTGATAAATGGACCAGCAGAGTCATTTCCGAGGTTCATTCCTCGGTGTTGGCAGGGCATCCGGGAATTTTTGGTACCCGAGATTTGGTGGCTAGGTCCTTTTGGTGGCCTTCCTTGTCACGGGATGTGCGGTCATTTGTGCAGTCCTGTGGGACTTGTGCTCGGGCTAAGCCTTGTTGTTCTCGTGCTAGCGGGTTGCTTCTGCCCTTGCCCGTCCCGAAGAGGCCTTGGACACACATTTCCATGGATTTCATTTCTGATCTTCCGGTGTCTCAGGTAATGTCTGTCATCTGGGAGGTGTGTGATCGTTTTTCCAAGATGGTCCATTTGGTACCCTTGCCTAAGTTGCCTTCCTCTTCCGATCTGGTTCCTTTGTTTTTTCAGAATGTGGTTCGTTTACACGGCATTCCGGAGAATATCGTGTCCAACAGAGGGTCCCAGTTTGTGTCCAGATTCTGGCGATCTTTTTGTGCTAGAATGGGCATTGATTTGTCGTTTTCATCTGCCTTCCATCCTCAGACTAATGGTCAAACGAAGCGAACTAATCAGACACTGGAGGCTTATTTGAGATGTTTTGTTTCTGCGGACCAGGATGATTGGGTGACCTTCTTGCCATTGGCGGAGTTTGCCCTTAATAATCGGGCTAGTTCCGCTACTTTGGTTTCGCCATTCTTCTGCAACTCTGGTTTTCATCCTCGTTTCTCCTCGGGTCATGTTGAGTCTTCTGATTGTCCTGGGGTGGATTCCGTGGTGGATAGGTTGCAGCGGATTTGGAATCATGTGGTGGACAACTTGAAGTTGTCACAGGAGAAGGCTCAGCGTTTTGCCAACCGCCGCCGCGGTGTGGGCCCCCGACTTCGTGTTGGGGATTTGGTTTGGTTGTCTTCTCGGTATGTCCCTCTGAAGGTTTCCTCTCCTAAGTTTAAGCCTCGCTTTATTGGTCCTTATAAAATTTTGGAAGTTCTTAACCCGGTTTCTTTTCGTTTGGATCTTCCGGTGTCGTTTGCCATTCACAACGTGTTCCATAGGTCTTTGTTGCGGCGGTACGTTGTGCCTGTGGTTCCTGCTGTTGAGCCTCCTGCTCCGGTGTTGGTTGAGGGCGAGTTGGAGTACGTGGTAGAGAAGATCTTGGATTCTCGTCTCACTAGACGGAGGCTTCAGTATTTGGTCAAATGGAAGGGCTATGGTCAGGAGGATAATTCCTGGGTGGCCGCCTCTGATGTTCATGCGGCCGATTTGGTTCGTGCCTTCCACGCTGCTCATCCTGGTCGCCCTGGTGGTCTTGGTGAGGGTTCGGTGACCCCTCCTTAAAGGGGGGGTACTGTTGTGAACTATACTTCTTGGCTCCCTCTTGTGGTCACTAGTGATTTGGCACTTGGATTGTCTTTTACCAGGTTGGTACTCACCTGCTTCGTTAGGCCTGGGGTGTTGCTATTTAAACTTCCTGGATTCTCAGTCCAGTGCCTGGCATCGTTGTAATCAGTTCATTTCTGTTTGCTCCTGTCTTCAGGTCCTGGTTCTTTGCAAGATAAGCTAAGTCCTGCTTTCTTATTTTTTGTTATTTTGCTTTGTTCATATTTTTGTCCAGCTTGTACAATATGTGATTCCTGATATTGCTGGAAGCTCTAGGGGGATGATATTCTCCCCCCTCACCGTTAGTCAGTTTGGGGGTTCTTGGATATTCAGCGTGGATATTTTGCAGGGTTTTTTGCTGACCATATAAGTCATCTTACTATTTTCTGCTATTAGTCAGTGGGCCTCTCTTTGCTAAAATCTAGTTCATTCTTACGTTTGTCTTTTCTTCTTACCTCACCGCTATTATTTGTTGGGGGCTTGTATTACTTTGGGGTCTTTTCTCTGGAGGCAAGAGAGGTCTTATTTTCCCTGATAGGGTTAGTTAGTTCTCCGGCTGGCGCGAGACGTCTAGGATCAACGTAGGCACGTTCCCCGGCTACTGTTAGTGTTTGTGCTAGGATCAGGTATATGGTCAGCCTAGTTACCACGTCCCTATGAGCTGGTATTTATGTTTGCAGACTTTTGCTGTAATCTCTGAGATCCTTGCCATTGGGATCATAACAACCGGCACCTCCGGTGAGGAGTTTTGTATGAATGTATTCAGGGCTGGCTCATAGCCTCTAGAATTCCGGTTCCGCCGGAGAGGAGTGTTTTGTGTGCTTTTCTGAGTGCGTGACCACTGACTGCCATCAGCTCAGCAGTTACCTGTGTTCCCCTGTGACGTTATCAGGGCACAGTGCTTTCTTTCTGTGCCACTCTGTGAAATAACAGAGTTCGTTTATACCACCATATAGTCATTTGCTAGCAGCAGTTCCTCCTGCATGGTTGACCCCGGGCTGCGAACGCACCAATAATAACATCTATATTTACTTGGTGCTTTCCGCTAGCCCTAACACGCAGTAAGAAATTAGGTATATAAACTTTTGATCAGGGTCATTTGGATGTTTTAGGTTGTCATTATGATTTAAAAAGAGAAAACACAGTAGTTTGACAATAAATGGCTTCACCCAACCACTAACCATGAGTGGAGAAAAAGGTTTTGTGTTATCATTCATATTTTCTGAAAAAAGGCCAAGAAATCAAAAATTCTGTCTGGGTTTTAGGGTTGGCGGAACGCACCGAGTATACTGTATATATGTATAAATAGGTGCGTTCGCAACCCGGGATCCACCGTGCAGGAGAGGAACATGGCGGCGCTATATGGCGGTATAAGCGAACTCTGTTAGAAATAAGATGCTGTGCCCTGTTAGCATCACAGGGGAACAGAGCTAACTGCTGGGCTGATGGCAGTCAGTGGTCACGCACCCAGAAAAGCACACAAACACTCCTCACCGAAGGTGCCGGTATTCTGGGGGCTTATTTCAGCCGGGTCCTTGAATACATATATGCAAACTCCTCACCAGAGGTGCCGGTATTCTAGGGGCTTATTTCAGCCGGGTCCCTGAATACACACATACAGGCATGACCACAAATAACAAGCTCATGACATGAGGTGATACTAGCACATGGCCGTGCGGCCATGCAAACCTTTTATAGCTGCAGCAGCTTCATGACCTTCCTAGGGAACCAATGGAAGTTGCTACAGTACCTGAGCAACTTCAGGACCTTCCTAGAGGACCAATGATAGCTGCTGCAGTACCTGAGCATGTGACCTCTGACCTCCAATGAGAGGTCTTACCTTGGGCATGCTCAGTGTGTGCAAAGCAGGACTTAGTCCCAGAAAAGCCTGATCGCCGCTGACCAGTGCAGGCTACAACAGCAGATCCTGGAAAGGCAGTAGAAACCCTTTGCACAGTATAAGACTGAGTGAAGCACTGGGATCAACGTCTCCGCTGAGCAGGCTTCACTGCGGCTGTTGTAGAATGGGAGACCGCAGCATACATGGCTCAAGATACACCCTGTGCAGCGGGGGGAACTTGACTTATAACATGGGGTATGTAAACTTTTGAGCACAACTGTACCTCTTCTGACAAGGCAACATCCTGCAGTAACCCTCGTTTCACCATACCGCTCTACGACTAGCTCTATCCTATCTAATGTATTCTCCCCCATGACTGTGGACAGGGTCCTATTTTCTCATGTACCAGTCATATTCTTGTTCCAGTTTTCTTCAAGATTATTGCACTTGTTTTTATTATGCATATTCCTTTTGACATGTAAAGACCCATGGCGCTATAATAATAAATAATAATAAATAAAGTCGTCTTTTTTGTGCTGTGATATCTGTTGATGTTTTATGCACAAAATTCAAATTCAAATTTGTTGACTGCATTTTCTAAATTCTTCAAAATGGCGCACACAGTCCATGAATTTGTCACAGAATTAAAAAATGCTCTTTATTTTTGTTTTTAATAGTTTTTATTGTGACATTTTAGCACCAAAAGTCACAGAAATGAAAATACTTCTAGAAATTTTCCTCTAATGTAGGCAGAAAGGTAGTAGACTGGAGTAGGATGAGCCAAAAAATGCGACATGTGGTAAAATTTACATCTGATTAAATTGTCTAAAACATCTGGATAAACAGACTTGTCGAGGAAGAATAAAAAAGAAGACTTAGAAAATAAAAAATAATGCACAAATATTAACCCCTTCATGCCGCGGCCCTTTTTCGTTTTTGTGTTTTCGTTTTTCGCTCCCCTCCTTCCCAGAGTCATAACTTTTTTATTTTTCCGTCAATATGGCCATGTGAGGGCTTGTTTTTTGTGGGACGAGATGTACTTTTGAAAGTCATCATTGGTTTTACCATGTCTTGTACTAAAAAATGGGAAAAAAATTCCAAGTGTGGTGAAATTGCAAAAAAAGTGCAATCGCACACTTTTTTCCTAGGTTCACTAAATGCTAAAACTGACTGGATATTATGATTCTCCAGGTCACTACGAGTTCATAGACACCAAACATGTGTAGGTCATTTTTTATCTAAGTGGTGAAAAAAAATTCAAAACTTTGCTAAAAAAAAAAAAAAAAAAGGCGCCATTTTCTGATACCCATAGCGTCTCCATTTTTCGTGATCTGGGGTCGTGTGAGGGCTTATTTTTTGCGTGCTGAACTGATGTTTTTAATGATACCACATTTGTGCAGATACGTTCTTTTGATCGCCCGTTATTGCATTTTAATGCAATGTCATGGCGACCAAAAAACGTAATTCTGGCGTTTCGATTTTTTTCTCGCTACGCCGTTTAGCGATCAGGTTAATGCTTTTTCTATTGATAGATCGGGCGATTCTGAACGCGGTGATACCAAATATGTGTAGATTTGATTTTTTTTTATTGTTTTATTTTGGATGGGGCGAAAGGGGGGTGATTTAAACTTTCATATTTTTTTTATTTTTTTCATATTTTTAAAAACATTTTTTTTTACTTTTACCATGCTTCAATAGCCTCCATGGGAGGCTAGAAGCTGGCACCACTCGATTGGCTCTGCTTCATAGCAGCGATCTGATGTTTGCTGCTATGTAGCAGAAATGCATTTGTGCTGTGAGCGCCGACCACAGGGGGGCGCTCACAGCAGGCCGGCATTAGTAACCATAGAGGTCTCAAGGACCTCTATGGTTACCATCCTGATGCATCGCCGACCCCCGATCATGTGACAGGGGTCGGCGATGACGTCATTTCCGGACGCCCGGCCGGAAGCGCCGGTTAAATGCCGCTGTCTGCGTTTGACAGCGGCATTTAACAGGTTAATAGCGGCAGTTTAATCGCAATTTCACCCGCGTGCACATGTCAGCTGTACAAAACAGCTGACATGTCACGACTTTGATGTGGGCTCACCGCCGGAGCCCACATAAAAGGGGGAGACACGACATGCGCCGTAATAGTACGGCGCATGTCGTGAAAGGGTTAAAGTCACTAAAAAGAGGCTAACTACTTCAGAAACAGCAATAATGAACTGGGGCCTATGTTTTCAAATTCCTTAAAAGTAAGCATCATAGCAAATTTAAATAGCATTATACTTAGTCATATACACTGTAAAAGAAAACCTCAAGTGTATCTGTTATTTTAAGTGATTTATCGGAATAAGTTAAATCTGGCTAGCACCTCCTAAGGGAATCAAGAAAGAGTGATCATGCGCTAGCTACTATGACTGTCTTATATGTTGTTAGGCAACGGGATTCTCCCATTGCCCAGGGTAGATCCCAAGCCCGGCCTGGATCAGCGTTCTACCATCCCATTCAGCTTGGCAGCTGCATGTGCTGCTGAGCATAGACGTCGGTCTCAGCGTCTTGCTTAGGCTCATGCTGTTAGTCTGGCTACTGCTGGCTCTTCAGCCAAGCCTATGGTAACCAGTGGTAGGCAGCTACGAGTGAACACTGTAAAGACTATGTCCAGAGATCACCCTTCTGAGCATGCTCATGATGTGGTGACGTCCAATTGGTGGTCAGTCGTCAGCTGCTCTAGTGATGTGGCAGCTCTGGATTGGTCCGTGAGCAAGGTCCTGTCTGACTGGACTTGAGCTGTCCATGCAAAAGGGTCTCAGAGATGCATGCAGGCGTGCTAGTATCATTATTTGTTTCATGTGTGTATGGGAATTTGCACCACTGTGGTCTTTACCAGTATGTGCTCAGGGTCAGCGGTAAGTTGTTAGAATTCCTGTTCTCCGGAGAGGAGATTGTCTGAGTGAATTCAGGGCTTGCATTTAGCCATTAGAATTTTGGCTCCTCCGGAGAGGAGTTTGTTGAGTGCGTTGGCTGATTGTGTGACCACTGTTAGCCTTTGCCTCCCAAAAAAATTTGGGAGGAAAATGGGGGGTGAGTCTTATAGTGCAAATGCAGGCTTACTGGGGGGTTTCAGCAGTGGTGTAGCAGCAGAACTAGCGGCGGCAGAAATGTGGCAATGTTGCGGTGGTGGGCGGTGCACAGTGCACCTGAGCAGAGTCCCTTCCTCAGGGTGCCAGCAGCAGAAATGTGGCGATGCCATAACCTGGTGTCCACAGTGAGCAGAGCCAAGTGCATCACCGGTTTCCCTGAAGCCATTTTCCTGAAGCCGTGGGTCAACGGAGACTTCAGGAAAATGTCCGCCGGAGGCCACGCATGTGCAGATTGAGATATCGGCAGCATTCGGCTTCAGGAAAATGGCAGCCGGGATCTCGATCTGCACATGAGCGGCCTCCGGCGGCCATTTCCTGAATCCTATGGTGGCCCACGACTTCAGGAAGATGGCCGCAGGGAAACCAGTGATGCACTAGGCTCTGCTTACCATGGACACAGAGCTGCGGCGTTGCCACATTTCTGCCACCAGCTTCCTGAGTTAGAGACCCTGCTCCATGCTCTGCCTCAACGCTGACATTGGAACCACAGCATTGCACCTCTGGACTGCAGCATTGCCCCACTTCTGATGCTGCCGGCTTCCTGAGGAAGGTACCATGCTTTCTGTGACCCCACTGTACCACGGCCGGCCCTCAGGTAAGATACCTTAAATTCAGACAATAAGACAGACCACCATCTTATAAAAATCTTTTTTTCTGCTATTTTCCACCCCCAAATTTAGGGTGAGTCTTATGGTACGGTGCGTCTTATATTCTGAAAAATATGGTAAAAACATGAAGTGGGTGAAGCCCATATGCTTTGATAACAATTTTGCTATCAAAGTATTAAATATGTACCGTAGTTGATTGGGCGTTCTGCAAATATAATTAAGTGGTGTTAAGAACATTCATAACAATTTTGCTGTCAAAGTATTAAATATGTAGTTGTTTGGGCATTCAGAAAATGTAACTAAGTGAAGTTAAGAACAATCAAAACTACTAATCCTTGAAAATAAAACATTGAGTCTTTAGTATAATTTACTAAATTGAAACAATGTTAAGATTCAAAAAGATGTACATTTAAAGAAACATCTGTTACTGACAGCGTTACTGTAGTTTATAACCCTGACCCTTCATTTTAAAAAAGAGTTTTACCATGATAATTAATCACCAATAATCACTGGAGCAAAAACATGTAAATGTTTATTATGTAGCTATTTCATTGCTAAAATAAATTTTTGAATTTAGATAACAAAATGGTTATATCACGGTTATAGCTTTGAGTCAGCAAAGAGGGTAGGACTGTGGGGTATACAATAATAGAAATAAATATTTGTAGTGATAATCTGCACAGAATGACTTTTATAGAACAATAAAATAAAAATGTTTGGTAGCAAAATTGCTTCAATTGTAAAAATTATTTTCTGTTCCTCTACTAGCCTAACACCCTACACTAACCATGCGTGGGTGTTTGCAAAGTACTTCATGTATTTATATGTGCTCAGACCAAAAAAAAATAGCAACGCACTAGTAAAACTAAGAGTTCATAACAGATGAAAATATAATAATTAACCTTTTAGGGTTTTCCAAGTAAAATGTTTGCATAATCAATTACTCTACGTAAAATGAAGTGTAATTGAAAATAAACATGCCACTTCATTACCTTAAAAGAGTACTAAAGCACCTAAAGATGACACGTCAGCAATAAACTTTTGAGACTCGACAAAACCATAATAACTAATCTATGCTAAACATTTTTTGCTTTAACCAAAAGATGAAACTCCTTTCCAGTTTTTTCGGAGATAAATTAGAGTTTGATATGAATTTAAACCCCTTAACACTCCATGATATACAGGATGGGCCATTTATATGGATACACCTAAATAAAATGGGAATGGTTGGTGATATCAACTTCCTGTTTGTGGCACATTAGTATATGGGAGGGGGAAAACTTTTCAAGATGGGTGGTGACCATGACGGCCATTTTGAAGTTAGCCATTTTGGATCCAACTTTATTTTTTTCAATGGGAAGAGGGTCATGTGACACATCAAAATTCTTGAAAATTTCACACAAATAATCAATGGTCTGCTTGATTTTAACGCAACTTTATTAATTTGTGAGTTATTTACAAGTTTATGACCACTTATAAAATGTGTTCAAAGTTCTGCCCATTGTGTTGGATTGTCAATGCAACCCTCTTCACCAACTGTTGACACGCTGATATCAACACCTCAGAAGAAATGCTAGCACAGGCTTCCAGTATCCATTATTTCAGATGCTGCACATCTCGTATTTTCACAGCGTAGACAATTGCCTTCAGATGGCCACAAAAATAAAAGTCTAAGGGGGTCAGATCGGGAGACCTTGGTGGCTATTCAACTGGCCCATGACAACCAATCCATTTTCCAGGAAACTGTTCATGTAGGAATGCTCGGACCTGACACCCAAGATGGTGGCACTACCACATTATGTGCTATTTTTACCCATTTACCAGTATGAAAATGTAAAATCTATAGCTACAACAGCATTTTTTTCTGCCAAAATATAATTATGTTTTTTTCACTGCCCAACGGTACAAAATTCTGTGAGGCACATGTGGAGTCAATATGCTCACTGATGAATTTATCGAGAGATGTAGCTTTTAAAATTACATAGTTACATAGTTACATAGTTATTAAGGTTGAAGGAAGACTTTAAGCCCATCTAGTTCAACCCATAGCCTAACCTAACATGCCCTAACATGTTGATCCAGAGGAAGGCACAAAAAAACCCATGTGGCAAAGAGTAAGCTCCACCTTGGGGAAAAAAATTCCTTCCCGACTCCACATACGGCAATCAGACTAGTTCCCTGGATCAACGCCCTATCAAGGAATCTAGTGTATATACCCTGTAACATTATACTTTTCCAGAAAGGTATCCAGTCCCCTTTTAAATTTAAGTAATGAATCACTCATTACAACATCATACGGCAGAGAGTTCCATAGTCTCACTGCTCTTACAGTAAAGAACCCGCGTCTGTTATTATGCTTAAACCTTCTTTCCTCCAGACGTAGAGGATGCCCCCTTGTCCCTGTCACCGGTCTATGATTAAAAAGATCTTCAGAAAGGTCTTTGTACTATCCCCTCATATATTTATACATTAACATAAGATCACCCCTTAGCCTTCGTTTTTCCAAACTAAATAGCCCCAAGTGTAATAACCTATCTTGGTATTGCAGACCCCCCAGTCCTCTAATAACCTTGGTTGCTTTTCTCTGCACCCGCTCCAGTTCAGCTATGTCTTTCTTATACACCGGAGACCAGAACTGTGCACAGTATTCTAAGTGTGGTCGAACTATTGACTTGTATAGAGGTAAAATTATGTTCTCCTCATGAGTATCTATGCCTCTTTTTAATGCATCCCATTATTTAATTTGCCTTTGTAGCAGCTGCCTGACACTGGCCACTGAATATGAGTTTGTCATCCACCCATACACCTAGGTCTTTTTCATTGACGGTTTTGCCCAGAGTTTTAGAATTAAGCACATAGTTATACATCTTATTACTTCTACCCAAGTGCATGACCTTACATTTATCCCCATTAAAGCTCATTTGCCATTTATCAGCCCAAGCTTCTAGTTTACATAAATCATGCTGTAATATAAAATTGTCCTCCCCTGTATTGATTACCCTGCAGAGTTTAGTGTCATCTGCAAATATTGAAATTCTACTCTGAATGCCCCCTACAGGGTCATTAATAAATATGTTAAAAAGAAGAGGGCCCAATACTGACCCCTGTGGAACCCACACTGCTAACCGCGACCCAGTCTGAGTGTGCTCCATTAATAACCACCCTTTGTTTCCTATCCCTGAGCCAGCTCTCAATCCACTTACACATATTTTCCCCTATCCCCATTATTCTCATTTTATGTAACAACCTTTTGTGTGGCATTGTATCAAAAGCTTTTGAAAAGTCCATATACACTACATCCACTGGGCTCCCTTGGTCCAGTCCGGAACTGAGCTCTTCATAGAAGCTGATCAAATTAGTCTGACATGAACGGTCCCTGGTAAACCCGTGCTGATACTGGGTCATGAAGTTATTCCTCTTCAGATACTCCAGTATAGCATCCCTTAGAAAGCCCTCCAGGATTTTACCCACAGTAGAGGTTAAGCTTACTGGCCTATAATTACCGATTTCAGTTTTTGTCCCCTTTTTGAATATTGGCACCACATTTGCTATACACCAGTCCTGTGGTACAGACCCTGTTATTATGGAGTCTTTAAAGATCTATAATATAACGCTGGGAGCGTCACTCTGTCCGAAGCCTCTATAGACTGCGCAAGCGCAAGCGCCGGCGCAGTCCGGACCGCACAGAGCGACGCTCCCAGGAGATCGCGGTATGCGTAAGCGCTGAACGCACACCGCGATCTCCACCGGACAAGCAGGGACGAGCCAGGAGGCGGAGGGTGAGTATACTTACCTGACCCGTTCCACCGACGCGCTTCCGGGCCGTGACTGTCCCCCTGCTCCCGGAATCGGCGCCTGCGCAGTCCGCGCTTTCCGGCGCCATTTTCTTGAAGACACATTGCAGTGTCTTCAAGAAAATGGCGCCGGAAAGCGCGGACTGCGCAGGCGCCGACTCCGGGAGCAGGACCAAGAAAATGGCCGCACCCAGCACAGCCGCCGCGCCCAGCACAGCCACGCACAGTCGCCCACAGCAACGCACAGCCGCCGCACCCAGCACAGCCGACCATAGCCGCCCACAGCCACGCACAGGCGCCCACAGCCACGCACAGCCGCACCCAGCACAGCTGCCCACAGCCACGCACAGCCACCCATAGCCCCGCACAGCCGACCACAGCCACGCACAGCCGCCGCACCCAGCACAGCCGACCACAGCCACGCACAGCCGCCGCACCCAGCACAGCCGCCCACAGCCACGCACAGCCGCCCACAGCCACGCACAGCCGCCGCACCCAGCACAGCCACCCACAGCCGCCGCACCCAGCACAGCCGCCACAGCCATGCACAGCCGCCTACAGCCACGCACAGCCGCCGCACCCAGCACAGCCGCCCACAGCCACGGACAGCCGCCGCACCCAGCACAGCCGCCGCACCCAGCACAGCCGCCCACAGCCATGCACAGCCGCCCACAGCCACGCACAGCCGCCGCACCCAGCACAGCCGCCGCACCCAGCACAGCCGCCCACAGCCACGCACAACCGCTGCACCCAGCACAGCCACCCACAGCCGCCGCACCCAGCACAGCCGCTGCACCCAGCACAGCCGCTGCACCCAGCACATCCGCCGCACCCAGCACAGCCGCCGCACCCAGCACAGCCACGCACAGCCGCCACAGCCACGCACAGCCTCCGCACCCAGCACAGCCGCCCACAGCCGCCTACAGCCACGGACAGCCGCCGCACCCAGCACAGCCGCCGCACCCAGCACATCCGCCGCACCCAGCACAGCCATGCACAGCCGCCACAGCCACGCACAGCCGCCGCACCCAGCACAGCCGCCCACAGCCACGCACAGCCGCCCACAGCCACGCACAGCCGCCGCACCCAGCACAGCCACCCACAGCCGCCGCACCCAGCACAGCCGCCGCACCCAGCACAGCCATGCACAGCCGCCACAGCCATGCACAGCCGCCTACAGCCACGCACAGCCGCCGCACCCAGCACAGCCGCCCACAGCCACGGACAGCCGCCGCACCCAGCACAGCCGCCGCACCCAGCACAGCCGCCCACAGCCATGCACAGCCACGCACAGCCGCCGCACCCAGCACAGCTGCCCACAGCCGCCGCACCCAGCACAGCCGCCCACAGCCACGCACAACCGCTGCACCCAGCACAGCCACCCACAGCCGCCGCACCCAGCACAGCCGCTGCACCCAGCACATCCGCCGCACCCAGCACAGCCACGCACAGCCGCCACAGCCACGCACAGCCTCCGCACCCAGCACAGCCGCCCACAGCCACGCACAGCCGCCTACAGCCACGGACAGCCGCCGCACCCAGCACAGCCGCCGCACCCAGCACAGCCATGCACAGCCGCCACAGCCACGCACAGCCGCCTACAGCCACGCACAGCCGCCGCACCCAGCACAGCCGCCCACAGCCACGCACAGCCGCCCACAGCCACGCACAGCCGCCCACAGCCACGGACAGCCGCCGCACCCAGCACAGCCGCCCACAGCCACGCACAGCCGCCGCACCCAGCACAGCCGCCGCACCCAGCACAGCCGCCCACAGCCACGCACAACAGCTGCACCCAGCACAGCCACCCACAGCCGCCGCACCCAGCACAGCCGCCGCACCCAGCACATCCGCCGCACCCAGCACAGCCGCCGCACCCAGCACAGCCACGCACAGCCGCCACAGCCACGCACAGCCTCCGCACCCAGCACAGCCACGCACAGCCGCCTACAGCCACGGACAGCCGCCACACCCAGCACAGCCACCGCACCCAGCACATCCGCCGCACCCAGCACAGCCACGCACAGCCGCCTACAGCCACGCACAGCCGCCGCACCCAGCACAGCCGCCCACAGCCACGCACAGCCGCCCACAGCCACGGACAGCCGCCGCACCCAGCACAGCCGCCCACAGCCGCCGCACCCAGCACAGCCGCCCACAGCCACGCACAACCGCTGCACCCAGCACATTCACCCACAGCCGCCGCACCCAGCACAGCCGCCGCACCCAGCACATCCGCCGCACCCAGCACAGCCGCCGCACCCAGCACAGCCACGCACAGCCTCCGCACCCAGCACAGCCGCCCACAGCCACGCACAGCCGCCTACAGCCACGGACAGCCGCCGCACCCAGCACAGCCACCGCACCCAGCACAGCCGCCGCACCCAGCACAGCCGCCCACAGCCACGCACAGCCGCCGCACCCAGCACAGCCACGCACAGCCTCCCACAGCCACGCACAGCCGCTGCACCCAGCACAGCCACCGCACCCAGCACAGCCGTCCACAGCTGCCGCACCCAGCACAGCCACCGCACCCAGCACAGCCGTCCACAGCTGCCGCACCCAGCACAGCCGCCCGCACCCAGCACAGCCACGTCACATACAGCCGCCTGCACTCAGCACAGCCACATACAGCCGCCCGCACTCAGCACAGCCACCCGCACTCAGCACAGCCGCCCGCACTGATGGGGGCGCAGGATGGAGCAGCACGTGATAGGATGGGGGCGCAGGATGGGAGCACATGACAGGATGGGGATGAGGATGGAGCAGCACATGACACGATGGAGCAGCACATGACACGGTGGAGTGGAACATGACAGGATGGGGGCGCAGGATGGAGCAGCACATGACAGGATGGGGGCGCAGGATGGAGCAGCACATGACACGGTGGAGCAGCACATGACAGGATGGGGATGCAGGATGGAGCAGCACATGACACGGTGGAGCAGCACATGACAGGATGGGGGCGCAGGATGGAGCAGCACATGACACGGTGGAGCAGCACATGACACGATGGAGCAGCACATGACACGGTGGAGTGGAACATGACAGGATGGGGGCGCAGGATGGAGCAGCACATGACAGGATGGGGGCGCAGGATGGAGCAGCACATGACACGGTGGAGCAGCACATGACAGGATGGGGATGCAGGATGGAGCAGCACATGACACGGTGGAGCAGCACATGACAGGATGGGGGCGCAGGATGGAGCAGCACATGACACGGTGGAGCAGCACATGACAGGATGGGGGCGCAGGATGGCGCAGCATATGACAGGATGGGAGCAGCACATACCAGGATGGAGACCATATTCCAATATAAATGCTCGCCACCCGGGCGTAGAACGGGTTCAATAGCTAGTTAAAAATAATGGTCTATCAATGACTGTACTTAATTCCTGCAGTACTTGAGGGTGTATCTCATCCGGGCCTGGAGATTTGTCAATAGTGATTTTTAGACACCGCCGTACTTCCTGCTGGGTTAAGCAGGAGACATATAATTGGGAATTTTTATCACTAGTCATTTTGTCTGCCATGGGATTTTCTTTTGTAAATACTGATGAAAAAAAGTCATTTAGCATATTGACTTTTTCCTCATCCTCATCCACCATTTCACCCAGACTATTTTTAAGGGGGCCAACACTATCATTTTTTAGTTTCTTACTATTTATGTAGTTAAAGAATATTTTGGGATTATTTTTACTCTCTCTGACAATGAGTCTCTCTGTCTCAATCTTTGCTGCCTTGATTTGCTTTTTACAGAATTTATTTAATTTTTTGTATTTATTTAATGCCTCCTCACTACCTACTTCCTTTACAGCTCTATTTAGCCATATTGGTTTCCTCCTATTTCTAGTATGTTTATTCCCATACGGTATATACTGTGCACAGGTCCTATCCAGGATGCTAATAAACGTCTCCCATTTTCTTTGTGTATTTTTATGTCTCAGGATATCGTCCCAGTTAACCCCTTCACCCCCAAGGGTGGTTTCCACGTTAATGACCGGGCCAATTTTTACAATTCTGACCACTGTCCCTTTATGAGGTTATAACTCTGGAACGCTTCAACGGATCTTGGCGATTCTGACATTGTTTTCTCGTGACATATTGTACTTCATGTTAGTCGTAAAATTTCTTCGATATAACTTGCGTTTATTTGTGAAAAAAACGAATATTTGGCGAAAATTTTGAAAATTTCGCAATTTTCCAACTTTGAATTTTTATGCCCTTAAATCACAGACATATGTCACACAAAATACTTAATAAATAACATTTCCCACATGTCTACTTTACATCAGCACAATTTTGGAACCAAAATTTTTTTTTGTGACGGAGTTATAAGGGTTAAAAGTTGACCAGCAATTTCTCATTTTTACAACACCATTTTTTTTTAGGGACCACATCTCATTTGAAGTCATTTTGACGGGTCTATATGATAGAAAATACCCAAGTGTGACACCATTCTAAAAACTGCACCCCTCAAGGTACTCAAAACCACTTTCAAGAAGTTTATTAACCCTTCAGGTGTTTCACAGGAATTTTTGGAATGTTTAAATAAAAATGAACATTTAACTTTTTTTCACACAAAATTTATTTCAGCTCCAATTTGTTTTATTTTACCAAGGGTAACAGGAGAAAATAGACCCCAAAAGTTGTTGTACAATTTGTCCTGAGTACGCTGATACCCCATATGTGGGGGTAAACCACAGTTTGGGCGCATGGCAGAGCTTGGAAGCAAAGGAGCGCCATTTGACTTTTCAATGCAAAATTGACTGGAATTGAGATGGGACGCCATGTTGCATTTGGAGAGCCCCTGATGTGCCTAAACATTGAAACCCCTAACAAGTGACACCATTTTGGAAAGTAGACCCCCTAAGGAACTTATCTAGATGTGTGGTGAGCACTTTGACCCAACAAGTGCTTTACAGAAGTTTATAATGCAGAGCCGTAAAAATAAAAAATCATATTTTTTCACAAAAATGATCTTTTCACCCCCAATTTTTTATTTTCCCAAGGGTGAGAGAAGAATTTGGACCCCAAAAATTGTTGTGCAATTTGTCCTGAGTACGCTGATACCCCATATGTGGGTGTAAACCATTGTTTGGGCGCAGGGCAGAGCTCGGAAGGGAAGGAGCGCCATTTGACTTTTCAATGCAAAATTGACTGGAATTGAGATGGGACGCCATGTTGCATTTCGAGAGCCCTTGATGTGCCTAAACATTGAAACCCCTAACAAGTGACACCATTTTGGAAAGTAGACCCCCTAAGGAACTTATCTAGATGTGTGGTGAGCACTTTGACCCAACAAGTGCTTTACAGAAGTTTATAATGCAGAGCCGTAAAAATAAAAAATCATATTTTTTCACAAAAAATGATCTTTTCACCCCCAATTTTTTATTTTCCCAAGGGTAAGAGAAGAAATTGGACCCCAAAAATTGTTGTGCAATTTGTCCTGAGTACACTGATACCCCATATGTGGGTGTAAACCATTGTTTGGGCGCAGGGCAGAGCTCAGAAGGGAAGGAGCGCCATTTGACTTTTCAATGCAAAATTGACTGGAATTGAGATGGGACGCCATGTTGCGTTTGGAGAGCCCCTAATGTGCCTAAACATTGAAACCCCCCACGAATGACACCATTTTGGAAAGTAGACCCCCTAAGGAACTTATCTAGATGTGTGGTGAGCACTTTGACCCAACAAGTGCTTCACAGAAGTTTATAATGCAGAGCCGTAAAAATAAAAAATCATATTTTTTCACAAAAATGATCTTTTCACCCCCATTTTTTTATTTCCCCAAGGGTAAGAGAAGAAATTAGACCACAAAAGTTGTTGTGCAATTTGTCCTGAGTACGACGATACCCCATATGTGGGTGTAAACCATTGTTTGGGCGCATAGCAGAGCTCAGAAGGGAAGAAGCGCTATTTTACTTTTCAATGCAAAATTGACTGGAATTAAGATGGGATGCCATGTTGCGTTTGGAGAGCCCCTGATGTGCCTAAACATTAAACCCCCCCACAAGTGACACCATTTTGGAAAGTAGACCCCCTAAGGAACTTATCTAGATGTGTTTTGAGAGCTTTGAACCCCCAAGTGTTTCACTACAGTTTATAACGCAGAGCCGTGAAAATAAATTTTTTTTTTTTTTTCACAAAAATGATTTTTTAGCCCCCAGTTTTGTATTTTCACAAGGGTATCAGGATAAATTGGACCCCAAAAGTTGTTGTCCAATTTGTCTGGAGTACGCTGATACCCCATTTGTGGGGGGGGACCACTGTTTGGGCGCATGACAGAGCTCGGAAGGGAAGGAGCGCCATTTGGAATGCAGACTTAAATGGATTGGTCTGCAGGCGTCACGTTGCATTTGCAGAGCCCCTGATGTACCCAAACAGTACAAACCCCCCACAAGTGACCCCATATTGGAAACTAGACCCCCCAAGGAACTTATCTAGATGTGTTGTGAGAACTTTGAACCCCCAAGTGTTTCACTACAGTTTATAACGCAGAGCCGTGAAAATAATTTTTTTTTTTTTTTTTTCACAAAAATGAAATTTAGCCCCTAGTTTTGTATTTTCACAAGGGTATCAGGATAAATTGGACCCTAAAAGTTGTTGTCCAATTTGTCCTGAGTACGCTGATACCCCCTATGTGGGGGGGAACCACTGTTTGGGCGCATGACAGAGCTCGGAAGGGAAGGAGCGCCATTTGGAATGCAGACTTAAATGGATTGGTCTGCAGGCATCACGTTGCATTTGCAGAGCCCCTGATGTACCCAAACAGTACAAACCCCCCACAAGTGACCCCATATTGGAAACTAGACCCCCCAAGGAACTTATCTAGATGTGTTGTGAGAACTTTGAACCCCCAAGTGTTTTACTACAGTTTATAACGCAGAGCCGTGAAAATAAAAATTATGTTTTTTTCACAAAAATGATTTTTTAGCCCCCAGTTTTGTATTTTCACAAGGGTATCAGGATAAATTGGACCCTAAAAGTTGTTGTCCAATTTGTCCTGAGTACGCTGATACCCCCTATGTGGGGGGGAACCACTGTTTGGGCGCATGACAGAGCTCGGAAGGGAAGGAGCGCCATTTGGAATGCAGACTTAAATGGACTGGTCTGCAGGCGTCACGTTGCATTTGCAGAGCCCCTGATGTACCCAAATAGTACAAACCCCCCACAAGTGACCCCATATTGGAAACTAGACCTCCCAAGGAACTTATCTAGATGTGTTGTGAGAACTTTGAACCCCCAAGTGTTTCACTACAGTTTACAACGCAGAGCCGTGAAAATAAAACATATTTTTTTTCCCACAAAAATGATTTTTAGCCCCCCAAATTTTTATTTTCCCAAGGATAACAAGAGAACTTGGACCCCAGAAGTTGTTGTTCAATTTGTCCCTAGTACGCTGATACCCCATATGTTGGGGTAAACCCCTTTTTGGACGCACGGGAGAGCTCGGAAGGGAAGGAGCACCGTTTTACTTTTTCAACGCAGAATTGGCTGGAATTGAGATTGGACGCCATGTCGCGTTTGGAGAGCCCCTGATGTGCCTGAACAGTGGAAACTCCCCAATTCTACCTGAAACCCTACCCCTAACCTCACCCCTAACCGTTTACTGAACATTTTCTGACAGTCATAAGTGCCACGTATATAAGTGCCACGTATTTAAGTGCCACGTATTTCAGTGCCACGTATTTCAGTGCCACGTATTTCAGTGCCACGTATTTAAGTGCCACGTATTTAAGTGCCACGTATTTAAGTGCCACGTATTTAAGTGCCACGTATTTAAGTGCCACGTATTTAAGTGCCATGTATTTAAGTGCCACGTATTTAAGTGCCACGTATTTAAGTGCCACGTATTTAAGTGCCACGTATTTCAGTGCCACGTATTTCAGTGCCACGTATTTAAGTGCCACGTATTTCAGTGCCACGATATTTCAGTGCCACGTATTTAAGTGCCACGTATTTAAGTGCCACGATATTTCAGTGCCACGTATTTCAGTGCCACGTATTTCAGGCACTGAAAAATACGTGGCACGTAAATACGTGGCACGTAAATACGTGGCACGTAAATACGTGGCACGTAAATACGTGGCACTGAAATACGTGGCACTGAAATACGTGGCACTGAAATACGTGGCACTTAAATACGTGGCACTTAAATACGTGGCACTTAAATACGTGGCCTCTGAAATATCGTGGCACTTATATACGTATATAAACGTATATTTCAGTGCCACGTATTTCAGTGCCACGTATTTCAGGTTAGGGGTAGGGTTAGGGGTAGGGTTAGGGTTTTTTGTTTTTTTCTTGTTTTCTTGTGTTTTTCTATAAAAACGCATGCGTTTTACCGCGTTTACATGCATTTTTTCACACGTGGTTTTTTAAAAAAACGCATGCAGATAAAAACGCAAGTGTGAAACCAGACTAAAAGACGCTTTTTATAGCAAAAAAGTTTTTGCGTCTCCACATTTTGAGACCTAGAATTTTTCCACATTTTGGTCCACAGAGTCATGTGAGGTCTTGTTTTTTGCGGGACGAGTTGACGTTTTTATTGGTAACATTTTCGGACACGTGACCATTTTTTATCACTTTTTATTCCGATTTTTGTGAGGCAGAATAACCAAAAACCAGCTATTCATGAATTTCTTTTGGGAGAGGCGTTTATACCGTTCTGCGCTTGGTAAAATTGATAAAGCAGTTTTATTCGTCGGGTCAGTACGATTACAGCGATACCTCATTTATATCATTTTTTTATGTTTTGACGCTTTTATACGATAAAAACTATTTTATAGAAAAAATAATTATTTTGGCATCGCTTTATTCTGAGGACTATAACTTTTTTATTTTTTTGCTGATGATGCTGTATGGCGGCTCGTTTTTTGCGGGACAAGATGACGTTTTCAGCGGTACCATGGATATTTATATCCGTCTTTTTGATCGCGTGTTATTCCACTTTTTGTTCGGCGGTATGGTAATAAAGCGTTGTTTTTTGCCTCGTTTTTTTTTTTTTTTTCTTACGGCGTTTACTGAAGGGGTTAACTAGTGGGGCAGTTTTATAGGTTGGGTCGGTACGGACGCGGCGATACTAAATATGTGTACTTTTATTGTTTTTGTTTGTTTTTTTTAGATAAAGAAATGTATTTATGGGAATAATATTTTTTTTTTTATTATTATTTATTTAGGAATTTTTTTTTATTTTTTTTACACATGTGGGAATTTTTTTTTTTACTTTTTTACTTTGTCCCAGGGGGGGACATCACAGATCGCTGATCTCACAGTGTGCACAGCACTCTGTGAGATCTCCGATCTCACTTACAGCCGTGCAGGCTGCAGCTTTCATCTGCAGCCTGCTCCGACCCGGAAGTGCTCCCTGCAGGACCCGGATACAGCCCCTCGGCCATTTTGGATCCGGGGCCTGCAGGGAGAAGACGTTCGGTACGAGGTGAGTACATCACCTTGTACCGATCGTCTCAGGGAAGCCCGCAGGGAGCCCCCTCCCTGCGCGATGCTTCCCTGCACCGCCGGCACATCGCGATCATGTTTGATCGCGGTGTGCCGGGGGTTAATGTGCCGGGGGCGGTCCGTGACCGCTCCTGGCACATAGTGCCGGATGTCAGCTGCGATATGCAGCCGACACCCGGCCGCGATCGGCCGCGCTCCCCCCGTGAGCGCGGCCGATCGCGTATGACGTACTATCCCGTCGGCGGTCATGGGGGCCCACCCCACCTCGACGGGATAGTACGTCAGATGTCGGGAAGGGGTTAATTGCACCAAGATCCTCTCTCATCCGTTGGAAATTTGCCCTCCTGAAGTTTAATGTCCTTGTCACCCCTCTACTACACATCTTATTAAAGGATACACGAAAACTTATTATTTTGTGATCACTATTCCCCAAGTGACCCCCAACTCTTATATTTGATATGCGGTCTGGCCTGTTAGTTAATATTAGGTCTAGCAGTGCCCCCCTTCTTGTTGGGTCCTGAACCAGTTGTGAAAGGTAATTGTCTCTCATAGTTGTCAAAAACCGATTACCTTTGCTGGAACTGCAGGTTTCTTTTCCCCAATCTATTTCAGGGTAGTTGAAGTCCCCCATAATAATGACTTCTCCTTGAGCCGCAGGTTCATCTATTTGCTTTACGAGGATATTCTCCATTGCTTCCATTATTTTTGGAGATTTTTAACAAACCCCTATCAGTAATTTATTATTTTTTCCCCCTCCCCTTATCTCCACCCACAGGGACTCTACATTTTCATTAAATTCACCTATATTATCATGCAGGATGGGTTTTAAGGACGATTTTACATATAGACACACCCCACCCCCTCGCTTATCTGTATGGTCATTTCTGAACAGGCTATAGCCCTGCAAGTTAACAGCCCAGTCATGGCTCTCATACAGCCATGTTTCAGATATCCCCACCATGTCATAATTATGCTGCAACATTAGTTCTAATTTGTCCATTTTGTTGGCGAGGCTTCTGGCATTAGTATACATGCACTTGATGTTCCTCTCTGTACCTCTATTCTTTCTTAAATTATTAACTGTTCTAACTAGGGTTGAGCGAAACGGGTCGATCATTTTCAAAAGTCGCCGACTTTTGGCTAAGTCGGCGTCTCATGAAACCCGATCCGACCCCTGTGCTTGTCGGCCATGCGGTACGCGACTTTCGCGCCAAAGTCGCGTTTCAATGACGCGAAAAGCGCCATTTCTCAGCCAATGAAGGTGAACGCAGAGTGTGGGCAGCGTGATGACATAGATCCTGGTCCCCACCATCTTAGAGAAGGGCATTGCAGTGATTGGCTTGCTGTCTGCGGCGTCACAGGGGCTATAAAGGGGCGTTCCCGCCGACCGCCATCTTACTGCTGCTGATCTGAGCTTAGGGACAGGTTGCTGCCGCTTCGTCAGAAGCAGGGAGAGCGTTAGGCAGGGTCCACTAACCACCAAACCGCTTGTGCTGCAGCGATTTCCACTGTCCAACACCACCTTCGGTGTGCAGGGACTGTGGAAGCTATTTTTTTTTTTTTTTCCCCTCAGCGCTGTAGCTCATTGGGCTGCCCTAGAAGGCTCCGTGATAGCTGTATTGCTGTGTGTACGCCACTGTGGAAACCAACTGCTTTTTTCAAAGCACATATCCTCTTGTTCCTTCCTTTCTGCACAGCTATCTTTTTTGTTTGTCCACACTTTTTATTTAATTTGTGCATCAGTCCACTCCTATTGCTGCCTGCCATACCTGGCTTACATTACTGCAGGGAGATAGTAATTGTAGGACAGTTTTTTTTTTTTTTTTGTTTTTTTTTTGTGGGAGATTAAGATTGGCATTTCTGCTACAGTGCCATCCCTGTGTGTGCCATCTCTCACTGAGTGGGCCATAGAAAGCCTATTTATTTTTTCCGTGATTTGTGTTCTAAAATCTACCTCAACACAAAAACACTACATCAATCAGTGGGAGAAAAATATTGGCCTCAGTCAGGGCTTGTGTGCCACTGCTGTGTGTGCTATCTCTCATTCAGTGGGCTATAGCAAGCCTATTTTTTTTTTTTTTTTTTTTAATATTATTTGGTTTCTAAAGTCTCCCTGAAAAAAAAAAAAAACCTAAAAAAACAGTGGGAGAGTAATATTGCCCTTTCAGCTTGTGTGCCAGTCTTGACTCCTGGGTGTGCCACCTCTCTCCCTCTCATTCAGTGGGCCATAGAAAGCCTATATTTTTTTTTTTTTAAATATTATTGGGTTTCTAAAGTCTCCCTGAAAAAACAAAAAATACATAAAAAAACAGTGGGAGAGTAATATTGCCCTTTCAGCTTGTGTGCCAGTCTTGACTCCTGGGTGTGCCACCTCTCTCCCTCTCATTCAGTGGGCCATAGAAAGCCTATTTATTTTTTTTTTTAAATATTATTGGGTTTCTAAAGTCTCCCTGAAAAAACAAAAAATACATAAAAAAACAGTGGGAGAGTAATATTGCCCTTTCAGCTTGTGTGCCAGTCTTGACTCCTGGGTGTGCCACCTCTCTCCCTTTCATTCAGTGGGCCATAGAAAGCCTATTTATTTTTTCCGTGATTTGTGTTCTAAATTCTACCTCAACACAAAAACACTACATCAATCAGTGGGAGAAAAATATTGGCCTCAGTCAGGGCTTGTGTGCCACTGCTGTGTGTGCTATCTCTCATTCAGTGGGCTATAGCAAGCCTATTTTTTTTTTTTTTTTTTTTTTTTTTAATATTATTTGGTTTCTAAAGTCTCCCTGAAAAAAAAAAAAAAAACCTAAAAAAACAGTGGGAGAGTAATATTGCCCTTTCAGCTTGTGTGCCAGTCTTGACTCCTGGGTGTGCCACCTCTCTCCCTCTCATTCAGTGGGCCATAGAAAGCCTATTTATTTTTTTTTTTTAATATTATTTGGTTTCTAATTCTCCCTGAAAAAAAAAAAAAAAACCTAAAAAAACAGTGGGAGAATAATATTGCCCTTTCAGCTTGTGTGCCAGTCTTGACTCCTGGGTGTGCCACCTCTCTCCCTCTCATTCAGTGGGCCATAGAAAGCCTATTTATTTTTTTTTTTAAATATTATTGCGTTTCTAAAGTCTCCCTGAAAAAACAAAAAATACATAAAAAAACAGTGGGAGAGTAATATTGCCCTTTCAGCTTGTGTGCCAGTCTTGACTCCTGGGTGTGCCACCTCTCTCCCTTTCATTCAGTGGGCCATAGAAAGCCTATTTATTTTTTCCGTGATTTGTGTTCTAAATTCTACCTCAACACAAAAACACTACATCAATCAGTGGGAGAAAAATATTGGCCTCAGTCAGGGCTTGTGTGCCACTGCTGTGTGTGCTATCTCTCATTCAGTGGGCTATAGCAAGCCTATTTTTTTTTTTTTTTTTTTTTTTTTAATATTATTTGGTTTCTAAAGTCTCCCTGAAAAAAAAAAAAAAACCTAAAAAAACAGTGGGAGAGTAATATTGCCCTTTCAGCTTGTGTGCCAGTCTTGACTCCTGGGTGTGCCACCTCTCTCCCTCTCATTCAGTGGGCCATAGAAAGCCTATTTATTTTTTTTTTTTAATATTATTTGGTTTCTAATTCTCCCTGAAAAAAAAAAAAAAACCTAAAAAAACAGTGGGAGAGTAATATTGCCCTTTCAGCTTGTGTGCCAGTCTTGACTCCTGGGTGTGCCACCTCTCTCCCTCTCATTCAGTGGGCCATAGAAAGCCTATTTATTTATTTTTTTTAATATTATTTGGTTTCTAATTCTCCCTGAAAAAAAAAAAAAAACCTAAAAAAACAGTGGGAGAGTAATATTGCCCTTTCAGCTTGTGTGCCAGTCTTGACTCCTGGGTGTGCCACCTCTCTCCCTCTCATTCAGTGGGCCATAGAAAGCCTATTTATTTTTTTTTTTAAATATTATTGGGTTTCTAAAGTCTCCCTGAAAAAACAAAAAATACATAAAAAAACAGTGGGAGAGTAATATTGCCCTTTCAGCTTGTGTGCCAGTCTTGACTCCTGGGTGTGCCACCTCTCTCCCTTTCATTCAGTGGGCCATAGAAAGCCTATTTATTTTTTCCGTGATTTGTGTTCTAAATTCTACCTCAACACAAAAACACTACATCAATCAGTGGGAGAAAAATATTGGCCTCAGTCAGGGCTTGTGTGCCACTGCTGTGTGTGCTATCTCTCATTCAGTGGGCTATAGCAAGCCTATTTTTTTTTTTTTTTTTTTTTTTTTTTAATATTATTTGGTTTCTAAAGTCTCCCTGAAAAAAAAAAAAAAACCTAAAAAAACAGTGGGAGAGTAATATTGCCCTTTCAGCTTGTGTGCCAGTCTTGACTCCTGGGTGTGCCACCTCTCTCCCTCTCATTCAGTGGGCCATAGAAAGCCTATTTATTTTTTTTTTTAATATTATTTGGTTTCTAATTCTCCCTGAAAAAAAAAAAAAAAACCTAAAAAAACAGTGGGAGAATAATATTGCCCTTTCAGCTTGTGTGCCAGTCTTGACTCCTGGGTGTGCCACCTCTCTCCCTCTCATTCAGTGGGCCATAGAAAGCCTATTTATTTTTTTTTTTAAATATTATTGGGTTTCTAAAGTCTCCCTGAAAAAACAAAAAATACATAAAAAAACAGTGGGAGAGTAATATTGCCCTTTCAGCTTGTGTGCCAGTCTTGACTCCTGGGTGTGCCACCTCTCTCCCTTTCATTCAGTGGGCCATAGAAAGCCTATTTATTTTTTCCGTGATTTGTGTTCTAAATTCTACCTCAACACAAAAACACTACATCAATCAGTGGGAGAAAAATATTGGCCTCAGTCAGGGCTTGTGTGCCACTGCTGTGTGTGCTATCTCTCATTCAGTGGGCTATAGCAAGCCTATTTTTTTTTTTTTTTTTTTTTTGTAATATTATTTGGTTTCTAAAGTCTCCCTGAAAAAAAAAAAAAAACCTAAAAAAACAGTGGGAGAGTAATATTGCCCTTTCAGCTTGTGTGCCAGTCTTGACTCCTGGGTGTGCCACCTCTCTCCCTCTCATTCAGTGGGCCATAGAAAGCCTTTTTTTTTTTTGGTTTTTTTAATATTATTTGGTTTCTAAAGTCTCCCTGAAAAAAACAAAAAAAACATAAAAAACAGTGGGAGAGTAATATTGCCCTTTCAGCCTGTGCGCCAGTCTTGACTCCTGGTTGTGCCACCTCTCTCTCTCTAATTGTGGGCCATAGAAAGCCTTTTTTTTTTTTTTTTTTAATATTATTTGGTTTCTAAAGTCTCCCTGAGAAAAAAAAATAAATAAATTAGGTGGGAGATTAATATTGACATTAGTGCTTGAGTGACAGTCCTGCGTGTGTGTCATCTCTGTGATTTTGTGCCACAGAAAACAGAGTGTGTAACATTGTGCCTGATTTTCCTTGTGGTCTCACCAACCTGTTAAGGGATATTGAAATCATACTGAAGTTATAGCTCACCGTGTAAGTTGTTTGACAGCAACAAATAAAGTTACTTTGGTTAAGATTTTAAAACAATGAGGAAGTCTGGTGCAAGAGGTCGTCGTGGGCGTTCATTGTCAGCTGGTAATGATGGTAGTGGTAGTGGAGCATCAGGTGGTCGTGGGGATAAAAATATTCCACCTAAGTCTGGAGCTGTGGAGCCAGTTTCGTCGTCAGGCTACACAAGGCCTCGAACGCTCTCTTTTCTGGGAGTAGGAAAACCGCTTTTAAAGGCGGAGCAGCAACAGCAAGTTTTGGCTTACATTGCAGACTCAGCCTCTAGCTCTTTTGCCTCCTCTTCCGAAACTGGTAAATGTAAAAGCAGCGCGTCGCTTGTGGATGTTCACGGTCAGGGACAAGTCGCTTCCTTGTCCTCCTCAGCAAAAACTACAACAAGAGAGAAGGATGCAGCAGGCGACACAACGGGTCACTCCATGGAGCTCTTTACACATACCGTCCCTGGCTTAGAAAGTGAAACATTTAACAGGCCATGCCCATTACAAGTATATTCTGACATGGAGTGCACTGATGCACAGCCACAGCCAGAGTACTATGCTGCTCCTTTGACTCAGACCACCACATTGCCCTCTCAGGGTACAGATCCACAATCAGACCCTGATGAGACTATGTTGCCCCGCCACGAACGCTATACCACCGACCGACACAGTGACACAGACGAAGTTGCACACGAGCTCGAAGAGGAGGTAATATATGACCCAGTTATTGACCCCGATTGGCAGCCATTGGGGGAACAGGGTGCAGGCGGCAGTAGTTCAGAAGCGGAGGTGGAGGAGGGGCCGCAGCAGGCATCAACATCGCAACAGGTTCCATCTGCCGGGCCCGTATCTGGACCAAAACGCGTGTCAAAGCCAAAACCTGTTGGAGCACAGCGTTGCCATCCGGTTAAAGCTCAGTCTGCAATCCCTGAAAAGGGATCCGAGTCTAGGAAGAGTGCAGTCTGGCATTTTTTTAAACAACATCCAACTGATCAGCGCAAAGTCATCTGTCAAAAATGTTCAACTAGCTTAAGCAGAGGTCAGAATCTGAAAAGTCTAAATACTAGTTGCATGCATAGACACTTAACCACCATGCATTTTCAAGCCTGGACTAACTACCAAACGTCCCTCAAGGTTGTAGCACCCTCGGCCAATGAAGCTAGTCAGCAACGCAACATCCCTTCCGTCACTGTAAGGCCACCATTTTCCGCACCACCGGCAGTATCTGTGCAGGTTTCTTTGCCAGCCAAAAGCAGTCAGGGTCAGGGAATCACCAGTTTTGTAGGAGGAAATATTGCATCTAGGGCACCGGCGGAAACAATACCGTCTCCAACCGTCTCTCAGTCTGCCATGTACACCGGCACACCCGAAAGTTCCACGATCTCCAGCTCTCCAGTCCAGCTCACCCTACATGAGACTCTGGTTAGAAAAAGGAAGTACTTATCCTCGCATCCGCGTACACAGGGTTTTAACGCCCACATAGCTAGACTAATCTCGTTAGAGATGATGCCCTACCGGTTAGTTGAAAGCGAAGCTTTCAAAGCCCTGATGGAGTACGCTGAACCACGATACGAGCTACCCAGTCGACACTTTTTTTCCAGAAAAGCCATCCCAGCCCTGCACCAGCATGTTAAACAGCGCATCGTCCATGCACTCAGGCAATCTGTGAGTACAAAGGTGCACCTGACTACAGATGCATGGACCAGTAGGCATGGCCAGGGACGTTATGTGTCCATCACGGCACACTGGGTGAATGTGGTGGATGCAGGGTCCACAGGCGACATCAATTTAGGGACAGTTGTGCCTAGCCCACGGTCTAGGAAACAGTTGGCTGTAGGCGTTCGCACCCCCTCCTCCTCCTCCTCCTCGTCCTCCTGCAGAAGCTACAGCTCTTCCACAGAACGCAGTCTGCCAACCACTCCATCGGCAGATGACACTGTTGCACACCAGTTGTCCCATTATGGGCCAGCTACTGCCAAGCGTCAGCAGGCTGTATTGGCTATGAAGTGCTTGGGCGACAATAGACACACCGCGGAAGTTCTGTCCGAGTTCTTGCAACAAGAAACGCAGTCGTGGCTGGGCACAGTAGATCTTGAGGCAGGCAAGGTAGTGAGTGATAACGGAAGGAATTTCATGGCTGCCATCTCCCTTTCCCAACTGAAACACATTCCTTGCCTGGCTCACACCTTAAACCTGGTGGTGCAGTGCTTATTGAAAACTTATCCTGGGTTCTCCGACCTGCTCCTCAAAGTGCGTGCACTTTGCTCACATATCCGACGTTCGCCTGTACACGCCAGCCGTATGCAGACCTATCAGCGGTCTTTGAACCTTCCCCAGCATCGCCTAATCATAGACGTTGCAACAAGGTGGAACTCAACACTGCACATGCTTCAGAGACTGTGCGAACAGAGGCGTGCTGTTATTTATTTGTGGGAGGATACACGGGCAGGCAGTAGGATGGCAGACATGGAGTTGTCAGGTGTGCAGTGGTCTAAGATACAAGACATGTGTCAAGTCCTTCAGTGCTTTGAGGAATGCACACGGCTGGTTAGTGCAGACAACGCCGTAATAAGCATGAGCATCCCCCTAATGCGTCTGCTGATGCAAAGTTTGACGCACATAAAGGAGCAGGCGTCTGCACCAGAGGAAGAGGAAAGCCTTGATGACAGTCAGCCATTGTCTGGTCAGGGCAGTGTACAGGACGAGGTAGCGGGCGAAGAGGAGGTGGAGGACGAGGAGGATGATGGGGATGAGTATATTTTTAATGCCGAACCTTTCCCGGGGGCACAGGAATTTGGTTGCGTGTCACGGCCGGGTTCTGGTTTTTTGAGGGACACAAGTGACGTAGATTTGCCTGCAACTGCCCCTCAACCAATCACAACCGGAGATTTGACAACTGGAACTTTGGCCCACATGGCGGATTATGCCTTACATATCCTAAAAAGGGACACACGCATTACGAAAATGATGAACGATGACGATTACTGGTTGGCCTGCCTCCTTGATCCACGCTATAAAGGCAAATTGCAAAATATTATGCCACATGAGAACTTGGAACTAATATTAGCAACCAAACAATCAACTCTTGTTGACCGTTTGCTTCAGGCATTCCCAGCACACAGCGCACGTGATCGTTCTCACACGAGCTCCAGGGGGCAGCAGACTAGGAGTGTTAGGGGTGCACACATCAGAAGTGGCGTTGGACAGAGGGGTTTTCTGACCAGGTTGTGGAGTGATTTTGCTATGACCGCAGACAGGACAGGTACTGCTGCATCAATTGAAAGTGACAGGAGACAACATTTGTCCAGTATGGTTACTAACTATTTTTCATCCCTTATCGATGTTCTCCCTCAACCGTCATTCCCATTTGATTACTGGGCCTCCAAATTAGACACCTGGCCAGAATTGGCAGAATATGCATTGCAGGAGCTTGCTTGCCCGGCAGCAAGTGTCCTATCAGAAAGAGTATTCAGTGCTGCAGGTTCAATATTAACCGAAAAAAGGACTCGTCTGGCTACCCAAAATGTTGACGATCTAACATTCATTAAAATGAACCACAACTGGATTTCGAAATCTTTTGCCCCACCTTGCCCGGCCGACACCTAGCTTTCCTATGAAAAGCTCTTGCCTGTGAATTACTTTTCTAATGTCTAATTTGCTGCAGCTGATTGTACAGCATACGACATGTTTACACCTCCCTAAATGGCAAAACTCCCCACACGGGGCCGTGGTATCGCGACTTGGCGCAAGCACCCGTGAGACTGCTGTTTGTCTGAAGAGGTGGGTGTGCTCGCTTTTGGTTGACGGCATTGCTACTGGGTCCCTCATAGTACAATGTAGTGTCTCTGGCGGTGGTGGTGCGCACCCAACGTCAGACACACCGTTGTAACATGAGGGGCCCTGGGGCGGTCCCGCCGGCCTCAAGAGAGTTCCCCCCTACCCCAGCTCAAAATGTGCTCTACCACGTGCAAAATTATGTCGCACAGCTCCACCAATCTTTAGTCTATTCGCTGACATCATTCAATGTCTGGCACTGACAATACAAATTTGTAGACATCTATGATGCAACTTAAAGTAGTCTGTGTCTGTGTCCTATATTGGCACCATTAAATAGTTACTGCCAAATTACTATGTCAGAAACTCAGTAGATGAGCCCACCCCTGTACCTAAGTATGCCACCTTTTTTTTTTGTTTTGGTTGTTTTGCGAGACATTAACATCTATTTATATTTTGGGAGTACTGGGACAGACACTCCTTGCACTACTCCTCCACTCACCACCAAGCTGCCTGTGTATCCATGTAACCGCTGTAAAACTGCCATGAGCCTATTGTTTGTTATTTTAGGCCTTTGATAGCCTGTCTGCGGCCCCTACTTGCAATACTCCTCCACTGACCACCAAGCTGCCTGCCCGTGTATCCATGTAACCGCTGTAAAACTGCCATGAGCCTATTGTTTGTTATTTTAGGCCTTTGATAGCCTGTCTGCGGTCCCTACTTTAAATACTCCTCCACTGACCACCAAGCTGCCTGCCCGTGTATCCATGTAACCGCTGTGAAACTGCCATGAGCCTATTGTTTGTTATGTTAGGCCTTTGATAGCCTGTCTGCGGTCCCTACTTTAAATACTCCTCCACTGACCAGACCACTGCTGCCCGTGTACCCCTGGAACCAATTATAAAGTGCCTACAGCCAGCCCATTTTCTTATGTTAGGCCTTTGAAGCCTGTCTGCGGTCCCTACTTTATATACTCCTCCACTGACCAGACCACTGCTGCCCGTGTACCCCTGGAACCAATTATAAAGTGCCTACAGCCAGCCCATTTTCTTATGTTAGGCCTTTGAAGCCTGTCTGCGGTCCCTACTTTAAATACTCCTCCACTCACCACCACCAAGCTGCCTGCCCGTGTATCCATGTAACCGCTGTGAAACTGCCATGAGCCTATTGTTTGTTATGTTAGGCCTTTGATAGCCTGTCTGCGGTCCCTACTTTAAATACTCCTCCACTGACCAGACCACTGCTGCCCGTGTACCCCTGGAACCAATTATAAAGTGCCTACAGCCAGCCCATTTTCTTATGTTAGGCCTTTGAAGCCTGTCTGCGGTCCCTACTTTAAATACTCCTCCACTGACCAGACCACTGCTGCCCGTGTACCCCTGGAACCAATTATAAAGTGCCTACAGCCAGCCCATTTTCTTATGTTAGGCCTTTGAAGCCTGTCTGCGGTCCCTACTTTAAATACTCCTCCACTCACCACCACCAAGCTGCCTGCCCGTGTATCCATGTAACCGCTGTGAAACTGCCATGAGCCTATTGTTTGTTATGTTAGGCCTTTGATAGCCTGTCTGCGGTCCCTACTTTAAATACTCCTCCACTGACCAGACCACTGCTGCCCGTGTACCCCTGGAACCAATTATAAAGTGCCTACAGCCAGCCCATTTTCTTATGTTAGGCCTTTGAAGCCTGTCTGCGGTCCCTACTTTAAATACTCCTCCACTGACCACCAAGCTGCCTGCCCGTGTATCCATGTAACCGCTGTAAAACTGCCATGAGCCTATTGTTTGTTATTTTAGGCCTTTGATAGCCTGTCTGCGGTCCCTACTTTAAATACTCCTCCACTCACCACCACCAAGCTGCCTGCCCGTGTATCCATGTAACCGCTGTGAAACTGCCATGAGCCTATTGTTTGTTATGTTAGGCCTTTGATAGCCTGTCTGCGGTCCCTACTTTAAATACTCCTCCACTGACCAGACCACTGCTGCCCGTGTACCCCTGGAACCAATTATAAAGTGCCTACAGCCAGCCCATTTTCTTATGTTAGGCCTTTGAAGCCTGTCTGCGGTCCCTACTTTAAATACTCCTCCACTGACCACCAAGCTGCCTGCCCGTGTATCCATGTAACCGCTGTAAAACTGCCATGAGCCTATTGTTTGTTATTTTAGGCCTTTGATAGCCTGTCTGCGGTCCCTACTTTAAATACTCCTCCACTGACCACCAAGCTGCCTGCCCGTGTATCCATGTAACCGCTGTGAAACTGCCATGAGCCTATTGTTTGTTATGTTAGGCCTTTGATAGCCTGTCTGCGGTCCCTACTTTAAATACTCCTCCACTGACCA
The DNA here is from genome assembly GCF_051348905.1 of Ranitomeya variabilis. Lineage (NCBI taxonomy): Eukaryota > Metazoa > Chordata > Amphibia > Anura > Dendrobatidae > Ranitomeya > Ranitomeya variabilis. The sequence continues at coordinate 176,927,527 of NC_135237.1, forward strand.
GACCACTGCTGCCCGTGTACCCCTGGAACCAATTATAAAGTGCCTACAGCCAGCCCATTTTCTTATGTTAGGCCTTTGAAGCCTGTCTGCGGTCCCTACTTTAAATACTCCTCCACTGACCAGACCACTGCTGCCCGTGTACCCCTGGAACCAATTATAAAGTGCCTACAGCCAGCCCATTTTCTTATGTTAGGCCTTTGAAGCCTGTCTGCGGTCCCTACTTTAAATACTCCTCCACTCACCACCACCAAGCTGCCTGCCCGTGTATCCATGTAACCGCTGTGAAACTGCCATGAGCCTATTGTTTGTTATTTTAGGCCTTTGATAGCCTGTCTGCGGTCCCTACTTTAAATACTCCTCCACTGACCACCAAGCTGCCTGCCCGTGTATCCATGTAACCGCTGTGAAACTGCCATGAGCCTATTGTTTGTTATGTTAGGCCTTTGATAGCCTGTCTGCGGTCCCTACTTTAAATACTCCTCCACTGACCAGACCACTGCTGCCCGTGTACCCCTGGAACCAATTATAAAGTGCCTACAGCCAGCCCATTTTCTTATGTTAGGCCTTTGAAGCCTGTCTGCGGTCCCTACTTTAAATACTCCTCCACTCACCACCACCAAGCTGCCTGCCCGTGTATCCATGTAACCGCTGTGAAACTGCCATGAGCCTATTGTTTGTTATGTTAGGCCTTTGATAGCCTGTCTGCGGTCCCTACTTTAAATACTCCTCCACTGACCAGACCACTGCTGCCCGTGTACCCCTGGAACCAATTATAAAGTGCCTACAGCCAGCCCATTTTCTTATGTTAGGCCTTTGAAGCCTGTCTGCGGTCCCTACTTTAAATACTCCTCCACTGACCACCAAGCTGCCTGCCCGTGTATCCATGTAACCGCTGTAAAACTGCCATGAGCCTATTGTTTGTTATTTTAGGCCTTTGATAGCCTGTCTGCGGTCCCTACTTTAAATACTCCTCCACTCACCACCACCAAGCTGCCTGCCCGTGTATCCATGTAACCGCTGTGAAACTGCCATGAGCCTATTGTTTGTTATGTTAGGCCTTTGATAGCCTGTCTGCGGTCCCTACTTTAAATACTCCTCCACTGACCAGACCACTGCTGCCCGTGTACCCCTGGAACCAATTATAAAGTGCCTACAGCCAGCCCATTTTCTTATGTTAGGCCTTTGAAGCCTGTCTGCGGTCCCTACTTTAAATACTCATCCACTGACCAGACCACTGCTGCCCGTGTACCCCTGGAACCAATTATAAAGTGCCTACAGCCAGCCCATTTTCTTATGTTAGGCCTTTGAAGCCTGTCTGCGGTCCCTACTTTAAATACTCCTCCACTCACCACCACCAAGCTGCCTGCCCGTGTATCCATGTAACCGCTGTGAAACTGCCATGAGCCTATTGTTTGTTATGTTAGGCCTTTGATAGCCTGTCTGCGGCCCCTACTTGCAATACTCCTCCACTGACCACCAAGCTGCCTGCCCGTGTATCCATGTAACCGCTGTAAAACTGCCATGAGCCTATTGTTTGTTATTTTAGGCCTTTGATAGCCTGTCTGCGGTCCCTACTTTAAATACTCCTCCACTGACCACCAAGCTGCCTGCCCGTGTATCCATGTAACCGCTGTGAAACTGCCATGAGCCTATTGTTTGTTATGTTAGGCCTTTGATAGCCTGTCTGCGGTCCCTACTTTAAATACTCCTCCACTGACCAGACCACTGCTGCCCGTGTACCCCTGGAACCAATTATAAAGTGCCTACAGCCAGCCCATTTTCTTATGTTAGGCCTTTGAAGCCTGTCTGCGGTCCCTACTTTAAATACTCCTCCACTCACCACCACCAAGCTGCCTGCCCGTGTATCCATGTAACCGCTGTGAAACTGCCATGAGCCTATTGTTTGTTATGTTAGGCCTTTGATAGCCTGTCTGCGGTCCCTACTTTAAATACTCCTCCACTGACCACCAAGCTGCCTGCCCGTGTATCCATGTAACCGCTGTAAAACTGCCATGAGCCTATTGTTTGTTATTTTAGGCCTTTGATAGCCTGTCTGCGGCCCCTACTTGCAATACTCCTCCACTGACCACCAAGCTGCCTGCCCGTGTATCCATGTAACCGCTGTAAAACTGCCATGAGCCTATTGTTTGTTATTTTAGGCCTTTGATAGCCTGTCTGCGGTCCCTACTTTAAATACTCCTCCACTGACCACCAAGCTGCCTGCCCGTGTATCCATGTAACCGCTGTGAAACTGCCATGAGCCTATTGTTTGTTATGTTAGGCCTTTGATAGCCTGTCTGCGGTCCCTACTTTAAATACTCCTCCACTGACCAGACCACTGCTGCCCGTGTACCCCTGGAACCAATTATAAAGTGCCTACAGCCAGCCCATTTTCTTATGTTAGGCCTTTGAAGCCTGTCTGCGGTCCCTACTTTAAATACTCCTCCACTGACCAGACCACTGCTGCCCGTGTACCCCTGGAACCAATTATAAAGTGCCTACAGCCAGCCCATTTTCTTATGTTAGGCCTTTGAAGCCTGTCTGCGGTCCCTACTTTAAATACTCCTCCACTGACCACCAAGCTGCCTGCCCGTGTATCCATGTAACCGCTGTAAAACTGCCATGAGCCTATTGTTTGTTATTTTAGGCCTTTGATAGCCTGTCTGCGGTCCCTACTTTAAATACTCCTCCACTGACCACCAAGCTGCCTGCCCGTGTATCCATGTAACCGCTGTAAAACTGCCATGAGCCTATTGTTTGTTATTTTAGGCCTTTGATAGCCTGTCTGCGGCCCCTACTTGCAATACTCCTCCACTGACCACAATGCTGCCTGGAGTGCCTGCCTGTGTATCCATGTAACCGATGTAAAACTGCCATGACTGCCTACTGTTTGTTATTTTAGGCCTTTGATAGCCTGTCTGCAGCCCCTACTTGCAATACTCCTCCACTGACCACACCAATGCTGCCCGTGTACCCCTGGAACCTATTTAAAAGTTCATAGAGCCTAGTTATATATTTTATTTACTATTAATAAGGCCATGATGGACTACGCTGTACCACGCTACAAGCTAACCAGTCGACACTTCTTTTGCGAGAAAAGCCATCCCAACCCTCCACCAGCATGTAGAAGACCGCATTGTCCATGCACTCTGGCAATCTGTGAGTACAAAGGTGCACCTGACAACAGACGCATGGACCTGTAGGCATGGCCACGGAAGATTACGTGTCCATTACGGCGCAATGGGTTAATGTGGTGGATGCATGGTCCACAGGGGACAGCCTACTAAGTCTGTCTGCAGTCCCTAATTCAAATTGTCCTCCACTGTCTAAATCGGAACTTCCACCTTCTGGCTTTCGGCCTATAGTATCAGAAATTAAACTGCATTTGGCCTTCAACTTTGGTTAGGGCCTACTAACGGCTTCTGCCCCTCCCTGGTGTTGCCCTCAACTAAATAAAGCTGAGCTTCAACCTTCTGCTCCAAATTACCATTTTGAAAAATGCAATAGGCTTTTCAGGCCTACTAAAGGTGTCTGTCTGTGTGCCCCTGCCTGGTGTTGTCCTCAACTAAATAAAGCTGAGCTTCAACCTTCCGGCTCTCATTAAGTGGTTTAAAAAAAAAAAAATGGTGGTTAGGGCCTACTAACGGCTTCTGCCCCTCCCTGGTGTTGCCCTCAACTAAATAAAGCTGAGCTTCAACCTTCTGCTCCAAATTACCATTTTGAAAAATGCAATAGGCTTTTCCGGCCTACTAAAGGTGTCTGTCTGTGTGCCCCTCCCTGGTGTTGTCCTCAACTAAATAAAGCTGAGCTTCAACCTTCCGGCTCTCATTATGTGGTTTTAAAAAAAAAAATGGTGGTTAGGGCCTACTAACGGCTTCTGCCCCTCCCTGGTGTTGTCCTCAACTAAATAAAGCTGAGCTTCAACCTTCCGGCTCTCATTATGTGGTTTTAAAAAAAAAAATGGTGGTTAGGGCCTACTAACGGCTTCTGCCCCTCCCTGGTGTTGCCCTCAACTAAATAAAGCTGAGCTTCAACCTTCTGCTCCAAATTACCATTTTGAAAAATGCAATAGGCTTTTCCGGCCTACTAAAGGTGTCTGTCTGTGTGCCCCTCCCTGGTGTTGTCCTCAACTAAATAAAGCTGAGCTTCAACCTTCCGGCTCTCATTATGTGGTTTTAAAAAAAAAAATGGTGGTTAGGGCCTACTAACGGCTTCTGCCCCTCCCTGGTGTTGTCCTCAACTAAATAAAGCTGAGCTTCAACCTTCCGGCTCTCATTATGTGGTTTTAAAAAAAAAAATGGTGGTTAGGGCCTACTAACGGCTTCTGCCCCTCCCTGGTGTTGTCCTCAACTAAATAAAGCTGAGCTTCAACCTTCCGGCTCTCATTATGTGGTTTTAAAAAAAAAAATGGTGGTTAGGGCCTACTAACGGCTTCTGCCCCTCCCTGGTGTTGCCCTCAACTAAATAAAGCTGAGCTTCAACCTTCTGCTCCAAATTACCATTTTGAAAAATGCAATAGGCTTTTCAGGCCTACTAAAGGTGTCTGTCTGTGTGCCCCTGCCTGGTGTTGTCCTCAACTAAATAAAGCTGAGCTTCAACCTTCCGGCTCTCATTAAGTGGTTTAAAAAAAAAAAAATGGTGGTTAGGGCCTACTAACGGCTTCTGCCCCTCCCTGGTGTTGCCCTCAACTAAATAAAGCTGAGCTTCAACCTTCTGCTCCAAATTACCATTTTGAAAAATGCAATAGGCTTTTCCGGCCTACTAAAGGTGTCTGTCTGTGTGCCCCTCCCTGGTGTTGTCCTCAACTAAATAAAGCTGAGCTTCAACCTTCCGGCTCTCATTATGTGGTTTTAAAAAAAAAAATGGTGGTTAGGGCCTACTAACGGCTTCTGCCCCTCCCTGGTGTTGTCCTCAACTAAATAAAGCTGAGCTTCAACCTTCCGGCTCTCATTATGTGGTTTTAAAAAAAAAAATGGTGGTTAGGGCCTACTAACGGCTTCTGCCCCTCCCTGGTGTTGCCCTCAACTAAATAAAGCTGAGCTTCAACCTTCTGCTCCAAATTACCATTTTGAAAAATGCAATAGGCTTTTCCGGCCTACTAAAGGTGTCTGTCTGTGTGCCCCTCCCTGGTGTTGTCCTCAACTAAATAAAGCTGAGCTTCAACCTTCCGGCTCTCATTATGTGGTTTTAAAAAAAAAAATGGTGGTTAGGGCCTACTAACGGCTTCTGCCCCTCCCTGGTGTTGTCCTCAACTAAATAAAGCTGAGCTTCAACCTTCCGGCTCTCATTATGTGGTTTTAAAAAAAAAAATGGTGGTTAGGGCCTACTAACGGCTTCTGCCCCTCCCTGGTGTTGCCCTCAACTAAATAAAGCTGAGCTTCAACCTTCTGCTCCAAATTACCATTTTGAAAAATGCAATAGGCTTTTCCGGCCTACTAAAGGTGTCTGTCTGTGTGCCCCTCCCTGGTGTTGTCCTCAACTAAATAAAGCTGAGCTTCAACCTTCCGGCTCTCATTATGTGGTTTTAAAAAAAAAAATGGTGGTTAGGGCCTACTAACGGCTTCTGCCCCTCCCTGGTGTTGTCCTCAACTAAATAAAGCTGAGCTTCAACCTTCCGGCTCTCATTATGTGGTTTAAAAAAAAAAAATGGTGGTTAGGGCCTACTAACGGCTTCTGCCCCTCCCTGGTGTTGCCCTCAACTAAATAAAGCTGAGCTTCAACCTTCTGCTCCAAATTACCATTTTGAAAAATGCAATAGGCTTTTCAGGCCTACAAAAGGTGTCTGTCTGTGTGCCCCTCCCTGGTGTTGTCCTCAACTAAATAAAGCTGAGCTTCAACCTTCCGGCTCTCATTATGTGGTTTTAAAAAAAAAAATGGTGGTTAGGGCCTACTAACGGCTTCTGCCCCTCCCTGGTGTTGTCCTCAACTAAATAAAGCTGAGCTTCAACCTTCCGGCTCTCATTATGTGGTTTTAAAAAAAAAAATGGTGGTTAGGGCCTACTAACGGCTTCTGCCCCTCCCTGGTGTTGCCCTCAACTAAATAAAGCTGAGCTTCAACCTTCTGCTCCAAATTACCATTTTGAAAAATGCAATAGGCTTTTCAGGCCTACTAAAGGTGTCTGTCTGTGTGCCCCTGCCTGGTGTTGTCCTCAACTAAATAAAGCTGAGCTTCAACCTTCCGGCTCTCATTAAGTGGTTTTAAAAAAAAAAAATGGTGGTTAGGGCCTACTAACGGCTTCTGCCCCTCCCTGGTGTTGCCCTCAACTAAATAAAGCTGAGCTTCAACCTTCTGCTCCAAATTACCATTTTGAAAAATGCAATAGGCTTTTCAGGCCTACTAAAGGTGTCTGTCTGTGTGCCCCTCCCTGGTGTTGTCCTCAACTAAATAAAGCTGAGCTTCAACCTTCCGGCTCTCATTATGTGGTTTTAAAAAAAAAAATGGTGGTTAGGGCCTACTAACGGCTTCTGCCCCTCCCTGGTGTTGTCCTCAACTAAATAAAGCTGAGCTTCAACCTTCCGGCTCTCATTATGTGGTTTTAAAAAAAAAAATGGTGGTTAGGGCCTACTAACGGCTTCTGCCCCTCCCTGGTGTTGTCCTCAACTAAATAAAGCTGAGCTTCAACCTTCCGGCTCTCATTATGTGGTTTTAAAAAAAAAAATGGTGGTTAGGGCCTACTAACGGCTTCTGCCCCTCCCTGGTGTTGTCCTCAACTAAATAAAGCTGAGCTTCAACCTTCCGGCTCTCATTATGTGGTTTTAAAAAAAAAAATGGTGGTTAGGGCCTACTAACGGCTTCTGCCCCTCCCTGGTGTTGTCCTCAACTAAATAAAGCTGAGCTTCAACCTTCCGGCTCTCATTAAGTGGTTTTAAAAAAAAAAAATGGTGGTTAGGGCCTACTAACGGCTTCTGCCCCTCCCTGGTGTTGTCCTCAACTAAATAAAGCTGAGCTTCAACCTTCCGGCTCTCATTAAGTGGTTTTAAAAAAAAAATGGTGGTTAGGGCCTACTAACGGCTTCTGCCCCTCCCTGGTGTTGCCCTCAACTAAATACAGCTGAGCTTCAACCTTCTGCTCCAAATTACCATTTTGAAAAATGCAATAGGCTTTTCCGGCCTACTAAAGGTGTCTGTCTGTGTGCCCCTGCCTGGTGTTGCCCTCAACTAAATAAAGCTGAGCTTCAACCTTCTGCTCCAAATTACCATTTTAAAAAATGCAATAGGCTTTTCCGGCCTACTAAAGGTGTCTGCCCCTCCCTGGTGTTGTCCTCAACTGAACAAAGCTGAGCTTCCACATTCTGGCTTTCGCCCTATACTATCAGATATTAAACTGCATTTGGCCTACTAGTGTGGTTAGGCCCTTGAAACAGTGTCTGCTGCTCTTGGGTTTGCTACTCCACTGAACAAAGCAATGCCGCCTGTTTAGTCCTGTTACCAATTTTGAACTGCATGTAGCCTACTTTATTCTTTGGCCCTATATCTGTTTCCTCCTCATCCTGCCCATTGCCCAGCCACTGCTAAATGAGTCTGCTGGTACATTGACCTAGACCACTACATTCCCCTTGTACTCTACACAGCCAGAATCTGTCCCTGCTGAAAGTAAGGTTCCCCTTCCCGCATGTTATACCACCTTACACAGGGACAAAGAGGAAGGTGCAGATGAAAGTGCAGGTTCCTTCATCAGGTGGGGGGGCATACTCGTTGGCGACGTCACTGGCACAGGGCCCCTCAGAGTACGCAAAAGTGTCGCTGCTGGTGGGAGGCGCCCCCGCCATGCAAACACACCGCCGTACTTTGAGGGGCCCTGTGCCAGTGGCAATGCGAACGAGTGGGCCCCCCCCCTGCTTGCTCAGGATCACAGCACTTGCAACTTTTAAATACTTACCTTTCCCTGCAACACCGCCGTGACGTAGTCCGCATTTCCTGGGCCCACGAAAAACTTGAGCCAGCCCTACTCCCCCCACAACTTTCCCCCAATTCCCTATGCCCAACTATTATTATACAGTTAATTAAGATTGGCAAGCTTCAGAAACAAGAATGGATGTTTTTGGCATTAAAATGGGCACTGTAGGTGTTTTCCTGGCCTCCACTCACTGCCGACTATGCTTCCCCATTGACTTGCATTGGGTTTCGTGTTTCGGTCGATCCCCGACTTTTAGCGATAATCGGCCGACTGCACTCGACTCGACTCTGGACAAAATCGGGTTTCCCAAAACCCTACTCGATCTTAAAAAAATGAAAGTCGCTCAACCCTAGTTCTAACCCCACCTCCCATGCCACCGCCACCCCCAACTTCCTTATTTGTGCCCAGGTCTCTATCTGCACTATCTTCCCCTCCAATAAATTTAATACCCTCCCCCCCAATCCCTAGTTTAAACACTCCTCCAACCTTCTGGCCAGTTTGAGATAGCGATTTGCTTCAGTGTGCTTTACCCAAGCTACTTTAGCAACCGCTGTGTGAGAAGCTTTTTTTTGCCTTGCAGCGCTTGTTCACAGCTGTCTGCAAGGTTTCTGTTTGTGAGTGCAGCTCATGCTGTAGTCTGTTCTGCAGCCACATCTGGTTGTAGTCCGCTCAGTGTGTGTCACTGCTTCATACTGTTCAATTGTCCTTTTTTGCATTAGTGCAGCTGCACATTTTTCCTGATTTCTCCTATTAGTGTGTTTCCATCCATATCCAGCTAGATTGCATGCACACACTATATAGGAGTAGATAGAGGAGCCTTTCTGCAGCCTTGTGCCCTGCAGCCCCAGCCAGATTAGTATTAGCCTATTTTTTGGAGCATCATCTATTGCATTGTAGGTTACCTTCCTGCATTCTAATAGCTACAAATAGTTTGTGATACTATCGGTTTTGCATCTTTGGGCACATCCAGTGTCTTTTTGTGAAAAAAAACAAAAAGTTAATAAAGTTCACCAAACACTCCTCTTTACAGTTGTGTAGGCCACATTAGCTCATATTAAAGTCTAGTCCACTCTTTATAAAATTAGTGTTTCTTATACATGTTAGCAGCTGTTCAGGAATAAGCACACTAAGCCCTTAGTACTTTTCTACCTATCTTTATCAGTCTACCAAGATGAAGAAGACAGGGAGTAAGGGACGTGGTCATAGGCATGGAGTTTCAGCAGGGAGAGGACGTGGGGATTCTGTGCCTGCTGCGGGCACCAGTGACTCAGCATCCCCAGTTTTACCAGGGAACAGTCCTTTATGCGCAGCTTTGAAGGAGCTCGCCGTACCCCACTGCTGCGGGACGAACAAATTGAAGCCGTTGTCGGATGGATGGCAGCTAATGCATCGACTTCAATTAGAGCCACATCCTCTCAGGTTCAGAGCACTGAAGAGCACCCATCTGTCTCTTCACCACCTGCCAAATTGCCCAGGCAGTCAGAGAGCCCTGGACAGGAGCCATCTCTACTTCTGTTCTCTGAATCTCTTGGCTTGAAAAGAGGGGGCCAGCCAAGCAGCATTCGAGAAATTGAAGAAGAGGCAGTATGCAGTGATGCACAACTGCTTTGTCTCTCTGAATCTGAAGAGGCGGGTGGGCCAGTGCCTACGGTCAGCACACCTCAGTACGTATCTGATGATGAGACTCAGGTGACACTTTCTGGTGCGTACTGTGTTGCCGAGACTACCCAGGAGAAGCAGTCGTTGGAAGAGGGTAGTGTAGATGATGAGATCCTTGACCCATCATGGCGTGAGGTACAGGAAGGTGGTGGGAGCAGCTCTGAGGAAGATATTCCCTGAACGGCCCAAAAAGGAGGGAGAGGGAGGGGGCAGACTGGGTTGCCTGTAGCCTCCACTTCGGCACCCATTAGGAGCATGCCTCTTCCAAAACCCAAAACGGGCGCTCCCAAGACTTGCAGTGCCTGGTGCTTTTTTGACACAGCTGTAGATGACATTTGCTTTGTCAAATGCAAGCTGTGTAATCAGAAAGTCAAAAGGGGGAAAAGTGTCAGCAACCTCAATACCACAAATATGTGGAAACGTGTGGACCAAGCATGTGGTGGAGTTACAAAGACACACTGAAGACCTAGGCCAACCTACAGCACCACCTACCACCTCTTCTGCTCATGTTGTAGCCTCTTCCTCCAGCTCACACACAGCTGGTCTGACTTCGTCACAGGATCGCCATGGAAGAACCTCTGGCACTGTTGGACAGAGACACAGTGTAATTCCACCGACAGCACCACATTCCCTGTCATCCTCACACTCCCAGTCCAGTTTACAGCCATCGGTAGCACAGGCATGGGAGAAAAGGCACCCATACTTGGCAAACCACAACCGAGCACAGGCTCTGAATGCTGGCATTGAAAAACTACTGTCCCTTGAAATGCTCTCATTCAGGCTGGTGGAGACCGACACCTTCTGCAACTTCATGGCATTGGCAGTCCCACAATACAACATGTCCAGCCGCTTTTATTTCAGCAGGCAAGCCATTCCTGCCCTGCAAAAGCATGTGGAGGGAAACATTAAACATGCGCTACTAAACGCCGTCAGTAGCAAGGTCCACCTGACCCCCCATGCGTGGACCAGTAACCATGGACAATACCTTTCCCTCACTGCCCATTGGGTAAATGTTGTGGAGCCAGGTACAGATCTTGAGAGTGGCCCTGTACGTGTTCTGCCAACTCCAAGGATTGCAGGAATCCAGTCTGTACACATTGACTCCTCCTCATACTCCAGTTCCTCTGAATCAGCGCTGCAGGAGCTGTCACGGTCTACCTCCACCTTGACCCGTGAACGCTTACCTGTTACGTCCGATATGAGCACAGCCATGGCCAAACGTCAACTGGAATGTCATCAAGCAGGAGAGCGACGTGTGGTTTGCGCCAGCAAATCTCCAGCCAGGCATGGTAGTGTGTGACAATGGCCGAAATCTGGTGGCAGCTCTGGGCCTAGGCAACCTCACTCACATTAGTCCATGAGCCAAGAACCAAATTTGACGATATCGGTACCAAGCGGAGTGACTAATTCTCTTTGGTATTTTTAGGTAGATGCATGTCTGTAGTTTATTTTTTGATATGATAGCCCTTACATATACGTAGCTTATTAACCCCTTCAGCCCTAGGCCTATTTGTACCCAAGTGCCTAAGCCAATCTGACCTGTGCCACTTCATGGGCTAATAACTTTGGAACGCTTTCACCTATCCAAGCCATTCTGAGATTGTTTTCTCGTGACATATTGTACTTCACGTCAGTGCTAAATGGGAGTCAATATATTTTACCTTTCTATATAAAAAAATGCTAAATATTCGGAAATTTTGGAAAAATCGGCAATTTTTTAACTTTGAAATTCTCTGCTTTTTACAAAAATACTGATACCCCCCATAATAGTTATTAATTTACACTCCCCACATGTTTACTTCATATTGGCATCATTTTGAAAATGAAACCTTATTGTTTTACGACGTAATAGGGCTTATAGTTTTATGCGCAATTTTTCACATTTACAGCAAAACCCACTTTTCAAAGGACCAAGTCACTTCTGAAGTCACTTTAAGGGGCTTACATAACAGAAACCACCCATAAATTACCCCATTTTGCAAACTACACCCCTCAAGCTGTTCAAAACTCATTTTTAAAAACTGTTAACCCTTTAGGTGTTCCACAGGAATTTTAGCATGAGCCAAGAACCAAATATGACGATATCGGTACCACCCGGAGTGACTAGATGATTTAATCCAAGTTATGTAAATACACACTGAACATGTCATGTGCATATATATATATATATATATATATATATATATATATATATATATATATATATATATATATATATATATATATATATATATATATGTTACTCCATAATATCTTCAACATCGGACTCTGAATCTGACTGTTGTTCTACTGGCTCGTCTTCAGTACCCTTGTTCTGGCATGTCTGTAATCTGCACATGTCTGTGCACTTCAGGCCATTGCTGAGGCAAGTACACTGAGGAAGTTCACATGACCGCACACACTTGCAGGACAGTAGCTGTATAATAGCTTCTGGTGCTGGTGCCCCTTGCATCCACTTGACAACAAGCTTTCCGTCGTTATCTATCATCCAACCGCAGTCTGTTGGGTTTGCAACCCATGGCTGGCTCTGCAGACTTCTCCTCCAGATCGCAGCCTGGTAGTTTGCACGCAGTGCATGCATGAAAAGGCAGTCCTGGCAAGGAGGGAGTTGACTTGACTCTACCACTCCACGTCTGGCACAGAACAGCTGATAACGGAGCCTGTTTACCTCAGTTGTTTGGGTAGTTGGCAGGTACATGTGGCAGGTGATTTCCTGTAACTTCTCAAAAAGTTCGGTAGACACTTCCCATGAACGACCAACTTCCTGAAAGGCATCCTGGTATGTCTTGTTCATCTTCAACTGCTTGAGTGTCGTCATCTTCCCACGGCCAGCGAATGCACTGACGGTGTCACAGCCTGTAAATGCATGCATACCAATCAATGAATCACATACGCTGCCTCCCAATGTTCGGCTCAGAGTGGTGATATCCAGGAATCTTGTCCGGTTCTGTGTACCGCATTTCTGGAACAGGTGGGATGGGATTTTGTGGCACATGCCCAGACACAGGACCATGACATCAGTATCCTCCGAAGTGATGATGACCGACTTGTAACCAGATTCTGCTGCATGAAGAGCATGGAGAAGGAGGCGTGTGTCTGCTTCTTCTTGATTTGACTTAAGGTCAGCAGCCTCTTCCCACTGTTCTTTGGTGATCTTAAAGCAGAGCTGCTCACATGTGACATACAGCTCCTTCTCCTCAAGCTTCTCCCTGTGGTGTTTCGCCTTCCATTCTTCTACCAGAAACTTTATGAGACTTGCCTTGTTGGAGGAACTACTTAGAAGCTTTTTCCACTGCTGGATGTTGTGCCCATGTTGAATGTTCTTGAAATGGATCCCTGTGCCTTCATATCTGTTGACTCTTTCTGTATCTTTGATGGATGTCTCCTTGTAGACGTCAAAGACAATATCAATGCGCTTGCTCTTAGCACCCTCATGGATAGCGCGACTCATTGCTGTGCCTGCTAGCTGGCCAAATGTTGCATTGTTTCCCTTCAGTTTCTGAACCAGGCTCATCCCATCAATGATGGTTGCAGAGGGCTCGGGGATCACTTCTGCAGGACGAGCATTCCTCTCCAACTCCCTTGCGAGGGCAGCCTTGTTGGTCTTGCGGATAGACCCATCACCATTGGCAAGTGCCCATGGCAATGGACCCAGGGGATGAGTCAAGACATCACTCATTTGTAGCTTTCTGTTCTCAGCTACAAGTATCATCTGGCCAAATAGGTTTCTGTCAGCCTTCAAAATTACCTCCTTGCCAAGACCTTGTCTGCGTGTCTTCATTTGGATGTTAGAGAACGTTTTAAGTTTGTTCTTCGTCATCTTGTCATGAAACAATGTAGTTGGCTTATCGGTACCCAAACGCTCATCCTTGAATGTTTGATATGCATCCTCTCCTATACTGTATGCCCCTTGAAGGTCTTTGGCTACATCTGGTGGTGCTACAGTCGCTGTTGACAAACTGATAAGTTCACCATTATGCTCTTTGTTGAAGGGGTTCACCCAACCTGTCTCCAGCAGTTGAACGAAAGATTGGACATCGGCTTCATCTCTTCTAATCCTAGACACCTGTAGGTCTGAATGGCTGAAGTCAGTATATTGTTGGCCTACCAGGGCCCTCAGCTGCCTCAAGTACATACTGCGGTACTCTGATGTCAGGTAGAACCTGGAAACAGCTCCAACTTTGAGGCTGAAGCCTTTTGTGGCCCCTGGTGTCTGGGTGTCTTTGTTGATTGTCTCTTCAATGGTCTGGTCCACAGGAATTCGTCCAAAAGGATTCTTGCTACCGATCTGGACCGAAAAGCCACCTTGCATGAAGTATTCATGGACCTCTGGGTGTTCTATGGGCAGCCGAGACATTGTGGCATAGTAATAGGTTAGGTATCGGGCATAGTTGACCTTGTCATAGGCAAAACACCATGGTATCATCTGTCGGATTGCTCCTAGGTGAAGCATCCAGTTGCCTTCTCTTGAAGCTCGAACCAGGGCCAGCATGGTCTCGACCATGTCCAAGTATGACATCCAGAATGCTGAGAGTTGTTCATTTCTGAGGGTCTCAAGATAAACTTTTTCCATTTTCTCAACCAAGTGTTTCCAACTACTGTGAAACACTGGTTGGGTCAAAGTGGTCACTATACCCCCTAAAAGATTCCTTGGGGGTGTAGTTTCCAAAATAGGGTCACTTTTTGGGGTTTCCACTGTGGGGGTACCTCAGGCAGCCTTCAAATGTGACATGGCCCCCTAGATTTCTTCCAGTGAATCCGCCACCCAAAAACCACATAGCGCTCCTTCCGTGTTGAGCTGTGCTGTGTGCCCATACTTTAGTTTACGAGTACATGTGGGGTGTTTCTATAAACTGCAGAATTAGGGTAACCAAGTTTGGGTTTGCCGTTAACCCTTGCTAGGTTGCAGGTAAAATTGGATTACAATGTAATATCTGGAAAAAAAATGAAATTTTGAAATTTCGCCTTCATTCTGCTAAAATTCCTGTGGAACACCTAAAGGGTTAACAGTTTTTAAAAATGAGTTTTGAACAGCTTGAGGGGTGTAGTTTGCAAAATGGGGTAATTTATGGGTGGTTTCTGTTATGTAAGCCCCTTAAAGTGACTTCAGAAGTGACTTGGTCCTTTGAAAAGTGGGTTTTGCTGTAAATGTGAAAAATTGCGCATAAAACTATAAGCCCTATTACGTCGTAAAACAATAAGGTTTCATTTTCAAAATGATGCCAATATGAAGTAAACATGTGGGGAGTGTAAATTAATAACTATTATGGGGGGTATCAGTATTTTTGTAAAAAGCAGAGAATTTCAAAGTTAAAAAATTGCCGATTTTTCCAAAATTTCCGAATATTTAGCATTTTTTTATATAGAAAGGTAAAATATATTGACTCCCATTTAGCACTGACGTGAAGTACAATATGTCACGAGAAAACAATCTCAGAATGGCTTGGATAGGTGAAAGCGTTCCAAAGTTATTAGCCCATGAAGTGGCACAGGTCAGATTGGCTTAGGCACTTGGGTACAAATAGGCCTAGGGCTGAAGGGGTTAATAAGCTACGTATATGTAAGGGCTATCATATAAAAAAATAAACTACAGACATGCATCTACCTAAAAATACCAAAGAAAATTAGTCACTCCGGGTGGTACCGATATCTGGCCCGGCTCATGGACTACATCTCATGTTTGGCACATGTGCTCAACTTGGTCGTGCAGAGTTTTTTGAGGGATTATCCGGATCTTGATGCACTGCTGCACAAGTTCCGCTTAGAGTGCGCTCACTTGTGGCGTTCCAGCATGGCAAGATCGGGCATTGCAGCTCTGCAGTGCCGATTCCGCCTTCTGGAACATTGCATCTTATGTGACCTACCCACCAGGTGAAATTCAACCTTACATATGTTGGAGCGGTTGTGTGAGCAGCAGGCAGCAGTAATGGAGTACCAGCTGCATCAGTCGCACTGCGCGCCGTTCACACTTCACCACCACTGAGTGGGCCTCTATGAAGGACATCTGCCACGTTTTGCATGCCTTCGATGAGTCCACGCAGATGGCGAGCGCAGATGATGCACTAGTCAGCATGACTATCCCCCTTATCTGCCTGCTTGAAAAAACACTGCAAGCACTAAGGGAGAAGGTTGTGGAAGAGGTGGAGGATGAGGAGTCACAAATGCCATCTGGTTCTGGACAGTCTGAGCAACGTGATTCCTCACAAAGGCCTAGGCAGGGGACACTTCGTGAGGAGGATGAGGAGGAGTCAATGGAGGAGGAAGACATCTATCCAGAGGAGGGAGGTACACAATGATCTAGTAGTCAGTATGTAGAGTGAGGGTAGGGTGACGCAGAGCAGGCAGAGATGACGTCTCAAGCAGGGGACAGTGTCTCTTGGCCAGATGGCAGTCTGCAGCACATGGGTGATTTCATGCTGCAGTGCCTGAGAAATGACCACCACATCACCGACATTCTCAACACGGCTGATTATTGGGTGTACACCCTCCTAGATCCTTGTTACCAGGACAACTTACAAAGCCTCAGTCATAACACTGTTGAACCAGGAGCGTAAAATGCGGGAGTACCAAGACACACTGGTACATTCCATCATGTTCTCCATTCCAACCAAGAGCAGTGCTGCTAGTGCTTTACAAAGCAGCTCAGTCCATCGAGGCAGTGGAGGAAGCTCTGCACAAAGAGGCAGCAGAAGCAGCACCTCAGCACAAGGCAAGACCAGTATGGCCCAAATGTGGCAAAGTTTTGTGTCCCCACCACAAATGTCTAGGTTTCCATCAGATGGTGACAGACTACATGTCTTGCCCTCTCAGTGTTCTCCCACACGTCTCTTCCCCCTTCAAGTTTTGGGTCTCTAAGCTGGATACATGGCCAGAGCTTAGCCAGTATGCATTGAAGGTGCTGGCTTGCCCTGCTGCTAGTGTATTATCGGAACGCGTCTTTAGTGCCGCAGGTGGTGTACTAGCAGACCGTCACATGCGACTATCCTCCGATAACGTTGACCGGCTTATTTTTCTGAAAATGAACAAAGCCTGGATCTCGCAGGAATTTGCCAGTCCTCTTCCAGATTAAATAATTGGTTGGCAACAGTATCCAGGTCTCCTGTTGTGTTCATTTTTCTACCACCTGAACTGAAATTCCTGGGCTCCAACACCGCCAGATGCTGCTCAGAAGTGCCGTCTGCACAGTCAACACTTGCTGCCATGTTATTGGGGTTCAGTAACGTCAGCTGGTCCCCTGCTGTGTATCCGGCAATTTCTCCTGCTCCGTCCATACTGACACAACAACAGATATTAAACTTGCTCCAAATTGGCCTCTGGCTACATTCTGTTTCTAGCATTGACCCTGGGCTCCAACACTGCCAGTTGCTGCTCAGAAGTGCCGTCTGCACAGTCAACACTTGCTCCTCTGTTATTGGGGTTCAGTAACGTCAGCTGATCCCCTGCTGTGTATCCGGCAATTTCTCTTGCTCCGTCCACACTCACACTACAACAGATATTAAACTTTCTCCAATTAGGCCTCTGCCTACACTCTGTTTCTAGCATTGACCCTGGGCTCCAACACTGCCAGTTGCAGCTCCGAAGTGCCGTCTGCACAGTCAACACTTGCTTCTCTGTTATTGGGATTCAGTAACATCAGATGATGCCCTGCTGTGTATCCGACAGTTTCTCCTGCTCCGTCCACACTCACATTAGAACAGATATTAAACTTGTTCCAATTTGGCCTCTGGCTACACTCTGTTTCTAGTATTGACCCTGGGCTCCAACACTGCCAGTTGCAGCTCATAAGTGCTTTCTGCACAGTCAACACATGCTCCAGTGTTATTGGGGTTCAGTTACGTCAGCTGATCCTCTGCTGTGTATGCGGCAATTTCTCCTGCTCCCTCCACATTCACACTACTACAGATATTAAATTTGCTCCAATTAGGCCTCTGCCTACACTCTGTTTCTAGCATTGACCTTGGGCTCCAACACTGCCAGTTGCTGCTCAGAAGTGCCGTCTGCACAGTCAACACATGCTCCAGTGTTATTGGGGTTCAGTAACAACAGCTGATCCCCTGCTGTGTATCCAGCAATTTCTCCTGCTCCGTCCACACTCACAGTACAACAGATATTAAACTTTCTCCAATTAGGTCTCTGCCTACTCTCTGTTTCTAGCATTGACCCTGGGCTCCAACACTGACCGTTGCAGCTCAGAAGTGCCATCTGCACAGTCAACACTTGCTCCTCTGTTATTGGGGTTCAGTTACCTCAGCTGATCCTCTGCTGTGTGTGTGGCAATTTCTCCTGCTCCCTTCACATTCACACTACTATAGATATTAAACTTGCTCCAATTAGGCATCTGCCTACACTCTGTTTCTAGCATTGACCCTGGGCTCCAACACTGCCAGTTGCTGCTCAGAAGTTCCGTCTGCACAGTCAACACATGCTCCAGTGTTATTGGGGTTCAGTAACGTCAGCTGATCCTCTGTTGTGTGTGCGGTAGGGTTGAGCGAAACGGATCGGTCATTTTCAAAAGTCGCCGATTTTTGGCAAAGTTGGGTTTCATGAAACCCGATCCGATCCCAGCGTGGGATCGGCCATGCGGTACACGATCTTCGCGCCAAAGTCGCGTTTCCTATGACACTTAAAGCGCCATTTCTCAGCCAATGAAGGTGCACGCAGAGTGTGGGCAGCGTGATGACTAGTGTTGAGCGATACCGTCCGATACTTGAAAGTATCGGTATTGGAAAGTATCGGCCGATACCGGCAAAGTATCGGATCTAATCCGATACCGATACCCGATACCAATACAAGTCAATGGGACTCAAGTATCGGACGGTATCCCTGATGGTTCCCAGGGTCTGAAGGAGAGGAAACTCTCCTTCAGGCCCTGGGATCCATATTAATGTGTAAAAGAAAGAATTAAAATAAAAAATATTGCTATACTCACCTCTCCGACGCAGCCTGGATCTCACCGAGGGAACCGGCAGCGTTCTTTGCTTAAAATGCGCGCATTTACTTCCTTCCGTGACGTCACGGCTTGTGATTGGTCGCGTGCCGCCCATGTGGCCGCGACGCGACCAATCACAGCAAGCCGTGACGTAATTTTCAGGTACTCAATGCCTAATTCTAGGCATTCAGGATTTTAAAATTACGTTCCGGCTTGTGATTGGTCACGTCGCGGTCACATGGGCGACGCGACCAATCACAAGCCATGACGTCACGGGAGGCAGGAGATGCGCGCATTTTAAAATTACGTCACGGCTTGTGATTGGTTGCGTGCCGCCCATGTGACCGCGCCCATGTGCAGAATTAGGCATTCAGGACCTGAAATTACGTCACGGCTTGCTGTGATTGGTCGCGTCGCGGTCACATGGGCGGCACGCAACCAATCACAAGCCGTGACGTAATTTTAAAATGCGCGCGTCTCCTGCCTCCCGTGACGTCACGGCTTGTGATTGGTCGCGTCGCCCATGTGACCGCGACGCGACCAATCACAAGCCGGAACGTAATTTTAAAATCCTGAATGCCTAGAATTAGGCATTGAGGACCTGAAAATTACGTCACGGCTTGCTGTGATTGGTCGCGTCGCGGCCACATGGGCGGCACGCGACCAATCACAAGCCGTGACATCACGGAAGGAAGTAAACTCGCGCATTTTAAGCAAAGAACGCTGCCGGTTCCCTCGGTGAGGTCCAGGCTGCGTCGGAGAGGTGAGTATAGCAATATTTTTTATTTTAATTCTTTCTTTTACATATTAATGTTGTTTCGATACCGATACCTGATACCACAAAAGTATCGGATCTCGGTATCGGAATTCCGATACCCGCAAGAATCGGCCGATACACGATACTTGCGGTATCGGAATGCTCAACACTAGTGATGACATAGCTCCTGGTCCCCAACATCTTAGAGAAGAGCATGGCAGTGATTGGCTTGCTTTCTGCGGCGTCACAGGGGCTATAAAGGGGCATTCCCGCCGACCGCCATCTTACTGCTGCTGATCTGAGCATAGGGAGAGGATCCTGCCGCTTCGTCAGAAGCAGGGATAGCGTTAGGCAGGGTAAATTAACCCCAAAACCGCTTGTGCTGTAGCGATTTCCACTCTCCAACACCACCTTTTCTTTGCAGGGACAGTGGAGGCTAGATTTCTGTGCAACAGCTCTGTAGGTTATAAGGCTTCCTGATAGCTGCGTTGCTGTGTGTACGCCGCTGTACAAACCAACTGCTTTTTTCAAAGCACAAATCCTGTTGCTCCTTCCTTTCTGCACAGCTATCTTGTTTGTTTGTCCACACTTTTGACTTTTGTGTGCAGCAGTCCTTTTTATTGCTGCCTGCCATACTTTTCTGAGATTACTGTAGGGAGATAGTAATTGTAGTACAGTCCCTTTTATTTGTTTTTTTTGTTATATCTCTTCAAGCCACTTTCTGCCACAGAAAATATACTCTAATACAGTGGCCGAGATTTATTCACTAGTCTCCCTGAAAAAATAAAAAAGGGGCAGATTAAAATTGGCAAATCTGCATCAGTGCCAGTCCTGTCTGTGGCATCTGTCTTTCATTTTCTGCCACAGAAAACCTACTGCATAACAGTGGGCCTGATTTCTTCACAATTCTCACAGGAAAAATAAAACAAGTGGGAGATTAAGATTGGCAAATCTGCATCAGTGCCAGTCCTGTGTGTGGCATCTGTCTTTTTTTTCTGCTACAGAAAACCAACTGTATAACAGTGGGCCTGATTTCTTCACAATTCTCCCAGAAAAAATAAAACAAGTGGGAGATTAAGATTGGCAAATCTGCATCAGTGCCAGTCCTGTGTGTGGCATCTGTCTTTCATTTTCTGCCACAGAAAACCTACTGTATAACAGTGGGCCTGATTTCCTCACAATTCTCCCAGAAAAAAAAAAAAAAAAGAGATTAAGATTGGCAAATCTGCATCAGTGCCAGTCCTGTGTGTGGCATCTGTCTTTCTTTTTCTGCCACAGAAAACCTACTGTATAACTGTGGGCCAGATTTCTTCACAATTCTCCCAGAAAAAATAAAACAAGTGGGAGATTAAGATTGGCAAATCTGCATCAGTGCCAGTCCTGTGTGTGGCATCTGTCTTTTTTTTCTGCCACAGAAAACCTACTGTATAACAGTGGGCCTGATTTCTTCACAATTCTCCCAGAAAAAAAAAGTGGGAGATTAAGATTGGCAAATCTGCATCAGTGCCAGTCCTGTGTGTGGCATCTGTCTTTCTTTTTCTGCCACAGAAAACCTACTGTATAACAGTGGGCCTGATTAAATCACTTGTCTCCCATATCAAAAAAAAAATTAAAATAAAGGGAGAATAATCTTGCCAAATCTGTGCCAGTGCTGTCTGTGGTATCTGTCAGTCATTTTGTGCCACAGGAACTATACCGTGATATAGTGGGCCTGATTAAATCCCTTGTCTCCCATATAAAAAAAAGAGAGACATTTCTATTGCCAGTGTGTGCATCTGCGTCAGTCATGTTAGTGTCATATCTGCCAGCCTCTTTCTGCCAATCAAACTGTGTAGTGTAATACAGTGGGCCTGATTTTTCCCTGCATTCTCCCACACATAAAGAGGGACATTTCTATTGCCAGTGTGTTCACCTGCGTCAGTCCTGTTAGTGCCATATCTGCCAGCCTCTTTCTGCCAATCAAACTGTGTAGTGTAATACAGTGGGCCTGATTTTTCCCTGCATTCTCCCACACATAAAGAGGGACATTTCTATTGCCAGTGTGTGCATCTGCATCAGTCCTTTTAGTGCCATATCTGCCAGCCTCTTTCTACCAATCAAACTGTGTAGTGTAATACAGTGGGCCTGATTTTTCCCAGCATTCTCCCACACATAAAGAGGGACATTTCTATTGCCAGTGTGAGCACCTGTGTCAGTCCTGTTAGTGCCATATCTGCCAGCCTCTTTCTGCCAATCAAACTGTGTAGTGTAATACAGTGGGCCTGATTTTTTCCTGCATTCACCCACACATAAAAAAGGGAAATTTAAATTCACAACAAGTTCACGTACACCTTCTACCTGGTTTTACAGGACCACATAATGGTTGTTAGTTTGGCTACATTTTTCTAAGAATGAGGAAGTCTGGTGGAAGAGGTCGTGGCCATGGGCGGTCATTGCCAGCTGGTAATGATGGTAGTGGTGGTGGTCGTGGAGCATCAGGTGGTCGTGGGAAAAGCAATATAGCCCCTAAGTCTCGAGTTGTTGAGCCAGCGTCATCGTCTGGCTACACAAGGCCTCAAAGGCTCCCTTTTCTGGGAGTAGGAAAACCGGTTTTGAAGCCGGAGCAGCAGGAACAAGTATTGGCTTTCATTGCTGACTCTGCCTCTAGCTCTTTCGCCTCCTCCTCGGAAAGTGCCAAATGTCAGAGCAGTGCGTCGTCAGTGGATGCTCCGGTCAGGAACAAGTCGCTTCCTTGTGTCCTTCACCCAGAACAACAGTGAAGGATGCATCAGGCAACACAACTGGTTACTCCATGGAGCTCTTTACACATACCGTGCCTGGGTTAGAAAGGGAAATTGTTAACAGGCCATGCCCATTACAAGATGAATCGGACATGGAGTGCACAGATGCACAGCCACAGCCAGATTATTATGCTGTTCCTTTGACTCAGATCAGAACATTGCCCTCGCAGTGTACTGATCCAGAATCTGACCCTGATGAGACTATGGAGCCCTGTCACGAAAGCTATAGTACCGGCTTACACGGTGACCCAGAGGTGTTATGACCCCAATGGCAGAGGGTCTCAAAAGTACATACCAAGTCTGCAAACATAAAAAACCAGCTCATAGGGCAGTGGTAACTGGGCTAACCGTATATCTAA
Source organism: Ranitomeya variabilis (assembly GCF_051348905.1). Classification (NCBI taxonomy): domain Eukaryota; kingdom Metazoa; phylum Chordata; class Amphibia; order Anura; family Dendrobatidae; genus Ranitomeya; species Ranitomeya variabilis. The sequence goes on from NC_135237.1 coordinate 176,949,908, forward strand.
TCCTAGCACCACAAATAGCAGCAGCCGGGGAACGTGCCTACGTTGGTTCTAGACGTCTCGCGCCAGCCGGAGAACTAACTAACCCTAGAAGGGAAAAGATAGACCTTTCTTGCCTCCAGAGAAAAGACCCCAAAAGTTGGATACAAGCCCCCCACAAATAATAACGGTGAGGTAAGGAGAAAAGACAAACGTAAGAATGAACTAGATATTTAGCAAAGAGAGGCCCACTGACTAATAGCAGAATATAGTAAGATGACTTATACGGTCAGCAAAAACCCTATCAAAATTTCCACGCTGGATATTCAAGAACCCCCGAACCGTCTAACGGCCCGGGGGGAGAATACCAGCCCCCTAGAGCTTCCAGCAAAATCAGGAATCACATTTAGTATAAGCTGGACAGAAAATAAGAGCAATACAGATAACCAAAAAACAAGGAAGCAGGACTTAGCTTAATTTTGCAATAACCCGGACCAGCAGACAGGAGCAAACAGAAAGGATCTGATTACAACGATGCCAGGCACTGGACTGAGGATCCAGGAAGTTTATATAGCAACACCCCTGGACTAACGACCCAGGTGGGTGCCAAACTGAAGAAAGACAATCCCAGAGTCATATCACTAGTGACCACAAGAGGGAGCCAAAAAAGTCTAATTCACAACAGTACCCCCCCTTTAAGGAGGGGTCACCGAACCCTCACCAGGACCACCAGGGCGATCAGGATGAGCAGCGTGAAAGGCACGAGCTAAATCGGCCGCATGCACATCAGAGGCAACCACCCAGGAATTATCCTCCTGGCCATAGCCCTTCCACTTGACCAGATACTGAAGCCTCCGTCTGGAGAGACGAGAATCCAAGATCTTCTCCACCACATACTCCAACTCGCCCTCAACCAACACCGGAGCAGGAGGCTCAACAGAAGGAACCACAGGCACAACGTACCGCCGCAACAAAGACCTATGGAACACGTTGTGAATGGCAAACGACACCGGAAGATCCAAGCGAAAGGACACAGGATTAAGGATTTCCAATATCTTGTAAGGACCGATGAAGCGAGGCTTAAATTTAGGAGAGGAGACCTTCATAGGAACAAATCGAGAAGACAGCCATACCAAATCCCCAACACGAAGTCGGGGACCCACACCGCGGCGGCGGTTGGCAAAACGCTGAGCCTTCTCCTGTGACAACTTTAAGTTGTCCACCACATGATTCCAGATCTGCTGCAACCTATCCACCACGGAATCTACCCCAGGACAGTCAGAAGGCTCCACATGTCCCGAGGAAAAACGAGGATGGAAACCAGAGTTGCAAAAAAAAGGCGAAACCAAAGTAGCGCAACTAGCCCGATTATTAAGGGCAAACTCAGCCAACGGCAAGAAGTTCACCCAATCATCCTGATCTGCAGAAACAAAACACCTCAAATAAGCCTCCAGAGTCTGATTAGTTCGCTCCGTTTGTCCATTAGTCTGAGGATGAAAGGCAGACGAAAACGACAAATCAATGCCCATCTTAGCACAAAAGGATTGCCAGAACCTGGAAACAAACTGGGATCCTCTGTCAGACACAATATTCTCAGGAATGCCGTGTAAACGAACCACATTCTGAAAGAACAAAGGAACCAGATCGGAGGAGGAAGGCAGCTTAGGCAAAGATACCAAATGGACCATCTTGGAAAAGCGATCACATACCACCCAGATGACAGACATGCCCTGAGACACCGGAAGATCTGAAATGAAATCCATGGAAATGTGTGTCCAAGGCCTCTTCGGGACAGGCAAGGGCAAGAGCAACCCGCTGGCACGAGAACAGCAAGGCTTAGCTCGAGCACAAGTCCCACAGGACTGCACAAATGACCGCACATCCCGTGACAAGGAAGGCCACCAAAAGGACCTAGCCACCAGATCTCTGGTGCCAAAAATTCCCGGATGCCCTGCCAACACCGAGGAATGAACCTTGGAAATGACTCTGCTGGTCCACTTATCACGAACAAACAGTCTGTCAGGTGGACAAGAGTCAGGTCTACCAGCCTGAAATCTCTGCAACACACGTCGCAAATCCGGAGAAATGGCTGACAAGATAACTCCCTCTTTAAGGATACCAACTTTGGCCTGGCATACTGTTATGACCCCAATGGCAGAGGGTCTCAAAAGTACATACCAAGTCTGCAAACATAAAAAAACAGCTCATAGGGCAGTGGTAACTGGGCTAACCGTATATCTAATCCTAGCACCACAAATAGCAGCAGCCGGGGAACGTGCCTACGTTGGTTCTAGACGTCTCGCGCCAGCCGGAGAACTAACTAACCCTAGAAGGGAAAAGATAGACCTTTCTTGCCTCCAGAGAAAAGACCCCAAAAGTTGGATACAAGCCCCCCACAAATAATAACGGTGAGGTAAGGAGAAAAGACAAACGTAAGAATGAACTAGATATTTAGCAAAGAGAGGCCCACTGACTAATAGCAGAATATAGTAAGATGACTTATACGGTCAGCAAAAACCCTTTCAAAATTTCCACGCTGGATATTCAAGAACCCCCGAACCGTCTAACGGCCCGGGGGGAGAATACCAGCCCCCTAGAGCTTCCAGCAAAATCAGGAATCACATTTAGTACAAGCTGGACAGAAAATAAGAGCAATACAGATAACCAAAAAACAAGGAAGCAGGACTTAGCTTAATTTTGCAATAACCCGGACCAGCAGACAGGAGCAAACAGAAAGGATCTGATTACAACGATGCCAGGCACTGGACTGAGGATCCAGGAAGTTTATATAGCAACACCCCTGGACTAACGACCCAGGTGGGTGCCAAACTGAGGAAAGACAATCCCAGAGTCATATCACTAGTGACCACAAGAGGGAGCCAAAAAAGTCTAATTCACAACAGTACCACCCCTTTAAGGAGGGGTCACCGAACCCTCACCAGGACCACCAGGGCGATCAGGATGAGCAGCGTGAAAGGCACGAACTAAATCGGCCGCATGCACATCAGAGGCAACCACCCAGGAATTATCCTCCTGGCCATAGCCCTTCCACTTGACCAGATACTGAAGCCTCCGTCTGGAGAGACGAGAATCCAAGATCTTCTCCACCACATACTCCAACTCGCCCTCAACCAACACCGGAGCAGGAGGCTCAACAGAAGGAACCACAGGCACAACGTACCGCCGCAACAAAGACCTATGGAACACGTTGTGAATGGCAAACGACACCGGAAGATCCAAGCGAAAGGACACAGGATTAAGGATTTCCAATATCTTGTAAGGACCGATGAAGCGAGGCTTAAATTTAGGAGAGGAGACCTTCATAGGAACAAATCGAGAAGACAGCCATACCAAATCCCCAACACGAAGTCGGGGACCCACACCGCGGCGGCGGTTGGCAAAACGCTGAGCCTTCTCCTGTGACAACTTTAAGTTGTCCACCACATGATTCCAGATCTGCTGCAACCTATCCACCACGGAATCTACCCCAGGACAGTCAGAAGGCTCCACATGTCCCGAGGAAAAACGAGGATGGAAACCAGAGTTGCAAAACAAAGCGAAACCAAAGTAGCGGAACTAGCCCGATTATTAAGGGCAAACTCAGCCAACGGCAAGAAGTTCACCCAATCATCCTGATCTGCAGAAACAAAACACCTCAAATAAGCCTCCAGAGTCTGATTAGTTCGCTCCGTTTGTCCATTAGTCTGAGGATGAAAGGCAGACGAAAACGACAAATCAATGCCCATCTTAGCACAAAAGGATCACCAGAACCTGGAAACAAACTGGGATCCTCTGTCAGACACAATATTCTCAGGAATGCCGTGTAAACGAACCACATTCTGAAAGAACAAAGGAACCAGATCGGAGGAGGAAGGCAGCTTAGGCAAAGATACCAAATGGACCATCTTGGAAAAGCGATCACATACCACCCAGATGACAGACATGCCCTGAGACACCGGAAGATCTGAAATGAAATCCATGGAAATGTGTGTCCAAGGCCTCTTCGGGACAGGAAAGGGCAAGAGCAACCCGCTGGCACGAGAACAGCAAGGCTTAGCTCGAGCACAAGTCCCACAGGACTGCACAAATGACCGCACATCCCGTGACAAGGAAGGCCACCAAAAGGACCTAGCCACCAGATCTCTGGTGCCAAAAATTCCCGGATGCCCTGCCAACACCGAGGAATGAACCTCGGAAATGACTCTGCTGGTCCACTTATCAGGAACAAACAGTCTGTCAGGTGGACAAGAGTCAGGTCTACCAGCCTGAAATCTCTGCAACACACGTCGCAAATCCGGAGAAATGGCTGACAAGATAACTCCCTCTTTAAGGATACCAACTTTGGCCTGGCATACTGTTATGACCCCAATGGCAGAGGGTCTCAAAAGTACATACCAAGTCTGCAAACATAAAAAACCAGCTCATAGGGCAGTGGTAACTGGGCTAACCGTATATCTAATCCTAGCACCACAAATAGCAGCAGCCGGGGAACGTGCCTACGTTGGTTCTAGACGTCTCGTGCCAGCCGGAGAACTAACTAACCCTAGAAGGGAAAAGATAGACCTTTCTTGCCTCCAGAGAAAAGACCCCAAAAGTTGGATACAAGCCCCCCACAAATAATAACGGTGAGGTAAGGAGAAAAGACAAACGTAAGAATGAACTAGATATTTAGCAAAGAGAGGCCCACTGACTAATAGCAGAATATAGTAAGATGACTTATACGGTCAGCAAAAACCCTATCAAAATTTCCACGCTGGATATTCAAGAACCCCCGAACCATCTAACGGCCCGGGGGGAGAATACCAGCCCCCTAGAGCTTCCAGCAAAATCAGGAATCACATTTAGTACAAGCTGAACAGAAAATAAGAGCAATACAGATAACCAAAAAACAAGGAAGCAGGACTTAGCTTAATTTTGCAATAACCCGGACCAGCAGACAGGAGCAAACAGAAAGGATCTGATTACAATGATGCCAGGCACTGGACTGAGGATCCAGGAAGTTTATATAGCAAGACCCCTGGACTAACGACCCAGGTGGGTGCCAAACTGAGGAAAGACAATCCCAGAGTCATATCACTAGTGACCACAAGAGGGAGCCAAAAAAGTCTAATTCACAACACAGAGGAAGGTGCACAGAACATAGAAGAGGAGGTCATAGATGACCCAGTTGTTGACCCCGATTGGCAGCCTTTGGGGGAACAGGGTGCAGGCGGCAGTAGCTCTGAAGCGGAGGAGGAGGAGCCGCAGCAGGCATCAACATCGCAACAGGTTCCATCTGGCAGGCCCGTATCTGGCCAAAAATGTGTGGCAAAACCAAAACCATTTATAGGACAGCGTGGCCATCCGGTTAAAGTAGCTCAGTATGCAATGCCTGAAAAGGTATCCGATAGTAAGAAGAGTGCAGTCTGGAATTTTTTTAACCAAGATCCCAATGATCAGAGCAAAGTCATCTGTAAGAAATGCTCAAGGACCTTCAGCAGAGGTCAGCATGTTAAAAATCTAAATACAGGTTGCATGCATAGACATTTAACCACCATGCACTTGCAAGCCTGGACAAACTACCAAACGTCCCTTAACGTTGTAGCACCCTCTCACAATGAAGCTAGTCAGCAACGCGACATCCCTTCCCTCACTGTAAGCCCACCGTTTACCACACCACCTGCAGGTAATGTGGCGGTTTCGTCGCAAGGCCAAAGCAGTCAGGGAATCACCAGGTTCGTGGTAGGAAAAACTGTATGTAGGGCAACAGCAAGAATACCATCACTAACCCTCTCTCAGTCACCCATGTCCACCGGCACCCACGCTAGTTCCACCATATGCAGCTCTCCAGTCCAGCTCACCCTACATGAGACTCTCGTTAGGAAAAGGAAGTACTCATCCTCGCATCCGCGTACACATGGTTTGAACGCCCACATTGCTAGACTAATCTCGTTAGAGATGATGCCCTACCAGTTAGTTGAAAGCGAAGCTTTCAAAGCCGTGATGGACTACGCTGTACCACGCTACGAGCTACCCAGTCGACACTTCTTTTCGAGAAAAGCCATCCCATCCCTCCACCAGCATGTAAAAGACCGCATTGTCCATGCGCTCAGGCAATCTGTGAGTAGAAAGGTGCACCTGACAACAGATGCATGGACCAGTAGGCATGGCCAGGGGCGTTATGTCTCCATCACGGCACACTGGGTTAATGTGGTGGATGCAGGGTCCACAGGGGACAGTAATATTGGGACAGTTCTGCCTAGCCCACGGTCTAGGAAACAGTTGGCTGTAGGCGTTCGTCCCCCCTCCTCCTCCTCATCCTCCAGCAGAAGCGAGAGCTCATCCACAGACCGCAGTCGCACGACCACTCCATCCGCAGCTGCCACTGTTGCACACGAGGTGTCCAATTATGGAACAGCTAGTGGCAAGCGTCAGCAGGCTGTATTGGCAATTAAGTGTTTGGGCGACAACAGACACACCGCAGAAGTTCTGTCCGAGTTCTTGCAGCAAGAAACTCAGTCATGGCTGGGCACTGTACGTCTTGAGGCAGGCAAGGTAGTGAGTGATAACGGAAGGAACTTTATGGCTGCCATAGCTGTTATGATCCTGGTGGTAGGATCTCAAACTGACCTGACAAATATACCCTGAGTATATAGGACAAGTTCTGGTGATGTGGAAACTATACTGACCGCAATCCTGATCCTATCCAAACACACTAAAGGCAGCTGTGGAACGTTACCTGAAAACCTAGACGTCTCGTCACAGCCTGAGAAACTGACTACCCCTAGAAAGAAAGCAAAGACCTCACTTGCCTCAGAGAAATGTACCCCAAAGTTTTAGATAGCCCCCCACAAATAATAACGGTGAGTCAAGGGGAAAACACAAACGTAGAGATGAAACAGATTTAGCAAATGAGGCCCGCTAATACTAGATAGGCAGAAAATAGATAGGTGTCTGTGCAGTCAGTACAAAAACTATCAAAAGTAAACCACGCAGAGAATACAAGAGCCCCCACACCGACTCACGATGTGAGGGGCACACTCTGCACCCCAGAACTAACCAGCAAGCAAAAAATCACATAAAAGCAAGCTGGGCTGAACTCATAATATAATGAGAAATGTATTCAAGGAAATAATGAGAAACTGAACAAGCAAACTTAGCTTCTCATAGCAGGAGACTGGTCACAAGGAATATTCAGGAGGACACAGGATCAGGACTGAATACACCGAAAGCAGGCGACATCTAAAGGTCCAGGTGAGTTAAATAGGCCCAGCCTAGCAGGAGATGAAACAGCTGAGCCCAGCCAAGACTAGCCATATCGCTAAAGGCCACCAGAGGGAGCCCAAGACCAAACTCACACAGTACCACTCATGACCACAGGAGGGAGCCCGAGAGCGGAATTCACAACAGTACCCCCCCCTTGAGGAGGGGTCACCGAACCCTCAACAGAGCTGCCAGGCCGATCAGGACGAGCCAAATGAAAGGCACGAACCAAATCGGCCGCATAGACATCGGAGGCGACAACCCAGGAATTATCCTCCTGACCATAACCCTTCCATTTCACCAAGTACTGAAGCCTCCATCTCGAAATACGAGAATCCAAGATCTTCTCCACCACATATTCCAACTCCCCCTCGACCAAGACCGGAGCAGGAGGATCAACAGAAGGGACCACAGGCACCACATATCTCCGCAACAATGACCTATGGAACACATTATGAATGGCAAACGATGTTGGGAGGTCCAAACGAAAAGACACAGGGTTGAGGATTTCCAAAATCTTATAAGGACCGATGAAACGAGGCTTGAACTTAGGAGAGGAAACCTTCATCGGGACATAACGAGAAGACAACCATACCAAATCCCCCACACGAAGTCGGGGACCCACACAGCGACGGCGGTTAGCAAAGCGCTGAGCCTTCTCTTGGGACAAAGTCAAATTGTCCACCACATGGTTCCAAATCTTCTGCAACCTATCCACCACAGAATCCACCCCAGGACAGTCAGAAGACTCAACCTGACCCGAGGAGAAACGAGGATGAAAACCAGAATTGCAAAAGAAAGGTGAAACCAAAGTAGCAGAACTAGCCCGATTATTGAGGGCGAACTCAGCCAATGGCAAAAAGGTCACCCAATCATCCTGGTCAGCAGAAACAAAACATCTCAAATAAGTTTCCAAGGTCTGATTAGTTCGTTCGGTTTGACCATTCATCAGAGGATGGAAGGCTGACGAAAAAGACAATTCAATGCCCATCTTAGCACAAAAGGATCGCCAAAATCTGGACACAAACTGGGATCCTCTGTCGGACACAATGTTCTCCGGAATACCATGTAAACGAATCACATTCTGAAAAAACAATGGCACCAAATCGGAGGAGGAAGGCAACTTAGGCAAGGGTACCAAATGGACCATTTTGGAAAAACGATCACAAACCACCCAGATGACAGACATCCTCTGAGAGACAGGAAGATCCGAAATAAAATCCATGGAAATATGCGTCCAAGGCCTCTTCGGGACAGGCAAAGGCAAAAGCAATCCACTGGCACGAGAACACGAAGGCTTGGCCCGAGCACAAATCCCACAGGACTGCACAAAGGAACGCACATCCCGCGACAAGGAAGGCCACCAAAAGGATCTCGCCACCAAATCCCTGGTACCAAAAATCCCAGGATGACCCGCCAACACCGAAGAATGAACCTCGGAAATAACTCTACTGGTCCATCTGTCTGGGACAAACAGTCTCTCCGGTGGACAACGGTCAGGTCTATTGGCCTGAAACTCCTGCAACACCCGTCGCAGATCAGGAGAGATAGCAGACAAAATCACCCCCTCTTTAAGAACACCAGTCGGTTCAGAAACTTCCGAGGAGTCAGGTACAAAACTCCTAGAAAGGGCATCAGCCTTCACGTTTTTCGAACCCGGAAGATATGAAACCACGAAATTGAAACGAGAGAAAAACAGCGACCATCGAGCCTGTCTCGGATTCAACCGTTTGGCAGACTCGAGATAAGTCAAATTCTTGTGATCCGTCAAGACCACCACACGATGCTTGGCTCCCTCAAGCCAATGTCGCCACTCCTCAAATGCCCACTTCATTGCCAACAACTCTCGATTACCAACATCGTAATTCCGCTCGGCAGGCAAAAACTTTCTTGAAAAGAAAGCACATGGTCTCATCACAGAGCCATCAGAGCTTCTCTGCGACAAAACAGCCCCTGCTCCAATCTCTGAAGCATCAACCTCGACCTGAAAGGGAAGAGAGACATCGGGCTGACGCAAGACAGGAGCCGAAGAAAACCGAAGTTTCAACTCCTGAAAGGCCTCCACGGCCGCAGGAGACCAATTCGTCACATCAGAACCCTTCTTGGTCAAATCCGTCAAAGGCTTCACCACACTAGAAAAATTAGTGATGAAGCGACGGTAAAAATTAGCAAAACCCAAGAACTTCTGAAGACTCTTCACAGATGTAGGTTGAGTCCAGTCATGAATAGCCTGGACCTTGACTGGATCCATCTCGATAGTAGAAGGAGAAAAAATAAAGCCCAAAAAGGAAACCTTCTGGACTCCGAAGAGACATTTAGAGCCCTTCACAAACAAGGCATTGGCACGCAGGACCTGAAATACCATCCTGACCTGCTTCACATGAGACTCCCAATCATCAGAAAAGACCAAAATATCATCCAGGTACACAATCATAAATCTATCCAGGTACTCTCGGAAGATATCGTGCATGAAGGACTGAAACACAGAGGGGGCATTAGAAAGCCCAAAAGGCATCACCAAGTACTCAAAATGGCCTTCGGGCGTATTAAATGCTGTTTTCCATTCATCGCCCTGCTTTATGCGCACAAGATTATACGCTCCACGAAGATCTATCTTGGTGAACCAACTGGCCCCCCTAATCCGGGCAAACAGATTGGACAACAGTGGCAAGGGATACTGAAATTTGACCGTGATGTTATTCAGAAGGCGATAATCTATACAGGGTCTCAGAGAACCATCCTTCTTGGCCACAAAAAAGAACCCCGCACCCAAAGGGGACGAGGACGGGCGAATATGTCCCTTCTCCAAGGACTCCTTTATATAACTCCGCATAGCGGTATGTTCTGGTACAGACAAATTAAAAAGTCGTCCCTTAGGGAACTTACTACCAGGAATCAGATTTATGGCACAATCACAATCCCTATGAGGAGGTAGGGCACTGGATTTGGGCTCATCAAATACATCCTGGTAGTCCGACAAAAATTCAGGGACTTCAGAAGGAGTAGAAGAAGCAATTGACACCAAAGGAGCATCGCCATGAATCCCCTGGCACCCCCAACTTGACACAGACATTGCTTTCCAATCCAGGACTGGATTATGAGCCTGCAGCCATGGCAGACCCAACACGACAACATCATGCAAATTATGTAGCACCAGAAAGCGAATTACCTCCTGATGTACAGGAGCCATGCACATGGTCAATTGAGTCCAGTACTGAGGTTTATTCTTGGCCAATGGTGTAGCATCAATTCCCTTTAGCGGAATAGGGAATTGTAAAGGCTCCAAGATAAAACCACATCGCCTGGCAAATGACAAATCCATCAAATTCAGGGCAGCACCTGAATCCACAAAAGCCATAACTGGGTAAGATGACAGAGAGCAAATCAAAGTAAGAGACAAAATGAATTTAGGTTGTACAGTACCAATGGTGACAAACTTGGCAACCCTTTTTGTGCGCTTAGAGCATGCTGAGATAACCTGAGCAGAATCACCACAGTAAAAGCACAACCCATTCTGACATCTGTGGTTTTGCCGTTCAACTCTGGTCAGAATCCTGTCACATTGCATAGGCTCAGGTTTCTGCTCAGAAAATACCGCCAGAGGGTCCACAGGTTTGCGCTCCCGCAAACGCCGATCAATCTGAATGGCCAAAGACATTTACTCATTCAGACCCGTCGGCATGGGGAACCCCACCATAACATCTTTAAGGGCTTCAGAAAGACCCTTTCTGAAAATCGCCGCCAGGGCGCACTCATTCCACTGAGTGAGCACTGACCACTTCCTAAACTTCTGACAATAAACCTCTGCTTCATCCTGACCCTGAGAGAGAGCCAGCAAAACCTTCTCTGCTTGGTCTACCAGATTTGGTTCCTCATAAAGCACTCCAAGCGCCAGAAAAAACGCATCAACATTTAGCAGTGCCGGATTTCCTGGCTCCAAAGAGAATGCCCAATCTTGAGGGTCACCTCGCAACAAAGAAATAACAATTTTGACTTGCTGAACAGAGTCGCCAGATGAGCGAGGTCTCAGAGAAAGAAATAACTTACAATTATTCTTAAAGTTCAAAAACCTAGATCTATCTCCGGAGAACAACTCAGGAATAGGTATTTTAGGCTCTGACATAGGACTGCGGACTACATAATCCTGAATGCCCTGTACCCTTGCAGTGAGATGATCCACACTAGAAGACAGACTCTGAATGTCCATATTAGTAGCTGCATACAGAACCACCCAGAGATTAAGGGGAGGAGAGAGGCAAAACACAGTGCAGAGGAAAAAAAAAAAAATGACCTTAAGATTTCTCTTCTCCCTCTTTAGCTGCATTAACACTTTCGGGCCTGCTGTACTGTTATGATCCTGGTGGTAGGATCTCAAACTGACCTGACAAATATACCCTGAGTATATAGGACAAGTTCTGGGGATGTGGAAACTATACTGACCGCAATCCTGATCCTATCCAAACACACTAAAGGCAGCTGTGGAACGTTACCTGAAAACCTAGACATCTCGTCACAGCCTGAGAAACTGACTACCCCTAGAAAGAAAGCAAAGACCTCACTTGCCTCAGAGAAATGTACCCCAAAGTTTTAGATAGCCCCCCATAAATAATAACGGTGAGTCAAGGGGAAAACACAAACGTAGAGATGAAACAGATTTAGCAAATGATGCCCGCTAATACTAGATAGGCAGAAAATAGACGGTGTCTGTGCGGTCAGTACAAAAACTATCAAAAGTAAACCATGCAGAGAATACAAGAACCCCCACACCGACTCACGATGTGAGGGGCGCACTCTGCACCCCAGAACTAACCAGCAAGCAAAAAATCACATAAAAGCAAGCTGGGCTGAACTCATAATATAATGAGAAACGTATTCAAGGAAATAATGAGAAACTGAGCAAGCAAACTTAGCTTCTCATAGCAGGAGACTGGTCACAAGGAATATTCAGGAGGACACAGGATCAGGACTGAATACACCGAAAGCAGGCGACATCTAAAGGTCCAGGTGAGTTAAATAGGCCCAGCCTAGCAGGAGATGAAACAGCTGAGCCCAGCCAAGACCAGCCATATCGCTAAAGGCCACCAGAGGGAGCCCAAGACCAAACTCAAACAGTACCACTCATGACCACAGGAGGGAGCCCGAGAACGGAATTCACAACACATAGCCCTTTCACAACTGAAACACATTCCTTGCCTGGCTCACACCTTAAACCTGGTGGTGCAGTGCTTCCTAAAAAGTTATCCGGGGTTACCCGACCTGCTGCTGAAAGTGCGAAGACTTTGCTCTCACATCCGCCGTTCGCCCGTACACTCCAGTCGTATGCAGAACCATCAGCGGTCTTTGAACCTTCCCCAGCATCGCCTAATCATCGACGTTGCAACAAGGTGGAACTCCACACTGCACATGCTTCATAGACTGTGCGAACAGAGGCGTGCTGTTATGTATTTGTGGGAGGATACACATACACGGGCAGGCAGTTGGATGGCAGACATGGAGTTGTCAGCTGTGCAGTGGTCGAAGCTCCAAGACCTGTGTCAAGTCCTTCAGTGTTTTGAGGAATGCACATGGCTGTTTAGTGCAGACAACGCCGTAATAAGCATGAGCATCCCCCTAATGCGTCTGCTGATGCAAAGTTTGACGCACATAAAGGAGCAGGCATCTGCAGCCGAGGACGAGGGAAGCCTTGATGACAGTCAGCCATTGTCTGCTCAGGGAAGTCTACAGGACGAGGTGGCGGGCGAAGAGGAGAAGGACAAGGAGGATGATGGGGATGAGTATTTTTTGGATGAGGAAGCTTCTCAGGGGGCAATAGAAAGTGCAGGCGGTGCAAGGCCGGGTTCAGGGTTTTTGAGAGACAAGTGACGTTGATTTGCCAAAAGTGCTCCTCAACCCAGCATATGCACTGACTTGACAACTGGAACATTGGCCCACATGGCGGATTATGCCTTGCGTATCCTCAAAAGGGACCCACGCATTATAAAAATGATGACCGATGACGATTACTGGTTGGCCTGCCTCCTTGATCCTCGCTATAAAGGCGAATTGCAAAATATCATGCCACATGAGAACCTCGAACAAATATTGGCAACCAAACAAGCTACTCTTGTAGCCCGTTTGATTCAGGCATTCCCAGAACACAGCGCCGGTGATGGTTCTCACACGAGCTGCAGGGGGCAACAGGGCAGAGGTGTTAGAGGTGCACAAATCAGAAGTGGTGTAGGACAGAGGGGTTTTCTGACCAGGTTGTGGAGTGATTTCGCAATGACCGCTGACAAGACAGGAACTGCAGCATCAATTCAAAGTGACAGGAGACAACATTTGTCCAGTATGGTTACTAACTATTTTTCCTCCATTACCGATGTTCTCTGTTGTGAATTTGGTTTCTGGGCTCCCCCGGTGGTTACTGGTGGTACTGAACTTGTGTGCTTCATCTCCTCTGTTCACCTGTTTCCATCAGGATGTGGGAGTTTCTATTTAGCCTTGCTCCTCAGTCATTTCTATGCCGGCCAACAATGTTACCAGAAGCCTTTCTGTTGCATGTTCCTGCTCCTAGACTACTATCAGCTAAGTTGGACTTGTAGTCCTAAGATTGTTTTGCATTTTTGTTCCAGTTCTCTGTTTTTGAATATTTCTGAGGCTGGAAGCTCTTGTGAGCTGAAATTGCCACTCTGGTGTCATGAGTTGATATTAGAGTCTTAAAGTAATTTCAGGATGGTGTTTGAAAGGGTTTTCAGCTGACTGTGAAGTTCCCTTTTCTGTCTTCCTACTATCTAGTAAGCGGACCTCAATTTGCTAAACCTATCTTCATACTTCGTATGTCATTTTCCTCTAAAATCACCGACAATATATGTGGGGGCTACTGTCTGCCTTTTGGGGAAAATTTCTCTAGAGGTAAGCCAGGTCTGTATTTTCCTCTGCTAGGGTCAGTCAGTCCTCCGGCTGGCGCTGGGCGTCTAGGGATAAAACGTAGGCACGCTACCCGGCCACTGTTAGTTGTGCGGTAGGTTTAGCTCACAGTCAGCTCGAGTTCCCATCTTCCAAGAGCTAGTCCTTTTGTATGCTTTACTACGGTCTCTTGCCATTGAGAACCATGACAGTTTGGCCGGCCAAGAGTTAAAATAATTGGCAGAAGAAAGGAGAGAAAAGAAGTCTGCAGAGAATTTTTTTTTTTTTTTTTCTGAGTTTGCTCATTAGTTGATTCACTTGCATCTCTGCTTACTGCAGCCTTCGTCTCTCTCTCCTTCTAATCCTTGAATGGTTCTGATTTCACCTGATTAAAATGGATCCTCAGAGTTTAGCTATTGGTTTGGATAATCTCGCTATGAAGGTTCAAAGTTTACAGGATTTTGTAATTCATGCTCCTATATCTGAACCTCGAATTCCTTTACCTGAATTTTTCTCCGGGGATAGATCTCGCTTCCAGAATTTCAAACATAATTGTAAATTATTTTTGTCTCTGAGATCTCGCTCCGCTGGAGATCCTGCATAGCAGGTCAGGATTGTAATTTCCTTGCTCCGGGGCGACCCTCAGGATTGGGCATTTGCTTTGGCACCAGGGGATCCTGCGTTGCTCAATGTGGATGCGTTTTTCCTGGCTTTGGGGTTGCTTTATGAGGAACCTCATTTAGAGATTCAGGCTGAAAAAGCCTTGATGGCCCTGTCTCAAGGGCAAGATGAGGTTGAAATATACTGCCAAAAATTTCGTAAGTGGTCTGTGCTTACTCAGTGGAATGAGTGCGCCCTGGCGGCGAATTTCAGAGAGGGTCTCTCTGATGCCATTAAAGATGTTATGGTGGGGTTCCCTGTGCCTACAGGTCTGAATGAGTCCATGACAATGGCTATTCAGATTGATCGGCGTTTGCGGGAGCGCAAACCTGTGCATCATTTGGCGGTGTCTACTGAGAAGGCGCCAGAGGTTATGCAATGTGATAGAATTCTGTCCAGAAGCGAACGACAGAATTTTAGGCGAAAAAATGGGTTATGCTTCTATTGTGGTGATTCAACTCATGTTATATCAGCATGCTCTAAACGTACTAAGAAGGTTGATAAGTCTGTTTCAATTGGCACTTTACAGTCTAAGTTTATTCTATCTGTGACCCTGATTTGCTCTTTATCGTCTATTACCGCGGACGCCTATGTCGACTCTGGCGCCGCTTTGAGTCTTATGGATTGGTCCTTTGCCAAACGCTGTGGGTTTAATTTAGAGCCTCTGGAAGTTCCTATACCTCTGAAGGGTATTGACTCCACGCCATTGGCTAGTAATAAACCACAATACTGGGCACAAGTAACTATGCGTATTAATCCGGATCACCAGGAGATTATTCGCTTCCTTGTGTTGTATAATCTACATGATGTGTTGGTGCTTGGATTGCCATGGCTGCAATCTCATAACCCAGTCCTCGACTGGAAAGCAATGTCTGTGTTAAGCTGGGGATGTCAGGGGACTCATGGGGACGTACCTTTGGTTTCCATTTCGTCATCTATTCCCTCTGAGATTCCGGAATTTTTATCTGATTATCGTGACGTTTTTGAGGAGCCTAAACTTGGTTCACTACCTCCGCACAGAGATTGCGATTGTACTATAGATCTGATTCCGGGCAGTAAGTTTCCAAAGGGTCGTTTATTTAATCTATCTGTGCCTGAACATGCTGCTATGCGGGAATATATTAAGGAGTCCTTGGAAAAGGGACATATTCGTCCTTCGTCATCTCCCTTAGGAGCCGTTTTTTTCTTTGTATCTAAAAAAGATGGCTCTTTGAGGCCGTGTATTGATTATCGGCTTTTGAATAAAATCACGGTTAAATATCAGTATCCTTTGCCACTGCTTACTGATTTGTTTGCTCGAATAAAGGGGGCCAAGTGGTTCTCTAAGATTGATCTTCGTGGGGCGTATAATTTAGTGCGAATTAAGCAGGGGGATGAGTGGAAAACCGCATTTAATACGCCTGAGGGCCATTTTGAGTATTTAGTAATGCCTTTTGGTCTTTCAAATGCCCCTTCAGTCTTTCAGTCTTTTATGCATGACATTTTCCGTGAATATTTTGATAAATTTATGATTGTGTATCTGGATGATATTTTGATTTTTTCGGATGACTGGGACTCTCATGTCCAACAGGTCAGGAGGGTTTTTCAGGTTTTGCGCTCTAATTCCTTGTGTGTAAAGGGTTCTAAGTGTGTTTTTGGGGTTCAAAAGATTTCGTTTTTGGGGTACATTTTTTCCCCCTCTTCCATTGAGATGGACCCTGTCAAGGTTCAGGCTATTTGTGATTGGACGCAACCCTCTTCTCTTAAGAGCCTTCAGAAGTTTTTGGGCTTTGCTAATTTTTATCGTCGATTTATAACTGGTTTTTCTGATGTTGCTAAGCCGTTGACTGATTTGACTAAGAAGGGTGCTGATGTTGCTGATTGGTCCCCTGCTGCTGTGGAGGCCTTTCGGGAGCTTAAGCGCCGCTTTTCTTCCGCCCCTGTATTGCGTCAGCCTGATGTTACTCTTCCTTTTCAGGTTGAGGTCGACGCTTCAGAAATCGGAGCTGGGGCGGTTTTGTCGCAGAAAAGTTCCGACTGCTCCGTGATGAGACCTTGCGCGTTCTTTTCTCGTAAATTTTCGCCCGCTGAGCGAAATTATGATATTGGTAATCGGGAGCTCTTGGCTATGAAGTGGGCTTTTGAGGAGTGGCGTCATTGGCTTGAGGGGGCTAGACATCAGGTGGTGGTATTGACCGACCACAAGAATTTGATTTATCTTGAGTCTGCCAGGCGCCTGAATCCTAGACAGGCGCGCTGGTCGTTATTTTTCTCTCGGTTTAATTTTGTGGTTTCTTACCTACCGGGTTCTAAAAATGTGAAGGCGGATACCCTTTCTAGGAGTTTTGAGCCTGATTCCCCTGGTAATTCTGAACCTACAGGTATCCTTAAGGATGGAGTGATATTATCTGCTGTTTCCCCGGACTTGCGACGGGTCTTGCAGGAGTTTCAGGCGGATAGACCTGATCATTGCCCGCCTGGTAGACTGTTTGTTCCGGATGATTGGACCAGTAGAGTCATCTCGGAGGTCCATTCTTCTGCGTTAGCTGGTCATCCTGGAATCTTTGGTACCAGGGATTTGGTGGCTAGGTCCTTCTGGTGGCCTTCCCTGTCGCGAGATGTGCGAGGTTTTGTGCAGTCTTGTGATGTTTGTGCTCGGGCCAAGCCTTGTTGTTCTCGGGCTAGTGGATTGTTGTTATCTTTGCCTATTCCGAAGAGGCCTTGGACTCACATCTCCATGGATTTTATTTCTGATCTCCCTGTTTCTCAGAAGATGTCTGTCATCTGGGTGGTGTGTGACCGTTTCTCTAAGATGGTCCATTTGGTCCCCTTGCCTAAATTGCCTTCCTCATCCGAGCTGGTTCCTCTGTTTTTTCAGAATGTGGTTCGCTTGCATGGTATTCCGGAGAATATCGTTTCTGACAGGGGAACCCAATTCGTGTCTAGATTTTGGCGAGCGTTCTGTGCTAGGATGGGCATTGATTTGTCTTGTTCGTCTGCTTTCCATCCTCAGACTAATGGCCAGACCAAGCGAACTAATCAGACCTTGGAGACTTATTTGAGGTGTTTTGTGTCTGCGGATCAGGATGATTGGGTGGCCTTTTTGCCCTTGGCGGAGTTTGCCCTCAATAATCGGGCTAGTTCTGCCACCTTGGTTTCTCCTTTCTTCTGTAATTCGGGGTTTCATCCTCGTTTCTCTTCCGGTCAGGTGGAGTCTTCGGATTGTCCTGGAGTGGATGCTGTGGTGGAGAGGTTGCATCAGATTTGGGGGCATGTGGTGGACAATTTGAAGTTGTCCCAGGAGAAGACTCAGCAGTTTGCCAACCGCCGTCGTCGTGCTGGTCCTCGTCTTTGTGTTGGGGACTTGGTGTGGTTGTCTTCTCGTTTTGTCCCTATGAAGGTTTCTTCTCCTAAGTTTAAGCCTCGGTTCATCGGCCCGTACAAGATATTGGAGATTCTTAACCCTGTGTCCTTTCGTTTGGACCTCCCTGCATCTTTTTCTATTCATAATGTCTTCCATCGGTCATTGTTGCGCAGGTATGAGGTACCGGTTGTGCCTTCCGTTGAGCCTCCTGCTCCGGTGTTGGTTGAGGGTGAGTTGGAGTACGTTGTCGAGAAGATCTTGGACTCCCGTGTTTCCAGACGGAGACTTCAGTATTTGGTCAAGTGGAAGGGCTACGGTCAGGAGGATAATTCTTGGGTGACAGCCTCTGATGTTCATGCCTCCGATTTGGTCCGTGCCTTTCATAGGGCTCATCCTGATCACCCTGGTGGTTCTGGTGAGGGTTCGGTGCCCCCTCCTTGAGGGGGGGGTACTGTTGTGAATTTGGTTTCTGGGCTCCCCCGGTGGTTACTGGTGGTACTGAACTTGTGTGCTTCATCTCCTCTGTTCACCTGTTTCCATCAGGATGTGGGAGTTTCTATTTAGCCTTGCTCCTCAGTCATTTCTATGCCGGCCAACAATGTTACCAGAAGCCTTTCTGTTGCATGTTCCTGCTCCTAGACTACTATCAGCTAAGTTGGACTTGTAGTCCTAAGATTGTTTTGCATTTTTGTTCCAGTTCTCTGTTTTTGAATATTTCTGAGGCTGGAAGCTCTTGTGAGCTGAAATTGCCACTCTGGTGTCATGAGTTGATATTAGAATCTTAAAGTAATTTCAGGATGGTGTTTGAAAGGGTTTTCAGCTGACTGTGAAGTTCCCTTTTCTGTCTTCCTACTATCTAGTAAGCGGACCTCAATTTGCTAAACCTATCTTCATACTTCGTATGTCATTTTCCTCTAAAATCACCGACAATATATGTGGGGGCTACTGTCTGCCTTTTGGGGAAAATTTCTCTAGAGGTAAGCCAGGTCTGTATTTTCCTCTGCTAGGGTCAGTCAGTCCTCCGGCTCGCGCTGGGCATCTAGGGATAAAACGTAGGCACGCTACCCGGCCACTGTTAGTTGTGCGGTAGGTTTAGCTCACAGTCAGCTCGAGTTCCCATCTTCCAAGAGGTAGTCCTTTTGTATGCTTTACTACGGTCTCTTGCCATTGAGAACCATGACAGTTCTCCCTCAACCGTCATTCCTCTTTGATTACTGGGCATCCAAAATAGACACCTGGCCTGAATTGGCTGAATATGCATTGCAGGAGCTTGCTTGCCCAGCAGCTAGTGTGCTATCAGAAAGAGTATTCAGTGCTGCTGGTTCAATACTGACCGAAAAAAGGACTTGTCTGGCTACCCAAAATGTTGATGATCTCACCTTCATTAAAATGAACCACTCATGGATTTCAAACTATTTTGCCCCACCTTTCCCGGCTGACACCTAGCTTTCCTGCAAAAATGTCTTGCTTTGGGACTGGTGTTACTGACTGTTCCAATCTCTTAATTTGCAGCTGCTGTTTGTCCAGCATACGACATGTTTACACCTTCCTAAATGGCCTAACTCCCCCCACGGGGCCGTGGGGTCGCCACTTGGCGCAAGCACCCGTCAGAGTGCCATTTGTCTGAAGAGGTGGGTGTGCCCACTTTTGGTCGATGGCACTGGCACTGGGTCCCTCATAGTGCAATGAAGTGTCTCTGGCGGTGTTGGCGCGCACCCAACGTCAGACACACCATTGTTACATGCGGGGCCCTGTTGTGAATTCTGCTTTTGGGCTCCCTCCGGTGGTTGTAGGTGGTAATGCAGTTGCCCCTGAGTTGCAGTCCTGGTCAGGTGTATCTGCTGATTGCAGTTCTGACTGGGGTATTTAGGCGTGCAGGATTCATTAGTCCTTGCCAGTTGTCAATTGTTGTTGGGAGGTGTAGGACCTCTGCCTGGTTCCTCCTGCCTTTCTGCCAAATCTGCAAAGATATGTGTCTGTTTTTTTTTTCCTGTGGCACACATGTTGTGTGCTTCACAATTCAGTGCTATTCTTTGTGTTTTCTTGTCCAGCTTAGATTGTGTCAGTATTTTCTCAGTCTTGTTGGATTCTCTGGAGTGGCAGATATACATTCCATGTCTTTAATTAGATTGTGGAACTTTTTGTATTATCTGCTGTGGATATTTTTGGAAGGGTTTTAATACTGACCGCCTAGTAATCTGCCCTATCCTTTCCTATTTAGCTAGAGTGGCCTCTTTTGCTAAATCCTGTTTTCTACCTGCGTGTGTCTATTCTTCTCCTACTCACAGTCATTATTCGTGGGGGGCTGCCTATCCTTTGGGGGTCTGCTCTGAGGCAAGGTAGCATTCCTATTTTCCATCTATAGGGGTATTTAGTCCTCCGGCTGTGTCGAGGTGTCTAGGGTATTTTAGGCACACCCCACGGCTACTTCTAGTTGCGGTGTTAGTTCAGGATTTGCGGTCAGTACAGGTTCCACCGACTCCAGAGAAAGTTTAATGCGGCTCCAAGGTCACCAGATCATAACAGGGCCCTACGCTTGTACCGCCAGCCAGGAGAGAGTTTCCCCCCCAGGTCAAACAGTGCTCTACCACTTGCAAAATTATCTCTCGCTGCTCCACCACTGTTTAGTCTATGCGCTGAAATCCTTCAATGGCTAGCACAGACAATAGCAATTTGTTGACATGTATGATGCTAGTTAAAATAGTCAGGGGCCCTGTCCTACATTTACACAAGTAAATACTTTGCGCCAAATCACAATGACTGAAAGTCAGCATAGGAGCACACCCCTGTACCTAAGTATGCCACCCTTTTTTTTGGGGGGGGGGTTTGGTTTTTTTTTGGGAGACATTAACATCTATTTAGTTTTTGGGAGTACGTACTGTGTCAGACACTCCTTCCAATTGTCCTCCGCTGACCACACCAATGCTGCCTGTGTACCCCTGCCACATAATGGAAGCTGCATAAAGCCTATTTTATTATTTTAGGCCTAGGAAGTCTGTCTGCGGTCCCTCCTTCCAATTGTCCTCCGCTAACCACACCAATGCTGCCTGTGTACCCCTGCCACATAATGGAAGCTGCATATAGCCTATTTTATTATTTTAGGCCTAGGAAGTCTGTCTGCGGTCCCTCCTTCCAATTGTCCTCCGCTAACCACATCAATGATGCCTGTGTACCCCTGCCACATAATGGAAGCTGCATATAGCCTATTTTACTATTTTAGGCCTAGGAAGTCTGTCTGCGGTCCCTCCTTCCAATTGTCCTCCGCTGACCACAACAATGTTGCCTGTGTACCCCTGTAACCAATTTAAAACTGCATAGAGCCAACTTTTTTAGTTAACACATACTACCTTTGTCTGTCTGCGCCATTCAATCATGCTGTCCTCTACTGGAAAAGCTGAGCTTCAACCTTCAGGCTCTCATTAAGTAGTTGTTAAAGTAACACTGCAGTTGCCCTACTACGTTGGTTGGGGCCTAGTAACGGTGTCTGCTGCTCATTGGTGTTCTCCTCCAGCTTTCCTTGTCTGAGCTTCAGCCTTCAGGCTCTCATTAAGTAGTTGTATAAAAGACAGCAGTTGCCCTACTACTTTGGTTGGGGCCTAGTAACGGTGTCTGCCGCTCCTTGGTGTTCTCCTCCTCCTTGGTGTTCTCCTCCAGGTTTCCCAGTCTGAGCTTCAACCTTCAGGCTCTCATTAAGTTGTTGTTTAGATAAGACAGCAGTTGCCCTACTACTTTGGTTGGGGCCTAGTAACGGTGTCTGCCGCTCCTTGGTGTTCTCCTCCTCCTTGGTGTTATCCTCCAGGTTTCCTTGTCTGAGCTTCAACCTTCAGACTCTCATTAAGTAGTTGTTTAGATTAGACAGCAGTTGCCCTACTACTTTGGTTGGGGCCTAGTAACGGTGTCTGCCGCTCCTTGGTGTTCTCCTCCTCCTTGGTGTTCTCCTCCAGGTTTCCTTGTCTGAGCTTCAACCTTCAGGCTCTCATTAAGTGATTGTTTAGATAAGACAGCAGTTGCCCTACTACTTTGGTTGGGGCCTAGTAACGCTGTCTGCCGCTCCTTGGTGTTCTCCTTCAGGTTTCCTTGTCTGAGCTTCAACCTTCAGGCTCTCATTAAGTAGTTGTTTAGATAAGACAGCAGTTACCCTACTACTTTGGTTGGGGCCTAGTAACGGTGTCTGCTGCTCCTTGGTGTTCTCCTCCTCCTTGGTGTTCTCCTCCAGGTTTCCTTGTCTGAGTTTCAACCTTCAGGCTCTCATTAAGTAGTTGTTTAGATAAGACAGCAGTTGCCCTACTACTTTGGTTGGGACCTAGTAATGGTGTCTGCCGCTCCTTGATGTTCTCCTCTTCCTTGGTGTTCTCCTCCAGGTTTCCTTGTCTGAGCTTCAACCTTCAGGCTCTCATTAAGTAGTTGTTTAGATAAGACAGCAGTTGCCCTACTACTTTGGTTGGGGCCTAGTAACGGTGTCTGCCGCTTCTTGGTGTTCTCCTCCAGGTTTACTTGTCTGAGTTTCAACCTTCAGGCTCTCATTAAGTAGTTGTTTATATAAGACAGCAGTTGCCCTACTACTTTGGTTGGGGCCTAGTAACGGTGTCTGCCGCTCCTTGGTGTTCTCCTCCTCCTTGGTGTTCTTCTCCAGGTTTCCTTGTCTGAGCTTCAACCTGCAGGCTCTCATTAAGTAATTGCTTAGATAAGACAGCAGTTGCCCTACTACTTTGGTTGGGGCCTATTAATGGTGTCTGCCGCTCCTTGGTGTTCTCCTCCTCCTTGGTGTTCTCCTACTGGTTTCCTTGTCTGAGCTTCAAACTTCAGGCTCTCATTAAGTAGTTGTTTAGATAAGACAGCAGTTGCCCTACTACTTTGGTTGCGGCCTAGTAACGGTGTCTGCCGCTCCTTGGTGTTCTCCTCCTCCTTGGTGTTCTCCTCCAGGTTTGCTTGTCTGAGCTTCAACCTTCAGGCTCTTACTAAGTAGTTGTTAAGATAAGACAGCAGTTGCCTACTACTTTGGTGGGGGCCTAGTAACGGTGTCTGCCGCTCCTTGTTGTTCTCCTCCAGGTTTCCGTGTCTGAGCTTCAAACTTCAGGCTCTCATTAAATAGTTGTTTATATAAGACAGCAGTTGCCCTACTACTTTGGTTGGGGCCTAGTAACGGTGTCTGCCGCTCCTTGGTGTTCTCATCCTCCTTGGTGTTCTCCTCCAGGTTTCCTTGTCTGAGCTTCAACCTTCAGGCTCTCATTAAGTAGTTGTTTGGATAAGACTGCAATTGCCCTACTACTTTGGTTGGGGCCTAGTAATGGTGTCTGCCGCTCCTTGGTGTTCTCCTCCAAGTTTCCTTGTCTGAGCTTCAACCTTCAGGCTCTCATTAAGTAGTTGTTTAGATAAGACAGCAGTTGCCCTACTACTTTGGTTGGGGCCTAGTAACGGTGTCTGCCGCTCCTTGGTGTTCTCCTCCTCCTTGGTGTTCTCCTCCAGGTTTCCATGTCTGAGCTTCAACCTTCAGGCTCTCATTAAGTAGTTGTTTATATAAGACAGCAGTTGCCCTACAACTTTGGTTGGGGCCTAGTAACGGTGTCTGCCGCTCCTTGGTGTTCTCCTCCAGGTTTCCTTGTCTGAGCTTCAACCTTCAGGCTCTCATTAAGTAGTTGTTTAGATAAGACAGCAGTTGCCCAACTACTTTGGTTGTGGCCTAGTAACGTTGTCTGCCGCTCCTTGGTGTTCTCCTCCTCCTTGGTGTTCTCCTCCAGGTTTCCTTGTCTGAGCTTCAACCTTTAGGCTCTCATTAAGTAGTTGTTTAGATAAGACAGCAGTTGCCCTACTACTTTGGTTGGGGCCTAGTAACGGTGTCTGCCGCTCCTTGGTGTTCTCCTAATCCTTGGTGTTCTCCTCCAGGTTTCCTTGTCTGAGCTTCAACCTTCAGGCTTTCATTAAGTAGTTGTTTAGATAAGACAGCAGTTGCCCTACTACTTTGGTTGGGGCCTAGTAACGGTGTCTGCCGCTCCTTGGTGTTCTCCTCCAGGTTTCCTTGTCTGAGATTCAACCTTCAGGCTCTCATTAAGTAGTTGTTTAGATAAGACAGCAGTTGCCCTGCTACTTTGGTTGGGGCCTAGTAACGGTGTCTGCCACTCCTTGGTATTCTCCTCCTCCTTGGTGTTCTCCTCCAGGTTTCCTTGTCTGAGCTTCAACCTTCAGGCTCTCATTAAGTAGCTGTTTATATAAGACAGCAGTTGCCCTACAACTTTGGTTGGGGCCTAGTAACGGTGTCTGCCGCTCCTTGGTGTTCTCCTCCAGGTTTCCTTGTCTGAGCTTCAACCTTCAGGCTCTCATTAATTAGTTGTTTATATAAGACAGCAGTTGCCCTACTTCTTTGGTTGGGGCCTAGTAACGGTGTCTGCCGCTCCTTGGTGTTCTCCTCCTCCTTGATTTTCTCCTCCAGGTTTCCCAGTCTGAGCTTCAACCTTCAGGCTCTCATTAAGTAGTTGTTTATATAAGACAGCAGTTGCCCTACTACTTTGGTTGGGGCCTAGTAACGGTGTCTGCCGCTCCTTGGTGTTCTCCTCCTCCTTGGTGTTATCCTCCAGGTTTCCTTGTCTGAGCTTCAACCTTCAGGCTCTCATTAAGTAGTTGTTTAGATAAGACAGCAGTTGCCCTACTACTTTGGTTGGGGCCTAGTAACGGTGTCTGCCGCTCCTTGTTGTTCTCCTCCTCCTTGGTGTTCTCCTCCAGGTTTCCTTGTCTGAGCTTCAACCTTCAGGCTCTCATTAAGTAGTTGTTTAGATAAGACAGCAGTTGCCCTACTACTTTGGTTGGGACCTAGTAATGGTGTCTGCCGCTCCTTGATGTTCTCTTCTTACCTGGTGTTCTCCTCCAGGTTTCCTTGTCTGAGCTTCAACCTTCAGGCTTTCATTAAGTAGTTGTTTAGATAAGACAGCAGTTGCCCTACTACTTTGGTTGGGGCCTAGTAACGGTGTCTGCCGCTTCTTGGTGTTCTCCTCCAGGTTTACTTGTCTGAGCTTCAACCTTCAGGCTCTCATTAAGTAGTTGTTTAGATAAGACAGCAGTTGCCCTACTACTTTGGTTGGGGCCTAGTAACGGTGTCTGCCGCTCCTTGGTGTTCTCCTCCAGGTTTCCTTGTCTGAGATTCAACCTTCAGGCTCTCATTAAGTAGTTGTTTAGATAAGACAGCAGTTGCCCTGCTACTTTGGTTGGGGCCTATTAACGGTGTCTTCCACTCCTTGGTGTTCTCCTCCTCCTTGGTGTTCTCCTCCAGGTTTCCTTGTCTGAGCTTCAACCTTCAGGCTCTCATTAAGTAGTTGTTTATATAAGACAGCAGTTGCCCTACAACTTTGGTTGGGGCCTAGTAACGGTGTCTGCCGCTCCTTGGTGTTCTCCTCCAGGTTTCCTTGTCTGAGCTTCAACCTTCAGTCTCTCATTAAGTAGTTGTTTATATAAGACAGCAGTTGCCCTACTTCTTTGGTTGGGGCCTAGTAACGGTGTCTGCCGCTCCTTGGTGTTCTCCTCCTCCTTGGTGTTCTCCTCCAGGTTTCCTTGTCTGAGCTTCAACCTTCAGGTTCTCATTAAGTAGTTGTTTAGATAAGACAGCAGTTGCCCTACTACTTTGGTTGGGGCCTAGTAACGGTGTCTGCCGCTCCTTGGTGTTCTCCTCCTCCTTAGTGTTCTCCTCCAGGTTTCCTTGTCTGAGCTTCAACCTTCAGGCTCTCATTAAGTAGTTGTTTATATAAGACAGCAGTTGCCCTACTACTTTGGTTGGGGCCTAGTAGCGGTGTCCGCCGCTCCTTGGTGTTCTCCTCCTCCTTGGTGTTCTCCTCCAGGTTTCCTTGTCTGAGCTTCAACCTTCAGGCTCTCATTAAGTAGTTGTTTAGATAAGACAGCAGTTGCCCTACTACTTTGGTTGGGGCCTAGTTAAGGTGTCTGCCGCTCCTTGGTGTTCTCCTCCAGTTTCCTTGTCTGAGCTTCAACCTTCAGGCTCTCATTAAGTAGTTGTTTAGATAAGACAGCAGTTGCCCTACTACTTTGGTTGGGGCCTAGTAACGGTGTCTGCCGCTCCTTGGTGTTCTCCTAATCCTTGGTGTTCTCCTCCAGGTTTCCTTGTCTGAGCTTCAACCTTCAGGCTTTCATTAAGTAGTTGTTTAGATAAGACAGCAGTTGCCCTACTACTTTGGTTGGGGCCTAGTAACGGTGTCTGCCGCTCCTTGGTGTTCTCCTCCAGGTTTCCTTGTCTGAGATTCAACCTTCAGGCTCTCATTAAGTAGTTGTTTATATAAGACAGCAGTTGCCCTACTTCTTTGGTTGGGGCCTAGTAACGGTGTCTGCCGCTCCTTGGTGTTCTCCTCCAGGTTTCCTTGTCTGAGATTCAACCTTCAGGCTCTCATTAAGTAGTTGTTTATATAAGACAGCAGTTGCCCTACTTCTTTGGTTGGGGCCTAGTAACGGTGTCTGCCGCTCCTTGGTGTTCTCCTCCTCCATGATTTTCTCCTCCAGGTTTCCCAGTCTGAGCTTCAACCTTCAGGCTCTCATTAAGTAGTTGTTTATATAAGACAGCAGTTGCCCTACTACTTTGGTTGGGGCCTAGTAACGGTGTCTGCCGCTCCTTGGTGTTCTCCTCCTCCTTGGTGTTATCCTCCAGGTTTCCTTGTCTGAGCTTCAACCTTCAGGCTCTCATTAAGTAGTTGTTTAGATAAGACAGCAGTTGCCCTACTACTTTGGTTGGGGCCTAGTAACGGTGTCTGCCGCTCCTTGTTGTTCTCCTCCTCCTTGGTGTTCTCCTCCAGGTTTCCTTGTCTGAGCTTCAACCTTCAGGCTCTCATTAAGTAGTTGTTTAGATAAGACAGCAGTTGCCCTACTACTTTGGTTGGGACCTAGTAATGGTGTCTGCCGCTCCTTGATGTTCTCTTCTTACCTGGTGTTCTCCTCCAGGTTTCCTTGTCTGAGCTTCAACCTTCAGGCTTTCATTAAGTAGTTGTTTAGATAAGACAGCAGTTGCCCTACTACTTTGGTTGGGGCCTAGTAACGGTGTCTGCCGCTTCTTGGTGTTCTCCTCCAGGTTTACTTGTCTGAGCTTCAACCTTCAGGCTCTCATTAAGTAGTTGTTTAGATAAGACAGCAGTTGCCCTACTACTTTGGTTGGGGCCTAGTAACGGTGTCTGCCGCTCCTTGGTGTTCTCCTCCAGGTTTCCTTGTCTGAGATTCAACCTTCAGGCTCTCATTAAGTAGTTGTTTAGATAAGACAGCAGTTGCCCTGCTACTTTGGTTGGGGCCTATTAACGGTGTCTTCCACTCCTTGGTGTTCTCCTCCTCCTTGGTGTTCTCCTCCAGGTTTCCTTGTCTGAGCTTCAACCTTCAGGCTCTCATTAAGTAGTTGTTTATATAAGACAGCAGTTGCCCTACAACTTTGGTTGGGGCCTAGTAACGGTGTCTGCCGCTCCTTGGTGTTCTCCTCCAGGTTTCCTTGTCTGAGCTTCAACCTTCAGTCTCTCATTAAGTAGTTGTTTATATAAGACAGCAGTTGCCCTACTACTTTGGTTGGGGCCTAGTAACGGTGTCTGCCGCTCCTTGGTGTTCTCCTCCTCCTTGGTGTTCTCCTCCAGGTTTCCTTGTCTGAGCTTCAACCTTCAGGCTCTCATTAAGTAGTTGTTTAGATAAGACAGCAGTTGCCCTACTACTTTGGTTGGGGCCTAGTAACGGTGTCTGCCGCTCCTTGGTTTTCTCCTCCTCCTTAGTGTTCTCCTCCAGGTTTCCTTGTCTGAGCTTCAACCTTCAGTCTCTCATTATGTAGTTGTTTATATAAGACAGCAGTTGCCCTACTACTTTGGTTGGGGCCTAGTAGCGGTGTCCGCCGCTCCTTGGTGTTCTCCTCCTCCTTGGTGTTCTCCTCCAGGTTTCCTTGTCTGAGCTTCAACCTTCAGGCTCTCATTAAGTAGTTGTTTAGATAAGACAGCAGTTGCCCTACTACTTTGGTTGGGGCCTAGTTAAGGTGTCTGCCGCTCCTTGGTGTTCTCCTCCAGTTTCCTTGTCTGAGCTTCAACCTTCAGGCTCTCATTAAGTAGTTGTTTAGATAAGACAGCAGTTGCCCTACTACTTTGGTTGGGGCCTAGTAACGGTGTCTGCCGCTCCTTGGTGTTCTCCTCCTCCTTGGTGTTCTCCTCCAGGTTTCCTTGTCTGAGCTTTAACCTTCAGGCTCTCTTTAAGTAGTTGTTTAGATAAGACAGCAGTTGCCCTACTACTTTGGTTGGGGCCTAGTAACGTTGTCTGCCGCTCCTTGCTGTTCTCCTCCAGGTTTCCTTGTCTGAGCTTCAACCTTCAGGCTCTCATTAAGTAGTTGATTAGATAAGACAGCAGTTGCCCTACTACTTTGGTTGGGGCCTAGTAACGGTGTTTGCCGCTCCTTGGTGTTCTCCTCCTCCTTGGTGTTCTCCTCCAGGTTTCCTTGTCTGAGCTTCAAACTCCAGGCTCTCCTTAAGTAGTTGTTTAGATAAAACAGCAGTTGCCCTACGACTTTGGTTGGGGCCTAGTAACGGTGTCTGCCGCTCCTTGGTGTTCTCCTCCTCCTTGGTGTTCTCCTCCAGGTTTCCTTGTCTGAGCGTCAACCTTCAGGCTCTCATTAAGTAGTTGTTTAGATAAGACAGCAGTTGCCCTACTACTTTGGTTGGGGCCTAGTAACGGTGTCTGCCGCTCATTGGTGTTCTCATCCAGGTTTTCTTGTCTGAGCTTCAACCTTCAGGCTCTTATTAAGTAGTTGTTTATATAAGACAGCAGTTGCCCTACTACTTTGGTTGGGGCCTAGTAACGGTGTCTGCCGCTCCTTGGTGTTCTCTTCCTCCTTGGTGTTCTCCTCCAGGTTTCCTTGTCTGAGCTTCAATCTTCAGGCTCTCATTAAATAGTTGTTTAGATAAGACAGCGGTTGCCCTACTACTTTGGTTGGGGCCTAGTAACGGTGTCTGCCGCTCCTTGGTGTTCTCCGCCAGGTTTCCTTGTCTGAGCTTCAACCTTCAGGCTCTCATTAAGTAGTTGTTTAGATAAGACAGCAGTTGCCCTACTACTTTGGTTGGGGCCTAGTAACGGTGTCTGCCGCTCCTTGGTGTTCTCCTCCTCCTTGGTGTTCTCCTCCAGGTTTCCTTGTCTGAGCTTCAACCTTCAGGCTCTCATTAAGTAGTTGTTTATATAAAACAGCAGTTGCCCTACTACTTTGGTTGGGGCCTAGTAACGGTGTCTGCCGCTCCTTGGTGTTCTCCTCCAGGTTTCCTTGTCTGAGCTTCAACCTTCAGGCTCTCATTAAGTAGTTGTTTATATAAGACAGCAGTTGCCCTACTTCTTTGGTTGGGGCCTATTAAGGGTGTCTGCCGCTCCTTGGTGTTCTCCTCCTCCTTGGTGTTCTCCTCCAGGTTTCCTTGTCTGAGCTTCAAACTCCAGGCTCTCCTTAAGTAGTTGTTTAGATAAAACAGCAGTTGCCCTACGACTTTGGTTGGGGCCTAGTAACGGTGTCTGCCGCTCCTTGGTGTTCTCCTCCTCCTTGGTGTTCTCCTCCAGGTTTCCTTGTCTGAGCGTCAACCTTCAGGCTCTCATTAAGTAGTTGTTTATATAAGACAGCAGTTGCCCTACTACTTTGGTTGGGGCCTAGTAACGGTGTCTGCCGCTCCTTGGTGTTCTCCTCCAGGTTTCCTTGTCTGAGCTTCAACCTTCAGGCTCTCATTAAGTAGTTGTTTATATAAGACAGCAGTTGCCCTACTTCTTTGGTTGGGGCCTATTAAGGATGTCTGCCGCTCCTTGGTGTTCTCCTCCTCCTTGGTGTTCTCCTCCAGGTTTCCTTGTCTGAGCTTCAACCTTCAGGCTCTCATTAAGTAGTTGTTTAGATAAGACAGCAGTTGCCCTACTACTTTGGTTGGGGCCTAGTAAGGCAAGTTTCACACTAGCGTCGGGAACAACCCATCGCTGTGCGTCGGGCCGACGTTCCCGACGCTAGGGTGGTCTCCGCCGCACAACGGGGGCAGCGGATGCATTTTTCCCACGCATCCGCTGCCCCATTGTGAGGTGCGGGGAAGTGCGGGGAGGTGGGGGCGGAGTTCCGGCCGCGCATGCGCGGTCGGAAAAAGTGGACCGTCGGGAGCAAAAAACGTTTTTTTCTCCCGACGGTCCGCTACCACACGCCCAAGCGTCGCAAAACGGACGCGACGTTTGGCAATGCGTCGCAAATGCGTCGCTAATGTTAGTCTATGACGAAAAAACGTATCCAGCAAGAACTTTTGCTGGATGCGTATTTTCGGCAAAACGACGCATTTGCGACGTATTGCAGTTAACGCTAGTGTGAAACTAGCCTAACGGTGTCTGCCGCTCCTTGGTATTCTCCTCCTCCTTGGTGTTCTCCTCCAGGTTTCCTTGTCTGAGTTTCTACCTTCAGGCTCTCATTAAGTAGTTGTTTAGATAAGACAGCAGTTGCCGTACTACTTTGGTTGGGGCCTAGTAACGGTGTCTGCCGCTCCTTGGTGTTCTCCTCCAGGTTTCCTTGTCTGAGCTTCAACCTTCAGGCTCTCATTAAGTAGTTGTTTATATAAGACAGCAGTTGCCCTACTTCTTTGGTTGGGGCCTATTAAGGGTGTCTGCCGCTCCTTGGTGTTCTCCTCCTCCTTGGTGTTCTCCTCCAGGTTTCCTTGTCTGAGCTTCAACCTTCAGGCTCTTATTAAGTAGTTGTTTATATAAGACAGCAGTTGCCCTACTACTTTGGTTGAGGTCTAGTAATGGTGTCTGCCGCTTTTTGGTGTTCTCCTCCTCCTTGGTGTTCTCCTCCAGGTTTCCTTGTCTGAGCTTCAACCTTCAGGCTCTCATTAAGTAGTTTTTTAGATAACACTGCATCAGGCCTACTAGTTTGGTTGGGGCCTTCTAACGGTGTCTGCCGGTCCTGAGTTTCCGCCTGTTTTTTTTCTTGAGCTTCAACCTTCAGGCTCTCATTAGGTAGTTGTTAATGTAACACTGCAGTTGGCCTACTAGTTTGGTTGGGGCCTAGTAACGGTGTCTGCCGCTGCTTGGTGTTCTCCTCCAATGAACAAAGCAGTGCCGCCTGTTTCCTACTGTTACCAATTTAGAACTGCATTTAGCCTAGTTACTTATTTGGCCCTACTCACTGTGTCAGCCTCTCATTACAGTTGTCCTCCACTGAACAAAGCAATGCCGCCTGGTTAGTCCTGTTACCAATTTTGAACTGCATTTAGCCCACTTTACTATTTGGGCCTAGATCTGTGTTTCCTCCTCATCCTGCCCATTGACCAGCCACTGCTAGATGAGTCCGCTGGTACATTGACCCAGACCACTACATTCCCCTTGCACTCTACACAGCCAGAATCTGAGCCTGCTGAAAGTCAGGTTCCTCTTCCAACTTACTATACCACCTTACAAGGGGACAAAGAGGAAGGTGCAGGTGAAAGTGCAGGTTCCTTCATCAGGTGGGGGGGCATACTCGTTGGTGACGTCACTGGCACAGGGCCCCTCATAGTACACAAAAGTGTCGCTGCCGGTGGGAGGCGCCCCCGCCGTGCAAACACACCACCGTACTGTGAGGGGCCCTGTGCCAGTGCCAATGCGAACGAGTGGGCCCCCCCTGCTTGCTCAGGATCACAGCACTTGCAACTTTGAAATACTTACCTCTCCCTGCTCCACCGCTGTGACGTAGTCCACGTTTCCTGGGCCCACTAAAAACTTTAACCAGCCCTACTCCCCACAACTTTAGCCAAATGACCCCCAATTTCCAATGCCTAACTATTATTATAAAGTAAATTAATATTGACAAGCTTCAGTAACAAGAATGGATGTTTTTGCCATTAAAATAAGCACTGTAGGTGTTTTCCTGGCCTCCACTCACTGCCGACTATGCTTCCCCATTGACTTGCATTAAGTTTCATGTTTCGGTCGATCCCCGACTTTTCGCGATAATCGGCCGACTTCACTTGACTCGACTTTTCACAAAGTCGGGTTTCGCAAAACCCGACTCGACCCCAAAAAAGTAAAAGTCGCTCAACCCTAGTGTGCGGCAATTTCTCCTGCTCCCTCCACATTCACACTACTACAGATATTAAACTTGCTCCAATTAGGCTTCTGCCTACACTCTGTTTCTCCTGTAATCCCTGGGCTCCAACACCGCCAGTTGCTGCTTTGAGGTGCAATCTGCACAGTCAACACTTGCTGCCGTGTTATTGGGGTTCAATAACGTCAGCTAATCCCCTGTGTGTGCGGCAGATCCTCCTGCTCCCTCCACATTCACACTACTACAGATATTAAACTTGCTACAATTACGCTTCTGCCTACACTCTGTTTCTCCTGTAATCCCTGGGCTCCAACAATGCCAGCTGCTGCTCAGATGTGTCTTTGGCACGGGTACTCCCTCCTGCCCAGCCTAGTTCCAGCACGCCAGCTGTTTCCGGGTAGTGTCAAGGTCACTTTGCCTCCAATACATTGTCCTGTCGGGTTGCGGTTGGGTTATCCAACTCTATGGTGCCTGCAGTTTAGGGATCTGGCAATCAAGGCTGGTTCCATAGTGCCAATAGGACAAGCTCTCCCTGTAGGACTGTGGGTTTCGGTAACTGCGGCCGGCTCTCGGCCTCGCTACTTTTTTTTTTCATGTGGACCTTCTGCTGCCTATTTGAGTTCCAGCACCATTAGCTGGTTCTTTGGAAGTCAATCTTGAATAGGTCCCCCTGGGTTCCAGTACCATCAGCTGGTTCCAGGCAGAGCCTTTGGCTTAGGTGCCTCCTTCTTGGTATCCGAGTTCCACCAATGTCTGGTGGTCCTTGGCAGTGCTTTCTGGCACAGGAACCTCCTGCTTAGTAACCGGGTTCCAGTACCATCAGCTGGTCCTCGGTAGTTCCATTGGCTCTTGTACCTTCTGCTTCCCATTCGGATGCCAGCACCGCCAGCTGGTTCTCAGCACTGTCTGTGGCTCTTGTATCTTCTGCTACCCATCCTGGTTCCAGTACCATCAGCTCGTTCCAAGCAGAGCCTTTGGCTTAGGTGCCCCTTTCTCAGTATCCCAGTTCCACCAATGTCTGGTGGTCGTTGGTAGTTCTTTCTAGCACGGGTACCTCCTGCTTAGCAACCGGGTTCCAGTACCATCAGCTGGTCCTCGGTAGCTCCATTGGCTCTTTTTCCTTCTGCTACCCATCCGGGTTCCAGTAACGTCAGCTGGTTCTCGGCAGATCCTCAGCCTTGTACCTTCTGCTACATTTCCAAGTTCAAGCTTTTTGAAATGGTTTTGGCAATCACTCTGGATCTCCCTGATGACGCCCCTTAAGATGACAACCCTGAAGACCACCCCGAAGAAGATGACTACCCCGGAGACGATGACCCTGGAGACGACGACCTTGATGACCCCGGAGACGACGACCCCTGAGACAATGACCCTGGAGATGATGACCCTGAAGACTACCCCGAAGAAGAAGACGACCCCAGAGATGACGACCCTGAAGACCACCCCAAAAAAGACCAAGAAGATGACTCTGAAGAAGATGACCAAAAGGACAAAGAACAAGAAGATAACCACCAAGATAAAGAAGAAGAAGAGCCAGAAGACCAAGAAGCAGAAAAACAAGAAGCTGCAGAACAAAAAGCAGAACTACATTAAGCAGAAGACTAAAAATCAGAGCAAAAGATATTATATAAATTATAAGCAGAAGAAGACTAAGCAGTGTATGGAGGTGAGTCCGTTCCTCCTCGTGGTGGCCCTGGAAAAAACCTGCTGCTGCAGGCCAAACTGAACGCGGACAAATCCTGTTGTAAATCTTTTGGGACAGGCAGAACAGAAGGTGTAATTTTCAAACTTTTATAGATAACAACTACAGGAATGCCTGTCACAAATAAGAATATGATGATGAAGAAGAAGAATATGAAGAAGATGAAGTAGAGCATGAAGAAGAATAATACTTGAATAAGAAGCATATGAAGAATGTAAAAAAAAGAATAATAGGGAGAAGGTGATGAATAAGGTGAAGAAGTTGAAGAAAAAGATGGTGCTACTGAGGATGATGAAGGAGAAAGTGTGGGAGAATTAAATAAGAAGGTGAAGAGCATGGAAGTAGTGAAACATAAATATCTGACAAAATATGAAAAAGCATAACATAGTCAATATCTTTGTAACTCTGAACGTCTTAAAAAATATTAATTCCTGCTATTCCATTTGATTGGGCTAAACCTCTATACCTTTAATGTCTCCTCCACCTCCCCCAATAAATTCTACATTATTCTTAGTTGTTTTCCTTCATGTAGAATTAACCTACAAGGAAAGAAAGGGTTTATTTTAATTCCGATATTTGTGTCCCATTGACTTGCATTGGTTTCCGGTATCGGAATCGGCGATACCCGATATTTTTTGGATATCGGCCGATCCAATTCGATCCTGATATTTCCCAATATCGGAAGGTATTGTTCAACACTAGTCACGAGCGGGATCTAAGTCCCAGACTGCTCATGCACTCAAGGTCTGTCATGTCTGCCAGCAGTTAGGCCAGCCTTCAGATGTTCTCAGCAGTCAGGAAAACATCCCCGTTTAGTGACCGTTGAAGGTGGTTCACTAGACGCAGCAGCGTTTTCCTCCAAACTGCCCTTCAATGTGACAATAACCATAGACACATGCACTCATACGGTAGAGCTGTGCGTGGATTCCGGTGTGAAGGGCAACTTTATGTTATCAGCCTTCGCCCAACGGCACGCATTGCCCCTGGTGATGCTCGTCAAGCCAGTGACCATTCGAGTGGTAAATGGGTCGACACTGCCCTCACAGATAACACAGACCATCCCATTTACTCTTTCCATGTCTCCTTCCCATCAGGAGATTATCTCCCTGCTAGTCATTCCCAAGGGAATTGATGAGATCCTCTTAGGGATACCCTGGCTATGTTTCCACTCCCCTCATATCGAGTGGTCCTCTGGGAGAATTCTCGAATGGAGTGAATCTTGTGAGGTTAGATGTCTGAGGGAGTGCATTCAGGTTACTACTACAGAGGTACCCGCAGATCTTTCTTCTCTCGCCAAGCACTATTGGCACAATGTGGAGGTGTTCTCCAAGAAGGCTATGGAGACCCTTCTGCCTCACCGCCCTATGACTGTCCTATTGACCTCTTGCCTGGTGAAAAGCCTCCCCGGGGTTCGAGTCTATCCTGTTATGATCTGGTGACCTTGGAGCCGCATTAAACTTTCTCTGGAGTCGGTGGAACCTGTACTGACCACAAATCCTGAACTAACACCGCAACTAGAAGTAGCCGTGGGATGTGCCTAACATACCCTAGACACCTCGACACAGCCAGAGGACTAAATACCCCTATAGGTGGAAATAGGAATGCTACCTTGCCTCAGAGCAGACCCCCAAAGGATAGGCAGCCCCCCACGAATAATGACTGTGAGTAGGAGAAGAATAGACACACGCAGGTAGAAAACAGGATTTAGCAAAAGAGGCCACTCTAGCTAAATAGGAAAGGATAGGACAGATTACTAGGCGGTCAGTATTAAAACCCTTCCAAAAATATCCACAGCAGATAATACAAAAAGTTCCACAATCTAACTAAAGACATGGAATGTATATCTGCCACTCCAGAGAATCCAACAAGACTGAGAAAATACTGACACAATTTAAACTGGACAAGAAAACACAAAGAATAGCACTGAATTGTGAAGCACATAGCATGTGTGCCACAGAAAAAAAAACCAGACACTTATCTTTGCTGATTTGGCAGAAAGGCAGGAGGAACCAAGCAGAGGTCCAACACCTCCCAACAACAATTGATAACTGGCAAGGACTAATGAATCCTGCACGCCTAAATACCCCAGTCAGAACTGCAATCAGCAGATACACCTGACCAGGACTGCAACTCAGGGGCAACTGCATTACCACCTACAACCACCGGAGGGAGCCCAAAAGCAGAATTCACAACAGTACCCCCCCTTGAGGAGGGGTCACCGAACCCTCACTAGAGCCCCCAGGCCGATCAGTATGAGCCAGATGAAAAGCATGAACCAAATCAGCAGCATGGACATCAGAAGCAAAAACCCAAGAATTATCCTCCTGGCCATAACCCTTCCATTTGACAAGGTACTGAAGCCTCCGCCTCGAAAAACGAGAATCCAAAATCTTCTCAACCACATACTCCAACTCCCCATCAACCAAAACAGGGGCCGGAGGATCAACAGAGGGAACAACGGGCACCACATATTTCTGCAATAAACATCTATGGAAGACATTATGGATAGCAAAAGAGGCCGGAAGCGCCAATCTAAAAGACACCGGATTAATAATCTCAGAAATCCTATAAGGACCAATAAACCGAGGCTTAAACTTAGGGGAAG
Organism: Ranitomeya variabilis; assembly: GCF_051348905.1. Lineage (NCBI taxonomy): Eukaryota > Metazoa > Chordata > Amphibia > Anura > Dendrobatidae > Ranitomeya > Ranitomeya variabilis. The sequence goes on from NC_135237.1 coordinate 176,986,344, forward strand.
AGACCTTCATAGGAACATGACGGGAAGACAACCAAACCAAATCCCCAACCCGAAGCCGGGAACCAACACACCGACGATGGTTAGCAAAACGTTGAGCCTCCTCCTGAGACAACACCAAATTGTCCACCACAAGAGCCCAAATCTGCTGCAACCTGTCAACCACAGAATCCACACCAAGACAGTCAGAAGGCTCAACCTGCCCAGAAGAAAAACGAGGATGAAAACCAAAATTACAAAAAAAAGGCAAAACCAAAGTAGCCGAACTAGCCCGATTATTAAGGGCAAACTCGGCCAATGGCAAAAAGGCCACCCAATCATCCTGATCGGCAGACACAAAGCATCTCAAATAAGTCTCCAAAGTCTGATTAGTTCGCTCGGTCTGGCCATTTGTCTGAGGATGAAATGCAGAAGAAAAAGACAAATCAATGCCCAGCCTAGCACAAAAGGCCCGCCAAAACCTAGAAACAAACTGGGAACCTCTGTCGGACACAATATTCTCCAGAATACCATGCAAACGAACCACATGCTGAAAAAACAACGGAACCAACTCTGAAGAGGAAGGCAATTTAGGCAAAGGCACCAAATGAACCATCTTAGAAAACCGGTCACAAACAACCCAGATAACCGACATCCTTTGGGAAACTGGAAGATCAGAAATAAAATCCATAGAAATATGCGTCCAGGGCCTCTCAGGGACTGGCAATTGCAAAAGTAACCCACTAGCACGGGAACAACAAGGCTTGGCCCGCGCACAAGTCCCACAGGACTGCACAAAAGAACGCACATCACGTGACAACGAAGGCCACCAAAAGGACCTACCAACCAAATCTCTGGTACCAAAAATACCAGGATGACCAGCCAACACAGAACAGTGAACCTCAGAAATCACTCTACTAGTCCATCTGTCAGGAACAAACAATTTCCCCACAGGACAGCGGTCAGGTCTATCAGCCTGAAATTCCTGAAGAACCCGCCGTAAATCAGGGGAAATGGCAGAAAGGACCACCCCTTCTTTAAGAATGCCGACCGGTTCAAAGACCTCAGGAGACTCAGGCAAAAAACTCCAAGAAAGGGCATGAGCCTTAATATTCTTAGAACCCAGAAGATACAAAACCACAAAATCAAAACGGGAAAAAAACAAGGACCATCGAGCCTGTCTAGGACTCAGCCGTTTGGCAGACTCGAGGTAAATCAAATTCTTATGATCGGTCAGGACCACAATACGGTGCTTAGCTCCCTCAAGCAAATGTCGCCACTCCTCAAACGCCCACTTCATAGCCAACAACTCCCGATTGCCGACATCATAATTGCGTTCAGCAGGCAAAAACTTACGGGAAAAGAAGGCACACGGTATCATCAAAGAACCAACAGAATCCCTCTGAGACAAAACGGCCCCTGCCCCAATCTCAGAAGCATCAATCTCAACCTAAAACGGAAGAGAAACATCTGGTTGGCGCAACACCAGAGCAGAAGTAAATCGACGTTTAAGCTCCTGAAAGGCAGAGACAGCCGCAGAGGACCAATTAGCAACATCAGCGCCTTTTTTCGTCAAATCAGTCAAGGGTTTAACCACGCTGGAGAAGTTAGCAATGAAACGGCGATAAAAATTTGCAAAACCCAAAAATTTCTGAAGGCTCTTCACGGATGTGGGTTGAATCCAATCATGAATGGCCTGAACCTTAACCGGATCCATCTCCATAGATGAGGGAGAAAAAATAAAGCCCAAAAAAGAAACCTTCTGCACCCCAAAGAGACACTTAGACCCCTTCACAAACAAGGCATTGTAACGAAGGATCTGAAATACCATCCTGACCTGTTCCACATGAGACTTCCAATCATCGGAAAAAATCAAAATATCGTCCAAATATACAATCAAGAATTTATCAATATAATCCGGAAGATATCATGAATGAAAGATTGAAAAACAGATGGAGCATTAGTGAGCCCGAATTAATAATAATAATAATAATAATTTTATTTATATAGCGCCAACATATTCCGCAGCGCTTTACAACTTATAGAGGGGACTTATACAGACAATAGACATTACAGCATAACAGAAATCACAGTTCAAAACAGATACCAGTAGGAATGAGGGCCCTGCTCGCAAGCTTACAATCTATGAGGAAAAGGGGAGACACGAGAGGTGGATGGTAACAATTGCTTTAGTTATTTGGACCAGCCATAGTGTAAGGCTCGGGTGTTCATGTAAAGCTGCATGAACCAGTTAACTACCTAAGTATGTAACAGTACAGACACAGAGGCTATTAACTGCATAAAGTGTATGAGAACATGATGGAGGAACGTGATTATGTTGTTGTTTTTTTATTAATAGGCCACACAGGGATAATTAGGTTAATGCGTTGAGGCGCACCCTCTGGTCAGGATGGTATTTCAGATCCTTCGTGACAATGCCTTGTTTGTGAAGGGGTCTAAGTGTCTCTTTGAATTGCATCACAAGGTATTCAAAATGGCCTTCGGGCGTATTAAACGCAGTTTTCCATTCATAACCCTGCTTAATACGAACAAGATTATATTCCCCCCGAAGGTTAATCTTCGTAAACCAACTAGCCCCCTTAATCCTAGCAAACAAATCGATAAGCAAAGGTAAAGGGTATTGAAACTTGACCGTGATCTTATTCAAGAGGCGATAATCAATACAAGGTCTCAAGGAGCCATCCTTCTTAGCAACAAAAAAAACCTGCTCCCAACAGTGAAGAAGATGGCCGAATATGCCCTTTCTCCAAAGACTCCTTAACATAACTCCGCATGGTGGTATGTTCAGGCACAGACAGGTTGAAAAGTCGGCCCTTAGGAAACTTACTGCCTGGAATCAAGTCAATCGCACAATCACAGTCCCTATGCGGTGGAAGGGAACTGGACTTGGGCTCATCGAATACATCCTGAAAATCAGACAAAAACTCTGGAATTTCAGAAGAGGAAGAAGAGGAGATTGACATCAAAGGAACATCATTATGAAGCCCCTGACAACCCCAACTAGTCACAGACATAGATTTCCAATCCAACACAGGATTATGTACCTGCAACCACGGTAAACCCAGCACGATAACATCATGCAAATTATGCAACACCAGAAATCGACAATCTTCCTGATGGGTTGGCGCCATGTGCATGGTCACCTGTGTCCAAAACTGGGGCTTATTTTTAGCCAAAGGTGTAGCATCAATCCCCCTTAAAGGAATAGGGTTCTGCAAAGGCTGCAAGGGAAAACCACAACGCCTGGCAAACTCAAAATCCATTAAGTTCAAGGCGGCGCCTGAATCCACAAATGCCATGACAGAAAATTATGACAATGAGCAGATCAAGGACACTGATAACAGAAATTTAGGTTGTACAGTACTGATAGTAAATGAACTAACGATCCTTTTTGTCCGCTTAGGGCAGACTGAAATGACATGAGAAGCGTCGCCACAATGACTTTGCTCTAAGGACGACGCCACAGCGCGCACAGTTTGACGCTCCCGCAAGCGCCGATCAATCTGAATGGCCAGAGACATAGAATCACTCAGACCGGAAGGCATGGGAAACCCCACCATAACATCTTTAACAGATTTAGAAAGACCCTTTCTGAAAATTGCCGCCAAAGAATCATCATTCCATTTAGTCAACACAGACCATTTTCTAAATTTCTGACAATACAATTCTGCCGCCTCTTGACCCTGAGACAGGGCCAACAAGGTTTTCTCCGCTTGATCCACAGAATTCGGTTCATCATATAATAATCCTAAAGCCTGGAAAAAGGAATCTACATTAAACAAGGCCGGATACCCAGATTCCAGGGAAAATGCCCAATCCTGTGGATCGTCACGCAGCAGGGAGATGACAATTTTAACCTGCTGAATGGAATCACCGGAGGATCGCAGTCTCAGAGCAAAAAACAGTTTACAATTGTTTTTAAAACCCCAAAATTTGGACCTATCACCAAAAAACAAATCAGGAGTAGGAATCTTCGGCTCTAAAGCAGGAGTCTGAACAATATAATCAGAAATACCCTGTACCCTAGCAGCAAGCTGGTCTACACGAGAAGCTAATTCCTGAACATCCATGCTGGCACAAGACTCCTCAGCCACCCAAAAATAAAGAGGGAAGAAAAGACAAAACAGACTACAGAAAAAAAAATGGCTCAACACCTTTCTTCCCTTCTTCTGAGATGCATTTAACTCATTATGGGCCAGTTGTACTGTTATGATCTGGTGACCTTGGAGCCGCATGAAACTTTCTCTGGAGTTGGTGGAACCTGTACTGACCGCAAATCCTGAACTAACACCGCAACTAGAAGTAGCCGTGGGGTGTGCCTAACATACCCTAGACACCTCGACACAGCCAGAGGACTAAATACCCCTATAGATGGAAATAGGAATGCTACCTTGCCTCAGAGCAGACCCCCAAAGGATAGGCAGCCCCCCACGAATAATGACTGTGAGTAGGAGAAGAATAGACACACGCAGGTAGAAAACAGGATTTAGCAAAAGAGGCCACTCTAGCGAAATAGGAAAGGATAGGACAGATTACTAGGCAGTCAGTATTAAAACCCTTCCAAAAATATCCACAGCAGATAATACAAAAAGTTCCACAATCTAACTAAAGACATGGAATGTATATCTGCCACTCCAGAGAATCCAACAAGACTGAGAAAATACTGACACAATCTAAGCTGGACAAGAAAACACAAAGAATAGCACTGAATTGTGAAGCACATAGCATGTGTGCCACAGGAAAAAAAAAACAGACAATTATCTTTGCTGATTTGGCAGAAAGGCAGGAGGAACCAAGCAGAGGTCCAACACTTCCCAACAACAATTGACAACTGGCAAGGACTAATGATTCCTGCACGCCTAAATACCCCAGTCAGAACTGCAATCAGCAGATACACCTGACCAGGACTGCAACTCAGGGGCAACTGCATTACCACCTACAACCACCGGAGGGAGCCCAAAAACAGAATTCACAACACTATCCCCTGTCTCTCCCGGAGATGGAGGCGATGTCCCAATACATCCAGGAGAATCTGGCAAGTGGATTCATTAGGAAGTCAGTGTCACCTGCAGGGGTGGAGTTTTTCTTAACAGAGAACTACGTCCATGCATAGATTACAGGGGTCTTAACACCATCACCGTTAAGAACAAGTACCCTCTGCCCCTGGTATCTGAGCTATTTGATAGGTTGAGGGGAGTGAGGCTTTTTACTAATCTTGATCTGTGGGATGCTTACAACCTGATTCGCATCCATGAGGGGGACGAATGGAAGATGGCATTTAATACCAGGGACGGACAGTTTGAGTATCTAGTGATACCCTTTGGGCTCTGTAATTCCCCTGCCATTTTCCAGGACTTTATAAACGATATCTTCTGGGACATGCTCACCACCATGGTCATAGTCTATCTGGATGTTATTCTCATCCATTCTCCAGATATAGACTCCCACCGGAGAGATGTTTGCAAAGTCTTCGACCTCCTACAGGCAAACTTCCTCTATGTCAAGTTAAGAAGTGTGTGTTTTAGCAGGAGTCCTTGCCTTTCCTGGGCTATATCATCTCCGCCCAGGGATTGGCTATGGATCCTGCCAAGCTACAGGCTGTGATGGACTGGCAGGAAACCCATTCTCTTAAACCGGTGCAACGCTTTAAGGGGTTCATTAACTATTATCCCCAGTTTCTTCTCCACTTCTCAGCTTTGATAGCTCCCTTGGTAGCCTTCACCAAGAAGGGAGCAAATTGCAAATTGTGGTAGTCGGAGGTCTACAAGGCCTGCTCTCTATCAAGTCTCACTTTGCTAGCACTCACATTTTACATTGTCCCGATGTAGATAAACCATTTATAATGGAGGTGGATGCCTCATCGGTCGGTGGTGGAGCAGTCCTCTTCCAAAAGGATGCACAAGGTCCGAAGCATCCTTACTTTTTTTCCCCAAGACCTTCACACCAGCGGAGAGGAATTATTCCATCAGGGACAGGAAGTTGCTAGCTATGAAGTTGGCCTTCTCGGAGTGGAGACATTTCCTGGAGGGGGCTCGTTTTCAATTCCCTTCCGGCCACAAAAATTTGGTGTACTTACAAATGGCCCAGCAGCTAAATTCTCTCCAGGCTAGATGGGGAGAAGAACATTCATGCCGACGCTCTCTCTGGCTCCATAGTGTCATTTGAGGATGAGGAGCCTCGGATAATTGTCCCTTCTGAAAGCCCGAGGACCGTGGCCCCAGTTTTGCTAGAGTCTGTGACCCCAGGCAAGACTTTTATGCCACCTAATTTGAGACCAGAGGTTCTCTCTTGGGCTCATTTGTCCAGGGTGGGTGGACATTTTGGGACCAAGAGGACATCTGAGCTTCTGGTGAGGCTGTACTGGTGGACGCATATGGCCACTGACGTCAGAGACTATATTCGGGCGTGTGTCTCCTGGGCCAAGAATGGGTCTTCTCAACAATGGCCTGTTGGGCTACTTTACTCCCTGCTGGTGGCGGACAGGCCCTAAGAAATGGTTTGGATGGGCTTTGTGGTGGGCTTACCCAAGTCTCGTAGTGGCATTGTTATCTGGATAGTCACTGACCATTTTTCTAAAATGGTGCGGTTGGTGCCTCTTCCGCGGGTACCTTCTGCACGGGCCTTGGCGGCATTATTTATTAAGCATGTTTTCTGCCTACATGGTATGCCAGACAAAATTGTCCGTAACCGGGGTTCCCAGTTTGCATCTCGGTTCTCGAGAGAGCTTTATAGTCTACACAGCATTGAGGTGAATTTCTCTACAGTGTACCATCCCGAGACGAATGGGTTGGTAGAGAGGGCCAACCAGACCCTGGTCACATACCTGCGACATTTTGTTTTGGTGAGGCAGGATGACTGGGCATCCTTGCTACAATGGGCGGAGTTCGCACTGAACAATGCCGTAGCCAATTCTACTGGGCAAACCCCATTCCTCCTTAACTACGGCCGGCATCCACAGGTTCCTGTGCCCCTGCCCGTGCCTTCAACCGATTCTAGGGTGGCAGACTGGGCGGTGGAGGCACCTCACATTTGGGACCGCCCATAGGATACCATCCGGGCCTCCAAGGAGAGAATGAGGGTTTCCACTGATGCACACAAGCGACCCGCTCTGACCTTTGCTCCTGGCGACTTAGTGTGGCTCTCTGCCCATAATATCAGGCTGTGAGTTGAGTCCACTAAGTTTGCGCCTTGCTACATAGGTCCCTTCAAGGTCCTGGAACAAGTTAACCCTGTGGTCTATCATCTGGCCCTTCCTCCATGCCAAGGTATCACCGACACTTTTCATGTGTCACTCCTAAAAACTCATTCACATGTCCCGGTTTTCTGAGTCATCTGCTGGGACATCGGGTTTGTGTACGGATGATTATGAGGTGAATACTATTCTTGGGTACAAGGTGGTGTGTGGCAAAATATACTATCTGATGGACTGGAGGGGTCATGGCCCAGAGGGCAGGAGCTGGGAACCTGTTGAGCACATTCAGGCTCCTCAGCTCACTGTAGCTTTTCAACATAGCAAGGCCCAAGGAGGGGGGCCCTAGGGGGGTAATATTAGGTGTCGAGTTCCTGCCGCTGCACAGGGGGAATCTTGAACAATGCCCTCTGTGGTTTCCCATTCTTCCACAGCTGCAGAGGAGTCTGCTCAGCAGAGACGTTGGTCCCAGTGTCTTGCTCAGGCTGATGCTGAGCATCTGGTTATTGCTGCCATCCCAGGCTCAGCTATTGTAACAAGAATTAATCAGTGGTGAGACAGATACTCCAGGGACTAAGTCCTGCTTTTTGTCAACTGAGCATGCCCATGGGAAGACCTCTCATTAGATGTCAGGGTCACATGCTCAGGTCCTGTAGCGGCCCTGATTATACCACTGGTAAGGTCCCAGAAGGACGCAGCAATAAAAGGTTTGCATGGACGCTCGCCATGCTCTAGTATAAACAGATATTATGGTGTGTGTGGATGTGTGTATGGACTGGTGAAAGCTCCTAATTGATTCCCTTCCCTAGAAAGCGTAGAGGGCTAGCACTCGACTGTTGTGAACGTGACGGTGCCAGTGAATGGAGCCAATGGTTCCATCAATCATGAAAGCCTTCTCCTGTGTGCTTTGACACGGTTTGTGTCAGCAATTCCCACTTGACCACCAACGCTGGCTCCGACTGCTAGGATCTCCACCACCAACGAATCTAAACTCGAGCATACCCCCCTCTGGCTAGTGAAATATTAACCCTAGAATGCGTGACCATAGAAATCTACACTATTACGTACCTGGGGCCTTTGAGGCCTGTTTTCAAATAACATGGAATAACTCAAAAAATTTTTTTTTTCAAAGTTATTTGAAAGTAAGCATGCATTCCCACTAGCTCTGGGGTCCGCCTGGACGGGATTTCGTAATGGATCTGACCTCCTGGTGACCCCGGCTAAGGCTGGTAGAACGCGTACCTGGGGCCTCGCAGGCCTGTCAGGTTACTTTTTTATTATTTTTTGTAAAACTACTTTAGTTACAATTTTGAAACTCTAGGTATTCCTCAGCTATATAGTTGTTAGTAATTTCCAGTTGTTCGTATATTTTTATGTTATAGGCATTTGGTATAGCAACGCTTTTTTTGTGACTACCCCATATTCACGTACCTGGGGCCTTTTAGGCCTGTGTGCAAATAACATGGAATAACTCAAATAAAAATACTTTTCAAAGTTTATTTTAAATTTGCAAAGTAAGGATGCATTCCCACTAGCGCTGGGGTCCACCAGGAGGGGATCCGTAATGGATCTGACCTCCTGGTGACCTCAGCTAAGGCTGGTGGAATCCCGGCATTCCATCAGCCTTAGCTGGAGTTACCAGGAGGTCAGATCCATTATGGATCCCATTCTGGTGAACCCCAGCGCTACTTGGAACATAGCCTAAGATGTGTATAATTCCAAAAAAAAATTATGTGCATAAAACAACAAAAATGTAACTAAACGGGCACGCCCAATATATTCACTCAGTACAATTTTTTATGATGGATACATTTTTTCTTATAAAAAGTTTTTACATAAAGTCTGTAGCAAACTTGGTGCAGGAATATTTATTTTCCACTTTACATATTCCCCCGACAATTCTTGCATATTATTTTTTCTTCAGAATGTTCCCTGCATACATTTTGTCCGCAAGTAGAACAGAAACGCTCCGATTTTCTTTCTTTCTTTGCTGGACAAATATAGCAGCGCTTTCTTTTTTTTTCTCTTTGCTCTGGCTGTTCCTGAAAGCATATTCCACATCGGATCATTGCCTCTGTAATTTGCCTTGATAAGCATTTTGTGCTGCTTCTCTCTAGCATAGTAGGCATCAAAAGTTCATAACAAAGTTCTGTCAAAAATATACGTCTATTGTCCTTCCTGTTGGCATGGAATTCTGGATTAGTTTGACAATAAACAATATAGCTATTGAGGGATGACACATCAAGGATATTGGAAAAAAGGGCAACAGGCCAACGTTTAGTCTGCCTTTTACACGAATATTCAGTAATCATTTCGTCCATCTTGTCGACACCTCCTTTTGTCTTATTATAATGAAGTATAATTTCAGGTTTTTGTTTCCTGTCATTGGTGTCAATACTTTCATCGTGATGCATTGTGCTCAGTAATATCACAGATTTTTCTTTCTTGGCTTTATAGGACACCATTGTTGCCTCATTGCAGAAACCGAATACACTCTCGTAGATTGGTCGCTGTGCATTGTGCTTCATTATTGGTGGAATTTCGCGGCGGTTTGGTCTCATTGTACCAACAAGTGTTAGTTGTTTCTGAAGCAAAAAATTGGCCAGTTCTAAATTAGTAAAATAATTATCCATAGTGATATTTTTTCCAGAATGGAAAATTGGTAAAGCTAGTGTTTTCACTATGTTGGAACATAGATCTTTCTGGACTGGAGCGTCAGCTTCTTTTCCACAGTAAATCATGCCATTCATCCCATAATAAGTTGCTGAATCGCACATCCAGAAAATTATTATTCCGTATTTAGCTGGCTTACTGGGCATATATTGGATAAATTTGCAACGTCCCCTAAAGGCAAGAAGTTGTTCGTCCACTGTCACATATTCGCTAGAATTGTAAAGTTTGTAACAGTTCTTGATAAAAAGATTCCATATATAGCTAATAGGCGCTAATTTATCGGTTGCCAACCTCACAGGCCGAGTTCTCTTTTCATCAAAACGAATGCATCTCTGAATAGCCTCAAATCTATCTACGGACATAGTGGCTTTGTAATGTGGATCTGCAAATGGGTTCAGAAATATCTCTCTGATTGGCACATCATATGATTTAGTCGACCCTGCCAGAAGAGTAAGGCCAATATAGGCATATAGTTCCTCTTTAGTAAAATTTTTCCAAGTTTTTTTTTTTTCCAAAGCAATACGTTTACCTTCCACATTCGTACACAAAACTACCTCATCTGCAATATCATCTGAAACAAATTTACTGAAAACATCTTTTTTGGACATGAATTGGGAAATTCCGACAGCTCCTTGAGGAACTCTAATAATGTTATGTGATGGGGTGCGTGCATGAGCCACAGCAGTACTGTTCCAAAAAACATTTGTTTTAGATGTTCTACTTGCACATTCTTCTGGATCCATTACTTCTTCATCATCTGAGGAATCGCTGGACGATGAAGTTGATACATTAGCTGGTGGAATATACTCTTCATCCGACAAAGAAATGTCACTGTCTTCATCACTATTGAAAATAATCGCCTCAATTTCTTGGACAGTCAATCCCCTTGATGTAGACTGTGCCATTGTAATCTTAGATGTGAGTAAACTAAAATGAAAAGTAAAAAATAAAGATTACAATCAGGCTTGTGCACTATACACTGTGTGTGCTAAGACTTTGTTAGTGTTTGTGTGCTTAGGGTAAAGTACAGCCCCCCTACTCTTACCTTCAACAGATCACTTTCTTGTAAGTGCAGTAGAAGCCTCTGGTTTTGGAGCTCAGAAAGGTTCTTTGTTACAGACCAAAGAAAGCTGACTTCTTCCTCCAAAGTCTCTCCAGCAACTAGGATTTAGGACTAAAGGACCTGTACTGACATCATAATCACGTTACTTTGTGAGGGGAAACTCCCTTCCAGGATCACATTACCATGTCAGGCAGAATCCACACTCTTCCCAGCAACAGCCATCGACCAATAGTCATAAAGACTGAGTCATAAGTTCTTCCCCAACAACAGTACAGACAAAAAGACTGAGGAGTACATGTAAACCAAAGCAGGCCTCAAAGGCCCCAGGTACGTGAATCTGGGGTAGTCACAAAAAAAGCGTTGCTATACGAGATGCCTATAACATAAAAATATATGAACAACTGGATATTACTAACAACTATATACCTGAGGATTACCTTGAGTTTCAAAATTCTAACTAATGTAGTTTTACAGATAATAGAAAACAAGTAACCTAGCAGGCCTGCGAGGCCCCAGGTATGCGTTCTAGGGTTAAGGAAGAATCATAGGTTGGCTTTTGTTGATCCGATACCTTGGCAGCTATACCCATATTTATTGTTGAGCCCTACACTACGATGGCAACTTTTTCGCTACATGTCTGGCTCTAGCAATATAAAATATCCATTGGACTGTGTGTTTCTATTTCTGGCTTATATCCTCAGTGACACCGTAGATTTATCTAAAGACAGCACTACATAAGGCAATATTGGGATCAAGGCCACAGGTTGGCCGAAACATTTTTTGCCTATCACTCCACCACAGCACTGTTCCAATAAAAAAATGTTCACTTAAAAGAAACATTTTCTATAGTACGAGTGCAGTGATTGTATGACTTCATGATTCCCTTCCCTAGCGTTGTTGTCTGAGTGTGGGTGATTGGAACTGACATAGTGCCAGGTTTGTGCAATCCAGCATGGAGCATGATACACCGGCATCAAATAGCAGCATTGGCCAGTGTGACGCCGTGCGCAGTTAGTGTGCTTTCTTCCTCTAGCTCAGGTGGTTAGTGGCGTTCGCCAGAGTGACGCTGTATGCACTCAGTGCGCTAAATTTATAATTTACAGTAGTTTGTCCTGGCTCCACAGGTGCGGCACCATGTGTTTGTGGGTCAAGAGGGACTCTAACCCCGTGTCCTTTGGGCAGAGTCCTGTTACCAAACGCTAGCACACATTCTGCCGTATTGCGGCTCTGTGAGTCAACAGAGTTCGCTTCTATACCAGGTGACGTTAACCTGTGTGTGTTTGTCTTTAATACCTTTATATTATTTGATGCATTCCCGCCAGCCCTAACAATATTGAGCTGTGGCCGATGGCAGGGCCTGACTGTAACCTATTAGGACACATGGTGAGGCCTACACTCTCTTTACATAGAGAGACGTGTGTATAATCTGTTCTTTAAAGGGAATCTGTCACATCAAATTGGCAGACTATGTAAATGCCCTGCGTCCGGTCCGAAGGGCGGTGTTTCATCTTCTTTCCTCCACCCCATCCTTCCCCGCTGTCTGCAATACTTTCAGGAATTTGAGTAGGTGTCCTCCATAGTTGCAATGCAATCTTGCCTCGTGCATGCTCAGTATGCTTTACCCAACTGCGGGCAAAGCTGAAAAGCATTACTGCGCATACGCCGGCGCGCTATGAAGTATTTCGCTGTGTTCCAGGACATACTGTGGCGGCGTATGCACAGTAATGCTTATCAGCTTTGCCTGCAGTTTGGAAAAGCATACTGTGCATGCGTGAGGCAAGATTGCATTGCGCACGCGCGAACTAAGGAGGATGCCTCTCTGACTTTTCCCGGCAACTGTGCACTGCAGTACTTTGCTCTGCCCTCAACAGGGCAGATAAAGTATGCCTGCGCCGGAGCCGCGGCAAGAAGACAAGAAGAGGATGTCATCGTATGAAGATAGGAGGCCCCGGACCCGGACCACGATGCCCATCGGACCCGGATCACACCGGTACCGCCCCTGGGTGAGTATAATATAACCTTTATTTCTCATCTTTCAGGTTACATCGGGGGATTATCTACAGCATTACAGAATGCTGTAGATAAGCCCTGATGCCGGTGGCCACAGCTCATTTATGATTTTGGGGGTGACAGACTCCTTTTAAGGTCCAGGACGTTCAGCATAAGTTTTGGATATTCAATACATCACCAAAAATAGACCCAAAGAGATCTACAGGCTTAGAGTGGGACATTGCCAGAGCCCTGCGTTAACATTGGCTAAGGACCTCTTGTCATGGTTTCCTGCAGTGTCTTTACAGAACATTCCTGCTGCAAACTGCGAAGACAGTGTTTGCAAGCTGTAATTTAAAATGATTTCAATATACGCTCTACAGTTCTACAGGTTGTTAACAAAGATAGAACAATTTTCTAAGGTATAATAAATAGTATAGGACAAAAGATCATGCACAAAATTGTGATTAAATCATATAAAGAAAATGTTGCAAAAATAGACCATAACAAAAAAGTATAATAAAAATTCAAAAATGTATTTAAAATATAAAGAAAATAATATGATACATAAAAATCAGCTGAACCAAATGACGGGACAAAAAGGGTTAATGAAATATTCAATTTAAGAGTGCTAATAGTATCTCCAAATAGAATAAGCTGGGATTATAAATGAATAGTCCCAAACAATCACAACCAGCTTGAAAAATCATACAAAGATTAAATTAGTCAGCACCTTTGCAGCATTAGACTAATATAACACAAGTGTAATTTGTTTAATACATACAGAAGCACCAATTGTAACCATATACAGTATAATAATTGTGTGAGACACAAGATATGTGGTGTTAATTAGAGATGAGCGAAAATTTCAATTTTGGTTCTGATTATGATCACCGAATTTGCAATATTCGATGAATTTAATAGATCGAATATTCGTCGCACATAGCCGAACGCCATTCATGTTAATGGGAGGCAAAAACAAACGCATGCACAACACCTTATAATGGCCCCAAATGCTGAGAAAACACATCAAATGAGGAAATAAAACCAGGAAAGTGGCCTCAATTCACACACAGTACAAATTGTAGCATGGCACTTCAGCAATCAGCCAGGCATGAGGTATTGGAGTCTGGGACAGCATTTACAGCTTTCAATTGAATGTCACAGTAAGATGAGGTGGGAGAGGGATCAGTGAAGGCCTTCTTTGCTGGGAGTCCTGATACCACCTGTTTTCATGCTGAGCCACGATTAGGTGGCACAAATATCAGTTTTCTAGACTACCATTGTCAGAAAAATTTAAGGAAAGTAACACAGGTAGTTGAGTCCAAGGGGGTGGAGACCCGATGGTCTCGGAGGTCTACTGTTACAGACAACACGCATGAAGGAGACCCAACCAGGAGTGTTCACATTTCCAAAAAATGCTGACAGACAACTCCAAAGTGGCATCAATTTCACCACAGTATAGATAGTATCATAGGGGCCAACAGGTCTTCCACTACACACAATCCAGCAGATGGACACCCAACCATGAGTGTACACATTTAAACAAATGAGGGCCTTATACCACAGAAGTGGCATCAATTTCACATAAAGTAGAAATAGTATAATAGGGACCGACAGGTCTTCCACTACACCCTATCTAGCAGATGGACAATGAACCAGGAGTGTTTACATTTAAACAAATGAGGGACTAACACAACAGAAGTGGCATCAATTTCACCACACTAAAAATAGTATAAGGACCGACAGGTCTCCCACTACACCCAATCCAGCAGATGGACACCCAACCTGGAATGTTCACATTTTAAAAAATGAGGGCCAGACTCCACCAAAGTGGAATAACTGTCACGAGAGTAGAAATAGTATCATTGGGACAGACACATCTTCCACTTCAGCTAACCCAGCAGATGTAGACCAACCCTGACAGTTCACATTACCATAAATTTGTGTTAACAACAGTAGCAGCTGACAGAGCAGGCACAGAATCCACATTAAATATATCACATAGTGCAGTAACAAGAAATTAATGCATCACACTAAAAAATGCATTATCACCTAGTCTGTACAGTCTGTGAGTGGAGTGCCAAAGTCATTGTAGATCCATGGCTTGTTCATCTTGATGAAAGTTAGGTGGTCTTCTACACTTTCAGGGGACAGCCGGCTGCGCTTACCATCTGGACACCACCAGCAGCGCTGAAGACACAGTCACAATAAAACCTCCAAGGCATGTGAGGTGAGTTCAAGCCACTCATCCATTTTGGAAGGCCAAAATGTGAAAGGGTCCAAACCTACCCTAATGGTATTGATATTCAGTTCTAGTTACTCCTGCACCATCCTCTCCATTTGTTCACCACATGTAAAACATGGACTCTGTTGTGCTGCTGCATGAGCTGGTCTAAAAAAAAAGTAAAAAAACTCACAGAAATTGCTCCTTCCACTTGCACCACTGCTGCTGCTATTGTTTTGGCATTGACGTGCCGGAGTTTGAAAGTCTAGAGCTGTAATCCAAACTGTGTGCTTCACTGCTGTCTTGGGGAAAAGCTCTCTTAAGGTTGTGTAAAAGTGTGTTTCACAGTTCTCTTTCCAGGGTGGGGAGCATCTGGCACATAGCATATCAACCTCTAAACTGGCATGGTTTTGCTTGTGTTTCCGATCACATCGAATGTGCCGTATTCGTGCCAAATTTATGTTTGGCGATCGTTTTCTGAACAAACTCGCTCATCACTAGTGTTAATAAGACAGAAATAAAGGGTAAAATGCAAATGCAATAAAGCAATTGGATGGTATTAGTTTGCCAAACATGCATGCTAAATTAGTGCTGGCTGATACAAAGTTATACCAAGTAAAGTGCATGTGCAGTAAGACTGGATGGAGGCAAAGAATTCAGTTTACCCAATGTGTCAACTTGTAGCTGGGTCCCTTACATGGGTTTCAGCGCTTGTTTTCTTCCAGGGGACATGATTAAGGTGGAACAGGGATGTGTGTTATATGGGAACCAAGACCAGTCATGTACAAGCTGCCATAATGGGTTTTTCTGTTGCTGGATTTCATTGGCACATGAAGATATGGTGTGCCTCCCTGGTCACATCCCCCAAAGCGTCACAGTGAAGCCGCAGACACATTATCCAGGCGGACCGCCAACGTTGGTCACGTGAAAGGAATGCTTAGCCTTATGTGCATGGCAGCAGTGTATAGACACATCTGAGGATGCGAGCAGCGAGGGAAACAAAATGTACTGCTGAGGTAGGGTAATCTAAATAGAAACGGGGGCAAGAAAAACATCAGGAATATTAAAATGTGAGTTGTTTAATAAGTAAATATATCAAAAGTTGTCAAATAATGAAGATAAGGTAGTGAATACATGATATGATGGTAAGGATTTATGTAAAGCAATTACCGTATTTTTCTGACTATAAGACGCACTTTTTTTCCTCCAAATTTGGGAGGAAAGTGTGGGTGCGTCTTATAGTACGGATATAGCATGTGGGGAGGGGGGCAGCAGCGAGTGGGTTCGCAATGATATCCCACTTCAGGATGTCCCCACTGCCCGGAATCAGCGCTGGGAAAACCACATGGCCCCGCTGATTAAGTGCAGTGAATATTCATTAGCGGCTCCCCGCCCACCGATCAGCTGAGCTGTGAGCGGGGAGCAGCAAATGAATACTGCACTTAAGCAGCAACACACAGTTTCCCCAGCACTGATTCCGGGGAGAATCTGTGTGTCCGGGGGAGGAGGCAGCAGCAGCAGGGGCCAGGAGATGGCTGCACACCTGCCTGTGCTGGACGCTGAGCTGTCTGTGGTGCACAAGCAGGACCTGTGTGATGTCAGAAGTGGGCGGGCTGGAGCATCACATGGCAGCTCAGAGCCCTCCCTCTTCTGACATCATCATAGGTCCTTCAGACTCCCACCTAGAATCTGCAGCTTCCGTGCACTGTGGAAAGGCAACAAGAGAGAGGGCTCTGTGTGTTCAGCCATGGGATGCTCCAGCTTTTACCTCACCACAGGCTGGCTCCCACAATTAAGAGGTTAGTCTTTACAAAACACAATAAAGCACTCTGCCACTCCTTTGGTTAACTATAACTCCCAGCATGTCATAGGATCTGCAGGACATGCTGGGAGTTATAGTTCTCCCATGGGATTTTAAAGCAGCACTCCAGTGTTATTTTGCAGTGCTGGAGTGGTGCTTTCACTATAGGCCCTGTGCCCCCATTCTTATACTCACCCTCCAGTGTCTTCATATAGTACTTTACAGACACCACACTGGTCCCGCAGCTTCCAACATAATAACGTACTATTATATATAATAACACCACATATAATAGTATGTTATTTATGTTGTTATTATTATTATTATGTTATTTTTTTTGCTTCAAATATTTTTTTCCCTATTTTCCACCTCTAAAACCTGGGTGCGCCTCATAGTCCGGTGCGTCCTATAGTCCGAAAAATACGGTATATGTAATAACTGTAAATAATGTGAAATAAAATATATGTTATAGTGTGAGATAAATAGTGAAAAAATTGACATGGTGGGAATTGATGGGAAGTGATGCTGATGAAAATATGTATAAAAGTGGAAAGTGAAGCAGAAAAATTAAAAAAATGTGGTATTATTGGTTGGCTGGGTGATAATCAAAAATAAGGAAGATGAATACATAAAAGTATATATATTTATGAATAAGGTGATGGATATATGTGTGAAATAAGTGATGAAAAACAAAAATAAGAACATATAATATACAATTAAAAGGGAATATATGGTATATGAATGTTCCTAAAAATAATAAAGATTATAAATAATATAACATGATATGATATAAAGTGGTGGTCACCACAGAGATGGTTCAAGATTAACCCAAATTCTGATGATAATAAGTAAATACCCCCAGGAGATGAAATATACAGGTCCTTCTCAAAAAATTAGCATATAGTGTTAAATTTCATTATTTACCATAATGTAATGATTACAATTAAACTTTCATATATTATAGATTCATTATCCACCAACTGAAATTTGTCAGGTCTTTTATTGTTTTAATACTGATGATTTTGGCATACAACTCCTGATAACCCAAAAAACCTGTCTCAATAAATTAGCATATTTCACCCGTCCAATCAAATAAAAGTGTTTTTTAATAACAAACAAAAAAACCATCAAATAATAATGTTCAGTTATGCACTCAATACTTGGTTGGGAATCCTTTGGCAGAAATGACTGCTTCAATGCGGCGTGGCATGGAGGCAATCAGCCTGTGACACTGCTGAGATGTTATGGAGGCCCAGGATGCTTCAATAGCGGCCTTAAGCTCATCCAGAGTGTTGGGTCTTGCGTCTCTCAACTTTCTCTTCACAATATCCCACAGATTCTCTATGGGGTTCAGGTCAGGAGAGTTGGCAGGCCAATTGAGCACAGTAATACCATGGTCAGTAAACCATTTACCAGTGGTTTTGGCGCTGTGAGCAGGTGCCAGGTCGTGCTGAAAAATGAAATCTTCATCTCCATAAAGCATTTCAGCCGATGGAAGCATGAAGTGCTCGAAAATCTCCTGATAGCTAGCTGCATTGACCCTGCCCTTGATGAAACACAGTGGACCAACACCAGCAGCTGACATGGCACCCCACACCATCACTGACTGTGGGTACTTGACACTGGACTTCAGGCATTTTGGCATTTCCTTCTCCCCAGTCTTCCTCCAGACTCTGGCACCTTGATTTCCGAATGACATGCAAAATTTGCTTTCATCAGAAAAAAGTACTTGGGACCACTTAGCAACAGTCCAGTGCTGCTTCTCTGTAGCCCAGGTCAGGCGCTTCTGCCGCTGTTTATGGTTCAAAAGTGGCTTTACCTGGGGAATGCGGCACCTGTAGCCCATTTCCTGCACACGCCTGTGCACGGTGGCTCTGGATGTTTCCACACCAGACTCAGTCCACTGCTTCCTCAGGTTCCCCAAGGTCTGGAATCAGTCCTTCTCCACAATCTTCCTCAGGGTCCGGTCACCTCTTCTCGTTGTACAGCGTTTTCTGCCACATTGTTTCCTTCCAACAGACTTACCATTGAGGTGCCTTGATACAGCACTCTGGGAACAGCCTATTTGTTGAGAAATTTCTTTCTGGGTCTTACCCTCTTGCTTGAGGGTGTCAATGATGGCCTTCTTGACATCTGTCAGGTCGCTAGTCTTACCCATGATGGGGGTTTTGAGTAATGAACCAGCCAGGGAGTTTTTAAAAGCCTCAGGTATCTTTTGCATGTGTTTAGAGTTAATTAGTTGATTCAGAAGATTAGGGTAATAGGTCGTTTAGAGAACCTTTTCTTGATATGCTAATTTATTGAGACAGGTTTTTTGGGTTATCAGGAGTTGTATGCCAAAATCATCAGTATTAAAACAATAAAAGACCTGACAAATTTCAGTTGGTGGATAATGAATCTATAATATATGAAAGTTTAATTGTAATCATTACATTATGGTAAATAATGAAATTTAACACTATATGCTAATTTTTTGAGAAGGACCTGTAGTCTGTCATATGGTAATAGTATTGTATAACAGTGGATCATTGGTCATGGATAACTAGGAAAAAACTCACCTTCAACCCCTTGTCATTTTATAGGACTGAACAACCATCATTAATTCAATCTGTGCGTGATTCTAATGCCATCGCTAAAGAAATACAAGACATTACGACCATCAAAGAACCAGCAGTACTCACATTGTATCTCCTCCCAAAGATACATAAGGATTCACATCTATCTCCAGGTAGGCCAATTATCTTGGGTGTAAGGGGATTAACGGACAACATCTGTTGTTTTATTCATTCAAACTTGAAACCTCTGGTAAAGACTATGCCATCATATCTACGGTACACTACAGAACTACTCCAAAAGATCGATTCCATGACTATTGATGATGCCATGATTCTCGCCACTTGTGATGTTGAGTCGCTATACACCACTATTAGGCATGAGGATGGCCTTAAAGCTTCAACTTTCTTTTTAAACATGTCCAATTTCAGTGTAGAGAAAGTCAATTTTATCCATTCTTTGTTAAGATTTGTCTTAACCCACACATTTTTTAAATGTAACTAATTCTTTTTCCTACAGCTCAAGGGAACAACCTTGGGTGAAGCTTGCACGCCATCCTATGCAAACCTGCTCTTGGGGCTCTGGGAAAGGGATCTGTTTTCAATGGATGCTACGGATTGGGTCATATTATGGACATGATTCATAGATCATATATGCTTCATTTGGAGTGGGAGCTCCATTGAATTACACAATTTTATTTATATCTTAAATACAGTCTCAATATTAATTGAACTACCACTTTGACACCCATAAGATTGAAATCCTGGATTTAATCATCAAGCGTGATGACTTTGACATACTGTAGTCCGACATCTTCAGCAAAGAGACTTCTGTTAATGATCTTCTTCATGCCTTTTCTGCTTATCCAAAACATATAATTAGAGTGATTCCAATAGGGTAATTTCTGCGTCTACAATTAATATGCTCCTCTCCAGATGGATTCAAGACTCATGGCAAAGAAATGCAGCAGAGATTTTTGGATCGTGACTACAGCCATAGGTGTATCAAAAAGACTTTTAGTCATGCCAGAAATGTAATTTTTTCAACTAAGAAAACAAAGGAGGACAACAAGGTAACACTAATCACCCAATATCACTCTCAGTGGCATTTGATGCGTAACAACATTGCAAAACATTGGTCTATACTTACAAGTGATCCTATTGTACGACAATATCTGCTTGCTCAACCTATTATTACAGCTCATCGTGTACACATATGGTCAAAATTTTTGGTACCCATCGTTTAATGACAGAAAAACCCACAGTAGTCACAGAAATAAACTGAAACTGACAAAAGTAATTGTAAATAAAACATCTATGGAAATGAATAAATGAAAGTCAGACATTGCTTTTCAACCATGCTTCCACAAAATGTAAAAAAAAATACAACTCATGAAATATGCCTGGACAGAAATGATGGTAACCTTAACTTAATATTTTGTTGCACAACTTTTTGAGGCAATCACTGCAATCAAACTATTCATGTAACTGTCAATGAGACTTCTGCACCTCTTGACAGTTACTGTATTTTGGCCCACTCTCCAAGAGCAAACTGCTCTAGTTGTCTCATGTTTGAAGGTTGCCTTTTCCAGACGACATGCTTCAGCACTTTCCAAAGATGCTCAATAGGATTTAAGTCAGGGCTCATAGAAGGCCACTTCAGAATAGTTCAATGTTTTCCTCTTAGCCATTCTTGGGTGTTTTTAGCTGTGTGTTTGGGTCATTATTCTGTTGCGAGACCCATGACCTGTGACTGAGACCAAGCTTTCTGACACTGGGCAGAACATTTCTCTCTAGAATCCCTTGATAGTCTTGAGATTTCATTGTACCCTGCACAGATTCGAGACACCCTGTGCCAGATGCAGCAAAGCAGCCCCAGAACATAACAGAACCTCCTCCATGTTTCACAGTAGGGACAGTGTTCTTTTCTTGATATGCTTCATTTTTCAGTCTGTGAACATAGAGCTGATGTGCCTTGCCAAAAACATCAATTTTTGTCTCATTCTGTCCACAGGACATTCTCCCAAAAGCTTTGTGGCTTGTCAACATGTGGTTTGCCAAATTCCAGTCTGGCTTTTTTATGATTTTTTTTCAACAATGAGGAACGGTGTCCTCCTTAGTCATCTCCCATGAAATCCACTTTGGCTCATACAACGACGGATGGTGTGATCTGACACTGATGTTCCTTGAGTTTGAAGGTCACCTTTTAAGGTTTGAAGGTCATCTGTTTAGAAGTTTTTCTGGGCTCTTAGTTACCATTCGTATTATCCATCTCTTTGATTTGTCATCAGTTTTCCTCCTGTGGTCACGTCCAGGAAGGTTGGCTACAGTGCAATGGATCTTAAATTTCTGAATAATATGTGCAACTGTAGTCACAGGAACATCAAGCTGCTTGGAGATGGTCTTATAACTTTTACCTTTAACATGTTTGTCTATCATTTTCTTTCTAATCTCCTGAGACAACTCTTTCCTTCGCTTCCCCTGGTCCATGCTGTGTGTGATACACACCATGTCACCAAACACCACAGTGAGTATCTGTAGCCATTAGTGTTGAGCGATACCTTCCGATATCGGAAAGTATTGGTATCGGAAAGTATCGGCCGATACCGTCAAAGTATCGGATCTAATCCGATACCGATACCCGATCCCAATGCAAGTCAATGGGATGAAAATATCGGAATTAAAATAAACCCTTTCTTTCCTTGTAGGTAAATTCTACATGAAGGAAAACAACTAAGAATAATGTAGGATGTATTGGGGGAGGTGGCGGAGACATTAAAGGCACAGAGGTTTAGCCCAATCAAATAGAATAGCAGGAATTTTATTTTTTTTTATGACGTTCGGCGTTAGAAAGATTTTGACTATGTTATTTTTTTTTTTATTTTGTCAGATATTGATGTTTCACTACTTCCACGCCCTTCACCTTCTTTTTTACTTCTCCCACACTTTCTTCTTCATTATCCTCATCATCAGCTTCTTTGACATCAACTTCTTCACCTTATTCATCTTCTTCATCTTCTACCTATTATTCTTTTTGTTACATTGTTCATATTCTTTTTATTTTACTATTATCTTCTTCATATTCAACTTCTTCATCATATTCTTATTTGTGACAGGCATTCCCGTAGTTGTTATCTATAAAAGTTTGAAGATTACACCTTCCGTTCTGCCTGTCACAAAACAGTTACATTTGTCCGCGTTCAGTTTGGCCTGCAGCATCAGGCTTTATCCAGGGGCACCACGAGGAGGAACGGACTCACCCCCATACACTGCTTAGTCTTCTTCTGCTTATAATTTAGATAATATCTTTTGCTCTGATATTTAGTCTTATGCTTAATGTTCTTCTGCTCTTTGTTCTGCAGCCTCTTGTTCTTCTGCTTCTCGGTCTTCCAGGTCGTCGTCGTCTCCAGGGTCGTCGTCTCCGGGGTCGTCGTCATCGGGGTGGTCTTCAGGGTCATCGTCTCCAGGGTCGTCGTCATCTCAGTGGTTGTCATCTCTGGTGTCGTCGTCATCTTAGGGGTGGTCTTCCGGGTCGTCGTCTTTAGGGTCTTGAACTTGGAAATGTAGCAGAAGGTACAAGTAGGCTGAGAAAATGCTGAGAAACAGCTGATGGAACTGGAACTCGGATGGCTACCCGAAGGTCCAAGAGCCAATGGAACTACCGAGGACCAGCTGACGTTACTGGAACCCGGTTACTAAGCAGGAGGTACCCGTGCTGAAAGCACTACCAAGGACCACCTGACGTTGGTGGAACTCAGATACCCAGAGGGAGGCACCTAAGCCAAAGGCTCTGCCCGGAACCAGCTGACGGTACTGGAACCAGGATGGGGAGCAGAAGGTACAAGAGCAAAAGACACTGCCGAGAACCAGCTGACGGTACTGGAACCCGGATGGGTAGCCGAAGGTCCAAGAGCCAATGGAACTACCGAGGACCAGCTGATGTTACTGGAACCCGGTTACTAAGCAGGAGGTACCCGTGCTGAAAGCACTACCAAGGACCACCTGACGTTGGTGGAACTCAGATACCCAGAGGGAGGCACCTAAGCCAAAGGCTCTGCCCGGAACCAGCTGACGGTACTGGAACCAGGATGGGGAGCAGAAGGTACAAGAGCAAAAGACACTGCCGAGAACCAGCTGACGGTACTGGAACCCGGATGGGCAGCCGAAGGTCCAAGAGCCAATGGAACTACCGAGGACCAGCTGACGTTACTGGAACCTGGTTACTAAGCAGGAGGTACCCGTGCCTGAAAGCACTACCAAGGACCACCTGACGTTGGTGCAACTCGGATACCCAGAGGGAGGCACCTAAGCCAAAGGCTCTGCCCGGAAACAGCTGACGGTGCTGGAACCAGGATGGGGACCTATTCAAGCTTGTCTTCCTAGAGCCCCAACTAGCGGTGTTGGAGCAAAGGGTCAGCAGGGGGAGCAGAGTGTAGGCCGAAGCCTGCACTGGAGGCATTTGTAGGTCTGTTGTGTCTGCATGGCATTTGCAGGACACGTTGCCGGCTACACAGCAGGGGAACAGCTGGCGGTGCTGAACCCCACTGACACATTGGCTGGTGTTTTTCTCTGTGCAGCTAGCAGTACCGGGCCCCAACTGGCGGTGTTACAGCCCAGGGTCAGCAGGAGGAGAGGGAGCAGAGTGTAGGCCGAAGCCTAATTGAACCAATTTTAAAGGTAACCTTTAACCCCCCCTCAGGTGTTACAAAGTAGAAGAGCCACGCCTTATGCAGCAGTAGTGCTGCACAAGTCAAAGGTTGCTCTTTTAATTTTGTTCCTTGCACAAGCTGAATGAAACACGTACAACATTTTGGCCCTTATAGAGTCAATCTGTCTTGGAGGCAGGAGTTCCCTTTGTAATGAGACGCAGCACAGCTGGCAAAAATACCACCTTGGTGCTTGGCGTGGCCTCCTGAGCATCGCATTTTGATGTACAGGAGTCTGCGTTGTTGCGTTATCCCTTGGCCATGCGCTGCCCATCTTCTGACATCATTTCATGTCGGCTGGTGCGGTTCGCGATGCCCATGAATCCCAGCCCCGCAGTGTCTTTACAGTGTTTCACACTGCGGGGCTGGGATTCATGGCCTGGCACAGTACATATGTTTGCCTCTCGCTCGTGTCCTTACACCTGCTACAGACTGTGCGGCGTCAGCTGATCCCTTATCGCATGCCGCGGCCATGAAGCCGCACCGTCTGAAGAAGGCGGAAGGAGCTGAGTGACAGCCTGGCGAAGATATGCACTGCTCATGCCCGTCAATCACACCCTCGCAGTCAAAATAAATAAGACACCAAGGGGCGTTGTGTCGGGCAGGGCTGCCGCAGAGGCGCAGCCAGCCAAACAATGATGTGAGAAGATGGGCAGCGCTACCAATGGGGTTGCTGCGTGTCATTACAAAGGAAAGTCACACCTCAGGGACGTTTTAATGGTCTCAGGGGACACATTGTAGACGTGTTCCGTTCCACGTGTGCAAGGAGAATAAGTTTATGAGCCACCTTGCACACATGCAGCATTACTGCTGTACAAGGTGGCTGTAAAACACACAAACACCTGGGGGGAGGGGGGACAGGTTCCCTTCAATTTCAGTTCTTGTGTCTGCGTGGCTTTTGCAGGACACGATGCCGGCTACACAGCAGGGGAACAGCTGGCGGTGCTGAACCCCACTGACACATTGGCTGGTGTTTTTCTCTGTGCAGCTAGCAGTACCGGGCGCCAACTGGCTGTGTTAGAGCCCAGGGTCAGCAGGAGGAGTAGAGGGAGCAGAGTGTAGGCCGAAGCCTGCACTGGCGGCAGCTTTGTGTCTGCGTGGCTGTTGCAGGACACGATGCCGGCTACACAGCAGGGGAACAGCTGGCGGTGCTGAACCCCACTGACAGAGTGGCGTGTGTTTTGCTCTGTGCAGCCAGCACTTCCGGACAGCAACTAGCGGTGTTGGAGCCCGGGCTCTGCAGGGGGAGCAGAGTGTAAGCCGAAGCCTAATTGAACCGATTTTAAAGGAAACCTTTAACCCCCCCTCAGGGGTTACAAACTACAAGAGCCACAGCTTGGGCAGCAGTAATGCTGCACAAGTCAAAGGTTGCTCTTTTAATTTTGCTCCTTGCACACGCAGAAAGAAACACGTATAACATTTAGGCCCTTAAGCAGTCAAACTGTTTTGGAGGCGTGAGTTCCCTTTGTAATGAGACGCAGCACAGCTGTCAAAAATCCCACCTTGGTGCTGGGCGCGGCCTCCTGAGCATCGTTATTTGCTGCACAGGAGTCTGCGCTGTCGTGTTATCCCTTGGCCTTGCGCTGTTAGCGCTGCCCATCTTCTGACATCATTTAATGTTCGCCGGTGCGGTTCGCGATGACCATGAATCCCAGCCCCGCAGTGTCTTTACATTGTTAAAACACTGCGGGGCTGAGATTCATGGCCTGGCGCAGTACATATGTTCGCCTCTCACACTCGGGTCCTTACACCTGCTACAGACTGTGCGGCGCCAGCTGATCCCTTATGGCATGCCACGGCCATGAGGCCGCACAGTGTGAAGAAGGCGGAAGGAGATAAGTGCCAGGCGAAGATAGGCACTGCTCATGCCCATCAATCACACCCTCGCAGTCTAAAGAAATTAGACACCGAGGGGCGTTGTGTCGGGCAGGGCTGCCGCAGAGGCACAGCCAGCCAAACAATGATGTGAGAAGACGGGCAGCGCTACCAAGGGGGTTGCTGCGTGTCATTACAAAGGAAAGTCACACCTCAGGGACGGTTTAATGGTCACAGAGGACACATTTTAGACGTGTTCAGTTCCACGTGTGCAAGGGGAATAAGTTTCTGAGCCACCTTGCACACATGCAGCATTACTGCTGTACAAGGTGGCTGTGAAACATACCAACGCCTGGGGGAGGGGAGACAGGTTCCCTTCAATTTCAATTCTTGTGTCTGCGTGGCTTTTGCAGGACACGATGCCGGCTACACAGCAGGGGAACAGCTGGCGGTGCTGAACCCCACTGACACATTGGCGAGGTGTTTGGCTCTGTGCAGCTAGCAGTACCGGGCACCAACAGGCGGTGTTAGAGCCCAGGGTCAGCAGGAGGAGAGGGAGCAGAGTGCAGGCCGAAGCCTGCACTGGCGGCAGCTTTGTGTCTGCGTGGCTGTTGCAGGACACGTTGCGGGCTACACAGCAGGGGAACAGCTGGCGGTGCTGAACCCCACTGACACATTGGCGGGTGTTTTTCTCTGTGCAGCCAGCACTTCAGGGCACCAACTGGCAGAGTTAGAGCCCAGGCTCTGCAGGGGGTGCAGAGTGTAGGCCAAAGCCTAATTGAACCAATTTTAAAGGTAACCTTTAACCCCCCCTCAGGTGTTACAAAGTAGAAGAGCCACGCCTTATGCAGCAGTAGTGCTGCACAAGTCAAAGGTTGCTCTTTTAATTTTGTTCCTTGCACAAGCTGAATGAAACGTACAACATTTTGGCCCTTATAGAGTCAATCTGTCTTGGAGGCGGGAGTTCCCTTCGTAATGAGGCGCAGCACAGCTGGCAAAAATACCACCTTGGTGCTTGGCGCGGCCTCCTGAGCATCGCATTTTGCTGTACAGGAGTCTGCGTTGTTGCGTTATCCCTTGGCCATGCGCTGCCCGTCTTCTGACATCATTTCATGTCGGCTGGTGCGGTTCGCGATGCCCATGAATCCCAGCCCCGCAGTGTCTTTACAGTGTTTCACACTGCGGGGCTGGGATTCATGGCCTGGCGCAGTACATAGGTTCGCCTCTCGCTCGTGTCCTTACACCTGCTACAGACTGTGCGGCGTCAGCTGATCCCTTATCGCATGCCGCGGCCATGAAGCCGCACCGTCTGAAGAAGGCGGAAGGAGCTGAGTGACAGCCTGGCGAAGATATGCACTGCTCATGCCCGTCAATCACACCCTCGCAGTCAAAATAAATAAGACACCGAGGGGCGTTGTGTCGGGCAGGGCGGCCGCAGAGGCGCAGCCAGCCAAACAATGATGTGAGAAGAAGGGCTGTGCTACCAAGGGGGTCGTTGTGTGTCATTACAAAGGAAAGTCACACCTCAGGGACGTTTTAATGGTCTCAGGGGACACATTGTAGACGTGTTCTGTTCCACGGGTGCAAGGAGAATAAGTTTATGAGCCACCTTGCACACATGCAGCATTACTGCTGTACAAGGTGGCTGTAAAACATACAAACACCTGGGGGTGGGGCGACAGGATCCCTTCAATTTCAGTTCTTGTGTCTGCGTGGCTTTTGCAGGACACGATGCCGGCTACACAGCAGGGGAACAGCTGGCGGTGCTGAACCCCACTGACACATTGGCTGGTGTTTTTCTCTGTGCAGCTAGCAGTACCGGGCACCAACTGGCATTGTTAGAGCTCAGGGTCAGCAGGAGGAGCAGGGGGAGCAGAGTGTAGGCCGAAGCCTGCACTGGCGGCAGCTTTGGGTCTGTTGTGTCTACGTGGCTGTTGCAGGACACGTTGCCGGCTACACAGCAGGGGAACAGCTGGCGGTGCTGAACCCCACTGACACATTGGCGAGGTGTTTTTCTCTGTGCAGCCAGCACTTCCGGACAGCAACTAGCGGTGTTGGAGCCCGAGCTCTGCAGGTGGAGCAGAGTGTAGGCCGCAGCCTGCACTGGAGCAAGTTGAAAGGGAACCTTAAACCCCCCCCCAGGCGTTTGTAGCTGAAAGAGCCATCTTGTACAGCACTAATGCTGGAAAAGGTAAACTTAGCTCTTTTAATTATGGTCCTTGCACATGCTGAACCTAACACTTTTGAAATGTGTCCCCTCACACGGTTACACCGTCCGGTCGGTGGAACTTTCCTTTGTCATGTGACGCAGCACAGCCGTCATTCTTACCCCCTTGGCGCCGTGCGCCTCCTCCTCAGCGTTGTTTGAATCTGTCCCGGAGTCTGCGCTGTTATGTTATCCCTTGGCCAGGCACACTTAGCGCTGCCCGTCTTCTGACATCATTTGGTGTCAGGATGGCTGCGCCTGTGCGGCCGCGCTGGACGAGATCCCGCCTCGCTGTGTCATCTAATGTAATCACTCTGCGGACCTGTGATCCATGGGCATGAGCAGTGCATATCCTCGCCTCTCACTCCCCTCCCTACGGCTTCTTCAGACTGTGCGGCGTCACGGCCGTGGCATGCTATTAGGGATCAGCTGACAGCGCACAGTCTGAAGAAGGCGTAGGGAGATGAGTGAGATGCGGAGGTTCAGATATGCACTGCTAATGTCCATGGGTCACAGGTCCGCAGTGGGATTAAATCAGAAGACACTACGAGGCGGGATCTCGTCCAGCGCAGCCGCACAGGCGCAGCCATCCTGACACCAAATGATGTCAGAAGACGGGCAGCGCTAAGTGTGCCTGGCCAAGGGATAACATAACAGCGCAGACTCCGGGACAGATTCAAACAATGCTGAGGAGGAGGCGCACGGCGCCAAGGGGGTAGGAATGACGGCTGTGCTGCGTCACATGACAAAGGAAAGTTCCACCGACCGGACGGTTTAACCGTGTGAGGGGACACATTTCATAAGTGTTAGGTTCAGCATGTGCAAGGAGCACCACGAAAAGAGGCACTTTTTCCATTTGCATCATTACTGCTGCACAAGGTGTCTCCTTCAGTAACAAACTCCTGGGGGGGGGACAGGTTCCCTTAAATTTAACTTGTTGTGCCTGCGTGGCGGTCACAGGACACGTTGCCGTATACACAGCAGGGGAGCAGCAGGCATTACTGAACCCGACTAACACATTGGTGAGGTGTTTGGCTCTGTGCGGACAGCACTTCTGGACGGCAACTAGCGGTGTTGGAGCCCAGGGACAGGAGGAGGAGGAGGTGGAGGAGATAGGAGGGATTGCCACACACACAGCTGGGGAACAGCTGACGTTACTGAACCCCAATAACAGAGGAGGGACTGTTGGGACTGTGCGGAC
Source organism: Ranitomeya variabilis (assembly GCF_051348905.1). NCBI lineage: Eukaryota > Metazoa > Chordata > Amphibia > Anura > Dendrobatidae > Ranitomeya > Ranitomeya variabilis. The sequence continues at coordinate 177,015,763 of NC_135237.1, forward strand.
AGCACTTCTGGACGGCAACTAGCGGTGTTGGAGCCCAGGGACAGGAGGAGGAGGAGGTGGAGGAGATAGTAGGGATTGCCACACACACAGCTGGGGAACAGCTGATGTTACTGAACCCCAATAACAGAGGAGGGACTGTTGGGACTGTGCGGACAGCACTTCTGGACGGCAACTAGCGGTGTTGGAGCCCAGGGACAGGAGGAGGAGGAGGTGGAGGAGATAGGAGGGATTGCCACACACACAGCTGGGGAACAGCTGACGTTACTGAACCCCAATAACAGAGGAGGGACTGTTGGGACTGTGCGGGCAGCACTTCTGGACGGCAACTAGCGGTGTTGGAGCCCAGGGACAGGAGGAGGAGGAGGTGGAGGAGATAGGAGGGATTGCCACACACACAGCTGGGGAACAGCTGACGTTACTGAACCCCAATAACAGAGGAGGGACTGTTGGGACTGTGCGGGCAGCACTTCTGGACGGCAACTAGCGGTGTTGGAGCCCAGGGACAGGAGGAGGAGGAGGTGGAGGAGATAGGAGGGATTGCCACACACACAGCTGGGGAACAGCTGACGTTACTGAACCCCAATAACAGAGGAGGGACTGTTGGGACTGTGCGGGCAGCACTTCTGGACGGCAACTAGCGGTGTTGGAGCCCAGGGACAGGAGGAGGAGGAGGTGGAGGAGATAGGAGGGATTGCCACACACACAGCTGGGGAACAGCTGACGTTACTGAACCCCAATAACAGAGGAGGGACTGTTGGGACTGTGCGGGCAGCACTTCTGGACGGCAACTAGCGGTGTTGGAGCCCAGGGACAGGAGGAGGAGGAGGTGGAGGAGATAGGAGGGATTGCCACACACACAGCTTGGGAACAGCTGACGTTACTGAACCCCAATAACAGAGGAGGGACTGTTGGGACTGTGCGGGCAGCACTTCTGGACGGCAACTAGCGGTGTTGGAGCCCAGGGACAGGAGGAGGAGGAGGTGGAGGAGATAGTAGGGATTGCCACACACACAGCTGGGGAACAGCTGATGTTACTGAACCCCAATAACAGAGGAGGGACTGTTGGGACTGTGCGGACAGCACTTCTGGACGGCAACTAGCGGTGTTGGAGCCCAGGGACAGGAGGAGGAGGAGGTGGAGGAGATAGGAGGGATTGCCACACACACAGCTGGGGAACAGCTGACGTTACTGAACCCCAATAACAGAGGAGGGACTGTTGGGACTGTGCGGGCAGCACTTCTGGATGGCAACTAGCGGTGTTGGAGCCCAGGGACAGGAGGAGGAGGAGGTGGAGGAGATAGGAGGGATTGCCACACACACAGCTGGGGAACAGCTGACGTTACTGAACCCCAATAACAGAGGAGGGACTGTTGGGACTGTGCGGGCAGCACTTCTGGACGGCAACTAGCGGTGTTGGAGCCCAGGGACAGGAGGAGGAGGAGGAGATAGGAGGGATTGCCACACACACAGCTGGGGAACAGCTGACGTTACTGAACCCCAATAACAGAGGAGGGACTGTTGGGACTGTGCGGACAGCACTTCTGGATGGCAACTAGCGGTGTTGGAGCCCAGGGACAGGAAGAGGAGGAGGTGGAGGAGATAGGAGGGATTCCCACACACACAGCTGGGGAACAGCTGACGTTACTGAACCCCAATAACAGAGGAGGGTCTGTTGGGACTGTGCGGACAGCACTTCTGGACGGCAACTAGCGGTGTTGGAGCCCAGGGACAGGAAGAGGAGGAGGTGGAGGAGATAGGAGGGATTGCCACACACACAGCTGGGGAACAGCTGACGTTACTGAACCCCAATAACAGAGGAGGGACTGTTGGGACTGTGCGGGCAGCACTTCTGGACGGCAACTAGCGGTGTTGGAGCCCAGGGACAGAAGGAGGAGGAGGTGGAGGAGATAGGAGGGATTGCCACACACACAGCTGGGGAACAGCTGACGTTACTGAACCTCAATAACAGAGGAGCGACTGTTGACTGTGCGTACAGCACTACCAGGCAACAACTAGCGGTGTTGGAGCCCAGGGACAGCAGGAGAAGCAGAGGAACACAATGTAGGCCGAAGCCTGATTGGAGAAAGTCGAAAGGGAACCTTTAACCCCCCCCAAGGCGTTTGTAGCTGAAAGAGCCAGCTTGTGCAGCACAAAAGATGCAAAAGGAAAAGGTGGCTCTTTTCATTATGCTCCTTGCAAACACAGAACTAAACACTTATAAAATGTGTCCCCTGAAACCGTGAGACCGTCCCGGAGGTCGGACTTTCCTTCGTAATATGACGCAGCACAGCCATCATTCTTACCCCCCCGGCGCCGTGCCCCGGCTCCTCAGCGTTGTTTGATTCCGTCCCGGAGCCTGCGCTGTTATGTTATCCCTTGGCCAGGCACACTTAGCGCTGCCCATCTTCTGACATCATTTGGTGTCAGGCTGGCTGCGCCTGTGCGGCCGCGCTGGCCGAGAGCCCGCCTAGCAGTGTCGTCTAATGTAATCCCACCGCGGGCCTGGGATCCGTGGCCATGCGCAGTGCATATCCTCGCCTCTCACTCCCCTCCCTACGGCTTCTTCAGACTGTGCGGCGTCACGGCCGTGGCATGCTATTAGGGATCAGCTGACGGCGCACAGTCTGAAGAAGGCATAGGGAGATGAGTGAGAGGCGGAGGTTCAGATATGCACTGCGCATGTCCATGGATCTCAGGCCCCCAGTGGGATTAAATCAGAAGACAATGCGAGGCGGGCTCTCGGCCAGCGCGGCCGCACAGGCGCAGCCAGCCTGACACCAAATGATGTCAGAAGATGGGCAGCGCTAAGTGTGCCTGGCCAAGGGATAACATAACAGCCAGGCTCCGGGACGGAATCAAACAACGCTGAGGAGCCGGGGCACGGTGCCAAGGGGGTAGGAATGACAGCTGTGCTGCGTTATATTACGAAGGAAAGTCCCACCTCCGGGACGGTTTTACGGTATCAGTGGACACATTTTATAAGTGTTAAGTTCTGCGTGTGCAAGGAGCTAAACAAAAATAGCTACCTTTTCCTTGTGCAGCATTACTGCTGCACAAGGTGGCTCTTTCAGTAACAAACGCCTTGGGGGGGGGACAGGTTCCCTTACATTTCAGTTGTTGTGTCAGTGTGGCGGTCGCAGGACACATTGCCGGCTACACAGCTGGGGATCAGCTGACGTTACTGAAACCCAATAACACTGGGTCGTATGTTTTGACTGTGCAGACGGCACTTCAGAGCCTCAACTGGCGGTGTTGGAGCCCAGGAATTTAAGTTCAGGTGGTAGAAAGATGAACACAACAGGAGACCTGGATAACGTAGACAGTGACCTAATTATTTAATCAGGAAGAGGAGTGGCAAATTCCTGCAAGATCCAGGCCTTGTTCATTTTCAGGAAAGTAAGCCGGTCAACGTTATCGGAGGATAGTCGCATGCGACGGTCAGTTAGTACACCACCTGCAGCACTAAAGACGTGTTCCGATAATACACTAGCCGCAGGGCAAGCCAGCACCTCCAATGCATACTGGCTTAGCTCTGGCCATGTATCCAGCTTTGAGACCCAAAACTTGAAAGGTGAAGAGCCGTCTGGGAGTACAGCAAGAGGGCAAGACATGTAGTCTGTCACCATCTGACGGAACCGTTGCCTCCTGCTGACTGGAGCCGTCTGTAATGGTGTAGACTTTTGTGGCGGGCACAGAAAACTGTGCCACAGTTGGGCCATACTGGTCTTGCCTTGGGCAGAGGCACTGCTTCTGCTCCCTCTTTGTGCAGAGCCTCCACCACTGCCTGGACGCACTGAGCTGCTTTGTAATGCACTAGCAGCACTTCTCTCACTTGGAATGGAGAAGATGATGGAATTCACCAGTGTGTCTTGGTACTCCCGCATTTTTCGCTCCCGGTTCAACGGTGTGATGAGGCTTTCTACATTGTCCCGGTAGCGAGGATCAAGGAGGGTGAACACCCAATAATCAGACATGTTGAGAATGTGGGCGATGCGACGGTCGTTTCTCAGGCACTGCAGCATGTAATCCACCATGTGCTGCAGACTGCCAACTGCCCAAGAAACGCTGTCCCCTGCTGGAGGCGTGATCTCTGCCCGCTCGTCATCACCCCACCCTCGCTGTACACACTGACTACTGGACAATTGTGTAACTCCCTCCTCTGGACGGATGTCTTCCTCCTCCATTGACTCCTCCTCATCCTCCTCACAAACTGTCCCCTGCCTACGTGTTTGTGAGGAACCACGTGGTGCTGACTGTCCAGAAGATGATGGAAATGGTGAATCCTCATCCTCCACCTCTTCCACAACATCATCCCTTAGCGCTTGCAGTGATTTTTCAAGCAGGCAGATAAGGGGGACAGTCATGCTGACTAGTGCATCATCTGCACTCGCCAACCGCGTGGAATAATCGAAGGGACGCAAAACCTGGCAGACGTCATTCATAGTGGCCCACTCTGTGGTTGTGAAGTCTGAACGGCGCTGAGTGCGACTTCTTTGCGCCTGAAGCAGCTGGTACTCCATTACAGCTTGCTGCTGCTCACACAACCGCTCCAACATATGTAACGTGGAATTCCACCTGGTAGGTAGGTCACATATGATGCGATGTTCTGGCAGGCGGTGTCGGCGCTGCAGAGCCGCAATGCGCGCTTTTGCCGTGCTGGAACGCCGCAAGTGAGCACACTCTAGGCGGACCTTGTGCAGCAGTGCATCAAGATCCGGATAGTCCCTCAAAAAACTCTGCACGACCAAATTGAGCACATGTGCCAGACATGGGATGTGAGTGAGGTTGCCGAGGCCCAGAGCTGCCACCAGATTTCGGCCATTATCACACACTACCATGCCTGGCTGGAGATTCGCTGGCACAAACCACACATTGCTCTTCTGCTTGATGGCATTCCAGAGCTCCTGCGCTGTGTGGCTTCGATTCCCCAAATAAATTAATTTCAAGACGGCCTGTTGACGTTTGGCCACGGCTGTGCTCATGTCGGTCGTAACAGGTAAACGTTCATCACGGGTCCATGTGGAGGTGGACTGTGACGGCTCCTGCAGCGATGATTCTGAGGAACTGGTGTAAGAGGAGGAGTCAATGCGTACAGAATGGATTCCTGCAATCCTTGGAGTGGGCAGGACACGTCCTGCGCCACTCGCACGATCTGTACCCGGCTCAACGACATTAACCCAATGGGCAGTGAGGGAAAGGTATCGCCCCTGTCCATGTTGACTGGTCCACGCATCGGTGGTGAGGTGGACCTTGCTACTGACGGCATTCAGTAGCACGTGTTTTATGTGTCCCTCCACATGCTTGTGCAGGGCAGGGACGGCTTGCCTGCTGAAGTAAAAGCGGCTGGGCACATTGTACTGTGGGACTGCCAATGACATCAAGTCACGGAAGCTGTCAGTCTCCACCAGCCTGAATGACAGCATTTCCAGTGACAGAAGTTTGGCAATGCCTGCAGTCAGAGCCTGTGCTCGTGGGTGGTTTGACGAGAAAGGCCGTCTTTTCTCCCAGCCTGTACTACCGATGGCTGTACACTGGGCTGGGAGTGTGTGGATGACTGGGAAAGTGGTGCTGCGGGTGGAATTACAGCGGGTCTCTGGACAACAGGGCCAGAGGTTCTTCCACGGCGATCCTGGGAGGAAGCCGAACCAGCTGCGTGTGAGCTGGAGGAAGAGGCAACATGAGCTGAAGAGGTGGTAGCAGCCGCAGTTGGTTGGCCTAGCTCTTCAGTGTTTCTTTCTAACTCCGCTGCGTGCCTGGTGCGCACATGTTTCCACATGTTGGAGGTATTGAGGTTGCTGACATTTCGACCTCTTTTGACTTTGTGATGACACACCTTGCATTTGACATAGCAAATGTCATCTGCAACTGTGTCAAAAAAGGACCAGGCACTGCAAGTCTTGGGAGCGCCTTTTTGGCTTTTGGAAGAGACATGCTCCTAACGGGTGCCCAAAGCGGAGGCTGCAGGATCCGCAGTCTTCCCCCTCCCTCTCCCTCTTTGGGCCGTACGGGGAATCTCTTCCTCAGAGCTGCTCCCACCACCTTCCTGTCCCTCACGCCAAGATGGGTCAAGGACCTCATCATCTACACTACCCTCTGCCCCCAACTGCTCCTCCTGGGTAGTCTCAGCAGCAGAGCACGCACCAGAAAGTGGCACCTGAGTGTCATCAGCGGATGCGTCCTGCGATGTGGTGACCGGAGGCACTGGCCCACCCGCCTCTTCAGAGGAAGAGAGAAAAAGCGGTTGGGCATCACTGCACCCTGCCTCTTCTTCCATTTCTCCAATGCTGCTTGGCTGGCCCCCTGTTTCCAAGCCAAGAGATTCAGAGAACAGAAGTAGAGACGGCTCCTGTCCTGGGATCTCTGTCTGCCTGGGCAATTTCACAGATGGTGAAGAGACAGATGGCTGCTCTCCAGTGCTCTGTGTCTGAGAGGATGTGGCACTAATTGAAGTCGATGCGTTAGCTGCCATCCATCCGACAACGGCTTCAATTTGGTCTTCACGCAGCAGCGGTGTACGGCGCTCTGCGACAAAGCTGCGCATGAAGGACTGTTCCCTGGTGAAAGTGGGTGCTGATGAGTCACCGGTGCCCGCAGCAGGCACAGAATCCCCACGTCCTCTCCCTGCTCCACGCCCACGCCCACGTGCCTTACTCACTGCCTTCTTCATCTTGGTTGACTGATAAAGATAAGCAGAAAAGTACTAACGGCTTTGTGTGCTTATTCCTGAACAACTCCTCCTAACAGGTATAAGAAACACTAATTTTCTAAAGTGTGGACTAGACTTTAATATGAGCTAATGTGGCCTACACAAATGTAAAGTGGTGTCACTGGTGTGTTTGGTGAACTTTATTATTTATTTATTTTTTGGGGGCTGAACTGACAACAGAGAGAGCTGCAGTCACACGGAGACCGTGCAGACAGCCGTAAACGGCGCTGCAAGGCCCAAAAACCCTCCTCTACGTTATCCTATGCAGTGTTTTTCCACAAGTTAGCTGGAGACAGGTGGAAAGACACTAATAGGAATTTTTTGAAAAAATGTGCAGCAGCCTGCACTACTTAAAACAAATGGAAAATTGATTTTACGGTATGACGCAGTGAAGAACCCTGAGCTGGAGACAACCAGGCTATGGCTGCTCACAGACTACAGGGCGAGCTGCAGTCACACGGAGACCATGCAGACAGCCGTAAACGGCGCTGCAAGGCCCAAAAACCCTCCTCTACGTTATCCTATGTAGTGTTTTTCCACAAGTTAGCTGGAGACGGGTGGAAAGACACTAATAGGAATTTTTTGAAAAAATGTGCAGCAGCCTGCACTACTTAAAACAAAAGGAAAATTGATTTTACGGTATGATGCAGTGAAGAACCCTGAGCTGGAGACAACCAGGCTATGGCTGCTCACAGACTACAGGGCGAGCTGCAGTCACATGGAGACCGTGCAGACAGCCGTAAACGGCGCTGCAAAGCCCAAAAACCCTCCTCTACGTTATCCTATGTAGTGTTTTTCCACAAGTTAGCTGGAGACGGGTGGAAAGACACTAATAGGAATTTTTTGAAAAAATGAGCAGCAGACTACATTACTTGAAAAAAAAAAAAAAAAAGAACAGTATGAGGCAATGAACCACCCTCCCTGAACTGAATACAACCAACTATGGATGGCCTATGGCTGCACTCAGACTAGAGAGTGGGCTGCACTCACACACACACACACACAGACCTTGCAGATCGCTGTGAAAACAGCGCTACAAGGCAAAAGCAAGGTGATTAGTAGGTGAACACAGCGGTTGCTAAATTAGCCTTTGAAAAGCACAAAGAAGCAAATCGCTATCTCTAAACTGGCCCTCAGTCAGCAAACAGCGTCCTGTCACTAACTGAATTCACAGCAGAGTGAGCGCAAAATGGCGCCAGCGACTTTTAAACTGCATCATGACATCATTTCAGCAGCCAATCACAGCCTTGCCAGTAGTTTCAGGCTCTCCATGCTGAGCAGGATGTGCCCACACTTGGAATCATTCTCATTGGCTGATTTCATACAAATTTGTGCAGTTTGAATCCTGGGAACTTCCGATTCCGGTATCCGATACGCGGCAAGTATCGGATCTCGGTATCGGAATTCCGATACCGCTAAGTATCGGCCGATACCCGATACTTGCGGTATCGGAATGCTCAACACTAATAGCCATATATACAGGCCCAATCACTGATTCCAAGATTGTAGACACCTCTGATGCTAGTTAGTGGACACACCTTGATTTAACATGTCCCTTTTGTCACATTATTTTTTGAGGGGTACCATCATTTCTGTACAGGCCTATTTCATGATTTTTTTTTTAATTCTTTGAAAGCATGGTTAAAAAGCAATATCTCACTTTCATTTGTTCATTTTCATAGATCTTTTATTTATTATTACTTTTGTCAGATTCAAGTTATTTCTGTGACCATTGTGGGTTTTTCTGTCATTAAATGAGAGGTGTTAACAATTTTGACTACATGTGTACATAATTTACAGGAACATATAGTCAAGTGTCTTTATCCTGTCAACAACCAATCCACTCTGTTTCCCACCATTTTGCCCAAGCCTATTCAATAATGGGATTGATCACCCTCTGCCAATTGTGTTGCTTGACCCAACATAGATCATGTCACCGAATTTCGTGAATCTGATAATAAATTGTACAAAATTACCTAAACAATCACTTGCACTAAAAAGTAGTAATTCACCATGCTACCTGTCCATGCTCCAAAATATATTTTGGACTAACAACACGGCCATTTAAGTTACAGATTTGGGAGAATGTAAGAGTCATTATTGCTGCGGCAAAGTAAGAGACCACGGGACATCTCAAAACAATCCCTAGGCTTTTTAAAATGTTCTATAGTTGTGTGCCATCAGGCTTAAGGTTCATCAGTATTGATCGGATCGTCTCAGAATTAAACGGTTGTAATATAAGCCTACTACTTGCCCAAAAAGAGGCAAGGTGGATCTGAACTTTGTGCACTCTCCAACCTCTGGGTCTCAACGAAACTGTCAATTATGTATCTTTTCTCTGATGATTCCATTCCTGTTTTCCCTATCACATGCTTTTACATTGTTTTATTAACTTCTTTTATTTCTTTTTCCTAGTTACTGTATCTATGACCAAACATCCACTCTCATACAATACCATTACCATGTGACTATTTTTTATCTCCTGGAGGGATTTACTTATTATAATCGAATTTTGGTAATCTCGAACCATCTCAGTGGTGACCACCACTTTACCCTGTTAACGTCACAGGGATAAATAGCATGTGGATTGGGCTAGCTCTGCAACTAAATGGTGCTAGCTGCACACACAAATGAAGCAGATGCTGAGCCAAGAGAAAGAGCTCTTTGATACTAGATACTATACCCTGTCGCTTTCTCCGAGAAGTATAGCATAAGGGTATGTGCACACGTTCAGGATTTCTTGCAGAAATTTCCTGAAGAAAACCGGAAATTTTCTGCAAGAAATCCGCATTTTTTTTTTTGCGTTTTTTTTCCGTTTTTTTCGCGTTTTTTTAGCATTCTGCAAGCGTAATTAGCTTGCAGAATGCTAAAGTTTTCCAAGCGATCTGTAGCATCGCTTGGAAAACTGACTGACAGGTTGGTCACACTTGTCAAACATAGCGTTTGACAAGTGTGACCAACTTTTTACTATAGATGCAGCTTATGCCGCATCTATAGTAAAAGATAGAATGTTTAAAAATAATAAAAAAAATAAAAAAAATGCTTATACTCACCCAGACATCTCCTCACCGGCGTCCGGCTCCTCTTCCTATAGCTGGTCTGTGCGCACAGGACCTTCCGTGACATCACGGTCACGTGAGCGGTCACATGACCGCTCACGACCAATCACAGGACAGTGACGTCATCGGCAGGTCTTTCGCCGCACACCAGCTACAGGAACCGAACGGCAGCGTGCAGTGGAGGCGGGAAGACATCGAGGGTGAGTATAGGACTGTTTTTTATTTTATTTCTTATTTTTTGACCACTTATATGGTGCCCAGTGCGTGGAGGAGAGTCTCCTCTCCTCCACCCTGGGTACCAACCGCACATAATCTGCTTACTTCCCGCATGGTGTGCACAGCCCCGTGCGGGAAGTAAGCAGATCAATGGACCCCTAGGTGTGCGGAATCCCCTGCAATTCCGCATTTTAATGAACATGTTGCTTTTTTTTCCGCGATGCGATTTTTTCGCGGAAAAAAAGGCTACATTTGCACAAAAAATGCGGAATACACTTCAAATAATAGGAGGCATATGTAAGCGTTTTTTTCGCGTTTTTATCACGTTTTTATAGCGAAAAAACGCGAAAAAAACGCGAAAAATACTGAACGTGTGCACATGGCCTAAGGGTTGAGCTTGCTCTGTAACTGAACTGTGCCAAACACACATATGTACAAAACAGATGCTAAGCCAAGTGGCTAGTTACCTCAGTCCTGACACTACAGAACCTGTGCTTGACCGGCACCCTAAGCGTGTAGCAGACTAGAGACTCAGGCATTGAGCCAAGGGTGTAAAACCACATAAGTTTGCCACCTGCCTGCCAATGTGTACAGTCTCTGAGCAAAGACACCCAGGCAGAGTGGTAGAGTAGCCACCCACACACACCAAACATAAATGACACTAGCGTGCCCGCGTGGACCGCCGAGAGCCTTTTATATGCTAAGCTCCACCCCAAACACTTATGCCCAGTCGGCTGAGACATCATCTGTGGGGCAATTCTGGCCTGCCACATCATCAGAGCTGCTACCGTCCGACCACCAATAAGAAGCCGCAACATCACGGACATCCTCGATAAGGTGATCTCTGGACTTAGACTCCAGAGCGCAAGTCTGCACCTGCATATCATTGGTTACCATAGACTTGACTGGAGAGCTAGCATTAACCAAACATATACGATGAGCCTGAGCAAGATGCTGTGACCGATGTCTATGCTGAGCAGCAATCGCAGTAGCCAGACCTGAAGGAGAGACCTCAGAAGCAGATGATGCTTGGCATCTATCCTGCCCAGTGGGAGAATCCCGACGCCTAACACCCTTTTTGTGTCCCGTCATTTGGTTCAGCTGATTTTTATGTATTTATTCATTTTCTTTATCTTTTCAATAAAAATTTGCATTTTTATTATACTTTTCGTTATGCTCTATTTTTGCACCATTTTCTCTATATGATTTAGTTGTAAAGGTTATTAGATTGCCTTATTTCACAATCTTCAAGAGTAATATAAACCTGATTAAAAAGAGTCGCTAGAGGATAGTTTGGAAGTCCCCCACACACTGATAGCTGCATTATCTTGTTTGACAATATAACAATCTATGCACAGTAGCATGTTTTTCAGATAATATTTGCCGCTCACTGATATGAAGAATTTCAGGAGTGTCTGTTGGAGCCGCAATAGGCTGAAACTCTACAAAAAGAGATTTCTCAATAGTTGTTTGGGTTGGTGGGATTTCAAAAATATCCAGTTCAGGTTTGGTGCACTCTTTAGAACCATTGTGTACAAATGTTGTTCACAGAGCATCTTACTCTTTTCTTATGGTGTTGTCTCTTGGACATTGTTTTTATGAGTATTGGTGACTGTGTGTGGCGCACTCGCTTCTTTCATTTTTGTTGCTTTTCAACAAAATAAATTATGCCTGATCCCTTCTGCAGTGGTCTTTTTATCCTATTAATAATGACTGATTAGAAGGCTGTGACTGCATCTTTAGCAATTTGTGGTTTTACAAATTCTATGCTATGCTTTTTCTGAAAAGTAGGACAGCTCTTCTAAAAAGACCTCTAAATATTCTGGCAGTTCCACACCTTCATGTACATTCATTGTTGCAAAATGCCTCTAAATCACGACCCGAATGTGCATTGTAGTATCTGGCAAAAATGGTAGAGTCATCATGCTCCTTTTATGGCATCATTTTAATCACACAATACTTTTTCCTTACTTGAATTTAACAATGGTTTCTTTGTCTGATTGTCACAAACTCAAAATCTTGTTTGCGTAAAGGTAGGTAATTGTGTACTACAGACTGATAATTTCATCACTATTGCCACTTACCGCAATAGTTCTCAGAAGTCGGACATAGCTGTTCCCCAGAAGCTGATGCCGTATTATATCTGTGTACACAAATAATGTATAAAATCTAGCTTTTCTATCTGTATACAAGCTTTTGTATCTGTATAAGTATTCTTATTCTATCTCAGTCTGTTATCTACAGAGGACTCGATATAGGTTTTGTAGGCCTTTAATATGAGACAGTTGTTGACCTGGTGCAAATTGTATCATCTACGAATCCAATATGCTAACACTTATCTTTACCTCATATCATAGTTTAAGCCCTCACTTGATATTTTCAAATGATCAATACATCCATTAATGGCTGAGATCACTGACGGATGAATAAAATTCTAACTTTACAAAATACTTCTTCAACACGTCCCTTTGTTTGATAAAATAATTTCTGTCAAAGGTATTCCAGGTATGAGGATACAGAATTTTTGTGACTGCACCTTCAGAGTCCAGAAAAGTGAACAGGTTTGGCTTATATAGTTGTATAAGTTGAAACTGCATTTTCTTAGATTATTTTGGAAGAGGCATTGCTCGCTAATGTTATATTAAATGATCTCCCCTCCATGTACACATTCATCAGCTGGTTTTCTTTAATCCAAGTGATAAATTTTGTCGGATACCCAAACGATTTGACAAAGTAAAATAATTTACCCCTAACATATTTAGTTCTTACAATTGTTTCTACTCTGTAGACCTGATTTTCATTCATCTGTATTTTTTGTATCTCTTCTTTATAAAAAGAACCCTCTACATGGTCGCCTCTCAAATCAACAATTTTATAGAGAGGTTTTTGGTATTTGGTGTTGATACCCCTAATTATACAAATGTAATTGGTATATGTTTATAACCCTTAGTCAAAGGGCCATTATATCACAAGGCTCTCACATGATCACACATTTTTAAAGAAAGCTTAATAGTCATGCTAGAACTGTAAATATTTATCCAGATTTATAGTGAGTTACATTTTGTCAGTATGATAAGAATGTTGTAGCTATACACCAGATGGGGCAAAAAGTCAATATACCTAAAACTGTTCTGCTTTACAACATTTGCATATTTCATGTACACTTAAATAGTTCCACCAAGTTGGCCTTTACTGTGTTGTTCATAAACAAATTATATATATGATCTATTTTACAAAACCACTTTCTAGCTTTATTCATAAATTCTCTGCCACGATCTGTCTGTAATTTCTGTGGTATGTGTTGATCATTTTCAAATATTAATTGAAATGAACAGCCTACAAATGATCCAGTCTTGTTTGAGAAGGCCACACACCACGCAAATTTTGACAGCACATCAATAACTGTAAGGACATATTTAATATCATCATTTTTTCGTGAATATTCAATCATACTGACAAGATCGACCTGCCACTGCACATCAATTTCTGACATAATAATTGTGTCAAAAATCTTTTTCTCATAGGCTTATGTAAGGTATAGACATCGTGACTAGCAAGACACCCAATCAGATCAGGCTTTTTAATGTCATGTATTCTAGCTTCTCAGTATAAATTTTCTTTTCAATGCCACAGAAAGAACTGGCAGCTTTAGGTTTGAATTACTGCTTCTGTAATATTTTTTTGATGTGTTTAGGCATCATGATAACATAAAAAAAACCTGGCCAGATTGTTCAGCTGTCTTTAGCAGAAATACATCTGTATAAATAATATTATAATTGTTTTTCGAAAATAAATATATTATGCTAGTTTTAATAAATACATTCACCTTTGTGAAGGGGTGTAACGGGGTGTGTTTGAGGGTGTGAACAGAGAACAGAAGGCATTTTTTCTCGCAAAATTCTTTAATTTGGTGGACCCCAGTGGATTCACAAACATATAACATAACGTGTTAAAAACCAAGAATAAAGACAGTGAAAACATCAGTCGTCTAAAAGTATTACCGTATTTTTTGGACCATAAGACGCACTTTTTTCCTCCAAATTTGGGAGGAAAGTGTGGGTGTGTCTTACGGTCCGGATGTACCATGTGGGGAGGGGGCAGCGCGAGTGGGATCCACTGTGATTCCACTCACAGGAGGCAGAAAAATATCCCTGCTGCCCAGTTGCAGCGCTGAGGAAACCCGATCCCGATGATTAAAGTGCAGTGAATATTCATTAGCCGCTTTCCCGCCTACCTGTCAGCTGAGCAGTGAGCGGGGAGCAGCCATTGAATAGTCCTTCACTTAAGCAGTGACACACATGGTTTCCTCAGTGCTGGATTCCTGCAGCAACTGGGGAGATCTATGTCCAGTGGAGGAAGGGGGCAGCAACAGGGGCAGGGGGAGAATAGATCGCCGCATACCTGCCTGGCTGTGCTGGATGCTGGTGCCAAAAAACAGCAGCCATGGGTTCTTCTGAGCATCTGCCTAGCAGTCTGAAAATGAAAATGGTGGGGGCCAGCAAAACAAGAGAAGGCTGTAAGCAGATAGCACAGCGTTTTCAAGTTGCCCTTTCCTAAGTTCAAAATGTAATTAAGAAATTTCAGTTTACAGGAACAGTGGAGGTCAAGATAAGGTCTGGAAAATGAAGCAAAATTTCAGTGAGACCTGCCCGTAGTATTGCTAGAAAGGAAAATCATAAGCACTGCTTGACTGCAAGAGACCTTCAGAAAGTTTTAGCAGGGTCTGGAGTTCTGGCACATTGTTCTACTGTTCAGAGACACCTGCACAAATATAACCTTCATGAGAGTCATCAGAAGAAAACCTCTCCTGCATTCTCACCGTAAAATTTAGTCAAAAATATGCAAAAAAATCTAAACATTCATTGTGGAAACAAGTCCTGTGGACCAATGAAGTTAAAATATAACTCTTTGGCCACAATGATCAAAGGTATGTGTGGAGAAAAAAGAACACAGTATTTCAGAAAAAAGAACATCTCGCCAACCATTAAGCATGGGAGTGGATCAATCATGTTTTGGAGTTGTCTTGAAGCCAATGGGATGAGGAATATTTCACAGGTAGAGGGAAGAATGGATTCAATGAAATTTCAACAAATTCTTGATGCAAATATGTAAAAAAGCTGAATTTGAAAAGAGCATGGCTTCTACAAATGGATGATGATCCTAAACACATGTCAAAATCCACAATAGACTACTTGACTACTACATCACTGAAAATCTGTCGCTAGACCTCAAAATAGCAGTGCATGCAAGACGACCCAGGAATCACACAGAACTGCAAGAATTTTTCAAGGAAGAATGGAAAAAAATCCCTCAAACAAGAATTGAAAGACCCTTGTATGGCTACAAAAAGCGTTTGCAAGCTATAATTGTTTTAAAAGGGGGACTACTAAGTATTAACCATGCAGGATGCCTAAATTTTTGCATGAGCCCATTTTCCTTTTTGTAATTTTTAAAATGTAAAAATGAAAAAAATATATATATATTTTACAAAAATACAAAGAAAATGTGTCATCTTAAACTTTAGGCCTTTTAGAGAAGATTTAATCTTCAACATGCTTAACTGTTCACAACATCAGTAATTTTGACCAGGGGTGCCCAAACTTTTAAATGCCACTGTATAAAGTTTTCATTTTTAAGCCAATGAAGCTGTGTCAAGGCTTATTTTCTGTGGGGTGAAACAATATTTTACTAATCCCATTTTGAGATACATGTGACTTTTTGATCTCTTGTTACAGCTTTTTTGTGCATCTTTGGCATTCTTGAATATTTAGTTCATGGATACATACAGGTTCTTCTCACAAAGTTAGACTATCATCAAAAAGTTAAATTTTCTACCACACTTTTTTCTTCCATTCAACAGCCAGCTTCTTTAGCAATGACCTTTTGTGGCTTACCTTCCTTGTGTAGTGTGTCAATGAATGCCTTCTGGACATCTGTCAAGTCAGCAGTCTTCCCCATGATTGTAGAGCCTACTGAAAAAGATTTATGGACCTTTTTAAATGCTCAGGAAGCCTTTGCAGGTGTTTTTTTGGAATTATTCTAATTTACTGAGATAATGACTTTTGGTTTTCATTAGCTGTAAGTTGTGTTGATCGATACCTTCCGATATTCAAAAGTATCGGTATCGGATTGGATCGGCCGATATCCAAAAAATATCGGATATCGCCGATACCGATACCCGATACCAATACAAGTCAATGGGACACAAATATCGGAAGCTATCCTGGATGGTTCCCAGGGTCTGAAGG
The DNA here is from genome assembly GCF_051348905.1 of Ranitomeya variabilis. Taxonomy (NCBI): domain Eukaryota; kingdom Metazoa; phylum Chordata; class Amphibia; order Anura; family Dendrobatidae; genus Ranitomeya; species Ranitomeya variabilis. Next base: position 177,031,992 of record NC_135237.1, read on the forward strand.
AGAGGAAACTCTCCTTCAGGCCCTGGGATCCATATTCATGTAAAAAATAAAGAATAAAAATAAAAAATATGGATATACTCACCCCTCCGACGGACCCTGGACCTCAGCGGTGCAAGCGTCTGCCTCCGTTCCTAAGAATGCAGTGAGTGAAGGACCTTCGATGACGTCGCAGTCATGCGCCGGTCACGCGAACAATCACAAGACCGCGACGTCATCGCAGGTCCTACACTTACTGCATTCTTAGGAACGGAGGCTGCCAGTTGCACCGCTGAGAGCCAGGGGCCGTTGGAGGGGTGAGTATATCCATATTTTTTATTTTTATTCTTTATTTTTAACATGAATATGGATCCCAGGGCCTGAAGGAGAGTCTCCTCTCCTCCAGACCCTGGGAACCATACGCACCGCACACGCCTGGGAACTTATAGGAACTTCCGATTCCGATTTCCGATATCACAAAAATATCGGAACTCGGTATCAAAATTCCAATACAGCGAATATCGGCCGATACCCGATATTTGCAGTATCGGAGTGCTCAACACTAGCTGTAAGCCATAATCATCAACATTAACAGAAACACTTGAAATAGATCACTCTGTTTGTATTGACGATATAATATATGAGTTTCACTTTTTGTATTGAAGAACTGAACTAAATAAACTTTTTGATGATATTCTAGTTTTGTGAGAAGCACCTGTAAGTGTTTTTTTAATGTCTTCATTTTAAATGGGGGAAAAGGTGGGTGATTTGAACTTTTAGTTTTTTATTTTTTCCTTTTGTTTTTACTTTGCACTGTTAGCTCCCTTAGGCAACTGGAAGATGCGATCGTCCAATCATTTGTGCTATATACAGTGATGAGACGGTATCGCTGCATATAGCAAAAATCATGGTCTCCTTTGAATCCCAGACACAGGCAGCTCCATAATGACAGGCACAGTGGTCGTCAGCTAACCCCCGGCTGTCATGACATTCCATGGGCAGCCACATTCTTTTACCTAAATGTCATGAATGAAAAAAAAATGTTCATTTACTCTACACTCAGTACTGAAGAATTCAAGGCTGTGAACTTACTACAACAAGCTAATGGAGGTATAAGAACACTTTCTCTAACCCTAATTTGAGTTGTGCAGTAAAGATGCAGCGCTTTACAGCAAAACAAAGCAGAAAGCTCTATCCGAAAACTCCAGTGCAAAAATATAAATGCTATTCAAGGTAAAACACTATAGAGCCATTACCATCATGGTTCAGATTATTTCCATGAATAACCCAATAAAAGCAAGTTGTGAAGTGCAATTGATCAACTCGCTGCCAGTAAGCACCCTATCTTAAATCCGAACAATATACGGTGTGTCACTCTGCACAGCAGACAAATACATCTCTTGGAGGTTCATCCAATAATGTTAGTGGTGTAAACCGTCTAAAGAGGTGATCTCTTTCAGGTTATGATGCAAGTTAAAAGCAAAAGAAAACTCAAGATACAGAACTTTATCCCAGCTACTAGATGTAGCTTTATCCTAGCTACAATATCAAACTTTATCCTAGCTGTGCTGGATGGGCTGGGGAAGACTTAGCTTTTCACTAGCTGATTCGTTGGTATATACAATACAAAAGCATTGTTAACCAAATTAATTTTTGTTTGGTAGTTTTGAGAAATTATTATCATCACAGACAACACGTAACAAATATGCAGAGCTACATTCACTCAGAAAACTGTATGTGGATGCACATGTGGCACCTGGTCAGTTATGTCTTACAGAAAATATCTAAAATACCACTGCAGGCATATAACAGAGCTGAAGTTATAAAATGAGATGTTAAATTGATGAGTAATGCTAAGCACTTATTATCAGCTAAGAGGCGGCAGGCAAGAGGCCTCTCGTACCACAGAAATGAAACACGATCCACAGATATGAGTGTTTACCTGAGATAGCCCTGAAGATGATGACAACAATGTGTTACAAATTTCCCAAAGCAGTTCAGTTCTTGAATCACATGCTGAAAATGTTGGTGATCTTGCTGTTAGTAATGATGTACGAGGGGGCCGCTGTTCATACATTACTGTTTCAACATTTCTATTACCATCAAAGACATCTCTTCAATTTCAATGCCCACAAGCATATTGATCATTTCAAATTTGTTAATTTACAGCGTTGACATTCATTTGTAAGTGCCCTTAATGCCGTGTATGTTGATATCAAGTAATTTCTGGACGACTGAATCATCAGACACATTGAGTCTGGTGACTTTACACAGTGGAGACTTGAAAGATGGGACACTACAGATCCCATTTTCACTTCAATACGAACTCGGGATGATTTTAATTCTGAATTATTTTTAAATGCCGCTGCTTGAACATTACAAAAAATGCTGAATGTTTAGCATCCAATTCACAGAAAATAGCAGTTTCAATTATTAAAGGGAACTTGTCAGTCCCAAAATCGAAGGTGAGCTAAGCCCACCAGCATCAGGAGCTTATCTACAGCATTCTGTAATGCTGTAGATAAGCCCCCGATGCATCCTGAAAGATGAGAAAAAGAGGTTAGATTATACTCACCCAAGGGCGGTCCCCTGCGGTCCGGTCCGATGTGCATCGCGGTCCGGTCTGGGGCCTCCCATCTTCTTACGATGACGTCCTCTTCTTGTATTCATGCTTCGGCTCCGGCGCAGGTGTATTTTGTCTGCCCTGTTGAGGGCAGAGCAAAGTACTGCAGTGCGCAGGTGCCGGGAAAGGTCAGAGAGGCCCGGCGCCTGTGAATGGGGCAAATATAGACAAGTGCAATAAACATGAGTAAAACAAGGCACACACAAGTACAGGAGGAGAGAGGACCCTGCCCACGAGGGCTCACAGTCTAATCAAAAATAAAACAATAAAAAAATCAAACCTACTCAAATATTTGGTATTGCCGCATTCAGAATTGCCCAATCTATCAATAAAAAAAGGATTAACCTGATTGCTAAATTGGATAGCGAGAAAAAAAATCAAAAACGCCAGAATTACGTTTTTTTGGTCGCCACGACACTGCATTAAAATACAATAACAGGCGATCAAAAATGTATCCGCACAAATGTGGTATCATTAAAAACGTCTGCTCAGCATACAAAATGAAAGCCCTCACCCAACCCAAGATCACAAAAAATGGAGACGCTACAGGTAACGCAAAATTGTGCTTTTCTTTTTTCTTTTTTTTTTTAGCAAGCTTTGGAAATTTTTTCACCACCTAGATAAAAGAGAACATAGCAATGTTTGGTGTCCATGAACTCATAATGACTTGGAGAATCATAATGGCCAGTCAGTTTTAGCATTTAGTGAACCTAGCAAAAAAGCCAAAAAACAAGTGTGGGAATGCAATTTTTTTGCAATTTTACTGCACTTGGAATTTTTTATCCGTTTTTGAGTACATGACATGGTAAAACCCAAAATAAGCCTTCATGTGGCAATATTGATGGAAAAATAAAAAAGCTATAGCTCTGGAAAGAAGGGGAGCAAAAAACAAAAACAAAAAAGTGAAAAAAGCTCAGGGAGTTAAGGGATTAATACACTTTGATAGGGGTGGGACACCTGTCTGAGTTTGACGATCCAAATGAATGTTTTACTATTGCTGAGAATAAGGCAATATTTGCCTCACAGATTTCAAGCTGTCTAGTCCACCGCTGTCTGCTTCTGACTGCAGCAATGACATCCCATTGCAAAAATGTCAGAGCGTTGGATCCAGTCACTGGTTGCATTAATGTTCCAATACAACCATTGATTGTTTGTATCATTTTAGAGAAAAATACATGTCTCCAGACTCATACTGTTAGGGGTCGAGTTCCCGTCTCTGCACAGGGGGAATCTCGGGCCATCTCCGCTGCGGTCTCCCATTCTTCTCCTGCTGCAGTAGAGTCTGCTCAGCGGAGACATCGGTCCCAGCGTCTTGCTCAGTCTGACTCTGTACAGAGAGTTGCTGCTGCTTTTCCTGCTTCTGCCATTGAAGTCAGTGCTGGGCAGCAGCGAGCAGACGGTGGGACTAAGTTCTGCTTTTCTCGTTCTGAGCATGCCCAGAGTAAGATCTCTCAGTGGAGAGATGGCCATGCGCTAGTATTGCTTTCATTTATGTACTTTGCGTCAGTGTGGTCTTTTATGAGTGTGTTCAGGGACCCGGCTGAAATAAGCCCCTAGAATGCTGGCACCTCCAGCGAGGAGTTTGTATGCTTGTGTGTTCAGGGACCTGGCCGAAATAAGCCCCTAGAAGGCTGGCACCTCCGGCGAGGAGTTTCGTGTGCATGCAAGACCACTGACTGTTCTTGTTTGGACAGTTAGCCTGTGCCTCTGTGGTGTCTAACAGGGCGCAGTGCTTTGAGTTCACGGCTGCTCTGTGAAGTAACAGAGTTAGCTAACTCCGCCATTTAGTTCTGCTATTTGCTAGCAGCAGGTTCTCCTGCACGGTGGACCCCGGGCTGCGAACGCATCTATCCTAATAAAATATATACATTCATTAGGTGCGTTCTGCTAGCCCTAACCTAACATAATACTAGCGCAAGGGTCTGGCTAGTAAATGGCGGACATACAGCAATCTTTGCGGTATATCCAGCAGCTGGAGGGTAGGTTGGCGGCTCACGAGAGCTCAACCTCAGCTGTGGATATTTCCGCAGTTGCTGTACAGGCTGCTAGCGTGGCTGCAGCAACTTTGTCCACTACCACCCCTGTTCTGACATTTTCGCGCCTCCCGCTCCCAGAAAAATTTTCAGGAGAAAGCAGATCTTGTAGGGGATTCATGAGTCAGTGATCTATTCACTTTGAGCTTCTGGCTGCACGTTTTCCCAGAGAGCGGGCTAAGGTGAGATTTATTGTGTCCCTCTTGTCAGACAGGGCGTTGGAATGGGCTATGCCGCTGTGGGAGCGTGGCGATCATGTGGTGCAGAGTGCTCTGTTGTTTCTGAGCACTCTGAAACAGGTCTTCCTAGGACCTCAAGTTACACATGATACGGCGCTCCAACTGCTGGCATTAACTCAGGGTGAGTCCTTGGTCAGCCAATTTGCCATCCATTTCCGAACTTTAGCTTAAGAGCTGGAGTGGTCAGATAAAGCCCTTATCCCCATATTTTGGAGGGGGCTGGCTGATCACGTTAAGGATGCTCTGGCCACTAGGGAGATTCCAGCCACACTGGAGGAGTTAATAACTGTCTCTACCCGTATTGACCTCCGTTTTCATGAGCGGAGGTTAGAGCGAGCCCAGTGTAGGCAGAGGTTTCGGCTGGCTCCTACCTTCGCCAGACCTCTGGAATCTCTGGTCCTGGTTCCTGAGTCACATTAGGCCAGGGAGGTGTCACGAGCGGATTCTAAGTCCCGGACAGCTTGGGCATCCAAGGTCTGTCATGTTTGCCAGCAGTCTGGACATCTTGCCACCAGATGTTCCCAGCGGTCGAGGAGACGTCAGCCTCTAGCGGTAGTCGGTGGAGGTACTCTAGATACGGCGACGTTTGCCTCAAAATTGTCCTTTAAGGGGACAATTATTATTGGCTCATCTTCCCACTCAGTAGAGCTCTGCATGGATTCTGGGGCAGAGGGCAATTTCATGTCTTCCGCCTTTGCCCAACGTCAAACAATACCCCTGGTTATGCTAGCGCAACCAGTTACGGTACGAGTGGTGAATGGGTCGACACTGCCTTCACAGATAACTCACCAGACCATTCCTTTTTCTCTATCCATGTTGCCATCCCATCAGGAGACAATATCTCTGCTCGTCATACCTGAGGGTATTGATGAGGTCCTGTTGGGGATACCTTGGTTACGGTACCACTCTCCACATATCGAGTGGTCTTCAGGCAGAATTTTGGGATGGGGTGAGTCTTGTGAGGGTAGGTGTCAAAGAGAGTGCGTTCAGGTTGCTACTACAGAGGTACCCGCAGATCTATCCTCTCTCCCCAAGCAATACTGGTCTCATGCGGACATGTTCTCCAAAAAGGCGGCAGAGACCCTTCCGCCTCTCCGCCCCTATGACTGTCCTATTGATCTCTTGCCTGGTGCTGAGCCTCCCCGGGGTCGAGTTTATCAGTTGTCTCTCCCGGAGACGGAGGCTATGTCTCTGTACATCCAATAAAATCTGGCAAGAGGGTTCATCAGGAAGCCAGTGTCGCCTGCTGGGGCTGGGTTCTTCTTTGTTCAGAAAGAGAATGGGGAACTGCGTCCATGTATAGACTACAGGGGTCTTAACGCCATCACCGTTAAGAACAAATACCCATTACCCCTGATATCTGAGCTTTTTGATAGGCTACGGGGAGCAAGGGTATTTACAAAATTAGATCTGCGGGGTGCTTACAACCTGATTCGCATCCGTGAGGGGGACGAATGGAAGACGGCTTTTAACACCAGGGATGGGCACTATGAGTATCTGGTGATGCCCTTCGGGCTCTGTAATGCCCCAGCCGTTTTCCAAGACTTTGTGAACGACATCTTCCGAGATATGCTCACCACCTCAGTTGTAGTCTATCTGGATGATATTCTCATCTACTCTCCAGATATCGACTCCCATCGGAGAGATGTTCGCAAAGTCTTTGACCTCTTACGGGCAAACTCCCTCTACGCCAAGTTGGAGAAGTGTGTGTTTGAGCAGGAATCCTTGCCATTTCTTGGTTATATTATCTCTGCCCAGGGTTTGGCTATGGATCCTGCCAAGCTACAGGCTGTGATGGACTGGCAGGAACCCCATTCTCTTAAAGCGGTGCAGCGCTTTATGGGGTTCCTTAACTACTATCGACAGTTCATTCCACACTTCTCAACGTTGGTAGCTCCCTTGGTTGCCCTTACCAAGAAGGGAGCAAATCCCAAATTGTGGTCTGAGGAGGTCTCCAAGGCCTTTAATTCCATAAAGTCACACTGCGCCAGCGCTCCCATTCTACATCGCCCCGATGTAGAAAAACCATTTATCATGGAGGTGGATGCCTCATCTGTTGGTGCTGGAGCAGTCCTCTTCCAAAAGGATGCTCAAGGTCGGAAGCATCCTTGCTTCTTCTTTTCAAAGACCTTCTCACCAGCAAAAAGGAATTATTCCATCGGGGACAGGGAGTTGCTGTCCATGAAGTTGGCCTTCTCGGAGTGGAGACATCTCTTGGAGGGAGCTCATTTTCCTTTCCAAGTCTTCACAGACCATAAAAATTTGGTGTACCTACAGACAGCCCAGTGGTTAAATTCTCGCCAGGCTAGATGGTCCTTGTTCTTCTCCCGGTTCCATTTCACCCTCCATTTTCTTTCTGGGGAGAAGAACATTCGTGCCAACGCCCTCTCTCGTTCCATTGTGTCATCTGTGAAGGAGGAAGAGGAGCCTTGGCTTATTGTCCCCACTGAGAGCCTGAGAACTGTAGCTCCAGTTTCACTGGAGTCTGCGCCTCCGGGCAAGACTTTTGTACCATCCAATTTGCGACAGGAGGTTCTCTCGTGGGCTCATTCGTCCAGGGTGGGTGGACATTTTGGGACAAAAAGGACATCTGAGCTGTTGGCGAGGACATATTGGTGGCCACATATGGTCCGTGATGTCAGGGATTATATTCAGGCGTGTGTCTCCTGTGCCAAAAATAAGTCTCCTCGATAACGGCCAGCTGGGTTACTCTATCCATTGCCGGTGGCAGACAGGCCCTGGGAGATGGTCTGGATGGACTTTGTGGTGGGTTTGCCCAAGTCTCGGGGCTGTACCATCATTTGGGTTATCACTGATCACTTCTCCAAAATGGTGCATTTGGTGTCGCTTCCGCGCTTCCGCGGTTACCTTCAGCACCGGCCTTGGCAGCGTTGTTCATAAAGCACATCTTTCGCCTACACGGTATGCCAGACAAGATTGTCAGTGACCGGGGTCCCCAGTTTGCATCTCGGTTCTGGAGAGAGCTTTGTCGTCTTCTCAGCATTGAGTTAAATCTCTCTTCCGCATATCATCCCAAGACGAATGGATTGGTAGAGAGGGCCAATCAGACCTTGGTCACATATCTGCGACATTTTGTCTCAGCCAGGCAGGATGACTGGGCATCCTTGCTACCTTGGGCAGAGTTTGCGCTATACAATGCGGTTGCCGACTCCACTGGAGAAACCCCATTCCTCCTCAACTATGGTCAGCATCCGCGGGTACCTGTGCCTATGCCCGTGTCTTCTGCCTACTCCAGGGTGGCAGACTGGGCTGTGGAAGCACGGGATATTTGGGACCACACTCAGGATGCCATTCAGGCCTCCAAGGAGAGAATGAGGTCCTCCACCGATGCACATCGGCGCCCCACTCCAACCTTTGCTCCTGGCGACTTAGTGTGGCTCTCCGCCCGTAACATCAGGCTGCGAGTTGAGTCCACTAAGTTTGCACCTCGCTACTTGGGTCCTTTCAAGGTCCTCGAACAGGTTAACCCTGTGGTCTATTGTTTAGCCCTTCCGCCACGCCTGGGTATCACCGACACCTTTCATGTGTCCCTCTTGAAACCTGTATACATGTCCCGGTTTTCCGAGTCATCTGACGGGACATCGGATTCATCTACGGACGATTACGAGGTGAACGCTATTTTGGGGTACAAGGTGGTTCGTGGCAAAAAATTTTATTTGGTGGACTGGAAGGGTTACGGTCCTGAGAGCCTGCTGAGCGCATTTGGGCTCCGCAGCTCATTGCTGCCTTCGAGCGTAGCGAGGCCCAAGGAGGGGGGGGCCATGTTAGGGGTCGAGTTCCAATCTCTGCACAGGGGGAATCTTGGGCCATCTCTGCTGCGGTCTCCCATTCTTCTCCTGCCGCAGTGGAGTCTGCTCAGCGGAGACGTCGGTCCCAGCGTCTTGCTCAGTCTGACTCTGTACAGAGAGTTGCTGCTGCTTTTCCTGCTTCTGCCATTGAAGTCAGTGCTGGGCAGCAGCGAGCAGATGCTTCTGGGACTAAGTCCTGCTTTTCTTGTTCTGAGCATGCCCAGAGTAAGATATCTCAGTGGAGATCGAGGGTCACATGATCAGACACTGAAGCTAAGGTCCTGTAGGTGCTCACGCTCTGTGGCAGCCTCTTATCGGTCCTTCTTGGTAGGTCCTGTACGTGCTGCAACTATTTAAGGCTTGCATGGCCGCATGGCCATGCGCTAGTATTGCTTTCATTTATGTACTTTGCGCCAGTGTGGTCTTTTATGAGTGTGTTCAGGGACCCGGCTGAAATAAGCCCCTAGAATGCTGGCACCTCCAGCGAGGAGTTTGTATGCTTGTGTGTTCAGGGACCTGGCCGAAATAAGCCCCTAGAATGCTGGCACCTCCGGCGAGGAGTTTCGTGTGCATGCAAGACCACTGACTGTTCTTGTTTGGACAGTTAGCCTGTGCCTCTGTGGTGTCTACGGCTACGTTCACATTAGCGTTTGGCTAATGTGCGTCGGGTTTGCGTCGGCGACGCAGCGGTGACGCATGCGTCATGCGCCCCCTATACTTAACATGGGGGACGCATGCGTTTTTTTTTGTTGCGTTGTGCCACACATGCGTCTTTTTTGCCGCAAGCGTCGGACCAAGAAAACGCAACAAGTTTCATTTTTCTTGCGTCCGATTTTCGGCAAAAACCGACGCATGCGTCGCAAAACGCAGCGTTTTTGCGTGCGTTTTGCCGCGTTTTTGCGTGCGTTGTGCGTTGCGTCGCCGACGCAGCGGCGCACAACGCTAGTGTGAACGTAGCCTAACAGGGCGCAGTGCTTTGAGTTCACGGCTGCTCTGTGAAGTAACAGAGTTAGCTAACACTGCCATTTAGTTCCACTATTTGCTAGCAGCAGGTTCTCCTGCACGGTGGACCCCGGGCTGCGAACGCATCTATCCTAATAAAATATATACATTCATTAGGTGCGTTCCGCTAGCCCTAACCTAACACATACTTTGCTGAAATCATGTCTGTTGCACAGTACAATGCTTATTAGATAGCACTGGTTGCAAAGGCTGTCATTAAAGAGGTTCCCTTAAAGGGATGTGTGACTGCAACCATACAATCCCTCCAGTGTACACACTGTGCACTGTGGGGATTCAATGATTTCTGAGCCAATATAGGAGGTAATGAATATGTTACACATACTACTGGCCAGGGCCCATCTAGTGGGCTTGGCCTTGCTCCATACACTTTTATTGAGTGATGTCACTCCCCACCTAGTGATCTAACCATCAAGTGGGCATGTCCAACTAGAGGGTGCAGCCTTGCTCCATACAAGTGTATGGAAGCGAGGCCGTGCCCACTGAATATGCTCTGGCCTTGAGTATGTATAACTCAAAAATATCCTCCTGTCCCAACTCAGAAACCAGCAAGTCCCCACAGCACACAGGGCGTACGCTGGGGGGATTCATAAGTCTGCAGTCCTACAGAGTGACTGCATATTTATCAATAGGGACTGGACAACCCATTTATGGCAAATTTATACATTGAATCGTTAATGATCATCACTTTGAATGTATATGGTAGGAAACCCACTTTTTAATAAAAGGTCTATAAATTGGAGATAAGTTCACATGCCTGACCCCTTGTGGTCATGTGTGAATTATATAACAGCATATTTGGTATTGTAATTTATAACAGTACCTCAACTAATTTACTGAAGTATACAAATGCATTTTCTTTGACAAGATTTTATAGAGTGTTTTAAATGCTTAAGGGTTTTTGTCAATTTTAAAAAACTGGATCCAGTATTTCTGGAATAGTAAATTGCTTTTCCAAATCTAATTTCAATGCTACATTAATATCAATGCATTAATAATACTTGAAATTTACATTTTATTTCTCAAAAGAATGTTACAAAATTAATACATTCTTGAGCTGATCTTAACTTCTTAATTCTAGGTAAAAATGGAATTAGAGGGGAATTGTCAATTCAGCAACATCTAAGGTGAATATTTAAACTATTATTTCTTACCTGTAATTGCAAGTTGCGTAACAAAAAATGTCATACGAGACTTTCTCTTTCGTACCCTCTCCTTCCATGTTAGGTACAAAACCACAGAATTTCCAACCATGATAACGACAAACAAAATCCAAAGTGTTATCAGTTGTTCTGTCTAAAAAAAAGAGAAAAAACCTAATTAAATTAGATTGCATGGCACAGTTTGCTGTTTGCATCAAACATTCATGAAAATTATTCTTATTTAAGATAAACAAATCTTTTGAAATTCTAATTCACCACCTATAACAATTTCTTCCCAATTATTTAATTTGTGTTGAATTGATTTACAGAGTGAATAAAAATTTCTATAAAGCCTCCAATTGTCCTGTAAAAAGTGTGTAGTACTGTGAGATATTCTTGGACTGTATCCAACCCCTTTTAACCTCTTTGGAGAGCACCCTTAACCATTGTTAACATTTTAAACTGACTGCCTTATAATAAAGAGAGTGAAAAGATGAAGAAAACATAATTTTTATTCCTTTATTTCTCCTCTCTGCTGTGGATTTATTGGATCCTAAACTGTTGGACACCTAATATACAAATTTTCCCTTCACCTCTGGGAGCCTTTTGTCTTTTCGGGCATTTATTTTTCACCTACACCTTGAAAATTGACATGCAAAGACCATGTTCATGCATTCAGATTTGCCCAGTATTTTACAATGGTACTTGCTTGCCAAAATCAAGAATGGAACAATCGGTGGGAAAATACAATAGAAATACGTGCACCAATTGTATATTTTTCACCCACTCCTGGTTTCGGCTCACAAATACTGATATAAAATACTGACCTAATACTGAACATGTGAACATGTGAACATGGCCAAATCGACAGCCTACATAGAATCCCTAATTGCTGCATACGTGCAAAACTCATGTACCTAAAGAAAAGTCTACGAGCTACACAAATTAAGAGCTATAAAATGCAACTTGCCATAATTGCATATAAGACTTTTTTTTATGGCCACCGCTACACGGTTAGTAGCGGCGATCGCAAAATCAGGGTCAGTAAAAACCAACCCAAATTATGTTCTCTGGGGTCTGCCGGGTACCGGCCATTTTTTTTCCGGGAAAAGATGGTGGAGCCCATGGGGGGGCAGGAGGGACGTTGAGCATCGGGAGGCACTGGGGAGGACTGGAGACCCCATTTCTCTCTCTGATGTGCGATCACATCAGAGGAGAGAGAAATTAAATGGCACTTCAGACTTTTTTTGCGGTTGCCGGTAAACGGTTAATACCGGCAATCGCAAAACCCGGGTCAGTAAAAACCGACCCAAATCATGTTCTCTGGGGTCTCGGCTACCCCCTGCACCCGAGACCCCAGAGAAAATCCGACTCTGGGGGGGCACTATACACTTTTTCCACAGCGCCATTAAATAACGGTGCTGTGGTTTAAGTGCCCTTAACTACCGCCGTTAAAAGGCGTATAGACGGTCGTTAAGGGGTTAAAGCTCCCCTTGTTTGTTGACACTGTGTGAAAAAAATCAAGCAAACAAAAACAGCTGTTGCTGCAATATATCACACATGTAGTAATTCACAGTCACACTAAATAATGATGATGACAATGCTAATAACAGTTCACTATATGTCACTTAAAACTATGCTTTCTTTTCACAAACTGAGACTATCCTTTCCTCTGTCTGGTGCATAAGTCCTGAAACAGTACTTCACAATCATGTTAGGCTTTTTTCTACCCCTATGCCCTGTGATCTGAGCACAACTCTCCATACAGAGTACAGGCATAAAATGACATTCTTTGGCCAACCTTTGTTTTATACTACCTGTGCCCCTCAAATTGCATGTGGTTGTATTGCAGCAGGACATTGTGTGAGCCCTGGCTTCTGTGCTTCAGACATCATTAGCCTACTCAATGAGTGTGCAACCTTGGTGAAATGGCACTGGACATTTTTATTTGACTATCCTCTCTAATCAATGTGCAAATATAGTGGAATCATGGATTTCAGGAAATTTGAATCAAATTCAATCGTATGCGGACTAACCCATCAATCTCTGCTTTTGGAAGCATGATTTTTTTTAGGTTGTCTGAGACTTATAAAACTTTTAATGTTCCATCTATGAATCTTTATGAGGAATATTTTTTGGGGGATGATATGTTGTTTTATTGGTACCACTGTAGGGTATAAACATTTGGATTGTTCTGTATTTTTTAAGCTGTTTGTCTAATAAAAACCACCTATTCTGGCATTTCAATTTCTTTTTCTTTACAGCATTTACTTTAAAGGTTAAATAATTTTATAGGATCCTGGTATCCATGTCAACCCATCTGTCGCTCAATATCATGTTACTCTGATCAGACACCACACTGGGATTATGACATTTAATTGGAAACTGTCATGTAAAATACAGCTATTAACCTGCAGATATGGGGTCAATCTGTAGGTTAATAACTATATGCAAATTGCCTCTTCAGACAGAAGAGAATTTGAACCTTATAGTGCCACCTGTTGGAAGTAGCGATCCTACAAGTCGCAATCAACCCTTTAACGAGTCTTGCAATATGACTTAGGAAAAAAGCCAATTCAGAATCTGAACTTGCAGTCATGATGTTTCGGGCTATTGGCCCTTGTCAGTGCAAAGTATGAGATCTGATATGGCTAGGTGAGAGGCTCTGGACTGGGGTCTAAGGGGTAAGGTTTCTCCTTGTGGAGAGTGACATACCAGCTCTGGCTAGTCAAGGTAAGGAGGCTTATTCGCCGTGCAATGCTCCTCTGGGAAATTTAATAATCTGGGAAATTGCCTCTTCAGACAGAAAGGTTATGGGCTAACATTGTAACACCATGTGATGCCTGAATTGAGCTGGCTGCAGGATATTAACTTTATTACCCCCGGCAGAGTTCAGATTCCGGTCATAGGAATGGCACCAACATGGTTTTAGGTACCGCTCAATATTACAAATATGGTCTCAAAAATGCTGATCTACGTTTGCAAGAATTTTTTGTGCTGTTATCAAACTCTCATCTAGTAATGCAATTCTCAATATTTTTATTTTAGCTAAATACAAATACCCCACTTACAGGCATTTAAACGAGGATTTAATTTAAAAAAAACTTGCATTAATTTATTAAAGTCACATCCTTTTTAGGAATATTTTGTTAAAGCAACTTTCACTCTTTTCTGGGCAAATACCACAGGGAAAATATAGAAGTGGTTAGTACACATAAAATATACTTTTTTAAATCATTTAAATCACAAGCACAGGAGTTGTTCCAAAAAAAAGAAAAAACTTTTATACTAAAACTGAAGACAAAAAAAGCCCAGTACTTTTACAAAATAGAATCGGACCAGAAATTTGGATAGTCTCACGTCCCAATAGCAAGCACCTGAAAGTAGACACTGTACTCAGGTGGCCTTGCAATTATGTGGATATGTGCACATAGACTCCCCTGCCCAACTAGCACAAATAAAAACTAGGCATGATGTTAAGGAGTGGGTCTCCTTGACTTGTAATGCCCATACACGAAGTGCATGGGCTGACCAACATTCCCCCATGGGGGTACATTTTTGAAAACTATTTTATGGGAATCATAGATACCCTTGCCAAAAATTGGACTGGCTCTAGCAGCACAGAACCCTTTAACCCTGGTGATCCAGTGGCGGAGAATGAGGAGACATAATGATAAATCATACAGAAATCAAACAAATAAATAAAGGATGTGAATCCACCTATGAAAGAAAATAACAAAAGGGAGGGGCATACACAGGTTCATAGATATGAAGCCAGAATGTGTCCAACGAGATATGTTGGTCCCCCAGCAACAGCTCAGAGACAGGGATATATATAAATATGTAATATAATAGTATTTCAATATTTTTATATTGGAGAGGTATACACTTGGTAATAAGAGGATGGTCCAGAGATAGGAAAATTGGAAAATATAAGAATAAATGGGAAGAATATACATACATTTTTATGACATTTCCCCTTGGGGGAGTAACATTTGTTTGGTTTCAAATAAGTAATGGGCATCATAAAAACACCCTTGCACAAAACATGGACTGGCTGTAGCAGCACAGAACACGTTAACCCTGGTGATCTAGTGATATAGAATGATGACACGTTGAGAAAGGCCACATTAAAAACTAGGCCCAATGTTAAGGAGTTTGTCTCCTAGACTTGTAATGCCAATACACGTAGTGCATGGGTTGATAAACATTTCCCCATGAGGGGCACATTTTTTAAAAATATTTTATGGGCATTATAGACACTCTTGTCAGAAACTGGACTGCCTGTATCAGCACAGAACATGTTAGCCCTGGTGATCTAGTGGCGGAGAATGAAGAGCCATTGATGAAGGCATCATTAAAAATTAAGGCCCAATATAAAGGAGCGGGTTTCCTACACTTGAAATGCCCATACACAAAGTGCATGGGCTGACAAACATTTCCCCATGGGGGTACATTTTTTAAAAATATTTTTTGGGCATCATAGACACCCTTGACAAAAATTGGACAGGCTGTAACAGCACAGAACAAGTTAACCCTGGTAATCTAGTGGTGGAGAATGAGGAGACATAATGATAAATCAAACAAATAATTAAAGGATGTGAATCCACCTATGAAAGAAAATAACAAAAGGGAGGGGCAAACACATGTTCATAGATATGAAGCCAGAATGTGTCCAACGAGATATGTTTGTCCCTAGCAACAGCTCAGAGACAGGGATTTAAATTAAAATATAATAGTATTTCAATATTTTTCTATTGCTGAGGTATGCACTAGCTCATTAGAGGATGTCCAGAGATATGAAAAATGGAAAATATAAGAATAAATGGGAAGAATATATGTGCATCTCATTTTTATGACATTTCCCCCTGGGGGAGTAACATTTGTTTTGGTTTCAAATTAGTAATGGGCATCATAAAAACACCCTTGCACAAAAATTGGACTGGCTGTACCAGCACAGAACACGTTAACCCCGGTGATCTAGTGGTTGTGGATGATGAGGATGAGGATAAGGAGGAAGATATCACCAAACAGACCAAATCAGGAAGCATATACCCATGTGTGGTTGTGAAGAGGTGCATGAGCACACACCTCCACAAAAAAGACAATGTATTAGATATGTTTCACTGTTTTCTTGTGGTGGTGTACAGAAGTCTTGGCCAATCCAGCCCTTGCACATTTTTATAAGAGTCAGCCTGCCAGCATTTTCAGTTGATGAGCAGATGCACCTATCTGTTATAATTCCACCAGCGGCACTAAAAACACGCTCTGACAGAATGCTAGTAGCAGAGCAGGCCAAGACCTTCAGTTCACGCCACGTGTCCAGCTTGGATACCCAATAATTAAAAGACACAGAGGAATCCCGGAGGATGTTTGTACGATCTGCAAGGTACTCCCTCAGCATCTTCCCAAACATTGCAGATCTTCTAATAGCACCCCTTGCCTCTGTGCCGGCACAATGGGAGGGTCTGAGAAAACTGTCACAGAACGTTGCCATTGTTCCCCTGCCTGAGCTGGATTGTACTTCTGTCTCTCTTGCTTGGACTCCTTGGTTGTACAACAAACTCTGATGTCTGCTGCCAGCTTTTTCACATGGGAATTTTTTAATTAATTCTGCTACAAGGGCTCTCTGGTAATGCAACACTTTTGTACACCTGTCTGCCTCTGGCAGAAGAGATTGAAAGTTCTCCATGTAGCATGGGTCTAGAAGTGTCGCCAATCAGTAATGAGTGTCCCCAAAAATGTTAATAATGTGAAGGGTCACAGGAAACGCAGCGCAATATAAAATCAGTCATGCATGCCATACTGCTAACAGGCAAGACTTCTGTGTCCTCACTAACAGGATGACTGACCATGCTGTCCTCCTCCTCCTCATCCTCCTTCTCCCTGTCCTCAGGCCATCCCCGCTTTACAGACGGTATAACAGCTGTGCTTGTAGTACCATCTATATTGCATTAAAGTTGCTCCTGTTTTTCATCTTCCTCTTCATTGTCTACCAATCCACATTGGGACTACATGAGGATGGGCTGAGGGTAATCACCCTATATGGTTCCTTGCTCCATGTCTTCATGCTCTGCTTGCATTGCATTCTCTTTAATTGTGAGCAGAGAGGTTTTCAGAATGCAGAGAAGTGGGATGGTGATGCTAATTATTGCATCATTGCCGCTCACCATATTGGTGCAGTCCTCAAAGTTTTGGAGGATGGTAAATATGTCTGACATCCATGTCCACTTCTGAGATCTTATGTGTGAAGTCAGAACTGAATATCGACGGCCTTGTTGATGCTGGGAGTCACAACTGCCCTCTTCTGCTCACAAATTTTTTCCAACATATGCAGTGTAGAGTTCCAACGAGTGGGGACATCACACATCAGTCGGCAGCTGAAGCTGTAGCTGATTTCTAAAATGAGCAGACACATGGTGTACTTTTACTAGCAGATGCGGCAGCTCCGGGTAGCTTTCTAGAAAACGTTGGACCACGAGGGTAAGCATATGGGCCAGGCAAGGTACATGTATGAGCTCATCTTGCCTTAGAGCCGCCACCAGGTTCCGGCCATCGTCACACATGACCATGCCTGGCTGTAGGTTCAGCAGTGTCATCCAAATACAGTATCAGACTGATCTGTCAGCGCTGTCCACAACTCTTCTGCATTGTGCTGTTTGTCACCTAAGCAGATTAGATTCAGCACAGCCTGTTGCCGCTTGGCTGAGGCAGTGTTGCAGTGCTTCCAGCTCCAGACTGTTGTGTTCATTTCAGAGACGGAGGCTGAAGAGGAGGAGGAGTAGGAGGTGCAGGATCTGTAGACTGTGGGGGAAACTCTGATTGATGTAGGGCCTGCAATCCTTGGCGTGGGCAGGATGCGTTCCATCCTAAGATCCCGGCTTCCACTATGTTAACAAAGTGTGCAGTCAGTGAGAGGTACCATCCCTGCCCACAAGCATTTGTTCACGTGTCCGTGGTAAGGTGGACTTTTCAAGTAACAGCATTGTTGAGGGCACGGATAATGTTGTGGGACACATGCTGATGTAATGAGGGTACGGCACACCGGGAGAAATACTGGCGACCGAATACCTTGGGATGGCTGCCATCAAGTTTTGGAAAGCTTCTGTCTCAAAAAGCCTAAAAGGTAACATTTCTAGCGCAAGCAGAAGAAAAATGTGAGAATTTAGTACTGTGGCCTGTGGGGCGTTGGCTGTGAATGTCCGCTTGCGTTCCAATGACTGGATTATAGACAACTGAAGGCTGTGCTGGGACAAAGATGTGAATGGTCTTGATGATAGTGCTGCTTGCCTGTGGCAACAACAGGTGCAGAGCCAGAGGCATCTTCACATGCACGGTAGACAGGGGATTGGCTTCTACGCAAAACAGTGGAAGAAGAAGGGGTGTCACCTGCAGACAGTGTTCCTGGAACCTGGGGTTTGACCCACAGTCGGCTGCTTTTCTGCAATGTGCCTGTTCATGCTGGTGGTGGTCAGGTTGGTAGTTTTGCTACCTCTGCTGATGTGGGCATGGCAGGTGCTGCGAATGGCCTTTTTGGGGCTATCGGCAGAGTCTTTAAAAACAACCAGACTCGGGAAGATCTAACAGTTAGAATGGCAACTTCCCTCATGTTGGTGTTACACGGAATGGATGCACACCTTCTATATGAGGCCACCACACTGCTTCTTCCTGTCTGTTGCGGTGATGCCTCTTTCCCCATGTGTGCTGCTGTCCTCGATCTGCATTTCCTCCTGCCAGGTTGGGTCAGTCACTATGTCATCCACCACCTTGTCTTCCACATCCACACCCTGTTCCTCCTCCTAACTTTCTGTCAATTGTGTCTCATCATCGTCCACCTCTTGTGACACTTTTCCACCATCGCCTTCATGTGACCGTGGCTGTTCAAATATTTTTGCATTGCTACATGCGATCTTATCTGGCCCCACTTCAAGTTGACCGGCCGAGAGTCTGTAATCTTTAAAGGGAAAACTGAACAGCTCTTCGGAGTGTCCAAGTGTGGGATCAGTTGTCCCAGGGCACTCAGCTTGGTGGGAGGAAGGAGGATCAGGGTGAGTAATATCCAGTCCAGACTCACGGCTACTTGACCTTGTGTAAGACATGGTGGTGGTGGCTAAGTGACTGGGAGCATTATCTGCTATCCAACCAACAACTGATTCACACTGCTCTGGCTTCAATAGTAGTGTGCCGCGGTCCCCTAGAAACTGGGACAGGAAGGTCGAGCTCAAAGATGTGGGTCTTTGTTGTGGCCCACTTTCAGCTTGGCCACAGCCCCATCCTCTGCATGCACCATCAGCATCACGTACACTTCCCCATCCCTTGCCTTTTGCCTTGCCCATTTTAAATGGACTACTGAAATATTTGAAAAGCTCAATACAAATGGATTTATTTGGAGAAAAATTATGTGATCAATATGCCTGCAAAGAGAAGATTTTCCACCACACTGTATATATTTTTTGTATGTTTTGTGTTAATTTTGGAAAAAAAAATACTGAGGAGAACAAGGCTAGCAGATAGATCTATGCAAGGTATGCCTGCGAAGACAAGATTTTTCTACCACAGATACACCAGACTTCTGATGGAGATAACAGACAGTTAATTTTTTTTAAATATTTTTTAAACAAAAAATACTGAGTAGAACAAGGCTAGCAGACTGAACTAGGCAACGTATGCCTGCAAAGCTAAGATTTTTCCACCACAGATACACCAGGCATCTGACGGAGATAACAGACAGTTAATTTTGTTTATATTTTTTAATCAAAAAATACTGAGTAGAACAAGGCTAGCAGACAGAACTATGCAAAGCATGCCTTCGAAACCAAGATTTTTCCACCACAGATACACCAGGTGTCTGACAGAGATAGCAGACAGTTAAAATGTTTTTCTTTTTTTAAAATACTTTTTAAACATAAACTACTGAGTAGAACAAGGCTAGCAGACAGAACTATGCAATGTATGCCTGCAAAGCACCGATTTTGACACCACTGATACACGAGGCGTCAGCCAGAGATATCAGACTGATCAAAATGTGGCCTTGATTACTTTTGGCACACCAAAATTGTGTCAATAAGTTGGCTATGACACCCCCAAAAAAATTGGAGTGCTAAAATTTTAAGACATTTAGCTTAATGATATGCGATGCGTGTGGCGTACAACAAACAGTGATAAATAAAAGAACTGTAGCTAAATATTTTTGGGCCAGCTACAGATTTTTGGGGCAGCAAAATGGTGTCCAAAAATGTTGGAAGCCACTACAAAATATTAGATAGTACCAAAAAAAGGACATTTTTTTGGCGCACTCACATCTGATGCCTGGGACAAAAAAAAATGTAATTTTTTGATTTGCACACTCTTCTATTGCAATGACTTGGCTGTAGTCTGCAGCGTGACCAAGCAAATAAATGTAGAAAAAAGGGGGCTATGGATTGCTTTAGCATAAAATGAGCAGGTATAAGTTGCAAAAAAAAAATTGCCACAGATAACTGTAGCTAGGTAGATATTAAATAAGCAGCAGCAGACAGAAATGGAGCTTTTTTAGGTATGCTGTGAGATCTATGTACTCACATACAGTGCCTGCAGGCCTTGCACTGATGTGGATATATGCAAATAGACTTCCTTGCCTACCTATCGCTGCTATCTCTGTACCGCCGAATTAGTCCTAAAAAGGACTGTTTGTTGCTCAGGTTTTGTGGACTGAACACTAGCAGACCCACACTAACTATTGAAAGAACTATTCTGACCCTATCTCAGCAGCAGCTCTCCCTACACTAGCTAGGTCGGGAGCAGAATGCATCGAGCAGGGCGGCGCCAGGTCTCTCATAGACCTGATGATGCTGTGTGGCCAGCCAATCACTGCAAGACCACAAATAAGATGGCTGCGGTGTTACAGTGCCTGGCAGACTTCCCCTGCATGTTGATTGAGTCTCTAAAGCCTGCCAAAAATGCAGGGTGGAGAACCGAGTTCCTGCCAATAATCCTGGAAATACTCGGGGGTTCGCCGAGTACACCGAGCATAGTGATACTCGGGTGAGTACCGAGTAGTGGTGAGCACGTTCGCTCATCACTAATCAGAACCCATAGACTGCCACCAAAAAAACCATGCCACTGCTTCCCGCGTAGCCAAAATACCCAGATGAGCACTCAGCTTAGACTCATGAAATTCCTGCAGAAGCCTAGACCGGAACTGCTCAGGAACAAATAATTTACCTTCCGGTTTGGATGTTGGAGCAAAGGACTGGGCCTCCACAATCTCTTGCTCCAGCTCAGATGAGACACCTGCCACTACCACACCAGGATGAAGAATGGAGGACAGTGAATCTGTGGACACCAGCTTAAAACAACACGACAAGGCATCTACTTTAACATTTTTGGACCCTGGATGAAATGTGATAGAGAATTGGAATCGTGAAAAAAAAGCGACCAATGGGCTTGCCTGGGAGTTAGCCTTTTGGTGGACTCGATATACGCTAAATTCTTAAAATCGATGATCACAGTGATGGGATGAGCCACCCCCTCCAAAAAATTCTTCCATTCTTCAAATGCCAACTTAACCGCATGAAGTTCCCTATTGCCCACATCATAGTTTCTTTCAGCCGAAGAGAACTTCCTGGAAAAGAAGGCATATGGCTTAAATTGGCTAATGTAGCAGGACCCAGAGACAACACTGCTCCCACCCCCACCTCCAAGGGGTCCACCTCGACAACAAATGGCTTAGACGGGTCAGGTTGCACCAAAATTGTGGCAGACATGAAACACTTCTTTAAGATCAAAAAGGATTATTTAGCCAATGGAGACCAATTTTTGACATCCATCCTTTTACGTGTGAGATCTGTGAGGGGTTAACTACCTGTGAAAATCCCTTGATGAATTTACGGTAATAATTAGTGAATCCCAAGAAGCGCTGGATCCCCCTGAGATCCCGGGGTTTCACCCAATCTACAATAGCTTGCACATTCTTGGGATCCATACAAAACCCCTCACAAGATAAGATAAGACCAAGAAAAGACAACTCTTTCATGAAAAACAAACATTTTTCAAGTCTAACAAACAACAGGGTTCTCTCGGAGTCTCTGGAGAACTGTTTCTTAGTGATGCAAATGAACATGACTGTCAGAGCAGAATAAATCAAAATATCATCATAATAAATTACCACAAAATGGCCATTAAGATCCTTAAAAACAACATTGATAAAGTTTTGAAACACTGCCGAGGAATTAGTAAGGCCAAAAGGCATTACCAAATTTTCAAAGAGCTCCTCAGACGTAAGGAAGGTCGTTTTCCATTCATCTCCTTCTCTCACCCTTATGAGATTGTAAGCCTCCCGGAGATCAAGTTTGGAGAACCATTTAACTCCAGAAAGTTGATTACACAAATCCAAAATTAGGGGAAGGGGATATGTATTCCTAACTGTTATCTTGTTAAGTTCCCGAAAGTCGAGGCATGGGCATCGTAAACCACCATCGTTTTTCTTAACAAAGAAAAAAACGGCCACCACAGGAGAGACAGAAGGCTGTATGTGACCCTTGCGAATGCTTTTGGCAACATACTCCTTCATAGCTAACCACTCAGGACCAGACAAATTAAACAGACGGGCTTTAGGTAGTTTAGCCTCGGGAACTAAATCAATGGTGCAGTCAAAGGATCTATGCGGTGGTAAAGCATCAGCCTCGCTTTCGGAAAACATGTCTTCGAAGTCCTTTAGGTACTCCGGAATACCTTCCAGACTGAGAGGTGACACAGAAACAGATTTAACAGGTTTAACAATCAGTGTAGTTTATGACAAGAATTGACAGTTAGGCCCCCACATAACAATTTCCCCCGATTTTGCATTGATAACCGGGTTATGGCGTTGTAAACACGGCATCCCCAGTACAAGCCCAGAAGGCAGATTGTCCAGATCAAAACAACTTAACTCCTCTACATGAGTAGAGCCCGCTTTGAGCGAAAAGGCCTCAGAAACACAAATAATCCCCGCTTGAGTGAGAGGAGATATATCAATGGCCACAACCTTGAGGGGGGTCCTGAGCCTGACTGTCCCTATCTTGCACTGGGTAATAACATGGGAGCTGATCAGGTTGATGAAAAGACCACTGTCCACAAAAGCAGTAGAATAAAATGACAATTGTCCACCAGCAGTTCAACTTGCAGCAACATTTTAGAACATGAGGACAAATGTAACTGAAGGTCTGGGTAGCTTCCTCGATCACCACTCAGACCTAGTCATTTCCCGACACCTTGGAGGATGATGGGCAGGAAGGACCCTCCTTTTTCCAATGTCCAGACACCCCGCAGTAAAATCACAACTGTTTCTCACGACGGCGTCTCCTTTTCCTTCTCCTTAAGGGTGATGGCACCAATCTCCATAGGTTCAGGCGAAGAACAAGTTTCTTTGCCACCGGAAAACAATGGGGTCTCATACTGAATCACTCCCCTCACCCACAGTCTACGATCCATTCACACTGCCTGGGTCATAACGTCCTCAAGAGAGTCAGGCTGGAGGTGCAATGCTAGGGCATCCTTCAAGCGTTCAGACAGATCTCTCCAGAACAAACCCCGCAGGGCAGCATAAGAGATCTTCGCAGCCCAGTGTCTGAACTCTGAACAAAACCACTCAGCCGAGTGCTTCCCATGACACACACTCATCACCATATACTCTGCCAGGCGCACTCGGTCTGGTTCATCATAGACATGCCCCACAGCCTCAGAGAAAGCATCCACAGTCAATGTCTCAGGGGCCGTGGGAGGATGGGAGTAAACCCAGGCTTGAGGAGCCCCTCTAAGTAAGGACATAACCACCCTCACCTTCTGCCCTTCATCCCCAGAGGAGCGGGGTCTAAGAGAAAAAAAAAGTTTGCACCCCTCCTTGAAAACTCTGAATTCCTTCTTATCTCGTGAGAAGAAATCAGGCAATTTAATGGGGGGTTCAGGAGGCACCAGAGCAATATCCCGACCTTCAGCCCCCCCAGGGCCAATACAGAAAAGGCCCCTTGCACAGTATCAGCTAATTGCAGCTGTGACTGTGACATTGGTTCGTTGCTCTACATTAAGCTTTTGAAACATGTGAGTCAGCTGTTTACCCTGCTCAGACAGATCCTAAAGGGGATCCATATTCCCCCCATCCTCCACAGTAGAAAAGAAAAAAAGGGTAAAACTGCAGATAAATGAGTCGGTTATAATATCAGGACCTGCCAGGCGAACACTCACCAGGAGCCTGAGCGGTCCGAGCTGTGAGAGGGCAGAGCCACATATGCCCCAAAACAGACGGTGTCACACACGCTGTCCAGGAACTGAGGGCAGTGACAGCGATGCCGTGGTGCAGGCAGAGCAGCTGAGAGAGAGTAGAATGCAGGAACAAGACCTGCGATCATGTGACCGCAGGTCACAAGGGACGGGGGCGGAGCTTACAGCAAAGCTGCCGAAGGAGACAGCGCAGCACACAGCAGAATCCAGAGGTTTGGAGGGGAATGGTAATCACGGAACACCAGGGAAGGAAGGGCACCAGGGAAGAGTAGTCAAGGCAAGATGAGGTGAGGGAAGCTGGGTCAGACGAGGAAGTACCGAATCAGAAGACAAGTAGCAAAAACCCTAGGACACAGCTGAAGTCAGAAACCAGAGAAGAAGAGGAGGTACAGAATCAGTAGGCAAAATCACAGCGGGGAACAAACCAGGTCAAAACCAAACATAGAGAAGAGGACTCTAAGGCACTAAGGCACAGGCACACAGGGGTCGATGTACTCAGCTGAGGGCAAAAGTATAACCGACGATGCCCAAACCCACAAAGAGGCTATAAAAATCTCGCTGAAACCAAAGGGAGGCTCCCAAGATTAACCCCAGCAGCTCCAGACCTAAGCACCCCAGGCAAACCATGACACTCAAGACAACTAGCACAAGTGACCATCAAATGCGACATATATCAAGGTGGTGCTCTGTCCCCATTGCTGTTCTGCTATGGATACAAGTTCAAGAGTGGAAGCACCATCAGCCACCTCATCTACATGAAAGACATCAAGCTGTATGCAAAAAACAAATGAGACATCAACAGAAAAGTATAGTATTTTTTTGGCTACAGCGAGGCTCCTTAGCCTAGTGACATCACACGGCTGCTAGCAGCCGCTCCTCCTCCCCGCCTTTTCTCTCCGAGCATCCAGCGGTGCCGCCGGCTGGGGCGTCTCTGGCCCTGCACGGCTCTGTGCACTCACCACACATACTTTGGAGTGAGGAATCATTAGCGCACTACTGGCGCTTTGGAAAAAGAGAGATTATCTATGAAGCTATGACCTAGCTGCCTTTATTAGGTTATATTATTACAAGGGCCAGTTGCGATTAATATTGGTTTGGGCCATTACTTTAGCACGGTACCATACTTTTATTTTGAGTTTTATTGCATGACCCTGTGGGTCTGGACACAGCTAGCACAGCGCTTGTCTTGGTATCAGCGGCTTTTATAATCCTTTTAGCGCTGGTGTGCTTTTTTTAGTGTCAAATGAGATATCAATTCACTGATCCACCTGACAAGGATGTACAGCGAAGACATTGAGATGTCCTTCGGACTGGAGAAGTGCAGCCGGTTGGTAATAAAGAGAGAAAAGGTAGTTAAGACTGATGGAGTGGAATTACCAGAATGGCACATAGCAGATGTACAGACATGCTGCAATTACCTCGGCATCCCACAGTGATACAGTAACCATGATGAGGAGGCAAGGAAATCAGCAACATCCAAATACCATTAATGAGTCAGCTCAATGGAAAGAACAAAATCTGCACATTCAATAAATATGCCCTGCCAGTTATCAGATACCCTGCTGGCATAGTGTGCTGGCCAAAAGAAGAGATGGAAGATGTGAAGACACGAAAGCTCCTCACTAGGGTTGAGCGAAATGGATCGTTCATTTTCATAAGTCGTGATTGGTCGCGTCGCCCATGTGACCGCGATGCGACCAATCACAAGCCGGAACGTAATTTTAAAATCCTGAATGCCTAGAATTAGTATCGGCCGATACCCGATACTTGCGGTATCGTAATGCTCAACACTAGTGATGACATAGATATCAGCCCCACCATCTTAGAGAAGGGCATTGCAGTGATTGGCTTGCATTCTGCGGCGTCACAGGGGCTATAAAGGGGTGTTCCCGCCGACCGCCATCTTGCTGCTGCTGATCTGAGCGTAGGGAGAGGTGCCGCTTCGTCAGAAGCAGGGATAGTGTTTTGCAGGGTACATTCACCCCCAAACCACTTGTGCTGTAGCGATTTCCACTGTCCAACACCACCTTTTGTTTGCAGGGACAGTGGAAGCTACATTTTTTTTTCCTCAGCGCTGTAGCTCATTGGGCTGCCCTAGAAGGCTGCCTGATAGCTGCGTTGCTGTGTGTGTACGCCGCTGTGCAAACCAACTGCTATTTTCAAAGCACAAATCCTGTTGTTCCTTCCTTTCTGCACAGCTATCTTGTTTGTTTGTCCACACTTTAGTGTGCAGCAGTCCTTTGTATAGCTACCTGCCATACTTGTCTGAGATTACTGCAGGGAGATAAAGATTGGCAAGTCTGCCTCTGTGCCAGTGCTGTGTGTGGCATCTGTCTCTCATTGTGTGCCACCGAAAACCAGTGTGTAATACTGGGCCATTTTTTTTTTGTAAATTCTCCCTGTAAAAAAATAAATAAATAGTGGGAGATAAAGATTGGCAAGTCTGCCTCTGTGCCAGTGCTGTGTGTGGCATCTGTCTCTCATTGTGTGCCACCGAAAACCAGTGTGTAATACTGGGCCTTTTTTTTTTTTTTTGTAAATTCTCCCTGTAAAAAAATAAATAAATAGTGGGAGATAAAGATTGGCAAGTCTGCCTCTGTGCCAGTGCTGTGTGTGGCATCTGTCTCTCATTATGTGCCACCGAAAACCAGTGTGTAATACTGGGCCTTTTTTTTTTTTTGTAAATTCTCCCTGAAAAAAAAAAAATAGTGGAAGATTAAGATTGGCATTTCTGCTTGAGTGCCGGTCGTGTGTGTGCCATCTGTCTCAAATTATTGGGGCACAGAAAACCTAGTGTGTAACATTGGGCGTGGTTTTCCTTTCAGTGTCAGCCACCTATAAAGGTGTATATAAATCCTACAGAAGTTAGAGTTCACCTTATAAGTTGTTTTACAGTAACAAATACCGTTACTTTGGTTACGTTTTGCAAACAATGAGGAAGTCTGGTGGAAGAGGTCGTGGCCGTGGGCGGTCATTGTCAGCTGGTAATGATGGTAGTGGTGGTGGAGCATCAGGTGGTCGTGGTAAAAGCAGTACAGCACCTAAGTCTCGAGTTGTTGAGCCAGGTTCGTCGTCTGGCTACACAAGGCCTCGAACCCTCCCTTTTCTGGGAGTAGGAAAACCGCTTTTAAAGCCGGAGCAGCAAGAACAAGTTTTGGCTTTCCTTGCTGACTCAGCCTCTAGCTCTTTTGCCTCCTCTTCTGAAAGTGCTAAATGTAAAAGCAGCGCGTCGTTAGTGGATGTTCACGGTCAGGGACAAGTCGCTTCCTTGTATTCTTCAACCAGAACAAGAGAGACGGATGCGTCAGGAGACACAACGGGTTACTCCATGGAGCTCTTAACACATACCGTTCCTGGGTTAGACAGTGAAACAGTTAACAGGCCATGCCCATTAGAAGTTGAATCGGACATGGAGTGCACTGATGCACAGCAACAGCCAGATTACTATGCTGTTCCTTTGACTCAGACCAGAACATTGCCCTTACAGTGTACTGAGCCAGAATCAAACCCAGCTGAGACTATGGTGCTCCGTCACGAACGCTATACCACCGGCTTACACGGTGACACAGACGAAGTTGCACACGAGATAGAAGAGGAGGTCATAGATGACCCAGTTGTTGACCCCGATTGGCAGCCATTGGGGGAGCAGGGTGCAGGCGGCAGTAGTTCTGAAGTGGAGGAGGAGGAGGAGCTGCAGCAGGCATCAACATCACAACAGGTTCCATCTGCCGGGCCCGTATCTGGCCAAAAACGCGTGGCAAAACCAAAACCAGGAGGAGGACAGCGTGGCCATCCAGTTAAAGAAGCTCAGTCTGCAATGCCTGAAAAGGTATCCAATAGTAGAAAGAGTGCAGTCTGGCATTTTTTTAAACAACATCCAAATGATCAGCGCAAAGTCATCTGTCAAAAATGTTCAACTACCTGAAGCAGAGGTCAGAATCTTAAAAGTCTAAATACAAGTTGCATGCATAGACATTTATCCACCATGCATTTGCAAGCCTGGACTAACTACCAAACATGCCTAAAGGTTGCAGCACCCTCGGCCAATGAAGCTAGTCAGCAATGCTACATCCCTTCCCTCACTGTAAGCCCACCATTTCCCGCAACACCTGCAGTATCTGTGCAGCTTTTGTCTCCAGGCCAAAGCAGTCAGGGAATCACCAGGTTCGTAGTAGGAAACACTGCATGTAGGGCACCGGCAAGAATACCATCTCCAACCCTCTCTCAGTCTGCCATGTCCACCGGCACCACCGCTAGTTCCACAATCTCAAGCTCTCCAGTCCAGCTCACCCTACATGAGACTCTTGTTAGGAAAAGGAAGTACTCATCCTCGCATCCGCGTACACAGGGTTTGAACGCCCACATTGCTAGACTAATCTCATTAGAGATGATGCCCTACCGGTTAGTTGAAAGCGAAGCTTTCAAAGCGCTGATGGACTACGCTGTACCACGCTACGAGCTACCCAGTCGGCACTTCTTTTCTAGAAAAGCCATCCCAGCCCTCCAACAGCATGTTAAAGACCGCATCGTCCATGCACTCAGGCAGTCTGTGACTACAAAGGTGCACCTGACAACAGATGCATGGACCAGTAGGCATGGCCAGGGACGTTACATGTCCATCATGGCACACTGGGTGAATGTGGTGGATGCAGGGTCCACAGGGGACAGCAATATTGGGACAGTTCTGCCTAGCCCACGGTCAAGGAAAGAGTTGGCTGTAGGCGTTCGCCCCCCCTCCTCCTCTTCCTCGTCCTCCTGCAGAAGCAAGAGCTCGTCCACAGACCGCAGTCGCACATCCACTCCATCCGCAGCTGCCACTATTGCACACCAGGTGTGCCATTATGGGACAGCTAGTGGCAAGCGTCAGCAGGCTGTATTGGCAATGAAGTGTTTGGGCGACAACAGACACACCGCGGAAGTTCTGTCCGAGTTCTTGCAGAAAGAAACTCAGTCATGGCTGGGCACTGTACATCTTGAGGCAGGCAAGGTAGTGAGTGATAACGGAAGGAATTTCATGGCTGCCATAGCCCTTTCCCAACTGAAACACATTCCTTGCCTGGCTCACACCTTAAACCTGGTGGTGCAGTGCTTCCTGAAAAGTTATCCGGGGTTACCCGACCTGCTCCTCAAAGTGCGCAGACTTTGCTCGCATATCCGCCATTCGCCCGTACACTCCAGCCGTATGCAGAACTATCAGCAGTCTTTGAACCTTCCCTAGCATCGCCTAATCATCGACGTTGCAACAAGGTGGAACTCCACACTGCACATGCTTCAGAGACTGTGTGAACAGAGGCGTGCTGTTATGTATTTGTGGGAGGATACACGGGCAGGCAGTTGGATAGCAGACATGGAGTTGTCAGGTGTGCAGTGGTCGAAGCTACAAGACCTGTGTCAAGTCCTTCAGTGTTTTGAGGAATGCACACGGCTGGTTAGTGCAGACAATGCCATAATAAGCATGAGCATCCCCCTAATGCGTCTGCTGATGCAAAGTTTGACGCACATAAAGGAGCAGGCGTTTGCAGCCGAGGAAGAGGAAAGCCTTGATGACAGTCAGCCATTGTCTGGTCAGGGCCGTGTAGAGGACGCGGTAGCAGGCGAAGAGGATGAGGAGGACGAGGAGGATGATGGGGATGAGTACTTTTTTAATGAGGAAGCTTCTCCTGGGCCAACAGAAATTAGTGGCGTTGCAAGGCCGGGTTCTGTATTTTTAAGGGAGACAAGTGATGTAGATTTGCCTGTTACTGACCCTCAAACCAGCACAACCGCAGATTTGACAACTGGAACTTTGGCCCACATGGTGGATTATGCCTTACGTATCCTCAAAAGGGACCCACGCATTATTAAAATGATGAGCGATGATGATTACTGGTTGGCCTGCATCCTTGACCCTCGCTATAAAGGCAAATTGCAAAATATTATGCCACATGAGAACCTCGAACAAATATTAGCAACCAAACAAGCTACTCTTGTAGACCGTTTGATTCAGGCATTCCCAGCACACAGCGCCGGTGATGGTTCTCACACGAGCTGCAGGGGGCTACAGGGTAGAGGTGTTAGAGGTGCACAAATCAGAAGTGGCGTTGTCTGACCAGGTTGTGGAGTGATTTCGCAATGACCGCAGACAGGACAGGTACTGCAGCATCTATTCAATGTGACAGGAGACAACATTTGTCCAGTATGGTTACTAACTATTTTTCATCCCTTATTGATGTTCTCCCTCAACCGTCATTCCCATTTGATTACTGGGCATCCAAATTAGACTCCTGGGCTGAATTGGCAGAATATGCATTGCACAAGCTTGCTTGCCCAGCAGCTAGTGTGCTATCAGAAAGAGTATTCAGTGCTGCTGGTTCAATATTAACCGAAAAAAGGACTCGTCTGGCTACCCAAAATGTGGATGATCTAACCTTCATTAAAATGAACCACTCCTGGATTTCAAATTATTTTGCCCCACCTTTCCCGGCTGACACCTAGCTTTCCTATAAAAAGGTCTTGCTTGTGGACTGGTCTTACTGAGTGTTCCAATCTCTTAATTTGCAGCAGCTGTTTGTCCAGCATACGACATGTTTACACCTCCCTCAATGGGAAAACTCCCCCCACGGGGCCGAGGTCTCGCCACTTGGCGCAAGCACCCATTAGAGTGCCGTTTGTCTGAAGAGGTGGGTGTGCCCGCTTTTGGTCGACGGCACTGCCACTGGGTCCCTCATAGTACAATAAAGTGTCTCTGGCGGTGGTGGCGCGCACCCAACGTCAGATACACCGTTGTAACATGAGGGGCCCTAGGACGGTACCGCCGGCCACAAGAGAGTTCACCCCCCCAGCTCAAACTGTGCTCTACCACGTGCAAAATTATCTCTCACAGCTCCACCAATGTTTAGTCTATGCGCTGACATCATTCAATGCCTGGCACTGACAATACCAATTTGTTGACATCTATGATGCTAGTTAAAGTAGTCTGGGTCAGTGTCCTATATTGACACCAGTAAATACTTACTGCCAAATTACTATGTCAGAAACTCAGCAGATGAGCCCACCCCTGTTCCTAAGTATGCCACACTTTTTTTGTTGTTGTTGTTGTGTTGTTGTTTTGCGAGACATTAACATCTATTTATTTTTTGTGAGTACTAACTGTGTCAGACACTCCTTGCAATCGTCCTCTGCTGACCACACCAATGCTGCCTGTGTACCCCTGCGAGATAACTCTAACTGCCTTAAACCTATTTTTATTTATGTTAGGCCTAGTAAGCCTGTCTGCGGTCCCTCCTTGCAATCCTCCTCCACTGACCACAATGCTGCCTGTGTATCCATGTAACCTATTTAAAACTGCATTGAGCCTATTTTTATTTATTTTAGGCCTAGTAAGCCTGTCTGCGGTCCCTCCTTGCAATCCTCCTCCACTGACCACAACAATGCTGCCTGTGTACCCCTGCAAGATAACTCTCAGTACCTTGAGCCTATTTTTAGTTATTTTAGGCCTAGTAAGCCTGTCTGTGGTCCCTCCTTGCAATCCTCCTCCACTGACCACAACAATGCTGCCTGTGTACCCCTGTGAGAAAACTTTAACTGCCTTGAGCCTATTTTTATTTATGTTAGGCCTAGTAAGCCTGTCTACGGTCCCTCCTTGCAATCCTCCTCCACTGACCACAACAATGCTGCCTGTGTACCCCTGCGAGATAACTCTAACTGCCTTGAGCCTATTTTTATTTATTTTAGGCCTAGTAAGCCTGTCTGCGGTCCCTCCTTGAAATCCTCCTCCACTGACCACAATGCTGCCTGTGTATCCATGTAACCTATTTAAAACTGCATTGAGCCTATTTTTATTTATTTTAGGCCTAGTAAGCCTGTCTGCGGTCCCTCCTTGCAATCCTCCTCCACTGACCACAATGCTGCCTGTGTATCCATGTAACCTATTTAAAACTGCATTGAGCCTATTTTTATTTATTTTAGGCCTAGTAAGCCTGTCTGCGGTCCCTCCTTGCAATCCTCCTCCACTGACAACAACAATGCTGCCTGTGTACCCCTGCGAGATAACTCAAACTGCCTTGAGCCTATTTTTATTTATTTTAGGCCTAGTAAGCCTGTCTGCGGTCCCTCCTTGCAATCCTCCTCCACTGACCACAACAATGCTGCCTGTGTACCCCTGCGAGATAACTCTAAGTGCCTTGAGCCTATTTTTATTTAAGTTAGGACTAGTTAGCCTGTCTGCGGTCCCTCCTTGCAATCCTCCTCCACTGACCACAACAATGCTGCCTGTGTACCCCTGCGAGATAACTCAAACTGCCTTGAGCCTATTTTTATTTATT
Organism: Ranitomeya variabilis; assembly: GCF_051348905.1. Taxonomy (NCBI): domain Eukaryota; kingdom Metazoa; phylum Chordata; class Amphibia; order Anura; family Dendrobatidae; genus Ranitomeya; species Ranitomeya variabilis. Next base: position 177,064,373 of record NC_135237.1, read on the forward strand.
TTAGGCCTAGTAAGCCTGTCTGCAGTCTCTCCTTGCAATCCTCCTCCACTGACCACAATGCTGCCTGTGTACCCCTGCAAGATAACTCTAAGTGCCTTGAGCCTATTTTTAGTTATTTTAGGCCTAGTAAGCCTGTCTGCGGTCCCCACTTGCAATCCTCCTCCACTGACCACAATGCTGCCTGTGTACCCCTGCGAGATAACTGTAGCTGCCTTGAGCCTATTTTTATTTATTTTAGGCCTAGTAAGCCTGTCTGCGGTCCCTCCTTGCAATCCTCCTCCACTGACCACAATGCTGCCTGTGTATCCATGTAACCTATTTAAAACTGCCTTGAGCCTTTTTTTATTTATTTTAGGCCTAGTAAGCCTGTCTGCGGACCCTCCTTGCAATCCTCCTCCACTGATCACAATGCTGCCTTTGTACCCCTGCGAGATAACTGTAACTGCCTTGAGCCTATTTTTATATATTTTAGGCCTAGTAAGCCTGTCTGCGGTCCCTCCTTGCAATCCTCCTCCACTGACCACAATGCTGCCTGTGTATCCATGTAACCTATTTAAAACTGCATTGAGCCTATTTTTATTTATTTTAGGCCTAGTAAGCCTGTCTGCGGTCCCTCCTTGCAATCCTCCTCCACTGACCACAACAATGCTGCCTGTGTACCCCTGCGAGATAACTGTAACTGCCTTGAGCCTATTTTTAGTTATTTTAGGCCTAGTAAGCCTGTCTGCAGTCCCTCCTTGCAATCCTCCTCCACTGACCACAATGCTGCCTGTGTACCCCTGCAAGATAACTCTAAGTGCCTTGAGCCTATTTTTAGTTATTTTAGGCCTAGTAAGCCTGTCTGCGGTCCCTCCTTGCAATCCTCCTCCACTGACCACAATGCTGCCTGTGTACCCCTGCGAGATAACTGTAGCTGCCTTGAGCCTATTTTTATTTATTTTAGGCCTAGTAAGCCTGTCTGCGGTCCCTCCTTGCAATCCTCCTCCACTGACCACAATGCTGCCTGTGTATCCATGTAACTTATTTAAAACTGCATTGAGCCTATTTTTATTTATGTTATGCCTAGTAAGCCTGTCTGCGGTCCCTCCTTGCAATTGTCCTCGGCTGACCACACCAATGATGCCCGTGTACCCCTGGAACCTATTTAAAAGTTCATAGAGCCTATTTATATATTTTATTTAATATTAATAAAGCCATGATGGACTACGCTGTACCATGCTACAAGCTAACCAGTCGACACTTCTATTGCGAGAAAAGCCATCCCAACCCTCCACCAGCATGTAAAAGACCGCATTGTCCATGCACTCTGGCAATTTGTGAGTACAAAGGTGCACCTGACAACAGACGCATGGACCTGTAGGCATGGCCACGGAAGGTTATGTGGCGCAATGGGTTAATGTGGTGGATGCATGGTCCACAGGGGACAGCCTACTAAGTCTGTCTGCAGTCCCTAATTCAAATTGTCCTCCACTGTATAAATCTGACCTTCAACCTTCTGGCTCTCATTAAGTGCTTTTTTAAAAAAAATTGGTGGTTAGGGCCTACTAACGGTGTCTGCCGCTCCTGTTGTTGTCCTCCACTGTATAAATCTGAGCTTCAACCTTCTGGCTCTCATTAAGTGCTTTCTTTAAATAAATTGGTGGTTAGGGCCTACTAACGGTGTCTGCCGCTCCTGGGTGTTGTCCTACTCCTGAGTGTTCTCCTCCTCCTTGGTGTTCTCCTCCAGGTTGCCTTGTCAGAGCTTCAACCTTCTGGCTCTCATTAAGTGCTTTCTTTAAATAAATTGGTGGTTAGGGCCTACTAACGGAGTCTGCCGCTCCCTGGTGTTGTCCTTCACTGTCTAAATCTGAGCTTCAACCTTCTGGCTCTCATTAAGTGCTTTCTTTAAATAAATTGGTGCTTACGGCCTGCTAACGGTGTCTGCCGCTCCTGGGTGTTGTCCTCCTCCTGAATGTTCTCCTCATCCTTGGTGTTCTCCTCCAGGTTGCCTTGTCTGAGCTTCAACCTTCTGGCTCTCATTAAGTGCTTTTTTAACAAAAAATTGGTGGTTGCGGCCTACTGACGGTGTCTGCCGCTCCCTGGTGTTTTCCTCCACTGTCTAAATCTGAGCTTCAACCTTCTGGCTCTCATTAAGTACTTTCTTTAAATAAATTGGTGGTTACGGACTACTAACAGTGTCTGCCGCTCCCTGGTGTTGTCCTCCACTGTCTAAATCTGAGCTTCAACCTTCTGGCTCTCATTAAGTGCTTTCTTTAAATAAATTGGTGGTTACGGCCTACTACCGGTGTCTGCCGCTCCTGGGTGTTGTCCTCCTCCTGAGTGTTCTCCGCCTCCTTGGTGTTCTCCTCCAGGTTGCCTTGTCTGATCTGCAACCTTCTGGCTCTCATTAAGTGCTGTTTTTTAAAAAATTGGTGGTTACGGCCTACTAACGGTGTCTGCCGCTCCCTGGTGTTGTATAAAGCTGTGCTTCAGTCTTTAGGTTTCGGCCTATAGTATCAGATATTAAACTGCATTTGGCCTTCAACGTTGGTTGGGGCCTACTAACGGTGTGTGCCGCTCCCTGGTGTTGTCCTCCACTGTATAAAGCTGAGCTTCAGTCTTTAGGCTTTCGGCCTATAGTATCAGATATTAAACTGCATTTGGCCTTCAACTTTGGTTGGGGCCTACTAACGGTGTGTGCCACTCCCTGGTGTTGTCCTCCACTGTATAAAGCAGAGCTTCAGTCTTTAGGCTTTTGACCTATAGTAGCAGATATTAAACTGCATTTGGCCTACTAGTGTGGTTGGGCCCTTAAAACAGTGTCTGCTGCTCCTGGGTTTGCTACTCCACTGAACAAAGCAATGCCGCCTGTTTATTCCTGTTACCAATTTTGAACTGCATTTAGCCTACTTTATTCTTTGGCCCTATATCTGTGTTTCCTCCTCATCCTGCCCACTGCCCAGCCACTGCTAGATGAGTCTGCTGGTGCATTGACCTAGACCACTACATTCCCCTTGCACTCTACACAGCCAGAATCTGACCCTGCTGAAAGTAAGGTTCCCCTTCCCGCATGTTATACCACCTTACACAGGGACAAAGAGGAAGGTGCAGATGAAAGTGCAGGTTCCTTCATCAGGTGGGGGGGCATACTCGTTGGCGACGTCACTGGCACAGGGCCCCTCAGAGTACCCAAAAGTGTCGCTGCTGGTGGGAGGCACCTCCGCCGTGCAAACACACCGCTGTACTTTGAGGGGCCCTGTGCCAGTGCCAATGCCAACGAGTGGGCCCCCCCTGCTTGCTTAGGATCACAGCACTTGCAAACTTGACATACTTACCTCTCACTGCTCCACCGCCATGACGTAGTCCACGTTTCCTGGGCCCACTAAAACCTTGAACCAGCCCTACCCCCCACAACTTTTGCCAAATGACCCCCAATTTCCAATGCCCAACTATTATTATAAAGTTAATTAAGATTGACAAGCTTCAGAAACAAGAATGGATGTTTTTGGCATTAAAATGGGCACTGTAGGTGTTTTCCTGGCCTCCCTCACTGCCGACTATGCTTCCCCATTGACTTGCATTGGGTTTCGTGTTTTGGTCGATCCCCGACTTTTAGCGATAATCGGCCGACTGCACTCGACTCGACTTTGGACAAAGTCGGGTTTCACAAAACCCGACTCGATCTTAAAAAAATGAAAGTGGCTCAACCCTACTCCTCACAATGCATGGGGGGCTCTACCCTAAGTCTAACACCCAAAGATTGTATACCAACAGAAAGGAGGGTGGTCGAGGCTTGATGAGCATCCAAGCCACCATTACAGATGAAACAAGGAGTATCCAGGAATACATCAGAAAAATGGCACCAATAGATGAGATGCTGAAAGCCAAAGGCAGCAACAACAACAGATCTGGAAGGAAGAATAGTAATATGAAGATCCATGACAAGACAAGCCACTGCATGGGATGTACAGTGAGTACGGACACATTTCTATATTTCTGGTTTTCTTTTCAGTCAAGATGGGGTGCAGAGTGTACATCAATGAGAAAAAAATGAACTTTTATGAATTTACCAAATGGCTGCAATGAAACAAAGAGTGAAAAATTTAAAGGGGTCTGAATACTTTCCATACCCATTGTTCCATCGACAGATAATGGAAGTGGCTGACATGATAAAATCTTACCAATGGCTGAAGAAAGGTGGACTCCAAGACAGCACAGAAGCACTGATCATAGCGGCACAAGAGATGCAAAATGCAAGCAGGAACAGCATATACCAAATGTCACAACCAAGTAGTGGGAATTGTATACAGGAACATCTGCACAGCATATGGGCTAAGTCCCCCTAAGTCCAGATGGGAGTCCCAGAAAAAGTGGTAGACGCATAAGCAGGTGTTGGCAAACCAACCAGACATTGTGATAGTAGACAAGGATCAGAAGACAGCAATGATAATAGAGGTGGCAGTGCCAAGTGACAGCAACATCAGAAAGAAGGAATATGAGAAGCTGGAGAAATACCAGGGCCTCAAAGTAGAACTGAAGAAGATGTGGCAGGATCAACATCTTAACTCTCTGTCCAGAAGAGTGCAATGCTGAGAACAACAAAGATTATGCGCAGAACCCTCAAACCCCCAGGCCTCTGGTAGAGGAACCGAGAATGAGAAAGGACAAAAAAGACAACCCCCATTGGGGGTGAGAAGGAAGTTTTTTAAGATAAATATACACCCAAATATATAATTTTGAGATGAAAAACAATAGTATGTGGCATAGTAAAGATTCATGTCCTGCCTGTGTGACCAGTGACCACACATAAGATATTCCATTCATTAATTCACAAATGATCTTGGTTGAAATGGACAGAACATTGAAAGTCTAGACCAGGCATTATGTTACAGATTGCAATTACTGGGAATCAGTACAGTTAGTAACAAAAAAAAAATCAAAATTATGTTAGACAACTGTATTTCATATTTACTTTTGAAAATATCAACATCATAGGAACATTGCACCTGTATCCTTCATCATATTATGTATATGATGACTGTGGAAAATGGAGCTGCCAAAGTGTGATAATATCAAGGAGGTGAAGTAGATAGAATAGAGAATTGCTGAAAAATTAGCAAACAGCGTTAGGAGAGGCATAATCTGTAATAATATGTTTTTTTCCTGTCTGTGACTCCACTTATATACAGCACTGTTTTGCATTTAAATAAATACAGGCCACATATTTGGCAGTGTGGTATTTCCGTGACAGGCCTCATATATCTGCGTGCTCCAAGTTTGGGCATTTTAGGCCATTAGTCCAGTTTTTTCCAGTCTGTAACTCTACTTATATACAGCACAATTTTGCAATTTAAAAATACAGGCCACATATTGGGCAGTGTGGTATTTCCGTGACAGGCCTCATATATCTGCGTGCTCCAAATTTGGGCATTTTAGGCCGGTTTTCCACTGTTTTCCTGTCTGTTACTCTACTTATACAGGTCCTTCTCAAAAAATTAGCATATAGTGTTAAATTTCATTATTTACCATAATGTAATGATTACAATTAAACTTTCATATATTATAGATTCATTATCCACCAACTGAAATTTGTCAGGTCTTTTATTGTTTTAATACTGATGATTTTGGCATACAACTCCTGATAACCCAAAAAACCTGTCTCAATAAATTAGCATATTTCACCCGGCCAATCAAATAAAAGTGTTTTTTAATAACAAACAAAAAAACCATCAAATAATAATGTTCAGTTATGCACTCAATACTTGGTCGGGAATCCTTTGGCAGAAATGACTGCTTCAATGCGGCGTGGCATGGAGGCAATCAGCCTGTGACACTGCTGAGATGTTATGGAGGCCCAGGATGCTTCAATAGCGGCCTTAAGCTCATCCAGAGTGTTGGGTCTTGCGTCTCTCAACTTTCTCTTCACAATATCCCACAGATTCTCTATGGGGTTCAGGTCAGGAGAGTTGGCAGGCCAATTGAGCACAGTAATACCATGGTCAGTAAACCATTTACCAGTGGTTTTGGCACTGTGAGCAGGTGCCAGGTCGTGCTGGAAAATGAAATCTTCATCTCCATAAAGCATTTCAGCCGATGGAAGCATGAAGTGCTCCAAAATCTCCTGATAGCTAGCTGCATTGACCCTGCCCTTGATGAAACACAGTGGACCAACACCAGCAGCTGACATGGCACCCCACACCATCACTGACTGTGGGTACTTGACACTGGACTTCAGGCATTTTGGCATTTCCTTCTCCCCAGTCTTCCTCCAGACTCTGGCACCTTGATTTCCGAATGACATGCAAAATTTGCTTTCATCAGAAAAAAGTACTTGGGACCACTTAGCAACAGTCCAGTGCTGCTTCTCTGTAGCCCAGGTCAGGCGCTTCTGCCGCTGTTTATGGTTCAAAAGTGGCTTTACCTGGGGAATGCGGCACCTGTAGCCCATTTCCTGCACACGCTTGTGCACGGTGGCTCTGGATGTTTCCACACCAGACTCAGTCCACTGCTTCCTCAGGTTCCCCAAGGTCTGGAATCGGTCCTTCTCCACAATCTTCCTCAGGGTCCGGTCACCTCTTCTCGTTGTACAGCGTTTTCTGCCACATTTTTGCCTTCCAACAGACTTACCATTGAGGTGCCTTGATACAGCACTCTGGGAACAGCCTATTTGTTGAGAAATTTCTTTCTGGGTCTTACCCTCTTGCTTGAGGGTGTCAATGATGGCCTTCTTGACATCTGTCAGGTCGCTAGTCTTACCCATGATGGGGCTTTTGAGTAATGAACCAGGCAGGGAGTTTTTAAAAGCCTCAGGTATCTTTTGCATGTGTTTAGAGTTAATTAGTTGATTCAGAAGATTAGGGTAATAGGTCGTTTAGAGAACCTTTTCTTGATATGCTAATTTATTGAGACAGGTTTTTTGGGTTATCTGGAGTTGTATGCCAAAATCATCAGTATTAAAACAATAAAAGACCTGACAAATTTCAGTTGGTGGATAATGAATCTATAATATATGAAAGTTTAATTGTAATCATTACATTATGGTAAATAATGAAATTTAACACTATATGCTAATTTTTTGAGAAGGACCTGTATACAGTACTATTTTCCATTTAAGAAAATGCAGGCCACATATTTGCAAATACAGTAATCGATAAGCATGTAGCAACATAGATGGCCGAGAGCATGTTCAATACCTGAGGGTCTCCCAAATATGAAAAAGTATATATATCTGGAGGTGTACCACTCCTAATTTAGAACATAATACACTAGCGAAAGAGGGAGCATAGACACCAAAGTGTATAAAAAATGTATAAATATTTTATTTTGTCCCCAATATCAGAAAAAACAAACAAACAGATAAATACATGACAAAATACATAAAAAATTCCAACATGTGGAAAGGAGGAAAAACTAACCAGTACACTAATGGTAGGACACACATCCACAGTACTACCTGGGTAGATATCAAAGGTGACTGAATTATCAGTATTCCTATAGTGAGGAATCCTTCCTCAGAATCCATAGCCCCATATTCTCATATAAGCCGTCCCATATTCATATGTATCAATGAGGCAAAATGAACTCACCCATAATAAGTCTGGACTCCTGTGTGACCTTCCCACAGCCCCTGAGGCGCGTTTTGCGTGATCGCTTTCTCAAAGGGGAAGTGATAAGCGTGTCTCACCTCAACTGCACTATTTATAGGAAACCAGCACACCAGTGTGTATGGTACTTGCGCACCTAAACCCCCGCACATAAACAAGTGCACATTCCATAAGCGTCATTATGCAGCGTGCATGTGGGCAAAATATCACCTATGGTACCTAATATCCATCCACGCTGCATATATTTTAGACGCAATGAGAATTAAGCAATGTCGGATAAGTCAAGGTGCGCATGCGCGCCACTCACAGTCATGTTCCCGGAACTACACAGTGATCTAAACCGGAAATAGTTCGGCCATGATCGAAGTCACAGTGCGCATGCGCGTGGCCGGAACATCATATCCCCAGAGCTGCACTGCAAGTCCAACACCATGGCAACCTCAACAGCCTCGCGCATGCGCATAGTCGATCACAACACCGCCGAACCAAAGACACAAGCTGGTACCTAAATTACTCACACGCATGTGTACAATGCACGACCCCAATATCAGGGGGAATGTCATGCGCCATATACCATCCACCATTCTGCATCAATGCATTGTAGGTGACCATAATGTAAGAATAGAAAATAAAAGATCTAAAGAATCTATTACATCAGCAATTGTTTATAAATGACATATGAGTCATCTCACCTATGCATTAATGCAAAATTCAGTCAAGAGGGTAGGAAGAGAAGAAAAGGGGAAACAAAAACATAGTGGAGATCTATAATAATATAAATGAAATAGTGATGAGATCATAAACAAAAACAAAAACCCTGTATATTAAAATAAGATCCAAAATACATAACGCTAAAATATATAGCATAATATCTACAAATTATCCACATATAGTGACAACAGACAGTAAATATGTGTGAAAAATATAATATACAATAAGTTAAAATGCATAGTACTTGAACTTCTTGACTTCTTCACCTTGACTACTGCAACCTCCTGCTCTGTGGCCTCCCCTCTAACACTCTCACACCCCTCCAATCTATTCTAAACTCTGCTGCCTGACTAATCCACCTGTCCCCCGCTATTCCCCAGCCTCTCCCCTCTGTCAATCCCTTCACTGGCTCCCCATTGCCCAGAGACTCCAGTACAAAACCCTAACCATGATGTACAAAGCCATCCACAACCTGTCTCCTCCATACATCTGTGACCTCGTCTCCCGGTACTTACCTACACGCAACCTCCGATCCTCACAAGATCTCCTTCTCTATTCCCCTCTTATCTCCTCTTCCCACAATCATATACAAGATTTCTCTCGCGTATCACCCCATACTCTGGAACCTTCTACCACAACACATCAGACTCTCGCCTACCATCGAAACCTTCAAAAAGAGCCTGAAGACCCACCTCTTTCGACAAGCCTACAACCTGCAGTAACCACCGATCGACCAAACCGCTGCATGACCAGCTCTATCCTCGCCTACTGTATTCTCACCCATCCCTTGTAGATTGTGAGCCTTCGTGGGCAGGGTCCTCTCTCTTCCTGTACCAGTTATGACTTGTATTGTTTAAGATTATTGTACTTGTTTTTATTATGTATACCCCTCCTTACATGTAAAGCACCATGGAATAAATGGTGCTATAAAAATAAATAATAATAATAATAATAATAGTACAATGCCTATATAGCATTAGAAAATTAAATATTATAAAAATATCCCCCCGAAGTCTTCTTCCCACCCCTCTCCATTCAGTCCAAATCCCAGGTATATCATTCAAATTGGGAGTTGATGGAATCTCTTCTTGCGTAATGTAAAATCTTGATGGCCGGAATCCAAAAGTAGTGCAGAGATTGCGGGACACATGAGAGGAATTAAGAGTGTCAATACTAAATACAAGAACAGAGACACACATAATTAAAAATGTACCATGATTCCAAATTACATCCATTATCAGCTACCTATAATCTAAATGCACAAGAGAAAAAGCTGTGGGGACATGACACCCTAGTCCAATGAAAGGGAATATAATACCCAATTTCCCGATTATAGAAATTCACAAAAAAGGTACAAACGTTAGCTTTTCATTTAGACCCTTAGGTGATATAGTATCAAGGGTGACAATCCACCTGCATTCGCGTTGAACGAGGACTTGTTTCAAATTACACCGTGCACTCCATGAATGAGAGTACAGCGCATGTGTGCATTAGAGAGAGACAGTTCATGCTCCATGTTCAGCTTTGCTAAACAATAATTAAAAAATACAGAGGACGTTGGTACATTCAGCAAGGTACAACCTCTGCATTTTCCCAAACTTTGCACTCCTCGTGAGAGTCCACCATGCCTCAGGGTCAGGACGATGGGAGGGTCTGAGAAAACTCTCCTCGAACTTTGCCAGTGTCCCACTTCCTCTGTTAGATTGGAGTTGTGTCTCTCTCAAATGTACTCCTTACTTGGCCAACGAACTGTGACCTCTGCTGCCAGCATTTTCAGTTGGGAATTTTTTTAAATAATTCAGCAAGAAGGGCCCTATGGTCCTCCACATTGTACTACACCTGTCTGCCTCTGGAATAAGAGATATAAAGTTCTCCTTGTAGCATGGGTTTAGAAGTGTCAACAACAATCAGTATTGCCTGTCACTCAAAATTCGGAGAATGCGAGGGTGACTGGAAAGCATAACATAAACTTAGCCATGCGTCCAAGACTGCAAACAGTCGATACTTCCGTGTCCTCACCAAAAGGACCACTGACTATGGTCTCCTCCTCCTCAGGCCTCCACGACATTCGACAAACCTCAGTAATATCATTGTAAAGACATCATTGTAAATAGATTCCCCTGTTTTTTTTATCTCCCCCACCTCATTGTAGATTGTAAGTTGTCACAAGCAGGATTTTTTTTTTCAGTTTAATTATTGTTATCGTTATTACTTAGCGTAGATTGTAAGCTATCATGAGCAGGGGAGTTTTATTTCTGTTTAATTATTGTATTATTCTCGACTTTGCCCTCTATTTCAATATACATATCAAGCCCTTGTCTCCTCCTGCCCACTACAACTCAAAAACAGTTCTAGGATCTGTACATTCCAAGAAACTGTAAAAATGTTTGTGCACGCGCTGATGATCTCCTGCCTCCACTATTGCAACCTTCTACTGTCTGGCCTGCCCTCTAGCACTCTGGCACCACTCCAATCTATCCTAAAGTCTGATGCTCGAGTAACCCAACTGTCCCTCTGTTATTCCATTGCCTCTTCTCTCTTCTAGGCCCTTCACTGACTTACAATTGCCCAGAGGCTACAGTTCAAAACCCTATGACATGCAAAGCCTTCCACAACCTTTCTCCATACATCTGTAACATGGTCTCCCAATGTCTGACTGGGTCATGGCTTCCTCTACGCTAACCCAGCGTGCCGTCAGCTAGATGTACCGTCCCTGCCCACAAGCCCTTGTCTATGTGTCCGTGGTTAGGTGCACTTTCCCTGTAACAGCATTATTGAGGGCCCGGGTAATGTTGTGGGTCATGTCCTTGCTTGAGTAATGTTGTGATGGCAGACCGGGCAAAATTATGGTGGCTGGGTAGTGAGTACCTTGTGATGGTCACCGCCTTCAGGTTGTTGAAAGTTTAGGACTCACATGGGCCTAAAATGCAACATTTCGAGCACAAGCAGATGAGAAATGTGTGAATTTAGTACTGTGGCATTGGCTGCGTATTTCTGCTTGTGTTCCAAGGACTGGGGTATGGACAACTGAACAGTGCGCTGGGACAAGGACATGGATGTGCTTGTTGATGGTGCTAGTTGGGTTTGTGTGCAACTGCAGATGCAGGGCATGAGGAATCTTTGCATGCAGCATGGACAGGGGATTGGCTTGCATGCACAACATTGGAAGAAGAAGTTGTATCACCCGCAGACATTGTTCATGGAGCCTTGTGTTCAACCAACAAAGTCGGGTGCTTTGCTGCCATGTGCCTGATCATGCTTGTGGTGGTTAGGATGGGAGTTTTGCTACCCTTGCTGATGTGGGCATGGCCGGTGGTGCAAATGGAATTTTTTAGTTTTTTGGCACAGTCTTTAAAAAACAACCAAGCTGTTACGGGGACATTCAGTGTCTCCCTCTCCCACACCACCTCCTCACCTTGACCCCAGTTTTTCGTTGTTCTCTAAGGCTCAGTTCTAGGACCCCTACTCTTCTCCATCTACACCTTTGGCTTGGGACAGCTGATGTAATGGCACGGTTTGCAATATCATCACAGTACGCCGATGACACGCAGGTCTACCTATCTGGACTTGACATCACCCCCTTACCGACCAAAATCACACGTCTTCCCGCTAATTCATCCTTCTTTACTGCTCGCTTTCAAAAAGTGGACATGGACAAAACATAATATATCATCTTTCAACCATCTCAGGTTAAAAAGACATGAGAGCTGTGTATGCATCATTCGGTACCACTTTAGAAAGAGGGAAAGTTTGCCCAAGAGAAAATTATTTTCCAGACATTCACGGCCTTTTTTGCACATTTTTTGCAGCTGTGATCTTCATCTTCTTGGTGTGGATGTGGTAAATTTCAAAGTGGTCATCAATACCATCATCGTCCATATCTCGTAAAGAGGAAATCTGGTGTTTCCCAGGGTCGTGGTTATCAACATTTTGTGGCATTCCTTTAACAGTGTTCATTACACTAGAAGAAATAATTGTTGACTGTGACATTTGGATATTATTGGTAATATGTATGGGTGAAGATGAAGAAGCTTGTGCTACGGGTGTGTTTGTAGTTACGGACGGTGCACTGCTTTTTAAACTTTGTTTTTCTCAAGCATCCTTCATTTTGTTTGGTTTTCCTACAACACTGATCTGCTTTCTCTAATTCAGCATCTCTTGAACATATTGCACTTTGCCCTTTAGACAGACACGTGCATCTTTGGCAACATATTTTCGACAGACATTTTTTAGGTCAAGTCTAACACGCGCATCTGTTACACAAATCTTCTGACAGGCATGAAACACATTCTGGTAATTGGTTGTGGCTAAACGACTAATCATTGTAGCCTTTATCCTGGATCTCATACCTCCCATAGCCACCGCTGTGGTCAGATGCCTCTCAATCAGCCAAACCAGATCTCCACTTTGCACTGATGAGGGGCAGTACCCCGAAACACAGTGTCTGCAAATTGAGATTCTGGTTTGGCTATTATCCTAAGTCATGTGACAAGGCTCGTTAAAGGGTCGACATTGACTGTTAGGATTGCTGCTTCCAATAGGTGGCACTAGAGTTCTAGTCCTCTTCCTCTCTGATGAGACAATTTGCATAGTTCCCAGAGGAGCATTGCAGCTTTAAGTCTCCTAACCTCGACATGCTTATCATGTCACTCTCCGCAAGGAGAAACGATACTTCTTGGATCCCGGTACTTTGCAATAAAATTGCATTGTATTGATTGTATTGCAAGTATTAGCCTTCTTTAAAGCCGTATCTGAACCTTAGTGTTAAAAACATGTCAAATAAAATTGCCAAATTCTCCTGAAAATAAATAAGAGGGAACCATCATATCATTAAAAAATAAAGTGGATTTTCATGGGCCCATCCAGTATGTAGGTTCAAAGGTGTAATGGGGTGCATATGACTATACAGCAGGGCTGGCCTTGCTGCCAATGTGTAAAACAAAGGAGTATGGGAGTACAAAATGTTTATTGTAAAGTGGATTTTCATGAGCCCATCCAGTATATGGGTTCCAAGGCATAATGGAGTGCATATGACTATGCAGTAGGGCTCGCCTTGCTGCCAATGTGTAAAACAAAGGAGTACAGGAGTACAAAATTAACCCCTTACTGGGATCGGACGGGATAGTACGTCCGATGTCAGCTCCCCTGCTTTGATGCAGGGCTCCGCGGTGAGCCCGCATCAAAGCCGGGACATGTCAGCTGTTTTGAACAGCTGACATGTGCCCGCAATAGCGGCGGGTGAAATCGCAATTCACCCGCCGCTATTAACTAGTTAAATGCCGCTGTCAAACGCAGACAGCGGCATTTAACTACCGCATCCGGCCGGGCGGCCGGAAATGACGGCATCGCCGACCCCCGTCACATGATCGGAGGTCGGCGATGCTTCTCCATTGTAACCATAGAGGTCCTTGAGACCTCTATGGATACTGATCGCCGGTAGCTGTGAGCGCCACCCTGTGGTCGGCGCTCACAGCACACCTGATTTTCTACTACATAGCAGCGAACAGCAGATCGCTGCTATGTAGCAGAGGCGATCGGGTTGTGCCTGCTTCTAGCCTCCCATGGAGGCTATTGAAGCATGGCAAAAGTTAAAAAAAAGTTAAAAAAAATGGGAAAAAAATAAAAAAAATATAAAAGTTTAAATCACCCCCCTTTCAATAAAAAAAAATCTAATCTACACATATTTGGTATCGCCACGTTCAGAATCGCCCGATCTATCAATAAAAAAAGCATTAACCTGATTGCTAAATTGCGTAATGAGAAAAAAAATCGAAACGCCAGAATTACGTTTTTTGGGTCGCTGCAACATTGCATTAAAATGCAATAACGGGCGATCAAAAGAACGTATCTGCACCGAATTGGAATCATTAAAAACGCCAGCTCAGAAAGCAAAAAATAAGCCCTCAACCGACCCCAGATCATGAAAAATGGAGACGCTACGAGTATCGGAAAATGGCGCAATTTATTTTTTTTTTTTTAGCAAAGTTTGGAATTTTTTTTCACCACTTAGGTAAAAAATAACCTAGTCATGTTAGGTGTCCATGAACTCGTAATGACCTGGATAATCATAATGGCAGGTCAGTTTTAGCATTTAGTGAACCTAACAAAAAATCCAAGCAAAAAACCAGTGTGGGATTGCACTTTTTTTGCAATTTCACCGCACTTGGATTTTTTTTCCTGTTTTCTAGTACACGACATGGTAAAACCAATGATGTCATTCAAAAGTACAACTCGTGCCGCAAAAAATAAGCCCTCACATGGCCAAATTGACAGAAAAATAAAAAAGTTATGGCTCTGGGAAGGAGGTTAGTGAAAAATGAACATGGAAAAACGAAAAATCCCACGGTCATGAAGGGGTTAATATTGTGAGGTGGATTTTCATGGGCCAATCCAGTATATGGGTTCAAAGGCTTATTGGGGTGCATATAAATTGGTAGCAGGGCAGGTCTTGCATTCAATGCAACATTTTTTCAGGAGGCTCTCCTGGACCTCTTATGAAAGGGGTATTGTGGTGCTTTGTAATTCTTGGCAGCCCATCCACTCACAGCGTAGGCTATAACAGTTTAAGAGACCCACTGTTTAATAATGGCCCTTTAAGAAGATTAATGCCGCCTGATGCATCAGTAACAGTAGGCTCTGTGACTTTAAGAGTCCCTTCCTTCGTAAATGAAATAAGATGGGTCTGCTTATGTGTCACACACCACATGGCCAGCTAGGGTTGTTAAATGTTACAGTGACATTTCCCAGTGAATGCATTTGTAGTGGTTGAAAGCAATGTTAAAGTTGAAAAACGGTTCAAAAACGCTGCGTATGAACTAACCCCAATTGGGGGAGGAAATTGTCGGTCTGAGGTTAATTATTTGGCCTTACAGGCAAGTCATTAACCTGCAAAGGATGTGACTTAACATATTTCCCAGCAAAATCCGTTTTGGCTTCGTTTTAGTGTGTTTTTTGTGGCACTGGGAAAAATGGCATGAATCACGCAAAAAATTGTTTAAAGCTGTGAACTAGGAGTCAGAATTGCTTCCAGGGGCAATCCCCATGATGTTCCTATGTCATTTGAGCAGTGTTTACATCCTTTTCAGACTTTTTAGACCTTAAAAGGATCCCCGGAGGGATCGCAGTAAAAATACTCGGGTCTCCCATAGACTTACATTGGGCTCCTTGCTCGGGTCGAGTTCCCGAGTATTCCAGTTTGCTCAACCTGAGCAACGAGCACCCGAGCATTTTAGTGCTCGTTCATCACTAATTACTAAACTTTTTGTCCTATAAATTTGTAATACAATAAAAGAATATTCAATGTTTATTTAAAAACCACATTTGCAAAACATTTGTAAATCAAAGCTCTTGTGTGAGAACAAAGAAAAAACATACAGAATAAAACAGAAGCAGCATTTAAGTGAAACATTGAAATCAAGGTCTGTTGAACAAAACCTGCTTAGTGATATTACTAAATGTTCATCTCTGTGACCCTCATAATATGGAAATCCTATCTGCAAAATTTCAATAATGTGGAGAGAAAGCAGTCCTTAATCAGCATGGTTGCTATCACGATATATAAATATTGGCCTCAAAAAGCCATTTTATGATCCATGAAATTATGGATTCTTACACTTTTCAGTAAGCAGCTGACCTTCATTTTAACCTAGTTTGAGCAGGTCTGGGTAGTAGGAAGCTTTCACACTTCATTAAATCAGCTAAGGACTCTAATTACAAACACTGATTATTTATATGTAATTGTGCTTTGAAAGAAAAGTGTTCTGTTTTACATTTTCATATGCTGGAATTTAAGTATCAAACAGTGACTACATTTTTGTCCATTTTGAGCATGCCTCCTTCTAAAATTGGAACACAAGGAGGTTTTGAATTAGCTTATATACTGTGGGTTCAGTATTGCATCCAAGAACATTTGGCATTAGTGACAGTAGAAGTAATTAAGAAAATTATCAAGGGCAAAACCTTGAAAAGGTACTCTGGGGAAATAAAATATATTCATATGGAAATATCTTCATAAATTATAAAGCTAAGATTCATCATTCTTTTTCTGATGCTGATTTTGCTCCTTAGTGCACTCTATCCTTTTCAGGATATTACATCACATATCAAGGGGAGTGGCCTGTGCCCTGTTTCTAGTAATAGCCAAGCCCCTGATAGTATCTCCTTCCGTTCAGTCCAAGGTCAGAAGGCCTCATCAAGCCACGTTAAACCATGTGTCTGTAAGATGCTAGCAGGTGCGTAGGATGCAGTGATACACAGGAGACAGAGAAAGGGTTAACATTTTCTTTAAATAAAACAGTGATGGAATAAGCAGGGGGGTAAAGATATGAATTTACAGATGGGAGAAAGACAAATACAGCAGGTAACCACGGGTTAACGTATCAGTCTGTGCACTGGAGGAAGGTGGCTGAAAGATCCCTCGATGGCGCTGTAGGCGGCACAAGATGTCTCCGATTTGGTCTCGCAGAAAGGCGATGCACTGTCTCCTTGCGTTGATGAATCCTCCGGACCCTTCGGCATGTGCTCTCCTGGTCCAGGCATGAGGTACTGTGTAGTGACCAGTACTGAGT
This sequence comes from Ranitomeya variabilis, assembly GCF_051348905.1. Classification (NCBI taxonomy): domain Eukaryota; kingdom Metazoa; phylum Chordata; class Amphibia; order Anura; family Dendrobatidae; genus Ranitomeya; species Ranitomeya variabilis. Next base: position 177,081,234 of record NC_135237.1, read on the forward strand.
GCATACCTTTGCTCCGCTCACCATCGCTTAGTCATATCCCTGCGGTGCCCGTTGAGAACCGGACCGCTCCTGTGGCTGTGTCCGCTGGACTGTGCGCTTCTACTGCGGCCTTGTCTACTGAACTTTCGGCTTCATCCGCTCTGTCGAGGACCTCCATCTTTACTCCACCACAGTGCAGATGTCTCTCTGGGCTGTGGGTAACACGTCTTAGCAGTTTAGCAGTTTTGCTAGCCGGGTGTGAAGGCACAGCTAGCTGGCATGGGTCCGTCGAGAGAGAGTCAACTGTCTCTCTGCTCACAAGCTCATTCCCTGCCCAGTGTGTAGTCTTTCCGCTCCCACCGCTACTTAAGTCAGACCCGCCCCCACCCGTCAGGTCTCCTTAACTGGTCCGGTGAGAAAACTCTTACCCACCTGGAATATTGGTGACAGTCCGACAGTTCCGGCCCAGACATGCAAGGGGGACCATTGCCCTGGAGCACTTCCCTACACTCACCCACTCTTTTTGCTTGCCATTCCACGGGCGAGACTCTTTGAGGAGAGCATGACTGTTTCTTCTTCTCCTGGGTGCTTTGCTGCCAGACAAAATTCTCTTGGCCATAGCGATTGGGGGTTTGCCAGCCGTTGTTCATTCAGAGCTTGTCAGATTAGGAGAAGAAGTGGAGTTCTCATGTGGGGCAGAATCCGGCTGTGGAGAGAGAGCCATGGGTGAGCCTGTACCCTCTGGTTCCAATCCCTCAGGACTTAATCCTTCACCCCTTCTTCATCATCTTCCATTGATGTATGGATCACCTCAGGGGCCTCGGACTCCTCTTCTGCTCAGACAGGATTTTTAGATAGTAGGTTCAGAGCATATTCTGGTGACGAGTTCGAGTGGGAGCAGCCTCTTTTCCCTCAGGCTTGACTACATGCATCGGCCCTTCAGGATTAACTCTTCTCTTCACCTGATATGGATCTTTCTCCCAATGATTTTCCAGTTTGTCCAGAGGATGCTTCTCCCGCACTAAGACACGGTCTCCAATTTGAAACTCCATTGCTCTGGGAGGGGTCTTCTCTGCATGTTCTAACTCCCATAATCTAGTCTGGACCAACCGATGTAAGGTATGCAGACGATGCCGATGCTCCCGTACCCAGGAGGACACCCCCATCTGTGGGTAGTCCTCTTCTGGATCAAATGCCAACTCTGTGATTCCTTTTCCTTCTCAGCCAAACAGAAGGGAGTAAGAAGTATATCCCGTGGTTTGATGTACTCGATTATTATATACCCACACCAGTTCAGAAATGTACTCTGGCCACCGGGCCTTCCGATCTTCCTCTAGAGTTCTTAGCATCTGAATTAGTGTACAGTTAAACCATTCACAGGCCTTGAGGATGGTACGGTGTGGTGCGGGACTTGTCAATCCAGTACAAATGATGCAAATAATCCATTACTCTTCCCAAGAAACAGGCTCCCTGATCAGAGTGAATTCTCTTGGGACACTCTAAGGGTTGGATGAAGTTCTTGCAGAATGTGTGTGCAGCAGACTCTGCGGTCTTGTCTCGAGTTGGAGTTACCACGGCAAATTTTGTGAAGTGATCCATGATCACCAGGCAATGCTCATTGCCCTGATGGGTTTGGACAATGGTCAGATAGTGTATTGTTGTCACGGATCACAGGGATGATATTTTTGTCATCCCCACCACTGAAACCAATATGAGATGAACTGGTGTTGTTTGCTTGGCCCTAGGGGATTTATCTATATCCCACTTACCAGTTCTGGTTTGGAACTTGCAGCTCTCTGGCGCCCCCCTTACCCTCAGGTCAGTCAGCATACTCCACCTAGGATAATTAGTCACCAGAAAGGCTGCCTTACTTTGTACTGGCTAATGGGCACACTGCAGCAAGGGCAATGCAACTACTCCCACTAGGGCGGGAACAATAATTATCAACGCTGTCAGTCGCTACGATGTTTCCCAAAAGCACAGGACAAATCAACTGCCACCAGCTCTGATTTCTTAATTAATAATGGGTCCGGTTCCAACCCAATTAGTAGAGTAATTCACTTCAGAGGACATGACAGTACGTTATAGAGCAAGGAGCAACGAAGCTAGTAATTTTATATATTTTACTCAAAAAGATAGGCAGTGTTTACAAAAATGTAAAAAGATATTATAAAATGAAACAATTATATATATACAGAACCATTACAAATAAAAAGGGATTAATGGAAGAAGATAATTGTACAGCTCTAACATCATTTCATAGCTGACCATGCGGTGCAGGGGAGGACATATGTCCCAGTGCATGACAGATGTGACTCTCAGCTTGTTCCTTGGACAAAGACTAGAGAAGACTGATGTCTCACTCACTTATCCCTGTGCCCAAAACTAAGGCACTCCCCCTGTGATGACCTCACTCAGAAGCTGAATACTCCCCTTTCTTAAAATTATGAAAACCATTTCTACACATATCTTGGGGTATGAAGAAAGACAAAGTTATCACTATGCTCAGCAAAACCTGGGGGTTCATTTAAGTATAAACACGTCTTGGCTATGAGCCCCGGTTAAGCAGTAATGTGTTTCTCAATTTCTGCTAAGCGCTGAGCTCCCCAAACACATCAGTTGGGAGTAGGGTTGAGCGAAACGGGTCGATCATTTTCAAAAGTCGCCGACTTTTGGCTAAGTCGGCGTCTCATGAAACCCGATCCGACCCCTGTGCTTGTCGGCCATGCGGTACGCGACTTTCGCGCCAAAGTCGCGTTTCAATGACGCGAAAAGCACCATTTCTCAGCCAATGAAGGTGAACGCAGAGTGTGGGCAGCGTGATGACATAGATCCTGGTCCCCACCATCTTAGAGAAGGGCATTGCAGTGATTGGCTTGCTGTCTGCGGCGTCACAGGGGCTATAAAGGGGCGTTCCCGCCGACCGCCATCTTACTGCTGCTGATCTGAGCTTAGGGACAGGTTGCTGCCGCTTCGTCAGAAGCAGGGAGAGCGTTAGGCAGGGTCCACTAACCACCAAACCGCTTGTGCTGCAGCGATTTCCACTGTCCAACACCACCTTCGGTGTGCAGGGACTGTGGAAGCTATTTTTTTTTTTTTTTCCCCTCAGCGCTGTAGCTCATTGGGCTGCCCTAGAAGGCTCCGTGATAGCTGTATTGCTGTGTGTACGCCACTGTGGAAACCAACTGCTTTTTTCAAAGCACATATCCTCTTGTTCCTTCCTTTCTGCACAGCTATCTTTTTTGTTTGTCCACACTTTTTATTTAATTTGTGCATCAGTCCACTCCTATTGCTGCCTGCCATACCTGGCTTACATTACTGCAGGGAGATAGTAATTGTAGGACAGTCCCTGTTTTTTTTTTGTTTTTTTTGTGGGAGATTAAGATTGGCATTTCTGCTACAGTGCCATCCCTGTGTGTGCCATCTCTCACTGAGTGGGCCATAGAAAGCCTATTTATTTTTTCCGTGATTTGTGTTCTAAATTCTACCTCAACACAAAAACACTACATCAATCAGTGGGAGAAAAATATTGGCCTCAGTCAGGGCTTGTGTGCCACTGCTGTGTGTGCTATCTCTCATTCAGTGGGCTATAGCAAGCCTATTTTTTTGTTTTTTTTTTTAATATTATTTGGTTTCTAAAGTCTCCCTGAAAAAAAAAAAATACCTAAAAAAACAGTGGGAGAGTAATGTTGCCCTTTCAGCTTGTGTGCCAGTCTTGACTCCTGGGTGTGCCACCTCTCTCTCATTCAGTGGGCCATAGAAAGCCTATTTATTTTTTCCGTGATTTGTGTTCTAAATTCTACCTCAACACAAAAACACTACATCAATCAGTGGGAGAAAAATATTGGCCTCAGTCAGGGCTTGTGTGCCACTGCTGTGTGTGCTATCTCTCATTCAGTGGGCTATAGCAAGCCTATTTTTTTTTTTTTTTTTAATATTATTTGGTTTCTAAAGTCTCCCTGAAAAAAAAAAAAATACCTAAAAAAACAGTGGGAGAGTAATATTGCCCTTTCAGCTTGTGTGCCAGTCTTGACTCCTGGGTGTGCCACCTCTCTCCCTCTCATTCAGTGGGCCATAGAAAGCCTATTTATTTTTTTAAAAAAATATTATTGGGTTTCTAAAGTCTCCCTGAAAAAAAAAAAATACATAAAAAAACAGTGGGAGAGTAATATTGCCCTTTCAGCTTGTGTGCCAGTCTTGACTCCTGGGTGTGCCACCTCTCTCCCTCTCATTCAGTGGGCCATAGAAAGCCTATTTATTTTTTTTTTTAAATATTATTGGGTTTCTAAAGTCTCCCTTAAAAAACAAAAAATACAGAAAAAAACAGTGGGAGAGTAATATTGCCCTTTCAGCTTGTGTGCCAGTCTTGACTCCTGGGTGTGCCACCTCTCTCTCATTCAGTGGGCCATAGAAAGCATTTTTTTTTTCCTTGATTTGTGTTCTAAAATCTACCTCAACACAAAAACACTACATCAATCAGTGGGAGAAAAATATTGGCCTCAGTCAGGGCTTGTGTGCCACTGCTGTGTGTGCTATCTCTCATTCAGTGGGCTATAGAAAGCCTATTTATTTATTTATTTTTTTTCTTATTATTTGGTTTCTAAAGTCTCCCTGAAAAAAAAAAATACGTAAAAAAACAGTGGGAGAGTAATATTGCCCTTTCAGCTTGTGTGCCAGTCTTGACTCCTGGGTGTGCCACCTCTCTCCCTCTCATTCAGTGGGCCATAGAAAGCCTATTTATTTTATTTTTTTAAATATTATTGGGTTTCTAAAGTCTCCCTTAAAAAACAAAAAATACATAAAAAACAGTGGGAGAGTAATATTGCCCTTTCAGCTTGTGTGCCAGTCTTGACTCCTGGGTGTGCCACCTCTCTCCCTCTCATTCAGTGGGCCATAGAAAGCCTATTTATTTTTTTTTTTAAATATTATTGGGTTTCTAAAGTCTCCCTTAAAAAACAAAAAATACATAAAAAAACAGTGGGAGAGTAATATTGCCCTTTCAGCTTGTGTGCCAGTCTTGACTCCTGGGTGTGCCACCTCTCTCCCTCTCATTCAGTGGGCCATAGAAAGCCTATTTATTTTTTTTTTTAAATATTATTGGGTTTCTAAAGTCTCCCTTAAAAAACAAAAAATACATAAAAAAACAGTGGGAGAGTAATATTGCCCTTTCAGCTTGTGTGCCAGTCTTGACTCCTGGGTGTGCCACCTCTCTCCCTCTCATTCAGTGGGCCATAGAAAGCCTATTTATTTTTTTTTTTAAATATTATTGGGTTTCTAAAGTCTCCCTTAAAAAACAAAAAATACATAAAAAAACAGTGGGAGAGTAATATTGCCCTTTCAGCTTGTGTGCCAGTCTTGACTCCTGGGTGTGCCACCTCTCTCTCATTCAGTGGGCCATAGAAAGCCTATTTATTTTTTCCGTGATTTGTGTTCTAAATTCTACCTCAACACAAAAACACTACATCAATCAGTGGGAGAAAAATATTGGCCTCAGTCAGGGCTTGTGTGCCACTGCTGTGTGTGCTATCTCTCATTCAGTGGGCTATAGCAAGCCTATTTTTTTTTTTTTTTTTTTAATATTATTTGGTTTCTAAAGTCTCCCTGAAAAAAAAAAAACCTAAAAAAACAGTGGGAGAGTAATATTGCCCTTTCAGCTTGTGTGCCAGTCTTGACTCCTGGGTGTGCCACCTCTCTCCCTCTCATTCAGTGGGCCATAGAAAGCCTATTTATTTTTTTTAAAAAATATTATTGGGTTTCTAAAGTCTCCCTGAAAATAAAAAAATACATAAAAAAACAGTGGGAGAGTAATATTGCCCTTTCAGCTTGTGTGCCAGTCTTGACTCCTGGGTGTGCCACCTCTCTCCCTCTCATTCAGTGGGCCATAGAAAGCCTATTTATTTTTTTTTTTAATATTATTGGGTTTCTAAAGTCTCCCTTAAAAAACAAAAAATACAGAAAAAAACAGTGGGAGAGTAATATTGCCCTTTCAGCTTGTGTGCCAGTCTTGACTCCTGGGTGTGCCACCTCTCTCCCTCTCATTCAGTGGGCCATAGAAAGCCTATTTATTTTTTTTTTAAAATATTATTGGGTTTCTAAAGTCTCCCTTAAAAAACAAAAAATACATAAAAAAACAGTGGGAGAGTAATATTGCCCTTTCAGCTTGTGTGCCAGTCTTGACTCCTGGGTGTGCCACCTCTCTCTCATTCAGTGGGCCATAGAAAGCATTTTTTTTTTCCTTGATTTGTGTTCTAAAATCTACCTCAACAAAAAAACACTACATCAATCAGTGGGAGAAAAATATTGGCCTCAGTCAGGGCTTGTGTGCCACTGCTGTGTGTGCTATCTCTCATTCAGTGGGCTATAGAAAGCCTATTTATTTATTTATTTTTTTTCTTATTATCTGGTTTCTAAAGTCTCCCTGAAAAAAAAAAATACATAAAAAAACAGTGGGAGAGTAATATTGCCCTTTCAGCTTGTGTGCCAGTCTTGACTCCTGGGTGTGCCACCTCTCTCCCTCTCATTCAGTGGGCCATAGAAAGCCTATTTATTTTTTTTTTTAAATATTATTGGGTTTCTAAAGTCTCCCTTAAAAAACAAAAAATACATAAAAAAACAGTGGGAGAGTAATATTGCCCTTTCAGCTTGTGTGCCAGTCTTGACTCCTGGGTGTGCCACCTCTCTCCCTCTCATTCAGTGGGCCATAGAAAGCCTATTTATTTTTATTTTTTTAAATATTATTGGGTTTCTAAAGTCTCCCTTAAAAAACAAAAAATACATAAAAAAACAGTGGGAGAGTAATATTGCCCTTTCAGCTTGTGTGCCAGTCTTGACTCCTGGGTGTGCCACCTCTCTCCCTCTCATTCAGTGGGCCATAGAAAGCCTATTTATTTTTTTTTTTTAATATTATTGGGTTTCTAAAGTCTCCCTTAAAAAACAAAAAATACATAAAAAAACAGTGGGAGAGTAATATTGCCCTTTCAGCTTGTGTGCCAGTCTTGACTCCTGGGTGTGCCACCTCTCTCCCTCTCATTCAGTGGGCCATAGAAAGCCTATTTATTTTTTTTTTAAATATTATTGGGTTTCTAAAGTCTCCCTTAAAAAACAAAAAATACATAAAAAAACAGTGGGAGAGTAATATTGCCCTTTCAGCTTGTGTGCCAGTCTTGACTCCTGGGTGTGCCACCTCTCTCCCTCTCATTCAGTGGGCCATAGAAAGCCTATTTATTTATTTTTTTAAATATTATTGGGTTTCTAAAGTCTCCCTTAAAAAACAAAAAATACATAAAAAAACAGTGGGAGAGTAATATTGCCCTTTCAGCTTGTGTGCCAGTCTTGACTCCTGGGTGTGCCACCTCTCTCCCTCTCATTCAGTGGGCCATAGAAAGCCTATTTATTTATTTTTTTAAATATTATTGGGTTTCTAAAGTCTCCCTTAAAAAACAAAAAATACATAAAAAAACAGTGGGAGAGTAATATTGCCCTTTCAGCTTGTGTGCCAGTCTTGACTCCTGGGTGTGCCACCTCTCTCCCTCTCATTCAGTGGGCCATAGAAAGCCTATTTATTTTTTTTAAAAAATATTATTGGGTTTCTAAAGTCTCCCTTAAAAAACAAAAAATACAGAAAAAAACAGTGGGAGAGTAATATTGCCCTTTCAGCTTGTGTGCCAGCCTTGACTCCTGGGTGTGCCACCTCTCTCTCATTCAGTGGGCCATAGAAAGCATTTTTTTTTCCTTGATTTGTGTTCTAAAATCTACCTCAACACAAAAACACTACATCAATCAGTGGGAGAAAAATATTGGCCTCAGTCAGGGCTTGTGTGCCACTGCTGTGTGTGCTATCTCTCATTCAGTGGGCTATAGAAAGCCTATTTATTTATTTATTTTTTTTCTTATTATTTGGTTTCTAAAGTCTCCCTGAAAAAAAAAAAACAAACATAAAAAAACAGTGGGAGAGTAATATTGCCCTTTCAGCTTGTGTGCCAGTCTTGACTCCTGGGTGTGCCACCTCTCTCTCTCATTCAGTGGGCTATAGAAAGCCTATTTTTTTTTTTTTTTTATATTATTTGGTTTCTAAAGTCTCCCTGAAATAAAAAAAAAACTTAAAAAAACAGTGGGAGAGTAATATTGCCCTTTCAGCTTGTGCGCCAGTCTTGACTCCTGGGTGTGCCACCTCTCTCTCTCTAATTGTGGGCCATAGAAAGCCTTTTTTTTTTTATATTATTTGGTTTCTAAAGTCTCCCTGAGAAAAAAAAAAAATAAATTAGGTGGGAGATTAATATTGACATTAGTGCTTGAGTGACAGTCCTGCGTGTGTGTCATCTCTGTGATTTTGTGCCACAGAAAACAGAGTGTGTAACATTGTGCCTGATTTTCCTTGTGGTCTCACCAACCTGTTAAGGGATATTGAAATCATACTGAAGTTATAGCTCACCGTGTAAGTTGTTTGACAGCAACAAATAAAGTTACTTTGGTTAAGATTTTAAAACAATGAGGAAGTCTGGTGCAAGAGGTCGTCGTGGGCGTTCATTGTCAGCTGGTAATGATGGTAGTGGTAGTGGAGCATCAGGTGGTCGTGGGGATAAAAATATTCCACCTAAGTCTGGAGCTGTGGAGCCAGTTTCGTCGTCAGGCTACACAAGGCCTCGAACGCTCTCTTTTCTGGGAGTAGGAAAACCGCTTTTAAAGGCGGAGCAGCAACAGCAAGTTTTGGCTTACATTGCAGACTCAGCCTCTAGCTCTTTTGCCTCCTCTTCCGAAACTGGTAAATGTAAAAGCAGCGCGTCGCTTGTGGATGTTCACGGTCAGGGACAAGTCGCTTCCTTGTCCTCCTCAGCAAAAACTACAACAAGAGAGAAGGATGCAGCAGGCGACACAACGGGTCACTCCATGGAGCTCTTTACACATACCGTCCCTGGCTTAGAAAGTGAAACATTTAACAGGCCATGCCCATTACAAGTATATTCTGACATGGAGTGCACTGATGCACAGCCACAGCCAGAGTACTATGCTGCTCCTTTGACTCAGACCACCACATTGCCCTCTCAGGGTACAGATCCACAATCAGACCCTGATGAGACTATGTTGCCCCGCCACGAACGCTATACCACCGACCGACACAGTGACACAGACGAAGTTGCACACGAGCTCGAAGAGGAGGTAATAGATGACCCAGTTATTGACCCCGATTGGCAGCCATTGGGGGAACAGGGTGCAGGCGGCAGTAGTTCAGAAGCGGAGGTGGAGGAGGGGCCGCAGCAGGCATCAACATCGCAACAGGTTCCATCTGCCGGGCCCGTATCTGGCCCAAAACGCGTGTCAAAGCCAAAACCTGTTGGAGCACAGCGTTGCCATCCGGTTAAAGCTCAGTCTGCAATCCCTGAAAAGGGATCCGAGTCTAGGAAGAGTGCAGTCTGGCATTTTTTTAAACAACATCCAACTGATCAGCGCAAAGTCATCTGTCAAAAATGTTCAACTAGCTTAAGCAGAGGTCAGAATCTGAAAAGTCTAAATACTAGTTGCATGCATAGACACTTAACCACCATGCATTTTCAAGCCTGGACTAACTACCAAACGTCCCTCAAGGTTGTAGCACCCTCGGCCAATGAAGCTAGTCAGCAACGCAACATCCCTTCCGTCACTGTAAGGCCACCATTTTCCGCACCACCGGCAGTATCTGTGCAGGTTTCTTTGCCAGCCAAAAGCAGTCAGGGTCAGGGAATCACCAGTTTTGTAGGAGGAAATATTGCATCTAGGGCACCGGCGGAAACAATACCGTCTCCAACCGTCTCTCAGTCTGCCATGTACACCGGCACACCCGAAAGTTCCACGATCTCCAGCTCTCCAGTCCAGCTCACCCTACATGAGACTCTGGTTAGAAAAAGGAAGTACTTATCCTCGCATCCGCGTACACAGTGTTTTAACGCCCACATAGCTAGACTAATCTCGTTAGAGATGATGCCCTACCGGTTAGTTGAAAGCGAAGCTTTCAAAGCCCTGATGGAGTACGCTGAACCACGATACGAGCTACCCAGTCGACACTTTTTTTCCAGAAAAGCCATCCCAGCCCTGCACCAGCATGTTAAACAGCGCATCGTCCATGCACTCAGGCAATCTGTGAGTACAAAGGTGCACCTGACTACAGATGCATGGACCAGTAGGCATGGCCAGGGACGTTATGTGTCCATCACGGCACACTGGGTGAATGTGGTGGATGCAGGGTCCACAGGCGACATCAATTTAGGGACAGTTGTGCCTAGCCCACGGTCTAGGAAACAGTTGGCTGTAGGCGTTCGCACCCCCTCCTCCTCCTCCTCCTCGTCCTCCTGCAGAAGCTACAGCTCTTCCACAGAACGCAGTCTGCCAACCACTCCATCGGCAGATGACACTGTTGCACACCAGTTGTCCCATTATGGGCCAGCTACTGCCAAGCGTCAGCAGGCTGTATTGGCTATGAAGTGCTTGGGCGACAACAGACACACCGCGGAAGTTCTGTCCGAGTTCTTGCAACAAGAAACACAGTCGTGGCTGGGCACAGTAGATCTTGAGGCAGGCAAGGTAGTGAGTGATAACGGAAGGAATTTCATGGCTGCCATCTCCCTTTCCCAACTGAAACACATTCCTTGCCTGGCTCACACCTTAAACCTGGTGGTGCAGTGCTTATTGAAAACTTATCCTGGGTTCTCCGACCTGCTCCTCAAAGTGCGTGCACTTTGCTCACATATCCGACGTTCGCCTGTACACGCCAGCCGTATGCAGACCTATCAGCGGTCTTTGAACCTTCCCCAGCATCGCCTAATCATAGACGTTGCAACAAGGTGGAACTCAACACTGCACATGCTTCAGAGACTGTGCGAACAGAGGCGTGCTGTTATTTATTTGTGGGAGGATACACGGGCAGGCAGTAGGATGGCAGACATGGAGTTGTCAGGTGTGCAGTGGTCTAAGATACAAGACATGTGTCAAGTCCTTCAGTGTTTTGAGGAATGCACACGGCTGGTTAGTGCAGACAACGCCGTAATAAGCATGAGCATCCCCCTAATGCGTCTGCTGATGCAAAGTTTGACGCACATAAAGGAGCAGGCGTCTGCACCAGAGGAAGAGGAAAGCCTTGATGACAGTCAGCCATTGTCTGGTCAGGGCAGTGTACAGGACGAGGTAGCGGGCGAAGAGGAGGTGGAGGACGAGGAGGATGATGGGGATGAGTATATTTTTAATGCCGAACCTTTCCCGGGGGCACAGGAAATTGGTTGCGTGTCACGGCCGGGTTCTGGTTTTTTGAGGGACACAAGTGACGTAGATTTGCCTGCAACTGCCCCTCAACCAATCACAACCGGAGATTTGACAACTGGAACTTTGGCCCACATGGCGGATTATGCCTTACGTATCCTAAAAAGGGACACACGCATTACGAAAATGATGAACGATGACGATTACTGGTTGGCCTGCCTCCTTGATCCACGCTATAAAGGCAAATTGCAAAATATTATGCCACATGAGAACTTGGAACTAATATTAGCAACCAAACAATCAACTCTTGTTGACCGTTTGCTTCAGGCATTCCCAGCACACAGCGCACGTGATCGTTCTCACACGAGCTCCAGGGGGCAGCAGACTAGGAGTGTTAGGGGTGCACACATCAGAAGTGGCGTTGGACAGAGGGGTTTTCTGACCAGGTTGTGGAGTGATTTTGCTATGACCGCAGACAGGACAGGTACTGCTGCATCAATTGAAAGTGACAGGAGACAACATTTGTCCAGTATGGTTACTAACTATTTTTCATCCCTTATCGATGTTCTCCCTCAACCGTCATTCCCATTTGATTACTGGGCCTCCAAATTAGACACCTGGCCAGAATTGGCAGAATATGCATTGCAGGAGCTTGCTTGCCCGGCAGCAAGTGTCCTATCAGAAAGAGTATTCAGTGCTGCAGGTTCAATATTAACCGAAAAAAGGACTCGTCTGGCTACCCAAAATGTTGACGATCTAACATTCACTAAAATGAACCACAACTGGATTTCGAAATCTTTTGCCCCACCTTGCCCGGCCGACACCTAGCTTTCCTATGAAAGGCTCTTGCCTGTGAATTACTTTTCTAATGTCTAATTTGCTGCAGCTGATTGTACAGCATACGACATGTTTACACCTCCCTAAATGGCCAAACTCCCCACACGGGGCCGTGGTATCGCGACTTGGCGCAAGCACCCGTGAGACTGCTGTTTGTCTGAAGAGGTGGGTGTGCTCGCTTTTGGTTGACGGCATTGCTACTGGGTCCCTCATAGTACAATGTAGTGTCTCTGGCGGTGGTGGTGCACACCCAACGTCAGACACACCGTTGTAACATGAGGGGCCCTGGGGCGGTCCCGCCGGCCTCTAGAGAGTTCCCCCCTACCCCAGCTCAAAATGTGCTCTACCACATGCAAAATTATGTCGCACAGCTCCACCAATCTTTAGTCTATTCGCTGACATCATTCAATGTCTGGCACTGACAATACAAATTTGTAGACATCTACGATGCAACTTAAAGTAGTCTGTGTCTGTGTCCTATATTGGCACCATTAAATAGTTACTGCCAAATTACTATGTCAGAAACTCAGCAGATGAGCCCACCCCTGTACCTAAGTATGCCACCTTTTTTTTTGTTTTGGTTGTTTTGCGAGACATTAACATCTATTTATATTTTGGGAGTACTGGGACAGACACTCCTTGCACTACTCCTCCACTCACCACCAAGCTGCCCGTGTATCCATGTAACCGCTGTAAAACTGCCATGAGCCTATTGTTTGTTATTTTAGGCCTTTGAAGCCTGTCTGCGGTCCCTCCTTCCACTAGTCCTCCACTGACCAGACCACTGCTGCCCGTGTACCCCTGGAACCAATTATAAAGTGCCTACAGCCAGCCCATTTTCTTATGTTAGGCCTTTGAAGCCTGTCTGCGGTCCCTCCTTCCACTAGTCCTCCACTGGCCAGACCACTGCTGCCCGTGTACCCCTGGAACCAATTATAAAGTGCCTACAGCCAGCCCATTTTCTTATGTTAGGCCTTTGAAGCCTGTCTGCGGTCCCTACTTTAAATACTCCTCCACTGACCACCAAGCTGCCTGCCCATGTATCCATGTAAACGCTGTAAAACTGCCATGAGCCTATTGTTTGTTATTTTAGGCCTTTGAAGCCTGTCTGCGGTCCCTCCTTCCACTAGTCCTCCACTGACCAGACCACTGCTGCCCGTGTACCCCTGGAACCAATTATAAAGTGCCTACAGCCAGCCCATTTTTTTATGTTAGGCCTTTGAAGCCTGTCTGCGGTCCCTCCTTCCACTAGTCCTCCACTGGCCAGACCACTGCTGCCCGTGTACCCCTGGAACCAATTATAAAGTGCCTACAGCCAGCCCATTTTCTTATGTTAGGCCTTTGAAGCCTGTCTGCGGTCCCTACTTTAAATACTCCTCCACTGACCACCAAGCTGCCTGCCCGTGTATCCATGTAACCGCTGTAAAACTGCCATGAGCCTATTGTTTGTTATGTTAGGCCTTTGATAGCCTGTCTGCGGTCCCTACTTTAAATACTCCTCCACTCACCACCAAGCTGCCTGCCCGTCTATCCATGTAACCGCTGTAAAACTGCAATGAGCCTATTGTTTGTTATTTTAGGCCTTTGATAGCCTGTCTGCGGCCCCTACTTGCAATACTCCTCCACTGACCACAATGCTGCCTGGAGTGCCTGCCTGTGTATCCATGTAACCGATGTAAAACTGCCATGACTGCCTACTGTTTGTTATTTTAGGCCTTTGATAGCCTGTCTGCAGCCCCTACTTGCAATACTCCTCCACTGACCACACCAATGCTACCCGTGTACCCCTGGAACCTATTTAAAAGTTCATAGAGCCTAGTTATACCACGCTACAAGCTAACCAGTCGACACTTCTTTTGCGAGAAAAGCCATCCCAACCCTCCACCAGCATGTAGAAGACCGCATTGTCCATGCACTCTGGCAATCTGTGAGTACAAAGGTGCACCTGACAACAGACGCATGGACCTGTAGGCATGGCCACGGAAGATTACGTGTCCATTACGGCGCAATGGGTTAATGTGGTGGATGCATGGTCCACAGGGGACAGCCTACTAAGTCTGTCTGCAGTCCCTAATTCAAATTGCCCTCCACTGTCTAAATCGGAGCTTCCACCTTCTGGCTTTCGGCCTATAGTATCAGAAATTAAACTGCATTTGGCCTTCAACTTTGGTTAGGGCCTACTAACGGCTTCTGCCCCTCCCTGGTGTTGCCCTCAACTAAATAAAGCTGAGCTTCAACCTTCCGGCTCTCATTAAGTGGTTTAAAAAAAAAAAAATGGTGGTTAGGGCCTACTAACGGCTTCTGCCCCTCCCTGGTGTTGCCCTCAACTAAATAAAGCTGAGCTTCAACCTTCTGCTCCAAATTACCATTTTAAAAAATGCAATAGGCTTTTCCGGCCTACTAAAGGTGTCTGCCCCTCCCTGGTGTTGTCCTCAACTGAACAAAGCTGAGCTTCCACATTCTGGCTTTCGCCCTATACTATCAGATATTAAACTGCATTTGGCCTACTAGTGTGGTTAGGCCCTTGAAACAGTGTCTGCTGCTCTTGGGTTTGCTACTCCACTGAACAAAGCAATGCCGCCTGTTTAGTCCTGTTACCAATTTTGAACTGCATGTAGCCTACTTTATTCTTTGGCCCTATATCTGTTTCCTCCTCATCCTGCCCATTGCCCAGCCACTGCTAAATGAGTCTGCTGGTACATTGACCTAGACCACTACATTCCCCTTGTACTCTACACAGCCAGAATCTGACCCTGCTGAAAGTAAGGTTCCCCTTCCCGCATGTTATACCACCTTACACAGGGACAAAGAGGAAGGTGCAGATGAAAGTGCAGGTTCCTTCATCAGGTGGGGGGGCATACTCGTTGGCGACGTCACTGGCACAGGGCCCCTCAGAGTACGCAAAAGTGTCGCTGCTGGTGGGAGGCGCCCCCGCCATGCAAACACACCGCCGTACTTTGAGGGGCCCTGTGCCAGTGGCAATGCGAACGAGTGGGCCCCCCCCTGCTTGCTCAGGATCACAGCACTTGCAACTTTTAAATACTTACCTTTCCCTGCAACACCGCCGTGACGTAGTCCGCATTTCCTGGGCCCACGAAAAACTTGAGCCAGCCCTACTCCCCCCACAACTTTCCCCCAATTCCCTATGCCCAACTATTATTATACAGTTAATTAAGATTGGCAAGCTTCAGAAACAAGAATGGATGTTTTTGGCATTAAAATGGGCACTGTAGGTGTTTTCCTGGCCTCCACTCACTGCCGACTATGCTTCCCCATTGACTTGCATTGGGTTTCGTGTTTCGGTCGATCCCCGACTTTTAGCGATAATCGGCCGACTGCACTCGACTCGACTCTGGACAAAATCGGGTTTCCCAAAACCCTACTCGATCTTAAAAAAATGAAAGTCGCTCAACCCTAGTTGGGAGCCCTGTCACTGCAGTTTCCAGAAATATGAACTGCCTCTTTCTGTGAATATCCTGTTTTGATATATTTGGTCTTAAAGGACCACTCTAGCTACACAAAGCGATTGCCATGCTTTGCTACTCTTTACTTTCAGTTCCACAGCTGCAAACTAAAACATTCCTGAGGTAGAGGGAAAAGAGTGGCTTAGAATTACACAGAGCTGACAAGCAGAGTGAAGAGAAGAATTTTCTAGGCAGAGGGTAGAGGGGGGACAAAAAAGCCCACAGGGTGTGTCTGTAACCAGCTCTAATGGAACCTTCTGGATGTAGCAGAGCTCAGTGTGCGTGATAATATCGAATCAAATACATAATATTCCTGATAATTGTCAAGAGTTCCAGAGGAGCGGAGGTTGCGATGGACTGGACGGGAGCTGTTTGCTCTGGTCGCTTAGCCAGTTCACATATCCGGCACATGCTACAGGCCTCTTCTACTTTCGTCTTGAACTGGGGGTGGTAGATGAACCGTTGTAACCATTGGAAGTTTTCTCTGAACCAAAATGGGCTCCTTGCTCATGTGCAGTGACCGAAATTTCAGACAATGACGTTGTTGGGACTAGGATTTGCCAGGTCATACTCGGTTCAGTCCGCAATTGTGTTTTTCGATATAGTAAGTCGTTCTTCATCTGTAGTTGTTTCCACTGTCGAAGGTTCCGTAACACCTCAAAGTACCTCTTTCTGTCGAGCTAGTGAGTCTCAGAGAAGCCACACACTGTCTCAACAAAGCCAGTTTGCTATCTTCCTTTTGAAGCTGAACCCACTCATCTCGAGTTCGTCCAAGTAGGACTTCTTGGGCTGAGGAGCGTATCTGTCTCTGCATTGCCACCACCGTCCTGGTGGACCTCTGGAATCTAGGGATTTCGTTGTCTTCTAGTTCTTCATCTCAGTCTCGCTCAGGCTTCGTACTCCTCCTCCTGGACAGGGCATCGGCATGAGTATTTTCTGCCCCCCTTTTGTATGCAATCTTATAGCAGAACTTCGCCATTCTAGCTACCCATCACTGTTCCAAGGCCTCCAGTCTTGAATTTTCCAAGTGTGCAAGCTGGTTGTTATCAGTACGCACCAACACTTTAGAGCCAGATAAATATTCCGTGAATCTCTCTGTCATAGCTTACACCAACGCCAGCAGCTCCAACTTGAGAGAACTGTAACTGTCCGAATTGCGTTCACAATTTTGAAGAGACTGGCTTGCATAAGCGATCACCATCTCTCTTCCGTCCTGCATCTGTGACAACACAGCCCCAAGTCCCAGCAGACTCCCATCAGTGTGGAGAATGAACACTTGCGGGAAAACCTCATAAGCCAAGAAAGGAGCTTTGGTGAGTGCTATTTTGAGATCTTGAAAAACCTCTTCTTGGGACTCCCTCTAGCAGATTGTCCAGTTCTTGGCACCCGAGGGTACCTTTTTCAACAGCTCCTGTAAGGGCTTTGCCCGTCGAGCGAAGTTCTTCACGAAAAACCTGTAATGTCGGGTCAGTCCCAGGAATGCACGCACATCCTTCATGGTCTCTGGGGTGGGCCAGTCTTAAATCACGGCGATCTTCACTCTGGAGGGTTCTACTCCTTCAGCAGAAATGACATGGCTCAAGTATTCAATTTGCATGTGAAACAAATGGCACTTCTGGGGCTTCACTTTTAGTCTGTGTCTCTGAAGGCAGACCAACACTTGTTTTTGGCGCTGCAGATGTTCCTGAAATGAAGCCTCAAAGACTATAATGTCATCCAGGTAGATGAGCATAGATTCAAAGATCCAGTCTCCTAGGCACCTCTCCATGAGACGTTGAAAAGTTTTGGGAGTGTTGGCTAAGCCTAACGGCATACGGTTGAACTCGTACAGGCCCATGTGAAGAATAAAGGTGGTCTTTGCTCTATCTTGTTCAGACATGGGGACTTAGCAGTAGCCGCGATGAGGTCCAGTGACTCTTCAATCCGGGGTAATGGATAGGAATCTCTCACGGTACAGGCGTTGAGCTTTCGGTAATCCACACAAAAATGCAAGGTGCCGTCCTTTTTCCACACTAACACAATTGGGGCAGCCCACGGACTCTTGCTCTCCCTAATCACGCCAGCCTGCAACATCTGGTTCAACATGCTCTTCACTTCCTGGTATAACTGTGGGGGAATTTGCCGGTAATGCTCTCTTATGGGCGAGGTGCTCCCAGATGGTATTTCGTGCATAATGGCAGTGAT
The DNA here is from genome assembly GCF_051348905.1 of Ranitomeya variabilis. Taxonomy (NCBI): domain Eukaryota; kingdom Metazoa; phylum Chordata; class Amphibia; order Anura; family Dendrobatidae; genus Ranitomeya; species Ranitomeya variabilis. The sequence continues at coordinate 177,098,924 of NC_135237.1, forward strand.
GCAGCCAAAATCATCTTTGTGAAGGGCAAAAACTTCTTTATACCTCCCCAGCAGAGCTTGTATCTGCTGCACTTGAGTGGGTGAGAGTTCGGCCAGCTCAGCCCGGATTTGTTCCAGTATGGGTCAGCCCTCTTTGATGCAATGAGGTTCTGGCACTGAATTGCAGTTTACTGACACAGTCCAGGGATCTCCAGGTTGTATCTCCAGTTGTACTGTTTGGGGGGCATTATTTCTTCAGGTAGGTTCATTATTCGGGCCACCACACTTCTGGGAATGACAGTAAAGTCCTGGTCTCCTAAGATAATGCACCGTACCGGAACAGTCCCCTCTCGTAAAATGGCTAATGTACGCCCCAGTACGAGTCCCGTGGATAATTCTTCTTCTGAAGATGGTTTAATTTGACCCTCAACCCCCTCCAAGGGGACACAGGCTCAAGCGGGCAGTGAAAGTACTGTTTGTCCTGGTGGAAGAACAATTTTGATGGAGGCCGGGACAATCACCTTTCCTAACACTCCTCCTTCACAGTTAGACTCCTGTACTCGTGCTAGTTGTTGAAAAATTATCTGTGGTGTGTGAGGGCCCCACTGTTTAAGAGCCTCATTAGAGGGCTCTCTGATGAGAAGGCTTCCAAACTACTTCAGCACATTCATCGCCAAGGTGACAGCGGGTCCATTACTCACTTTTTTTTCCTGTGTTATTACCACGCCTTTCCATCCCAGGTCTTTCCCACAGATAAACGCTTGCATCCATACCACCCCTGAGACCGGGATGGGCAGTTGATTTGCCACCATTAACTTTATCACAGGGCCCCATTCAGGCTGTTTTGCTCTGGGAAAATGTCACCAGAAGTAAGCTTCTAGCATCGTTATCACCTGCGAGCCCGTGTCCACCAGGCATCGCACTGCACGTTTGTCCATTTCTGCCCATATTAGGGGGCATGTTGACACTAAACTTGTAGGACTTCCACTACTCTTCCTCACCTGTTCTGGCTCCGGGCGGTGTCCCCCCGACTCAGAGCCCTCTAGTTTAACAGGCAGCGAGATGTCACTCTTCCTCAGCTGGTGCACTCCCACGCAATGTGTCTGCTCTCTCCACAGTTGAAACAAGGGATGAGTCTAGGCCTGTGAATCATTCTGGAGTCACGGCAAAATTCCGGGCCTTCCCCGTGCTCTGGTGGATTGTTAGTGGTCTCTGCTTTCTTCTTTAAGACGGCCAGTTCTTACTTCACACTCACAAGTTCTCTCCGGAATTCTTCCACCCATTCAGCAATGGCGTTTACAGACACCCCTACGCTATGGACCTTCCCCACTGGGACTGTCACTCCCTGCTCTTGTTCATGAATGCATTCCTCACTCCCTACCTCAGAGAAAGTAATTAGCAGGTTTACTCGCACAAGTTCTTGCAGGGCCTGTTTTGTCATCACGTCTCATATGCCAGTTACTAGGAGGTCTCACAAAATAATGCCTGTGGGACCTATCCTCATACCATCCTTTCTATTAATCGCAGTGTGCAACTCCTGCAATGCATTCACATACTGTGTTATGGTCTCCCCCTCCCTCTGCATTCTGCTAAAGAGACAGGTCCTCAGCTTCCCCACGTCAGTGGGGTCTCTGTGAATTTCCTCTAGGATTTGCAACACCTTAATTAAGGTATCCCGGTCTCTGGGGCTATGCAACACCACTGAGTCCCTGGCTTCCCCGTCCAGTGCCATGATAGCCACCTTGGCCTCCAGCGCAGGGGTCATGGGGTGCATTCTTATCATGCCTCAAAGGCATTCAGTCCAGCTCCACAGCATAGTGTTGATCCCTAAAAAATTTGGCAGATTACTTAGCAAGGCCCCCCAGTAAAATGCTGGTCCTGGGGCTACCCCATTCTGCTTGGTCTGCCACCTGTGTGCTTTTGGACTGCATCCTGCCGACTATGCCAAGTGTAAGATGCTAGCAGGTGCGTAGGATGCAGTGACACAGTTATATAAAACAGTGATGGAATAAGAAGGGGGGTAAAGGATATGAATTTGCGGATGGGGAAAAACAAATACAGCAGGTAAAAATGGGTTAACTTATCAGTCTCTGTGCACTGGAGGAAAGTGACTGGAAGATCTCTCGGTGGTGCTGTAGGCGGACGAGATGTCTCCGACTTTGTCTCGCAGAAAGGCAATGCACTGTCTCCTTGCGGTGATGAATCCTCCGGGCCCTTCGGCACGTGGTCTCCTGGTTCAGGCACATGGTGGAGTAAAAATGGAGGTCTGTGGCACATGAATGAAGCAGAAATTTCAGTAGACAAGACCGCAGTAGTATCGCACAGTCCAGCGGACATAGCCACAAGCGCCATGTTGCCTGCTCGCAACGGGTACCACAGGGATATGACTAAGCAGTGCCTCTGCAGTGGTGAGTGGAGCAAAGGTATACACTCTGTACTGGTCAATACATGGTGCAGATGTCTCTCTGGGCTGTGGGTAGCACGTCTTAGCAGTTTTTCTAGCTGGGTGTGAAGGCACAGCTAGCTGGCGTGGGTCTGTCGAGAGGGAGTCAACCGTCTCTCTTCTCACAAGCTCGTTCCCCGTCAAGTGTGTCGTCTTCCCGCTCACACAGCTACTTAAATCAGACCCGCCCCCCCACCTTTAAGGTCTCATGAACTGTTCCGGTCAGAAAACTCTTCCCCCCTGAATAAAGGTGACAGTCCCAACAGTTCCAGCCCAGACACACAAGAGCGACCACTGCCCTGGTACACCTCCCTAAATGTCCAGTGTATTTTGGCTTTGTGCTCCGCCTGCCTGAACCCCAGTTCCCCTTTCCACTCTGGATCTATGTCTGCTAATACACAGCTTGTTCAGATTCACATGTGTCTCCCCAACTGGAAGAAAATATTCTAATTGCTGCAGTATGTTTAAGATACCTCCCCCCCATGCTCCTCCTGCAAAACAGATGAGGATATGACACACCCAGTGTCAGACAGTTCTTTGGGGAAGTCAAGGATGTGCCATAAAATGGGGAATATGCATATGGGATTTAATGTGACGCCAACTGTGGTGTTCGGCAACGGATGGCCGATGCTGCTGAAGGAGACCGCTGGGGCTGATGGTGATGTAGCTGGGATGGTTTTGCTCCCCACAGGGGGAACGGGGTCCCAGGGCTACTGATCCAGTTTATGTCAGGCTTCATGTACCTTGTGATGCAGGACTCAGGGTGCAAGAGATCACTGACAGACACAACAAGGGCTGTAGTTTTCTTTTCCGTTACTTGATGGTTGATAGTACAGACCGGGGTACTGGTAACAGATTGTAATGGAGAGCCGGGCAACTTGGAAGCAATTTTTGGATACACCTTGCCAGGTAGGTATGGAGGCCTTCCTTCTGTGCCTCCTCCTTTTTTTTTGCTGCCTAACAGCTCACCGTCCTGCTGCTAACTAACTGTCTCTCTCTGTTTTTAAAAACTAACTGTTGTCCACATGGCAGGCAGCTCGAGCCAATCACAGGTCCTTTGTGTCGGCTTCAGGCTCTGGCATGCTGCGGTGCCGGTGGGTATTAGATCGGGTCAGGAGACCTGCAGTCCCCTACAGATTTAGCTGCCGGGACTTCAGTACCCATGCAACCACAGACTCCGGTGTCCGGTAACAAGCGCTCAGCTCTAGGGCTCAACTCCCCTACTTCTGTCCTACTGACACCTGGTAAGGGGACCCCTCTTTGCTTCCAGGCATGACATTACTCACTGTGGCAACCAGACTCCTGGGGTGCCACATTGCTTCCTAGTGAAATTCAGTAATAAACAAATTAACAAGTGAACAATCATAACTATTTACAAGATTTCTAAACTAAAACCTACAAAAACCAAATCTCAAAAAAAGTCCTGGTGATGATTAGTCCAAGTGTCATTGTCCATTGTTCATTCCTGAGCCAGGTTGGTAACTATATACAAGTATTGTCCTGGTCACAACGAGTCCAGTGACCCAATCATCCATTAAATTAAGTTAAATAGGATTGCTCAAGAGTAGGGTTGAGCGAAACGGGTCGTGCATTTTCATAAGTCGCCGACTTTTGGCAAAGTCGGCGTCTCATGAAACCCGACCCAATCCCTGTGCGGGGTCGGCCATGCGGTACGCAATCTTGGCGGCAAAGTCGCGTTTCGTATGACGCGTTTAGCGCCATTTTTTCAGCCAATGAATGAGTGTGGGCAGAGTGATGACATAGGTCTTAGGGGAGTGAACGCCTATCGTCATGTTATCGCTTGTGCACAGTAGGGATTTGGAATGTGCAATACGAAATTTTCTGTGCTGGGATGGAGGGGAGAGAGAGAGAGAGAGAGAGAGAGAGAGAGAGAGAGAGAGAGAGAGAGAGAGAGAAAAAAAAAAAAAATAAAAAAAAAAATAAATTAAATTCCTTCATTGGGTTTCGTGTTTCGGCCGAAACCCGACTTTTCACGGTGGTCGGCCGATTTCACTCGACTCGACTTTTAAGACAGTCGGGTTTCACAAAACCCGACTCGACCCTAAAAAACTAAAGGTCGCTCAACCCTACTCAAGAGTGTCTGTAGGTTCATGTGCTTGAAGGTTAAGTACTTACATTACAAATTTACATATCTTATTTACACAATCTACTTACATGCGGAACCTTACGGGGATTTGACCTAGGGTACTACGGGTAGACCTTCGTAGCACTGGTACTGATGTAGTGTGCTCTCTATTGGCTGCAATACGGGTTACTCTATATAGCACGGGTATACCTGATGTTCTACAACCACTGACGCTCACTGTGGGCATGACAGATTTGCCACTGGCAGGGGGTGGACTTTCTTGGTCCATTGCTAGTGTGGCATCTGCTGCTTGAGTCTGCTGGTCTTCCGGCTGGACTTGAGTCGTATCTCTTTCTGGCACTACTAACTGGGGAAGAGTCAAAATGGGCACGAGTATGGCCTGATTCACCCTTATCCAATTTGGAGGGAACTCGCCGAGTACTGTGCTGATCTTTTCCTCCACCTCTTCCATTGGCTGAGGAATATCTTGGTCTTCAATCCTTTCCTTTAGTTGGTCAGGGCATGGTTTTAGATGATCCCTCGATACTGCCGCTGAGGTTTCTCCTCCATCTTTACTGATGAGGCATACCTTGGTGTTAAGAGCAAGTGGAGCCTCCTGATTCCTCATTGCATCACAGCTTTGTCCATACAATTTTGGTTAGCAAATGGGGCCTCCTGACTGCAACAAAGTTTTAGCACAATATAGTTAGATGCTGGAAGATTGATTTTTACAAGGAACAGTATACTATCTACCTAACTGACGTGTAAACTTTCAGCAGCAGCAAGAGTGGCCTCTTGTGTGCTTTTACACTGAGAAAATGGCTCCAGCAAAACAAGATGTCCGCTTTTTATATGTACAGGGACATGTGACTTCAGCAGCCAATCCTGAAGACCTTATGTCATTACGTTGCAGCTAGTTTCTGTGTTCTGATTGGTTGTCAGAATGTAAGCATTTTATGTTATCACAGAATAAAAAAATGAAAAATAAAATTACACTCTATCACTCCTTTGACCTAGACACCCCTTCGCCTCATAAAACACAGCGGTGTTCGTCATACAGCACCACTATTCTAGACAAAGTCAAAACAAATGCATTAGTTGAAATGCGATCACTTACCAATCTGTTACCAATTTTGAGGAAAAATGCTCTGGAGACTGAACACAAATCCGAATGTGCTACGTTCATGCTAAATTTGAGATTGGTGAATATTTTACGAACAAGTTCACTCATCTCTACTGGTGAGCTTATTCCACTAATAATACACGCGGGATCACTTTCTCCACAACTCGACCGCAGGACAAGTAGATTTTGCACAGGAGGTTCTTTTAGCAGAGAGGTCACCTGCACTAGGCTTTATCAAGGCCTACACCTTCCTCTTCTTCTGACATCACCTCCTTTGCACCCATGTCTGATTCCCAGATCTTGTCAATCACAGAACCATCATCATTATCATCATCTCTGATTTGGCTGACAGTTGCTTCAGTGTGGGAAATTTCCTGAGCTCCTTGCCCCCAATTGGTTTTTGACATTGAGATTATCCCTGAATCAGAGGTCTACAACCACTCCCAGTGCCCCTACCACCGTGAATTGTAGAGCCAGCCACACAGGTTGGACATAAAATCATGCTCTCCATCTCCTTTGTCTCCATATTATCCCTGAATAGTGTTAAGCATTCCGATACCGCAAGTATCGGGTATCGGCCGATATTTGATTGAATTCCGATACCGAGTTCCGATATTTTTGTGATATCGGAAATCGGAATCGGAAGTTCCCAGTGTATGGTTCCCAGGGTCTGGAGGAGAGGAGACTCTCCTTCAGGCCCTGGGATCCATATTCATGTAAAAAATAAAGAATTAAAATAAAAAATATGGATATACTCACCCCTCCGGCGGCCCCTGGACCTTACTGATGTAACCGGCAGCCTCCGTTCCTAAGAATGAGGAGTTTAGGACCTGCGATGACGTCGTGGCTGTTATGACCCCAATGGCGAGGGTCTCAGAGATATCAGCAAGTCTGCAAAGTACAAAAATCCAGCTCATAGGGCAGTGGTAACTGGGTTGACCATATATCTACTCCTAACGCCAACCCTAGAAGTAGCCGGGGAACATGCCTACGTTGGTCGCTAGATGTCTCGCGCCAGCCGGAGAGCTAACTACCCCTAGAAGAGGAAAACAAAGACCTCTCTTGCCTCCAGAGAAAGGACCCCAAAAGTAGGATACAAGCCCCCCACAAATAATAACGGTGAGGTAAGAGGAAATGACAAACACAGAGATGAACTAGGTTTAGCACAGAGAGGCCCACTTACTAATAGCAGAATATAGTAAGATAACTGATATGGTCAACAAAAACCCTATCAAAAATCCACGCTGGAGATTCAAGAACCCCCGAACCGTCTAACGGCCCGGGGGGAGAACACCAGCCGCCCTAGAGCTTCCAGCAAGGTCAGGATACAGATAATATACAAGCTGGACAAAAAATGCAAACAATAACGAATTGCAAAAAGCAAAAAAGCAGACTTAGCTTAATCAAGCAGGAACCAGGATCAGTAGGCAAGAGCACTACAGATTAGCTCTGATATCAACGTTGCCAGGCATTGAACTGAAGGTCCAGGGAGCTTATATAGCAACACCCCTGACCTAACGACCCAGGTGAGCATAAAAGGAATGACTGACAAACCCAGAGTCAAATCACTAGTAGCCACTAGAGGGAGCCAAAAAGTAAATTCACAACAGTGGCTTGTGATTGGTCGCGTGAGCGGTCACATGAGCGGTCATGCGACCAATCACAAGCCGCGACGTCATCGAAGGTCCTAAACTCCTCATTCTTAGGAACGGAGGCTGCCGGTTACATCGGTAAGGTCCAGGGGCCGCCGGAGGGGTGAGTATATCCATATTTTTTATTTTAATTCTTTATTTTTACATGAATATGGATCCCAGGGCCTGAAGGAGAGTTTCCTCTCCTTCAGACCCTGGGAACCATCCAGGATAGCTTCCGATTCTTGTGTCCCATTGACTTGTATTGGTATCGGGTATCGGTATTGGCGATATCCGATATTTTTCGGATATCGGCCGATACTATCCGATACCGATACTTTCAAGTATCGGAAGGTATCGCTCAACACTATCCCTGAATAAAGTTTTTCTGGTGCATGTTCCTTAGTCCCTCCAGACTAAATGTTTACAGAAGTAAAGGAGGTCGAGTATGACCTGCATTTGGTCCTACCTTAGAAGGCATAGTTGTTACCAGCAGTGTAGGTGGTGTTTCTCCCAAGGGCTACCATATTGTTTTCGAATACATTGGAGTATTTTTATATCATGCTACAATGTCCATTGTGTGTGCCACTTTTTTACACAAATATAACATTTAGAGTCATTTGACACTCCAATTTGACACTTTAAACAGGTTTGGCAAAATAGACCTGCTCAGTTACATTTCTTCATTTACTGTAATAATTTGTTTTCAAATTTGGGGTTAAAGCATGTTAATTCTACATAGCACAATGCAAAAATAAATGCCTGGAGGTAGGAGCATTGCTAAAAAATGCAACAATAAACCACAGTTTCATTGTATGGTGTTTTGTTAGCAAAGTTGAATATTAAATTTGGTATGCAAAAAATGAAATGTGCATAATTGTACAGTATTTTTTGTTTTTTGTATATTCTGCAAATTAAAAAAAATAACTTTAAAAAATGTGGTTACTATGTAGAAAACATGCATGCAAAATAATTGGCAGAAACAGTCAGCAATATTATTGTGGTGAGTACAATTGTTAAATGCAACTAATAAATAGTTGCAAAACCGTAAACTTGATAATTTAGGTAGTTTAAGGCTGCAGTAGCATCGTACACAGTGAAGAGGCAGTGACCCACAAAGTTCAAACACAAAAGTCTGTTTAATGTGTTTCCTCATAGCATTAAAGTCCAATTTACACATATGCATATAACTTCAGTACAGGTGTTCAGCCTCTGTTTCTATATGTCTCAGCGACGATTGTCCATATTTAGTCCATAGACACATTGGTTAATTATTAATTTTGATTTCTCTATTGGTATTATTGAAGTTTAACCAATGTTTTTCATCAGTTATTGTTATATAACTTCAGTGTATATTATCAGTGTTCAGTTCACACCAGTTCATAGCAATACATATCACATGGCTTTAGATTTACGGTCCCTAAACTGGCCAGACTTCCCTTGTCCAGTTTCCCTGGGCGACCACACGCCATATTACAGTCTCCATATACACAGCCTCACATGTTGCAGACATTACACACACCTGCCCTCCTCTGACTAGTTCTCGTGGGTGTCCTGCATCGCTATATTACAGTCTCTTACAGTCTCTTTACTCACACAGCCATACACAGCCCAGGATATCCTCCGGATAGCAGCTGGGCACCATATCCACCTGTTTGCAATAGTTACACATGCTAGTAGGGTTGAGGGAAACGGATCGGACAAATTAGAAAATCGCCGACTTTCGGCAAAGTCGGGTTTCATGAAACCCGACCGATCATAGTGTGGGATCGGCCATGAGGTCACCGATCTGCGCGCAAAAGTCATGTTTAATATGACGCTTTCAGCGCCATTTTTCAGCCAATGAAGGAGGACACAGAGTGTGGGCAGCGTGATGACATAGGTCTCGGTCCCCACCATCTTAGAGAAGGGCATGACAGTGATTGGCTTGCTTTCTGTGGCATCACAGGGGCTATAAAGGGGCGTGCACGCTGACCGCCATCTTACTTCTGCCGATCTTAGCATAGGGAGAGGCTGCTGCAGCTTCATCAGAAGAAGGGAAATAGTTAGGGAGGGAAGATTAACCACCAAACTGCTTGTGTTGTAGTGATTTCCACTGTCCAACACCACCTTTTTTTTGCAGGGACAGTGGGGGCTATATTTTTGTGCATCAGCTCTGTAGCTTATTAGGCTGCCTTATAAGGCTCCCTGATAGCTGCATTGCTGTTTGCACGCTGCTGTACAAACCAACTGCTTTTTAAAAAGCAAAAATCCTGTTGCTCCTTTCTGCACAGTTATCTTGTTTATTTGTCCACACTTTTGTGTGTAGCAGTCCTTTTATTGCTGCCATACTTGTCCTGAGATCATTGTAGGGAGATTGAAATTGTACTGCAGTCCTTGTATTTTTTCATATATCTTCCAGCCACTTTCTGCCACTTACATTGTGTTGTTTTAGGCTACTTTCACACTGGCGTTAACTGCATTACGTCGCAATGCGTCGTTTTGCCGAAAAAAGGCATCCTGCAAAAGTGCTTGCAGGATGCGTTTTTTCTGCATTGACTAACATTAGCGACGCATTTGCGACGCAATGACACACGTCGCAACCGTCGTGCGACGGTTGCGCCGTGCTGTGGCGGACCGTCGGGAGCAAAAAACGCTACATGTAACGTTTTTTGCTCACGACGGTCTGCTTTTTCCGACCGCGCATGCGTGGCCGGAACTCCGCCCCCACCTCCCCGCACTTCCCCGCACCTCACAATGGGGCAGCGGATGCGCTGGAAAAATGCATCCGCTGCCCCCGTTGTGCAGCGGAGACAACGCTAGCGTCGGGAACCTCGGCCCGACGCACCGCGACGGGCCGAGCCCGACGCTAGTGTGAAAGTAGCCTTATACACTGGGCCTGAGTTTTGGTTCAGTCTCCAAAAAAAAGTGAGATTCAAATTCTCACAAAGTGGATATACTTCAGTCTTGTTAGTTTGTTGTATGTCAGCCAGCCACTTTCTGCCACTTAGATTGCGTTGTTATATACACTGGGCCTGAGTTTTGGTTCAGTCTCCCAAAAAAAAGTGAGATTCAAATTCTCACAAAGTGGATATACTTCAGTCCTGTTAGTTTGTCGCATATCAGCCAGACACTTTCTGCCACTTACATTGTGTTGTTTTATGCACAGGGCCTGAGTTTTGGTTCAGTCTCCCCACAAAAAAAGGGAGATTTAAATTCTCAACAAGTTTATATACACCTTCTACCTTGCTTTACAGTACCATATAACGGTTGTTACTTTGGTTAGATTTTCTAAAAAATTAGGAAGTCTGGTGGAAGAGCCCGTAGGTGGTGGTTGCCAGCTGGTACTGATGGTGGTGGTGGTGCATCTGGTGGTAGTGGCAAAAGCACAATAGCGCCTAAGGCTGGAAGTGTTGAGCCAGCGTCATCGTCTGGCTACCCAAAATGTTGATGATCTATCCTTCATTAAAATGAACCAGTCTTGGATTTCAAATAATCCTGCCCCACCTTCCCCGCTGACACGTAGCTTGCTTGAAAAATGTCTTGCTTTTGGCCTCCTCTTACTGACTTCTCCAATTCCTCCATTTGCAGCTGCTAAATGTCCACCATAGGCCATTTTTATACCTCCCTAAATGGGCTGACTCCCCCCACAGAGCCGTGGTCACCACCTGGCGCAAGCACCAGTGCAAGTGCCGTTTGCCTGGACAGGTGGGTGGGCCCACTCTTGGGCAACGGCACTGGCACAGGGTCCCTCATAGTACAATGAAGTGTCTCTGACGGTGGTGGTGCACAACCAACGTCAGACACACCGTCGTAATTAGTGTTGAGTAGGGTTGAGCGAAACGGGTCGGCAATTTTCAGAAGTCGCCGACTTTTGGCAAAGTCGGGTTTCATGAAACCCGACCCGACCCCTGTGTGGGGTCGGTCATGAAGTCGGCGATCTTCTGAATCTGGAATCGGAATTCCGATACCGATTCCCGATATGTTTAAGATATCGGGAATTGGTATCGGAATTCAGATTTAAGTGTAAAATAAAGAATTAAAATAAAAAATATCGCTATACTTACCCTCTGACGGGCCCTGGTACTAACCGGGAACCTTCCTTCCTTAGAAGCAGCCTTCCAGGACCTTGCGGTGACGTCGCGGTGACGTCGCGGCTTGTGATTGGTAGCGCGGCCGCCCATGTGACCGCTGCGCGACCAATCACAAGCCGCGACGTCACCGTGACGTCACCATAGGTCCTGGAAGGGCTGATTCTTAGGAAGGAAGGCTGCCGGAACGAAGCCGAGGGTGAGTATATTCCTATTAGGTATATACTCACCCTCGGACACGCCCTGCTTCTTTCCGGCAGCCTTCCTTCCTAAGAATCAGCCCTTCCAGGACCTTCGGTGACGTCACGGTGACGTCGCGGCTTGTGATTGGTCGCGCAGCGGTCACATGGGCGGCCGCGCAGCGGTCACATGGGCGGCCGCGCGACCAATCACAAGCCGCAACGTCACCGCGACATCACCGCAAGGTCCTGGAAGGCTGATTCTAAGGAAGGAAGGTTCCCAGTTAGTACCAGGGCCCGTCAGAGGGTAAGTATAGCGATATTTTTTATTTTAATTCTTTATTTTACACTTAAATATGGATCCCAGGGCCTGAAGGAGAGTTTCCGCTCCTTCAGACCCTGGGAACCATTGGAAACCCAATGCACTGCATTGGGTTTCGAGTTTCGGCCGACCCCGACCCCGACTTTTTTATAGGATCGGCCGATTTCACTCGACCCGACTTTTGAAAAAGTCAGGTTTCGTGAAACCCGACCCGATCTTATAAAAGAAAAGGTCGCTCAACCCTAGTGTTGAGCAATCCGATACCGCAAGTATCGGGTATCGGCCGATACTTGCGGGTATCGGAATTCCGATACTGAGATCCGATACTTTTGTGGTATCGGGTATCGGTATCGAAACAACATTAATGTGTAAAAGAAAGAATTAAAATAAAAAATATTGCTATACTCACCTCTCCGACGCAGCCTGGACCTCACCGAGGGAACTGGCAGCGTTCTTTGCTTAAAATGCGCGTGTTTACTTCCTTCCGTGACGCCACGGCTTGTGATTGGTCGCGTGCCGCCCATGTGGCTGCGACGCGACCAATCACAGCAAGCCGTGACGTAATTTTCAGGTCCTGAATGCCTAATTCTTGGCATTCAGGATTTTAAAATTACGTTCCGGCTTGTGATTGGTCGCGTCGCGGTCACATGGGCGACGCGACCAATCACAAGTCGTGACGTCACGGGAGGCAGGAAACACGCGCATTTTAAAATTACGTCACGGCTTGTGATTGGTTGCGTGCCACCCATGTGACCGCGACGCGACCAATCACAGCAAGCCGTGACGTAATTTTCAGGTCCTGAATGCAGAATTAGGCATTCAGGACCTGAAATTACGTCACGGCTTGCTGTGATTGGTCGCGTCGCGGTCACATGGGCGGCACGCAACCAATCACAAGCCGTGACGTAATTTTAAAATGCGCGCGTTTCCTGCCTCCCGTGACGTCACGGCTTGTGATTGGTTGCGTCGCCCATGTGACCGCGACGCGACCAATCACAAGCCGGAACGTAATTTTAAAATCCTGAATGCCTAGAATTAGGCATTCAGGACCTGAAAATTACGTCACGGCTTGCTGTGATTGGTCGCGTCACGGCCACATGGGTGGCACGCGACCAATCACAAGCCGTGACGTCACGGAAGGAAGTAAACGCGCGCATTTTAAGCAAAGAACGCTGCCGGTTCCCTCGGTGAGGTCCAGGCTGCGTCGGAGAGGTGAGTATAGCAATATTTTTTATTTCAATTCTTTCTTTTACACATTAATATGGATCCCAGGGCCTCAAGGAGAGTTTCCTCTCCTTCAGACCCTGGGAACCATCAGGGATACCGTCCGATACTTGAGTCCCATTGACTTGTATTGGTATCGGGTATCGGTATCGGATTAGATCCGATACTTTGCCGGTATCGGCCGATACTTTCCGATACCGATACTTTCAAGTATCGGACGGTATCGCTCAACACTAGTCGTAATATGAGGGGCCCTGTGCCAGTACCGCCACCCACGAGAGTGTGTTCCCCCCAGCTCGAACAGTGCTCTACCACTTGCAATACTTACCTCTCCCTGCTACACCACTGTGTAGTCTGTGCTGTTAAATCCTTCAATGGCACTGCCAATACAAATTTGTTGAAATGATAGATGATAGTTAAAATATACAGGGGCCCTGGCCTCCAATTAGACCAGTTAATACTTTGCGCCTACTACCACTATCTGCTACTCAGCAGAGGAGCCCACCCCTGTACCTAGCTATGCCACCTGTTTATTTATGAACAATTTTTTTGCAGACACCTTACACGGGGACAAAGAGGAAGGTGCAGATGAAAGTGCAGGTTCCTTCATCAGGTGGGGGGGAGCATACTCGTTGGCGACGTCACTGGCAGAGGGCCCCTCATAGTACGCAAAGGTGTCTCTGCCAGTGGGAGGCGCCACCTGCCATCAAACACACCGCCGTACTATGAGGGGCCCTGTGCCAGTGCCAACGAGTGGGCCCCCCCCTGCTTGCTCAGGATCACAGCACTTGCAAAGTTGAAATACTTACCTCTCCCTTCTCCACCACCGTGATGTATTCCGCGTTCCCTGGGCCCACAAAAATCTTGTGCCAGCCCTACCCCCCCACAACTTTAGCCAAATGACCCCCAGTTTTCAAAGCCTAATTATTATTATAAAGTAAATTAAGATTGACAAGCTTAATTAATAATTAAGTAATTGATGTTTTTGTCATTAAAATGGGCACTGTAGGTGTTTTCCTGTCCTCCACTCACTGCCGACTTTGATTCCCCATTGACTTGCATTGGGTTTCGTGTTTCAGTCGGCCCTGACTTTTCGCAATAATCGGCCGATTTCACCCGACCCGACTTTTGACAAAGTCGGGTTTTGCGAAACCCGATTCGATCCGAAAAATTAAAAGTTGCTCAACTCTACATGCTAGTCCTCTTTCGGGCACAGGACAGCCACCTCCGGGCATAGGACTGTCCACATTCGACTCCTTCGGGCACAGGACATCCACCTCTGGGCACTGGACTGTCCACATCCGACTCCTTCGGGCACAGAACACCCACCTCCAGGGACAGGACTGTCCACATCTGACTCCTTCGGGCACAGGACATCCACATCTGGGCACAGGACTGTCCACATCCGAGACCAGTACCATGGATGACTTGCATCACTGTACAGTATATGTTGTGGGTGCCAGGCTATTCAGCTGCCCTGTGTGCTGGCTCTGCTGGCCTGTGCCTCCATGCACTCAGCCAGCACTCTGCAGGCCTCTGCTCTGCACCATCCAGCACACACCAGACTGACACTGACGTGCACCTCACACACCTGACCTGACACCTGACACACTCATATCTCTTACTGCAGGGCTTTTAACACACACAAACCTGTGGCCTTCAGCATCATGGAAAACCCGGATCGGAAATCCATGACTCCCATGCACACATATGGACTTCATCCGTCTGCATGGACAACATGGGGAGAAGACACAGCGACCCCTACCTGTGACATAAGTCACTGCTTCACATTGCAATCACAGCTACACCTGCGACTGCCATGCACACCTGTGAACTTCATCCATCTGCATGCACATTCTGGGGTCACAGCCTCACGGTAGTTAAAACTGTTATTCACAAGGCAAACTGTAACGTTTCTTTAACCGCTTCATGACATGCGCCGTAGTAGTACAGCGTATGTCGTGTCTCCCCCTTCGATGTGGGCTCTGGCGGTGAGTCCACATCTTTTCTGGCACATGTCTCCTGGAGACCTCTATGGTTGTCACTGCTGGTTTGCTGTGAGTGCCGCCCGATGGTCGGCGCTCGTAGCAAGTGAGGTAATCTGCTACATACAGGTGATCTGATCATCGCCTGTATGTAGCAGAGCCGATCAAGTTATGCCAGCTTCTAGTCTTCCATGGAGACTATTAAAGCATGCCAAAAGAAAAAAAAAAATGAAATTTAAAAAAAAAAATAACAGTTTAACCCAAGGGTGGTTTGCATGTTAATGACCGGGCCAATTTTAACAATTCTAACCACTGTCCCTTTATGAGGTTATAACTCTGGAACACTTTCATGGATCTGGGTGATTCTGACAATGTTTTCTCATGACATATTGTAGTTCATGATAGTGGTGAAAGTTCCTCAACACTAATTGTATTTATTTGTCAAAAAAACCCAGAAATTTTGAGAAAATTTCGCAATTTTCCAAATTTGAATTTTCATGCCCTTAAATCACAGAGATATGTCACACAAAATACTTAATAAGTAACATTTCCCACATGTCTACTTTACATCAGCACAATTTTGGAACCAAAATGTGCTTTTTGTTAGTGAGTTATAAGGGTTATAAGTTGAACAGCAATTTCTCATTTTTACAACACCATTTTTTTAAGGGATCACATCACATTTGAAGTCACTTTCAGGGGTCTATATGATAGAAAATACCCAAGTGTGACACCATTCTAAAAACTTAACCCCTCAAGGTGCTCAAAACCACATCTAATAAGTTTATTAACCCTTCAGGTGTTTCACATTAATTTTTGGAATGTTTAAAAAATTGAACATTTAACTTTTTTTCACAAAAAATTAACTTCAGATCCAATTTGTTTTATTTTACCAAGGGTAACAGGAGAAATTGGACCCACAAAATTGTGCAATTTGTCCTGAGTATGCTGATACCCTTTATGTGGGGGTAAACCACTGTTTGGGCGCATGGCAGAGCTCGGAAGGGAAGGAGCGCTGTTTGACTTTTCAATGCAAAATTGGCTGGAATTGAGATAGGACGCCATGTCGCGTTTGGAGAGCTCCTAGTTTAGTGCCTAAACAGTGGAACTCCCCACAATTGACACCATTTTGGAAAGTAGACTCCCTAAGGAACTTATCTAGATGTGTGATGAGAACTTTTACCCACCAAGTGCTTCACTACAGTTTATAACGCAGAGCCGGGAAAATAATTTTTTTTTTTTTCCACAAAAGTTATTTTTAGCCCCCAGTTTTGTATTTTCCCAAGGGTAACAGGAGAAATTTGACCCAAAAGTTGTTGTCCAATTTGTCCTGAGTATGATGGTACCCCACATGTGGTGGGGAACCATGATTTTGGCGCATGGCAGAGGTCAGAAGGGATGCAGACTTAGATGGAATGGTCTTGGGCTTCACATTGCATTTGCAGAGCCCCTGATGTACCTAAACAGTAGAAACCCTCCACAAGTGACCCCATAATGGAAACTAGACCCCCCAAGGAAGTTATCTAGATGTGTTGCGAGAACTTAGAACCCCCAGGTGATTCACTACAGTTTATAATGCAGAGCCGGGAAAATAAAAAATATTTTTTTTTCTTCAAAAATTAATTTTAAGCCCCCAGTTTTGTATTTTCTCAAGGGTAACAGGAGAAATTGAAAGTTGTTGTTCAATTTGTCCTGAGTACGCTGATATCCAATATGTAGGGGGAACCACCGCTTGGGCACATGGCAGAGCTCGGAAGGGAAGGAGCGCCATTTGGAATGCAGACTTAGATGGAATGGTCTGCGGGCATCCTGTTGCGTTTGCAGAGCCCCTGATGTACCTAAACAGTAGAAACCCCCCACAAGTGTCCCCATATTGGAAACTAGACCCCCAAAGGAACTTATCTAGATGTGTTGTGAGAACTTTGAACCCCCAAGTGTTTCACTACAGTTTATAACGTAGAGCCGTGAAAATAAAAACTCATTTTTTTTCCACAAAAATTATATTTGAGCCCCAGTTTTGTATTTTCCCAAGGGTAACAGGAGAAATTGGACCCCAAAAGTTGGTGTCCAATTTGTCCTGAGTACACTGATACCCCATAAGTTGGGGTAAACCCCTGTTTGGGTGCACGGGAGAGCTCGGAAGGGAAGGAGCACTGTTTTACTTTTTCAGCACAGAATTGGCTGGAACTGAGATAGGATGCCATGTCGGGTTTGGAGAGCTCCTGATGTGCCTAAACAGTGGAAACCCCTCAATTCTAACTCCAACCCTAACCCGAACACACCCCTAACCCTAATCCTAACTCTCACCATAACCCTAAACACACCCCTAACCCGATCACACCCCTAACCCTAATCCCAACCCTAACCATACCCCTAACCCCAACAGACCCCTAACCCCAACACACTCCTAACCCTAATCCCAACCCTAACCACATGACTAACCCTAAAAAAACCCTAACCCTAATCCCAACCATAACCCTAACCACACCCCTAACCCTGACACACCTCTAACCCTATTCCCAACCATAAATATAATCCTAACCCTAACTTTAGCACTAACCCTAACTTTAGCCCTCACCCTAACCCTAACCCTAACGGGAAAATAGAAATAAATACATTTTTTTTATTTTATTATTTTTCCCTAACTAAGGGGGTGATGAAGGGGGGGTTTGATTTACTGTTTATAGTGGGTTTTTATAGCAGGTTTTTGTTTGGCAGCTGTCACACACTAAAAGATGCTTTTTATTGCAAAAAATAGTTTTTGTATCACCACATTTGGAGAGCTATAATTTTTCCATATTTTGGCCAACAGGGTCATGTGAGATCTTGTTTTTTGTGGGATGAGTTGATGTTTTTATTGGTACCATCTTTGGGCACATGACATTTTTTGATTGCTTTTTATTACGATTTTTGGGAGGCAGAATGAGCAAAAACCAGCAATTCATGAATTTCTTTTGCGGGAGGGGGGGGGGGCGTTTATACCGTTCCACGTGTGGTAAAATTGATAAAGCACTTTTATTCTTTGGGTGTTGTGAATTTGGTTTCTGGGCTCCCCCGGTGGTTTCTGGTGGTACTGCACTTATGTGCTTCATCTCTTCTGTTCACCTGTTTCCATCAGGATGTGGGAGTTGTCTATTTAGCCTTGCTCCTCAGTCATTTCTATGCCGGCCAACAATGTTACCAGAAGCCTTTCTGTTGCATGTTCCTGCTCCTAGACTACTATCAGCTAAGTTGGACTTGTAGTCCTAAGTTTGTTTGCATTTTTGTTCCAGTTCTCTGTGATTGTTTATTTCTGAGGCTGGAAGCTCTTGTGAGCTGAAATTGCCACTCTGGTGTCATGAGTTGATATTAGAGTCTTAAAGTAATTTCAGGATGGTGTTTTGAAAGGGTTTTCAGCTGACTGTGAAGTTCCCTTTTCTGTCTTCCTACTATCTAGTAAGCGGACCTCAATTTGCTAAACCTATCTTCATACTTCGTATGTCAATTTCCTCTGAAATCACCGACAATATATGTGGGGGCTACTGTCTGCCTTTTGGGGAAAATTTCTCTAGAGGTAAGCCAGGCCTGTATTTTCCTCTGCTAGGGTCAGTCAGTTCTCCGGCTGGCGCTGGGCGTCTAGGGATAAAACGTAGGCACGCTACCCGGCCACTGTTAGTTGTGCGGTAGGTTTAGCTCACGGTCAGCTCCAGTTCCCATCTTCCAAGAGCTAGTCCTTTTTGTATGCTTTACTACGTTCTCTTGCCATTGAGAACCATGACAGTTTGGCCGGCCAAGGGTTAAAATATTTGGCTAAGAAAGGAGAGAAAAGAAGTCTGCAGAGAAATTTTTTTTTTTTTTCCCTGAGTTTGCTCATTAGTTGATTCTCTAGCATCTCTGCTTGCTGCAGCCTTCGTCTTTCTCTCCTTCTAATCCTTGAATGGTTCTGATTTCACCTGATTAATATGGATCCTCAGAGTTTAGCTACAGGTTTGGATAATCTCGCTGTGAAGGTTCAAACTTTACAGGATTTTGTTATTCATGCTCCTATATCTGAACCTAGAATTCCTTTACCTGAATTTTTCTCCGGGGATAGATCTCGCTTCCAGAATTTCAAACATAATTGTAAATTGTTTTTGTCTCTGAGATCTCGCTCCGCTGGAGATCCTGCACAGCAGGTCAGGATTGTAATTTCCTTGCTCCGGGGCGACCCCCAGGATTGGGCATTTGCTTTGGCACCAGGGGATCCTGCGTTGCTCAATGTGGATGCGTTTTTCCTGGCTTTGGGGTTGCTTTATGAGGAACCTCATTTAGAGATTCAGGCTGAAAAAGCCTTAATGGCCCTGTCTCAAGGGCAAGATGAGGCTGAAATATACTGCCAAAAGTTTCGTAAGTGGTCTGTGCTTACTCAGTGGAATGAGTGCGCCCTGGCGGCGAATTTCAGAGAGGGTCTCTCTGATGCCATTAAGGATGTTATGGTGGGGTTCCCTGCGCCTACAGGTCTGAATGAGTCCATGACAATGGCTATTCAGATTGATCGGCGTTTGCGGGAGCGCAAACCTGTGCACCATTTGGCGGTGTCTACTGAGAAGGCGCCAGAGATTATGCAATGTGATAGAATTCTGTCCAGAAGCGAACGACAGAATTTTAGGCGAAAAAATGGGTTATGCTTCTATTGTGGTGATTCAACTCATGTTATATCAGCATGCTCTAAACGTACTAAGAAGGTTGATAAGTCTGTTTCAATTGGCACTTTACAGTCTAAGTTTATTCTATCTGTGACCCTGATTTGCTCTTTATCGTCTATTACCACGGACGCCTATGTCGACTCTGGCGCCGCTTTGAGTCTTATGGATTGGTCCTTTGCCAAACGCTGTGGGTTTGATTTAGAGCCTCTGGAAGTTTCTATACCTCTGAAGGGTATTGACTCCACGCCATTGGCTAGTAATAAACCACAATACTGGACACAAGTAACTATGCGTATTAATCCGGATCATCAGGAGATTATTCGCTTCCTTGTGTTGTATAATTTACATGATGTGTTGGTGCTTGGATTGCCATGGCTGCAATCTCATAACCCAGTCCTCGACTGGAAAGCAATGTCTGTGTTAAGCTGGGGATGTCAGGGGACTCATGGGGACGTACCTTTGGTTTCCATTTCGTCATCTATTCCCTCTGAGATTCCGGAATTTTTATCTGATTATCGTGACGTTTTTGAGGAGCCTAAAATTGGTTCACTACCTCCGCACAGAGAGTGCGATTGTACTATAGATCTGATTCCGGGCAGTAAGTTTCCAAAGGGTCGTTTATTTAATCTATCTGTGCCTGAGCATGCTGCTATGCGGGAATATATTAAGGAGTCCTTGGAAAAGGGACATATTCGTCCTTCGTCTTCGCCCTTAGGAGCCGGTTTTTTCTTTGTATCTAAAAAAGATGGCTCTTTGAGGCCGTGTATTGATTATCGGCTTTTGAATAAAATCACGGTTAAATATCAGTATCCTTTGCCGCTGCTTACTGATTTGTTTGCTCGAATAAAGGGGGCCAAGTGGTTCTCTAAGATTGATCTTCGTGGGGCGTATAATTTAGTGCGAATTAAGCAGGGGGATGAGTGGAAAACCGCATTTAATACGCCTGAGGGCCATTTTGAGTATTTAGTAATGCCTTTTGGTCTTTCAAATGCCCCTTCGGTCTTTCAGTCCTTTATGCATGACATTTTCCGTGAATATTTGGATAAATTTTTGATTGTGTATCTGGATGATATTTTGATTTTTTCGGATGACTGGGACTCTCATGTCCAACAGGTCAGGAGGGTTTTTCAGGTTTTGCGCTCTAATTCCTTGTGTGTAAAGGGTTCTAAGTGCGTTTTTGGGGTTCAAAAGATTTCGTTTTTGGGGTACATCTTTTCCCCCTCTTCCATTGAGATGGACCCTGTCAAGGTTCAGGCTATTTGTGATTGGACGCAACCCTCTTCTCTTAAGAGCCTTCAGAAATTTTTGGGCTTTGCTAATTTTTATCGTCGATTTATAACTGTTTTTTCTGATGTCGCTAAACCGTTGACTGATTTGACTAAGAAGGGTGCTGATGTTGCTGAGTGGTCCCCTGCTGCTGTGGAGGCCTTTCGGGAGCTTAAGCGCCGCTTTTCTTCCGCCCCTGTATTGCGTCAGCCTGATGTTACTCTTCCTTTTCAGGTTGAGGTCGACGCTTCAGAAATCGGAGCTGGGGCGGTTTTGTCGCAGAAAAGTTCCGACTGCTCCGTGATGAGACCTTGTGCGTTCTTTTCTCGTAAGTTTTCGCCCGCTGAGCGAAATTATGATATTGGTAATCGGGAGCTCTTGGCTATGAAGTGGGCTTTTGAGGAGTGGCGTCATTGGCTTGAGGGGGCTAGACATCAGGTGGTGGTATTGACCGACCACAAGAATTTGATTTATCTTGAGTCCGCCAGGCGCCTGAATCCTAGACAGGCGCGCTGGTCATTGTTTTTCTCTCGGTTTGATTTTGTGGTTTCTTACCTACCGGGTTCTAAAAATGTGAAGGCGGATGCCCTTTCTAGGAGTTTTGAGCCTGATTCCCCTGGTAATTCTGAACCTACAGGTATCCTTAAGGATGGAGTGATATTATCTGCTGTTTCCCCAGATTTGCGACGGGTCTTGCAGGAGTTTCAGGCGGATAGACCTGATCGTTGCCCGCCTGGTAGATTGTTTGTTCCTGATGATTGGACCAGTAGAGTCATCTCGGAGGTCCATTCTTCTGCGTTAGCAGGTCATCCTGGAATCTTTGGTACCAGGGATTTGGTGGCTAGGTCCTTCTGGTGGCCTTCCCTGTCGCGAGATGTGCGAGGTTTTGTGCAGTCTTGTGATGTTTGTGCTCGGGCCAAGCCTTGTTGTTCTCGGGCTAGTGGATTGTTGTTATCCTTGCCTATTCCGAAGAGGCCTTGGACTCACATCTCCATGGATTTTATTTCTGATCTCCCTGTTTCTCAGAAGATGTCTGTCATCTGGGTGGTGTGTGACCGTTTCTCTAAGATGGTCCATTTGGTTCCCTTGCCTAAATTGCCTTCCTCATCCGAGCTGGTTCCTCTGTTTTTTCAAAATGTGGTGCGCTTGCTTGGTATTCCGGAGAATATCGTTTCTGACAGGGGAACCCAATTCGTGTCTAGATTTTGGCGAGCGTTCTGTGCTAGGATGGGCATTGATTTGTCTTTTTCGTCTGCTTTCCACCCTCAGACTAATGGCCAGACCGAGCGAACTAATCAGACCTTGGAGACTTATTTGAGGTGTTTTGTGTCTGCGGATCAGGATGATTGGGTTGCCTTTTTGCCCTTGGCGGAGTTTGCCCTCAATAATCGGGCTAGTTCTGCCACCTTGGTTTCTCCTTTCTTCTGTAATTCGGGGTTTCATCCTCGTTTCTCTTCCGGTCAGGTGGAGTCTTCGGATTGTCCTGGAGTGGATGCTGTGGTGGAGAGGTTGCATCAGATTTGGGGGCATGTGGTGGACAATTTGAAGTTGTCCCAGGAGAAGACTCAGCATTTTGCCAACCGCCGTCGTCGTGTTGGTCCTCGTCTTTGTGTTGGGGACTTGGTGTGGTTATCTTCTCGCTTTGTCCCTATGAAGGTTTCTTCTCCTAAGTTTAAGCCTCGGTTCATCGGCCGGTACAAGATATTGGAGATTCTTAACCCTGTGTCCTTTCGCTTGGACCTCCCTGCATCTTTTTCTATTCATAATGTCTTCCATCGGTCATTGTTGCGCAGGTATGAGGTACCGGTTGTGCCTTCCGTTGAGCCTCCTGCTCCGGTGTTGGTTGAGGGTGAGTTGGAGTACGTTGTCGAGAAGATCTTGGACTCCCGTGTTTCCAGACGGAGACTTCAGTATCTGGTCAAGTGGAAGGGCTACGGTCAGGAGGATAACTCTTGGGTGACAGCCTCTGATGTTCATGCCTCCGATTTGGTCCGTGCCTTTCATAGGGCTCATCCTGATCGCCCTGGTGGTTCTGGTGAGGGTTCGGTGCCCCCTCCTTGAGGGGGGGGTACTGTTGTGAATTTGGTTTCTGGGCTCCCCCGGTGGTTTCTGGTGGTACTGCACTTATGTGCTTCATCTCTTCTGTTCACCTGTTTCCATCAGGATGTGGGAGTTGTCTATTTAGCCTTGCTCCTCAGTCATTTCTATGCCGGCCAACAATGTTACCAGAAGCCTTTCTGTTGCATGTTCCTGCTCCTAGACTACTATCAGCTAAGTTGGACTTGTAGTCCTAAGTTTGTTTGCATTTTTGTTCCAGTTCTCTGTGATTGTTTATTTCTGAGGCTGGAAGCTCTTGTGAGCTGAAATTGCCACTCTGGTGTCATGAGTTGATATTAGAGTCTTAAAGTAATTTCAGGATGGTGTTTTGAAAGGGTTTTCAGCTGACTGTGAAGTTCCCTTTTCTGTCTTCCTACTATCTAGTAAGCGGACCTCAATTTGCTAAACCTATCTTCATACTTCGTATGTCAATTTCCTCTGAAATCACCGACAATATATGTGGGGGCTACTGTCTGCCTTGTGGGGAAAATTTCTCTAGAGGTAAGCCAGGCCTGTATTTTCCTCTGCTAGGGTCAGTCAGTTCTCCAGCTGGCGCTGGGCGTCTAGGGATAAAACGTAGGCACGCTACCCGGCCACTGTTAGTTGTGCGGTAGGTTTAGCTCACGGTCAGCTCCAGTTCCCATCTTCCAAGAGCTAGTCCTTTTTGTATGCTTTACTACGTTCTCTTGCCATTGAGAACCATGACATTTGGGTTAGTTCGATTACAGCGATACCTCATTTATATTTTCTTAATGTTTTGGCTCTTTTATACAATAAAAACTATTTTATACAGTATAATGATAATTATTTTTGCATCGCTTTATTCTGAGGGCTATAACTTTGTTTTTTTTTTTTGCTGATGACACTGTAAGGTGGCTCGTTTTTTGCGGGACAACATGTCATTTTCAGCAGTACCATGTTTATTTATATCCATCATTTTGATCGCCTGTTATTCCACCTTTTTGTTCGGCGGTATGATGATAAAGCATTGTTTTTTTTTTTTTACGGTGTTTACTGAAGGGGTTAACTAGTGGGATAGTTTTATAGGTCGGGTCGTTACGGACTCAGCGACACTACAGTAAATGTGTGTACTTTTATTTTTTTAATTTACATAATGTTTTTTTTAATATTTATTTATTTTTTCTTTATTTAGGAATTTTTTAAAAATATTTTTCCACATGTTAATTTTATTTTTTTTAACGTTTTTACATTGTCCCAGGGTGTGACATCGCTATATAGTGTCAGATTGCTGATCGGACACTTTGCAGAGCACTGTGTCAGATCAGCGATCTGACAGGCAGTGCAGGAGGCTTCTTGGGTCCTGATCTCAGCAGGCACTGACAAGCCGCCTCCATGAAGGACTCGGAAGGAGACCCTCGCGGCCATCTTGGATCCGAGGGCCTGCAGGGAGGAGACAGGAAGAGACCCTCGAAACAACACGATCACATCGCGTTGTTCTGAGGTTCTCAGGGAAGCACGCAGGGAGCCCCCTCCCTGCGCAATGCTTCCCTATGCCACCGGAGCTCTGCGATCATGTTTGATCGCAGTGTTCCAGGGTTTAAAGTGCCAGGAGCAGTCTGTAACCACTCCTGGCTCATAGTGCCGGACGTCAGTTGTGATAATCATGTAGAAAAGCTGCGGAGACACCATCACATGTTTCTCAACGCAAGCAATGAATAGCCAGGTCTTTCACCGGGAAGGAACAACCACGGGAAGGGCAACATCCAATAAAGGAAAACCACCTATGCCAAAACATGGCATCCATCCACAGACAGCTGTTTCGGGGTATTTGCCCCTCACCAGTTTGGAGTAGGAAACTGGCTATTAGGAGCAGTGCCTGGTGAAAAGACTATAAACATAAGGGTGAATGACCTCGGGGAGATCAAAACATTCAACACCGCGGAGACACCATCACATGTTTCTCAATGCAGTGATCCAGAACACTGCCCCCACCCTTATGTTTATAGCTGTGATAATCAGCTGATACCCAGCCGTGATCGGCCGCGTTCCCCCACTGAGCGCGGCTGATCGCCTATAACTTACGATCCCATCCATGGGAATTAAGTCCCAGGTCACACGGACGGGATAGTATATCCAATGGCAGAAAGGGGTTAAATCACCTCCATTTCCCCCTATTCAAAATTTTTAAAAAAATCAAACATACACATATTTGGTATTGTTGCATTCAAAATCACCCAATCTATCAATAAAAAAGGATTATCCTGATTGCTAAATAGCATAGCGAGAAAAAAGTCAAAATGACATTGCATTAAAATGCAATAACGGGCGGTCAAAAGATCGTATCTGCACCAAAATACTATCAATAAAATCGTCAGCTCGGCATTCAAAGAATAAGCCCTCAACCAACCCGAGAGCACGGGACGCTACGGGAATCGGAATATGGGGCAATTTTTTTTTCTAACAAACTTTTTTTTCAACACTTAAATAAAATAGAACCTAGACATATTTGGCGTGTATGAACTTGTAATGACATGAATAACCATAGTGGCAGGTCAATTTTAGCATTTGGTGTACATAGTAAAAAAAAAACCAAAAAACCTTTGTGGAATTGCACTTTTTTTGCAATTTCACCGCACTTGGATTTTTTTCCCACTTTTGAGTACACAATATCGTAAAACCAATGGTGTCCTTCAAAACTACATCTTGTCTGCAAAAAACAAGCCCTCATATGGCATATCGACGCAAAAAATAAAAAGCTTATGGGTTTGAGTAGAAGGGGAGTGAAAAACGGAAATGCAAAAATGAAAAAGGGCAAGGTCTTGAAGGGGTTAAACCGTTAAAAAAAATAAAAGAAAACAAACACAGGATATGCCCTTAAAACATAGGTTGGGAGAAGAAATTCTAGAAAGACTTATGTCCAAATATCAAGCACCTGAAAAAGGCCATTGTATTCAGGTGGTGTGTATGCATTTAATTTTGCACTATTCAGGCTATGTGCACATGTAGGAAATGTGGTGCAGAATTTTCTGCACTTAGGGTATGTGCACACATTGCGGATTAGGCTTAGGAATTTCTGACTCACCTGGCAGAAAACACACCTGCGTTTTTTTGGGCGTTTTTGCTGCGGTTTTCTTGTGGATTTGCTGCGGTTTTTACCCCTGCGGTTTTCTATAATGGAGTGGGTACAAAAACGCTGCAGATTCACAAAAAAGAATTGACATGCTATTTCTTAAAAACCGCAGCGTTTCTGCAGCGGATTTTCCGCAAAGTGTGCACAGCATTTTTTTTTTCATTGATTTACATTGTACTGTAAATCAATTGCGAATCTGCACCTCAAAAAACGCTGCGGATCCGCAGCAAATCCGCAACGTGTGCACATAAGGGTATGTGCACACGATGCAGATTTAGTGCAGAATTGGTGCAGATCTGCAGCAGAGTTTTCTGCAGCAGAAACGCTGCAGAACTGCACTGTGATTTATAGTTCAATGTAAATCAATGTGAAAAAAAAAAGCTGTGCACATGGTGCTGAAAAATCTGCGCAGAAACGCTGCAGATTTCAAAGAAGTGCATGTCACTTCTTTTGTGCAGTTCTGCAGCGTTTCTGCACCCCTCCATTATAGAAATAAAATCTGCACAAAAAATGCACTAAAAACACATAAAAAACGCACAAAAAACTCACTAAAAACGCATAAAAAACGCACCTTCGGATTCTGCCAGGAGATGCAGATTTAGTGCAGAAAATTCTGCACCACATTTCCTACGTGTGCACATAGCCTTACAACTACGAAGCGTGCTGAATCTGCATGAAAGCAAATGACAAAAAAAAATCAGCATTTTGTTGAATGCAGATTTTTGTAATATTTAAGCAGAATTCAGTTTCACTCGAATATATTTGCTTTACTCCACCTAAATGAAATGAGCTATGCACTCCCATTGATACAATGTACAAGCTTAAAATGATGCTTCTAGGCCTGCTGTTACTTTTTATACTGCCTGAGAAAGCCTATCTTATTTACATCCCACTTCACAGTTCCGGTTTCGAACTTGCATCTCTCTGGCACCCTCCTTACCCTGTGGTCAGTCAGGGAACTGCACCTAGGATAATTAGAAAGGCTGCCTGTTCATGTACAGGCTATTGGACATGATACTGTGAGGGTGATATAATTATTCCCAGCTGCAGCTCAGCAATACATTTATAAACCCCATTTCGTCACTGCCAGCATTACCCAACAAGCTCCGTACGATCTGCTGCCACTAGCTCCTATTCCTATGATATATTATAGCAGGTTAGGAACCAACCCAATCAGTAGCGTAATTTACTTCAGAGGACTTAGGATACGTTTTAGAGCAAGGAGGACGAGACTAGTAAACTTACATTTGTTTTATATCATGGCTGACCATGCGGTGTGGGGGCATGCTTCTGGACAGTTGAATCACCCCCAGCTGTAACATCTCATCTATCTCCTGGCGCATAACCTGCTGCACCTCGTTGGAGATCCGATAGGGTGTTCGCCGTTGTGGGGAATGATTCCCGGTTTCCACCTCGTGGACCGCTAACTCAGTCCTTCCAGATCTGTTGGTGAACACAGCTCGGAAGGGTTCCAGCCTGGTTTGCAGCTGTGACCGCTGGGGTTCAGTTAGCAAGGCACTTACCTCCATGTCCTTGATGGACCCCCCAGCCTTGGCTTGGGCCAGCATGTCCAGGAGGGCATCTTCCTCCCCATCTTCAGACACCATATTTTAAAAAAGAGATCAACAAACTGGAACAAGTTCAGAGAAGAGCCACCAGAATGGTGACCGGTCTGCAAACCATGTCCTATGAGGAACGGTTACAGAATTTGGGAATGTTTAGCTTGCAAAAAAGAAGACTGAGAGGAGACTTAATAGCTGTCTACAAATATCTCAAGGGCTGTCACATTGTAGAAGAATCATCTTTATTCTCATTTGCACAAGGAAAGACTAGAAGCAATGGGATGAAACTGAATGGGAGTAGACACAGATTAGATATTAGAAAAAACTTTTTGACAGTTAGGGTGATCAATGGGTGGAACAGGCTGCCACGAGAGGTGGTGAGTTCTCCTTCCATAGAAGTTTTCAAACAGAGGCTGGACAGACATCTGTCTTGGATGATTTAGTGAATCCTGCTTTGAGCAGGGGGTTACATAGTTATTAAGGTTGAAGGAAGACTTTAAGTCCATCTAGTTCAACCCACAGCCTAACCTAACATGCCCTAACATGTTGATCCAGGGGAAGGCAAAAAAAACCCATGTGGTAAGAGTAAGCTCCATCATGGGGAAAAAAATTCCTTCCCGACCCCACATACGGCAATCAGACTAGTTCCCTGGATCAACGCCTTATCAAGGAATCTAATATTTATACCCTGTAATATTATACTTTTCCAGAAAGGTATCCAGTCCCCTCTTAAATTGAAGCAATGAGTCACTCATTACAACATCATATGGCAGAGAGTTCCATAGTCTCACTGCTCTTACAGTAAAGAATCCGCATCTGTTATTATGCTTAAACCTTTTTTCCTCCAGACGTAGAGGATGCCCCCTTGTCCCTGTCACCGGTCTATGATTAAAAAGATCAGCAGAAAGGTCTTTGTACTGTCCCCTCATATATTTATACATTAACATAAGATCACCCCTTAGTCTTCTTTTTTCCAAACTAAATAGCCCCAAGTGTAATAACCTATCTTGGTATGGCAGACCCCCTAGTCCTCTAATAACCTTGGTCGCTCTTCTCTGCACCCGCTCCAGTTCAGCTATGTCTTTCTTATACACCGGAGACCAGAACTGTGCACAGTATTCTAAGTGTGATCGCACTAGTGACTTGTATAGAGGTAAAATTATGTTCTCCTCATGAGCATCTATGCCTCTTTTAATGCATCCCATTATTTTATTTGCCTTTGTAGCAGCTGCCTGACACTGGCCACTGAATATTAGTTTGTCATCCACCCATACACCCAGGTCTTTTTCATTGACGGTTTTGCCCAGAGTTTTAGAATTAAGCACATAGTTATACATCTTATTACTTCTACCCAAGTGCACAACCTTACATTTATCCCCATTAAAGCTCATTTGCCATTTATCAGCCCAAGCTTCTAGTTTACATAAATCAGCCTGTAATATAAAATTGTCCTCCCCTGTATTGATTACCCTGCAGAGATTAGTGTCATCTGCAAATATTGAAATTCTACTCTGAATGCCCCCTACAAGGTAATTAATAAATATGTTAAAAAGAAGAGGGCCCAATACTGACCCCTGTGGTACCCCACTACTAACCGTGACCCAGACCGAGTGTGCTCCATTAATAACCACCCTTTGTTTCCTATCCCTGAGCCAACTCTCAACCCACTTGCACATATTTTCCCCTATCCCCATTATTCTCATTTTATGTATCAACCTTTTGTGTGGCACCGTATCAAAAGCTTTTGAAAAGTCCATATACACTACATCTACTGGTTCCCTTGGTCCAGACCGGAACTTACCTCTTCATAGAAGCTGATCAAATTAGTCTGACATGATCGGTCCCTAGTAAACCCGTGCTGATACTGGGTCATGAGGTTATTCCTCTTCAGATACTCCAGTATAGCATCCCTTAGAATGCCCTCCAGGATTTTACCCACAGTAGAGGTTAAACTTTCTGGCCTATAATTTCCGAGTACAGTTTTTGTCCCCTTTTTGAATATTGGCACCACATTTGCTATACGCCAGTCCTGTGGTACAGACCCTGTTATTATGGACTCTTTAAAGATTAAAAATAATGGTCTATCAATGACTGTACTTAATTCCTGCAGTACTCGGGGGTGTATCCCATCCGGGCCCGGAGATTTTTGTGATTTTTAGACGCCGCCGTACTTCCTGCTGGGTTAAGCAGGTAACATTAAATTGGGAATTATTATCACTAGTCATATTGGCTGCCATGGGATTTCCTTTTGTAAATACTGATGAAAAAAAGTCAGTTAGCATACTGGCTTTTTCCTCATCCTCATCCACCATTTCACCCAGACTATTTTTAAGGGGGCCAACACTATCATTTTTTAGTTTCTTACTATTTATGTAGTTAAAGAATATTTTGGGGTTATTTTTGCTCTCTCTAGCTATGAGTCTCTCTGTCTCAATCTTTGCTGCCTTGATTTGCTTTTTACAGAATTTATTTAATTTTTTGTATTTATTTAATGCCTCCTCACTACCTACTTCCTTTAATTCTCTAAATGCTTTCTTTTTGTCACTTATTGCGCCCCTTACAGCTTTATTTAGCCATATTGGTTTCCTCCTATTTCTAGTATGTTTATTCCCATACGGTATATACTGTGCACAGGTCCTATCCAGGATGCTAATAAATGTCTCCCATTTTCTTTGTGTACTTTTATGTCTCAGGATATCGTCCCAGTTAATTGCACCATGATCCTCTCTCATCCGTTGGAAATTTGCCCTCCGGAAGTTTAGTGTCCTTGTCACCCCTCTACTACACATCTTATTAAAGGAGACATGAAAACTTATTATTTTGTGATCACTATTCCCCAAGTGACCCCCAACCCTTATATTTGATATGCGGTCTGGCCTGTTGGTTAATATTAGGTCTAGCAGTGCCCCCCTTCTTGTTGAGTCCCTGAACCAGTTGTGAAAGGTAATTGTCTCTCATAGTTGTCAAAAACCGATTACCTTTACTGGAACTGCAGTTCTCTGTTCCCCAATCTATTTCAGGGTAGTTGAAGTCCCCCATAATAATGACTTCTCCTTGAGTCGCAGCTTCATCTATTTGATTTACAAGGATATTCTCCATTGCTTCCATTATTTTTGGAGATTTATAACAAACCCCTATCAGTAATTTATTATTTTTTCCCCCTCCCCTTATCTCCACCCACAGGGACTCTACATTTTCATTAGATTCACCTATATTATCACGCAGGATGGGTTTTAAGGTCGATTTTACAAACAGACACACCCCACCCCCTCGCTTATCTGTACGGTCATTTCTGAAAAGGCTATAGCCCTGTAAGTTAACAGCCCAGTCATGGCTCTCATCCAGCCATGTTTCAGATATCCCCATCATGTCATAATTATGTTCCAACAACATTAGTTCTAATTCGTCCATTTTGTTGGCGAGGCTTCTGGCATTAGTATACATGCACTTGATGTTCCTCTCTGTACCTCTATTCTTTCTTAAATTACTAACTGTTCTAACCCCAACCCCCATGCCTCCGCCACCCCCAACTTCCTTATTTGTGCCCAGGTCTCTATCTGCCCTATCTTCCCCTCCTATAAAATGAATACCCTCCCCCCCAATCCCTAGTTTAAACACTCCTCCAACCTTCTAACCATTTTCTCCCCCAGCACAGCTGCACCTTCCCCATTGAGGTGCAGCCCATCCCTAGCGTAGAGCCTGTAGCCCACTGAGAAGTCGGCCCAGTTCTGCAGGAACCCAAACTCCTCCTTCCTACACCAATTCTTGAGCCACTTATTAACCTCCCTAATCTCCCATTGCCTCTCTAGCGTGGCACGTGGTACAGGCAGTATTTCAGAAAATACCACGTTTGAGGTCCTTGCTTTCAGCTTGCAGCCTAATTCCCTGAAATCATCTTTAAGGACCTTCCACCTACCTCTAACTTTGTCATTTGTGCCAATGTGCACCATGACCGCTGGGTCCTCACCAGCCCCTCCCAGTAATTTGTCCACCCGATCAGCGATGTGTCGGACTCGAGGGCCAGGTAGGCAGCACACCGTTCGACGATCCCTGTCTTTGTGACAGATTGCCCTATCTGTTCCCCTAATAATTGAGTCCCCCACTACCAGCACCTGTCTGGCCTGCCCTGCTCTCCTATTTCCCTCCTTACTGGAGCAGTCACTCCTCCGGCTTTCAGAGGACATGCCTGGCTGCAGCAGTGCTACCCCTGTACTGGCACCCCCCTCATCTGCCAACTTAGCAAACTTATTGGGGTGAGCCAGATCAGGACTAGCCTCCCTGGCACTCTTCCCTCTACCCTGCTTTCTGACTGTCACCCAGCTAACTGCCTCACTGTCCTGCAGCTCCATCCTACCATCCCCCTCCTCATCTATCCCATTGAGCGTCTGCTTTGTGAGCAGAAGACTCCTCTCCATATTGTCTATGGATCTCAGTGTTGCCAGCTGCACATTTAGATCCAGTATCTGGGTTTCCAAATGCACAACGTGCTCACATCTCGCACAGCAGTATGCACCCTTGACCGGCTGATCAAGGACTGCATACATGTGGCAAGATGTGCACTGGATGGCATTAACAATTGTGGAGCATATTTCCTAATGGGGATTGCACCAGACAGAAACGTTAAATAAAAATAAATGCAAAGTATTAATTAACACTTGGAACAGCAATTCCTCCCTTGGAAACTCCCTGATTCCAAAGTCACTGAGTCACAAGTCACACTTACCGCCGTCCACACTTACGCTCAGGTCACACTCAGCTCGCTCACACTCGCTATGCTGAAGATTTAAAGATTTTTTTTTTCCTCTATTTCCCTTCAACAACAAGCCACCTTGCTGCTCAAATGCACTTCCAAAAAGGGTTGGACCAGATGACTCAGGAGGTCCCATCCAACTCTATCATTCTATGATTCTATTATTCTATTATTCTAGTCGATGTCCGCAAGGGGAAGGTACCAATAGTCATCCAGAATTGTGGGGAGAAAGAGGTCCATTTACCCCAGTATGCCACCCTTGCTAAGCTGTTCACTGTCAGTAATAATGTAATAAAGGCCATGGAACCATTGCTTCAGTCCGACCAGGCGGAGGACAATGGCTCTGAGGGGTAGCTGGAGGATTGGTGTCAGAAGCTACACATAGGTACTGACTCCACCCCTTTGCATCAAAAGCATGGGGTTTACCAGGTGGTTCGAGAATGTCAGCCGGTCTATAGCAAACACCCTCTAGACTTTGGGCACATAAAATAGGTCCAACACCATATCGCCACCGGAGATCATCTGCCTATTAAAAAAGGTACCCGCCTGTAGCCCCACTATTACTATCAATGTGTCAAGGGTATGTTACGGGAGATGAAGGAGGCTGGGGTAATCAGAGATAGTTGTAGTCCCTGGGCAGCTCCATTGGTTATCATTAGAAAGATGGTACAATGAGGATGTGTGTTGACTACAGGCAGATTCAGTGGCGTATCTAGGGGCAGCCGGGGCATGTGCCCCGGGTGCAGCGGCAGGGGGGCGCAGTCGGGCCGCCTAAAGCAGCGGTCCGCAGTGTCTCCCCCGGTGGCTGCATTTTGCCACCCCCCACACTGAGAGTCGGCTGTTCTCTGTGCCGACTGTCAAGCTGACAGCCGGCACAGAGAAGCTGCAGCAATCCGGGTCCCAGGGTTCAATTGTACTGCATCTGAGATGCGAGTAGAATTGAAGCTCTGACTGCCGGGTCAGAGCAACGCCAGCAGCGTGATCAGGTCATGTGATCACGCTGCTGACGTCACTCACCTGCGCGGCAGAGCAGGCTCAGAGGCAGAGCAGGAGAGATGCAGATCGGTGGTAAGTGCTCCTGTGGAGCTGAAGACGCCGAAGGTGCAGGGGGGGATTTAATGTGAGTGGGAATGGGGGGATATATTGTGGGGGGATTTAATGTGAGTGGGGATGGGGGGGATATATGGTGGGGGGATTTAATGTGAGTGGGGATGATGGGATATATTATTGGATGGGGATATTTAATATGAGTGGAGATGGGGGGATTTATTGTGGGGGGGAGATTTAATGTGAGTGGGGATTTATTGTGGGGGGGAGACTTAATATGAGTAGGGAGGGGGATTTATTGTGTGTGGGGAGAATTGGAGTGGAGATGGGGGATTGAATGTGTGTGGGGAGATTTGTCATGGGGATGGGGGGATTTAATGTGTGGGGGAGATCTGAGGACACAAAATGAAGAGCAAAGGGGGAGATGGGGGGCACGTATGAGAAAACAGTATGGGGGAATGGGGGCATGTATGAGGAAACAGTATGGGGGATGGGTGCAGACAGTTTGGGGAGCAAACGGGGAATGTATGCAGACACAGTATGATTAGCGATGTGAAAAACGTATGTGGACAGAGTACAGGGAGTGAGGGTATTGGGATGTGTGCATGCGTAGCATGGAGGGACAATGTAAGGGCACAGCCAGGAAGGGGAGAGTATACCAAGGAGGGGGAGTGTGATGAGAGAGTACAGTATAAATACTGGGCCCTATAGGGGGGACACAGTGTGAGAGGACAGTGTGAAGAGGGGGCCGGTATGGAAAGGGGAGGTCCGTGTAAAGAGCGTGTACCATAAGAGGGACAGTGTGCGGGTCATATTTTATGCAGACCATATAGTGAGGGGCAATTTTTTATTCAGGAGCATTTTAATGACACTTGTATCTTTAAGGGCGTCATGTGGAGATTTTCTGCAAAAGAGCGGAGAAGATGGAAGTCTGCAGAGACGGCTGTGGATGAGAAAACACATCATGGGGTCTGGACAAGATGAAGAAATGAAGGAGAACGACTCCAGAGTAGTGTTGAGCGATACCGTCCGATACTTGAAAGTATCGGTATCGGAAAGTATCGGCCGATACCGGCAAAGTATCGGATCCAATCCGATACCGATACCCGATACCAATACAAGTCAATGGGACTCAAGTATCGGACGGTATTCCTGATGGTTCCCAGGGTCTGAAGGAGAGGAAACTCTCCTTCAGGCCCTGGGATCCATATAAATGTGTAAAAGAAAGAATTAAAATAAAAAATATCGCTATACTCACCCTCCGACGCAGCCTGGACCTCAGCGAGGGAACCGGCAGCGTTGTTTGTTTAAAATTCGCTCTTTTACTTGGTTACGTGAAGTCCCGGCTTGTGATTGGTCAGGGCGGCCATGTTGCCGGGACGCGGACCAATCACAGCAAGCCGTGACGAAATTACGTCACGGCTTGCTGTGATTGGTCCGCGTCCCGGCAACATGGCCGCCATTAACCAATCACAAGCCGGGACGTCACGGGAGGCTGGACACGCGCCCATTTTAAAAAGCGCGCGTGTCCAGCCTCCAGTGACGTCCCGGCTAATGATTGGTCACGGCGCCATGTTGCCGGGACGCGGACCAATCACAGCAAGCCGTGACGAAATTACGTCACGGCTTGCTGTGATTGGTCCGCGTCCCGGCAACATGGCCGCCATTAACCAATCACAAGCCGTGACGTCACGGGAGGCTGGACACGCGCGCTTTTTAAAATGGGCGCGTGTCCAGCCTCCCGTGACGTCCCGGCTTGTGATTGGTTGCGCCGCGGTCAAACAATCACAAGCCGGGAGGCTGGACACGCGCGCATTTTAAAATTTTAAAATGGGCGCGTGTCCAGCCTCCCGGCTTGTGATTGGTTGACCGCGGCGCAACCAATCACAAGCCGGGACGTCACGGGAGGCTGGACACGCGCCCATTTTAACCCCTTCATGACCCAGCCTATTTTGGCCTTAATGACCTTGCCGTTTTTTGCAATTCTGACCAGTGTCCCTTTATGAGGTAATAACTCAGGAACACTTCAACGGATCCTAGCGATTCTGAGATTGTTTTTTCGTGACATATTGGGCTTCATGTTAGTGGTAAATTTAGGTCGATAATTTCTGAGTTTATTTGTGAAAAAAATGGAAATTTGGCGAAAATTTTGAAAATTTCGCAATTTTCACATTTTGAATTTTTATTCTGTTAAACCAGAGAGTTATGTGATACAAAATAGTTAATAAATAACATTTCCCACATGTCTACTTTACATCAGCACAATTTTGGAAACAAATTTTTTTTTTGCTAGGAAGTTATAAGGGTTAAAATTTGACCAGTGATTTCTCATTTTTACAACAAAATTTACAAAACCATTTTTTTTAGGGACCACCTCACATTTGAAGTCAGCTTGAGGGTTCTATATGGCTGAAAATACCCCAAAGTGACACCATTCTAAAAACTGCACCCCTCAAGGTGCTCAAAACCACATTCAAGAAGTTTATTAACCCTTCAGGTGTTTCACAGCAGCAGAAGCAACATGGAAGGAAAAAATTAACATTTAACTTTTTAGTCACAAAAATGATCTTTTAGCAACATTTTTTTTATTTTCCCAAGGGTAAAAGGAAAAACTGGACCACGAACGATGTTGTCCAATTTGTCCTGAGTACGCTGATACCTCATATGTGGGGGTAAACCACTGTTTGGGCATACGGCAGGGCTTGGAAGGAAAGGAGCGCCATTTGACTTTTTGAATGAAAAATTGGCTCCAATCTTTAGCGGACACCATGTCGTGTTTGGAGAGCCCCCGTGTGCCTAAACATTGGAGCTCCCCCACAAGTGACCCCATTTTGGAAACTAGACCCCCCAAGGAACTTATCTAGAAGCATAGTGAGCACTTTAAACCCCCAGGTGCTTCACAAATTGATCCGTAAAAATTAAACAGTACTTTTTTTTTCACAAAAAAATTATTTTAGCCTCAATTTTTTCATTTTCACATGGGCAACAGGATAAAATGGATCCTAAAATTTGTTGGACAATTTCTCCTGAGTACACTGATACCTCACATGTGGGGGTAAACCACTGTTTGGGCACATGGTAAGGCTCGGAAGGGAAGGAGCGCCATTTGACTTTTTGAATGAAAAATGATCTCCATCGCTAGCAGAGACCATGTCACGTTTGGAGAGCCCCCGTGTGCCTAAACATTGGAGCGCTCCCACAAGTGACCCCATTTTGGAAAGTAGACCCCCCAAGGAACTTATCTAGAAGCATAGTGAGCACTTTAAACTCTCAGGTGCTTCACAAATTGATCCGTAAAAATTAAAAAGTACTTTTTTTTCACACAAAATTTCTTTTAGCCTCAATTTTTTCATTTTCACATGGGCAACAGGATAAAATGGATCCTAAAATTTGTTGGGCAATTTCTGCTGAGTATGTTGATACCTCATATGTGGGGGTAAACCACTGTTTGGGTGCACGGCAAGGCTCGGAAGGGGAGGCGTGCCATTTGACTTTTTGAATGGAAAATTAGCTCCAATCGTTAGCGAACACCATGTCGCGTTTGGAGAGCCCCTGTGTGCCTAAACATTGGAGCTCCCCTACACGTGACCCCATTTTGGAAACTAGGCCCCCCAAGGAACTTATCTAGATGCATAGTGAGCACTTATAACCCCCAGGTGCTTCACAGAAGTTTATAACGCAGAGCCGTGAAAATAAAAAAATAATTTTTCTTTCCTCAAAAATGAGTTTTAGCCCAGGATTTTTTAATTTTCCAAGGGTAATAGGAGAAATTGGACCCCAAATGTTGTTGTCCAGTTTGTCCTGAGTACGATGATACCCCATATGTGGGGGTAAACCACTGTTTGGGCACACGGCAGGGCTCGGAAGGGAAGGCACGCCATTTGGCTTTTTGAATGGAAAATTAGCTCCAATCATTAGCGGACACCATGTCACGTTTGGAGAGCCCCTGTGTGCCTAAACATTGGAGCTCCCTAACAAGTGACCCCATTTTGGAAACTAGACCTCCCAAGGAACTAATCTAGATGTGTGGTGAGCACTTTGAACCCCCAAGTGCTTCGCAGAAGTTTATAACGCAGAGCCGTGAAAATAATAAATGTGTTTCCTTTCCTCAAAAATATTTTTTTAGCCCAGAATTTTTTATTTTTGCAAGGGTAACAGGAGAAATTGGACCCCAAAAGTTGTTGTCCAGTTTCTCCTGAGTACGGTGATACCCCATATGTGGGGGTAAACCACTGTTTGGGCACATGCCGGGGCTCGGAAGGGAAGTAGTGACGTTTTGGAATGCAGACTTTGATGGAATGGTCTGCTGGCGTCACGTTGCATTTGCAGAGCCCCTGATGTGCCTAAACAGTAGAAACACCCCACAAGTGACCCCATTTTGGAAACTAGACCCCCCAAGGAACTTATCTAGATGTGTGATGAGCACATTCAACCCCCAAGTGCTTCACAGAAGTTTACAACGCAGAGCCGTGAAAATAAAAAATCATTTTTCTTTCCTCAAAAAAGATGTTTTAGCAAGCAATTTTTTATTTTCACAAGGGTAACAGGAGAAAT
The DNA here is from genome assembly GCF_051348905.1 of Ranitomeya variabilis. NCBI lineage: Eukaryota > Metazoa > Chordata > Amphibia > Anura > Dendrobatidae > Ranitomeya > Ranitomeya variabilis. Next base: position 177,136,997 of record NC_135237.1, read on the forward strand.
TGGGCCCCAATGTTTGTTGCCCAGTTTGTTGTGAGTACAGTGATACCCCATATGTGGGGGTAAACCACTGTTTGGGCGCACGTCAGGGCTCGGAAGGGAAGTAGTGACATTTGAAATGCAGACTTTGATGGAATGGTCTGCTGGCGTCACGTTGCATTTGCAGAGCCCCTGATGTGCCTAAACAGTAGAAACACCCCACAAGTGACCCCATTTTGGAAACTAGACCCCCCAAGGAACTTATCTAGATGTGTGATGAGCACGTTCAACCTCCAAGTGCTTCACAGAAGTTTACAACGCAGAGCCGTGAAAATAAAAAATAATTCTTCTTTCCTCAAAAATTATGTCTTAGCAAGTAATTTTTTATTTTTGCAAGGGTAACAGGAGAAATTGGACCCCAACAGTTGTTGCCCAGTTTGTCCTGAGTACGCTGGTACCCCAAATGTGGGGGTAAACCACTGTTTGGGCACACGTCGGGGCTTGGAAGGGAGGGAGCACCATTTGACTTTTTGAATGCAAGATTGGCTGGAATCAATGGTGGCGCCATGTTGCGTTTGGAGACCCCTGATGTGCCCTAACAGTGGAAACCCCTCATTTCTAACTTCAACACTAACCCCAACACACCCCTAATCCTAATCCCAACTGTAGCCATAACCCTAATCCCAACCCTAACCCCAACACACCCCTAACCACAACCCTAACCCCAACACACCCGTAACCCTAATTCCAACCCTAGCCCTAATTCCAACCCTAACCCTAAGGGTATGTGCCCACGTAGCGGATTCGTGTGAGATTTTTCCGCACGACTTTTGAAAAATCTGCAAGTAAAAGGCACTGCGTTTTACCTGCGGATTTACAGCAGATTTCCAGTGTTTTTTTGTGCAGATTTTACCTGCGGATTCCTATTGAGGAACAGGTGTAAAACGCTGCGGAATCCGCACAAAGAATTGACATGCTGTGGAAAATACAACGCAGCGTTTCTGCACGGAATTTTCCGCACCATGGGCACAGCGGATTTGGTTTTCCATAGGTGTACACGGTACTGTAAACCTGATGGAAAACTGCTACGAATTCGCAGTGGCCAATCCGCTGCGGATCCGCGGCCGATCCGCTGCGGATCCGCGGCCGATCCGCTGCGGATCCGCGGCCGATCCGCTGCGGATCCGCGGCCGATCCGCTGCGGATCCGCGGCCGATCCGCTGCGGATCCGCTGCCAAATCCGCACATGCCATAACCCTAACCCTACCCGTAACCCTAACCCTAGTTCTAACCCTAACCCTAGTTCTAACCCTAACCACAGTGGGAAAAAAAATATATATATTTTCTTTATTTTATTATTGTCCCTATCTATGGGGGTGATAAAGGGGGGGGTTTATTTATTATTTTTTTTATTTTGATCGCTGTGGTAGAACCTACCACAGCGATCAAAATGTACCTGTAAGGAATCTGCCGGCCGGCGGGCGTACTGAGCATGCGCCCGCCATTTTGGAAGATGGCGGCGCCCAGCGGGGAGACGGCCGGACACCGGGAGGATCGGTAAGTATGAAGGGGTGGTGGGGGGGTGGATCTGAGCACAGGGGGGGTGATCGGAGGACGGGGGGAGCGGACAGCAGGACGGGGGAGCGGGCAGGAGCACGGGGCAGCGGAGCACAGGACGGAGGGGACCGGACCCCATAACGGAGCGGTGGGGGGGCGATCGGTGGGGTGGGGGGTGTTCACTTCAGGTTTTCCAGCCATGGCCGATGATATTGCAGCATCGGCCATGGCTGGATTGTAATATTTCACCTGTTTTTTAGGTGAAATATTACAAATCGCTCTGATTGGCGGTTTCACTTTCAACAGCCAATCAGAGCGATCGTAGCCACGGGGGGGTGAAGCCACCCCCCCTGGGCTGAAGCACCACTCCCCCTCTCCCTGCAGATCGGGTAAAATAGGAGTTAACCCTTTCACCCGGTCTGCAGGGACGCGATCATTCCATGACGCCACATAGGCGTCATGGGTCGGATTGGCACGGGTTTTCATGACGCCTATGTGGCGTCATGGGTCGGGAAGGGGTTAAAAAGCGCGCGTGTCCAGCCTCCCGTGACGTCACGGCTTGTGATTGGTTAATGGCGGCCATGTTGCCGGGACGCGGACCAATCACAAAGCCGGGACGTAATTTTAAAATCCTTAAGGACCTGAAATTACGTCACGGCTTGCTGTGATTGGTTGCGTCTCCCATGTGACTGCGACGCAACCAATCACAACGCCGGAACGTAATTTTAAAATCCTGAAGGACCTGAAATTACGTCACGGCTTGCTGTGATTGGTTGCGTCCCGGTCACATGGGCGGCACGCAACCAATCACAAGCCGGGACTCATGTAAAGGAAAGAAAAGCGCAAATTTTAAACAAAGAACGCTGCCGCTTCCCTCGGTAAGGTGCAGGCTGCGTCGGAGAGGTGAGTATAGCAATATTTTTTATTTTAATTCTCTCTTTTACACATTTTTACATTAATGTTGTTTCGATACCGATACCCGATATCACAAAAATATCGGATCTCGGTATCGGAATTCCGATACAGCAAGTATCGGCCGATACCCGATACTTGCAGTATCGGAATGCTCAACACTACTCCAGAGACAACGTTATCTATAAGGTACCTCGATGTAAATGTTATTTGTAATACTGACTAACTCTCATATTTTTATTTATGTTAGGAGCATTAAAGGGGATGTCCAGGTTTGTGATGAGTCTGCAGTCATTCTTTGTGACTGCAGACTTCTGACTTCTCACAGTGCGCACTGCACGCTGTCAGGATTCTCTCATGCTGGTGATTTACATACATGCGGTCACATGCTGACTAGACATGTGTGGCCTCACTCAATGAAAATGAACTGAGTGAGGCCAGGCACGTCTGGTCGGAATGTGGTCAGAAGTATACAAATCACATGCTTGTGCTGACATGACCGTCCACTGGCAAGGGAGAATCCTAAAAGTGTGCAGTGCATTAGTTCTGAGAATTCAGAAGCCTGCGATGTCAGGATTCAGCTCGCCTACCCTTTACCATGAATTGAGGAATCATTAGCTGCACTGAGATCCACTAACTATTTCTCCACTTTAGATCTCGTCAGTGGGTATTGGCAGGTTTCCGTCGCAGAAGCAGACAGAGTGAAGACAGCGTTTACGGCACCAAAGGGCCTCTGCGAGTACAACTGCGTGCCATTTGGGCTCTACAATGCACTGGGAATGTTCCAGCGTTTAATGTAATGATGCCTATGATATTAAAACTTTGAAACCGTTTTGTTGCATCTGGATGATGTCATCGTCTACTCAAAGATGTACGAAGATCACCTGGAGCACCGGGCCGAGGTGTTTGAGACCTTATCAGGTTTTGGCCTGAAATTAAAGTCGTCCAAATGTCACCTGTTGAAGCCCAAGGTGCCGTACCTAGGTCACGTGGTAAGCGCCGAAGGTGTGGCACCAGACCCTAAAGAAGTCACCATGATCAACAACTGGCCAAGACCCTCCACTATTAAGGAAGTGCAGCAGTTCTTCGGGCTGGTAGGTTATTACAGGAGATTCATAAAGGGCTTCACCAAAATAGCGGCACCCATGCAGGACCTCTTAGTAGGCCAGTCCAAGAAGACCAAGAACCTGAGTCCTCCGTTTGAGTGGGGTAAAGAAGAAGACTCCTTCACTCATTTGAAGATGGCTCTTACGGGAGACGAAGTCCTGGCCTACCCCAACTACGGCCAACCCTTTATACTATAAACGGATGGCAGTAACGTGGGATTGGGAGTAGTGCTGTCCCAGGTACAGCAAGGCAGTGACAGAGTGATTGCCTATGCCAGCAGGAAGCTTTGACCCATGGAAAGGAACCCTGACAACTATAGTTCCTTTAAACTTTTGGAGCTTCTCGCCATAGTCTGGGCAGTAACGGAGTGCATCAAGCACTACCTGGCTTCCGCGAAGTTTGCCATTTATATGGATAATAACCAGCTGACTCAGCTTGAAACGGCGAAGCTAGGTGCGTTGGAGCAGTGATGTATAGATTGGCTGTCTAACTATGAGTTTACCATCAAATATCGGGCAGGGCATAAAAAAGCCTTGCTGATGCACTGTCCAGGATGCCCAACTTGCTGGATGGGGGAGAAGACCAGGAGGAACTCGAATAAATCGAGTTACCAGCCTTTCACAGCCATGGTGCGGCCCAGTGTTCCCACTGCGTGAGAGACAAGCACTATGCCATACAAGAGGCAACAATTAACCCATTACCACACCATGGATCAGCAGAAACTCAGGACAGCGATCTGGCAGTCCACCTAGCAAATGAATTGCTGACACAAGCTGATTCGCACTCTGGTCCAGATGCTCCACAATTGACCCAACAGTTGTGGAAAGAGAAGGGCAAGCTGTTCATCTATGAGGGGAAGCTGTGTCAGAGACTGGTCAGCTCCCAAACCCACAAACTGATCTGGCAGGTGGTAGTCCCGAAGCGGGATGCGCCAATAGTCTTAGAAGCGTACCACGATGAAGCAGGACACTTCGGGTGAAAGAAGTTGGAAGTCCTGCTACGTGAACGATTCTACTGGGTTGGCATGAGGAAAGCAATAGAGAAATGGTGTCGAGAATGTGGTGCATGCAACCAGAGACGGAAAGACCGTGATATCCAGAGGGCTCCTCTTCAGCCCATAGTCACCAAATAACTGCTTGAGCTGGTAGCCTGGACCACGTGAAGCTGGCCCCAAGCCAATCAGGCTTTGTCTACATCCTTACCATAGTAGACCACTACTCCCGGTTTATGGTAGTACTGCCAGTGGATAACCAGACGATGAATACGGCAGACAAAGCATTTCAACAACACTTTTGTCATCTGCACACTTATCCTGAACGAGTGCTTACTGACCAAGGCCCAGTCTTTGAAGCAGAAGTGTTCCAGGAATTCTGTAACCTATATGGCTGCAAGAAAATAAGAACCATGCCGTATCATCCCCAGACCAATAGGTTATGAGAGAAAATGAACCAGATAGTAATAGACCTGTTGAAGACTCTGCCTCTGGAAGAGCATAGCCTGTGGCCAGAGAAGTTACAGGATTTGGTGGACTTATATAACCACATCCCGGTGAACTCCACCAACCGTACACCTGCCTACCTGATGAGGGCAAGACCTGGCAAGTTACCCATTGACTTTGACATGGGAGTTTTAATACCTGACACAATATCACCAGATGCAGATTGGGATACTAAGCGGCAGCAGCAATATCACAAGGTGCAAGAATGTGTAAAGAAAAGTTTGTCCCAGACAAGACAGAGGCAGGAAAGAAATTATAATCAGCATGCCCCTGCAGTTCCCTTGTCACCTGGAGGACAGGTATTCAAAAGTAAGATACGAGTTCACAAAATAGATGACCAGTGGGAGGCTGAGCCATACACCGTTTTACCTTCTGACTTTGTTAAAAATCATTAGGCCTAATATTGTGGTTCAGCCAGGAGGCCCTATTTGCTTATCCAAATTGTTTGTCAAAAACCCGTGCTGCAGTGAGAAATCAGGAGGCCCCATTTGCTCTTAAAAATCATTATGCCTAATATTGGGGTTCAGCCAGGAGGCCCTATTTGCTCATCCAAATCGTTTGCGATAAAACGGTGTTGCTGTGAGAAATCTTTCCTTGGCAGCCGCACAGCAGTATGCATTGTAAATGAGGGTCAGAAAGAGCATATGCTCCAGTGGAGGGCAAGCGCTGCCTCAAGTGTAATCTCCTCCACCTTAATATCACACATCGTACAGTCCTCAGAAGTATCACCCCAATCACACTTGTTTCCCCCCATGTCCCCCATAACTGACAGGGGAAACCACAGATAGGCCATTCTGCAGAGCTATTCACACATTCTATTCCATGGGTATCAGAGTTCAGCTCCAAAGATTCACAGAATCCAGTGGAGGAAGGCATCTGCTCCGATGCCCACAATTTTATCATGTTAGTTTCGGGGCCGGATGAAGTAGGGTCAAAGCAGAATCTAGACCCATATCACCATTTGTTAATTCCTGGGGATGGAGATCCTGATGAGACCTGATGAGACAGACACCAGAGGCACACGCAACCTGTACTGTGGTGTAAGGGCAGGAAAAGGATGAGGCTGACTCTTAGGGCAAGAAGTGAAAGAACAGAGATAATGACGAGGAGATTGTAAATCCCACTTGGTGTCAACTCAGAGGCACTCAGCTGAGTAGTTCAGCAGAGGAAGTGAAGGAAAAGGAACACACGGAGGTTATGTTGCGGACTGCTGCACCGATAGGGAGTGATGCAACCACGGCAAGCACTGCATCCTCAGGCACAACTGGGGTTTTGCCAGCACCAGTCGGGAGTCTGCAGTTTGCAGGGGTGGCAAGGGTTTCCTAACCTGGGCCTTTTTTGAAACCGCAAAGGATTACCTATATCACGTAATCTGCCAAATTTGCAAAAAGGGACTCAGTAGAGGCAAAAACTGCAATAATTTGACTACTATATGCATGAACCTTCACATGCACAATCAACATGCCCGAGTATGGGAATCTTACTGTGCTAATATGCAGCCTAGCGGGCCTTGCTAACCACCGGCCAACCCATCAATCACATCTGTTGTTTCTTCCTCCTCTATCACTGTGCCAAGTGTTCTCACACAGATCTCTAGCTGCAGAAACTCCACTTGTTAATCCTCTACAGTCGGGGTGAGTGAGAGCCTGTCAGCTGTTATGGAAGTGGAGATGACTGCTGCTTTTGTTTCACCAAGCACAATACAACTTTCTTAATCCGCCATAATATTCAGCCTGCACCACACTCAGAGTCCAGCAGTTTGTTCTGTTCACCCTACTCCACCTTCTCTCAGTACAGTAGCCAGCCATCTGTCCCATAGTTGTGGTCACGTAAAAGAATGTTTCCTCCTACACATGCCTAAACTAAAGTTTGCATGTAGAAAAGCCGCGGAGACACCATCACGTGTTTCTCAATGCAAGCATTGAATAGCCAGGTCTTTCACCGGGAAGGAACAACCACGGGAAGGGCAGCATCCAATAAAGGAAAACCACCTATGCCAAAACATGGTATCCATCCACAGACAGCTGTTTTGGGGTATTTGCCCCTCATCAGTGTGGAGTAGGAAACGGGCTATTAGGAGCAGTGCCTAGTGAAAAGGCTATAAACATAAGGATGAATGACCTCGGGGAGATGAAAACATCCAACACCGCAGAGACACCATCACGTGTTTCTCAACGCAGTGATCCAGAACACTGACCCATATCCCTTATGGGAAATATGCAAATGCATGTACCCCAAAACAGCTGTCTGTGGATGGATACCATGTTTTGGCATAAGTGGTTTTCCTTTATTGGATGCTGCCCTTCCCGTGGTTGTTCCTTCCCGGTGAAAGACCTGGCTATTCATTGCTTGCATTGAGAAACACGTGATTGTTAGGGTTGAGCGACTTTCATTTTTTTAAGATCGAGTCGGGTTTTGCGAAACCCGACTTTGTCCAAAGTCGAATCGAGTGCAGTCGGCCGATTATCGCTAAAAGTCGGGGATCGACCAAAACATGAAATCCAATGCAAGTCAATGGGGAAGCATAGTCGGCAGTGAGTGGAGGCCAGGAAAACACCTACAGTGCCCATTTTAAAGCCAAAAACATCCATTCTTGTTTCTGAAGCTTGTCAATCTTAATTAACTTTATAATAATAGTTGGGCATTGGAAATTGGGGGTCATTTGGCAAAAGTTGTGGGGGGTAGGGCTGGTTCAAGGTTTTAGTGGGCCCAGGAAACGTGGACTACGTCACGGCGGTGGAGCAGTCAGAGGTAAGTATGTCAAGTTTGCAAGTGCTGTGATCCTACGCAAGCAGGGGGGGCCCACTCGTTGGCATTGGCACTGGCACAGGGCCCCTCAAAGTACAGCGGTGTGTTTGCACGGCGGGGGCGCCTCCCACCAGCAGCGACACTTTTGCGTACTCTGAGGGGCCCTGTGCCAGTGACGTCGCCAACGAGTATGGCCCCCCACCTGATGAAGGAACCTGCACTTTCATCTGCACCTTCCTCTTTGTCCCTGTGTAAGGTGGTATAACATGCGGGAAGGGGAACCTTACTTTCAGCAGGGTCAGATTCTGGCTGTGTAGAGTGCAAGGGGAATGTAGTGGTCTAGGTCAATGTACCAGCAGACTCATCTAGCAGTGGCTGGGCAATGGGCAGGATGAGGAGGAAACACAGATATAGGGCCAAAGAATAAAGTAGGCTAAATGCAGTTCAAAATTGGTAACAGGACTAAACAGGCGGCATTGCTTTGTTCAGTGGAGTAACAAACCCAGGAGCAGCAGACACTGTTTTAAGGGCCCAACCACACTAGTAGGCCAAATGCAGTTTAATATCTGCTACTATAGGCCAAAAGCCTAAAGACTGAAGGTCAGCTTTATACAGTGGAGGACAACACCAGGGAGCGGCACACACCGTTAGTAGGCCCCAACCAAAGTCGAAGGCCAAATGCAGTTTCATATCTGAAACTATAGGCCGAAAGACTAAAGACTGAAGCTCAGCTTTATACAGTGGAGGACAACACCAGGGAGCGTCAGACACCGTTAGTAGGCCGTAACCACCATTTTTTTTAAAAAACAGCACTTAATGAGAGCCAGAAGGTTGAAGCTCAGATTTAGACAGTGGAGGACAACACCTGGAGCGGCAGACACCGTTAGTAGGCCCTAACCACCAATTTATTTAAATAAAGCACTTAATGAGAGCCAGAAGGTTGAAGCTCAGATTTAGACAGTAGAGGACAACACCAGGGAGCGGCAGACACCGTTAGTAGGCCGTAACCAACAATTTTTTTAAAAAACAGCACTTAATGAGAGCCAGAAGGTTGAAGCTCAGATTTAGACAGTGGAGGACAACACCTGGAGCGGCAGACACCGTTAGTAGGCCCTAACCACCAATTTATTTAAAGAAAGCACTTAATGAGAGCCAGAAGGTTGAAGCTCAGATTTAGACAGTGGAGGACAACACCAGGGAGCGGCAGACACCGTTAGTAGGCCGTAACCAACAATTTTTTTTAAAAACAGCACTTAATGAGAGCCAGAAGGTTGAAGCTCAGATTTAGACAGTGGAGGACAACACCTGGAGCGGCAGACACCGTTAGTAGGCCCTAACCACCAATTTATTTAAAGAAAGCACTTAATGAGAGCCAGAAGGTTGAAGCTCAGATTTAGACAGTGGAGAACAACACCAGGGAGCAGCAGACACCGTTAGTAGGCCGTAACCAACAATTTTTTAAAAAACAGCACTTAATGAGAGCCAGAAGGTTGAAGCTCAGATTTAGACAGTGGAGGACAACACCAGGGAGTGGCAGACACCGTTAGTAGGCCGTAACCACCAATTTATTTAAAGAAAGCACTTAATGAGAGCCAGAAGGTTGAAGCTCAGATTTAGACAGTGGAGGACAACACCAGGGAGCAGCAGACACCGTTAGTAGGCCGTAACCAACAATTTTTTAAAAAACAGCACTTAATGAGAGCCAGAAGGTTGAAGCTCAGATTTAGACAGTGGAGGACAACACCTGGAGCGGCAGACACCGTTAGTAGGCCCTAACCACCAATTTATGTAAAGAAAGCACTTAATGAGAGCCAGAAGGTTGAAGCTCAGATTTAGACAGTGGAGGACAACACCAGGGAGCGGCAGACACCGTTAGTAGGCCGTAACCAACAATTTTTTTAAAAAACAACACTTAATGAGAGCCAGAAGGTTGAAGCTCAGATTTAGACAGTGGAGGACAACACCTGGAGCGGCAGACACCGTTAGTAGGCCCTAACCACCAATTTATTTAAAGAAAGCACTTAATGAGAGCCAGAAGGTTGAAGCTCAGATTTAGACAGTGGAGGACAACACCAGGGAGCGGCAGACACCGTTAGTAGGCCGTAACCAACAATTTTTTTTAAAAACAGCACTTAATGAGAGCCAGAAGGTTGAAGCTCAGATTTAGACAGTGGAGGACAACACCTGGAGCGGCAGATACCGTTAGTAGGCCCTAACCACCAATTTATTTAAAGAAAGCACTTAATGAGAGCCAGAAGGTTGAAGCTCAGATTTAGACAGTGGAGGACAACACCAGGGAGCAGCAGACACCGTTAGTAGGCCGTAACCAACAATTTTTTAAAAAACAGCACTTAATGAGAGCCAGAAGGTTGAAGCTCAGATTTAGACAGTGGAGGACAACACCAGGGAGTGGCAGACACCGTTAGTAGGCCGTAACCACCAATTTTTTTAAAAACAGCACTTAATGAGAGCCAGAAGGTTGAAGCTCAGACAAGGCAACCTGGAGGAGAACACCAAGGAGGAGGAGAACACTCAGGAGGAGGACAACACCCAGGAGCGGCAGACACCGTTAGTAGGCCCTAACCACCAATTTATTTAAAGAAAGCACTTAATTATAGCCAGAAGGTTGAAGCTCAGATTAATACAGTGGAGGACAACACCAGGGAGCGGCAGACACCGTTAGTAGGCCGTAACCACCAATTTTTTAAAAAACAGCACTTAATGAGAGCCAGAAGGTTGAAGCTCAGATTTATACAGTAGAGGACAACACCAGGGAGCGGCAGACACCGTTAGTAGGCCGTAACCAACTATTTTTTTTTAAAAAAGCACTTAATGAGAGCCAGAAGGTTGAAGCTCAGATTTAGACAGTGGAGGACAACACCAGGAGCGGCAGACACCGTTAGTAGGCCCTAACCACCAATTTTTTTTTAAAAAAAGCACTTAATGAGAGCCAGAAGTTTGAAGCTCAGATTTATACAGTGGAGGACAATTTGAATTAGGGACTGCAGACAGACTTAGTAGGCTGTCCCCTGTGGACCATGCATCCACCACATTAACCCATTGCGCCGTAATGGACACGTAACCTTCCGTGGCCATGCCTACAGGTCCATGCGTCTGTTGTCAGGTTCACCTTTGTACTCACAGATTGCCAGAGTGCATGGACAATGCGGTCTTTTACATGCTGGTGGAGGGTTGGGATGGCTTTTCTCGCAAAAGAAGTGTCGACTGGTTAGCTTGTAGCGTGGTACAGCGTAGTCCATCATGGCTTTATTAATATTAAATAAAATATAGAAATAGGCTCTATGAACTTTTAAATAGGTTCCAGGGGTACACGGGCAGCATTGGTGTGGTCAGCCGAGGACGATTGCAAGGAGGGACCGCAGACAGGCTTACTAGGCCTAACATAAATAAAAATAGGCTCAATGCAGTTTTAAATAGGTTACATGGATACACAGGCAGCATTGTGGTCAGTGGAGGAGGATTGCAAGGAGGGACCGCAGACAGGCTTACTAGGCCTAAAATAACTAAAAATAGGCTCAAGGCACTTAGAGTTATCTCGCAGGGGTACACAGGCAGCATTGTTGTGGTCAGTGTAGGAGGATTGCAAGGAGGGACCGCAGACAGGCTTACTAGGCCTAAAATAAATAAAAATAGGCTCAAGGCACTTAGAGTTATCTCGCAGGGGAACACAGGCAGCATTGTTGTGGTCAGTGGAGGAGCATTGCAAGGAGGGACCGCAGACAGGCTTACTAGGCCTAAAATAAATAAAAATAGGATCAATGCAGTTTTAAATAGGTTACATGGATACACAGGCAGCATTGTGGTCAGTGGAGGAGGATTGCAAGGAGGGACCGCAGACAGGCTTACTAGGCCTAAAATAAATAAAAATAGGCTCAAGGCACTTAGAGTTATCTCGCAGGGGAACACAGGCAGCATTGTTGTGGTCAGTGGAGGAGGATTGCAAGGAGGGACCACAGACAGGCTTACTAGGCCTAAAATAAATAAAAATAGGATCAATGCAGTTTTAAATAGGTTACATGGATGCACAGGCAGCATTGTGGTCAGTGGAGGAGGATTGCAAGGAGGGACCGCAGACAGGCTTACTAGGCCTAAAATAAATAAAAATAGGCTCAATGCAGTTTTAAATAGGTTACATGGATACACAGGCAGCATTGTGGTCAGTGGAGGAGGATTGCAAGGAGGGACCGCAGACAGTCTTACTAGGCCTAAAATAACTAAAAATAGGCTCAAGGAACTTAGAGTTATCTCGCAGGGGTACACAGACAGCATTGTTGTGGTCAGTGGAGGAGGATTGCAAGGAGGGACCGCAGACAGGCTTACTAGGCCTAAAATAAATAAAAATAGGATCAATGCAGTTTTAAATAGGTTACATGGATACACAGGCAGCATTGTGGTCAGTGGAGGAGGATTGCAAGGAGGGACCGCAGACAGGCTTACTAGGCCTAAAATAAATAAAAATAGGCTCAATGCAGTTAGAGTTATCTTGCAGGGGTACACAGGCAGCATTGTTGTGGTCAGTGGAGGAGGATTTCAAGGAGGGACCGCAGACAGGCTTACTAGGCCTAACATAAATAAAAATAGGCTCAAGGCAGTTAGAGTTATCTCGCAGGGGTACACAGGCAGCATTGTGGTCAGTGGAGGAGGATTGCAAGGAGGGACCGCAGACAGTCTTACTAGGCCTAAAATAACTAAAAATAGGCTCAATGCAGTTTTAAATAGGTTACATGGATACACAGGCAGCATTGTGGTCAGTGGAGGAGGATTGCAAGGAGGGACCGCAGACAGGCTTACTAGGCCTAAAATAAATAAAAATAGGATCAATGCAGTTTTAAATAGGTTACATGGATACACAGGCAGCATTGTGGTCAGTGGAGGAGGATTGCAAGGAGGGACCGCAGACAGGCTTACTAGGCCTAAAATAAATAAAAATAGGCTCAATGCAGTTAGAGTTATCTTGCAGGGGTACACAGGCAGCATTGTTGTGGTCAGTGGAGGAGGATTTCAAGGAGGGTTCGCAGACAGGCTTACTAGGCCTAACATAAATAAAAATAGGCTCAAGGCAGTTAGAGTTATCTCGCAGGGGTACACAGGCAGCATTGTGGTCAGTGGAGGAGGATTGCAAGGAGGGACTGCAGACAGTCTTACTAGGCCTAAAATAACTAAAAATAGGCTCAAGGCACTTAGAGTTATCTCGCAGGGGGGGGGTTGAACTCTCTTGTGGCCGGCAGTACCGTCCCAGGGCCCCTCATGTTACAACGGTGTGTCTGACATTGGGTGCGCGCCACCACCGCCAGAGACACTTTATTGTACTATGAGGGACCCAGTGGCAGTGCCATCGACCAAAAGCGGGCACACCCACCTCTTCAGACAAACGGCACTCTAACGGGTGCTTGAGCCAAGTGGCGAGACCACGGCCCCGTGGGGGGAGTTTTCCCATTGAGGGAGGTGTAAACATGTCGTATGCTGGACAAACAGCTGCTGCAAATTAAGAGATTGGAACACTCAGTAAGACCAGTCCACAAGCAAGACCTTTTTATAGGAAAGCTAGGTGTCAGCCGGGAAAGGTGGGGCAAAATAATTTGAAATCCAGGAGTGGTTCATTTTAATGAAGGTTAGATCATACAACATTTTGGGTAGCCAGACGAGTTCTTTTTTCGGTTAATATTGAACCAGCAGCACTGAATACTCTTTCTGATAGCACACTAGCTGCTGGGCAAGCAAGCTCCTGCAATGCATATTCTGCCAATTCAGGCCAGGTGTCTAATTTGGATGCCCAGTAATCAAATGGGAATGACGGTTGAGGGAGAACATCGATAAGGGATGAAAAATAGTTAGTAACCATACTGGACAAATGTTGTCTCCTGTCACATTGAATAGATGCTGCAGTACCTGTCCTGTCTGCGGTCATTGCAAAATCACTCCACAACCTGGTCAGAAAACCCCTCTGTCCAACGCCACTTCTGATTTGTGCACCTCTAACACCTCTGCCCTGTAGCCCCCTGCAGCTCATGTGAGAACCATCACCGGCGCTGTGTGCTGGGAATGCCTGAATCAAACGGTCTACAAGAGTAGCTTGTTTGGTTGCTAATATTTGTTCGAGGTTCTCATGTGGCATAATATTTTGCAATTTGCCTTTATAGCGAGGGTCAAGGATGCAGGCCAACCAGTAATCGTCATCGCTCATCATTTTAATAATGCGTGGGTCCTTTTTGAGGATACGTAAGGCATAATCCGCCATGTGGGCCAAAGTTCCAGTTGTCAAATCTGCGGTTGTGCTGGTTTGAGGGTCAGTTACAGGAAAATCTACGTCACTTGTCTCCCTTAAAAAAACAGAACCCGGCCTTGCAACGTCACTAATTTCTGTTGGCCCAGGAGAAGCTTCCTCATTAAAAAAGTACTCATCCCCATCATCCTCCTCATCCTCCTCTTCGCCCGCTACAGCGTCCTCTACACGGCCCTGACCAGACATTGGCTGACTGTCATCAAGGCTTTCCTCTTCCTCGGCTGCAGACGCCTGCTCCTTTATGTGCGTCAAACTTTGCATCAGCAGACGCATTAGGGGGATGCTCATGCTTATTATGGCGTTGTCTGCACTAACCAGCCGTGTGCATTCCTCAAAACACTGAAGGACTTGACAGGTCTTGTAGCTTCGACCACTGCACACCTGACAACTCCATGTCTGCCATCCAACTGCCTGCCCGTGTATCCTCCCACAAATACATAACAGCACGCCTCTGTTCACACAGTCTCTGAAGCATGTGCAGTGTGGAGTTCCACCTTGTTGCAACGTCGATGATTAGGCGATGCTGGGGAAGTTTCAAAGACCGCTGATAGTTCTGCTTATGGCTGGAGTGTACGGGCGAACGGCGGATATGCGAGCAAAGTCTGCGCACTTTGAGGAGCAGGTCGGGTAACCCCGGATAACTATTCAGGAAGCACTGCACCACCAGGTTTAAGGTGTGAGCCAGGCAAGGAATGTGTTTCAGTTGGGAAAGGGCTATGGCAGCCATGAAATTCCTTCCGTTATCACTCACTACCTTGCCTGCCTCAAGATGTACAGTGCCAAGCCATGACTGAGTTTCTTTCTGCAAGAACTCGGACAGAACTTCCGCGGTGTGTCTGTTGTCGCCCAAACACTTCATTGCCAATACAGCCTGCTGACGCTTGCCACTAGCTGTCCCATAATGGCACACCTGGTGTGCAACAGTGGCAGCTGCGGATGGAGTGGATGTGCGACTGCGGTCTGTGGACGAGGTCTCGCTTCTGCAGGAGGACGAGGAAGAGGAGGAGGGGGGGCGAAAGCCTACAGCCAACTCTTTCCTTGACCGTGGGCTAGGCAGAACTGTCCCAATATTGCTGTCCCCTGTGGACGCTGCATCCACCACATTCACCCAGTGTGCCGTGATGGACACGTAACGTCCCTGGCCATGCCTACTGGTCCATGCATCTGTTGTCAGGTGCACCTTTGTAGTCACAGACTGCCTGAGTGCATGGACGATGCGGTCTTTAACATGCTGTTGGAGGGCTGGGATGGCTTTTCTAGAAAAGAAGTGTCGACTGGGTAGCTCGTAGCGTGGTACAGCGTAGTCCATCAGCGCTTTGAAAGCTTCGCTTTCAACTAACCGGTAGGGCATCATCTCTAATGAGATTAGTCTAGCAATGTGGGCGTTCAAACCCTGTGTACGCGGATGAGAGGATGAGTACTTCCTTTTCCTAACAAGAGTCTCATGTAGGGTGAGCTGGACTGGAGAGCTGGAGATCGTGGAACTAGCGGTGGTGCCGGTGGACATGGCAGACTGAGAGAGGGTTGGAGATGGTATTCTTGCCGGTGCCCTACATGCAGTGTTTCCTACTACGAACCTGGTGATTCCCTGACTGCTTTGGCCTGGAGACAAATGCTGCACAGATACTGCAGGTGTTGCGGGAAATGGTGGGTTTACAGGAAGGGAAGGGATGTAGCGTTGCTGACTAGCTTCAGGGTGCTGCAACCTTTAGGCATGTTTGGTAGTTAGTCCAGGCTTGCAAATGCATGGTGGATAAATGTCTATGCATGCAACTTGTATTTAGACTTTTAAGATTCTGACCCCTGCTTCAGGTAGTTGAACATTTTTGACAGATGACTTTGCGCTGATCATTTGGATGTTGTTTAAAAAAATGCCAGACTGCACTCTTTCTACTATCGGATACCTTTTCAGGCATTGCAGACTGAGCTTCTTTAACCGGATGGCCACGCTGTCCTCCAACTGGTTTTGGTTTTGCCATGCGTTTTTGGCCAGATACAGGCCCGGCAGATGGAACCTGTTGTGATGTTGATGCCTGCTGCGGCTCCTCCTCCTCCACTTCAGAACTACTGCCGCCTGCACCCTGTTCCCCCAATGGCTGCCAATCGGGGTCAACAACTGGGTCATCTATGACCTCCTCTTCTATCTCGTGTGCAACTTCGTCTGTGTCACCGTTTAAGCCGGTGGTATAGCGTTCGTGACGGGGTACCATAGTCTCAGCTGGGTTTGATTCTGGCTCAGTACACTGCGAGGGCAATGTTCTGGTCTGAGTCAAAGGAACAGCATAGTAATCTGGCTGTGGCTGTGCATCAGTGCACTCCATGTCCGATTCAACTTCTAATGGGCATGGCCTGTTAACTGTTTCACTGTCTAACCCAGGAACGGTATGTGTAAAGAGCTCCATGGAGTAACCCGTTGTGTCTCCTGACGCATCCTTCTCTCTTGTTCTGGGTGAAGAAGACAAGGAAGCGACTTGTCCCTGACCGTGAACATCCACTAACGACGCGCTGCTTTTACATTTAGCACTTTCAGAAGAGGAGGCAAAAGAGCTAGAGGCTGAGTCAGCAAGGAAAGCCAAAACTTGTTCTTGCTGCTACGGCTTTAAAAGCGGTTTTCCTACTCCCAGAAAAAGGAGGGTTCGAGGCCTTGTGTAGCCAGATGACGAACCTGGCTCAACAACTCGAGACTTAGGTGCTGTACTGCTTTTACCATGACCACCTGATGCTCCACCACCACTACCATCATTACCAGCTGACAATGACCGCCCACGGCCACGACCTCTTCCACCAGACTTCCTCATTGTTTGCAAAACGTAACCAAAGTAACGGTATTTGTTACTGTAAAACAACTTATAAGGTGAACTCTAACTTCTGTAGGATTTATATACACCTTTATAGGTGGCTGACACTGAAAGGAAAACCAGGCCCAATGTTACACACTAGGTTTTCTGTGCCCCAATAATTTTAGACAGATGGCACACACACACGACCAGCACTCAAGCAGAAATGCCAATCTTAATCTTCCACTATTTATTTATTTTTTTACAGGGAGAATTTACACAAAAAAAAAAGGCCCAGTATTACACACTGGTTTTCGGTGGCACACAATGAGAGACAGATGCCACACACAGCAATGACACAGAGGCAGACTTGCCAATCTTTATCTCCCACTATTTATTTATTTTTTTACAGGGAGAATTTACAAAAAAAAAAAAAAAAAAGGCCCAGTATTACACACTGGTTTTCGGTGGCACACAATGAGAGACAGATGCCACACACAGCAATGACACAGAGGCAGACTTGCCAATCTTTATCTCCCACTATTTATTTCTTTTTTTACAGGGAGAATTTACAAAAAAAAAAAATGGCCCAGTATTACACACTGGTTTTCGGTGGCACACAATGAGAGACAGATGCCACACACAGCAATGGCACAGAGACAGACTTGCCAATCTTTATCTCCCACTGTTTATTTTTATTTTTTTTCAGGAAGAACAAAAAAAAAAAAAGGCCCAGTATTACACACTAGGTTTTCTGTGGCACACAATGAGAGACAGATGCCATACACAGCACTGGCACAGAGGCAGACTTGCCAATCTTTATCTCCCTGCAGTAATCTCAGAAAAGTATGGCAGGCAGCTATAAAAAGGACTGCTGCACACAAAAGTGTGGACAAACAAACAAGACAGCTGTGCAGAAAGGAAGGAACAACAGGATTTGTGCTTTGAAAAAAGCAGTTGGTTTGCACAGCGGCGTACACACACAGCAACGCAGCTATCAGGGAGCCTTCTAGGGCAGCCCAATGAGCTACAGCGCTGAGTCAAAAAAAATGTAGCTTCCACTGTCCCTGCAAGCAAAAGGTGGTGTTGGACAGTGGAAATCGCTACAGCACAAGCGGTTTGGGGGTGAATGTACCCTGCAAAACACTATCCCTGCTTCTGATGAAGCAGCACCTCTCTCTACGCTCAGTTCAGCAGCAGTAAGATGGCGGTCGGCGGGAACGCCCCTTTATAGCCCCTGTGACGCCGCAGAAAGCAAGCCAATCACTGCAATGCCCTTCTCTAAGATGGTGGGGACTGAGATCTATGTCATCACGCTGCCCACACTCTGCGTCCACCTTCATTGGCTGAGAAATGGCGCTTTTAGCGTCTTTGAAATGCGACTTTGGCGCGAAAGTCGCGTACCGCATGGCCGACCCCACACAGGGATCGGGTCGGGTTTCATGAGACGCCGACTTTGCCAAAAGTCGACGACTTATGAAAATGAACAATCCGTTTCGCTCAACCCTAGTGATTGTGTCTCTGTGGCTTTTCTACATGCATTTGCATATTTTCCATAAGGAATGGGGGCAGTGTTCTGGATCACTGCGTTGAGAAACACTTGATGGTGTCTCCGCGGTGTTGGATGTTTTGATCTCCACGAGGACATTCATCCTTATGTTTATAAGCTAAAAGTTTGTACTCCACCATCTCCAATCTGTTGGCCATGGAAATGCTGCTTTTCTGCTTGGTGGATGCAGATAGTTTTTGAAAGTCAATGGCCATTAAGTCCCACAGCATTAGTTGCCCAGTTGCTATTACTTCTCTAATAAAGTTGTGCCTGCACTACATCAGCATGTCGCAGACAAAATTACCTATTCCCTGAAAAAAATGTATGTATACCAGTGTGCATTTCACCACTGACACATGGATGAGCAAACCTGGGCAGGACTGTTACATCTCGCTGACTGGGCACTGGGTGACACTAATGTCTGTTGGGGGCAGGATTTCAATGAGCTGCTCAACAAGTCTTGGAATACCCAAGACTTGCAAGAGAAACCTCTGTGTCTACCACTTCCTTCACTCTTTCTGGCTTCTCCACCTCCCCTATGGCCTCCACCTGCGCCCCCAACCCTTCCCGTAATTAGACACATGATCCTAGAGTACAGGAAGAATTCCCCACCTCTGTATTGCTTAGCCAGGGCTCACTGCAATTAGGCAGTGTTGAAATTGGAGCGCCCCCACTGCCGCAGGGCCGAGGGGTACCCGGTACTGGGCATCTCTGTCTCAGTTCTGGGGTTGTCACGGTGGCTAGACCTGGCCCGTGACCCTGCTGAGGGGTGTCCAATGAAGGTGGAGAGTGATGCTGTTGTGGTGTGGTGTCGGTCGCAGTAAATAACAAGGACACCAGGTTGCAGTCTCTTTACCTCTTTACTGAAGGCTTCCGGATCCTCAGTCCGAAATACGCTTAACCGGGCTGCGTGAGTCCAGCCGGTCCGATGGCACCTCCAGAGTTCCCTTTGCAGGTGGAAATCTGTGCCTATCTTCTAGCGCTTGTGTGTTGTAGTCCTTCCCTGCTGTGCTTACGGGATAGTCCTCACAACTGTTGTGTCTGTTTCTGAAGTTCCCTCACAACTCGATTACGATGTTCTGTTTCGTCCCTCAGATGATATGGCTAGGACGCACCCATATGACGGGTAGGCTCGGAGGTCTTCCGGGACCCTAGAGTCGCCCCTCTCCAGATGTTGCCCCCTGTGTCTGCTTAGGTGATTTTGGGTGAGACAGCCCACCTATAACTGACTGTCCTGCCGTAGGTTTGAAGTAAGGCCTGGAGCTCAATACTTCCTCGGTGTTCCGGCCACTGGCTACGCGCCTCAGTAGGATGTTGCCTTGATCTTACAGCACGACTCCTACTGGTGTTTCTCCTTGTTGCATTGATCTCGTTTCTCACTCAGCACAATAAACCTCGCTTCTTGTCCTTTCTTGGGGTACCACCTCGATGAAGTACAGGCGCGGTCCCGTAACGTTCTTTCTGTTCACTAGGCCTCTGTCAGGATCCCACACCTGACAGGGACCCCCCTGAATGTTCTCCTGCAACACACTCTGCCCCAGGATGTTGCCTGGTTCCAACCCAGTCAGCTTCTGACTAACTTCCTATCTAACCCCCAGTTTTACCAGATTGTGAGGAGTGGCCTAATGCATAGCACCCTTAGCACCCCCTGGAGGCCAGACTGTGAAGTGTATTGGTGTCTGTGATACCTGGTCAGGTGAACTCCTTCAGTGCCATCAGACGTACCATAGCCCCCCTTAGCGGCGGAGCATCAGTACTGCAACGACCAGGACTCTGGGGCGCTGCAAAATGAATATGCCTTGGAGAATGCAGTCACACAGCTCAAGAATTGTGGACAGCTGTCCAGGGCAAGTTAGAGCGATGACTGTCTCCACTGAACATGGAGCCATGGAAAACCATGTGAAATAACGGTGCAAACCTGGTGGTGGCCCTTTGCTGGGGCAACTACACACAACACGATCGCTGCGTGCTCACATCCGACGATCACACCCTTCAGGTCATCAAGGTGCATCCCTGCAGAGGTCTCCCGGCCTACCGGTTAACTGATTTGCGATGTTTGGACATGGTGGAATTCCATTATGCACATGCTGCTGTGACTGTGGCAGCAGTGATAAGCCCTCGTGCAGTATATCCTTTTGCATAGACTGGGCCAACGCAGTATAGATGTTGTGCAAATCACTTTCGCGCAGTTGGCACAGATGGAGAACCTCTGCACCCTTCTGCACAGTTTCAAAATGGCTACTAACATGATTATTGCTGACAATGTCATCATCAGCATCACTATTCTGGTCATCTACATGCTGGAGCACACTTTGAATTGTCTGCAGGAGGAGGTGGTGGTCCCAGAGGAAGAGGAGGAAGCAGGGGAAGAAGCGAAAGGGATAATATTGTCTCAAAGTCCCAGACTATCATCGCACAGGGGGGTGCCATGGGAGGGTGGATTACAGTGATCAAAAGGGATCATAGTACCAGACAAACTGTTAGGGATGATGCAGAATCCGAAGAACAAATTGAGGAAGATGAGGAGGAACAGGTGAAAGATGCGCAAAAGTAAGGAGATGAAGAGTATGATGATCCCCTCTCTGTTGTCTGTGGTTGGTGGGAGGGAACAGAGGAAACAACCTTGAGTGTTACTCCACCAGCAACACACCATGGACTAGGACCTCATGGAGGCGCCCAACATGTGAGGGCCTTCTTGCTGCTCTATCTTCAACAAGATACCCGTATTCTTAGGGTTAGAAATAATGCACATGCTTCTAGACAATCTTAAGAGAGGTTTTCCCCAAGACAGCAGTGAGGCACACAGTGTGCATCAAAGTTCTAGACTTCCAACCCTGGGAACACAATGGTGTCACCGCAAAAACATTAGCAGCAGCAACATTGTAAGAGGTATAAGCAATTTCTGTGAGTCATTTTTTAGACCAGCCCATGCACCAGCAGAACAGAGTACAAATCTAACAGGTTGTGAATGACTTGAGAGGATGGTGCAGGAGTATCTGGAGCTCACTATCAATTCCATCAGGGGCAATTTGGACCCTTTAGCATTATGACCTTAAAAAATGGAAGAGTGGCCTGAGATCACCTGTAATGTCTTGGAGGTTTTATCATGCATGGCGGCCAGCGTTCTCTCAGAATGTGTCTTAGTGCTTCTGGTGGTATCTTGACGGATAAGCAACTTTCAGCAAAATGAACAAATCATTGATCTCCAATTACTTTTGTACCACAGTCGCAGACTGGGCAGACTAGGTGATGGTGTCATTTTCAGTTTCATTCATTGATCTTGCAATATTGCAGTCTATTACACCTTTGGCGTAGCTTATGTGCCTTTGTAATAATTATAGGGGATAACTCAGGAGACTCTTTGCGTGGAACAAGACAACTACAGGACACAGTTTTATAAGTGGTAAAGTCTATATTATCACACAGTGATTCAAACAGGTGCAGAGAGAAACTCAAGTCCACAACACTTGGTGCAAATATCAAATGCAGCTCAGCAGTCTATAGGAAACTTCAGAGGAAAATGCAATCATGCAGAAAGTCTATGAAGCACAATTATTCTTGAGGATACTTGACACAAATAAGTCCTTGCTTAGTCCAAAACACAGATAGATATGCTTATAAGGCAGTTCAAATAATATCTTTAGCTCAACCAGGGAAGTCTGGATAATAGTCTCAGGGTCTTGCAGAGCAGAAACAGCTTACATGTCCAGCAAATGCAGATGGAAGTAAACAAGAGCAACAGATGAAGGAGGATTACTGGAACTGGTGTATGCAGCAGGAACTCAGAGCAGAGTAGCAGGATAACCCCACAGGTTCACAGGAGCAGGTATATAGCCAGGGAGTCACCAGAGGTCAGGAGCTGGATGCAAGGCAGAATACTCTAGCACCGACTGAAGGCTGGGGTGGAGTTTTATAGCAGGAAGACACAGTGCACATGAGACCAAAGATGCCATCTTGAAAAAGGGCAGTAATGCACAAAAAGGTAATAAAAAATGTTCAGAGTCCTGACATTACTCCCTCCTTAGAAGCAGCCTCAGGACGATCCTGAACCTGGTTTCTCAGGGAATCTCTGATGAAAACGAGAAATATTCTGTTGGGCATTGATGTTTTCCACAGATTCCCAAGAGTTTTCCTCAGGGGGATATCCCTGTCATCTTATCAGATATTGGAGCCGATTCCTGTGAATCCTGGAATCAACAATTTCCTCCACCACAAATTGTTCTTGCCCATCAATCACCACAGGCTGCGGAGGTGGCACAACACGTCCCTGGAAGGTATTTGGAGATACAGGCTTTAGTAAAGATACATGAAAAACTCGGTGTACCTTCATAGTCCTAGGCAGCTTTAGCCGGCAGGCCACAGAGCTCACAATACCTTTGATCTTGAAAGGGCCAATGAATTTCTGTCCAAGTTTTTGTGAAGCAATGTTTAACTTCAGATTCTTAGTTGCTAACCACACGGAATCTCCTACCTTGAACATGGGTGCAGGTTTACGGAATCTATCAGTCGATCTCTTATAACGTTCTTGAGCTGTGGTCAGGGATTCCTTCAGAACCTCCAGATTTTGCCTCATCTCAGTCAGCCTTTCCTCCACTGCCGGAACCGGAGAATCAATTGGAGACCTAGGTAAGATTCACGGATGATAACCCAGATTGGCAAAGAAAGGTGTAAATTTAGTGGAGGCGCTCTGAGAATTGTTATATGAAAATTCGGCTAACGGCAGCAGCTCCAGCCAATCATCCTGGAGATGGCTGACATAGCATCTTAGATATTGTTCCAGCATCTGGTTGGTACGCTCAGTCTGACCATTTGTCTGGGGATGGTAAGCGGAAGAGAGACAGACATTAATATTGAGTGCAGAGCAAAACCCTTTCCAGAATCTTGAAGTGAACTGCACTCCACGGTCAGAGATGATCTCATCCAGAACTCCACGCAACCGAAAGACATTCTGTATAACCAAGTTCACTGTATCTTTAGCTGAGGGGAGGCCGGTGCACGGAACAAAATGAGCAGCTTTAGTCAGGCGATCAACTATCACCATGATTGTATTCATGCCCCCAGATGTAGGCAGCTCCACAATAAAGTCCATTGATATAAACCCCCAAGGGCGGGATGGAACAGGTAATGGTTGTAGAAGACCCGTAGGTGCCACATGAGGAGTCTTGTAACGAGCACATACCTCGCAAGAGAGAACATAGTCCTTGGTATCCTTCAGGCAAGTTGGCCACCAGAAGAATCGGCTCAGGAACTCTTGTGTCTTTGGACCCCCCTGTGACCAGCCAACTTGGAGTCATGTACCAACTTGAGGATCTGCAGATGGACGACTTCAGGGACGTAGATACATCGATCTCTGAACCACATGCCACCCTTAAAGACAAGAATAATATCCACAGGTGGGTTGGCCAGAAATACATCACCGTCATAAGCCTCCCTGCACTCCTTCCACAAGTCCTGAGCATGGATAACTCTGATGAAATTGGCATCAGATAGAATGGTCTTGGATGGGGCTCCAAGTACGGAATCCGCAGCATGGATTCGGGATAAAGCATCAGCCTTCCCATTACGAGAACCTGGACGGTATGAGATAACAAAGTTAAATTGATTTAAAAATAAGTTCCAACGAGCCTGATGAGGAGAAAGACATCTAGCGGATCTAAGGAACTCTAACTTGCGATGGTCAGTTAGCACTATGATCTGTTGCGCAGCTCCTTGCAGATGATGCCTCCATTCTTTGAAAGCCACAATAATAGCCAGCAATTTCTTGTCTCCCACAACGTAATTCTTCTCTGCTGAGGTTAGTCTACAGGAAAAGAAAGCATAAGGATGTAGCAGACCCTTATATTCAGTTCTTTGGCAGAGAATAGCCCCCAAAGCATTATCAGAAGCGTCCACCTCCACAATGAAAGAAAGTGTTGGATCTGGGTGTATCAACAGCGGTGCTGATGTGAAACTGATCTTAAGCCGATCGAAAGCTTCTTGAGCCTGTGATGACCACTTAAAGGGCTTTTCCTTCTTTGTCAAGGAAGTAATGGGACGGACAATATCAGAAAAATTTTGAATGAAGCATCTGTAGAAATTTGCAAAACCAACAAAATGTTGGACCTCCTTAACGTTCTTGGGTACCGGCCAGTCAAGAATAGCCTGAATCCTACCAGATTCCATATTCAGCCCCTGGGGAGAGATGATATAACCTAAGAACTGTATCTCAGAATGATGGAACTCGCATTTCTCCGGCTTAATATACAGATGGTTCTCTTTCAGACATCTTAAAACAGTTTTGACATGTTCTTCATGTTCCTGTAGAGAGTCAGAAAAGATTAGTATATCGTCCAAGTAGATCACTACAAACTGGTCCAACAAATCTCTGAAAATGTCATTAGCAAGATGTTGAAACATTGTAGGGGCGTTACAAAGCCCGAAGGGCAGCACAAGAGATTCAAAGTGTCCATACCGGCATCTGAATGCTGTCTTCCACTCATCCCCTGGATGAATACGCACCAAATTATAAGCCCCACGAAGATCCAGTTTAGAGAACACCTTAGCATGGCAGACTCTTTCCAGTAATTCGGGAATCAGAGGCAAAGGGTAATGGTTTTGTACGGTTACCTTATTGAGTTCCCGATAGTCAACACAGGGTCTCAGGGTCCCATCCTTCTTCTTTAAAAAAAAGATAGGTGCCCCTGCTGATGAGGAAGAAGGATGTATGAAGCCTTTGGCCAGATTTTCATCAATATACTCCTTTAAGGCTTGAAGCTCAGGTGCCGCCAAAGGGTATACATTACCAAAAGGAATAGCTGCCCCAGGAAGCAACTCAATGGGACAGTCATAATGCCTGTGTGGATGAAGCTGATCTGCATTCTTCTTGTCACAGATGTCAGAGAACTCTTTATATGCTGGAGGTAAAGAAAATACCTGTACATGTGGTTCCGTAGCCGTGGACTCAGGGACAGCTTCTGTTAACGCTGAGTTGCTCCTTGTTGGAAAGATAATCTCCTTGGTCTCCCAGTTGATAATTGGGTTCTGAGAACGCAACCAAGGAATGCCTAAAATTACAGGAAAATGAGGAGAAGAAATTAGCAAGAAAGAAAGTTGCTCCTGATGATTAGGCTCCAACAAAATTTCAAGGGGTACGGTCTCCTGATTCACAGGCCCAGAGATTAAAGGTGACCCATCCACTGTTTCCATGGTACTTGGAGAGGCTTTTTGCTGAATTTCAATACCATGTTCCTTGGCAAATGCGATATCCATGAAATTGCCACCTGCACCAGAGTCAATCATAACTGCACTGGAAATCCACTGTCCTGAACACAGGATCTTAATAGGGAGAGAACAGTGAGAGTTCTTTTCCTTAAGCTTCTTGGGGGGTGAAGTCATAGAAAGTGAATGGAATACAGCATTTAAAGGCAGGCTACATTCAGAGATGTCAGATTCATTATCACAGTTGTAATACTCCCCTACTGCTGCTAGCACCTTGTTTGGCCATCTAGGACACTTAGGACAATTGATCAAGAAGTGATCAGACTGGCCGCAGTAGAAACATAGACTTTCACGAAGGTGATGCTCCCGGCGCTCATTGATCTCGCGCCTCTGAACGGAATCAATTTGCATGGGCTCCTCCTCCACCTCCCGAGATGTTTTTTCCTGCAGGCTCTTTGGAAGGAATGGAAAAGTTAGAAATACGGTTATATGCAGCAAACTTCTCCTGCCTACGCTCAGTAAGGCGAATGTCAATGCGCACACAATGCTGTATAAATGTCTCTAGCTCTTGTGGTGAGTCAGAGCGAGCTAGTTCATCTTTTACAATACTAGACAGACCCCTTTTAAAAATAGGCAATTGTGCATAACTGTCCCAATTGGTATCTACCATTAATCTCCTGAATTCAGTAGCATACTCAATAACAGAACGTTTTGCCTGGCGTAAAGACAATAAAGCAGATTCAGCGGTTGCACGGCAATTAGGATCTTAAAACATTAATGCCATAGCGGCCAAGAAATCATCCAAGTTATTTAACCGTGGGTCCCGAGACTCAATCATCAGATTCGCCCAGACGAGCGCTCGTGCGGTCAGCAGCATTATTACACACAATACTTTGGATCTATCATTAGGAAAACTAACAGCATGCACATCAAAATATAGCATACATTGATTCACAAAGCCACGAAATTTGTCGCGATCACCATTCAATCTGAATAGGGGCAACTTAGGTGGGCTAGATGGTGGCGGTTGCCCAGAGGGAAAAGTCGCTTGTGCAGCTATTTCCGTGCTTATGTCCTGAAAAGCCCATCCATACTGGGACTCTATGCCAGCAAGTTTATTTTCCTGGGCTGCCATGCAGGTGTTTAAGTCCTGCAAAGTCTGTCCAAACACTTGTTGATTGTGTTCAAAGCTTCCAAACTTCTTTTGCAGACCTTCCACATCTTTCTGCAGTGATCTAATTATGGAAAACACCTGCTCTAGTCTGCTTTCTGCAGTCATTGTTCCAGCAGTCTCCTTTTTTTTTAGGCTAGAGTCAGGGCCGGCATTTGGCACAGGCAGACCAGGCAGACGCCTGGGGCCCCCACCTAGAAAGTGGGCCCCCTGCCTCTGCAGCCCCTGTATGAAGTGCCCAGAGGGTGTACAGCAGTGCTGTGCATTGCTCTGTTGTTCTGGAATGCCTCTCCCAAACCCCCCTTGAGACCCCCTCTGTGCTGTGATTTACCCATGTGGTCTAGAGCTCTGTGCTGTTTGCTGTAGGATCAGGTTTCACAGTCACATACAGCAGGGATCAGCATGGGCTCTGACCACAGTCACTAAATCACTGCTGGTAATCTGACAGGGCGACCTGCTGTCACTACTGTCTGGATGACACAAGGCAGGAATATTGTCTGCTGAATCAGGGTATTTAATACATAGAAATAAATTCCCACGTGAAACAATAAGGATAAACCATACACATATAGTACAGGTGTGCATAGGAAACAGTGTTTTTGGTGCATTTTTTTTGCAGCCAAAGCCTGCTCTCTTGGCAGTAAAAACACTGCTTTCCAAAACACCCATGTTTTTAGGGTAGGTGCAGAGGATCAGGAAATGGCAGCCCTTTGGACACAGCGGACATGTGCGGTGTCCAAAGTGCTGCCATCTTTTGAACATAGGTGATTCCGCATGTGTTCATTGATCTGTGCGGAATCCCTGCATCCTATACATTGCAGGGGTGAGATTTCTCTTGTGGAGACTCGCGTCTGTGCCAGATAAATTGGCATGCTGGGGTCTGGAGAGACGCGCCGCATGTCCGTCTCTGCGGGTGAGGTGCGGGTGTCAGTGCATGCATAGTAGAGATGGAATTTCTTGAAATCCCATCCATTATGCTGTAACATGTGGCTGCTGCAGGTTGGACGCTGCACAAGTACACAGCAGCCGACCCGCAGCGTTTAGTGATTGTGGGCACACACCCTTAGAGCTTTTGCTGTTTGTTTTTTACAGTATACATTTTGTCTACAGTACATGTTTAATAAAGTTAGTTTTATTCACAAAAAACGCAGCGAAAAACAACGTTGCAACATTTGCAGCATTTTTTTAACCTTTTTCATTGCTTTCTACGGGTGAAAAAAATTGCTGAAAGAAGTGACACGCTGCAGATTTAAAAAAAACTGCAGTTGTGAAATTCAGTCAGGGGAAAATAAAAGGGTGTGCAGGAGATTTCTGAAAATCTCAGTTTTTGCTTGTGCTGTAAAATGCTGTAAACTTCTTATCTGCGGAAGAAAGAGCTACAAAAATTCTGCACATGAACATGGCGAAGAGCTGCTTTTCAAAGTGCCAGCAGTGACCCTGCATACAGCTAATAGTGGCATACCCGTTGGCCGATATAAGGCCCCTAAATATGGGGGCCACAGTGCAATGTTATCATTTGGGGCCCCCACTTTAATTTTTTGCCTAGGGCCCCACTTTGTCTAAAATCGGCCCTGGCTAGAGTATCCTGTAATAATTATAGGGGATAACTCAGGAGACTCTTTGCGTGGAACAAGACAACTACAGGACACAGTTTTATAAGTGGTTAAGTCTATATTATCACACGGTGATTCAAACAGATGCAGAGAGAAACTCAAGTCCACAACACTTGGTGCAAATATCAAATGCAGCTCAGCAGTCTATAGGAAATTTCAGAGGAAAATGCAATCATGCAGAAAGTCTATGAAGCACAATTATTCTTGAGGATACTTGACACAAATAAGTCCTTGCTTAGTCCAAAACACAGATAGATATGCTTATAAGGCAGTTCAAATAATATCTTTAGCTCAACCAGGGAGGTCTGGGTAATAGTCTCAGGTTCTTGCAGAGCAGAAACAGCTTACATGTCCAGCAAATGCAGATGGAAGTAAACACGAGCTGCAGATGAAGGAGGATTACTGGAACTGGTGTATGCAGCAGGAACTCAGAGCAGAGTAGCAGGATCACCACACAGATTCACAGGAGCAGGTATATAGCCAGGGAGTCACCAGAGGTCAGGAGCTGGATGCAAGGCAGAATACTGTAGCACAGACTGAAGGCTGGTGTGGAGTTTTATAGCAGGAAGACACGGTGCACATGAGACCAAAGATGCCATCTTGGAAAAGAGCAGTAATGCACAAAACGGTAATAAAAATGTTCAGAGTCCTGACAGGCCTGCTGTTGCTACTGCTGTTGATGTTACAAACAATTTTTTTTAAATGTCAAGACTACAAGAGGCCTATTATACTGTATCTACTCTGTTAAAATTGATGCCACTTTAGTGGGGTGCATCAATTTTTTTTTGAAATGTGGAAACTCCAAGTTGGGTCTCCATCTGGTGGGTTGCCTGTAGTAGAAGATATGTCAGATGCCTATTATACTGTTTCTACTCTGTGGAAATTTATACCTCTTTAGTGATGTGCGACAATTTTTTGAAATGTGGAGAATCCAAATTCGATCTCCTTCTTGTGTGTTGTCTGTAGCATCAGGGCTCCCAGACAGGCAGGGTTGCACTTACTTTCATTTATCTACCTTTGTTACTATCCTTACATTTTTCTATCAATAATACTCTATGAAACTGATGTCTGTGCCATCTGAGTGTGGCTGGGAAAAAAAAGCTGTTGCATGAGGTATAAGGGCTCCCAGCAAAGAAGGCTTACACCGCTCCCTTAACTACCAGGCCTTAATTTAAACTTCAATTCAAAGCTCCAAATGCTGTCCCAGACCCTGATACCTCATGCATTATGGCTGACTGCTTCTGTGCCATTATAAAATGCTCTACTGTGGGTCAATTGATCAGTAAACTACCTGAGTTAATTTCCTTAAATTTTTCTACCAATAGTACTCTAAGAAACTGATATTCGTGTCATCTGAGTGTGGCTGGGAAAAAAAAATATTTTGAGCTGTTGCATGAAATATCAGGGTTCACAGCAAAGAAGTCTTACATCTTTTTACACCGCTCCCTTAACAATAACGTCTTAATTGAAACTTCAGTTCTAAGCTGTAAATGCTGTCCCAGACCCTGATACCTCATGCATGGCCCATGGCTGACTGCTGCTGTGGCATTAGCAATTTCTACTGTGGGTCATGTGATGCAGTGACCCATGTTACAGCCAGGGGGTGCTGTATGCGCTCCTCAGGATACGCATGGAGGCGTATCTGTAATGGTGATAATGAAACAGTGTCTGGCATGATTGCAAATGGCCGGTATGTATCACAGAGGGAGTCTGCGCTGTAAGCTTGTAGTATTGTTGTTCTGGGACCTGTTGTCCCACAAGTATTTGTACAGTTAAAATGGAGTCTTGCAGGGTTAGTCGGAGAGCTGGGCGGGACTGGCTAACCACACACACATCCCATCTATGGGGGTGGTTACAGCTACAAAATGTGACCAGGGTTTGGTCAAATGGTTCAGAGTGTATGGACCGGAATGGTCAGTGTGTAAAGTCCTGGAGTGGACTGGATTCCTGGAAGCACATGGTGAGGCCATGGACTGACGGCCTGTGTGTTGGAATGTCCTGGAGTGGATTGGATTCCTGGAAGCACATGGTGAGGCCATAAACTGATAGCCTGTGTGTTGGAATCCCTGGGACTGGACTTCATGAATAGCGCATGGAGAG
Organism: Ranitomeya variabilis; assembly: GCF_051348905.1. Classification (NCBI taxonomy): domain Eukaryota; kingdom Metazoa; phylum Chordata; class Amphibia; order Anura; family Dendrobatidae; genus Ranitomeya; species Ranitomeya variabilis. The sequence goes on from NC_135237.1 coordinate 177,167,506, forward strand.
GCCGTATCTGCAGAGCCTGTGATGGCTACTGTGTTGGGGAGCTACAGTTCCATCTGCAGGTCTAAACAATCTGAAGTGCCCTGGTCACAAGGACGGTGATCCCAGTTCGGCAGCTTCCCTGGGAATCAGGACTGACAGGAGTCAGTGTGTGGAGCAGGAGCTCTTGTAAGGTAACTCCAGATAAAAGGCATTATGGGCAGCCATTGGAACAGACTGTCGGTGGTTAATGTGTTCTGTTGATGTATATTGTGAATTGTTTGTGATGCGATTTATAAGTATAAAAAAAGGAATAGACTGTTTTTTGTGAGAAACCATTCCTGATTACTTTAAACCCAATGCCAAGAGAGTGTCCCCCAATGCTCTCAGGGAGCACTATCTAACATATAGTGCTAGACTGCATGCAACGTTCCATGAAGCCCCTGTGGATGTGACTGCTGTATCTCAGCAGGGTTACGAAGTTTGCTGTGGATCGGCGGGTCCATGAAGCTTACAAGCATCTGGCTGTAACTCGGCAGGGGTAAAAAGAGTTACTGTGGATCGGTGGGTCCACAAAATCTGCGGTATGGAGCCTTGCAGAGAGGAGCTGCAGTTGCAGCAAGAGGTTGTGCAGCAGCAGGAGCTGCAGTGGCAGTAGAAGCAGCTTGTGATCAGCACCTGGAGGTGCTGGCGGTTTGTAGCTGCAGCAGGAGCTGTGGTAGCACCAGCAGGAGCTGGTAAGGTTTTGTGAGAGGACATTGGTCCAAATTGTGCACTCTTAAAGGGCCAGTGCCGACCCAAAGAGACTTTTTTTACTGTGCGAACTGGTACCTGAGAGTACCGTGGGGATTCCATGGGGTGTACCCCAGGAAAGGGGTGATGTCCCTAAAAGGGTGGTGTCTAGGGTTGAGCGAAACGGGTCGGCCATTTTCAGAAGTCGCCGACTTTTGACAAAGTCGGGTTTCATGAAACCCGACCCCTGTGTGGGGTCGGCCATGAGGTCGGCGATCTTCTGAATCTGGTATCGGAATTCTGATACCGAGTTCCGATATGTTTGCGATATCGGGAATCGGTATCGGAATCCATATTTAAGTGTAAAATAAAGAATCAAAATAAAAAATATTGATATACTCACCCTCGGAAACGCCCTGGTACTAACCGGCAGCCGTCCTTCCTAAGAATGAGTGCGTGAATGACCTGCGGTGATGTCGCGGCTTGTGATTGGTCGTGAGCGGTCACATGGGCGGTCACGCGACCAATCACAAGCCGCGACGTCATCTAAGGTCCTTCACGCGCTCATTCTTAGATAGGAAGGCTGCCGGAAAGAAGCAGGGCACGTCCGAGGGTGAGTATATACCTAATAGGAATATATTCACCCTCGGACGCGCCCTGCTTCTTTCCGGCAGCCTTCCTTCCTAAGAATGAGCGCGTGAAGGACCTTAGATGACGTCGAGGCTTGTGATTGGTCGCGTGACCGCCAATGTGACCGCTCACGCGACCAATCACAAGCCGCGACGTCACCGCAGGTCATTCACGCGCTCATTCTTAGGAAGGAAGGCTGCCGGTTAGTACCAGGGCGCGTCCGAGGGTGAGTATATCAATATTTTTTATTTTGATTCTTTATTTTACACATTAATATGGATCCCAGGGCCAGAAGGAGAGTTTCCTCTCCTTCAGACCCTGGGAACCATAGTATCCCATTGCACTGCATTGGGTTTCGTGTTTCGGCCGACCCCGACCCCGACTTTTTTATAAGATCGGCCGATTTCACTCGACCCAACTTTTGAGAAAGTCGGGTTTCGTGAAACCCGACCCGATCCTATAAAAATAAAAGTCGCTCAACCCTAGTGGTGTCCCAAAAAAGGGCAGTAACCCAAACAGGGATGGTGCCAAAAAAGGGGTGGAGTCCCAAAAGGGCGGTATCCCAAAAGGGATTAGTTTCCCAAAAGGGGGTGGTGTCCCAAAAGAGAGTGGGCGGTAACCCAAATACGGATGGTGGCAAAAAAAGAGGCGGCGGCAAATGCGCTATTGGACTGTAAGCGGGAACAACGTAGTTCCTGCTATGTAGGTCCATGCTGTGCTGTGGATTGCTTGGCTAATGAGAAGTCCCGGGAAAAGGTGGATATCCAAAAAGGGCGGAACCTCCTGAAGTTATAGGGGTGGCACAGATGGACGGTTGCCAGGGACAATGGTACTATTTGTGTCCAATTTGCCATAAGAACTACCCTCCTGGCAAGAGGCTACGTGGGTGTCTTCTGGAGTTGAATACAGAGGTAGAGTATGTATTTGGTTTGGTCGATTCGGGGAGCTCGGTGACCTTAGTAAGGGCTGTGGAAGATAAATTTGTAATGTCGAAAAGGAAGATCGAGGTCACCTGCATTCATGGGGACACTGAGGTTTATTCAGTGACCTGGGTGCAACTCGAGATGGTCAGGGGCCATACAAGTCTTGAGGCCGTCATAGTCCAAACTTAACCTGTCCGGTGATAGTGGGCCAGGACTCTAGGCTGTTCTCAGTCTTGTGAGAGGAGGGTGTTCCTCTACAGCAGGAGAAGGGAGGTCTCTCTACTGTTGCGGCGGCATACATTAAGGCAGTAATACCTCACAAAATTGACGGGTCAGACATCGGGTTGACCAGTGGGAAGGGTGCATCTGCCCAACTTATGGACATAATGTAACCTGACATGTACCACAAGATGACTGATAATGACGTGGTAGTTAAAAAGAGTGAAGCTGACACCCAGATAGATAGGGACCTGATGGTTCACCATACTGTGGGGTGTGACACAGACTCCGAGGGTGACTGTGACGTGTCATTGCCAGTAGCAACCGCTAGGGCTGAGTACAATGGTGTGCTGACAGAAGCACTGACACAGTGGAACAACAGTGCTCCACAAGGTGAAGTCAGGATGATGGTGGTAGCCATACCAGAACGTATGACTGGACGGAGCTCTGGATCTGACCAAAGGTGTGACTGTTGAAGACAGGGAAGCTCCAGGATTGGAGTCCAACACCGTTAGAAATGGGGACCGCTTGTTCCAGGATGACTGATCGGATGGTGGTGACTCCCTTTCAGATGGTCACGAAAGCGGAAATGAGTGCAGTAAAGCTGACTCGGGTACAAGTGGCAAATCTTCCTCCCATCGCCAGAGACGTAAAAGAGGCAAAGGGGTTGAACCAGTTGCACCTTGTGAAGATTTGAATAAAGGTAAGGTGATGAAAGATGGTGAATGCTCCAGAAAACCTGATGCTGAGGACCTGGAGTGTGTGAAGTACTCTAAAGTCCCAGGGAAATGGGACAAAGCTAAGGTTGACACCGCTGAGACCCAAGAGAGGGCTGTAGATGACCGTGCTGAGTCCAAGGGTGCAGAGGTGGAGGAAGCCACCAAAGGTGTGGGGCCTGAAGCAGATACCTTCTCGAGTGAAGGAAACTCAATCAAACTAGAGGATGGAAGAAGCGAGTTAAGGAGGATCCAGGAGGCAGTAGAAGCCCGATTGAAGCAAGAGGAGCTTCAGAGACAGGCTGCTGAATGCCAAGTGAGTGCCTGGGAGAAAGAGGTGTCTGAGCTCAGAGGTCACCTGTCAATGTGGCAAACTGTGACCAAGGCCTTAAGATGTGAAAGTGCTCAGAGAAGCATTAAGAGGCCCTCAACAAGAGAAAGAGGTGGTGGTTGCAGACTTACCGTGGCAGTACCAGAGTGGTAATGAGGCAGAGCTGCCAATGCCCATCTTGTTGAAGGCTCATGCAGAAGATAAAGCGGAGGAAGAGTTTGAGCTAAGAGCTGAGCAAGACAGTCACCCGATTGTGGCAAGTGTCATGATGTAAAGGTCCATGGTAAAGCAGGAGCCGTCCATCCATGAAGAGAATGAGGCTCTGTTCTTCATGACCATGATAGATGTACTCAAAAACGTGCGAGAAGCATGCACCAGTGAGAATGTGCATGAGGCCTTTAAAAAGGCAATAGAAGCATGTAGTGTGAACTGGGCACCAGAGACTAAAAAGTTGGTGATACCATGGTGAAGCCATGAACTGATGGCCTGTGTGTTGGAAGTGCCTGGGACTGGAGTTCCTGAATAGCGCACGGAGAGGCCGTATCTGCAGAGCCTGTGATGGCTACTGTGTTGGGGAAGCTACAGTTCTGTCTGTGCATCTGGACTATCGGAAGTGCCCTGGTCACAAGGACGATTGTTGCGATCCGCTTTTTGGCTCCCCTGGTGGTGGCTGGTGGTACTGGAGACTTGTGTGTGCTTTTCTGCCTCAGCTCACCTGCTTCCATCAGTTTTTGGAGTTCCCTATTTAGCCTTGCTCTCCAGTCACTTCCTTTCCGGTCATCATTGTAACCTGAGTCATTCAGTTGCATGTTCCTGCTACTAGTCTGCTGATCAGCTAAGTGGACTCTTGTCCTTATTGTTTTGTTTTTCTTGTCCAGTTTACAGTTTTGTCATTTCCTGTTACTGGAAGCTCTTGTGGACTGAAATTGCCACTCCTGTGTCATGAGTTGACACAGGAGTCTTAAAGTAATTTCAGGATGGGTTTTTGAAAGGGTTTTTCAGCTGACCGTGAAGTCCTCTTTTGTATCCTTCCTCTATCTAGTAAGTGGACCTCGCTTTGCTAAATCTACCTTCATACTGTGTATGTCTTTTCCTCTGAACTCACCGTTAATATACGTGGGGGCTACTATCATCTTTGGGGAATTTCTCTACAGGTAAGCCAGGTCTGTTCCTTCATCTTCCAGGCGTAGTTAGTTCTCCGGCTGGCGCATGGCATCTAGGCAGCCGTAGGAATGCTTCCTGGCTACTGTTAGTTGTGTGGTAGATTTAGGTCACGGTCAGCTTGAGTTTCCATCACCCGAGAGCTAGTCTGTTATTTTTGTGTTTCTGATGTTCCCATGCCATTGGGGAATCATGACAGTATGACCGGCCGCTGTTAAAGTAATTGGCAGAAGAAAGGAGAGTAAAAGAAGTCTGTAGATTTTTTATTTTTTTTTCCTCTCATGTTTGCTACTTAGTTGGCTCAGTTGTATTTCTGCTCTATTTACAGCCTTGCCTTTCTCTCCTTCTAATCCTTGAATGGCTCTGATCTCTCCGGTTTAAGGATGGACCCTCAGAGTTTGGCTGCAGGTTTAAATAATCTTGCTACGAAGGTTCAGAATTTACAAGATTATGTTATACGTACTCCTATTTCTGAACCTAAGATTCCTACACCAGAGGTATTTTCCGGAGATAGATCTCGGTTTCTGAATTTCAAATGTAATTGTAAATTATTCCTTTCTCTCAGACCTCACTCCTCTGGAGATCCTGTTCAGCAGGTTAAGATTGTGATTTCTTTGCTGCGAGGTGACCCTCAAAATTGGGCATTTTCATTGACACCAGGGGATCCTGCGTTGCTCAATGTGGATGCGTTTTTTCTGGCTTTAGGGTTGCTGTATGAGGAACCTAATTTGGAGATTCAAGCTGAAAAAGCTTTAATAGCCCTGTCTCAAGGGCAAGATGAAGCTGAGATATACTGCCAAAAATTTCGTAAATGGTCTGTGCTTACTCAGTGGAATGAGTGTGCCCTAGCGGCAAATTTCAGAGAGGGCCTTTCTGATGCCGTTAACCCCTTCACCACCAAGGGTGGTTTGCACGTTAATGACCGGGCCAATTTTTACAATTCTGACCACTGTCCCTTTATGAGGTTATAACTCTGGAACGCTTCAACGGATCTTGGCGATTATGACATTGTTTTCTCGTGACATATTGTACTTCATGTTAGTGGTAACATTTCTTCGATATAACTTGCGTTTATTTGTGAAAAAAATGAATATTTGGCGAAAATTTTGAAAATTTCGCAATTTTCCAACTTTGAATTTTTATGCCCTTAAATCACAGACATATGTCACACAAAATACTTAATAAATAACATTTCCCACATGTCTACTTTACATCAGCACAATTTTGGAACCAAAATTTTTTTTTGTGACGGAGTTATAAGGGTTAAAAGTTGACCAGCAATTTCTCATTTTTACAACACCATTTTTTTTTAGGGACCACATCTCATTTGAAGTCATTTTGACGGGTCTATATGATAGAAAATACCCAAGTGTGACACCATTCTAAAAACTGCACCCCTCAAGGTACTCAAAACCACTTTCAAGAAGTTTATTAACCCTTCAGGTGTTTCACAGGAATTTTTGGAATGTTTAAATAAAAATGAACATTTAACTTTTTTTCACACAAAATTTATTTCAGCTCCAATTTGTTTTATTTTACCAAGGGTAACAGGAGAAAATAGACCCCAAAAGTTGTTGTACAATTTGTCCTGAGTACGCTGATACCCCATATGTGGGGGTAAACCACAGTTTGGGCGCATGGCAGAGCTTGGAAGCAAAGGAGCGCCATTTGACTTTTCAATGCAAAATTGACTGGAATTGAGATGGGACGCCATGTTGCATTTGGAGAGCCCCTGATGTGCCTAAACATTGAAACCCCTAACAAGTGACACCATTTTGGAAAGTAGACCCCCTAAGGAACTTATCTAGATGTGTGGTGAGCACTTTGACCCAACAAGTGCTTTACAGAAGTTTATAATGCAGAGCCGTAAAAATAGAAAATCATATTTTTTCACAAAAATGATCTTTTCACCCCCAATTTTTTATTTTCCCAAGGGTGAGAGAAGAAATTGGACCCCAAAAATTGTTGTGCAATTTGTCCTGAGTACGCTGATACCCCATATGTGGGTGTAAACCATTGTTTGGGCGCAGGGCAGAGCTCGGAAGGGAAGGAGCGCCATTTGACTTTTCAATGCAAAATTGACTGGAATTGAGATGGGACGCCATGTTGCATTTAGAGAGCCCTTGATGTGCCTAAACATTGAAACCCCTAACAAGTGACACCATTTTGGAAAGTAGACCCCCTAAGGAACTTATCTAGATGTGTGTTGAGCACTTTGACCCAACAAGTGCTTCACAGAAGTTTATAATGCAGAGCCGTAAAAATAAAAAATCATATTTTTTCACAAAAATGATCTTTTCACCCCCATTTTTTTATTTCCCCAAGGGTAAGAGAAGAAATTAGACCACAAAAGTTGTTGTGCAATTTGTCCTGAGTACGACGATACCCCATATGTGGGTGTAAACCATTGTTTGGGCGCAGGGCAGAGCTCGGAAGGGAAGGAGCGCCATTTGACTTTTCAATGCAAAATTGACTGGAATTGAGATGGGACGCCATGTTGCGTTTGGAGAGCCCCTAATGTGCCTAAACATTGAAACCCCCCACGAGTGACACCATTTTGGAAAGTAGACCCCTTAAGGAACTTATCTAGATGTGTGTTGAGCACTTTGACCCAACAAGTGCTTCACAGAAGTTTATAATGCAGCCGTAAAAATAAAAAATCATATTTTTTCACAAAAATGATCTTTTCACCCCCATTTTTTTATTTCCCCAAGGGTAAGAGAAGAAATTAGACCACAAAAGTTGTTGTGCAATTTGTCCTGAGTACGACGATACCCCATATGTGGGTGTAAACCATTGTTTGGGCGCATAGCAGAGCTCAGAAGGGAAGAAGCGCTATTTTACTTTTCAATGCAAAATTGACTGGAATTAAGATGGGATGCCATGTTGCGTTTGGAGAGCTCCTGATGTGCCTAAACATTAAACCCCCCCACAAGTGACACCATTTTGGAAAGTAGACCCCCTAAGGAACTTATCTAGATGTGTTTTGAGAGCTTTGAACCGCCAAGTGTTTCACTACAGTTTATAACGCAGAGCCGTGAAAATAAAAATTATTTTTTTTTTTTCACAAAAATGATTTTTTAGCCCCCAGTTTTGTATTTTCACAAGGGTATCAGGATAAATTGGACCCAAAAAGTTGTTGTCCAATTTGTCTGGAGTACGCTGATACCCCATTTGTGGGGGGGGACCACTGTTTGGGCGCATGACAGAGCTCGGAAGGGAAGGAGCGCCATTTAGAATGCAGACTTAAATGGATTGGTCTGCAGGCGTCACGTTGCATTTGCAGAGCCCCTGATGTACCCAAACAGTACAAACCCCCCACAATTGACCCCATATTGGAAACTAGACCCCCCAAGGAACTTATCTAGATGTGTTGTGAGAACTTTGAACCCCCAAGTGTTTCACTACAGTTTATAACGCAGAGCCGTGAAAATAATTTTTTTTTTTTCACAAAAATGAAATTTAGCCCCCAGTTTTGTATTTTCACAAGGGTATCAGGATAAATTGGACCCTAAAAGTTGTTGTCCAATTTGTCCTGAGTACGCTGATACCCCCTATGTGGGGGGGAACCACTGTTTGGGCGCATGACAGAGCTCGGAAGGGAAGGAGCGCCATTTGGAATGCAGACTTAAATGGATTGGTCTGCAGGCGTCACGTTGCATTTGCAGAGCCCCTGATGTACCCAAATAGTACAAACCCCCCACAAGTGACCCCATATTGGAAACTAGACCTCCCAAGGAACTTATCTAGATGTGTTGTGAGAACTTTGAACCCCCAAGTGTTTCACTACAGTTTACAACGCAGAGCCGTGAAAATCAAACATATTTTTTTTCCCACAAAAATGATTTTTAGCCCCCCAAATTTTTATTTTCCCAAGGATAACAAGAGAACTTGGACCCCAGAAGTTGTTGTTCAATTTGTCCCTAGTACGCTGATACCCCATATGTTGGGGTAAACCCCTTTTTGGACGCACGGGAGAGCTCGGAAGGGAAGGAGCACTGTTTTACTTTTTCAACGCAGAATTGGCTGGAATTGAGATTGGACGCCATGTCGCGTTTGGAGAGCCCCTGATGTGCCTGGACAGTGGAAACTCCCCAATTCTACCTGAAACCCTACCCCTAACCTCACCCCTAACCGTTTACTGAACATTTTCTGACAGTCATAAGTGCCACGTATATAAGTGCCATGTATATAAGTGCCACGTATTTAAGAGCCACGAATTTAAGAGCCACGTATTTAAGTGCCACGTATTTAAGTGCCACGTATTTCAGTGCCACGATATTTCAGTGCCACGATATTTCAGTGCCATGATATTTCAGTGCCACGTATTTCAGTGCCACGTATTTCAGTGCCACGTATTTCAGTGCCACGTATTTCAGGCACTGAAAAATACGTGGCACGTAAATACTTCAGTGCCACGATATTTCAGTGCCACGATATTTCAGTGCCACGATATTTCAGTGCCACGTATTTCAGGCACTGAAAAATACGTGGCACATAAATACGTGGCACTTAAATACGTGGCACTTAAATACGTGGCACTTAAATACGTGGCACTTAAATACGTGGCACTTAAATACGTGGCCACTGAAATATCGTGGCACTTATATACGTATATACGTATATAAACGTATATTTCAGTGCCACGTATTTCAGTGCCACGTATTTCAGGTTAGGGGTAGGGTTAGGGGTAGGGTTAGGGTTTTTTGTTTTTTTCTTGTTTTCTTGTGTTTTTCTATAAAAACGCATGCGTTTTACCGCGTTTACATGCATTTTTTCACACATGTGGTTTTTTTAAAAAACGCATGCAGATAAAAACGCAAGTGTGAAACCAGACTAAAAGACGCTTTTTATAGCAAAAAAGTTTTTGCGTCTCCACATTTTGAGACCTATAATTTTTCCACATTTTGGTCCACAGAGTCATGTGAGGTCTTGTTTTTTGTGGGACGAGTTGACGTTTTTATTGGTAACATTTTCGGACACGTGACCATTTTTTATCACTTTTTATTCCGATTTTTGTGAGGCAGAATAACCAAAAACCTGCTATTCATGAATTTCTTTTGGGAGAGGCGTTTATACCGTTCCGCGTTTGGTAAAATTGATAAAGCAGTTTTATTCGTCGGGTCAGTACGATTACAGCGATATCTCATTTATATCATTTTTTTATGTTTTGACGCTTTTATACGATAAAAACTATTTTATAGAAAAAATAATTATTTTGGCATCGCTTTATTCTGAGGACTATAACTTTTTTATTTTTTTGCTGATGATGCTGTGTGGCGGCTCGTTTTTTGCGGGACAAGATGACGTTTTCAGTGGTACCATGGTTATTTATATTCGTCTTTTTGGTCGCGTGTTATTCCACTTTTTGTTCGGCGGTATGGTAATAAAGCGTTATTTTTTGCCTCGTTTTTTTTTTTTTTTTCTTACGGTGTTTACTGAAGGGGTTAACTAGTGGGCCAGTTTTATAGGTTGGGTCGTTACGGACGCGGCGATACTAAATATGTGTACTTTTATTGTTTTTGTTTGTTTTTTTTAGATAAAGAAATGTATTTATGGGAATAATATTTTTTTTTTATTATTATTTATTTAGGAATTTTTTTTTTATTTTTTTTTTACACATGTGGAAATTTTTTTTTTTACTTTTTTACTTTGTCCCAGGGGGGGACAATACAGATCGCAGATCTGATAGTGTGCACAGCACTCTATCAGATCGGCGATCATACTTTCATCGGAGCAGGCTGCAGCTTTCATCTGCAGCCTGCTCCGACCCGGAAGTGCTCCCTGCAGGACCCGGATACAGCCCCTCGGCCATTTTGGATCCGGGGCCTGCAGGGAGAAGACGTTCGGTACGAGGTGAGTACATCACCTTGTACCGATCGTCTCAGGGAAGCCCGCAGGGAGCCCCCTCCCTGCGCGATGCTTCCCTGTACCGCCGGTACACCGCGATCATGTTTGATCGCGGTGTGCCGGGGGTTAATGTGCTGGGGGCGGTCCGTGACCGCTCCTGGCACATAGTGCCGGATGTCAGCTGCGATATGCAGCCGACACCCGGCCGCGATCGGCCGCGCTCCTCCCGTGAGCGCGGCCGATCGCGTATGACGTACTATCCCGTCGGCGGTCATGGGGGCCCACCCCACCTCGACGGGATAGTACGTCAAATGTCGGGAAGGGGATAAGGATGTCATGGTGGGGTTTCCTACGCCCACAGGTCTGAATGAGTCCATGACAATGGCGATTCGGATTGATCGGCGTTTGCGGGAGCGCAAACCCGTGCACCATTTGGCGGTATCTTCTGAAGGGACGCCAGAGAAAATGCAATGTGACAGAATTCTGTCAAGAAGCGAGCGGCAGAATTATAGGCGCAAAAATGGCTTGTGCTTCTACTGTGGTGATTCCGCGCATGTTATATCAGCATGCTCTAAACGTACTAGGAAGGTTGACAAGTCTGTTTCTATTGGCACTTTATAGTCTAAATTTCTTCTGTCTGTAACTCTGATTTGTTCATTATCAGTTATTACCGTGGATGCCTATGTGGACTCTGGCGCCGTTCTGAGTCTCATGGATTGGTCCTTCGCCAGGCGCTGTGGGTTTGATTTGGAGCCTCTGGAAGTTCCTATACCTCTGAAGGGTATTGATTCTACACCTCTGGCTTGTAATAGACCACAGTTCTGGACGCAAGTGACTATGCGTATGACTCCAGACCATCAGGAGATGATTCGCTTCCTCGTGTTGTATAATTTACATGATGTTTTAGTGCTTGGATTACCATGGTTACAATCTCATAACCCAGTACTGGACTTTAAAACTATGTCTGTGTTAAGCTGGGGATGTCAGGGGGCTCATGGGGACATACCTTTGGTTCCTATCTCGTCATCTATTCCCTCTGAGATTCCTGCATTTTTGTCGGATTTTGGGGATATTTTTGAAGAGCCTAAAATTGGTTCTCTCCCTCCCCACAGAGAGTGTGATTGCGCCATAGATCTGATTCCAGGCAGTAAATTTCCAAAGGGTCGTTTGTTTAACCTATCTGTACCTGAGCATGCTGCCATGCGAGAATATGTTAAGGAGTCCCTGGAAAAGGGACATATTCGTCCTTCTTCATCACCTTTAGGAGCTGGGTTTTTCTTTGTCTCTAAAAAGGATGGCTCGCTGAGGCCTTGTATTGATTATCGACTCCTGAATAAAATTACTGTCAAATATCAGTATCCGTTGCCGCTGCTTACTGATTTGTTTGCTCGCATAAGGGGGGCTAAGTGGTTCTCCAAGATTGATCTCCATGGGGCGTATAATTTGGTGCGAATTAAGCGAGGGGATGAGTGGAAAACCGCATTTAATACGCCTGAGGGCCACTTTGAGTATTTAGTAATGCCTTTCGGCCTTTCTAATGCGCCTTCAGTTTTTCAGTCCTTTATGCATGATATTTTCCGTGAATATCTGGATAAATTTATGATTGTGTATTTGGACGATATTTTGATTTTTTCTGAGGACTGGGAGTCTCATGTTCAGCAGGTCAGGAGGGTTTTTCAGGTCTTGCGGGAGAATTCTCTGTGTGTAAAGGGTTCTAAGTGTGTTTTTGGGGTTCAAAAGATTTCCTTTTTGGGGTACATTTTTTCCCCTTCTTCTGTTGAGATGGACCCTGTCAAGGTTCGGGCTATTTGTGACTGGACACAGCCTACTTCTCTAAAGGGTCTTCAGAAGTTCTTGGGCTTTGCTAATTTTTATCGTCGATTTATAACTGGTTTTTCTGGTGTTGCTAAGCCTCTTACGGATTTGACTAAGAAGGGTGCTGATGTTGCCAATTGGTCCTCTGCCGCTGTGGAGGCCTTTCAGGAACTTAAGCGCCGCTTTTCGTCTGCCTTCCATCCCCAGACTAACGGCCAGACGGAGCGAACTAATCAAACTTTGGAGACGTATGTGAGGTGTTTTGTGTCTGCGGATCAGGATGATTGGGTTGCCTTTTTGCCGTTGGCGGAGTTTGCTCTTAATAATCGGGCCAGTTCTGCCACTTTGGTTTCCCCTTTCTTTTGCAATTCGGGGTTTCATCCCCGTTTTTCTTCTGGTCAGGTGGAGTCTTCGGATTGTCCTGGAGTAGATGCTGTGGTGGATCGGTTGTATCGGATTTGGGAACAAGTGGTGGACAATTTGAATTTGTCTTAGGAGAGGACTCAGCGGTTTGCTAACCGCCAGCGTCGGGTTGGTCCTCGCCTTCGTGTTGGGGACTTGGTGTGGTTGTCTTCCCATTTTGTCCCAATGAGGGTTTCTTCTCCTAAATTTAAGCCTCGGTTCATCGGTCCCTATAGGATTTTGGAGATTATTAACCCTGTTTCCTTTTGTTTGGACCTTCCGGCATCTTTCGCTATCCATAATGTGTTCCATCGGTCGTTGTTGCGGAGATACGAGGTGCCGGTGGTTCCTTCTGCTGGGCCTCCTGCTCCTGTGCTGGTTGAGGGTGAATTGGAGTACGTTATAGAGAAGATCTTGGACTCCCGTATTTCCAGGCGGAGACTCCAGTACCTGGTTAAATGGAAGGGCTATGGTCAGGAAGATAATTCTTGGGTAACTGCCTCTGATGTTCATGCCTCGGATTTGGTTCGTGCCTTTCATAGGGCTCCTCCAGGTCGCCCTGGCGGTTCTTGTGAGGGTTCGGTGCCCCCTCCTTAAGGGGGGGGTACTGTTGCAATCCGCTTTTTGGCTCCCCTGGTGGTGGCTGGTGGTACTGGAGACTTGTGTGTGCTTTTCTGCCTCAGCTCACCTGCTTCCATCAGTTTTGGGAGTTCCCTATTTAGCCTTGCTCTCCAGTCACTTCCTTGCCGGTCATCATTGTAACCTGAGTCATTCAGTTGCATGTTCCTGCTACTAGTCTGCTGATCAGCTAAGTGGACTCTTGTCCTTATTGTTTTGTTTTTCTTGTCCAGTTTACAGTTTTGTCATTTCCTGTTACTGGAAGCTCTTGTGGACTGAAATTGCCACTCCTGTGTCATGAGTTGACACAGGAGTCTTAAAGTAATTTCAGGATGGGTTTTTGAAAGGGTTTTTCAGCTGACCGTGAAGTCCTCTTTTGTATCCTTCCTCTATCTAGTAAGTGGACCTCGCTTTGCTAAATCTACCTTCATACTGTGTATGTCTTTTCCTCTGAACTCACCGTTAATATACGTGGGGGCTACTATCATCTTTGGGGAATTTCTCTAGAGGTAAGCCAGGTCTGTTCCTTCATCTTCCAGGCGTAGTTAGTTCTCTGGCTGGCGCATGGCATCTAGGCAGCTGTAGGAATGCTTCCTGGCTACTGTTAGTTGTGTGGTAGATTTAGGTCACGGTCAGCTTGAGTTTCCATCACCCGAGAGCTAGTCTGTTATTTTTGTGTTTCTGATGTTCCCATGCCATTGGGGAATCATGACAGACGATGATCACAGTTCGGCAGCTTCCTTGGGAACCAGGACTGACAGGAGTCAGTGTGTGGAGCAGGAGCACCTGTAAGGTAACTCCAGATAAAAGGGGTTACGTGCAGAGAAGTATCTGCCATTGGAACAGACTGTCGGTGGTTAATGTGTTCCATTGATCTACACTCACTGGCCACTTTATTAGGTACACCTGTCCAACTTCTTGTTAACACTTAATTTCTAATCAGCCAATCACATGGCGGCAACTCAGTGCATTTAGGCATGTAGACATGGTCAAGACAATCTCCTGCAGTTCAAACCGAGCATCAGTATGGGGAAGAAAGGTGATTTGAGTGCCTTTGAACGTGGCATGGTTGTTGGTGCCAGAAGGGCTGGTCTGAGTATTTCAGAAACTGCTGATCTACTGGGATTTTCACGCACAACCATCTCTAGGGTTTACAGAGAATGGTCCGAAAAAGAAAAAAAATCCAGTGAGGGGCAGTTCTGTGGGCGGAAATGCCTTGTTGATGCCAGAGGTCAGAGGAGAATGGGCAGACTGGTTCGAGCTGATAGAAAGGCAACAGTGACTCAAATCGCCACCCGTTACAACCAAGGTAGGCCTAAGAGCATCTCTGAACGCACAGTGCGTCAAACTTTGAGGCAGATGGGCTACAGCAGCAGAAGACCACACCGGGTACCACTCCTTTCAGCTAAGAACAGGAAACTGAGGCTACAATTTGTACAAGCTCATCGAAATTGGACAGTAGAAGATTGGAAAAACATTGCTTGGTCTGATGAGTCTCGATTTCTGCTGCGACATTCGGATGGTAGGGTCAGAATTTGGCGTAAACAACATGAAAGCATGGATCCATCCTGCCTTGTATGGAGCATCTTTGGGATGTGCAGCCGACAAATCTGCGGCAACTGTGTGATGCCATCATGTCAATATGGACCAAAATCTCTGAGGAATGCTTCCAGCACCTTGTTGAATCTATGCCACGAAGAATTGAGGCAGTACTGAAGGCAAAAGGGGGTCCAACCCGTTACTAGCATGGTGTACCTAATAAAGTGGCCGGTGAGTGTATATAGTGAACTGTTTGTGATGCGGCTTATGAGTCTAACTAAACCGGAATAGACTGTTTTTTGTGAGAAACCGTTCGAGTGCTTTAATCCCGTTGCCAAGCGAATGCACCCCAACACACTCAGGGAGCTCTATCTCACAGTCAATTGATGCCACTTTTCATGTTGTCTGCCCCTAGTTTAGCTTTTTGAGATGCTTTTGTCACCCTTTGCAGTGTTGTGTATACGTTTGGTTTGGCCTCCAATTGAATTTAATGGGGTTCAGCTACGTTTGTCAAACTATTCGGCGAGCATGTTTGGTGAACATGGGGAAGGTTCGCTCATCTCTACTCATCAGCGCCTGAAATATATTGTCACAGTGATGGAGAGTTGCATGTACAGGTATCTTATTCCAGACTGGAAAATTATATGCTGGAAGGTTTGTGGGATGACAGGTATATTGTTAACAATGATGGGTGAATATTGAATGGCAACAGATTTATACCCTCGTTATAAAACTAAAATATGGTTTCTGTCTTCCAAAAAGACTTCCAAATTCCCTAGCGATGGGCGTACCCATTGATGTTTAGGTCCAGCTGAACATTTTAAAACATTCGACTAGGGTACCAGAACGGTACCAAAACTTGAACGTGAACCCCATTCAAATAAATGAGGGGTTTGAACTTCTGGTGTTTTCCACTCTGTCTTGCCATCACATGCCTAGTCCCTTGCTGTTACCTCACTCTACCCTGGCTAGTGCACTGGCCGACAAGGTTGCTAGCCTCACCACTGCATATGGTGTGAACACAGGGGGTAGTGACAAGCATGAGACATACAAAGACAGGGAAAAAGAAAAGAAAACTTAGCTTATAAGCTTCTGCTTCAAGCTCCACACAGCAGAGGATACGGAACCAGGACCTCAAGCAGCTGATACAGGCTGGCACCAGAGATCTCCCAACTCCTCAGCTGGTCACCAGAGAAAAACTCTATCACCAGCAGTCAGCTGATGTGTCAGGTGACAATTTAAAGGATGGTGGGAGTGGTCACCACCCACATTAGCTGACCAACTAACACAGCAGCTGTCAGCAAGAAAACTGACAGTAACCCTTGTTGGCTCAAATGGAAGAACCACATTTAAATTAAAGCAGAAACAGAGCTGTCACGACTTCCACAAATGAGTTGCGACAGTGCCCCCCTTTCAATAAGGAGCCTCTTAACCCCACACTACAACAGAAATAAGGTACGGTGAGGATGCCTAAACCTCCACGTTCACCTGATCCTCAGGTTTTTGGCAAATGCAGCCTGATGGTGACGGAAATAATGTAGACTCCAGACGCTCAACAAATCTCCAGAGTGACGACCTGTGGAATACATTCTGTACCTGCATTACTGTGGATAACTCCAACTGAAAGGTCCTAGGGCAGAGAACAGCTGACACCTGATATGGCCCAATCACCCTAGAATTCCAGGTTCCAGAAGTGTACTTCCACTTAATGTTTTTTGTGAACACCCACACCTACTCATTCACCTACAGGTCCGAACCTGAATGTTTATTTACATACATGCATTTGCCATCAGATGGTAATCTACCTGAGGAACAGACAACAAAGGCAGCTCCCCGTGTCACCAAACTCATATCCTCACTATATTTAGAGGGAATCACCATCCTCCCCTGATCCCTTCTATTGAGAGGACCCGGAGACTCATGGTTTACTTGTGATGAGGGTTGAATTTTGCCCTTATTGCCTGGTAGCACATTAGCTGCCTCCACCAGAGAAGAAGGTGTAGATCCGATAAGGACAGCAGAGACTGTAGCTCCAGGCTACGGTTTTTACAATGATACAAGGAGAGAAAATGAGTTTTGGCAGGTATATATATGGTAAAAATAGTACAAAGTTTATTAACACTGATATATAACAAAAACAGTTTCACACACAAGAAATAAAGTGATACATAGTGCTGAAGGCAACCCAGCAGGGTGTACATACCCTCCAAAAAAACCCCACCCCCATAATGCCAATCAATTCCTTAGTCTAAGGTGCATGTGCATATTTATCATGGCATAGGTGGACATGCCTATCGCCACCCTGGACTCTAACACAGCTGTAATCCTGGCATGGGGTAATAGTGAGTCCTATGGGGGGCTAGCAGGCACTTACCACAGGGAGGGGTATGGAGGGAATAAAGACCGGGTGTCCACGAAAAGCCTCCCGACGCGCGTTTCGCATCCCTTGTTGTCCGCTTTCTCAAGGGAGTACCGGATACCTGGCCAGCAGGACCTTATGAGGTCAGAGGGTACATCACATGGTGGATTTGGGCCAATCT
Source organism: Ranitomeya variabilis (assembly GCF_051348905.1). Lineage (NCBI taxonomy): Eukaryota > Metazoa > Chordata > Amphibia > Anura > Dendrobatidae > Ranitomeya > Ranitomeya variabilis. Next base: position 177,184,958 of record NC_135237.1, read on the forward strand.
ACGCGGTTATACAGCGGCGCATGCGCACCGCGACGCCCAGGTCCTGACAGTGCGCCGGAGCGTCATGCACCACTGCGCACGCGCGGGGATCAAAAAGGAGAAGCCCCAGGCGTGCGAGCAGAGCCAGGAGACGCCCCACCGCACGGCAGGAATCCCGGGCCGCGACGCGCATGCGCACAACCGCTGGGTCACCAATGATCAGTGACAGGTACCTAAAGTGCAATATACAACTAGGAGCTATAAATATTAAGTGGAGAAACCTATAGAAAGGAAAACCGCGCTCACAAATGGAAGAAGCAGAGTAGTTACATCCCATAAACAGTACATTAGTATATCTTAGTCAAACGACGAGCCACTCTTTATGCCATTTCCAATAAGTGTCCTCCGCGGTATTCCTGCAGGTGCTCCAAGGTTGCACATAGGTTCCAATCATGTCACAGATCCAACATGGAGAGAAGAAATATAGTCCCATAGTTCTCTTAGTCCCACTGCAAGGTTATAAAATATGAGTAGTGAGTAAATGAAGAAAAAAATAGAAAAGTTAAAATAAAAATAAAAAACTAAAAACACCCAAGTCATTAGTCAAAGAGACAACCGATGGGAATATACAGTCAGCATCTCATAATCAGGACCCTAGAAAAGAGGAAAAAGAAAGGGATTCGTTCAATTCCTTTGGGGTCAGAGTATCCAGTATAGTAATCCACTTGGCTTCAACCTGTGCCAGTATTTTTTTGTAATCCCCCCCTCTTATGCCCAAGTGGATTGCATCTATCCCCCTTACTTTTAGTGAAGATGGATCACTGTTGTGGTATTGTCTAAAGTGACGGGGGACAGTTTTGAGGAGGGTGACATCGGTCGCTGTCTTGGCCGCGCAAATGTCCCGCACGTGCTCCCGTACCCTTATTCTGAGTTCCCTAGACGTTAGTCCTATATAGATTTTAGAGCACCCACATGTGGCATAATAAACCACATTTGTGCTGCTACAGGAAATTCGGTGTCTGATGTCGAAGGTTTTCTTGCCATCGGAACTACAGAAAGTGGTGCAGCGCAGGACATTTGCGCAGGCAAGACAGCGACCGCATGGTATTGATCCTGGTATCGGACCCCTAGACTTGTCAAGGTTTGTAGCACGTGGCTATTCGAACAGGTGCATTAAAAAAGGATATCGCAGGGCGCAGGCTACTCCGCGCGGCGGTCTCCTGAAGGGTTCCAGAGCCCGAGCTGGTACTACTGATTATGGACCCATTCGGTTCATATCAACATTCAATCATGAATGGGATGACATGCGGCAGATCCTTCTTAAACATTGGCCCATTCTGAGCACTGAGCCCTCCCTGGGAACACATTTGGGTGACTACCCCCTAATGACGGCAAGAAGGTCAAAAAATTTGAAAGACTTTCTTGTTAGTAGTCATTACGTGCCCACCAGGAAGAATCCATTTAGCTCTAGGGGTCCGATACCAGGATCAATACCATGCGGTCACTGTCTTGCCTGCGCAAATATCCTGCGCTGCACCACTTTCTGTAGTTCCGATGGCAAGAAAACCTTCGACATCAGACACCGAATTTCCTGTAGCAGCACAAATGTGGTTTATTATGCCACATGTGGGTGCTCTAAAATCTATATAGGACTAACGTCTAGGGAACTCAGAATAAGGGTACGGGAGCACGTGCGGGACATTTGCGCGGCCAAGACAGCGACCGATGTCACCCTCCTCAAAACTGTCCCCCGTCACTTTAGACAATACCACAACAGTGATCCGTCTTCACTAAAAGTAAGGGGGATAGATGCAATCCACTTGGGCATAAGAGGGGGGGATTACAAAAAAATACTGGCACAGGTTGAAGCCAAGTGGATTACTATACTGGATACTCTGACCCCAAAGGGATTGAACGAATCCCTTTCTTTTTCCTCTTTTCTAGGGTCCTGATTATGAGGTGCTGACTGTATATTCCCATCGGTTGTCTCTTTGACTAATGACTTGGGTGTTTTTAGTTTTTTATTTTTATTTTAACTTTTCTATTTTTTTCTTCATTTACTCACTACTCATATTTTATAACCTTGCAGTGGGACTAAGAGAACTATGGGACTATATTTCTTCTCTCCATGTTGGATCTGTGACATGATTGGAACCTATGTGCAACATTGGAGCACCTGCAGGAATACCGCGGAGGACACTTATTGGAAATGGCATAAAGAGTGGCTCGTCGTTTGACTAAGATATACTAATGTACTGTTTACGGGATGTAACTACTCTGCTTCTTCCATTTGTGAGCGCGGTTTTCCTTTCTATAGGTTTCTCCACTTAATATTTATAGCTCCTAGTTGTATATTGCACTTTAGGTACCTGTCACTGATCATTGGTGACCCAGCGGTTGTGCGCATGCGCGTCGCGGCCCGGGATTCCTGCCGTGCGGTGGGGCGTCTCCTGGCTCTGCTCGCACGCCTGGGGCTTCTCCTTTTTGATCCCCGCGCGTGCGCAGTGGTGCATGACGCTCCGGCGCACTGTCAGGACCTGGGCGTCGCGGTGCGCATGCGCCGCTGTATAACCGCGTAGATTGGCCCAAATCCACCATGTGATGTACCCTCTGACCTCATAAGGTCCTGCTGGCCAGGTATCCGGTACTCCCTTGAGAAAGCGGACAACAAGGGATGCGAAACGCGCGTCGGGAGGCTTTTCGTGGACACCCGGTCTTTATTCCCTCCATACCCCTCCCTGTGGTAAGTGCCTGCTAGCCCCCCATAGGACTCACTATTACTCCATGCCAGGATTACAGCTGTGTTAGAGTCCAGGGTGGCGATAGGCATGTCCACCTATGCCATGATAAATATGCACATGCACCTTAGACTAAGGAATTGATTGGCATTATGGGGGTGGGGGTTTTTTGGAGGGTATGTACACCCTGCTGGGTTGCCTTCAGCACTATGTATCACTTTATTTCTTGTGTGTGAAACTGTTTTTGTTATATATCAGTGTTAATAAACTTTGTACTATTTTTACCATATATATACCTGCCAAAACTCATTTTCTCTCCTTGTATCATTATGTTAGTCTGAGTGGGTATACCTTTGTATATATAGGCTGACTACAGCCTGCTTTCTGACAAAAAGGATGTCAGAGAGGTTTTTGTGGCTACGGTTTTTACAAGACTGGTACCAACTAACTACTTCACTAGACCAACAATCTATGACTGGATTGTGTCTCTTCAGCCAGGGAAAACCTATGATGATGGGAGTTGGCATACTCTTCAAGATAGATCCTACAGAGAACTGTGGAGTATAATGTCTCAAAAATCAGAAATTTTTATTGAACAACTATAGACAAAACAAATAAAAAAAATTCAGTGTTTGGAAAGAAAGAATGATGATGACACAATGACAAAAACGATACACCTATGAACCACGTGTTGCCAAAAATGGCATCGCACCAGGGCGGCACAATCAGAAGTGTGGGTATTGATAATAATACAGAGGCACTATAAACTAAATCAGGGAGACACAGGTGTGATTACCCGAATGAACTGTGCATGCAAAACTGGCCTAAGTTCAATAGGGAGTATGGTACCTGCGATACCCAGAATAAAAGGACAAAATTACATGTGCCTGACCTTAAATCAGTCTAAATAAAGTGCCATGTATAGAAATAGAGGAAAAAAGCCAGCTCACCAAGCCACCACCTCAGGTGCACGGAACTCCACGCTGATCAACGAGGTCAAATCCAAAGGAAAAAAAAACATGTTCCAGCTCCATGGTAAAATTCAGGTGTTATATCTTTATTAAATCCTGTTTAAAAACGATGGATGTAAAGCTCTCCACGGGCACACAGGACAACGAGCGACGCGTTTCGATCCAAGCGGATCTTTATCCAAGCTACAAATGTGAATGCACATTAAAACTATATAGAAACTAACAGCGAATGAAATTTCTACAAGCAATCACATGACATGTCAGATGATATATCGAAGGTCCTGAATATCTGAATCAAAAACAAATGTGAATAACAACAAAAAAGGACTCAATACATTAAAAACATGATAAACCACACAATTAAACATTAATAATAATACATCAGTTCATTACGTTTGTTTAATCCCATTGGAGATCTTGTATTTAAATAATATATCCAAAAAGCCTCTGTGGAGACTCTGATTGACGTCACCACCCCGCAAGGGTCTGTTCAATACCATAAACCTGAAAAAACGTGGTACTTCGATCATGCTGCATGATAAAATGTTTAGGTGCTGCCGATGCACTGCGGGTTGAATTACCCGTATGTACTATATCATACAAATGTTCAGTAATGCGAACCTTCAATTTCCGCGAAGTACACCCGGTATAAGAAAGCTGACATGCAGTATAATCAATTTTATACACTACAAATGTAGTGTTGCAATTGATATACTGTTTTATATTAAATGTCCGCGAATTATCTGAATTATTGAAAATTTTAGTAACGAAAGCATGAGCGCAAGTTTTGCAATGATTTGAACCACATTGTGTTGTCTCTTGGTCTCAATTTTGTGCCAGATCGTAATTTTGACTTGTTCACCACCATCTTGGATGTAAATAAATTTATACGTGATCTCACCATCAAGAAACATTTTTTTTTAAAAAAAGACGATAGTGAAGTGGAATTTCAGATGGTTGAAGATCCGGGGCCCGTTAATGAGTTTTCAGCTATGGATTTTACAGAGCAGGTGTCGTTGGTAGCTTTGCAGTCCTTGAACCATGAGGAAGTAGCGGTTGATACTGTTATTCACCAATCTCACAATTTGCTGACTAAAAATCCTCATTTTTATCCTATACAAACAAGACCAGAATGCATGGATAAGTTTCAGGAATTGGTCGAGAGGGAACTGAAAAAATTACACAACAATATTTCATCAGACAGAACCAAGACTAACAGTAATTTTTCATATAGACAGTGGAAAATTTTACAAGAACTAACTGATATGGAGGATATAACCATAAAAATGTCCGATAAAGGGGGCATGGTGGTAGTTTTAAATTCTCAGGACTATCACCTTAAAATTATGGAATTATTGTCTGACTCTGGCATATATTAGAAACTTAAAACTAATCCTTCAAGTAAATTTAAAAATCAAGTGGATGCAATTATACAAGAAGGGTATAGTCTCGGTGTTCTGACCAAGAGACAAATGGAATATCTTACAGTCCAGGATCCGGTGTGTCCCATTTTACATGGGCTTCCAAAAATCAACAAAAATGAGGCCGTACCCCCTATGCGACCAATCGTGTCCGGGATCGGCTCTGCTAATGAACATTTATGTGAATGGGTCGACTCACTTTTACAGCCCTTAGTACGAAGGACCCCGGGTTACATTAAGGATTCCTGTAGAATGTAAGCCCGCAAGGGCAGGGTCCTCGCTCCTCTGTATCAGTCCGTCATTGTTAGTTTGTTTACTGTAAGTGATATCTGTAACTTGTATGTAACCCCTTCTCATGTACAGCACCATGGAATCAATGGTGCTATATAAATAAATAATAATAATAATAATAATAATAATAATAATAATGAAGTTTTGAATGTTTTTTCCGACAAAGTGTGGTCATCTGAATATTCATGGCTGTGTTGTGACGTTGTCTCTTTATACACTTGTATTCCTCACCATTTAGCCATGAAAGCCCTTCAGTTTCATCTTGAGAAATTTAGTAACTATTCAGATGATTTGTGTAATTTTGTTTTACAAGTTATATTTTTTCTCATGACACACAATTTTTTTTCTTTTGATGGTGGTTATTATTTATAAAAATCCGGTGTGGCAATGGGTGCTAAATTTTCACCTTCTTTAGCTAATCTGGTTATAGCTTTTTTGGAATATTAGTTTGTTTTTTCAGTGTCCAATCCTTTTCTTTCCCAGGTTAGGTGGTATGGCAGATATATTGATGACCTGCTCATCATTTGGGGGTCCGATGTATCTGTTATACCTAGCTTCATTGATTATCTCAATTCCAATGACTATAATATTCGCTTTACTTTTAGGTATCACAAAAATCAAATTAATTTTTTGGATCTTGACTTGAGTGGAATAGTGGATCATGTCATTATCTGTTGTGAATTCTGCTTTTGGGCTCCCTCCGGTGGTTGTAGGTGGTAATGCAGTTGCCCCTGAGTTGCAGCCCTGGTCAGGTGTATCTGCTGATTGCAGATCTGACTGGGGTATTTAGGCGTGCAGGATTCATTAGTCCTTGCCAGTTGTCAATTGTTGTTGGGAGGTGTAGGACCTCTGCCTGGTTCCTCCTGCCTTTCTGCCAAATCAGCAAAGATAAGTGTCTGATTCTTTTTCCCTGTGGCACACATGTTGTGTGCTTCACAATGCAATGCTATTCTTTGTGTTTTCTTGTCCAGCTTAGATTGTGTCAGTATTTTCTCAGTCTTGCTGGATTCTCTGGAGTGGCACATATACATTCCATGTCTTTAGTTAGATTGTGGAACTTTTTGTATTATCTGCTGTGGATATTTTTGGAAGGGTTTTAATACTGACCGCCTAGTTATCTGTCCTATCCTTTCCTATTTAGCTAGAGTGGCCTCTTTTGCTAAATCCTGTTTTCTACCTGCGTGTGTCTATTCTTCTCCTACTCACAGTCATTATTTGTGGGGGGCTGCCTATACTTTGGGGGTCTGCTCTGAGGCAAGATAGCATTCCCATTTCCATCTATAGGGGTATTTAGTCCTCCGGCTGTGTCGAGGTGTCTAGGGAGTGTTAGGCACACCCCACAGCTACTTCTAGTTGCGGTGTTAGTTCAGGATTGCGGTCAGTACAGGTTCCACCATCTCCAGAGAAAGTTTCATGCGGCTCCAAGGTCACCAGATCATAACAATTATCACAAAAACGCATCACAAATCATTGAGTGGGAATTCCATTTTGCATGCGAATAGTGGTCATCCTAAGCACACTATTCAGTCTCTCCCCGTGGAGGAATTTATCAGAGTGAAGCGTAATTGTAGCAGGGATTTGGACCTTGATCTAGAGATCAACAGTGTGTCTGACAAATTAAGACGCCGCAGCTACCCTTCCTGGACTCTTAATAGAGCGCAGAAAATTCTGACCCATAAGAAACGTGAGGATCTCATTTTGTGCAAGGAGGGAAATTCTTCTGTTGATTTCCGTAATAAATTAATCAAAAGACCTTTCGTCTGTTTTCAATTTAGTCCTCAGTTTAACAAAATAAAGGAAGTTATCAATAGATTTCTCCCAATTTTGCATGAAGATGAGAGTTTATCCAAAATTCTGAACTCAGGTGTCAACATAGTATCGAGAAGAGCTCCCACTATTGGGAACAGGATTTCTCCCAGTATGTATCACACAAAAACGAGGAAAGATGAAACGTGGCTTCATTATAATGGTTTTTATAAATGTGGTTCAAATCATTGCAAAACTTGCGCTCATGCTTTAGTTACTAAAATTTTCAATAATTCAGATAATTCGTGGACATTTAAAACAGTATATCAATTGCAACACTACATTGGTAGTGTATAAAATTGATTGTACTGCATGTCAGCTTTCTTATATCGGGTGTACTTCGTGGAAATTGAAGGTTCGCATTACTGAACATTTGTATGATATAGTACATACGGGTAATTCAACCCGCAGTGCATCGGCAGCATCTAAGGATTTTATCACGCAGCATGATCGAAGTACCATGTTTTTTCAGGTTTATGGTATTGAACATGTGAACAGACCCTTGCGGGGTGGTGACGTCAATCGGCGTCTCCACACTCATGAGGCTTTTTGGATATATTATTTAAATACAAGATCTCCAATGGGATTAAACAAACATAATGAACTGATGTATTATTATTAATGTTTAATTGTGTGGTTTATCATGTTTTTAATGTTTTGAGTCCTTTTTTGTTGTTATTCACATTTGTTTTTGATTCAGATATTCAGGACCTTCGATATATCATCTGACGTCATGTGATTGCTGGAAGAAATTTAATTCGTTGTTAGTTTCTATATAGTGTTAATGTGCATTCACATTTGTAGCTTGGATAAAGATCAGTTTGGATTGAAACGCGTCGCTCGTTGTCCTGTGTGCCCGTGGAGAGCTTTACAGCCATCATTTTTAAACAGGATTTAATAAAGATATAACACCTGAATTTTACCATGGAGCTGGAACATGTTTTTTTTTTCTCTTAAATAAAGTGCCACATACCTACAGAAAGTGCCATATATAGTGCTTACCCATGTGGGACATGGAGAAGATTCGTGCGCTGTCCAGAACCCCCATGCATGTTTCGTGCTGATGGCTTCCTCAGGGAGCCTTGTGTGTGTTGCTGTGCATTAGTGGGCCATAAATACTTCATACACACCTGACAAATATGAACAACCGCTCTGTGGAGCGCATGGGGGCGTGTCCCGAGCCGCACTGACTTCACGTCCGGCGGTCCTAGCATTGGAGCAGGGCAAGGAAAAGTTTCCTGTGATGTCAGATGACCTGCACCAAGCTGATTGGACACCTTCAGAGATGAAGGTGTGGTCAAGACCTACTGCACATGAGCACACCGCGGTGGCCATCTTGGATTCTAGAGTGTGGGCAAAAACGCAAATGCTAAGTAAGGCTGCCAAACTAAATTACAATGTGCAAAGCAGTGAAATAGTGATATATACATTAGCATACAAAGCATTGCAATCAAGCCAGATGGAAAAACTTCAATTAATAATAGATCATCCAATATCCAGTCTGTTCACAGCAGATTCCCATGTATGCGATAAATAACTATGGTGTTTCAGGGGGATCCAGGAGCACTCCTCAATATACAAAGCAGACTATTGATGAGGATCCAACTGCACATACTGAATTTAAATGACAAATTAAAAATGAATTAATTTAAAATGAACATGAAAACAGCAACAGACTAAAAACAAGAGAGACAGAGAAGGACAAAATGCATGAGAAAATGTATAACAATCGCAATAGTGGGGTGCCTATAACCCCAAATTACGTCAATTGTTATAAAAAGGGCACAAATGAAAGTTGCTCGTTTAGCCCACGGGGTGACATAGTTTCAAGGAAGACAATCCAGCGACATTCCAGCTGCACCAAGATTTTCTTAAAATTACCACCTGTGAGGCCACCACTAATCTTGAGTGCATCTGGGTCGCAATTGCGGCACAGCTTGAAGTGTCGCAGGATCGTCTTTAAGTCAGAGACATCAGTGGTGTCTTTGGCCTCATTGATGTCTCTGACGTGTTCCCTGACCCTCACTAGTGGCTGACGCGAGGTCAGGCCGACAGATCAAATTACATGTTCAAACCGCGTAATAAACCACATAACTGGTACTACATGATATGTAGCAAGTTTTCCGGTAGTCCCTACTTCCGTCCACTGACGTGAAAAGTTGTTGCTCTAACAATGTTCCGACGTGCCAGACAAGACCCACAAGGGTAGCACCCCCATCTCTGTAGACCAGCCCCAAACAATTTAGGGGTCTTGGCCACATAATGACTCTTGACTAGTGTTGAGCGATACCTTCCGATATTCGAAAGTATCGGTATCGGATTGGATCGGCCGATACCGGCAAAATATCGGATCTCGCCGATACCGATACCCGATACCAATACAAGTCAATGGGATACAAATATCGGAAGGTATCCTGGATGGTTCCCAGGGTCTGAAGGAGAGGAAACTCTCCTTCAGGCCCTGGGATCCATATTCATGTAAAAAATAAAGAATAAAAATAAAAAATATGGATATACTCACCCCTCCGGCGGACCCTGGACCTTAGCGGTGTAACTGGCAGCCTCCTTTCCTAAGAATGCAGAGTGAAGGACCTTCGATGACGTCGTGGCTTGTGATTGGTCGCGTGACCGCTCATGTGACCGCTCATGTGACCAATCACAAGCCGCGACGTCACAGGTCCTACACTCACTGCATTCTTAGGAACGGAGGCTGCCGGTTACACCGCTAAGGTCCAGGGTCCGCCGGAGGGGTGAGTATATCCATATTTTTTATTTTTATTCTTTATTTTTTACATGAATATGGATCCCAGGGCCTGAAGGAGAGTCTCCTCTCCTCCAGACCCTGGGAATCATACACTGGGAACTTCCGATTCCCGATATCACAAAAATATCTGAACTCGGTATCGGAATTCCGATACAGCGAATATCGGCCGATACCCGATATTTGCAGTATCGGAATGCTCAACACTACTCTTGATTAATTGGTCCCTAAGATTACAGCCTCTTCTGGCTGTCAATAATGGGAGCTCCAGTAATATGCGTTTCAATGTTGCATCAGTCAGCGATATCGACCAGTGTTTAGCCATCGTATGTCGTGTTTTATCCCATTGGCTATTATATGTCAGAATGCATCTGAGAGGTGGGTTCCCAAGAGCAATGGCATGTTTTTTTATCTACAAGGAGCTGTTGGCGTGGGGTTCTCCTGGCACGGGCATATCCTTTTTTTATATTTCTCATACTGCAGCCCCGATCCTGAAACCGAGACTTAAGGTCCCAGGCCTGACTCTCAAAAACCACATCTGTGGAACATATCCGCTTTATTCTCAGAAATTGTCCCATAGGGACAGCCCGGATCACTGCAGGTGTGTATGCGGACGTAGCATGGAGTAATGAATTTACTAATGTTTCCTTATGGAAAACATCTGTTTGAATCATTCCATCCGCATCCAACCTAATTTTTATATCCAAGAAATCAATCTCAGTTGTTGCCACTTTATATGTCAACCTGATGTTGCGGTTGTTCTGATTAAGGCCACGAATGAAGCCATGAAGGTCAGGCTCGGGACTCTGCCAAATAATGAATAAGTCGTCGATGTATCTATACCAGCACTGCACCTGGGAAGCAGCGTCTGCACCATCCCTGAAAATCTCCCACTCCCAATGGCCGAAGAAGAGATTAGCAACCATTGCAGTGCCGCAACGCTGTAAATAAAACTGATCTTTGAATGTAAAATAATTATGAGTTAAAATAAACTCCAACAGTTCCAGGATCAGGGCACAAAGTGCATGATCTAAATTACTCATACCCAGGAAAAGCCCCATCGCCTCCAGTCCCTGGACAAGCCCAATGCTTGTATATAAGGACTCAACATCCACTGTTGCAAACAACATACCTGGTTCGAAATGGAGACCATCTAATTTCCTCAGGATGTCTGTAGTGTCCCTGACATAGGAGGGCAAGGTCTCCACTAAGGGATGCAAATAGTGCTCAATTTACATATGGGATAACACAGCTCTCTTATGCCAAAGACAATTGGATGTCCCGGGGGATCGAGTGCATCCTTATGGATCTTGGACAGATGATAGAAGGCAGGTACCACCGGATGCTTGCGTATGGGTGTTAGGGGTCGAGTTCCTGCCTCTGCACAGGGGGAATCTCGGGCCTTGTCCGCTACAGTCTCCCATTCTTCTCCTGCCGCAGTGGAGCCTGCTCAGCGGAGACGTCAGTCCCAGCGTCTCGCTCAGTCTGACTCTGTACAAAGGATTACTGCTGCTTTTCCAGCTTCTGCCATTGTAGTCAGTGCTGGGCAGTGGCGAGCAGACGCTTCTGGGACTAAGTCCTGCTTTTCTCGTTCTGAGCATGCCCAGAGTAAGATCTCTCAGTGGAGATCGAGGGTCACATGTTCAGATACTGCAGCTAAATTCATTGGTCCTCCTGGAAGGTCCTGAAGGTGCTCAGGCTCTGTAGCAGCCTCTCATTGGTCCTTCTAAGAAGGTCCTGTACTTGCTGCAGCTATTTAAGGCTCTCATGACCGCACGGCCATGCGCTAGTATTGAATCTGTTACGTGCATGCGCCAGTGTGGTCATTTATGTGTGTTCAGGGACTTGGCTGAAATAAGCCCCTAGAATGCCGGCACCTCCGGCAAGGAGATTGTGTGCATGGATTTAGTGCCCCTGCTGAAATAAGCCCCTAGAATACAGGCTCCTCCGGTGAGGAGATTGTATGTTTGCATGACCACTGACTGCTCTCTGATGGGCAGTTAACCTGTTCTCCTGTGAAGTCTAACAGGGCGCAGAGCTTTCCTTTCTTGGCTACTCTGTGAGGTAACAGAGCTAGTCTATACCGCCAAATAGTGCCACCATTTACTAGCGCAGGTTTCCCTGCACGGTGGACCCCGGGCTGCAAACGCATCAATAATAATAAAAACATCTATATTTACTCAGTGCGTTCCGCTAGCCCTAACAGAATACTAGCGCCAGGGTCTGGCTAGTAAATGGCGGACATACAGCAGTCCTTGCGGTACATCCAGCAGCTGGAGGGTAGGTTAGCGGCTCTTGAGAGCACAACCTCAGCTGTGGATGTTACCGCAGTTGCTGTACAGACTGCTAGCGTGGCTGCAGCAACCTTGTCCATTGCCAACCCTGTTCCGACATTATCTCGCCTCCCGCTGCCAGAAAAATTTTCTGGAGATAGTAAATCTTGTAGAGGTTTCGTGAGTCAGTGCTCTATATACCTTGAGCTCCTGGCTGCACGTTTTCCCACAGAGCGGGCAAAGGTGGGATTTATTGTGTCTCTCTTGTCGGACAGGGCGCTGGAATGAGCTGCGCCGCTGTGGGAGTGTGGCAATCATGTGGTGCAGAGTGCTCCGCTGTTCCTGAGCACTCTGAAACAGGTCTTTTTAGGACCTCGAGTCACCCATGACATGGCGCTCCAACTGCTGGCATTGACTCAGGGTTCGTCCTTGGTCAGCCATTTTGCCGTCCACTTCCGTACCCTAGCATCTGAGCTGGAGTGGTTGGAAAAAGCCCTTATCCCCATATTTTGGAGGGGGCTGGCTGACCACATGAAGGTCGCTCTGGCCACTAGGGAGATTCCCACCACACTGGAGGAATTAATATCTGTCTCCACTCGTATTGACCTCCGTTTTAACGAGCAGAGGTTAGAGTGAGCCCAGTGTAGGCAGAGGTTTCGGCTGGCTCCTACCTTCGCCAAACCTCTGGAATCTCCGGTCCTGGTCCCTGAGTCACATGAGGCCATGGAAGTGTTACGAGTGGGATCTAAGTCCCGGACCACTTGTGCACACAAGGTCTGTCATGTTTGCCAGCAGTCAGGACATCTTGCCACCAGATGTTCCCAGCGGTCGAAGAAACATCAGCGTCTAGTGGTAGTAGGTGGAGGTACACTAGACACGGTGATGTTTGCCTCCAAATTGTCCTTTAAGGGTACAATTACTATAGGCTCATCCACCCACTCGGTGGAGCTCTGCGTGGATTCTGGGGCGGAGGGCAATTTTATGTCTTCTGCCTTCCCCCAACATCACGTAATACCCCTGGTGATGCTAGCTCAGCCAGTGACGGTACAAATGGTGAATGGGTTGACACTGCCCTCACAGATAACACACCAGACCATCCCTTTTACTCTGCTCATGTCGCCATCCCATCAGGAGATTATATTTCTGCTCGTCATTCCTGAGGGAATTGATGAGGTTCTGTTGGGGATACCATGGCTTTGGTACCACTCTCCTCATATCGAGTGGTCCTCAGGCAAAATTCTGGGATGGGGTGACTCTTGTGAGGGTAGGTGTCAGAGGGAATGCGTTCAGGTTGCTACTACTGAGGTACCCGCAGATCTATCCTCTCTCCCCAAGCAATATTGGCCCTATGTGGACGTGTTCTCCAAAAAGGCGGCAGAGACCCTTCCGCCCCACCGCCCCTATGACTGTCCTATTGATCTCTTGCCTGGTGCTGAGCCTCCCCGGGGTCGAGTCTATCCGTTATCTCTCCTGGAGACGGAGGCAATGTCTCAGTACATTCAAGAGAATCTGGCAAGAGGGTTCATCAGGATGTCAGTGTCACCTGCAGGGGCTGGGTTCTTCTTCGTACAGAAGAAGAATGGGGAACTACGTCCATGCATAAATTACAGGGGTCTTAACGCCATCACCGTTAAGAATAAGTATCCTCTGCCCCTGATATCGGAGCTATTTGATAGGCTTCGGGGAGCAAGGGTATTCACAAAATTAGATCTGCGGGGTGCTTACAACCTGATTCGCATCCGTGAGGGAGACGAATGGAAGACGGCATTTAACACCAGGGATGGGCACTATGAATATCTGGAGATGCCCTTCGGGCTCTGTAATGCCCCAGCCATTTTCCAAGACTTTGTTAACGATTAGTGTTGAGCGATACCTTCCGATATTTGAAAGTATCGGTATCGGATTGTATCGGCTGATATCCGAAAAATATCGGATATCGCCGATACCGATACCAATACAAGTCAATGGGACACAAATATCGGAAGTGATCCTGGATGGTTCCCAGGGTCTGAAGGAGAGGAATCTCTCCTTCAGGCCCTGGGATCCATATTCATGTGAAAAATAAAGAATAAAAATAAAAAATAGGGATATACTCACCCTTCCGGCGGACCCTGGACCTAGCGGTGTTAACCGGAAGCCTCCTGTTATGACCCCAATGGCAGAGGGTCTCAGAAATAATTACTAAGTCTGCAAACACAAAAAAACAGCTCATAGGGCAGTGGTAACTGAGCTGACCATATATCTAATCCTAGCACCACAAATAGCAGCAGCCGGGGAACGTGCCTACGTTGGTTCTAGACGTCTCGCGCCAGCCGGAGAACTAACTAACCCTAGAAGGGAAAAGAAAGACCTTTCTTGCCTCCAGAGAAAAGACCCCAAAAGTTGGATACAAGCCCCCAACAAATAATAACGGTGAGGTAAGAGGAAAAGACAAACGTAAGAATGAGCTAGGTATTTAGCAAAGAGAGGCCCACTAGCTAATAGCAGAATATAGTAAGATGACTTATATGGTCAGCAAAAACCCTATCAAAATATCCACGCTGGATATTCAAGAACCCACGAACCGTCTAACGGCCCGGGGGGAGAACACCAGCCCCCTAGAGCTTCCAGCAAGGTCAGGAATCACATTTAGTACAAGATGGACAAAAATGAGAGCAAGCAAATAACCAAAAAACAAAGAAGCAGGACTTAGCTTAATTTTGCACGAACCCGGACCAGCAGACAGGAGCAAACAGAAAGGATCTGATTACAACGATGCTAGGCACTGGACTAAGGATCCAGGAAGCTTATATAGCAACTCCCCTGGACTAACGACCCAGGTGGGTGCCAAACTGAGGAAAGACAATCCCAGAGTCATATCACTAGTAACCACAAGAGGGAGCCAAAGAGTCTAATTCACAACAGTACCCCCCCCTTAAGGAGGGGTCACCGAACCCTCACCAAGACCACCAGGGCGATCAGGATGAGCAGCGTGAAAGGCACAAACTAAATCGGCCGCATGCACATCAGAGGCAACCACCCAGGAATTATCCTCCTGACCATAGCCCTTCCATTTGACCAGATACTGAAGCCTCCGTCTGGAGAAACGAGAATCCAAGATCTTCTCCACCACGTACTCCAACTCGCCCTCAACCAACACCGGAGCAGGAGGCTCAACAGAAGGAACCGCAGGTACAACGTACCGCCGCAACAAAGACCTATGGAACACGTTGTGAATGGCAAACGACACCGGAAGATCCAAGCGAAAGGACACAGGATTAAGGATTTCCAATATCTTGTAAGGACCGATGAAGCGAGGCTTAAATTTAGGAGAGGAGACCTTCATAGGAACAAATCGAGAAGACAGCCATACCAAATCCCCAACACGAAGTCGGGGACCCACACCGCGGCGGCGGTTGGCAAAACGCTGAGCCTTCTCCTGTGACAACTTTAAGTTGTCCACCACATGATTCCAGAAATGCTGCAACCTATCCACCACAGAATCTACCCCAGGACAGTCAGAAGGCTCCACATGTCCCGAGGAAAAACGAGGGTGGAAACCAGAGTTGCAGAAAAATGGCGAAACCAAAGTAGCGGAACTAGCCCGATTATTAAGGGCAAACTCAGCCAACAGCAAGAAGGTCACCCAATCATCCTGATCTGCCGAAACAAAACACCTCAAATAAGCCTCCAGAGTCTGATTAGTTCGCTCCGTTTGTCCATTAGTCTGAGGATGAAAGGCAGACGAAAACGACAAATCAATGCCCATCCTAGCACAAAAGGATCGCCAGAACCTGAAAACAAACTGGGATCCTCTGTCAGACACAATATTCTCAGGAATGCCATGTAAACGAACCACATTCTGAAAGAACACAGGAACCAGATCGGAAGAGGAAGGCAGCTTAGGCAAAGGCACCAAATGGACCATTTTAGAAAAGCGATCACACACCGCCCAGATGACAGACATGCCCTGAGACACCGGGAGATCTGAAATGAAATCCATGGAAATGTGTGTCCAAGGCCTCTTCGGGACAGGCAAGGGCAAGAGCAACCCGCTGGCACGAGAACAGCAAGGCTTAGCTCGAGCACAAGTCCCACAGGACTGCACAAATGACCGCACATCCCGTGACAAGGAAGGCCACCAAAAGGACCTAGCCACCAGATCTCTGGTGCCAAAAATTCCCGGATGCCCTGCCAACACCGAGGAATGAACCTCGGAAATGACTCTGCTGGTCCACTTATCAGGAACAAACAGTCTGTCAGGTGGACAAGAGTCAGGTCTACCAGCCTGAAATCTCTGCAACACACGTCGCAAATCAGGAGAAATGGCCGACAAGATAACTCCCTCTTTAAGAATACCAACTGGTTCTGCGACTCCAGGAGAGTCATGCACAAAGCTCCTTGAAAGAGCATCAGCCTTCACATTCTTTGAACCTGGTAAATACGAGACCACAAAGTCAAAACGGGAGAAAAACAATGACCAGCGGGCCTGTCTAGGATTCAGGCGTTTAGCAGACTCGAGATACATCAAATTTTTGTGATCAGTCAAGACCACCACACGATGCTTAGCACCCTCGAGCCAATGACGCCACTCCTCAAATGCCCACTTCATGGCCAGCAACTCCCGATTGCCAACATCATAATTCCGCTCAGCAGGCGAAAACTTCCTAGAGAAGAAAGCACATGGTCTCATTACCGAGCAACCAGGGCCTCTCTGCGACAAAACGGCCCCTGCCCCAATCTCAGAAGCATCCACTTCGACCTGAAAGGGAAGTGAGACATGAGGCTGGCACAAAACAGGCGCCGAAGTAAACCGGCGCTTCAACTCTTGGAACGCCTCCACGGCTGCAGGAGCCCAGTTAGCAACATCAGAACCTTTCTTGGTCATATCCGTCAAAGGTTTAACAACGCTAGAAAAATTAGCGATAAAACGACGGTAGAAGTTAGCAAAACCCAAGAACTTCTGAAGACTCTTAACTGACGTGGGTTGAGTCCAATCATGAATAGCTCGGACCTTGACTGGGTCCATCTCCACCGCAGAAGGGGAAAAAATAAAACCCAAAAAGGGAACCTTCTGTACTCCAAAGAGACACTTTGAGCCCTTAACAAACAAAGCATTCTCACGCAAAACCTGAAACACCATCCTGAACTGCTCCACATGTGAGTCCCAATCTTCAGAGAAAACCAGAATATCATCCAGATAAACAATCATAAATTTATCCAGATACTTCCGGAAAATATCATGCATAAAGGACTGAAACACTGAGGGAGCATTAGAGAGCCCAAAAGGCATCACCAAGTACTCAAAATGACCTTCGGGCGTATTAAATGCTGTCTTCCATTCATCTCCTTGCTTAATGCGCACAAGGTTGTACGCACCACGAAGATCTATCTTGGTGAACCACTTGGCACCTATAATCCAGGCAAACAAGTCCGACAACAGAGGCAAAGGATACTGAAATTTAACAGTGATTTTATTCAGAAGCCGATAGTCAATACAAGGTCTCAAAGATCCATCCTTCTTGGCCACAAAAAAGAATCCCGCACCAAGAGGGGAAGAGGATGGACGGATATGCCCCTTCTCCAGAGACTCCTTGATATACGAACGCATTGCGGTATGCTCAGGTACAGACAGATTAAATATTCTTCCCTTAGGAAATTTACTACCTGGAATCAAATTTATGGCGCAGTCACAGTCCCTATGAGGAGGCAGAGCACTGGACCTGGACTCGCTGAATACATCCTGATAATCAGACAAATACTCAGGAACTTCCGAAGGAGTAGAGGAAGCAATAGACACCGGCGGGGAATCACCATGAATTCCCTGACAGCCCCAACTTGACACAGACATTGCCTTCCAATCCAAGACTGGATTGTGGGTCTGTAACCATGGCAGACCCAAAACGACCAAATCATGCATTTTATGCAGAACAAGAAAACGAATCACCTCCCGATGTTCAGGAGTCATGCACATGGTTACCTGCGTCCAAAACTGCGGGTTTTTTTCCGCCAATGGCGTAGCATCAATACCTCTAAGAGGAATAGGATTTACCAACGGTTCAAGAACAAAACCACAGCGCTTGGCAAATGACAGATCCATAAGACTCAGGGCAGCACCTGAATCCACAAACGCCATAACAGGGTAAGAAGACAATGAGCAAATTAAAGTCACAGACAAAATAAATTTAGGTTGCAAATTACCAATGGCGACAGGACTAACCACCCTTGTTAGGCGTTTAGAGCATGCTGATATAACATGTGTAGAATCACCACAGTAAAAACACAACCCATTCTGACGTCTATGATTTTTCCGCTCATTTCTAGTCTGAATTCTATCACATTGCATTAAATCAGGTGTTTGTTCAGACAACACCACCAGAGGATTAGCGGTTTTGCGCTCCCGCAAACGCCGGTCAATTTGAATAGCCAGCACCATGGAATCATTCAGACTTGTAGGAATGGGGAAACCCACCATCACATTCTTAATGGCTTCAGAAAGGCCATTTCTGAAATTTGCGGCCAGAGCACACTCATTCAACTGAGTAAGCACGGACCATTTCCGAAATTTTTGGCAATACACTTCAGCTTCATCCTGGCCCTGAGAAATAGCCAGCAAGGCTTTTTCTGCCTGAACTTCAAGATTGGGTTCCTCGTAAAGCAATCCGAGCGCCAGAAAAAACGCATCAATATTTGCCAATGCCGGATCTCCTGGCGCTAGCGAGAAAGTCCAATCCTGAGGGTCGCCCCGTAAAAAAGAGATAACAATTTTAACTTGCTGAACTGAATCTCCAGATGAACGGGGTCTCAGAGATAGAAACAATTTACAATTATTCCTGAAATTCCTAAACTTAAATCGGTCTCCAGAAAACAGTTCAGGAATAGGTATTTTAGGTTCAGACATTGGACTACTGGTAACAAAATCTTGTATGCCCTGCACACGAGCAGCAAGCTGGTCTACACTTGTAATCAAGGTCTGGACATTCATGTCTGCAGCAAGCACAAGCCACTCAGAGGTAAAGGGGAGGAAGAGAGGGAAAAAAAAAAAAAACTCAGAATTTCCTTTCTTATAATCCCACTTCAGCAATGCATTAAACATTCAATGTGGGCCTGGCATACTGTTATGACCCCAATGGCAGAGGGTCTCAGAAATAATTACTAAGTCTGCAAACACAAAAAACCAGCTCATAGGGCAGTGGTAACTGAGCTGACCATATATCTAATCCTAGCACCACAAATAGCAGCAGCCGGGGAACGTGCCTACGTTGGTTCTAGACGTCTCGCGCCAGCTGGAGAACTAACTAACCCTAGAAGGGAAAAGAAAGACCTTTCTTGCCTCCAGAGAAAAGACCCCAAAAGTTGGATACAAGCCCCCAACAAATAATAACGGTGAGGTAAGAGGAAAAGACAAACGTAAGAATGAGCTAGGTATTTAGCCCACTAGCTAATAGCAGAATATAGTAAGATGACTTATATGGTCAGCAAAAACCCTATCAAAATATCCACGCTGGATATTCAAGAACCCCCGAACCGTCTAACGGCCCGGGGGGAGAACACCAGCCCCCTAGAGCTTCCAGCAAGGTCAGGAATCACATTTAGTACAAGCTGGACAAAAATGAGAGCAAGCAAATAACCAAAAAACAAAGAAGCAGGACTTAGCTTAATTTTGCACGAACCCGGACCAGCAGACAGGAGCAAACAGAAAGGATCTGATTACAACGATGCCAGGCACTGGACTAAGGATCCAGGAAGCTTATATAGCAACTCCCCTGGACTAACGACCCAGGTGGGTGCCAAACTGAGGAAAGACAATCCCAGAGTCATATCACTAGTAACCACAAGAGGGAGCCAAAGAGTCTAATTCACAACAGCCTCCGTTCCTAAGAATGAGCGAGTGAAGGACCTTCAATGACGTGGCGGCTTGTGATTGGTCGCGTGACCGTTCACGCGACCATTCACAAGACCGCGACGTCATCGCAGGTACTTCACTCGCTCATTCTTAGGAACGGAGGCTGCCGGTTGTAGCGGTTACAACCAGGGCGCATCAGAGAGTGAGTATATCCCCATTTTTTATTTTTATTCTTTATTTTACACATGAATATGCATCCCGATCCCGATTCCCGATATCGCAAAAATATCGGAACTCGGTATCGGAATTCCAATACCGCAAATATCGGCAAATACCCTATACTTGTGGTATCGGAATGCTCAACACTATTAACGATATCTTCCGGGATATGCTCTCCACTTCGGTCATTGTCTATCTGGATGATATTCTCATCTACTCTCCAGATATTGACTCCCACCGGAGAGATGTTGGCAGAGTCTTCGACCTCTTGCGGGCAAATTCCCTCTATGAAAAGTTGGAGAAGTGTATGTTTGAGCAGGAGTCTTTACCTTTCCTGGGCTATATCACCTCCACCCAGGGATTGGCTATGGATCATGCCAAACTACAGGCTGTGATGGACTGGCAAGAACCCCATTCTCTTAAAGCAGTGCAGCGCTTTATGGGGTTCATTAATTACTATCGCCAGTTCATTCCCCACTTCTCCAGTTTGGTAGCTCCCTTGGTAGCCCTCACCAAGAAGGGAGCAAATCCCAAATTGTGGTCTGAAGAGGTCTCCAAGGCCTTCTCTTCTATTAAGTCGCATTTTGCTAGCGCTCCCATCCTACATCTCCCCGATATAGATAAGCCATTTATCATGGAGGTGGATGCCTCATCCATTGGTGCTGGAGCAGTCCTTTTCCAAAAGGATGCTCAAGGTCGTAAGCATCCTTGCTTCTTCTTCTCCAAGACCTTCACACCAGCGGAGAGGAATTATTCCATCGGGGACAAGGAGTTGCTAGCCATGAAGTTGGCTTTCTCTGAGTGGAGACATCTCTTGGAGGGGGCTCGCTTTCCCTTTCAAGTATTCACAGACCACAAGAATTTGGTTTATTTACAGACCGCCCAGCAGCTAAATTCTCGCCAGGCCAGATGGTCCTTGTTCTTCTCTCGGTTTAATTTCACCCTCCATTTTCTTTCTGGGGAGAACAACATTCATGACGATGCTCTCTCTCGCTCCTTGGTATCATCTGAGGAGGAGGAAGAGGAGCCTCGGCTTATTGCCCCTTCCGAGGGCCTGACAACTGTGGCCCCGGTTTCGCTAGAGTCTGTGCCTCCGGGCAAGACTTTTGTACCATCCAATTTGCGTCCGGAGGTTCTCTCTTGGGCTCACTCGTCTACGGTGGGTGGACATTTCGGGACCAAAAGGACATCTGAGTTACTGGCGAGGACATATTGGTGGCCTCATATGGTCCGTGACGTCGCAGATTATGTTCGGGCATTAGTCTCCTGCTCCAAGAACAAGTCTCCTCGTCAACGGCCAGCTGGGTTGCTTTACCCTCTGCTGGTGGTAGATAGGCCCTGGGAGATGGTCGGGATGGATTTTGTGGTGGGCTTACCCAAGTCTCGTAGCTGCACCATTATTTGGGTGATCACCGACCATTTTTCCAAAATGGTGCACTTGGTGCCTCTTCCACGGCTACCTTCTGCACGGGCTCTGGCGGCGTTGTTTATCAAACACATATTTCGTGTACACGGTATGCCGGACAAAATTGTCAGTGACCGGGGTCCCCAGTTTGCGTCTCAATTCTGGAGAGAGCTTTGTCATCTAATCAGCATTGAGTTGAATCTCTCCTCAGCATATCATCCCGAGACGAATGGGTTGGTAGAGAGGGCCAACCAGACCCTGGTCACATATCTGTGACATTTTGTCTCTGCCAAGCAGGATGACTGGGCATCCTTGCTACCATGGGCGGAGTTTGCGCTTAACAATGCTGTTGCCGACTCCACCGGTCAAACTCCTTTTCTCCTTAATTATGGCCAGCATCCGCGGGTTCCTGTGCCTATGCCCGTGTCTTCTGCTGACTCCAGGGTGGAAGACTGGGCAGTCGAGGCATGAGACATTTGGGACCACACTCAGGATGCGATCCGGGCTTCCGAGGAGAGAATGAGGTCCTCCGCCAATGCACATCGGCGCCCTTCTCCGACCTTTGCTCCAGGCGACTTAGTGTGGCTCTCCGCCCGTAACATCAGGCTGCGTGTTGTGTCCACTAAGTTTGCACCTCGCTACTTGGGTCCCTTCAAGGTCCTCGAACAGGTTAACCCGGTGGTCTACAGTCTGGCCCTTCCTCCACGCCTAGGTATCACCGACACCTTTCATGTGTCCCTCCTTAAGCCTGCATACATGTCCCGGTTTTCTGAGTCATCTGCCTGGACATCGGGTTCATCTGCGTACGATTACGAGGTGAACCCTATTTTGGGGTGCAAGGTGGTAAGTGGCAAAAAATTTTATTTGGTGGACTGGAAGGGTTATAGTCCTGAGGACAGGGCCTGGGAGCCTGCTGAGCACATTCAGGCTCCGCAGCTCATTGCTGCCTTCGAGTGTGGCGGGGCCCAGGGGGGGCCCTAGGGGGGGGTAATGTTAGGGGTCGAGTTCCTGCCTCTGCACAGGGGGAATATTGGGCCATCTCCGCTGCAGTCTCCCATTCTTCTCCTGCCGCAGTGGAGCCTGCTCAGCGGAGATGTCAGTCTCAGTGTCTTGCTCAGTCTGACTCTGTACAAAGGGTTACTGCTGCTTTTCCAGCTTCTGCCATTGTAGTCAGTGCTGGGCAGTGGCGAGCAGACGCTTCTGGGACTAAGTCCTGCTTTTCTCGTTCTGAGCATGCCCAGAGTAAGATCTCTCAGTGGAGATTGAGGGTCACATGTTCAGATACTGCATCTAAATTCATTGGTCCTCCAGGAAGGTCCTGAAGGTGCTCAGGCTCTGTAGCCGCCTCTCATTGGTCCTTTTAGGAAGGTCCTGTACTTGCTGCAGCTATTTAAGGCTCTCATGACACACAGCCATGCGCTAGTATTGAATCTGGTACGTGCATGCGCCAGTGTAGTCATTTATGTGTGTTCAGGGACTCGGCTGAAATAAGCCCCTAACCTGTTAACCTGTGCTCCTGTGAAGAAAAATTATTCGTAGGATTATTGGGAAGAGTGGAGTACGATTCCCGGTCCCTTAGTTGGCGCAAGGCCTCTTTCTCATACTTATGTGTTAGCCAGATGACCACATTCCCCTCCTTATCTGCTGATTTAATTACCACATCTTTCATTGCTTTGAGCTCATTCAGGGCTACCCCATGTGCCCGTGTTAGATTGTCCTCTTTATACCTGTTAGATATCATTTCAGATCATCAAGGACTAATTTATTGAATATTTCTATTGATGGACACAAGGAAAAGGGAGGGAATGTGGTAGACCTTGGAACAACAGAAGTAGGAAAAGTACCTGTTGGACCTGGAAGATCTTCTCTTTCCAATTCCTCCAAATTGGAAAGAGCCTCCTGTTCAGCGGGTGTATCCAAAGTGATGTTTTCGGTCGACCTTGCGTGAAGCTTCCGCAAAAGCACTTTCCTAAGAAAGAGCTGAATGTCCTTCATTGCTGAGAAAAAATTAAAATTATTAGTAGGCACAAAAGTCAACAAAAAACTCAATACTTCAAATTGAGGCCTAGTCAGGACATGAGTGGAGAGATTAATTACCTCAAGGGTATTATTTGTTTTGGACTTTTTTTCCAAGGACTGGGGTGGGGTCATTTTTCTTTTATTGTAGTATTAACCCTTCTGTGATCCCGGTTTACTCAAATCAAGGAGGAGGCAGATGAGAAGGAGCTCCAACATGTCCTAGAAGTGGGTTGGCCCAGCCCCTGCTTTTTCTTCCATCTATACACATGATTGTTCTTAAAATCCAAAACATTTCTTTGATATTTCTTTGTTTTAGTAGATACTATGTCTTTTTCCCATTTTTAGAAAATCTCCCTCCAATTCTTTGTCCAATTTTGCTACTGCCTCAGTGATTCATTTGGTGGTGAGGGTCTTCTGCAAGGTTTTAATTTCTAGCTCCACCTCCAGTATAGATTTTGTATTAGATTTAATACATAGTCCCACATACCCCTAGAGAAGTCCGAGGACACTTCCTCCCACAGTTTTTTGAACCCTTCATGATGTAGCACAACAGGGACTCTTCAAAATGAGTTCCTACACATAGGTTATAATAATAATAATAATAATAATAATTTTATTTATATAGCGCCAACATATTCCGCAGCGCTTTACAACTTATAGAGGGGACTTATACAGACAACAGACATTACAGCATAACAGAAATCACAGTTCAAAACAGATACCAGGAGGAATGAGGGCCCTGCTGCTCGCAAGCTTACAATCTATGAGGAAAAGGGGAGACACAAGAGGTGGATGGTAACAATTGCTTTAGTTATTTGGACCAGCCATAGTGTAAGGCTCGGGTGTTCATGTAAAGCTGCATGAACCAGTTAACTGCCTAAGTATGTAACAGTACAGACACAGAGGCTATTAACTGCATAAAGTGTATGAGAACATGATGGAGGAACGTGATTATGTTGTTGTTTTTTATTAATTTAGGTTAATATTATCTTCGACTTGGGTGAGAGTCCTCTGGCTGAGAGGGACAGAGTAAATCTCATGAATAGAAATGGGTCTCACCAGCATCCTACCAATCTGATCATGAGTCTGAACATAGCAAGAATCCGCCAGATTGACTCCAGCTCCACTATCCACAAGAACTGGTACCATCTCAGTCTCCCCACCAACCAGCACTTCAGCAGAAATGGAAAATTGAGATGTGTTGGTGGAGGAAAGTACACACCCTGGTCACCTTCCTCCATATGACCAGGGGAACATGGCTTTGGTCCCTTTCCAGTCTAAGAATACCAGCTCCCAGCTGTGTGCTTTAGCTTGGCTGGACCCTACACCATTTTTTAATTTTTTTTAATTTAAATAATTGCAAAATACAGTGTGGGGACCCCTCTAATCTTGATAACCAGCCCATATAAAGCTGACAGCTGGTGGCTGCAGCCTGCAGCTTTTAGCTTTACCTGCCCTGGTTATTAACAATAGAGGGGAACCTCCGTCCATTTTTTATGTATTTATTTATCGCACAGGCGTCGTCTGATGAAAACGCTCATCTGCCTCACCTACTCTCGCTG
The DNA here is from genome assembly GCF_051348905.1 of Ranitomeya variabilis. Taxonomy (NCBI): domain Eukaryota; kingdom Metazoa; phylum Chordata; class Amphibia; order Anura; family Dendrobatidae; genus Ranitomeya; species Ranitomeya variabilis. Next base: position 177,210,228 of record NC_135237.1, read on the forward strand.
CTATCAGCAAGAGAAGGCGTACCGCTGATGAGATTAGTATGTTTTTTTAACTGATGCCTGTGACAAGGTTACCTCTGGTCAGTGCTGAGTTCTGACCGATGGTAACGAACTTAGCGCCAATCAGAGCCAGTGTTTCTCACACTGTCACACAGTTGACAGCGTGGGAAACACCCAATGTTCTGACATGGTGAGAAACACTCAATGTTCAGGCTAATGAACCTGTAGAGTAACAGGGACTTCCTGGAGAAGTCTATGCCTGGGGTCCATGCACAGACACTAGGCATTCGAAACAGACCCCGAACGTTATCATTCGGGTTTACCCATACTACAATTGGCTGAATATCAGTTAAGTTGTGTGTCGTCTACAAAACTTTTGATAAGCAGACGAATGCCTATAGCCTGTAGAACTAATCAAAAAACCCACTGGGATCTCTGAAAGCACAACACTCTCTCACCTGTGCAAACTTTAGGGCTACAACAAGTAGCTGAGATCAGCTGTAAGCATTGCAAAATATGTGACATGATAGACCTGATGTTTTATCTGCCATTGCAATGGCAAGATGCACTTTAGCCGTCAGAGATATCCCTGCTAAACATACATACTATTAGGTCCAGTCTCCAGTCTATTACCAGAGAGAGTCTTCAGAGCAGTTGTTGACTCTGTCACACTCAACCCCATGACAAAGGAAGCCACCTCCGAAATGCACTTCGGGGTGCACTCGCCATAGCAACCTGTTGGACCTTAAAGGTATAGACCTCCCATTTCCATATGTTTGTTTATAGACACTATGCACTTTGTTCCTATATGGAGACTCCTTTTCTCCTTTTAGTGTGACACTATTACACTTTTATTACTCACATTTGTAGCAAATTTTTTTATCCCCTTCACTATTATTAATTTTTTACTATGTGATTATAATAATTATCAATTTATTGTTTTTTGTGGGAGGTGCTCTACAGCTGTCCATATTGCCACTCTGGTCTAAAACACATAATTTTTTCTTGTCCACCTTCTTCACTGGATTTAATCATGCTATTTTTCAAATATACTGTATATTTTAATATGTCCTATGTCGTGTGCATGTTTTTAATTTAGTATCTCTGTTGCTCTTTGTATTTAATAAAGGCATATATTTTATCCGTATAATCTTGCCTGGTATTTTATGGTTATCCATGGTTGTTGGTATTTTGTCACACTCTAGCAGACCAAATGATTCACCACAAATGTGATAAATTGAACATTTCTCAAAATGAATCATGCATGGATCATCTACAGCTGATGCCAATGATTAATTCAATTATATCATCTGCCTGCCTGTCTGACTGTCCTTTGTCTGTCTTCAACACTGTTCTGTTCCTGCAAGTGCCAAAAGCCCATACTCAGCAGGGCATCACCTCCCTGTCCATCATGTCAACTATACTTTAGAATTGCTGCTGTTGGGGCTGCCACACATATCCTTGCCTGCTCCGTACCAATTCTCTTCCATATGTATTTTGCTGCTGCCATTGACATTGCAAAGCAACATCAGCTACACATCTCCTGTCTGGCCACTGTGTATTATAGCACTCAACCTTGCTGCTGCTTCCAGGGCTGACATTGCTGTTCCCACACTGCCAAACATCTCCTGACCTGCCTTGTCCTTTTTTTCTACCATGTAATGTCTTCCACTGCCTCTGCACATCCACGACAGCCACACTTCCTGTCTGCCCACTGTGTTTTGAAGTTTTAGACCATACTCTTGCTACCAATGCTGGCCTTCATCTGCCACTCATCCTCTAGACTTCCTCATCCTATTTCTCTACCATACGGCTTCTGCCGCTGTCACTGCTGCTGCAAAGTCAAGTCAGCCACAGATTTCCTATCTGTCCACTGTGTTTTATATTAATGAGCAAAGGAATAACAATGTTTTGAACTTTTGACTTTCAGGCTCCATATCTGTCTGACATGACAAGAATCTGCATATATAATCATATGCTAAATAGTTGCAAGTCAAATGTATGTATGCAATAGCCAAGATTATCTATGAAATTATGGTGGTCTCATATATATATATATATATATATATATATATATATATATATATATATATATATATATATATATATATATATATATATATATATATAAAGTCTGAAAGTCAAAATTTCAAAACATTGTTATCCTTTTACTTGTCAGCGTATAGGGATCAAATGTACTGCTGCTGCTGGGGCGGCAGTCGTTTTCCCTACGCATCCACACTTCTCCTTAACTATCCTGTCTTAGTTGTCTACTATACATATTCTTTTGCTGCCATTGCCACTGCATAGATACACCAGCCACATTTATCCTGGCTGCTCATTACAATTAAGGGCTTGTTCACATTTTGCAGATTTGCTAGCAAAACTTGAAGAAATCCTGATGCCAGCAAAGTGAATGAGAAACCTAAAGTATCGTGCACACATTTTGTATTTTTCCTAAAAGCTGGGCAAAAACGTATCAACAATGCATCAAGAACATGCTTTTTTTCAGCTACGTTTTTCCTGCAAAGAGATGGAAAAATGGTTCAGAATTTTATGCAACATGTGCACTTAACCTTATAGTGCAATGCATTACTGTTTATGGAAAATGTGCTATCTTGAGAGTATAGAAACATGAAACCGACCACAAAGTGGGGCTGACTTTTGGAATATTTGGTGACACAAGTCTTTGCTTCCTCACTTCGAAAACAGCTAGCCTATTATTGCTTCCTAAAAAGTTGATAATTTTTAAACAGTTTGAAACAAAAGCCTTTGCAATAAATCATTTTGTGATTAGCAAACCTGTTGCATGTACCAAAAAAAAAATGGTATTTTTTCACTTCAAGTTGATAACTTTTTCACATTCGAAAAAGAAACCTCTAACATCTCCCTAAAATAATGAATAATTTTTTGATAGCTTGTGTAAAAACTATCACTGCTTCATTTAGCAAGAACTAAGCTCTTGATACTCTCCAAAGAAGTCTGGATTTTGCATTCCCTATGTAAAAACAACCACAATTTCTTTCATTTTCACCACCTTTGTAACCAGAAAGGCATCTACCCACGAAAAAGGATAATTTTTGGACTGTTAATATAGTTCAAATAGCCTAAAAAGTCTGAACAGCAGACTGCTGGTTACTACCACTTCTCAACTGTTTACATCTAGCCAAATAGGATAAGATCACATGGACAGTAAAGTGGCTGTTTTGTTTTAGGTTATGTTTCCACAGTCAGAAAACACTGCGGGTTTGACGCTGCGTTCATCCACAGGGTCAAACCCGCAACCGTGAGGTGTTACAGCATAGTGGATGGGATTTCAAGAAATCCCATCTCCACTATGCGTTAAAAGACACCAGTTGCTCCCTGCTTAAATGGACATGCAGCACGTCTTTCCAGACCTTATCATGTCTATTTATGTGTCGGAGATGCTCAGTCTTTGCAACATAAATTTCCCATAGACTATCATTATATCATTAGATGTGGTAAAACTTCATTATTTTTATAGTCACATGCGTATTAAGTACGAAAACGCAGCTTACTAAGCATGTGAACTAATTTAACCCCTTCACCCCCGGAGCTTTTTCCGTTTTTCCGTTTTCGTTTTTCGCTCCCCTCCTTCCCAGAGCCATAACTTTTTTATTTTTCTGTCAATTTGGCCATGTGAGGGCTTATTTTTTGCGGGACGAGTTGTACTTTTGAACGACATAATTGGTTTTAGCATGTCGTGTACTAGAAAACGGGAAAAAAATTCCAAGTGCAGTGAAATTGCAAAAAAAGTGCAATCCCACACTGGTTTTTTGCTTGCCTATTTTGCTAGGTTCACTAAATGATAAAACTGACCTGCCATTATGATTCTCCAGGTCACTACGAGTTCATAGACACCTAACATGACTAGGTTATTTTTCACCTAAGTGGTGAAAAAAAATTCCAAACTTTGCAAAAAACAAAACAAAACAAAATTGCGCCATTTTCCGATACTCGTAGCGTCTCCATTTTTCGTGATCTGGGGTCAGGTGAGGGCTTATTTTTTGCGTGCCGAGCTGGCGTTTTTAACGATAGCATTTTGGTGTAGATACGTTCTTTTGATCACCCGTTATTGCATTTTAATGCAATGTCGTGGCGACCAAAAAAACGTAAATCTGGCGTTTCGAATTTTGTTCTCATTACGCCATTTAGCGATCAGGTTAATGCTTTTTTTATTGATAGATCGGGCGATTCTGAACGCGGCGATACCAAATATGTGTAGGTTGGGTTTTTTTTTATTGATTTATTTTGATTGGGGCGAAAGGGGGGTGATTTAAACTTTTATATTTTTTTTATTTTTTTCACATTTTTAAAAACTTTTTTTTTTCACTTTTGCCATGCTTCTATAGCCTCCATGGGAGGCTAGAAGCAGGCACAGCCCGATCGGCTCTGCTATGCAGCAGTGATCATAAGATCGCTGCTACACAGCAGATTTGCAGGTGTGCTGTGAGCGCCGCCCACAGGGAAGCGCTCACAGCCACCGGCAATCAGTAACCATAGAGGTCTCAAGGACCTCTATGGTTACAATGGAGGAGCATCGCCGACCCCCGATCATGTGACGGGGGTCGGCGATGCGCTCATATCCGGCCGCACGGCCGGATGCGGTAGTTAAATGCCGCTGTCTGCGTTTGACAGCGGCATTTAACTAGTTAATAGGCACGCGCAGATCGCGATTCTGCTCGCGCCTATTGCGGGCACATGTCAGCTGTTCAAAACAGCTGACATGTCCCGGCTTTGATGTGCGCTCACCGCCGGAGCGCACATCAAAGTACTATACCGTCACATGTCGGGAAGGGGTTAAATAATGTCTTACCTTCTGCCACAGCCGTAACTTTGTGTCTAGGGTTGAGCGACCTTTAGTTTTTTAGGGTCGAGTCGGGTTTTGTGAAACCCGACTGTCTTAAAAGTCGAGTCGAGTGAAATCGGCCGACCACCGTGAAAAGTCGGGTTTCGGCCGAAACACGAAACCCAATGAAGGAATTTAATTATTTTTTTTTTCTCTCTCTCTCTCTCTCTCTCTTTCTCTCTCTCTCTCTCTCTCCCCTCCGTCCCAGCACAGAAAATTTCGTATTGCACATTCCAAATCCCTACTGCGCACAAGCGATAACATGATGATAGGCGTTCACTCCCCTAATACCTATGTCATCACTCTGCCCACACTCATTCATTGGCTGAAAAAATGGCGCTAAACGCGTCATACGAAACGCGACTTTGCCGCCAAGATCGCGTACCGCATGGTCGACCCCGCACAGGGATCGGGTCGGGTTTCATGAGACGCCGACTTTGCCAAAAGTCGGCGACTTATGAAAATGCACGACCCGTTTCGTTCAACCCTATTTGTGTCCACTGCAGTGCGATGAGATCAGCTGACGGTGAGAACTACTATGCATGTAACCGCTGGGGTTATCTCCGGTCACTAGCCAAGTTCTCATGGTCAGTTGATCAGCTGATCGTGAGAACTGCTGTGCACGTGACCGCCGAAGACCGAGTAATCTCCGGTGGTCATTAGTGATGAGCGAACGTGCTCACCACTACTCGTTACTCGCCCGAGTATCACTATGCATGGTGTACTTGACGATCAGCGAGCATTTCTGGGATTATTAGGTGGTAACTGGTGTCTCCACCCAGCATTGTTGGCAGACTTTAGAGACCCAATCATGGTGCCGGGATTGTCTGCCAGGCCATGAAACGCCGCAGCCATGTTTGTTGTGGTCGTGCAGTGATTGGCTTGGCCGCACAGCATCATCCCGAGTATAAGAGACCTGGCGTTGCCCTGCTCGCCGCATTCTGTTCCTGTTTCAGCAAGAGTAGGGAGAGCTGGTGCCAAAATAGGGTCAGAATCGTGGTTTTTAGAGGTAGTGTAGGTCTGCAACTTTTACATCCACAACTCCTGAGAAACCAACAGTCCTTTTTACGGCTAATTCATGGGTTTCGATATTGCAGCGCTAGTCAGGCAGGGCACAGCATATCCACATCAGTGCAAGGCCTGCAGGCACTGTATGTGCATCCATTGCTCCCAATGCATCCCTCCCAAAGCCCCATAACTGTCTGCTGCTGCAGCTACAGCTTCGTTACTATATACCTTGTTTTTTTCTTTCCAAAATATCACCCCCAAAAAACAAAAATGTGCAGTCGTTTTTGTCAGACTGAGGCCTGTTGAAAAATCCTAGTTTTTCAGATATACGTGGCATAGTTGCGTGTGCTACCCTTGTGCCCCCTTTTTTTGTGTGTTTATAATTCACCAAAAAAGGCCTCATATATCTGCGTGCTCCAACTTTGGGCATTGTTGGCCGGTGGACCCCTTTTTTTGCTGTCTGAGACTCTATTTCTATACAGCACTATTTAGCTTCCAAAATTGCAAAAAGGCCACATATTTGCCAGTGTGGTATTTCCGTGACAGCCCTAATATATCTGCGTTCTCCAAGTTTGTGCATTGTAGGCCGGTGTACCTCTTTTTTTGCTGTCTGATACCCTAATTGTATAGAGCAGTATTTTGCTTTTTAGGCCGGGATCACACACAGTGAGATACGGCCGAGTCTCGCAGATTAAAACCCAGCTCTGGCACCAGCACTCTGGAGCACAGCGTGCGGCCGCATAGCAATACATGGAGCTGCACGCTCTGCTCCGGAGTGCCAGTGCCAGAGCTTGTTTTAACCTGCGAGACTGGGCCGCATCTTGCTGTAGTGTGACTCCGGCCTTAGAAAAAATACCGGCCACATATTTTACAGTGTGGTATTTCCCTGACAGCCCTCATATATCCGTGTGCTCCAAGTTTGTGCATTGTAGGCCGGTGCACCTCTTTTTTTTTGCTGTCTGATACTCTATTTGTATACAGCCGAATTTTGTAGGCCGGTGTACCTCTTTTTTTGCTGTCTGATACTCTAATTGTATACAGCAGTATTTTGCTTTTTATAAAAAAAAATATAAACTCTTACAAACATTACTGTGAACAAGTTTTAGGTAGTTATGTAAAGAATGCTGCAAAGTAAGAAAGCTTTCAAAAATAGAAGTGTTAATTGTTTATTTCAATTAATTAACAAAAAATGAAAGAGAATGCATCATTTTTTGTAGGTACACTTCCATACAGATTTTGAAGGAACTTGGGAGGGAGTTTGTTCCAAACATTTTGAAGACGTAACCACAGATGTTCTGTGGATGAGATTAGGGGCCATATCACCACTTTCAGGATTCCTTGTTTCTCTTTATGCTGAAAATAGTTCTTAATGACATTGGCTATATGTTTAGAGTTATTGGTCTGCAGCAGAATTAATTTAGAGTCAATTGGATGCCTCCCTAAAAGTATTACATGATGGATAGTTATTTTCTTTATATGTTAATACAATCTCATAGGGGTTTTTTGGCAACAAGTCCACCAATCAGTATATATAACACACAACCTCAGGTAAATAGCATTAGGAGGAGGCGGCTAAATTGCAAATTAGGGTTAAAAATCAAAAATTAAATCTTTATTATGATTATTTTAAAAGGATCATAAAATTCAAGCTACAAAACAAAAAGAGAAGTGATCTGGCACTGGGATTACATTTCATGATGACAACATCTTGTGAACAATTTACAATCTAATGTGATTCAAGGTAAATAATATATAATATACTTATAAGTGCAGTCAGAGAGTTATCTTAGAATGGGTCGTGCCATTGCTATGCGTACAGGGAGGTGGTCTATATAGTTAAATTAAAGTGCTAAGTGCATCTATAACATAATAGATTTCTAGGATTAGAAATATAGGTATGTCTAGTAGTGATGACTGAGTGAATATACTCGTTACTCGAGATTTCCTGAGCACGCTTTGTGTGGGTTGATGTTTCCGCCATTGATTCTAGAAGCTGGAGATGTGCGATGCTGTGGGAGTTCGAGTGGAGGATGGACAATCTGAAAAGATAACCATCCGAATAATGAACACTAATAACTTTGATTTTGTTGAAAACATCTCTAATAACATGTGGGAAAAAGAACCATTTAAGAGAACTTCTTTGACCTACCTTTGAACTTTGACATCCATAAATCTACATAAATCTACATGGACATATCTGTACCTCTTTACCATTGTACTCTGGAGCAGAAAAAGACAGATGTCTTGTGGAGATTTGGGTGAGATCAAAACAAATTTGTGAAAAAAATTCTTAAAGTCAAAGATGATCACTGGACTTCTGAGTTTTAATTCCTGCATAAGGGAAATTAGTTCCTTCACTAATACAACCAGTGTGGGACATAATTTCATTCAAGAGATGTTTTCAGTCTCCATCAATGATTTCTACTTGATAGGAGGATTTTTGATAATATTTGGGATAATGGATTACTCTAAAGTAAATATTTGAAGACTTAAATTTTGTTAATGCTTTCTTCACTGTTTTTCCATATTTTCCTTTCCCCTTTCTCCCCTCTCCCTCCCTCTCCCCTCACTTTCCCAATGCATTAAAATTACACATTCACAATGGCTGTAAACAAAGATAAACTTGTAAATAACTCATGAAAGAATAAAGTTATGTTAAAACCAAGCACACCATTGTTTTTCTTGTGAAATTCTCAATAAGTTTGATGTTTCACATTACCCTCTTCACATTGGAAAAAATAAAGTTGGATCCAAAATGGCCAACTTCAAAATGGCCACCATGGTCACCACCCATCTTGAATATTTTTCCCCCTCCTATATACTTATGTGCCACAAAACAGGAAGTTAATATCACCAACAATGCATTCCCTTTTTATTTAGGAGTATCCATATACATGGCCCACCCTGTAGTTATTTCCTTGTATTGCTCAACATAGAGAATGATAAAAAAAAATGAGCTACATAGAGGACCGAAGATGCAATGATCAGCCAAAGAAACTTAGTGCAGCAGACTAAAGTTAAATCATGGTTAATTTCCTTTGAAATCTGATAACCAACAGTGCCATAAGTTCAGAACTGACAGAAACCAATGAGACCAAACTCAACTCCGCTACTGTACAGAGAGCTCTGGCCAAAAATGTTCTTGGTGGAAAAAATTTAACCAAAAACCATTTTGTGGTGACCGAACTATGCATGAAAATATCAATATAATAATGACGCAGTGTGGAGGTTCCTTGAAAGTTTGGAGCTGCATGTCAGAAAATGCATTGTAGGATTTGGTCAAGATGGTGTTCTCAATGTTGAGAAATGTAGGCAGATAGTTATCCATCATGCACTACCATTTCCAAATTTATTCTGCAGCAGTACGAAAACCATAAACATACAGCCAATATCATTAAAAATATTTTCGTAAAGGAGAACAAGTAGTCCTGAAATTATATGACATGGAATTATTAGCCCAAGTCTGCAGCCATAGAAGATCTGTGGTTAACGCTCTAAGATGTTTAGAGCAACTTCACTGCCGAGTTCCTTTGAAAACTGGGTGCAGGCATACTCAAAATAATTGATGCTTTGATGCAGCTTTGAATCCAAAGTACTGATTTGATTTAGATTCCTCTTTTGTTCATTCACGTTGCATTTTTTTAATATAAAAATACTATTATCAACACTTCAAATTTTAACAGAATTTTTTCACACCTGCCTAAAACATTTGCTCTGTATTATTCAACGGCCATATAGAGTAAAATGGATACTCTTTTGGCCTTAATTTAGGAACATGAAATTGAGAATTAATTTTAATTACCTGAAGCTTTACTGATACACATGGTAAAAAGACAGTAGACTTCAGATTCTGTGTTAAAGTAGACTGACCCAAATAATGAGCTAAGCACATAAGTGTGATAATGAATTTTCTACAGCTTCCTCTTGATAATGGTCACCATATACTTTAAATCAACTTTTCCAAAGGGAAAAAAAGCATCAGTAGTTTTTGAACTTGAATGTAGTATAGTTGAAGGGAAACGTAAAATATAAATTTATGTTTCTGGAAAAAAATAATCTTTGCATGAACAATTTATTTAAACTCTGCTTTAACTTTTTACATAATAGTATTTATTTTTGGATATTTTACTTTTTGATTTACAAGAATATGCACTACTATTGTTTTTCCTTAATACCTTGGTTATATCAAAACAGATATTCTTGATATTTTTATCTATTCATTTTTGTAATACATAATAAAGTAATTAAGTAAATCTGAACATCTAAGATGCTAGAGAATTATTGGATATTTGATCAGGTAAATATCCTAAATACCTAATTAATGAGCAATTCCTAAAAGAAATCACTCTCGGCTCAAAGTATCAAGCAAACAGAAATTGAAAAATGTATTACCTTAAAGGAGGTGTAAAAGGATTGCCAGTCATCATCCCCCGCATCTGTAGAAGATATTGTTGATGAGCAAGTTGCAATAATGAAATTCAGTCTTCCCGTGCTGCCATTTGAATCAACACTTGGTTCAGTAAAACTAACTTGCATTGTAGGATCTGGCTTTGCAGCAGCTAACCACAGCTTGTCTTTGGAGTGAATCAGATGCAGAAAACTGAAAAGCACAAACGTGAACACAGCCTCTCTGCTCTACTACTGGCTAACTGAAGCACAGAGCTGGAGAACAGCTTCATTTGTACAGCAACAGAAGCCCCTCTTCAAGCTGTACTCATCAGTATTGACAGACAATGCTCTGTAATGAAAAAAAAAAGATAGCCACATGCTCCCACTGTGCAGATGATGCTTGCAATACACATAAAATGCAATTCAGCAGATCATATGTTATACTGTATTGCTACATAACAGATAAAACATGTTCATTTCAATTCTTTCATTTCCAATGTGTATGAATTCAAAGAGTCTAATATGATTTTATTCTGGCAGATATGTGTGCAGACAGTAAGCCTGTTTTACTAATATAATGATGTGATGGAATACTATAAGGTAATATCATGATTTAGATTTCTTTAACATTAAGTTTATCTTCAAGTTTTTTGTTTTGAACTTTGCAATATTTTATGTGAATTTCACGTAGGGCTAGTATCCAATTAGAAAAAAATTACGAGAATCCCTTCACAGCATGCAATGGCATATCAGTAAGATAGTAAATCAGTTACTGATTCTTAGGTATATATAATAACCCCCCAACAATTATTAAAATGAAGGGACAGCTGTTATCTTGTTATTCCACTTTCAACACTGTATAAAGTTGGACCCCATTGTAAGTACTTTTTGACTTTTGATTGATTACACAATATATTACACCTCATTATCCCTTTACATTTGCAGCTATTTAAAAAAAAATTCTAGTGGAATCACTTAGAAAAAAATACATTTTGCACCAAACAGCTTTCAGAAATGTGAGCTAAGGATTCAAAGGACTGGTACCTCTCGACCTCTCTTCCTCCAATGAATAATTCTTGGATAATCTTTTTTATAGTTTTATGTTTTGTCAATCATCTATTATGAACCAATGGAGCAAGAGACAAGAAAACAAGCGAAAAGAGTACGTACATTTTGTTCCATTGCTGAGACTCTTACAATTTATTGTAAGGCTCCTCTCAATGAAGACAAGCTATGAACTGTACAGTAGGAAAAATGAATGATGAGTGAAAGATGAATCAAACTTAATATAGTAATGCCATGAAATATCTGGTATAAATAAAATGTGCCTCAAGCTCCACTGCTAAAATCTGAATAATATGTAGGAAGAGTATATTGCTGATTGAAACATTATTAATATGTAGGAAGAGTATATTGCTGATTGAAACACTATTAATATGTAGGAAGAGTATATTGCTGATTGAAACATTATTTTTACCTCTCAGCAAAATCATCTATGAACCTGCAATATATACATACTGTTGGTCCTGTGAAAACAAATATTTCCTATCCATATTTTGCCATTAGGGTGATATCACACAAACATGTACATAGCAAGGACAAAATTTGTAGTAAAATTGGTGGAAAAGCTGTAATGCAGGTGTCTGGATGCAACGCACAGAGGCACGAGGTGGCAGCAGTCAGGCATGATTAAAGTTCTATTTATATACAATGATTTAAAGTAACTCTAAGCAATTAGTGTTAGTAGCTAGGCAGATTAACAAACAAAGATAACAATAAACTTAGAAAAACAAAGGAAGTCTTTCTCTATCTAACGTTAATGTTCTGTTCACAAAAGTGGTGGGCCCAGTCAAGGAGCCACCACGCAACTTCTTTCTGAAATCTGGCCCTAGTGGTGGTCACCGGATTTTTCCGCTAGGCCACAAGTCTCTCTCTGAAGTAGTATATCAAAGCCAGTTGAGCCTCCCACTTACCATCTGGCCAATACCGTAGAGAATAGCTGGAAGTGACCGCCCTACTCACACCAACTGCCATTCTGCAGTTGCAGACGCATCCTTCCTGTTGCTGTCTTCTCAAGGATTTTCTCGGCTTGACCATCACCGGGAGTCTCTTCGGATTGGAACGGAGTGGGCTATGCCTCAGCTGTTGATGGGCGACGTCTGGTCTCTTGAGCTTTACTGGCATGGGTCATGAATCCTGGTCCCGTCTAGCGCAGGCATAACTCAGAGTCCTGTGTGGAATCTGGGCCTTGTCAGGTGATGGCTGATGCCTTAATGTCACAGACTTTCCATTGAGGCCTGTTATGCTGGCACGAGTGAAATCCCTGGAGCAAGTCTGCTCCACTCTCTCATTTGACACCAAATCTGCCTGCGGTTTGGTGCAGGGCTTTTATATCAAGGAAGTCCTTCCTGTGGGTCTCCTGATTAGGTCCAGCACACAAAAGTTACTTCCCCTACAAATCTTCCAGCTCAATTTGGTTCCACTTGATTTCACCCTGCCAATAGATGTCAATCTCTCCTCCTTAATGGCACATACTGCAAAGGCTTTTTAGGGATTTCACTGCTTGTTATTACAGAGCACTCAAATTAGAAATGAAAAAAGTAAATATTGGGTGGTACATGTTAAGGCATACAGTGTCTATTCATATTTATTATTATTATAATTTTTTTTTGGGGGGGGGAATCAAAGATTAGGTATATTAAAGAAAACCTTGTACAGTTAGTACACTGATTATATTTTAACTATTATTTAAACTGCATACCTACTTGTACACTCCCCTGCATATTTTCAAGTGCTTGATGAATAACACTATTTTTGGTTATTATTAGTGTTGAGCATTCCGATGCTGCAAGTATCGGGTATCGGCCGATACTTGCTGTATCGGAATTCCGATACCGGGATTCCGATACTCTTGTGGTATCGGGTATCGGGTATCGCAACAACATTAATGTTAAAATGTGTAAAAGAGAGAATTAAAATAAAAAATATCGCTATACTCACCTCTCCGACGCAGCCGGGACTTCAGCGAGGGAACCGGCAGCGTTGTTTGTTTAAAATTCGCGCTATTACTTGGTTACGTGAATTCCCGGCTTGTGATTGGTCAGGTCGGCCATGTTGCCGGGACGCGGATCAATCACAGCAAGCCGTGACGAAATTACGTCACGGCTTGCTGTGATTGGTCCGCGTCCCGGCAATATGGCCGCCCTGACCAATCACAAGCCGTGACGTCACGGGAGGCTGGACACGCGCCCATTTTAAAATGAGCGCGTCCAGCCTCCCGGCTTGTGATTGGTTGACCGCGGCGCAACCAATCACAAGCCGTGACGTCACGGGAGGCTGGACACGCGCCCATTTTAAAATGAGCGCGTCCAGCCTCCCGGCTTGTGATTGGTTGCGCCGCGGTCAACCAATCACAAGCCGTGACGTCACGGGAGGCTGGACACGCGCCCATTTTAAAATGAGCGCGTCCAGCCTCCCGGCTTGTGATTGGTTGACCGCGGCGCAACCAATCACAAGCCGTGACGTCACGGGAGGCTGGACACGCGCCCATTTTAAAATGAGCGCGTGTCCAGCCTCCCGTGACGTCACGGCTTGTGATTGGTCAGGGCGGCCATATTGCCGGGACGCGGACCAATCACAGCAAGCCGTGACGTAATTTCGTCACGGCTTGCTGTGATTGGTCCGCGTCCCGGCAACATGGCCGACCTGACCAATCACAAGCCGGGAATTCACGTAACCAAGTAATAGCGCGAATTTTAAACAAACAACGCTGCCGGTTCCCTCGCTGAAGTCCCGGCTGCGTCGGAGAGGTGAGTATAGCGATATTTTTTATTTTAATTCTTTCTTTTACACATTTATATGGTTCCCAGGGCCTGAAGGAGAGTTTCCTCTCCTTCAGACCCTGGGAACCATCAGGAATACCGTCCGATACATGAGTCCCATTGACTTGTATTGGTATCGGGTATCGGTATCGGATTGGATCCGATATTTTGCCGGTATCGGCCGATACTTTCCGATACCGATACTTTCAAGTATCGGACGGTATCGCTCAACACTAGTTATTATATGTCTTTTCTCCAGATACATTTTTTAATTTGCAATTGACTCTGAGCTGTAGAGAGGAGACTATCTGCTATGACTTTTTCTACACACATCAAAACACACAGAAAGGTATTTATTTATTTTACTCACTTATTTAACACCATTAATTTCACAGTGTTTTACAGACATTATCAGCACTGTCTCCAATGGGGCTCACAATCTAGATTCCCTACCAGAATGTCTTTGGAGTGTGGGAGGAAACTTAAAAACCAACGTAAACTTGGGGAGAGCAAACAAACCCTTTTCAGATGTACTTGCTGAAATATGAACCAAGGCTGCAGTGCTAACTAGAGATGAGTGAACCCCTGGATGTTCGGGTTCAGCATACAGTTAAAATAAGGTTCAGTTCGGATACTAGAACAGCACCCAAGCCTGAAGCCGAACCCAGACCTGATTCACTTGAATGGGGGGGCCAGAACATCCAGTGTTTTCCATGCTGTTATGACAGAATGGCAAACACTGCCTCTGATCGTTGGTAAGACCATTACCGCCTGCCAGAGAGGTGCGGTTCCCACACAGTCAAATGACAGCATGAGTCTGCAGCTGTTATTGGAGGTAAAAAGTTTACCTCCGATCACTGGCATCAGCTGATGGGACAAATACTCACATCAGCTGCCGCTAATAACAGCGAAGAGAAAAAGACATGACACTCATGCGATCAATGGTTGGTGGTCCTCAAGTAGGGTATCCTGCCCATAGTATCAATCACAGAAAAGACTTGGCACTCAAAGAGAAGTGTGGCAAAACAAATGTTCCATTTATTATTTATTATGTCTAGGCCATCTTATGTTTTAT
This sequence comes from Ranitomeya variabilis, assembly GCF_051348905.1. Taxonomy (NCBI): domain Eukaryota; kingdom Metazoa; phylum Chordata; class Amphibia; order Anura; family Dendrobatidae; genus Ranitomeya; species Ranitomeya variabilis. The sequence goes on from NC_135237.1 coordinate 177,225,388, forward strand.
AAAATCCACAGTGAAGAAAACTTGAAAAATATCAAATTTAGTGAGGCTTGCAGCGTCAAATTTTCATTGAGTGCAGTCCACATGGGATCAAACTCTGAGGAGGTTGCCTCAGTCGCAGTCCTAGTGCCTTGCCAGGGCTTCCACCTCACTGGATGAGTATAATGAGCAGGAGAGAGTTAAAGGAGGAGCCTGGCATCTTCCTCAATGCCTGAATCAGCGTTGGGGCAAGGAAAAGTTATGTCTCTTCATTTTAAAAGTGTACTTGTGATGAAGGGGCCATAATGTATTTACAACAACAATTTTTACATTGTTTTTTAATTACTATGTTTCATGGCTTTCACCATATGTTATAAATTACATGTTAACATTCTTTTGTGGGTCATTATATATACAGATATACCAACTTATATAGTTTTTTATACATTTGCACTATAAAAACTCATAAAAAATAAGAATTCAAAAACACATAACATTTTTTATGTCTGCGCTGAAAGGATAGGATGAGCTCTAATTTTTATTGGTGCCATTATAATACATATAGAACTTTTTGTTCACTTTTACATCTATTTTCTTTGGAGGCTAGAAAAACCAGGGGGGATTAAACCCTTCACAACCTTATAACATTCAGTTATGTCATAGTGAACGTGCAGGGCACAGAAGCTGTGCGTGCATTATCGCCACTGGGTGCTTAGCTTAAGTGATAGCCGAGTTCTGATTGCTATAATCAGGGGCAGTGCCCATATCCACAACGGCTGTTTAACCCTCTAACTGCCTCGAACAATGGCAATCACAGCATTTTGAAGGCTAAGAGAGGGATGAAGCTCCCTCTCCCACCAATCGAAGTCCCTGTGATGTAATTGCGGGCTGCCAGTGGTTTTCATAGCAACCGGAGGTTAAATGACAACCTTTGGGTCTGTCAGCTATGGTAGCCTGTTAGAAAATGCCAGCAGCATGGTTTAAAAGGCATTCTGTGAGATTAGCACTGAGAGGTATTATGTATTGCAACACATGTGCATTGCACTGCATTATATGAGTGTTCAGAGTATTAGCAGCTATAGTTCCATAGTGGGAATAAATGAAAAAGATTTAAAAAAAAAAAGTAAAAAAAAAAGATATATATATATATTACAAGATAAAGGTAAAAAAAAAATATATACTAAAAATACATATATTTGTATAAATACAAAAATTAATAAAAAGCATACACATTTGGTATTGCCACCTCCAGACCAACCTGATTTATAAAATGGTCACACTAGTTAACCCCTTCAGTCTACACTACAAAAAATAAAAAGGTGCAAAAACTAGTTTTTCATCATACCACAAGAAAATGGAATAAAACGAGATCAAAAAGTCTTATGTAAATAAAAACAATATCTGTAAAAGCATTGTTTTGTCTTACGAAAAGCAAGTTGCCATACAGCTCTGTCAGAGGAGAAAAACAAAACACTATAAGGCCGGCGTCACACTTAATGTATAAAAATACGGCCCGTTTTTTATGGCCGAGATACGCAGAAAAGTTCCTGAACAGTGTTCCGTATGTCATCCGTATTCAATGCGAGAATGCAATTTTTTTCTCCAAAAAGTATTCATGTGTTATCCGTATGGCATCCGTATGACATCCGTATGCAAGATTTTCTCACCGGCTTGCAAAATGGACATATAATGGATCCATGGGCTCAAAAATTCTTGAAAACATATATGCAGTCTATATATACAGTGTATACATATATATATATATATATATATATATATATATATATATATATATATATATATATATATATATATATATATATATATATATATATATATATATATATATATATATAATCAATGAGACACACATATATATACAGAGCTAGATAGCTGAAAAGCCGGTAATTCAATTGTTGGATTTTGCTGAGTACTTACCGAACCCGACAGGATATGAGACATGGTTTACATACAGTAAAAATTTCATATCCGTTAGATTTTTACATATCCCTCACTGATAATGTTAGAAGTGTTTGTGTGGTAGCTGTAGGAGTTAAATTAAAGGGTTAATTCACGGAAAAAAACTAGCGTGGGCTCCTGCACAATTTTCTCTGCCAGAGAGGGAAAGCCAGTGACTGAGGGCAGATATTAATAGCCCAGAGAGGGACCACAGTTATTGGCCCCCCTGGCTAAAAACATCTGCCCCAGCCACCCCAGAAAAGGCGCATCTGTAAGATGCGCCTACTCCGACACTTAGCCTCTTTCTTGCCACTCCCATGTAGCAGTGGGATTCTGAATATTTTCTCAATTCATACAAGTTTATGCCGCCAGGGGGTGCAGCTTTGGTGACGTCACTGCTAGTCACCAAAGCTCCGTTCCCTGCATTCCATTCATTCCACCGTCTTTTACAGCCAGGGGTGGCCGCATTAGCAGCGCTCCCAGTTGTAAATGTATTTAACCTCTTCAGATGGATTTACATCGTGGGACTTGACTGTACAGTGGGCATGTATGGGATATTGTTGTTTTGTTTTTTTTTCAGAAGAACGAGGGCTTCGCTTTGGATTGAGCATACAATCAATATATTAAAAAGCTCTGTGTTTCTTTCTTTCATTAAAAGACTTTATTCTTAATGTGTGTATGTATTTTTAACCATTTCCTACTATTGGATTAATAATGGATATGTGTCTTATTGACACCTCTCCATTATTAACCCTAGAACGCATACCTGGGGCCTCGCAGGCCTGCCAGGTTACTTGTTTTCTCTTTTCTGTAAAAGTACTTTAGTTAGAATTTTGAAAATCTAGGTAATCATCAGGTATATAGTTGTTAGTAATTTCCAGTTATTCATATATTTTTATGCTACAGACATTTCGGTATAACAACGTTTTTTTGGGACTACCCCATATTCACGCACCTGGGGCCTTTTAAGGCCTGTACTAGGTTTACATGTGATACTCAGTCTTTTTGTCTGTATTGTTGCTGAGGAAGAACTTTTATGACTCTGCTATTGCTGGGAAGAGTGTGGATTCTGCATTCCCTTTTTTCCAATATCATTGATGTTTCAGCCCTCAATAGCTACAATGTTTATTGTCAAACTAATCCAGAATTCCATGCCAACAGGAAAGACAAGAGATGTCTATATTTGACAGAACTTTGTTATGAACTTTTGATGCCTACTATCATGGAGAGAAGCAGCATGATATGCTTATCAAGGCAAATTACGGAGGCAATGATCCAATGTGGAATACGCTTTCTGGAACATCCAGAGCAAAGAGAAAAAAAAGAAAGCGCTGGTATATTTGTCCAGCAAAGAAGGAAAGAAAATCGGAGCGTTTCTGTTCTACTTGCGGACAAAATGTATGCAAGGAACATTCAGCCGAAAAAATAATATGCGAGAATTGTCGGGGGAATATGTAAAGTTACAAATAAATATTCCTGCACCAAGTTTGCTACAACCAAAAAATGTTTTCATAAAAAAATTGCATATAGAATGCCTATATTTGGCGTGCCCATTTACTTACTTTTTTGTTGTTTTATGCACATAATTATGTTTTGAAATATACACATCTTAGGCTGTGTTCCCAGTAGCGCTGGGGTTCGCCAGAAGGGGATCCATAATGGATCTGACCTCCTGGTAACACCAGCTAAGGCTGCCGGAATGGCGGGATTCTGCCAGCCTTAGCTGGGGTCACCAGGAGGTCAGATCCATTACGGATCCCCTCCTGGCGGACAACAGCGCTAGTTGGAATGCATCCTTACCTTGCAATTGTAAAATAAATTTTGAAAAGTATTTTTATTTGAGTTTTTCCGTGTTATTTGCACACAGGCCTAAAAGGCCCCAGGTGCGTGAATATGGGGTAGTCCCCAAAAAAGGTTGTTATACCGAAATGCCTATAACATAAAAATATATGAACAACTGGAAATTAATAGTGTTGAGCAATACCTTCCGATATTTGAAAGTATCGGTATCGGATTGTATCGGCCGATATCCGAAAATATCGGATATTGCCGATACCGATACCCGATACCAATACAAGTCAATGGGACACAAATATCGGAAGTGATCCTGGATGGTTCCCAGGGTCTGAAGGAGAGGAAACTCTCCTTCAGGCCCTGGGATCCATATTCATGTGTAAAATAAAGAATAAAAATAAAAAATAGGGATATACTCACCCTCTGACGCGCCCTGGTATTAACCGCTGCAACCGGCAGCCTCCGTTCCTAAGAATGAGTGAGTGAAGGACCTTCGATGACGTGGCGGCTTGTGATTGGTCGCGTGACTGCTCATGTGACCGCTCACGCGACCGATCACAAGACCGTGACGTCATCGCAGGTCTTTCACTCGCTCATTCTTAGGAACGGAGGCTGCCGGTTGCAGCGGTTACTACAAGGGCGCGTCAGAGGGTGAGTATATCCCTATTTTTTATTTTTATTCTTTATTTTACACATGAATATGCATTCCGATCCCGATTCACGATATCGCAAAAATATCGGAACTCGGTATCGGAATTCCGATACCGCAAATATCGGCCGATACCCGATACTTGCGGTATCGGAATGCTCAACACTATTAACAACTATATACCTGAGGAATACTTAGAGTTTCAAAATTCTAACTAAAGTAATTTTACAGAAAATAGAAAACAAGTAACCTGGTAGGCCTGCGAGGCCCCAGGTATGCGTCCGTCAGCCTTAGCTGGGGTCACCAGGAGGTCAGATCCATTACGGAATCCCATCCTTGCGGACCCCTGCGCTAGTGGGAATGCATCCTTACTTTGCAATAAACTTTGAAAAGTATTTTTATTTGAGTTATTCCATGATAATTGTAAACAGGCCTAAAAGGCCCCAGGTGCGTGAATGTGTAGATTTCTATGGATATGCGTTCTAGGGTTAACCAGGCTTAATGTCACCTTACAAGAGCAAGTGATATAAACCCCTGATTACCCCATATCCCACCACTACACGGGAGTGGGAAGAGAGAGGTTAAGTGCCAGAATAGGTGCATCTTATAGATGCGCCTTTTCTGGGGTGGCTGGGGGCAGATGTTTTTAGCTAGGGGCCAATAACCATGGTCCCTCTCTAGGCTATTAATATCTGCCCTCAGTCACTGGCTTTCCCTCTCTGGTGGAGAAAATTGCGAGGGAAACCAGTTTTTTTCCGTGAATTAACTCTTTAAATTAACATTTACAGATCCCAAATTTTGCACACAAACACTTCTAACTTTATTAGTGAGGGATATATAAAAATCTAACAGATATGAAATAGTTTACTGTATGTAACCCATGTCTCATATCCTCTCAGGTTCGGTAGTGATTTAGCAAAAGCCGACAATTTAATTCCCGGCTTCTCTGCTATCTAGCTCTGTGTTAAATATATATATATATATATATACCCCTATTCTATGTAGACATTTATTCTATCTATTCTATTTTAACCTGTCAGTGTGATTTTACTGTACACCGCACTGCACTCCTTTTCCATAGGACACCGGTACGTATTTCTCGCAAGTGACATCAATGGTCCGTGTGGTGTGTGAGTTTTGCTCGCACCCATAAACTTTCATTGGCTTATATTTGGAGGAATACGCTGACAATCGCAGCGTGCTGCAATTTTCTCAGTCCGTAAAATACGGCCGAGAAATAAACGGCTGATGGGAGCTGCCCCACAGAGAAACATTGGTCCGAGTGCAATGCATTGTTTTTGCGCCTCTCATTTGTCCGTATTTCTCTCTAGGGTGATGCCGGCCTAACTCTGAGATTATAGTGATGCTAAATAATTATTTTTTCTGTGAAATACACTGCTAAAAAAAATCAACACAATGTAACTGCAAGTCAATCACAAGTCTGTGAAATCAACCTGTCCAGTTATGAAGAAACATCGATTGTGAAACAATTTCTCCTGCTGTTGTGCAAATTAAACAAAAAATAGGTACACATGCAATTATCAAGATAACCCCTACAGAGCAGTAGTTCTACAGGGGGTGACCACAGACCATTTCTCTGTTCTCATCCTTCTTGGCAGTTGTTTTGGCTACTTTTGCATTTTGTCATTGCTCTCACCCCAAGAGGTTCTGTACAGTAGCATGAGGCAGTGTCTACAACCCATCAAAGTTGCTCAGGTAGTGCAGCTCATCCAGGATGGCATATCAATGTGAGCTGTGGCAGGAAGGGTAACTATGTCTGCTAGCCCAGTGTCCACTGCATAGAACAGATACCAGGAGACAGGTCTCACAGCCCTCCATATGCTAGCCAGAGGTACTCTTACTGCCATTAGGTACCGACATTAGATCCTTAGACCCAGGCCGGTGCAGTGGGGCCTGAGTTTCTTCTGATGCATGACAATGCTTGGCCTGGTATGAGGGCTTGATGTCCACAAGTGGTCATTAAGCTTACAGCCTAAAACGTGCAGGGTAGGGTTGAGCGACCTTAACTTTTGTAGGATCGGGTCGGGTTTCACGAAACCTGACTTTCTCAAAAGTCAGGTCGAGTGAAATCGGCCGATCCTATAAAAAAGTCGGGGTCGGGGTCGGCCGAAACCCGAAACCCAATGCACTGCAATGGGATACTATGGTTCCCAGGGTCTGAAGGAGAGGAAACTCTCCTTCAGGCCCTGGGATCCATATTTAAGTGTAAAATAAAGAATTAAAATAAAAAATATTGATATACTCACCTGTCCGGCGGCCCCTGCAACTTACCGAGGGAACCGGCGGCCTGCTTTGGTTAAAATGAGCGCGTCCAGGGCCTTCCGTGACGTCACGGCTTGTGATTGGTCTCGTGGCGGTCACATGGGCCGTCGCGACCAATCACAAGCCGTGACGTCATCTTAAGGTTCTTCACGCGCTGATTCTTAGGAAGGAAGGCTGCCGGAAAGAAGCAGGGCGTGTCCGAGGGTGAGTATATTCCTATTAGGTATATACTCACCCTCGGCTTCTTTCCGGCAGCCTTCCTTCCTAAGAATCAGCGCGTGAAGAACCTTAAGATGACGTCACGGCTTGTGATTGGTCGCGACGGCCCATGTGACCGCCACGAGACCAATCACAAGCCGTGACGTCACCACAGGCCATTCACGCGCTGATTCTTAGGAAGGAAGGCTGCCGGTTAGTACCAGGGCGCGTCAGAGGGTGAGTATATCAATATTTTTTATTTTGATTCTTTATTTTACACTTAAATATGGATTCCGATACCGATTCCCGATATCGCAAACATATCGGAACTCGGTATCGGAATTCCGATCCCAGATTCAGAAGATCGCCGACCTCATGGCCGACCTCACACAGGGGTCGGGTCGGGTTTCATGAAACCCGACTTTGCCAAAAGTCGGCGACTTCTGAAAATGGCCGACCCGTTTCGCTCAACCCTAGTGCAGGGCGATTGACATTTGCCAGAGAACAAGATTGGCATATTCGACATAAACACCCTGTGCTCTTTATGGATTAAAGCAGGTTTACACTGAACACATGTGGCTGATGTGACAGAGTCTGGAGATGCTGTGGAGAACCTTCTGCTGCTTGCAACACCCTCCAGCATGACCTCTTTGGCAGGGGGTGAGTAATGGTGTCGATAGGCATTTCTTTGGAGGGCCGCACAGCCCTCCATGTGCTAGCCAACTGTATGCTGACTGCCATTAAGCATCAGGATCAGATCCTCAGACCCATTGTGATACTATATGCAGGTACACTGGGGCTTGGGTTCCATCTAATGCAAGACAATGCTAGGCCTCATGTGGCTGATGTGTGTCATCAGTTCCTGCATGATGAAGGTATTGATGCTATAGACTGGCCTGCCTGTTGCCCAGACCTGGATCCAATCAAGCACATCAGGGGCATCATGTCTCACTTCATCCACCAACTGCACCACAAATTGTCCAGGAGATGACTGATGCTCTAATCTAGGTCTGGGAGGAGATCCCTTAGGGAAACATCAGCAGCAACATTAGGAGCATGCACAGGTGTTGTAGGTAGGTCAAACAGGCACGTGGAGGCAACACACACTACAGAGCATCATTTCCTTACCCTTCAGGCATTTCTACTTAAGTTGGATAAGCCTTTCATTTAAATTTCCACTTTGAGTTTGAACACCATTCCAAATCCAGACCTCCATGGGATATTAATTTTGAGTTACTCTGATCATTTTTATGTTTTATTGTTCTCAATGCATTCTACTATATAATCAATAGATATTTACAATTGTAATTCAGTGGTATTTAGGATGTGATATTTTAGTGTTCCCTTTTCTTTTGAGCAATGTAGTTTTTGTCTCATTGTGTAAAAGAAGCAAAGCATAAAAAGTGTGTGTATATGTATATACATATATACTCATATACCGTATATACTCGAGTATAAACTGGCCTGAGTATAAGCCGAGACCCCTAATTTTGCCACAAAAAAACTGGGAAAACTTATTGACTCGACTATAAGCCTAGGGTGGGAAATGCAGCAGCTACTGGTAAATTTTAAAAATAAAAATAGATACCAATAAAAGTAAAATTGATTGAGACATCAGTAGGTTAAGTGTTTTTGAATATCCATATTGAATCAGGAGCCCCATATAATGCTCCATACAGTTCATGATGGGCCCCATTAAATGCTCCATACAAAATATGCCCCATATAATGCTCCATAAAGTTCATGATGAGCCCCATGAGATGCTCCATAATAAAATATGCCCCATATTAAAATATGCCCCATATAATGCTGCATAAAAGGTTAATGATGGCCCCATAAGATTCTCCATAGAATATTGTGCCCCATATAATGCTGCACAAAGGTTGATGGCACCATAAGATCCTCCATAGAATTTTATGCCCCATATAATGCTGCACAAAGGTTGATGGCCCCATAAGATGCTCCATAGAATATTATGCCCCATATAATGCTGCACAAGGGTTTATGGCCCCATAAGATGCTTCATAGAATATTATGCACTATATAATGCTGCACAAAGGTTGATGGCTCCATAAGATGCTCCATAGAATAATAGGCCCCATAGAATGCTGCTGCTGCAATTTAAAACAAAAAAGATGACATACTCACCTCTCGTAGCTGGGTGAGAGATGTCGATGTCCTGAGCAGGTGGGGACACCGGCGCGCTATAGGGGCGAGGTGCGGTAGTCGCCACTGGCTCAGGACACTGGCACTTGCGATATTCACCTTTCCCCATTCCACCACCATGAGCCGCTGTTTCTTCTGGGTCTCTGCAGTGACTGTTCAGGCAGACGTCACGCTCTAATCACATCATTGCGCCCTCTGACCTGAAAGTCACAGCCAGTGGACGCGGAAGACAGTCGGCGGTTAAACACGGACAGGTGAATATCGCATGGCTCATCCTCCCCGTCATACTCACCCCCTCCTGACATGGTCCCTGCTTCTCCGATGATCTCTTGTGCCGCAGGTTGATCCTGTGTTCAGCGGTCACAGCGGTTACTGGTACAGCTCATTAATGTAATGAATATGCGCTCCACGCCTATGGGAGTGGAGTCGGGTCCATTTTCATTACTTTAATGAGCAGTACCATGTGACCGCTGAAAACAGGAAGAGCTGCCGGCACCGGAGACTATCAGAGAAGCAGAGACCGCGCCGGAAGCAGGTGAGTATGATGTGACAGCTGCCACTTCTGCCAATCCCCCTCCCTCGTTGAGCCCCTGGGACAATGAGCCGAGAGGGAGACTTTTAGCGCCTAAATAAATGAGCTGAAAATCTCGGCTTATACTCGAGTATATACAGTAATATCGTACCTCAATAGAGGTGAAGGGAGAGTTCCTTCTTTGATAACTAGATTTTAGCTACCGTATTTCTGGAGCAAAACTCATTCTTTAACAATAATGAAAGGTTCTAAAGGCATATTTATAAGTGCAAGATTTGCTGCAAAGATTTGTGAAATTCTCCCATACATCTGAATAGGGCTTGCATAAAGCCATGCACCCAATTCAGAAACAAAAAAAAGTGAAGTAAATAAAACTAATTTGCTATCACAGAAATCTCTGCTACTTTTGAACATATTAATATGTACCAATATTTATCATTTTTTTTACAAACTTCTGAAAGTTAAAAAAAATAATCTGTGCATTTTTGGTATTGCTGTAACTGTACTAACTTTGAAAATCACATTACATAGTCATTTTTACCATACAATAGATGCCCTAAAATCAAAACCCAAAACATAATGAATTGTTTTCATCATTTCATTTAATTGTTTTCCTGTTTTCAGTGCAATGTATCGTAAAATGAATAGTGTAATTCAAAACTACAACTTGTTCTGCAAAAACTGGGTCAAATTACATCCAATTTTTAATTTTTTCTTGTTTTTTTTTTTGCATTGTTCCAATACACACAAAGGAAATAAACGTGCAGAACAAAATGTGTAATTGCAATCATTTTTTGGAGAAATATTTTGTTTTCTAGAACAACTTCAAGGGTGCCAGCACTTTCCGCCATGACTGTAAATAGCAGCCCCGCCCAAGGTTATTCAGCCAAGAGCAAACACAAACTAGAGACAGAAGCAACTCTTACACAGTAACTATTGTTTTCATTTTTAATTCATAAATCAATTGTACACATGAAAGTATGAAACTTTGCAATGTATTTTATCAGAGAAATTGGCTTTATCTGCCAGAATTGATTGGTCATTATCAAAATTCTCAATTTTAAGGTAAAATCTTACACTTATATGTAGACAGGAGGAGAAAGGAACCAAAGCTCCTCTCTCTTCCTCTTCCTTCTTTCTACATAGAAACTTATCAGTAGCATCTGCCATCTTCTGTCTCAGTAATGGGAAAGTTTGTCTTTACTGAATACAGATTTTACGTAAGTATTGAGCATTTTGATAATGACTGATCAATTCTGGGAGAGAAAGAAACAGATTTATCTGATATTATATTTTACAAAGTTTCTTATTTTCTCGTGTACTATTTATTTATGAAACAAAAATTAAAAAACATTGGTTGTGCTTTTTTTTTTCTGGATGGTGCCATAAGTCCTTGCGAAAACACAAAACAAATACATAGCCCTGCAGCATAGTCACCATGTCACCCAGTGACTAGTGTTGAGCATTCCGATACCGCAAGTATCGGGTATCGGCCGATATTTGCTGTATCGGAATTCCGATACCGAGATCCGATATTTTTGTGGTATCGGGATCGAAACAACATTAATGTGTAAAATAAAGAATTAAAATAAAAAATATTGCTATACTCACCTCTCCGACGCAGCCTGGACCTCACCGAGGGAACCGGCAGCGTTGTTTGCTTAAAATTCGCGCGTTTCCTTCCTTACGTGAAGTCCCGGCTTGTGATTGGTCGCGTGCCACCCATGTGGCCGCGACGCGACCAATCACAGCAAGCCGTAACGTAATTTCAGGTCCTTCAGGATTTTAAAATTACGTTCCGGCTTTGTGATTGGTTGCGTCGCGGTCACATGGGCGACGCGACCAATCACAAGCCGTGACGTCACGGGAGGCTGGACACGCGCGCATTTTAAAATGCGCGCGTGTCCTGCCTCCCGTGACGTCACGGCTTGTGATTGGTCGCGTCGCCCATGTGGCCGCGACGCGACCAATCACAGCAAGCCGTGACATAATTTTAGGTCCTTCAGGATTTTAAAATTACGTTCCGGCTTTGTGATTGGTCGCGTTGCGGTCACATGGGCGACGCGACCAATCACAAGCCGTGACGTCACGGGAGGCAGGACAAGCACGCATTTTAAAATGGCCATGCAGTCTATAACACAGCCACGTGGTATATGACACAGCCCACGCAGTATATAACACTGTGCACGTAGTATATCATGCAAAGTGTGAACAATTTATTGTGTACATAAACAATTTAGCATTACTGTACAAATGCAGTTATAAAGGGTTATGATTATGAACCATGACGTTTCGGACCCTCCTGGTCCTTTATCATCTATCGCTGTGGAAAGAAAAAAGAAAACATACCATCTATTTACAAATATACAGTTTACAAAGAATAATAACATACTCATGGTATCAGGTACACAACAGGTAAATGAACCCAAAAATAATAGCCCCGAGGTCCAAAGTCTAAAGTAGGGAAATAACACCAGTTTCAAGCCGTGCCTGTATATATCACCAAAAACCACACATGAGTGAGGAGAGAGCAATATGAAGTTACCTTTGGTAAAGTAATGAGTGGTAAATGAACACACCCAAAAGGAAGGAATAAATGTACTGAGTCCGTTTGCTGTAAGGAATAGTTCGGGGATTAGAAAGGGCTTTAAATAATGGTCAGGAGGAGAAAGAAAAAATGATTTGTTACCTAGAGACGGAGTGTACAGCATTTGTATGTGGAATATACCAAATAGGTTGAACCTGAAAATTCATGGAAAAGCAGTGTATGATGTGATCGGGACTGGTAATCCGCCCAAATTTATATGCCCATATCAGTGCATGGCACAGGTATTTACCTTAAGTTGCTGTCAAGGAAAGCCGCGCTCCCGTGCCCTGCTATTGCTGTGCGTGCCTGCATCGGTAATGGCGGTGTTTATAACCCCATGCGCGCACTGTGGACAGGAAGGCCCCTCCTCCCGGAAGTGATGTAGGTCTGTCTCAAGTGTATGTTGTGTTCGCGTCTCCGTTGTAGGCACACCAGTATTGTAGAACGCTAGTGGAGAGAGGCGGCGCATGCGCAGAAGGTACTAGAGTCCCGGCCGCTGTGGGGAAGATGCTGCGGAGGGCTCCCATCGCTGGAAGTGACGCGGGGCTGTCTGTGTATGGCGCCTGCGTTGTGGTTGCTAGGGACGCCCTAATGCATAACGCTGGTAGGAAGAAAGAGTGTAAGCACGGGGAATCCTAGCCGCTATGGAAGTGCTGAGGCATATAAGTCTCCTAGTGTGTATGCGGTTGTACGTACAGCGGTACCACAATAATCCTGACAGTGAGGAATTCTGTGATAAATATAAAAAAATTTAAACAAATGCTCCCTTGATATCATTGTACTTACGGTGGAATATCTGCAAAAAAGTATAGTTGAGATTAAATCAAAGGTGGAGGCTATTGTAACACAGCTCAGTACTACCCTCTCGTCAAGTGAATGGACAATTCTTAAAAATAAAACGGATAAAGCTCTGGCTGAACACGAGAAGGCCTTACAGGAATGGAAAAGGCAAAAGTTTCACCGGGATAACGAAGATTACGCGAACAACAGAGTGTACCGATGGAACGAATCCTCATCCTGGCGTCAACCCTCTACCCAAAGAAGATTCGGATCTTTCAGCTCGAGTGGCGATTCTTCAACGGGAGCAAACCGACCGTGTTTTTTGTCCAAAAAACGCAGGGGAGGAGCGCATCAAGGAGGCCCACGAGAAGATCACGGGGAAAGAATGATGACTCGATCCCAGGTAGGCCACCAAACCTGGTGATCAATATCTCCAGTCACCTACTCGCCCCTGCGGAACTATCTCTACTTCAGAAAGGCCTGTCGTTCTGCCCCACTTCGGGTTGGAATGCGTTCCAACTTGAGAAAGACTTACAGCGATTCTATCGCTCAATTAGACTTAAACCCCATTTTGGACTATCGCCGGGGAACACGGGTCATGAAACATCCCAGATAAGCTACACTACTACACCGGACATGTTGGTTCTATCGCTCGGCCTCCGTGTTCCAAGCCAATTTCAACCACCGCGCTCACACCATGCGACGGAAACCTTTATTGAACTTGTTGATCGGGAGATAAAAATGCTCTCACATGAACATAAATTAGGCTTCTACCCTACCCATTCCAATCTCTCACCAAGTGAGAAGGTAGCTCTGAGGTCCCTGCGTGAGAACAAGCGCATCATAATTAAACCAGCCGACAAGGATGGTGCAATTCTGGTGATGGACCGTGTATCATATTCCCAAGAAATCCATCGTCAACTCTCAGACCAGGATACCTATAGGGCTATCCAAAGGGATCCCACTACAGAGATAAGATCTGAAATCAATGAGGTGCTCACACACTACTTAGACAAATGGGTTATAGATAAAAAAATGGCTACATTCCTTACCAACCTTCATCCCATAACACCGGTGTTCTATGTATTACCCAAGATACATAAGTCACTAGTGGACCCCCCTGGTAGACCAATTGTAGCATCTACAGACTCTATTTTATCGCCGCTCTCTATTTTCCTTGAGAAGATATTGACACCATTGATGAAAACAACCAGGTCCTTCCTTCTAGAAACAGGAAACTTTATACGGATTATTAGGGAACTGAGGGTAGCACCCCCAGAGAGTTGGCTAGTCACGCTAGACGTGAACAGTCTCTGCACGTCAATCTCAACGATAGGGGTATGGAGGCCACCTTTTGTCTACATCGGACCTCTCAGATGGGTCCATCCATCTCTGTATGGATTTACTCAAGATTGTCCTACATAAAAAATGTTTCCTGTATGAAGATACTTTTTATGTCCAGAAGCGTAAGACCGCTATGGGGTCCCACGTAGCACCTGCATACGCTAACGCATTTATGGACAAATTTGAGACAGAGCACATGTATGGGGATGCCCTCTTTTTACAGCATGTCATGGTATACCGCAGGTATATCGATGATATTTTTCTGATTTGGACAGGGACCCTGGACTCATTGAAAGAGTTTCACGAGAATCTCAACTCTACTATCCCTGAATTAAAATTTACTATCCAATACAACATGAGGGAGATACCTTTTCTTGACACTCTTGTACTTAAGGACACCACGGGACTACTTACACTTGACATCTACAATAAGCCCACGGACTGTAACAGTCTATTAGGGGTTACTTCACATGTAACTCAAATTTTGTAATATATGTAATTAAAGTGCCCGTGTGGTCTTCTTTACGTAGGGGAGACCACCCAACATGTTCGTGATCGAATAGCAAGCCACAAGTCCACAATTCGATGTGGCAAAAACTGGCTCCCACTGCCCGACCACTTCTCGAAATTCAAACATTCAGTTGCACAATTACGCTTCCAGGTTGTGGAACAAGTAACACGTCCTAGGAGAGGGGGAGACCATGTTAAACTCTAAAAACAGAGGGAAACATACTGGATATACACGTTGGATACCCTGGAACCTAGAGGTCTCAACAGAGAAATAGATTGGCATATATGAATTGGACTGTCTCAGTGGTCACTAACTGTTTCTTTTTAATTTCCAGACACGCTGACTTTGATCCTCCATTGGTGAGTCCGTGTTCCATAAGATTAAGATGTTGAACTACTTTTCATTTTGATTTCACAATTTTTATTTTTTATTTTTATTTTATTTTATTATTTATTTTTTATTATTTATTTTATTTTTAATTTTATTTACATTTATTTTTATTTATTTTTTACTTTTTATTTTCATTTTACATTTTTTCCCCTTATCCTGTTTCTCCATTTTTTTCACTTGTTCATTTGTTCTCATTTTGTTTTCATTTAATATTTATATTAATTTTTATTCATTTTCTTCATAAATTTTTTCCATTTTTTCAGTTTTTTCATTTCTTTTATTATTTTCATTATATTTTCTATTATCTATATCCATTCACCCAGTATTTTATCTTTCACAAAAATCGATTAGTGGATTCCATTTTTTTCTCTGGTTCCATAGTTTACTATAGGACGCTATGTTCAATTATTTATCGTGTTCTCAATAAATAATGTGTGCCGTATTAGTATCTCCACTTTATATGTTCCTCCACAGATGATATTATTCAGCTGATATCTACCAGTACAATTATATTTATCAATATTAATCAGATTTGGGCTGCACTTGTCAGGGAGATTTATTATCTTTTGTTTAGGCATATTTCTGTTCCTGAAGACAGGGGAGGATTATTGTGGTACCGCTGTACGTACAACCGCATACACACTAGGAGACTTATATGCCTCAGCACTTCCATAGCGGCTAGGATTCCCTGCGCTTACACTCTTTCTTCCTACCAGCGGTATGCATTATGGCGTCCCTAGCAACCACAATGCAGGCGCCATACACAGACAGCCCTGCGTCACTTCCGGCGACGGGAGCCCTCCGCAGCATCTTCCCCACAGCGGCCGGGACTCTAGTACCTTCTGCGCATGCACCGCCTCTCTCCACTAGCGTTCTACAATACTGGCGTCCCTAACAACGGAGACGCGAACACAACATACACTTGAGACAGACCTACATCACTTCCGGGAGGAGGGGCCTTCCAGTCCACAGTGCGTGCATGGGGTTATAAACACCGCCATTACCGATGCAGGCACGCACAGCAATAGCAGGGCGCGGGAGCGCAGCTTTCCTTGACAGCAACTTAAGGTAAATACTTGTGCCATGCACTGATATGGGCATATAACTTTGGGCGGATTACCAGTCCCGGTCACATCATACACTGCTTTTCCATGACTTTGCAGGTTCAACCTATTTGGTATATTCCACATACAAATGCTGTACACCACGTCTCTAGGTAACAAATCATTTTTTCTTTCTCCACCTGACCATTATTTAAAGCCCTTTCTAATCCCCGAACTATTCCTTACAGCAAACGGACTGAGTACATTTATTCCTTCCTTTTGGGTGTGTTCATTTACCACTCATTACTTTACCAAAGGTAACTTCATATTGCTCTCTCCTCACTCATGTGTGGTTTTTGGTGATATATACAGGCACGGCTTGAAACTGGTGGTGTTATTTCCCTACTTTAGACTTTGGACCTCGGGGCTATTATTTTTGGGTTAATTTACCTGTTGTGTACCTGATACCATGAGTATGTTATTATTGTTTGCAAACTGTATATTTGTAAATAGATGGTATGTTTTCTTTTTTCTTTCCACAGCGATATATGATTAAGGACCCGGAGGGTCCGAAACGTCATTGTTCATACCGCTTTATAACTGCATTTGTACAGTAATGCTACATTGTTTATGTACACAATAAATTGTTCACACTTTGCATGATATTCCACTTGTGAGTGCGGTATATTTCTGAGCTATTTATATTTGGGACTTTGTCCACTATACCAGCACCACCAATCTACTGCTATAAAAGAGTGCAGACCATTTTTTCTATACATGGGTAAGGAATGTTGGACTACATCTGTATTATAACTGCACCATAATTGGCCCCTTTCTTTATGCATATGGTAGATATATGTCGACTTGGACACTAGCACAATACAATTAATTATTTATACCATACCTTATGTGCCAGTATGGGTGCTTTTTTTTATATACTTATATTTATACCATGGTGTTCTTTACCCTTTTTTGCCCGTGACTCGGATGTTTTTGTACTAGGGTCTCCTTTTTTCTTTGATTGTACTTTTTGTAATTTTTGGACTACTTTATGTCTTTTATACAAGTTATGGTAATAAAATATTCATTTTAAATTTCGTATAGAACTCCTTTTTTTGTTTGGTATTCATTTTTTCTATACATGTAGTATATAACACTGCCCACGTAGTATATAACACAGCCCATGTAGTATATAACACTGCACACGTAGTATATAACACTGCCCACATAGTATATAACACTGCCCACGTAGTATATAACACTGCCCACGTAGTATATAACACTGCCCACGTAGTATATAACACTGCCCACATAGTATATAACACAGCCCACATAGTATATAACACTGCACACGTAGTTTAAAACACAGCCCATGTAATATATTGCAACCACGCAGTATATAACACAGCTCATGTAGTATTTAACATTGCCCACGTAGTTTATAAAATTGCCCACGTAGTATATAACACTGCCCACGCAGTATATAACACAGGCCACACAGTATATAACACTGCCCATGTAGTATATAACACTGTCCACGTAGTATATAACACAGCCCACGTAATATATAGCATCCACGCAGTATATCGCACAGCCCACGTAGTATATAACACTGCCCATGCAGTATATAACACAGGCCACACAGTATATAACACTGCCCACGTAGTATATAGCAGCCTCGCAGTATATAACACAGCCCTCGTAGTATATAGCACTGTGGGCACCATATCCCTGTTAAAAAAATGAAAATAAAAAATAGTTATATACTCACCTTCCGGCATCCAGCGAAGCTGTCTCTATGTGCACGATGCGGCCTCCAGCTTCCGTTCCCAGCGATGCATTGCGAAATTACCCAGGTGACTTAGCTACATCATCATCTCGCGAGAGCGCAATGCATGGCCCGGAGCGTCGCGAGGAGCGGGAAAGGCGCCGGACGGTGAGTATGTAATGATTTTTTATTTTTTTTATTTTTTTTAACATTAGCTCTTTTTACTATTGATGCTGCATAGTCAGCATCAATAGTAAAAAGTTGGTCACACAGGGTTAATAGCAGCGTTAACGGACTGCTTTACACCGCGGCATAACGTGGTGTAATGTAGCCATTAACCCTGTGTGAGTGCTGACTGGAGGGGAGTATGGAGGGGCACTGACAGAGTAGGAAGGGGCGAATTCGCGGCCGGATTGTGCCCATCGCTGATTGGTCGCGGCCGCAAATAATCAGCAACGCGGGATTTCCGTGACAGACAGACAGACGGAAGTGCCCCTTAGACGATTATATTGATAGATTTTTTTCCCTTGAACCATGACGATGGCTTCCTGTGACAGACACATGCTCTGGATGCTAATTATCATCTCCAGCTTTCTTTACTTTTACTTCCATAGAGAATATCTTCACCTAAAATATGATAAATATGACATATACTTATTTTTTTTCCATACAACTATATATCATTCTCCCTTCCCCTCCTGTTCTATAACATAATGCCCGCGTATAGAGCACCATGTTTAACATGGCAGATTTACTTAAAAATGCATTTTTTAACCTTTTTACACATATAATGTACTATGACTCCACAGCACAGTAAAAGGTTAGAAACATACCCATAATTACCAGACTATAGAGTGAGCTTTAAAAATAGCTCTCTGAATATTGATAACCCTTAGCCATGGTTGACAATCTACTATATTAACCATACAGGATATGAGGATATGGAAAAATAGAAAAACTATTCTGTATTCATTAAAATGTGTTACTGCTATTATCTTATTATGGGCACCTATTAATAAGTTAATTTAACCAAAATAGAAATAAGTGCTGTAAAATAGCTGAGTGTGTGATTACATTGATCATACTACACTATGACTGTCAGTCCTAATGAAGCATAGAACACTACAGTAAGAGAATACAGTCATAGAAACTACTGCAATATGCAAAAGTATATGGTTAATAATTGTCCATTCAAGCACATAAGCTGACAGAATGCTAAAAGTTTATAGTTATACAATATGTGCTACTGGATCTCTAAGGACATGAATAATGTATTCCCACTGTAATAAAGGCACTAATTGTTTCCTGTATTATCACTCCGTGCTGCTGTTAGTGGAATGATAAATAGAAGATATTGCACTGCAGAACATCATGTAGTCAAATATAATTGTTTCTAAAGTCATAGATTGGAAAGATAGGCTCCTAAATTTTTAGTGGTATTAATTGTTTCAATGTAGGGATATTCTATGTATATGAGGCACAGTGTTGCAGTGTACAATAATGTGAAATTATATGTTGCTATTTGGTATTCATAAACAGCACTTTGTAAACATTGTCATACAATGCCAGATAAGTATGTGAGATTCCAATAAATATTGCCTATACATTGTTGAATAGTTCATTCTCATATATTTCCATAGTTTCTCAAACACATTGTACATTTTATGGTTGCATGTAGTAAGAAATAATGTATCATTTTGACTTCAGTATTTTGCAAATCTTATAATCTGCTCAGCATTGAAAAGCAACACCAAGAAAGAAATAGTCATGAAATCATGGAAATCACAGGATCAATAGACATGTTAATGATATGCAAATTTTGAAAAAAATGCAAACAGTATTTTCAAAACATCTCAATTTGATTCTGCACCATGTGTACAAATACATGCACTTACATGCCTTGTCATGCTATTAATGAGATTATTAATATCTGTCTGAGGAATATTCTGTCATGACGAATGCACTAAGATGCAAATCATAAAGATCCACTGTTAGCTGATCCATTTGAAATTGTCAACCAATTACATCCAAGATGGATGAAATGGAAGACAAATCAAATTTTGGGGGAAAATTCAGTTGGCAAATTCGAATTTCAAAAGATTCACTTAACTCTACTTCTTGGTGCTATATTTCAATGTTGAGGAGTGTACTTGCCAGGGATGTGAACATAAGCTGATTGCTTTAGTTTTATGATAAAGTTTTGGCCGTGTGGCTTGTATAGGTTTAGCAAGTGCTTTCAACTTCAAGTAAAAAACACACCAACTTACAGTAAACAGTGTGGCAGCACATTACAGGTGCCACTGGTCACCTCGGGTTAGGGTACCATTGATGCTTTAGTGTGACGTTAATGTTATTCCTTTAAACTAGAAAGTTGCATAAGTTAAAATGAACATTTGTTTTTAATTTGTAGCTTGTAGATACAAGCATTCATTGTGAGTGCTTTGTTAGAAAATATCACACATCTACACTTTTAGTGCAGAACAGGCAATAAAAGTAAATTGTTACACAGATGATGATCAATAGATTTATCTAAGAATGGACATAAAAGCAGATAGGATTGACTGGTAAACGAAACACTGATATGAGAGAAGAAAATAATTTGACGATAGTGATCTTTTATGAGAAGTTTATTTACCTTTGATCTTCTGTTTAATAAGACGTAGATATTTAATCTACAAATTGACAGCTTTTTTCTGCAATTAAATTGATAATTAGAGATAAACATTATGTTCTCATTTAGACCAAAGTACAACAGATTACAGTTTTACATTAATTAAAAGTATTTCCTCTCTGATGCTTGACGTTCTACAGGTAAATCTGAATTAGGGCTCTGTAATGGGGCTTCTAAAGTTGTACATTTTGTCATTGCTGTGCCTTCATATGCTTTTGATTTAGAAGATATGAGCTCTATAAATCGGAGTGAAAATTCCTTACCCTGCGGACATATAGAGTTATTATTGAGCTAGCATTATTTATTTCTACATGAAAAGGTTTACTTCAGTATGCTCTATGTGTAAGGTTAGCTTGCAAGCTAAAGAGTCTAAGGGATCATTTACCAATAAGATGTTTAACTCCATAAGGACCAAATAATTTTTTGTAGCTCAGCTCTCATTTCTCTCACCCCCCGCAAAATAATCTGCAACTTTTTTATTTTCCCGCTGGCAAAGTTATATGAGAGAGCATGTTTTTTGTTGAACTGGCCGCTTCTTTGAATTACACCATTCATTTTATGATATAGTATACTGAAAAATGGGGAAAAAATCCAAATGAAATTAAATTTGTGAAAACAAAATTCAATTTCACAATTGTTGATTGGGTTTTAATTTTTCAATGTTCATTTTGCAGTAAAATAATATAGCTGTGTTAGGACTTATTTTTTATACGTTGAACTTTGTTTTTAAAGATACTACCACTGCTCAAAAAAATAAAGGAAACACTCAAACAGCAGAATGTAATTCCAAGTCAATCACACTTGAAATCAACCTGTCCAGTTATGTAGCAACCATGATTGTGAATCAATTTCTCCTGCTGTTGTGCAAATGGAACAGAAAACAGGTAGGAATTATAGGCAAATAGCAAGACAACCCCTATAAAGGACTGGTTCTGTAGCTGGTGACCACAGACCATTTCTCCATTCTCATCCTTTTTGGCTGTTGTTTTGGTCACTTTCACATTTTGTCATTGTTCTCACACCTAGATTAGCATAAGGCAGAGTCTACAACCCACAACAAGTTGCTCAAATAGTGCAGCTCATCCAGGATGGCACATCAATGCAAGCTGCGGCAAGAAGTAAAGCGGTGTCTGTCAGCACAGGGTCCAGAGCATAATAGTTTTGAAGCAAGCATGTTAAATATATGTAGAAAGAGGTAAAATTTGCCACAGTAGAGATATGAGATAGCAAACATGCATAGAGGACTTATAGAGACTAGCTGCCAACAATTGTAGCCAAGAAAAAAAGAGAAGAATAAGCAGCCATATAGTCGCATAAAATGTAAATTTTATTAAGCGACATTAAAAACCACCAAATCAAATACAATGATGCAAACAGGGGAATAAATATGCCTTCCAATGACCATAGCTAACGGGCCAGAACACCAACACAAACCAACACAAACCCTGCTATAGCATAGTATTAAAGGCGCGTCAAAAAGGCCCCCTGATGAAGGAACTGCCTGCTCCAAAACGCACGTCGGGGTTGGGCTCGGTCACCTATTTATCCTGTATCATGTATCCATGCCTGATGGCTGATATCATTTTTACTAAAGCTGTGGCACTTGTCCAATATTTGTTTTGCAGCTATGGGTATCAATCTTAATGAGGCTTAATACTATGCTATAGCAGGGTTTGTGTTGGTGTTCTGGCACATTAGCTATGGTCTTTGGAACGCATATTTATTCCCCTGTTTGCATCATTGTATTTGATTTGGTGGTTTTTAATGTCACTTAATAAAGTTTACATTTTATGGGACTATATGGCTGCTTATTCTTCTCTTTTTTTCTAGGGTCCAGAGCATGCAGCAGATACCAGATACCAGGAGACAGACTAGTTCATCAGAAGATATGTCGGGGGCCATAGGCGGGCAACGACCTAGAAGTAGGACCACTACCTCCTCTGTCCTTGGAGGAGCAGGAAGAGCAGTTCCAGAGCTCTGCAAAATGACTTCCAGCAGGCCACTAACATTCATGTGTCTGCTCAAACTGTCAGAAACAGAATCCATGAGGGTGGTATGAGGACCCGACATTAACAAGTGGGTGTTGCACTTACAGCCCAACACCATGCTAGGCAATTGGCATTTGCCAGAGAACACCAAGATTGGCAAATTTGACATTGGTGCCCTGTGCTCTTCATGGATGAGAGCAAGTTTACACTGAGCACATGCAACAGATGCTCTAGACAACTTTCTGCTGAAGGCAACATCCTCCAGCATGACCGGTTTGGCAGTGGGTCAGAAATGGTGTGGAGAGACATTTCATGGAGAGCCTCACAGCCCTCCATGGGCCAGCCAGAGGTACCCTGACTGCCATTAGGTACCTAATCCTCACACAGACCATACGCAGGTGCACTGGTCACTGGGTTCCTTCTGATGCATGACAATACTAGACCTCATGTGGCTGAAGTGTGTCAGCAGTTCCTTCATGATGAAAACATTGATGCTAAGGACTGACTTGCCCATTCCCCAGTCCATTCCCCATTGCATCCAGCAATGCCACGTTGCACCACAGACTGTCCAATAGTTGACTGATGCTTTAATCCGGGTCTGGGAAGAGATCCCTCATAAGAACATCCATCGCCTCATCAGGACAATGCTCAGGCATTGTAGGGAGGTCCTACAGGAACGTGAAGGCTACACAGACTACTGAGAATCAACTTGTTTTGTCGCACTTCCACTGAAGTGTTGGATCAGCCGGTAATTTGATTTTCCCCTTTGATTTTGAGTATCATTCCAAATAGAGAGCTCCATGGGATATTGCATTTGATTTTCATTGATAATTTTAATGTTTTATTGTTCTCAATGCATTCCACTATGCAATAAATAAAGATTTGCAACTTGAATATTTCATTCAGTGATTTCTAGGATGTGGTATTTTAGTATTCCCTTTATTTTTTGAGCAGTGTATTTTGTAGTAGAGACAATGCTTTGATCAATTCTTATTACATTTTTTGTGGAATTACAGTACTGAAACCCACACAAATTTGGGTGTACGATTTTTTCATTTTCTTTAGATAAATCGGACTTTTCTGGATAGATTCATTGCAAATATCTGTATTTTCTTATTTTCTTACATTGCTTTATTGTTGGGAAAAAGGGAGTAATTCGAAATTTTAGATCTGTATGATTTTATTTACATTTTTGAAAACTTTATTTCTTTACTTTTTATGTTATTTATTAGCTACCTTTAGGGGACTTGAACATTTAGTCCCAGTTATTCTGTATAGTAACAATTGCACAAATTGGACATAAGAAAATAGATCACATGACATTATCCTCGCCCCAACTGTCATAGCATCCCATCAGCTTCCAGCGCTTGAGTCTCAAAAAAGCTGATGGCCATTCAAACTAATGTATGAGCTTAATAGAGATACTTAAATGCTGCTGTCAGCAATTGAGAGTATTACAGGTTTAGCACAACAGAGAAGAACCAGAAGACCGCAGAAGACCACAGCATCAGATTGCTCCTGCTTCTGCATGGATTAGAAGCATATCATCTTCTTATTAAATGGTGTAAATTTATTTGGGCAATACAGGGGTTAATCTGCCCTGTTTAGAGCTCCTGGAGCTAAAGCTGTCAGCTGTGCACTGTTAGCCACTCCCATTTCCTATATGATCTGGGGCTTGCCAAACATTCATTGTCAGAGTAGCTTTTGCTTTATGGCTGAAGGTTGTAGTTGGTGGTTATTGGAGAAGGCAGTTGGTGGATTTATCTGTGACTGTTGCTAGGTTTTGAGTGTGTGTTAATTCCCTTTTTTCTGCTACTTTAGTTTAACCCCATCCTCCACTCTCCAGTGCATTCCTTTTTGCATGTGTGAGTATATTTGTATGTTTGGTAGTTTTCATTACCCCGTTCGTATTGCCTTGTTAGTCTGGTTGGTGTATTATGGTACCCTACTACTCCTCTCTCTCCCTGAGTGGAGGAACTCACGTTGCATCAATTTCACAAGAGTATAAATAGTATAACAGAGACTGACATGACTTCCACTACAGCCAACCCAGCAGATGGGAATCAACCATGACTGTTCACATTTCCACACATTTGTGTTAACATCTGCATCAGCGACAACAGCAGGTACAGAAGTCTCACTAAAGATATCACCAATTGTAATTACGCGAATTCAATGCAGCACACTAAAAACTTCAACATCACCTAGTCTGTACAGTCTGGGATTGGGGTACAAAAGTCTTTGGAGATCCATGACTTGTTCATCTTGATGAAAGTTCAGAAGGCTACACTTTCAGGGGACAGACGGCTGCCCTTATCCATCAGTACACTACCAACAGCGCTGAAGACACGTTTTGAGAGAATGCTGGCTGCCAGGCATGATAAAACCTCCAAGGAATGTGAGGTGAGTTCACGCCACTCATCCATTTTGGTAGACCAAAATGTGAAATTGTCCAAACCCTCCCAGATGGATTTGTTATTCAGTTCTATATACTCCTGCACCATCCTCTCACTTTATTCACCACGTGTCAAACTTGGACTCTGTTCTGATGATGCATGAGCTGGTCTAAAAAAAGTGTCAAAGGACTCACAGAAATTGCTTCTGCCACTTACACTACTGTTGCTGCTGTGTTGCTAATGTTTTGGCATTGACAAATTGATGTGCTGGAGGTTGGAAGTCTGCTGTCTTGGGGAAAACCTGTCTTAAGGTTATGTAAAACTGTGTTTCGATACTCAACATTTGCAGGTCCCTTTCCAGGGCAGGAAGCATCTTGCAATATTTGTTTTTATAACGTGGATCTAACAGAGTGACAATCCAGTAGTCAGCACTATTTTGAATAATAACTATATGGGTATTATGCTGCAGATAGTGCAGCAAGAAGGCACTCATATGTCGGGCACTTCCATGAAGTCCAAGCCCATATTGCGTTGGTCACTGGGTAACACTGAAGCTTGTTTCCTCTGTCCCCTCCCACCAACCATGAACAACAGATAGGGGAAGATTATCCTCTTCATCTCCTGACTGTTGCTTGCCAGTCATCTCTTCCTCCTCCGTTTGTTCCTTGGATCTTGCACAGTCACTTCAACATGTGAAGAGTGGAATTCTACTGTGTCGCAACATCATATGTCAACCTGTTAACTGACATGGACAAAGACCTCTGTATCGATGCAAGTCAATGACACGAGGGGTGCAAATAGCGGAAATGAGCACACAACTTCCGTGCTTTCAGCAGCAGCTCACTCAGGCCAAGATAGCGATGCAGAAAATGCTGTATACCAGGTTGTGGATGTGAGCCATGCAAGGCATGTGTATGAGCTTGCTTCAGTGACGGGCTGCCACCAGGTTCACAACCTTATTGAGCATGGCCTTCCCTGGATGAAGGTTCAGTGGAGACCGCCATTGCCCAACATCGGCCTGGAGATCAGTCCACAACTCTTCAGCTGTATAACTGTGATTTCCAAAGCATATCAATTTTAACACTGCCTGATTGCTGTGAGCCCTGGCTGCACAGTACAGAGGTGATGGGGATTCGTTCGGCACTGTTGAAACATGTGTCTTATTAAGGCAAAGGTTGAGGGAGCCAGTGTAGGCCCTAGAAGAGGTAGAGGAGGCAAAAGCAGTGGAGAAAGTGTGAAATATAAAGGTTTGCCCTGCAAGCCTTGGGGATTCCAAGACTTGTGGAGAAGCACCTTCCACGTGTACCCCTACAGCCACCAGAGTTACCCAGAACCCAGTCAGTGAGATGTAACGCCCTTTGCCATGCTTAATCGTCCAAGTGTCTCTGATGAAATGCACCCTGGCAGACATAGTTTTAGGCAAGGAATGTGTGATGTTTTCTTCCACATGTTGATGTAGTGCAGGCACAGCTTTCTTAGAAAAGTAATGACAATTGGGCAACTGGTACTAGGATACTGCAACGGCCATCAGCTTTCGGAAACCGTCTGCATCTACCGGGTGGAAAGTCAGCATTTCCATGGCCAACAAATTGGAGATGGTAGAGTTCAACCTCTTACCTTTGTCATGTGTAGGAGGAAACAATCTTTTATGTGACCACAGCTGTGGGACCATGGACTGACATCAGTTCTGAGAGAGAGCGGAGTACAGTGAACTGGACAAACTGCTGGACCATGAAAAAGATGCAGGTGGAGATGTTGCGATCAAAAAGAGCAGGCATGTCTGATTCTGTTACAGCTGAAGGGCTGAAACTAAGCCTGACAGGAGCAGGTAAAGAACCCGAGGTTCTGTGGTCGGAGACCTGCATCACAATACTTTGCACAGTAACAGAGAAGAAGGAAGTAACAGCATATGTAATTAATGGGGCAGCAGATGGTTGTAGAGTTCTCATGGTTCGCATTTTAGCGTAGTGGGATTCCCAGAATAACACATTTTGATTGCGCATGTGAAGGTTCATACATTTAGTAGTCAAATTATTGCACTTTTTACCTCTACTCTTTTTTCCCAAAGTTTACAGTTTACTTGAGTTGACTCATCCTTTGCAGTGTCAAAAAAGGCCCATGTTAGACAACCCTTGCCGGCCCTGTGAGTTGAAGACTAGGGTTGAGCGAAACGGATCGTTCATTTTCATAAGTCGCCGACTTTTGGCAAAGTCGGCGTCTCATGAAACCGAGCCGATCCCTGTGTGGGGTCTGCCATGCGGTAAGCGACTTTCGCGCCAAAGTCGCGTTTCAATGACGCTAAAAGCTCCATTTCTCAGCCAATGAAGGTGGACGCAGAGTGTGGGCAGCGTGATGACATAGATCTCAGTCCCCACCATCTTAGAGAAGGGCATTGCAGTGATTGGCTTGCTTTCTGCGGCGTCACAGGGGCTATAAAGGGGCGTTCCCGCCGACCGCCAACTTACTGCTGCTGATCTGAGCGTAGGGAGAGGTTGCTGCAGCTTCTTCGGAAGCAGGGATAGTGATAGGCAGGGTACATAAAGCCACAAACCGCTTGTGCTGTAGCGATTTCCACTGTCCAATACCACCTTTTGTTTGCAGGACAGTGGAAGCTACATTTTTTTTTCCTCAGCGCTGTAGCTCATTGGGCTGCCCTAGAAGGCTCCCTGATAGCTGCGTTGCTTTGTGTGTACGCCGCTGTGTAAACCAACTGCTTTTTTCAAAGCACAAATCCTGTTTTTTCTTCCTTTCTGCACAGCTATCTTGTGTGTTTGTCCACACTTTTGTGTGCAGCAGTACTTTTACAGCTGCCTGCCATACTTTTCTGAGATAAATAACTGCAGGGAGATAAATATTGTCAAGTCTGCCTCCGTGCCATTGCTGTGTGTGACATCTCTCTCTCATTGTGTGCCACTGAAAACACTGTGTAATACTGGGCCTTTTTTTGGGGGGGGTACATTCTCCCTTTAAAAAAAAAAAAAATTATTGGGAGATAAATATTGGCAAGTCTGCCTCCGTGCCATTGCTGTGTGTGGCATCTCTCTCTCATTGTGTGGCACCGAAAACACTGTGTAATACTTGTCCTTTTTTTTTTTTTTTTTTTCTAAATTCTCCCTTTTCGAAAAAAAAAAATAGTGGGAGATAAATATTGTCAAGTCTGCCTCCGTGCCATTGCTGTGTGTGGCATCTCTCTCTCATTGTGTGCCACTGAAAACACTGTGTAATACTTGTCCTTTTTTTTTTTTTTTTTTCTAAATTCTCCCTTTTCCCAAAAAAAAATTAGTGGGAGATAAATATTGTCAAGTCTGCCTCCGTGCCATTGCTGTGTGTGGCATCTCTCTCTCATTGTGTGCCACTGAAAACACTGTGTAATACTTGGCCCTTTTTTGGGGGGGGTACATTCTCCCTTTTCAAAAAAAAAAAAATTATTGGGAGATAAATATTGTCAAGTCTGCCTCCGTGCCATTGCTGTGTGTGGCATCTCTCTCTCATTGTGTGGCACCGAAAACACTGTGTAATACTTGTCCTTTTTTTTTTTTTTTCTAAATTCTCCCTTTTCCCAAAAAAAAATTAGTGGGAGATAAATATTGTCAAGTCTGCCTCCGTGCCATTGCTGTGTGTGGCATCTCTCTCTCATTGTGTGGCACCGAAAACACTGTGTAATACTTGTCCTTTTTTTTTTTTTTTCTAAATTCTCCCTTTTCCCAAAAAAAAATTAGTGGGAGATAAATATTGTCAAGTCTGCCTCCGTGCCATTGCTGTGTGTGGCATCTCTCTCTCATTGTGTGGCACTGAAAACACTGTGTAATACTTGGCCTTTTTTTTTTTTTTTTCTAAATTCTCCTTTTTCCAAAAAAAAAAATTAGTGGGAGATAAATATTGTCAAGTCTGCCTCCGTGCCATTGCTGTGTGTGGCATCTCTCTCTCATTGTGTGGCACTGAAAACACTGTGTAATACTGGGCCTTTTTTTTTTTTTTTTTCTAAATCCTCCTGTTTCCAAAAAAAAAAATTAGTGGGAGATAAATATTGTCAAGTCTGCCTCCGTGCCATTGCTGTGTGTGGCATCTCTCTCTCATTGTGTGGCACCGAAAACACTGTGTAATACTTGTCCTTTTTTTTTTTTTTTTCTAAATTCTCCCTTTTCCCCCCAAAAAAATTAGTGGGAGATAAATATTGTCAAGTCTGCCTCCGTGCCATTGCTGTGTGTGGCATCTCTCTCTCATTGTGTGGCACTGAAAACACTGTGTAATACTGGGCCTTTTTTTTTTTTTTTTCTAAATTCTCCTGTTTCCAAAAAAAAAAATTAGTGGGAGATAAATATTGTCAAGTCTGCCTCCGTGCCATTGCTGTGTGTGGCATCTCTCTCTCATTGTGTGGCACCGAAAACACTGTGTAATACTTGTCCTTTTTTTTTTTTTTTTTCTAAATTCTCCCTTTTCCCAAAAAAAAATTAGTGGGAGATAAATATTGTCAAGTCTGCCTCCGTGCCATTGCTGTGTGTGGCATCTCTCTCTCATTGTGTGGCACTGAAAACACTGTGTAATACTTGGCCTTTTTTTTTTTTTTTTCTAAATTCTCCTTTTTCCAAAAAAAAAAATTAGTGGGAGATAAATATTGTCAAGTCTGCCTCCGTGCCATTGCTGTGTGTGGCATCTCTCTCTCATTGTGTGGCACTGAAAACACTGTGTAATACTGGGCCTTTTTTTTTTTTTTTTTCTAAATCCTCCTGTTTCCAAAAAAAAAAATTAGTGGGAGATAAATATTGTCAAGTCTGCCTCCGTGCCATTGCTGTGTGTGGCATCTCTCTCTCATTGTGTGGCACCGAAAACACTGTGTAATACTTGTCCTTTTTTTTTTTTTTTTCTAAATTCTCCCTTTTCCCCCAAAAAAAAATTAGTGGGAGATAAATATTGTCAAGTCTGCCTCCGTGCCATTGCTGTGTGTGGCATCTCTCTCTCATTGTGTGGCACTGAAAACACTGTGTAATACTGGGCCTTTTTTTTTTTTTTTTCTAAATTCTCCTGTTTCCAAAAAAAAAAATTAGTGGGAGATAAATATTGTCAAGTCTGCCTCCGTGCCATTGCTGTGTGTGGCATCTCTCTCTCATTGTGTGGCACCGAAAACACTGTGTAATACTTGTCCTTTTTTTTTTTTTTTTTCTAAATTCTCCCTTTTCCCAAAAAAAAATTAGTGGGAGATAAATATTGTCAAGTCTGCCTCCGTGCCATTGCTGTGTGTGGCATCTCTCTCTCATTGTGTGGCACTGAAAACACTGTGTAATACTTGGCCTTTTTTTTTTTTTTTTCTAAATTCTCCTTTTTCCAAAAAAAAAAATTAGTGGGAGATAAATATTGTCAAGTCTGCCTCCGTGCCATTGCTGTGTGTGGCATCTCTCTCTCATTGTGTGCCACTGAAAACACTGTGTAATACTGGGCCTTTTTTTTTTTTTTTTTTAGGGTAAATTCTCCCAGAAAAAAAAAAAAAAAAAATAGTGGGAGATTAAGATTGGCATTTCTGCTTGAGTGCTGGGCCTGTATGTGCCATCTGTCTCAAATTATTGGGCCACAGAAAACCTAGTGTGTAACATTGGGCCTGATTTTCCTTTCAGTGTCAGGCAACTATAAAGGTATATATAAATCCTACAGAAGTTTGAGTTCAACTTATAAGTTGTTTTACAGTAACAAATAGTGTTACTTTGGTTACGTTTTGCAAGCAATGAGGAAGTCTAGTGGAAGAGGTCATGGCCGTGGGTGGTCATTGTCAGCTGGTAATGATGGTAGTGGTGGTGGAGCATCAGGTGGTCGTGGTAAAAGCAGTACAGCACCTAAGTCTCGAGTTGTTGAGCCAGGTTCGTTGTCTGGCTACACAAGGCCTCGAACGCTCTCTTTTCTGGGAGTAGGAAAACCACTTTTGAAGCCGGAGCAGCAGGAACAAGTATTGGCTTTCATTGCTGACTCTGCCTCTAGCTCTTTCGCCTCCTCCTCGGAAAGTGCCAAATGTCAGAGCAGTGCAACGTCAGTGGATGCTCCCGGTCAGGGACAAGTCGCTTCCTTGTCTTCTTCACCCAGA
Organism: Ranitomeya variabilis; assembly: GCF_051348905.1. Taxonomy (NCBI): domain Eukaryota; kingdom Metazoa; phylum Chordata; class Amphibia; order Anura; family Dendrobatidae; genus Ranitomeya; species Ranitomeya variabilis. Next base: position 177,256,493 of record NC_135237.1, read on the forward strand.
ACAAGAGAGAAGGATGCGTCAGGAGACACAACGGGTTACTCCATGGAGCTCTTTACACATACCGTTCCTGGGTTAGACAGTGAAACAGTTAACAGGCCATGTCCATTAGAAGTTGAATCGGACATGGAGTGCACAGATGCACAGCCACAGCCAAATTACTATGCTGTTCCTTTGACTCAGACCAGAACATTGCCCTCGCAGTGTACTGAGGCAGAATCAAACCCAGCGGAGACTATGGTGCCCCGTCACGGACGCTATACCACCAGCTTACATGGTGACACAGACGAAATCGCACACGACATAGAAGAGGAGGTCATAGATGACCCAATTGTGGACCCAAATTAGCAGCCATTGGGGGAACAGGGTGCAGGCGGCAGTAGTTCTGAAGCGGAGGAGGAGGAGCCGCAGCAGGCATCAACATCACAACAGGTTCCATCTACCGGGCCCATATCTGGCCAAAAACGCGTGGCACAACCAAAACCAGTTGGAGGACAGCGTGGCCATCCGGTTAAAGAAGCTCAGTCTGCAATGCCTGAAAAGGTATCCGATAGTAGAAAGAGTGCAGTCTGGCATTTTTTTAAACAACATCCAAATGATCAGCGCAAAGTCATCTGTCAAAAATGTTCAACAACCTTAAGCAGAGGTCAGAATCTTAAAAGTCTAAATACAAGTTGCATGCATAGACATTTATCCACCATGCATTTGCAAGCCTGGACTAACTACCAAACGTCCCTAAAGGTTGCAGCACCCTTGGCCAATGAAGCTAGTCAGCAACGCTACATCCCTTCCCTCCCTGTAAGCCGACCATTTCCCACACCACCTGCAGTATCTGTGCAGCTTTCGTCGCCAGGCCAAAGCAGTCAGGGAATCACGAGGTTAGTAGTAGGAAACACTGCATGTAGGGCACCGGCAAGAATACCATCTCCAACCCTCTCTCAGTCACCCATGTCCACCGGCACCACCGCTAGTTCAACGATCTCCAGCTCTCCAGTCCAGCTCACCCTACATGAGACTCTTGTTAGGAAAAGGAAGTACTCATCCTCACATCCGCGTACACAGGGTTTGAACGCCCACATTGCTAGACTAATCTCATTAGAGATGATGCCCTACCGGTTAGTTGAAAGTGAAGCTTTCAAAGCGCTGATGGACTATGCTGTACCACGCTACGAACTACCCAGTCGGCACTTCTTTTCTAGAAAAGCCATCCCAGCCCTCCAACAGCATGTTAAAGACCGCATCGTCCATGCACTCAGGCAGTCTGTGAATACAAAGGTGCACCTGACAATAGATGCCTGGACCAGTAGGCATGGCCAGGGACGTTACGTGTCCATCACGGCACACTGGGTGAATGTGGTGGATGCAGGGTCCACAGGGGACAGCAATATTGGGACAGTTTTGCCTAGTCCACGGTCAAGGAAAGAGTTGGCTGTAGGTGTTCGCCCCCCCTCCTCCTCTTCCTCCTCCTCATGCAGAAGCGAGAGATCGTCCACACACCGCAGTCGCACATCCACTTCATCTGCAGCTGCCACTGTTGCACACCAGGTGTGCCATTATGGGACAGCTAGTGGCAAGCGTCAGCAGGCTGTATTGGCAATGAAGTGTTTGGGCGACAACAGACACACCGCGGAAGTTCTGTCCGAGTTCTTGCACCAAGAAACTCAGTCATGGCTGGGCACTGTACATCTTGAGGCAGGCAAGGTAGTGAGTGATAACGGAAGGAATTTCATGGCTGCCATAGCTCTTTCCCAACTGAAACACATTCCTTGCCTGGCTCACACCTTAAACCTGGTGGTGCAGTGCTTCCTGAAAAGTTATCCGGGGTTACCCGACCTGCTCAACAAAGTGCGCAGACTTTGCTCGCATATCCGCCATTCGCCCGTACACTCCAGCCGTATGCAGAACTATCAGCGGTCTTTGAACCTTCCCCAGCATCGCCTAATCATCGACATTTCAACAAGGTGGAACTCCACACTGCACATGCTTCAGAGACTGTGCGAACAGAGGCGTGCTGTTATGTTTTTGTGGGAGGATACACATACACGGGCAGGCAGTTGGATGGCAGACATGGAGTTGTCAGGTGTGCAGTGGTCGAAGCTACAAGACCTGTGTCAAGTCCTTCAGTGTTTTGAGGAATGCACACAGCTGGTTAGTGCAGACAACACCATAATAAGCATGAGCATCCCCCTAATGCGTCTGCTGATGCAAAGTTTGACGCACATAAAGGAGCAGGCGTCTGCAGCCGAGGAAGAGGAAAGCCTTGATGACAGTCAGCCATTGTCTGGTCAGGGCCGTGTAGAGGACGCGGTAGCGGGCAAAGAGGAGGAGGAGGACGAGGAGGATGATGGGGATGAGTACTTTTTGAATGAGGAAGCTTCTCCTGGGCCAACAGAAATTAGTGGCGTTGCAAGGCCGGGTTCTGTTTTTTTAAGGGAGACAAGTGACGTAGATTTGCCTGTAACAGCCCCTCCAACCAGCACAACCGCAGATTTGACAACTGGAACTTTGGCACACATGGCGGATTATGCCTTACGTACCCTCAAAAGGGACACACACATTATTAAAATGATGAGCGATGACGATTACTGGTTGGCCTGCATCCTTGACCCTCGCTATAAAGGCAAATTGCAAAATATTATGCCACATGAGAACCTCGAACAAATCTTAGCAACCAAACAAGCTACTCTTGTAGACCGTTTGATTCAGGCATTCCCAGCACACAGCGCCGGTGATGGTTCTCAGTCTCACACAAGCTGCAGGGGGCTACATGGCAGAGGTGTTAGGGGTGCACAGATCAGAAGTGGCGTTGGACAGAGGGGTTTTCTGACCAGGTTGTGGAGTGATTTCGCAATGACCGCAGACAGGACAGGTACTGCAGCATCTATTCAAAGTGACAGGAGACAACATTTGTCCAGTATGGTTACTAACTATTTTTCTTCCCTTATCGATGTTCTCCCTCAACCGTCATTCCCATTTGATTACTGGGCATCCAAATTAGACACCTGGCCTGAATTGGCAGAATATGCGTTGCAGGAGCTTGCTTGCCCAGCAGCTAGTGTGCTATCAGAAAGAGTATTCAGTGCTGCTGGTTCAATATTAACCGAAAAAAGGACTCGTCTGGCTACCCAAAATGTGGATGATCTCACCTTCATTAAAATGAACCACTCCTGGATTTCAAATTATTTTGCCCCACCTTTCCCGGCTGACACCTAGCTTTCCTATAAAAAGGTCTTGCTTCTGGACTGGTCTTACTGAGTGTTCCTATCTCTTAATTTGCAGCAGCTGTTTGTCCAGCATACGACATGTTTACACCTCCCCAATGGGAAAAATCCCCCCACGGGGCCGTTGTCTCGCCACTTGGCGCAAGCACCCGTTACAGTGCTGTTTGTCTGAAGAGGTGGGTGTGCCCGCTTTTGGTCGACGGCACTGCCACTGGGTCCCTCATAGTACAATGTAGTGTCTCTGGCGGTGGTGGTGCGCACCCAACGTCAGACACACCGTTGTAACATGAGGGGCCCTGGGGCGGTACCGTCGGCCACAAGAGAGTCCCCCCCCCAGCTCAAACTGTGCTCTACCACGTGCAAAATTATCTCGCACAGCTCCACCAATGTTTAGTCTATGCACTGACATCATTCAATGCCTGGCACTGACAAACAATACCAATTTGTTTGCATCTATGATGCTAGTTAAAGTAGTCTGGGGCAGTGTCCTATATTGGACACCAGTAAATACTAATTTACTGCCAAATTACTTTGTCATAAACTCTGCAGATGAGCCCACCCCTGTAGCTAAGCATGCCACCCTTTTTTTACTTATCGTTGTTTTGCGAGACATTAATTTTTATTTTTTTTTGGAGTACTAACTGTGTCAGACACTCCTTGCAATCCTCCTCCACTGACCACAATGCTGTCTGGCCTGCCTGTGTATCCATGTAACCGATGTAAAACTGCCATGAGCCTATTGTTTGTTATTTTAGGCCTTTGATTGCCTGTCTGCGGCCCCTACTTGCATTACTCCTCCACTGACCACAATGCTGTCTGGCCTGCCTGTGTATCCATGTAACCGATGTAAAACTGCCATGAGCCTATTGTTTGTTATTTTAGGCCTTTGATAGCCTGTCTGCGGCCCCTACTTGCATTACTCCTCCACTGACCACAATGCTGTCTGGCCTGCCTGTGTATCCATGTAACCGATGTAAAACTGCCATGAGCCTATTGTTTGTTATATTAGGCCTTTGACAGCCTGTCTGCGGCCCCTACTTGCATTACTCCTCCACTGACCACAATGCTGTCTGGCCTGCCTGTGTATCCATGTAACCGATGTAAAACTGCCATGAGCCTATTGTTTGTTATATTAGGCCTTTGATAGCCTGTCTGCGGCACCTACTTGCATTACTCCTCCACTGACCACACCAATGCTGCCCGTTTACCCCTGGAACCTGTTTTACAGTGCATAGAGCCTATTTTTTTATTTTATTTAATATTAATAAAGCCATGATGGACTACGCTGTACCACGCTATGGGCTACCCAGTTGACAATTCTTTTGCGAGAAAAGCCATCCCACCCCTCCACCAGCATGTAAAAGACCACATTGTCCATGCACTATGTCAACCTGTGAGTCCAAAGGTACACCTGACAACAGACACATGGACCTGTAGGCATGGCCACGGAAGGTTACGTGTCCATTACGGCGCAATGGGTTAATGTGGTGGATGCATGGTCCACAGGGGACAGCCTGGTAAGTCTGTCTGCAGTCCCTAATTCAAGTTGTCCTCAAATGAATAAATCTGAGCTTCAACCTTCTGGCTCTCATTAAGTGCTGTTTTTTTTAAAAAAAATAGGTGTTTACGGCCTACTAACGGTGTCTGCCCCTGCCTGGTGTTGTCCTCAACTGAATACATCTGAGCTTCAACCTTCTGGCTCTCATTAAGTGCTGTTTTTAAATAAAAAAATGGTGTTTAGGGCCTACTAACGGTGTCTGCCCCTCCCTGGTGTTTGCCCTCAACTGAATACAGCTGAGCTTCTACCTTCTGGCTTTCGGCCTATAAAATCAGATATTAAACTGCATTTGGCCTTCAACTTTGGTTACGGCCTACTAACGGTGTCTGCCCCTGCCTGGTGTTGTCCTCAACTGAATACAGCTGAGCTTCTACCTTCTGGCTTTCGGCCTATAAAGTCAGATATTAAACTGCATTTGGCCTTCAACTTTGGTTACGGCCTACTAACGGTGTCTGCCCCTCCCTGGTGTTGCCCTCAACTGAATACTGCTGAGCTTCAACCTTCTGGCTCTCATTAAGTGCTGTTTTTAAATTAAAAAAATGGTGTTTAGGGCCTACTAACGGTGTCTGCCCCTGCCTGGTGTTGTCCTCAACTGAATACAGCTGAGCTTCAACCTTCTGGCTCTCATTAAGTGCATTTAAAAAAAAAAAAAAAAATAGGTGTTTAGGGCCTACTAATGGTGTCTGCCCCTGCCTGGTGTTTGTCCGCAACTGAATACAGCTGTGCTTCAACCTTCTGGCTCTCATTAAGTGCTGTTTTTAAAAATTGGTGGTTAGGGCCTACTAACGGTGTCTGCCCCTGCCTGGTGTTTGTCCTCAACTGAATACAGCTGAGCTTCTACCTTCTGTCTTTCGGCCTATAAAATCAGATAATAAACTGCATTTGGCCTTCAACTTTGGTTACGGCCTACTAATGGTGTCTGCCCCTCCCTGGTGTTGCCCTCAACTGAATACAGCTGAGCTTCAACCTTCTGGCTATCAGTAAGTGCTGTTTTTAAATAAAAAAATGGTGTTTAGGGCCTACTAACGGTGTCTGCCCCTCCCTGGTGTTTGCCCTCAACTGAATACAGCTGAGCTTCAACCTTCTGGCTTTTGGCCTACAGTAGCAGATATTAAACTGCATTTGGCCTACTAGTGTGGTTGGGCCCTTAAAACAGTGTCTGCTGCTCTTGGGTTTGCTACTCCACTGAACAAAGCAATGCTGCCTGTTTAGTCCTGTTACCAATTTTGAACTGCATTTAGCCTAATTTATTCTTTGGCCCTATATCTGTTTCCTCCTCCCCCTGCCCATTGCCCAGCCACTGCTAGATGAGTCTGCTGGTACATTGACCTAGACCACTACATTTCCCTTGCACTCTACACAGCCAGAATCTGACCCTGCTGAAAGTAAGGTTCCCCTTCCCGCATGCTATACCACCTTACACAGGGACAAAGAGGAAGGTGCCAATGAAAGTGCAGGTTCCTTCATCAGGTGGGGGGGCATACTCGTTGGCGACGTCACTGGAACAGGGCCCCTCAGAGTACGCAAAAGTGTCGCTGCTGGTGGGAGGCGCCCCCGCCATGCAAACACACCGCTGTACTTTGAGGGGCCCTGTGCCAGTGCCAATGCGAACGAGTGGGCCACCCCTGCTTGCTCAGGATCACAGCACTTGCAAAGTTGAAATACTTACCTCTCCCTGCTCCACCGCCGTGACGTAGTCCACGATTCCTGGGCCCACTAAAACCTTGAACCAGCCCTACCCCCCACAACTTTTGCCAAATGACCCCCAAGTTCCAATGAACAACTATTATTATAAAGTTAATTAAGATTGACAAGCTTCAGAAACAATAATGGATGTTTCTGCCATTAAAATGGGCACTGTAGGTGTTTTCCTGGCCTCCACTCACTGCCGACTATGCTTCCCCATTGACTTGCATTGGGTTTCGTGTTTCGGTCGATCCCCGACTTTTAGCGATAGTCGGCCGACTGCACTCGACTCGACTCTGGACAAAGTCGGGTTTCACAAAACCCGACTCGACCTTAAAAAAATGAAAGTCGCTCAACCCTAGTGAAGAATATATAGTACACCGCACACTCTAGGTATATATGTAAGATGCAATAGTGACAATTTATTAATCACATTAACAAATGTGTGTTTGAAAGCGACCAGAGGTAATTATAAAGTTTCGACTCTACCAGAGCCTTAATCGTACAATCGCTTTATTATGCATAGAGTAGAGGCTAAAGATCCTTGAGGATTCGTAGAATGAACTTTTTAGCGTTAGGTTTGCTGTGGTGCGTCAGTTGAAAGCCCTGCTGTGGGGTCTGGAGGTGTATATCAGACCTCTGGTCGCTTTCAAACACACAATTGTTCATGTTATTAATAAATTGTCACTATTGCATCTTATATACCTAGAGTGTGCGATGTACTATATATTCTTCATTCTATTTGGGGATTTTCACAGCCCATTACACCAGCACTTCGCTCCCTTAATATCCTGAGTGCGCGCCAATTTTTTTTAACTAATGCTCATAGTGACACAATCTTGAGAAATGTTTGTTTATTCACTTCACAAACAGTTATAAGCCTCTATATGTTTGCTGTTTGTCATTGTAAAACATTAAGGTTTACTGAAACTCTGCCGGTGGTGGTTTGATCTAAATCCTCGTGGCTTTTATTTTCTAGGGGTTTATGGCCCCTCGTGTGATGATTCCATGATATCTCAGTTTCATACAACCTTGAAAAGGGGCCACTTGAAGGTCTGGGTGAAACTGGAGTAACTACATAGTGTAAATCACTATATAAGACCAGAGAAACATGACTAAGACAGATGCCAAAACTGGGGTACCTGTACATGTACAGTGTGCTGATACCTGCATAATTGGCGACGCCCATGCAGTGTAGGTAATCTCCCAGGGGTTCTCTGTCTTGGTGTTTCTTCTCTGATATTCCAGACGGATGATGTTTAAAAGTCTCTTGGTGATGATCTAAGTATACTGTATGTTGTTGATCTTCATATATACGTAATCACTATATTTATTTAATCCTTATATGTACTAATTAACCTGTGTATGTTAACATATACAAAAGTGTACGCACTCACACTATTCAATCATACTATTCCTTGAATTTTGAAGTTTGAAAGAAAATTGCGTTGTATTGCAAGTATTAGCCTTTTTAAAGCCGTATCTGAACCTTAGTGTTAAAAACATGGCAAATAAAATTGCCAAATTCTCCTGTAAATAATTGTGCAAAAAGGGAACCTTCATACCATTAAAAAATACGAGTGGATTTTCATGGGCCCATCCAGTATGTGGTTTCCAAGGCCTAATGGGGTGCATATGACTGACTATGCAGCAGGGCTGTCCTTGCTGTCAATGTGTAAAACAAAGGAGTACGGAGTACAAAATGCATATTGTGAAGTGGATTTTCATGGGCCCATCCAGTATGTGGGTTCAAAGGCTTATTGGGGTGCATATGAATTGGTAGCACAGCAGGCCTTGAATTCAATGCAACACTTTTTCAGGAGTCCCCCCTGGACATCTTATGGCAGGGATAATGTAGTGCGTCGTAATTCTTGGCAGCCCATCTACTCACAGCATAGGGAACAACAGCTTAGGAGACCCACTGTTTCATAATGGCCCTTTAAGAAGATTAATGCAGCCTGATGCACCATTAAAAATAGGCTCTGTGAGATTAAGAGTCCCTCCTTCATAAATGAAACAAGATGGGTCTGTGTATGTGTCACACACCACTTGGCCAGCTAGGGTTGTTAAATGTTACAATGACATTTCCCAGTGAATGTATTTGTAGTGGTTGAAAGCAATGTTAAAGTTGAAAAATGCTTCAAAAACACTGCGTCTGAACTAAGCCTAAGTGGGGGAGGAAATTTTCGGTCTGGGGTTAAATATTTGGCCTTACAGCTCAAGTAAAGTCTTACAGTACAAGTCATTAACCTGCAAAGGATGTATCTTGACATGTTTCCAAGCAAAACCCATTTTGGTTTAGTTTTAATGTGTTTTTTGTGGCACCGGGAAAAAAAATGGCATGAATCTCGGAAAACATTGATTAAAGCTGTGAACTAGGAGTCAGGAATGCTTCCACGGGCGATCCCCATGATGTCCCTATGTCATTTAACCCCTTAATCCCGTATGACGTACTATCCCGTCAAGGTGACCTGGGACTTAATTCCCGGTGACGGGATAGTACGTCATACGCGATCGGCCGCGCTCACGGGGGGAGCGCGGCCCATCGCGGCCGGGTGTCAGCTGCCTATCGCAGCTGACATCCGGCACTATGTGCCAGGAGCGGTCACGGACCGCCCCCGGCACATTAACCCCCGGCACACCGCGATCAAACATGATCGCGGTGTACCGGCAGTATAGGGAAGCATCGCGCAGGGAGGGGGCTCCCTGCGGGCTTCCCTGAGACCCCCGGAGCAACGCGATGTGATCGCGTTGCTGCAAGGGTCTCCTACCTCCTTCCTGGCTGCAGGTCCTGGATCCAAGATGGCTGCGGCATCCGGGTCCTGCAGGGAAGGAGGTGGCTTACCGAGTGCCTGCTCAGAGCAGACGCTGGTAAGCCTGCACCGATGTAAGTGAGATCGGTGATCTGATAGAGTGCTGTGCACACTATCAGATCATCGATCTGTGATGTCCCCCCCTGGGACAAAGTAAAAAAGTAAAAAAAAAAATTTTCCACATGTGTAAAAAAAAAAAAAAAAATTCCTAAATAAATAATAAAAAAAATATATATATTATTCCCATAAATACATTTCTTTATCTAAATAAAAAAACAAAACAATAAAAGTACACATATTTAGTATTGCCGCGTCCGTAACGACCCAACCTATAAAACTGCCCCACTAGTTAACCCCTTCAGTAAACACCGTAAGAAAAAAAAAAAAACGAGGCAAAAAACAACGCTTTATTACCATACCGCCGAACAAAAAGTGGAATAACACGCGATCAAAAAGACTGATATAAATATCCATGGTACCTCTGAAAACGTCATCTTGTCCCGCAAAAAACAAGCCGCCATACAGCATCATCAGCAAAAAAAATAAAAAAGTTATAGTCCTCAGAATAAAGCGATACCAAAATAATTATTTTTTCTATAAAATAGTTTTTATCGTATAAAAGCGCCAAAACATAAAAAAAGATATAAATGAGATATCGCTGTAATCGTACTGACCCGACGAATAAAACTGCTTTATCAATTTTACCAAACGCGGAACGGTATAAACGCCTCTCCCAAAAGAAATTCATGAATAGCAGGTTTTTGGTCATTCTGCCTCACAAAAATCGGAATAAAAAGTGATCAAAAACTGTCACGTGTCCGAAAATGTTACCAATAAAAACGTCAGCTCGTCCCGCAAAAAACAAGACCTCACATGACTCTGTGGAGCAAAATGTGGAAAAATTATAGGTCTCAAAATGTGGAGACGCAAAAACTTTTTTGCTATAAAAAGCGTCGCTGGTTTCACACTTGCGTTTTTGTCTGCAGCGTTTTTTGCACAAAAAAACACATGCGTTTTTTCCCTATATTTAACATTGAAAACGCATGCGTTTTTTTGTACGCGTTTGGTCGCGTTTTCAAACGCATGCTTTTTTTTCTGCATGCGTTCATTTTCAGAAATGCAACCTGCAGTATTTTCTTGCGTTTTTAAGCACATGCGTTTGTTTGCGTTAAAAACGCATGCGTTTTTATTGAAAAAAAACAGAAAACACACTGAAAAGCCACCCACCACCATCAAGGTGATAAAGGGATCCAAACCCTAACCCTAACTCAACCCCTAACCTCACCACTAACCGTTTAATGAACATTTTCTGACAGTCATAGTGCCACGTATTTAAGTGCCACGTATTTCAGTGCCACGTATTTCAGTGCCACGTATTTCAGTGCCACGTATTTCAGTGCCACGTATCACGTATTTCAGTGCCACGTATTTCAGTGCCACGTATTTCAGTGCCACGTATTTCAGTGCCACGTATCACGTATTTCAGTGCCACGTGTTTCAGTGCCACGTGTTTCAGTGCCACGTGTTTCAGTGCCATGTATTTCAGTGCCACGTATTTCAATGCCACGTATTTCAGTGCCACGTATTTCAGTGCCACGTATCACGTATTTCAGTGCCACGTGTTTCAGTGCCACGTATCACGTATTTCAGTGCCACGTATTTCAGTGCCACGTATTTCAGTGCCACGTATTTCAGTGCCACGTATTTCAGTGCCACGTATCACGTATTTCAGTGCCACGTGTTTCAGTGCCACGTGTTTCAGTGCCACGTGTTTCAGTGCCACGTGTTTCAGTGCCACGTGTTTCAGTGCCACGTATTTCAGTGCCACGTATTTCAGTGCCACGTATTTCAGTGCCACATGTTTCAGTGCCACATATTTCAGTGCCACGTATTTCAGTGCCACGTATTTCAGTGCCACGTATTTCAGTGCCACGTATTTCAGTGCCACGTATTTCAGTCACGTTTAGGGTTAGGGGTAGGGTTAGGGTTAGGGCTAGGGTTGGAGGTAAAGTTAGGGTTGGGGCTAAAGTTAGGGTTGGGGCTAAAGTTAGGGTTGGGGTTTGGATTACATTTACGGTTTGGATTAGGGTTGGGATTAGAATTATGGGTGTGTCAGGGCTAGGGGTGTGGTTAGGGTTACCGTTGGGATTAGGGTTAGGGGTGTGTTTGGGTTAGGGTTTCAGGTAGAATTGGGGAGTTTCCACTGTCCAGGCACATCAGGGGCTCTCCAAGCGCGACATGGCGTCCAATCTCAATTCCAGCCAATTCTGCGTTGAAAAAGTAAACAGTGCTCCTTCCCTTCCGAGCTCTCCCGTGCGCCCAAAAAGGGGTTTACCCCAACATATGTGTTATCAGCGTACTCGGGACAAATTGAACAACAACTTCTGGGGTCCAAGTTCTCTTGTTATCCTTAGGAAAATAAAAATTTGGGGGGCTAAAAACCATTTTTGTGGGAAAAAAAAGATGTTTTATTTTCACGGCTCTGCGTTATAAACTGTAGTGAAACACTTGGGGGTTCAAAGTTCTCACAACACATCTAGATAAGTTCCTTGGGAGGTCTAGTTTCCAATATGGGGTCACTTGTGGGGGGTTTGTACTGTTTGGGTACATCAGGGGCTCTGCAAATGCAACGTGACGCCTGCAGACCAATCCATTTAAGTCTGCATTCCAAATGGCGCTCCTTCCCTTCCGAGCTCTGTCATGCGCCCAAACAGTGGTTCCCCCCCACATATGGGGTATCAGCGTACTCAGGACAAATTGGAAAACAAATTTTGGGGTCCAATTTATTCTGTTACCCTTGTAAAAATACAAAGCTGGGGGCTAAAAAATCATTTTTGAGAAAAAAAAATATATATTTTCACGGCTCTGCGTTATAATCTGTAGTGAAACACTTGGGGGTTCAAAGCTCTCAAATCACATCTAGATAAGATCCTTAGGGGGTCTACTTTCCAAAATGGTGTCACTTGTGGGGGGTTTCAATGTTTAGGCACATCAGGGGCTCTCCAAACGCAACATGGCGTCCCATCTCAATTCCAGTCAATTTTGCATTGAAAAGTCAAATGGCGTTCCTTCCCTTCCAAGCTCTGCCATGCGCCCAAACAATGGTTTACACCCACATATGGGGTATCGGCGTACTCAGGACAAATTGCACAACATTTTTTGGGGTCCAATTTCTTCTCTTACCCTTGGGAAAATAAAAAATTGGGGGCGAAAAGATCATTTTTGTGAAAAAATATGATTTTTTATTTTTACGGCTCTGCATTATAAACTTCTGTGAAGCACTTGGTGGGTCAAAGTGCTCACCACACATCAAGATAAGTTCCTTAGGGGGTCTACTTTCCAAAATGGTGTCACTTGTAGGGAGTTTCAATGTTTAGGCACATCAGTGGCTCTCCAAACGCAACATGGCGTCCCATCTCAATTCCAGTCAATTTTGCATTGAAAAGTCAAATGGCGCTCCTTCCCTTCCGAGCTCTGCCATACGCCCAAACAGTCGTTTACCCCCACATATGGGGTATCAGCGTACTCAGGACAAATTGTACAACAACTTTCGGGGTCCATTTTCTCCTGTTACCCTTGGTAAAATAAAACAAATTGGAGCTGAAATAAATTTTGTGTGAAAAAAAGTTAAATGTTCATTTTTATTTAAACATTCCAAAAATTCCTGTGAAACACCTGAAGGGTTAATAAACTTCTTGAATGTGGTTTTGAGCACCTTGAGGGGTGCAGTTTTTAGAATGGTGTCACACTTGGGTATTTTCTATCATATAGACCCCTCAAAATGACTTCAAATGAGATGTGGTCCCTAAAATGGTGTTGTAAAAATGGGAAATTGCTGGTCAACTTTTAACCCTTATAACTCCGTCACAAAAAAAAAATTTTGGTTCCAAAATTGTACTGATGTAAAGTAGACATGTGGGAAATGTTACTTATTAAGTATTTTGCATGACATATGTCTGTGATTTAAGGGCATAAAAATTCAAAGTTGGAAAATTGCAAAATTTTCAAAATTTTCGCCAAATTTCAATTTTTTTCACAAATAAACGCAAGTTATATCGAATAAGTTTTACCACTAACATGAAGTACAATATGTCACGAGAAAACAATGTCAGAATCGCCAAGATCCGTCAAAGCGTTCCAGAGTTATAGCCTCATAAAGGGACAGTGGTCAGAATTGTAAAAATTGGCCCGGTCATTAACGTGCAAACCACCCTCGGGGCTTAAGGGGTTAAGCAGTGGTTCCATAATTTTCAGACATTTTTAGACCTTAAAAGGACCCATGGGGGGGGATCGGGGTAAAAATACTTGGGTCTCCCATAGTCTTACATTGGGCTCGTTGTTCTGGCCGAGTACCCGAGTGTTCCAATCTGCTCGACCCGAGCAACGAGCACCCGAGCATTTTAGTGCTCGCTCATCACTAGATAAGAACCTTCATTTTTGTAAGTTCATCTTACTGAATAATAACATAGTTTAGATTCAATGTTTTCAGTGTTTGCATATACACTGCTCAAAATAATGAAGGAAACACTTAAACAACAGAATATAACTCCAAGCAAATCAAACTTCTGTGAAATCAAACTGTCCACATAGGAAGCAACACTGATTGACAATCAATTTCACATGATGTTGCGCAAATGGAATAGACAACAGATGGAAATTATTGGCAATTATCAAGACACCCTCAATAAAGGAATGGATCTGCAGGTGGGGACCACAGACGACATCTCAGTGACAATGCTTTCTGGCTGATGTTTTGTTCACTATTGAATGTTGGTTGTGCTTTCACACTTGTGGTAGCATGAGACGGACTCTGCAACCCACACAAGTGGCTCAGGTAGTGCAGCTCATCCAGGATGGCACATTAATGAGAGCTGTGGCAAGAAGGTTTGCGGTGTCTGTCAGCGTAGTGTCCAGAGGCTGGAGGCGCTACCAGGAGACAGGCCAGTATAACAGAAGATGTGGAGGGACCGTAGGAGGGCAATAACATAGCAGCAGGAGCGCTACCTCCCCTTTGTGCAAGGAAGAACAGTAGGAGCACTGCCAGAGCCCTGCAAAATGACCTGCAGCAGGCCACAATTGTACATGTGTCTGTACAAACGGTCAGAAACTGACTACATGAGGATGGTCTGAGGGCCCAACGTCCAATGATGGGGGTTGTACTCACAGCCCAACACTGTGCAGGACACCTGGCATTTGCCACAGAACACCAGGATTTGCAAATTCTCCACTGGCGCCCTGTGCTCTTCACAGATGAAAGCAGGTTTACACTGAGCACATGTGACAGAGTCTGGAGATGCCGTGGAGAGCGATCTGCTGCCTGCAACATCCTTCAGCATGACTGGTTTGGCATTGGGTCAGAAATGGTGTGGGGTGGCATTTCTTTGGAGGGCCGCATAGCCCACCATGTGCTTGCCAGAGGTAGCCTGACTGCCATTAGGTACTGAGATGAGATCCTCAGACTCCTTGTGAGACCATATGCTGGTGCGGTAGACCCTGGATGCCTCCTAATGAAGGACAATGCCAGACCTTGTGTGACTGGATTGTGTCAGGAGTTCCTGCAAGATGAAGGCATTGAAGCTTTGGACTGGCCCGCCCATTCCCCAGACCTGAATCTGATTGAGCACATCTGGAACATCATGTCTCGCTCCATCCACCAACATCATGTTGCACCACAAACTGTCCAGGAGTTGGCAGATGCTTTAGTCCGGGTCTGGGAGGAGATCCCTCAGGAGACCATCCGCTGCCTCATCAGGAGCATGCCCAGGCGTTGTACAGTAGGGAGGTCATACAGGCACGTGGAGGCCACACACAATACTGAGCATCTTTTCCTTGTCACGAGGCATTTCCACTGAAGTTGGATCAGCCTGTAATTTGATTTTCCACTTTGATTTTTAGTATCATTCTAAATCCAGACCTCCATGGGATATTCATTTTGATTTACATTGATAATTGTTATGTTTTATTGTTCTGAACACATTCTACTATGCAATGAATAAAAATTTGCAACTGGAATATTTCATTCAGAGATATTTAGGATGAGGTATTTTAGGGTTCCCTTTATTTTTTTTTTGAGTAGTGTATATTGACTCCTATAATGTGCTGCTGTGTTTTCTATTTCTATATAATGCAGCAATCACATCTTGGGCCTGTTTTTACTTAGGAGGTTCTGGTCATGATTTTTTCTGTCTCTCTCTCTCTATATATATATACACTCACCGGCCACTTTATTAGGTACACCTGTCCAACTTCTTGTTAACACTTAATTTCTAATCAGCCAATCACATGGCGGCAACTCAGTGCATTTAGGCATGTAGACATGGTCAAGACAATCTCCTGCAGTTCAAACCGAGCATTAGTATGGGGAAGAAAGGTGATTTGAGTGCCTTTGAACGTGGCATGGTTGTTGGTGCCAGAAGGGCTGGTCTGAGTATTTCAGAAACTGCTGATCTACTGGGATTTTCACGCACAACCATCTCTAGGGTTTACAGAGAATGGTCCGAAAAAGAAAAAAAATCCAGTGAGCGGCAGTTCTGTGGGCGGAAATGCCTTGTTGATGCCAGAGGTCAGAGGAGAATGGGCAGACTGGTTCGAGCTGATAGAAAGGCAACAGTGATTCAAATTGCCACCCGTTACAACCAAGGTAGGCCTAAGAGCATCTCTGAACGCACAGTGCGTCGAACTTTGAGACAGATGGGCTACAGCAGCAGAAGACCACACCGGGTACCACTCCTTTCAGCTAAGAACAGGAAACTGAGGCTACAATTTGTACAAGCTCATCGAAATTGGACAGTAGAAGATTGGAAAAACGTTGCTTGGTCTGATGAGTCTCGATTTCTGCTGTGACATTCGGATGGTAGGGTCAGAATTTGGCGTAAACAACATGAAAGCATGGATCCATCCTGCCTTGTATGGAGCATCTTTGGGATGTGCAGCCGACAAATCTGCGGCAACTGTGTGATGCCATCATGTCAATATGGACCAAAATCTCTGAGGAATGCTTCCAGCACCTTGTTGAATCTATGCCACGAAGAATTGAGGCAGTTCTGAAGGCAAAAGGGGGTCCAACCCGTTACTAGCATGGTGTACCTAATAAAGTGGCCGGTGAGTGTATATATATATATAATTGAATAAGAGGTAGGACTCCAATACTTGTTAAATTACAAAATAGGACTTTAATAGCCCTGGTGGCGTGGCAATGTTTCAGCTACTGTGAGCCTTTCTAAAGCAATACTAGGGGTGTACATGCAGCTCCCCCAGACGCAGGGCAGTGGGGTACTCGGTACCGGGTCCCTCGGAAACAATAGGGATCCCAGGTCAACAAAGGGATCCCTTTAAGAATAACCCTAAATGTTTTAGCAGCAAAACAGCAGACAAATAAACAGTTAACTATTTACAGTTATTCCGGTTCTGAGGTCTATTCCTGTGCCTGCAGCGGCTTTACCCTGCACACCATCCCCTTCGGCCGAGAAAGGGTGGGACCCAGGGTCACATCATGTGCCCGTGCCGTTTGCTCCAGGGCAGCGGGAGCCGCCATCTCCGTTCCTGCAACGGATTCAGCTCCCAGGTCCTCCGGCGCCGCCAGGACAGCTGCACATCGCCGGACGTCCCGTGCCCACCAATGTTTTCCTCGCTGCCACCGGGTGTAGGTGACGGCATCCCCAGGTTGCAGGTCACGGTCAGCGTCAACCTCCCCATGGCAGGGCTCTACGTCGTCCCGAGCAACGTGCACCGTTACCGGCAACCCGATCTCCTGGATCATCCCCCGTCCCTCCTGGGGTTGGAAGGCCACGACAACACCCCATTTCAGTGGGGAGTCATCCCGCAGGTTGATCAGAATCCCGCGTCCAGCCTCCTTCCGCTCCATCCTCCGGTGCCGCCGATACTCTGTCCATGGGAGAACCCTGAGGTCCGTTTCCCATGACCCATGGCCGGGAAACGCAGCAACCGGGTCCTCCGCAGCAGATGACCGGGCAGATGCGGGGGTCAGCTGGATCTCTGCGGTGTGACCAGGTCCAGGGTCCGTCCAGGGGCCAGCTTCACCGTGGTCGGTCCACTCTGCAGGTGGGAACGCCGCCGCCTGCAGCGATGTGGGCCGCATCCCCCTCTGAGCATGTCTCCAGGAGCACACCAGCCAGCGAGACTCAGCCAGGCCCAGCCAGTTATCCAACGGCTGGCCGTCGATCCCCCTCGCATGGGGCTCCGGTGAGGTCACTCCCGTCAGCGGTGGCGTGTCAGAGTCCTCTTTCCCTGCTGGGGATCGGTGCTGGGCCGAAGCGCTCCCACGTGGATGCCTGGTGGTCGCCATGTTGGTATCTGTCTCCTCCTCTGGATCTTCTTCCCGCGCTCTCTTTCGGGGGCGGCCCCATCTCCATGGTCTCCACCCTCCATAGAGAATGAGGAGGCGGACCTCAGCTGCTGACGGATATGTCCTCAGGATACAGCAATACTTAGACTGGGTGGCCATTGTTCTTCGCGCTCTTCAGTTTGCTCACGCCCACAAATCCATGCCCTTCTTCTTCTCCTGCGCTCCTCGTGGTGCTGTAATGGCGGCGGTTTTGGTGGGAATTTTTGGCGGTAAATAGCGATACACAGTCTTTGCAATAAATCACGATTCAAGCACAATTCAGTCACATTTCCAAGGCACACATGACCTGATTCTCAGGCTTAAGTAGATCCTGTTTGTGACGCCAAGTTTGCAGCGCCCCCAGACACAGGGCAGTGGGGTACTCGGTACCGGGTCCCTCGGTCTCGGTTCTGGGGTTGTCACGGTGGCCTGACCCAGTCCGTGACCCTGCTAAGGGGCGCCCAATTAAAGATGTAGGTGAGAGTTTGTCAAGTGTTCATGACGCCACCTGTGGTGTTCGGTCGGTGACCGACGCTGCTAGGGGGTCCGCTGGGGTGATGGAATGGCAGCTAGATGGTGTAACTTTCCACAGGTGAAGTATGTCCCCAGGGCTTCCCTTGATGAGTGGGTGGTGATGGTGTAGGTCACAGTAAATGACGAGGACACAGGGTTGCAGTCTCTTTACCTTTTTACTGAAGGCTTCGGCATCCACAATCCAGAGCACTGCTAACAGGGCTGACTGAGACCAGCTGGTCTGAAGACACATCCAGAGTTCCCTTTGCAGTTGGAAATCAGTAGCCTTCCTACTAGCGCCTGTGTGTTGTAGTACCTCCCTGCTGAGCACCACGGGATAGTCCTCACAACTGTCATGTATGTTTCTGTTCTTTCTCTCCGTCCCCAGATGATATAGACAGGACGCACCCGTATGATGGGGTAGGCCTGGAGTTATTGTATAGGGACCCTAGAGACGCCCCTCTCCCACAATTGCCTCCATTGTCTTCATTAGGTGTAAAGGTGAGACAGACAACCTAGAGTTAACTGCCCTGCAGTAGTTCAAAGTAATGCGTAGAGCCTGTTACTTCCTCGGTGTTCCGGCCGCCGGCTACGCGCCTCAGAAGGATGTTGCCGATCTTGGGGCACAACTCCTCCTGGTTCTATCTCCTTTGTGCTGTGATCTCGTTTCTCACTTCTCCACAATATACTTCGCTTCGTGTCCTTTCTTAGGATGCCGCCACAATGAGGTGCAGGCGCGGCTCCGTAACGATCTATCTCATGCTAGGCCACTGCCAGGATCCCACCCCTGACAGGGACCTCCCTGAATCTTCCCAGGCAACGCTCTCCTCTCACTAGATGTTACCTGGGCAAAACCCAGTCAGCTTCTCTCTAACTTCCTATCCGACTGTTATGATCTGGTGGCCCAGGAGTAGCATTGGACGTACTCTGGAGAAGGTGGTAATTATACTGACCGCGGACCCTGAACTTAACACCGCAACTAGAAGTAGCCGTGGGATGTACCTACTGATCCTAGACACCTCGACACAGCCGGAGGACTAATTAACCCTATAGATAGAAAAGGGAAAACTATCTCGCCTCAGAGAAAATTCCCAAAGGATAGGCAGCCCCCCACAAATATTGACTGTGAGAGGAGAGGAAAAAACATACACAGGCTGAAAACAGGATTTAGCAAAGGAGGCCAATCTAGCTAAATAGGAAAGATAGGACAGAGAACTATGCGGTCAGTATTAAAATACTAGGAAATATCCACCACAGAAAATACAAAAAACTCCACATCTAACTAAAGATATGGAGGGTATATCTGCCTCTCCAGAGATTCCAGCTTGACTGCATAAATCCTTACACAGATTAAGCTCGACAAGAAAAAACATGAAATGCACTGAACAATGAGGCCCACAACATGTGGGCTGCAAAACAAGCAGAACTTATCTTGGTGAAAAGACCAGGAAGCAGGAGAAACCATGAAGGGATGTGAATCCTCCAGAATACAATGGACAACTGGCACTGACTAAAGGGTGAGGCCAGACTAAATAGCCCAGTCCAGAGTGGACACACCTGATAACTGCTGTGAAGGACAGACAGCAGCGCTACCACTTATAACCACCGGAGGGAGCCCAAGAACAGAATTCACAACATCCGACCCCCAGTTTTACCAGAGTGTGAGGAGTGGCCTAATACATAAAACCTTTTGCTCCCCCTGGTGGCCGGAGTGTGAAGTGTAGTGTGTGACTGTGATACCTGGTCAGGTGAACTCCTTTAGTGCCATCAGACATACCATCACTCCCCTTAGCGGCAGAGCGACAATACTGCAACGACCAGGACTCTGGGGAGCTGCACTCACTCATATATTTAAAAGGCTGTTACAATTACATGTTATTAACACATCAAGTGAAAATATTATATTAATTCATTATACAGATATTGCATTAAAGTGCAATACTAGTAATATGAAATTTCAAAGTGACAGTGCAAAATTACATATATCAATTCATTGACAGCAAGGCATTCATAAGTGCTATTTCATTTAATTAATATGAATTACATCATATGTTTAGTATTAAATTGGAGGGATCACCCAGCTGTAGAGCATTGTGGGGTATATGACACTTCCACACACGCCGATCTCGGCGTCCTAGCATGTCCATTGGGCATGTCCGCTCACGCCACAGCTCAACAGCCAATCAGAGGATGTTTAGGTCAAACTGTCTTCATGCATGCGCAGTGTATGTCCAGGATCGCGACCGCCATCTTGGTTACTGGACCAAGTTTGCCCTTTCTTTATTTGCAAAACTATGATGTTTTTACTTATTATTAGTTGAAAATAAAGTGCAATAAGTGCAATAGAGTAGGGTTTTAATTATTATTGCTTCTCATATATTTATCAAGTGTTTTTTTTTAAAAAAAGCTTCTTTAAGGCCATCTCTCGATGTAACAGGAAACGTTCATGATAGGATGTGACACCCTTACACTGGTCATCTGAATACGTCTCCTGTTATGGAGCCATACCAGAGCACACAAGAAGGACACAATAACCTTCACAGGTCAGAATGTCAGACTGTAGACACCATGAGCAAACCTGGTTGTTTCCACCACCCTCTTGCTATGTGAACATGAGTTCACTACCAGAAAAGAGGCTTAAAAATATGAAGCATAAACCCAAACAAAAATGTTGGCTGATGAAAAAAAAACAAAACACATATTTAAGAGAAAATAATCCCACAACATTGTACAGGTGAGCGGAGTCCACTTCATCCATGATTCTTTTATGTAATAAAGTGAAAATTATATTAAAATTAAAATAAAAAAAGTATTGAGGATATCATATTCCCTATTACACTGATGAAAAATGGGTAGAGGATAGAGAGATAGTAAGGGGATCCTTTTGTCCTTACATTTAATTTAAACTCCAGATTGAGTCCCATTGGCTTCAAGGTTTTGAGCTTGTAAATCCACTCAAGCTCTTTTCTTTTCAGAATCATTGATACTGTCCCCTCCTCTCCTTTGTGGAGGGACAGTATCAATGATTCTGAATTGCATATGTTTTTCTGTATGCCCTTTCTCTACAAAATGCTTGGAGACTGTGAGATCTAGTCTTTTTTCCTTATAGTATATCGGTGATGGTTTATCCTGGTCTTAAAATCCCATGTAGTCTTACCGACATAGCATAAGGAACACGGACACTCCAAAATTTAAATGGCATAAACTGAATTACATGTGAGATATTGCTCTATGTGGTAGCTTCCATTCATAATGGGATGGGTAAACGTAGCACCTTTCAACATGTGTGGACAGTTCACACATGAAAGACATGGGTAACACCCTTTCCTTGTTGCACCTATTAGATATGTTTGAGTACTTTTTTATAGGACCTATAGCTGAACGGACTAGGCAATCACTAATATTCTTTTTCCTTCTATAGGAGAAGAGGGGGGTAAACTCTTGAATGTCTGGTAGACAATTGTTCAATATCCTCCAATTTTTTTCTATGACAATAGCTATGCTATTACTTTTTTCTGAGAATGTAGTCACCATTGGTAAGCTTTTCTTTCACTTTTTAATGTTATTGTTTTTCAACAGTGATATTCTTGTGGACACTAGTATTTTTTTTTGCAGTTCAAGTAGTTTTTTGGGGTAACCTCTCAATTGATTTTTTTTATCAGTTCATCCAGGGTGTGATCTGACTTTTCATCTTCACTAACAATTCTTCGAACCCTTATAAACTGACTGAATGGTTTAGACCTGATGGTTTTCATGGAATATTGACTACTGTACATTGGCAAATTGTTCTTGTTTGTAGATTTAGTAAATAATGTGATACTTAAAGTACTGTATTTCTTTCTTAGAAAAAATTAGTGTGAACTTGATGGTTGGATTCATCTCATTTAAATACATATGAAAGTCATCTAGTTCTTCCTGTGTCTTAGTCCACAGGAGGAAGACACCATCTATGTACCACCACCACCTCAACACTCATTGGAAGAGGTGGGATACATAGACGAGGTCCTCCTCCAGTGCATTCATAACAATATTAGCCTACCGGGTGCCTTATTGGCATGCATTGCTGTTCCATGTAATTGTAAATAGAAATCAACCCCAAACAAAAAATAATTCAATGTTAGAATAATAGACAGCAAGTTGACAATAAACAAATTCCCTTCTTTAGTCATATCCTGTGTTTAAAGCTTTTTCTCTATTGCTCGAATTCCTCTATTGCGATCAATAGAGGTATATAATGATGTGACATCAAAGGAGGCCAGTATAACTTTACCTTCTATTTGTACATCTTGCAATTTATTTTGAAAATCTGTAATGTCTTGTATGTAAGATATTGCTTGTTTTGCTAAAAGGATTTAAGTTTGTATCCAAATAAGTGTCAATTTTGCTAAAAATTTAGTCCACGCCTGACACTATGGGTCTTCCTGGCGGATTTTTTAATGATTTATGTATTTTTTGTATCGTATATAGAACTGGGATTCTTGGATTTAATACCAAGAGGAAGTCAAACAAGTCTTGATCAATGATACCTCCATTGAGAGCATCCTGCAAAATGTTTTTAAATCTATGCATAATGCAAAATTTTGGATCACTGCCCAACCTTTTATACACTTGCACATCATCTAGATGTTTCCTGATTTCATTCAGATACATCACCTTGTCCATTATGACGACAGCGCCCCTTTTATCTGTGGGTTTAATTACAGTATCCTCATCATGGACAAGTTCAGACTTACGACATCTCCCATTCCAAAGACACCATTGTCTTCTGCTGTTAGACAGGTAATAGGAGTTCATAGGGAGTCACTGAGCACATGCAGCTCAGTTTGTCAGCTAGATGACAGGCTGCATGGTCACATCATGAAACCATGCAGCCTGCCATCTAGATGTAGCAGAGCTAGACCCGTTGTGGATTACCATCTTCTCAGCGGAAAGGTGAGGAATATTGTTGTTTTTTATTTTAATTCTCTTGCAGAAGACAATGGCATCTGTGGAATGGGAAATGTTGTAAGTATGGTTTAATTAAGATTAATTAAGGGACAATTACTGAACTTGAGGATTTTCAAGTGTTCTTAAATAATTTGAATGAGAACATTAAATTAACACTGGTGCATTCAGAGAAGGAAATCCAATTCCTGGATGTTCTTGTGAAACATGAGAATAGGAAACTAACAACTGAAAGTCATATAAAATCTATGGATAAAAATAATTTATTTAAGTATGAAAGTCATCAACCTTGTTAATTAATAGAGGCACCACCATACAACCAATATCTTCAAGTGAATAATATAGTCAATGATGAGGATACATTGGAAACTTCACTTGGACAAATGACCAAGAAATTAAAACAAAGGAATTATCCCATTAAAAGTTTAAAAAATGGGAAGGTAAAGTGAAATAAATTGAAAGGGAAAGTCTCTTAAATAATAGATCGAAGAAGAATAGAACCAAAAATAGAATCCCAATGCTGACTACATTCTGTGAGAAAAGGAATGAAGTGGTGGGAATTGTCAAAAAACACTGGCCAATGTTGAGTAAATGCCTCCAAGAAATTGAAGAATATAAATGACCACCTCTTGTTTCATTTAAACGTTCAAGTAATATTAAGGATAGGCTTGTTGACTCTGATATATGTCCAAGAAGATCCTCAACTCAGATGTCCTTAACTGGTAAATGTAGAGTAAAGGTACCTTCACACTGACCAACTTTCCAACGATAACGATAGCGATCCGTGACGTTGCAGCGTCCTGGATAGCGATATCATTGTGTTTGACACGCAGAAGCGATCTGGATCCTGCTGTGATATCGTTGGTCGGAGCTTAAAGTCCAGAACTTTATTTGGTCGTCAGATCGGCGTGTATCATTGTGTTTGACAGCAAAAGCAACGATGCCAGCGATGTTTTACAATGGTAACCAGGGTAAATATCGGGTTACTAAGCGCAGGGCCGCGCTTAGTAACCCGATATTTACCCTGGTTACCATTGTAAAAGTAAAAAAAACCACTACATACTCACCTTCTAAAGTCTGTCATGTCCCCCGGCATCCGCGCTGCTGCTCAGAGCTTCCTGCACTGCATGTGTCAGTGCCGGCCGTAAAGCAAAGTACAGCGGTGACATCACCGCTGTGCTTTAGGGCCGGCGCTTACACAGTGCAGGGAAGCGGACGCCGGGAGACCAGACAGACACCGGAATGTAAGTATGTAGTGTTTGTTTTTTTTTGCATTTACACTGGTAACCAGGGTAAACATCGGGTTACTAAGCACGGCACTGCGCTTAGTAACCCGATGTTTACCCTGGTTACCCGGGGACTTCGGCATCGTTGGTCGCTGGAGAGCTGTCTGTGTGACAGCTCTCCAGTGACCACACAACGACAAAACAGCGACGCTGCAGTGATCGGCATCGTTGTCTATATCGCTGCAGCGTCGCTTAATGTGACGGTACCTTTAGTTGTTATCCATGCCTTGGATGTATAAATTGTTAGCATGGTAGGTGATAATTTTCGCCGTCCAATGACTAATGATACTATCTTCATTAAATACTACTTGACTTGTTCTAATGACTATTTAATCTATATACTGGAATGTCCCTGTAAATTGTGGTATGTGGGTGAAAGCACATGGGATTTTAAAACCACCATAGATGCACGATTAGAAAAAAGAAATTAGACTTACCTGTCTCGAAACATTTTGTGAAACAAAGTCATATGGAAAAAACCTTAAGTTCCGCATTATTGATCATATTCCCCCATTGAAAAGGGGACATGACATAATTAAGTTATTTAAAACTAGGGAACTTTAGTGGATAGGGAAACACATTGAGATCATACATACATTGATATCACATACATTGAGATCCCATGGGTCAAATGCTGATTTTAAATTACAATCAGCCCTTTGATGGTACTGTGCATTAATGTGGCATCCCTTTGCCTAATTTATGAAATCTATTGTATCCTGAGGGAGTATAAGGATCATACTAATTTCTTTATTTCCCTTTAGTTTCAGATTATCTGAAAAGTGTGAATATACTCAAGAATCATTGTTCATGACTTACTCCATTCATGAATCAATACAGCACATGATTTATTATTTAATTTTTCAGTTTGTGTATTTTTCGTTTAATATATATATATATATATATATATATATATATATATATATATATATATATATATACTGTGTATATATATATATATATATATATATATATATATATATATATATATATATATTAGAGAGAGAGAGAGAGAGAGAGAGAGAGAGAGAGAGAGAGAGAGAGAGATATTGTAGTAGAGCAGCTCACTCGGCTGGACACAGAGGTGAAGAGGTGAAACTGGAACACTGTCTCTTCAGGAAAAATGTTTGGTTTATTGTAGAAGCATAAACCAAGCTGGAAAAAGTAAAGACAGCCCTACAAGCAAAACAGCAAAACAAAAAAATTACAAACACACAGTCCTTTACTTAGCAACATCAGCCCACTCACATGCAGCAGTGTCCACGGTTTAGTTTGAGCACACACCTTCCTGGAATCCTATCTCCTGGAACCACTGAACACTGAAGGCTTTGGCGGTCAGCCATTTAAGCCAAGAACTTGTGATCCCTCCATCATGTGACTGATCACATGATCCTGACATCACACAGGTCCTGCAAGGAAACTGCAGGGGAGATACGTGGACCTCCTCATACCCGCTCTATGGAGGTCCACTAAAACCTGCCCATAACATAGGTTACTATTCACGCTGTCAGCACTTAGCATGTGGAGACAAAAACCCTCTGGTTTTACATCACTGACCGCATCATACAGTTGGTACCGAAAGTATTCAGACACCTTTAAATTTTTCACTCTTTGTTTCATTGCAGCCATTTAGTAAATTCAAAAAAGTTATTTTCATCCCATTAATGTACACTCTGCACCCTATATTATGACCATGTGATATTTAAGCTTTTCTTTTTTAATAAATTCCCCAAAATTACTACATTTCTGTTTTTTTTCAGTCAACATGGGGTGCTGCGTGTACAATAATGAGAAAAAAATGAACATTTTTGGCTGCAATTAACCCCTTCCTGACGTTGGACGGGATAGTACGTCCGACGTCAGGCCCCCTGCTTTGATGCGGGGCTCCGCGGTGAGCCCGCATCAAAGCCGGGACATGTCAGCTGTTTTGAACAGCTGACATGTGCCCGCAATAAGCGCGGGCAGAATCGCGATCTGCCCGCGCCTATTAAGTAGTTAAATGCCGCTGTCAAACGCAGACAGCGGCATTTAACTACCGCATCCGGCCGGGCGGCCGGATATGATGTCATCGCCGACCCCCGTCACATGATCGGAGGTCGGCGATGCTTCTGAATGGTAACCATAGAGGTCCTTGAGACCTCTATGGTTACTGATCCTCGGCAACTGTGAGCGCCACCCTGTGGTCGGCGCTCACAGCACACCTGCATTTCTGCTGTGTAGCAGCGATCTTATGATCGCTGCTACATAGCACAGCCGATCGCGCTGTGCCTGCTTCTAGCCTCCCATGGAGGCTATTGAAGCGTGGCAAAAGTGAAAAAAAAAAGTAAAAAAAATGTGAAAAAAATAAAAAAAACATAAAAGTTTAAATCACCCCCCTTTCGCCCCAATGAAAATAAATCAATAAAAAAAAATTAAACCTACACATATTTGGTATCGCCGCGTTCAGAATCGCCCGATCTATAAAAAAAAAAAAGCATTAACCTGATCGCTAAACGGCGTAACGAGAAAAAAAATTGAAACCCCAGAATTAAGTTTTTTTGGTTGCTGCGACATTGAATTAAAATGCAATAATGGGCGATCAAAAGAACGTATCTGCACCAAAATGCTATCTTTAAAAACGCCAGCTCGGCACACAAAAAATAAGCCCTCAACCGACCCCAGATCATGAAAAATGGAGATACTATGAGTATCGGAAAATGGCGCAATTTTTTTTTTTTTTTTTTAGTAACATTTGGAATTTTTTTTCACCACTTAGATAAAAAATAACCTAGTCATGTTAGGTGTCTATGAACTCATAATGACCTGGAGAATCATAATGGCAGGTCAGTTTTAGCATTTAGTGAACCTAGCAAAAAAGCCAAGCAAAAAACAAGCGTGGGATTGCACTTTTTTTGCAATTTCACCGCACTTGGAATTTTTTTCCTGTTTTTTTAGTACACGACATGGAAAAACCAATGATGTCGTTCAAAAATACAACTCGTCCCGCAAAAAATAAGCCATCAGATGGCCAAATTGATGGAAAATAAAAAAGTTATGGCTCTGGGAAGGAGGGGAGTGAAAAACGAAAACGGAAAAACGGAAAATCCCACAGTCATGAAGGGGTTAAACAAAGAGTGAAAAATTATAAAGGGGTCTGAGTACTTTCCGTACCCACTGTATATTTATATTTCAGTTTTTAATACATTTGCAAAGAGTACTGAATTACTGTTTTTTTTCAGTGAAGATGAGGTGCAGAGTGTACATTAATGAGAAAAAGAACTTTTTTGAATTTACTAAATGGCTGCAATGAAGCAAAGAGTGAAAATTTTAAAGAGGTCTGAATACTTTCCGTACCCACTGTTTGTACAGTGGGGAGAAAAAGTATTTAGTCAGCCACCACTTGTGCAAGTTCTCCCACTTAAAAAGATGAGAGAGGCCTGTAATTGACATTATAGGTAGACCACAACTGTGAGAGTCACAATGAGAAAACAAATCCAGAAAATCACCTTGTCTGATTTGACAAGATTTATTTTGAAAATTATGGTGGAAAGTAAGTATTTGGTTATCAACAAAAGTTCATCTAAATATTTTGTTATATATCCTTTGTTGGCAATGACAGAGGTCAAACGCTTTCTGTAAGTATTCACAAGGTTGGCACACACTGTTGGTGGTACAGTATGTCGGCCCATTCCTCAATGCAGATCTCCTCTAGAGCAGTGATGTTTTGGGCATGTTGCTGGGCAACACAGACTTTCAACTCCCTCCAAAGGTTTTCTATGGGGTCGAGATCTGAAGACTTGTTAGGCCACTCCAGAACCTTCATATGCTTCTTACTAAACCACTCCTTCATTGCCCTGGTGGTGTGCTTGGGATCATTATCATGCTGAAAGACCCATCCATGTTTCATCTTCAATGCCACTGCTGATGGAAGGAGGTTTGCACTCAAAATCTCACAATACATGGCCCCATTCATACTTTCATGAACATGGGTCAGTCATCCTGGTCCCTTTGCAGAGAAATAGCCCCAAAGCATGATATTACCACCCCCATGCTTCACAGTAGGTATGGTGGTCTTTGGATACCTCAGCATTCTGTCTCCTCACTATGAGTTTTCTTTCTACCAAACAGTTCTACTTGGTTTCATCAGACCATATGACATTCTCCCAATACTCTTCTAGATAATCTAAATGCTCTCTAGCAAACTTCAGACGGGCCCAGACATAAACTGGCTTAACCCCTTCCCGACATGGCCCGTACTATTACGGCGCATGTTGGGTCCCCTGCTTTGATGTGGGCTCCGGCAGTGAGCCCACATCAAAGTCGCGACATGTCAGCTGTTTTGTACAGCTGACATGTGCGCGCAATAGCGGCGGGTGAAATCGTGATTCACCCGCCGCTATTAACCTTTTAAATGCCACTGTCAAATGCTGACAGCGGCATTTAACCGGCGCTTCCGGCCGTCCAGACGGAAATTACTTCATTGCCGACCCCCGTCACATGATCGGGGGTCGGCGATGCATCAGGATGGTAACCATAGAGGTCCTTGAGACCTCTATGGTTACTGATGCCGGCCTGCTGTGAGCGCCCCCCTGTGGTCAGCGCTCATAGCAAGCCTGCATTTCAGCTGCATAGCAGCTGTCATGTCGGACACTGTTCAGACCAGGTCGTCTGACAGACAGCGGTAATTCCGCGTTTGACCACTGTTTGCTCATTGGCGTCGGCTAGTTTTCGTCTGGCTGCTCCGGGGTTAATTTATCTGATCCTTGGATTTGAAGCTGGGCCATGCCCATTTCCTTTAAATGGTTCTCCTGATCATTGGGTGTCGCCGATTATAGCTTCTGTCTTATCCGTAGTTATCTCGGTCCGGAGTGGAGAGCTGGTTGTTGGAGAATCGTTGCTGGTGGTGTATTTTCCTTTGTCTTATTTACTCCTTCCTATATTTGTATTTATTTTGCCCTGCACCTTTATAGTGTATTCCTGATTGACTGCGGCGTGGTGTATATTTTCCTTTATCCTTGTTTGTTATTATTGTGGGTATTGGTCTATTGCATTCACTGGGTGGTGGGCGGTGGTGTTCAGTCTAGGGCTGAATCAGGAATCAGGGTGAGGGTGGAGGCCTGAACATGCACACCTTCAGTGTAAACTTCAGGTAGAGGGTCAGACAGGGTTACCCTAGTCTGAGGGAAATTGTAGGGGCCCGGGTTATTAGCTCTCGCCCTCCTTGTATCCCCGTGACATTATAATCGGCCTAACAGAAAAAAAACAGGGGTTCCTTTTTTTTCTTCTTCTCTGTGTTTTGTCATGGATCCCATGACTTCCATAACCCGCCGGTTGGAGGCGCTGTCCCTACAGGTCACTAAGTTGAGGGGAGCAGTGCAGCAACAGGGACTAGCAGTATCTAATATACAGGCTGGAGCGACAGGAGGTGTTAATGAGCCCAAGTTTCCTTTGCCTGAAAAATTTGCTGGGGAACTCAGTAAATTTGTTTCTTTTCGTGAAGCTTGCAAACTGTATTTCCGTATGCGCCCGATCTCCTCTGGTAATGAGGCTCAAAGTGTAGGCCTGGTGTTCTCATTATTAAGCGGGGATCCCCAAGCATGGGCATTTTCGTTGCCGTCTGATTCTGCTGCATTTAACTCAGTGGAGGGTTTCTTTTCTGCGCTAGGACACATTTACGATGATCCAGACAGAATGGCTCTAGCAGAATCTAAGTTACGCACTATTTGCCAGGGGGAGCGTGTTGCAGAGGATTACTGTTCTGAATTTTGCCACTGGGCGGTTGACACTCAGTGGAATGAGCAAGCATTGCGGAGTCACTTTATTAATGGAGTTTCTAATAGGGTTAAAAAAGCCCTCCTGATGTATGAGACTCCTGCTTAACTAGATTCCGCTATGAGTCTTGTTGTCCGCATTGATCGCCATTTGCGTCAGGTGAATCATGAGACGCCGCCTGTGGGTGAAGGTTTAGGTTCACGTGTGGTTGCTGCAGGTAAGCCCACGGAATCTATGCAAATCGCAGGGGTGTCACATATTAAGAATTGTACCCCTGTACTCAGGAAGCAGGGAGCCTGTTTTTTCTGCGGTAAAACTGGTCATTTTATTAATATCTGTCCTCTGCTGTTAAAGAAAAACACGTCGGAAAACTTCTGAGCTCAGAGGGGGGTGGAGGAGTCCAATCTGAGCTTATGTATATCCTCCATGATGATTTCTCAGTGCGTGCTCCCTGCCAAAGTTGTTGTAGCTGGCAGAGAGATACCAATCACTATTTTTGTGGATAGTGGTTCCGTCACAAATCTCATTGATGAGGAGTTTGCGCGCACTGCTGGTTTTAAGATTGAAAAACTGCCTCATCCTATCTGTGTGGTCACCATCAATTCTGCTCCTCTTCCACAGGGGGAGATTACTGAGTTCGTGGCTGAGGTTAAACTCCACATTGGGGTTCTTCATTTGGAGCAGGTCACATGTAAGGTGCTCAAGAGTCTTCCGGCACAATTGGTTCTGGGTTTTCCATGGTAGTCTACACACAACCCGGTGATTGACTGGAAAACTCAGGACATAATCCAGTGGAGTTATTTCTGTCAGGAGAATTGCCTGGCCACATGTGTGTCCGCTGTGACTTCAAGCGTTCCTGAGTCACTTCAGGATTATGCAGATGTGTTCTCTGAGAAGGGTTGTTCAGAGTTGCCGCCACACCGCTCCTATGACTTTTTCTATCAGGTTTAAACCAGGGGCCAAGTTGCCTAAAGCAAGGATGTTCAACATCTCCGGTCCGGAGAGACAAGCGCTCAAGAATTACATTTCTGAAAGTTTGAGCAAAGGGCACATCAGGCCTTCATCCTCACCAGTGGCAGCAGGGTTCTTCTTCGTGAAGAAGAAAGATGGCGGATTACGCCCATGTTTGGATTTCAGGGAGTTGAACCAGATTACGGTTCGTGATCCATACCCTATGCCACTGATACCTGACTTGTTCAACCAGGTGGCAGGTGCTAAGTGGTTTACCAAGCTTGACCTCAGGGGGGCGTACAACCTCATAAGAGTCCGTCAAGGTGATGAGTAGAAGACGGCTTTTAATACCCCTGAGGGTCATTTTGAAAATGTGGTGATGCCTTTTGGGTTAACTAACGCACCTGCAGTGTTCCAACATTTCATCAATGATGTGTTCTAGCATTTTTTGGGGAAATTCGTTATCGTGTACCTAGATGACATCCTCATATATTCTTGCGAAAGTGATACTCATTTAGATCATGTCAGGCAGGTGTTACAGCTTCTCAGAGAGAATAAGCTGTATGCTAAACTTGAGAAATGTGTATTTTTTGCTCAAGAGTTGCCGTTCTTGGGTTATATTGTGTCTGCTTCTGGTTTTAAAATGGATGCCGCTAAGGTGCAAGCGGTGCTGCATTGGGAACGTCCTGATAACCTGAAAGCACTTCAGCGGTTCCTTGGGTTTTCTAACTACTATAGGACATTTATCAAGGATTTTTCTATCATTGCTAAACCGCTAGCTGACATGACTAAAAAGGGTACCAATTTCTCCGTTTGGCCTGAGGCGGCTGTTCGCGTATTTGAATTTCTCAAGAACAGTTTTGTTTCAGCCCCCATTCTTGTGCAGCCAGACGTATCTAAACCCTTTGTCGTGGAAGTCGATGGGTCTGAGGTTGGTGTGGGGGCGGTACTATCTCAAGGCTCATCCTTGAGTGGTTTGCATCCGTGCGCCTATTTCTCTAAAAAACTGTCGTCCGCTGAACGTAACTACGATATTGGCAACAGGGAGTTGTTGGCTATTAAGTTGGCCTTTGAGGAATGGTGACACTTCTTAGAGGGGTCGGTACATCAGGTCACTGTTATTACCGACCATAAGAATCTGCTGTATTTGGAGTCTGCCAAGCGTCTGTCTCCCAGGCAGGCTCGCTGGGCATTGTTTTTCACGCGGTTCAACTTTGTTGTCACTTACAGACCAGGGTCTAAAAACACTAAGGCAGATGCTCTGTCCAGGTGTTTTCCGGGGGGAGAACTGTTGTGAATTCCGCTCTTGGGCTCCCTCCGGTGGTTGTAAGTAGCACTTTTGTGAATTCTGCTCTGCTCTCCTGTGGTTTTGAGTGGTATAGCTGCTTCTTGGATTTAGCATCAGCAGCTGCTCCCACTGATCGTCTTTCTGGCTCAGCTATTTTAGTCTGGCCTTATTCCTCAATCAATGCTAGTTGTCAATTGTTCCTGCTTGGAGCCACTGCTCTTTTGGATTTCCCTGACACTCTGTCCAGTTCAGCAAAGATAAGTCCTTTTGTCCTTTTGCAGTCCACTTGTTGAGGACTTTATTGTTCAGCACATTCTATGTTTTGCTCATTTTTCCAGCTTATCAGTATGGATCTATTCAACTAAGCTGGAAGCTCTGGGCTGCAGTTTTTGCCCTCCACACCTTTAGTCAGGTGTGGAGATTTTTGCATATCTCTGCGGTGGACTTTTTCTAGTTTTTATTACTGACCGCACAGTGTTTCTTTCTTTACTGTCTATCTAGCTAGAATTGGCCTCCTTTGCTAAATCTTGTTTCATACTACGTATGTCATTTCCTTCTCCTCTCACAGTCAATATTTGTGGGGGGCTGTCCTATCCTTTGGGGATTTTCTCTGAGGCAAGATAGCTTTCCTGTTTCTACCTTTAGGGGTAGCTAGTTCTCCGGCTGTGACGAGGTGTCCAGGGAGTGACAGGAACATCCCACGGCTACTGCTAGTGTTGTGTTAAGATCAGGAACTGCGGTCTGTATAGTTACCACCTGCCCAGAGCTAGTCGCATGTCGCTCCTAAATTACCAGTCCATAACAGTACAACTGACCAAAAATGAGTTGAATGCATCTCAAAAGAAGGAAAAGAAAAAGAGTTCTGAGCCATTTTTTTTTTCTTTATTCTGTTTTGTCTTTTTCCTTCCTCTTAATCTTTGGGTGGATTTGGGCGCGGACATGGATGTTCAGGGTTTGTTTTCTCATGTGGATCAGCTTGCTGCAAGAGTTCAGAGTATCCAAGATTATGTTGTTCAGACTCCAGCCTTAGAGCCTAGAATTCCTACTCCAGATTTGTTTTACGGGGATAGATCTAAGTTTTTGAACTTTAAAAATAACTGCAAATTGTTTTTTGCTCTGAAACCCCATTCCTCTGGTGACCCCACTCAGCAAGTTAAAATAGTTATTTCTCTGCTGCGTGGTGACCCTCAGGACTGGGCATTCTCCCTTGAGTCAGGGGATCCGGCATTGCTTAATGTAGATGCATTTTTTCAATCGCTCAGATTATTGTATGACGAACCTAACTCTGTGGATCATGCGGAAAAAACCTTGTTGGCTCTGTGCCAGGGTCAGGAAGCGGCAGAATTATACTGCCAGAAATTTAGAAACTAGTCTGTGCTCACTAAATGGAATGAGGTCGCTCTGGCAGCAATTTTCAGAAAGGGTCTTTCTGAAGCCCTTAAAGATGTTATGGTGGGGTTCCCCACGCCTGTTGGTCTGAGAGAATCTATGTCTCTAGCCATTCAGATCGATCGGCACCTGCGTGAGCGCAAAGTGGTGCACCATATGGCAGCATCCTCTGAACAGAGTCCTGAGCCTATGCAATGTGATAGGATTCTGACTAGAGCGGAACAGAGGGGATACAGATGTCAGAATGGGCTGTGTTTTTACTGTGGTGATACAGTTCATACTATCTCTGATTGCCCTAAGCGTATTAAGAGGGTCGCTAGATCTGTTACCATTAGTACTGTACAGCCTAAGTTTCTCCTGTCTGTGACCCTGATTTGCTCATTGTCATCTTTCTCTGTCATGGCATTTGTGGATTCAGGCGCTGCCCTGAACTTAATGGACTTAGAACTTGCCAGGCGCTGTGGTTTTTCTTTGCAGCCTTTGCAGAGCCCTATTCCTTTGAGGGGTATTGATGCTACACCGTTGGCCAAGAATAAACCTCAGTATTGGACTCAGCTGACTATGTGCATGGCTCCAGCACATCAGGAAGATTGTCGTTTTCTGGTGTGGCATAATTTACATGATGTTGTTGTACTGGGTTTTCCATGGTTACAAGTACACAATCCAGTGTTGGATTGGAAATCGATGTCTGTGACTAGTTGGGGTTGTCAAGGGGTACATAGTGACATTCCTTTAATGTCAATTTCCTCTTCCCCCTCTTCTGATGTTCCTGAATTTTTGCCAGATTTCCAGGATGTATTCGATGAGCCCAAGTCCAGTTCCCTTCCTCCACATAGGGACTGTGATTGTGCTATTGACTTGATTCCAGGCTCTAAGTTCCCTAAGGGCCGACTTTTCAACCTGTCTGTGCCAGAACATACCGCTATGCGGAGCTATGTTAAGGAGTCCTTGGAGAAAGGGCATATTCGGTCGTCTTCATCACCATTGGGAGCGGGTTTCTTTTTTGTTGCCAAGAAGGATGGCTCCTTGAGACCCTGTATTGATTATCGCCTTCTTAATAAGATCATGGTCAAATTCCAATACCCTTTACCTTTGCTCTCTGATTTGTTTGCTCGGATTAAGGGGGCTAGTTGGTTTACCAAGATTGACCTTCGAGGGGCATATAATCTTGTTCGTATTAAACAGGGTGATGAATGGAAAACTGCATTTAATACGCCCGAAGGCCATTTTGAATACCTGGTGATGCCTTTTGGGCTTTCTAATGCTCCTTCTGTATTTCAGTCCTTCATGCATGACATTTTCCGCAATTATCTTGATAAATTCTTGATTGTGTATTTGGATGATATTTTGATTTTCTCCAATGATTGGGAGTCTCATGTGAAGCAGGTCAGGATGGTATTCCAGATCCTTCGTGATAATGCTCTATTTGTGAAGGGGTCTAAGTGCCTATTTGGAGTTCAGAAGGTCTCTTTTTTGGCGTTTATTTTTTCTCCTTCGTCTATAGAAATGGATCCTGTTAAGGTCCAAGCCATTCATGACTGGATTCAACCCACATCTGTGAAGAGCCTTCAGAAATTTTTGGGCTTTGCTAATTTTTATTGCCGTTTCATTGCCAACTTCTCTAGTGTGGTTAAGCCCCTGACCGATTTGACGAAGAAAGGCGCTGATGTGACAAATTGGTCCTCTGAGGCTGTTGAGGCCTTTCAGGAGCTTAAGCGCCGATTTACCTCTGCCCCTGTCTTGCGTCAGCCGGATGTGTCTCTTCCTTTTCAGGTTGAGGTTGACGCTTCTGAGATTGGGGCAGGGGCCGTTTTGTCACAGAGGAATTCTGATGGTTCCTTGATGAAACCATGTGCCTTCTTTTCCCGAAAGTTTTCGCCTGTGGAACGCAATTATGATGTCGGCAATAGGGAGTTGTTGGCTATGAAGTGGGCATTTGAGGAGTGGCGACATTGGCTTGAGGGGGCCAAGCACCGTATTGTGGTCTTGACCGATCATAAGAATCTGATTTACCTCGAGTCGGCCAAGCGGCTGAACCCTAGACAGGCTCGATGGTCCCTGTTTTTCTCCCGTTTCGATTTTGTGGTTTCATATCTTCCGGGTTCTAAGAATGTTAAAGCGGATGCCCTCTCTAGGTGTTTTTTGTCTGATTCTCCTGGAGTTCTTGAGCCGGTTGGCATTCTTAGGGAAGGGCTGATTGTTTCTGCCATCTCCCCTGATTTATGGCGGGTGCTTCAGGAATTTCAGGCTGATAAACCTGACTGCTGTCCTGTGGGGAAGCTGTTTGTTCCTGATAGATGGACAAATAAGGTAATTTCTGAGGTCCATTGTTCAGTGTTGGCCGGTCATCCTGGGATTTTTGGTACCAGAGATTTGGTGGCTAGGTTTTTTTGGTGGCCTTCCTTGTTGCAGGATGTGCTTTCTTTTGTGCAGTCCTGTGGGACTTGTGCCCGGGCTAAGCCTTGCTGTTCCCGCGCTAGTGGGTTGCTTTTGCCTTTGCCTGTCCCTGAGAGGCCCTGGACGCATATTTCCATGGATTTTATTTCGGATCTTCCTGTGTCCCAGAGGATGTCTGTTATCTGGGTGGTTTGTGACCGGTTCTCTAAAATGGTCCATTTGGTACCTTTGCCTAAATTGCCTTCCTCCTCTGATTTGGTTCCATTGTTTTTTCAGCATGTGGTTCGTTTGCATGGCATTCCGGAAAATATTGTGTCTGACAGAGGTTCCCAGTTTGTTTCCAGGTTTTGGCGGGCCTTTTGTGCTAGGATGGGCATTAATTTGTCTTTTTCTTCAGCGTTCCATCCTCAGACAAATGGCCAAACTGAGCGAACTAATCAAACCTTGGAAACCTATTTGAGATGCTTTTTGTCTGCTGATCAGGATGATTGGGTGGCTTTCTTGCCATTGGCCGAGTTTGCCCTTAATGATCGGGCCAGTTCGGCTACTTTGGTTTCGCCTTTTATTTGTAATTTTGGTTTCCATCCTCGTTTTTCTTCAGGGCAGGTTGAGCCTTCTGATTGTCCTGGTGTAGATTCTGTGATGGACAGGTTACAGCAGATTTGGACTCATGTGGTAGACAATTTGACGTTGTCTCAGGAAAAGGCTCAGCGTTTTGCTAACCGCCGTTGGTGTGTTGGTCCTCGGCTTCGGGTGGGGGATTTAGTCTGGTTATCTTCTCGTCATGTTCCTATGAAGATTTCTTCCCCTAAGTTCAAGCCTCGGTTTATTGGTCCTTATAAGATTTCTGAGATTATCAATCCAGTGTCTTTTTGTTTGGCCCTTCCAGCCTCTTTTGCCATCCACAATGTTTTCCATAGACCTTTGTTGCGGAGATATATGGTACCCATTGTTCCCTCTGTTGATCCTCCTGCCCCAGTGTTGGTTGAGGGGGAGTTGGAATATGTGGTTGAGAAAATATTGGATTCTCGTTTTTCGAGGCGGAGGCTTCAGTATCTTGTCAAGTGAAAGGGTTATGGCCAGGAGGATAATTCTTGGGTGGTTGCCTCCGATGTTCATGCCGCCGATTTGGTTCGTGCTTTTCACTTGGCTCGTCCTGATCGGCCTGGGGGCTCTGTTGAGGGTTCGGTGACCCCTCCTCAAGGGGGGGTACTGTTGTGAATTCCGTTCTTGGGCTCCCTCCGGTGGTTGTAAGTAGCACTTTTGTGAGTTCTGCTCTTGGGCTCCCTCCGGTGGTTTTGATTGGTATGGCTGCTTCTTGGATTTAGCATCAGCAGCTGCTTCCACTGATCGTCTTTCTGGCTCGGCTATTATAGTCTGGCCTTATTCCTCAATCAATGCCAGTTGTCAATTGTTCCTGCTTGGAGTCATGGCTCTTTTGGATTTCCCTGACACTCTGACCTGTTCAGCAAAGATAAGTCCTTGCTTGTCCTTTTGCAGTCCTCTTGTTGTGGACTTTATTGTTCAGCACATTCTATGTTTTGCTCATTTGTCCAGCTTATCAGTATGGATCTATTCAGCTAAGCTGGAAGCTCTGGGCAGCAGATTTTGCCCTCCACACCTTTAGTCAGGTGTGGAGATTTTTGCATTTCT
The DNA here is from genome assembly GCF_051348905.1 of Ranitomeya variabilis. Lineage (NCBI taxonomy): Eukaryota > Metazoa > Chordata > Amphibia > Anura > Dendrobatidae > Ranitomeya > Ranitomeya variabilis. Next base: position 177,294,284 of record NC_135237.1, read on the forward strand.
CTGCGGTGGACTTTTTCTAGTTTTTATTACGGACCGCACAGTGTTCTATCCTGTACTATCTATCTAGCTAGAAGTTGCCTCCTTTGCTAAATCTTGTTTCATTCTATGTATGTCATTTCCTTCTCCACTCACAGTCATTATTTGTGGGGGGCTGTCTATCCTTTGGGGATTTTCTCTGAGGCAAGATAGCTTTCCTGTTTCTACCTTTAGGGGTAGCTAGTTCTCCGGCTGTGATGAGGTTTCCAGGGAGTGACAGGAACATCCCACGGCTACTGCTAGTGTTGTGTTAAGATCAGGAACTGCGGTCTGTATAGTTACCACCTGCTCAGAGCTAGTCGCATGTCGCTCCTAAATCACCAGTCCATAACAATGGAAAGAGCCGAAGGAGTGGCACCAGACCATTACAAGGTAACCATGATCAGGGACTGGCCGAAACCCAGCAATATCCACAAAGTCTGACAGTTCCTGGGGTTGGTAGGTTACTACCGAAGGTTCATTCAAGACTTCACAAAGATAGCTGCACCACTTCAAGAACTGTTAGTGGGCCAATCCAAGAAGATCAGGAGCAAGGGTCCTTCATTTGAGTGGAATGACAGGCTGGAAGGATCTTTCACTCGGTTGAAGTTGGCTCTCACAGGAGATGAGGTACTGGCCTACCCTGACTATGACAAACAGTTGGTGCTGTACATGGACACCAGCAACATGGGATTGGGAGCAGTGCTGTCCCAGGTGCATAAAGGCAAAGATAGAGTAATTGCCTGCGCCAACAGGAAGCTTCGTCCCACTGAAAGGAACCCTGAAAACTATAGTTCCTTCAAGCTGGAATTCCTCGACATAGTCTAGGCAGTAACAGAGCAGTTCAAACACTTCCTGGCCTCCGCATGATTCACCGTCTTCACGGACAATAATTCACTGACCCAGCTGGAGACTGCAAAACTAGGTGCCTTGGAGCAGCGATGGATGGCCCGGTTGTCCAACTATGAATTCACCATCAAGTACCGGGCAGGGCACAAAAATGCCAATGCCGATGCTTTGTCCAGGATGCCCAACTTACCAGAGATGGGAGAAGACACGTAAACACTCAAAGAGATTGAGTTACCAGCTTTCCATCGCTCCGGGGCGACTCAGTTCTTCCATTATGTGAGGAACAAACACAAAAACAAGCAAGAAGCCACACTGAATCCATTGCCCCACCATGGATGGGCAGAGATGCAGGATAATGACCCAGCAGTCTGTCTGGTAAAAGAGCTGCTAGCACAAGCAGATTCAAACCCTGGTTCAGATGCTCCACAAGAGACTCAACAGCTGTGGAAAGAGAAAGGCAATTTGTTTATCTACGACGGTAAGATGTGTCGGAGAAATATCGACCCACGCTCTCACAAGCTGGTCTGGCATGTGGTGGTCCCGAGACAAGATGCGCCAATGGTCTTGGGAGCGTACCACAATGGAGCAGGACACTTCAGATGGAAGAAGTTAGAGATTCTACTCCGTGGAAGGTTCTACTGGATTGGCATGAGAAAAGCCATTGAAAAGTGGTGCCGAGAGTGTGGCCCATGCAACCTGGGCAGAAAGGACCGTGACAGCCAGAGGGCTCCCCTACAGCCCATAGTCACCAAACAGCCACTTGAACTGGTGGCCTTATAGACCACGTGAAGCTAACTCCAAGCCGGTCAGGCTATGTCTATGCTCTGACCATTGTGGATCATTACTCCAGATTCCTGGTAGTCGTGCCTGTTAAGGATCAGACAGTTAACCCTCCCTCCGTCACATACAATAGGCCTGACAGGCACATCTCTTTTACTTTCATTTCTCCTTCCTCACCAGATTGTGAGGAAATCCCCTCCCTCCAGGTAGTCTCCTGTCTCTAGCAGCTCTGTGAAACCTCATACCACAGTTGGATTGCAGAGATCCAAGAGGACAGATATAACTGCGCTAATCTCTCAGGCTTATTGTATGTGAACACGTCACACTCAATAAGCTTGGTATTTTATGTTTTTATTCATCGCAATTGTTTATTTAGCTTGTTTTATGAATGTATAGCCCAAAGTGTGAGGATATTTCATAGAACTAAGGCAGATTAAATAAGAAAGTGTGCTGCTCAGGCATATACAGTAGATTCCGCCCAGAAGATGATAGTGAAAATTCACCACCTGCACCACCTCCCAAAAGAAGGAGATGCACTACCTGCACCATGGAAAGCGGAATCAGAAGGCTTTCTAATTATGAATGTCTCAAATGTCATAATGCAATCTGCCTGACACATGCAAAAATTATGTGTAATTCTTGCTCTTTGCTCTGCAAGTGTAATTTTTCTAGGGAAACTTCAGGATCTAATTCTGATTGAATATGTGTTTAAAAGTACTTAAGGTACCTTAAAATTAAGTTTGTTTCCTTAAATTTTCTTTGTAGAGTTTTTTGACAGAGTCGAACTGGGGACTATTTGGCGGGAGTTTTGAAATGTTTGTATTTCAGAATTATTAGTTTTATGTTAAGTAAATGGTTTTTTTTGCACCTGATTATGTGTAGTCTCTTTTATTACATCCCTATAAAGGTCACTCATCACTTTTAGAGCACTGAAATTGCAAACATTAGATATTATAGGTATTTTTCTAGCCTGCGCCTGACAGTCACATTGTATGTGAACTCGTTAGAACCGATATTGTATGTGACGGAGGGTTAAGACGGCAGCCAAAGCCTTCCAACAACACTCTTGTCGACCACATGGTTACCCTGAGAAGGTACTTACCGACCAAGGTTTAGCCTTTGAAGAGGAAGTGATCCAGGAGTTCTGCAACCGCTATGGGTGTAAGAAAATAACAACACCGTACCACCCACAGACAAATGGTATGTGTGAAAAGATGAATCAAGTGGTAACTGACTTACTGAAAACCTTGCTTTTGGAAGAGAGAAATTTATGGCCAGAGAAGTTGCCAGACATGCTAGATCTGTACAATCACATCCCAGTGAATTCCACCAACTTCACTCCAGCATACCTGATAAGAGGAAGATCTAGCAAATTACCTGTTGATCTTGACATGGGATTCTTAACCTCAGAAACAACATCACCAGATGCAGATTGGGATACTAAGCGACAACAGAAATACCGTCAAGAACAAAAATGTGTAGAAAGAATCTTGTCCCAGGCAATAAAAAAAACGAGAGGAACTTCAATCAACATGCCCCTGCAATTCCCTTGTCACCAGGTGAATAAGTGCTAAAATGAAAAAGAAGAATGCATAAACTTGAAGACAAGTGGGAAGCAGAAACATATACCATCCAACCATCCAACTTTGACAACACTTATGTCTGTCTCACAAGCAAAGATGGAGGAGAAACTTCAACTGCGGTATCTAGAGATTACCTTAAAGTATGCCCTGACAAACTGAGAGACAAGGAAAAAGACCCCAGTACTTCTCAACCTATAGAAGAGGAAGAGAATCCATACCGTTCTTGGTGATTTTCCCCAGTCTTGGACTTAAGTACAACAAGCCATAGTGATACCTGTCTTGACTTTTCCCCAGTTGGAAATACCAGAAGAGACATCAGCGGACTCAAGCAGCAAACGCCACACCAGCTGTGCATGCACAGGTAGGGAAGTGATGCTCTGCAGATACATACACAGGGAGTGAAGTGATTCTCTGCAGATACATGCACAGGTAGGGAAGTGATGCTCTGCAGATACACATATTGGTAGGTAAGTGATGCTCTGCATATACATGCACAAGTAGGGAGTGATGTTCTTTATATGCCTTTTTGCAGATTAAGCCATACACCATCCAATACCCATATATATATATCCTTTAAATTTATATCATAATCACTGCAAAAGTGCATAAAAAAGAGGAAAGTTTTTTAAAGTGCAAAGTGCAATATAGTAGCATTATATTGGTGCAAGGCAATCCCCATAGCATAAAGATGCATATAACCCTTAGGGTGAAATACCACTAAGTCAGACTTGAAGGGCAACGTGTAGGAGCCCCCTAAGGCACGCTTCGCATTCTTGCTTCTTCTGAAGTGATGCTCTGCAAATACATGTACAGGTAGGAAAGTGATGCTCTGCAGATACATGCACAGGTAGGAAAGTGATGCTCTGCAGATAGATGCACAGGTAGGAAAGTGATGCTCTGCAGATAGATGCACAGGTACGAAAGTGATGCTCTGTGTTATGATCCAGTGACCTTGGAGCCGCATGAGAGACTTTCTCAGGAGAGGTGGTACCTGTACTGACCGCAAACCCTAATCTAACACCGCAACTAGAAGTAGCCGTGGGATGTACCTAACACATCCTAGACATCTCGACACAGCCGGAGGACTAAATACCCCTATAGATGGAAATTGGAATTCTATCTTGCCTCAGAGCAGAACCCCAAAGGATAGGCAGCCCCCCACAAATATTGACTGTGAATATAAGAGGAAAGACACACGCAGGCAGAAAAACAGGATTTAGCAAAAGAGGCACTTCTAGCTAAATAGAAAAGGATAGGGCAGAATTCTAAGCGGTCAGTATTAAAATCCTAAAAACATCCACAGCAGGTAATACAAATATTCCACATCTAACTAAAGACATAGAAAGTATATCTGCATCTCCTGAGAATCCAGCATGACTGAAAAATCCAAACAAAGTCTAAGCTGGACAAAAACACAATAAATTGCACTGAATTGCAAAGCACACTGCATGTGTGCACAGAGACAAAAAACAAGACACTTATCTTAGCTGAATTTGCAGCAGGGCATGAGGAGCCAGAGAGAGAGATGCAATCCCTCCAAGTACAATGGACAACTGGCACAGACTCATGGATCCTGCACACCTAAATACCTAATAGAGCTGCAAACAGCAGAAACACCTGCCAGGATTACAACCCCAAGACAACTGCACTACCACCAACAACCACCGGAGGGAGCCCAAGAGCTGAATTCACAACAGTACCCCCTTCCTTGAAGAGGGGTCACCGAACCCTCACCAGAACCCCCAGGCCGATCAGGACGAGCCAGATGAAAGGCACGGACCAAATCAGCAGCATGGACATCAGAAGCAAAAACCCAAGAATTATCCTCCTGGCCATAACCCTTCCATTTGACAAGGTACTATAGCCTCCGCCTCGACAAGCGAGAATCCAAAATCTTCTCAACCACATACTCCAACACCCCATCAACCAACACAGGAGCAGGAGGATCAACAGAGGGAACAACGGGCACCACATATTTCCGCAATAAAGATCTATGGAAAACATTATGGATGGCAAAAGAGGCCGGAAGGGCCAAACAAAAAGACACCAGATTGATAATCTCAGAAATCCTATAAGGACCAATAAACCGAGGCTTAAACTTAGGGGAAGAAACCTTCATAGGAACATGACGGGAAGACAACCAGACCAAATCCCCAACCCGAAGCCGGGAACCAACACACCGACGACGGTTAGCAAAACGCTGAGCCTCCTCCTGAGACAACACCAAATTGTCCACCACATGAACCCAAATCTGCTGCAACCTGTCAACCACAGAATCCACACCAGGACAATCAGAAGGCTCAACTTGCCCCGAAGAAAAACGAGGATGAAAACCAAAATTACAAAAGAAGGGCGAAACCAAGGTAGCCGAACTAGCCCGATTATTAAGAGCAAACTCGGCCAATGGCAAGAAAGCCACCCAATCATCCTGATCAGCAGACACAAAGCATCTCAAATAAGTTTCCAAAGTCTGATTAGTTCGCTCGGTCTGGCCGTTTGTCTGAGGATGAAATGCGGAAGAAAAAGACAAATCAATGCCCAGCCTAGCACAAAAGGCCCGCCAAAACCTAGAAACAAACTGGGAACCTCTGTCAGACACAATATTCTCCGGAATACCATGCAAACGAACCACATGCTGAAAAAACAACGGAACCAAATCAGAAGAGGAAGGCAATTTAGGCAAAGGCACCAAATGAACCATCTTAGAAAACCGGTCACAAACCACCCAGATAACCGACATCCTCTGGGAAACCGGAAGATCTGAAATAAAATCCATAGGAATATGCGTCCAGGGCCTCTCAGGGACCGGCAAAGGCAAAAGCAACCCACTAGCACGGGAACAACATGGCTTGGCCCATGCACAAGTCCCACAGGACTGCACAAAAGAACGCACATCACGCGACAAAGAAGGCCACCAAGAGGACCTCCCAACCAAATCTCTGGTACCAAAAATACCAGGATGGCCAGCCAACACAGAACAATGAACCTCAGAAATCACTCTACTAGTCCATCTATCAGGAACAAACAGTTTCCCCACTGGACAGCAGTCAGGTTTGTCAGCCTGAAATTCCTGCAGAACCCGTCGCAAATCAGGGGAAATGGCAGAAAGGACCACCCCTTCCTTCAGAATGCCGACCGGCTCAAGTACCTCAGGAGAATCAGGCAAAAAACTCCTAGAGAGGGCATCAGCCTTAATATTCTTAGAACCCGGAAGATACGAAACCACAAAATCAAAACGGGAGAAAAACAGGGACCATCGAGCCTGTCTAGGAATCAGCCGTTTGGCAGATTCGAGGTAAATCAGATTTTTATGATCAGTCAAGACCACAATATGGTGCTTGGCTCCCTCAAGTTAATGTTGCCATTCCTCAAACGCCTACTTCATAGCCAACAACTCCCGATTGCCGACATCATAATTGCGTTCAGCAGGCGAAAACTTACGGGAAAAGAAGGCACACGGTTTCATCAAGGAACCATCAGAATTCCTCTGAGACAAAACGGCCCCTGCCACAATCTCAGAAGCATCAACCTCAACCTGAAACGGAAGAGAAACATCTGGCTGACGCAACACTGGGGCAGAAGTAAATCGGCGTTTAAGCTCCTGAAAGGCAGAGACATCCACAGAGGACCAATTCGTCACATCAGTGCCTTTCTTCGTCAAATCGGTCAGGGGTTTAACCACACTGGAGAAGTTAGCAATGAAACGGCGATAAAAATTAGCAAAGCCCAAAAGTTTCTGAAGGCTCTTCACGGATGTGGGCTGCATCCAATCATGAATAGCCTGAACCTTAACCGAATCCATCTCTATAGATGAGGGAGAAAAAATGAAGCCCAAAAAAGAAACCTTCTGCACTCCAAAGAGACATTTAGACCCCTTCACAAACAAAGCATTGTCACAAAGGATCTGAAATACCATCCTGACCTGTTTCACATGAGACTCCCAATCATTGGAAAAAATTAAGATGTTATCCAAATATACAATCATGAACTTAATTCTGGAAGATATCATGCATGAAGGACTGAAAAACAGATGGAGCATTAGAGAGCCCGAATGGCATCACAAGGTATTCAAAATGGCCTTCGGGCGTATTAAACGTGGTTTTCCATTCGTCACCCTGCTTAATACGAACAAGATTATATGCCCCCCGAAGGTCAATTTTAGTAAACCAACTAGCCCCCTTAATCCTGGCAAACAAATCGGAAAGTAAAGATAAAGGGTATTGAAACTTGACCGTGATCTTATTCAAGAGGCGATAATCAATACAGGGTCTCAAGGAGCCATCCTTCTTAACAACAAAAAAAAATCCCGCTGCCAACGGTGAAGAAGATGGCCGAATATGCCCTTTCTCCAAAGACTCCTTAACATAACTCCGCATGGCAGTATGTTCCAGCAAAGACAGGTTGAAAAGTCGGCCCTTAGGAAACTTACAGCCTGGAATCAAATCAATAGCACAATCACAGTCCCTATGCGGTGGAAGGGAACTGGACTTGGGCTCATCGAATACATCCTGAAAATCAGACAAAAACTCTGGAACCTCAGAAGAGGAGATAGAGGAGATTGACATCACAGGAACGTCATTATGAACCCCCTGACAACCCCAATTAGTCACAGACATAGACTTCCAATCCAACACAGGATTATGTATCTGCAACCATGGAAACCCCAGCACAATAGCATCATGCAAATTATGCAACACCAGAAAACGACAATCTTCCTGATGGGCTGGCGCCATGCGCATGGTCCCCTGTGTCCAAAACTGGGGTTTATTTTTAGCCAAAGGTGTAGCATCAATGCCCCTTAAAGGAATAGGGTTCTGCAAAGACTGCAAGGGGAAACCACAACGCCTGGCAAATTCAAAGTCCATTAAGTTCAAAGCGGCGCCTGAATCCACAAACGCCATGACAGAAAATGACGACAATGAGCAGATCAAGGTCACAGATAACAGAAATTTAGGTTGTACAGTTCCGATGGTAACTGAACTAGCGATTCTCTTTGTACTCTTTGGGCAGACTGAAATGACATGAGAAGCATCGCCACAATAAAAACACAACCTATTCTTACGTCTGAATCCTTGTTGTTCCGTTCTAGACAGAATCCTATCACACTGCATAGGCTCAGGCATCTGCTCTGAGGACAACGCCACAGCGTGCACAGTTCTGCGCTCCCGCAAGCGCCGATCGATCTGAATGGCCAGAGACATAGAATCACTCAGACCAACAGGCGTGGGAAACCCCACCATAACATCTTTAACAGATTCAGAAAGACCCTTTCTGAAAATTGCCGCCAAAGCATCCTCATTCCATTTAGTCAGCACAGACCATTTTCTAAATTTCTGACAATACAATTCTGCCGCTTCTTGACCCTGAGACAGGGCCAACAAGGTCTTCTCCGCTTGATCCACAGAATTTGGTTCATCATATAATAATCCTAGAGCCTGAAAAAAGGCATCTACACTAAGCAAGGCCGGATTCCCAGATTTCAGGGAAAATGCCCAATCCTGAGGGTCACCACGCAGCAGGGAGATGACAATTTTAATCTGCTGAATGGGATCACCAGAGGAACGAGGCTTCAGAGCAAAAAACAGTTTACAGTTGTTTTTAAAACTCAAAAATTTGGACCTGTCCCCAAAAAACAAATCAGGAGTAGGAATCCTAGGCTCTAAAAGCGGAGTCTGAGCAATATAATCAGAAATACCCTGTGCCCTAGCAGCAAGCTGGTCTACACGAGAAACTAATCCCTGAACATCCATGCTAGAACAAGACTCCTCAGTCACCCAGAGGAAAAGAGGGAAGAAAAGACAAAGCAGACTACAGAAAAAAAAATGGCTCTTTCTTCCCTTCTTCTGAGATGCATTTAACTCATTGTTGGTCCAGTTGTACTGTTATGATCCGGTGACTTTGGAGCCGCATGAGAGACTTTATCAGGAGAGGTGGTACCTGTACTGACCGCAAACCCTAATCTAACACCGCAACTAGAAGTAGCCGTGGGATGTACCTAACACGTCCTAGACATCTCGACACAGCCGGAGGACTAAATACCCCTATAGATGGAAATGGCAATTCTATCTTGCCTCAGAGCAGAACCCCAAAGGATAGGCAGCCCCCCACAAATATTGACTGTGAATATAAGAGGAAAGACACACGCAGGCAAAAAAACAGGATTTAGCAAAAGAGGCACTTCTAGCTAAATAGAAAAGGATAGGACAGAATTCTAAGCGGTCAGTATTAAAATCCTAAAAACATCCACAGCAGATAATACAAATATTCCACATCTAACTAAAGACATAGAAAGTATATCTGCATCTCCTGAGAATCCAGCATGACTGAAAAATCCAAACAAAGTCTAAGCTGGACAAAAACACAATAAATTGCACTGAATTACAAAGCACACTGCATGTGTGCACAGAGACAAAAAACAAGACACTTATCTTAGCTGAATTTGCAGCAGGGCATGAGGAGCCAGAGAGAGATGCAATCCCTCCAAGTACAATGGACAACTGGCACAGACTCATGGATCCTGCTCACCTAAATACCTAATAGAGTTGCAATCAGCAGAAACACCTGCCCGGATTACAACCCCAAGACGACTGCACTACCACCAACAACCACCGGAGGGAGCCCAAGAGCAGAATTCACAACAGCTCTGCAGATACATACATAGGTAGGGAAGTGATGCTCTGCAGATTATCACACAGGTAGGGAAGTAATGCTCTGCAGATACACATATAGGTAGGTAAGTGATGCTCTGCAGATGCATGCACAGGTAGGGAAGTGATGCTCTGCAGAAGCATGCATAGGTAAGGAAGTGATGCTCTGTTGATATATGAACAAGTAGAGAACAATGCTCTACAGACTGTCACCCTGCATGTCCCTGTGTGCAGTGAGGAGTGCAGCAGTCCTCCACATAGAGGTGCGATGGTCTGCAGGAGCTGTCCACACATACCCCCACTCCCCTGATGACCCCTCACACTGTGAATGCAGGACCTGCTGTGGTGAGAGGTGAGAGGTCCTGGCCACTTTCCTACATCACTATTAGGCTGGCTCTTTCCCAGGGACACAATGATATCCTGGGGGAGAGCTCTAGTTACAGTATAGAGCTCAAGTAGCTCAGGTACTGACTGAGCTCGCTCCTGAATATGCACCTTCCACTTTCTATGCCTGCCCTACACTGCCCTGATGCACCAATCAGCGGCAGGCCAATTGCAGCTGCAACACCCGCTAGCGTCGTGGGGTACTCAGAACCGGGTCGCATGGCTCTTAAAGGGGTGGTCATGGCAGCGGTGACCTGGTCCTGGGCGCACATTTAAAAGGATGGAGAATAGAAAATGGATGATGGTGGAAATGGGAATAAAGTTTATATAGGGAAAGGGCAATTGTTTGTGATGCCTCCTGTGGTGTTTGGCTATAAATGGCTGATGCTGCTTAAGGAGACCGCTGGGGCTGATGGTGCCCCAGGGCTACCGATGCAGTTCTGTAAGGGACTTGTGGACGTTGGGGTGCAGAACTCAGGGTCCAGGACTGAGGGTGCGGATTAACTAGAGGACACAAGGGTTGCAGTTTCTTTACCTTTAATCCCAGGTTGAAGGTGCAGTCTGGGGCACAAGTCACAGCTAGTGATGGAGATCCAGCCAGCTTGGAAGCAATTCCGAGTCCCCCTAGCCAGGTGGGGTTGGAGGCCTTCCTATTGCACTGTTCTCTGGGTGCTTGGTGCTTTTACTTCTCCTCAAGTCTCTCTCTGTCTGTTCACTAAGTGAAACACTACCCGCATGGCAGGCAGCTTCAGCCTGTAATAGGTGTCACTCACTCATGATATCTCCAGGCTCCTGAATGCTGCAGTGCCTTTGGGTTTCAGCTGGGGCCAGGAGACCTGCAATCTCCTGATCTCTGGTTTGATTGTGGGGACTGAAGATCCCAAACAAACATGGACTCCGGTGTCCAGCCTTCGGCGCTTAGTCCTGGGGTGAGCTCAGTCGCAGCTCCTATCCCCCAGATTCTCCTCACTTCCTGCCTCTTCCTCCTTCAATGTCTGCTCTCTGACTCAAACTGAAACTAAACTGACTAACCCTGCCTCCAAGCCAGAATTTATAGGGAAGTTCCCCTGAAAACCGGGATACAGCTCCCCCCTCAGGTCTGGAGTCAGGAAAGGTGTTGAATGCTGTGTTACCTTCTAAGGGTATCACTTTTGCTTCCAGGCATGGCATCACCCCCCTGAGGAAGGCAATACCACTCTGGCAACCGGACTCCTGGGCTGCCACACAGCCTGGCAGCCAATCAAAGCACGAAGCTGCACAGCGGCTGCAGTTCCCAGTGGCTGCCACTCCCCTGACACTCCCACTACACAACGTACCTCCGAAGTTCAAACTCGCCGGCAGGACAGGTGACGATGCAGAATACTGCACGATTGCAGTGCTGACAGTGGCGGAGCATGTGCGGATAGAGCGGCCCACTATAGGCACTGATCTTTCTGCAGCATTCGACACTGTGGATCATCAGCTCCTCCTCACTATGCTCCGCTCCATCGGCATCAAGGACACCGTTCTCTCTTGGTTCTCCTCCTATCTCTCTGACCGATCCTTCACTGTATGTTTTGCTGGTTCCTCCTCCTCTCCCCTTCCCCTTACTGTTGGGGTTCCTCAAGGATCAGTCCTAGGCCCCCTCCTCTTCTCTTTGTATACTGCCCCTATTGGACAAACAATCAGTAGATTTGGTTTCCAGTACCATCTCTATGCTGACGACACCCAATTATACACCTCTTCTCCTGCTTTCACTCCGACCTTCTTAGAAAACACCAGTGATTGTCTTACCGCTGTCTCTAACATCTTGTCCTCCCTCTATCTGAAACTGAACCTGTCAAAAACTGAACTCCTCGTGTTCTCTCCCTCTACTAACCTACCTTTGCCTGACATTGCCATCTCCGTGTGCGGTTCCACCATTACTCCCAAGCAACATGCCCGCTGCCTTGGGGTCATCCTTGATTCCGAGCTTTCATTCACCCCCCACATCCGATCACTGGCTCGCTCTTCTTATCTGCATCTCAAAAATATTTCTAGAATTCGCCCGTTTCTTACTTTCGACTCTGCAAAAACTCTTACTGTCTCACTTATTCATTCTCGTCTGGACTATTGTAACTCTCTACTAATCGGCCTCCCTCTTACCAAACTCTCCCCGCTCCAATCTGTCCTGAATGCTGCTGCCAGGATCATATTCCTCACCAACCGTTACACCGATGCCTCTACCTTGTGCCAGTCATTACACTGGCTACCCATCCACTCCAGAATCCAGTAGAAAACTACTACCCTCATCCACAAAGCACTCCATGGCTCAGCACCACCCTACATCTCCTCTCTGGTCTCAGTCTACCACCCTATCCGTGCCCTCCGCTCCGCTAATGACCTCAGGTTAGCATCCTCAATAATCAGAACCTCCCATTCCCGTCTCCAAGACTTTACACGTGCTGCGCCGATTTTTTGGAATGCACTACCTAGGTTAATACGATTAATCCCCAATCCCCACAGTTTTAAGCGTGCCCTAAAAATGCATTTGTTCAGACTGGCCTACTGCCTCAACGCATTAACCTAACTATCCCTGTGTGGCCTAATAAAAAAAAAAAAACATAATCAGGTTCCTCGCATCATGTTCTCATACACTTTATGCAGTCAATAGCCTCTGTGTCGGTGCTGCTACATACTTAGGCTGTTAACTGGTTCATGCAGCTTTACATGAACACCCGAGCCTTACACTATGGCTGGTCCAAATAACTAAAGCAATTGTTACCATCCACCTCTCGTGTCTCCCCTTTTCCTCATAGTTTGTAAGCTTGCGAGCAGGGCCCTCATTTCTCCTGGTATCTGTTTTGAACTGTGATTTCTGTTATGCTGTAATGTCTATTGTCTGTACAAGACCCCTCTATAAGTTGTAAAGCGCTGCGGAATATGTTGGCGCTATATAAATAAAATTATTATTATTACCTGTCCTTCTGGCATTTGCAAGAAGTGCCCGATGCTCAGTCCGGCCCTGCCCACTTCCTAAAAATGGGAACATTGTTTTCAGGAGGCCCTCCTATACATCTCTTCAAAGGGGTATTGGGGTGAGTCCAAATTTTGGGCAGCCCTGCCACTCACTGCATATGCAGTAATAGTATAGGAGACCCACTGTTTAATAATCGGAACCACAAAACATAGCCGGTTGATGGCTCTCTAAGAATAGTGAGGGCTGACTGCTGGCCCTTTAAGAATAGTAAAGGCCACCTGATGGTGGTGTGGAGGAGCATTTTTGTTTTGATTATTTATTTTGCCTTATGTACAAGTCATTACCCTGGAAATGATGTTCTTTAACATATTTCCCAGGAAAATTAATTTTGGTTTCGTTTTTGTATGTTTTTTTGTGAGTCTGTAAAAGTGGTGTAAGACTCTGACAACATTGTGCACAGCAGTGACCTGGGAGTCAGAAATGCTTCCAGGGGTTTTCCCCATGCTGTTCCCATGTCATTTGAGCAATCGATTTCCGCAATTTCTAGTCCCTCTGCAGACCGCTGGGGGGCTGCCAGAAAAATGCTCGAGTTTCCCATAGACATACATTGGGTTCGTTGCTCGGATCAAGCACTCGAGCATACAATTTGCTCTACCCGAGCAATGAGCAAATCAAAAGGCCAGATAACCATTTAAAAATTGGTTGGTCTAATATAGTGCTGCAGCCTCGAAACCCAATTACCTACTCAAATTGTTTGTGCTAAAACTGTATTTCAGTGGAAAATCAAAAGGCGAAATTTGCATGTAACAATTTTTAGTTCTAATATAGTGTTGCAGGCTATGTGCACACGTTAAGGATTTTTCACGTTATTTTTCGTGTTTTTTCAGCCATTTTCCGCCAAAAAAAACTTACATTAAGCATCCCATCATTTCAATGCATACCATAATTTTTGTGCACATGCTGCTTTTTTTCCGCTAAAAAACGCATCGCGGTAAAAATGCAGCATGTTTATTAATTTTTGCAGTTTTTTTGCATTTTTGCAGCTATATTATTGCATTGGGAAGCTCCGGAAAAAAACACGAAAAATCCGTAAAAAAAACCAAAACACAAAAACCGAGCAAAAAAACGCAATAAAACAAGAAAAAAATGCGAGCGGATTTCCTGCAGAAAAAGTCCAGTTTTGTTCAGGAAAATTCTGCAGACATTCCAGAACGTGTGCACATAGCCTCAGTGGCAAATCAGATGGCCAGATTTCCACTTAAAAAGTTGTTAAGCATAACAGTGTTGTTCATGCACACTACCTAAGAAAATAAATAGTGATTGCTCATGTGGCACCCCAGGAGTTTGGGTGCCACTATGGTACTGCCTTCATCTAGGGGAGGGTGATGCCATGACTGGAAACGAGGAGGATCCCTTTGACAGGTAACCTACATGCAACATGTTCTGACTCCAGGCCAGAAGGGGGAGCTCTAGACCCGGTTTCAGTGGAGCTTCCCTAGATATGTATATATTCTGGCTTGGAGAAGGAGTTGGTTAGTTCAGTCTGAAGCCTGTGTGAGTCAGTGAAGGAGGAGGGAGCACAGGAGAAGCTGGAGGAGAGCTGTAATTGAGCTCCCTCCATGCTGAAGCACAGGAACCGGACACCGAGAGTCCAAGGCTTTGTGGGACTGTTTTCCCCACAGCAGAAACTGGAGGGCAGGAGATTGAAAGTAACTTGCCCACACCTACAACCTGAGGTACAGCAACATACAGAGCCCGGAGTCACTGTGAATCGTGTCTCCGTGTCACCGTGACTCCTATAAAACAGCTCATGTTGCCGCACTTAGTGGAAGGCTCCCAATCTGACCTGGCAAAGGGAATTCAACTCAATTCCAAGCTGCCTGGACTACACTGTCACCTGTTGCTGGTACCCTGGACTGTGGAAGTAAAACCACCAGTAAAACAAGTAAAGAGACTGCAACCTTGTGTCCTCTGATTATTTCTGGCACCACACTATGTTTGCCAAATGCACCGGGAGCCCTGGTGACCCAGCTTCACCTATGGGAAGCCATACCATCCTTGCTGCAGTGCCATCAGTCCCCAGAGCAGCGTCGGTCACCCCTGATTGAATACCACAGGTGGCATCACAAATATTTTTATTTCTAATAACCCCTTGAAAAAGACCTTCCCTTTAATTTGGACACCCAGGGCCACGGGCCGGGTTGCTGCCACCATGACTTCACCTTTAATGACCACCAGACCTGGTACCAAGCAACCCCTAGGCCCAGGCGGGCGTTCCACTCATTTAGTGACAGGTGACGGACAGTTATGGGCCTAAGGTTGAGAAACAGCAGGGTACAAGAAGGGAACTCTACTTACAACATGAGTGGGAAAAAGCGAGGTCATAGTGTAAGTGGGAATATGCTTGGTGTTCGACATGTTCGTGGGTTAGGTGTTAATGTGAATGAAGGCTCAACTTAACAAACATCATCTCATCCTATCCAAAGACCATGGACAACATGTGTTACTGGCCGGCCTACTCGACTCCCTTTTTTTGGCAGTCACACAGCGGTACGCCTTGTAGATGAGGCTCAGAAAGAGAATGTGCTACAGTGGATGGCAAGTGCTGCATCAAGTAATCACAATTTTTGGACTTACATAACGAATTGCCGAACAAAGAGATCCAGAGGACAAATAAAATTCCAATGCTTTATTTAGATGAGTTTTTTTTTTTTTTTTTTAAAGGGGATACAAATTTAAAACAACAAACTAAAATAAATTACAAGAGCGCAGTAACCAGGAGGGACACTGGGTGATAATTAGTGATGAGCGAGCGTGCTCGCCACTACTTGTTACTCACCCGAGTATCAGTGCACTCTGTGTACTCGCCGAACACCGAGCATTTCCGGGATTATTCGGCGGTAACTTGTGTCTCCACCCAGCATTTTTGGCAGACTTTAGAGACCCAATCACGCTGCAGGGATTGTCTGCCAGGCCATGAAACGCCGCAGCCATCTTTGTTGTGGTCGTGCAGTGATTGGCTTGGCCACACTGCATCATCCTGAGTATAAGAGACCTGGCGCCTCCCTGCTCACTGCATTCAGCTCCAGATTCGGCGAGAGTAGGGAGAGCTGCTGCCGAGATAGGGTCAGAATTATGGTTTTTATAGTTAGTGCAGGTCTGCAACTGTTAAATCCACAACTCCTGAGAAACCAACAGTCCTTTTTAGGGCTAATTCATGGGTCCCGATACTGCAGCGCTAGGTAGGCAGGGAACAGCATATCCACATCAGTGCAAGGCATGCAGGCACTGTATGTGCGTGTGTCGCACTTTTCAATAAAGGATTCAGACCGTACAAGGATGGTGAGTGTTGCCGCTTCTTTCTACATGTTTTCTCCAGCGATTCTCTTGTTTCAAGCGAGCACCTCTGCCTTGGTGTCAGGCTCTCCGCACACACCTTGATTGAACCGCAGTCAGTTCTGGGTGAATGCGTGGCTGTGCAGTTCTGCCTGTCTCTCTTCAATGACTTACTGTATGTGCGTACATTGCTCCCACTGCATCCCTCCCAAAGCTCCATAACTGTCTGCCGCTGCTGCAGCTTCTTTACTGTATACCTAGTTGCATTTTTTTTCTAAAAATTCACCCCCCCAAAAAATATACAGTCTGCTCTGTCATACTGAGGCCTGTTTAAAAATCACAGTTTGTCAGGCATATGTATCATAGTTGTGCGTGCTAGCCTTGTGCCACTGTTTTCTTTTTTGTGTTTTAAATTCACCAGAAAAGGCCTTATATATCTGCATGCTCCAAGTTTGGGCATTTTAGGCAGTTTTGCCACTGTTTTTGCTGACTGTTACTCTACTTATATACAGCGCTATTTTGCATTTTACAAAAAAAAAGGCCACACATTTGGCAATGTGGTATTTCCGTGACAGGCCTCATATATCTGCGTGCTCCAAGTTGGGGCATTTTAGGCCGTTTTGCCACTGTTTTTGCTGTCTGTTACTCTAATTATATACAGCACTATTTTTCATTAAAAAGAAAAACAGGCCACATATTTAGCAATGTGGTATTTCCGTGACAGGCCACATATATCTGCGTGCTCCAAGTTTGGGCATTGTAGGTCGGCTTACCACTTTTTTCCTGTTTGTTACTCTAATTATATACAACACTATTTTGCATTTTAAAAAAAAGGCCACATATTTGGCAGTGTGGTATTTCCGTGACAGGCCTCATATATCTGCCTGCTCAAAGTTTGGGCATTGTAGGCTGGTTTACCACTTTTTTTACTGTCTGTTACTCTACTGATATACAGCACTATTTTTATTACAAAAAATACAGGTCACATATTTGGCAGTGTGGCATTTCCGTGACAGGCCTCATATTTCTGCGTGCTTCAAGTTTCGTCATTTTAGGCCAGTTTTCCACTGTTTTTGCTGTCTGTTACCATTAATTATATACAGCACTATTTTGCATAAAAAAATAAAAAGGCCACATTTTTGGCAGTGTGGTATTTCCGTGACAGGCCTCATAAATCTGTGTGTTCCAAGTTTGGGCATTGTAGGCTGTTTTGCCACTGTTTTTGCTGTCTCTTACTCTATGTAAAATAGTGCTGTATAAAAGAAAATTCACAAAAAAGCCCCCAAAAATTGACTACAGTCTGTTATGTCAGGTTAAAGCCTGCCTGGTGTTTGTGTTGAAGTGGTGACAGCTGAGATCACATGCAGAGATGTCCAAAGCTTTGACCAGCCCCGGTCACACGAAGGTGATGGTGGGAAAGTGTCAAAAGAGGTGGACGATGATGAGACACAATTGCCAGAAAGTCAGGAGGAGGAGCAGGGTGCAGATGTGGAAGATGAGGTGGTGGATGACATAGTGAGTGACCCATCCTGGCTGGATGACATGCAGAGCCAGGGCAGCAGCACACATGGGGAAGAAGGCATATCACCCCAACAGGCAGGAAGAAGCAGTGTAGT
Source organism: Ranitomeya variabilis (assembly GCF_051348905.1). NCBI lineage: Eukaryota > Metazoa > Chordata > Amphibia > Anura > Dendrobatidae > Ranitomeya > Ranitomeya variabilis. The sequence goes on from NC_135237.1 coordinate 177,312,432, forward strand.
GGCCACATACAGAAGGCGTGCATCTGTTCCCCGTAACACCAACATGAGTGAAGTTGCCATTCCAACTGTTATATCTTCCCGAGTCTGGTTATTTTTTAAAGACTCTGCTGATAACTCCAAACAGGCCATTTGCAGCACCTGCCATGCCTGCATCAGCAGAGGTAGCAAAACAACCAGCCTGACCACCACCAGCATGATCAGACACATGGCAGCAAAGCACCCGACTTTGTGGGCCGAACCCCAGGCTCCAGGACCACTGTCTGCAGGTCACACCACTGCTTCTTCCACTGTTTTGCGTAGAAGCCAATCCCCAGTACACAGTGCATGTGAAGATGCCTCTAGCCCTGCACCTGTTGTTGCCCACAGTCCAGCAGCACCATCATCAAGCCCATCCACCTCCTTGTCCCAGCTCAGCCTTCAGTTGTCTATACCCCAGTCTTTGCAATGCAAGCGGAAATACCCAGCCAACGCCCCACAGCCCACAGTCCTAAATTCTAATATTTCTCTTCTGCTTGTGCTAGAAATGTTGCCTTTTAGGCTCTTTGAGACTGAATCTTTCTGCAACTTGATGGCGGTGGCCATCCCAAGGTACTCGGTCCCCAGTCGCCACTTTTTCTCCTGGTGTGCCATACCGGCATTACACCAGCATGTGTCTCACAACATTACCCGTGCTCTCACCAATGCTGTTACAGGGAAAGTCAACCTAACCACAGACAAGTTGACAAATGCTTTTGGGCAGGGACTGTACATCTAACGGAGGGCACACTGGGTTAACAATCGGACCTTGGGATGGAACACATCCTCCCCACGCCGAGGATTACTGGCCCTACGTTAATCAAGGTTGCCCCCACAGTCTACAGCTCCTGCACCTCCTCCTCCTCTTCATCCTCCATCTCTGAAATCAACACATCAGTCACAAGCTGGAAGCACTGCAGCACTGCTTCAGTCAAGCGGCAACAGGCTGTGCTGAAGCTAATATGCTTAGGTGACAAACCATACAATGCAGAAGAGTTGTGGACAGCGCTGAAAGAGCAATCAGATATTTGGATGACACCGCTGAACCTACAGCCAGGCATGGTCGTGTGTGACAATGGCCGTAACCTGGTGGAGGCTCTAAGGCACGGTGAGCTAACACACGTACCTTGCTTGGCCCATGTGCTTAACCTCATGGGTCAACGTTTTCTGTAAAGCAACCCGGAGCTGCCGGATCTGCTAGTGAAAGTACGCCATCTGTCTGCCCATTTTAGTAAGTCAGCTACAGCTTCAGATGCCCTTGCCGTGCTTCAGCAGCATTTGCAGCTTCCAGCTCACTGGCTGGTGTATGATGTCCCCATGCGCTAGAACTCTACGCTGCACATGTTGGAAAGGATTTGTGAGCATAAGAGGGCAGTTGTTGACTACCAACATCAATAAGGCCGTCGATATTCAATTCAGACTCCACACATAAGACCTCAGGAGTGAACTTGGATGTCAGACATATGTACCATCCTCCAAAACTTTGAAGACTGCACCAAGATGGTGAGCGGCGATGACGACATAATTAGCATCACCATCCCGCTTCTCAGCATTCTGAAAACCTCTCTGTTCACAATTAAAGAGGATTCATTGCAGGCAGAGCATGAGGACATGGAGCAAGGAACCATACAGGGGGATTACACTCAGCTCAGCTTCATGTCTTCTCAACATGGATTGGTAGGCAGAAGAAGAACAGGAGCTACTTTCATGCGCTATAGACAGTACTACAAACACAGCTGTCTTACATCTTTTCAGCGTGGATGGCCTGAGGACAGGGAGGAGGAGGATGAGGAGGAGGAGGACAGCATGGTCAGTCATCCTGTTGGTAGGGACATGGAAGCCTTGCCTGTTACCAGCCTGGCATGCATGGCTGACTGTGTTGTGCTGCATTTCACGTGACCCTCACATTATAAAAATTTTGGGTGACACTCATTACTGGTTGGTGACACTTCTAGACCCATGCTACAAGGAGAACTTTCAATCTCTACTGCCAGAGGCAGAGAGGTGTACTAAAATGTTGCAGTACCAGAGGGGCCTTGTAGCGGAATCACTTAGAAAATTCCCATGTGAGAACGTTGGCAGCAGACATGAGAGTTTGTTGTACAACCAAGGAGTCCAAGAATTTTGGGCAAGGGGCTGTGATGGCACTATTTTATTTAGTAAAAAAGGACCCCACATTGAGGAATTAGACATTACATTACATTGGGCTTACTTCTTATCTCTGTCTCCTGCAATGTCTCTTTTAACTGCCACTAGATCACAAGGGTGAACGTGCTCTGTACTGTTTTAGGCCACTGAATTTTGAGCAAGGGGGTTGTGATGGCACTAGTTTATTTATTAAAAAAGGACCTCCCATTGGGGAATTGTTTGTCAGCTTCCTACTTCTTCATTCTATCTACTGCAATGTGTCCTTTAACTGACACTAGATGACCAGGGTGAACGTGCTCTGTATGGTGAATTTTGGGCAAGGGGGCTGTGATGGCACTTTTTTATTTCATAAAAAAAGGACCCCACATTGGGGAATTGTTTGTCAGCTCATGTCCTCCATTAAAAGTCTCAGAGACCTACACCCCTACTTGGGCCTACTTCTTAACTCTGCAATGTCTCTTCCTTATCTCCAACGACATGACCTGGGTGAACGTGTTCTGTACTTTTATAAGCCACAGAATTTTGAGCAAGGGGGGCTGTGATGGCAATAGTATATTTTTAAAAAAGGTACCCCCATTAGTGAAATCACATCCTTGTTGGCAAAGACTTCATAACATTTGTTTACTTTAAAGACCTCACTTGAAAAGCTCCTTTTTGTGTTGCCTGGTTGCTCACATTGGACACAATACACTTCATATAAATTTGATAAAGCAATGCTGTTAGTTTGGCTCAGTAGTTCATTACAAATATTTATTTGTCCACTATATTAGTTGCTCTCCTTGAGAGCCCTAACTTTGGCTGCCTGAAATGTACAAATGACGAATGTACAAATGGCAAATATGCAAATGGTGATTTGGAATCCAGATTAAAAAACTATATATCAACAATCACTATACTATATACTACTATATATTCAGACAATCGCATAGCTGCATTTCTTGTAAAACATTTACAGATGTGACAGACAATGCTCATAGTGACACAATCTTGAGAAATATGTGTTTATTCACTTCACAAACAGTTCTAAGCCTCTATATGTTTGCTGTTTGTCATTGTAAAACATTAAGGTTTACTGAAACTCTGCCTGTGGTGGTTTGATCTAAATCCTTTTGGCTTTTATTTTCTAGGGGTTTATGGCCCCTCATCTGATGACTCCATGATATCTCATTTTCATACAACCTTGAATGCTGGCCACTTGAAGGGCTGGGTGAAACTAGAGTTACTACATAGTGTAAACCACTATATAAGACCAGAGAAACATGACTAAGACAGATGCCAAAATTGGGGTACCTGTACATGTACAGTCTGCTGATACCTGCATAATTGGGGACACCCATGCAGTGTAGGTGATCTCCCAGTTGTTCTCTGTCTTGGTGTTGCTTCTCTGATATTCCAGATGGATGATGTTTCAAAGCCTCTTGTGGATGATGTAAGTATACTGTATGTAATTAATCTTTATATATACGTAATCACTATATGTATTTAACCCCTTTCTGACCTCGGATGGGTTAGTACGTCCGAGGTTAGATCCCCTGCTTTGATGTGGGCTTCGGCGGTGAGCCCACATCAAAGCAGCGACATGTCAGCTGTTTTGAACAGCTGACATGTGCGCGCAATAGCGGCAAGTGGAATTGCGATCCAACCGCCGCTATTAACTAGTTAAATGGTGCTGCATACGCTGACAGCGGCATTTAACTACCGCATCCGGCCACGTGGCCGGAAATGCACGCATCGCTTTGTTCGGGGGTCAGCGATGCATCACGATAGTAATCATAGGGGTCCTTGAGACCTCTATGGTTACTGATGCTGGTTTGCTGTGAGCGCCACCCTGTGGTCAGCGCTCATAGCAAGCCTGTAATTAAGCTACATAGGAGCGATCTGATGATCGCTGCTATGTAGCAGAGCTGATCAGGCTATGTCAGCTTCTAGCCTCCCATGGAGGCTATTGAAGCATGACAAAAGTAAAAAAAAGAAGGCTAAAAAAATATGAAATAAAAAAAAAAAGTATAACATTTTGCCCAATTCAAAATAAAACAATAAAAATATAATCAAACCTGCACATATTTGGCATCGCCACGTTCAGAATCGCCCGTTGTATCAATTAAAAAAAAGGATTAACCTGATCGCTAAACGGCGTAGCGAGAAAAAAATTTGAAACGCCAAAATTTAATTTTTTGGTTGCTGCGACATTAGATTCAAATGCAATAACGGGCGATCAAAAAAATGTATCTGCACCAAAATGGTATCAATAAAAACGTCAGCTCTGCATGCAAGAAATAAGCCCTCACCCGACCGCAGATCACGAAAAATGGAGACGCTACGGGTATCGGAAAATGATGCAATTTTTTTTTCAGCAAAGTTTGGAATTTTTTTCACCACTTAGATAAAAAATAACCTAGACATGTTTGGTGTCTATGAACTCAAACTGACCTGGAGAATCATTGTGGCAGGTCAGTTTTAGCATTTAGTGAACCTAGCAAAAAAGCCAAACAAAAACTTGCAAGGGAATGCACTTTTTTTTTGCAATTTCACCGCATTCCCATTTTCTAGTACACGTCATGGTAAAACCAATGATGTTGTTTAAGCGTACAACTCGTCTCGCAAAAAATAAGCCCGCACATGGCCATATTGACAGAAAAATAAAAAAGTTATGGCTCTGGGAAGGAGGGGAGTGAAAAACAAACACAGAAAAATGGAAAATCCCAAGGTCATGAAGGGGTTAATACTTATATGTACTTATTAATCTTTGTATGTTAAAATATACAAAAGTGTACGCACTCACACTATTCAATCATACTATTCCTTGAATTTTGCAGTTTGCAATAAAATTGCGTTGTATTGCAAGTATTAGTTTTATTTAAAGCCGTATCTGAACTTTAGTGTTAAAAACATGGCAAATAAAATTGCCAAATTCTCCTTTAAATAATTCTGCAAAGAGGCAACCATCATACCATTAAAAAACACAAGTGGATTTTCATGGGCCCATCCAGTATGTGGGTTCCAAGGCGTAATGGGGTGCATATGATTATGCAGCAGGGCTGGCCTTGCTGCCAATGTGTAAAACATGGGAGTACAGGAGTATAAAATGCATATTGTGGAGTGGATTTTATGGGCCCATCCAGCATATGGGTTCTAAGTAGCGATGAGCCACCTCCCTAGTGTTCGGGTTCGGTTTGGTTCGTTGAACAGGGAGATGTTTGCCGAACTGTTCGTCGAACTGTTCGACGAACACCGTCGAACCCCATTGAAACCCATGGCAGGCAAACACAAACACATACAAACACATGGAAAACACATAGAAAACACCTTAAAGGTGTCCAAAAGCTGACAAACTGCTCAGAAGACACAACAAACACATGGAAAAGTCACAATTACACATAGTCATGCGAAAAGAAAAGAGGTGGAGGAGTAAAAGCAGGAGGAGACACAGATATAGGCATGTCATGCCCTTCTAAAGTTAAGAAAGGCTGGAGTAAAAATCTAAACTCACTCTACCAACACCCAGACGTCTTGACAAAAAAAAAAAAAAGAAATATCTTTAGGTAGAATGGCGGCGGGTCCATTCAGAACACTTTCCTTAGAAGACGTAGTGGTACCCCCGTTGGGAGTTGTGCCAAAAAATGAACCCACTACATTCAGACTAATCCACCATTTGTCATATCCAAGGGGCAGGTCAGTAAACGACAACATTGACGCGGAACCAAGTACAGTACTATGTACTGTACCTCCTTTGACGAGGCAATCAGTTGGGTCAAAAAGTTGGGAAGGGGCACCCTAATGGCCAAAACAGACATTGAGGGGGCTTTGTGGTTAGGGTTGAGCAACTTTCATTTTTTTAAGATCGAGTCGGGTTTTGCGAAACCCGACTTTGTCCAAAGTCGAGTCGAGTGAAGTTGGCCAATTATCGCGAAAAGTCGGGGATCGACCGAAACATGAAACCCAATGCAAGTCAATGGGGAAGCATAGTCGGCAGTGAGTGGAGGCCAGGAAAACACCTACAGTGCCCATTTTAATGCCAAAAACATCCATTCTTGTTTCTGAGGCTTGTCAATCTTAATTAACTTTCTAATAATAGTTGGGCATTGGAAATTGGGGGTCATTTGGCAAAAGTTGTGGGGGGTAGGGCTGGCTCAAGGTTTTAGTGGGCCCAGGAAATGTGGACTACGTCACGGCGGTGGAGCAGTGAGAGGTAAGTGTCACGCCCTACAGATGGGTCTATCGGGTGGACCCTCTGGACCGCAAATACAGCGGTTGCTGATACCAGGAAGGGAGAGCCAGACCAAGAAAGCAGGTTCAAAAGGTTTATTGTAAAGTAATACAAATACTAGGGGAGACTCCCCAAAGGAGGGCCACAGGACCACAACACCAGGGTGCCTCTAAGGAGTCCAAGGCTTGGAGTGACCCCTATACAGGGATTTCCCCTTGACCACCAATAGAGGGTCCGATGAAGCAGACACCTGTGTTAAACCGACCTAGGAGGCTGGGGAGAAATGAACTGAAAAGACAGGGCAGAACGTGGAACTAGGAAGCAGGCTGAAGACTGCAGGGAATCGTCCAGGATCCAGGACACAGGATGCCGAGAAGGCCAGACACGATCCTAGGGGAAAAAAAGGAACACAGAGTAAGGCAGGCAAACTGGATTGGTAAGCATAGCAGGACAAGACCTGGAGCAGCAACTTCAGGATAATAGAAGTTGCCCAGGCGGAGTCCAGGAGTGACTGAGATCCTTTTATCCCTCCAGCCTGCAGGTGATAGGCCGGGAGGAGGGGCAGTGAGTAGGAACGGGCTGGCCGTTTAAGAAGCCAGAGAGCTGGCCTGCCCGCCCCCTATGCACTCCCTAGGAGAGGGAGAGGAACGAGGAAGTGCAGCAGACATGGGAGCAAGGACCCGGGCAGCATGTCTGCAGGGATGGACCCCGGAGCGCCGGCGGATGACCGGAGCGTGACCCTGCTGGCTCAGGACAGAACCGGAAGAGGTAAGAACAGGCGGGGAAGAGAAAGTAGGTGGAAAGTAGTGACCACGGCACTCAGGGATTCTTGGGAGGTGCTCAAGTAGGGGATCCAACCCGTCAATAGCAAATATAATAATTCTTGGCACTCAGGAGAAATTTGTAGAAAGGTTCAAAAAGTAGATTTTTATTCTAGTGCATCCAGCTCAACATATAAACGTTTTCGGTCTCGACAACTGAGACCTTCATCAGATATGGTTGTCAAATGCTGGAGGACACCGGTAGTGTGTGTAAGTCACACACTGCGTGTGTAGCCGAGGAGCGGGAATGCAAAGCGTCTGAAAGCACTGGACGGCAGTGTAGGGCGCTTGTGGTAATGCGAGATACTCGCAAGGTGAGGAGCGCTGGATGGTGCTATTAACCTAGCAGCCCCGGGAGCGCCTTCCTGCACAGCAGCGCAGCGTCCTCTCCACCCCTGGCAGCGGCACCATCCAGCGCTCCTCACCTTGCGAGTATCTCGCATTACCACAAGCGCCCTACACTGCCGTCCAGTGCTTTCAGACGCTTTGCATTCCCGCTCCTCGGCTACACACGCAGTGTGTGACTTACACACACTACCGGTGTCCTCCAGCATTTGACAACCATATCTGATGAAGGTCTCAGTTGTCGAGACCGAAAACGTTTATATGTTGAGCTGGATGCACTAGAATAAAAATCTACTTTTTGAACCTTTCTACAAATTTCTCCTGAGTGCCAAGAATTATTATATTTGCTATTGAAGAGAAAGTAGGTGCCCCGGACCGCGAGGTGGTGACAGTACCCCCCCCTCCAGGCCCCCCCGGGCGGCGACTGGCAAGGAACCGACGTAGGAGACGAGGAGCATGGATGTTGCCCTCCGGTTCCCAGGACCTCTCCTCAGGACCAAACCCCTTCCAGTCGACCAGGTACCATGTGGCACGCCCTCTCTTCTTCACGTCCAGAATGGCACTGACCTCATACTCGTCATTGGCCGATATAGGAGGAGGACGCTCTCCCGGATCCTGGGAGAAGCGGTTGAGGATCACCGGCTTGAGGAGGGAACGGTGGAAAGAATTATGTATTCGCAGAGAAGGAGGCAGTCGTAGCTGATAGCACACATCGTTGAGTCTCCGGGACACCTCGAACGGTCCGATGTACCGAGGTCCGAGCTTGAAGGAGGGCACCTTAAGGCGGACGTACTTGGCTGATAACCATACCTTGTCACCCGGTTGAAACATCTGGGCATCAAGTCTTCTTTTGTCGGCATGGTCCTTCATACGCTGGGATGCTTTCTCAAGAGCTACACGAGTCTTGTTCCAGATGTCGGCGAAGTCACGAGCCACGGCCTCTGCTGCAGGATTGGTAGTAGCGATGTCCAAGGGGGTCGGGATCCTCGGGTGCTGCCCATATACAATAAAGAATGGAGTGTTACGTGAAGACTCACCAACATGATTATTGTACGAGAACTCCGCCCAAGGCAGTAGGGACGTCCAGTTGTCGTGGTGTGCGTTGACAAAGTGCCGTAGATAACCTGCCAACACCTGGTTTACCCGTTCCACCTGTCCGTTAGTCTGTGGATGATAAGCCGAAGAGAAGTCCAAGGTAATATCGAGTTTCCTGCAGAGAGACCGCCAGAATCGGGACACGAATTGAACTCCCCTATCGGAAACAATGTTGGAGGGTAACCCATGCAACCGGAGGATATGTAGAACAAACAACTCGGCCAGCTTGGGTGCCGAAGGAAGACCAGGCAGAGAAACGAAGTGACCCATCTTGGAAAATCTGTCCACCACGACCCAGATGACAGTATTCCCGGAGGATGCAGGAAGATCCGTGATGAAGTCCATCGCAATGTGTTGCCATGGTTTTGATGGTACAGGCAAGGGCAAGAGTTGACCGGCGGGAAGCCGTTTGGGGGTCTTGTTGCAGGCACAGGAAGAACAGGCAGATACGTAGTCTGTCACCTCTTGACGCATCCCAGGCCACCAGTAGTACCGGCCGATCAACTGTAGGGTCTTAGTCAGACCCGCGTGCCCAGCTAGTAAGGAGGAATGTCCCCAGCGGAGGATGCGTTCTCGATTAGGTTCAGGCACCAGCGTCTTCCCTGGGGGTACCTGCGACAGTCGGAGCGGTGCAACCATGATCACCTTGGATGGATCGATGATGGGACGAGGTTCCTCCTCATGATCGTCGGTAAGAAAAGAGCGGGAGAGGGCGTCAGCCTTGACATTCTTATCTGCGGGACGAAAATGAAGACGGTAATCAAACCGAGCAAAGAATAAAGACCAACGGGCCTGGCGAGGATTGAGCCTCTGGGCAGAGTGGAGATAGGCCAAGTTCTTGTGGTCAGTGTAGATCACCACCGGGTGCACTGCTCCCTCTAGGAGGTAACGCCACTCCTCCAAGGCCATTTTGATGGCAAGCAACTCACGGTCACCAATGGAGTAATTCCGCTCACAGGGGGAAAAGGCCTTCGAAAAGAAGCCGCAAGAGACCTTACGTCCGGAGGCGGCTCTCTGCGTGAGGACGGCCCCGGCACCTGTGGAGGATGCGTCCACCTCCAGAAAGAACTGCTTCTCAGCGACGGGCCTGTGCAGGGCTGGTGCGGAGGAGAAGGCCCGTTTGAGTGCCTGGAAGGAGCACTCAGCCTCTGGAGCCCATCCATTAGCAGGTGTTCCCTTGCGTGTGAGTGCAGTGAGGGGTTTGACCAGATCCGAGAAGTGCGGGATAAACTGCCGGTAGTAGTTGGCGAATCCCAAGAAGCGCTGGATGGCTTTGATCCCGACCGGCCGAGGCCAGTTCATGATGGCCGACACTTTATCAGGATCCATCTCCAGCCCAGAGTCAGAGACGATGTATCCAAGGAACGGCAGAGAAGACCGCTCGAAGAGGCATTTCTCATACTTGGCGTACAAGCGGTTCTCCCGTAATCGAAGGAGAACTCGTCGGACGTCTCTTCTGTGTGTGGGTAGGTCTGGGGAGAAAACCAAGATGTCATCTAGGTATACCACAACACATACGTACAGCAAGTCACGGAAGACGTCGTTCACGAACTCCTGGAAGACGGCTGGTGCATTGCACAGTCCGAAGGGCATCACCCGGTATTCGAAGTGACCATCACGGGTGTTGAAGGCGGTTTTCCACTCGTCACCGGCCCGGATGCGGACAAGGTTGTAAGCCCCTCGCAGGTCCAGCTTGGTGAACAACCGGGCTCCCCGGAGCCGATCGAAGAGTTCTGGAATAAGAGGCAGAGGGTACTTATTCTTTACCGTGATGGCGTTTAATCCACGGTAGTCAATGAAAGGACGCAAAGACCCGTCCTTCTTTTTCACGTAGAAGAACCCGGCTCCGACAGGGGATGTGGACCTCTGGATGAATCCCCGGGCCAAGCTGTCTGTGACGTATTCTGACATCGCCTGGGTCTCAGCAGGGGACAGTGGGTAGATTCGTCCTGTAGGAAAAGAGGCACCTGGAACCAAATCGATGGGACAATCATAAGGCCTGTGCGGGGGCAAGACCTCTGCTTCTCGTTTATCGAAGACGTCCGCATATGCCCAGTAGGCCTCCGGAAGTCCAGGCAAGGACGTAGGTGAGGGAGGCAAACGGATAGGCCGGACGGACAGCAGGCAATGGCTATGGCAGGCCGAACCCCAACGCTGGATCTCCCCACTTCGCCAGTCTATGACTGGCTCATGCATACGCAGCCATGGCAGACCGAGCAAGAAAGGTGGGGAGAGAGTGGGTAGCACGAGAAAGGCAATCCTCTCAGTATGGAGAGCTCCGATCTGAATCTCCACCTCACTGGTAATGCCCTCAACGGAGTCTTGTAGGGGTCTCCCATCAACGGAGGTGATGGTGCGGGGATGCTGCAGGGGGTGTATAGGGATGCCGAGGCGGAGAGCCATGTCTCGCTGAATAAAGTTACCTGCAGATCCCGAGTCCAAATACGCCAACTCTGAGAACCGCCTGTCACCAATTTTCACCTGTATGGAAACAGTTAATGGTAGAGAGGTATCACTCTCACCTAGGATGGCCTCTCTTACCTGTCCTAGGTGGAGGAGTTTTCCGGTCTTCTGGGACATTGCCGGCGGAAGTGGTTGGAGCCACCACAATAGAGACACAACCTCCGGGCGACTCTCTCCTCACGCTCCCGGGGACTCAGCCAGAGACGATCCACCTCTATGGGTTCGGGTGCTTCGGCAGACGAGGCGTTACCTGGTAACAGGGGCCTCTGTAAAGAGGGTGCCAATCGAGGTGGTCTTCTCTCCTGGGCTCTCTCCTTGGTGCGTTCTTGTAGGCGGCGGTCCATCCGGACGGCAAGGGAGATGTATTCGTCCAGGGTATCGGGGAGGTCTCGTACGGCAAGCTCGTCCTTCAGGCGACTGGATAACCCTCTCCGGAAGACACCGATCAGGGGCTCGTCAGACCAGCGAAGCTCCGAAGCCAAAGTGCGAAACTGTATGGCGTATTGGCCAACCGAGAGAGTACCTTGCTGTAAGCTGAACAACTCCTCCGTGGCCGAAGCCACTCGACTTGGCTCATCAAAGATCTTCCGGAAGGTGTCCAAGAAGGACCGCAGATCAGATACAATGGGGTCCTCTCTCTCCAGTAGTGGGTTGAACCAGGCCAAGGCCTCGCCCTCCAGGTGTGATGCCAGAAAGGCCACTTTTGCCACATCCGTAGGGTATTGATGAGGGAGAAGCCTGAAATGCTGCTGGCATTGGTTGATGAAACCCCGGCACATTTTTGGATCCCCAGAGTACCTGGTGGGTTTGCAGAGACGAGGGGAAGAGAAGATGCCTCCTACGGCAACGGGATCCAACACGGGTGCAGTAACCGGGGCAGGAGGAGACCGCTGTAGATTCGAGAGCCGCTCGTCAACAGACGTCATGTACTCCAGCATCTGGGTCTGTATCCGTCCTTGTTGATCCAGCTCCTGATGTAGATCTGCAAGATGAGAGGAGTAAGATGCATCCACCCCCTGAGGGGAACCTAGACGGGCCTCAAGGGTCCGCATGAACACAACAACCTGTTCCTGGCTCTGGCGGAGACTAGCAAGCTCCCTCTGAGCATCGAACCTGGCATCAGCGGGGTCCATGGCCTGGGCAAAATCTGTCACGCCCTACAGATGGGTCTATCGGGTGGACCCTCTGGACCGCAAATACAGCGGTTGCTGATACCAGGAAGGGAGAGCCAGACCAAGAAAGCAGGTTCAAAAGGTTTATTGTAAAGTAATACAAATACTAGGGGAGACTCCCCAAAGGAGGGCCACAGGACCACAACACCAGGGTGCCTCTAAGGAGTCCAAGGCTTGGAGTGACCCCTATACAGGGATTTCCCCTTGACCACCAATAGAGGGTCCGATGAAGCAGACACCTGTGTTAAACCGACCTAGGAGGCTGGGGAGAAATGAACTGAAAAGACAGGGCAGAACGTGGAACTAGGAAGCAGGCTGAAGACTGCAGGGAATCGTCCAGGATCCAGGACACAGGATGCCGAGAAGGCCAGACACGATCCTAGGGGAAAAAAAGGAACACAGAGTAAGGCAGGCAAACTGGATTGGTAAGCATAGCAGGACAAGACCTGGAGCAGCAACTTCAGGATAATAGAAGTTGCCCAGGCGGAGTCCAGGAGTGACTGAGATCCTTTTATCCCTCCAGCCTGCAGGTGATAGGCCGGGAGGAGGGGCAGTGAGTAGGAACGGGCTGGCCGTTTAAGAAGCCAGAGAGCTGGCCTGCCCGCCCCCTATGCACTCCCTAGGAGAGGGAGAGGAACGAGGAAGTGCAGCAGACATGGGAGCAAGGACCCGGGCAGCATGTCTGCAGGGATGGACCCCGGAGCGCCGGCGGATGACCGGAGCGTGACCCTGCTGGCTCAGGACAGAACCGGAGGAGGTAAGAACAGGCGGGGAAGAGAAAGTAGGTGCCCCGGACCGCGAGGTGGTGACAGTAAGTATTTCAACTTTGCAAGTGCTGTGATCCTGAGCAAGCAGAGAGGCCCACTCGTTCGCATTGGCACTGGCACAGAGTCCCTCAAAGTACGGCGGTGTGTTTGCACGGCGAGGGCACCTCCCACCGGCAGCGACACTTTTGCGTACTCTGAGGGGCCCTGTGCCTGTGACGTCGCCAACGAGTATGCCCCCCTACCTGTTGAAGAAACCTGCACTTTCATCTGCACCTTCCTCTTTGTCCCTGTGTAAGGTGGTATAGTATGCGGGAAGGGGAACCTGACTTTCAGCAGGGTCAGATTGTGGCTGTGTAGCGTGCAAGGGGAATGTAGTGGTCTGGGTCAAAGTACCACAAGACTCATCTAGCACCGGCTAGGCAATGGGCAGGATGAGGACGAAACACTGATATAGGCCCAAATAATAAAGTGGGTAAAATGCAGTTCAAAATTGGTAACAGGTAGTGTTGAGCGATACCTTCCGATATCGGAAAGTATCGGTATCGGAAAGTATCGGCCGATACCGTCAAAATATCGGATCTAATCCGATACCGATACCCGATCCCAATGCAAGTCAATGGGACGAAAATATCGGAATTAAAATAAACCCTTTATAAACTTGTAGGTTCATTCTACATGAAGGAAAACAACTAAGAATAATGTTGGATGTATTGGGGGACGTGGCGGAGACATTAAAGGCACAGAGGTTTAGCCCAATGTAATAGAATAGCAGGATTTTGTTTTGTTTTTTATGACGTTCGGCGTTAGAAAGATTTTGACTATGTTAATTTTTTTTTATTTTGTCAGATATGATGTTTCACTACTTCCACGCCCTTCACCTTCTTTTTTACTTCTCCCACTTTCTTCTTCATTATCCTCATCATCAGCTTCTTTGACATCAACTTCTTCACCTTATTCATCTTCTTCTTCATCTTCTACCTATTATTTTTTTGGTTACATTGTTCATATTCTTTTTATTTTACTATTATCTTCATCATATTCTACTTCTTCATCATATTCTTATTTGTGACAGGCATTCCCGTAGTTGTTATCTATAAAAGTTTGAAGATTACACCTTCCGTTCTGCCTGTCACAAAACAGTTACATTTGTCCGCGTTCAGTTTGGCCTGCAGCATCAGGCTTTATCCAGGGGCACCACGAGGAGGAACGGACTCACCCCCATACACTGCTTAGTCTTCTTCTGCTTATAATTTAGATAATATTTTTTGCTCTGATATTTAGTGTTATGCTTAATGTTCTTCTGCTCTTTGTTCTGCAGCCTCTTGTTCTTCTGCTTCTCGGTCTTCCAGGTCGTCGTCGTCTCCAGGGTCGTCGTCTCCGGGGTCGTCGTCATCGGGGTGGTCTTCAGGGTCGTCGTCTCTGGGGTCGTCGTCATCGGGGTGGTCTTCAGGGTCATCGTCTCCAGGGTCGTCGTCATCATGGTGGTTGTCGTCTCTGGTGTCGTCGTCATCTTAGGGGTGGTGTTCCGGGTCATCGTGTTTAGTCTCTTGAACTTGGAAATGTAGCAGAAGGTACAAGAAGGCTGAGAAAATGCCGAGAACCAGCTGATGGAACTGGAACTCGGATGGCTACCCGAAGGTCCAAGAGCCAATGGAACTACCGAGGACCAGCTGACGTTACTGGAACCCGGTTACTAAGCAGGAGGTACCCGTGCCTGAAAGCACTACCAAGGACCACCTGACGTTGGTGGAACTCGGATACCCAGAGGGAGGCACCTAAGCCAAAGGCTCTGCCCGGAACCAGCTGACGGTACTGGAACCAGGATGGGGAGCAGAAGGTACAAGAGCAAGTGTCTGCGTGGCTTTTGCAGGACACGATGCCGGCTGCACAGCAGGGGAACAGCTGGCGGTGCTGAACCCCACTGACACATTGGCTGGTGTTTTTCTCTGTGCAGCTAGCAGTACCGGGCCCCAACTGGCGGTGTTAGAGCCCGGGGTCAGCAGGAGGAGGAGAGGGAGCAGAGTGTAGGCCGAAGCCTGCACTGGCGGCAGCTTTGGGTCTGTTGTGCCTGCGTGGCAGTTGCAGGACACGTTGCCGGCTGCACAGCAGGGGAACAGCTGGCGGTGCTGAACCCCACTGACACATTGGCTGGTGTTTTTCTCTGTGCAGCTAGCAGTACCGGGCCCCAACTGGCGGTGTTGGAGCCCGGGCTCTGCAGGGGGAGCAGAGTGTAGGCCGAAGCCTAATTAAACCAATTTCAAAGGTAACCTTTAACCCCCCCTCAGGGGTTACAAAGTAGAAGAGCCACAGCTTATGCAGCAGTAGTGCTGCACAAGTCAAAGGTTGCTCTTTTAATTTTGCTCCTTGCACACGCTGAATGAAACACGTATAACATTTAGCCCTTTATACAGTCAAACTGTGTTGGAGGCGCGAGTTCCCTTTGTAATGAGACGCAGCACAGATGTCAAGAATCCCACCTTGGTGCTGGGTGCAGCCTCCTGAGCGTGGTTATTTGCTGTACAGGAGTCTGCACTGTCGTGTTATCCCCTGGCCTAGCGCTGTTAGCGCTGCCCATCTTCTGACCTCATTTAATGTCGGCCGGTGCGGTTCGCGATGACCATGAATCCCAGCCCCGCGGTGTCTTAACATTGTTAAAACACTGCGGGGCTGGGATTCATGGCCTGGCGCAGCACATATGTTCGCCTCTCACACTCGGGTCCTTACACCCGCTTCAGACTGTGCGGCGTCAGCTGATCCCTTATCGCATGCCACGGCCATGAAGCCGCACAGTCTGAAGAAGGCGGAAGGAGATGAGGGACAGGCGAACTGATGCACTGATCATGCCCATCAATCACACCCTCGCAGTCCCAATAAATAAGACACCGAGGGGCGTTGTGTGGGTCAGGGCAGCCGCAGAGGCGCAGGCAGCCAAACAATGATGCCAGAAGACGGGCAGCGCTACCAAAGGGGGTTGCAGCGTGTCATTACAAAGGAAAGTCACACCTCCGGGACGGTTAAATGGTCACACAGAGGACACATTTTAGACGTGTTTTCAGTTCCACATGTGCGAGGAGAATACGTTTATGAGCCACCTTGCACACATGCAGCATTACCGCTGTACAAGATGGCTGTAAAACGTACAAACGCCTGGGGGAGGGGGGACAGGTTCCCTTCAATTTCAGTTCTGGTGTCTGCATGGCTTTTGCAGGACACGATGCCGGCTGCACAGCAGGGGAACAGCTGGCGGTGCTGAACCCCACTGACACGTTGGCTGGTGTTTTTCTCTGTGCAGCTAGCAGTACCGGGCTCCAACTGGCGGTGTTAGAGCCCGGGGTCAGCAGGAGGAGGAGAGGGAGCAGAGTGTAGGCCGAAGCCTGCACTGGCGGCAGCTTTGGGTCTGTTGTGCCTGCGTGGCAGTTGCAGGACACGTTGCCGGCTGCACAGCAGGGGAACAGCTGGCGGTGCTGAACCCCACTGACACATTGGCTGGTGTTTTTCTCTGTGCAGCTAGCAGTACCAGGCCCCAACTGGCGGTGTTGGAGCCCGGGCTCTGCAGGGGGAGCAGAGTGTAGGCCGAAGCCTAATTGAACCAATTTCAAAGGTAACCTTTAACCCCCCCTCAGGGGTTACAAAGTAGAAGAGCCACAGCTTATGCAGCAGTAGTGCTGCACAAGTCAAAGGTTGCTCTTTTAATTTTGCTCCTTGCACACGCTGAATGAAACATGTATAACATTTAGCCCTTTATACAGTCAAACTGTGTTGGAGGCGCGAGTTCCCTTTGTAATGAGACGCAGCACAGATGTCAAGAATCCCACCTTGGTGCTGGGTGCAGCCTCCTGAGCGTGGTTATTTGCTGTACAGGAGTCTGCGCTGTCGTGTTATCCCCTGGCCTAGCGCTGTTAGCGCTGCCCATCTTCTGACCTCATTTAATGTCGGCCGGTGCGGTTCGCGATGACCATGAATCCCAGCCCCGCGGTGTCTTAACATTGTTAAAACACTGCGGGGCTGGGTGTTGTGAATTTGCTTTTTGGCTCCCTCTAGTGGTTACTAGTGATTTGACTCTGGGTATGTCAGTCATCCCTTGTATGCTCACCTGGGCCGTTAGTTCAGGGGTGTTGCTATATAAGCTCCCTGGACCTTCAGTTCAATGCCTGGCAACGTTGTAATCAGAGCTAATCTGTTGTGCTCTTGTCTACTGATCCTGGTTCCTGCTAGATTAAGCTAAGTCTGCTTTCTTGCTTTTTGCTATTTGTTTTTGTTTGCATTTTTGTCCAGCTTGTACATAATCTGTATCCTAACCTTGCTGGAAGCTCTAGGGAGGCTGGAGTTCTCCCCCCGGGCCGTTAGACGGTTCGGGGGTTCTTGAATTTCCAGTGTGGAATTTTGATAGGGTTTTCGTTGGCCATATAAGTTATCTTACTACATTCTGCTATTAGTAAGTGGGCCTCTCTTTGCTAAACCTAGTTCATCTCTGTGTTTGTCATTTCCTCTTACCTCACCGTTATTATTTGTGGGGGGCTTGTATCCAACTTTTGGGGTCTATTATCTGGAGGCAAGAGAGGTCTTTGTTTTCCTCTTCTAGGGGTAGTTAGTCCGACGGCTGGCGCGAGACATCTAGCGACCAACGTAGGCATGTTCCCCGGCTACTTCTAGTGTTGGCGTTAGGAGTAGATATATGGTCAACCCAGTTACCACTGCCCTATGAGCTGGATTTTTGTACTTCGCAGACTTACTTGTTCCTCTGAGACCCTCGCCATTGGGGTCATAACAGCTGGGATTCATGGCCTGGCGCAGCACATATGTTCGCCTCTCACACTCGGGTCCTTACACCCGCTTCAGACTGTGCGGCGTCAGCTGATCCCTTATCGCATGCCACGGCCATGAAGCCGCACAGTCTGAAGAAGGCGGAAGGAGATGAGGGACAGGCGAACTGATGCACTGATCATGCCCATCAATCACACCCTCGCAGTCCCAATAAATAAGACACCGAGGGGCGTTGTGTGGGTCAGGGCAGCCGCAGAGGCGCAGGCAGCCAAACAATGATGCCAGAAGACGGGCAGCGCTACCAAAGGGGGTTGCAGCGTGTCATTACAAAGGAAAGTCACACCTCCGGGACGGTTAAATGGTCACACAGAGGACACATTTTAGATGTGTTTTCAGTTCCACATGTGCGAGGAGAATACGTTTATGAGCCACCTTGCACACATGCAGCATTACCGCTGTACAAGGTGGCTGTAAAACGTACAAACGCCTGGGGGAGGGGGGACAGGTTCCCTTCAATTTCAGTTCTGGTGTCTGCATGGCTTTTGCAGGACACGATGCCGGCTGCACAGCAGGGGAACAGCTGGCGGTGCTGAACCCCACTGACACGTTGGCTGGTGTTTTTCTCTGTGCAGCTAGCAGTACCGGGCTCCAACTGGCGGTGTTAGAGCCCGGGGTCAGCAGGAGGAGGAGAGGGAGCAGAGTGTAGGCCGAAGCCTGCACTGGCGGCAGCTTTGGGTCTGTTGTGCCTGCGTGGCAGTTGCAGGACACGTTGCCGGCTGCACAGCAGGGGAACAGCTGGCGGTGCTGAACCCCACTGACACATTGGCTGGTGTTTTTCTCTGTGCAGCTAGCAGTACCGGGCCCCAACTGGCGGTGTTGGAGCCCGGGCTCTGCAGGGGGAGCAGAGTGTAGGCCGAAGCCTAATTGAACCAATTTCAAAGGTAACCTTTAACCCCCCCTCAGGGGTTACAAAGTAGAAGAGCCACAGCTTATGCAGCAGTAGTGCTGCACAAGTCAAAGGTTGCTCTTTTAATTTTGCTCCTTGCACACGCTGAATGAAACATGTATAACATTTAGCCCTTTATACAGTCAAACTGTGTTGGAGGCGCGAGTTCCCTTTGTAATGAGACGCAGCACAGATGTCAAGAATCCCACCTTGGTGCTGGGTGCAGCCTCCTGAGCGTGGTTATTTGCTGTACAGGAGTCTGCGCTGTCGTGTTATCCCCTGGCCTAGCGCTGTTAGCGCTGCCCATCTTCAGACCTCATTTAATGTCGGCCGGTGCGGTTCGCGATGACCATGAATCCCAGCCCCGCGGTGTCTTAACATTGTTAAAACACTGCGGGGCTGGGTGTTGTGAATTTGCTTTTTGGCTCCCTCTAGTGGTTACTAGTGATTTGACTCTGGGTATGTCAGTCATCCCTTGTATGCTCACCTGGGCCGTTAGTTCAGGGGTGTTGCTATATAAGCTCCCTGGACCTTCAGTTCAATGCCTGGCAACGTTGTAATCAGAGCTAATCTGTTGTGCTCTTGTCTACTGATCCTGGTTCCTGCTAGATTAAGCTAAGTCTGCTTTCTTGCTTTTTGCTATTTGTTTTTGTTTGCATTTTTGTCCAGCTTGTACATAATCTGTATCCTAACCTTGCTGGAAGCTCTAGGGAGGCTGGAGTTCTCCCCCCGGGCCGTTAGACGGTTCGGGGGTTCTTGAATTTCCAGTGTGGAATTTTGATAGGGTTTTCGTTGGCCATATAAGTTATCTTACTACATTCTGCTATTAGTAAGTGGGCCTCTCTTTGCTAAACCTAGTTCATCTCTGTGTTTGTCATTTCCTCTTACCTCACCGTTATTATTTGTGGGGGGCTTGTATCCAACTTTTGGGGTCTATTATCTGGAGGCAAGAGAGGTCTTTGTTTTCCTCTTCTAGGGGTAGTTAGTCCGACGGCTGGCGCGAGACATCTAGCGACCAACGTAGGCATGTTCCCCGGCTACTTCTAGTGTTGGCGTTAGGAGTAGATATATGGTCAACCCAGTTACCACTGCCCTATGAGCTGGATTTTTGTACTTCGCAGACTTACTTGTTCCTCTGAGACCCTCGCCATTGGGGTCATAACAGCTGGGATTCATGGCCTGGCGCAGCACATATGTTCACCTCTCACACTCGGATCCTTACACCCACTTCAGACTGTGCGGCGTCAGCTGATCCCTTATCGCATGCCACGGCCATGAAGCCGCACAGTCTGAAGAAGGCGGAAGGAGATGAGGGACAGGCGAACTGATGCACTGATCATGCCCATCAATCACACCCTCGCAGTCCCAATAAATAAGACACCGAGGGGCGTTGTGTGGGTCAGGGCGGCCGCAGAGGCGCAGGCAGCCAAACAATGATGCCAGAAGACGGGCAGCGCTACCAAGGGGGTTGCAGCGTGTCATTACAAAGGAAAGTCACACCTCCGGGACGGTTAAATGGTCACACAGAGGACACATTTTAGACGTGTTTTCAGTTCCACATGTGCGAGGAGAATACGTTTATGAGCCACCTTGCACACATGCAGCATTACCGCTGTACAAGGTGGCTGTAAAACGTACAAATGCCTGGGGGAGGGGGGACAGGTTCCCTTCAATTTCAGTTCTGGTGTCTGCGTGGCTTTTGCAGGACACGATGCCGGCTGCACAGCAGGGGAACAGCTGGCGGTGCTGAACCCCACTGACACATTGGCTGGTGTTTTTCTCTGTGCAGCTAGCAGTACCGGGCCCCAACTGGCGGTGTTAGAGCCCGGGGTCAGCAGGAGGAGGAGAGGGAGCAGAGTGTAGGCCGAAGCCTGCACTGGCGGCAGCTTTGGGTCTGTTGTGCCTGCGTGGCAGTTGCAGGACACGTTGCCGGCTGCACAGCAGGGGAACAGCTGGCGGTGCTGAACCCCACTGACACATTGGCTGGTGTTTTTCTCTGTGCAGCTAGCAGTACTGGGCCCCAACTGGCGGTGTTGGAGCCTGGGCTCTGCAGGGGGAGCAGAGTGTAGGCCGAAGCCTAATTGAACCAATTTCAAAGGTAACCTTTAACCCCCCCTCAGGGGTTACAAAGTAGAAGAGCCACAGCTTATGCAGCAGTAGTGCTGCACAAGTCAAAGGTTGCTCTTTTAATTTTGCTCCTTGCACACGCTGAATGAAACACGTATAACATTTAGCCCTTTATACAGTCAAACTGTGTTGGAGGCGCGAGTTCCCTTTGTAATGAGACGCAGCACAGATGTCAAGAATCCCACGTTGGTGCTGGGTGCAGCCTCCTGAGCGTGGTTATTTGCTGTACAGGAGTCTGCGCTGTCGTGTTATCCCCTGGCCTAGCGCTGTTAGCGCTGCCCATCTTCTGACCTCAATTAATGTCGGCCGGTGTGGTTCGCGATGACCATGAATCCCAGCCCCGCGGTGTCTTAACATTGGTAAAACACTGCGGGGCTGGGATTCATGGCCTGGCGCAGCACATATGTTCGCCTCTCACACTCGGGTCCTTACACCCGCTTCAGACTGTGCGGCGTCAGCTGATCCCTTATCGCATGCCACGGCCATGAAGCCGCACAGTCCGAAGAAGGCGGAAGGAGATGAGAGACAGGCGAAGAAATGCACCGTTCATGCCCGTCAATCACACCCTCGCAGTCAAAATAAATAAGACACCGAGGGGCGTTGTGTGGGGCAAGGCGGCCGCAGAGGCGCACCCAGCCAAACAATGATGCCAGAAGACGGGCAGCGTTACCAAGGAGCTTGTTGCGTGTCAATACAAAGGAAAATCACACCTGAGGGACGTTTTAATGGTCGCAGAGGACACATTTTAGACGTGTTCAGTTCCACGAGTGCAAGGAGAATAAGTTTCTGAGCCACCTTGCAAACATGCAGCATTACTGCTGTACAAGGTGGCTGTAAAACATAGAAACACCTGGGGGAGGGGGGACAGGTTCCCTTCAATTTCAGTTCTTGTGTCTGCGTGGCGGTCGCAGGACACGTTGCCGGCTACACAGCAGGGGAACAGCTGGCGGTGCTGAACCCCACTGACACATTGGCTGGTGTTTTTCTCTGTGCAGCTAGCACATCTGGGCCAAAACTGGCGGTGTTAGAGCCCAGGGTCAGCAGGAGGAGCAGGGGGAGCGGAGTGTAGGCCGAAGCCTGCACTGGAGCAAGTTGAAAGGAAACCTTTAACCCCCCCCCCCAGGTGTTTGTAGCTGAAAGAGCCATTGTGTACAGCACTAATGCTGGAAAAGGTAAACTTAGCTCTTTTAATTATGGTCCTTGCACATGCTGAACCTAACATTTATGAAATGTGTCCCCTCACAGCGTTAAACCGTACGGTAGGTGGAACTTTCCTTTGTCGTGTGACGCAGCATAGCCATCATTTTTACCCCCTTGGCGCCGTGCGCCGCCTCCTCAGCGTTGTTTGAATCTGTCCCGGAGCCTGCGCTGTTAGGTTAGCCCTTGGCCATGCACACATGTTGCGCTGCCCGTCTTCTGACATCATTTGGTGTCATGCTGGCTGCGCCTGTGCGGGTGCGCTGGCCGAGATCCCGCCTCGCAGTGTCGTCTAATGTAATCCCACCGCGGGCCTGGGATCCATGGCCATGCGCAGTGCATATCCTCGCCTCTCACTCCCCTCCCTACGGCTTCTTCAGACTGTGCGGTGTCACGGCCGTGGCATGCTATTAGGGATCAGCTGACACCGCACAGTCTGAAGAAGCCGTAGGGAGGGGAGTGAGAGGCGAGGATATGCACTGCGCATGGCCATGGATCCCAGGCCCGCGGTGGGATTACATTAGACGACACTGCGAGGCGGGATCTCGGCCAGCGCACCTGCACAGGCGCAGAAAGCCTGACACCAAATGATGTCAGAAGACAGGCAGCGCAACATGTGTGCATGGCCAAGGGCTAACCTAACAGCGCAGGCTCCGGGACAGATTCAAACAACGCTGAGGAGGCGGCGCACAGCACCAAGGGGGTAAAAATTATGGCTGTGCTGCGTCACACGACAAAGGAAAGTTCCACCTACCGGACGGTTTAACGGTGTGTGGGGACACATTTCATAAGTGTTAGGTTCAGCATGTGCAAGGAGCACCACGAAAAGAGGCACTTTTTCCCTTTGCATCATTACTGCTGCACAAGGTGGCTCCTTCAGTAACAAATGCCTGGGGGGGGGACAGGTTCCCTTAAATTTAACTTGTTGTGCCTGCGTGGCGGTCGCAGTACACGTTGCCGTATACACAGCAGGGGAACAGCTGGCGGTGCTGAACCCCACTAACACATTGGCGAGGTGTTTGGCTCTGTGCGTACAGCACTTCTGGATGGCAACTAGCGGTGTTGGAGCCCAGGGACAGGTGGAGGAGGAGGAGGTAGGAGGAGGTAGGAGGGATTGCCACACACACAGCTGGGGAACAGCTGACGTTACTGAACCCCAATAACAGAGGAGCGACTGTTGGGACTGTGCGGACAGCACTTCTGGATGGCAACTAGCGGTGTTGGAGCCCAGGGACAGGTGGAGGAGGAGGAGGTAGGAGGAGGTAGGAGGGATTGCCACACACACAGCTGGGGAACAGCTGACGTTACTGAACCCCAATAACAGAGGAGCGACTGTTGGGACTGTGCGGACAGCACTTCTGGACGGCAACTAGCGGTGTTGGAGCCCAGGGACAGGTGGAGGAGGAGGAGGTAGGAGGAGGTAGGAGGGATTGCCACACACACAGCTGGGGAACAGCTGACGTTACTGAACCCCAATAACAGAGGAGCGACTGTTGGGACTGTGCGGACAGCACTTCTGGACGGCAACTAGCGGTGTTGGAGCCCAGGGACAGGTGGAGGAGGAGGAGGTGGAGGAGGTAGGAGGAGGTAGGAGGGATTGCCACACACACAGCAGGGGAACAGCTGACGTTACTGAACCCCAATAACAGAGGAGGGACTGTTGGGACTGTGCGGACAGCACTTCTGGACGGCAACTAGCGGTGTTGGAGCCCAGGGACAGGTGGAGGAGGAGGAGGTGGAGGAGGTAGGAGGAGGTAGGAGGGATTGCCACACACACAGCAGGGGAACAGCTGATGTTACTGAACCCCAATAACAGAGGAGGGACTGTTGGGACTGTGCGGACAGCACTTCTGGACGGCAACTAGCGGTGTTGGAGCCCAGGGACAGGTGGAGGAGGAGGAGGTAGGAGGAGGTAGGAGGGATTGCCACACACACAGCTGGGGAACAGCTGACGTTACTGAACCCCAATAACAGAGGAGCGACTGTTGGGACTGTGCGGACAGCACTTCTGGACGGCAACTAGCGGGGTTGGAGCCCAGGGACAGGTGGAGGAGGAGGAGGTGGAGGAAGTAGGAGGGATTGCCACACACACAGCTGGGGAACAGCTGACGTTACTGAACCCCAATAGCAGAGGAGGGACTGTTGGGACTGTGCGGACAGCACTTCTGGACGGCAACTAGCGGTGTTGGAGCCCAGGGACAGGTGGAGGAGGAGGAGGTGGAGGAGGTAGGAGGGAGTAGGAGGGATTGCCACACACACAGCAGGGGAACAGCTGACGTTACTGAACCCCAATAACAGAGGAGGGACTGTTGGGACTGTGCGGACAGCACTTCTGGACGGCAACTAGCGGTGTTGGAGCCCAGGGACAGGTGGAGGAGGAGGAGGTAGGAGGAGGTAGGAGGGATTGCCACACACACAGCTGGGGAACAGCTGACGTTACTGAACCCCAATAACAGAGAAGCGACTGTTGGGACTGTGCGTACAGCACTTCTGGACGGCAACTAGCGGTGTTGGAGCCCAGGGACAGGTGGAGGAGGTAGGAGGAGGTAGGAGGGATTGCCACACACACAGCAGGGGGACAGCTGACGTTACTGAACCCCAATAACAGAGGAGGGACTGTTGGGACTGTGCGGACAGCACTTCTGGACAGCAACTAGCGGTGATGGAGCCCAGGGACAGGTGGAAGAAGAGGAGGAGGTGGAGGAGGTAGGAGGAGGTAGGAGGGATTGCCACACACACAGCAGGGGAACAGCTGACGTTACTGAACCCCAATAACAGAGGAGGGACTGTTGAGACTGTGCGGACAGCACTTCTGGACGGCAACTAGCGGTGTTGGAGCCCAGGGACAGGTGGAGGAGGAGGAGGTAGGAGGAGGTAGGAGGGATTGCCACACACACAGCTGGGGAACAGCTGACGTTACTGAACCCCAATAACAGAGGAGCGACTGTTGGGACTGTGCGTACAGCACTTCTGGACGGCAACTAGCGGTGTTGGAGCCCAGGGACAGGTGGAGGAGGAGGAGGTGGAGGAGGTAGGAGGGATTGCCACACACACAGCTGGGGAACAGCTGACGTTACTGAACCCCAATAACAGAGGAGGGACTGTTGGGACTGTGCGGACAGCACTTCTGGACGGCAACAAGCGGTGTTGGAGCCCAGGGACAGGTGGAGGAGGAGGAGGTGGAGGAGGTAGGAGGAGGTAGGAGGGATTGCCACACACACAGCAGGGGAACAGCTGACGTTACTGAACCCCAATAACAGAGGAGGGACTGTTGGGACTGTGCGTACAGCACTTCTGGACGGCAACTAGCGGTGTTGGAGCCCAGGGACAGGTGGAGGAGGAGGAGGTGGAGGAGGTAGGAGGGATTGCCACACACACAGCTGGGGAACAGCTGACGTTACTGAACCCCAATAACAGAGGAGGGACTGTTGGGACTGTGCGGACAGCACTTCTGGACGGCAACTAGCGGTGTTGGAGCCCAGGGACAGGTGGAGGAGGAGGAGGTGGAGGAGGTAGGAGGGATTGCCACACACACAGCTGGGGAACAGCTGACGTTACTGAACCCCAATAACAGAGGAGGGACTGTTGGGACTGTGCGGACAGCACTTCTGGACGGCAACTAGCGGTGTTGGAGCCCAGGGACAGATGGAGGAGGAGGAGGTGGAGGAGGTAGGAGGAGGTAGGAGGGATTGCCACACACACAGCAGGGGAACAGCTGACGTTACTGAACCCCAATAACAGAGGAGGGACTGTTGAGACTGTGCGGACAGCACTTCTGGACGGCAACTAGCGGTGTTGGAGCCCAGGGACAGGTGGAGGAGGAGGAGGTAGGAGGAGGTAGGAGGGATTGCCACACACAAAGCTGGGGAACAGCTGACGTTACTGAACCCCAATAACAGAGGAGCGACTGTTGGGACTGTGCGTACAGCACTTCTGGACGGCAACTAGCGGTGTTGGAGCCCAGGGACAGGTGGAAAAGCAGAGGAACACAATGTAGGCCGAAGCCTGAGAAAGTCGAAAGGGAACCTTTAACCCCCCCCCAAGGCGTTTGTAGCTGAAAGAGCCAGCTTGTGCAGCACAAAAGATGCAAAAGGAAAAGGTGGCTCTTTTCATCATGCTCCTTGCAAACACAGAACTAAACACTTATAAAATGTGTCCCCTGAAACCGTGAAACCGTCCCGGAGGTGGGACTTTCCTTCGTAATATGACGCAGCACAGCCATCATTCCTACCCCCCCGGCGCCGCGCCCCGGCTCCTCAGCGTTGTTTGATTCCATCCCGGAGCCTGCGCTGTTATGTTATCCCGTGGCCAGGCACACTTAGCGCTGCCCATCTTGTGACATCATTTGGTGTCAGGCTGGCTGCGCCTGTGCGGCCGCGCTGGCCGAGAGCCCGCCTCGCAGTGTCTTCTGATTTAATCCCACTGAGGGCCTGGGATCCATGGCCATGCGCAGTGCATATCCTCGCCTCTCACTCCCCTCCCTACGGCTTCTTAAGACTGTGCGGTGTCACGGCCGTGGCATGCTATTAGGGACCAGCTGACACCGAACAGTCTGAAGAAGCCATAGGGAGATGAGTGAGAGGTGGAGGTTCAGATATGCACTGCGCATGTCCATGGATCCCAGGCCCCCAGTGGGATTAAATCAGAAGACACTGCGAGGCGGGCTCTCGGCCAGCGCGGCCGCACACGCGCAGCCATCCTGACACCAAATGATGCCAGAAGACGGGCAGCGCTAAGTGTGCCTGTCCACGGGATAACATAACAGCGGAGGCTCTGGGACGGAATCAAACAACGCTGAGGAGCCGGGGCACGGCGCCGGGGGGGTAGGAATGACGGCTGTGCTGCGTCATATTACGAAGGAAAGTCCCACCTCCGGGACGGTTTTACGGTATCAGTGGACACATTTTATAAGTGTTAAGTTCTGCGTGTGCAAGGAGCTAAACCAAAATAGCTACCTTTTTCTTGTGCAGCATTACTGCTGCACAAGGTGGCTCTTTCAGTAACAAACGCCTTGGGGGGGGGACAGATTCCCTTACATTTCAGTTGTTGTGTCAGCGTGGCAGTCGCAGGACACATTGCCGGCTACACAGCTGGGGATCAGCTGACGTTACTGAAACCCAATAACACTGGGTCGTATGTTTTGACTGTGCAGACGGCACTTCTGAGCCTCAACTGGCGGTGTTGGAGCCCAGGAATTTAAGTTCAGGTGGTAGAAAGATGAACACAACAGGAGACCTGGATAACGTATACAGTGACCTAATTATTTAATCAGGAAGAGGAGTGGCAAATTCCTGCGAGATCCAGGCCTTGTTCATTTTCAGGAAAGTAAGCCGGTCAACGTTATCGGAGGATAGTCGCATGCGACGGTCAGTTAGTACACCACCTGCAGCACTAAAGACACGTTCCGATAATACACTGGCCGCAGGGCAAGACAGCACCTCCAATGCATACTGGCTTAGCTCTGGCCATGTATCCAGCTTTGAGACCCAAAACTTGAAAGGGGAAGAGCCGTCTGGGAGTACAGCAAGAGGGCAAGACATGTAGTCTGTCACCATCTGACGGAACCGTTGCCTCCTGCTGACTGGAGCCGTCTGTGAAGGTGTAGACTTTTGTGGGGGGCACAGAAAACTGTGCCACAGTTGGGCCATACTGGTCTTGCCTTGGGCAGAGGCACTGCTTCTGCTCCCTCTTTGTGCAGAGCCTCCACCACTGCCTGGACGCACTGAGCTGCTTTGGAATGCACTAGCAGCACTTCTCTCAGTTGGAATGGAGAAGATGATGGAATTCACCAGTGTGTCTTGGTACTCCCGCATTTTTCGCTCCCGGTTCAACGGTGTGATGAGGCTTTCTACGTTGTCCCGGTAGCGAGGATCGAGGAGGGTGAACACCCAATAATCAGACATGTTGAGAATGTGGGCGATGCGGCGGTCGTTTCTCAGGCACTGCAGCATGTAATCCACCATGTGCTGCAGACTGCCAACTGCCCAAGAAACGCTGTCCCCTGCTGGAGGCGTGATCTCTGCCCGCTCGTCATCACCCCACCCTCGCTGTACACACTGAGTACTGGACAATTGTGTAACTCCCTCCTCTGGACGGATGTCTTCCTCCTCCATTGACTCCTCCTCATCCTCCTCACAAACTGTCCCCTGCCTACGCGTTTGTGAGGAACCACGTGGCGCTGACTGTCCAGAAGATGATGGAAATGGTGAATCCTCATCCTCCACCTCTTCCACAACATCATCCCTTAGCGCTTGCAGTGATTTTTCAAGCAGGCAGATAAGGGGGACAGTCATGCTGACTAGTGCATCATCTGCACTCGCCATCCGCGTGGAATAATCAAAGGGACGCAAAACCTGGCAGACTTCATTCATAGTAGCCCACTCTGTGGTTGTGAAGTCTGTACGGCGCTGAGTGCGACTTTTTTGCGCCTGAAGCAGCTGGTACTCCATTACAGCTTGCTGCTGCTCACACAACCGCTCCAACATATGTAACGTGGAATTCCACCTGGTAGGTAGGTCACATATGATGCGATGTTCCGGCAGGCGGTGTCGGCGCTGCAGAGCCGCAATGCGCGCTTTTGCCGTGCTGGAACGCCGCAAGTGAGCACACTCTAGGTGGACCTTGTGCAGCAGTGCATCAAGATCAGGATAGTCCCTCAAAAAGCTCTGCACGACCAAATTGAGCACATGTGCCAGACATGGGATGTGAGTGAGGTTGCCGAGGCCCAGAGCTGCCACCAGATTTCGGCCATTATCACACACTACCATGCCTGGCTGGAGATTCGCTGGCACAAACCACACATCGCTCTCCTGCTTGATGGCATTCCAGAGCTCCTGCGCTGTGTGGCTACGATTCCCCCAAAAAATTAATTTCAAGACGGCCTGTTGACGTTTGGCCACGGCTGTGCTCATGTCGGTCGTAACAGGTACACGTTCATCACGGGTCCATGTGGAGGTGGACTGTGACGGCTCCTGCAGCGATGATTCTGAGGAACTGGTGTAAGAGGAGGAGTCAATGCGTACAGAATGGATTCCTGCAATCCTTGGAGTGGGCAGGACACGTCCTGCGCCACTCGCACGGTCTGTACCCGGCTCAACGACATTAACCCAATGGGCAGTGAGGGAAAGGTATCGCCCCTGTCCATGTTGACTGGTCCACGCATCGGTGGTGAGGTGGACCTTGCTACTGACGGCGTTCAGTAGCGCGTGTTTTATGTGTCCCTCCACATGCTTGTGCAGGGCAGGGACGGCTTGCCTGCTGAAGTAAAAGCGGCTGGGCACATTGTACTGTGGGACTGCCAATGACATCAAGTCACGGAAGCTGTCAGTCTCCACCAGCTTGAATGACAGCATTTCCAGTGACAGAAGTTTGGCAATGCCTGCAGTCAGAGCCTGTGCTCGTGGGTGGTTTGACGAGAAAGGCCGCCTTTTCTCCCATGCCTGTACTACCGATGGCTGTAGACTGGGCTGGGAGTGTGTGGATGACTGGGAAAGTGGTGCTGCGGGTGGAATTACAGCGGGTCTCTGGCAACAGGGCCAGAGGTTCTTCCACGGCGATCCTGGGAGGAACCCGAACCAGCTGCGTATGACCTGGAGGAAGAGGCAACATGAGCTGAAGAGGTGGTAGCTGCCGCTGTTGGTTGGCCTAGCTCTTCAGTGTGTTTTTCTAACTCCGCCGGGTGCCTGGTGCGCACATGTTTCCACATGTTGGAGGTATTGAGGTTGCTGACATTTTTCCCTCTTTTGACTTTTTGATGACACACCTTGCATCTGACATAGCAAATGTCATCTGCAACTGTGTCAAAAAAGGACCGGGCACTGCAAGTCTTGGGAGCGCCCTTTTTGGCTTTTGGAAGAGACATGCTCCTAACGGGTGCCAAAGCGGAGGCTGCAGGATCCGCAGTCTTCCCCCTCCCTCTCCCTCTTTGGGCCGTACGGGGAATCTCTTCCTCAGAGCTGCTCCCACCACCTTCCTGTCCCTCACGCCAAGATGGGTCAAGGACCTCATCATCTACACTACCCTCTGCCCCCAACTGCTCCTCCTGGGTAGTCTCAGCAGCAGAGCACGCACCAGTAAGTGGCACCTGAGTGTCATCATCAGCTGATGCGGCCTGCGATGTGGTGAACGGAGCCACTGGCCTACCCGCCTCTTCAGAGGAAGAGAGAAAAAGCTGTTGGGCATCACTGCACCCTGCCTCTTCTTCCATTTCTCCAATGCTGCTTGGCTGGCCCCCTGTTTCCAAGCCAAGAGATTCAGAGAACAGAAGTAGAGACGGCTCCTGTCCTGGGCTCTCTGTCTGCCTGGGCAATTTGGCAGGTGGTGAAGAGACAGATGGCTGCTCTCCAGTGCTCTGTGTCTGAGAGGATGTGGCACTAATTGAAGTTGATGCATTAGCTGCCATCCATCCGACAACGGCTTCAATTTGTTCTTCACGCAGCAGCGGTGTACGGCGCTCTGACACAAAGCTGCGCATGAATGACTGTTGCCTGGTGAAAGTGGGTGCTGATGAGTCACCGGTGCCCGCAGCAGGCACAGAATCCCCACGTCTCCTCCCTGCTCTGCACCCACGACCACGCCCACGTGCCTTACTCACTGCCTTCTTCATCTTGGTTGACTGATAAAGATAAGCAGAAAAGTACTAACGGCTTTGTGTGCTTATTCCTGAGCAACTCCTCCTAACAGGTATAAGAAACACTAATTTTCTAAAGTGTGGACTAGACTTTAATATGAGCTAATGTGGCCTACACAAATGTAAAGTGGTGTAACTGGTGTGTTTGGTGAACTTTATTATTTATTTATTTTTTGGGGGCTGAACTGACAACAGATAGAGCTGCAGTCACACGGAGACCGTGCAGACAGCCGTAAACGGCGCTGCAAGGCCCAAAAACCCTCCTCTACGTTATCCTATGTAGTGTTTTTCCACAAGTTAGCTGGAGACGGGTGGAAAGACACTAATAGGAATTTTTTGAAAAAATGTGCAGCAGCCTGCACTACTTAAAACAAAATGAAAATTGATTTGGCGGTATGACGCAGTGAAGAACCCTGAGCTGGAGACAACCAGGCTATGGCTGCTCACAGACTACAGGGCGAGCTGCAGTCACACGGAGACCGTGCAGACAGCCGTAAATGGCACTGCAAGGCCCAAAAACCCTCCTCTACGTTATCCTATGTAGTGTTTTTCCACAAATTAGCTGGAGACGGGTGGAAAGACACTAATAGGATTTTTTTGAATAAATTAGCAGCAGACTACACTACTTGGAAAAAAAAAAAAAAAAGAACAGTATGAGGCAATGAACCACCCTCCCTGAACTGAATACAACCAGCTATGGATGGCCTATGTGGCTGCACTCAGACTAGAGAGTGGGCTGCACTCACACACACACACACACAGACCTTGCAGATCGCTGTGAAAACAGCGCTACAAGGCAAAAGCAAGGTGAATAGTAGGTGAACACAGCGGTTGCTAAATTAGCCTTTGGAAAGCACAAAGAAGCAAATCGCTATCTCTAAACTGGCCCTCAGTCAGCAAACAGCGTCCTGTCACTAACTGAATTCACAGCAGAGTGATCGCAAAATGGCGCCAGCGACTTTTAAACTGCATCATGACATCATTTCAGCAGCCAATCACAGCCTTGCCAGTAGTTTCATGCCCTCCATGCTAAACAGGATGTGCCCACACTTGGAATCATTCTCATTGGCTGAATTTGTGCATTTTGAATCTGGGAACTTCCGATTCCGGTATCCGATACGCGGCAAGTATCGGAATACCGGTATCGGAATTCCGATACCGCAAGTATCGGCCGATACCCGATACTTGCGGTATCGGAATGCTCAACACTAGTAACAGGACTAACCAGGTGGCATTGCTTAGTTCAGTGGAGTAGAAAACCCAGGAGCGGCAGACACCGTTAGTAGGGCCGAACCACACTAGTAGGCCCTATGCAGTTTAATATTACGAATGAAGGCCGAAAGCCTGAAGATTAAAGGTCAGGAAAATAACACAGGACAACACCAAGGTGCGGCACACACCGTTACTAGGCCCAACCAAAGTAGTAGGCCAACTGCAGTTTAATTATTTAAAATGTAAGCCGAAAGCCTGAACATTGAAGGTCGGGACAACAAAACAGGAGAAAACCCAGTAGCGTCAGACACCGTTTTAAGGGCCCAACCACACATTTTAAAAACAACTACTTAACGAGAGCCTTAAAATTGAAGCTCGGCTTTATACAGTGGAGGACAACACCATGGAGCGGCACACACTGTTAGTAGGCCCCATCCACCAATTTTTAAAAACAACTACTTAATGAGAGCCTTAAGGTTGAAACTCAGCTTTATTCAGTGGAGGACAACACCAGGGAGCGGCACACACCGTTAGTAGGCCCCAACCACCAATTTTTAAAAACAAATACTTAATGAGAGCCTGAAGGTTGAAGCTCAGACAAGGAAACCTGTAGGAGAACACCCAGGAGGAGGAGAACACCCAGGAGGAGAACACCCAGGAGGAGGAGAACACCCAGTAGCGTCAGACACTGTTTTAAGGGCCCAACCACACATTTTAAAAACAACTACTTAATGAGAGCCTGAAGGTTGAAGCTCAGACAAGGAAACCAGGAGGAGAACACCAAGGAGGAGGAGAACACCAAGGAGCGGCAGACACCGTTACTATGCCCCAACCCAGGTAGCAGGGCAACTGCGGTGTTACATTTAAAAATACTTTCTGAGAGCCTGAAGGTTGAAGCTAAGACAAGGAAACCTGGAGGAGAACACCAAGGAGGAGGAGAACACCAAGTAGGAGGAGAACACCCAGTAGCGTCAGACACCGTTAGTAGGCCCCAACCACCAATTTTTAAAAACAAATACTTAATGAAAGCCTGAAGGTTGAAGCTCAGCTTTATACAGTGGAGGACAACACCAGGGAGCGGCACACACCGTTAGTAGGGCCCAACCAAAGTTGTAGGCCAAATGCAGTTTAATATCTGCTACTATAGGCCGAAAGCCTAAAGACTGAAGCTCAGCTTTATACAGTGGAGGACAACACCAGGGAGCGGCACACACCGTTAGTAGGGCCCAACCAAAGTTGAAGGCCAAATGCAGTTTAATATCTGCTACTATAGGCTGAAAGCCTAAAGACTAAAGCTCAGCTTTATTCAGTGGAGGACAACACCAGGGAGCGGCACACACCGTTAGTAGGCCCCAACCACCAATTTTTAAAAACAAATACTTAATGAGAGCCTGAAGGTTGAAGCTCAGCTTTATACAGTGGAGGACAACACCAGGGAGCAGCACACACCGTTAGTAGGCCGCAACCACCAATTTTTAAAAACAAATACTTAATGAGAGCCTGAAGGTTGAAGCTCAGCTTTATACAGTGGAGGACAACACCAGGGAGCGGCACACACCGTTAGTAGGCCCCAACCACCAATTTTTAAAAACAAATACTTAATGAGAGCCTGAAGGTTGAAGCTCAGACAAGGAAACCAGGAGGAGAACACCAAGGATGAGGAGAACACCAAGGAGCGGCAGACACCGTTACTAGGCCCCAACCCAGGTAGCAGGGCAACTGCAGTGTTACATTTAAAAATACTTTCTGAGAGCCTGAAGGTTGAAGCTCAGACAAGGAAACCTGGAGGAGAACACCAAGGAGGAGGAGAACACCAGGGAGCGGCAGACATCGTTACTAGGCCCCAACCCAGGTAGCAGGGCACCTGCTGTGTTACATTTAAAAATACTTTATGAGAGCCTGAAGGTTGAAGCTCAGACAAGGAAACCAGGAGGAGAACACCCAGGAGGAGGAGAACACCCAGGAGGAGCAGAACACCCAGGAGTGGCAGACATCAACAGTAGGCCCCAACCAAACTAGTAGCCCAAAAGCAGTTTCCTATTTTTTAAAAAAGCCCGAAAACCTGAATTGAGGACAATTTGAATTAGGGACTGCAGAGTTAGTAGGCTGTCCCCTGTGGACCATGCATCCACCACATTAACCCATTGCGCCGTAATGAACACGTAACTTTCCGTGGCCATGCCTACAGGTCCATGCGTCTGTTGTCAGGTGCACCTTTGTACTCACAGATTGCCAGAGTGCATGGACAATGGGGTCTTTTACATGCTGGTGGAGGGTTGGGATGGCTTTTCTCGCAAGTCCATCATGGCTTTATTAATATTAAATAAAATAAAAAAATAGGCTCTATGCACTTTAAAATAGGTTCCAGGGGTACACAGGCAGCATTGGTGTGGTCAGCGGAGGACGATTGCAAGGAGGGACCGCAGACAGGCTTACTAGGCCTAAAATAAATAAAAATAGGCTCAAGGCACTTAGAGTTATCTCGCAGGGGTACACAGGCAGCATTGGTGTGGTCAGCGGAGGACGATTGCAAGGAGTGTCTGACACAGTTAGTACTCCCAAAAAATAAATAGATGTTAATGTCTCGGAAAACAACAACAAAAAAAAAAAAAAAGTGTGGCATACTTAGGTACAGGGGTGGGCGCCTCTACTGAGTTTCAGCCATAGTAATTTGGCAATACGTATTTACTGGTGTCAATATAGGACACTGACCCTGACTATTTTAACTAGCATCATACATGTCAACAAATTGGTATTGTCAGAGCCAGGCATTGAAGGATGTCAGCGCATAGACTAAACATTGTTGGAGCTGTGAGAGATAATTTTGCACGTGGTAGAGCACAGTTTGAGCTGGGGGGGGGAACTCTCTTGTGGCCGGCGGTACAGCCCCAGGGCCCCTCATGTTACAACGGTGTGTCTGACGTTGGTTGCGCGCCACCACCGCCAGAGACACTTTATTGTACTATGAGGGACCCAGTGGCAGTGCCGTCGACCAGAAGCGGGCACACCCACCTCTTCAGACAAACGGCACTCTAACGGGTGCTTGCGCCAAGTGGCGAGACCACGGCCCCGTGGGGGTAGTTTTCCCATTTAGGGAGGTGTAAACATGTCATATGCTGGACAAACAGCTGCTGCAAATTAAGAGATTGGCATAATCCGCCATGTGGGCCAAAGTTCCAGTAGTCAAATCAGCGGTTGTGCTGGTTTGAGGGGAAGTTACAGGCAAATCTACGTCACTTGTCTCCCTAAAAAAACCTGAACCCGGCCTTGCCACACCAGCAATTTCCATTGGACCCGGAGAAGCTTCCTCATTTAAAAAATACTCATCCCCATCATCCTCCTCGTCCTCCTCCTCTTCGCCCGCTACCTCATCCTGTAGACTGCCCTGACCAGACAATGGCTGACTGTCATCAAGGCTTTCCTCTTCCTCGGCTGCAGACGCCTGCTCCTTTATGTGCGTCAAACTTTGCATCAGCAGACGCATTAGGGGGATGCTCATGCTTATTATGGCGTTGTCTGCACTAACCAGCCGTGTGCATTCCTCAAAACACTGAAGGACTTGACAGAGGTCTTGGAGCTTCGACCACTGCACAGCAGACAACTCCATGTCTGCCATCCAACTGCCTGCCCGTGTATGTGTATCCTCCCACAAATACATAACAGCACGCCTCTGTTCGCACAGTCTCTGAAGCATGTGCATTGTTGAGTTCCACCTTGTTGCAACATCGATGATTAAGCGATGCTGGGGAAGGTTCAAAGACCGCTGATAGTTCTGCATACGGCTGGAGTGTACGGGTGAACGGCGGATATGAGAGCAAAGTCTGCGCACTTTGAGGAGCAGGTCGGGTAACCCTGGATAACTTTTCAGGAAGCACTGCACCACCAGGTTTAATGTGTGAGCCAGGCAAGGAATGTGTTTCAGTTGGGAAAGGGCTATGGCAGCCATGAAATTCCTTCCGTTATCACTCACTACCTTGCCTGCCTCAAGATGTACAGTGCCCAGCCATGACTGGGTTTCTTTCTGCAAGAACTCGGACAGAACTTCCGCGGTGTGTCTGTTGTCGCCCAAACACTTCATTGCCAATACAGCCTGCTGACGCTTGCCACTAGCTGTCCCATAATGGCACACCTGGTGTGCAACAGTGGCAGCTGCGGATGGAGTGGATGTGTGACTGCGGTCTGTGGACGAGCTCTCGCTTCTGCAGGAGGACGAGGAGGAGGAGGAGGGGGGGCGAACACCTACTGCCAACTGTTTCCTCGACCGTGGGCTAGGCAGAACTGTCCCAATATTGCTGTCCCCTGTGGACCCTGCATCCACCACATTCACCCAGTGTGCCGTGATGGACACGTAACATCCCTGGCCATGCCTACTGGTCCATGCATCTGTTGTCAGGTGCACCTTTGTAGTCACAGATTGCCTGAGTGCATGGACGATGCGCTCTTTAACATGGTGGTAGAGGGCTGGGATGGCTTTTCTCGAAAAGAAGTGTCAACTGGGTAGCTCGTAGCATGGTACAGTGTAGTCCATCAGCGCTTTGAAAGCTTCGCTTTCAACTTACCGGTAGGGCATCATCTCTAATGAGATTAGTCTAGCAATGTGGGCGTTCAAACCCTGTGTACGCGGATGCTAGGATGAGTACTTCCTTTTCCGAACGAGAGTCTCATGAAGGGTGACCTGGACTGGAGAGCTGCATACGGTGGAACTAGCGGGGGTGCCCGTGGACATGGGTGACTGAGAGAGGGTTGGAGGTGGTATTCTAGGTTTTCTGTGCCCCAATAATTTGAGACAGATGGCACACACAGGACCGGCACTCAAGCAGAAATGTCAATCTTAATCTCCCACTATTTTTTTTTTCAGGGAGAATTTAAAAAAAAAAAAAAATTAACAGTATGACACACTAGGTTTTCTGTGCCCCAATAATTTGAGACAGATGGCACACACAGGACCGGCACTCAAGCAGAAATGCCAATCTTAATCTCCCACTATTTTTTGTTTTCAGGGAGAATTAAAAAAAAAAAAATGGCCCAGTATTACACACTAGGTTTTCTGTGGCACACAATGAGAGACAGATGCCACACACAGCACTGGCACAGAGGCAGACTTGCAAATCTTTATCTCACACTATTTATTTTTTTTTCAGGGAGAATTAAAAAAAATAAAAAAAAAAATGGCCCAGTATTACACACTTGGTTTTCTGTGGCACACAATGAGAGACAGATGCCACACACAGCACTGGCACAGAGGCAGACTTGCCAATCTTTATCTCCCACTATTTATTTATTTTCTTTCAGGGAGAATTAAAAAGAAAAAAAAATGGCCCAGTATTACACACTAGGTTTTCTGTGGCACACAATGAGAGACAGATGCCACACACAGCACTGGGACAGAGGCAGACTTGCCAATCTTTATCTCCCACTATTTTTTTTTTTTTTTTGAGGGAGAATAAAAAAAAAATAAAAAATGGCCCAGTATTACACACTAGGTTTTCTGTGGCACACAATGAGAGACAGATGCCACACACAGCACTAGCACAGAGGCAGACTTGCCAATCTTTATCTCCCTGCAGTAATCTCAGAAAAGTATGGCAGGCAGCTATAAAAAGGACAGCTGCACACAAAAGTGTGGACAAACAAACAAGATAGCTGTGCAGAAAGGAAGGAACAATAGGATTTGTGCTTTGAAAAAAGCAGTTGGTTTGCACAGCGGCGTACACACACAGCAACGCAGCTATCAGGAAGCCTTCTAGGGCAGCCCAATGAGCTACAGCGCTGAGGAAAAAAAATGTAGCTTCCACTGTCCCTGCAAACAAAAGGTGGTGTTGGACAGTGGAAATCGCTACAGCACAAGCGGTTTGGGGGTGAATGTACCCTGCCTAACACTATCCCTGCTTCTGACGAAGCGGCATCAACCTCTCCCTACGCTAAGATCAGCAGCAGTAAGATGGCGGTCGGCGGGAACGCCCCTTTATAGCCCCTGTGACGCCGCAGAAAGCAAGCCAATCACTGCAATGCCCTTCTCTAAGATGGTGGGGACTGAGATCTATGTCATCACGCTGCCCACACTCTGCGTCCACCTTCCTTGGCTGAGAAATGGCGCTTTTAGCGTAATTGAAACACGACTTTGGCGCGAAAGTCGCGTACCGCATGGCCGACCCCACACAGGGATCGGTTCGGGTTTCATGAAACCCGACTTTGCCAAAAGTCAGCGACTTATGAAAATGACCGATCCGTTTCGCTCAACCCTAGTTCTGGTTACTACCTGTGCCTCTGAATAGTGTCCTCCCATTGGGCTGCTTCTGTGAAGGAGCATACTACATAGATCGCTGTTTGCCCATGGGGTGCTCCATATCCTGCTCAATATTTGAGGAGTTTAGTTGCTTCCTCGAATGTATCGTCATGGACGTTTGTAAGGCGGCACATATTATCCATTACCTCGATGACTTCTTATGCCTGGGCCCAAAAGATTCGCCACAGTGTGAAAACACGCGGTAGTCCACCTGTGAGAAGGAGAGAGCTGGAGGGAGAGTGGACACCCCAGAGCCGAGGGGTTAGATTGAGAAAGAAAGAAGGTGGTGTAGCTTGCTTCATGGGTGGGGTACTCTGCTGAGTAGCAGAAATTGCTAGTAGGCCCAAAAGGATTTCCTTGGCCAAATGCCATTAAAAAATAGTAGTTAGGTAAACAGGCGGTGTAGCTTGCTTCATAGGTGGGGTACTCAAATAGCACAAAATGCTATTAGGTACAAAACGATTTCCTGGGCTAGATCAGTTAAAATTTAGTAACTAGATCAACAGGCGATGTAGCTTGCTTCATGGGTGGGGTATGCTGCTGAGTAGCACTAAATTCTACTAGGCCCAAAAGGATTTCCTGGGCTAGATGCCGTTACAAAATAGTAGTTAGGTAAACAGGCGGTGTAGCTTGCTTCATGGGTGGGGTACGCTGCTGAGTTGCACCAAATTCTACTAGGCCCAAAAGGATTTCCTGGGCTAGATGCCGTTACAAAATAGTAGTTAGGTAAGCAGGCAGTGTAGCTTGCTTCATGGGTGGGATATGCTGCTGAGTTGCACCAAATTCTACTAGGCCCAAAAGGATTTCCTGGGCTAGATACCGTTACAAAATAGTACTTAGGTAAACAGGCGGTGGGTGGCTGGGCTACTCTGCTGACTAGCAGACACTGAAGCTTTGGAGCAGACCACTGAATTCCAGGCCAAAGTATGAGTAAACAACACTGCCGACGACCCCACCCACCTGGAAATTATGATGGCAACGTCATGTAAAACTCAGCAAGGAGACAAAATCAAAGAGTCTCCATTTTTTCCAAAAATTTGGCCACAGACACCACTTAAGTGGCAACACACGTTCAGAGAGAACGCTGTCTGTGGGGCACGACAAGATCTCCAAGGCGTGAGTGGCGAGCTCAGGCCATTTTTCAAGATTGGAAGCCCAAAATGAGCAAGGGTCCAGTTCCACAGTCATGGCATCGATGTTAACTTGGAGATACTCTTGTACCATCCTCTCTAGGCGTTGGCTGTGCGTCGGACTTCTTGTCTCCTGTGGCCTTGCAAAGGATGGTCTAAAAAAATCTTGTGAATACAAGCAGGGTGTGACTATAACTAAAATATAACTTTTAATAAATAGGTTTAAAAATGGTATATACCCATATAAACGCACAAAGACGGACTCACAAGAAAATCACATTAATTAGAATATAAAACTGCAGTAATCCCCGAGATTTTACACCTCTATTTCACTATATAAATCTCATAGGGGAGCAAAATATAAGAATCACCATACAAAAACCATCAACCATCATTTATCTAATATCCCCAATATCTTTTTATGGGATAGAGACACAGTAGTGGTGATAAACATATATAAGTGGAACGATCTCACCTCCAAGTTCCCTTTGATATGGAAAAGACCGCTCACTATTGGCACTGCATCCGGGAGAGGGGGCACACACCGGCCACACAATCATCCGCCCACGCTGCCAAAAGGATTTATGCTTAGCCCCAGAATAAAGAAACCATTTCCCTACGCGTTTCGTTATCCTAACTCATCAGGGGAAATTTTTCAAGGTGTCCCTCCAAAAACGTGGTGGGCACTCAAAGCGGGGGTATAGAGCAATCATTAGCCAGCGGTATCCGCTGTTCTTAAATAGCCCGCCCTGTATTTACTCAGGGTAGCGGGCTGATGATGTCATATGCTAAGCGTCCGAGCTGGAACGCATAGCTGAACCGCAAGCGTCATTTCCGGTGGAACCGGAACGTCATTTCCGGTGACGCGTGTGTTAGTTTTATTTCCATAGCAACACGCTACTCAGGCACATTCTCACAGGGGGCGTGCCGGTTGCTACGTGACTACTGGAGTCCCGATACAAACGCTGCCTTGTGAAGAGATATGCTAATCATTACAGGCAGCGTACAAAAGGAGAAATATGTTAACCCCTTATTTCTTTACAGAATATCCGTCGGTTAATACTTATAGGGTTAATTCTCAACTAAACAAAAAGAAGAACCTACCAAACTTCCTAAATAGGAGGGAGGAACCTGGAAATGAACATATGCCGGCTAAATTCCCAAAAAAAGGAAAAAACACTGGATCGGATAAGGCCATGCAAAATAAACCCCACTGAAGGGGAGAAGAAAAGGAATTAATTCATGTATTAGTACAAATTTGGACTAAAAAAGGTTATATCGGAGAGATGGAGGGGGAGAAAGGATAACAGTCTTAGTGGGTTTTGTCTAAATAATACGGAGATTGGTGCACGAGAAAAAGCAGAAAGAGGGATAGAGTTGTGTATATACCCCCTTACTTACCCTAGAGTGCTCCTGATACTCATTACCTACCTAACATATGGAGGTTGGCACCCTAGGACAGAAAAAACGCAAGAATGGCACCCCCATTCCTCGGCGGCTGACCCTGTTAACAGCCCTATTAAACCCTAATGAAGGGAGGAGAAAGGGGGGGGAAGGAAGAGCAGGAAAATGTGATGTATTAAACTAACTTTCCAGGAAACAGCTATACGTCAGGATTTCATTTAGACCTCTTGGTGTTTGTGTCTTGAGGTGGAAGATCCACTTGGTTTCTCGCCGTAGTAACATCTGGTCCCAATTGCATCCCCTCTTGGGTGCACCAATCCTGTCAATCCCCATAAATTTTAACCCCCGACTGTCACCATTATGTTCGTTATTAATATGTCTGGCCAGGGATGTATCTCTTTTTAGAGCAATGTCTCTCAGATGTTCCCCAACGCGTCTTCTGAATTCGCGTATAGTTTTACCTATATATTCCAATCCACAACAGCAGACTGCTCTATAAATCACTCCTTTTGATCTGCAATTTATGAAGTGATAAATTTGGTATTCTCTCCCTCTTACTCCACTGACAAAATTGGGTCCCACTGCAATAACCGGGCATGCCACACAGCCACTGCATTTATGGCAACCTTTAGGCGGATTCGGGAGCCATGTTTCTTTTACTGGTGGTGAATAGTGACTATGTACGAGTCTATCACCCACCGATTTGCCTTTTTTAAAAGTAATTCTTGGGGAATCCCCCACCATCTCTCCAATATCCTCGTCCATATTTAAAATCGGCCAGTGCTTTTGTAAAATTGACCGTATTTTCTGAGCCCCATTATTAAAAGTAGTGATAAATCTGCAAGTAGGTATTTCTTCCCTCTTAAGAGCTGGCACAAGTAGACCATTCCTGTTCACCTCCTTGACCTCATTATAAGCCTTCCTTAGGATGCCATCAGGGTATCCTCTGGCTAGGAAACGTGTACGCAAATCATCTGCTTGTATTTTATACTCCTCATCCGAGGAGCAATTGCGCCTCATTCGTAGGTATTGACCTTTAGGAATGCCTCTCCTCAGGGGTACCGGGTGATGGCTATCCCATCTGAGGAGGGCATTCGTTGAGGTCGGTTTCCTATAGGTCTTAGTGTCCAGATATCCATCTGGTCTCTTCTGCAGATACAAGTCCAAGAATGGTAATTGGTCCTCATGATATTCAAAAGTGAAGGACAAACCCAGCTGATTATTATTCAATTTCGATACAAAATTAGTCAAAGATATGACGTCACCATTCCAAATTAACAGCACGTCGTCAACATAGCGGGACCAAAAACCTATATTGACCTGTTCTTCCATAAAAGACTCCCCAAAAATCACGGTTTCCTCCCACCAGCCCAGGAGCAAGTTTGCATACGCAGGCGCACAGGAATTGCCCATAGCGGTGCCCCTGAGCTGGTGGAAGAAAGAGCCGTTAAAAAGGAAGAAGTTCTTAGTCAAACAAAATTCAAGTAGGTCCAAAATCAATTTGTTATGTCCAGCATATTGTTGACCCCTACTTGCAATGAAGTACTCCACTGCCCGCAGTCCATCATTATGTCTTATAGACGAATAGAGTGCCTCTACATCGATACTGCAAAGCAGGGCCCCTGGTTCCAAAAATAGGCCATCTATTTTTCGTAGTAAATCCATTGAATCCCTTGTATAAGAGTTCAACGATGTTACAAACATTTTCAAAACTTCATCTAAATAGATTTCAATATGATGACAAAGGCTGTTGACACCTGAAACTATAGGTCTCCCCCTGAGGGGGACCAAGCCTTTGTGGACCTTTGGGAGGCAATAAAAGGTTGCCACTACTGGGTGCTGTGGGAAAAGGTAATCGAATTCAGTTTTATCAATCAGACCGTCAGTAAGCCCTCTATCCAAATTCACTTTTAGTTGTTTTTTATATAGTGGGGTAGGATTTGAAGACATTTTTTCATAATTTTCTGGGTCCTTGAGGATCTTCTCACACATGTCAACATAACCCTCATGGCTCATGATCACAGTATTTCCCCCCTTTTCTGAGGGCTTAATTACGATCTTGGGGTCCTTCTCTAGACCCTTTAATGTTTCCATCTCTAAT
The DNA here is from genome assembly GCF_051348905.1 of Ranitomeya variabilis. Taxonomy (NCBI): domain Eukaryota; kingdom Metazoa; phylum Chordata; class Amphibia; order Anura; family Dendrobatidae; genus Ranitomeya; species Ranitomeya variabilis. Next base: position 177,355,261 of record NC_135237.1, read on the forward strand.
TTGGACAAATTGTACTTTCCTCCCATTGGTCTACTTTGTAATTTTTCCAAGTCTCTAGTGACCAACTCTTCGAAGATATCTAGATCGATCACTTAATACCGGGGGCATTTTTTTGCTCTTGTTCTTAAATTTAGTAAAAGGCCCCTTACCCGTATTTTCCGGGATAGAATCTGAAGTCATACAAAAATCTAACATCTGCTAGTAAGGAATCTGGTATATCCATATCCCTGCACGTCCGTTTGTCCTCTCTAATAAAGGACTTTCTCCACTTTAGTTTTCTCGTGAAGAGGTGTACGTCCTTAATGCTCTCAAAAGATTGGAAGTTGGAAGTGGGTATGAAATTAAGATCTTTATTCAAGATCCCAACCTCTAAATCATTAAGACTTCTAGAAGAGAGGTTGATCACTTGGGGGGCTTGGGATTGTACTAATTCCCGTTGGGGTTGGGTCTGTTCCACAAGAAATATTCTCGATCTTAAAAACGAGCCCCCCCAGATCTATCGTTAGGGCGCCCCCTTTGGTTCCCCCTTCCTCTCCGTTTTCCTCTTGTGTTTCTTGGGCGTGTGTCAGAGTTAGATATATCAGTGTCTGTGGAAGAGATATCCGTTTCATAAACCCTATTAGGTTGTCTATTATGTGGAAGTTGGTACGCTTTGTTATCTTTAAATTCCTGTAAATCCCTTACAAAATTGCAATGTTTTCTCTCTTTAAGATGAAACTGATATCTTTCCACAGAGTTCTGCAATATTGTTTCTTTTGAGGCAAAATCAGGTTCTGCAGAGAACTTCTTAGTAATTTCTATCTGTTCTCTGAGACTCTCATTCAGAGTAGACGAGGTTTTTTTCTCTTCCTCCAAGAGAAGGTTCATGAACCTTAGGGAACTAAGAGTAGCCTCTTTTTCCCACTGTTCATTTAAACTAGAATTTCTGTATCTAAAACCCGGAAGTAATGTAATCCATAAATGGCGGGGTACTATGCCTGCTTTAATGTAGTTATCTAGGCTTTGTACTTCCCACCAGCTGCAGATTTGATTCTTATAGACTTTGGTTAATTCTTTAAAGGCATTATTATATGTTGGCGTATATTTGGGCTGTACAAAATTCCGATCTGAGAAGACCTCTTTTGCCTCAACCACCCAGGACTCAGTATCAATCCCTTTCGAATATTTCTTGAGGAACAGACCCAACCCCAACAGGAATTAGTACAATCCCAGGCCCCCCAAGTGATCAACCTCTCTTCTAGAAGTCTTAATGATTTAGAGGTTGGGATCTTGAATAAAGATCTTAATTTCATACCCACTTCCAACTTCCAATCTTTTGAGAGCATTAAGGACGTACACCTCTTCACGAGAAAACTAAAGTGGAGAAAGTCCTTTATTAGAGAGGACAAACGGACGTGCAGGGATATGGATATACCAGATTCCTTACTAGCAGATGTTAGATTTTTGTATGACTTGGCAGATTCTATCCCGGAAAATACGGGTAAGGGGCCTTTTACTAAATTTAAGAACAAGAGCAAAAAAATGCCCCCGGTATTAAGTGATCGATCTGCAATAGATATCTTCGAATAGTTGGTCACTAGAGACTTGGAAAAATTACATAGTAGACCAATGGAAGGAAAGTACAATTTGTCTAAATTAGAGATGGAAACATTAAAGGGTCTAGAGAAGGACCCCAAGATCGTAATTAAGCCCTCAGACAAGGGGGGAAATACTGTGATCATGAGCCATGAGGGTTATGTTGACATGTGTGAGAAGATCCTCAAGGACCCAGAAAATTATGAAAAAATGTCTTCAAATCCTACCCCACTATATAAAAAACAACTAAAAGTGATTTTGGATAGAGGGCTTACTGACGGTCTGATTGATAAAACTGAATTTGATTACCTTTTCCCACAGCACCCAGTAGTGGCAACCTTTTATTGCCTCCCAAAGGTCCACAAAGGCTTGGTCCCCCTCAGGGGGAGACCTATAGTTTCAGGTGTCAACAGCCTTTGTCATCATATTGGAATCTATTTAGATGAAGTTTTGAAAAGGTTTGTAACATCGTTGAACTCTTATACAAGGGATTTACTACGAAAAATAGATGGCCTATTTTTGGAACCAGGGGCCCTGCTTTGCAGTATCGATGTAGAGGCACTCTATTCGTCTATAAGACATAATGATGGACTGCGGGCAGTGGAGTACTTCATTGCAAGTAGGGGTCAACAATATGCTGGACATAACAAATTGATTTTGGACCTACTTGAATTTTGTTTGACTAAGAACTTCTTCCTTTTTAATGGCTCTTTCTTCCACCAGCTCAGGGGCACAGCTATGGGCCATTCCTGTGCGCCTGCGTATGCAAACTTGCTCCTGGGCTGGTGGGAGGAAACCGTGATTTTTGGGGAGTCTTTTATGGAAGAACAGGTCAATATAGGTTTTTGGTCCCGCTATGTTGACGACGTGCTGTTAATTTGGAATGGTGACGTCATATCTTTGACTAATTTTGTATCGAAATTGAATAATAATCAGCTGGGTTTGTCCTTCACTTTTGAATATCATGAGGACCAATTACCCTTCTTGGACTTGTATCTGCAGAAGAGACCAGATGGATATCTGGACACTAAGACCTATAGGAAACCGACCTCAACGAATGCCCTCCTCAGATGGGATAGCCATCACCCGGTACCCCTGAGGAGAGGCATTCCTAAAGGTCAATACCTACGAATGAGGCGCAATTGCTCCTCGGATGAGGAGTATAAAATACAAGCAGATGATTTGCGTACACGTTTCCTAGCCAGAGGATACCCTGATGGCATCCTAAGGAAGGCTTATAATGAGGTCAAGGAGGTGAACAGGAATGGTCTACTTGTGCCAGCTCTTAAGAGGGAAGAAATACCTACTTGCAGATTTATCACTACTTTTAATAATGGGGCTCAGAAAATACGGTCAATTTTACAAAAGCACTGGCCGATTTTAAATATGGACGAGGATATTAGAGAGATGGTGGGGGATTCCCCAAGAATTACTTTTAAAAAAGGCAAATCGGTGGGTGATAGACTCGTACATAGTCACTATTCACCACCAGTAAATGAAACATGGCTCCCGAATCTGCCTAAAGGTTGCCATAAATGCAGTGGCTGTGTGGCATGACCGGTTATTGCAGTGGGACCCAATTTTGTCAGTGGAGTAACAGGGAGAGAATACCAAATTTATCACTTCATAAATTGCAGATCAAAAGGAGTGATTTATAGAGCAGTCTGCTGTTGTGGATTGGAATATTTAGGTAAAACTATATGCAAATTCAGAAGACGCGTTGGGGAACATCTGAGAGACATTGCTCTAAAAAGAGATACATCCCTGGCCAGACATATTAATAACGAACATAATGGTGACAGTCGGGGGTTAAAATTTATGGGGATTGACAGGATTGGTGCACCCAAGAGGGGATGCAATTGGGACCAGATGTTACTACAGCGAGAAACCAAGTGGATCTTCCGCCTCAAGACACAAACACCAAGAGGTCTAAATGAAATCCTGACGTATAGCTGTTTCCTGGAAAGTTAGTTTAATACATCACATTTTCCGGCTCTTCCTTCCCCCCCCTTTCTCCTCCCTTCATTAGGGTTTAATAGGGCTGCTAACAGGGTCAGCCGCCGAGGAATGGGGGCGCCATTCTTGCGTTTTTTCTGTCCTAGGGTGCCAACCTCCATATGTTAGGTAGGTAATGAGTATCAGGAGCACTCTAGGGTAAGTAAGGGGGTATATACACAATTCTATCCCTCTTTCTGCTTTTTCTCATGCACCAATCTCCGTATTATTTAGACAAAACCCACTAAGACTGTTACCCTTTCTCCCCCTCCATCTCTCCGATATAACCTTTTTTAGTCCAAATTTGTACTAATACATGAATTAATTCCTTTTCTTCTCCCCTTCAGTGGGGTTTATTTTGCATGGCCTTATCCGATCCAGTGTTTTTTCCTTTTTTGGGGAATTTAGCCGGCATGTGTTCATTTCCAGGTTCCTCCCTCCTATTTAGGAGGTTTGGTAGGTTCTTCTTTTTGTTTAGTTGAGAATTAACCCTATAAGTATTAACCGACGGATATTCTGTAAAGAAATAAGGGGTTAACATATTTCTCCTTTTGTACGCTGCCTGTAAAGATTAGCATCTCTCTTCACAAGGCAGCGTTTGTATCGGGACTCCAGTAGTCACGTAGCAACCGGCACGCCCCCTGTGAGAATGTGCCTGAGTAGCGTGTTGCTATGGAAATAAAACTAACACACGCGTCACCGGAAATGACGTTCCGGTTCCACCGGAAATGACGCTTGCGGTTCAGCTATGCGTTCCAGCTCGGACGCTTAGCATATGACATCATCAGCCCGCTACCCTGAGTAAATACAGGGCGGGCTATTTAAGAACAGCGGATACTGCTGGCTAATGATTGCTCTATACCCCCGCTTTGAGTGCCCACCACGTTTTTGGAGGGACACCTTGAAAAATTTCCCCTGATGAGTTAGGATAACGAAACGCGTAGGGAAATGGTTTCTTTATTCTGGGGCTAAGCATAAATCCTTTTGGCAGCGTGGGCGGATGATTGTGTGGCCGGTGTGTGCCCCCCCTCCCGGATGCAGTGCCAATAGTGAGCGGTCTTTTCCATATCAAAGGGAACTTGGAGGTGAGATCGTTCCACTTATATATGTTTATCACCACTACTGTGTCTCTATCCCATAAAAAGATATTGGGGATATTAGATAAATGATGGTTGATGGTTTTTGTATGGTGATTCTTATATTTTTCTCCCCTATGAGATTTATATAGTGAAATAGAGGTGTAAAATCTCGGGGATTACTGCAGTTTTATATTCTAATTAATGTGATTTTCTTGTGAGTCCGTCTTTGTGCGTTTATATGGGTATATACCATTTTTAAACCTATTTATTAAAAGTTATATTTTAGTTATAGTCACACCCTGCTTGCATTCACAATTTTTTGGACTGGTGGATTAATTTTTGTCTAAAAAAATCTTGAAACTATTGGAAAAAATTGCTGTTACCACCAGATACGATGTTACTGTTATAGTTTGAGTGATGACTCGATAGTCCCACGGTTAGCAAGTTAGAACTCAGAGATTGACTACGTGCACCACTGGTGTTTTGTGGAAAAGCAGATGTTAGATTCTGTAACAGTCTCTGCTGATACTTCTGCATGCGTGAATCCCTTTCTATGGCAGGAATTATTTCGCCAAATTTGCTTTTGTACCCAGGATCTAAGAGTGTGGCAACCCAGTAGTCGGCATTACTTTGGATTCTGACAATCCGAGTGTCATGTTGCAGGTAGTGCAGCAAGAAGGCACTCATGTGTCTTGCGAATCCAGGAGGACCAAGTCCTTGTTGTCTTGGTGGTGGCGAGGTGAGAATCATGCTTCCATCGTCTGCCCTCTCCCCCCAACAGAAATTTGATCAAGGTCTCCCTCATCTGATGAGTCTTCCAAGCCCAGCGCCAGTTCGTCCTCCACTTCTTCCTCGCCTCCTGCACCGTCCTCAACAGTTTGTCTGCTACCATGCGCCCTCGGTAATCCCTCTCCCCCAGCCTCCAATGCCAGCCGCCTTGGTGCTGCCAACCTTCTTGACCTTGGAGATATGATCCCTTCCGCATACAACTCCTCCTGTTCCTCTTCCTCCTCCTCTTGTTCCACCACCTGACTCCGAACACTGTGTAAGGTGTGCTCCAGCATGTAAATCACCGGAATGGTCATGCTGATAATGGCATCGTCATCACTAAACATCTTCGTTGCTATTTCAAAACTGTGCAGAAGGGTGCATAGGTCCCTGATCTGAGACCACTCCTGCAGCGTGATTTGCCCCACCTCTTGATCTCGTTGGCCCAGGCTATACATCATAACGTATTGCACCAGGGCTCGTCAGTGCTGCCACAGTCGCTGCAACATGTGCAGAGTTAAATTCCACCATGTGGGCACATCGCATTTCAGCCGGTGAACTGGCAGGCCCAACGACTTCTGTAGAGATGCAAGTCGTCGAGCTGCAGGATGCGAACGGCAGAAGTGATCACACAGTGACCGTGCCCTCTGCAGAAGCCCATCTAGTCCGGGATAGTGGGATAAAAATTGCAGGGCAACCAGGTTCAAAATGTGAGCCATACAAGGCACGTGTGTGACATTGCCCTGGCGAAGGGCCGCACCCAGGTTTGCAGCATTGTCACACACGGCCTTCCCTGGCTGCAGGTTGAGTGGAGACAACCATTGATGGAACTCGGTCTCCAGAGCTGACCACAACTCCTCAGCTATGTGACTCACATTTCCCAGACATTTCAATGTTAACACTGCCTGATGCTGTTGAGCCCTGGTGACAGCATAGTGTTACAATGCGGGTGGCATTATCAGACAGGCTTTGGGTGCAGGTGGAGGATCGAGAGGAGGTTGAGGAGGCAGAAGCAGTGGAGGAACTTCTAGATACAGAGGATCGACGAGCAACTCGTGGGGACGGCAAGACTTGGACAGAAGCCCCTTCTCCTGATGTCGCCGCAGTTGCCCAGTGCCCAGTCACCGACATGTAACGCCCCTGTCCATGTCTACTCGTCCAAGTGTCTGTGGTGAAATGCACCCTGTCACACACAGAGTTTCTCAAGGAAGCTGTGATTTTGTGTGCAACATGCTAGTGTAGCGCAGGCACAGCTTTCTTTGAGAAGTAGTGGCGACTGTGCACCTGGTACTGAGGCACTGTGACGGACATAAGGTCTCGAAAATCCTCTGTGTCCACCAGGCGGAAAGGCAACATTTCTGTAGCCAACAGCTTGCAGATGGAGAAATTCAACCTCTTAGCTTTGTCATGGCTAGGAGGAAATGGTCTTTTACTTGTCCACATCTGAGGGACTGAGGGCTGGCTGCCGTGCTTAGACGGAGTTGAGTAGGGTGTCCCCGGCAAACTGCTGGTCTGTGAGGAAGGTGCAGGCGGAGATGTTATGTTGCCTTGATCAAAATGTGGTGTTGATGTCGGAGAGCGCTCAACACCAGAAGGGTGTTTCCACTTGCAAATGTCCTGACGACCTGCCAATCACACTGGCTGTTGCGGGTAAAGAGGTGGAAGGTCTGCTTCCAAAACCATGTGCGACTGCTGTCCCCACAGTCACAGAGGATGAAGAGGATGCGGATGCACTTGATGGGGCAGATGCTGGTTGACCCGGCCCACTAGGCCGCATTGTAGCACAGTTAGCTTCCCACTGCAACTTATGCCTCATATCCATGTGACAGTTCATGCATGAAGTACTCAAGCTAGTGATTTTTTGGCCTCTACTGAGATTTTGTTGACCAATCTTACAGATAACATGAGTTGGGTCATCCTTTGCGATGTCAAAAAATGCCCAGGCTATGCAAGGCTTAGAGGCCGTGCGACCTGAAGAGCCACCACGACTTCTGGCCTGAGGTACAATTGGGGTTGAGGATGCAGTTGTTGATGTGCTTCCAGTACTCCGTCTCTGTTCAGGAAGGTGCACCGCTGTTATGATCCGGTGACCTTGGAGCCGCATGAAACTTTCTCTGGAGTCAGTGGAACCTGTACTGACCGCAAATCCTGAACTAACACCGCAACTAGAAGTAGCCGTGGGGTGTGCCTAACAAACCCTAGACACCTCGACACAGCCGGAGGACTAAATACCCCTATAGATGGAAATAGGAATGCTATCTTGCCTCAGAGTAGACCCCCAAAGGATAGGCAGCCCCCCACGAATAATGACTGTGAGAAGGAGAAGATTAGACACACACAGGTAGAAAACAGGATTTAGCAAAAGAGGCCACTCTAGCTAAATAGGAAAGGATAGGACAGATTACTAGGCGGTCAGTATTAAAACCTTCCAAAAATATCCACAGCAGATAATACAAAAAGTACAATCTAAGCTGGACAAGAAAACACAAAGAATAGCACTGAATTGTCAAACACACAGCCTGTGTGTCACAGGAAAAAAAAAACAGACACTTATCTTTGCTGATTTGGCAGAAAGGCAGGAGGAACCAGGCAGAGGTCAAACACCTCCCAACAACAATTGACAACTGGCAAGGACTAATGAATCCTGCACACCTAAATACCCCAGTCAGAACTGCAATCAGCAGATACACCTGACCAGGACTGCAACTCAGGGGCAACTGCATTACCACCTACAACCACCGGAGGGAGCCCAAAAGCAGAATTCACAACACACCGCTACCTCGTTGTCAGACTCGTCACTAGCATCCTCCTCCACCTCCTCTGCTGACCTCATGGACTAGCGGACAGGGGGTTGACAGTAAGTGGGGTCTCCATCCTCGTCATCATCATCCTGTGTGTTCTCACACCCGTCGTCCTCAGAGCCAACCTCTTCCTGCCCTGACCGAAAAGTCAAGTTTAATTCCAATCAGGTATCTCAGTCTCATCATCATCTTCCTCATTGCCTCCACCAACAGGAGTTACAGTTTGGGAACGAGGGTCTACATTATGCTCAGAACCTTCTTCATCTGGGCCTGGATCCGACTCACAAAGATTCTGGGCATCAGTGCAGATCATTTCCTCTGTCTGGATTCACAGAAGCTCTGGAGCAGACCTCTGATTCCCAGGCTATAGTATGCGTAAAAAGCTCTACAGACTCAACCATGTGTGCTACCCCATGCTCAGACGGGCAGCTGGAGACTTGGGAGCTGTGAGGAAGCAAGTGCGATTGTGGTGACAACTCTGAGGACTGGAATAGTTGTGATGTTGAAGTTGACATGGAGGAGAGCCCACTTGAACGAGCACTTGATATCCATTCAAGCACCTGCTGTTTTTGTGCCTCATCTGGAATTTTTGTCGATGCTTGTAGCAATGGTCATAAGAAAGGGATCATATCAGATTGTCCACGAAAAAAAGTAGACATCTTACTTTGGCTGGAAGATAGTCTTTCTTCTGCAGATGCTACTGTTGCTTTACCACCTACCCCACGGACACAACCTTTTTTTTCCTTTCCAACACGCCTATTCCCCTTTCCACCAGCAGCAGGCCTTTTGCCACTCATTTTAGTGCTTAATTGGCAACTCTGTATCTGAAGTTGTTGGCACAACAACCGATGGATGAAAAAAGAGCAGAACTGAGTGGCCAAACTGTGGTACTAGGCCCAAAACTATCAACTGGATTAGATGCAGTCAAAATAGAGATACACAGGCGGTGTAGCTAGCTTCACAGGCGGGCTACTCTGCTGACGTGCAGACAATGCTACTAGGCCCACAACTATCAACTGGATTAGATGCAGTGAAAATAGAGATACACAGGCGGTATAGTTAGTTTCACAGGCGGGCTACTCTGCTGACGTGCAGACAATGCTACTAGGCCCAAAACTATTAACTGGATTAGATGCAGTAAATATAGAGATACACAGGCGGTATAGTTAGTTTCACAGGCGGGCTGCTCTGCTGATGTGCAAACACTGCTCCTAGGCTCAAAACTGTTAACTGGATTAGATGCAGTGAAAATAGAGATACACAGGCGGTGTAGTTAGTTTCACAGGCGGGCTACTCTGCTGACGTGCAGACACTGCTCCTAGGCCCAAAACTGTTAACTGGATTAGATGCAATGAAAATAGAGATACACAGGCGGTGTAGTTAGTTTCACAGGCAGGCTACTCTGCTGACATGCAGACACTGATCCTAGGCCCAAAACTACTAACTGGATTAGATGCAGTGAAAATAGAGATACACAGGCGGTGTAGTTAGTTTCACAGGCGAGCTACTCTGCTGACGTGCAGACACTGCTCCTAGGCCAAAAACTATTAACTGGATTAGATGCAGTGAAAATAGAGATACACAGGCGGTATAATTTGTTTCACAGGTGGGCTACTCTGCTGACTTGCAGACACTGCTCCTAGGCCCAAACTATTAACTGGATTAGATGCAGTGAAAATAGAGATACACAGGCGGTGTAGTTAGTTTCACAGGCGGGCAACTCAGCTGATGTGCAGACACTGCTCCTAGGCCCAAAGCTGTTAAATGGATTACATGCAGTGAGAATAGAGATACACAGGCGGTGTAGTTAGATTCATAAGCGGGCTACTCTGCTGACATGCAGACACTGCTACTAAGCCCCAAACCCCAAAATGATTTACTGGGTTAGATGCAGTAAAAATAGAGATACACAGGCGGTGTAGCTAGTTTCACAGGCGGGCTACTCTGCTGATGTGCAGACACTGCTCCTAGGCCCAAAACTGTTAACTGGATTAGATGCAATGAAAATAGAGATACACAGGCGGTGTAGTTAGATTCACAGGCGGGCTACTCTGCTGACGTGCAAGCACTGCTCCTAGGCCCAAAACTATTAACTGGATTAGATTAGGGTTGAGCGAAACGGATCGTTCATTTTCATAAGTCGCCGACTTTTGGCAAAGTCGGCGTCTCATGAAACCGAGCCGATCTCTGTGTGGGGCGGCCATGCGGTAAGCAACTTTCACGCCAAAGTCGCGTTTCAATGACGCTAAAAGCGCCATTTCTCAGCCAATGAAGGTGGACGCAGAGTGTGGGCAGCATGATGACATAGATCTCAGTCCCCACCATCTTAGAGAAGGGCATTGCAGTGATTGGCTTGCTTTCTGCGGCGTCACAGGGGCTATAAAGGGGCGTTCCCGCCGACCGCCATCTTACTGCTGCTGATGTGAGCGTAGGGAGAGGTTGTTGCCGCTTCTTCAGAAGCAGGGATAGTGATAGGCAGGGTACATAAAGCTGCAAACCGCTTGTGCTGTAGCGATTTCCACTGTCCTACACCACCTTTTGTTTGCAGGGACAGTGGAAGCTACATTTTTTTTTCCTCAGCGCTGTCGCTCATTGGGCTGCCCTAGAAGGCTCCCTGACCCTGATAGCTGCGTTGCTGTGCCTGTGTGTGTATGACGCTGTGCAAACCAACTGTTTTTTTCAAAGCACAAATCCTGTATTTCCTTCCTTTCTGCACAGCTATCTTGTGTGTTTGTCCACACTTTTGTGTGCAGCAGTCCTTTTTCTAGCTGCCTGCCATACTTTTCTAAGATAACTGCAGGGAGATAAATATTGGCAAGTCTGCCTCCATGCCATTGCTGTGGGTGGCATCTCTCTCATTGTGTGGCACCGAAAAAACCACTGTGATACTTGGCCATTTTTTTTTTTGGCTAAATTCTCCCTTTTCAAAAAAAAATAGTTAGTGGGAGATAAATATTGGCAAGTCTGCCTCCGTGCCAGTCCTGTTTGTGGCATCTGTCTCTCATTGTGTCCCACCGAAAAGCAGTGTGTAATACTGTTTTTTTTTTTTGGGGGGGGGTAAATTCTCCCTTTTCAAAAAAAAAAAATAGTTAGTGGGGGATAAATCTTGGCAAGTCTGCCTCCGTGCCAGTCCTGTGTGTGGCATCTGTCTCTCATTGTGTCCCACCGAAAAGCAGTGTGTAATACTGTTTTTTTTTTTGGGGGGGGGGTAAATTCTCCCTTTTCAAAAAAAAAATAGTTAGTGGGAGATAAATCTTGGCAAGTCTGCCTCCGTGCCAGTCCTGTGTGTGGCATCTGTCTCTCATTGTGTCCCACCGAAAAGCAGTGTGTAATACTGGGCCTTTTTGTTTTATTTGGGTAAATTCTCCCTTTTAAAAAAAAAAATAGTTAGTGGGAGATAAATATTGGCAAGTCTGCCTCCGTGCCATTGCTGTGGGTGGCATCTCACTCTCATTGTGTGGCACCGAAAAAACCACTGTGTGATACTTGGCCATTTTTTTTTTTTTGGCTAAATTCTCCCTTTTCAAAAAAAAAAATAGTTAGTGGGAGATAAATCTTGGCAAGTCTGCCTCCGTGCCAGTCCTGTGTGTGGCATCTGTCTCTCATTGTGTCCCACTGAAAAGCAGTGTGTAATACTGGGCCTTTTTGTTTTTTTGGGGAAAATTCTCCCTTTTAAAAAAAAAATAGTTAGTGGGAGATAAATCTTGGCAAGTCTGCCTCCGTGCCAGTCCTGTGTGTGGCATCTGTCTCTCATTGTGTCCCACCGAAAAGCAGTGTGTAATACTGTTTTGTTTTTTTTTGGGGGGTAAATTCTCCCTTTTCAAAAAAAAAAATAGTTAGTGGGAGATAAATCTTGGCAAGTCTGCCTCCGTGCCAGTCCTGTGTGTGGCATCTGTCTCTCATTGTGTCCCACCGAAAAGCAGTGTGTAATACTGTTTTTTTTTTTTGGGGAGGGGGTAAATTCTCCCTTTTCAAAAAAAAAAATACTTAGTGGGAGATAAATCTTGGCAAGTCTGCCTCCGTGCCAGTCCTGTGTGTGGCATCTGTCTCTCATTGTGTCCCACCGAAAAGCAGTGTGTAATACTGGGCCTTTTTGTTTTTTTTGGGTAAATTCTCCCTTTTCAAAAAAAAAATAGTTAGTGGGAGATAAATATTGGCAAGTCTGCCTCCGTGCCATTGCTGTGGGTGGCATCTCACTCTCATTGTGTGGCACCGAAAAAACCACTGTGTGATACTTGGCCATTTTTTTTTTTTTTGGCTAAATTCTCCCTTTTCAAAAAAAAATAGTTAGTGGGAGATAAATATTGGCAAGTCTGCCTCTGTGCCATTGCTGTGGGTGGCATCTCACTCTCATTGTGTGGCACCGAAAAAACCACTGTGTGATACTTGGCCATTTTATTTTTTTTTGGGCTAAATTCTCCCTTTTCAAAAAAAAAAATAGTTAGTGGGAGATAAATCTTGGCAAGTCTGCCTCCGTGCCAGTCCTGTGTGTGGCATCTGTCTCTCATTGTGTCCCACCGAAAAGCAGTGTGTAATACTGTTTTTTTTTTGGGGGGGGGGTAAATTCTCCCTTTTCAAAAAAAAAAATAGTTAGTGGGAGATAAATCTTGGCAAGTCTGCCTCCGTGCCAGTCCTGTGTGTGGCATCTGTCTCTCATTGTGTCCCACCGAAAAGCAGTGTGTAATACTGGGCCTTTTTGTTTTTTGGGGGAAAATTCTCCCTTTTCAAAAAAAAATAGTTAGTGGGAGATAAATCTTGGCAAGTCTGCCTCCGTGCCAGTCCTGTGTGTGGCATCTGTCTCTCATTGTGTCCCACCGAAAAGCAGTGTGTAATACTGTTTTTTTTTGGGGGGGGGTAAATTCTCCCTTTTCAAAAAAAAAAATAGTTAGTGGGAGATAAATCTTGGCAAGTCTGCCTCCGTGCCAGTCCTGTTTGTGGCATCTGTCTCTCATTGTGTCCCACCGAAAAGCAGTGTGTAATACTGTTTTTTTTTTTTTTTTTGGGTAAATTCTCCCTTTTCAAAAAAAAAATAGTTAGTGGGAGATAAATCTTGGCAAGTCTGCCTCCGTGCCAGTCCTGTGTGTGGCATCTGTCTCTCATTGTGTCCCACCGAAAAGCAGTGTGTAATACTGGGCCTTTTTGTTTTTTTTGGGTAAATTCTCCCTTTTCAAAAAAAAATAGTTAGTGGGAGATAAATCTTGGCAAGTCTGCCTCCATGCCAGTCCTGTGTGTGGCATCTTTCTCTCATTGTGTCCCACCGAAAAGCAGTGTGTAATACTGTTTTTTGTTTTTTTTGGGGGGGGTAAATTCTCCCTTTTCAAAAAAAAAAATAGTTAGTGGGAGATAAATCTTGGCAAGTCTGCCTCCGTGCCAGTCCTGTGTGTGGCATCTGTCTCTCATTGTGTCCCACCGAAAAGCAGTGTGTAATACTGGGCCTTTTTGTTTTTTTTGGGTAAATTCATCCTTTTCAAAAAAAAAATAGTTAGTGGGAGATAAATCTTGGCAAGTCTGCCTCCGTGCCAGTCCTGTGTGTGGCATCTGTCTCTCATTGTGTCCCACCGAAAAGCAGTGTGTAATACTGTTTTTTTTTTTTGGGGGGGGGTAAATTCTCCCTTTTCAAAAAAAAAATAGTTAGTGGGAGATAAATCTTGGCAAGTCTGCCTCCGTGCCAGTCCTGTGTGTGGCATCTGTCTCTCATTGTGTCCCACCGAAAAGCAGTGTGTAATACTGGGCCTTTTTGTTTTTTGGGGGTAAATTCTCCCTTTTCAAAAAAAAAATAGTTAGTGGGAGATAAATATTGGCAAGTCTGCCTCCGTGCCATTGCTGTGGGTGGCATCTCACTCTCATTGTGTGGCACCGAAAAAACCACTGTGTGATACTTGGCCATTTTTTTTTTTTTTTGGCTAAATTCTCCCTTTTCAAAAAAAAAATAGTTAGTGGGAGATAAATATTGGCAAGTCTGCCTCCGTGCCATTGCTGTGGGTGGCATCTCACTCTCATTGTGTGGCACCGAAAAAACCACTGTGTGATACTTGGCCATTTTTTTTTTTTTTTTGGCTAAATTCTCCCTTTTCAAAAAAAAAAAATAGTTAGTGGGAGATAAATATTGGCAAGTCTGCCTCCGTGCCAGTCCTGTGTGTGGCATCTGTCTCTCATTGTGTCCCACCGAAAAGCAGTGTGTAAAACTGTTTTTTTCTTTTGGGGGGGGTAAATTCTCCCTTTTCAAAAAAAAAATAGTTAGTGGGAGATAAATCTTGTCAAGTCTGCCTCCGTGCCAGTCCTGTGTGTGGCATCTGTCTCTCATTGTGTCCCACCGAAAAGCAGTGTGTAATACTGGGCCTTTTTGTTTTTTTTGGGTAAGTTCTCCCTTTTCAAAAAAAATAGTTAGTGGGAGATAAATCTTGGCAAGTCTGCCTCCATGCCAGTCCTGTGTGTGGCATCTTTCTCTCATTGTGTCCCACCGAAAAGCAGTGTGTAATACTGTTTTTTTTTTGTGGGGGGGGGTAAATTCTCCCTTTTCAAAAAAAAAATAGTTAGTAGGAGATAAATCTTGGCAAGTCTGCCTCCGTGCCAGTCCTGTGTGTGGCATCTGTCTCTCATTGTGTCCCACCGAAAAGCAGTGTGTAATACTGGGCCTTTTTGTTTTTTTTGGGTAAATTCTCCCTTTTAAAAAAAAAAATAGTTAGTGGGAGATAAATATTGGCAAGTCTGCCTCCGTGCCATTGCTGTGTGTGGCATCTCACTCTCATTGTGTGGCACCGAAAAAACCACTGTGTGATACTTGGCCATTTTTTTTTTTTTGGCTAAATTCTCCCTTTTCAAAAAAAAATAGTTAGTGGGAGATAAATATTGGCAAGTCTGCCTCCGTGCCATTGCTGTGGGTGGCATCTCACTCTCATTGTGTGGCACCGAAAAAACCACTGTGTGATACTTGGCCATTTTTTTTTTTTTTTGGCTAAATTCTCCCTTTTCAAAAAAAAAAATAGTTAGTGGGAGATAAATCTTGGCAAGTCTGCATCCGTGCCAGTCCTGTGTGTGGCATCTGTCTCTCATTGTGTCCCACCGAAAAGCAGTGTGTAGTACTGTTTTTTTTTTTTTTTTTTGGGGTAAATTCTCCCTTTTCAAAAAAAAAAATAGTTAGTGGGAGATAAATCTTGGCAAGTCTGCCTCCGTGCCAGTCCTGTGTGTGGCATCTGTCTCTCATCGTGTCCCACCGAAAAGCAGTGTGTAATACTGGGCCTTTTTGTTTTTTTTGGGTAAATTCTCCCTTTTCAAAAAAAAAATAGTTAGTGGGAGATAAATCTTGGCAAGTCTGCCTCCGTGCCAGTCCTGTGTGTGGCATCTGTCTCTCATTGTGTCCCACCGAAAAGCAGTGTGTAATACTGTTTTTTGGGGGTTTTTTTGTGTAAATTCTCCCTTTTCAAAAAAAAAAATAGTTAGTGGGAGATAAATCTTGGCAAGTCTGCCTCCATGCCAGTCCTGTGTGTGGCATCTGTCTCTCATTGTGTCCCACCGAAAAGCAGTGTGTAATACTGGGCCTTTTTGTTTTTTTGGGGTAAATTCTCCCTTTTCAAAAAAAAAATAGTTAGTGGGAGATAAATATTGGCAAGCCTGCCTCCGTGCCATTGCTGTGGGTGGCATCTCACTCTCATTGTGTGGCACCGAAAAAACCACTGTGTGATACTTGGCCATTTTTTTTTTTGGCTAAATTCTCCCTTTAAAAAAAATAAAAAATTAGTGGGAGATAAATATTGGCAAGTCTGCTTGAGTGCTGCTCTTGTGTGTGCCATCTGTCTCAAATTATTGGGGCACAAAAAACCGAGTGTGTAACATTGGGCCTGATTTTCCTTTCAGTGTCAGGCACCTATAAAGGTATATATAAATTCTACAGAAGTTTGAGTTCACCTTATAAGTTGTTTTACAGTAACAAATAGCATTACTTTGGTTATGTTTTGCAAACAATGAGGAAGTCTAGTGGAAGAGGTCGTGGCCGTGGGCGGTCATTGTCAGCTGGTAATGATGGTAGTGGTGGTGGAGCATCAGGTGGTCGTGGTAAAAGCAGTACAGCACCTAAGTCTCGAGTTGTTGAGCCAAAAACGTCGTCTGCCTACACAAGGCCTCGAACGCTCTCTTTTCTGGGAGTAGGAAAACCACTTTTGAAGCCGGAGCAGGAGGAACAAGTATTGGCTTTCATTGCTCACTCTGCCTCTAGCTCTTTCGCCTCCTCCTCGGAAAGTGCCAAATGTCAGAGCAGTGCATCATCAGTGGATGGTCAGGAACAAGTCGCTTCCTTGTGTCCTTCACCCAGAACAACAGTGAAGGATGTGTCAGTCGACACAACAGGTTACTCCATGGAGCTCTTTACACATACCGTTCCTGGGTTAGACAGTGAAACAGTTAACAGGCCATGCCCATTAGAAGTTGAATCGGACATGGAGTGCACAGATGCACAGCCACAGCCAGATTACTATGCTGTTCCTTTGACTCAGACAAGAACATTGCCCTCGCAGTGTACTAAGGCAGAATCAAACCCAGCGGAGACTATGGTGCCCCGTCACGAACGCTATACCACCGGCTTACACGGTGACACAGACGAAGTTGCACACGACATAGAAGAGGAGGTCATAGATGACCCAGTTGTTGACCCCAATTGGCAGCCATTGGGGGAACAGGATGCAGGTGGCAGTAGTTCAGAAGTGGAGGAGGAGGAGCCGCAGCAGGCATCAACATCACAACAGGTTCCATCTACCGGGCCCGTATCTGGCCAAAAACGCGTGGCAAAACCAAAACCTGTTGGAGGACAGCGTGGCCATCCGGTTAAAGAAGCTCAGTCTGCAATGCCTGAAAAGTTATCCGATAGTAGAAAGAGTGCAGTCTGGCATTTTTTTAAACAACATCCAAGTGATCAGCGCAAAGTCATCTGTCAAAAATGTTCAACTACCTTAAGCAGAGGTCAGAATCTTAAAAGTCTAAATACAAGTTGCATGCATAGACATTTATCCACCATGCATTTGCAAGCCTGGAATAACTACCAAATGTCCCTAAAGGTTGCAGCACCCTCGGCCAATGAAGCTAGTCAGCAACGCTACATCCCTTCCCTCACTGTAAACCCACCATTTCCCGCACCACCGGCAGTATCTGTGCAGCTTTCGTCGCCAGGCCAAAGCAGTCAGGGAATCACCAGGTTTGCAGTAGGAAACACTGCATGTAGGGCACCGGCAAGAATACCATCTCCAACCCTCTCTCAGTCTGCCATGTCCACCGGCACCACCGCTAGTTCCACGATCTCCAGCTCTCCAGTCCAGCTCACCCTACATGAGACTCTTGTTAGGAAAAGGAAGTACTCATCCTCGCATCCGCGTACACAGGGTTTGAACGTCCACATTGCTAGACTAATCTCATTAGAGGTGATGCCCTACCGGTTAGTTGAAAGCAAAGCTTTCAAAGCGCTGATGGACTACGCTGTACCACGCTACGACCTACCCAGTCGGCACTTTTTTTCTAGAGAAGCCATCCCAGCCCTTCAACAGCATGTTAAAGACCGCATCGTCCATGCACTCAGGCAGTCTGTGACTACAAAGTTGCACCTGACAACAGATGTATGGACCAGTAGGCATGGCCAGGGACGTTACGTGTCCATCACGGCACACTGGGTGAATGTGGTGGATGCAGGGTCCACAGGGGACAGCAATATTGGGACAGTTTTGCCTAGTCCACGGTCAAGGAAAGAGTTGGCTGTAGGCTTTCGCCCCCCCTCCTCCTCTTCCTCCTCCTCATGCAGAAGCGAGAGCTCGTCCACACACCGCAGTCGCACATCCACTCCATCCACAGCTGCCACTGTTGCACACCAGGTGTGCCATTATGGGACAGCTAGTGGCAAGCGTCAGCAGGCTGTATTGGCAATGAAGTGTTTGGGCGACAACAGACACACCGCGGAAGTTCTGTCCGAGTTCTTGCTGAATGAAACTCAGTCATGGCTGGGCACTGTACAACTTGAGGCAGGCAAGGTTGTGAGTGATAACGGAAGGAATTTCATGGCTGCCATAGCCCTTTCCCAACTGAAACACATTCCTTGCCTGGCTCACACCTTAAACCTGGTGGTGCAGTGCTTCCTGAAAAGTTACCCGGGGTTACCAGACCTGCTCCTCAAAGTGCGCAGACTTTGCTCGCATATCCGCCGTTCGCCCGTACACTCCAGCCGTATGCAGAACTATCAGCGGTCTTTGAACCTTCCCCAGTGTAACAACTCTGCTGGCATCACGGCATGGCCTCGCATTTCTCACACTATCTTACCCACTGCTCCAGGCCATGATGTGGTTTCTGTTTCTTGCCAGCTCCATGTTCTGTGTCTCTGCTCTCTGCATGCTTCATAGTTCTGTGTATAGAGGGGCGGCGCCTGAACTCTCTGGTTCTTATAGGAATCAGGTGCATCCGTCCAATCTGTTCCTGACCAATTGCCAGGAGACCTCCAGTATTTAGTTCAGCTCCTCCCAGTGTTCTGGGCCTGTGCAATGTGTTAGCTCAGTTAGTGTCTTGCTTCTGAGTTTGCCTGGCCTTGCTCTATATTACTCCCTCTCTGGAGGATTCTCTGTGTTATTTCCTTGGTCTTGTTGTCCGCCCACCAGGAGGCAGAATATCCTGGTCCCAGTGTCTTTGTCCTTGTGTCTTGTTCCATTGCCTTGTCTGCACTTAGTCTTACCTCGGTCTCCTAGTCTTTGGCTTCCTTCCCTGTTGTCTTTCCTTGTATTCTCAGTCTGCTTTTACTCCGCACTCTTGCAGCTCTGTCTGCTCTGAACCTTTGTTACTTTACCACTGCTCCTCACTTCTGCGTTTCTGCTCCTTTGTACTCTGCTTATCTTCTGCTGTTGCAGTTATCCCTTGCTGCAGCTTCTCTCCACATTCTTTGTGGCTCAGCTCAGCTTTGCTGCAGAGACCCCTCCCGCAGCACCTCTCCACTCCTTGCGGTTCTACCTGGCTCCGCTCCTTGCGGTTCTACCTGGCTCCGCTCCTTGCGGTTCTACCTGGCTCCGCTCCTTGCGGTTCTACCTGGCTCTGCTCCTTGCGGTTCTACCTGGCTCCGCTCCTTGCGGTTCTACCTGGCTCCGCTCCTTGCGGTTCTACCTGGCTCCGCTCCTTGCGGTTCTACCTGGCTCCGCTCCTTGCGGTTCTACCTGGCTCCGCCTCCAGCGCCTCCGCTCTTGGCTCCGCCTCCAGCGCCTCCGCTCTTGGCTCCGCCTCCAGCGCCTCCGCTCTTGGCTCCGCCTCCAGCGCCTCCGCTCTTGGCTCCGCCTCCAGCGCCTCCGCTCTTGGCTCCGCCTCCAGCGCCTCCGCTCGGCTCCGCCTCCAGCGCCTCCGCTCTTGGCTCCGCCTCCTGCCTGTCTGCACTTGGCTCCGCCTCCAGCTCTTGGCTCCGCCTCCTGCCTGTCTGCACTTGGCTCCGCCTCCTGCATTTCTGTTCTTGGCTCTAGCTCCTGTGCTTTCGCTCTGCATCCGCTCTTGCGGTCTTTATCTACTTATTCCTAGGTCCTCGTGTCTGAACAGGTTCTTACCCGTTCTACTTACCTGCCTGCAGACCGGTCCCTACCGGTTCTTCCAGTGTACCAGTCCTGTCCACCAGTCCTGCCAGAGAGCCAGCCGTGCCTGCCTGCCTACCAGAGAGCCAGCCGTGCCCGCCTGCCTGTGTTCCTGTTGTACCCGTCTGCCTGCCTATGTGCCATCCGTGCCCGCCTACCTGAGAGCCAGCCGTGCCCGCCTGCCGGTGTTCCTGTTGTACCCGTCTGCCTGCCTATGTGCCATCCGTGCCCGCTTGCTTGTCTATGTTCCGTTCCCCGGTGGGATCAGCAGCCACAACCAGACTCCACCCTGGAGTGGTACCTGGTAGCTTCCTATTGCACAAGTCTGACCTCACCATCAGAGGCTCCAGCGAACACCTAGGAAGCTACTTAGTTACGCCCCTTCCAGGGAGGTTTGGTCTGTGGCACAGTGGGGCCACACATACCCCCGCGTGCTCACGCCTTCCAGTCAGGGCGCGAGCGTGACACCCAGCATCGCCTAATCATCGACATTTCAACAAGGTGGAACTCCACACTGCACATGCTTCAGAGACTGTGCGAACAGAGGCGTGCTGTTATGTTTTTGTGGGAGGATACACATACACGGGCAGGCAGTTGGATGGCAGACATGGAGTTGTCAGGTGTGCAGTGGTCTAAGCTACAAGACCTGTGTCAAGTCCTTCAGTGTTTTGAGGAATGCACACGGCTGGTTAGTGCAGACAACGCCATAAAAAGCATGAGCATCCCCCTAATGCGTCTGCTGATGCAAAGTTTGACGCACATAAAGGAGCAGGCGTCTGCAGCCGAGGAAGAGGAAAGCCTTGATGACAGTCAGCCATTGTCTGGTCAGGGCCGTGTAGAGGACGCGGTAGCGGGCGAAGAGGAGGAGGAGGATGATGGGGATGAGTACTTTTTGAATGAGGAAGCTTCTCCTGGGCCAACAGAAATTAGTGGCGTTGCAAGGCTGGGTTCTGTTTTTTTAAGGGAGACAAGTGACGTAGATTTGCCTGTAACAGCCCCTCCAACCAGCACAACCGCAGATTTGACAACTGGAACTTCGGCACACATGGCGGATTATGCCTTACGTACCCTCAAAAGGGACACACGCATTATTAAAATGATGAGCGATGACGATTACTGGTTGGCCTGCATCCTTGACCCTCGCTATAAAGGCAAATTGCAAAATATTATGCCACATGAGAACCTCGAACAAATATTAGCAACCAAACAAGCTACTCTTGTAGACCGTTTGATTCAGGCATTCCCAGCACCCAGCGCCGGTGATGGTTCTCAGTCTCACACAAGCTGCAGGGGGCTACATGGCAGAGGTGTTAGAGGTGCACAGATCAGAAGTGGCGTTGGACAGAGGGGTTTTCTGACCAGGTTGTGGAGTGATTTCGCAATGACCGCAGACAGGACAGGTACTGCAGCATCTATTCAAAGTGACAGGAGACAACATTTGTCCAGTATGGTTACTAACTATTTTTCTTCCCTTATCGATGTTCTCCCTCAACCGTCATTCCCATTTGATTACTGGGCATCCAAATTAGACACCTGGCCTGAATTGGCAGAATATGCGTTGCAGGAGCTTGCTTGCCCAGCAGCTAGTGTGCTATCATAAAGAGTATTCAGTGCTGCTGGTTCAATATTAACCGAAAAAAGGACTCGTCTGGCTGCCCAAAATGTGGATGATCTCACCTTCATTAAAATGAACCACTCCTGGATTTCAAATTATTTTGCCCCACCTTTCCCGGCTGACACCTAGCTTTCCTATAAAAAGGTCTTGCTTCTGGACTGGTCTTACTGAGTGTTCCTATCTCTTAATTTGCAGCAGCTGTTTGTCCAGCATACGACATGTTTACACCTCCCCCAATGGGAAAAATCCCCCCACGGGGCCGTTGTATCGCCACTTGGCGCAAGCACCCGTTACAGTGCTGTTTGTCTGAAGAGGTGGGTGTGCCCGCTTTTGGTCGACGGCACTGCCACTGTGTCCCTCATAGTACAATGTAGTGTCTCTGGCGGTGGTGGTGCGCACCCAACGTCAGACACACCGTTGTAACATGAGGGGCCCTGGGGCGGTACCGCCGGCCACAAGAGAGTCCCCCCCCCAGCTCAAACTGTGCTCTACCACGTGCAAAATTATCTCGCACAGCTCCACCAATGTTTAGTCTATGCACTGACATCATTCAATGCCTGGCACTGACAAACAATACCAATTTGTTTGCATCTATGATGCTAGTTAACCCCTTCACCCCCAAGGGTGGTTTGCACGTTAATGACCGGGCCAATTTTTACAATTCTGACCACTGTCCCTTTATGAGGCTATAACTCTGGAACGCTTTGACGGATCTTGGCGATTCTGACATTGTTTTCTCGTGACATATTGTACTTCATGTTTGTGGTAAAATTTATTCGATATAACTTGCGTTTATTTGTGAAAAAAATGGAAATTTGGCAAAAATTTTGAAAATTTTGCAATTTTCCAACTTTGAATTTTTATGCCCTTAAATCACAGACATATGTCACGCAAAATACTTAATAAGTAACATTTCCCACATGTCTACTTTACATCAGTACAATTTTGGAACCAAAATTTTTTTTTGTGACGGAGTTATAAGGGTTAAAATTTGACCAGCAATTTCTCATTTTTACAACACCATTTTTTTTTAGGGACCACATCTCATTTGAAGTCATTTTGAGGGGTCTATATGATAGAAAATACTCAAGTGTGACACCATTCTAGAAACTGCACCCCTCAAGGTGCTCAAAACCACATTCAAGAAGTTTATTAACCCTTCAGTTGTTTCACAGGAATTTTTGGAATGTTTAAATAAAAATGAACATTTAACTTTTTTTCACACAAAATTTATTTCAGCTCCAATTTGTTTTATTTTACCAAGGGTAACAGGAGAAAATGGACCACCAAAGTTGTTGTACAATTTGTCCTGAGTACGCTGATACCCCATATGTGGGGGTAAACCACTGTTTGGGCGTATGGCAGAGCTCGGAAGAAAAGGAGCGCCATTTGACTTTTCAATGCAAAATTGACTGGAATTGAGATGGGACGCCATGTTGCGTTTGGAGAGCCCCTGATGTGCCTAAACACTGAAACCCCCTACAAGTGACACCATTTTTGAAAGTAGACCCCCTAAGGAACTTATCTTGATGTGTGGTGAGCACTTTGACCCACCAAGTGCTTCACAGAAGTTTATAATGCAGAGCCGTAAAAATAAAAAATCATATTTTTTCACAAAAATGATCTTTTCGCCCCCAATTTTTTATTTTCCCAAGGGTAAGAGAAGAAATTGGACCCCAAAAAATGTTGTGCAATTTGTCCTGAGTACGCTGATACCCCATATGTGGGTGTAAACCATTGTTTGGGCGCATGGCAGAGCTTTGAAGGGAAGGAGCGCCATTTGACTTTTCAATGCAAAATTGACTGGAATTGAGATGGGACGCCATGTTGCGTTTGGAGAGCCCCTGATGTGCCTAAACATTGAAACTCCCTACAAGTGACACCATTTTGGAAAGTAGACCCCCTAAGGAACTTATCTAGATGTGTGGTGAGCACTTTGACCCACCAAGTGCTTCACAGAAGTTTATAATGCAGAGCCGTAAAAATAAAAAATCATATTTTTTCACAAAATTGATCTTTTTGCCCCCAATTTTTTATTTTTCCAAGGGTAAGAGAAGAAATTGGACCCCAAAAAATGTTGTGCAATTTGTCCTGAGTACGATGATACCCCATATGTGGGTGTAAACCATTGTTTGGGCGCATGGCAGAGCTTGGAAGGGAAGGAGCGCCATTTGACTTTTCAATGCAAAATTGACTGGAATTGAGATGGGACGCCATGTTGCGTTTGGAGAGCCCCTGATGTGCCTAAACATTGAAACTCCCTACAAGTGACACCATTTTGGAAAGTAGACCCCCTAAGGAACTTATCTAGATGTGTTTTGAGAGCTTTGAACCCCCAAGTGTTTCACTACAGATTATAACGCAGAGCCGTGAAAATATTTTTTTTTTTCTCTCAAAAATGATTTTTTAGCCCCCAGCTTTGTATTTTTACAAGGGTAACAGAATAAATTGGACCCCAAAATTTGTTTTCCAATTTGTCCTGAGTACGCTGATACCCCATATGTGGGGGGTAACCACTGTTTGGGCGCATGACAGAGCTCGGAAGGGAAGGAGCGCCATTTGGAATGCAGCCTTAAATGGATTGGTCTGCAGGCGTCACGTTGCATTTGCAGAGCCCCTGATGTACCCAAACAGTACAAACCCCCCACAAGTGACCCCATATTGGAAACTAGACCTCCCAAGGAACTTATCTAGATGTGTTTTGAGAAATTTGAACCCCCAAGTGTTTCACTAAAGTTTATAGCGCAAAGCCGTGAAAATAAAACATCTTTTTTTCCCACAAAAATGATTTTTAGCCCCCCCAAATTTTTATTTTCCTAAGGATAACAAGAGAACTTGGACCCCAGAAGTTGTTGTTCAATTTGTCCCGAGTACGCTGATAACACATATGTTGGGGTAAACCCCTTTTTGGGCGCACGGGAGAGCTCGGAAGGGAAGGAGCACTGTTTTACTTTTTCAACGCAGAATTGGCTGGAATTGAGATTGGACGCCATGTCGCGCTTGGAGAGCCCCTGATGTGCCTGGACAGTGGAAACTCCCCAATTCTACCTGAAACCGTAACCCAAACACACCCCTAACCCTAATCCCAACGGTAACCCTAACCACACCCCTAGCCCTGACACACCCATAATTCTAATCCCAACCCTAATCCAAACGTAAATGTAATCCAAACCCTAACCCTAACTTTAGCCCCAACCCTAACTTTACCTCCAACCCTAGCCCTAACCCTAACCCTACCCCTAACCCTAACCCTAAACGTGACTGAAATACATGGCACTGAAATACGTGGCACTGAAATACTTGGCACTGAAATACGTGGCACTGAAATACGTGATACGTGGCACTTAAATACGTGGCACTGAAACACGTGGCACTGAAATATGTGATACGTGGCACTGAAATACGTGGCACTTAAATACGTGGCACTTAAATACGTGGCACTTAAATACGTGGTACTGAAATATGTGATACGTGGCACTTAAATACGTGGCACTGAAATACGTGGCACTGAAATACGTGGCACTTAAATATGTGGCACTTAAATACGTGGCACTGAAATATGTGATACGTGGCACTTAAATACGTGGCACTGAAATACGTGGCACTGAAATACGTGGCACTTAAATACGTGGCACTTAAATACGTGGCACTTAAATACGTGGCACTTAAATACGTGGCACTGAAATATGTGATACATGGCACTTAAATACGTGGCACTGAAACACGTGGCTCTGAAATACGTGATACGTGGCACTGAAATACGTGATACGTGGCACTGAAATACGTGGCACTGAAATACGTGGCACTGAAATACGTGGCACTGAAATACGTGGCACTGAAATACGTGGCACTGAAATACGTGATACGTGGCACTGAAATACGTGATACGTGGCACTGAAATACGTGGCACTGAAATACGTGATACGTGGCACTGAAATACATGGCACTGAAATACGTGGCACTGAAATACGTGGCACTATGACTGTCAGAAAATGTTCATTAAACGGTTAGGGGTGAGGTTAGGGGTAGAGTTAGGGTTAGGGTTTGGATCCCTTTATCACCTTGATGGTGGTGGGTGGCTTTTCAGTGTGTTTTCTGTTTTTTTTCGATAAAAATACATGCGTTTTTAACGCAAACAAACGCATGTGCTTAAAAACGCAAGAAAATACTGCAGGTTGTATTTCTGAAAATGAACGCATGCAGAAAAAAACCGCATGCGTTTGAAAACGCGACCAAACGCGTACAAAAAAACTGCATGCGTTTTCAATGTTAAATATAGGGAAAAAACGCATGCGTTTTTTTGTGCAAAAAACGCTGCAGACAAAAACGCAAGTGTGAAACCAGCGACGCTTTTTATAGCAAAAAAGTTTTTGCATCTCCACATTTTGAGACCTATAATTTTTCCACATTTTGCTCCACAGAGTCATGTGAGGTCTTGTTTTTTGCGGGACGAGTTGATGTTTTTATTGGTAACATTTTCGGACACGTGACCATTTTTGATCGCTTTTTATTCCGATTTTTGTGAGGCAGAATGACCAAAAACCTGCTATTCATGAATTTCTTTTGGGAGAGGCGTTTATACCGTTCCGCGTTTGGTAAAATTGATAAAGCAGTTTTATTCGACGGGTCAGTTCGATTACAGCGATATCTCATTTATATCATTTTTTTATGTTTTGGCGCTTTTATACGATAAAAACTATTTTATAGAAAAAATAATTATTTTGGTATCGCTTTATTCTCAGGACAATAACTTTTTTATTTTTTTGCTGATGATGCTGTATTGCGGCTTGTTTTTTGCGGGACAAGATGACGTTTTCAGCGGTACCATGGATATTTATATCAGTCTTTTTGATCGCGTGTTATTCCACTTTTTGTTTGGCAGTATGGAAATAAAGCGTTGTTTTTTGCCTCGTTTTTTTTTTTTCTTCTTACGGTGTTTACTGAAGGGGTTAACTAGTGGGGCAGTTTTATAGGTTGGGTCGTTACGGACGCGGCGATAGTAAATATGTGTACTTTTATTGTTTTGTTTTTTTTATTTAGATAAAGAAATGTATTTATGGGAATAATATATATTTTTTTTTTATTATTTATTTAGGATTTTTTTTTTTTTTTTTTTACACATGTGGAAAATTTTTTTTTTTTACTTTTTTACTTTGTCCCAGGGGGGGACATCACAGATCATTGATCTGGCAGTGTGCACAGCACTCTGCCAGATCTGCGATCTGCTGTGCAGGGCTGCAGGCTTACCAAGTGTCTGCTCTGAGCACACTCGGTAAGCCACCTCCTTCCCTGCAGGACCAGGATGCCGCGGCCATCTTGGATCCGGGACCTGCAGCCAGGAAGGAGGTAGGAGACCCTCGCAGCAACGCGATCACATCGCGTTGCTCCGGGGGTCTCAGGGAAGCCCGCAGGGAGCCCCCTCCCTGCGCGATGCTTCCCTATACCGCCGGTACACTGCGATCATGTTTAATCGCGGTGTGCCGGGGGTTAATGTGCCGGGGGCGGTCCGTGACCGCTCCTGGCACATAGTGCCGGATGTCAGCTGCGATAGGCAGCTGACACCCGGCCGCGATCGGCCGCGCTCCCCCCGTGAGCGCGGCCGATCGCGTATGACGTACTATCCCGTCGGCGGTCATACGGGCCCACCCCACCTCGACGGGATAGTACGTCAGATGTCAGGAAGGGGTTAAAGTAGTCTGGGGCAGTGTCCTATATTGACACCAGTAAATACTAATTTACTGCCAAATTACTTTGTCATAAACTCTGCAGATGAGCCCACCCCTGTACCTAAGCATGCCACCCTTTTTTTTACTTATCGTTGTTTTGTGAGACATTATTATTTTTTTTTTTTTGGAGTACTAACTGTGTCAGACACTCCTTGCAATCCTCCTCCACTGACCACAATGCTGCCTGCCTGTGTATCCATGTAACCGATGTAAAACTGCCATGAGCCTATTGTTTGTTATATTAGGCCTTTGATTGCCTGTCTGCGGCCCCTACTTGCATTACTCCTCCACTGACCACAATGCTGTCTGGCCTGCCTGTGTATCCATGTAACCGATGTAAAACTGCCATGAGCCTATTGTTTGTTATATTAGGCCTTTGATTGCCTGTCTGCGGCCCCTACTTGCATTACTCCTCCACTGACCACAATACTGTCTGGCCTGCCTGTGTATCCATGTAACCGATGTAAAACTGCCATGAGCCTATTGTTTGTTATTTTAGGCCTTTGATTGCCTGTCTGTGGCCCCTACTTGCATTACTCCTCCACTGACCACAATGCTGCCTGGCCTGCCTGTGTATCCATGTAACCGATGTAAAACTGCCATGAGCCTATTGTTTGTTATTTTAGGCCTTTGATTGCCTGTCTGCGGCCCCTACTTGCATTACTCCTCCACTGACCACAATGCTGTCTGGCCTGCCTGTGTATCCATGTAACCGATGTAAAACTGCCATGAGCCTATTGTTTGTTATTTTAGGCCTTTGATTGCCTGTCTGCGGCCCCTACTTGCATTACTCCTCCACTGACCACAATGCTGCCTGGCCTGCCTGTGTATCCATGTAACCGATGTAAAACTGCCATGAGCCTATTGTTTGTTATTTTAAGCCTTTGATTGCCTGTCTGCGGCCCCTACTTGCATTACTCCTCCACTGACCACAATGCTGTCTGGCCTGCCTGTGTATCCATGTAACCGATGTAAAACTGCCATGAGCCTATTGTTTGTTATATTAGGCCTTTGATAGCCTGTCTGCGGCCCCTACTTGCATTACTCCTCCACTGACCACAATGCTGTCTGGCCTGCCTGTGTATCCATGTAACCGATGTAAAACTGCCATGAGCCTATTGTTTGTTATTTTAGGCCTTTGATTGCCTGTCTGCGGCCCCTACTTGCATTACTCCTCCACTGACCACAATGCTGCCTGGCCTGCCTGTGTATCCATGTAACCGATGTAAAACTGCCATGAGCCTATTGTTTGTTATTTTAGGCCTTTGATTGCCTGTCTGCGGCCCCTACTTGCATTACTCCTCCACTGACCACAATGCTGTCTAGCCTGCCTGTGTATCCATGTAACCGATGTAAAACTGCCATGAGCCTATTGTTTGTTATATTAGGCCTTTGATAGCCTGTCTGCGGCCCCTACTTGCATTACTCCTCCACTGACCACAATGCTGTCTGGCCTGCCTGTGTATCCATGTAACCGATGTAAAACTGCCATGAGCCTATTGTTTGTTATTTTAGGCCTTTGATTGCCTGTCTGCGGCCCCTACTTGCATTACTCCTCCACTGACCACAATGCTGTCTGGCCTGCCTGTGTATCCATGTAACCGATGTAAAACTGCCATGAGCCTATTGTTTGTTATATTAGGCCTTTGATAGCCTGTCTGCGGCCCCTACTTGCATTAATCCTCCGCTGACCACAGTGCTGTCTGGCCTGCCTGTGTATCCATGTAACTGATGTAAAACTGCCATGAGCCTATTGTTTGTTATATTAGGCCTTTGATAGCCTGTCTGCGGCCCCTACTTGCATTACTCCTCCACTGACCACACCAATGCTGCCCGTTTACCCCTGGAACCTGTTTTACAGTGCATAGAGCCTATTTTTTTATTTTATTTATTATTAATAAAGCCATGATGGACTACGCTGTACCACCCTATGGGCTACCCAGTTGACAATTCTTTTGCGAGAAAAGCCATCCCACCCCTCCACCAGCATGTAAAAGACCGCATTGTCCATGCACTATGTCAATCTGTGAGTCCAAAGGTACACCTGACAACAGACACATGGACCTGTAGGCATGGCCACGGAAGGTTACGTGTCCTTTGTGGCGCAATGGGTTAATGTATTGGATGCATGGTCCACACAGGGGACAGCCTGGTAAGTCTGTCTGCAGTCCCTATTTCAAGTTGTCCTCAAATGAATAAATCTGAGCTTCAACCTTCTGGCTCTCATTAAGTGCTGTTTTTTTAAAAAAAAATAGGTGTTTACGGCCTACTAACGGTGTCTGCCCCTGCCTGGTGTTGTCCTCAACTGAATACAGCTGAGCTTCAACCTTCTGGCTCTCATTAAGTGCTGTTTTTAAATAAAAAAATGGTGTTTAGGGCCTACTAACGGTGTCTGCCCCTCCCTGGTGTTTGCCCTCAACTGAATACAGCTGAGCTTCTACCTTCTGGCTTTCGGCCTATAAAATCAGATATTAAACTGCATTTGGCCTTCAACTTTGGTTACGGCCTACTAACGGTGTCTGCCCCTCCCTGGTGTTGCCCTCAACTGAATACAGCTGTGCTTCAACCTTCTGGCTCTCATTAAGTGCTGTGTTTTTAAAAATTGGTGGTTAGGGCCTACTAACGGTGTCTGCCCCTCCCTGGTGTTGCCCTCAACTGAATACAGCTGAGCTTCAACCTTCTGGCTCTCATTAAGTGCTGTGTTTTTAAAAATTGGTGGTTGGGCTGTCATGATCTCTGCAAGCAGAGATCATAGCAAGCCTATAGAGGGACAAGCTCTCGGAAGATGGAACTATACTGACCATGAACTAAGCCTGCCGCGCAACTAGAAATATTCCAAAGAAGACAGTAGCCCCCCACATATAATGACGGTGAGTTCAGATGAAACAACAAACGCAGCAGGAAAATAGTCTTAGCAAATTTGAGGTCCGCTTACTAGATAGCAGAAGACAGATAGTATACTTTCATGGTCAGCAGAAAAACACTAACAAAACACCATCCAGAGATTACCTTAAACTCTGGCATTAACTCATAACGCCAGAGTAGCAATCCCTGATCAACGAGAGCTTTCCAGACACAGTAACAAAACTTCAGCTGTGAACTGGAACAAATAGGCAAAACAAAACATGGACAAAAGTCCAACTTATCTAGTAGTTGTCTAGAAGCAGGAACAAGCACTGAGAGGCATCAGATAACATTGTTGACCGGCAAGAAACAACCAGAGAAATGAGCTTAAATAGCGACACCCACTACTGATGGAACCAGGTGAAACAGGAAAGAGGATGACAAGTCCAATTCCACAAGCGGCCACCGGGGGAGCCCAGAATCCAAATTCACAACAGTACCCCCCCCTCAAGGAGGGGGCACCGAACCCTCACCAGATCCACCAGGGCGACCAGGATGAGCCCTATGGAAGGCATGAACAAGATCAGAAGCATGAACATCAGATGCATTGACCCAAGAATTATCCTCCTGGCCGTAACCCTTCCAGTTGACCAGATACTGGAGTCTCCGTCTGGAAACACGAGAGTCCAGAATTTTCTCCACAACGTACTCCAACTCACCCTCAACCAACACCGGAGCAGGAGGCTCAACTGAAGGCACAACAGGTACCTCATACCTGCGCAATAACGACCGATGAAAAACGTTATGAATGGAAAAGGACGCAGGGAGGTCCAAACGGAAAGAAACAGGATTAAGAATCTCCAATATTCTATAAGGGCCGATGAACCGAGGTTTAAACTTAGGAGAAGAGACCCTCATAGGGACAAAACGAGAAGACAACCACACCAAATCTCCAACACAAAGCCGAGAACCAACACGACGATGACGGTTGGCAAAACGCTGAGTCTTCTCCTGGGACAACTTCAAATTGTCCATAACCTGCCCCCAGATGTGATGCAATCTCTCCACCACCGCATCCACTCCAGGACAATCCGAGGATTCCACCTGACCGGAGGAAAATCGAGGGTGAAACCCCGAATTACAGAAAAACGGGGACACCAAGGTGGAAGAGCTGGCCCGATTATTGAGGGCGAACTCTGCCAATGGCAAAAAAGCAACCCAATCATCCTGGTCGGCAGAGACGAAACACCTCAGATATGTCTCCAGGGTCTGATTAGTCCGCTCGGTCTGGCCATTAGTCTGAGGGTGAAAAGCAGATGAAAAAGACAAATCTATGCCCATCCTAGCACAGAATGCCCGCCAAAATCTAGACACAAATTGGGTACCTCTGTCAGAAACGATATTCTCAGGAATACCGTGCAATCGGACAACATTCTGAAAAAACAGAGGAACCAACTCAGAAGAAGAAGGCAACTTGGGCAGAGGAACCAAATGGACCATTTTAGAGAAACGGTCACAGACCACCCAGATGACAGACATCTTCTGGGAAACAGGCAGATCTGAAATAAAATCCATCGAGATGTGTGTCCAAGGCCTCTTAGGAATAGGCAAGGGCAACAGCAGTCCGCTAGCCCGAGAACTACAAGACTTGGCCCGAGCACAAATGTCACATGACTGCACAAAGACTCGCACATCTCGTGACAGGGAAGGCCACCAGAAGGATCTTGCCACCAAATCCCTGGTACCAAAAATTCCGGGATGACCTGCCAATGCAGAAGAATGTACCTCAGAGATGACTCTACTGGTCCAATCATCCGGAACAAACAGTCTATCAGGCGGACAACGATCCGGTCTATCCGCCTGAAACTCTTGCAAGGACCGCCGCAGATCAGGAGAAACGGCCGACAAAATTACTCCCTCCCTAAGGATACCTGTGGGTTCAGAATTACCAGGAGAGTCCGGGTCAAAACTCCTAGAAAGGGCATCTGCCTTAACATTCTTAGAACCCGGTAGGTATGACACCACAAAATTAAAGCGAGAAAAAAATAAAGACCAGCGCGCCTGTCTAGGATTCAGGCGCCTGGCAGTCTCAAGATAAATCAAATTTTTGTGGTCAGTCAATACCACCACCTGATGCCTAGCCCCCTCGAGCCAATGGCGCCACTCCTCAAACGCCCACTTCATGGCCAAAAGCTCCCGATTCCCAACATCATAATTCCGCTCTGCGGGCGAAAATTTGCGAGAAAAGAAGGCACAAGGCCTAATGACGGAGCAGTCGGAACCTTTCTGCGACAACACTGCCCCAGCTCCGATCTCCGAAGCGTCAACCTCAACCTGAAAAGGCAGATTCACATCAGGCTGACGCAACACAGGGGCAGAGGCAAAACGGCGCTTAAGCTCCTGAAAGGCCTCTACAGCATGAGGGGACCAATTAGCAACATCAGCGCCTTGTCTGGTCAAATCAGTCAGTGGTTTAACGACATCCGAAAAACCAGCAATAAATCGGCGGTAAAAATTGGCAAAGCCCAAAAATCTCTGAAGACCCTTAAGAGAGGAGGGCTGAGTCCAGTCACAAATAGCTTGCACCTTGACGGGATCCATCTCAATGGAAGAGGGAGAAAAAATATACCCCAAAAAGGAAATTTTCTGGACCCCAAAAACGCACTTAGACCCCTTCACACATAAAGAATTAGACCGCAGAACCTGAAAAACTCTCCTGACCTGCTGGACATGAGAGTCCCAGTCATCAGAAAAAAATCAGAATATCATCCAGATATATTATCATAAATTTATCCAGAAAATCGCGGAAAATATCATGCATAAAAGACTGGAAAACTGAAGGGGCATTAGAAAGACCAAAAGGCATGACCAAATACTCAAAGTGGCCCTCGGGCGTATTAAATGCGGTCTTCCACTCATCCCCCTGCCTGATCCGCACCAAATTATACGCCCCACGAAGATCAATTTTAGAGAACCACTTAGCCCCCTCTATACGAGCAAACAAATCAGTAAGCAATGGCAATGGGTATTGATACTTAACAGTGATCTTATTCAGAAGCCGATAATCAATACATGGTCTCAAAGAGCCGTCTTTTTTTGAGACAAAGAAAAACCCAGCTCCCAAGGGAGAAGAAGATGGACGAATATGTCCCTTTTCCAAAGACTCCTTTATATATTCCCGCATAGCAGCATGTTCCGGCACAGACAGATTAAACAAACGACCCTTTGGATATTTACAACCCGGTATCAAATCTATGGCACAATCGCACTCACGGTGCGGAGGTAACGACCCAAGCTTGGGTTCGTCAAAGACGTCTTGATAATCAGAGAGGAACTCAGGGACTTCAGAGGGAATGGACGAAGAAATAGAAACCAAAGGTAAGTCCCCATGAATACCCTTACATCCCCAGCTCAACACAGACATTGCTCTCCAGTCCAAGACTGGATTGTGAGACTGCAACCATGGCAATCCCAGTACCAAATCGTCATGTAAATTATACAGCACCAGGAAACGAATAATCTCCTGGTGATCCGGATTGATACGCATGGTTACTTGTGTCCAGTATTGTGGTTTATTATTAGCCAATGGGGTGGAGTCAATCCCCTTCAGAGGAATAAGAGTCTCCAAAGGCTCTAAATCAAAACCACAACGATTGGCAAAGGACCAATCCATAAGACTCAGAGCGGCGCCAGAGTCAACATAGGCGTCCGTAGCAATGGATGACAAAGAGCAAATCAGGGTTACAGACAAAATAAACTTAGACTGAATGGTGCCAATGGAAACAGACTTATCAAGCTTCTTTGTACGCCTAGAGCATGCTGATATAACATGAGTAGAATCCCCACAATAGAAACACAATCCATTCTTCCGTCTAAAATTCTGTCGCTCGCTCCTGGACAGAATTCTATCACACTGCATACTTTCTGGCGTCTTTTCCATAGACACCGCCAGATGGTGCACCGGTTTGCGCTCCCGCAGACGCCTATCAATCTGAATAGCCATTGTCATGGACTCATTCAGACCTGTAGGCACAGGGAACCCCACCATAACATCCTTAACGGCATCAGAGAGACCTTCTCTGAAAGTTGCCGCCAAGGCGCACTCATTCCACTGAGTCAGCACAGACCATTTACGGAATTTTTGGCAGTAAACTTCAGCTTCGTCTTGCCCCTGAGATAGTGCCATCAAAGTTTTTTCTGCCTGAAGTTCCAAATGAGGTTCCTCATAAAGCAAGCCCAAGGCCAGAAAAAACGCATCCACATCGCGCAACGCAGGATCCCCTGCTGGCAATGAGAAGGCCCAATCTTGAGGGTCACCCCTGAGCAAGGAAATCACAATCCTAACCTGCTGAGCAGGGTCTCCAGCTGAACGAGACTTCAGGGACAAATAAAGCTTACAATTATTTCGGAAATTCTGGAAGCTAGCTCTATTCCCTGTAAAAAACTCCGGCAAAGAAATTCTCGGCTCAGATACCGGAGCATGTACCACAAAATCTTGTAAATTTTGTACTTTCGTGATGAGATTATTCAAACCCGCAGTTACACTCTGAAGATCCATTATTGTCAGGTGCACACAGAGCCATACAGAGATTAGGAGGAGAGAGAGAAAAAAGACTGCAGCAAGGCAGACTGGAGGGAAAAAAAAAAAAAAAAAAAATTCCAGCAGACTTCTTATAACTCTCCTTTCTCAACCTGGGTCTTTAACACTTTATGGGCCGGTCAAATCGTCATGATCTCTGCAAGCAGAGATCATAGCAAGCCTATAGAGGGACAAGCTCTCGGAAGATGGAACTATACTGACCATGAACTAAGCCTGCCGCGCAACTAGAAATATTCCAAAGAAGACAGTAGCCCCCCACATATAATGACGGTGAGTTCAGATGAAACAACAAACGCAGCAGGAAAATAGTCTTAGCAAATTTGAGGTCCGCTTACTAGATAGCAGAAGACAGATAGTATACTTTCATGGTCAGCAGAAAAACACTAACAAAACACCATCCAGAGATTACCTTAAACTCTGGCATTAACTCATAACGCCAGAGTAGCAATCCCTGATCAACGAGAGCTTTCCAGACACAGTAACAAAACTTCAGCTGTGAACTGGAACAAATAGGCAAAACAAAACATGGACAAAAGTCCAACTTATCTAGTAGTTGTCTAGAAGCAGGAACAAGCACTGAGAGGCATCAGATAACATTGTTGACCGGCAAGAAACAACCAGAGAAATGAGCTTAAATAGCGACACCCACTACTGATGGAACCAGGTGAAACAGGAAAGAGGATGACAAGTCCAATTCCACAAGCGGCCACCGGGGGAGCCCAGAATCCAAATTCACAACATTGGGCCTACTAACGGTGTCTGCCCCTGCCTGGTGTTGTCCTCAACTGAATACAGCTGAGCTTCTACCTTCTGGCTTTCAGCCTATAAAGTCAGATATTAAACTGCATTTGGCCTTCAACTTTGGTTACGGCCTACTAACGGTGTCTGCCCCTCCCTGGTGTTGCCCTCAACTGAATACTGCTGAGCTTCAACCTTCTGGCTCTCATTAAGTGCTGTTTTTAAATTAAAAAAATGGTGTTTAGGGCCTACTAACGGTGTCTGCCCCTGCCTGGTGTTGTCCTCAACTGAATAGAGCTGAGCTTCAACCTTCTGGCTCTCATTAAGTGCTGTTTTTAAATAAAAAAATGGTGTTTAGGGCCTACTAACGGTGTCTGCCCCTCCCTGGTGTTTGCCCTCAATTGAATACAGCTGAGCTTCTACCTTCTGGCTTTCAGCCTATAAAATCAGATATTAAACTGCATTTGGCCTTCAACTTTGGTTACGGCCTACTAACGGTGTCTGCCCCTCCCTGGTGTTGCCCTCAACTGAATACTGCTGAGCTTCAACCTTCTGGCTCTCATTAAGTGCTGTTTTTAAATAAAAAAAATGGTGTTTAGGGCCTACTAACGGTGTCTGCCCCTGCCTGGTGTTGTCCTCAACTGAATACAGCTGAGCTTCAACCTTCTGGCTCTCATTAAGTGCATTTAAAAAAAAATAAAAAATAGGTGTTTAGGGCCTACTAACGGTGTCTGCCCCTCCCTGGTGTTTGCCCTCAACTGAATACAGCTGAGCTTCAACCTTCTGGCTTTCGGCCTATAAAATTAGATATTAAACTGCATTTGGCCTTCAACTTTGGTTACGGCCTACTAACGGTGTCTGCCCCTCCTTGGTGTTGTCCTCAACTGAATAAAGCTGAGCTTCAACCTTCTGGCTTTTGGCCTACAGTAGCAGATATTAAACTGCATTTGGCCTACTAGTGTGGTTGGGCCCTTAAAACAGTGTCTGCTGCTCTTGGGTTTGCTACTCCACTGAACAAAGCAATGCTGCCTGTTTAGTCCTGTTACCAATTTTGAACTGCATTTAGCCTAATTTATTCTTTGGCCCTATATCTGTTTCCTCCTCCCCCTGCCCATTGCCCAGCCACTGCTAGATGAGTCTGCTGGTACATTGACCTAGACCACTACATTCCCCTTGCACTCTACACAGCCAGAATCTGACCCTGCTGAAAGTAAGGTTCCCCTTCCCGCATGCTATACCACCTTACACAGGGACAAAGAGGAAGGTGCAGATTAAAGTGCAGGTTCCTTCATCAGGTTAGGGGGCATACTTGTTGGCGACGTCACTGGAACAGGGCCCCTCAGAGTACGCAAAAGTGTCGCTGCTGGTGGGAGGCGCCCCCGCCATGCAAACACACCGCTGTACTTTGAGGGGCCCTGTGCCAGTGCCAGTGCCAATGCGAACGAGTGGGCCACCCCTGCTTGCTCAGGATCACAGCACTTGCAAAGTTGAAATACTTACCTCTCCCTGCTCCACCGCCATGACGTAGTCCACGATTCCTGGGCCCACTAAAACCTTGAACCAGCCCTACCCCCCACATCTTTTGCCAAATGACCCCCAAGTTCCAATGAACAACTATTATTATAAAGTTAATTAAGATTGACAAGCTTCAGAAACAAGAATGGATGTTTCTGCCATTAAAATGGGCACTGTAGGTGTTTTCCTGGCCTCCACTCACTGCCGACTATGCTTCCCCATTGACTTGCATTGGGTTTCGTGTTTCGGTCGATCCCCGACTTTTAGCGATAGTCGGCCGACTGCACTCGACTCGACTCTGGACAAAGTCGGGTTTCACAAAACCCGACTCGACCTTAAAAAAATGAAAGTCGCTCAACCCTAGATTAGATGCAGTGAAAATTGAGATACACAGGCGGTATAATTTGTTTCACAGGCGGGCTACTCTGCTGACTTGCAGACACTGCTCCTAGGCCCAAAACTATTAACTGGATTATATGCAGTTAAAATAGAGATACACAGGTGGTGTAGTTAGTTTCACAGGCGGGCTACTCTGCTGATGTGCAGAAACTGGTCCCCAGGCCCAAAACTATTAACTGGATTAGATGCAGTGAAAATAGAGATACAGAGGCGGTGTAGTTAGTTTCACAGGCGGGCTACTCTGCTGACTTGCAGACACTGCTCCTAGGCCCAAAACTATTAACTGGATTATATGCAGTTAAAATAGAGATACACAGGTGGTGTAGTTAGTTTCACAGGCGGGCTACTCTGCTGACATGCAGACACTGCTACTAAGCCCAAAACCCCAAAATGATTTACTGGGTTAGATGCAGTAAAAATAGAGATACACAGGCGGTGTAGCTAGCTTCACAGGCGGGCTACTCTGCTGATGTGCAGACACTGCTACTAAGCCCAAAACCCCCAAACGATTTACTGGGTTAGATGCAGTAAAAATTGAGATACACAGGCGGTGTAGCTAGCTTCACAGGCGGGCTGCTCTGCTGACGTGCAGACACTGCTACTAAGCCCAAACCCCAAAACGATTTACTGGGTTAGATGCAGTAAAAATTGAGATACACAGGCGGTGTAGCTAGCTTCACAGGCGGGCTACTCTGCTGATGTGCAGACACTGCTACTAAGCCCAAAACCCCCAAACGATTTACTGGGTTAGATGCAGTAAAAATTGAGATACACAGGCGGTGTAGCTAGCTTCACAGGCGGGCTACTCAGATGACTATCAGACAATGCTACTAGCCAAAAGGATTGGCTGAGCTAGATCACACCAAATGCTGTGACTAACACTTGCACAGCACTGGCTCAGACCTGCCTGACAAACAGTGCTATGAACTGCTGTAACCTACCCTGAAATGGGCTGATATTACAACTAGTCCCGACTCCTCCCGACTCCCTAAACCTATCTCTCTGACAATTCGCTCCAAAAAAACACTCTTAGTCTGTATAGCGCCCACAGCAGCAGCGGTGTCGTCTAACACTAAGCTGCATAAGTGAGGAAATGGTGACGACGGGGCAAATGACTGGTTCTTATAGGGCAAGGACATGTGACATACACAGCCAATGACACATGCCCTTGCTTGTGTGTATCACATGCACATTGCTGTGTGTGTGTGCACTGCTGATAGGCTGAGAGACTGCACTGCCCCTCTGTAAATGCGGGAAAGAAAAAAAAATGGAGATCGGCGTTATTTCAGCACAAATCTATCCCCCGCCCACTATACACTGAAACAGTCCATTAACAATGATAAACAGTTTTAATGTGCAAATCAAGTTGGGTTTTTGGTGAACGAACAGTTATCGAACAGAAACTCGAACAGCCGAATTTTAAGCAAATTGTTCGGGTTCTTCGAACGACTTGAACACCGCCCAAAACAGCTTGAATTTGAAATTGATGACAGTTCGACTCGAACACCACTCATCTCTAGTCCACACATCTCCACATGATTCTGCACAATTTAACTTTCCAATTTGGACAAATGGCCTGAACTTACCATTTACGCCTTGGAAGTCCTGGACTGCTCTGCAGCAAGTGTACTTTCGGATTGTTTATTTAGTACGGCAGGGGGTGTGATCACAGACAGGGGCACCTGTATGTCCACAGCCAACGTGAGCAAGCTCACACTCATTAAATTGAAGCAGGTATGGATCTCACAGGACTTGTCTGCACCTTTGGCTGACTAGAGAAGTATACCAGCAGCACCCAGCCATTGTTATACTCAAGAACAGCTTGCTCATTCTTTTTTCATTTGCCACGTTTTGGGGCCTCCCCAAATTAATAATAAAAAAATAAACGAGAACAAACACAAAAAACAAAAACAGTGTTGGCTACCTCCTCCTCCCCTTCTACCTACACCACCACATCCATCTCCAACTCCTCCTTAACCTCCTCCTCCACTTGGTTCTAGATTGCTTTTATTTTTTTTAATTTTTTTTCTATGCCATATTTTTTATTCAATGTTATTTTAAGCAATTTCTCTATCCACATTTGTTTGCAGGGCAATTGTCCTGCTCTTACCCCCATTTTGCTTCTTATTTCAGCTCCATACCGCTACTGCGACCATTTTGCAGACATTTTAGAGCACAAAAGTTTGGTCCTCATTCGCTTCTATTGGATTCGGGTTTGGGGTCAGGTTTGGGTCAAGTTCTGGCACCTGAACCAAACTCTGAACTACAGTTTGACCACAACCCAACGAACCTGAACATCCATGGGTCCTCTTAACCTTGCTCTAGAGCCATACTATCCCTCTGATGCAACCATTCTTTTTATTGCAAATTAAACATACAGTTAAATAATTTTGTAGGAAGGAGTTAAGCTGTAAAATGGATTAATATAGTTAAGTTTATGGACTACAGAGCAGATAAAGATTCACATTATAAATTTGTCACTAAAGGAAGACATGAGCAGGTGTTGCATTCTCGGAAAATAAAATCTATACATTTACTTATATTCACAGAAACCTTGAAAATGTAGCAAATAACAGCTGTGATGTTCACAAAATTCTATATGAAAGTATTTTTCCAAACAATGCTGCCACAATAGATATACTCTTCCCTTCAACACCTAATTTTGAGCATTATATAATGTAGGCTGGAATGAAAAACTACATAGAAAGTAGTATAATATAATATAAAATAGTGGAACAGAAAAAAAAATCTTATCTCATTTGAGTTTTTATTGAAGCACAGACAAATAGAAAAATGATTCAATCATGATGGAATTGAAATGGTTATGGCAAGTATATGAATTGGCTCTGAATAATAAATGATTCTATCAATCATTTCCACATACATATGTAGTACTATAAAATAATTTAAAAAAAAAATCTGTATGAATATCATCAATCTAATGTACTATAAATGCTTCCTCCAATTTACTCACAAAGAAATATAGAAAATATTTTATATATCACGTTTCTTTACAACTTTAGTGAAGAAAGCATGCATTCGTAATATTTACAATATTAACAAAAATTTAGGCTCTGATTTATTAAGACTGGCATTACGTATTCCAGTATTAATAAGTGGAATGCAGGTACAAGGTGCACCAAATTCCTTATGAGGTGCATGCTACTTAAAACGTTCTCCTTACCTTATCAGTAGTGCACACCTTTGTATGCCACAGTGGGATTGTTGTTTGTCAGAGACTGAAGTTACATTTCTGGCATAAGAAAAGGTGCAACTTTACATAAATTTGTTGGGTAGTTATTGCACGCTCTCTGTCGCTTGCTGTGTCTTACCCAGCTCCATCGATTTTGCGAGGTTGCCCAAAAGTAGAGTGAACATGCCAAAAGCTACAAAAGTTTTGTGCAAATCTGCATTGGGCAGTTTGCAAATTTCTAAGTGTTTTTGACAGTTTTATAGCATAAACCCTTTGATTAATTGGGGTCATAGTGTTTAATCTGTATAATTTGAAAGATATCGTATAGTCTGAGAGCATATGACATGTTAGAATAGTGATTTGCAGTATAAATAAACATAAAGGAGTGGAGTTGTTCTGTGCTGCTCAATTTAAGATAAGCTGATCCAGGACCAAGAATGAATGAAGGTGGTTTAGTCAAGGCATTTCAAAGTCAATTTAACTTCTTTCTCAGGACAACCACATGTAAAGTGACTAGGAGGATTGCATGCAGTTAAATACATAAAAAATCAAATAAAGGCACCAAAAGAAGAGAGGAGAGAGAAGCAATCACATATGGCAAACATCAGTTTCTTACATTAATTTACTCTGTGTGCAGAATTATTAGGCACGTTGTATTTTAGAGGATTATTTTTATTATTGATCAACAACTATGTTCTCAATCAACCTAAAAGACTCATAAATATCAAAGCTTAATAGCTTAATATTTTTGGAAGTTGGAGTGTTTTTTTTTTTTATATTTGGCTATCTTAGGAGGATATCTGTTTGTGCAGGTAACTATTACTGTGCAGAATTATTAGGCAACTTAATAAAAATCAAATATATTCCCATCTCACTTGTTTATTTTCACCAGGTAAACCAATATAACTGCACAAAATTTAGAAATAAACATTTCTGACATGCAAAAAAAAAAACCAAAAAATTAGTGACCAATATAGCCACCTTTCTTTATGATGACACTCAACAGCCTTCCATCCATATATTCTGTCAGTTGCTTGATCTGTTTACGATCAACATTGCGTGCAGCAGCCACCACAACCTCCCAGACACTGTTCCGAGAGGTATACTGTTTTCCCTCCCTGTAGATCTCACATTTTATGAGAGACCACAGGTTCTCTATGGGGTTCAGATCAGGTGAACAAGGGGTCCATGTTATTATTTTTTCTTCTTTGAGACCTTTACTGGCCAGCCACGCTGTGGAGTAGTTGGAGGCATGTGATGGAGCATTGTCCTGCATGAAAATCATGTTTTTCTTGAACGATACCGACTTCTTCCTGTACCACTGCTTGAAGAAAATGTCTTCCAGAAACTGGCAGTAGGTCTGGGAGTTGAGCATCACTCCATCCTCAACCCAAAAAGGTCTCACAAGTTCATCTTTGATGATACCAGCCCATACCAGTACCCAACCTTCACCTTGCTGGCATCTGAGTCGGAATGGAGCTCTCGACCCTTTACTGATCCAACCTCCGGCCCATCAAGAGTCACTCTCATTTCATCAGTCCATAAAACCTTTGAAAAGTCAGTCTCAAGATATTTCTTGGCCCAGTCTTCATGTTTTATTTTATGTTTCTTGTTCAAAGGTGGTCGTTTTTCAGCCTTCCTTACCTTGGCCATGTCCCTGAGTATCGCACACCTTGAGCTTTTTGTTACTCCAGTAACGTTGCAGCTCTGAAATATGGCAAAACTGGTGACAAATGGCATCTTCGGAGCTTCACGCTTGATTTTCCTCAATTCATGGGCAGTTATTTTGCGCCTTTTTTGCCCAACACGCTTCTTGCCACCCTGTTGGCTATTTGCCATGAAACGCTTGATTGTTCTGTGATCACGCATTAAAAGTTTGGCAATTTCAAGACTGCTGCATCCCTCTGCAAGATAGCTCACAATTTTGGACTTTTCAGAGCCCGTCACATCTCTCTTCTGACCCATTTTGCCAAAGGAATGGAAGTTGCCTAATAATTAAGCACGCCTTATATAGGGTTTTGATGTCATTAGACAACACCCCTCCTCATTACAGAGATGCACATCACCTGATTTACCAAATAGTTCAATGAACGTACCCGAACCCCATTAAATTAAATGGGAGGCCAAAACAAACATACACACAACAACTTTAGGGGTGATAAAAAGCTTCCCAAGCGCTAAAATTAAGAGTAGACACCATAAAAAGTATCATCATTTGACCCACAGTAGAAATTTGAAAATGGCACAGCAGCAGTCAGTCATGGGCCATGCCTGAGGTATCAGGGTCTGGGCCAGCATTTACAGTATGGAATTGAAGTTTCAATGAGGACCTGTGGTTAAGGGAGCAATGTAAGCCTTCTTTGCTGGAAGTCCTGATACCTCATGCAGCAGCTCCATGTTTTTCCCCAGCCACACTCAAATGGCAAAAACATCAGTTTCATACAGTACTATTGGTAGAAAAATGTAAGGAAAGTGACACAGTTAGTTGACTGAAAGTAAATGCAGGCTTGCCTGTCTGGGAGCCCTACTTACAAAGGCAAGCCACCAGATCGAGACCCAACTTGGAGTCTCCACATTTCAAAAACTAATTGTCGTGCACCACAAAAGTAGCATTGATTTTCACAGAGTAGAAAAGTATAATATGTGTTATGATCCTTATTGGCTGAGGATCACGAATAGACCAGCAAGTGAATAAACTAAGGA
Source organism: Ranitomeya variabilis (assembly GCF_051348905.1). Lineage (NCBI taxonomy): Eukaryota > Metazoa > Chordata > Amphibia > Anura > Dendrobatidae > Ranitomeya > Ranitomeya variabilis. The sequence goes on from NC_135237.1 coordinate 177,398,385, forward strand.
CAAGCTCTAGGGAGATGGTAACTGGACTGATCGCAAATCTGAACCTATCCAACACAACTAGAGGTAGCCAGCGAACGTGCCTAAAAAATTCCTAGACGTCTCGAGCCAGCCTGAGGAACTAGCTACCCCTAAAGAGAACGAAAGACCTCGCTTGCCTCCAGAGAAATAATCCCCAAAGATATAGAAGCCCCCAACAAATATTAACGGTGAAGTAAGGAGAAGGCACATACGTAGGGATGAAATCAGATTCAGCAAAAGAGGCCCACTAGTACTAGAAAGCAGAAAATAGAGCAGGGGTCTATGCGATCAATAAAAAAACCCTTACAAAATATCCATCCTGAGATTTCAAGAACCCACGCACCAACTAATGGTGTGTGGGGAGAAACTCAGTCCACTAGAGCATCCAGCAAGTGAGGGAATCACATTCTAGCAAGCTGGACAAGAAAACATGATAAACACTGCTGATCAAAAAATGAGCAAACAAAACTTAGCTTGTCCTGGATGGACTTGGAGCGAGGTAGTCAGAAGGAATCTGAGTAGCACTGATTACATCGACAGCCGGCAACAAGTGGAAGTAAAACAGAGCTATATAGGAACCTCCCAGAGGATAACGAACCAGCTGATAGCCAGAGACCAGCAGGATAACAAACAAAGCCACCAGGGGGAGCCCAAAGCAAAAGTCACACCATACCACCAGTGACCACAAGAGGGAGCCCGAAAACAGAGCTCACAACAAATATGCCTCTGACACACCTTCCACTACAGACATCCCAAGAGAGGGAGAACTAAATATGAGTCTCCACATTTCAAAAACTATTGCCACACTCCACTAAAGTCATTGGAGATACATGACTTGTTCATTTATATGAAAGCTAGGCAGTCTACTCTTTCACGTGACAGCCAGATGTGCTTATCCATCAGGACACCCCCAGCAGCACTGAAGACACGTTCTGATAGAATGCTGGCTGCCGGAAATCATAAAACCTCCAAGGCATGACAGGCCAACTCAGGCCACTCTTCCTTTTTTGAAGATTCTAATGCAAAAGGGTCCACCCCCCCCGATGGCATTGATATTGAGCTCCAGATACTATTTTACCATCCTCTCCAGTCGTTCACAACATTTCAGACTCGTACTCTGTTCTGCTGGTGCATGGGCTGGTCTATAAAGTGTGTGGAAAGACTCACAGAAATTGCTTATGCTACATACACTGCTGCTGCTAATGTTTTTGAGTTGATGATTTGACTTTTCTGGGGATGGAAATCTAGACCTGCAATGCAGACTGTATGCCTCACTGCTATCTTGGGGAAAACCACTCTTAAGATTGTGTACAAGCGCATTTCGATACACCAGCATGCGCTCATCCCTTTCCAGGAGGGGAAGCATCTAGCTAAATTTACTCTTTTACTGTCGTTCAAACAGAGTGGCAACCCAGTAGTCAGCACCATATATAACCCTAAGAATACAGTCAACAAGAAGGCACTCATGTGTTGGGTGCTTCCATGAGGTCCAAGTCCATGGTGTGTTGGTGATGGAGTAACACTTGAGATTGCTTCCTCCGGCCCCTCCAGCCAACCATGGACAGCAGAAAGAGGATCATTATCCTCTTCAGCTCCTTACTGTTCCATATCCATCACCTCTTCCTTCTCATTCTCCTACATTTGTTCCTCAGCTCCTGCATCTTCACTAACAGTTTGTCTGGTACCGTGAGCCCCCCTCGATTGCTGCAAACCACCCTCCCATGGCACCCGCCTGTGCAACGACAGTCCAGAAATTTCAGATATTGCTATCCTTTCCACATCCTCCTCTGCTTCCACCCCTTCCTCTGGGACCAAAAGTGTGCTCGAGCCTGTAGATGACCGGAATACTGATGCTGATGATAGCATCATCAGCGCTAACCATCTTAGTAGCCATTAAGAAACTGTGCAGAAGGGTGCAGAGGCCCTTCATCTGTGCTCATTCCACAACCCTGATTTGCAACACGTTTATACTGTTTTGGCCCAGGCTATGCAAAAGGACATACTGCACCAGGGCTCATCACTGCTGCCACAGTCACTGTCACTGCAACATGTGCAAAGTGGAATTCCATTGTGTCAGAACATCACACATCAAATGGTTAACTGGTATGCCGAAAGACCTTTGCAGCAATGTAAATTGATGACCTGCGGGGTGCAATAATCAGAAATGAGTACACAGCAACAGTGCTTTTAGTAGCAGTGCATCCAGGGCAGAATTGTGGCAGAGAAATTGCTGTACAGCCTGGTAGGGCCACTACCGGGTTTGCACTGTTATCGTACTTGGCCTTACCAGATTTCAGGTTTAGTGGAGACAGCCATTGCTTTATCTCAGCCTGGATAGCTGTCCATAACTCTTGATCTGTGTGACTGTGATCTCCAAGGCATATTAATTAAAACATTATCTGATTGCGGTGAGCCATGGCTGCCCAGTACGGAGGTGAGGGAATTCTATCTGCACTGCTGGAACGTGTGTCTGATTGAGGGATAGGTTGAGGACACAGGTAGAAGCCTTACAGGAAGTGGAGGAGTGTCATGATTCCCCAATGGCATGGGAACATCAGAAACACAAAAATAACAGACTAGCTCTCGGGTGATGGAAACTCAAGCTGACCGTGACCTAAATCTACCACACAACTAACAGTAGCCAGGAAGCATTCCTACGGCTGCCTAGATGCCATGCGCCAGCCGGAGAACTAACTATGCCTGGAAGAGGAAGGAACAGACCTGGCTTACCTCTAGAGAAATTCCCCAAAGATGATAGTAGCCCCCACGTATATTAACGGTGAGTTCAGAGGAAAAGACATACACAGTATGAAGGTAGATTTAGCAAAGCGAGGTCCACTTACTAGATAGAGGAAGGATACAAAAGAGGACTTCACGGTCAGCTGAAAAACCCTTTCAAAAACCCATCCTAAAATTACTTTAAGACTCCTGTGTCAACTCATGACACAGGAGTGGCAATTTCAGTCCACAAGAGCTTCCAGTAACAGGAAATGACAAAACTGTAAACTGGACAAGAAAAACAAAACAATAAGGACAAGAGTCCACTTAGCTGATCAGCAGACTAGTAGCAGGAACATGCAACTGAATGACTCAGGTTACAATGATGACCGGCAAGGAAGTGACTGGAGAGCAAGGCTAAATAGGGAACTCCCAAAGCTGATGGAAGCAGGTGAGCTGAGGCAGAAAAGCACACACAAGTCTCCAGTACCACCAGCCACCACCAGGGGAGCCAAAAAGCGGATCACAACAGTACCCCCCCCTTAAGGAGGGGGCACCGAACCCTCACAAGAACCGCCAGGGCGACCTGGATGAGCCCTATGAAAGGCACGAACCAAATCCGAGGCATGAACATCAGAGGCAGTTACCCAAGAATTATCTTCCTGACCATAGCCCTTCCATTTAACCAGGTACTGGAGTCTCCGCCTGGAAATACGGGAGTCCAAGATCTTCTCTATAACGTACTCCAATTCACCCTCAACCAGCACAGGAGCAGGAGGCCCAGCAGAAGGAACCACCGGCACCTCGTATCTCCGCAACAACGACCGATGGAACACATTATGGATAGCGAAAGATGCCGGAAGGTCCAAACGAAAGGAAACAGGGTTAATAATCTCCAAAATCCTATAGGGACCAATGAACCGAGGCTTAAATTTAGGAGAAGAAACCCTCATTGGGACAAAGCGGGAAGACAACCACACCAAGTCCCCAACACGAAGGCGAGGACCAACCCGACGCTGGCGGTTAGCAAACCGCTGAGTCCTCTCCTGGGACAAATTCAAATTGTCCACCACTTGTTCCCAAATCCGATACAACCGATCCACCACAGCATCTACTCCAGGACAATCCGAAGACTCCACCTGACCAGAAGAAAAACGGGGATGAAACCCCGAATTGCAAAAGAAAGGGGAAACCAAAGAGGCAGAACTGGCCCGATTATTAAGAGCAAACTCCGCCAACGGCAAAAAGGCAACCCAATCATCCTGATCCGCAGACACAAAACACCTCAAATACGTCTCCAAAGTTTGATTAGTTCGCTCTGTCTGGCCATTAGTCTGAGGATGGAAGGCAGACGAAAAAGACAAATCAATGCCCAACCTGGCACAGAATGCCCGCCAAAATCTAGAAACGAACTGGGTACCCCTATCAGAAACGATATTTTCAGGAATACCATGCAAGCGAACCACATTTTGAAAAAACAAAGGAACCAACTCAGACGAGGAAGGCAACTTCGGCAATGGCACCAAATGAACCATCTTAGAAAAACGGTCACACACCACCCAGATAACAGACATCCTCTGAGAGACAGGAAGATCAGAAATAAAGTCCATCGAGATGTGCGTCCAAGGCCTCTTCGGAATAGGCAAGGGCAACAACAACCCGCTAGCCCTAGAACAACAAGGCTTGGCCCGAGCACACACATCACAAGACTGCACAAAAACACGCACATCACGAGACAGAGATGGCCACCAGAAGGATCTAGCCACCAAATCCCTGGTACCAAAAATTCCAGGATGACCCGCCAGCGTAGAAGAATGAACCTCCGAGATGACTCTACTGGTCCAATCATCAGGAACAAACAGTCTACCAGGTGGACAGCGATCAGGTCTATCCGCCTGAAACTCTTGCAAAGCACGTCGCAGATCTGGGGAAATAGCGGATAATATCACCCCATCCTTAAGGATACCTGTAGGTTCCGAATCACCAGGGGAATCAGGCTCAAAACTCCTAGAAAGGGCATCCGCCTTCACATTCTTAGAACCTGGTAGATATGAGACCACAAAATTAAACCGAGAGAAAAACAACGACCAGCGCGCCTGTCTAGGATTCAGGCGCCTGGCAGACTCAAGATAAATCAGATTCTTGTGATCAGTCAAAACCACCACCTGATGTCTAGCACCCTCAAGCCAATGACGCCACTCCTCAAATGCCCACTTCATGGCCAAAAGCTCCCGATTACCGACATCATAATTTCTTTCGGCGGCAGAAAATTTTCGAGAAAAGAACACACAAGGTCTCATCACTGAGCAATCGGAACTTTTCTGCGACAAAACCGCCCCCGCTCCGATCTCGGAAGCATCGACCTCAACCTGAAAGGGGAGAGAGACATCGGGCTGGCGCAACACAGGGGCAGACGAAAAGCGGCGCTTAAGTTCCCGAAAGGCCTCCACAGTGGCAGAGGACCAATTGGCAACATCAGCACCCTTCTTAGTCAAATCCGTAAGAGGCTTGGCAACACCAGAAAAACCAGTTATAAATCGACGATAAAAATTAGCAAAGCCCAAGAACTTCTGAAGACCCTTTAGAGAAGTAGGCTGCGTCCAGTCACAAATAGCCCGAACCTTGACAGGGTCCATCTCAACAGAAGAAGGGGAAAAAATGTACCCCAAAAAGGAAATCTTTTGAACCCCAAAAACACACTTAGAACCCTTTACGCACAGAGAATTCTCCCGCAAGACCTGAAAAACCCTCCTGACCTGCTGAACATGAGACTCCCAGTCCTCAGAAAAAATCAAAATATCGTCCAAATACACAATCATAAATTTATCCAGATATTCACGGAAAATATCATGCATAAAGGACTGAAAAACTGAAGGTGCATTAGAAAGGCCGAAAGGCATTACTAAATACTCAAAGTGGCCCTCAGGCGTATTAAATGCGGTTTTCCACTCATCCCCTTGCTTAATTCGCACCAAATTATACGCCCCACGGAGATCAATCTTGGAGAATCACTTAGCCCCCCTTATGCGAGCAAACAAATCAGTAAGCAGCGGCAACGGATACTAAGAAGGACGAATATGTCCCTTTTCCAGGGACTCCTTAACATATTCTCGCATGGCAGCATGCTCAGGTACAGATAGGTTAAACAAACGACCCTTTGGAAATGTACTGCCTGGAATCAGATCTATGGCGCAATCACACTCTCTGTGGGGAGGGAGAGAACCAATTTTAGGCTCTTCAAAAATATCCCCAAAATCTGACAAAAATGCAGGAATCTCAGAGGGAATAGATGACGAGATAGGAACCAAAGGTATGTCCCCATGAGCCCCCCGACATCCCCAGCTTAACACAAACATAGTTTTCCAGTCCAGTACTGGGTTATGAGATTGTAACCATGGTAATCCAAGCACTAAAACATCATGTAAATTATACAACACGAGGAAGCGAATCATCTCTGTTATGGTTCTCAATGGCAAGAGAACATAGCCCAGCAAACATAAGAACTAGCTCTTGGAAGGATGGAAACTAAACTGACCATGAACTAAACCTGCCGCACAACTAACAGTAGCCGGGTAGCGTTGCCTGCGTTTTATCCCTAGACGCCCAGCGCCGGCCGGAGGACTAACTAATCCTGGCAGAGGAAAATATAGTCCTGGCTCACCTCTAGAGAAATTTCCCCGAAAGGCAGACAGAGGCCCCCACATATATTGGCGGTGATTTTAGATGAAATAACAAACGTAGTATGAAAATAGGTTTAGCAAAATTGAGGTCCGCTTACTAGATAGCAGGAAGACAGAAAGGACACTTTCATGGTCAGCTGAAAACCCTATCAAAATACCATCCTGAAATTACTTTAAGACTCTAGTATTAACTCATAACATCAGAGTGGCAATTTCAGATCACAAGAGCTTTCCAGACACAGAAACGAAACTACAGCTGTGAACTGGAACAAAATGCAAAAACAAACAAGGACTAAAGTCCAACTTAGCTGGAAGTTGTCTAGCAGCAGGAACATGCACAGAAAGGCTTCTGATTACAATGTTGACCGGCATGGAAGTGACAGAGGAGCAAGGCTAAATAGCGACTCCCACATCCTGATGGGAACAGGTGAACAGAGGGGATGATGCACACCAGTTCAATTCCACCAGTGGCCACCGGGGGAGCCGAAAATCCAATTTCACAACAGTACCCCCCCCTCAAGGAGGGGGCACCGAACCCTCACCAGAACCACCAAATCCCTAGTACCAAAGATTCCAGGATGACCTGCCAACGCAGAAGAATGAACCTCAGAAATGACTTTACTGGTCCAATCATCAGGAACAAACAGTCTACCAGGTGGGCAACGATCAGGTCTATCCGCCTGAAACTCCTGCAAGGCCCGCCGCAGGTCTGGAGAAACGGCAGACAATATCACTCCATCCTTAAGGATACCTGTAGGTTCAGAATTACCAGGGGAGTCAGGCTCAAAACTCCTAGAAAGGGCATCCGCCTTAACATTCTTAGAACCCGGCAGGTAGGACACCACAAAATTAAACCGAGAGAAAAACAACGACCAGCGCGCCTGTCTAGGATTCAGGCGTCTGGCGGACTCAAGATAAATTAGATTTTTGTGGTCAGTCAATACCACCACCCGATGTCTAGCCCCCTCAAGCCAATGACGCCACTCCTCAAAAGCCCACTTCATGGCCAAAAGCTCCCGATTCCCAACATCATAATTCCGCTCGGCGGGCGAAAATTTACGCGAGAAAAAAGCACAAGGTCTCATCACGGAGCAATCGTAACTTCTCTGCGACAAAACCGCCCCAGCTCCGATTTCAGAAGCGTCGACCTCAACCTGAAAAGGAAGAGCAACATCAGGCTGACGCAACACAGGGGCGGAAGAAAAGCGGCGCTTAAGCTCCCGAAAGGCCTCCACAGCAGCAGGGGACCAATCAGCAACATCAGCACCCTTCTTAGTCAAATCAGTCAATGGTTTAACAACATCAGAAAAACCAGCAATAAATCGACGATAAAAGTTAGCAAAGCCCAAAAATTTCTGAAGACTCTTAAGAGAAGAGGGTTGCGTCCAATCACAAATAGCCTGAACCTTGACAGGATCCATCTCGATGGAAGAGGGGGAAAAAATATATCCCAAAAAGGAAATCTTTTGAACCCCAAAAACGCACTTAGAACCCTTCACACACAAAGAATTAGACCGCAAAACCTGAAAAACCCTCCTGACCTGCTGGACATGAGAGTCCCAGTCATCCGAAAAAATCAAAATATCATCCAGATACACAATCATAAATTTATCCAAATAATCACGGAAAATGTCATGCATAAAGGACTGAAAGACCGAAGGTGCATTAGAAAGACCAAAAGGCATCACCAAATACTCAAAGTGGCCCTCGGGCGTATTAAATGCGGTTTTCCACTCATCCCCCTGCTTAATTCGCACCAAATTATACGCCCCACGGAGATCTATCTTAGAGAACCACTTGGCCCCCTTTATGCGAGCAAACAAATCAGTCAGCAGTGGCAACGGATATTGATATTTAACCGTGATTTTATTCAAAAGCCGATAATCAATACACGGCCTCAAAGAGCCATCTTTCTTAGCCACAAAGAAAAAACCGGCTCCTAAGGGAGATGACGAAGGACGAATATGTCCCTTTTCCAAGGACTCCTTTATATATTCTCGCATAGCAGCATGTTCAGGCACAGACAGATTAAATAAACGACCCTTAGGGTATTTACTACCCGGAATCAAATCTATGGCACAATCGCACTCCCGGTGCGGAGGTAATGAACCAAGCTTAGGTTCTTCAAAAACGTCACGATATTCAGTCAAGAATTCAGGAATCTCAGAGGGAATAGATGATGAAATGGAAACCACAGGTACGTCCCCATGCGTCCCCTTACATCCCCAGCTTAACACAGACATAGCTTTCCAGTCAAGGACTGGGTTATGAGATTGCAGCCATGGCAATCCAAGCACCAACACATCATGTAGGTTATACAGCACAAGAAAGCGAATAATCTCCTGATGATCCGGATTAATCCGCATAGTTACTTGTGTCCAGTATTGTGGTTTATTGCTAGCCAATGGGGTGGAGTCAATCCCCTTCAGGGGTATAGGAGTTTCAAGAGGCTCCAAATCATACCCACAGCGTTTGGCAAAGGACCAATCCATAAGACTCAAAGCGGCGCCAGAGTCGACATAGGCATCCGCGGTAATAGATGATAAAGAACAAATCAGGGTCACAGATAGAATAAACTTAGACTGTAAAGTGCCAATTGAAACAGACTTATCAAGCTTCTTAGTACGCTTAGAGCATGCTGATATAACATGAGTTGAATCACCGCAATAGAAGCACAACCCATTTTTCCGTCTAAAATTCTGCCGTTCACTTCTGGACAGAATTCTATCACATTGCATATTCTCTGGCGTCTTCTCAGTAGACACCGCCAAATGGTGCACAGGTTTGCGCTCCCGCAGACGCCTATCGATCTGGATAGCCATTGTCATGGACTCATTCAGACCCGCAGGCACAGGGAACCCCACCATAACATCCTTAATGGCGTCAGAGAGACCCTCTCTGAAATTCGCCGCCAGGGCGCACTCATTCCACTGAGTAAGCACAGCCCATTTACGAAATTTCTGGCAGTATATTTCAGCTTCGTCTTGCCCCTGAGACAAGGACATCAAGGCCTTTTCCGCCTGAAGTTCTAACTGGGGTTCCTCATAAAGCAACCCCAAGGCCAGAAAAAACGCATCCACATTGAGCAACGCAGGATCCCCTGGAGCCAATGCAAAAGCCCAATCCTGAGGGTCGCCCCGGAGCAAGGAAATCACAATCCTGACCTGCTGAGCAGGATCTCCAGCAGAGCGAGATTTCAGGGACAAAAACAACTTGCAATTATTTTTGAAATTTTGAAAGCAAGATCTATTCCCCGAGAAAAATTCAGGCAAAGGAATTCTAGGTTCAGATATAGGAACCTGAACAACAAAATCTTGTAAATTTTGAACTTTCGTGGTGAGATTATTCAAACCTGCAGCTAAACTCTGAAAATCCATTTTAAACAGGTGAACACAGAGCCATTCCAGGATTAGAAGGAGAGAGAGAGAGGAAGGCTGCAATATAGGCAGACTTGCAAGAGATTCAATTACAAGCACACTCAGAACTGAAGAGAAGAAAAAAAAAAATCTTCAGCAGACTTCTCTTTTCTCTCCTTTCTCTGTCAATTAATTTAACCCTTTTGCGGCCGGTCAAACTGTTATGGTTCTCAATGGCAAGAGAACATAGCCCAGCAAACATAAGAACTAGCTCTTGGAAGGATGGAAACTAAACTGACCATGAACTAAACCTGCCGCACAACTAACAGTAGCCGGGTAGCGTTGCCTGCGTTTTATCCCTAGACGCCCAGCGCCGGCCGGAGGACTAACTAATCCTGGCAGAGGAAAATATAGTCCTGGCTCACCTCTAGAGAAATTTCCCCGAAAGGCAGACAGAGGCCCCCACATATATTGGCGGTGATTTTAGATGAAATAACAAACGTAGTATGAAAATAGGTTTAGCAAAATTGAGGTCCGCTTACTAGATAGCAGGAAGACAGAAAGGACACTTTCATGGTCAGCTGAAAACCCTATCAAAATACCATCCTGAAATTACTTTAAGACTCTAGTATTAACTCATAACATCAGAGTGGCAATTTCAGATCACAAGAGCTTTCCAGACACAGAAACGAAACTACAGCTGTGAACTGGAACAAAATGCAAAAACAAACAAGGACTAAAGTCCAACTTAGCTGGAAGTTGTCTAGCAGCAGGAACATGCACAGAAAGGCTTCTGATTACAATGTTGACCGGCATGGAAGTGACAGAGGAGCAAGGCTAAATAGCGACTCCCACATCCTGATGGGAACAGGTGAACAGAGGGGATGATGCACACCAGTTCAATTCCACCAGTGGCTACCGGGGGAGCCGAAAATCCAATTTCACAACACATCTCCTGATGGTCTGGAGTCATACGCATTGTCACTTGCGTCCAGAACTGTGGTCTATTACAAGCCAGAGGTGTAGAATCAATACCCTTCAGAGGTATAGGAACTTCCAGAGGCTCCAAATCAAACCCACAGCGCCTGGCGAAGGACCAATCCATGAGACTCAGAGCGGCGCCAGAGTCCACATAGGCATCCACGGTAATAACTGATAATGAACAAATCAGAGTTACAGACAGAAGAAATTTAGACTGTAAAGTGCCAATAGAAACAGACTTGTCAACCTTCCTAGTACGTTTAGAGCATGCTGATATAACATGCGCGGAATCACCACAGTAGAAGCACAAGCCATTTTTGCGCCTATAATTCTGCCGCTCGCTTCTTGACAGAATTCTGTCACATTGCATTTTCTCTGGCGTCCCTTCAGAAGATACCGCCAAATGGTGCACGGGTTTGCGCTCCCGCAAACGCCGATCAATCTGAATCGCCATTGTCATGGACTCATTCAGACCTGTGGGCGTAGGAAACCCCACCATGACATCCTTAACGGCATCAGAAAGGCCCTCTCTGAAATTTGCCGCTAGGGCACACTCATTCCACTGAGTAAGCACAGACCATTTACGAAATTTTTGGCAGTATATCTCAGCTTCATCTTGCCCTTGAGACAGGGCTATTAAAGCTTTTTCAGCTTGAATCTCCAAATTAGGTTCCTCATACAGCAACCCTAAAGCCAGAAAAAACGCATCCACTTGAGCAACGCAGGATCCCCTGGTGTCAATGAAAATGCCCAATTTTGAGGGTCACCTCGCAGCAAAGAAAACACAATCTTAACCTGCTGAACAGGATCTCCAGAGGAGTGAGGTCTGAGAGAAAGGAATAATTTACAATTACATTTGAAATTCAGAAACCGAGATCTATCTCCGGAAAATACCTCTGGTGTAGGAATCTTAGGTTCAGAAATAGGAGTACGTATAACATAATCTTGTAAATTCTGAACCTTCGTAGCAAGATTATTTAAACCTGCAGCCAAACTCTGAGGGTCCATCCTTAAACCGGAGAGATCAGAGCCATTCAAGGATTAGAAGGAGAGAAAGGCAAGGCTGTAAATAGAGCAGAAATACAACTGAGCCAACTAAGTAGCAAACATGAGAAAACAAACAAAAAAAAAAAAAAATCTACAGACTTTTTACTCTCCTTTCTTCTGCCAATTACTTTAACAGTGGCCGGTCATACTGTCATGATTCCCCAATGGCATGGGAACATCAGAAACACAAAAATAACAGACTAGCTCTCGGGTGATGGAAACTCAAGCTGACCGTGACCTAAATCTACCACACAACTAACAGTAGCCAGGAAGCATTCCTACGGCTGCCTAGATGCCATGCGCCAGCCGGAGAACTAACTATGCCTGGAAGAGGAAGGAACAGACCTGGCTTACCTCTAGAGAAATTCCCCAAAGATGATAGTAGCCCCCACGTATATTAACGGTGAGTTCAGAGGAAAAGACATACACAGTATGAAGGTAGATTTAGCAAAGCGAGGTCCACTTACTAGATAGAGGAAGGATACAAAAGAGGACTTCACGGTCAGCTGAAAAACCCTTTCAAAAACCCATCCTAAAATTACTTTAAGACTCCTGTGTCAACTCATGACACAGGAGTGGCAATTTCAGTCCACAAGAGCTTCCAGTAACAGGAAATGACAAAACTGTAAACTGGACAAGAAAAACAAAACAATAAGGACAAGAGTCCACTTAGCTGATCAGCAGACTAGTAGCAGGAACATGCAACTGAATGACTCAGGTTACAATGATGACCGGCAAGGAAGTGACTGGAGAGCAAGGCTAAATAGGGAACTCCCAAAGCTGATGGAAGCAGGTGAGCTGAGGCAGAAAAGCACACACAAGTCTCCAGTACCACCAGCCACCACCAGGGGAGCCAAAAAGCGGATCACAACAGAGGAGCCAGAAGCAGTGAAGGAAGTATTACATACAGAAGTTTGTCCCGCGAGCTTTGGGGATTCCAAGACTTGTGGACAAGCACCTTGACCGCCTGTCCCCATAGCCAGCAAAGTCACCCAGTGCCCAGTCAATGGCCCCTGCCAATGTTTGCTCATCCAGGTCTCAGTGGTAAAATGCACCCTGCCACTGTCATGTCGGACGCTGTTCAGACCAGGTCATTCGACAGACAGCGGTAATTCTGCTTTTGACCACTATGCGCTCATTGGCGTCGGCTAGATTTTATCTAGCTGGTCCAGGGTTAAATTACCTGGTGCTCGGATTGGAAGCTGGGCCATGCCCACTGCCTTTAAATAGTTCTCCTGAACATTGGGCGTCGACGATTATAGCTTCTGTCTAGTGCTTGGTTATCTCGGTCTGGAGTGGTGAGCTAGGAGTTGGAGTATCGTATCTGGTGGTGTATTTCCCTTTGTCTTATTTACTCCTTCCTATATTTGTATTTATTTAGCCCTGTGCATTTGTAGTGTATTCCTGAGTGACTGCGGCGTGGTGTATATTTTCCGTTACCCTTGTCTGTGCTAACTGTGGGTATTGGTGTATGATCTCTTCACTGGGTGGTGGTTTCAGCCTAGGGTTGAAACAGGAGACAGGGAGAGGGTGGAGGCCTAGACATGCACACCTTCAGTGTAAACTCTAGGTAGAGGGTCAGTCAGGATTTCCCTAGTCTGAGGGAAATTGAAGGGGCCGTGTTATTATCTCTTGCCCACCTAGGTCTCCCGTGACATTATAATCGGCCAACATTATTTCCATGGATCCCATGATTTCCTTAACCCGCCAGTTGGAGGCGCTGTCCCTACAGGTCACTGAGTTGAGGGGGCAGTGCAGCAACAGGGACTAGCAGTGTCTAATGTGCAAGCCGGAGTTACAGGTAAAGTTGCTGAGCCTAAGTTTCCTTTGCCTGAAAAATTTGCTGGGGAACGCAGTAAATTTATTTCTTTTCGTGAAGCTTGCAAACGGTATTTCCGTATGCGCCCGATCTCCTCCGGTATTGAGGCTCAGCATGTGAGCCTGGTGTTGTCATTATTAAGCGGGGATCCCCAAGCATGGGCGTTTTCTTTGCCATCTGATTCTGCTGCATTTGACTCTGTGGAGAGTTTTTTTTCCTCTCTTGGAAACATTTTCGATGAGCCTGACAGAGTGGCTCTAGCAGAATCTAAGATACGCACTTTTCGCCAGGGGGAGCGTGTTGCAGAGGATTACTGTTCTGAATTTCGCCGCTGGGCGGTCGACACACAGTGGAATGAGTTTGCGCTGCGGAGTCACTTTATTCATGGAGTTTCTGACAGGGTTAAAAAAGCCCTCCTGATGTACGAGACTCCTGCTTCACTAGATTCCGCTATGAGTCTTGTTGTCCGCATTGATCGCCGTTTGCATCAGGGGGATCATAAGACGTCGCCTGTGGGTGAAGGTTTAGGTTCAGGTGAGGTTGCTGCAGGTGAGCCCACGGAACCTATGCAAATCGCAGGGGTATCACGTGTTAAGAATCGAGCCCCTGTACTCAGGAAGCAGGGAGCCTGTTTTTTCTGCGGTAAAACTGGTCATTTTATTAATATCTGTCCCCTGCTGTCAAAGAAAGACGCAACGGCAGAAAAACTTTTAAGCTCAGAGGGTGTGGAGGAGTCCAATCTGAGCTTATGTATATCCTCCATGATGGTTTCTCAATGCATGCTCCCTGCCAAAGTTGTTGTCGCTGGCAGAGAGCTGCCAATCACTGTTTTTGTGGATAGTGGTTCTGCCACAAATCTCATTGATGAGGAGTTTGCGCGCACTGCTGGTTTTAGGATCGAAAAACTGCCTCATCCTATCCGCGTGGTCACCATCAATTCTGCTCCTCTCTCACAGGGGGAGATTACTGAGTTTGTGGCTGAGGTTAAACTCCACATTGGGGTTCTTCATTTCGAGCAGGTTACATGTAAGGTGCTCAAGAGTCTTCCGGCACAATTGGTTCTGGGTTTCCCATGGTTGTCTACACACAACCTGGTTATTGACTGGAAAACTCAGGACATAATTCAGTGGAGTGATTTCTGTCAGGAGAATTGCTTGGCCACATGTGTTTCTGCTGTGACTGCAAGCGTTCCTGAGTCACTTTTGGATTTTGTGGATGTGTTCTCTGAGAAGGGTTGTTCAGAGTTGCCACCACATCGCTCCTATGACTGTTCTATCAGGTTTAAACCAGGGGCCAAGTTGCCTAAAGCAAGGATGTTTAACATCTCCGGTCCGGAGAGACAAGCGCTAAAGGATTACATTGCTGAAAGTTTGAGCAAAGGGCACATCAGGCCTTCGTCCTCACCAGTGGCAGCAGGGTTCTTCTTCGTTAAGAAGAAAGATGGTGGACTACGGCCGTGTCTGGATTTCAGGGAGTTGAACCAGATTACGGTTCGTGATCCATACACCATGCCATTGATACCGGATTTGTTCAACCAGGTGGCAGGTGCTAAGTGGTTTACCAAGCTTGACCTCAGGGGGGCGTACAACCTCATAAGAGTCCATCAAGGTGATGAGTGGAAGATGGCTTTTAATACCCCTGAGGGTCATTTTGAAAATTTGGTGATGTCATTTGGGTTGACAAACGCACCTGCAGTGTTTCAACATTTCATTAATGATGTGTTCTCGCACGTTTTGGGGAAATTCGTTATTGTGTACCTAGATGACATCCTCATATATTCTTGCAACCGCGATACTCATTTACATCATGTCAGGCAGGTGTTACAGCTCCTCAGAGAGAATAAGCTGTATGCAAAATTGGAGAAATGTGTATTTTCGGTACAGGAGTTGCCTTTCTTGGGCTATATTGTGTCTGCTTCTGGTTTTAAAAAGGACGCCGCCAAAGTGCAAGCGGTGTTGCATTGGGAACAGCCTGATAACCTGAAAGCACTTCAGTGGTTCCTTGGGTTTTCTAACTACTATAGGAAGTTTATCAAGGATTTTTCTGTCATTGCTAAACCACTAACTGACATGACTAAAAAGGGTACCAATTTCTCCGTTTGGCCTGAGGCTGCTGTGTGTGCATTTGAATCTCTTAAAAACAGGTTTGTTTCGGCTCCCATTCTGGTGCAACCAGATGTATCGAAACCTTTTGTTGTAGAAGTTGATGCGCCTGAGGTTGGTGTGGGGGCGGTGTTGTCACAAGGCTCCTCCTTGAGCGGTTTGCGTCCGTGCACCTATTTTTCCAAGAAACTGTCGCCCGCCAAACATAACTACGATATCGGCAACAGAGAGTTGTTGGCAATCAAATTGGCCTTTGAGGAATGGCGACACATCTTGGAGGGGTCGGTTCATCAGGTTACTGTTATTACCGACCATAAGAATTTGCTTTATTTGGAGTCAGCCAAGCGTCTGTCTCCCAGGCAGGCTCGCTGGGCATTGTTTTTCACGCAGTTCAACTTTGTGGTCAATTACAGACCTGGTTCTAAAAACACTAAGGCGGATGCTTTGTCCAGGTGTTTCCCGGGGGGAGAGCCTCGGGAAGATCCGGTACCCATCCTCCAAAAGGGTGTTGTGGTTTCGGCTCTCACTACCGAGGTTGAGGCTGAGATTGCCGAGGCCCAGGACGAGGTACCATCTGAGCTTCCCGTCAACAAAACGTTTGTACCGCTTCATCTCTGCTTAAAGGTTTTGGCGGAGCATCATGATGCTGTCCTGGCTGGCCATCCAGGGGTTAGGGGTACCTTGGAGTTGGTGTCACGTCGGTTTTGGTGGCCCAAGATGCGACAGGACGTGGTCTCATACGTGTCAGCGTGCACCACGTGCGCTAGGACTAAGACGCCCCGCTCCCGTCCTATTGGCACACTACTTCCTCTCGAGGTACCTAGTAAGCCATGGACGGAAATCTCCATGGATTTTATCACTGACTTGCCCTCCTCAGCTGGGAACATGGTCATCTTGTTGATTGTTGATCGGTTCTCAAAAATGTTGCACTTTGTGTCTTTTCCTTCATTGCCTAACGCTAAGACTCTGGCTCAGGTATTTGTGCAGGAGGTGGTCAGACTTCATGGGGTTCCATCTGACATCGTTTCTGATAGGGGGTCTCAGTTTGTGGCAAAATTTTGGAAAGCATTTTGATCACGGCTGGGGATCAAGTTGTCTCATTCTTCGGCGTTTCCTCCTCAATCAAATGGTCAGACTGAGCGTATGAATCAAAATTTGGAACAGTACTTACGCTGCTTTGTTTCAGATAACCAGGAGGAGTCGTCGACATTCCTTCCTTTGGCTGAGTTTGCCATCAATAACCACCACCAGGAGTCTTCTGGGGAGTCTCTGTTTTTTTGTGTTTATGGGCTACATCCTCAATTTTGTACTTTGAGTCAGAGGGGCTCTTCCGGCGTTCCGGAGGAAGACCAGTTAGGAGCACAATTGTCATCAGTCTGGAGGAGAGTTAAACAGCACCTGTTGAGTGTGGGTGCTAGATACAAATGTGTGGCTGACAGTAGGCGTGTGCCAGGTCCGGACCTGAGTGTGGATGACTGGGTGTGGTTATCCACAAAAAACATAAGACTCAAGATACCATCCCTTAAATTGGGTCCACGGTTTATTGGTCCATTTAGGGTCACCGCCGTCATTAACCCAGTAGCGTACTGGTTGGAGCTTCCTACGGTGTATAAGATACATAACGTGTTCCACAGGTCTCTTTTAAAGAAGGTGGTGGGTTCCGTGGACGTGGCGCCTATGCCACCTCCAGTGTTGGTGGATGATAATTTGGAATTTGAAGTCTCCAAGGTGGTTGACTCTCGTGTAGTGCGCCGCACTTTACAGTACTTGGTACACTGGCATGTTTATGGGCCTGAGGAGAGGTCCTGGGTACCAGCCTCGGACGTTCATGCGGATCGACTGGTCAAGTTTTTTCACCGCCGCCATCCAGACAAGCCGGGTCCTATAAGCCGTGAGGGCCCTGGGGTCCCTCGTAGAAGGCGGGGTACTGTCATGTCGGACGCTGTTCAGACCAGGTCGTTCGACAGAAAAAAACACCATTGGAGGAAACCCTCCACTAAACTAAACAAAAAAACACCAGAACACAGGCAGGGATGCTTACCTGTTCAAGGCCTCCAACAATTGCACTACCCAGGGTGCACCAGGCCCAAATGAAGATAGCGAAAACACAGGTGCAAATAATACCGATGCAGCCAACCTACAATCAGGAATTGGCTGCTTGGAGCACCCGTGCAAAAAAATAGTCTGTATGTGGCATGTTCACACAGGAATGCAAAGTATATGGTGAAAAGCCTATTAATGACGCCATATATATAGCGGGCTAACCATGATGCATCCTGTGTGAACAGAGGCCACAGTGTACAGAGCCATCTAGGGCCCAGGCGCACCCTGGAAAAATGTACAGTGCACCAAAAACATAACAATGTATGCAAGGTATTGGTTGATATTATGGCCACAATATTGAAGCTGCCAACCCACGTCAAGGGTCCTTGTATCTTGGCAGTCCTAATCTAAAAAAACACCATTGGAGGAAACCGTCCACTAAACTAAACAAAAAAACACCAGAACACAGGCAGGGATGCTTACCTGTTTAAGGCCTCCAACAATTGCACTACCCAGGGTGCACCAGGCCCAAATGAAGATAGCGAAAACACAGGTGCAAATAATACCGATGCAGCCAACCTACAATCAGGAATTGGCTGCTTGGAGCACCCGTGCAAAAAAATAGTCTGTATGTGGCATGTTCACACAGGAATGCAAAGTATATGGTGAAAAGCCTATTAATGACGCCATATATATAGCGGGCTAAACATGATGCATCCTGTGTGAACAGAGGCCACAGTGTACAGAGCCATCTAGGGCCCAGGCGCACCCTGGAAAAATGTACAGTGCACCAAAAACATAACAATGTATGCAAGGTATTGGTTGATATTATGGCCACAATATTGAAGCTGCCAACCCACGTCAAGGGTCCTTGTATCTTGGCAGTCCTAATCTAAAAAAACACCATTGGAGGAAACCCTCCACTAAACTAAACAAAAAAACACCAGAACACAGGCAGGGATGCTTACCTGTTCAAGGCCTCCAACAATTGCACTACCCAGGGTGCACCAGGCCCAATTGAAGATAGCGAAAACACAGGTGCAAATAATACCGATGCAGCCAACCTACAATCAGGAATTGGCTGCTTGGAGCACCCGTGCAAAAAAATAGTCTGTATGTGGCATGTTCACACAGGAATGCAAAGTATATGGTGAAAAGCCTATTAATGACGCCATATATATAGCGGGCTAACCATGATGCATCCTGTGTGAACAGAGGCCACAGTGTACAGAGCCATCTAGGGCCCAGGCGCACCCTGGAAAAATGTGCAGTGCACCAAAAACATAACAATGTATGCAAGGTATTGGTTGATATTATGGCCACAATATTGAAGCTGCCAACCCACGTCAAGGGTCCTTGTATCTTGGCAGTCCTAATCTAAAAAAACACCATTGGAGGAAACCCTCCACTAAACTAAACAAAAAAACACCAGAACACAGGCAGGGATGCTTACCTGTTCAAGGCCTCCAACAATTGCACTACCCAGGGTGCACCAGGCCCAAATGAAGATAGCGAAAACACAGGTGCAAATAATACCGATGCAGCCAACCTACAATCAGGAATTGGCTGCTTGGAGCACCCGTGCAAAAAATTAGTCTGTATGTGGCATGTTCACACAGGAATGCAAAGTATATGGTGAAAAGCCTATTAATGATGCCATATATATAGCGGGCTAACCATGATGCATCCTGTGTGAACAGAGGCCACAGTGTACAGAGCCATCTAGGGCCCAGGCGCACCCTGGAAAAATGTACAGTGCACCAAAAACATAACAATGTATGCAAGGTATTGGTTGATATTATGGCCACAATATTGAAGCTGCCAACCCACGTCAAGGGTCCTTGTATCTTGGCAGTCCTAATCTAAAAAAACACCATTGGAGGAAACCCTCCAATGGTGTTTTTTTAGATTAGGACTGCCAAGATACAAGGACCCTTGACGTGGGTTGGCAGCTTCAATATTGTGGCCATAATATCAACCAATACCTTGCATACATTGTTATGTTTTTGGTGCACTGTACATTTTTCCAGGTCGTTCGACAGACAGCGGTAATTCTGCTTTTGACCACTATGCGCTCATTGGCGTCGGCTAGATTTTATCTAGCTGGTCCAGGGTTAAATTACCTGGTGCTCGGATTGTAAGCTGGGCCATGCCCACTGCCTTTAAATAGTTCTCCTGAACATTGGGCGTCGACGATTATAGCTTCTGTCTAGTGCTTGGTTATCTCGGTCTGGAGTGGTGAGCTAGGAGTTGGAGTATCGTATCTGGTGGTGTATTTCCCTTTGTCTTATTTACTCCTTCCTATATTTGTATTAATTTAGCCCTGTGCATTTATAGTGTATTCCTGAGTGACTGCGGCGTGGTGTATATTTTCCGTTATCCTTGTCTGTGCTAACTGTGGGTATTGGTGTATGATCTCTTCACTGGGTGGTGGTTTCAGCCTAGGGTTGAAACAGGAGATAGGGAGAGGGTGGAGGCCTAGACATGCACACCATCAGTGTAAACTCTAGGTAGAGGGTCAGTCAGGATTTCCCTAGTCTGAGGGAAATTGCAGGGGCCCGGGTTATTAGCTCTTGCCCACCTAAGTCTCCCGTGACAGCCACACAAAGATATTTTCAGGCAATGGTTGATGTTGTCTGCGACATGCTGGTGTAGGGCAAGTACAGCTTTCTTAGAGAAATAATGATGACTGAGCAACTGGTATTGCGGGACTGCTACAACTTTCTGAAACCAACTGTATCCACCAGGTGGAAAGGCAGCATTTATGTGGCCAACAGATTGGAGATGGTGAAGTTCAAGCTCTCAGCTTTGGCATGTGTAGGAGGAAACATTCTTTAATGTGACCACAACTGCATGACCGAGGGCTGGCTGTAGTGCTGAGAGATGGAGTATGGAGAACAAGCCAAACTGCTTGACTGTGAGTGAGGTGCAAGTGGAGATAGCAGAGGTGTATCTAGGGTTTCTGACACCCGGAGCAAGAGCAAGCTCCTCTCCCTAATGCTCTCAATGTTCAGTGAAAAACAGAGAAACAGAAGAGAAGCTCATTGTCACAGGACAATAAGTATGAAAATCGCATATGAGTGAAGTGTCCATGTGTTGTCTACTGGAACCTGCAGAGCTGAATGCTGACATCGCAGGCTTCTGAATTCTCTCAACTAATGCACTGCAAACTTTTATGATTCTCCCTTGCCGGTGGAAAGTCATGTAAGCACAAGTATATGATTTGTATACTTCTGGCCACATTCTGACTAGACGTGCCCGGCTTCTCTCAGTTCATTTTCATTGAGTGAGGCCACACATGTCTAGTCAGCACGTGACCGCACGTATGTAAAATCGCCAGCATGACAGAATCTTGACAGTGTGCAGTGCATACTGTGAGAACTCAGAAGTCTGCAGTCATATAGAATGACTGCAGACTCATTACAAACCTGGACATCCCCATTAATGCTCCTAGCATAAATAAAAACATGAGTTAGCTAGTATCACAAATAACATTTGCATCCAGGTACCTTATAGATGACGTCATCTCTAGTGTTGAGCAATACCTTCCGATATTGGGAAATATCGGATCGGATTGGATCGGACCGATACCCAAAAAATATCGGATATCGCCAATTCCGATACCGGAAACCAATTCAAGTCAATGGGACACAACTATCGTAATGAAAATAAACCCTTTCTTTCCTTGTAGGTTAATTCTACATGAGGGAAAACAACTAAGAATAATGTAGAAAGTATTGGGGGAAGTGGAGGAGACATTAAAGTCATAGAGGCTTAGCCCAATCAAATGGAATAGCAGGAATTTTTTATTTTTTAAGACGTTCGGAGTTACAAAGATATTGACTATGTTAAGCTTTTTTATATTTTGTCAGATATTTATGTTTCACTACTTCCATGCTCTTCACCTTCTTTTTTACTTCTCCCACACTTTCTCCTTCATCATCCTCAGCAGCAGCATTTTTTCATCAACTTCTTCACCTTATTCATCTTCTTCTTCTACACCTTCTTCCTATTATTCTTTTTTTTTACATTCTTCATATTCTTCCTATTCAACTATTATTCTTCTTCATATTCTACTTCTTCATCTTCTTCATATTCTTCTTCTTCATCATATTCTTATTTGTGACAGGCATTCCTGTAGTTGTTATCTATAAAAGTTTGAAGATTGCACCTTCCGTTCTGCCTGTCACAAAAGATTTACAACAGGATTTGTCCGCGTTCAGTTTGGCCTGCAGCAGCAGGTATTTTCCAGCGGCACCACGAGGAGAAACGGACTCACTCCCATACCCCGCTTAGTCTTCTTCTGCTTATAATTTAGATAATATCTTTAGCTATGATTTTTAGTCTTATGCTTAATGTTCTTCTGCTTTTTATTCTGCAGCTTCTTGTTCTTCTGCTTCTTGGTCTTCTGTCTCTTGTTCTTCTGTATCTTGGTGGTTGTCTTCTTGTTATTTGTCCTCTTGGTCATATTCTTCATGGTCATCTTCTTGGTCTTCTTCGGGGTGGTCTTCAGGGTCGTCATCTACAGGGTTGTCGTCTTTGAGGTCGTCATCTTCTTCGGGGTGGTCTTCAGGGTCATCTACAGGGTCATCTTCGGGGTGATCGTCTTCTTTGGGGTGGTCTTCAGGGTCATCGTCTACAGGGTCTTCATCTTCGGGGTCATCGTCTTCTTCGGCGTGGTCTTCAGGGTTGTTGTCTTCAGGGTAGTCATCAGGGAGATCCAGAGTGATTACCAAAAACCATTTCTAAAAGCTTGAACTTGGAAATGTAGCAGAAGGTACAAGAAGGCTGAGGAACTGCCGAGAACCAGCTGATGGTACTGGAACCCGAATGGGTAGCAGAAGGTACAAGAGCCAATGGAACTACCGAGGACCAGCTGATGGTACTGGAACCCAGTTACTAAGCAGGAGGTACCTGTGCCAGAAAGCACTACCAAGGACCAGCAGACATTGCTGGAACTCGGATACCGAGAAGGAGGCACCTAAGCCAAAGGCTCTGCCTGGAACCAGCTGACATTACAGGAACCCAGGGGGACATATTCAAGATTGACTTCCAAAGAACCAGCTAATGGTACTGGAACTCAGATAGGCAGCAGAAGGTCCACTGTTGTGAATTCTGCTTTTGGGCTCCCTCCGGCGGTTGTAGGCGGTAATGCAGTTGCCTCTGAGTTGCAGTCCTGGTCAGGTGTATCTGCTGATTGCAGTTCTGACTGGGGTATTTAGGTGTGCAGGATTCATTAGTCCTTGCCAGTTGTCAATTGTTGTTGGGAGGTGTTTGTCCTCTGCCAGGTTCCTCCTGCCTTTCTGCCAAATCAGCAAAGATAAGAGTCTGTTTTTTTTTCCTGTGACACACATGCTGTGTGTTTCACAATTCAGTGCTATTCCTTGTGTTTTCTTGTCCAGCTTAGATTGTGTCAGTATTTTCTCAGTCTTGCTGGATACTCTGGAGTGGCAGATATACATTCCATGTCTTTAGTTAGATTGTGGAACTTTTTGTATTATCTGCTGTGGATATTTTTGAAAGGGTTTTAATACTGGCCACCTAGTAATCTGTCCTATCCTTTCCTATTTAGCTAGAGTGGCCTCTTTTGCTAAATCCTGTTTTCTACCTGCGTGTGTCTATTCTTCTCCTACTCACAGTCAATATTCGTGGGGGGGCTGCCTATCCTTTGGGGGTCTGCTCTGAGGCAAGATAACATTCCTATTTCCATCTATAGGGATATTTAGTCCTCCGGCTGTGTCGAGGTGTCTAGGGTATGTTAGGCACACCCCACGGCTACTTCTAGTTGCGGTGTCAGTTCAGGATTTGCGGTCAGTACAGGTTCCACTGACTCCAGAGAAAGTTTCATGCGGCTCCAAGGTCACCGGATCATAACAGTACAACTGGCCAATAATGAGTTAAATGCATCTCAGAAGAAGGGAAGAAAGGTGTTGAGCCATTTTTTTTTCTGCAGTCTGTTTTGTCTTTTCTTCCCTCTTTATCTATGGGTGGCTGAGGAGTCTTGTGCCAGCATGGATGTTCAGGAATTAGATTCTCGTGTAGTCCAGCTTGCTGCTAGAGTACAGGGTATTTCCGATTATATTGTTCAGACTCCTGCTTTAGAGCCGAAGATTCCTACTCCTGATTTGTTTTTTGGTGATAGGTCCAAATTTTTGGGTTTTAAAAACAATTGTAAACTGTTTTTTGCTCTGAGACCGCGATCCTCCGGTGATTCCATTCAGCAGGTTAAAATTGTCATCTCCCTGCTGCGTGGCAATCCTCAGGATTGGGCATTTTCCCTGGAATCTGGGAATCCGGCCTTGCTTAATGTAGATTCCTTTTTTCAGGCTTTAGGATTATTATATGATGAACCGAATTCTGTGGATCAAGCGGAGAAAACCTTGTTGGCCCTGTCTCAGGGTCAAGAGGCGGCAGAAATGAATTGTCAGAAATTTAGAAAATGGTCTGTGTTGACTAAATGGAATGATGATGCTTTGGCGGCAATTTTCAGAAAGGGTCTTTCTGAATCCGTTAAAGATGTTATGGTGGGGTTTCCCACGCCTTCCGGTCTGAGTGATTCTATGTCTCTGGCCATTCAGATTGATCGGCGCCTGCGGGAGCGTCAAACTGTGCGCGCTGTGGCGTCTTCCTTAGAGCAAAGTCCTGGGCCAATGCAGTGTGATAAGATTTTGTCTAGAACGGAACGACAAGGATTCAGACATCAGAATAGGTTGTGTTATTATTGTGGCGACGCTTCTCATGTTATTTCAGTCTGCCCTAAGCGGACAAAAAGGATCGCTAGTTCAATTACTATCAGTACTGTACAACCTAAATTTCTGTTATCAGTGTCCTTGATCTGCTCATTGTCATCATTTTCTGTCATGGCATTTGTGGATTCAGGCGCCGCCTTGAACTTAATGGATTTTGAGTTTGCCAGGCATTGTGGTTTTCCCTTGCAGCCTTTGCAGAACCCTATTCCTTTAATGGGGATTGATGCTACACATTTGGCTAAAAATAAGCCCCAGTTTTGGACACAGGTGACCATGCACATGGCGCCAGCCCATCAGGAAGATTGTCAATTTCTGGTGTTGCATAATTTGCATGATGTTATCGTGCTGGGTTTCCCATGGTTGCAGGTACATAATCCTGTGTTGGATTGGAAATCTATGTCTGTGACTAGTTGGGGTTGTCTGGGGGTTCAAATTGATGTTCCTTTGATGTCAATCTCCTCTTCTTCCTCTTCTGAAATTCCAGAGTATTTGTCTGATTTTCAGGATGTATTCGATGAGCCCAAGTCCAGTTCCCTTCCACCGCACAGGGACTGTGATTGTGCTATTGACTTGATTCCAGGCAGTAAGTTTCCTAAGGGCTGACTTTTCAACCTGTCTGTGCCTGAACATACCACCATGCGGAGTTATGTGAAGGCGTCTTTGGAGAAAAGGCATATTCGGCCATCTTCTTCACCGTTGGGAGCAGGTTATTTTTTGTTGCTAAGAAGGATGGCTCCTTGAGACCTTGTATTGATTATCGCCTCTTGAATAAGATCAAAGTCAAGTTTCAATACCCTTTACCTTTGCTTTCTGATTTGTTTGCTAGGATTAAGGGGGCTAGGTGGTTTACGAAGATTGACCTTCGGGGGGCATATAATCTTGTTCGTATTAAGCAGGGTGATGAAAGGAAAACTGCGTTTAATACGCCCGAAGGCCATTTTGAATACCTTGTGATGCCATTCGGGCTCACTAACGCTCCATCTGTTTTTCAATCCTTCATGCATGATATCTTCCGGACTTATATTGATAAATTCTTGATTGTTTATTTGGACGATATTTAGATTTTTTCCGATGATTGGGAGTCTCATGTGAAACAGGTCAGGATGGTATTTCAGATCCTTCGTGACAATGCTTTGTTTGTGAAGGGGTCTAAGTGTCTCTTTGGGGTGCAGAAGGTTTCTTTTTTGGGCTTTATTTTTTCTCCCTCATCTATGGAGATGGATCCGGTTAAGGTTCATGCCATTCATGATTGGATTCAACCCACATCCGTGAAGAGCCTTCAGAAATTTTTGGGTTTTGCAAATTTTTATCGCCGTTTCATTGCTAACTTCTCCAGCGTGGTTAAACCCTTGACTGATTTGACGAAAAAAGGCGCTGATGTGGCGAATTGGTCCTCTGCGGCTGTCTCTGCCTTTCAGGAGCTTAAACGCCGATGTACTTCTGCTCCGGTGTTGCGCCAACCAGATGTTTCTCTTCCGTTTCAGGTTGAGGTTGATGCTTCTGAGATTGGAGCAGGGGCCGTTTTGTCTCAGAGGGATTCTGTTGGTTCTTTGATGAAACCGTGTGCCTTCTTCTCCCACAAGTTTTTGTCCGCTGAACGCAATTATGATGTCGGCAATCGTGAGTTGTTGGCTATGAAGTGGGCGTTTGAGGAGTGGCAACATTGGCTTGAGGGAGCTAAGCACTGTATTGTGGTCCTGACCGATCATAAGAATTTGATTTACCTCGAGTCTGCCAAACGGCTGAGTCCTAGACAGGCTCGATGGTCCTTGTTTTTTCCCGTTTTGATTTTGTGGTTTCTTATCTTCCGGGTTCTAAGAATATTATGGCTGATGCCCTTTCTAGGAGTTTTTTGCCTGATTCTCTTGAGGTCCTTGAACCGGTCGGCATTCTGAAAGAAGGTGTGGTCCTTTCTGCCATTTCCCCTGATTTACGGCGGGTTCTTCAGGAATTTCAGGCTGATAAACCTGACCGCTGTCCTGTGGGGAAATTGTTTGTTCCTGACAGGTGGACTAGTAGAGTGATTTCTGAGGTTCACTGTTCTGTGTTGGCTCGTCATCCTGGCATTTTTGGTACCAGAGATTTGGTTGGTAGGTCCTTTTGGTGGCCTTCGTTGTCACGTGATGTGCGTTCTTTTGTGCAGTCCTGTTGGACTTGTGCGCGGGCCAAGCCTCGTTGTTCCCATGCTAGTGGGTTACTTTTGCCATTGCCGGTCCCTGAGAGGCCCTGGACGCATATTTCTATGGATTTTATTTCTGATCTTCCGGTTTCCCAGAGGATGTCGGTTATCTGGGTTGTTTGTGACCGGTTTTCTAAGATGGTTCATTTGGTGCCTTTGCCTAAATTGCCTTCCTCTTCAGAGTTGGTTCCGTTGTTTTTTCAGCATGTGGTTCGTTTGCATGGTATTCCGGAGAATATTGTGTCCGACAGAGGTTCCCAGTTTGTTTCTAGGTTTTGGCGGGCCTTTTGTGCTAGGCTGGGCATTGATTTGTCTTTTTCTTCTGCATTTCATCCTCAGACAAATGGCCAGACCGAGCGAACTAATCAGACTTTGGAGACTTATTTGAGATGCTTTGTGTCTGCCGATCAGGATGATTGGGTGGCCTTTTTGCTATTGGCCGAGTTTGCCCTTAATAATCGGGCTAGTTCGGCTACTTTGGTTTCGCCTTATTTTTGCAATTTTGGTTTTCATCCTCGTTTTTCTTCTGGGCAGGTTGAGCCTTCTGACTGTCCTGGTGTGGATTCTGTGGTTGACAGGTTGCAGCAGATTTGGGCTCATGTGGTGGACAATTTGGTGTTGTCTCAGGACGAGGCTCAACATTTTGCTAACCGTCGTCGGTGTGTTGGTTCCCGACTTCGGGTTGGGGATTTGGTTTGGTTGTCTTCCCGTCATGTTCCTATGAAGGTCTCTTCCCCTAAGTTTAAGCCTCGGTTTATTGGTCCTTATAGGATTTCTGAGATTATTAATCCGGTGTCTTTTCGATTGGCACTTCCGGCCTCTTTTGCTATCCATAATGTCTTCCATAGATCTTTATTGCGGAAATATGTGGTGACCGTTGTTCCCTCTGTTGATCCTCCGGCCCCTGTTTTGGTTGATGGTGAGTTGGAGTATGTGGTTGAGAAGATTTTGGATTCTCGTTTTTCGAGGCGGAGGCTTCAGTACCTTGTCAAATGGAAGGGTTATGGCCAGGAGGATAATTCTTGGGTTTTTGCTTCTGATGTCCATGCTGCTGATTTGGTCCGTGCCTTTCATCTGGCTCGTCCTGATCGGCCTGGGGGCGCTGGTCAGGGTTCGGTGACCCCTCCTCAAGGGGGGTGGTACTGTTGTGAATTCTGCTTTTGGGCTCCCTCCGGTGGTTGTAGGTGGTAATGCAGTTGCCTCTGAGTTGCAGTCCTGGTCAGGTGTATCTGCTGATTGCAGTTCTGACTGGGGTATTTAGGTGTGCAGGATTCATTAGTCCTTGCCAGTTGTCAATTGTTGTTGGGAGGTGTTTGTCCTCTGCCAGGTTCCTCCTGCCTTTCTGCCAAATCAGCAAAGATAAGTGTCTGGTTTTTTTTCCTGTGACACACATGCTGTGTGTTTCACAATTCAGTGCTATTCCTTGTGTTTTCTTGTCCAGCTTAGATTGTGTCAGTATTTTCTCAGTCTTGCTGGATTCTCTGGAGTGGCAGATATACATTCCATGTCTTTAGTTAGATTGTGGAACTTTTTGTATTATCTGCTGTGGATATTTTTGGAAGGGTTTTAATACTGACCGCCTAGTAATCTGTCCTATCCTTTCCTATTTAGCTAGAGTGGCCTCTTTTGCTAAATCCTGTTTTCTACCTGCGTGTGTCTATTCTTCTCCTACTCACAGTCAATATTCGTGGGGGGCTGCCTATCCTTTGGGGGTCTGCTCTGAGGCAAGATAGCATTCCTATTTCCATCTATAGGGGTATTTAGTCCTCCGGCTGTGTCGAGGTGTCTAGGGTATGTTAGGCACACTCCACGGCTACTTCTAGTTGCGGTGTCAGTTCAGGATTTGCGGTCAGTACAGGTTGCACTGACTCCAGAGAAAGTTTCATGCGGCTCCAAGGTCACCGGATCATAACAGTACAACTGGCCAATAATGAGTTAAATGCATCTCAGAAGAAGGGAAGAAAGGTGTTGAGCCATTTTTTTTTCTGCAGTCTGTTTTGTCTTTTCTTCCCTCTTTATCTATGGGTGGCTGAGGAGTCTTGTGCCAGCATGGATGTTCAGGAATTAGATTCTCGTGTAGTCCAGCTTGCTGCTAAAGTACAGGGTATTTCTGAATATATTGTTCAGACTCCTGCTTTAGAGCCGAAGATTCCTACTCCTGATTTGTTTTTTGGTGATAGGTCCAAATTTTTGGGTTTTAAAAACAATTGTAAACTGTTTTTTGCTCTGAGACCGCGATCCTCCGGTGATTCCATTCAGCAGGTTAAAATTGTCATCTCCCTGCTGCGTGGCGATCCTCAGGATTGGGCATTTTCCCTGGAATCTGGGAATCCGGCCTTGCTTAATGTAGATTCCTTTTTTCAGGCTTTAGGATTATTATATGATGAACCGAATTCTGTGGATCAAGCGGAGAAAACCTTGTTGGCCCTGTCTCAGGGTCAAGAGGCGGCAGAAATGTATTGTCAGACATTTAGAAAATGGTCTGTGTTGACTAAATGGAATGATGATGCTTTGGCGGCAATTTTCAGAAAGGGTCTTTCTGAATCCGTTAAAGATGTTATGGTGGGGTTTCCCACGCCTTCCGGTCTGAGTGATTCTATGTCTCTGGCCATTCAGATTGATCGGCGCTTGCGGGAGCGTCAAACTGTGCGCGCTGTGGCATCTTCCTTAGAGCAAAGTCCTGGGCCAATGCAGTGTGATAGGATTTTGTCTAGAACGGATTGTGGAACTTTTTGTATTATCTGCTGTGGATATTTTTGGAAGGGTTTTAATACTGACCGCCTAGTAATCTGTCCTATCTTTTCCTATTTAGCTAGAGTGGCCTCTTTTGCTAAATCCTGTTTTCTACCTGCGTGATCTATTCTTCTCCTACTCACAGTCAATATTCGTGGGGGGCTTCCTATCCTTTGGGGGTCAGCTCTGAGGCAAGATAGCATTCCTATTTCCATCTATAGGGGTTTTTAGTCCTCAGGCTGTGTCAAGGTGTCTAGGGTATGTTAGGCACACGCCACGGCTACTTCTAGTTGCGGTGTCAGTTCAGGATTTGTGGTCAGTACAGGTTCCACTGACTCCAGAGAAAGTTTCATGCGGCTCCAAGGTCACCGGATCATAACAGTCCACATGAAAAAAAAAGTTGTAAGGCCACGAGCCGGCCTCAGTTACCAAAACCCACAGTCCTACAGGGGGTGCTTGTCCTATTGGCACTACAGAACCAGCCTTCATTGCCAGATCCCGCAGCCCACATAGGAAGCACCTAAACTGCAGGCACCATAGAGTCGGCTAACCCGACCGCAACCCGACAGGACAACATATTGGAGGCAAAGTGACGTTGACACTACTCAGAAACAGCTGGCGTGCTAATAAGTCAACAAATACACAATTTCAACGAAATTGGTCCACCTTTGCAAACCCAAAATTGATTCAGGATCATCAGGAGGCTAATGATATATGGATGGATGAAGCATCCATATATCATTAGCCTCCTGATGATCCTGAATAGGTGAAACGCGTAGAGGCGTTATGACATCATGAAACGATAAGTATTCTCCCTTACTAGCTGCTACACCTTATCAATTTTGGGTTTGCAAAGGTGGACCAATTTCGTTGAAATTATGTATTTGTTGACTTATTAGTGACATGGTCTCCCATGTTTAATAATTATCCTGCCTCATTAGTTATCACTAGGGTCCGTTAGGGACAGCCGCCGTGGAGTGGGGGCGCCAATTCCGCTGCACAGTAGGGTGCCAACCCCCACAGATAGGTAGGCATTGAGAAAGCAGGGAGCAGTCTAGTAAGGTATTGTTTGTTCACTCTGCACTATTTTTTGCACTTTTTTGCACTTTCCTACCTGTGTCTCCCACCCTGCTGCAGCTCTCTTTTGATTAAGCCATAGCCACAATTGGCCTTATCCTATCCCTATCTATTTTCCTGTTGAATGATTGATATTATTAATGGCACATCAGCCTAGACTATAACAGGAGTTTTAGGGACAGACTACGAGGAGCGGGGGCGCCAATCTCGATATTATTTAGGGTGCCAACCTCCGCTGACAGGTAGTAACTATCAGGGTCTGCAACAGGGTTGTTTGATAGGGAGCACAGTTGTTTGTTGTGTGTATTTGTGGTTGTTCTTCATGGTTTTAAGGATATTGATTAAAAGTTGTGCTTTATCTATTATATCTATAAAGATTTTAGGTCGCTTTTTCTATAGTCTTGATTTTCCTGACCTATAGTAAATTATTTAGCTTTTGGTTTTCCACCTGGTGGGTAGGTCACATAAGATGCGATGTTCTGGAAGGCGGAATCGGCGCTGCAGAGCTGCAATGCGCGATCTTGCCATGCTGGAACGCCGCAAGTGAGCGCACTCTAGGCGGACCTTGTGCAGCAGTGCATCAAGATCCGGATAGTCCTTCAAAAAACTCTGCACGACCAAGTTGAGCACATGTGCCAGACATAGGATGTGAGTGAGGTTGCCTAGGCCCAGAGCTGCCACCAGATTTTGGCTATTGTCACACACTACCATGCCTGGCTGGAGATTCGCTGGCACAAACCACACGTCGCTCTGCTGCTTGATGGCATTCCAGAGCTCCTGCGCTGTGTGGCTTCGATTCCCAAAAGAAATTAATTTCAATACGGCCTGTTAACGTTTGGCCATGGCTGTGCTCATATCAGTTGTAACAGGTAAGCATTCACGGGTCCATGTGGAGGTAGACTGTGACGGCTCCTGCAGCGCTTATTCAGAGGAACTGGAGCATGAGGAGGAGTCAATGTGTACAGACTGGATTCCTGCAATCCTTGGAGTTGGCAGAACACATACAGCGCCACTCTCAAGATCTGTACCCGGCTCCACAACTTTTATCCAATGGGCAGTGAGGGAAAGGTATCGTCCCTGTCCATGGTTACTGGTCCACGCATCGGTGGTCAGGTGGACCTTGCTACTGATGGCGTTTAGTAGCGCATGTATAATTTTTACCTCCACATATTTTTGCAGGACAGGGATGGCTTGCCTGTTGAAATAAAAGTGGCTGGGCACGTTGTATTGTGGGACTGCTAATGCCATGAAGTTACGGAAGGTGTCAGTTTCCACCAGCAAGATGAAAGCATTTCAAGGGACAGTAGTTTTGCAATGCCAGCATTCAGAGCCTGTGCTCGGGGGTGGTATGCCGAGTGTGGGCACCTTTTCTCCTATGCCTGTGCTACCGGTGGCTGTAGACTGGCCTGGGAGTGTGAGGATGACAGGGAACATGGTGCTGTGGGTGGAATTACACTGTGTCTCTGTACAACAGTGCCAGAGGTTCTTCCATGGCAATCCTGTAAGGAAGCCGAACCAGCTGTGTTTGAGCTGGAGGAAGAGGCTACAACACGAGCTGAAGAGGTGGTAGGTGGCGATGTAGGTTGGCCTAGGTCTTCAGTGTGTCTTTGTAACTCCACCACCTGCTTGGTCCACACATGTTTCCACATATTTGTGGTATTGAGGTTGCTGACACTTTTCCCTCTTTTCAGTTTCTGATTACACAGCTTGTATTTGACAAAGCAAATGTCATCTGCAACTGTGTCAAAAAAGGATTAGGCACTGCAAGTCTTGGGAGCGCCTGTTTTGAGTTTTGGAAGAGGCATGCTCTTTATGGGTGCTCAAGTGGAGGCTACAGGCAACAAAGTCTGCCCCCTCCCTCTCCCTCCATTTTGGGCCATTCGGGGAATCTCTTCCTCAGAGCGGCTCCCACCACCTTCCTGTACCTCACGCCATGATGTGTCAAGGACCTCTTCAAACAACTGCTTCTCCTGGGTAGTCTCGACAGCACAGTACGCACCAGAAAGTGGCACCTGAGTCTCATCATCAGATGCGTACTGAGGTGTGCTGACCATAGGCACTGGCCC
Source organism: Ranitomeya variabilis (assembly GCF_051348905.1). Lineage (NCBI taxonomy): Eukaryota > Metazoa > Chordata > Amphibia > Anura > Dendrobatidae > Ranitomeya > Ranitomeya variabilis. The sequence continues at coordinate 177,430,953 of NC_135237.1, forward strand.
ACCTACCTCTTTAGATTCAGAGAGACAAAGCTGTTGCGCATCACTGCCTACTACCTCTTCTTCACATTCTCGAATGCTGCTTGGCTGGCCACCTCTTTCCAAGCCAAGAGATTCAGAGAACAGAAGTAGAGATGGCTCCTGTCCAGGGCTCTCTGACTGCCTGGGCAATTTGGCAGGTGGTGAAGAGACAGATGGGTGCTTTTTAGTGCTCTGGACATGAGAGGATCTGGAGCTAATTGAAGTCGATGCGTTAGCTGCCATCCATCCAACAACGGCTTTCAATTATAAGAAGGTAATGTGGCCTGCACAACTGTAAAGTGGAATGTTTGGTGAACTTTATTAACTTTTTGTTTTTTTCACAAAAAGACACTGGATGTGCCCAAAGATGTAAAACCGATAGTATCACAAACTTTTTGTAGCTATTACAATGCAGGAAGGTAACCTACAATGCAATAGATGAGGCTCCAAAAAATAGGCTAATACTAATCTGGCTGGGGCTGCAGGGCACAAGGCTGCAGAAAGGCTCCTCTATCTACTCCTATATAGTCTTTGCAAGCAATCTAGCTGGATACAGATGGAAGCACACTAATAGGAGAAATCAGGAAAAATGTGCAGCAGCACTAATGCAAAAAAGGACAATGTATGAGGCAGTGATGCACGCTGAGCGGACTACAACTAGAGGTGACTGCAGAACACACTACAGCGTGAGCTGCACCCACACACACAGAGACCTCGCAGACAGCCGTGAACAGTGCTGCAAGGCTGCAGAAAAGCTCCTCTATCTACTACTATATCGTGTTTACAAGCAATCTAGCTGGATACGGATGGAACCACACTATTAGGAGAAATCAGGAAAAATGTGCAGCAGCACTAATGCAAAAAAGAACAATGTATGAGGCAGTGACGCACGCTGAGCGGACTACAACCGGAGGTGGTTGTAGAACACACTACAGCGTGAGCTGCATTCACACACAGAGACCTCGCAGACAGCCGTGAACAGCGCTGCAAAGCTGCAGAAAAGCTCCTCTATCTACTCCTATATAGTTTTTGCAAGCAATCTAGCTGGATACGGATGGAACCACACTAATAAGAGAAATCAGGAAAAATGTGCAGCAGCACTAATGCAAAAAAGGACAATATATGAGGCAGGGACGCACACTGAGCAGACTATAACCAGAGGTGGCTGCAGAACACACTACAGCGTGAGCTGCACTCACACACAGAGACCTCGCAGACAGCTGTGAACAGCGCTGCAAGGCTGCAGAAAAGCTCCTCTATCTACTCCTATATAGTGTTTACAAGCAATCTAGCTGGATACGGATGGAACCACACTAATAGGACAAATCAGGAAAAATGTGCAACAGCACTAATGCAAAAAAGGACAATGTATGAGGCAGTGACGCACGCTGAGCAGACTACAACCGGAGGTGGCTGCAGAACACACTACAGCATGAGCTGCACTCACACACAGAGACCTCGCAGACAGCTGTGAACAGCGCTGCAAGGCTGCAGAAAAGCTCCTCTATCTACTCCTATATAGTGTTTGCAAGCAATCTAGCTGGATATGGATGGAACCACACTATTAGGAGAAATCAGGAAAAATGTGCAGCAGCACTAATGCAAAAAAGGACAATGTATGAGGCAGGGACGCACGCTGAGCAGACTATAACCGGAGGTGGCTGAAGAACACACTACAGCGTGAGCTGCACTCTCACACAGAGACCTCGCAGACAGCCGTGAACAGCGCTGCAAGGCAAAAGAAAGCTACAGCGGTTGATAAAGTAGCCTGGGTAAAGCACAATCAAGCAAATCAGTAGCTAAAACTGTCCCTCAGACCAGCAGCATCCTGTCCCTAACTGAATTCACAGCAGAGTGAACTCAAAATGGCGGCGGCGGCTTTCATAGTGCATCATGATATCATTTCAGCAGCCAATCACAGCCATGCCATTAGTTAACATGCCTAAAATGCATAACAGGATGTGCCCACACTTCTTCGGATTCTCATTGGCTGAATAAAATCAAACTGGCTCATTGCATTATGGGAACTTCCGATTCCGGTATTCGATATACTAAAAGTATCGGTACATTCCCATAGAATGTAAGTCCGCAAGGACAGGGTCCTCTTCCCTCTGTACCAGTCTGTCACTGTAAACTTGTTTACTTTAAATGATATTTATAACTCTGTATGTAACCCCTTTCTCATGTACAGCACCATGGAATTAATGGTGCTATATAAATAAATAATAATAATAATAATAATAACTCAGTTTTGGAACTCCGATACCGCGAATATCGGTCGATACCCGATATTGCAGGATCGGAATGCTCAACACTACTCTTCAGGAGCATGCCCAGGCGTTGTACGGTAGGGAGGTCATACAGGCACATGGAAGCCACACACAATACTGAGCATCTTTTCCTTCTCATGAGAAATTTCCACTAAAGTTGGATCAGTCTGTACTTTGATTTTCCACTTTGATTTTGAGCATCATTCCAAATTCAAACCTCCATGGGATATTCATTTTGATTTACATATATTGATAATTGTTATGTTTTATTGTTCTGAACATATTCCACTATGCAATGAATAAAAATTTGCAACTGGGATATTTCATTCAGAGATATCTAGGATGTGGCATTTTAGTGATCCCTTTATTTTTTTGAGCAGTGTAAATGATTTGTTCACATCTCTCCTGTGGTAGTACCAGGGCAAATATTTCTTTGGACCCTTTTTAACGTATATCAGATTAAATGCTTTCAGGGATACCTTTTATTTTGATGTTTTTCCTGTGGCTCCTGTTTTCCTTTATAGCAAGGAGAGCGTTGTTTAGTGGGGCACGGTGGAAAGCAAGCTGTTTTTTCATATTATCAGAGTGATCCACAAATGTGGCCTGGGTTGACTCAAGGGATTCTGCTCTGTTGCCAATGTGTTGCAAATCAGCTTGCATGCCAGTGATTTCAGTGATCAATAGTTCCATCGCTTGTGCCAATGATTTTCTGAGGAGGGATCTTGAGATCTGACTGGATTCCATCTGTGTGTGATCGCTGCCTGAGTCATCATCACTTGAATCCAAGTCATCTATCTGTTCATTCATGACAGGATTCGATTGTGGCACTTTAGATGGAGTACGGGTTGTTGGCGTTTTGCGTTTTAGGAGTTTTTCCATTTCACTTTGTTTGTCTTGGTGGAGGGCTGAAGCTGTGTTTTTTTACGTGCTCTTTATGAGATTTCACCATTATAGCATTAGAAAGCATGTTTTATGAAGATCACCACTTGTTCATAAATGCAATTTTTAGGTATGCATTATCTGATCAGTTGCCTGCGACAAGTACATATTAGTATGCTGAAAGGATATCCTGGGATGCTTAAACACAAAGTCAGGACAGTTCAGTCTTATCACTAATGGTTTAAAGCACAGAGTTTCAATTACATGAGCTGAGGAGATTGATATTGGTACATTTTAGGCTTCAAGTCTGTGTCCAATATGGTAGTGCAGAGGCAAGATAAGATATGTGAGAAGGAGGTGAGCAGATAGAGATTCAGTTATAGTATATTTGCTGGAACTAGGTATTAATCCTAGGCAGAATCTCAGTTGGTAGTGCAGAAATGATTTAATCTGCTATTGGTTAGATGAAGTCTGGCACTTGAGCAGTTAATAGTCTCTGCTCCCCCTGTAAGTCTTCAAGCAGCAGCTTATCAAGATGGAGCTGGCCTCATACATGGAGTGGAGGGGCTAAAGCTGATCTCCATATCTTTCTCACCTCTCTGTTTTGGGGCCTTCTGGTGATGGTACACTTCGCCCCGCGGGTCTAGGGGCACCAGGAGAGTTTGTTGGTGGTAGATGGAAAGCGATGTCAGCAGATTACAGGGCCTGGAAGTTGGAGCTGCAAAGACACATGTCCTCTCTGTAAGAGATCCAGACCACACCCCCAATTAGGTTCAATTTTAATCCAAGTCACAAGTAAATTGGTACCAGCCAGAGGCGTAGCTAGGGTTTTGGTTCAGGGGGGGCGAAACTTCTGAGTGGGCCCCTAAACAGGTAACCTTGATTACAACTGGGTGACGCACCCTAATGGTGGAGGAGAACCTCAGCAGATGACCGCGATGTTAGGGTACTGTCACACAGTGCAAGTTTGATCGCTACGACGGCACGATCCGTGACGTCGCAGCGATCGTATGATTATCGCTCCAGCGTCATAGACTGCGGTCACACTGTGCAATCACGGCGCTGGAGCGATGCCGAAGTCCCCGGGTAACCAGGGTAAACATCGGGTTACTAAGCGCAGGGCCGCGCTTAGTAACCCGATGTTTACCCTGGTTACCAGCGTAAACGTAAAAAAAACAAACAGTACATACTTACATTCCGGTGTCTGTCCCCCGGCGTTCTGCTTCTCTCCACTGTGTAAGCGCCATAGCCAGAAAGCACAGCGGTGACGTCACCGCGTCACCGCTGTGCTCGCTTTCCGGCTTGCCGGCGCTCACAGTGCAGAGAAGCTGAGACGCCGGAGGACAGACACCGGAATGTGAGTATGTACTGTTTGTTTTTTTTACGTTTACGCTGGTAACCAGGGTAAACATCGGGTTACTAAGCGCGGCCCTGCGCTTAGTTACCCGATGTTTACCCTGGTTACAAGCGAACACATCGCTGGATCGCTGTCACACACAACGATCCAGCGATGTCAGCGGGTGATCAAGCGACGAAAGAAAGTTCCATACGATCTGCTACGACGTACGATTCTCAGCAGGGTCCCTGATCGCTGCTGCGTGTCAGACACTGCGATATCGTATGGATATCGCTAGAACGTCACGAATCGTACCGTCGTAGCGATTAAAATGGCAGTGTGTGACAGTACCCTTACTGAAGATAATCTCTATATAAAGATCAATATGGATATTACCGCCATATGGTCAGTGGTAGATACTAGTCCTACAGAACATATAACAGATCACTGCACAGTTACAGATAATCTCTTACCGCTGACGTTCTTTCTGATGGAATCGTTCATTTTTCCCATCTTTTCCATCTGGCCCAGACTGACATGACAACTTCTTCCACCCAGGACTTGTCTGCAGAGAATATAACAAACACACATTTCACTTGTCATTTTCCAGCCCCATCATCATCTATTCCCAACCTGCACAAACTCCTCATCCTGCTGATACCCCAATACTGAGCGGCTGCTGCCGTATGTGTCCCTATTACTGCCCCTGATACCTCAACCCTGAGCCGCTGCTGCCGTATGTGACCCTATTACTGCACCTGATACCCCAATACTGAGCCGCTGCTGCCGTATGTGTCCCTATTACTGCACCTATTGAGTGTGGTTCTCTGTGCCCTCTAAATTCTAAAGCAACTCTCTACAATATAGTAATACCAGGTGCTAGTGCCCTAGAAAACAGTGCCCATATTTTGCCCCCTAGAACGTAATATTGCCCTGTGTGCCCCTTTGATAGCCACAGTAACCTGAGTTCCCCTATAACAATAAGTGCCCACTTTACATTTAATAATGTCCCGAGTCTCCCCCCTGTACAGCTCCCTATACACAGCATGATGCTCTCTTATACGCAGTATAATGCCCCTCACTGCATAGTACCACCCACACAGTATACTGACTCGTTAGTAGCCCCAAACTGTTTGATGGCTCCAACACTGTATAATGACCCCCACACTGTAATCTCCATACTGTATGACGACCCTCTAGATAGCCTCCATATACAGTAGCATAATGTACCAAATAGTCCACAATATAGTATAATGCACTCCCCATAGGCAGACTCTATAGCATAAGGCAGCCCCCATAGGCAGATACTGTAATAAGGCAGCACCCCCATATAGGCAGACCCTGTAATGAGGCAGTACCCCATAGGCAGACTCTGTAGTATGGCAGCACCCCCATAGGCAGACCCTGTAAAAAGGCAGCACCCCCATAGGCAGACCCTGTAAAAAGATGGCAGACCCTGTAATAAGGCAGGACCCCCATAGTCAGACTCTGTTATAAGGCAGCCCCCATAGTCAGACCCTGTAATAAGGCAGCCCCCCTATAGGCAGATCCTGTAATAAGGCAGCACCCCCATAGTCAGACCCTGTAATAAGGCAGCCCCCACAGTCAGACCCTGTAATAAGGCAGCCCTCATAGTCAGACCCTGTAATAAGCCACCCCCATAGTCAGACCCTGTAATAAGGCAGCACCCCTATAGTCAGACCCTGTAATAAGGCAGCCCCCATAGTCAGACCCTGTAATAAGGCAGCACCCCTATAGTCAGACCCTATAATAAGGCAGCCCCCATAGTCAGACCCTGTAATAAGGCAGCACCCCTATAGTCAGACCCTGTAATAAGGCAGCCCCCATAGTCAGACCCTGTAATAAGGCAGCCCCCATTCTCAGACCCTGTAATGAGGCAGCACTCCATAGTCAGACCCTGTAATAAGGCAGCCCCCATAGTCAGACCCTGTAATAAGGCAGCCTCCATAGTCAGACCCTGTAATAACGCAGCATCCCTGTAGGCAGACCCTGTAGTAAGGCAGCACCCCTATAGTCAGACCCTGTATTAAGGCAGCACCCCTATAGTCACACCCTGTAATAAGGCAGCCTCCATAGTCAGACCATGTAATAAGGCAGCACCCCCATAGTCAGACTCTGTAATAAGGCAGCCCCCATAGTCAGAGCCTGTAATAAGGCAGTCTGTTGTGAATTAGACTTTTTTGGCTCCCTCTTGTGGTCACTGGTGGTATGACTCTGGGATTGTCTTTCCCTAGTTTGGCACCCACCTGGGTCGTTGGTCCAGGGGTGTTGCTATGTGAACTTCCTGAATTCTTAGTCTGGTGCCTGGCATCGTTGTAATCAGTCCTTTCTGTTTGCTCCTGTCTTCTGGTCCTGGTTCATGCAAAATTAAGCTAAGTCCTGCTTCCTTGTTTCTTGGTTATTTGTATTGCTCTTATTTTTTTGTCCAGCTTGTACTAAATGTGATTCCTGATTTTGCTGGAAGCTCTAGGGGGCTGGTATTCTCCCCCCGGGCCGTTAGACGGTTCGGGGGTTCTTGAATATCCAGCGTGGATATTTTTGATAGGGTTTTTGCTGACCGTATAAGTCATCTTACTATATTCTGCTATTAGTCAGTGGGCCTCTCTTTGCTAAATACCTAGTTCATTCTTACGTTTGTCTTTTCTTCTTACCTCACCGTTATTATTTGTTGGGGGCTTGTATCCAACTTTTGGGGTCTTTTCTCTGGAGGCAAGAAAGGTCTATATTTTCCCTTCTAGGGTTAGTTAGTTCTCCGGCTGGCGCGAGACGTCTAGAACCAACGTAGGCACGTTCCCCGGCTGCTGCTATTTGTGGTGCTAGGATTAGCTATACGGTTAGCCCAGTTACCACTGCCCTATGAGCTGGTTTTTTGTGTTTGCAGACTTGGTATTTATTGCAGAGACCCTCTGCCATTGGGGTCATAACAGCAGTCCCCATAGTCAGACCCTGTAATAAGGCAGCACCCCTATAGTCACACCCTGTAATAAGGCAGCCTCCATAGTCAGACCCTGTAATAAGGCTGCACCCCCATAGTCAGACTCTGTAATAAGGCAGCCCCATAGTCAGAGCCTGTAATAAGGCAGCACCCCTATAGGCAGACCTTGTAATAAGGCAGCACCCCTATAGTCAGACCCTGTAATAAGGCAGCCCCCATAGTCAGACCCTGTAATAAGGCAGCACCCCCATAGTCAGACCCTGTAATAAGGCAGCCCCCATAGTCAGACTCTGTAATAAGGCAGCACCCCCAAAGTCAGTCCCTGTAATAAGGCAGCCCCCATAGTCAGACGCTGTAAAGAGGCAGCACCCCTATAGTCAGACCCTGTAATAAGGCAGACCCCATAGTCAGACTCTGTAATAAGGCAGTCCCCATAGTCAGATCCTGTAATAAGGCAGCACCCCTATAGGCAGACCATGTAATAAGTCAGCACCCCATAGTCAGACCCTGTAATAAGACAGCACCCCCACAGTCAGACCCTGTAATAAGGCAACCCCCCATAGTCAGACCCTGTAATTAGGCAGCCCCCATAGTCAGACCCTGTAATAAGGCAGCCCCCATAGTCAGACCCTGTAATAAGGCAGCACTCCATAGTCAGACCCTGTAATAAGGCAGCCCCCATAGTCAGACCCTGTAATAAGGCAGCCCCCATAGTCAGACCCTATAATTAGGCAGCCCCCATAGTCAGACCCTGTAATAAGGCAGCCCCCCATAGTCAGACCCTGTAATAAGGCAGCACCCCTATAGTCAGACCCTTTAATAAGGCAGCCCCCATAGTCAGACCCTGTAATAAGGTAGCCCCCCCCCCCAAAGGCAGACCCTGTAATAGGGCAGCAGCACCCATAAAAAAAAATAAAAATAAATAAATACTCACCTCTCTTCTTCCTGGTTCCTTTTCTGCTCCCGCTGATCTCCTGACAGCGGGCGCCAGGCAGTGACGTCATCGCGCCCGCTGTCAGTGATGGCGATGTCAGACGCCTACACTGACAGGGGGATGATGGGAGAAGGAGCTCAGCGCTCCTTCTCCCATCAATGCGATCAGCGGTATCGGCTAAATGCCGGTACAACTGATCTTCCGATGACGGCGGGGGGGCCACTGCTGGAACCGGGCCCCCCCGCCTGCTCAGGGGCACCATAGCGGCAGGGCAGGGAGATCGATTCTCCCTGCTCTGCCACAGAATGTAATTGTATCGGCGTGCGTAGCGTAGCTCTGGGTGGTACTGGTACCAGCCTTTAATATTTGGCTAGCAAAATTTGCAAAGTTTATAGTATATACAGTTCACTATTATAGTTTCACTTTTTTAACAACATTTTCTAAATTCATGAATAAGTTTTAACCTAATGCGTTCAGCAGAGATTAAGCATCCTTTTATTTGGGATGTTGTCAAAACTAATTATTTGTTTTCTGACATATAATCAATGCTTATTTGGCTCAATGACCTGATGAGACAAGTTGTAAAAATTAATCAATGAATATTGTGATGTCTAGAATAATATGTATAACATAAAAACCTCTCATCTACTGTATGTTGGTATATTAAATTAAATTCATAGGAGAAATAGCTCTAACAAACTAGTACAATCATCAATGCATTGTAGCATATTTAATAAAATCTGTTCAAACACTGCTAAAATGCCTGGATACTTAAAATACATAAGGTCTAAAACAAACTATAGAAAAGTCAGATAAGCAAAGTTATTTTGGTTTTGATGTTGTCAGTTTAAATTTGCTGCTCACTTTTTGTATCAAATTTATGCTAGAGTCTCATTCTACAATGTTATTTGGAAAATGTGTTACTGTTTATTGCTTACTAACCAGGGCTCCCTAACATTTCTGATTTCACTTGCAATCATCTTTCCAATACTAAAACGAAGTTCATACACAAAGTCAGACCACATTCAAGGGTAAATGCAAGAATGAGTTTGAATAATGAATTGTAATATAAGTAGTTCTCTATGGTGGTAAGTGAGTTCATAACAAATATCATTGGAAACTTAACCCCTTCACCCCAAAGCCTGTTTTCACCTAAGTGACACGGCCAATTTTTAGAATTCTGACCACTGTCAATTTATGAGGTCATAAATCTAAAACGCTTCAACGGATCCTGGTGATTCTGACATTGTTTTCTCGTGACATATTGTACTTCATGATAGTGGTAAAACTTCTTCGATATGACTTGCATTTATTTGTGAAAAAAACAAAAATTTGTCGAAAATTATGAAAATTTAGCAATTTTCAAACTTTTAGTTTTTATGCCCTTAAATTAGAGAGTTATATCTCATAATATAGTTAATAAACAACATTTCCCACATGTCTGCTTTACATCAGCATAATTTTGGAAACATAATTTTTTTTTGTTAGTGAGTTATAAGGGTTAAAAGTTGACCAGCGATTTCTCATTTTTGCAACAGAATTTGCAAAACCATTTTTTTTACGGACCACCTCACACTTGAAGTGACTTTGAGGGGTCTATATGACAGAAAATGCCCAAAAGTGACACCATTCTAAAAACTTCACCCCTCAAGGTACTCAAAACCATATTCAAAAAGTTTATTAACCCTTCAGGTGCTTCACAGGAATTTTTGGAATGTTTAAAAAAAATTGAACATTCAACTTTTTTTTCACAAAATTTTTATTTCAGATCCAATTTGTTTTATTTTACCAAGGGTAACAGGAAAAATTGGACCAAAAAAGTCGTTGTACAATTTGTCCTGAGTACGCCGATACCCCACATGTTGGGGTAAACCATTGGTTGGGCACATGGCAGAGCTCGGAAGGGAAGGAGCGCCATTTGACTTTTCAATGCAAGATTTGCTTGAATTGAGATTGGAACCCATGTCGTGTTTGGAGAGCCCCTGACGTGCCTAAACAGTGGAAACCCCCACAAGTGACACCATTTTGGAAAGTAGACCCTCTAAGGAACTAATTTAGATGTGTGGTGAGCACTTTGAACCTCCAAGTGCTTCACAGAAGTTTATAATGTAGAGCCGTAAAAAAAAATTCATATTAATTTTCACAAAAAATGATCTTTTTGCCCCAAATTTTTTATTTTCCCAAGGGTAACAGGATAAATTGGACCCCAAAAGTTGTTGTGCAATTTGTCCTGCGTACGCTGATACTTCATATATGGGGATAAACCACTGTTTGGGCGCATGGCAGAGCTCGGAAGGGAAGGAGCGCCATTTGACCTTTCCATGCAAAATTGGCTGGAATTGAGATCGGAACCCATGTCGTGTTTGGAGAGCCCCTGACGTGCCTAAACAGTAGAAACCCCCACAAGTGACACCATTTTGGAAAGAAGACCCACTAAGGAACTTATCTAGATGTGTGGTGAGCACTTTTAACCCCCAATTGTTTCACTAAAGTTTAGAATGTTGTGCTGTGAAAATTAAAAAAATCATTTTTTCTTTCCACAAAATTATGTTTTAGCCCGCAATTTTTTTTTCCCCAAGGGTAACAGGAGAAATTGGACCACAAAAGTTATTGTCCAATTTGTTCTGAGTACGCCGATACCCCATACATTGGGGGGAACCACTGTTTGGGCGCACGGCAGAGCTCGGAAGTGAAGGAGTGCCGTTTGAAATGCAGACTTAGATGGATTGGTCTGCAGGTGTCATGTTGCATTTGCAGAGCCCCTGATGTACCTAAATAGTAGAAACCCCCCACAAGTGACCCCATATTGGAAACTAGACCCCCAGAGGAACTTATCTAGATGTGTTGTGAGAACTTTGAACCAACTAGTGTTTCACTACAGTTTATCACGCAGAGCCGCGAAAATAAAAAATATTTTTTTTTCCACGAAAATTATATTTTAGCCCCCATGTTTTTATTTTCCCAAGGGTAACAGGAGAAATTGGACAACAAAAGTTATTGTCCAATTTGTTCTGAGTACGCTGATACCCCATATATGGGGGTAACCACTGTTTGGGCGCACGGCAGAGCTCGGAAGGGAAGGAGCGCCGTTTGAATTGCAGACTTAGATGGATTGGTCTGCAGGTGTCATGTTGCATTTGCAAAGCCCCTGATGTACCCAAACAGTAGAAACCCCCCACAAGTGACCCCATATTGGAAACTAGACCCCCCAGGGAACTTATCTAGATGTGTTGTGAGAACTTTGAACCAACAAGTGTTTCACTACAGTTTATCTCGCAGAGCCGCGAAAATAAAAAAAAATTTTTTCCACGAAAATGATATTTTAGCCCCCACGTTTTTATTTTCCCAAGGGTAACAGGACAAATTGGACCCCAAAAGTTGTTGTCCAACTTGTCCTGAGAACGCTGATACCCCATATGTTGGGGGGAACCACTGTTTGGGCGCACAGGAGAACTCGGAAGGGAAGGAGCACTGTTTTAGTTTTTCAAAGCAGAATTGGCTGGAATTGAGATCGGACGCCATGTCGCGTTTGGAGAGCCCCTGATGTGCCTAAACAGTGAAAACTCCCCAATTCTAACTGAAACCCTAACTCCAGCCCTAACCCCAGCCCTAACCCTAGCCCTAACCCCAACCCTAGCCCTAACCCTAGTCCTAACCCTAGCGCTACTTTCACACTAGCGTTTTTTTGCATACGTCGCAATGCGTCATTTTGGCGAAAAAACGCATTCTGCAAAGTCATCTGCAGGATGCGTTTTTTCCCCATAGACTAACATTAGCGCCGCATTGCGATGTATTGACACACGTCACAACCGTCGTGCGACGGTTGCGTCGTGTTGTGGCGGACCGCCGGCAGCAAAAAACATTACATGTAACTTTTTTTGTGCCGACGGTCCACCATTTCCGACCGCGCATGCGCGGCTGGAACTCCGCCCCCACCTCCCCGCACCTCACAATGGGGCATCGGATGCGTGGAAAAACAGCATCCGCTGCCCCCGTTGTGTGGCACTTGCACAGTATGCGTCGGTATGTCGGGCTGACGCAGCGCAACGGCCCCGTACCGACGCTAGTGTGAAAGTAGCCTAACAGGAAAATGGAAATAAATATATTTTTTAAAATTTTATTATTTTTCCCTAACTAAGGGGGTGATGAAGGGGGATTTGATTTACTTTTATAGCGTTTTTTAGCGGATTTTTATGGTTGGCAGCCATCACACACTAAAAGACGCTTTTTATTGCAAAAAATTGTTTTTGCATCACCACATTTTGAGAGCTATAATTTTTCCATATTTTGGTCCACAGAGTCATGTGAGATCTTGTTTTTTGCGGGACAAGTTGGCGTTTTTATTGGTACCATTTTCGGGCACATGACTTTTTTTATCGCTTTTTATTCCGATTTTTGGGAGGCGGAATGAACAAAAACCAGCAATTCCTGAAATTCTTTTAGGGGGGGCGTTTATACCGAACCTTTGGTAAAAAGGATAAAGCAGTTTTATTCTTCGGGTCAGTACGATTACAGCGATACCTCATTTATGTAATTTTTTTATGTTTTGGCGCTTTTACACAATAAAAACTATTTTATATTAAAAAATAATTGTTTTTGCATCGCTTTATTCTGAGAGCTATAACTTTTTTATTTTTCTGCTGATGATGCGGTATCGCGGCTTTTTTTTTGCGGGACAAGATGACGTTTTCAGTGGTACCATGGTTATTTATATCCGTCTTTTTGATCGCGTGTTATTGCACTTTTTGTTTGGCGGTATGAGAATAAAGCGTTGTTTTTTGCCTCGGTTTTTTTTTTTTTTACGGTGTTCACTGAAGGGGTTAACTAGTGATATAGTTTTATAGGTGGGGTCGTTACAGACGCGGCGATACTAAATATGTGTACTTTTATTGTGTGATTTTTTGTTTATTTAGATAAAGAAATGTATTTATGGGAATATTTTTTTTTTTTCTTTATTTAGGAATTTTTTTTTCTTTTTTTTTTTTTACACATGTGGACATTTTTTTTTTTACTTTTTTACTTTGTCCCGGGGGGGGACATCACAGATCGGTGATCTGACAGTGTGCACAGCACAGCACAGGCAAGGGCAGAGGCTTGCCGGCGCCTGCTATTAGGAACTCTCTGCAGGCGCCGGCAAGCTAGGGCATCTCATGACCCGGAAGGAGTCCCGCGGCCATCTTGGATCCGGGGACTCCTTCCAGGTCACCGAAGCAGCGCGATCTCATCGCGCTGCTCCGGTGGGAGAGCGCAGGGAGCCCCCGTCCCTGCGTGATCCCCCTCTATGCCGCTGTCACTATTGACAGCGGCATCAGAGGGGTTAAATGCCCGCGATCGGCCATAGCGCCGATCGTGGGCATTGCTGCAGGGTGTCAGCTGTCATATACAGCTGACACCCGCACCCAATCACCGTGGCGCTCAGCGTGAGGCGTCACACTAGCGAGTTTTACGGACGTAAGAGCGCAGAAAATACATCCGTGAAACTCGCCAAACAAACGGCACAATTATTCTCAATGGGGCTGCTCCTATCAGCCGTATATTACGGTTCAGTATTATACGGCTTTCTACGGCCGTACAAAATCGCAGCATGTTGCGTTTGTCAGCGTATTGCGCAAATAATACGCCAATGAAAGTCTATGGGGGCGAGAAAAATATGGATTCCACACGGACCAGCAGTGTGACTTGCGAGAAATACGCAGCGGTGTTAGTGAAAAGTCGGTAATTCAATTGCCGGCTTTTCATTTCTCCTGCCTAAACCCGACATGATATGAGACATGGTTTACATACAGTAAACTATCTCATATCCCTTTTTTTTTGCATATTCCACACTTATTATTTTGCCAAGCGAGGGTTTTCAAATGGATTGAGAGAGCAATAAAATATTAAAACAACCTGTGTGTTTATTTCATTAACATACTTTTTAATAACGTGTGTGTGTGTTTTTTAACCCTTTCATACAATTGGATTAATAATGGATAGGTGACATAATTGACGCCTCTCCATTAGTAATCTGGCTTAATGTCACCTTACAATAGCAAGGTGGCATTAACCCTTCATTACCCCATATCCCACCGCTGCAGGGAGTGGGAAGAGAGTGGCCAAGTGCCAGAATAGGCGCATCTTCCAGATGTGCCTTTTCTAGGGTGGCTGGGGGCAGATGTTTTTAGCCACGGGGGGGGCAATAACCATGTACCCTCTCCTGGCTATTAATATCTGCCGTCAGTCACTGGCTTTACCACTGGCGGAGAAAATTGCGCGGGAGCCCATGCCAATTTTTTCCGCCATTTAACCCTTTATTTTCGCAGCTACAGCGCCCAAATTTTGCACATACACACTACTAACATTAGTAGTGTGGAATATGCAAAAAAAAAGGGATATGAGATGGTTTACTGTATGTAAACCATGTCTCATATCATGTCGGGTTTGGGAAGGAGAATTGAAAAGCCGGCAATTGATATACCGGCTTCTCTGATATCTCGCGCTGAATTAAATATAAATACAGAATATATATATATGTGTCTCAATGACATATATATATATATATATATATATATATATATATATATATATATATATATATATATATATATACTGTATATATGTTTTCCCGAACATTTGAGCACATACATCCATTAGATGTCGGTTTTGCAAGCCTGCGAAAAAATATTGCAGTACGGATGCCATACGGATTGCATACGGAGGATGCCATGCGCAAAATACGCTGACACACCCTGCCTACGGATCACTATTTTGGGAACATTTCTCCGTATTATGGCCGTATTACGGCCGTAAAAAATGGAACGTATTGTCTTACGCTGAGTGTGACGCCGGCCTGAGACCGCGGTGATCGGGGCGCCGTACTAGTACTGCGGCTGGCACTAATGCAGTGTCGGCAGCGCAGTACTAGTACGGCGCATGTCGGGAAGGGGTTAAGGTGGCTTAACGAGGACCTTTCACATGCTTTAGCATTTTAAATTGGCCACATCATGGAATAGCGACTGAAGAGCTAAATAAATGTAGTTGTTATTTTTAAAAGAGGACCTTTCACTTGCTTTTTCGTGTTAAAATAGCCACTTCATAGAATAGCGGCTGCAGAAATGAATAAAACATATTTATTATTTGATTAATTTATTATCTCCATTACAGAGATATTAGCTTGTAAACTTTAAGTTATAATTTTTGATGAGCGAGTGAGCTCATTACTCGAGATTTCCAAGCATGCTCGGGTGTTCTCTGAGTATCGTGGGCTTGCTCGAAGATTATTTATGTGTTTCCGTAACTGCATGATTTGTGGCTGTTAGACAGCCTGAATACATGCAGGGATAGCCTGTTTGTTAGGGAATCCCCACATGCATTCAGGCTGACTAGCAGCCGCAAATCATGCAGCTGCAGCTAAACAAACATAATCTACAAGCACACCCAAGATACTTGGAGAACACCCGAGCATGCTCGGAAATCTCGAGTACCGAGCACATTTGTTCATCACTAGTTATAATTTACAGTTATATGAAAAAGTTTGGGCACCCCTATTAATCTTAAGCTTAATGTTTTATAAAAATTGTTTTTTTTGCAACAGCTATTTCAGCTTCATATATCTAATAACTGTTGGACACAGTAATGTTTCTGCCTTGAAATGAGGTTTATTGTACTAACAGAAAATGTGCAATCTGCATTCAAACAAAATTTGACTGGTGCATAAGTATGGGCACCTCACCGGAAAAGTGACATTAATATTTAGTAGATCCTCCTTTTGCAAAAATTACAGCCTCTAGTCACTTCCTGTACTTTTAATGCGTTTCTGGATGAAGGTATTTTTGACCATTCCTCTTTACAAAACAATTCCAGTTCAGTTAAGTTTGATGGCCGGTGAGCATGGACAGCCCTCTTCAAATGATCCCACAGATATTCAATGATATTCAGGTCTGGGGACTGGGATGGCCATTCCAGAACAGTGTAATTGTTCCTCTGCATGAATGCCTGTATAGATTTGGATCGGTGTTTTGGATCATTGTCTTGCTGAAAGATCCATCCCCTGCGTAACTTCGACTTTGTCACTGATTCATGAACATTATTGTCAAGAATCTGCTGATACTGAGAGGAATCCATGCGTCCCTCAACTTTAACAAGATTCCCGGTGCCCGCATTGGCCACACAGCCCCAAAGCATGAAGGAACCTCCACCAAATTTTACTTTGGGTAGCAAGTGTTTTGTATTTTCTTGGAATGCTGTGTTTTTTTGCCGCCATGCATAACGCCTTTTTGTATGACCAAACAACTCAATCTTGGTTTCATCAGTCCACAGGACCTTCTTCCAAAAAGAAATTGGCTTCTCCAAATGTGCTTTTGCATACCTCAGCAGACTCTGTTTGTGGCGTGCTTGCAGAAACGGCTTCTTTCGCATCACTCTCCCATACAGCTTCTCCTTGTGCAAAGTGCATTGTATAGTTGACCGATGCACAGTGACACCATCTGCAGCAAGTTGATGCTGCAGCTCTCTGGAGGTGGTCTGAGGATTGTCCTTGACTGATCTCACCATTCTTCTTCTCTGCCTTTCTGATGTTTTTTTTGGCCTGCCACTTCTGGCCTTAAAAAGAACTGTACCTGTGTTCTTCCATTTCCTTACTATGTTCCTCACAGTGGAAATTGACAGGTTAAATATCTGAGACAGCTTTTTGTATCCTTCCCCTGAACAACTATGTTGAATAATCTTTGTTTTCAGATCATTTGACAGTTGTTTTGAGGAGCCCATGATGCCACTCTTCAAAGGAGATTCAAACAGGAGAACAACTTGCAAGTGGCCACTTTAAGTAGCTTTTCTCATTATTATATACACCTGGCTAAGTTCAAAGCTCAATGAGGTTACAAAGCCAAAAAAAGTGCTTTAGTAAGTCAGTAAAAAGTAGGTAGGAGTATTTAAAACAAGAAAATGATAAGGGTGCCAATACTTATGTGCAGCGCCCCAGAGTCCTGGTCGTTGCAGTACTGTGGTTCCGCCACTAAGGGGAGCTATGGTACATCTAATGGCACTGAAGGAGTTCATCTGATCAGGTATCACAGACACCAATACATTTCACAGTCGGGCCTCCGGGGGGAGCTAAGGGTTCTATTCACTAGGCCACTCCCCACCATAGTGGGTAAACTGGGGGTCAGGCAGGAAGTTAGATCAGAAAGCTGACTGGGTTGGAACCAGGCAACACCTTGTGGCAGAGGGTGTTGTAGGGGAAGATACAGTAGGGTCTCTGTCAGGGGTGGGATCCTGACAGAGGCTTGGCAACTTGAACGAACGTAACGGGACCGTGCCTGCTCCGGGTAGCGGCGGTGCCCAAGGAAGGATTAGAAGAGAGATAGATTGTGCTGAATGAGAAACGAGATCACGCAAAAGGAGAAATACCAGACGGAGTCATGCTGTAAGACCGAAGCAACATCCTACTGAGGCGCACTACCGGTGGCCGGAACGCCGAGGGAGTATCATAATATTCAGCTTCAAGCAATACTCCAAACAGCGGCAGGACAGTCAGTCTAAGGCGGGCTGTCTAACTTTAATCACCTATGCAGTCTTGGGGGGCAACTTGTGGAGAAGGGCGACTCTAGGGTCCCGGAAGAGCTCCGAGCCTACCCGTCAAACGGGTGCCGTCCCAACCAGAACAACAGGGAGGGACGGAGGATTAGCAGAACATCATCTAATCAAGTTGTGAGGGAACTTAAGAAACAGACACAACAGTTGTGGGGACTTTCTGTAAGCACAGCAGGGAAGGACCACAACACATAGCGCTAAAAGGAAGGCACCGATTTCCACCTGTGAAGAGAACTCTGGAGGTGCTATTGGACCGGCCGGACTTGCGCAGCCTGGTGAACCATGTTCTGGACTGAGGACCCAGAGATCTTTAGTAAAGAGGTAAAGAGACTGCAACCTGGTGTCCTCGTTATTTACTGCACTGCACCACTACAGCCTCATCACCACCATCTACATCATACCTATCACTGTACGCCCCTCGGCAGGGTCACGGACCGGGCCTAGCCACCGTGACAACCCCAGAGCAGAGACTCAGAGGCCCGGTACCGGGTGGCCCCTACGGCCCTGCGGCGGTGGGGGCGCTACATATGCACCAGTCAAATTTTGTTTGAATGCAGATTGCACATTTTCTGTTAGTACAATAAACCTCATTTCAAGGCAGAAACATTACTGTGTCCAACAGTTATTAGATATATGAAACTGAAACAGCTGTTGCAAAAAAAACAATTTTTATAAAACATTAAGCTTAAGATTAATAGAGGTGCCCAAAATGTTTTATATAACTGTATGACAAGCTGTATGGGCATCACCAGAGATTCTTCTCTATGAGCATGTTCTTTTTTTCTCCTGTAAAAAGTTGACTGATCATATGAAATAGGCATTATGAAAGAACGCACCCCACTCCCAGTCATGATCTCTGCAGTTACCATGTAATATAAAGCAAATCTTAGTCAGATCTCCTCTCATATTCAGTGTGAGAAAAGAGAAAATAAAGTAGAGCTGAGTATCATTACAAACAAGTAACAACTGCAGCTCTGTCCGCTTTGCATCTTCCCTCCACAAGGATGCTGATATGAGAAAAGACCTGGAAGTGTTTGCAATCACACTCAGTTCTGATCTATACTACACAATAGAGGTAGTGATCAGGGCAACACCTTCTGACACACACCACTTGTTAAGCTTACCATAAATTAAAACCTAAGCTTTATTATAAATTAAAACATCCACAATAAAGATAAGAAATCATGGAGAACCTTTCACCCTTTTTAACCCCTTTCCGACATTGGACGTATATTTACGCAGATGTCGGACTCCCTTCCTTTGATGTGGGCTCTAGCTGTGAGCCCACATCTTTCCCAGTACATTTCAGCTGTTTTAAACAGCTGACGTGCTGGAAACAGCAGCGGGTGGAATCGTGATCCACCCGCCGCTATTAATCCATTTAATGCCACTGTCAAGTGCTGACAACAGCATTTAACTCTTGCTTCCAGCCATGGGGCCGGAAATCCACCAACTGTTGACCCCCGTCACATGATCGCGGGTCACCGATTCATTGGCATGAAAACCAGAGGTCTCCTGGAGACCTTTATGGCTGTCACTGCCAGCTTGCTGTGAGTGCCGCCAGGTGGTCGGCACTCATAGCAAGTGAGTAATTCTAAAATAGAGAGGCAATCTGATCATCGCCTCTATGTAGCAGAGACGATCGGGTTGTGGCAGCTTCTAGTCTCTCATGGAGACTATTGAAGCATGCCAGATGTAGAAAAAAAATTGTTTTTAAAAATATAAAAGTTAAAATCACCCCCTTTTGCCCCATTCAAAATAAAACAGTAAAAAAATCAAACATACACATATTTGGTATTGCCACATTCAGAATCGCCCAATCTCTAAAAAAAAAGGATTAACCTGATCGATAAACGACGTAGCTAGAAAAATGTCAAAATGCCAGAATTACATTTTTTTGGTTGCCACAACATTGCATTAAAATGCAATAAAGGGCGATCGAAAGATCATATCTGCACCAAAATTGTATATTTAGAAACGTCAGCTTGGCATGCAAAAAATAAGCCCCCGCCCAACCCGAGATCACGCTAAGGGTACCGGAATAGAGCATTTTTTTTTTTTTTAACAAAGTTTTGAATTATTTTTCACTACTTACAGTAGATAAAAAAGAACCTAGACATATTTGGTGTCTATGACCTCGTAATGACCTGGAGAATCGTAATAGCAGGTCATTTTTAGCATTTAGTGAACCTAGTAAAAAGTCAATCAAAAAACATGTGTGGGATTGCACTTTTTTGCAATTTTACCGCACTTGGAATTTTTTCCCCATTTTTTAGTAAAATCAATGATGTTGTTCAAAATTACAACTCGTCCTGCAAAAAACAAGCCCTCAGATGGCCATATTGACCAAAAAAATAAAAAAAAGTTATGGCACTGGGAAGAAGGGAAGCAAAAAAATGAAAATCCCAAACAATAAATACATCTGGTCGTTAAGGGGTTAATATGGTAAACTGTCCATATCAGGGAATAGTGGCTGAAAAATGAATAAAACATGTTTTTGGTGTTACTAGAGATTCTTCAATGAAATCTTTAGTTTTTTGTCTTCATAATGTTGACTAATCATAATCAGTTAGCATCATGCAGAATGAAAAAGAACATGCTGCCAAAAGGTCAGAAAAATATGTTTTCCTCCTGTAAGAAGTAACGATAGACAGCCCTTCTCTGATCTCTGATCTTTGCTGATATAGTGTAGAGTACAGCATAGCTAAGTGTGATTGCAAACACTGCCAGGTTTCATCTCATAGCAGTCAGTGTTATAGCCCGGGAGTGGCATGTTTGAAAGATATTAATTTTAGGGTTCCATCAGAAAAAGGTTACTTTTCCGTGGTTCATGGGCGCACATGATTGGCCACTTTAAACACTTAGTCTGTGCTGTATTTTATATAGCAGTAATGCAGAACCTATTTCATTTATTCAATACTTGCATACATCTTAGCACTTACAGAATGCTGCTTTATAGGGTTGAGTGAACTTGAACAGTAAAGTTTGTGGTTTGTGTCAGACACTTGGAGTCCAGTGCCTAACCTCGCACTTGGACTTCTAAATGGAAGTCAGTGCTACTGTTCGGGGTTGCAAGCCGAATAACACTTTTTGAAATGCTGTCAATCAACAAAATTTAAGGCTGTGGACACTTCCAGCCCCATCACAGCCATGCCAAGTATTGTATAAAGGCAGGTTTACATGTTGCACCGCTATTATGTGTTCAGAGCCTGGTGCAAAAAACAGCCTGATGCATACTGCTGTTACACCCAGGTCCAGAGTGCCCTTACAGCCTGGTGCATACTGCCCTAAGAGCATGGTGAACACTGCTATTACAGCCTGGTGCAGAGCGTCCTTACAGCCTGGTGCATACTGCCCATACAGCCTGGTGCATACTGCCCATACAGTTTGAGGCACACTGCCGTTGCAACCTGATGAAGAGTGCCCCAACATCCTTGTGCATACTGTCCATAGAGGCAAGTGGACATGCAAGAGTTTGTCAAGGACAAGCATTCTCTTTGTCCCTTCCTAATAAAATGGGTATGCTTTTTGTAATAATGTGAATAATGTTGTAGAATGCTTATATATTTTGATAGCGGTTTTATTATGGATGACTCATGTTTACTACTCAAGCGTGTTTAATGATATTGTAATAGGATAGGGGCAGTGTAACATTAGGTCTTGAGAACAGGAGTAAGATACAGTATAATTATAAGTATAGTTAGTAATTGGGAAGTACAGTGGTGGGCACTGTAGTTCAGAAAGAAGTTAGGTACAGTAAGGCAATAGTTAACATAGACAGATAACGATGCTGATCGCTGCAGCGTCGCTGTGTGGTCGCTGTGTGGTCGCTGGGGAGCTGTCACACAGACAGCTCTCTCCAGTGACCAACGATCAGGGGAACGACTTCGGCATCGTTGAAACTGTCTTCAACGATGCCGAAGTCCCCCTGCAGCACCCGGGTAACCAGGGTAAACATCGGGTTACTAAGCGCAGGGCCGCGCTTAGTAACCCGATGTTTACCCTGGTTACCAGCGTAAATGTAAAAAAAACAAACACTACATACTCACCATCTGATGTCCGTCAAGTCCCTTGCCGTCTGCTTCCTGCTCTGACTGAGCCGCCGTACAGTGAGAGCAGAGCGCAGCGGTGACGTCACTGCTGTGCTCTCACTTTACGGCGGCAGTCAGAGCAGGAAGCAGACGCCAAGGGACCTGACGGGCAACAGATGGTGAGTATGTAGTGTTTGTTTTTTTTACATTTACGCTGGTAACCAGGGTAAACATCGGGTTACTAAGCGCGGCCCTGCGCTTAGTAACCCGATGTTTACCCTGGTTACCAGTGAAGACATCGCTGGATCGGTGTCACACACACCGATTCAGCGATGTCAGCGGGACCTCAACGACCAAAAAAAGGTCCAGGCCATTCTGACATGACCAGCGATCTCGCAGCAGGGGCCTGATCGCTGGTACGTGTCACACATAGCGAGATCGCTACTGAGGTCGCTGTTGCGTCACAAAACTTGTGACTCAGCAGCGATCTCGCTAGCGATCTCGCTATGTGAGACGGGGCCTTTAGAGTTAGAGATAGTTTTGATTGAAGGAGATAAGACTTATTGGAGCAGTGGTTCAAGGCCAGAGGACTGAAGGTCACTAAGAAAACAGAGGGAAAGCACAGCATGACAATGGCTTCTACAAATTTCGGTGATCCATCCCGTAACATCCGAGGCCAACAGCCTGAAAAAGGTATGATGGAGCTTGCCTTGCTTTTGTCCCCAAAAGGGAAAATGGCCTTGGATTTACATTAATAGGGTTGGGTTCCTTGGGATGCTCCGGTCCTGGCGGAACATCCCAGTGGCAAGGAGTGCCAGCAAAGAAAGGGATAGCGCAGGCTGAAGGAACTATTATCAATCTAACATACTGTGCTCTATCTATGACTAAGATGTAGTAAAGTTGAACTGTTGAAAATGGATAAAGAGTCTGTGATTAACTGTCTGTGGTTGCATCCGAATCCAGGATTGCGGACAAAACTGAGTCTTCAGGACCAAAAGTCACTTTTATCCACATTACACAAACCACACGACGGACATGACATTATTTACTTTTATTGTGCCAGGGTGGGGAGAACAGCAACCACTTGCCCAAGACTACTGCCCTGTGCACCTTACACACACTGCCATTATAACCTGGTGCGTAGCACCCTAACATCCTTGTGCATAATGCCCATACAGCCTGGTGCACACTGTCTGTTACAGCCTGGTACACACTGCCCCTAAATCCTGGTTCATACTGCCAGTACAGCCTGGAGCACACTGCTGTTACAATCTGGTGCACATTGCCGTTACAGCCTGGGGCATAGCATTGTCGGGACCACACTCAGTCGGAGCAGCCTTTGGAAGTGGGGAATCACCAGAAATAATACACAAGACACGTCTCGTATAGTATATCACTGGGAAGCCTCTGAAGCACGCCTGCCTTCAAGGTGCTATCCCCTCCCCTCTTTATATAGTTGTACAGGTAGTTTCAGTGGTTATACAAGTTTTGCTTGTTTAAACAAAGAGAGAAAAGAGAAGACAAAAAAAAAAAACAGTTTCGGCTATGTGATAGTTTCACAACAAACAAAACAGTACAGTTTCGCCTAAGTGGCAGTTTCACAAACAAAAAATAGGATTTCACACTATAGCTAAAATGTCCTTGAATGGACAGGTCAATATTGATCACAAATTCCTTTTTGGTTCATTGAGGTAACCATTTTTGTTCCGCTCTTCACAATCCCCCCTTTGACATATTCCATTCAAAACCTTGTCATATAGACGATTATTTTAGTCATTCTTTTTGTGATATTACAAAAAAAATAAATAAAAAAACTTTATATTCTCGCATCTATTACACAAAATTTATTTGTGCATACCGAGATACCCTTGAGTACAACCTTGAATAATACATATATAATTACAATAACTATAACTGTATGTATTAGGCTTTGCATAATCCCGGTAACCCACCCACCGATCCCCCTGAACCAATTGGCCGGGTTAAGAAAAGAAAAGGTATCTGACCACCAGCTATCCTTATTTTGGTCATTGTCTTTGTCATACTGATCCCTGAGTCGTTGTACGTCTTCTAATTTAAATCTCATACTCATAGTACTATTCGGGTCTATATAATGACAGCAGGTGGGTCGGATGATTTGACACATACCCCCTTGTGAGGCAGTTAGGTAATCCAATACCAGGGTATGTTGGTTAGTGACTATTATAAGCTGATTCTGTACAGCTATACTAGTATTTAATATGTCCAATATATCCCAAATCTGGTCATCTAGATAATCCGTGGCTCTAACTAATTTATCCCACATCTGTGTTAACATAGGATAAATAAAAATGGTACTAGCAATTTTGTTGGGAATTCCCATTTGTACTATATGTGGCCTCCCCGAGGGACGTGGTGAGTTATCTGCAGCTCTTTTATACAGTGTGTGCTTGGGCACGGCTTGCATATTCACTTGTTTGTTCGAAATTATGAAAGTAGCCGGGGTTAGGCGTCCTAATGTACAAGTACCCTTTATACCTACGGGAAGCCATTTATATGCTCCTTCTCCGCATATCCAAAATGTACCCTCAGGCAGATCCCACAAAGCTGAGTGCTGCAATACCAATCTGTGAGCCAAATCCACAAAACTAGATACATTCTGAAGCATACACCAAGAGGGTTTTTGTCCCAAGGGGCTACAGTACCCGGCTGCGGGATTCCCACATACATGCATTCCGTTGACATACTCATCGGATTCATTACAAACCAGGTTCCCCGGCTTACTTGTACAACTGTTTGCATCACCTTGGGGGAACAACTCGGAATGTTCCCATTTTCTATTATGTATGTACCTTTCCAATACTGTAGTTTGAAAGCATCAGAGGAAGGGGTGGTTGTACTGAAACTGAGCTGTAGATTTTCAGTGGGGACCTGTCCTAAATCAGTTAATCCAGTCTTATTCCTAGGTACCCATGCTCCTCCTCTGAGTGCTAAATATTGTAAGTTGCCTATTTTTCCTGTAAGATTGCCCTGCCACCAAGGAAATTCTACCCATCCCACAACTGGTATGGCGATTGTAGTATTCCATAGTCTAGTATTGCCAGGTTGGTTGTTGGCCAGGTTGTCTGAACAATTAGGCCAAGCGAATATTTCTTCAGCTGACACTGGAACTGCTAGAAAAGGTATACTTGTGGCTGATACTGGTGTATGGGTACAGATCCAACAATCTGCCAGGGGTTGCGTATTATTTAACAAATCATGCACTAATTTTCTATGATGTACGAATCTATTGTTCAAAGGGGCTAGAGAATTCAATCTTTCCCATGCCTCCGTTGAGGTTAACATTATTAACATCAATATCATGAGTCTTATACTGCTTTTTTGCAATGGCTTGCATGTATCCATGATGCCTTTCCTTCAAGCTTGACTGCTGTTGGAGTTGTTAACAGGACTTGGAAAGGTCCGTCAAATCTCGGTTCCAGAGTCTTTCTGGTGTGTCTTTTCACGTAGATTTGATCACCAGGTTCCAACTTGTGGCCTCCTTCGAGATTTTCTGGATCTGGAAGGGAAGCAAAAACTTGCGAATGCACTTTAGTTAAACGTTTTTGTAATTCTTGTACATAAGCAGTTAAAGTCTCAGTATTCAACATCAGTTGTTGTGGAAAATAACAACCCAAATTTGCTGCTCTACCAAAAAGAATCTCATGTGGTGACAGCTTAGCCTTCCCCCTTGGGGCGTTTCGGATGGAATACAGGGCAAGTGGTAGACACTCGGTCCAAGGCTTTCCTGTTTCTGCCATGGCCTTCTGGATTTTTAATTTTATTGTTCCATTTAATCTTTCCACTTTACCTGAACTCTGTGGGTGATACGGAGTGTGAAACTGGTTTTCTACTCCCAACATTTTCATAACATTCTGGAATATTTCTCCAGTAAAATGGGTACCCCTATCTGACTCGATCACCTCAGGCATGCCGTAACGGGGTATCAGTTCATGTGCTATTTTAATGGCAGTAGTTTTTGCAGAGGCTTTACGAACTGGATAAGCCTCTGGCCACCCTGAGAACATGTCCACACACACAAGCACATATTCGTATCCATTGTACCTAGGAAGCTGGATGTAGTCGATCTGGAGTCTTTGAAAGGGATACAGTGGTCTTACATGATGCTTGGTTGGGGTTTTAATGGTCTGACCTGGATTGTGTGCCAGGCATATAGCGCATGCAGCACACATGTTCCGAGCAAAATTACCAAAGCCTGGAGCCAACCACCTTTCTTTTACCTTGAGCGTCATACCGTTTGCCGATACATGCGTAGGTAGGTGGAGGTCACTCGCCACTGCGGGGTACCAGGCTCTGGGTAAACACAACAAAGTTCCTTTTTTCCATAATCCTTGCTGATCTTCTGCCCCTTTTTTCTGCCACTGCCCTCGTTCTTCGTCGTCTACCTGTTTCTGAGCTTCCTTCCATCTCTCCTCATCATCTTCAGAGCTATCTAGTGTGTGGGCATGATGTAAGGGTTTACGTGCTGCCTGTTTTGCTGCTTTGTCGGCTTTATCGTTACCCCTGGCTTCCTCGGTGTCGAGTCTCACATGTGCAGCTACCTTTATCACCGCTATTTCTTTAGTTTCTTGTGCTGCCTCCAGAATCTGTCTAATGAGGGAGGCATGTTTAACAGGTTGGCCTGAAGCAGTCATATAACCTCTGGCTCTCCATATTACGCCAAAATCGAAAATAATGCCATGTGCATATCTAGAATCAGTGTATATGTTTGCTGTCTAATCTTTGGCTATTTTTAGAGCTTCAACTAATGCCGTAAGTTCTGCTTCTTGTGCAGACTGATTAGCAGGGAGAGGTTCTGCTTTCAGCACTTCATGCTGAGTTACTACCGCATAACCTGTATGAAATTGTCCATTCATATCTGCATATCTACTGCCATCTATGAAAAGTTCAAATGTAGCATTACAGAGTGGCTTGTCACGTACATTACGTAAGCCTTGAGTCTCTTGTTCCATTAATTGTACACAATCATGCATTGACTCTGATGGGTCAAAGGAGTTGGAGAGTGCAGTTTCCTCAGGTATGGTACCCCCCTCAGACTCTAAAGGGAGCAAAGACGCGAGATTAAGAGTCTGAACCCTGGCAAAGGAAATGTTGGGCGGCAGTAGTAGGGAACATTGGAGACGGAGGTGTCTGGCCATTGAAATATGTTTAGGTTGGACCTGGTTAAGAATGCCATGTACATCATGAGTGGTCTGAACTAGAAGTGGGTGATCAAGAACAATCTCAGAAGCTTTATCTAATAACAGTGAAATTGCGGCTACTACTCTTACACAAGAAGGTGCGGCTCTAGCTACAGGGTCCAGATGAGCTGATATGTATGCCACAGGTCTCTGTTTGTTTCCATGTTTTTGTGTGAGCACCCCTGTAGCATGTGAGGATATCTCAGCTGCCATCAATTGAAAAGGTTTAGTGTAGTCTGGGAGTCCCAAAGCCGGAGCTGATACTAGTGCTGTTTTCAAAGAGGAAAATGACTGTTTAGCCTCTTCACTGAGTGAATATGGCGTGTTGGCAATACAGTCATATAAAGACTGCATGAGTTGACTTGCATGTATGATCCACTGTCTACAGTGTGAAACAATACCCAGGAAAGCACGCAGCTGTTTGTGATTCCTGGGTTCAAGCATGTTACGTATGGCTTCCGTACGTTGAGGTGTGAGGTGTCTGATGCCCTGTGATATGCAGTGACCTAAGAACACGACTGTTTGTTGACAAGCCTGGAGTTTCTGTCTATTTACTTTACAGCCTTCTTGCGCTAGGAAAATTAAGAAATTAACAGTTGAGGTAACTGCCGTCTGCTCATCAGGGCAACAAATAAGTAAGTCATCTACATACTGTAGAATGACTACTCCTGGTCCTGGGGTGAAATTTTTCAGCACGGTCTGCATTGCTTCAGAGTACAAAGTTGGTGAGTGTACCATACCTTGTGGCAATCTTGTCCATGCTAATTGTTTACCCTTGAATGTAAAGGCAAACAAATGCCAACAGTTCTTATGTAGTGGCACAGAAAAAAATGCGTTTGATAAGTCAATTACCGTAAAATATGCAGCAGTGCTGGGAATTTGAGACAGTAAGGTATGAGGATTCGGTACCACAGGGGTGACCGGTGCCAAAACCTTATTGATTTCCCGTAGGTCGTGCACCATGCGATATTTCACCATAGTTTCTTTGGAGGAAACTTTCTTTTTAACAGGATATAAGGGTGTATTGGCGGGTGACCTGATTTCTACCAAAACACCTTGTAACACATAATCCTGAATTTGTTGAGAAATCGCCAGTTCTTGCTGGGCGCTGATGGGGTATTGCCTAAGCTGAGGTAAAATGGTTCCCGGGGCAGTTTCTAACAGTATAGGAGCTACTGATAAGAATCCTACATCAGTGTCTCCTTTTGCCCATAGGCTGTCAGGAACCCGAGACAAGTCAATTTTTGCTTGTTGAGTGTAAATTTCGGGAAAATCCTCCATTGCCTGTATTCTAACATATTGTTCCAGAGTTTCTGCATCTTCAGGGATGGTCAGCATAACTGTGCCATTTTCTCTAAAATGGATGTTTGCGTGCATTTTACTTAAGACATCAGTACCCAGCAAGCAGGTAGGTGAACCTTTAGCAAATAAAAATTTGGATACAAAGGTTTTAGGGCCAAAGCTCACATTTAAAGGTTTTGTAAAGGGCAACGCCTGAATTTTACCATCATACCCTTCTGCATATGTTACCTTTGAGGATATATTGTCAGGATATGGTAAAAAGTCTTGATTTAAAATGGAGGATGTTGCTCCCGTATCTATCAGAAAAGGTACATTTTTACCCTCAACCTCAACTTGTATTATTGGTCTTCTAGAAGGAAGAGAGACCTGCATAACCTTCAGTCATTCTGAGCTGTCTGTTTGATCAGGCGCTGGGTTATTTATCCTATTTTTGGGTACAAAGGTTCCTGAATCTATATCTGCTTTTCTCTTCCTACATTCCCTTTGGAAATGTCCTGGCTTCTTACAGTAATGACAAGTAAACTTTTGATTAGCAGAGCCAGTATTAGCCTGTGCAATTCTTACTGGCTTAGAATTTTCTCTTAAGTCCATTTCTATCCCTACAGCTTTCTGTCTAGCCAGGTGTGGGTCTTCCAAGGTTCTCCAATCAGGGGTTGCGGCCTTAAGCTTTTCCTTCACTTTTGGAGACAATCCATCTATAAAGGTTTTTGTAACTAACCTCATCATTCCTGAAGCGGTTAGATCCATGCCTTCATCTCTGAAATTATTTTCTACACTTAGATAATATTCGTCTACTGATTGTCCAGATTTCTGAGCCACCACTCCCGTTGTTCCTCTCTGCCTCTGTTTTTCCCTCATGAAAACCATTAAGTGATCTACAAATTGCATACCTGATTCTATCGTTTGTAAGGCACCATCTCCTGCCTGGGGCCTATGTACCTGTAGATTTGCTAATAGCTCCTGGAAGAGTCCAGGAGTCATTTTCATTCTACATAATTCTTCTCCATCTGCCCAAACTCCAGCGTGAGTCTGCATAATTTGCTGTATATATTGTGCAAATCTAACTGGACACTGGGTGGGATCTGGTGCGTTATGCAAGAGAGACATGCCTTCAGCGGGGGACCAAGGGAAATATTGTCGAGTTTGGTGATATCTAGTTCCCATTACTCCGTCAGCACCAGGTTCCCTAAAGGGTCTTGGTACTACCCTAACAGGGGCAAGTACAGCGCCATGTCTAGGTGTACCACAGGCTAGGCAATCATTTCTCCAGTCTGGATTTTGTTGTCCACAGTGCGGACATACCCATCCTCCTGGTCCGGCTAAACTTTGAGGTGGTGTTTGGAGAAAAGATGGGGCATGTGGGTTAAGGTATGGGGGTGGGGTGTTCTTATATTCCACATTTTGTTTTTCTCCATAGCCTGCGGGTCTAATACACCACTTTTTATTCTGTTGATTATATGTCCATCCCTCTTTTTCTGCTACCCTAGAGACATCAATCAACGCTTGGATCTGATCTATCCATTTCTTGTCTCTGATTATGCCTTTTTTTTTTTTCCTGAATTCCTTCCCATTTTTTTCTACTAAAGGCTTCTGCCTTAGTAACTCCAAACTTACTAAAAATCTTTCTCAGCCCCTTAGTGGCATCTTCGCCACTTCTCTCCTTTATGATAGTATAGATATCTAATTCTTCTGGTTCCGACTTTGTTTGCTTATTCCCCATTTTCTTATCCTGAGCTTTTTTTCTTTTCTTGCCCTAGGTGGCGTTTGGGTATGAGAATACCTCGTTACCTTCTTCCTAAGGAGCTAGGATGTTTAACGGCTTCTGCGTACCGTGTTGATGTAAGAAAATCCTGATTCCTACACCTATAGCAAACAACACAAATGCAACCAGACAGAGGATCAAAATACAACGTATCTTGTCCCAGGCTAATTTATCTGTCCTGGGCTCATACTATCATACACTTATCCGTCACCAGGTTTTCGTCAAAGACAGGATCAGAGATTGAACATAGGCGCGGAGGTCTCCCCGAAAGGACGCAACCACGTTGCCCAGTGGGACAGTCACTTCTTCTGTTTCAACACCCTGGGCGGCTTATAGGGCTATTCCCAACTTCCACACACCTTCTATTCACATTCACTCTCATTCAATGCCGTACTCCGTGAGGTGGTCAATTCCTAAGTAGTTCAAGAACCCGAGCTATAGGTATCCTCCTCTACTAGAACTACCCGCTAAAGGACACGACACAGAAAATCTTACGGACAGTGCAGGGCAGATATAAGAGATCTAACAGTGTATCTTACCTGGCCAGGTTTTTATTCATCTGCCGTCCATTATCCCAGATTCTCTTTTCGTTCGTATTCTGCCGGTGTTCTTGAAGGAGTACACAGACCTCGGGTCCCTGTTCAGGCGCCAGGAAATGTCGGGACCACACTCAGTCGGAGCAGCCTTTGGAAGTGGGGAATCACCAGAAATAATACACAAGACACGTCTCGTATAGTATATCACTGGGAAGCCTCTGAAGCACGCCTGCCTTCAAGGTGCTATCCCCTCTTTATATAGTTGTACAGGTAGTTTCAGTGGTTATACAAGTTTTGCTTGTTTAAACAAAGAGAGAAAAGAGAAGACAAAAAAAAAACAGTTTCGGCTATGTGATAGTTTCACAACAAACAAAACAGTACAGTTTCGCCTAAGTGGCAGTTTCACAAACAAAAAATAGGATTTCACACTATAGCTAAAATGTCCTTGAATGGACAGGTCAATATTGATCACAAATTCCTTTTTGGTTCATTGAGGTAACCATTTTTGTTCCGCTCTTCACAGCATCCTAACATCCCGGAGCATACTGCTCTTAAAGCCTGATGCATAGTGCTCTTACTGTATCTAGCATTGTTTGGCAATTATTTTTTAAAAATATCTGCTTTATTACACATGGCAACAGCAGATAAACTGCTAGATAAAGATACGCTGTTTAATAAACCAATAGAAAATGCGTAGGCGTCGGCTTGTGCAGATTGGTCAATGGCACTCCTGTATCATTCCCCTGAGGAGGCTGCTTCCAAGTAAAATGAGGCTTGTACATATTCCTGACATGGCTCTCAGGCCTGACAGACTGACCAAAATACAGGCCCTCGCTTGCATACACTGTATTCAGAATTTAATTCTAATGCTTTTGGTGTCTGGTAGAATACAATTTACTGACATTAATCATACAGTTCCCCCAACTCCTGTGTTATATTCACCTTATAGCAGCTTCACCCACTATGACAGTGGTTCCATTGTGATCTGGTGGCAAAAATGAACTGTGGAGCTTACAAAACTCAGGTTTCACAGCATCTGCTAGCCCTCTGCTAATTGTCAGTGAGGGCCGCATAATGACATGGCGGTGGACATAGTGGTGGTGGCGGCAAAGCCCAAACTTCAAATGGGCATGTTTTAACTGGCATTGTATATTGATGGAGAATATGTATTCCACTCTCTTGCTAACTATTTAGCAAGAGGGAAGGACCTTCCGAATGTAGGAGTGAGAGCCCTCACAAATGTTAAATTAAAAAATAAAGGCAAAACACTCCGTGTGAACATATGCTAAAAGGGAGGTATTTTTTTTTTATTATGCGTTATACACATGTAATTATGAAGGAAATGATGTTTCTTAGCATTTTTCCCTTTAAAAAAAATGTTTGGTTTGGTAGGTCTTTTTATAAATCCGTAAAACCGGTGCAATAGGCTGACAAACATTATTCCCATATACCATATGTAAGTAAGAACGGCATGCAAACATCTTCACCATGCTGTTTCCATTTAGTTTTAGCTCTTTCCCATCAATATCAGCTTTTTTCCCATGTCCCCAGACCTGTTTGTTGGGTCCAGCAGAAAAATATTTGTCTTTCCCATTGACTTACATTGTATTTAGTGTTGAGCGATACCTTCAGATATCAAGACGTATCGGATTGGATCGGCCGATATCCAAAAAATATTGGATATCGCCGATACCGATACCCGATACCAATGCAAGTCAATGGGACAAAAATATCGGAATGTAAATAAGCCCTTTCTGTTCTTCTACATCCTGTTCCGGAGGGGGGAAGAGTGTGAGTGGTGCATGGGCGGGCACTATGCATGTCTGTGTGTGCGGGCGGGGTCTGTACGGGCATCTTGCGGCTCTGTGCGTGCCTGCTGGGGCTCTGTGTATGCCTGCCGGGGCTCTGTGCGTGTCTGCCGGGGCTCTGTGCGTGCCTGCTGGGACTCTGTGCATGCCTGCCGGGGCTCTGTGCGTGCCTGCCGGGGCTCTTTGTGGGCTGCCGGGGCTCTGTGCGGCGTGCCGGGACTCTGTGCGGCGTGCCGAGGCTCTGTGTGGGGTTCTGTGCGGGCTGCTGGGGCTCTGTGCGTGTCTGCAGGCATCGTCCGATGGGACTACAAGTCCCATCAGACAATTCCTGCAACAGTGACTGTGATTGACACATTAGCCAATGATGGGACAGTAGTAGTCCCATCAGTCGGCTAATATGTTGAATGTAAAAAAAAACCATACATACTACATACATACTACATACATACATACAATACATTCATACATTACATACAATACATACAGGCATACAGTACATTAAACATAGAGTTCATAATCACCATTACTTGTCACTTTGTTCCCCGAAGCCAGTGTCATCTGTAAAAAAGATTAAAATAACAAACAACCAATATACTCCTGGTCCGCAGAAATCCACGAGTGTCCCACGACGATCTCCCGTGGAGAACAGCAGCATCAGCTGATGCGACCGCTCTCTAGGGGCTTCAGGAACACAATGACGGGAGGATGGTTTCCGATGGGACTTGTAGTCCCATCAGACGATGCCTGCACACACGCACAGAACCCCAGCAGCCTGCACAGAGTCCCGGCACGCTGCACAGAGCCCCGGCACATCGCACAGAGCATCGGCACGCTGCACAGAGCCCCGGCAGGCACGCACAGATCCCGCACAGAGCCCCGGCAGGCGCGCACAGACCCCCCCATGGTCACGCACAGACCCCGCCTGCACACAAACACATGCAGTCTGAGCCCACGCACCACCCACACTCCATTATAGTGCATAATTGCACTATGGGAACTTCCGATTCCGGTATCCAATATCGCAAAAATATCGGAACTCAGTATCGGAATTCCGATACAGTGAATATCAGCGATACCCAATATTTGCAGTATTGGAATGCTCAACATTAATTGTATTCATTATTCGGTATGAATACATGGATATTAGTAACTATTTGTGCTGATTTTCCCGAATCCAAATATTTCACTATTCGATCATCACTACAAATAAGCAATTACCACTAATAAATAATAATATTAAAAAAGAACAAGAACTAGTGCAATTTATACCAATGACAAAATCTTTGTATTCTTTTTAAAGGGAACCTGTAACCCCCCCCAAGTCCTATTAAAGTAAAAGATCCACCTTCAGCAGAAAACATACCTCCCTGACTCAATAGAGGTATGGCGGGAAATTCATAAAAGTCATTATTTTAGCGTTCCTAGGGATAATAAACATAAGAGCCACCTTCACAGAATGCAGCCTTAGTGCTGCTGAAGGTGGCTCTTTTACTTTAACCCCTTAGTGACAGAGCCAATTTGGTACTTAATGACCGAGCCAATTTTTACAATTCTGACCACTGTCACTTTATGAGGTTATAACTCTGGAACGCTTTAACAGATCCTGCTGATTCTGAGAATGTTTTTTCGTGACATATTGTACTTCATGTTATTGGTAACATTTCTTCCATATTACTTGCGATTATTTATGAAAAAAATGGAAATATGGCGAAAATGTTTAAAATTTTGCAATTTTCAAACTTTATATTTTTATGCCTTTAAGTCAGAGAGATATGTCGCTAAAAATAGTTAACAAATAACATTTCCCACATGCCTACTTTACATCAGCACAATTTTGGAAACAAATTTTTCTTTGTTAGGGAGTTCTAAGGGTTAAAAGTTGACCAGCAATTTCTCATTTTTACAACACCATTTTTTTTAGGGACCACATCACATTTGAAGTCATTTTGAGGGGTCTATATGATAGAAAATAACCAAGTGTGACACCATTCTAAAAACTGCACCCCTCAAGGTGCTCAAAACCACATTTAAGATGTTTATTAACCATTTACGTGCTTCACAGGAACTGAAACAATGTGGAAGGAAAAAATGAACATTTAACTTTTTTTGCAAACATTTTATTTCAAGACCATTTTTTTTTTATTTTCACAGATGTAAAAACAGAAATTTAACCATAAATTTTGTTGTGCAATTTCTCCTGAATACGCCGATACCCCATATGTGGGGGTAAACCACTGTTTGGGCGCACCGCAGAGCTTTGAAGAGAAGGAGTGCTGTTTTACTTTTTCAATGTAGAATTGGCTGGAATTGAGATCGGACGCCATGTCGCGTTTGGAGAGCCCCTGATGTGCCTAAACAGTGGAAACCCCCCACAAGTGACCCCATTTTGGAAACTAGACCCCTTAAGGAACTTATCTAGATTTGTGGTGAGCACTTTAAACCCCCAGGTGCTTCACGGAAGTTTATAACGTAGAGCCGTGAAAATAAAAAAATCACATTTTTTTCTGCAAAAATGATATTTTTGCCCCAAAATTTTTATTTTGACAAGGGTAACAGGAGAAATTAGATGACAAAAGTTGTTGTGCAATTTCTCCTGAATACGTCAATACCCCATATGTGGGGGTGAACTACTGTTTGGGCGCACCGCAGAGCTTGGAAGAGAAGGAGTGCCGTTTTACTTTTTCAGTGTAGAATTGGTTGGAATTGAGATCGGACACCATGTCGCGTTTGGAGAGCCCCTGATGTGCCTAAACAGTAGAAACCCCCAACAAGTGACCCAATTTTGGAAACTAAACCCCTTAAGGAACCTATCTAGATGTGTGGTGAACACTTTAAACCCCCAAGTGCTTCACATAAACTTATAACGTAGAGCCGTGAAAATAAAAAATCCTTTTTTTTCCCTCAAAAATTATTTTTTAGCCTTCAAATTTTTATTTTCTCAAGGGTAACAGGAGACATTGGACCCCAAAATCTGTTAACCAGTTTTTCCTGAGTACGCTGATACCCCATATGTGGGGGGGCACTGTTTGGGCACCCATCGGGGCTCGGAAGGGAAGGAGCGCAGCCTGGAATGCAGACTTCAATGGCATGGTCTGCGGGCGTCATGTTGCATTTGCAGAGTTCCTGATGTACCTAAACAGTAGAAACCCCCACAAGTGACCCTATTTTGGAAACTAGACCCCCCAAAGAGCTTATCTAGATGAGTGGTGAGCGCTATGAACCCCCAACTGCTTCACAGAAGTTTATAATGTAGAGCCATGAAAATAAAAAAATCATATTTTTTCCACAAAAATGAGTTTTTCACCCCAAAATTTTACTTTCACAAGGATAACAGGAGAAATTGGACCCTACAATTTATTGTGCAATTTATGCTGAGTAGGCTGATACCCCATATGTGGGGGTAAACCACTGTTTGGGCGCATGGCAGAGCTCGGAAGGGAAGGAGCGCCATTTTGGAATGCAGACTTTGACAGAATCGTCTGCGGGCATCATATTGCGTTTGCAAAGCCCCTGATGTACCTAAACAGTAGAAACCCCCCACAAGTGATGCCATTTTGGAAACTAGACCCCCCAAGGAACTTATCTAGATGTGTGGTGAGAACTTTGAATGCCCAAGTGCTTCACAGAAGTTTATAATGCAGAGTCGTGAAAATAAAAAAATAAAAAAAAATTCCACAAAAAAGATTTTTTAGCCCCCAAGTTTTATTTTGACAAGGATAACAAGAGAAATTGTACCCCAAAAGTTGTTGTCCAATTTGTCCTGAGTACACTGACACTCCATGTGTGGGGGGATCACTGTTTGGGTGCACGGCAGAGCTCGGAAGGGAAGAAGCGACGTTTTGGAATGCAGACTTTGATAGAATCGTCTGCGGGCGTTGTGTTGCGTTTGCAGAGCCCCTGATGTACCTAAACAGTAGAAACCCCCCACAAGTGACCCCATTATGGAAACTAGACCCCCCAACGAACTTATCTAGATGTGTGGTGAGAACTTTGAATGCCCAAGTGCTTCACAGAAGTTTATAATGCAGAGTCATGAAAATAAAAAAATATTTTTTTTCCACAAAAAAGATATTTTAGCCCCCAAGTTTTTATTTTTACAAGGGTAACAGGAGAAATTAGACCCCAAAAGTTGTATCCCGATTACACTGATGCCCCATATGTGGGGGTAAACCACTGTTTGGGTGCACGGCAGAGCTCAGAAGGGAGGGAGCACCATTTGACTTTTTGAGCGCAAAATTGGCTGTGGCGTTTAGAGACCCCCTGATGTACCTAAACAGTGGAAACCCCCCAATTCTATCTCCAACCCTAACCCCATCACACCCCTAAGCCTAATCCCAACCCGATCCATAATCCTAATCACAACTCTAATGATAATCACAACCCTAACCCCAAAACAACGATAACCCTAATCAGAACCCTAAATCCAACACACCCCTAATCCTAATCTCAACCCTAACCTCAAACCTAACCCTAAATCCAACACACCCCTAATCCTAATCTCAGCCCTAACCTCAAACATAACCCTAATCCCAAAACACCCCTAACCCTAATCCCAACCCTAACCTTAACCCTAATCCTAAACCTAACCCTAATCCAAAACGTAACCCTAATGTCAACCCTAATCCAAACCCTAACCCTAATCCCAACTCTAACCCTAACTTTAGCCGCAACCCTAATCCTAACTTTAGCCCCAACCCTAACTTTAGCCCCAACCCTAACCCAAAATTTAGCCCCAACCCTAACCCTAACCCTAGCCCTAACTTTAGCCCCAACCCTAACCCTAGCCCTATCTTTAGCCCCAACCCTAACCCTAGCCCTAAATTTAGCCCCAACCCTAACCCTAAACTTAGCCCCAACCCTAACCCTAAATTTAGCCCCAATCCTATCCCTAACCCTAAATTTAGCCCCAACCCTAACCCTAAATTTAGCCTCAATTCTAACCCTAACTTTAGCCCCAACCCTAACCCTAACTTTAGCCCCAACCCTAACCCTAACTTTAGCCCCAACCCTAACCCTAACCCTAAATTTAGCCCCAACTCCTCTAGCTGCCAGCTGGCAGATCATGGCGGGCGCACTGCGCATGCGCCCACCATTTTCTTACTGAAGGAAGAAGCCAGCGGCCAGGAGGGGACACAGGAGGACCCAGGGACATCGTTAAGTATAAAAGGGTCCCCGAATCCCCCTATTTCTCTGTCCTCTGATGTGCGATCACATCAGAGGACAGATAATTACACATCGCTCTTTTTTTTTTTTTTTTTTTTGCGGTCGCCGGTAAACAGTGAATTACCGGCGATCGCAAAACAGGGGTCGGTAAAAACCGACCCCGATCATGTTCTTTGGGGTCTCGGCTACCCCCGGCAGCCGAGACCCCAAAGATCTTCCGGGTGCTGGCCGCAGGATGATCAGGAGGGGGTATGAGAGAGCTGCAACTACATCAAGGAATGAATTGCTACATATCACCAAGACATTAAGAAACAGTGGAGACAATATGCAGATACGATTTATTTCTATATTTAATGGCCAGTGGCATAATTTGAAGCGAATTATCAACAGATACTGGAATATCCTACTTACGGACCAAATTCTGAGACAAGCCTTACCTTTTTCACCCCAATGCATAGCCCGACGGTCAGCTAATTTTAAAGATCTTTTGGTCCATAGCCATTATGAATCCACCAAAAAGAATCCAAGTAGTGCATCATTATCCCCGGGATTTTTTCCATGTGGCCTGTGTAAGGCTTGTTTGAATCTTGACAAAACCCCAAAATTCAAAAACTCTAATGGATCACGTCTATTTGAGATTCGAAAACATCTTATGTGTACCTCCAAGGGGGTTGTGTATCATGCGGAATGTCCTTGTGGGAAAATGTATGTTGGCCTAACCATGAGAGAACTTAAATTCAGAGTGAGGGAACACTGTTATGACCCCAATGGCAGAGGGTCTCAAAAGTACATACCAAGTCTGCAAACACAAAAAAAACAGCTCTTAGGGCAGTGGTAACTGGGCTGACCATATATCTAATTCTAGCACCACAAATAGCAGCAGCCGGGGAGCGTGCCTACGTTGGTTCTAGACGTCTCACGCCAGCCGGAGAACTAACTAACCCTAGAAGGGAAAAGATAGACCTTTCTTGCCTCCAGAGAAAAGACCCCAAAAGTTGGATACAAGCCCCCAACAAATAATAACGGTGAGGTAAGGAGAAAAGACAAACGTAAGAATGAACTAGATATTTAGCAAAGAGAGGCCCACTGACTAATAGCAGAATATAGTAAGATGACTTATACGGTCAGCAAAAAACCCTATCAAAATTTCCACGCTGGATATTCAAGAACCCCCGAACCGTCTAACGGCCCGGGGGGAGAACACCAGCCCCCTAGAGCTTCCAGCAAAATCAGGAATCACATTTAGTACAAGCTGGACAAAAAATAAGAGCTATGCAAATAACCAAAAAACAAGGAAGCAGGACTTAGCTTAATTTTGCAAGATCCAGGACCAGCAGACAGGAGCAAACAGAAAGCAACTGATTACAACGATGCCAGGCACAGGACTGAGAATCCAGGAAGTTTATATAGCAACACCCCTGGACTAACGACCCAGGTGGGTGCCAAACTGAGGAAAGACAATCCCAGAGTCATATCACTAGTGACCACAAGAGGGAGCCAAAAAAGTCTAATTCACAACAGTACCCCCCCTTTAAGGAGGGGTCACCGAACCCTCACCAAGACCACCAGGGCGATCAGGATGAGCAGCGTGAAAGGCACGAACTAAATCGGCCGCATGCACATCAGAGGCAACCACCCAGGAATTATCCTCCTGACCATAGCCCTTCCACTTGACCAGATACTGAAGCCTCCGCCTGGAGAGACGAGAATCCAGGATCTTCTCCACCACGTACTCCAACTCGCCCTCAACCAACACTGGAGCAGGAGGCTCAACAGAAGGAACCACAGGTACAACGTACCGCCGCAACAAAGACCTATGGAACACGTTGTGAATGGCAAACGACACCGGAAGATCCAAGCGAAAGGACACAGGATTAAGGATTTCCAATATCTTGTAAGGACCGATGAAGCGAGGCTTAAATTTAGGAGAGGAGACCTTCATAGGAACAAATCGAGAAGACAGCCATACCAAATCCCCAACACGAAGTCGGGGACCCACACCGCGGCGGCGGTTGGCAAAACGCTGAGCCTTCTCCTGTGACAACTTTAAGTTGTCCACCACATGATTCCAGATCTGCTGCAACCTATCCACCACGGAATCTACCCCAGGACAGTCAGAAGGCTCCACATGTCCCGAGGAAAAACGAGGATGGAAACCAGAGTTGCAAAAAAAATGGCGAAACCAAAGTAGCGGAACTAGCCCGATTATTAAGGGCAAACTCAGCCAACGGCAAGAAGGTCACCCAATCATCCTGATCTGCAGAAACAAAACAACTCAAATAAGCCTCCAGAGTCTGATTAGTTTGCTCCGTTTGTCCATTAGTCTGAGGATGAAAGGCAGACGAAAACGACAAATCAATGCCCATCTTAGCACAAAAGGATCGCCAGAACCTGGAAACAAACTGGGATCCTCTGTCAGACACAATATTCTCAGGAATGCCGTGTAAACGACCCACATTCTGAAAGAACAAAGGAACCAGATCGGAGGAGGAAGGCAGCTTAGGCAAAGATACCAAATGGACCATCTTGGAAAAGCGATCACATACCACCCAGATGACAGACATGCCCTGAGACACCGGAAGATCTGAAATGAAATCCATGGAAATGTGTGTCCAAGGCCTCTTCGGGACAGGCAAGGGCAAGAGCAACCCGCTGGCACGAGAACAGCAAGGCTTAGCTCGAGCACAAGTCCCACAGGACTGCACAAATGACCGCACATCCCGTGACAAGGAAGGCCACCAAAAGGACCTAGCCACCAGATCTCTGGTGCCAAAAATTCCCGGATGCCCTGCCAACACCGAGGAATGAACCTCGGAAATGACTCTGCTGGTCCACTTATCAGGAACAAACAGTCTGTCAGGTGGACAAGAGTCAGGTCTACCAGCCTGAAATCTCTGTAACACACGTCGCAAATCCGGAGAAATGGCTGACAGGATAACTCCCTCTTTGAGAATACCAACTGGTTCTGCGACTACAGGAGAGTCAGGCACAAAGCTCCTTGAAAGAGCATCAGCCTTCACATTCTTTGAACCTGGTAAATACGAGACCACAAAGTCAAAACGGGAGAAAAACAATGACCAGCGGGCCTGTCTAGGATTCAGGCGTTTAGCAGACTCGAGATACATCAGATTTTTGTGATCAGACAAGACCACCACACGATGCTTAGCACCCTCGAGCCAATGACGCCACTCCTCAAATGCCCACTTCATGGCTAACAACTCCCGATTGCCAACATCATAATTCCGCTCAGCAGGCGAAAACTTCCTAGAGAAAAAAGCACATGGTCTCATTACAGAGCAACCAGGGCCTCTCTGCGACAAAACGGCCCCTGCCCCAATCTCAGAAGCATCCACTTCAACCTGAAAGGGAAGTGAGACATCAGGCTGGCACAAAACAGGCGCCGAAGTAAACCGGCGCTTCAACTCTTGAAAAGCTTCCACGGCTGCAGGAGCCCAGTTAGCAACATCAGAACCTTTCTTGGTCATATCCGTCAAAGGTTTAACAACGCTAGAAAAATTAGCGATAAAACGACGGTAGAAGTTAGCAAAACCCAAGAACTTCTGAAGACTCTTAACTGACGTGGGTTGAGTCCAATCATGAATAGCTCGGACCTTGACTGGGTCCATCTCCACCGCAGAAGGGGAAAAAATAAAACCCAAAAAGGGAACCTTCTGTACTCCAAAGAGACACTTTGAGCCCTTAACAAACAAAGCATTCTCACGCAAAACCTGAAACACCATCCTGACCTGCTCTACATGCGAGTCCCAATCATCAGAAAAAAACAGAATATCATCCAGATAAACAATCATAAATTTATCCAGATACTTCCGGAAAATATCATGCATAAAGGACTGAAACACTGAAGGAGCATTAGAGAGCCCGAAAGGCATCACCAAGTACTCAAAATGACCTTCGGGCGTATAAAATGCAGTTTTCCATTCATCTCCTTGCTTAATGCGCACAAGGTTGTACGCACCACGAAGATCTATCTTGGTGAACCACTTGGCACCTTTAATCCAGGCAAACAAGTCCGACAACAGAGGCAAAGGATACTGAAATTTAACAGTGATTTTATTCAGAAGCCGATAGTCAATACAAGGTCTCAAAGATCCGTCCTTCTTAGCCACAAAAAAGAATCCCGCACCAAGAGGGGAAGAGGATGGACGGATATGCCCCTTCTCCAGAGATTCCTTGATATACGAACGCATTGCGGTATGCTCAGGTACAGACAGATTAAATAATCTTCCCTTAGGAAATTTACTACCTGGAATCAAATCTATAGCGCAGTCACAGTCCCTATGAGGAGGAAGAGCACTGGACCTGGACTCGCTGAATACATCCTGGTAATCAGACAAATACTCAGGAACTTCCGAAGGAGTAGAAGAAGCAACAGACACCGGCGGGGAATCACCATGAATTCCCTGACAGCCCCAACTTGACACAGACATTGCCTTCCAATCCAAGACTGGATTATGGGTCTGTAACCATGGCAGACCCAAAACGACCAAATCATGCATTTTATGCAGAACAAGAAAACGAATCACCTCCCGATGTTCAGGAGTCATGCACATGGTTACCTGTGTCCAAAACTGCGGTTTATTTTCCGCCAATGGCGTAGCATCAATACCTCTAAGAGGGATAAGATTTACCAACGGCTCAAGAACAAAACCACAGCGCTTGGCAAACGACAGATCCATAAGACTCAGGGCAGCACCTGAATCCACAAACGCCATAACAGGGTAGGAGGACAATGAGCAAATTAAAGTCACAGACAAAATAAATTTAGGTTGTAAATTACCAATGGCGACAGGACTAACAACCCTAGTTAGGCGTTTAGAGCATGCTGATATAACATGTGTAGAATCACCACAGTAAAAACACAACCCATTCTGACGTCTATGATTTTTCCGTTCATTTCTAGTCTGAATTCTACCACATTGCATTAAATCAGGTGTTTGTTCAGACAACACCACCAGAGGATTCGCGGCTTTGCGCTCCTGCAAACGCCGGTCAATTTGAATAGCCAGCGCCATGGAATCATTCAGACCTGTAGGAATGGAGAAACCCACCATCACATTCTTAATGGCTTCAGAAAGGCCATTTCTGAAATTTGCGGCCAGAGCACACTCATTCCACTGAGTAAGCACGGACCATTTCCGAAATTTTTGGCAATACACTTCAGCTTCATCCTGACCCTGAGAAATAGCCAGCAAGGCTTTTTCTGCCTGAATTTCAAGATTGGGTTCCTCGTAAAGCAATCCGAGCGCCAGAAAAAACGCATCAATATTTGCCAATGCCGGATCTCCTGGCGCTAGCGAGAAGGCCCAATCCTGAGGGTCGCCCCCTAAGAAAGAGATAACAATTTTTACTTGCTGAGCTGAGTCTCCAGATGAACGGGGTCTCAGAGATAGAAACAATTTACAATTATTCCTGAAATTCCTAAACTTAAATCGGTCTCCAGAGAACAGTTCAGGAATAGGTATTTTAGGTTCAGACATTGGACTACTGGTAACAAAATCTTGTATGCCCTGCACACGAGCAGCAAACTGATCCACACTTGTAATCAAAGTCTGGACATTCATGTCTGCAGCAAGCACGAGCCACTCAGAGGTAAAGGGGAGGAAAAAAGAGATGAAAGAAAAAAAAACAAAAAAACTCAGACTTTCCTTTCTTGTAATCCCACTTCTGCAATGCATTAAACATTCAACCTTGGCCTGGCATACTGTTATGACCCCAATGGCAGAGGGTCTCAAAAGTACATACCAAGTCTGCAAACACAAAAAAACCAGCTCTTAGGGCAGTGGTAACTGGGCTGACCATATATCTAATTCTAGCACCACAAATAGCAGCAGCCGGGGAACGTGCCTACGTTGGTTCTAGACGTCTCGCGCCAGCCGGAGAACTAACTAACCCTAGAAGGGAAAAGATAGACCTTTCTTGCCTCCAGAGAAAAGACCCCAAAAGTTGGATACAAGCCCCCAACAAATAATAACGGTGAGGTAAGGAGAAAAGACAAACGTAAGAATGAACTAGATATTTAGCAAAGAGAGGCCCACTGACTAATAGCAGAATATAGTAAGATGACTTATACGGTCAGCAAAAAACCCTATCAAAATTTCCACGCTGGATATTCAAGAACCCCCGAACCGTCTAACGGCCCGGGGGGAGAACACCAGCCCCCTAGAGCTTCCAGCAAAATCAGGAATCACATTTAGTACAAGCTGGACAAAAAATAAGAGCTATGCAAATAACAAAAAAACAAGGAAGCAGGACTTAGCTTAATTTTGCAAGATCCAGGACCAGCAGACAGGAGCAAACAGAAAGGAACTGATTACAACGATGCCAGGCACAGGACTGAGAATCCAGGAAGTTTATATAGCAACACCCCTGGACTAACGACCCAGGTGGGTGCCAAACTGAGGAAAGACAATCCCAGAGTCATATCACTAGTGACCACAAGAGGGAGCCAAAAAAGTCTAATTCACAACAGAACACATACTGGATAAAAGGCATTAACAGTTGATAACCTTTAAAACCTTGCCACGCCATTTTGAAAAACATCATAAGTGCAACCCCCGAGGCCTGAGTATTAAGGCTATTGATCAATTGGATTTGGGTTCTAGAGGTGGTGACATTAGTAGAGGTCTCGTACAACTTGAATACCGTTGGATTTATCATTTGGGTACCCTCAGCCCTGCTGGCCTTAACGAAAACATGGGTTTCTCTGCTTTTCTATAATTGGCATCCTTTTTATGGGTAGGTGTTTTTTTCCGTG
Organism: Ranitomeya variabilis; assembly: GCF_051348905.1. Lineage (NCBI taxonomy): Eukaryota > Metazoa > Chordata > Amphibia > Anura > Dendrobatidae > Ranitomeya > Ranitomeya variabilis. Next base: position 177,475,512 of record NC_135237.1, read on the forward strand.
GTTTATTTACATTTTCCTTATAGGTTGTTTTTAAGGGTTTTACTGTTTGTATGTGATTTTAACATTTTCTTTCTCTACTTCAGTATATGAGTTGTCATTCCTACATGGCTTTTAATATGAGGATGAACGTCTATGTGGTTTTGGACTATTGATGCAGGAAATACGCCCTCATCAGTTTAATTATACCAGGAACATTGGTCCATTGATGAAGAATTGGTTCACCTATTTTGACCTTTATCCCTGACCCAGCATCCTTCCCTCCCTCCCTTCCCCCTCCCCTTCCCTTCCTTTGTTCCTTCCCCTCACCTTCCCCCTCCCCCCACATATTGTTTCATTATAGGTTTATAATTGGATCACATTCATCATTTTGTAAAGGGTTGTGAGGGGTAGTCCTGATTACCCATACAAGCAGTAATAATAGCATTTGAATCATGTATTGTGGGGTATATATTACATTTTATTACATTTGTCGTGTTCACATGACATTATGCTCATTAGCAGGCGTAGGCACTGTATCACTTTATATGTTAGCTCTTCACCTATATACAGGTCCTTCTCAAAAAATTAGCATATAGTGTTAAATTTCATTATTTACCATAATGTAATGATTACAATTAAACTTTCATATATTATAGATTCATTATCCACCAACTGAAATTTGTCAGGTCTTTTATTGTTTTAATACTGATGATTTTGGCATACAACTCCTGATAACCCAAAAAACCTGTCTCAATAAATTAGCATATTTCACCCGGCCAATCAAATAAAAGTGTTTTTTAATAACAAACAAAAAAAACATCAAATAATAATGTTCAGTTACGCACTCAATACTTGGTCGGGAATCCTTTGGCATAAATGACTGCTTCAATGCGGCGTGGCATGGAGGCAATCAGCCTGTGACACTGCTGAGATGTTATGGAGGCCCAGGATGCTTCAATAGCGGCCTTAAGCTCATCCAGAGTGTTGGGTCTTGCGTCTCTCAACTTTCTCTTCACAATATCCCACAGATTCTCTATGGGGTTCAGGTCAGGAGAGTTGGCAGGCCAATTGAGCACAGTAATACCATGGTCAGTAAACCATTTACCAGTGGTTTTGGCACTGTGAGCAGGTGCCAGGTCGTGCTGAAAAATGAAATCTTCATCTCCATAAAGCATTTCAGCCGATGGAAGCATGAAGTGCTCCAAAATCTCCTGATAGCTAGCTGCATTGACCCTGCCCTTGATGAAACACAGTGGACCAACACCAGCAGCTGACATGGCACCCCACACCATCACTGACTGTGGGTACTTGACACTGGACTTCAGGCATTTTGGCATTTCCTTCTCCCCAGTCTTCCTCCAGACTCTGGCACCTTGATTTCCGAATGACATGCAAAATTTGCTTTCATCAGAAAAAAGTACTTGGGACCACTTAGCAACAGTCCAGTGCTGCTTCTCTGTAGCCCAGGTCAGGCGCTTCTGCCGCTGTTTATGGTTCAAAAGTGGCTTTACCTGGGGAATGCGGCACCTGTAGCCCATTTCCTGCACACGCCTGTGCACGGTGGCTCTGGATGTTTCCACACCAGACTCAGTCCACTGCTTCCTCAGGTTCCCCAAGGTCTGGAATCGGTCCTTCTCCACAATCTTCCTCAGGGTCCGGTCACCTCTTCTCGTTGTACAGCGTTTTCTGCCACATTGTTTCCTTCCAACAGACTTACCATTGAGGTGCCTTGATACAGCACTATGGGAACAGCCTATTTGTTGAGAAATTTCTTTCTGGGTCTTACCCTCTTGCTTGAGGGTGTCAATGATGGCCTTCTTGACATCTGTCAGGTCGCTAGTCTTACCCGTGATGGGGGTTTTGAGTAATGAACCAGGCAGGGAGTTTTTAAAAGCCTCAGGTATCTTTTGCATGTGTTTAGAGTTAATTAGTTGATTCATAAGATTAGGGTAATAGGTCGTTTAGAGAACCTTTTCTTGATATGCTAATTTATTGGGACAGGTTTTTTGGGTTATCAGGAGTTGTATGCCAAAATCATCAGTATTAAAACAATAAAAGACCTGACAAGTTTCAGTTGGGGGATAATGAATCTATAATATATGAAAGTTTAATTGTAATCATTACATTATGGTAAATAATGAAATTTAACACTATATGCTAATTTTTTGAGAAGGACCTGTAGTTCACTAATTATAATATTTTCATTATACAAATGTATTTATTAGTTATGGTTATATGTGTTGATCATTAGCAGGTATTGGCACTCTATCACTTTATAGTCTTTTCCTTACACATATATTTTTTACATATAATTTTACAGATTTTAAAGTTATATGTATAATTTTTTCAGACACCTTCATTTTTATTGTAGATTTGCACATAAAATTATTAACTTATTATTCAGTAATATTAAATTGTATATTAAATTAAATTGTGTGGTATTTTTAAAGGTCTTATACCCTTTTATGGTAATGATGTTGTTTTCACTGTATATTTTAACTTGGCCACTGTCACTTTAAAATAGAATCATCACTTAAGTGGTGTATAATACATTATACTCATTATCACTTATATTGTGTATTGTATCACTTTTTAATTATCACTAAAGTGCACTCTAAACATTATAATGATATTTACACAGTTTGTTCTTTCATAATTTCTTGCTCCTTTAGTCATAATTCCTCCTTTGTTAATCACGGCATATGTTCTTTCCCTGTTTAATAGCTCGGGGAAGCCTCAAAGTAGGTGCGCATGTGTGGTTGTCCCGACCTCCATCATTTCCGATGATGCTCTGACACTGACACGCAGGCTGAGGCTTGCGTGTCACTGAGCATTGTGAGGAAGTATGTCACAGGAGGCGGGAGAAAGCGATATGCGCCGCTAATACCGGCCGACACCTCTCCTCTCCCTTGACTCACAGCACTGATAGGTTGGCAATCATAAAAAACACGGCCGCCCCTCACCCTGACATGCCGCCAGAAGAAGCCAACAGGGAAACGCGCATTGAGGTGAGGGGACGCCATGAGCACTACTTTTTCATAGGTAATTACCTTTACCTTTTCCGTGATAAATAACCTTGCTTACATATGGATAGGTTACCCCAATGGGCATTTTATATAGGCCTTGATTTAGCCTTTTTCTACCTATCTTGTTTGGTCCTGTGTCACCCTATATAGGGGCATATTATTATTATCATTATCATCTTGATTTTTGTCATATTCAATATGAAAGCATATTGTGTGCATCATGGAATTGTAGCTTTAGAGTATGTTTCCACGGTAAGCAAGAGTTGTGAATTGGACGCTGCATACAGCCACAGCATCCAATCCGCAGTGGTCAGATGTTACAGCATAGTGGAGGGGATTTTATGAAATCCCATCTCCACTATGCTTTCAAAGATGCAGGTGGCAGACCTGCGTATACGCACATGCGGCGTGTCTTTGTAGACCGCAGCATGTCTATTTATCAAGATAAATTACAGTCTATGTATAGGATGCGGTGATTCCACATGTGTTCACTGAATCACCACGCGTACAAAAGCCAGCAGCACTTTGGGCAGAGCTGCATCCAAAGCACTTCATATACGGAACATGGAAACATACCCTTATTCTGATGGATTTATTTAACCCCTTCATGACCCAGCCTATTTTGGCCTTAATGACCTTGCCGTTTTTTGCAATTCTGACCAGTGTCCCTTTATGAGGTAACTCAGGAACGCTTCAACGGATCCTAGCGATTCTGAGATTGTTTTTTCGTGACATATTGGGCTTCATGTTAGTGGTAAATTTAGGTCGATAATTTTTGAGTTTATTTGTGAAAAAAACGGAAATGTGGCAAAAAATTTGAAAATTTCGCAATTTTCACATTTTGAATTTTTATTCTGTTAAACCAGAGAGTTATGTGACACAAAATAGTTAATAAATAACGTTTCCCACATGTCTACTTTACATCAGCACAATTTTGGAAACAATTTTTTTTTTGGCTAGGAAGTTATAAGGGTTAAAATTTGACCAGTGATTCCTCATTTTTACAACAAAATTTACAAAACCATTTTTTTTAGGGACCACCTCACATTTGAAGTCATTTTGAGGGTTCTATATGGCTGAAAATACCCAAAAGTGACACCATTCTAAAAACTGCACCCCTCAAGGTGCTCAAAACCACATTCAAGAAGTTTATTAACCCTTCAGCTGTTTCACAGCAGCAGAAGCAACATGGAAGTAAAAAATGAACATTTAACTTTTTAGTCACAAAAATGATCTTTTAGCAACAATTTTTTTATTTTCCCAAGGGTAAAAGGAGAAACTGGACCAGGGACGTTGTTGTCCAATTTGTCCTGAGTACGCTGATACCTCATATGTGGGGGTAAACCACTGTTTGGGCGCACGGCAGGGCTCGGAAGGGAAGGAGCGCCATTTGACTTTTTTAATGAAAAATTGGCTCCAATCTTTAGCGGACACCATGTCGCGTTTGGAGAGCCCCCGTGTGCCTAAACATTGGAGCTCCCCCACAAGTGACCACATTTTGGAAACTAGACCCCCCAAGGAACTTATCTAGAAGCATAGTGAGCACTTTAAACCCCCAGGTGCTTCACAAATTGATCCGTAAAAATGAAAAAGTACTTTTTTTTCACAAAAAAATTATTTTAGCCTCAATTTTTTCATTTTCACATGGGCAACAGGATAAAATGGATCCTAAATTTTGTTGGGCAATTTCTCCTGAGTACACCAATACCTCACATGTGGGGGTAAACCACTGTTTGGGCACATGGTAAGGCTCGGAAGGGAAGGAGCGCCATTTGACTTTTTGAATGGAAAATTATCTCCATCGTTAGCGGACACCATGTCGCGTTTGGAAAGCTCCTGTGTGCCTAAACATTGGAGCTCCTCCACAAGTGACCCCATTTTGGAAACTAGACCCCCCAAGGAACTCATCCAGAGGCATAGTGAGCACTTTAAACCCCCAGGTGCTTCACAAATTGATCCGCAAAAATGAAAAAGTACTTTTTTTTCACACAAAATTTCTTTTAGCCTCAATTCTTTCATTTTCACATGGGCAACAGGATAAAATGGATCCTAAAATTTGTTGGGCAATTTCTCCTGAGTATGCCGATACCTCATATGTGGGGGTAAACCACTGTTTGGGTGCACGGCAAGGCTCGGAAGGGGAGGCGTGCCATTTGACTTTTTGAATGGAAAATTAGCTCCAATCGTTAGCGGACACCATGTCGCGTTTGGAGAGCCCCTGTGTGCCTAAACATTGGAGCTCCCCTACAAGTGACCCCATTTTGGAAACTAGACCCCCCAAGAAACTTATCTAGATGCATAGTGAGCACTTATAACCCCCAGGTGCTTCACAGAAGTTTATAACGCAGAGCCGTGAAAATAAAAAAATAATTTTTCTTTCCTCAAAAATGATTTTTAGCCCAGAATTTTTTATTTTCCCAAGGGTAATAGGAGAAATTGGACCCCAAATGTTTTTGTCCAGTTTGTTCTGAGTACGATGATACCCCATATGTGGGGGTAAACCACTGTTTGGGCGCACGGCAGGGCTCGGAAGGGACGGCACGCCATTTGGCTTTTTGAATGGAAAATTAGCTCCAATCATTAGCGGACACCATGTCGCGTTTGGAGAGCCCCTGTGTGCCTAAACATTGGAGCTCCCGCACAAGTGACCCCATTTTGGAAACTAGACCTCCCAAGGAACTAATCTAGATGTGTGGTGAGCACTTTGAACCCCCAAGTGCTTCACAGAAGTTTATAACGCAGAGCCATGAAAATAAAAAATAATTTTTCTTTTCTCAAAAATGATTTTTTAGCCCACAATTTTTTATTTTCCCAAGGGTAACAGGAGAAATTGGACCCCAATATTTGTTGCCCAGTTTGTTGTGAGTACGCTGATACCCCATATGTGGGGGTAAACTACTGTTTAGGCACACGTCAGGGCTCGGAAGGGAAGTAGTGACATTTGAAATGCAGACTTTGATGGAATGGTCTGCGGGCGTCACATTGCATTTGCAGAGCCCCTGATGTACCTAAACAGTAGAAACACCCCACAAGTGACCCCATTTTGGAAACTAGACCCCCGAAGGAACTTATCTAGATGTGTGGTGAGCACTTTCAACCCCCAAGTGCTTCACAGAAGTTTATAACGCAGAGCCGTGAAAATAAAAAATAATTGTTCTTTCCTCAAAAATTATGTTTTAGCAAGTAATTTTTAATTTTTGCAAGGGTAACAGGAGAAATTAGACCCCAGCAGTTGTTGCCCAGTTTGTCCTGAGTACGCTGGTACCCCAAATGTGGGGGTAAACCACTGTTTGGGCGCACGTCGGGGCTTGGAAGGGCGGGAGCACCATTTGACTTTTTGAACGCAAGATTGGCTGGAATCAATGGTGGCGCCATGTTGCGTTTGGAGACCCCTGATGTGCCTAAACAGTGGAAACCCCTCAATTCTAACTTCAACACTAACCCCAACACACCCCTAATCCTAATCCCAACTGTAGCCATAACCCTAATCACAACCCTAACCCCAACACACCCCTAACCACAACCCTAACCGCAACACAACCGTAACCCTAATTCCAACCCTAATCCTAACCCTAATCCCAACCGTAACCCTAATCCCAACCCTAACCACAACTGTAACCCCAACACACCCCTAACCCTATCCGTAACCCTAACCACAAGCCTAATCTTAACCCTATTTCAAACCCTAGCCCTAATTCCAACCCTAACTCTAATTCCAACCCTAACCCTAAGGCTATGTGCCCACGTTGCGGATTCGTGTGAGATTTTTCCTCATGATTTTTGAAAAATCTGCAGGTAAAAGGCACTGCGTTTTACCTGCGGATTTACAGCAGATTTCCAGTGTTTTTTTGTGCAGATTTCACCTGCGGATTCCTATTGAGGAACAGGTGTAAAACACTGCGGAATCCGCACAAAGAATTGACATGCTGCGGAAAATACAACGCAGCGTTTCTGCACGGAATTTTCCGCACCATGGGCACAGCGGATTTGGTTTTCCTTAGGTGTACATGGTACTGTAAACCTGATGGAAAACTGCTTCGAATTCGCAGCGGCCAATCCGCTGCGGATCCGCGGCCAATCCGCTGCCAATCCGCTGCGGATCCGCGGCCAATCCGCTGCGGATCCGCTGCGGATCCGCGGCCGATCCGCTGCGGATCCGCTGCGGATCCGCGGCCGATCCACTGCGGATCCGCTGCGGATCCGCTGCCGATCCGCTGCGGATCCGCTGCCGATCCGCTGCCGATCCGCTGCCGATCCGCTGCGGATCCGCTGCGGATCTGCTGCCGATCCGCTGCCGATCCGCTGCGGATCCGCTGCGGATCCGCTGCCGATCCGCTGCCGATCCGCTGCCGATCCGCTGCGGATCCGCTGCCAATCCGCTGCCGATCCGCTGCCGATCCGCTGCGGATCCGCTGCCGATCCGCTGCGGATCCGCTGCCGATCCGCTGCGGATCCGCTGCCGATCCACTGCGGATCCGCTGCCGATCCACGGCCGATCCGCTCTGTGTGCACATGCCATAACCCTACCCCTAACCCTAACCCTACCCGTAACCCTAACCCTACCCCTAACCCTACCCCTAGTTCTAACCCTAGTTCTAACCCTAACCCTAGTGGAAAAAGAAAAAAAAATATTTTCTTTATTTTATTATTGTCCCTACCTATGGGGGTGATAAAGGGGGGGGTTTATTTATTATTTTTTTATTTTGATCGCTGTGATAGAACCTACCACAGCGATCAAAATGTACCTCTAATGAATCTGCCGGCCGGCGGGCGCACTGAGCATGCGCCCGCCATTTTGGAAGATGGCGGCGCCCATGATGGAGGCGGACGGGGACCGGGAGCCTCGGTAAGTATAAGGGGGGGGAGATCGGGGCACGGGGGGGGCGTCGGAGCACGGGGGGGTGACATAGGAGCAGGGGGGGGAGCGGGCAGGAGGACGGGGGAGCGGACAGCAGGACGGGGGAGCCGGCAGGCGGACGGAGGGGACCGGACCCTATAACGGAGCACTGGGGGGGCGATCGGTGGGGTGGGGGGGGGGTCACATTAGTGTTTCCAGCCATGGCCGATGATATTGCAGCATCGGCCATGGCTGGATTGTAATATTTCACCAGTTTTTTAGGTGAAATATTACAAATCGCTCTGATTGGCAGTTTCACTTTCAACAGCCAATCAGAGCGATCGTAGCCACGGGGGGGTGAAGCCACCCCCCCTGGGCTGAAGTACCACTCCCCCTCTCCCTGCAGATCGGGTAAAATAGGAGTTAACCCCTTCACCCGATCTGCAGGGACGCGATCATTCCATGACGCCACATAGGCGTCATGGGTCGGATTGGCACGGGTTTTCATGACGCCTATGTGGCGTCATGGGTCGGGAAGGGGTTAATAGCAATTTTTCACTTATACCGATATGTGTTTACTGGTACTTTGTGTATGTTTCCAGCATAACTATACACTGGAGCAGTTATATTATTGATATATTTTGTATTTGACAAATATATGTCAAGACTCAGCACTACAGTAATTACTTCGGTATATCCCTATTGCATTATCCTAATCGTATCTTATTTTCCTGGTACTGTGCTCCGCATCCCCTACAAAATGGCATTTTGCTTTTTTATGCATTTTTATTATATTTGTGGGGTCTCTTCCTTGTCCTATATGCATTATATATGGGATTAGTTGTTGTATTGCATTGTCCAGGCAAGTGTAGGCATTCTTCAAATTAGTCAGGTTCCTTAATATCTGTTTTGTAAACATTTACCAGTTTTTCAGCTTGTTCAATTGAACTAGTAGCTTCCAGTTAGGATAAATTTGACACAAATTAAAATTTTTGTAAATATTCCTTACATACTGTCTTTCTCCATTCCAGTTCCCATATTAGATTGTCATAGACGACAAAGTATGTATTTTATGTATTTTTCTTCTTGGTTTTCGCTACTGTTGCTCTGCCATTTCCTGAATCAAAGATCATATTCTTTCACACTTCATTTAGCAATGGCACCTTATGCAAATGTGTCCCTAATCTGCTTCACAAACTGCTCAATGGAATCATATAGTTATTTAACCAAGCTAACATCTATTTCTTTCTGTTGTAATTTACGACTAACAGCTTGATATCTTTCCAAAACGGCCCTCCATTAGTTTGCCATGAACAAAGTTTCAAGTCATTGTACATGACTAAGTAGCACATCATGTAGCAGCCTTTTCACTTTTGTTTTCTGAGAGCGCAGACAGTGGATTTAATATTTGTTCAAACTTTGACAGGCCTCCTCATGAGCAGACCAGTGTATCTCTGACAATCTTTATACAGATAAAGTTTCTGGAGCTGCAGATAATTATTTTTGTAAAACTTCCCAACAGCTTGTGGAGTCTGTAAAAAACAAATACAAATGCTGGAAAAGTTTGCAGAAAGAAAATACTTCCTTACACCTCTCAGCTGCATGACTAGCAATTAAATTCAGGAAATTTGCAGAAAAAGGAATATAAACAGCAAGTCAGCTAATTTACTTAATTCTTGCTTACAGACTACCTTAGTGACCAGAGACATTGTTGGCATTGTTATATGACTGACCTCGACTGTTATTGATGTCCAAGCCAAAGTGCATCAGTGTGTTAATTACTGCCTGTATAAGCCTTTCTAATTGATGTCCTAGATATGATATGAAACAGAAAAACTTACATCAGTGACCCATCATCCTCTACATAACTTATTATAAAAGTAAGATGCTCAACATGCAAAATATCAGGAGGTGAGTCCATATTGATTAAGAAACGTTTCTCAATTTTAAACAGGGTCTTATCTAGTGGATATTAAAATTATCTGCTCAGATTATACTAATCTGATATATCCAATAATAAAGCGAAAATCATCAGGGAAATGTCAGCTGCAGCAGATCCACAGATCAACAAGTGACCATAACAGACTTCAGAATGAAAGGAATATTGTTGATATTACACGCGATGCTGAATACAGTTCCAATCCAAGCAAAGTAAGTGAAAGATGGTGGTTTATTCTACACATTTCAAAGTATTCAATTAATCCATTAGGAAGTCACCATTTGTGTACACAGCTCTGGCAAAAATTAAGAGACCACCACATCAAAACCCTGTCATTGGCAGCCCAATCTCCAGACCTGAACCCCATTGAAAACCTCTGGAATGTAATCAAGAAGAAGATGGATAGTCACAAGCCATCAAACAAAGAAGAACTGCTTAAATTTTTGCACCAGAAGCAGTGTGAAAGACTGGTGAAAAGCATGCCAAAGCATGCAAAAGAATCAAGCTGCTCAGTGTGTCTGCTGGATGGCAGGCTGTATGGTGGCATCATGCAACAATGCAGCCTTCCATCTAGATGCAGTGCAGCGCCCCAGAGTCCTGGTCATTGCAGTACTGATGCTCCGCCGCTAAGGGGGGCTATGGTACGTCTGATGGCACTGAAGGAGTTCACCTGACCAGGTATCACAGACACCAATACACTTCACAGTCTGGCCTCCAGGGGGAGCTAAGGGTGCTATGTATTAGGCCACTCCTCACAATCTGGTAAAACTGGGGGTTGGATAGGAAGTTAGGCAGAAAGCTGACTGGGTTGGAACCAGGCCACATCCTGTGGCAGAGGGTGTTGCAGGGGAAGATTCAGGGGGGTCCCTGTCAGGGGTGGGATCCTGACAGAGACCTAGCGAACAGAGAGAACGTTACGGGTCCGCGCCTGCACTTGATCGCGGCGGTACCCCAAGAAAGGACAAGAAGCGAGGTTTATTGTGTGAGTGAGAAACGAGATCAACGCAACAAGGAGAAACACCAGTAGGAGTCGTGCTGTAAGACGAGGCAACATCCTACTGAGGCGCGCAGCCAGTGGCCGGAACGCCGAAGAAGTATAGAGCTCCAGGCCTAACTTCAAACCTATGGCAGGACAGTCAGTTATAGGCGGGCTGTCTCACCCAAATCACCTAAGAAGACATAGGGGGCAACAACAGGAGAGGGGCGACACTAGGGTCCAGGAAGAGCTCCGAGCCTACCCGTCATACGGGTGCGTCCTAGCCATATCATCTGGGGGACGAAGAAGAACATCATAATCGAGTTGAGAGGGAACTTCAGAAACAGACACAACAGTTGTGGGGACTATCCCGTAAGCACAGCAAGGGAGGACCACAACACACAAGCGCTAGAAGGTAGGCACAGATTTCCACCTGCAAAGGGAACTCTGGAGGTGCCATCGGACCGTTCGGACTTGCGCTGTCCGGTTAACCGTATTCTGGACTGAGGATCCAGAAGCCGTCAGTAAAGAGGTAAAGAGACTGCAACCTGGTGTCCTTGTTATTTACTGCGACCTGCACCTCACCATAACATCATCACTATCCACACCTATTATTGGGCGCCCCTCAGCAGGGTCACGGACCGGGTCTAGCCACCGTGACCATCCCAGCACAGAGACTCAGAGGCCCAGTACCGGGTACCCCTCGGCCCTGCGGCATTGGGATCGCTACAACTTGGCGTCACGAACAGGATCTACTTAAGCCTGAAGAATCAGGTCATGTGTGCCTTGGAACTGTGATTTATTATACTTGGACTGTGACTTATTGCAAAGACTGTGTATTACCGCCAAAAATTCCCGCCAAAACCGCCGCCAATATAGCACTCCGAGAAGCGCAGAAGAAGGAGAAGGGCATGGAGTGGGCGTACCTGAGCTTGAGAGTGCGAAAGGCAATGGCCGCCCAGTCTGAATATTTCTGTGTCCTGGGGACGTGCCCGTCAGCATGGGAGATCCGCCTCCTGATCCTCTATGGCGGGCGGAGACCGAAGAAACGAAACTATGACTCAGATGAGGTGGGACTAGAGACCAGAGAAGGCCTGCGAAAGAGGATGGCCCCGCATCGATCCCCGTCACCGGAGGATTATTCCGATATGCCCCTATGATAGGGGACGTTCATCGATAGCACTTAGAGAATGATGATACTTTAACAGAAGAAGTAATAATGCTTACATATAAAAGTTGTATGTAGTGAGCTAGTTAATTGTGAGAAATGTTTAATGATGTTGCTAGAAGAATGAGGACAGGAAGTGAACCCGTACGGGTATAAATTGGTAATTTATAGGGCCAGCAGGGGATAGCCGTCGCGGAGTGGGGGCGCCAAATATACTATCAGGGTGCCAACCTCCACTGTTAGGTAGGGGCAGTAGGCCAGTGCAGGGATATCTACTAGGGTAGGTGCACCTATATATATCCCTTAATATTATAATAATTTTTTCCATTCTCACTGGGAAGTGGTATTTTTAACTATTTAATCAATAAAACTATATTTTTAAAGGGGACTTATATGTTACACGTTTTATCTCCCTTATATGTATTTTTTTCTTTCATGATTATACGAAGATTCAGGGGGGTCCCTTTCAGGGGTGGGATCCTGACAGAGACCTAGCGAACAGAGAGAACGTTACGGGTCCGCGCCTGCACTTGATCGTGGCGGTACCCCAAGAAAGGACAAGAAGCGAGGTTTATTGTGCTGAGTGAGAAACGAGATCAATGCAACAAGGAGAAACACCAGTAGGAGTCGTGCTGTAAGACGAGGCAACATCCTACTGAGGTGCGCAGCCGGTGGCCGGAATGCCGAGGAAGTATAGAGCTCCAGGCCTAACTTCAAACCTACGGCAGGACAGTCAGTTATAGGCGGGCTGTCTCACCCAAATCACCTAAGAAGACATAGGGGGCAACAACAGGAGAGGGGCGACACTAGGGCCCAGGAAGAGCTCCGAGCCTACCCGTCATATGGGTGCGTCCTAGCCATATCATCTGGGGGACGAAGAAGAACATCATAATCGAGTTGTGAGGGAACTTCAGAAACAGACACAACAGTTGTGGGGACTATCCCGTAAGCACAGCATGGGAGGACCACAACACACAAGCGCTAGAAGGTAGGCACAGATTTCCACCTGCAAAGGGAACTCTGGAGGTGCCATCGGACCGTTCGGACTTGCGCTGCCCGGTTAACCGTATTCCGGACTGAGGATCCAGAAGCCGTCAGTATTGAGGTAAAGAGACTGCAACCTGGTGTCCTCGTTATTTACTGCGACCTGCACCTCACCATAACATCATCACTATCCACACCTATTATTGGGCGCCCCTCAGCAGGGTCACGGACCGGGTCTAGCCACCGTGACCATCCCAGCGCAGAGACTCAGAGGCCCGGTACCGGGTACCCCTCGGCCCTGCGGCAGTGGGGGCGCTACAGCAGCAGAGGTAGACTCGTTGCAGGACAAATTGATTATCTACTCGGTGGACAGGTAAGGAAAATTGATGTTTATTATTTTAATTCTTTTACAGGGAACCATGGCTTCTGTGTACTAGGCATTGACGTGAATATGGTTTAATTTAGATTCGTTAAAAGAGTCTGTCTCATTCTTTCAATTAATAAACTTTATTCTAGGTGTGTGTTTATTTACAATATAACTATAGGATTAGTAATTAATCGATCTTTCAGACACCTCTCCATTACTAACTTTTGGGCTTGATATCACCACACAAAACAAAGATGAAAATCCTGAATGATGAAGATGAATCAAAGATCTACCCAGCTACAAATGGTATAAAACAAGGCTGTGTACTTGCCCCAAACCTCTTCAGTATGCTATTGTATGACACACTGAGAGATGCCTTTAGCAACTGTGAAGACAGAATCCATGTCAAGAACAGGACTGAGTGCAAGCTATTCAACCCCAGATGCCTGAAGGCTGTTACAAAGGTGCATGAGACAGTTATACGTGACTTCATGTTTATTGATGACTGCTCACTCAACGCCACCACAGAGCAGCAGATGCAGTAATGAAATTGACCATTTTTCACAAGCTTGTGACAACTTTGGTCTTGTTATTGTGGCGCCCCTAGGGGTATTTGCCACAAAAATAGTTATTGACACCAAATACAAATACTAGAATAGCAAGACTGCACTACCATCTCCGGCTAGAAGGGGGAGCTCCAGAGACTCCCCTTGATCTATTCTGGTCTGAGAAAAAGACTGGCAGTTGGGTTGAGGAGCTGAAAATGAGAGGTCGTATAACTGAACTCCTAACAGCCCTATGACGGATTATAGGCCCGTAATACCCATAGTAGGAAAAGAGGAATAGAGAAAAAGGACATTGTGAGAACCGGGTAGCAATAACCTCTACCCAGAATAGGCACAGAGACGGATACCGGATCCGTGGCTATATTTATTATATATAATACAGCAACCGGAAGGAAGTGAGGTGATATCAGCTTCACCAGGGTAAGACGCAGCAACAGACACAGAGTTCAGCGGTACTCCCAGAGGGGGTAAGCCGACAAAAAGGACTCGGGTTGTCCGTCAAACCAGAGCACAGAAGAGACAGATTGGGTCGGCAGCCAGTTCACAAACAGCAGCAGGGCCATATAGAAACTGCGCATAATAAGAGGTGGAAATCCTGACAGGGTCAGAGTAATTCAGAATTCTCATACAGACTCCGGTGACAGTATTGGTTGCAATTCCCTTTGTGTTGAAGTAAACTGGTTAAACGTTTCAGCGCCTCAGTCTTTCATTTGGACAATAGCCATCGATCCAGGATTGGGGTCATCACAGCTGAGAGGACCTGCTGCTGATCAAGTAAGTGTCTGTTCCTTCATGATACCCCTTAGATTGTGCATCGCCTGAGGCCACAGCACCGGGTCAAGCCACTAGTGACATCCCCCTCAAGAGACGGACCTCATTGATCTGGTGCTGGGTACCTCGGTTTCCCGGGCGTCACAACTGGCGTCACGAACAGGATTACGCCAGCCCATACACCGGGTATTGTGTGCCGTAATTGGAGTCTGAAACTGTGAAAATTTGGATGAAAAATCTTGGAAATTGACTTTTTTAAAGAAAATCCCGTTTCCCATTGAAAACTATTGAAAGTGACTTTTCTTCATTGGGTATAATGGGGTAAAAATGGCCGCCATCCCCTGATGTAATCATCTCATAACCGTTATGCACAAAACTGTTAATTTAGCTACATCATTACCCAAGCCCCAGTCTAACTGAAAAATTTCAAAATCCACCATCACAGAGCGTGCGGCAGTTAGAGGCAGCAGGGGGCGTGTCATTGTCATCCTGCTGCACAGAGGAACGAATCTACATTATCTAGACGGAAGCTGGGACCGGAGGGGTCTGGATTAACTAAGGGGGTACAGTATGTCGCCGCACGGAGATGCAGCAGCACCCGGCGACGCTAATGCAGCTGAAAGACAGAGTGTCGATAGAGAGCCTGGCAGCGCAGCAGTGCAAGGAGTGGCGCCCATCATGCCGGTGTTGATGCCATATACCCCGGGTGGCCCGTGGCTTCCAATGTATGAAGGTGAACCTAATACCCTTGACGGTTTCAGGGAAAAGATGCTGGCTCATTTTGATATGTTCCCCGTGGGTGAAGCTCAGCGTGTTAGTCTCCTGATGATGCAGTTAAGTGGCCATGCTAAGCGAGAAGTCACGGCATGGGCAACTGATCTAAAAGGTACTGTTGAACGCATATTTGCTGGATTAAAAGCTACATTTGAAACCACTACCAGCAGCAAAGCTAAAGTACGATTCTTTAATTGCAAACAAAAAGCTAATGAGGGCGTGAGAGATTTTGCCTTAAACCTGCAGGAAGCCCTTAAATCACTTACACTGGCCGAACCCATTTTTAACACAGGAGCCGATAAACTGCTAAGAGTTCAATTTATTGAGGGACTCTACACCCCTTCTCACCGGGGCATGTGAGCATGCTTGTTTTTAAGAACCCTGAATTGACATTTGCCCAATTAAAGGAGAGCGCTATACGTCTCCAGCTGGCAGAGGCACCTCGGGATCAGGATCTCACACAACCCATGGCAGATGCACTTCATCAACGGGGAATGCCAGTGACATCAGCTACGTCCGGTGCCAGTGCTAAGTCCCTGGGGCCCATTACTAATGAGGCTCTTCAGCAAAAGCTTGACTCTTTAACTGATGTTGTTGCTTCAATGGCTAAAACCATGCAGGAGATGAGAGAACCCAAGATGGAGTTGGTAAACCGTAGAGAGGATGTTCCATGGATGAGGTCCCGGAGATACCCGACATGGAGAGGACGACCCCGTGACCGCTACCAACCAGATGGACAGCCCATTTGCTGCCATTGCCAGCAGCCAGGCCACTTTGCACGAAATTGTGATTTAAAGGGGAATCCCCTGGGAATGCGGGTCGCTTCGCAGGAATGAATTTTCAAGGCCCAACACCCTGGCACGACAGGTACATCAGAGGACGACCCATCATCCCTATCGTGCTGGACGGAATTCCCCTCAACGCTTTGCTGGATACAGGTTCCCAGATTTCATCTATACCATATATCCTTTATAAGAGGTACTGGACTGAGGTAGATATTGATAAAGGACCCTCTGATGTTGAACTAGATATATGGGCCAGTAATGGTAAGTTGGTACCGAAACTAGGATTCAGAGAGATGACCATAAAGATTGGTAAAGCAGAATTGAAGAGACAGGGTATAATTGTTGTTGATGTTGACCGACAGAACTGTGAACCAACTGTATTGATAGGAATGAATGTGTTAGAGAACTGCTTTTCCGAAGTTATTTCTGTCTTACAACAAATTGCTGAAACTGCCCGATCCTGCCAGCAGAGAGTTCTCCGGAGGGAAATAAAAGTATTAATGTCAAGGCAACAGATAGAAGTTGCAGGTGGAGAAATCGGCAGTGTGAGGGTGAGTGATCCAACGTCTACTGTAATCCCACCAAAAACAGAAATGCTGGTATGGTGTAGAGGGGCCATTGGTACTAAAGGATGAGACTATCAAGCCTTAATAGAACCAGCGTACACCGACAGCAGGCCCACTATACTCATGGCACGAGGGGTGGTCGAGGTACACCCGGGACGGGTGCTGGTACGACTTTTGAACTGTTGAGAGGAAGAGGTCACTTTGCCAAGGTACGCTACAGTGGCAAAGTTATATACTGTTGACAACAATTCCATCACAACCGTTGAGCCCTTACAATCAACCTGTCAGGTGGAAGATAACGGCTCAGATGGAGAATCGGAGTATTGGTGCCAACAGCTAGACGTGGGTGTAGATTCAACACCTACCTATCAAAGACAAGGGGTGTATAGATTAGTGACGGAATATGAACAGGTCTTCAGTAAACACCCATTGGACTTCGGACGGATAGAGGGGGTGGAACATACAATCCCCACCGGTGACCATCCCCCGATAAAAGAAAGATATAGACCCATACCGGCCGCTCACTATCAATGCGCGAAGGACATGCTGAGAGAGATGAAATAATGGGGTAATAAGAGATAGTTGTAGCCCTTGGGCGGCCCCTCTGGTGATTGTCAAAAAAAAGGATGGAACCATGAGAATGTGCGAAGACTACCAGCGGATTAATAACATCACCCATAAAGACGCCTATCCCTTGCCTAGGATAGAAGAGTCCTTGACTGCTTTAAAATCTGCTAATTATTTTTCCACCTTAGACTTAACAAGCGGGTATTGGCAAGTCCCTGTGGCTGAGAGAGATAAAGAAAAAACGGCATTCACCACACCAATGGGTCTAAGCGAATTTAATCGCATGCCGTTCGGACTCTGCAACGCATCCGGTACTTTCCAGCGACTGATGGAATGTTGCCTCGGACACAAGAACTTCGAGACCGTCCTCCTGTACCTAGATGATGTGATCGTCTACTCAAAGACTTACGAACAGCACTTAACAGACCTGGCAGAGGTGTTCGAAGCCTTATCCAAGTATGGTATGAAAATCAAACCATCCAAATGTCACCTTCTCAAGCCAAAGGTACAATACTTAGGGCACATCGTGAGTTCGGAGGGAGTAGCACCGGATCCCGAGAAAATAACTGCCATAAGGGATTGGCCAAGACCTACCAACGCAAAAGAAGTGAGGCAATTCTTGGGATTAGTGGGTTACTATCGTAGATTTATAAAAGGATTTACCAAATTGGCAGCACCCTTGCAAGATACTTTGATAGGGCAGACGAAGAAACCTTCAAACCGAAACCCTCCTTTTCAGTGGAACGACGAAAGAGAAGACTCCTTTGAACAACTAAAGAAGGCACTAACCGGAGAAGAAGTTCTGGCGTACCCGGACTACCATCAACCTTTCATCCTCTACACCGATGCCAGTAATGTGGGATTGGGAGCGGTGCTGTCACAAAAGCAAGAAGGTCGGGAGAAAGTCATCGCCTTTGCAAGTAGAAAACTCCGGCCTACTGAAAGAAATTCTGAAAATTATAGTTCCTTCAAATTGGAGCTACTGGCAGTGGTTTGGGCTGTGACTGAACGTTTCAAACACTATTTGACCGGTGCAGAATTTATTGTCTATACTGACAATAATCCATTGACCCACCTAGACACGGCTAAATCAGGTGTGTTAGAACAGCGATGGATAGCCCGGTTATCTAATTACAACTTTGTGAACAAGTATCGAGCAGGTCGCAAGAATGGAAATGCCGATGCCCTATCCCGGATGCCACACTTGAGAGATGTAGAAGAAGAAACGGGGGAGCTTGAAGAAATTGAACTACCAGCCTTTCATCAGCCCAAGGTAAAACATTGTCAGTCAAATACCTATCAGAAACAACAAGAAGTGAATTTTAATCCGTTAGCACACCATGGATGGGCTGACACCCAAGATAGTAATCCGTCTGTGAAGCTAGTGAAGGAACTATTGACTGAGCAAAGTGCATATCCCGATGAGGATGCCCCAGAAGAGACGCATCAACTCTGGAAAGAGAGAGGCAAAATGTTCCTGTATCAAGGGAAACTCTGTAGAAGATACACCAATCCGAAAACACATGAATTGGTTTGGCAGATTATCGTGCCTAAACAAGATGTGAGGATGGTCCTCGAGGCTTACCACAATGGTGCTGGTCACTTTGGTTGGAAAAAGCTAGAAGTACTTCTGAGAGAAAGATTTTATTGGGTCGGGATGAGAAAATCAATCGAACAGTGGTGTAGAAACTGTGGCCCGTGCAACCTCAGAAGGAACGATCAAAAGAGCCAAAGAGCACCACTGCAGCCCATAATCACCAAACAACCACTTGAACTGGTAGCCATGGACCACGTGAAGTTGACACCGAGCCGGTCCGGTTACGTCTATGCCTTGACCATCGTGGACCATTATTCACGTTTCTTGGTAGTAGTACCTGTAAAAGATCTGACTGCAAAAACAGCAGCCAAAGCGTTCCAAACGTACTTTTGTAGACCCCATGGATATCCGGAACAGGTTCTCACTGACCAGGGTACAGCCTTTGAATCAGAGATCTTCAGAGAATTCTGTAATATGTATGGTTGTAAAAAGATCCGGACGACGGCCTATCATCCGCAAACAAACGGCTTATGTGAGAAGATGAACCATATTGTGATAGACCTACTAAAGACTTTACCTGAAACGGAAAGGAATCAATGGCCAGAGAAATTGCCTGACTTGGTGGATCTGTATAATCATGTCCCGGTGAGCTCTACCAACTGCCCCCCAGCTTATCTTATGCGTGCAAGACCCGGCCAATTGCCAATTGATCTAGAAATGGGAATTCTGAAACCAGACGCAGAAGTTCAAGACTCCAATTGGGATGTCGTACGGCAAATGCAGTATCGCCAAGTGCAAGAGAGTGTGGAAAGAAGCCTCCAGCAAACCAGAGAAGGACAAGAGCGAACTTTCAACCAGAATGCTCTAGCAACTCCATTAAGACCGGGTGACCAAGTACTCAAGAGGAATCGTCGAACCAATAAACTGGATAATCAATGGGAAGCCGTACCCTACACAGTTTTACCAACAAGAATGGATAATCCTAAAATGTGTCTCATTAGCAAAAACGGAGCTTTAACATCTGTACTAGTGTCAAGAGACAATCTTAAATTATGTCCGGAAACATTGAAAGAGCCAGAAGTTGTCCAGCCAGAACCAGAAGTTATTCAACCCATACAGGTTCAACCAGTAAAGGAAAAAGAGGAGGAAATGTATCACACCTGTATAGGAGACTGTTATGATCCTTAGTGGTTGAGGATCACAAATTACTCCAGCTAAGTAACAAAACATAGGACAAGCTCTAGGGAGGTGGCAAACTGGACTGACCGCAAATCTGAACCTATCCAAACACACTAGAAGTAGCCGGTGAACGTGCCTAAAAATCCTAGACGTCTCTAGCCAGCCTGAGGAACTAACTACCCCTAGAGAGAAAGAAAGACCTCTCTTGCCTCCAGAGAAATAATCCCCAAAGATATAGAAGCCCCCAACAGATAATAACGGTGAGGTAAGAGGAAGGCACATACACAGGGGTGAAAGCAGATTCAGCAAAAGAGGCCCACTAATTCTAGATAGCAGAAAATAGCAAAGGGGTCTATGCGGTCAGTAAAAAACCCTTACAAAATATCCACACTGAGATTTCAAGAACCCCCACACCAACTAACGGTGTGGGGGGAGAAAGTCAGTCCCCTAGAGCAACCAGCAAGTAAGAAATCACATTTTAGCAAGCTGGACAAAAAAACATGATGAACGCTGATAATCAGAAAATGAACAAACAAGGACATAGCTTGTCTTCGAGAGACTGGGAGCAAGGTAGTCACAAGGAATCTGAAGGGCACTGAATACATTGATAGCAGGCAAGGAACTGAGTATCCAGGTGAGTTAAATAGGAAACCAACCAAGGATAACGAACCAGCTGATGAGGCCACCTGCAGAAAGACAACACTACACAGTACCGCTTGTGACCACTAGAGGGAGCCCAAAAATAGAGTTCACAACAGTACCCCCCCTTGAGGAGGGGTCACCGAACCCTCATCAAGACCCCCAGGGCGATTAGGACGAGCCGCGTGGAAGGCGCAAACCAAATCGGCCGCATGAACATCAGAGGCGACAACCCAGGAATTATCCTCCTGACCATAGCCCTTCCACTTAACCAGATACTGAAGTCTCCGTCTAGAGATACGAGAATCCAAAATCTTCTCCACCACGTACTCCAATTCGCCCTCGACCAGCACCGGAGCAGGAGGCTCAACAGAAGGAACCACAGGTACCACATACCTCCGCAACAAAGACCTATGGAACACATTATGGATGGCAAACGATGCCGGGAGATCCAAACGAAAAGACACCGGGTTAAGGATTTCCAAGATCTTATAAGGACCGATGAAGCGAGGCTTAAACTTAGGGGAAGAAACCTTCATAGGAACATACCGAGAAGACAGCCACACCAAATCCCCAACACGAAGTCGGGGACCCACACCGCGGCGGCGGTTGGCAAAGCGCTGAGCCCTCTCCTGTGACAATTTCAGATTGTCCACCACATGGCTCCAAATCTGCTGCAACCTATCCACCACAGAATCCACCCCAGGACAGTCAGAAGACTCAACCTGACCCGAGGAAAAACGAGGATGGAAACCAGAATTGCAGAAAAAAGGCGAAACCAAGGTAGCAGAACTAGCCCGATTATTAAGGGCAAACTCGGCCAATGGCAAAAAAGTCACCCAATCATCCTGATCAGCAGAAACAAAACATCTCAAATAAGTCTCCAACGTCTGATTAGTTCGCTCGGTTTGGCCATTAGTCTGAGGATGGAAGGCCGACGAAAAAGACAAATCAATGCCCATCTTAGCACAAAAAGTTCGCCAAAACCTGGACACAAACTGGGATCCTCTATCAGACACAATATTTTCAGGAATGCCGTGCAAGCGAACCACATTCTGAAAAAATAGAGGAACCAAATCGGAGGAGGAAGGCAGCTTAGGCAAGGGCACCAAATGGACCATCTTGGAAAAACGATCACACACCACCCAGATGACAGACATTTTCTGAGATACTGGAAGATCCGAAATAAAATCCATGGAAATGTGCGTCCAAGGCCTTTTCGGGACAGGCAAAGGCAAAAGCAAACCGCTGGCACGAGAACAGCAAGGCTTAGCCCGAGCACAAATCCCACAAGACTGCACAAAGGAACGCACATCCCGCGACAAGGAAGGCCACCAGGAGGACCGAGCCACCAAATCCCTGGTACCAAAAATCCCAGGATGACCCACCAACACCGAAGAATGAACCTCGGAAATAACTCTGCTGGTCCATCTATCCGGGACAAACAGTCTCTCTGGTGGACAACGGTCAGGTCTATCCGCCTGAAATTTCTGCAGCACTCGTCGCAAATCTGGAGAAATGGCAGACAAAATCACTCCCTCTCTGAGAATACCAGCTGGCTCAGAAACTCCCGGAGAGTCAGGCACAAAGCTCCTAGAAAGTGCATCAGCTTTCACGTTCTTCGAACCAGGCAGATATGAGACCACGAAGTTGAAATGGGAGAAAAACAACGACCAACGAGCCTGTCTAGGATTCAGGCGCTTGGCAGACTCGAGGTAAATCAGATTTTTGTGATCAGTCAGGACCACCACACGATGTTTAGCTCCTTCGAGCCAATGACGCCACTCCTCAAATGCCCACTTCATAGCCAACAACTCCCGATTACCAACATCATAATTTCGCTCGGCAGGCGAAAACTTTCTTGAAAAGAAAGCACACGGCTTCATCACAGAGCCCTCAGAGCTTCTCTGCGACAAAACAGCCCCTGCTCCAATCTCGGAAGCATCAACCTCGACCTGGAAGGGGAGAGAGACATCTGGCTGACATAAGACTGGAGCTGAAGAAAACCAGTGCTTCAGCTCCCGAAAGGCCTCCACGGCCGCAGGGGACCAATTAGTCACATCAGAGCCCTTCTTGGTCAAATCCGTCAAAGGTTTAACCACGCTAGAAAAATTAGCGATGAAACGACGGTAAAAATTAGCAAAACCCAAGAAATTCTGAAGACTCTTAACAGACGTGGGCTGAGTCCAGTCATGAATAGCCTGGACCTTGACTGGGTCCATCTCCACAGAAGAAGGAGAAAACATAAAACCCAAAAAGGAGACCTTCTGTACTCCGAAGAGGCATTTTGAGCCCTTCACAAATAAAGCATTAGCACGCAAGACCTGAAACACCATCCTGACCTGCTTCACATGACACTCCCAATCATCAGAAAAGACCAAAATGTCATCCAGATAAACAATCATAAACTTATCCAGATATTCTCGGAAAATGTCATGCATGAAGGACTGAAACACAGAAGGAGCATTAGAGAGTCCAAAAGGCATCACCAAGTACTCAAAATGGCCTTCGGGCGTATTAAATTCTGTTTTCCATTCATCTCCCTGCTTAATGCGCACAAGATTATACGCACCACGGAGATCTATCTTGGTGAACCAACTGGCACCCTTAATCCGAGCAAACAAATCAGACAATAGTGGCAAAGGATATTGAAATTTGACTGTGATTTTATTCAGAAGGCGATAATCTATACACGGTCTCAAAGAACCGTCCTTCTTGGCCACAAAAAAGAATCCTGCACCAAGAGGGGAAGAGGATGGACGAATATGTCCCTTCTCCAAAGACTCCTTTATATAACTCCGCATCGCGGCATGCTCTGGTATAGACAAATTAAAAAGTTGTCCCTTAGGGAATTTACTACCAGGAATTAAATTTATAGCACAGTCACAATCCCTATGAGGGGGCAGGGCACTGGACCTGGGCTCATCAAATACATCCTGGTAGTCAGACAAAAACTCAGGGACCTCAGAAGGAGTGGAAGAAGCAATAGACACCAATGGAGTATCGCCATGAATTCCCTGACAACCCCAACTAGACACAGACATAGCTTTCCAATCTAAAACTGGATTATGAGCCTGCAGCCATGGCAGACCCAAAACGACAACATCGTGTAAATTATGCATAACAAGAAAGCGAATCACCTCCTGATGAACGGGAGTCATGCACATGGTCATTTGCGTCCAATACTGAGGTTTATTCTCAGCCAATGGCGTAGCATCAATTCCCCTCAGAAGAATAGGAAATTCCAAAGGCTCCAGGACAAAACCACAGCGCCTGGCAAATGACAAATCCATCAGATTCAGGGCAGCACCCGAATCCACAAAGGCCATAACCGAGTAGGACGACAAAGAACAAATCAAAGTAACAGACAAAATAAATTTAGGCTGTGTAGTACCAATGGTGACAGGTTTAGCGACCTTTTTTAAGCGTTTAGAGCATGCTGAGATAACATGAGCAGAATCACCACAGTAAAAGCACAACCCATTTTGACGTCTATGACTTTGTTGCTCAATTCTGGTCAGAGTTCGATCACATTGCATAGACTCAGGTCTCTGTTCAGAAAATACCACCAAAGGATGAGCAGATTTGCGCTCCCGCAAACGCCGATCAACCTGAATGGCTAAAGCCATAGAATCACTCAGACTTGTAGGGGTGGGGAACCCCACCATAACATCCTTAATGGCTTCAGAAAGACCTTCTCTGAAATTTGCAGCCAAGGCACTCTCATTCCATTGAGTAAGCACTGACCATTTCCAAAATTTTTGACAATACACCTCTGCTTCATCCTGCCCTTGAGAGAGGGCCAGCAACGCTTTTTCTGCCTGACTCTCAAGATTAGGCTCCTCATAAAGTAGTCCAAGAGCCAGAAAAAATGCATCCACATTAAGCAATGCAGGATCTCCTGGCGCCAGAGAGAAAGCCCAATCCTGAGGGTCGCCACGCAACAAGGAGATAACAATTTTTACTTGCTGAGTGGAATCACCAGAGGAACGAGGTCTCAGAGATAGAAATAACTTACAATTATTCTTAAAATTCTGAAACCTAGATCTATCTCCAGAGAACAACTCAGGAATGGGTGTCTTTGGTTCTGACATAGGGCTATGAATAACAAAATCCTGAATACTTTGCACCCGTGCAGCAAGATGATCCACACTAGAAGTCAGAGTCTGAACATCCATGTCTGCAGCTGAGCTCAAAACCACTCAGAGTTCAAGGGGATGAAAGAAGCTAGACAGACTGCAGCAAGGAAAAGCGGGAGGGGAAAAAAAAAAAATGTACTCAGGTCTTCTTTTAATCCCACTTCTGCGATGCATTAAACACTTTATGGCCTGCTATACTGTTATGATCCTTAGTGGTTGAGGATCACAAATTACTCCAGCTAAGTAACAAAACATAGGACAAGCTCTAGGGAGGTGGCAAACTGGACTGACCGCAAATCTGAACCTATCCAAACACACTAGAAGTAGCCGGTGAACGTGCCGTGTCTCTAGCCAGCCTGAGGAACTAACTACCCCTAGAGAGAAAGAAAGACCTCTCTTGCCTCCAGAGAAATAATCCCCAAAGATATAGAAGCCCCCAACAGATAATAATGGTGAGGTAAGAGGAAGGCACATACACAGGGGTGAAAGCAGATTCAGCAAAAGAGGCCCACTAATTCTAGATAGCAGAAAATAGCAAAGGGGTCTATGCAGTCAGTAAAAAACCCTTACAAAATATCCACACTGAGATTTCAAGAACCCCCACACCAACTAACGGTGTGGGGGGAGAAAGTCAGTCCCCTAGAGCAACCAGCAAGTAAGAAATCACATTTTAGCAAGCTGGACAAAAAAACATGATAAACGCTGATAATCAGAAAATGAACAAACAAGGGCTTAGCTTGTCTTGGAGAGACTGGGAGCAAGGTAGTCACAAGGAATCTGAAGAGCACTGAATACATTGATAGCAGGCAAGGAACTGAGTATCCAGGTGAGTTAAATAGGAAACCAACCAAGGACAACGAACCAGCTGATGAGGCCACCTGCAGAAAGACAACACTACACAGTACCGCTTGTGACCACTAGAGGGAGCCCAAAAATAGAGTTCACAACAGGAGACTTTCCCAAAACCCTACTAACATACCATGGTGCAGTAGTGGTTCCCATGGTGGCCTTTTATCCAACACCGAATCCAATATTAGAAGTCCCAAGACAGGAAGAAGCTGACCCCGTACTACAAGAGGTTCCAGGTCAGGAAGAACAGATTCCTGATCAGAGTGATCCCATTCACGGTGGACTTACCAACCCCATAGTGGTGGAATTATCTTTAGCAGAGAGGGCAGATACTATATCCGCAGTAGACAGTAGTACACCACTTAAAGAGACACCGCTATTACATAGATCCCAGCGTAGTACCCAGGGTCAATTACCGGCCAGGTATGCGGATTACCAACTATAAGACTATAGTCATTGTTATCGTTCTGTAACGTTTAAGCCCAGTACCTACAGAGACTTACCTGTATGAACTTTTTGCATATTCTTGAACTTTTTATCAGCCCAGAAACACTAAATCAAAGCTCCGGAAAGACTGCTTTGTGAACTTTGCTTCCTAGTACCTTCAAGGATAGAACTGTATTAATGGACGCTATTTGAAGTGACTTTTTACAGAATTCCATTTTTTTTTGTTTCTTTGAGTGGTTTTTGTAACTTTTCATTTTTAAGACTCTGTACATATCAATTGTTATTTCAAAATGTTATCATCCCACAGTCCCGGAGTACTGTTCTTAACTAAGGGACTGTTCTTAACTAAGGGGGGATGTGGCGCCCCTAGGGGTATTTGCCACAAAAATAGTTATTGACACCAAATACAAATACTAGAATAGCAAGACTGCACTACCATCTCCGGCTAGAAGGGGGAGCTCCAGAGACTCCCCTTGATCTATTCTGGTCTGAGAAAAAGACTGGCAGTTGGGTTGAGGAGCTGAAAGTGAGAGGTCGTATAACTGAACTCCTAACAGCCCTATGACGGATTATAGGCCCGTAATACCCATAGTAGGAAAAGAGGAATAGAGAAAAAGGACATTGTGAGAACCGGGTAGCAATAACCTCTACCCAGAATAGGCACAGAGACGGATACCGGATCCGTGGCTATATTTATTATATATAATACAGCAACCGGAAGGAAGTGAGGTGATATCAGCTTCACCAGGGTAAGACGCAGCAACAGACACAGAGTTCAGCGGTACTCCCAGAGGGGGTAAGCCGACAAAAAGGACTCGGGTTGTCCGTCAAACCAGAGCACAGAAGAGACAGATTGGGTCGGCAGCCAGTTCACAAACAGCAGCAGGGCCATATAGAAACTGCGCATAATAAGAGGTGGAAATCCTGACAGGGTCAGATTAATTCAGAATTCTCATACAGACTCCAGTGACAGTATTGGTTGCAATTCCCTTTGTGTTGAAGTAAACTGGTTAAACGTTTCAGCGCCTCAGTCTTTCATTTGGACAATAGCCATCGATCCAGGATCGGGGTCATCATCATCACAGCTGAGAGGACCTGCTGCTGATCAAGTAAGTGTCTGTTCCTTCATGATACCCCTTAGATTGTGCATCGCCTGAGGCCACAGCACCGGGTCAAGCCACTAGTGACATCCCCCTCAAGAGACGGACCTCATTGATCTGGTGCTGGGTACCTCGGTTTCCCGGGCGTCACATTATCAAAACTAAAAAGACCAAAGTTATGAATCAACCTGCTCCAGGAAAACAATACTAGCAGCTATGCATTACGGTGAAGGAACACAAAGGTGGGAAAGTGGGCAGTCTGAGGGACAGAAGAATCCTTATAAAGACTGCCTTAAAGCATCTCTCAAAAACTTTGGAGACAATATCAACAATTGGGAGAAGTTTGCCATGGACCATTCAGCTTTGTGAGGCAGGATCATCTCAGGAGCATGTGCAGCTGAAAATAGTAGAATCTTTTAGGCAAAAAGAAAGTGAGCTGTGCGCAAGGCACAGGTGGTATCTACTCTCCTGAACACTTCTATTTACTTATGACTAGTGTTGAGCATTCCGATACCGCAAGTATCGGGTATCGGCCGATATTTGCTGTATCGGAATTCCGATACCGAGATCCGATACTTTTGTGGTATCGGGTATCGGTATCGAAACAACATTAATGTGTAAAATAAAGAATTAAAATAAAAAATATTGCTATACTCACCTCTCCGACGCAGCCTGGACTTCAGCGAGGGAACCGGCAGCGTTGTTTGCTTTAAATTTGCGCTTTAACTTCCTTACTTGATGTCCCGGCTTGTGATTGGTCGCGCGCCGCCCATGTGACCGCGACGCGACCAATCACAGCAAGCCGTGACGTAATTTTAGGTCCTTCAGGATTTTAAAATTACGTTCCGGCGTTGTGATTGGTTGCGTCGCGGTCACATGGGCGACGCGACCAATCACAAGCAGTGACGTCACGGGAGGCAGGAGACGCGCGCATTTTAAAATGCGCGCGTGTCCAGCCTCCCGTGACGTCACGGCTTGTGATTGGTCGCGTCGCCCATGTGACTGCGACGCAACCAATCACAACGCCGGAACGTTATTTTAAAATCCTGAAGGACCTAAAATTACGTCACGGCTTGCTGTGATTGGTCGCGTCGCGGTCACATGGGTGACGCGACCAATCACAAGCCGTGACGTCATGGGAGGCTGGACACGTGCGCATTTTAAAATGCGCGCGTCTCCTGCCTCCCGTGACGTCACGGCTTGTGATTGGTCGCGTCGCCCATGTGACCGCGATGCAACCAATCACAACGCCGGAACGTAATTTTAAAATCCTGAAGGACCTAAAATTACGTCACGGCTTGCTGTGATTGGTCGCGTCGCGGTCACATGGGCGGCGCGCGACCAATCACAAGCCGGGACTTCAAGTAAGGAAGTTAAAGCGCGAATTTTAAGCAAACAACGCTGCCGGTTCCCTCGCTGAAGTCCAGGCTGCGTCGGAGAGGTGAGTATAGCAATATTTTTTATTTTAATTCTTTATTTTACACATTAATATGGTTCCCAGGGCCTGAAGGAGAGTTTCCTCTCCTTCAGACCCTGGGAACCATCAGGAATACCGTCCGATACATGAGTCCCATTGACTTGTATTGGTATCGGGTATCGGTATCGGATTAGATCCGATACTTTGCCGGTATCGGCCGATACTTTCCGATACCGATACTTTCAAGTATCGGACAGTATCGCTCAACACTACTTATGACACGTATGTGGATGAGCCTTCAGGGCCAGGAATGGCCTCATCAGTCACCTGCAGATGGACCCACAGCCACTAATCTAAACCCTGAAGTCATGGTCATTTCGACTATGAAGGACGAACACCGAAGCAATCTAGAAATTTTCAAATGATTTGGTCTAAACAGTAGCTATTCATCAGTGTACTAGGAAAAATATATATATGTAAAATTGTACATTCACACTGAAGGCATCAAAACTATGAATTAACACATGTGGAATTATATACTTAACAAAAAAGTAAAAAAGTGTGAAACAACTGAAATTATTTGTTATATTCTAGGATCTTCAAAGTAGCCACCTTTTGCTTTGATGACTGCTTTGCACACTTTTGGCATTCTCTTGATGAGATTCAAGAGGTAATCACCAGGAATGGTCTTCCAACAATCTTGAAGGAGTTCCCAGAGATGCTTAGCACTTGTTGGCCCTTTTGCCTTCACTCTGTGGTCCAGCTCACCCAAAACCATCTCAATTGGGTTCAGGTCTGGTGACTCTGGAGGCCAGGTCATGTGGCGTAACACCCCCTCACTCTCCTTCTTGGTCAAATAGCCCTTACACAGCCTGGAGGTGTGTTTGGGGTCATTGTCCTGTTTAAAAATAAATGATGGTCCAACTAAACGCAAACCGGATAGAATAGCATGCTGCTGCAAGATGCTGTGGTAGCCATGCTGGTTCAGTATGCCTTCAATTTTGAATAAATCCCCAACAGTGTCACCAGCAAAGCACCCCACACCATCACACCTCCTCCTCCATGATTCATGGTGGGAACCAGGCATGTAGAGTCCATCCATTGTCCTTTTCTGCGTTGCACAAAGACACGGTGGTTGGAACCAAAGACCTCAAAGCATAGATTTCCACTGGTCTAATGTCCATTCCTTGTGTTCTTTAGCCCCAACAAGTCTCTTCTGCTTGTTGCCTGTCCTTAGCAGTGGTTTCCTAGCAACTATTTTACCATGAAGGCCTGCTGCACAAAGTATCCTCTTAACAGTTATTGTAGAGATGTGTCTGCTCCTAGAACTCTGTGTGGCATTGACCTAGTCTCTAATCTGAGCTGCTGTTAACCTGCGATTTCTGAGGCTGGTGACTCGGATAAACGTTTCCTCAGAAGCAGAGGTGACTCTTGGTCTTCCTTTCCTGGGGTGGTCCACATGTGAGCCAGTTTCTTTGTAGCACTTTATGGTTTTAGCCACTGCACTTGGGGACACTTTCAAAGTTTTCCAAATTTTTCGGTCTGACTGACCTTCATTTCTTAAAGTAATGATGGCCACTCGTTTTTCTTTACTTAGCTGCTTTTTTCTTGCCATAATACAAATTCTAACAGTCTATTCAGTAGGACTATCAGCTGTGTATCCACCAGACTTCTGCACAACACAACTGATGGTCCCAACTGTTGTGAACTCTGTTTTTGGGCTCCCTCTTGTGGTCACAAGTGGTACTGTGTGAGTGCTGTCTTTGGGCACCCTCTGGTGGCTCTTTGTGTCATTCTGCAGGTCTGAGGCTGGTTCAGCTGTCTCGTTATCTGTTAGCTGGTTTCCTATTTAGCTCACCTGGACTTTCAGTGGTTGCCTGCTGTCGATGTATTCAGTGCTATTTTGATCTCTCCTGAATTCCTTCGTTATCAGTCTCTCCAAGAGAAGCTAAGTTTCTGTTTGGTTATTTTTTGCTCATCAGAGTTCAATATGTTTATTGGTTATTTGTTTGTCCTTGTCCAGCTTGCTAATATGTGATTTCCTTGCTTGCTGGTAGCTCTAGGGGGCTGAGTTTCTCCCCTCACACCGTTAGTTGGTGTGGGGGTTCTTGAATTCTCAGCGTGGATATTTTGTATAGGGTTTTTTTACTGACTGCATAGTTCCCTGTCTGTCTTCTGCTATGTAGTATTAGTGGGCCTCATTTGCTGAATCTGTTTTCATTTCTACGTTTGTATTTTCCCCTTACCTCACTGTTATTATTTGTTGGGGGCTTCCTATATCTTTGGGGTCATTTCTCTGAGGCAAGTGAGGTCTTACTTTCTCTATAGGGGTAGCTAGTTTCTCAGGCTGCGTTGAGACGTCCAGGAATTTAGGCACGTTCACCGGCTACCTTTAGTGTGTTTGGTTAGGATCAGGTTTTGCGGTCAGTCCAGTTACCACCTCCCTAGAGCTCGTTCTATGTTCAGTAACTAAGCTAGTCCATTCTATGATCCTCAGCCACTAAGGATCATAACACCCAACCCCATTTATAAGGCAAGAAATCCCACTTATTAAACTTGACAGGGCACACCTGTAAAGTGAAAACCATTTCCGGTGACTACCTCTTGAAGCTCATCAAGAGAATGCCAAGAGTGTGCAAAGCAGTCATCAAAGCAAAAGGTGGCTATTTTGAAGAACCTAGAATATAAGACATAATTTCAGTTTTATCACACTTTTTTGTTAAGTATGTAATTCCACATGTGTTAATTCATAGTTTTGATGCCTTCAGTGTGAATGTACAATTTTCATAGTCAAGAAAATACAGAAAAATCTTTAAATGAGAAGGTGTGTCCAAACTTTTGGTCTGTACTGTATATATACTGTATATAAAATAGATACATACAAACACACACAAAAACTAAATGAGTGGGATACATTTAGCAAAACATATGTCACGATGATAATATGGTGTAATAATATATGTCGAATGGCTAATAAAGCATCAAATCTCATACTTTTTATCCTTTTTAGTCTCTTTTTTCCCTTTTTTTCACATTTCTTGAATTTTTCACCTTTTGTCTCCTCGTCATATTGTTTCTTGATTCCTAAACTTGATGCTTTATTAGGCATTCGACATGTATTATTACACAACATTATCATCAGGACATGATATACAACCCCTGGCAAAAATTATGGAATCACCGGCCTTGGTGGATGTTCATTCAGTTATTTAATTTTGTAGAAAAAAAGCAGATCACAGACATGGCACAAAACTAAAGTCATTTCAAATGGCAACTTTCTGGCTTTAAGAAACACTAAAAGAAATCAAGAACAAAAAATGTGGTAGTCAGTAATGGTTACTTTTTTTTAACCAAGCATAGGGAAAAAATTATGGAATCACTCAATTCTGAGGAAAAAATTATGGACTCATGAAAAACAAACAAACAAAAAATCACTCCAACACATCACTAGTATTTTGTTGCACCATCTCTGTCTTTTATAACAGCTTGCAGTCTCTGAGGCATGGACTTAATGAGTGTCAAACAGTACTCTTCATCAATCTGGCTCCAACTTTCTCTGATTGCTGTTGCCTGATCAGCATTGCAAGTTGGAGCCTTGTCATGGACCATTTTCTTCAACTTCCACCATAGATTTTCAATTGGATTGAGATCCGGACTATTTGCAGGCCATGACATTGACCTTATGTGTCTTTTTTCAAGGAATGTTTTCACAGTTTTTGATTTATGGCAGGATGCATTATCATCTTGAAAAATTATTTCATCATCCCCAAACATCCTTTCAATTGATGGGATAAGAAAAGTGTAAAAAATATCAACATAAACGTGTGCATTTATTGAAGAGGTAATGACAGCCATCTCTCCAGTGCCTTCACCTGACATGCAGTCCCATATCATCAATGACTGTGGAAATTTGCATGTTCTCTTCAGGCAGTCATCTTTATAAATCTCATTGGAATGGCACCAAACAAATGTTCCAGCATCATCACCTTGCCCAATGCAGATTCGCGATTCATCACTGAATATGACTTTCATCCAGTAATCCACAGTCCACGACTGCTTTTCCTTAGCCCATTATAACCTTGTTTTTTTCTGTTTAGGTGCTAATGATGGCTTTCGTTTAGCTTTTCAATATGTACATCCCATTTCCTTTAGGCGGTTCCTTACAGTTCGGTCACAGACGTTGACTCCAGTTTCCACCCATTCATTCCTCAGTTGTTTTGTTGTGCACTTCCTGTTTTGGAGACATATTGCTTGAAGTTTCTGGTCTTGATGCTTTGATGTCTTCCTTGGTCTACCAGTATGTTTGCCTTTAACAACCTTCCCATGTTGTTTGTATTTGGTCCAGATTTTAGACACAGCTGACTGTGAACAACCAACATCTTTTGCAGCATTGCGTGATGATTTTCCCTCTTTTAAGAGTTTGATAATCCTCTCCTTTGTTTCAATTGAAATCTCTCTTGTTGGAGCCATGATTCATGTCAGTCCACCTGGTGCAACAGCTCTCCAAGGTGTGATCACTCCTTTTTAGATGCAGACTAAAGAGCAGATCTAATTTGATGCAGGTGTTATTTTTGGGTATGAAAATTTACAGGCTGATTCCATAATTTTTTTCCTCAGAATTGAGTGATTTCATAATTTTTTCCCCTATGCTTGGTTAAAAAAAGTAACCATTACTGACTACCACATTTTTTGTTCTTGATTTCTTTTAGTGTTTCTTAAAGCTAGAAAGTTGCCATTTGAAATGACTTTAGTTTTATGCCATGTCGGTGATCTGCTTTTTTTCTACAACATTAAACAACTAAATGAACATCCTCCAAGGCCAGTGATTCCATAATTTTTGCCAGGGGTTGCATAATCGTGACGTGTTTTGTTAAATGTAATCCAAGAGTAAAAAAATAATGGCATGGAAACAACATATACAATGTAGGTACAAAGATTAAGTAGGAAACAAAGTGGTGTTGGAGTCTGCTCTTTGGCATCTTGGCCGATGATGTCGGGTGTCCTGGGACCAAGGGCTCTTTCCAAGTCCCTAATGCTAGTGGTGCCATAGCTCACCCTGTTCCCTGGAATAGTTCTGATGGTGAAGACACCGAGGCCACATACCTCACCTTAGCTCCTGAACACCCTCAGTCTGTTCCCTTCGCCAACCCAGGGAAGAGGGGGGTAGTAGTGTGCTGTAATATACCTACCAGACAAACAAGGTAATACGAAAAGTGGTAATGAAATATACCAAACATACAAATATACTCACACATACAACAGAGGAATTTACCATGGAGTGGAGGATGGTGTTAAACCAAAGTAGGAGAAGACAGGGAGTTATCACACACTCAAAACATAACAACAGTCACAGATAAATCCACCAACCGCCTTCTCCAATAACCATTAACAACCTCCAGCTATGCAGAATTAGCTAAATCTGACAATGAGTGCTGGTCAGGGCCCAGATTATATAGGGGATGAGAGTGGCTAACAGTGCACAGCTGAGAGCCTTAATGACCAGGAGCTATCAACTGAGCAGTTTAACCCCTGCACTGCTAAAAGAAATTTACAACATTTAGTAAAAAGATGAAGTGCTTCTAATCAGTGCAGGAGTTAGAGAAATCAGATACTGCAGTCTTCTGGCTCATCTGTGTCGCAGCAAAGCTTTACAGAGGGTGCACGAGCTTAATTGTGTAAGTGGTGAAATGATTGACAATGTGTTAAAAAGAAGAGATGGTTCCAGCTCCAGGAATAAAATGTAGAAACTTTATTAGTACATATTAAAACGCTGCTGAGACATGACCGGCATGGTCGGTAGGGGCGAGTAACCAACACCCGACTGGATGCGTTTCGAGCAACAGGCGTGCTCTTAGTCCTCAGTGTGCTGGTGGGAACACAGGTTGCAATAAAAACATTCACAGCAGGTGAATACAATTAAAATAAGTGTGTGATGTGACTAAATCAACACAACAAAGTGAACAACTAAAACTAAGTAACAATTCAATTGACAAGAATAAATATAAGGAACATGCAAATTTAGAAGGAACTGAAGAGATCTAAGAAAGACAGCAAGACTGATTAATAATGGAGCATAATCTCTCTCCTAAGGTTTAACCCTGAAGGGGCTCTGGAATTAAGCCCGAAGATCCAGAAAGCCTCTCTATCACGCAGCTTCTTTTCCCTGTCACCACCTCGTATATCTTTGTGTATCTGTTCAATGGCAAATGTTCTAAGATGCGTGGTTTGCCTGTTATGATTTTTTATAAAATGATTAGATACATTGGATACATGTCGAAGTGTAGGATGTACTATATCATAAAGATGGTCTCTGAATCTTTCTTTGAACTTCCTGATGGTAGATCCCACATGGAACAATTTACATTCAGTGCATTCTACAATGTAAACCACATAATCAGAATTACAATTAAGAAATTTTTTTATGGGAAAAGTAGTTAAATTTTGTGAACAATTGAAATATGCGTTTTTTTTCATATAAGTACAAGTCTTACACGAATGCGATCCGCACTTGAAACAACCTGTGGTAGATAACCAATCTTAATGATTTTTAGTTTTTTTAGAATGCAAAAAACTGGGTGATAAAACATTTCCCAGAGTAGGAGCTCATCTTGATACGATTCTAATGCCGTCTTTCAGAATGGAATCCATGATGTGGTCATCTCTGAGTATGTTTAAATTACGTGTGACAATTTGGGAAACAGATTTAAAAAAAGTACTATAAGTAAGGACTAAGACAGGTTGTGCCGAGTACGCATCACGATGGGAGTTATTTTTAGACGCAGTGTTTATTTGAGTGCGACTATCCATTACAATCGGTTCAATGAGTTCTGACCTTTGTTTAGAATCCGCAATGTTAAAGGCTCTATTTAGAGTCCAATTAGGATATTTTCTGTGGTGAAGACGCTGTTTAATGATAGATTTATCACGACTAGGGTTGAGCGAAACGGGTCGATCATTTTCAAAAGTCGCCGACTTTTGGCTAAGTCGGCGTCTCATGAAACCCGATCCGACCCCTGTGCTTGTCGGCCATGCGGTACGCGACTTTCGCGCCAAAGTCGCGTTTCAATGACGCGAAAAGCGCCATTTCTCAGCCAATGAAGGTGAACGCAGAGTGTGGGCAGCGTGATGACATAGATCCTGGTCCCCACCATCTTAGAGAAGGGCATTGCAGTGATTGGCTTGCTGTCTGCGGCGTCACAGGGGCTATAAAGGGGCGTTCCCGCCGACCGCCATCTTACTGCTGCTGATCTGAGCTTAGGGACAGGTTGCTGCCGCTTCATCAGAAGCAGGGAGAGCGTTAGGCAGGGTCCACTAACCACCAAACCGCTTGTGCTGCAGCGATTTCCACTGTCCAACACCACCTTCGGTGTGCAGGGACTGTGGAAGCTATTTTTTTTTTTTTTTCCCCTCAGCGCTGTAGCTCATTGGGCTGCCCTAGAAGGCTCCGTGATAGCTGTATTGCTGTGTGTACGCCACTGTGGAAACCAACTGCTTTTTTCAAAGCACATATCCTCTTGTTCCTTCCTTTCTGCACAGCTATCTTTTTTGTTTGTCCACACTTTTTATTTAATTTGTGCATCAGTCCACTCCTATTGCTGCCTGCCATACCTGGCTTACATTACTGCAGGGAGATAGTAATTGTAGGACAGTTTTTTTTTTTTTTTTGTTTTTTTTTTGTGGGAGATTAAGATTGGCATTTCTGCTACAGTGCCATCCCTGTGTGTGCCATCTCTCACTGAGTGGGCCATAGAAAGCCTATTTATTTTTTCCGTGATTTGTGTTCTAAAATCTACCTCAACACAAAAACACTACATCAATCAGTGGGAGAAAAATATTGGCCTCAGTCAGGGCTTGTGTGCCACTGCTGTGTGTGCTATCTCTCATTCAGTGGGCTATAGCAAGCCTATTTTTTTTTTTTTTTTTTTTTTTAATATTATTTGGTTTCTAAAGTGTCCCTGAAAAAAAAAAAAAACCTAAAAAAACAGTGGGAGAGTAATATTGCCCTTTCAGCTTGTGTGCCAGTCTTGACTCCTGGGTGTGCCACCTCTCTCCCTCTCATTCAGTGGGCCATAGAAAGCCTATTTATTTTTTTTTTTAAATATTATTGGGTTTCTAAAGTCTCCCTGAAAAAACAAAAAATACATAAAAAAACAGTGGGAGAGTAATATTGCCCTTTCAGCTTGTGTGCCAGTCTTGACTCCTGGGTGTGCCACCTCTCTCCCTTTCATTCAGTGGGCCATAGAAAGCCTATTTATTTATTTTTTTTAATATTATTTGGTTTCTAATTCTCCCTGAAAAAAAAAAAAAAAACCTAAAAAAACAGTGGGAGAATAATATTGCCCTTTCAGCTTGTGTGCCAGTCTTGACTCCTGGGTGTGCCACCTCTCTCCCTCTCATTCAGTGGGCCATAGAAAGCCTATTTATTTTTTTTTTTAAATATTATTGGGTTTCTAAAGTCTCCCTGAAAAAACAAAAAATACATAAAAAAACAGTGGGAGAGTAATATTGCCCTTTCAGCTTGTGTGCCAGTCTTGACTCCTGGGTGTGCCACCTCTCTCCCTTTCATTCAGTGGGCCATAGAAAGCCTATTTATTTTTTCCGTGATTTGTGTTCTAAATTCTACCTCAACACAAAAACACTACATCAATCAGTGGGAGAAAAATATTGGCCTCAGTCAGGGCTTGTGTGCCACTGCTGTGTGTGCTATCTCTCATTCAGTGGGCCATAGAAAGCCTATTTATTTTTTTTTTTAATATTATTTGGTTTCTAATTCTCCCTGAAAAAAAAAAAAAAACCTAAAAAAACAGTGGGAGAATAATATTGCCCTTTCAGCTTGTGTGCCAGTCTTGACTCCTGGGTGTGCCACCTCTCTCCCTCTCATTCAGTGGGCCATAGAAAGCCTATTTATTTTTTTTTTTAAATATTATTGGGTTTCTAAAGTCTCCCTGAAAAAACAAAAAATACATAAATAAACAGTGGGAGAGTAATATTGCCCTTTCAGCTTGTGTGCCAGTCTTGACTCCTGGGTGTGCCACCTCTCTCCCTTTCATTCAGTGGGCCATAGAAAGCCTATTTATTTATTTTTTTTAATATTATTTGGTTTCTAATTCTCCCTGAAAAAAAAAAAAAAAACCTAAAAAAACAGTGGGAGAATAATATTGCCCTTTCAGCTTGTGTGCCAGTCTTGACTCCTGGGTGTGCCACCTCTCTCCCTCTCATTCAGTGGGCCATAGAAAGCCTATTTTTTTTTTTTTTTAAATATTATTGGGTTTCTAAAGTCTCCCTGAAAAAACAAAAAATACATAAAAAAACAGTGGGAGAGTAATATTGCCCTTTCAGCTTGTGTGCCAGTCTTGACTCCTGGGTGTGCCACCTCTCTCCCTTTCATTCAGTGGGCCATAGAAAGCCTATTTATTTTTTCCGTGATTTGTGTTCTAAATTCTACCTCAACACAAAAACACTACATCAATCAGTGGGAGAAAAATATTGGCCTCAGTCAGGGCTTGTGTGCCACTGCTGTGTGTGCTATCTCTCATTCAGTGGGCCATAGAAAGCCTATTTATTTATTTTTTTTAATATTATTTGGTTTCTAATTCTCCCTGAAAAAAAAAAAAAAACCTAAAAAAACAGTGGGAGAATAATATTGCCCTTTCAGCTTGTGTGCCAGTCTTGACTCCTGGGTGTGCCACCTCTCTCCCTCTCATTCAGTGGGCCATAGAAAGCCTATTTATTTATTTTTTTAAATATTATTGGGTTTCTAAAGTCTCCCTGAAAAAACAAAAAATACATAAAAAAACAGTGGGAGAGTAATATTGCCCTTTCAGCTTGTGTGCCAGTCTTGACTCCTGGGTGTGCCACCTCTCTCCCTTTCATTCAGTGGGCCATAGAAAGCCTATTTATTTTTTCCGTGATTTGTGTTCTAAATTCTACCTCAACACAAAAACACTACATCAATCAGTGGGAGAAAAATATTGGCCTCAGTCAGGGCTTGTGTGCCACTGCTGTGTGTGCTATCTCTCATTCAGTGGGCTATAGCAAGCCTATTTTTTTTTTTTTTTTTTAATATTATTTGGTTTCTAAAGTCTCCCTGAAAAAAAAAAAAAACCTAAAAAAACAGTGGGAGAGTAATATTGCCCTTTCAGCTTGTGTGCCAGTCTTGACTCCTGGGTGTGCCACCTCTCTCCCTCTCATTCAGTGGGCCATAGAAAGCCTATTTTTTTTTTTTTTAATATTATTTGGTTTCTAATTCTCCCTGAAAAAAAAAAAAAACCTAAAAAAACAGTGGGAGAGTAATATTGCCCTTTCAGCTTGTGTGCCAGTCTTGACTCCTGGGTGTGCCACCTCTCTCCCTCTCATTCAGTGGGCCATAGAAAGCCTATTTTTTTTTTTTTAATATTATTTGGTTTCTAATTCTCCCTGAAAAAAAAAAAAAAACCTAAAAAAACAGTGGGAGAGTAATATTGCCCTTTCAGCTTGTGTGCCAGTCTTGACTCCTGGGTGTGCCACCTCTCTCCCTCTCATTCAGTGGGCCATAGAAAGCCTATTTTTTTTTTTTTTTTTAATATTATTTGGTTTCTAATTCTCCCTGAAAAAAAAAAAAAAAACCTAAAAAAACAGTGGGAGAATAATATTGCCCTTTCAGCTTGTGTGCCAGTCTTGACTCCTGGGTGTGCCACCTCTCTCCCTCTCATTCAGTGGGCCATAGAAAGCCTATTTATTTTTTTTTTTAAATATTATTGGGTTTCTAAAGTCTCCCTGAAAAAACAAAAAATACATAAAAAAACAGTGGGAGAGTAATATTGCCCTTTCAGCTTGTGTGCCAGTCTTGACTCCTGGGTGTGCCACCTCTCTCCCTTTCATTCAGTGGGCCATAGAAAGCCTATTTATTTTTTGGTTTTTTTAATATTATTTGGTTTCTAAAGTCTCCCTGAAAAAAACAAAAAAAACATAAAAAACAGTGGGAGAGTAATATTGCCCTTTCAGCTTGTGCGCCAGTCTTGACTCCTGGTTGTGCCACCTCTCTCTCTCTAATTGTGGGCCATAGAAAGCCTTTTTTTTTTTTTTTTTTAATATTATTTGGTTTCTAAAGTCTCCCTGAGAAAAAAAAATAAATAAATTAGGTGGGAGATTAATATTGACATTAGTGCTTGAGTGACAGTCCTGCGTGTGTGTCATCTCTGTGATTTTGTGCCACAGAAAACAGAGTGTGTAACATTGTGCCTGATTTTCCTTGTGGTCTCACCAACCTGTTAAGGGATATTGAAATCATACTGAAGTTATAGCTCACCGTGTAAGTTGTTTGACAGCAACAAATAAAGTTACTTTGGTTAAGATTTTAAAACAATGAGGAAGTCTGGTGCAAGAGGTCGTCGTGGGCGTTCATTGTCAGCTGGTAATGATGGTAGTGGTAGTGGAGCATCAGGTGGTCGTGGGGATAAAAATATTCCACCTAAGTCTGGAGCTG
Source organism: Ranitomeya variabilis (assembly GCF_051348905.1). NCBI lineage: Eukaryota > Metazoa > Chordata > Amphibia > Anura > Dendrobatidae > Ranitomeya > Ranitomeya variabilis. Next base: position 177,515,588 of record NC_135237.1, read on the forward strand.
TGGAGCCAGTTTCGTCGTCAGGCTACACAAGGCCTCGAACGCTCTCTTTTCTGGGAGTAGGAAAACCGCTTTTAAAGGCGGAGCAGCAACAGCAAGTTTTGGCTTACATTGCAGACTCAGCCTCTAGCTCTTTTGCCTCCTCTTCCGAAACTGGTAAATGTAAAAGCAGCGCGTCGCTTGTGGATGTTCACGGTCAGGGACAAGTCGCTTCCTTGTCCTCCTCAGCAAAAACTACAACAAGAGAGAAGGATGCAGCAGGCGACACAACGGGTCACTCCATGGAGCTCTTTACACATACCGTCCCTGGCTTAGAAAGTGAAACATTTAACAGGCCATGCCCATTACAAGTATATTCTGACATGGAGTGCACTGATGCACAGCCACAGCCAGAGTACTATGCTGCTCCTTTGACTCAGACCACCACATTGCCCTCTCAGGGTACAGATCCACAATCAGACCCTGATGAGACTATGTTGCCCCGCCACGAACGCTATACCACCGACCGACACAGTGACACAGACGAAGTTGCACACGAGCTCGAAGAGGAGGTAATAGATGACCCAGTTATTGACCCCGATTGGCAGCCATTGGAGGAACAGGGTGCAGGCGGCAGTAGTTCAGAAGCGGAGGTGGAGGAGGGGCCGCAGCAGGCATCAACATCGCAACAGGTTCCATCTGCCGGGCCCGTATCTGGACCAAAACGCGTGTCAAAGCCAAAACCTGTTGGAGCACAGCGTTGCCATCCGGTTAAAGCTCAGTCTGCAATCCCTGAAAAGGGATCAGAGTCTAGGAAGAGTGCAGTCTGGCATTTTTTTAAACAACATCCAACTGATCAGCGCAAAGTCATCTGTCAAAAATGTTCAACTAGCTTAAGCAGAGGTCAGAATCTGAAAAGTCTAAATACTAGTTGCATGCATAGACACTTAACCACCATGCATTTTCAAGCCTGGACTAACTACCAAACGTCCCTCAAGGTTGTAGCACCCTCGGCCAATGAAGCTAGTCAGCAACGCAACATCCCTTCCGTCACTGTAAGGCCACCATTTTCCGCACCACCGGCAGTATCTGTGCAGGTTTCTTTGCCAGCCAAAAGCAGTCAGGGTCAGGGAATCACCAGTTTTGTAGGAGGAAATATTGCATCTAGGGCACCGGCGGAAACAATACCGTCTCCAACCGTCTCTCAGTCTGCCATGTACACCAGCACACCCGAAAGTTCCACGATCTACAGCTCTCCAGTCCAGCTCACCCTACATGAGACTCTGGTTAGAAAAAGGAAGTACTTATCCTCGCATCCGCGTACACAGGGTTTTAACGCCCACATAGCTAGACTAATCTCGTTAGAGATGATGCCCTACCGGTTAGTTGAAAGCGAAGCTTTCAAAGCCCTGATGGAGTACGCTGAACCACGATACGAGCTACCCAGTCGACACTTTTTTTCCAGAAAAGCCATCCCAGCCCTGCACCAGCATGTTAAACAGCGCATCGTCCATGCACTCAGGCAATCTGTGAGTACAAAGGTGCACCTGACTACAGATGCATGGACCAGTAGGCATGGCCAGGGACGTTATGTGTCCATCACGGCACACTGGGTGAATGTGGTGGATGCAGGGTCCACAGGCGACATCAATTTAGGGACAGTTGTGCCTAGCCCACGGTCTAGGAAACAGTTGGCTGTAGGCGTTCGCACCCCCTCCTCCTCCTCCTCGTCCTCCTGCAGAAGCTACAGCTCTTCCACAGAACGCAGTCGGCCAACCACTCCATCGGCAGATGACACTGTTGCACACCAGTTGTCCCATTATGGGCCAGCTACTGCCAAGCGTCAGCAGGCTGTATTGGCTATGAAGTGTTTGGGCGACAACAGACACACCGCGGAAGTTCTGTCCGAGTTCTTGCAACAAGAAACGCAGTCGTGGCTGGGCACAGTAGATCTTGAGGCAGGCAAGGTAGTGAGTGATAACGGAAGGAATTTCATGGCTGCCATCTCCCTTTCCCAACTGAAACACATTCCTTGCCTGGCTCACACCTTAAACCTGGTGGTGCAGTGCTTATTGAAAACTTATCCTGGGTTCTCCGACCTGCTCCTCAAAGTGCGTGCACTTTGCTCACATATCCGACGTTCGCCTGTACACGCCAGCCGTATGCAGACCTATCAGCGGTCTTTGAACCTTCCCCAGCATCGCCTAATCATAGACGTTGCAACAAGGTGGAACTCAACACTGCACATGCTTCAGAGACTGTGCGAACAGAGGCGTGCTGTTATTTATTTGTGGGAGGATACACGGGCAGGCAGTAGGATGGCAGACATGGAGTTGTCAGGTGTGCAGTGGTCGAAGATACAAGACATGTGTCAAGTCCTTCAGTGTTTTGAGGAATGCACACGGCTGGTTAGTGCAGACAACGCCGTAATAAGCATGAGCATCCCCCTAATGCGTCTGCTGATGCAAAGTTTGACGCACATAAAGGAGCAGGCGTCTGCACCAGAGGAAGAGGGAAGCCTTGATGACAGTCAGCCATTGTCTGGTCAGGGCAGTGTACAGGACGAGGTAGCGGGCGAAGAGGAGGTGGAGGATGAGGAGGATGATGGGGATGAGTATATTTTTAATGCGGAAACTTTCACGGGGGCACAGGAAATTGGTTGCGTGTCACGGCCGGGTTCTGGTTTTTTGAGGGACACAAGTGACGTAGATTTGCCTGCAACTGCCCCTCAACCAATCACAACCGGAGATTTGACAAGTGGAACTTTGGCCCACATGGCGGATTATGCCTTACGTATCCTACAAAGGGACACACGCATTACGAAAATGATGAACGATGACGATTACTGGTTGGCCTGCCTCCTTGATCCACGCTATAAAGGCAAATTGCAAAATATTATGCCACATGAGAACTTGGAACTAATATTAGCAACCAAACAATCAACTCTTGTTGACCGTTTGCTTCAGGCATTCCCAGCACACAGCGCACGTGATCGTTCTCACACGAGCTCCAGGGGGCAGCAGACTAGGAGTGTTAGGGGTGCACACATCAGAAGTGGCGTTGGACAGAGGGGTTTTCTGACCAGGTTGTGGAGTGATTTTGCTATGACCGCAGACAGGACAGGTACTGCTGCATCAATTGAAAGTGACAGGAGACAACATTTGTCCAGTATGGTTACTAACTATTTTTCATCCCTTATCGATGTTCTCCCTCAACCGTCATTCCCATTTGATTACTGGGCCTCCAAATTAGACACCTGGCCAGAATTGGCAGAATATGCATTGCAGGAGCTTGCTTGCCCGGCAGCAAGTGTCCTATCAGAAAGAGTATTCAGTGCTGCAGGTTCAATATTAACCGAAAAAAGGACTCGTCTGGCTACCCAAAATGTTGACGATCTAACATTCATTAAAATGAACCACAACTGGATTTCGAAATCTTTTGCCCCACCTTGCCCGGCCGACACCTAGCTTTCCTATGAAAAGCTCTTGCCTGTGAATTACTTTTCTAATGTCTAATTTGCTGCAGCTGATTGTACAGCATACGACATGTTTACACCTCCCTAAATGGCAAAACTCCCCACACGGGGCCGTGGTATCGCGACTTGGCGCAAGCACCCGTGAGACTGCTGTTTGTCTGAAGAGGTGGGTGTGCTCGCTTTTGGTTGACGGCATTGCTACTGGGTCCCTCATAGTACAATGTAGTGTCTCTGGCGGTGGTGGTGCGCACCCAACGTCAGACACACCGTTGTAACATGAGGGGCCCTGGGGCGGTCCCGCCGGCCTCAAGAGAGTTCCCCCCTACCCCAGCTCAAAATGTGCTCTACCACGTGCAAAATTATGTCGCACAGCTCCACCAATCTTTAGTCTATTCGCTGACATCATTCAATGTCTGGCACTGACAATACAAATTTGTAGACATCTATGATGCAACTTAAAGTAGTCTGTGTCTGTGTCCTATATTGGCACCATTAAATAGTTACTGCCAAATTACTATGTCAGAAACTCAGTAGATGAGCCCACCCCTGTACCTAAGTATGCCACCTTTTTTTTTTGTTTTGGTTGTTTTGCGAGACATTAACATCTATTTATATTTTGGGAGTACTGGGACAGACACTCCTTGCACTACTCCTCCACTCACCACCAAGCTGCCTGTGTATCCATGTAACCGCTGTAAAACTGCCATGAGCCTATTGTTTGTTATTTTAGGCCTTTGATAGCCTGTCTGCGGTCCCTACTTTAAATACTCCTCCACTGACCACCAAGCTGCCTGCCCGTGTATCCATGTAACCGCTGTGAAACTGCCATGAGCCTATTGTTTGTTATGTTAGGCCTTTGATAGCCTGTCTGCGGTCCCTACTTTAAATACTCCTCCACTGACCAGACCACTGCTGCCCGTGTACCCCTGGAACCAATTATAAAGTGCCTACAGCCAGCCCATTTTCTTATGTTAGGCCTTTGAAGCCTGTCTGCGGTCCCTACTTTAAATACTCCTCCACTGACCAGACCACTGCTGCCCGTGTACCCCTGGAACCAATTATAAAGTGCCTACAGCCAGCCCATTTTCTTATGTTAGGCCTTTGAAGCCTGTCTGCGGTCCCTACTTTAAATACTCCTCCACTGACCAGACCACTGCTGCCCGTGTACCCCTGGAACCAATTATAAAGTGCCTACAGCCAGCCCATTTTCTTATGTTAGGCCTTTGAAGCCTGTCTGCGGTCCCTACTTTAAATACTCCTCCACTCACCACCACCAAGCTGCCTGCCCGTGTATCCATGTAACCGCTGTGAAACTGCCATGAGCCTATTGTTTGTTATGTTAGGCCTTTGATAGCCTGTCTGCGGTCCCTACTTTAAATACTCCTCCACTGACCAGACCACTGCTGCCCGTGTACCCCTGGAACCAATTATAAAGTGCCTACAGCCAGCCCATTTTCTTATGTTAGGCCTTTGAAGCCTGTCTGCGGTCCCTACTTTAAATACTCCTCCACTCACCACCACCAAGCTGCCTGCCCGTGTATCCATGTAACCGCTGTGAAACTGCCATGAGCCTATTGTTTGTTATTTTAGGCCTTTGATAGCCTGTCTGCGGTCCCTACTTTAAATACTCCTCCACTGACCACCAAGCTGCCTGCCCGTGTATCCATGTAACCGCTGTGAAACTGCCATGAGCCTATTGTTTGTTATGTTAGGCCTTTGATAGCCTGTCTGCGGTCCCTACTTTAAATACTCCTCCACTCACCACCACCAAGCTGCCTGCCCGTGTATCCATGTAACCGCTGTAAAACTGCCATGAGCCTATTGTTTGTTATTTTAGGCCTTTGATAGCCTGTCTGCGGCCCCTACTTGCAATACTCCTCCACTGACCACAATGCTGCCTGGAGTGCCTGCCTGTGTATCCATGTAACCGATGTAAAACTGCCATGACTGCCTACTGTTTGTTATTTTAGGCCTTTGATAGCCTGTCTGCAGCCCCTACTTGCAATACTCCTCCACTGACCACACCAATGCTGCCCGTGTACCCCTGGAACCTATTTAAAAGTTCATAGAGCCTAGTTATATATTTTATTTACTATTAATAAGGCCATGATGGACTACGCTGTACCACGCTACAAGCTAACCAGTCGACACTTCTTTTGCGAGAAAAGCCATCCCAACCCTCCACCAGCATGTAGAAGACCGCATTGTCCATGCACTCTGGCAATCTGTGAGTACAAAGGTGCACCTGACAACAGACGCATGGACCTGTAGGCATGGCCACGGAAGATTACGTGTCCATTACGGCGCAATGGGTTAATGTGGTGGATGCATGGTCCACAGGGGACAGCCTACTAAGTCTGTCTGCAGTCCCTAATTCAAATTGTCCTCCACTGTCTAAATCGGAACTTCCACCTTCTGGCTTTCGGCCTATAGTATCAGAAATTAAACTGCATTTGGCCTTCAACTTTGGTTAGGGCCTACTAACGGCTTCTGCCCCTCCCTGGTGTTGCCCTCAACTAAATAAAGCTGAGCTTCAACCTTCTGCTCCAAATTACCATTTTGAAAAATGCAATAGGCTTTTCAGGCCTACTAAAGGAGTCTGTCTGTGTGCCCCTGCCTGGTGTTGTCCTCAACTAAATAAAGCTGAGCTTCAACCTTCCGGCTCTCATTAAGTGGTTTTAAAAAAAAAATGGTGGTTAGGGCCTACTAACGGCTTCTGCCCCTCCCTGGTGTTGCCCTCAACTAAATAAAGCTGAGCTTCAACCTTCTGCTCCAAATTACCATTTTGAAAAATGCAATAGGCTTTTCAGGCCTACTAAAGGTGTCTGTCTGTGTGCCCCTCCCTGGTGTTGTCCTCAACTAAATAAAGCTGAGCTTCAACCTTCCGGCTCTCATTAAGTGGTTTTAAAAAAAAAAAATGGTGGTTAGGGCCTACTAACGGCTTCTGCCCCTCCCTGGTGTTGCCCTCAACTAAATAAAGCTGAGCTTCAACCTTCTGCTCCAAATTACCATTTTGAAAAATGCAATAGGCTTTTCAGGCCTACAAAAGGTGTCTGTCTGTGTGCCCCTCCCTGGTGTTGTCCTCAACTAAATAAAGCTGAGCTTCAACCTTCCGGCTCTCATTATGTGGTTTTAAAAAAAAAAATGGTGGTTAGGGCCTACTAACGGCTTCTGCCCCTCCCTGGTGTTGTCCTCAACTAAATAAAGCTGAGCTTCAACCTTCCGGCTCTCATTATGTGGTTTTAAAAAAAAAAATGGTGGTTAGGGCCTACTAACGGCTTCTGCCCCTCCCTGGTGTTGTCCTCAACTAAATAAAGCTGAGCTTCAACCTTCCGGCTCTCATTATGTGGTTTTAAAAAAAAAAATGGTGGTTAGGGCCTACTAACGGCTTCTGCCCCTCCCTGGTGTTGTCCTCAACTAAATAAAGCTGAGCTTCAACCTTCCGGCTCTCATTAAGTGGTTTTAAAAAAAAAATGGTGGTTAGGGCCTACTAACGGCTTCTGCCCCTCCCTGGTGTTGTCCTCAACTAAATAAAGCTGAGCTTCAACCTTCCGGCTCTCATTATGTGGTTTTAAAAAAAAAAATGGTGGTTAGGGCCTACTAACGGCTTCTGCCCCTCCCTGGTGTTGTCCTCAACTAAATAAAGCTGAGCTTCAACCTTCCGGCTCTCATTATGTGGTTTTAAAAAAAAAAATGGTGGTTAGGGCCTACTAACGGCTTCTGCCCCTCCCTGGTGTTGTCCTCAACTAAATAAAGCTGAGCTTCAACCTTCCGGCTCTCATTAAGTGGTTTTAAAAAAAAAATGGTGGTTAGGGCCTACTAACGGCTTCTGCCCCTCCCTGGTGTTGTCCTCAACTAAATAAAGCTGAGCTTCAACCTTCCGGCTCTCATTATGTGGTTTTAAAAAAAAAAATGGTGGTTAGGGCCTACTAACGGCTTCTGCCCCTCCCTGGTGTTGTCCTCAACTAAATAAAGCTGAGCTTCAACCTTCCGGCTCTCATTAAGTGGTTTTAAAAAAAAAATGGTGGTTAGGGCCTACTAACGGCTTCTGCCCCTCCCTGGTGTTGTCCTCAACTAAATAAAGCTGAGCTTCAACCTTCCGGCTCTCATTATGTGGTTTTAAAAAAAAAAATGGTGGTTAGGGCCTACTAACGGCTTCTGCCCCTCCCTGGTGTTGTCCTCAACTAAATAAAGCTGAGCTTCAACCTTCCGGCTCTCATTATGTGGTTTTAAAAAAAAAAATGGTGGTTAGGGCCTACTAACGGCTTCTGCCCCTCCCTGGTGTTGTCCTCAACTAAATAAAGCTGAGCTTCAACCTTCCGGCTCTCATTATGTGGTTTTAAAAAAAAAAATGGTGGTTAGGGCCTACTAACGGCTTCTGCCCCTCCCTGGTGTTGTCCTCAACTAAATAAAGCTGAGCTTCAACCTTCCGGCTCTCATTAAGTGGTTTTAAAAAAAAAATGGTGGTTAGGGCCTACTAACGGCTTCTGCCCCTCCCTGGTGTTGTCCTCAACTAAATAAAGCTGAGCTTCAACCTTCCGGCTCTCATTATGTGGTTTTAAAAAAAAAAATGGTGGTTAGGGCCTACTAACGGCTTCTGCCCCTCCCTGGTGTTGTCCTCAACTAAATAAAGCTGAGCTTCAACCTTCCGGCTCTCATTATGTGGTTTTAAAAAAAAAAATGGTGGTTAGGGCCTACTAACGGCTTCTGCCCCTCCCTGGTGTTGTCCTCAACTAAATAAAGCTGAGCTTCAACCTTCCGGCTCTCATTAAGTGGTTTTAAAAAAAAAATGGTGGTTAGGGCCTACTAACGGCTTCTGCCCCTCCCTGGTGTTGCCCTCAACTAAATAAAGCTGAGCTTCAACCTTCTGCTCCAAATTACCATTTTAAAAAATGCAATAGGCTTTTCCGGCCTACTAAAGGTGTCTGCCCCTCCCTGGTGTTGTCCTCAACTGAACAAAGCTGAGCTTCCACATTCTGGCTTTCGCCCTATACTATCAGATATTAAACTGCATTTGGCCTACTAGTGTGGTTAGGCCCTTGAAACAGTGTCTGCTGCTCTTGGGTTTGCTACTCCACTGAACAAAGCAATGCCGCCTGTTTAGTCCTGTTACCAATTTTGAACTGCATGTAGCCTACTTTATTCTTTGGCCCTATATCTGTTTCCTCCTCATCCTGCCCATTGCCCAGCCACTGCTAAATGAGTCTGCTGGTACATTGACCTAGACCACTACATTCCCCTTGTACTCTACACAGCCAGAATCTGTCCCTGCTGAAAGTAAGGTTCCCCTTCCCGCATGTTATACCACCTTACACAGGGACAAAGAGGAAGGTGCAGATGAAAGTGCAGGTTCCTTCATCAGGTGGGGGGGCATACTCGTTGGCGACGTCACTGGCACAGGGCCCCTCAGAGTACGCAAAAGTGTCGCTGCTGGTGGGAGGCGCCCCCGCCATGCAAACACACCGCCGTACTTTGAGGGGCCCTGTGCCAGTGGCAATGCGAACGAGTGGGCCCCCCCCCTGCTTGCTCAGGATCACAGCACTTGCAACTTTTAAATACTTACCTTTCCCTGCAACACCGCCGTGACGTAGTCCGCATTTCCTGGGCCCACGAAAAACTTGAGCCAGCCCTACTCCCCCCACAACTTTCCCCCAATTCCCTATGCCCAACTATTATTATACAGTTAATTAAGATTGGCAAGCTTCAGAAACAAGAATGGATGTTTTTGGCATTAAAATGGGCACTGTAGGTGTTTTCCTGGCCTCCACTCACTGCCGACTATGCTTCCCCATTGACTTGCATTGGGTTTCGTGTTTCGGTCGATCCCCGACTTTTAGCGATAATCGGCCGACTGCACTCGACTCGACTCTGGACAAAATCGGGTTTCCCAAAACCCTACTCGATCTTAAAAAAATGAAAGTCGCTCAACCCTAATCACGACTAGTGTTGAGCGATACCTTCCGATATTGGAAAGTATCGGTATCGGAAAGTATCGGCCGATACCGGCAAAATATCGGATCTCGCCGATACCGATACCCGATACCAATGCAAGTCAATGGGACGAAAATATCGGAATTAAAATAAACCCTTTCTTTCCTTGTAGGTTCATTCTACATGAAGGAAAACAACTAAGAATAATGTAGGATGTATTGGGGGAGGTGGCAGAGACATTAAAGGCATAGAGGTTTAGCCCAATCAAATAGAATAGCAGGAATTTTAATTTTTTTTTAAGACGTTCGGAGTTACAAAGATATTGACTATGTTAAGATTTTTCTAATTTTGTCAGATATTGATGTTTCACTACTTCCACGCCCTTCACCCTCTTTTTTACTTCTCCCACACTTTCTTCTTCATCATCATCAGCATCTTTGACATCAAGTTCTTCTTCACCTTATTCATCTTCTTCTTCATCTTCTACCTATAATTTTTTTTTGTTACATTGTTCATATTCTTTTTATTTAACTATTATTATTCTTCATATTCAACTTCTTCATCATATTCTTATTTGTGACAGGCATTCCCGTAGTTGTTATCTATAAAAGTTTGAAGATTACACCTTCCGTTCTGCCTGTCACAAAACAGTTAGATTTGTCTGCGTTCAGTTTGGCCTGCAGCATCAGGCTTTATCCAGGGGCACCACGAGGAGGAACGGACTCACCCCCATACACTGCTTAGTCTTCTTCTGCTTATAATTTAGATAATATCTTTCGCTCTGATATTTAGTGTTATGCTTAATGTTCTTCTGCTCTTTGTTCTGCAGCCTCTTGTTCTTCTGCTTCTCAGTCTCCCATGTCGTTGTCGTCTCCAGGGTCGTCGTCATCTCAGTGGTTGTCGTCTCTGGTGTTGTCGTCATCTTAGGGGTGGTCTTCCGGGTCATCGTCTTTAGGGTCTTGAACTTGGAAATGTAGCAGAAGGTACAAGAAGGCTGAGAAAATGCAGAGAAACAGCTGATGGAACTGGAACTCGGATGGCTACCCGAAGGTCCAAGAGCCAATTGAACTACCGAGGACCAGCTGACGTTACTGGAACCTGGTTACTAAGCAGGAGGTACCCGTGCCTAAAAGCACTACCAAGGACCACCTGACGTTGGTGGAACTCGGATACCCAGAAGGAGGCACCTATGCCAAAGGCTCTGCCCGGAACCAGCTGACGGTACTGGAACCAGGATGGGGACCTATTCAAGCTTGTCTTCTTAGAGCCCCATCTAGTGGGGTTGGAGCAAAGGGTCAGCAGGGGGAGCAGAGTGTAGGCCGAAGCCTGCACTGGAGGCATTTGGAGGTCTGTTGTGTCTGCGTGGCATTTGCAGGACACGATGCCGGCTACACAGCAGGGGAACAGCTGGCGTTGCTGAACCCCACTGATACATTGGCGGGTGTTTTTCTCTGTGCAGCTAGCACTTCCGGGCGCCAACTGGTGGTGTTAGAGCCCAGGGACAGCAGGAAGAGAGGGAGCAGTGTGTAGGCCGAAGCCTGCACTGGTGGCAGCTTTGTGTCTGCGTGGCGTTTGCAGGACACATTGCTGGCTACACAGCAGGGGCACAGCTGGCGTTGCTGAACCCCACTGACACATTGGCAAGGTGTTTGGCTCTGTGCAGCCAGCACTTCCGGGTGGTGGTGTTAGAGCCCAGGGACAGCAGGAGGAGAGGGAGCAGAGTGTAGGCCGAAGCCTAATTGAACCAATTTTAAAGGTAACCTTTAACCCCCCCCCTCAGGTGTTTCAAACTAGAAGAGCCACACCTTGTGCAGCTGTAATGCTGCACAAGTCAAAGGTTGCTCTTTAAGTTTTGAATCTTGCAGACGCTGAATGAAACACGTATAACATTTAGCCCCTTATACAGTCAAACTGTCTTGGAGGCGTGACTTTCCTTCTTAATGAGACGCAGCACAGCTGTCAAAAATCCCACCTTGGTGCTGGGCGCAGCCTCCTGAGCATCATTATTTGCTGGACAGGAGTCTGTGCTGTTGTGTAATCCCTTGGCCTTGCGCTGTTAGCGCTGCCCGTCTTCTGACATCATTTAATGTCGGCCGGTGCGTTTCGCGATGCCCATGAATCCCAGCTCCGCAGTGTCTTCTCATTTATTCACTCTGCGGGGCTGGGATTCATGGCCTTGCGCAGTACATATGTTCGCCTCTCACACTCGTGTCCTTACACCTGCTTCAGACTGTGCGGCGTCAGCTGATCCCTTATCGCATGCCATGGCCATGAAGCCGTACAGTCTGAAGAAGGCGGAAGGAGAAGAGTGACAGCCAGGCGAAGATATGCACTGCTCATGCCCATCAATCACACCCTCGCAGTCAAAATAAATAAGACACCGAGGGGCGTTGTGTCGGGCAGGGCGGCCGCAGAGGCGCATCCAGCCAACCAATGATATCAGAAGACGGGCAGCGCTACCAAGGGGGTTGCTGTGTGTCATTGCAAAGGAAAGTCACACCTCAGGGACGGTTTCATGGTCTCAGGAGACACATTTTATATGTGTTGAGTTCGACGTGTGAAAGACAATAACTGAATGAGCCACCTTGTACAAATGCAGAATTACTGTTGTACAAGGTGGCTGTTATATATACAAACGCCTGGGGGGGCAGGTTCCCTTCAATTTCAGTTCTTGTGTCTGCGTGGCTTTTGCAGGACACGTTGCCGGCTACACAGCAGGGGAACAGCTGGCGTTGCTGAACCCCACTGACACATTGGCGGGTGTTTTTCTCTGTGCAGCTAGCACTTCCGGGCAGCAACTGGCAGTGTTAGAGCCCAGGGTCAGCAGGAGGAGCAGAGGGAGCAGAGTGTAGGCCGAAGCCTGCACTGGCGGCAGCTTTGTGTCTGCGTGGCTTTTGCAGGACACGTTGCCGGCTACACAGCAGGGGAGCAGCTGGCGTTACTGAACCCCAATAACAGAGGAGGGACTGTTGACTGTGCAGACAGCACTTCCGGGCAGCAACTAGCGGTGTTGAAGCCCAGGGAGAGCAGGAGGAGCAGGCTGGAGGTATTGCCGCAACACAGCAGGGGAGCAGCTGGCGTTACTGGACCCCAATAACGGAGGAGGGACTGTTGACTGTGCAGACAGCACTTCCGGGCAGCAACTAGCGGTGTTGAAGCCCAGGGAGAGCAGGAGGAGCAGGCTGGAGGTATTGCCGCAACACAGCAGGGGAGCAGCTGGCGTTAGTGAACCCCAATAACAGAGGAGGGACTGTTGACTGTGCAGACAGCACTTCCGGGCAGCAACTAGTGGTGTTGAAGCCCAGGGAGAGCAGGAGGAGCAGGCTGGAGGTATTGCCGCAACACAGCAGGGGAGCAGCTGGCGTTACTGGACCCCAATAACGGAGGAGGGACTGTTGACTGTGCAGACAGCACTTCCGGGCAGCAACTAGCGGTGTTGAAGCCCAGGGAGAGCAGGAGGAGCAGGCTGGAGGTATTGCCACAACACAGCAGGGGAGCAGCTGGCGTTAGTGAACCCCAATAACAGAGGAGGGACTGTTGACTGTGCAGACAGCACTTCCGGGCAGCAACTAGTGGTGTTGAAGCCCAGGGAGAGCAGGAGGAGCAGGCTGGAGGTATTGCCGCAACACAGCAGGGGAGCAGCTGGTGTTACTGAACCCCAATAACAGAGGAGGGACTGTTGACTGTGCAGACAGCACTTCCGGGCAGCAACTAGCGGTGTTGAAGCCCAGGGACAGCAGGAGGAGCAGGCTGGAGGTATTGCCGCAACACAGCAGGGGAGCAGCTGGCGTTACTGAACCCCAATAACAGAGGAGGGACTGTTGACTGTGCAGACAGCACTTCCGGGCAGCAACTAGCGGTGTTGAAGCCCAGGGACAGCAGGAGGAGCAGATTTGTTTTGCCAGATACACAGCTGTGAATCAGCTGACGTTACTGAAACCCAATAACACGGCAGCAAGTGTTAACTGTGCAGCCAGCATTTCCAGGCACCAACTGGTGGTGTTAGAGCCCAGGGACAGCAGGAGGAGCAGAGGAACAGAGTGTAGGCCGAAGCCTGATTGTAGCAAGTCGAAAGGGAACCTTTAACCCCCCCAAGGCGTTTGTAGCTGAAAGAGCCAGCTTGTGCAGCACAAACGATGCAAAAGGAAAAGGTGGCTCTTTTAATTATGCTCCTTGCAAAAACAGAACTAAACACTTATAAAATGTGTCCCCTGATACCGTGAGACCGTCCCAGAGGTCGGACTTTCCTTCCTAATGGGACGCAGATCAGCCGTCATTCCTACCCCCTTGGTGGCGTGCGGTGCCTCCTCAGCATTGTTTGAATCTGTCCCGGAGCCTGCGCTGTTATGTTATCCCTTGGCCAGGCACGCTTAGGGCTGCCCATCTTCTGACATCATTTAGGTGTCAGGCTGGCAGCGCCCGTGCAGCCACGCTGACCGAGATCCCACCTCGCAGTGTCGTCTAATGTAATCCCACTGCGGGCCTGGGATCCATGGGCATGCGCAGTGCATATCCTCGCCTCTCACTCCCCTCCTTCCATCTTCTTCAGACTGTGCGGCATCACGGCCATGGCATGCTATTAGGAATCAGCTGATGCTGCAGAGTCTGAAGGAGGCGGAGGGAGATGAGTGAGAGCCTGAGGTGAAGATATGCACTGCGCATGCCCATGGATCCCAGACCTGCAGTGTGATTAAATCAGAAGACACTGTGAGGCGGGATCTCGGCCAGCACGGCCGCACATCCGCAGTCAGCCTGACACCAAATGATGTCAGAAGACGGGCAGCGCTAGGCGTGCATGGCCAAGGGACAACATAAGAGCGCAGGCTCCGGGACAGATTCAAACAACGCTGAGGAGGTGGCGCACGTCACCAAGGGGGTAGGAATGATGGCTGTGCTGCGTCACATTACGAAGGAAAGTCCAACCTCCGTGACGGTTTTACGGTATCAGTGGACACATTTTATAAGTGTTAAGTTCAGCGTGTGCAAGGAGCTAAACTCAAAGATTACTTTATTATTTATTATTATTTATTTATTATTACTTTAAGATTGCATTACTGCTGCACAAGGTGGCTCTTTCAGTAACAAACGCCCGGGGGGGGCAGGTTCCCTTAAATTTTTGTTGTGCCAGCGTGGCGGTCGCATGACACGTTGCCGGATACACAGCAGGGGAGCAGCAGGCCTTACTGAACCCCACCAACACATTGACGAGGTGTTTGGCTCTGTGCAAACAGCACTTCCGGGCAGCAACCAGCAGTGTTGGAGCCCAGGGACAGCAGGAGGATCAGAGTGTAGGCCGAAGCCTGCACTGGAGGCATGCAAATGTCTGTTAGTGTGCCAGCGTGGCGGTCGCATGACACGTTGCCGGATACACAGCAGGGGAGCAGCAGGCGTTACTGAACCCCACTAACACATTGACGAGGTGTTTGGCTCTGTGCAAACAGCACTTCCGGGCTGCAGTGTTGGAGCCCAGGGACAGCAGGAGGAGCAGATAGGAGGTATTGCAGCACACACAGCAGGGGAACAGCTGATGTTACTGAACCCCAATAACAGAGGAGCGACTGTTCACTGTGCGGACAGCACTTCCAGGCACGAACTGGCGGTGTTAGATCCCAGGGACAGCAGGAGGAGCAGATAGGAGGTATTGCAGCACACACAGCAGGGGAGCAGCTGACGTTACTGAACCCCAATAACAGAGGAGCGACTGTTGACTGTGCGGACAGCACTTCCAGGCACCAACTGGCGGTGTTAGAGCCCAGGGACAGCAGGAGGAGCAGAGGAACACCGTTTAGGCCGAAGCCTGATTGGAGCAAGTCGAAAGGGAACCTTTAACGCCCCCCCAAAAGGCGTTTGTAGCTGAAAGAGCCAGCTTTTGCATCACAAAGGATGCCAAAGGAAAAGGTGGCTCTTTTCATTATGCTCCTTGCAAACACAGAACTAAACACTTATAAAATGTGTCCCCTGATACCATGAGACCGTCCCGGAGGTGGGACTTTCCTTTGTAATGTGACACAGCAGAGCCGTCATTCCTACCCCCTTGGTGCCATGCACCACCTCCTCAGCGTTGTTTGATTCCATCCCGGAGCCTGGGCTGTTATGATCCTAGTGGCAAGGATCGCAAGTTTGACTAGCTAAGTAACTAAACAGACGACCAGCTCTGGGAAGTGGTATCTGGATTGACCACAACCTGATCCTATCAGCAAACAACTATAGGCAGCTGTGGAACGTTACCTGGAAATCCTAGACGTCTCTTCACGGCCTGAGAAACTACCTATTCCTAGAGGGAAAGTAAAGTCCTTACTTGCCTCAGAGAAATGACCCCAAAGATATAAAAAAGCCCCCCACAAATATTAACGGTGAGTTAAGGGGAAAGCACAAACGCAGAGATGAAATAGATTTAGCAAATGAGGCCCGCTAACACTAGATAGCAGAAAATAGGAAGGGAGCTGTGCGGTCAATAGAAAACCCTAAGCAAAATATCCACGCAGAGATTGCTCGAGCCCCGGCACCAACTAACGGTGCGGGGGAAGCAACTCCGTACCCCAGAGCTTACCTGCAGCAAGAACTCACATATTAGCAAGCTGGACTAAACTCATCATACACTGAAATCATATTGCAGACTGATGAGCAAAAAATAATCAAACAGAAACTTAGCTACTCCAGAAGAGACTGAAAACGAAGATAATCAGGGGAGATCAGAATAGCACTGAATACATCGACAGCCGGCAACAAATGGAGGTGAAGCAGAGCTAAATAGGAAACTCCCTAGTGCATAACGAGGCAGCTGATCCAGCCACAGATCCGCAGGATAACAAACAAAGCCACCAGGGGGAGCCCAAAAACAAAACTCACACATTACCACCTGTGACCACAAGAGGGAGCCCGAAAACAGAGTTCACAACAGTACCCCCCCTTGAGGAGGGGTCACCGAACCCTCATCAAAAAAACCCAGGGCGATCAGGGTGAGCCACATGGAAGGCACGAACCAAATCAGCCGCATGGACATCAGAGTCGACAACCCAGGAATTATCCTCCTGACCATAGCCCTTCCACTTAACCAAATACTGAAGCCTCCATCTAGAAATACGAGAATCCAAGATCTTCTCCACCATGTATTCCAATTCTCCCTCAACCAGCACAGGGGCAGGAGGCTCAACCGAAGGAACCACAGGCACCACATACCTCCGCAACAACGACCGATGGAACACATTATGACTAGCAAACGATGCTGGAAGGTCCAAACGAAATGACACAGGGTTAAGGACTTCCAAAATCTTATAAGGACTGATAAACCGAGGCTTGAACTTGGGAGAGGAGACCTTCATAGGAACAAAGCGAGAAGACAACCACACCAAGTCCCCAACGCGAAGTCGGGGACCCACACAGCGACGGCGGTTGGCAAAGCGCTGAGCCTTCTCTTGTGACAGCTTCAAATTGTCCACCACATGATCCCAAATCTGATGCAACCTATCCCCCTCAAGATCCACTCCAGGACAGTCAGAAGGCTCCACCTGACCCGAGGAAAAACGAGGATGAAACCCCGAATTACAAAAAAAGGCGAAACCAAAGTAGCAGAACTAGCCCGATTATTAAGGGCAAATTCGGCCAATGGCAAAAAAGCCACCCAGTCGTCCTCATCCGCAGAAACAAAACATCTTAAATAGGTTTCCAAGGTCTGATTAGTTCGCTTGGTCTGGCCATTCATCTGAGGATGGAAGGCTGACGAAAAAGACAAATCAATGCCCATCTTAGCACAAAAGGTCCGCCAAAATCTAGACACAAACTGGGATCCTCTGTCGGAAAAAATATTCTCAGGGATCCCGTGCAAATGAACCACATTTTGAAAAAACAGCGGAACCAACTAGGAGGAGGAAGGCAACTTAGGCAAGGGCACCAAATGGACCATCTTAGAAAAACGATCACACACCACCCAGATGACAGACATTCTCTGAGAGACAGGGAGATCTGAAATAAAATCCATGGAAATGTGCTTCCAAGGCCTCTTCGGGACAGGCAAAGGTTACAGCAAACCACTGGCACGAGAACAGCAAGGCTTAGCCCGAGCACAAATTCCACAAGACTGCACAAAGGAACGCACATCCCGCGACAAGGACGGCCACCAAAAGGACCTGGCCACCAAATCTCTGGTAGCAAATATTCCAGGATGGCCTGCCAACACTGAAGAATGAACCTTGGAAATAACTCTGTTGGTCCATCTATCTGGGACAAACAGTCTCTCCGGTGGACAACGGTCAGGTCTATCTGCCTGAAACTCCTGCAGCACTCGTCGCAAATCTGGGGAGATGGCAGACAAAATCACCCCTTCTCTGAGGATACCAGCCGGCTCAGAATCTCCAGGAGAGTCAGGCACAAAACTACTAGAAAGAGCATCAGCCTTCACATTCTTCGAACCAGGCAGGTACGAGACCACGAAATCAAAACGAGAGAAAAACAACGACCAACGAGCCTGTCTAGGATTCAGCCGCTTGGCCGACTCGAGATAAATCAGATTTTTGTGATCAGTCAAGACCACCACACGATGCTTAGCTCCCTCAAGCCAATGTCGCCACTCCTCAAATGCCCACTTCATAGCCAACAACTCCCGATTACCAACATCATAATTCCGCTCGGCAGGCGAAAACTTTCTTGAAAAGAAAGCACATGGCTTCATCACAGAGCCATCAGAGCTTCTCTGCGACAAAACAGCCCCCGCTCCAATCTCAGAAGCATCAACCTCGACCTGGAAAGGAAGAGAGACATCTGGCTGACATAAGACCGGAGCCG
Source organism: Ranitomeya variabilis (assembly GCF_051348905.1). Classification (NCBI taxonomy): domain Eukaryota; kingdom Metazoa; phylum Chordata; class Amphibia; order Anura; family Dendrobatidae; genus Ranitomeya; species Ranitomeya variabilis. Next base: position 177,533,751 of record NC_135237.1, read on the forward strand.
AGGAAAACCGGCGCTTCAGCTCCCGAAAGGCCTCCACAGCCGCAGGAGACCAATTAGTAACATCAGAACCCTTCTTGGTCAAATCCGTCAAAGGCTTAACAACACCAGAAAAATTAGCGATGAAGCGACGGTAAAAATTAGCAAAACCCAAGAACTTCTGAAGACTCTTAACAGATGTAGGCTGAGTCCAGTCATGAATAGCCTGAACCTTGACTGGGTCCATCTCAATAGTAGAAGGGGAAAAAATGAAACCCAAAAAAGAAACCTTCTGGACTCCAAAAAGACATTTTGAGCCCTTCAAAAATAAAGCATTGGCACGCAGGACCTGAAACACCATCCTGACCTGCTTAACATGGGACTACCAATCATCAGAAAAAACCAGAATATCATCCAGATACACAATCATAAATTTATCCAGATACTCGCGGAAGATGTCGTGCATGAAGGACTGAAAGACAGAAGGAGCGTTAGAAAGTCCAAAAGGCATCACCAAGTACTCGAAATGGCCTTCGGGCGTATTAAATGCAGTTTTCCATTCATCACCCTGCTTAATACGCACAAGGTTATACGCACCACGAAGATCTATCTTGCTGAACCAACTAGACCCCCTAATGAGAGCAAACAGATCAGATAACAATGGCAAAGGATACTGAAATTTGACCATGATTTTATTTAGAAGGCGATAATCAATACAAGGTCTCAGGGAACCATCCTTCTTAGCCACAAAAAAGAATCCCGCACCCAGAGGGGAGGAGGAGGGGCGAATATGTCCTTTCCCCAAAGACTCCTTTATATAACTCTGCATAGCAGCATGCTCCGGCACTGACAAATTGAAAAGTCGTCTCTTAGGAAACTTACTACCAGGAATCAAATTTATAGCACAATCACAATCCCTATGAGGAGGTAGAGAACTGAGTTTGGGCTCATAAAATACATCCTGGTAGTCCGACAAAAACGCAGGGACTTCAGAAGGAGTGGATGAAGCAATTGACACCACAGGAGCGTCGCCATGAATTCCCTGGCAACCCCAACTTGACACAGACATTGCATTCCAATCCAGGACTGGATTATGAGTCTGCAACCATGGCAGACCCAACACGACAACATCATGCAAATTATGCAGAACAAGAAAGCGAATCACCTCCTGATGAACAGGAGTCATGCACATGGTCACTTGCGTCCAGTACTGAGGTTTATTCATAGCCAATGGTGTAGCATCAATACCCCTTAGTGGAATAGGGTATTTTATAGGCTCCAAAACAAAACCACAGCGCCGGGCAAATGACAAATCCATCAGGCTCAGGGCAGCACCTAAATCTACAAAAGCCACAACCGGGTAAGATGACAGGGAACAAATCAGGGTAACAGACAAAATGAACTTAGGCTGTAAAGTACCAATGGTGACAGATTTATCAATCTTTTTTGTGCGCTTAGAGCATGCTGAGATAACATGAGCTGAGTCACCACAGGAAAAGCACAACCCATTTTGCCATCTATAATTTTGCAGTTCACTTCTGGTCAGAATTCTATCACATTGCATAGACTCAGGTGTCTGTTCAGAAGACACCGAAAAATGGTGCGCAGGTTTGCGCTCCCGCAAACGCCGATCAATCTGAATGGCCAGAGGCATTGACTCATTCAGACCTGCAGGCGTAGGGAACCCCACCATGACATTCTTAATGGCTTCAGAAAGACCCTTTCTGAAATTTGCAGCCAGGGCACACTCATTCCATTGAGTAAGCACCGACCATTTCCGAAATTTCTGGCAATACACCTCTGCTTCATCTTGCCCCTGAGAGAGGGCCAACAAAGCTTTTTCAGCCTGGTTCTCAAGATTAGGTTCCTCATAGAGCAATCCAAGGGCCAGAAACAACGCATCCACACTGAGCAATGCAGGATCCCCTGGCGCCAATGCGAAGGCCCAATCTTGAGGGTCGCCGCGCAAGAAAGAAATAATAATCTTAACTTACTGAACGGAATCACCAGAGGAACGAGGTTTCAAAGAAAGAAACAATTTGCAATTGTTCTTAAAATTCAGGAACCTAGATCTATCTCCAGAAAACAACTCCGGAATAGGTATTCTAGGCTCTGACATAGGACTGTGAACAACAAAATCCTGAATACTTTGTACCCTTGCAGCAAGATGATCTACACTGGAGGCCAAACTCTTGATATCCATGTCAGCAGCTGAACTCAAAGCCACACCAAGATTAAGAGGAGGAGAGAAGTTAGACACACAGCAGCTAGACACACGGCAGCAAAAAAAAAAAAAAATTCCTCAAGGCTTCTCTTCTCCTGCTTCTGCCATGCAATTAACACTTTATGGGCCGGCTGTACTGTTATGATCCTAGTGGCAAGGATCGCAAGTTTGACTAGCTAAGTAACTAAACAGACGACCAGCTCTGGGAAGTGGTATCTGGATTGACCGCAACCTGATCCTATCCGCAAACAACTATAGGCAGCCGTGGAACGTTACCTGGAAATCCTAGACGTCTCTTCACGGCCTGAGAAACTACCTATTCCTAGAGGGAAAGTAAAGTCCTTACTTGCCTCAGAGAAATGACCCCAAAGATAAAGAAAAGCCCCCACAAATATTAACGGTGAGTTAAGGGGAAAGCACAAACGCAGAGATGAAATAGATTTAGCAAATGAGGCCCGCTAACACTAGATAGCAGAAAATAGGAAGGGAGCTGTGCGGTCAATAGAAAACCTTAAGCAAAATATCCACGCAGAGATTGCTCGAGCCCCCGCACCAACTAATGGTGCGGGGGAATCAACTCCGTACCCCAGAGCTTACCAGCAGCAAGAACTCACATATTAGCAAGCTGGACTAAACTCATCATACACTGAAATCATATTGCAGACTGATGAGCAAAAAATAATCAAACAGAAACTTAGCTACTCCAGAAGAGACTGAAAACGAAGATAATCAGGGGAGATCAGAATAGCACTGAATACACCGACAGCCGGCAACAAGTGGAGGTGAAGCAGAGCTAAATAGGAAACTCCCTAGTGCATAACAAGGCAGCTGATCCAGCCACAGATCCGCAGGATAACAAACAAAGCCACCAGGGGGAGCCCAAAAACAAAACTCACACAATACCACCTGTGACCACAAGAGGGAGCCCGAAAACAGAGTTCACAACAGCGGGCACACAAAACTGTGCCACAGTTGGGCCATACTGGTCTTGCCTTGGGCAGAGGCACTGCTTCTGCTCCCTCTTTGTGCAGAGCCTCCTCCACTGCCTGGACGCACTGAGCTGCTTTGTAAAGCACTAGGAGCACTTCTCTCAGTTGGACTGGAGAAGATGATGGAATTCACCAGTGTGTCTTGGTACTCCCGCATTTTACGCTCCCGGTTCAACGGTGTGATGAGGCTTTGTACGTTGTCCCGGTAGCGAGGGTCGAGGAGTGTGAACACCCAATAATCAGACATGTTGAGAATGTGGGCGATGCGGCGGTCGTTTCTCAGGCACTGCAGAATGTAATCAACCATGTGCTGCAGACTGCCAACTGGCCAAGAAACGCTGTCCCCTGCTTGAGGCGTGATCTCTGCCCACTCGTCATCACCCCACCCTCGCTGTACACACTGAGTACTGGACAATTGTGTAACTCCCTCCTCTGGACGGATGTCTTCCTCCTCCATTGACTCCTCCTCATCCTCCTCACAAACTGTCCCCTGCCTACGCGTTTGTGAGGAACCACGTGGCGCTGACTGTCCAGAAGATGATGGAAATGGTGAATCCTCATCCTCCACCTCTTCCACAACATCATCCCTTAGCGCTTGCATTGATTTTTCAAGCAGGCAGATAAGGGGGACAGTCATGCTGACTAGTGCATCATCTGCACTCGCCATCTGTGTGGAATAATCGAAGGGACGCAAAACCTGGCAGACGTCCTTCACAGTGGCCCACTCTGTGGTTGTGAAGTCTGAACGTCGCGGAGTGCGACTTCTTTGCGCCTGAAGCAGCTGGTACTCCATTACTGCTTGCTGCTGCTCACACAACCGCTCCAACATATGTAACGTGGAATTCCACCTGGTAGGTAGGTCACATATGATGCGATGTTCCGGAAGGCGGAATCGGCGCTGCAGAGCCGCAATGCGCGATTTTGCCATGCTGGAACGCCGCAAGTGAGCACACTCTAGGCGGACCTTGTGCAGCAGTGCATTAAGATCTGGATAGTCCCTCAAAAAACACTGCACGACCAAGTTGAGCACATGTGCCAGGCATGGGATGTGAGTGAGGTTGCCAAGGCCCAGAGCTGCCACCAGATTTCGGCCTTTATCACACACTACCATGCCTGGCTGGAGATTCGCTGCCACAAACCACACATCGCTCTCCTGCTTGATGGCATTCCCGAGCTCCTGCGCTGTGTGGCTTCGATTCCCCAAAGAAATTAATTTCAAGACGGCCTGTTGACATTTGGCCATGGCTGTACTCATGTCGGTCGTAACAGGTAAACGTTCACGGGTCCATGTGGAGGTGGACTGTGACGGCTCCTGCAGCGATGATTCTGAGGAACTTGTGTAAGAGGAGGAGTCAATGCGTACAGACTGGATTCCTGCAATCCTTGGAGTGGGCAGGACACGTCCTGCACCACTCGCACGATCTGTACCCGGCTCAACGACATTAACCCAATGGGCAGTGAGGGAAAGGTATCGCCCCTGTCCATGTTGACTGGTCCACGCATCGGTGGTGAGGTGGACCTTGCTACTGACGGCGTTCAGTAGCGCGTGTTTTATGTGTCCCTCCACATGCTTGGCAAGGGCAGGGACGGCTTGCCTGCTGAAATAAAAGCGTCTGGGCACATTGTACTGTGGGACTGCCAATGACATCAAGTCACGGAAGCTGTCAGTCTCCACCAGCCTGAATGACAGCATTTCCAGTGACAGAAGTTTGGCAATGCCTGCAGTCAGAGCCTGTGCTCGTGGGTGGTTTGACGAGAAAGTCCGCCTTTTCTCCCATGCCTGTACTACCGATGGCTGTAGACTGGGCTGGGAGTGTGAGGATGACTGGGAACGTGGTGCTGATGCAGGTGGAATTACAGTGGGTCTCTAGACAACAGTGCCAGAGGTTCTTCCATGGCGATCCTGGGAGGAAGCCGAACCAGCTGTGTGTGAGCTGGAGGAAGAGGCAACACGAGCTGAAGAGGTGGTAGCTGCCGCTGTTGGTTGGCCTAGGTCTTCAGTGTGTTTTTGTAACTCCGCCGCGTGCCTGGTCCGCACATGTTTCCACATATTGGAGGTATTGAGGTTGCTGACATTTTTCCCTCTTTTGATTTTATGATGACACACCTTGCATTTGACAAAGCAAATGTCATCTGCAACTGTGTCAAAAAAGGACCAGGCACTGCAAGTCTTGGGAGCGCCCTTTTTGGCTTTTGGAAGAGACATGCTCCTAACGGGTGCCGAAGTGGAGGCTACAGGCTCCGCAGTCTTCCCCCTCCCTCTCCCTCTTTGGCCCGTTCGGGGGAATCTCTTCCTCAGAGCTGCTCCCACCACCTTCCTGTCCCTCACGCCACGATAAGTCAAGGACCTCATCATCTACGCTACCCTCTGCCACCAACTGCTCCTCCTGGGTAGTCTCAGCAGCACAGCACGCACCAGAAAGTGGCACCTGAGTGTCATCAGCGGATGCGTTCTGCGGTGTGGTGACCAGAGGCACTGGCCCACCCGCCTCTTCAGACTCAGAGAGAAAAAGCTGTTGGGCATCACTGCACACTGCCTCTTCTTCCATTTCTCCAATGCTGCTTGGCTGGCTCCCTGTTTCCAAGCCAAGAGATTCAGAGAACAGAAGTAGAGACGGCTCCTGTCCTGGGCTCTCTGTCTGCCTGGGCAATTTGGCAGGTGGTGAAGAGACAGATGGGTGCTCTCCAGTGCTCTGTGTCTGAGAGGATGTGGCACTTATTGAAGTCGATGCGTTAGCTGCCATCCATCCGACAACGGCTTCAATTTGGTCTTCACGCAGCAGCGGTGTACGGCGCTCTCCAACAAAGCTGCGCATGAAGGACTGTTCCCTGCTGAAACTGGGTGATGATGAGTCACCGGTGCACGCAGCAGGCACAGAATCCCCACGTCCTCTCCCTGCTCCGCGCCCTCACCCACGTGACTTACTCCCTGCCTTCTTCATCTTGGTTGACTGATAAAGATAAGCAGAAAAGTACTAACGGCTTAGTGTGCTTATTCCTGAACAGCTCCTAACAGGTATAAGAAACACAAATTTTCTAAAGTGTGGACTAGACTTTAATATGAGCTAATGTGGCCTACACAACTGTAAAGTGGTGTGTTTGGTGAACTTTATTATTTATTTATTTTTTGGGGGCTGAACTGACGACGGGGCGAGCTGCACTCACACGGAGACAATGCAGACAGCCGTAAACGGCGCTGCAAGGCCCCAAAAACCTCCTCTACGTTATCCTATGTAGTGTTTTTCCACTATTTAGCTGGATACGGGTGGAAAGCCACTAATAGGAATTATTTGAAAAAATGTGCAGCGGGCTGCACTATTTGCAAAAAAGGACAGTGGAATGGATAGAACTGTATGAGTCAGTGAACCACCCTGAGCTGAATACTACCGGCTATGGCTGCACACAGACTACAGAGTGGGCTGCACTCACTCACACACACACACACACACACACACACACAGAGAGACCTTGCAGATCGCTGTGAAAACAGCGCTGCAAGGCAAAAGCAAGGTGAACACACAGCGGTGGCTAAATTAGCCTGGGAAAAGCACAAAGAAGCAAATCGCTATCTCAACTGGCCCTCAGTCAGAACACAGCGTCCTATGCCTAACTGAATTCACAGCAGAGTGAGCACAAAATGGCGCCAGCGACTTTTAAACTGCAGCATGACATCATTTCAGCAGCCAATCACAGCCTTGCCAGTAGTTTCATGCCCACCATGCTGAACAGGATGTGCCCACACTTGTAATCATTCCCAATTAGCTGAATTCGTGCTGTTTGAATTGAGAACTTCCGATTCCGGTATCCGATATGCGGCAAGTATCGGATCTCGGTATCGGAATTCCGATACCGCAAATATCGGCCGATACCCGATACTTGCGGTATCAGAATGCTCAACACCAATCACGACTGAAGGACGATTCAAGACTGCAGTTTCTGCATGCTCTCAAAGTTTCACCCAAAGGAATGGACTGGATGGTATGTGGGGGATGGAAGCTGTAAGGCGGGGGACCTGGGTGACAGGCTGACACACGCAGTGCGCATGCCCAGGAATCCTAGCCCCGCACTGTGCATAATGCTTAATACACTGCGCGGCTGGGATTCCCAAGGTGGGTGGCTGCAATGCCCGCACAGGCGTAGTCTGCAAGCCTGGCTGGGACGTCACACGGCCAGAGCTAAACACACAGCGCAGGCGCCGGTTTTGAAGAGAAAAAAGCACGGAGGGGGTGGCGCCGAAAGTCCCTGAAGATTGGAGTGATGGCAGAGTAGCGGTTCAAGCTGGGGAGTGAGGACCCGCTTCCCTGGCTAACGACAGGTATTTTGGCTAACTTTCAAAACGCTTTATTTTGGGAATACTTGAACCAAAAACTAAAAGAGCCACCTTGTTAGAATGCAGCATTACTGCTGCACAAGGTGGCTCTTTTAGTTTATTGTTATGATCCGGTGACCTTGAAGCCACATGAGAGACTTTCTCAGGAGTAGGTGGTACCTGTACTGACCGCAAACCTAAACTAACACCGCAACTAGAAGTAGCCGTGGGATGTACCTAACATGTCCTAGACACCTCGACACAGCCGGAGGACTAAATACCCCTAGAGATGGAACCGGGAATTCTATCTTGCCTCAGAGCAGAACCCCAAAGGATAGGCAGCCCTCCACAAATATTGACTGTGAGTATAAGAGGAAAGACAAACGCAGGCAGATAATACAGGAATTAGCAAAAGAGGCACTTCTAGCTAAACAGAAAAGGATAGGACAGAATTCTAAGCAGTCAGTATTAAAATCCTAAAAATATCCACAGCAGATGATACAAATATTCTACATCTAACTAAAGACATAGAAAATATATCTGCATCTCCTGAGAATCCAGCATGACTGAAAAATCCAAACAAAGTCTAAGCTGGACAAAAGCACAATGAATTGCACTGAATTGCAAAAGCACACAGCATGTGTGCACAGAGAAAAAAAAGCAGACACTTAGCTTAGATGAATTGGCAGCAGGGCATGAGGATCCAGAGAGAGATGCAATCCCTCCAAGAACAATGGACAACTGGCCAGGAGTAATAGATCCTACACACCTAAATACCTAGCAGAGCTGCAATCAGCAGAAACACCTGCCTGGATTACAACCCCAAGACAACTGCACTACCACCAACAACCACTGGAGGGAGCCCAAGAGCAGAATTCACAACAGTACCCCCCCTTGAAGAGGGGTCACCGAACCCTCACCAGAGCCCCCAGGCCGATCAGGACGAGCCAGATGAAAGGCAGGACCAAATCAGCAGCATGGACATCAGAGGCAAAAACCCAAGAATTATCCTCCTGGCCATAACCCTTCCATTTGACAAGGTACTGAAGCCTCCACCTCGAAAGGCGAGAATCCAAAATCTTCTCAACCACATACTCCAACTCCCCATCAACCAACACAGGAGCAGGAGGATCAACAGAGGGAACAACGGGCACCACATATTTCCGCAATAAAGATCTATGGAAAACATTATGGATGGCAAAAGAGGCCGGAAGGGCCAAAGGAAAAGACACCAGATTGATAATCTCAGAAATCCTATAAGGACCAATAAACCGAGGCTTAAACTTAGGGGAAGAAACCTTCATAGGAACATGACGAGAAGACAACCAGACCAAATCCCCAACCTGAAGCCGGGAACCAACACACCGACGACGGTTAGCAAAACGCTGAGCCTCCTCCTGAGACAACACCAAATTGTCCACCACAAGAGCCCAAATCTGCTGCAACCTGTGTCAACCACAGAATTCACACCAGGACAATCAGAAGGCTCAATGTGCCCCGAAGAAAAACGGGGATGAAAACCAAAATTACAAAAGAAGGGCGAAACCAAGGTAGCCGAACTAGCCCGATTATTAAGGGCGAACTCGGCCAATGGCAAGAAAGCCACCCAATCATCCTGATCAGCAGACACAACACATCTCAAATAAGTTTCCAAAGTCTGATTAGTTCGCTCGGTCTGGCCATTTGTCTGCGGATGAAATGCGTAAGAAAAAGACAAATCAATGCCCAGCCTAGCACAAAAGGCCCGCCAAAACCTAGAAACAAACTGGGAACCTCTGTCGGACACAATATTCTCCGGAATACCATGCAAACGAACCACATGCTGAAAAAACAACGGAAGCAAATCAGAAGAGGAAGGCAATTTAGGCAAAGGCACCAAATGAACCATCTTAGAAAACCGGTCACGAACCACCCAGATAACCGACATCCTCTGGGAAACCGGAAGATCTGAAATAAAATCCATAGAAATATGCGTCCAGGGCCTCTCAGGGACTGGCAAAGGCAAAAGCAACCCGCTAGCATAGGAACAACAAGGCTTGGCCCGCGCACAAGTCCCGCAGGACTGCACAAAAGAACGCACATCACGTGACAAAGAAGGCCACCAAAAGGACCTACCAACCAAATCTCTGGTACCAAAAATACCAGGATGGCCTGCCAACACAGAACAATGCACCTCCGAAATCACTCTATTAGTCCATCTGTCAGGAACAAACAGTTTGCCCACTGGACAGCGGTCAGGTTTGTCAGCCTGAAATTCCTGCAGAACCCGTCGCAAATCAGGGGAAATGGCCGAAAGGACCACCCCTTCCTTCAGAATGCCGACCGGTTCCAGTACCTCAGGAAAATCAGGCAAAAAACTCCTAGAGAGGGCATCAGCCTTAATATTCTTAGAACCCGGAAGATACGAAACCACGAAATCAAAACGGGAGAAAAACAAGGACCATCGAGCCTGTCTAGGATTCAGCCGTTTGGCAGACTCGAGGTAAATCAGATTTTTATGATCGGTCAAGACCACAATACGGTGCTTGGCTCCTTCAAGCCAATGTCACCATTCCTCAAACGCCCACTTCATAGCCAACAACTCCCGATTGCCGACATCATAATTGCGTTCAGCAGGCGAAAACTTACGGGAAAAGAAGGCACACGGTTTCATCAAGGAACCATCAGAATTCCTCTGAGACAAAACGGCCCCTGCCCCAATCTCAGAAGCGTCAACCTCAACCTGAAACGGAAGAGAAACATCTGGCTGACGCAACACCGGGGCAGAAGTAAATCAGCGTTTAAGCTCCTGAAAGGCAGAGACAGCTGCAGAGGACCAATTCGTTACATCAGCACCTTTCTTAGTCAAATCGGTCAGGGGTTTAACCACACTGGAGACGTTGGCAATGAAACGGCGATAAAAATTAGCAAAGCCCAAAAATTTCTAAAAGCTCTTCATGGATGTGGGCTGAATCCAATCATGAATGGCCTGAACCTTAACCGGATCCATCTCTATAGATGAGGGAGAAAAAATTAAGCCCAAAAAAGAAACCTTCTGCACTCCAAAGAGACACTTAGACCCCTTCACAAACAAAGCATTATCACGAAGGATCTGAAATACCATCCTGACCTGTTTCACATGAGACTCCCAATCATCGGAAAAAATCAAGATATCATCCAAATATACAATCATGAATTTATCAAGATAATTCCGGAAGATATCATGCATAAAGGACTAAAAAACAGATGGAGCATTAGAGAGCCCGAATGGCATCACAATGTATTCAAAATGGCCTTCGGGCGTATTAAACGCAGTTTTCCATTCGTCACCCTGCTTAATACGAACAAGATTATATGCCCCCCGAAGGTCAATCTTAGTAAACCAACTAGCCCACTTAATCCTTGCAAACAAATCGGAAAGCAAAGGCAAAGGGTATTGAAACTTGACCGTGATCTTATTCAAGAGGCGATAATCAATACAGGGTCTCAAGGAGCCATCCTTCTTAGCAACAAAAAAAAATCCCGCTCCCAACGGTGAAGAAGATGGCCGAATATGCGCTTTCTCCAAAGATTCCTTAACATAATTCCGCATAGCGGTATGTTCAGGCACAGACAGGTTGAAAAGTCGGCCCTTAGGAAACTTACAGCCTGGAATCTAGTCAATAGCACAATCACAGTCCCTATGCGGTGGAAGGGAACTGGACTTTGGCTCATCAAATACATCCTGAAAATCAGACAAAAACTCTGGAACTTCAGAAGAGGAGGAAGAGGAGATTGACATCAAAGGGACATCATTATGAACCCCCTGACAACCCCAACTAGTCACAGACATAGACTTCCAATCCAACACAGGATTATGTATCTGCAACCATGGAAAACCCAGCACAATAGCATCATGCAAATTATGCAACACCAGAAAACGACAATCTTCCTGATGGGCTGGCGCCATGCACATGGTCACCTGTGTCCAAAACTGGGGTTTATTTTTAGCCAAAGGTGTAGCATCAATGCCCCTTAAAGGAATAGGGTTCTGCAAAGACTGCAAGGGGAAACCACAACGCCTGGCAAATTCAAAGTCCATTAAATTCAAAGCAGCGCCTGAATCCACAAATGTCATGACAGAAAATGACGACAATGAGCAGATCAAGGTCACAGACAACAGAAATTTAGGTTGTACAGTTCCGATGGTAACTGAACTAGCGATTCTCTTTGTACGCTTTGGGCAGACTGAAATGATATGAGAAGCATCGCCACAATAAAAACACAACCTATTCTGACGTCTGAATCCTTGTTGTTCCGTTCTAGACAGAATCCTATCACTCTGCATAGGCTCAGGCATCTGCTCCGAGGACAACGCCACAGCGCGCATAGTTCTGCGCTCCCACAAACGCCGATCAATCTGAATGGCCAGAGACATAGAATCACTCAGACCAACTGGCGTGGGAAACCCCACCATAACATCTTTAACTGATTCAGAAAAACCCTTTCTGAAAATTGCCGCCAAAGTATCCTCATTCCATTTAGTCAGCACAGACCATTTTCTAAATTTCTGACAATACAATTCTGCCGCTTCTTGACCCTGAGACAGGGCCAACAAGGTCTTCTCTGCATGATCCACAGAATTTGGTTCATCATATAATAATCCTAGAGCCTGAAAAAAGGCATCTACATTAAGCAAGGCCGGATCCCCAGATTCCAGGGAAAATGCCCAATCCTGAGGGTCGCAACGTAGCAGGGAGATGACAATTTTAACCTGCTGAATGGGGTCACCAGAGGAGCGAGGCTTCAGAGCAAAAAACAGTTTACAGTTGTTTTTAAAACTCAAAAATTTGGACCTGTCCCCAAAAAACAAATCAGGAGTAGGAATCCTAGGCTCTAAAAGCGGAGTCTGAACAATATAATCAGAAAGACCCTGTACCCTAGCAGCAACTAATCCCTGAACATCCATGCTAGCACAAGACTACTCAGTCACCCAGAGGAAAAGAGGGAAGGAAAGACAAAACAGACTACAGAAAAAAAAATGGCTCAAGACCTTTCTTCCCTTCTTCTGAGATGCATTTAACTCATTGTTGGCCAGTTGTACTGTTATGATCCGGTGACCTTGAAGCCACATGAGAGACTTTCTCAGGAGTAGGTGGTACCTGTACTGACCGCAAACCTAAACTAACACCGCAACTAGAAGTAGCTGTGGGATGTACCTAACATGTCCTAGACACCTCGACACAGCCGGAGGACTAAATACCCCTAGAGATGGAAATGGGAATTCTATCTTGCCTCAGAGCAGAACCCCAAAGGATAGGCAGCCCCCCACAAATATTGACTGTGAGTATAAGAGGAAAGACAAACGCAGGCAGATAATACAGGAATTAGCCAAAGAGGCACTTCTAGCTAAACAGAAAAGGATAGGACAGAATTCTAAGCGGTAAGTATTAAAATCCTAAAAATATCCACAGCAGATGATACAAATATTCTACATCTAAATAAAGACATAGAAAGTATATCTGCATCTCCTGAGAATCCAGCATGACTGAAAAATCCAAACAAAGTCTAAGCTGGACAAAAGCACAATGAATTGCACTGAATTGCAAAAGCACACAGCATGTGTGCACAGAGAAAAAAAAGCAGACACTAGCTTAGATGAATTGGCAGCAGGGCATGAGGATCCAGAGAGAGATGCAATCCCTCCAAGAACAATGGACAACTGGCCAGGAGTAATAGATCCTACACACCTAAATACCTAGCAGAGCTGCAATCAGCAGAAACACCTGCCCGGATTACAACCCCAAGACAACTGCACTACCACCACCAACCACCGGAGGGAGCCCAAGAGCAGAATTCACAATAGTTTATAACGGCTGGAGGGGGGTGACAGTAACCCTTTAAATATAGACTCATGATCACCTTCCCACACGAGCAGTAAATCATCAATATATCTGGAGTACCATTTCATGTTTTCTAAAAAAGGATTATCGTGAGAATAGACGTAATATTCATCCCATCATGACATTGTTAAATTAGCAACTTAAGGGGAGAATTTAGCTCCCATTGATACTCCATTTGTTTGAATGAAGAATTTACCATCCAATAAAAAATAATTATGTGATAACAAAAATGATAATACTGATAAAATAAAAAACTGAAAATCATGAGAAAAATTACTGTACTTAGATAAATGAAATTCAACCGCTGTCAATGCAACCCTATGTGGGATAGAAGTGTATAATGAGGAAACATCGCAGGTAAGCCAAGACCATTGCTGATTCCATAGGACCCCTTCCAACATATTCAAAACATCTCTGGAGTCCAACCTTCCTCTAGTGTTAGGGTCGTGACCAACCCGTTTTAGGTTTTAAATGCATACAAATTCTACATACATTTGTTTATTGCATCAAGTCTTTTTGACTTTTTCAGGAACTTATTTTAAAACAAAGTACAATAAAATAAAACTATTTTACTAAATTGTAAAATGCTCTTATTAAAATTATAACATTTGTGTTGTTGGGGTCAATTTCGACCCAGGTCTAATATAAGAGTAAAAAAACAATAATAAGTCCCAAAACTGAACTCATAAACACTATATAAACAATATAAACCAACAGCCCACAGCCAGCTCTACCTCCAACAACTTGAGTTAGGGACATGTCCAGGCATGTATGGCCAAATCAGCTTAGATTTGGTACTTTGCAGAGTATACATCTCCAGTTTACACAAGCAACAATGAGGAGAAGATTTGATGTAAGCCAAATTCTGGATTATATCTTAGATGATAATGAATCAGAGGACACACAGCAGCAAACTGATACAGATGAACAGGTTTCTGAGGAGGAAGATGGTGTAGAGTATCAACCGGAAGACACAGACAGTTCTGATCAGTCTGATGAGGAGGTCACTGGTGCTGAAGCTGCTCCCGCTGAAAGATTCAAATCCAAAAGTGGCAAGATCAGTTGGAGCTCAGTACCTCCAGATGTGCATGGCAGGGCAGATGATGCAAATGTCATAAAAATGACCCCTGGGATCACAAGGTTTGCTGTGACAAGAGTTAGTGACATCAAGACATGTTTTGATCTGTTTATGCCATTGTCAATAAAAAAAGTCATTATTGCTATGACAAACCTTGAAGGAAAAAAGTCCACGGCAACATGTGGAATGACCTTCATGATGATGTCCTGGATGCCTACATTGGTGTTCTTCTCCTTGCTGGAGTGTACAAATCCTGCAATGAGGCCACTGATAGTCTCTGGGACTTATCGACAGGCAGGAATATTTTCTGGGCAACAATGTCACTTCAAAAGTTTCAAATTATATCAAGAGTCCTCAGATTTGACAACAGAGACACCGGAACAAAATCTTACAAACTTGCTCCCATCAGGGATGTTTGGGAGAAATGGGTGCAGCTCCTTCCACTGATGTTCAACCCTGGGCTAGAGGTGACAGTAGACGAACGTTTGCCCCTTCTGGCAATACATGCCAAGTAAGCCAGGCAAATACGGCATAAAAATCTGGGCAGACTGTGATGCAAAAACTAGCTATGCATGGAATCTACAGATTTACACAGGCAAGTCTGCAAGCCGCATCCCTGAAAAAAAACAAGGAAAATGTGTAGTCCTCGATATGACTACTGGACTGCAGGGTCAAAACATTACTTGTGACAATTTTTTTACCAGCTATGACCTTGGACAAGAACTTCTCAGGAGGAAAATCACCATGGTGGGCACAGAGAAAAAACAAACAAACCTGAGCTGCCTGCTGAATTGTTGCAGATGAAGGACAGGGCTCCACTTTCCTCAAATTTTGTTTTTACAGACACCACCACTGCTGTTTCATACTGCCTCAAAAAACAACAGAATGTGGTAATGATGTCCACACTTCACAAAGATGCAGCTGTGTCATCAGGAAGTGACAAAAAGCCCAGAGTCATCCTGGACTATAACAAAAACAAAGGAGAAGTGGACAACCTGGACAAGCTGACTGCCACCTACACTTGCCAGCGAATGACTAGGAGATGGCCAATGGTTGTATTTTACAACATCCTTGATGTGTCAGCATGCAATTCATTTGTGTTGTAGACCCACATTCACCAAGGATGGAATTCAAAGAAAAAACAAGCGGAGGATGTTTCTTGAGGAACTAGGAAGATCCCCTGTCAAGGCGCACATTGACCAAAGGGAACGAGTGCCCCGAGACCCAGCCGCTGCAGCCTTGGTCCGACAACTCCAGAGCTCAACAAGTGCTTCGTCCACACCCACAGCAACACAAAGAGCATCATCACCAGCATCCTCCTTAACCAGCCCTGCCTCAACATCAACCACAACAGCCACAACCCCAGTGAGACCACCTGATTCTAAAAGAAAGAGGTGTCAGGTCTGCCCTAGCAATAAGGACAGAAAGACAAACACATCGTGCTTCGCCTGCAAAAAATACCTCTGCAAAGAACACACAAAAAGTGTCACTTTTTGCCACACATGCATCTAAATACTAATGCATCTAAAAACTTGTACTTGATTTCTGTTGATTTGATTTGCTTGATTGATTGTTGTTTGTTTGTTTGTTTGACCTAGAAAAGCTACTTTTTATTATTATTGCTATTAATGTTAATATAATTTTCATCTTTTACTGTATTAAAGTTCTATAAGAAAAAATCTGTTTTTTGCCTTTTTCATAAAGTAGTTAGATATGGGTCAAAATTGACCCGTAACACCATAGATGTTACTAAAGTTAATAATATAAAATATATATATGTATATATTTTTTTACATTTAAGAAATGTGTTCTAAAACCCTTCAGTAATAGTCAGGTAATATAACAAACTTTTTTAAGTTTATATTATTCTCTTGAGGTTCATTTGACAATATCAATATTTTTATATTGAAAATGAAGGGTATGCTCTCAAATGAAAGGCCCAGGGGGCAACAACAAAAATATTAAAATCAATCCTTCCATGGATGAGAAACCCTAACAAGTTAGCTAAGAGGTAAGAAACAAATTGGATCATAAATAACTGTTTTTAGGGTATCTTTGGGGTGATTTAAGACACGGGTCAAAACCGACCCGTTAACATAAGAAAGAGTAACAGAAAGCTAACACTAGAGGAAGGTTAAGTAGCCAGGGATGCGTTGTGCCAATGGTTGTAAGATGGTATCCAACCATTCACCAAGGTGCTCACTAAATGAGCCTATGCCCGAAACGATGGGTCGCATGGGAGGAAGGAAAACACATTTATGGGTTTTCTGTAACGCATGTAAAATGGGAATTTTAGGGTTATCTACATAAAGGTATTCAGATTGTTGTTTAGTAAAAAAAAAACAAATTAAAGCCATTGTCAATAAGCTGCTTGATAAGTGACATGAATTCAGAAGTAGGATCTGATTTCAATACAATCAATTTCTGCAAGCATATCATGAATGGCTTTGAAGTAGTCAACTTTATCTAGGATGACTACTGACCCTCCTTTATCAGACATTTTAATCACTATGTCTGAGTTCGTTTTAATTTTCACAAGAGAATCCCGTTCACTTCTAGACAGATTAGATTTATCTGAAAAACACTGTTTCATTGACAAGATGACAGATTTCTCTTTCAACTGACTCTTGAAAGCGATCCATGGCCTCAGTTCTAGACTGAATTGGGTAAAAAGTAGGATTTTTAATTCTCAAATGATTGACAATGCAAGAACCTAAAGTGTCATCGATGTGACAAAAGGGAGAAACAATTATATTAGGGTGAACATAATGGATAATGTTATTCACATGGTAGTGGAACCACTGTGCCATTGATTGAGGAGAGCCTGGAGGGGCATCACTAGACAAACACCTGACTCTTGGTTACAGCCCCTGATAGTGTGGTTAGACAGGACAGTTACTGGCAGATTCGGCAGATATTCAAGTGGACACGGCTGGTTCAGGTAAACACAACTGGTATACCGGAAGGCACGGCAGGTGCGGGTAGGTACAGCTGGTAAACTGAAAGGGACTGGGAGGTACATACAGGCACGGGCAGGTACAGCTGGTATACAGAAGAGCACTGAACATGCAGGCAGGTATGAGTGGTATATAGAAAGGGACCTGACAACTACCAAGTGTGCAAACAATCAGATGGAATACTTTGCTGAGGCACCTCCTGACAGGTGGAGGTGTATTAAATAATAAGTGTCTCCAAGCTATTGGCTGAGTCCACTTTAGGACGGGGGGCGCACACGCGCCTTAATCACAGGATCTGTCAGATGTACACAGACCCCGCGTCCCTGTCTGGGGAGGGGAGGATGAGAATCAATCTGGGATGCTGTTGCTACAGATGAATTAAATAGCATAATATACTGGATTGCCCAGGAATTACCTATATCCAGAAAGCAGTGCTGAAGGTAAGTGAGTTGTATCCACTGCTGTGTGAAGAAGTGCTGAGTAATGCTATAGCGAAGGAGTTTTAATGTCCAGGCAGCCAAATGAGCGATACAGAGGTGTGACCAATTGGAGACGGTGAAGTTGGGTCAGATCAGTGGTCATTGTGGGAGCGTGCTCATGAGTCATGCATTGGAGGTCATGTGCGTCAAAGTGGCAGGTATTGGTAATGGAGGGTACTGAGCTGGCCAGCAGAGAGGTTAACGATATGGGGAATAAAGCAGTCATGTCTAACTGTATTTGGCATGAAGATGAAGTAAAAGTGAATGAGAGCCAGTCCAATGGACACTAATTTTATTTAGTTCAAGGGAAAAGAAGAAAAAAGAGAGTGAGAACACAATTGCAATCAGGAAACAAAATTAATCTTAATTAACCTGCATATTCCATTGATGATAAATATTTAAGTATATACATATAAAACAGAAAAAGCATGAGAAATGAACCTACTCAGGTAAATAACCATATAATGCAGGGAAAAAAAAGAAATAAAGTAATAATGCTCCTTCAGAGTGCCAATTAAATCTATTAATGCCCCTATTTTAAACAAATAAGACAGCTCATTATATACTGTACTCTGGCTCCCACTGCAACTTATATACTGTGTCATGGCCCCCACAGCCCTTTATATACTGTAATATAGCCTTTACAGCTCCCTATATTTTTCATTATGGTCCACACAAATCCCTATATGCAGTATTATGGCCCCTTGAGGGCACTATATACTGTATTATGGCCACCACAGCTCCCTATATATGGTACTTTGGCCCTCACAGCCCCTTATACTATTTATTTTGGCCACCACAGCTCCCTATATACAGTGTGATGAACTCTACAGCTCACTATTTACTGTATTATGGCCCCACGGATACTTATACACTGTAGTATGTCACCCACAGCACCTACATACTATGTTATGGCCCTCACAGCCTCTTATACACAGTATTATGCCACCCATAGCACATTTCATGCTGTATTATGCCCCCACAGCCCCTCATTTACAGCATTATGACCCTCAAAGCACTTTACATAATGTATCATGCCCCCCATAGCTCTCTATATATGGAATTATGGCTCTATCGGCTGTTACACATTGTACTATGATCCCCAAAGACCCTTATAAATTGTTAGATACTGCATTATGGTTCAATAGACCCTTATATACCGTATACACTGTATTATGGCTCTCACTGCTCCTCATCCACTTCTTCATGGCTCCCACAGCAACTTTTACAATGTATTATAGCCTCCGTAACACTTAATATACTATAGTATGGCTCCCACAGCTTCCCATATATAGTATTATGACATCCACAACCTCTTTATGTACAGCTTTGTATACCCCACAGAACCTTATATATAATATACAGGTACACTGACGTCTTGTAAGCTGCTGGTCTACAACAGTCTGCAGCTTAGGAGATGGATAGCAATAGGGAAAAGAGTTTGTGGCTTGTTGCTCTACCATAGGGTTGGACTGTATCTGCATCATTTTGATGTCAACACAGTTCAATGTGGCGGTGACAGGAGATCAAGAGCAAGAGGTCCGAGACCAGGATCTCTGATGCCTTCAACAATTCTGGTGCTTCCCCTTGTGTGAAAGAGGACATATATGTGTTACCACAGTGGTGCTGCCTTCCTCTCGGGGAGGTTAGTGCCTTGCCTGGAGACAGGTGGGATCCCTTTGGCAGGTAAGCTGTAGACACAAGACATTCTAATTCCAGGCTAGAAGGGGAGCTCAAAACCCTGTTTTAGGGGAACTTCCCTGAATAAAGATCTTAGTCTGGAGGAGGAGTCAGGTCAGTTGAGGTGAGATGAGAGACAGGAAAGGAACAGAGGACAGATTAAGGGCTCAAGGAGGCTGCGATTGGGCCTCCTAGGAGCCAGAGTGCAGAAACCAGGCACCGGGAGCCCGAAGCTGTGGGGAGCTGCAAGCCCCACAGCAGATCCGGAGGGCTTAGAACTATATGCAAATTGCCCGTACAACACCTGAGGTACAGCAGCAGTCAGAGCCTGGAGTCACTGTGCCTGAGACCTGAAGAGAACGGCTTAAGCTGCCTACCGTGCAGGTACTGTCCCAGGACAGGAGAAAGGAGTACCTAGCCAGAAAACTTCAGGGAGCAAGGGACCAAAAAGCAGCGCATAGTGGAAGGCTCCTAAACTGACCTACCAAGGGGATTTCCACTTGTTTCCAGGCTGCCTGGACTTCTTCTGTACCTGTTGCCAGAACACTGGACTGTGGCCTGCTACCACCAGTAAACCAGATAAAGACTGCAACCCTGTGTCTTCCATTATTTACTGGCAACACATCATCCCTACCATATACCTTGGGAGCCCTGGGGACCCCGCTTCACCTGTGGGACGCGTCACCATCCAGCCACCATACCATCACCCTGGAGTACCCCTTTAAGCGGTGTCAGTCCCTACTGACCGAGAATCACAGGTGGCGTCATGAAAATTGACTTTCACAATTCCCCTAAAAGACCTTTCCCCTTTATTTGAGTGCCCAGTGCACGGACCGGGTCGCTGCCACCGTGACCACCCCTCTAATTGCTACCAGACCCGGTGCCAAGTACCCCAGGCCCTGGTGGGCGAGTCATATATGGTTTAAGATCCATTGACCGTTCATGTTCATTTAGAAATTGTGCACTACTTTGCCAGTCATTAAGGCCATCTACTCATTAAAGCCATCTATTTGCCACCAAAAGTTATCATGGGACGCAAAAAAGCCTGCCCGAACTTTCAGAATATACCTGGCTTTATTTTCATCATTCACTAGCTGTTTTTCAAGCATGTTTTTGGTCAGCACCCTGTCCTGTCATCCTGCCAAATTGCCGTCTTTATTTGCAGAAGTCAGCATCCATGGTTTGATTAATCTCTAATAGCATCATTTAGCAGCCATTCTGTGGGATCACAATAATCCTTGGAAGCATAGCTGACTCATCTGCACCTGCAGGAGGATCAGTCTCCTGATGAGCAATGGCATCCCTATGCTCCTGTATGGTATCTTTGCTAATATTAATAACTGCTGTCATTTCTGGAACAGTGCTGTTTGTCCTAGCAGTTTCAGGCTTAGAAAAGTGAGAATACTTTTTCCACTGCCTTTTCTCTGTCTTTTTGCAGTATTCAAACTCCTTTCCTTAGCACTTTCACGATATTCAACCTTTTCCGACAATCACTCATTTTGGATTCATAAAATTCCACTGAAAAGGAAAAAAATGTATTTGTTGAATGCTATGATATTGAGATGTACAGCACTACAGTAAAGCATAGCACAATGAGTGGAAACCACTCAGACATGCTATAAAAATTTCAAAGCAAAAGTTGCAAACATTTTTATTCATGTTTTGGCTATGCAAAGCCAACGGGAATGAAAAAAGGGACAAGTAACTAATCAGCAGAAACACAATTACCTTCCTCTCCTGGCACCAAATAATCCTTCACAGAGTGAAGATTCAAAAGTCTGTAGTAGAGTTGAGCGACTTTCATTTTTTTAAGATCGAGTCGGGTTTTGTGAAACCCGATTTTGTCCAGAGTCGAGTCGAGTGCAGTCGGCCGATTATCGCTAAAGGTCGGGGATCGACCGAAACACGAAACCCAATGCAAGTCAATGGGGAAGCATAGTCGGCAGTGAGTGGAGGCCAGGAAAACACCTACAGTGCCCATTTTAATGCCAAAAACATCCATTCTTGTTTCTGAAGCTTGTCAATCTTAATTAACTTTATAATAATAGTTGGGCATAGGGAATTGGGGGTCATTTGGCAAAAGTTGTGGGGGGAGTAGGGCTGGCTCAAGTTTTTCGTGGGCCCAGGAAATGCGGACTACGTCACGGCGGTGTTGCAGGGAAAGGTAAGTATTTCAACGTTGCAAGTGCTGTGATCCTGAGCAAGCAGGGGGGGCCCACTCGTTCGCATTGGCACTGGCACAGGGCCCCTCAAAGTACGGCGGTGTATTTGCATGGCGGGGGCGCCTCCCACCAGCAGCGACACTTTTGCGTACTCTGAGGGGCCCTGTGCCAGTGACGTCGCCAACGAGTATGCCCCCCCACCTGATGAAGGAACCTGCACTTTCATCTGCACCTTCCTCTCTGTCCCTGTGTAAGGTGGTATAATATACGGGAAGGGGAACCTTACTTTCAGCAGGGTCAGATTCTGGCTGTGTAGAGTATAAGGGGAATGTAGTGGTCTAGGTCAATGTACCAGCAGACTCATCTAGCAGTGGCTGGGCAATGGGCAGGATGAGGAGGAAACAGATATAGGGCCAAAGAATAAAGTAGGCTAAATGCAGTTCAAAATTGGTAACAGGACTAAACAGGCGGCATTGCTTTGTTCAGTGGAGTAGCAAACCCAAGAGCAGCAGACACTGTTTCAAGGGCCTAACCACACTAGTAGGCCAAATGCAGTTTAATATCTGATAGTATAGGGCGAAAGCCAGAATGTGGAAGCTCAGCTTTGTTCAGTTGAGGAAAACACCAGGCAGGGGCAGACAGACACCTTTAGTAGGCCGGAACAGCCAATTTTTTTAAAAAACAGCAGTTAATAAGAGGCAGAAGGTAGAAGCTCAGCTTTATTCAGTTGAGGACAACACCAGGCAGGGGCAGACAGACACCTTTAGTAGGCCGGAACAGCCAATTGCATTTTTAAAAATGGTAATTTGGAACTGAAGGTTGAAGCTCAGCTTTATTCAGTTGAGGACAACACCAGGCAGGGGCAGACAGACACCTTTAGTAGGCCGGAACAGCCAATTGCATTTTTAAAAATGGTAATTTGGAACAGAAGGTTGAAGCACAGCTTTATTCAGTTGCAGCTTCTTGGCAATAATATAAAGAAGACGAGACAGGACAACACTCGTTGGATGCCATATCTGTGTTTTCACTGGAAAAAAAACTGTCAGTTAACTACTTGTAGGAGAAAGTTTTTGTAGCTGGAGGCCACTTTTTGTATTGTACCAGTTTTTTGTTGTATGTTTGGAACTGAAGGTTGAAGCACAGCTTTATTCAGTTGAGGACAACACCAGGCAGGGGCAGACAGACACCTTTAGTAGGCCGGAACAGCCAATTGCATTTTTAAAAATGGTAATTTGGAACTGAAGGTTGAAGCTCAGCTTTATTCAGTTGAGGACAACACCAGGCAGGGGCAGACAGACACCTTTAGTAGGCCGGAACAGCCAATTGCATTTTTAAAAATGGTAATTTGGAACAGAAGGTTGAAGCACAGCTTTATTCAGTTGCAGCTTCTTGGCAATAATATAAAGAAGACGAGACAGGACAACACTCGTTGGATGCCATATCTGTGTTTTCACTGGAAAAAAAACTGTCAGTTAACTACTTGTAGGAGAAAGTTTTTGTAGCTGGAGGCCACTTTTTGTATTGTACCAGTTTTTTGTTGTATGTTTGGAACTGAAGGTTGAAGCTCAGCTTTATTCAGTTGAGGACAAAACCAGGCAGGGGCAGACCCCTTTAGTAGGCCGGAACAGCCAATTGCATTTTTAAAAATGGTAATTTGGAACAGAAGGTTGAAGCACAGCTTTATTCAGTTGAGGACAACACCAGGCAGGGGCAGACAGACACCTTTAGTAGGCCGGAACAGCCAATTGCATTTTTAAAAATGGTAATTTGGAACTGAAGGTTGAAGCTCAGCTTTATTCAGTTGAGGACAACACCAGGCAGGGGCAGACAGACACCTTTAGTAGGCCGGAACAGCCAATTGCATTTTTAAAAATGGTAATTTGGAACAGAAGGTTGAAGCACAGCTTTATTCAGTTGCAGCTTCTTGGCAATAATATAAAGAAGACGAGACAGGACAACACTCGTTGGATGCCATATCTGTGTTTTCACTGGAAAAAAAACTGTCAGTTAACTACTTGTAGGAGAAAGTTTTTGTAGCTGGAGGCCACTTTTTGTATTGTACCAGTTTTTTGTTGTATGTTTGGAACTGAAGGTTGAAGCTCAGCTTTATTCAGTTGAGGACAACACCAGGCAGGGGCAGACCCCTTTAGTAGGCCGGAACAGCCAATTGCATTTTTAAAAATGGTAATTTGGAACAGAAGGTTGAAGCACAGATTTATTCAGTTGAGGACAACACCAGGCAGGGGCAGACAGACACCTTTAGTAGGCCGGAACAGCCAATTGCATTTTTAAAAATGGTAATTTGGAACTGAAGGTTGAAGCTCAGCTTTATTCAGTTGAGGACAACACCAGGCAGGGGCAGACAGACACCTTTAGTAGGCCGGAACAGCCAATTGCATTTTTAAAAATGGTAATTTGGAACAGAAGGTTGAAGCACAGCTTTATTCAGTTGCAGCTTCTTGGCAATAATATAAAGAAGACGAGACAGGACAACACTCGTTGGATGCCATATCTGTGTTTTCACTGGAAAAAAAACTGTCAGTTAACTACTTGTAGGAGAAAGTTTTTGTAGCTGGAGGCCACTTTTTGTATTGTACCAGTTTTTTGTTGTATGTTTGGAACTGAAGGTTGAAGCTCAGCTTTATTCAGTTGAGGACAACACCAGGCAGGGGCAGACAGACACCTTTAGTAGGCCGGAACAGCCAATTGCATTTTTAAAAATGGTAATTTGGAACAGAAGGTTAAAGCACAGCTTTATTCAGTTGAGGACAACACCAGGCAGGGGCAGACAGACACCTTTAGTAGGCCGGAACAGCCAATTGCATTTTTAAAAATGGTAATTTGGAACTGAAGGTTGAAGCTCAGCTTTATTCAGTTGAGGACAACACCAGGCAGGGGCAGACAGACACCTTTAGTAGGCCGGAACAGCCAATTGCATTTTTTAAAATGGTAATTTGGAACAGAAGGTTGAAGCACAGCTTTATTCAGTTGCAGCTTCTTGGCAATAATATAAAGAAGACGAGACAGGACAACACTCGTTGGATGCCATATCTGTGTTTTCACTGGAAAAAAAACTGTCAGTTAACTACTTGTAGGAGAAAGTTTTTGTAGCTGGAGGCCACTTTTTGTATTATACCAGTTTTTTGTTGTATGTTTGGAACTGAAGGTTGAAGCTCAGCTTTATTCAGTTGAGGACAACACCAGGCAGGGGCAGACAGACATCTTTAGTAGGCAGGAACAGCCAATTGCATTTTTAAAAATGGTAATTTGGAACAGAAGGTTGAAGCACAGCTTTATTCAGTTGCAGCTTCTTGGCAATAATATAAAGAAGACGAGACAGGACAACACTCGTTGGATGCCATATCTGTGTTTTCACTGGAAAAAAAACTGTCAGTTAACTACTTGTAGGAGAAAGTTTTTGTAGCTGGAGGCCACTTTTTGTATTGTACCAGTTTTTTGTTGTATGTTTGGAACTGAAGGTTGAAGCTCAGCTTTATTCAGTTGAGGACAACACCAGGCAGGGGCAGACAGACATCTTTAATAGGCCGGAACAGCCAATTGCATTTTTAAAAATGGTAATTTGGAACAGAAGGTTGAAGCACAGCTTTATTCAGTTGCAGCTTCTTGGCAATAATATAAAGAAGACGAGACAGGACAACACTCGTTGGATGCCATATCTGTGTTTTCACTGGAAAAAAAACTGTCAGTTAACTACTTGTAGGAGAAAGTTTTTGTAGCTGGAGGCCACTTTTTGTATTGTACCAGTTTTTTGTTGTATGTTTGGAACTGAAGGTTGAAGCTCAGCTTTATTCAGTTGAGGACAACACCAGGCAGGGGCAGACAGACATCTTTAGTAGGCCGGAACAGCCAATTGCATTTTTAAAAATGGTAATTTGGAACTGAAGGTTGAAGCTCAGCTTTATTCAGTTGAGGACAACACCAGGCAGGGGCAGACAGACACCTTTAGTAGGCCAGAACAGCCAATTGCATTTTTAAAAATGGTAATTTGGAACAGAAGGTTGAAGCACAGCTTTATTCAGTTGCAGCTTCTTGGCAATAATATAAAGAAGACGAGACAGGACAACACTCGTTGGATGCCATATCTGTGTTTTCACTGGAAAAAAAACTGTCAGTTAACTACTTGTAGGAGAAAGTTTTTGTAGCTGGAGGCCACTTTTTGTATTGTACCAGTTTTTTGTTGTATGTTTGGAACTGAAGGTTGAAGCTCAGCTTTATTCAGTTGAGGACAACACCAGGCAGGGGCAGACAGACATCTTTAGTAGGCCGGAACAGCCAATTGCATTTTTAAAAATGGTAATTTGGAACTGAAGGTTGAAGCTCAGCTTTATTCAGTTGAGGACAACACCAGGCAGGGGCAGACAGACACCTTTAGTAGGCCAGAACAGCCAATTGCATTTTTAAAAATGGTAATTTGGAACAGAAGGTTGAAGCACAGCTTTATTCAGTTGCAGCTTCTTGGCAATAATATAAAGAAGACGAGACAGGACAACACTCGTTGGATGCCATATCTGTGTTTTCACTGGAAAAAAAACTGTCAGTTAACTACTTGTAGGAGAAAGTTTTTGTAGCTGGAGGCCACTTTTTGTATTGTACCAGTTTTTTGTTGTATGTTTGGAACTGAAGGTTGAAGCTCAGCTTTATTCAGTTGAGGACAACACCAGGCAGGGGCAGACAGACATCTTTAGTAGGCCGGAACAGCCAATTGCATTTTTAAAAATGGTAATTTGGAACTGAAGGTTGAAGCTCAGCTTTATTCAGTTGAGGACAACACCAGGCAGGGGCAGACAGACACCTTTAGTAGGCCGGAACAGCCAATTGCATTTTTAAAAATGGTAATTTGGAACAGAAGGTTGAAGCACAGCTTTATTCAGTTGCAGCTTCTTGGCAATAATATAAAGAAGACGAGACAGGACAACACTCGTTGGATGCCATATCTGTGTTTTCACTGGAAAAAAAACTGTCAGTTAACTACTTGTAGGAGAAAGTTTTTGTAGCTGGAGGCCACTTTTTGTATTGTACCAGTTTTTTGTTGTATGTTTGGAACTGAAGGTTGAAGCTCAGCTTTATTCAGTTGAGGACAACACCAGGCAGGGGCAGACAGACATCTTTAGTAGGCCGGAACAGCCAATTGCATTTTTAAAAATGGTAATTTGGAACTGAAGGTTGAAGCTCAGCTTTATTCAGTTGAGGACAACACCAGGCAGGGGCAGACAGACACCTTTAGTAGGCCAGAACAGCCAATTGCATTTTTAAAAATGGTAATTTGGAACAGAAGGTTGAAGCACAGCTTTATTCAGTTGCAGCTTCTTGGCAATAATATAAAGAAGACGAGACAGGACAACACTCGTTGGATGCCATATCTGTGTTTTCACTGGAAAAAAAACTGTCAGTTAACTACTTGTAGGAGAAAGTTTTTGTAGCTGGAGGCCACTTTTTGTATTGTACCAGTTTTTTGTTGTATGTTTGGAACTGAAGGTTGAAGCTCAGCTTTATTCAGTTGAGGACAACACCAGGCAGGGGCAGACAGACATCTTTAGTAGGCCGGAACAGCCAATTGCATTTTTAAAAATGGTAATTTGGAACAGAAGGTTGAAGCACAGCTTTATTCAGTTGAGGACAACACCAGGCAGGGGCAGACAGACACCTTTAGTAGGCCGGAACAGCCAATTGCATTTTTAAAAATGGTAATTTGGAACTGAAGGTTGAAGCTCAGCTTTATTCAGTTGAGGACAACACCAGGCAGGGGCAGACAGACACCTTTAGTAGGCCGGAACAGCCAATTGCATTTTTAAAAATGGTAATTTGGAACTGAAGGTTGAAGCTCAGCTTTATTCAGTTGAGGACAACACCAGGCAGGGGCAGACAGACACCTTTAGTAGGCCGGAACAGCCAATTGCATTTTTAAAAATGGTAATTTGGAACAGAAAGTTGAAGCACAGCTTTATTCAGTTGCAGCTTCTTGGCAATAATATAAAGAAGACGAGACAGGACAACACTCGTTGGATGCCATATCTGTGTTTTCACTGGAAAAAAAACTGTCAGTTAACTACTTGTAGGAGAAAGTTTTTGTAGCTGGAGGCCACTTTTTGTATTGTACCAGTTTTTTGTTGTATGTTTGGAACTGAAGGTTGAAGCTCAGCTTTATTCAGTTGAGGACAACACCAGGCAGGGGCAGACACCTTTAGAAGGACGGAAATGCCAATTTTTTTAAAAACAGCAGTTAATCAGAGCCAGAAGGTAGAAGCTCAGCTTTATTCAGTTGAGGCCAACTTGAATTAGGGACTGCAGACAGACTTTGCAGGCTGTCCCCTGTGTGGACCATGCATCCAATACATTAA
The DNA here is from genome assembly GCF_051348905.1 of Ranitomeya variabilis. NCBI lineage: Eukaryota > Metazoa > Chordata > Amphibia > Anura > Dendrobatidae > Ranitomeya > Ranitomeya variabilis. The sequence goes on from NC_135237.1 coordinate 177,561,825, forward strand.
CCCATTGAGCCACAAAGGACACGTAACCTTCCGTGGCCAGGCCTACAGGTCCATGTGTCTGTTGTCAGGTATACCTTTGGACTGACAAATTGACAGAATGCAAGGACAATGCGGTCTTTAACATGCAGGTGGAGGGGTGGGATGGCTTTTCTCGCAAAAGAATTGTCAACTGGGTAGCTCATAGCGTGGTATATCGTAGTTCATCCTGGCTTTTTTAATATTAAATTAAATTAAAAAATAGGCTCTATGCACTTTATAATTGGTTCCAGGGGTACACGGGCAGCAGTGGTCTGGTCAGTGGAGGCCTAGTGGAAGGAGGGACCGCAGACAGGCTTCGAAGGCCTAATATAATTAAATTGGGCTGGCTGTAGGCACTTTATTATTAGTTACAGGGGTACACGGGCAGCAGTGGTCTGGTCAGTGGAGGCCTAGTGGAAGGAGGGACCGCAGACAGGCTTCGAAGGCCTAATATAATTAAATTGGGCTGGCTGTAGGCACTTTATTATTAGTTACAGGGGTACACGGGCAGCAATGGTCTGGTCAGTGGAGGCCTAGTGGAAGGAGGGACCGCAGACAGGCTTCGAAGGCCTAACATAATTAAATTGGGCTGGCTGTAGGCACTTTATTATTAGTTACAGGGGTACACGGGCAGCAGTGGTCTGGTCAGTGGAGGCCTAGTGGAAGGAGGGACCGCAGACAGGCTTCAAAGGCCTAACATAATTAAATTGGGCTGGCTGTAGGCACTTTATTATTAGTTACAGGGGTACACGGGCAGCAGTGGTCTGGTCAGTGGAGGCCTAGTGGAAGGAGGGAGCGCAGAAAGGCTTCGAAGGCCTAACATAATTAAATTGGGCTGGCTGTAGGCACTTTATTATTAGCTACAGGGGTACACGGGCAGCAGTGGTCTGGTCAGTGGAGGCCTAGTGGAAGGAGGGACCGCAGACAGGCTTCGAAGGCCTAATATAATTAAATTGGGCTGGCTGTAGGCACTTTATTATTAGTTACAGGGGTACACGGGCAGCAGTGGTCTGGTCAGTGGAGGCCTAGTGGAAGGAGGGAGCGCAGAAAGGCTTCGAAGGCCTAACATAATTAAATTGGGCTGGCTGTAGGCACTTTATTATTAGCTACAGGGGTACACGGGCAGCAGTGGTCTGGTCAGTGGAGGCCTAGTGGAAGGAGGGACCGCAGACAGGCTTCGAAGGCCTAATATAATTAAATTGGGCTGGCTGTAGGCACTTTATTATTAGTTACTGGGGTACACGGGCAGCAGTGGTCTGGTCAGTGGAGGCCTAGTGGAAGGAGGGACCGCAGACAGGCTTCGAAGGCCTAACATAATTAAATTGGGCTGGCTGTAGGCACTTTATTATTGGTTACAGGGCTACACGGGCAGCAGTGGTCTGGTCAGTGGAGGCCTAGTGGAAGGAGGGACCGCAGACAGGCTTCAAAGGCCTAACATAATTAAATTGGGCTGGCTGTAGGCACTTTATTATTAGTTACAGGGGTACACGGGCAGCAGTGGTCTGGTCAGTGGAGGCCTAGTGGAAGGAGGGACCGCAGACAGGCTTCGAAGGCCTAACATAATTAAATTGGGCTGGCTGTAGGCACTTTATTATTAGTTACAGGGGTACACGGGCAGCAGTGGTCTGGTCAGTGGAGGCCTAGTGGAAGGAGGGACCGCAGACAGGCTTCGAAGGCCTAATATAATTAAATTGGGCTGGCTGTAGGCACTTTATTATTAGTTACAGGGGTACACGGGCAGCAGTGGTCTGGTCAGTGGAGGCCTAGTGGAAGGAGGGACCGCAGACAGGCTTGAAAGGCCTAACATAATTAAATTGGGCTGGCTGTAGGCACTTTATTATTAGTTACAGGGGTACACGGGCAGCAGTGGTCTGGTCAGTGGAGGCCTAGTGGAAGGAGGGAGCGCAGAAAGGCTTCGAAGGCCTAACATAATTAAATTGGGCTGGCTGTAGGCACTTTATTATTAGCTACAGGGGTACACGGGCAGCAGTGGTCTGGTCAGTGGAGGCCTAGTGGAAGGAGGGACCGCAGACAGGCTTCGAAGGCCTAATATAATTAAATTGGGCTGGCTGTAGGCACTTTATTATTAGTTACAGGGGTACACGGGCAGCAGTGGTCTGGTCAACGGAGGCCGATTGTAATGAGTGTCTGCCAGTTAGTAGTCCAAAACAACAACTAAATGTGAATGTCTCGCATTAAAACAAAACAAAAACACTAAAGGGTGCAATCATTAGGTTCAGGGGTGGGATCCTCTGCGTTGTTTCAGGCCTACTAATTTTGTGCAAAGTATTTACTGTGGTAAATAGAGGACACTGCCCCTGACTATGTTAAGTACCATCATACATGTCAACACAATGGTATTGTCAGTGGAAGGTATGGAAGGATGTCAGCGCATAGACTTAACATTGGTGGAAGTGTGAGAGATAACTGTGGAAGTGGTAGAGCAATGTTTGACCTGGGGGTGGGTGAACTCTCTTGTGGCCGGCGTTACAGGCCCAAGGCCCCTCATGTTACAACAGTGTGTCTGACGTTGGGTGCGCACCACCACCGCCAGAGACACTTTATTGTACTATGAGGAACCCAGTAGCAATGCCGTCGACCAAAAGTGAGTACACCCACATCTTCAGACAAACAGCAGTCTCACGGGTGCTTGCGCCAAGTCGCGATACCACGGCCCCGTGTGGGGAGTTTGGCCATTTAGGGAGGTGTAAACATGTCGTATGCTGGACAATCAGCTGCAGCAAATTAGACATTAGAAAAGTAATTCACAGTAGTCCACAGGCAAGAGCTTTTCATAGGAAAGCTAGGTGTCGGCCGGGCAAGGTGGGGCAAAAGATTTCGAAATCCAGTTGTGGTTCATTTTAATGAATGTTAGATCGTCAACATTTTGGATAGCCAGACGAGTCCTTTTTTCGGTTAATATTGAACCTGCAGCACTGAATACTCTTTCTGATAGGACACTTGCTGCCGGGCAAGCAAGCTCCTGCAATGCATATTCTGCCAATTCTGGCCAGGTGTCTAATTTTGATGCCCAGTAATCAAATGGGAATGACGGTTGAGGGAGAACATCGATAAGGGATGAAAAATAGTTAGTAACCATACTGGACAAATGTTGTCTCCTGTCACTTTCAATTGATGCAGCAGTACCTGTCCTGTCTGCGGTCATAGCAAAATCACTCCACAACCTGGTCAGAAAACCCCTCTGTCCAATGCCACTTCTGATGTGTGCACCCCTAACACTCCTAGTCTGTTGCCCCCTTGAGCTCGTGTGAGAACGATCACGTGCGCTGTGTGCTGGGAATGCCTGAAGCAAACGGTCAACAAGAGTTGATTGTTTGGTTGCTAATATTAGTTCCAAGTTCTCATGTGGCATAATATTTTGCAATTTGCCTTTATAGCATGGATCAAGGAGGCAGGCCAACCAGTAATCGTCATCGTTCATCATTTTCGTAATGCGTGTGTCCCTTTTTAGGATACGTAAGGCATAATCCGCCATGTGGGCCAAAGTTCCAGTTGTCAAATCTCCGGTTGTGATTGGGTGAGGGGCAGTTGCAGGCAAATCTACGTCACTTGTGTCCCTCAAAAAACCAGAACCCGGCCTTGACACGCAACCAATTTCCAGTGCCCCCGGGAAAGGTTCCGCATTAAAAATATACTCATCCCCATCATCCTCCTCGTCCTCCACCTCCTCTTCGCCCGCTACCTCGTCCTGTACACTGCCCTGACCAGACAATGGCTGACTGTCAGCAAGGCTTTCCTCTTCCTCTGGTGCAGACGCCTGCTCCTTTATGTGCGTCAAACTTTGCATCAGCAGACGCATTAGGGGGATGCTCATGCTTATTACGGCGTTGTCTGCACTAACCAGCCGTGTGCATTCCTCAAAACACTGAAGGACTTGACACATGTCTTGTATCTTCGACCACTGCACACCTGACAACTCCATGTCTGCCATCCTACTGCCTGCCCGTGTATGTGTATCCTCCCACAAAAACATAACAGCCCGCCTCTGTTGGCACAGTCTCTGAAGCATGTGCAGTGTTGAGTTCCACCTTGTTGCAACGTCTATGATTAGGCGATGCTGGGGAAGGTTCAAAGACTGCTGATAGGTCTGCATATGGCTGGCGTGTACAGGCGAACGTCGGATATGTGAGCAAAGTCCACGCACTTTGAGGAGCAGGTCGGAGAACCCAGGATAAGTTTTCAATAAGCACTGCACTACCAGGTTTAAGGTGTGAGCCAGGCAAGGAATGTGTTTCAGTTGGGAAAGGGAGATGGCAGCCATGAAATTCCTTCCGTTATCACTAACTACCTTGCCTGCCTCAAGATCTACTGTGCCCAGCCACGACTGCATTTCTTGTTGCAAGAACTCGGACAGAACTTCCGCGGTGTGTCTGTTGTCGCCCAAACACTTCATAGCCAATACAGCCTGCTGACGCTTGCCAGTAGCTGGCCCATAATGGGACAACTGGTGTGCAACAGTGTCATCTGCCGATGGAGTGGTTGGCCGACTGCGGTCTGTGGAAGAGCTGTAGCTTCTGCAGGAGGACGAGGAGGAGGAGGAGGAGGGGGTGCGAACGCCTACAGCCAACTGTTTCCTAGACCGTGGGCTAGGCACAACTGTCCCTAAATTGATGTCCCCTGTGGACCCTGCATCCACCACATTCACCCAGTGTGCCGTGATGGACACATAGCGTCCCTGGCCATGCCTACTGGTCCATGCATCTGTAGTCAGGTGCACCTTTGTACTCACAGATTGCCTGAGTGCATGGACGATGTGCTGTTTAACATGCTGGTGCAGGGCTGGGATGGCTTTTCTGGAAAAAAAGTGTCGACTGGGTAGCTCGTATCGTGGTTCAGCGTACTCCATCAGGGCTTTGAAAGCTTCGCTTTCAACTAACCGGTAGGGCATCATCTCTAACGAGATTAGTCTAGCTATGTGGGCGTTAAAACCCTGTGTACGCGGATGCGAGGATAAGTACTTCCTTTTTCTAACCAGAGTCTCATGTAGTGTGAGCTGAACTGAAGAGAGATGGAGATCGTGGAACTTGCGGGTGTGCCGGTGGACATGGCAGACTGAGAGACGGTTGGAGACGGTATTGTTTCCGCCGGTGCCCTAGATGCAATATTTCCGCCTACAAAACTGGTGATTCCCTGACCCTGACTGCTTTTGGCTGGCAAAGAAACCTGCACAGATACTGCCGGTGGTGCGGAAAATGGTGGCCTTACAGTGACGGAAGGGATGTTGCGTTGATGACTAGCTTCATTGGCCGAGGGTGCTACAACCTTAAGGGACGTTTGGTAGTTTGTCCAGGCTTGAAAATGCATGGTGGTTAAGTGTCTATGCATGCAACTAGTATTGAGACTTTTCAGATTCTGACCTCTGCTTAAGCTAGTAGAACATTTTTGACAGATGACTTTGCGCTGATCAATTGGATGTTGTTTAAAAAAATGCCAGACTGCACTCTTCCTAGCATCGGAACCCTTTTCAGGGATTGCAGACTGAGCTTTAACCGGATGGCAACGCTGTGCTCCAACAGGTTTTGGCTTTGACACGCGTTTTGGGCCAGATAGGGGCCCGGCAGATGGAACCTGTTGCGATGTTGATGCCTGCTGCGGCCCCTCCTCCACCTCCGCTTCTGAACTACTGCTGCCTGCACCCTGTTCCCCCAATGGCTGCCAATCGGGGTCAACAACCGGGTCATCTATTACCTCCTCTTCGAGCTCGTGTGCAACTTCGTCTGTGTCACTGTGTTGGTCTGTGGTATAGCGTTCGTGGCGGGGCAACATAGTCTCATCAGGGTCTGATTGTGGATCTGTACCCTGAGAGGGCAATGTGGTGGTCTGAGTCAAAGGAGCAGCATAGTACTCTGGCTGTGGCTGTGCATCAGTGCACTCCATGTCAGAATCTACTTGTAATGGGCATGGCCTGTTAAGTGTTTCACTTTCTAAGCCAGGGACGGTATGTGTAAAGAGCTCCATGGAGTGACCCGTTGTGTCGCCTGCTGCATCCTTCTCTCTTGTTGTAGTTTTTGCTGAGGAGGACAAGGAAGCGACTTGTCCCTGACCGTGAACATCCACAAGCGACGCGCTGCTTTTACATTTACCAGTTTCAGAAGAGGAGGCAAAAGAGCTAGAGGCTGAGTCTGCAATGTAAGCCAAAACTTGCTGTTGCTGCTCCGGCTTTAAAAGCGTTTTTCCTACTCCCAGAAAAGAGAGCGTTCGAGGCCTTGTGTAGCCAGACGACGAAACTGGCTCCACAGCTCCAGACTTAGGTGGAATATTTTTATCCCCACGACCACCTGATGCTCCACTACCACTACAATCATTACCAGCTGACAATGAACGCCCACGGCCACGACCTCTTGCACCAGACTTCCTCATTTTTTAAAAAAAATTAACCAAAGTAACTTTATTTGCTGCTGTCAAACAACTTACACGGTGAGCTATAACTTCAGTATGATTTCTATATCCCTTAACAGGTTGGTGAGACCACAAGGAAAATCAGGCACAATGTTACACACTCTGTTTTCTGTGGCACAAAATCACAGAGATGACACACACGCAGGACTGTCACTCAAGCACTAATGTCAATATTATTCTCCCACCTAATTTTTTTTTTTTTTTTCTCAGGGAGACTTTAGAAACCAAATAAGATAAAATGTTTTTTTCAGGGACAATTTAGAAACCAAATACTAATAAAAAAAAAAAAAAAAAAAATAGCCTTTCTATGGCCCACAATTAGAGAGAGAGAGGTGGCACACCCAGGAGTCAAGACTGGCACACAAGCTGAAAGGGCAATATTACTCTCCCACTGTTTTTTTATGTATTTTTTTTTTCACGGAGACTTTAGAAACCCAATAATATTAAAAAAAACAAAAAAATAAATAGGCTTTCTATGGCCCACAATTAGAGAGAGAGAGGTGGCACACCCAGGAGTCAAGACTGGCACACAAGCTGAAAGGGCAATATTACTCTCCCACTGTTTTTTTATGTTTTTTTTTTTTTTCAGGGAGACTTTAGAAACCCAATAATGTTAAAAAAAGCAAAAAAATAAATAGGCTTTCTATGGCCCACAATTAGAGAGAGAGAGGTGGCACACCCAGGAGTCAAGACTGGCACACACGCTGAAAGGGCAATATTACTCTCCCACTGTTTTTTTATGTATTTTTTTTTTTCAGGGAGACTTTAGAAACCCAATAATATTTAAAAAAAAAAATAAGTAGGCTTTGTATGGGCCACTGAATGAGAGATGGCACACACAGGAGTGGCACACAAGCCCTGACTGAGGCCAATATTTTTCTCCCACTGATTGATGTAGTGTTTTTGTGTTGAGGTAGATTTTAGAACACAAATCTAGGAAAAAAATAAATAGGCTTTCTATGGCCCACAATTAGAGAGAGAGAGAGGTGGCACACCCAGGAGTCAAGACTGGCACACAAGCTGAAAGGGCAATATTACTCTCCCACTGTTTTTTTATGTATTTTTTTTTTCAGGGAGACTTTAGAAACCCAATAATATTTAAAAAAACAAAAAAATAAATAGGCTTTGTATGGCCCACTGAATGAGAGATGGCACACACAGGAGTGGCACACAAGCCCTGACTGAGGCCAATATTTTTCTCCCACTGATTGATGTAGTGTTTTTGTGTTGAGGTAGATTTTAGAACACAAATCTAGGAAAAAAATAAATAGGCTTTCTATGGCCCACAATTAGAGAGAGAGAGGTGGCACACCCAGGAGTCAAGACTGGCACACAAGCTGAAAGGGCAATATTACTCTCCCACTGTTTTTTTATGTATTTTTTTTTTTCAGGGAGACTTTAGAAACCAAATAATATTAAAAAAAGCAAAAAAATAAATAGGCTTTCTATGGCCCACAATTAGAGAGAGAGAGGTGGCACACCCAGGAGTCAAGACTGGCACACAAGCTGAAAGGGCAATATTACTCTCCCACTGTTTTTTTATGTATTTTTTTTTTTCAGCGAGACTTTAGAAACCCAATAATATTAAAAAAAACAAAAAAATAAATAGGCTTTGTATGGCCCACTGAATGAGAGATGGCACACACAGGAGTGGCACACAAGCACTGACTGAGGCCAATATTTTTCTCCCACTGATTGATGTAGTGTTTTTGTGTTGAGGTAGATTTTAGAACACAAATCTAGGAAAACAATAAATAGGCTTTCTATGGACCACAATTAGAGAGAGAGAGGTGGCACACCCAGGAGTCAAGACTGGCACACAAGCTGAAAGGGCAATATTACTCTCCCACTGTTTTTTTATGTATTTTTTTTTTTTTCAGGGAGACTTTAGAAACCAAATAATATTAAAAAAAGCAAAAAAATAAATAGGCTTTCTATGGCCCACAATTAGAGAGAGAGAGGTGGCACACCCAGGAGTCAAGACTGGCACACAAGCTGAAAGGGCAATATTACTCTCCCACTGTTTTTTTATGTATTTTTTTTTTCAGGGAGACTTTAGAAACCCAATAATATTTAAAAAAACAAAAAAATAAATAGGCTTTGTATGGCCCACTGAATGAGAGATGGCACACACAGGAGTGGCACACAAGCCCTGACTGAGGCCAATATTTTTCTCCCACTGATTGATGTAGTGTTTTTGTGTTGAGGTAGATTTTAGAACACAAATCTAGGAAAAAAATAAATAGGCTTTCTATGGACTACAATTAGAGAGAGAGAGGTGGCACACCCAGGAGTCAAGACTGGCACACAAGCTGAAAGGGCAATATTACTCTCCCACTGTTTTTTTATGTATTTTTTTTTTCAGGGAGACTTTAGAAACCAAATAATATTAAAAAAAGCAAAAAAATAAATAGGCTTTCTATGGCCCACAATTAGAGAGAGAGAGGTGGCACACCCAGGAGTCAAGACTGGCACACAAGCTGAAAGGGCAATATTACTCTCCCACTGTTTTTTTATGTATTTTTTTTTTTCAGGAAGACTTTAGAAACCCAATAATATTAAAAAAAACAAAAAAATAAATAGGCTTTCTATGGCCCACTGAATGAGAGATAGCACACACAGGAGTGGCACACAAGCCCTGACTGAGGCCAATATTTTTCTCCCACTGATTGATGTAGTGTTTTTGTGTTGAGGTAGATTTTAGAACACAAATCAAGGAAAAAAATAAATAGGCTTTCTATGGCCCACTCAGTGAGAGATGGCACACACAGGGATGGCACTGTAGCAGAAATGCCAATCTTAATCTTCCACAAAAAAAAAAAAAAAAAAAAAACAGGGACTGTCCTACAATTACTATCTCCCTGCAGTAATGTAAGCCAGGTATGGCAGGCAGCAATAGGAGTGGACTGATGCACAAATTAAATGAAAAGTGTGGACAAACAAAAAAGATAGCTGTGCAGAAAGGAAGGAACAAGAGGATATGTGCTTTGAAAAAAGCAGTTGGTTTCCACAGTGGCGTACACACAGCAATACAGCTATCACGGAGCCTTCTAGGGCAGCCCAATGAGCTACAGCGCTGAGGGAAAAAAAAAAAAATAGCTTCCACTGTCCCTGCACACTGAAGGTGGTGTTGGACAGTGGAAATTGCTACAGCACAAGCGGTTTGGTGGTTAGTGGACCCTGCCTAACGCTATCCCTGCTTCTGACGAAGTGGCAGCAACCTCTCCCTAAGCTCAGATCAGCAGCAGTAAGATGGCGGTCGGCGGGAACGCCCCTTTATAGCCCCTGTGACGCCGCAGACAGCAAGCCAATCACTGCAATGCCCTTCTCTAAGATGGTGGGGACCAGGACCTATGTCATCACGCTGCCCACACTCTGCGTTCACCTTCATTGGCTGAGAAATGGCGCTTTTCGCATCATTGAAACGTGACTTTGGCGCAAAAGTCGCGTACCGCATGTCCGACAAGCACAGGGGTCGGATCGGGTTTCATGAGACGCCGACTTAGCCAAAAGTCGGCGACTTTTGAAAATGAACGACCCGTTTCGCTCAACCCTAGTCTGTAGTTAGGCTAGTTTCACATTTGTGTTAGAATCCGCAGCGTTTAATCTGCATCCGCAAGTGCAGGAAAAAACGCATAGAAACACGTACAAACGCGGTGTTTTTTAGTCGCATGCAGTTAAAAAAACGCCGGGTTTGCAAGCTTTTCCATTTGTTTTCTTCTGCGTTTGCAGAGGCGGTGCGCATGGCAACAAATTTTAAAGGAGAAAAATCTAGATAACCAGACACCGCCAATGTGAATACAGAGGGCGTGTATTATGGGATCTCTATATATAGACCCTAGGACTGCTGAAATCTTAACAGTGTGCTACTGTATCCTGTGTCATGATGGATCTTCGGGGGAGAGCTTTTATTTCAACCTGGATTTAAGCATTAAACTGTTACTTGCCTGTGCGTTTGCTTGGGAGCAAGACAGAAATCGCGAAAGATGGAGAAGGAGACGGCGTAGGTGTTTTTGGAGACACCCCATTATTGAACTACGTGAGAGCCGTGGAGCCTATCACACGCTGTATGGCAAGCTTAATGCCAACCCGGACAAATTTCCGGAATATACAAGGATGTCGCAAGACTCGTTCCGGGATTTGCTTGCTCGTGTCCAAGCAGCCATACGGAGACAGGACACCCAGCTCCGTAGAGCGATTCCACCAGAGGAACGTCTGCTTGTTACTTTAAGCTACGTAACAAATCTAAACAAATGCCAGTGCTAATTTTGGGTGTTCTGACATGTATTTTTTTGGTATTTTCTTTTGTCTTTAGCATATGAACACCATACATAGAATTGATTTTATTTTTTTTATTTTTTTTATTTTCTTCCAGATTTCTGGCAACCGGAGAGAGTTTATCATCCCTCCACTTCCAATACCAGCTTGGAATTTCCACCCTGTCTGGAATAGTTGTGGACACCTGCCAGACTTTGTGGAATGTTCTCCGGGATGAGTTTATACCCCTACCCAGCACGGACATGTGGATGGCAATTGCTGAAAAATTCTGGAGTGTGTGTGATTTCCCCAACTGTTTGGGAGCGGTGGATGGAAAGCACATACGCATTATCAAACCAGCCAGAACAGGATCGGAGTACTTCAATTACAAAAAATATTTTTCTGTTGTCCTCATGGCAATAGCCGATGAGGACTGTCGCTTCATCAGCATGGACATTGGAGCTTTTGGTCATGGCAATGATTCCCAGACTTTTAAAGACTCGGATATGGGCCGCCGTTTGTATGGCATAAATTTTAATTTTCCATGACCTCTCCCCAACACTCAAGGTCCACCGATGCCATTTGTTATGGTTGGGGATGAGGCCTTTCAGATGTGTGAAAACCTACTGAAGCCATATTCCAGTCGGGACTTGAACCACACTAAAAGGATCTTTAACTACAGACTGACCAGAGCCCGAAGAACTGTAGAGTGTACGTTTGGGATTCTAGTCTCAAAATGGCGCATTCTTGCATCAGCCATTAATCTAAAAATGGAGACAGTCGACGAAGTGGTCAAAGCCTGTGTGGTTCTGCACAATTACATAATGGCTAAGGAGCGGCCCAACATTGAATTGGATGAACCAGTTGCACACCCATTGCCCGATTACCAGCATCACCCGCTGCGGTCAACTGCTGAAGTTGGACACATGCGGAACCAATTTGCTGCCTTTTTTTAATCAGATATTGGACGTGTGTCATGGCAGGATAATGTTGTGTAAATGTCCTCTTGGGATTTGGTCTGTACCAGTTATTTTCTTAAATGTTACTAATATTTCTCGTTAATAAACTTTATTTTTTGGTATCTTGACCGTGTCTCCTATGTATTTCCTCTACAAACCAAGGTTGTCCTCACACTAGCAGTATTTGGTCAGTATTTAATGTCAGTAAGCCAAAACCAGGAGTGGGTAATAAATGCTGAGGTGCTAAATATGTTAATATAATATTTTTCCTCTAATTGTTCCACGCCTGGTTTTGGCTTACAAATACTGATATAAAATACTGACCACATACTGCTAGTGTGATGGCAGCCATGTTGTTTTAGTGGTAAGGTTGTTGACGTCATTGCATCCTGATTCTGTTCTGCAGTATCCATTGGAAACAGACTGAAGAGACAATGGCTGTAATACAAAACAGATCTATACTCATCACGTCAGGTGTCAGAAATAATGAATTCATGATGCACATATAACAGCCTCATGAATTCTCTATTTCTGACACATGTCCAGGTGAGCATAGATATGCCTTGTATGACCGCCATCGTCCCTTCACTTTGTGTGAAATGATTATGTACACAGAAGAGAAAATGGAGGTTATACAAGGCAGTTCTCTACTCACAAGGTCAGGTGTCCTAACTAATGAGTTTTTGGACACCTGACCTGTTGAATATACATCTGCATTGTATTGCCACCATTTTCTCTTCAGTCTGCAACACTAGTCACAGACTAAGCAGAATGAAGAGATATGGAGAAAATACAAGTATTCATTTTTTGGCCAACCTCATATATCTATAATAAAGACACAGAAAGCTGCAGTTTTTTACTTGCTAAGTACTGGAGCTATGATGTGGCCAAAAAATTAGGTGTGCGGCGAACGGTGTGTATTGCCGGCGGTGAAAGACACAATTAAACCACACATAATTGGGGACAAAAAACAATATTATTTATTTTCTTAGAAACCAAACTTTTTTAATTAACTGCGCCTGCTTGGGGTAGAGTGACACAAATGGGGGGTGTGAAGCAGTGAGGCCTGGCTAAGTGTGGACAACGCAGGGTGGCAGGAGAAGGGGCAATTAAACTAGTGGGGTCTGGTAGTTCGGGGATGGGGCTTGACACATGAGAGGCCTGAGACGCACTGGAAGGGTGAGACAAACCTGACATTACAGACACACTGGGAGGTGAGGGGGGAGGAATACTGATAGTACGAGTTTTTAATTTTTTTTCCCTTTCTGGGATCACCGGGATCTGGTAAGCCTCGGTGGGCTCATGTGTCATGGCATGGTCATGGTGGGTGACCTGTCAGGGTCCGGCTGCACTTTGCTCATAGAGCTTGCAGCCATGCCAGAGTCCATAGTGCTCGTAGAGCGTGCAGCCATTCCAGAGTCCATAGTGCTCGTAGAGCGTGCAGCCATTCCAGAGTCCATAGTGCTCGTAGAGCATGCAGCCATGCCAGAGTCCATAGTGTTCGTAGAGCATGCAGCCATGCCAGAGTCCATAGTGCTCGAAGAGCGTGCAGCCATGCCAGAGTCCAGAGTGCTCGTAGAGCAGAAGGCCATGCCAGAGTCCAGAGTGCTCGTAGAGCGGAAGGCCATGCCTGGGTCCTGCTGCATCATGGTGGTGGTGGAGCGGAAGGCCATGCCAGGGTCCATTGTGCTCGTAGAGCAGAAAGCCATGCCTGGGTCCTGCTGCATTGTGGTGGTGGTGGAGCGGAAGGCCATTCCAGGGTCCTGCTGCATCGTGGTGGTGGTGGAGCGGAAGGCCATGCCAGGGTCATGCTGCTGCATCGTGGTGTCAGTGGAGGAGGTCCAAGCAGGAGCAGCGGTTGTCATGGTGGTGGCGGTGGGCTGTCCTACAGCACTCGGCATGGTGATGGTGCTGTACTGGTGTCCGGCAGTCCTAGGAATAGAGGTGGCCGTGCAGTGGTATGCCGCAGAGGTCGGCATTGAGGTTAATCGTGACAGTGAAGGCACAGGTGGATATGCCGCCACTGTCTGCTGAAAATACCGACTCTGCTGCATAGCCTGCACGAAAGCAGCATTGCAGGCCTGCATGACACTAAGCTGGAGATCAGGAGTAAGGTTTTCCGACATGCCCTGTTCAATTTGGTTAAAAAAATGATGTGCTGGCCTCTGGAGGTCGGCTTTTACTTGGTCAAGGCTTTTGGTGACCTCCTGGATATGTGTATTCATATGGCTAATGGCAGTATCCAGTCGGTCACCCAAAGCCTTGAGTCCATCGTGAAAAACCGAGCTCAAGTACAAAAATTTGGGCATGAGTGAGCTGTCCGATGCCCTCTGCCGCTGCTGTGATGAGTCCCAAAAAAAGGGGCAGAGGACTGGGAAAGGGGAACACCTGATGGACCAGCTTCCTGGTCTCCAGTTAGTGAGGCAAGCCCACTTGCTGCAGCGCTGCTGGATGGCTGGGACTAGTCTGTTTCTGTCTGATGAAGGACCGCTCCAGAACCTGGCCAACAGAGCTGCCTCATGTGCTGTGAAAAAAGGGAAAAAAAATTAATACCAAAAATTTACCAATTGCCAACTCCTGTTGAATAGAAACATACAGATTATGGCAATACAACACAACGTAATGCACAGGAGAAATACTTACATTCTCTGGGCAAGGACCTGTCTTAAAAATGCCAGAATGCAATGGTATTTATACTTTCGGATCCTTGCTCCAGAACCACTGGGAACACGGCTTTCTTGACTCAGGTCCTTGTTGAAGCGGTCCTTCATCGAACGCCAATGTGTTTTGACTTTGCCCACTGTTGAAAAAAACAAAACATAATAGTTAGACAATGTACTTTTGGCCGTGCTCACACAACTGTGTGTGATGAGAGAAACTCCTGAGAGTTTCTCTCATCATACACAGTTGTGTGAGCACGGCCAAGGTCTCTGCTGCTTCACACTGCATTGCAATACTTACAAAATGCAGTTCAGACCCGAGTCGGGCGTTGTCCCAGCCATCCCACATTGCTTTGGCCACCTCATTCCATAGGCGCCGGATTGTCACGTTGTCCGAGTGCTGTGGAACCCGGGTATCCCATAACGGGACTCGCGCATGGACAGTGAGATGAGGATATCATTGTCAATGAGGTCCTCATTCCGTTCTGGAACCTAAAACATAAATGAAGACATTAAACGTTGTATACATTAACATAAGGAAAAGAAAGAAAACAGAGGCTGAGAAATGGCATGAATAAGGAAAGTCAAGATAAAAAAGGAGTCCAGAAGAAAAATGTAAAGAAAGAGGAAAGTAAAGAAAGGAAGATTCAAGAATACTAAAGTGAGGATACAGTAAACAGTCAGCCAGGTATACTTACACGCTGCCGCCTTGACACTCGACCGTGACCCCGCTGTTCCTGCCCAGCCTCTGCCGCAGTAGAAGAAGTGCTCTAAAAAAAAGAAAAAAAAACTGTCATATGTGTAGATGTGACAGTGAATACTTACCAATCTGAGGAGGTGAGTACTCACTTCACTGACATGTTCGGCTTCAGAAGGCCCAGGATGTTGCTCCTCATCAGAAGAAGAAGACATTCTGATGCATGCAGAAATAAAGAAATGGAAGAAATTAGGACATGTAGAAAATAGAAAATAAAGGCATTGGCTTTGATATACTCACATTGTTCAGTGTCTTGTTTCCTCCAAGGTTCTTGCCTGTGTCTGCTCTGCTTCTCTGTCTGCTGAGTTGTGACCTACAACTGTCCACTCCCTCCCTTTATCACCTTTTATGTGGGGGGTGGCTAATCAGTGTCTAGACATGTTTTTCTCTGGTGCAATGCATGCGTTCACGAACGCAAGCAAACGCATGTGCTTGCGGCCGCATGCGTTCACATAGACAGCAATGCGTTTTTTTGGCGCATTTCTTCCGCTAACAACCGCATACATTTCTAGTCGGCAAATTGACGCCTCCAACATTACTACATGTAGCGTTTACCGCGCCAAACCACAGACGACGAAACGACGCATGCGTCGTCAAACGCGGCAAAACGCAATCAAGCGCAGACACTTGCGTCCCTAATGTTAAATATAGGAATACACAACGTATGCGGATAATTGAGGAAGAAACGCTGCGGACACAACCGCAAATGTGAAACTGGCCTTACTTAGCTTGACTGGAGACTTTAACCTCAATGCTGAACTAACCATTTAAAGGGAACCTCTCATGTCTCCAAATGCTATTAACCTGCAAATATCGTATTAATCAGAGGGTTAATATTTATTTTGCTCACTTATATAGCACCGTTAATTCCACAGCGCTTTACAGACGTTATTGGCAGTGTTCCCATTGGGGCTCACACTCTAGAATCCCTATCAGTGTGTTTTTGAAAAATGGTAGAAAGCCAGAGAACACGGAGGAAACTCACGCAAAGATGAGGAGAACATACAAACTCCTTACAGATGTTGTCGTTCGTGGGATTTGAGCAGAGGACCCCAGCATTGAAAAGCTGCAGGGCTAATCACAGAGCCACCATTCTAAAGCCATGTGGCTGCCACACTGAAAGCACGGCTACTGGGATTTAGTCACTGCTCAGAACAAAGTGAGCAGTGATTGTAACTATGCCCTCAGCCCTGACCACTGACAGCTGGCTCATCAGTGTTTCAGTGCAGAACCTGCTGTCAGTCAGTGCCAGGGTGTGGTTGTAGCCCCTGCACAATGTATACTGAGCGGTGACTTAAGTTGCGTCGGCTGCACTATATGAATGAGAGTCTGAGGCTACCAGGAGCTGGGCTTTCAGTGCGGTGGCCATATGGCTTTATAACACTATTAACCTGCAGGTTATACCTATATCTGCAGGCTAATAGTGTTTGAGAACATGACAGGTTTCATTTAAGCTTATTATAAAGATGGAGTAACAGAGCCAAACATATTATCTAGCTACCATAATTAAACCATCTCTACTAAATAGAAATGGTAATTGAACCATGATTGCTATATAGATATGTTAATGGAAGCAAGCTTACTACATAGATACGGTAATAGAACCTATTTTACTATATAGAAAAGATAATTGAACCATGTGTACTATGTAGGTTTGTTAAAATACACTTATGTACTTTAAAATACAGTTAATATTAGTACATAGTATATTACATGATAGTATATCACATATACAATACATGATAAAATCATGCTTACTACATAGATGCAGTAATAGAATGAAGCGTACTATACAGCAACAGACAAAGAGGATCCAGGGTATAAAATGTAGTCCTGTGTAAGGCCGGTTTCACACGTCAGTGCTTCTGGTACGTGTAGTGACAGTTTTCTCACGTACCCGAGACACTGACACACGTAGAACCATTCATTTGAATGGGTCTATGCACATGTCAGTGTGTTTTCACGGACCGTGTGTCCATGTGCAAATCACACAGACATGTCCATTTTTGTGCGACAGCACGGATCACATGGACCCATACAAGTCAATGGTTCCGTGTAAACACGTTCCGCACACAGATGGCATCTGTTTGCGGTCCGTGTGCATTTTCAAGATTATAGGGTTAACATTGAAATTAATTGTATCAATACTAGACAGATGTCTAGACATTGCTTGACCCAAACTTTTGCAAAGCCTGGACAGCATTTTTTGGTGGGTGTTGAAGTTGGAGTGATATCACAATGGTGGCATCTTTCAAGTGTGGTGATTTTGGACTATATTATGGCCCCCCGTGTGGACACAGAATGGCTAATAATTCTTGTGGAGCAACATCCCAAACTTTGGGACACTTGATCCGAGGGATACCATGACAGGCTGGCGATAGAACATGGTTGGTTCTCTGTAGCTGAACAGCTCTACCCAAAACCTGGTTGGACCATATATTCACCAGCAAAGCAGGCAAAGTTTGGTAAGTTACCCCATAGATGTTCTATTTGAAAAGTAAACTCGAATTAATTTTTACATATGAAAATAGTTTACATTGTGCTTTATATCTGTCATGTTACATGTCTGACCAACACACACATTATCTGATGTGTATTCAGCCTTTGTAGGTCAAAACACATTATCATATATACTTTACATTATTACTAGTATTATAGTATGATCCCTCTCTTTATTAACATAATTACTAATCAGCATCTGAGACCTAATTCCCAGCTGACCCGACTCCACCAACACAGCCTGAACAGGAGTCTGATGCCAGTGAACCCTCTACTGATGCTGGTCAGGGAAACACACAATAAAAGGGACAAACAACACCCCAAGCAGCAGCCCCAGCACCACAGGCATCAGCAACATCAAATCTACCTCGATATCTTGCACACACTCTCCGAGATAGATGAAGCAGGTGACAGGAAGAGCCAATTATGTTGCATGAGCTCATTAATGCTCAAGTTTTAGGCATCATCAATTCCCTCACACCAGAAAATTCAGTAGAGCGGTTTTGTAGGTCCCTCTCTCCCTGCCTAGCCAAAGTTCCTGTGAATGTCAGGAACAGGTACGGGATGCAATCTTGACCCTCCTTGATGCAAGCCTGAGAGAGCAGGAACCAAACAGGTGCTAGGGCCAATTGAACAATGGTGAGCTGGCCAGCATCCAATATAGATGCCATCTGATCCCAACATCACACATGGACAAAATGTAGGTATGCAATCTTCAGGGGCCGAACCTCTAACAGCAACACAACAATCTCAGCACATGCCTGCACCCTCTTCTGTGTCTCAACATCCTGCCTCCAGACATCCTTATTAACAAATGTCTGCTCCTTTCTCGTTTCCTAATGCCCATGCCTCCAGCCATCATTATGGGCAAATCGCTGCTCATTTGTCTTGCCATCCAGCCCCTGCCTCCAGCCATCATTATGGGCAAATGTCTGCTCCTTCATCTGGCCATCCAGCCCCATCCAGCCCCTGCCTCTAGCTATCATTATGTGCAAATGTCTGCTCCTTCGTCTGTCCATCCAGCCCCTGCCTCTAGCCAACATTATGGTCAAATGTCTGCTCCTTTATCTGGCCATCCAGCCCCTGCCTCCAGCCATCATTATGGCCAAATGTCTGCCCCCACCAGCGCCCACAGGAAACAATATGAAAACATGTCTTCCACCATGTCTGTGGGTGATAGTAGTGGGAGAAAGTTTGGGAATCCACAGCCCTACACTCTGCCATCAAGGCACCTGTGGTGAGTAAATATGTTCTGCACAGCCATATGACAAGAGGTGAGAACAATAGCACTTGACAATCATATGTCAGCTAGATTGGTGACTCTGAAGGTACTTTACATCACCAACAAAATGTGTGACCTACCTTTTTGGGTGACTGTCATGATTCCCCAATGGCATGGGAACATCAGAAACACAAAAATAACAGACTAGCTCTCGGGTGATGGAAACTCAAGCTGACCGTGACCTAAATCTACCACACAACTAACAGTAGCCAGGAAGCATTCCTACGGCTGCCTAGATGCCATGCGCCAGCCGGAGAACTAACTACGCCTGGAAGAGGAAGGAACAGACCTGGCTTACCTCTAGAGAAATTCCCCAAAGATGATAGTAGCCCCCACGTATATTAACGGTGAGTTCAGAGGAAAAGACATACACAGTATGAAGGTAGATTTAGCAAAGCGAGGTCCACTTACTAGATAGAGGAAGGATACAAAAGAGGACTTCACGGTCAGCTGAAAAACCCTTTCAAAAACCCATCCTGAAATTACTTTAAGACTCCTGTGTCAACTCATGACACAGGAGTGGAAATTTCAGTCCACAAGAGCTTCCAGTAACAGGAAATGACAAAACTGTAAACTGGACAAGAAAAACAAAACAATAAGGACAAGAGTCCACTTAGCTGATCAGCAGACTAGTAGCAGGAACATGCAACTGAATGACTCAGGTTACAATGATGACCGGCAAGGAAGTGACTGGAGAGCAAGGCTAAATAGGGAACTCCCAAAACTGATGGAAGCAGGTGAGCTGAGGCAGAAAAGCACACACAAGTCTCCAGTACCACCAGCCACCACCAGGGGAGCCAAAAAGCGGATCACAACAGTACCCCCCCCTTAAGGAGGGGGCACCGAACCCTCACAAGAACCGCCAGGGCGACCCGGATGAGCCCTATGAAAGGCACGAACCAAATCCGAGGCATGAACATCAGAGGCAGTTACCCAAGAATTATCTTCCTGACCATAGCCCTTCCATTTAACCAGGTACTGGAGTCTCCGCCTGGAAATACGGGAGTCCAAGATCTTCTCTATAACGTACTCCAATTCACCCTCAACCAGCACAGGAGCAGGAGGCCCAGCAGAAGGAACCACCGGCACCTCATATCTCCGCAACAACGACCGATGGAACACATTATGGATAGCGAAAGATGCCGGAAGGTCCAAACGAAAGGAAACAGGGTTAATAATCTCCAAAATCCTATAGGGACCGATGAACCGAGTCTTAAATTTAGGAGAAGAAACCCTCATTGGGACAAAACGGGAAGACAACCACACCAAGTCCCCAACACGAAGGCGAGGACCAACCCGACGCTGGCGGTTAGCAAACCGCTGAGTCCTCTCCTGGGACAAATTCAAATTGTCCACCACTTGTTCCCAAATCTGATACAAGCGATCCACCACAGCATCTACTCCAGGACAATCTGAAGACTCCACCTGACCAGAAGAAAAACGGGGATGAAACCCCGAATTGCAAAAGAAAGGGGAAACCAAAGTGGCAGAACTGGCCCGATTATTAAGAGCAAACTCCGCCAACGGCAAAAAGGCAACCCAATCATCCTGATCCGCAGACACAAAACACCTCAAATACGTCTCCAAAGTTTGATTAGTTCGCTCCGTCTGGCCATTAGTCTGAGGATGGAAGGCAGACGAAAAAGACAAATCAATGCCCAACCTGGCACAGAATGCCCGCCAAAATCTAGAAACGAACTGGGTACCCCTATCAGAAACGATATTTTCAGGAATACCATGCAAGCGAACCACATTTTGAAAAAACAAAGGAACCAACTCAGACGAGGAAGGCAACTTCGGCAATGGCACCAAATGAACCATCTTAGAAAAACGGTCACACACCACCCAGATAACAGACATCCTCTGAGAGACAGGAAGATCAGAAATAAAGTCCATCGAGATGTGCGTCCAAGGCCTCTTCGGAATAGGCAAGGGCAACAACAACCCGCTAGCCCTAGAACAACAAGGCTTGGCCCGAGCACACACATCACAAGACTGCACAAAAACACGCACATCACGAGACAGAGATGGCCACCAGAAGGATCTAGCCACCAAATCCCTGGTACCAAAAATTCCAGGATGACCCGCCAGCGTAGAAGAATGAACCTCCGAGATGACTCTACTGGTCCAATCATCAGGAACAAACAGTCTACCAGGTGGACAGCGATCAGGTCTATCCGCCTGAAACTCTTGCAAAGCACGTCGCAGATCTGGGGAAATAGCGGATAATATCACCCCATCCTTAAGGATACCTGTAGGTTCCGAATCACCAGGGGAATCAGGCTCAAAACTCTAGAAAGGGCATCCGCCTTCACATTCTTAGAACCTGGTAGATATGAGACCACAAAATTAAACCGAGAGAAAAACAACGACGAACCTGGTAGATATGAGACCACAAAATTAAACCGAGAGAAAAACAACGACCAGCGCGCCTGTCTAGGATTCAGGCGCCTGGCAGACTCAAGATAAATCAGATTCTTGTGATCAGTCAAAACCACCACCTGATGTCTAGCACCCTCAAGCCAATGACGCCACTCCTCAAATGCCCACTTCATGGCCAAAAGCTCCCGATTACCGACATCATAATTTCTTTCGGCGGCAGAAAATTTTCGAGAAAAGAACGCACAAGGTCTCATCACTGAGCAATCGGAACTTTTCTGCGACAAAACCGCCCCCGCTCCGATCTCGGAAGCATCGACCTCAACCTGAAAGGGGAGAGAGACATCGGGCTGGCGCAACACAGGGGCAGACGAAAAGCGGCGCTTAAGTTCCCGAAAGGCCTCCACAGCGGCAGAGGACCAATTGGCAACATCAGCACCCTTCTTAGTCAAATCCGTAAGAGGCTTAGCAACACCAGAAAAACCAGTTATAAATCGACGATAAAAATTAGCAAAGCCCAAGAACTTCTGAAGACCCTTTAGAGAAGTAGGCTGCGTCCAGTCACAAATAGCCCGAACCTTGACAGGGTCCATCTCAACAGAAGAAGGGGAAAAAATGTACCCCAAAAAGGAAATCTTTTGAACCCCAAAAACACACTTAGAACCCTTTACACACAGAGAATTCTCCCGCAAGACCTGAAAAACCCTCCTGACCTGCTGAACATGAGACTCCCAGTCCTCAGAAAAAATCAAAATATCGTCCAAATACACAATCATAAATTTATCCAGATATTCACGAAAAATACCATGCATAAAGGACTGAAAACTGAAGGCGCATTAGAAAGGCCAAAAGGCATTACTAAATACTCAAAGTGGCCATCAGGCGTATTAAATGCGGTTTTCCACTCATCCCCTTGCTTAATTCGCACCAAATTATACGCCCCACGGAGATCAATCTTGGAGAACCACTTAGCCCCCCTTATGCGAGCAAACAAATCAGTAAGCAGCGGCAACGGATACTGATATTTGACAGTAATTTTATTCAGGAGTCGATAATCAATACAAGGCCTCAGCGAGCCATCCTTTTTAGAGACAAAGAAAAACCCAGCTCCTAAAGGTGATGAAGAAGGACGAATATGTCCCTTTTCCAGGGACTCCTTAACATATTCTCGCATGGCAGCATGCTCAGGTACAGATAGGTTAAACAAACGACCCTTTGGAAATTTACTGCCTGGAATCAGATCTATGGCGCAATCACACTCTCTGTGGGGAGGGAGAGAACCAATTTTAGGCTCTTCAAAAATATCCCCAAAATCCGACAAAAATGCAGGAATCTCAGAGGGAATAGATGACGAGATAGGAACCAAAGGTATGTCCCCATGAGCCCCCCGACATCCCCAGCTTAACACAGACATAGTTTTCCAGTCCAGTACTGGGTTATGAGATTGTAACCATGGTAATCCAAGCACTAAAACATCATGTAAATTATACAACACGAGGAAGCGAATCATCTCCTGATGGTCTGGAGTCATACGCATAGTCACTTGCGTCCAGAACTGTGGTCTATTACAAGCCAGAGGTGTAGAATCAATACCCTTCAGAGGTATAGGAACTTCCAGAGGCTCCAAATCAAACCCACAGCGCCTGGCGAAGGACCAATCCATGAGACTCAGAGCGGCGCCAGAGTCCACATAGGCATCCACGGTAATAACTGATAATGAACAAATCAGAGTTACAGACAGAAGAAATTTAGACTGTAAAGTGCCAATAGAAACAGACTTGTCAACCTTCCTAGTACGTTTAGAGCATGCTGATATAACATGCGCGGAATCACCACAGTAGAAGCACAAGCCATTTTTGCGCCTATAATTCTGCCGCTCGCTTCTTGACAGAATTCTGTCACATTGCATTTTCTCTGGCGTCCCTTCAGAAGATACCGCCAAATGGTGCACGGGTTTGCGCTCCCGCAAACGCCGATCAATCTGAATCGCCATTGTCATGGACTCATTCAGACCTGTGGGCGTAGGAAACCCCACCATGACATCCTTAACGGCATCAGAAAGGCCCTCTCTGAAATTTGCCGCTAGGGCACACTCATTCCACTGAGTAAGCACAGACCATTTACGAAATTTTTGGCAGTATATCTCAGCTTCATCTTGCCCTTGAGACAGGGCTATTAAAGCTTTTTCAGCTTGAATCTCCAAATTAGGTTCCTCATACAGCAACCCTAAAGCCAGAAAAAACGCATCCACATTGAGCAACGCAGGATCCCCTGGTGTCAATGAAAATGCCCAATTTTGAGGGTCACCTCGCAGCAAAGAAATCACAATCTTAACCTGCTGAACAGGATCTCCAGAGGAGTGAGGTCTGAGAGAAAGGAATAATTTACAATTACATTTGAAATTCAGAAACCGAGATCTATCTCCGGAAAATACCTCTGGTGTAGGAATCTTAGGTTCAGAAATAGGAGTACGTATAAAATAATCTTGTAAATTCTGAACCTTCGTAGCAAGATTATTTAAACCTGCAGCCAAACTCTGAGGGTCCATCCTTAAACCAGAGAGATCAGAGCCATTCAAGGATTAGAAGGAGAGAAAGGCAAGGCTGTAAATAGAGCAGAAATACAACTGAGCCAACTAAGTAGCAAACATGAGAGGAAAAAAAAAAAAAATCTACAGACTTCTTTTACTCTCCTTTCTTCTGCCAATTACTTTAACAGTGGCCGGTCATACTGTCATGATTCCCCAATGGCATGGGAACATCAGAAACACAAAAATAACAGACTAGCTCTCGGGTGATGGAAACTCAAGCTGACCGTGACCTAAATCTACCACACAACTAACAGTAGCCAGGAAGCATTCCTACGGCTGCCTAGATGCCATGCGCCAGCCGGAGAACTAACTACGCCTGGAAGAGGAAGGAACAGACCTGGCTTACCTCTAGAGAAAATCCCCAAAGATGATAGTAGCCCCCACGTATATTACCGGTGAGTTCAGAGGAAAAGACATACACAGTATGAAGGTAGATTTAGCAAAGCGAGGTCCACTTACTAGATAGAGGAAGGATACAAAAGAGGACTTCACGGTCAGCTGAAAAACCCTTTCAAAAACCCATCCTGAAATTACTTTAAGACTCCTGTGTCAACTCATGACACAGGAGTGGCAATTTCAGTCCACAAGAGCTTCCAGTAACAGGAAACGACAAAACTGTAAACTGGACAAGAAAAACAAAACAATAAGGACAAGAGTCCACTTAGCTGATCAGCAGACTAGTAGCAGGAACATGCAACTGAATGACTCAGGTTACAATGATGACCGGCAAGGAAGTGACTGGAGAGCAAGGCTAAATAGGGAACTCCCAAAACTGATGGAAGCAGGTGAGCTGAGGCAGAAAAGCACACACAAGTCTCCAGTACCACCAGCCACCACCAGGGGAGCCAAAAAGCGGATCACAACAGGTGACTCTTTTGAAACCCAACCTTATCCCTCATCTCCATCTGTTACCCCTTCAATTTTGACATCAACACCTCGTCAAACACCCACACTCCAGCCCCAAATGCATATAGAGGCAACAACCAAAATTAGCATATCATTAAAATGTAATAATTTATTTCACATACAAGAATGAAAATAACCAAGGGAATATCACAAAAACACCTGAGGGTAGTACAGTAACCAGGAATTAAATGTAAACAAGCATATGTAATAATAGTCAGTATCACCACACCTAACTCCCTTCATGTATCATGCCAACAACTAAAAATAGAAACATGCCCCCTGTTGAGGAAGCTATTATGGCGAAACGGCGCTGTCGGGGTACTTGAGGTCGTACACACCAGGTTAAGGACCATATGTAAGTAGCATGTTGTAGATATACAAACAGGCGCAAACGTGTATATGCTCCTATTCTGCAAGAGGCACTGCCACTTTACAACTAGGATCCTGACATAGAGCAGTTTCTATTTTTAGTTGTTGGCATGATATATGAAGGGAGTTAGGTGTGGTGATACTGAATATTATTGCATATGCTTGTTTACATTTAATTCCTGGTTACTGTACTACCCTCAGGTGTTTTTGTGATATTCCCTTGGTTATTTTAATTCTTGTATGTGAAATAAATTATTACATTTTAATGATATGCTAATTTTGGTTGTTGCCTCAATTTTTCCCATTTCCTTATGGGGAATTTGAATAGTCATATTTGGTTGGAGGTATTGCCTTCTATTTTGGATTTTTGAAATGTACCAAATGCATATAGGCCAATTGGGCACACACTCCTCCAGCCCAGAAGGT
This sequence comes from Ranitomeya variabilis, assembly GCF_051348905.1. Taxonomy (NCBI): domain Eukaryota; kingdom Metazoa; phylum Chordata; class Amphibia; order Anura; family Dendrobatidae; genus Ranitomeya; species Ranitomeya variabilis. Next base: position 177,587,347 of record NC_135237.1, read on the forward strand.
GGAAGCGAAGAGAATCCCAGTGGTGAAACTTTCAGCAGTCATGGTGATTTTGCTTCTTTGTAAAGAAGCTAGAGAAATACGTGATTTCCAATTGTTTGTTTTTGGTTACAAAATCTGAACAATACATGTGTTATAACAAAAATAAAAATTGTTGGTTAATTGTTCATATGTGTTTTTTCTTGTAAAATGGCAATTATATATTAAATCAAACACACAGTAATCATAGCTAAAAACAGTTATGACAAAAAGACATAACGGATCATCTTTTGTAAATGTGTGACATTTTAATTCACAATTACAACAACATACATTACTTGAAACATACTTGATGAAAGAAGGTACAATCATGGGCCCACAGTTTGTTTCCACTTTGGCAAAGTGTTACTTAGTGCTCATTCCCCCTGGTGACGAAAATTGTGAAATGTTAGCAAAATGGTTATTTTTTTGCATTTGGAACAATGTTGGTCTATGATTGTGCATTAATCTGCTTATTTATTGCTAGGTCGTAAACTACATCTGTGGCACAGACAGTTTACAACCAGGACAGTGCTAAGATCCATCCATCCTGGCTGTAATTGACTGGGAAATGATGAGATGCTGGTGGTGCCCACAGTTTCAGTGACTAGCGGTGACGTCAGTGAAGCTGCACCCCTTCACAGCCTCAACTGCAGTGAACTATTGACTGTGGTAAAATGCAAGGGAAATTGGAGGCTTCCAGGTCAGTATGTCTGCACAAGCTGATTGGCAGGTGTCCCACCCTCCTTCAAGAGCACAGACAATGCTTCAGGGTCTTATTTATTTAGTGAAACACAAAAATTACCTAACCAAATACATACTGTAGTACATTTAATATTTAGCATACCAAAAATAAAAAAAATATAATGAGTTATTAGTTATTTGGTATGGGTAACAAAAAGCCTTTGAGAAGGCCATGTATCAGTTACCCACATCAAATATAAGCTCGCAACCCACGTCCAGGGTCCTCATTATCTTGCGACTCCCTAACCAAATTATTAAAAACTTCATAAAAATGATAACCAAAAACTTTTGTCCAGAATACACTACCGTTCAAAAGTTTAGGGTCACTTAGAAAGTTCCTTATTTTTGAAAGAAAAGCACAGTTTTTTCCAATAAAGCTAGCATGAAATGATTCAGAAATACACTCTATACATGTGGTAAGTGACTATCCTAGCTGCAAATGCCTGGTTTCTAATGCAATATCCTCATAGGTGTATAGAGGCCCATTTCCAACAACCATCACTCCAGTGTTCTTATGGTACTTTGTGTTGGATAACTGTGTAAGAAGGCTAATGGATGGTTAGAATACCCTTGAAAACACTTGTGCAAGTATGGTAGCACAGCTGAAAACAGTTTGGCTGATTAGAAAACCTATAAACTTGACCTTCCTTTGAGCTAGTTGAGAATCTGGAGCATTACATTTGTTGGTTCCATTAAACTCTCAAAATGTCCAGAAGAAAAGAATTTTCATGTGAAACTCGACAGTCTATTCTTGCTCTTAGAACTGAAGGCTATTCTATGCGAGAATTTGCCAAGAAACTGAAGATTTCCTACAACAGTGTACAACTCCCTTTTGAGGAGAGCACAAACAGGCTCTAACCAGAGAAGAAAGAGAAGTGGGAGGCCCCGCTGTACAACTGAGCAACAAGACAAGTACATTAGAGTCTGTAGATTGAGAAATCGACACCTCACAGGTCTTCAACTGGCAGCTTCATTGAATAGTACACGGAAAATGCCAGTGTCAACATCTACAGTGAAGAGGCTACTCTGGGATGCTGGCCTTCAGGGCAGAGTGGCAAAGAAAAAGCCATATCTGAGACTGGCTAATAAAAGGAAAAGATTATTATGGGCAAAAGAACACTGACATTGGACAGAGGAAGATCGAAAAAAAGTGTTATGGACAGACAAATCCAAGTTTGAGGTGTTTGGATCACACAGAAGAACATTTGTGAGACACAGAGCAACTGAAAAGATGCTGGAAGAGTGCCTGATGCCATCTGTCAAGCATGGTGGAGATAATGTGATGGTCTGGGGCTGCTTTGGTGCTGGTAAAGTGGGAGATTTGTACAAGGTAAAAGGGATTTTGAATAAGGAAAGCTATCACTCCATTTTGTAACACCATGCCATACCCTGTGGACATCGCTTGATTGGAGCCAATTTCATGCTACAACAGGACAATGACCCAAAGCACACCCACCTCCAAATTATGCAAGAAATATTTAGGGAAGAAGCAGGCAGCTGGTATTCTACCTGTAATGGAGTTGCCAGCGCAGTTACCATGCCTCAACCCCATTAAGCTGATGTGGAAGCAGCTTGACCGTATAGTACACAAAAAGTGCCCATCGTGCCAAACCAACTAGTGGGAGGGGCTTCTGGAAGCATGCGGTGAATTTCTCCAGTGTACCTCAGCAAATTAACTGCTAGAATGCCAAAGGTCTGCAATGCTGTAATTGCTGCAAAGGGAGCATTCTTTCACGAAAGCAAAGTTTGAAGGAGAAAATTACTATTTCAAATAAAAATCTTTTTTTCGAACCTTGTCAATGTCTGGACTAGATTTTCAATTCATTTGGCAACTCATTTGATTAATAAAAGTATGAGTTTTCATGGAAAACACAAAATTGTCTGGGTGACCCTAAACTTTTGAACGGTAGTATACATATGTAATGCTAGCATTAGTTGGTCACCTCCACTTGCCATGGCACACTACCCTCTGGTGTCAAAAATAATCTGCCAAAAAATTCCTGGCTTGAAGGCCAGACTGAGCAACTCGGGGAGCCTGCTGAGTGTCCTCTGGTAATGGCACATTTAACACTCTCCAATCCTCAGCAGCATCCAAGGATGCTTCTTGTCTTCTGCAAAAATTATGCAAAATTATGGCAGCCTTTATGACTGCCTGGACATTGTCTGGATGCATCTGGATTTGGGTCTCAAGAATATGCCATTTAGAAGTAAAGATCCCAAATGCACACTAAAGCAATCAACAGACTTTCATCAGTCGAATGTTAAAGATTCGCCTACAGGTGTCCAAACCTCGAAGTGGAAATTTTTGAAGAACATGCCTTGAGAGCACAATACCCTCATCAGCAACCATAATAAATGTTGCAGGTGGTGACGAGGTTCCTGGAGGTGCACATGGTTGGGGAAGATTTTAATTTGTCTCAGCAAGTCGCCTAGCTAATCTTGAATATCGAAAGATGTGAGCACTCCCATATGGCCAATGTCAGCAATTATAAAACAGTAGTTGCTGTCAGCTACAGCCAACTTCACTACTGAAAAATATTTTTTGAACTTAAAGTAATGCAAACCAGAGTTTGGAGGCTTCTTCACATGAATGTGTTTACCATCCAGGGCGCCAATGCAATTTGGGAACTCTGTGGCTTCCATGAGCCCCTGGGCAATCCTCACTCAGTCTTGTGTGGTTGGCTGAGGCATGAAGCATCTCTTCAGCTTGTCCCAAATAAGATCACAGGTTGAGTGCACAATCCCAGATATGGTTGACGTGCCAAGGAGGAACTCAAAATGGAGGGAAGAATATGAATTGCCAGTAGCCAGGAATCTATTTACAAAACCATAGTTTAGGTGTATAATCATCAACACAAATTACATAATATGATGGAAATTCTACCAATACTTAACATAGTGAAGCTCATACAGCACATATAAACATAATATATATGTAGCCTCAAATCTGAATAACACCCATGAAGGAAGCACACAGGTGAAACTTATAATATCCATCTCCAAAATTGTGGAGGTTACAAGTTGGGGGTGAGGGGACTACTATTAGGTTGTTTGTAATAATTATTAACAAAAGTGTATGGTGGCCTTTAGTTCTAGAACAATGGTAATCAAAGACATGTATGGCAGTTAAAATAATGTTCAGTGCCTAACCTAGTGAAATCAAACATTACACAATATAATATTAAACCACGAAAATATTGTGTTGCTCCAAAAATTTAATTTACCTCAAGGTTACTAGCAAATGCTCCTCAGGTGAAATGCATAGTCGCATGCAGGTGTGTTGTCTGAGAAAGTAAGGACGCAAATACTCAAGTATGGTGTCAAATCCGCTAATGGAGAGATGACAAAAAGCAACAAACTTCAATGGGTATTTGCAAAGTTCCATATACAATTTTTTAAAATGACCATATGTCCAACGTAGCATTAGTAGAGGGTGAACCCATAGCCTTTTTTCCTGCAGTGGTTCCTCAACAAGCATATGTTGCTGAGCCCCAAAGCGATGTGACATAAGCCATGCCAACCACAACAACAACTCATTGGAAATAGACATATTTGTGACGCCAAAGGACTAATAACACACAACCCTAAGCTAATATGTCATGGTACTGAACATATTTCCCATGGTTTTAACCCATAATCACTAATGACTCACACCGTCGACATTTCAAACCATTTAATTAACACATTAACCCTTCATTTGGACATATAAACCTTTGGATGTGATACGCATTCACACGGACTGCAAACTGACAGCACACGTATCACACTCGAATGTGACACACGGCCACTAGAAAGCACACGGATGACACACAGATGTGTCACATGTACACATGGACACAGATATCTCCAGTACCACGTTTACCGGTACCGGAAATATCAGGACGTATGAAACCGGCCTTAAGTAAAACTTCACATTTATTAAGTGTAATTAATATGGTAAAGAGAAAGCCAGCCCACCTAGTACTTGAAGTCCAGCTTGCAGGGAGCCAGGTGGATCCACACCAGATAATATACTCAAGGAAAAAAAAAGTTGCTGTTCCAGTGTATGGAATGGTTTCAGGAGGTTTTGGAGAGGGAATTACGCAGTGTAAGCTTAAAAAATTAATTAAAAAAACCTCACCTAAAAATCTGAGTCCAAGTTTAGTCAAACATTTGATCAGTTAGAATCCATGAAAGATCCCCAGACATGTGCTGGAGATGTGGAGACCCCAGTGCAGACATGCTACATATATGGCGGAGTTGCGACGGAATTAGTCTGTGGGAAGCCATAGATCATCTGATGTTCCAAATTTGTGGCATACCAGTGACTCTTAACACACAACAGTTGTTACTTGCTATTGATTTGGACTCGTTTCCCTATGAGTTCTGATAGTTATTGTAATGTCACCATTTCCCACATCCTCTTCCCTTCCCTAACCCCCATAACATTGTGTTAATCATTAAGAATATACTGTCAATAAGATGTAATGCTTGACACAATTTATAAATAAAAAATTTATGTTTTAAAAAAAATCCATGAAAGATATCACTGTGAAAAGGGCTGACAAAGGTGGCAAAATAGTTGCTTTAAACACTGAAACTTATAAGGTGCAAATTTTGAAGCTTTTGTCTGATGAAAACACATATTTCCGCTTAAAATTTAATCCAACTAAAAAAATGTAGTGAGCAAATTAATATTTTAATAGCGGAGGGTTTAAAACTAGGAATGTTAACAAAAAAAATGAGTGAATATTTAACATCATTGAATCCTGTAATACCTAAAACGCATGCTCTACCAAAGGTGCATAAAGACATCCTTCCACCTTCTATGCGACCGATAATCAATGGTATTGGATCATGCAATGAATACTTGGGAGAGTGGTTGGATTCAATCTTACAACATTTGGTACAGCGTGTACCTAAGGATACACTAAAGCCCCCATCTCACTAAGCGAGATCGCTAGCGAGATCGCTGCTGAGTCACAAGTTTTGTGACGCAACAGCGACCTCAGTAGCGATCTCGCTATGTGTGACACGTAGCAGCGACCAGGCCCCTGCTGTGAGATCGCTGGTCATGTCGGAATGGCCTGGACCTTTTTTTGATCGTTGAGGTCCCGCTGGGTAGCACACATCGCTGTGTTTGACATCTTACCAACGACCTCGTTGACGACTCAGACACTGAATCGTCATAATAGCTCCCATGTGACATCGTTGTACAGGTCGCTACAGGTCGCTGGTGAGATGTCAAACAGTGAGATCGCAGCTGCGATCGTTGGAAGATCTCACTGTTTGACATCTCACTAGCGACCACATAGCGACGCAGCAACGATCCCTGACAGGTCGTATCGTTGTCGGGATCGCTTTAGCATCGCTAAGTGAGACGGGGCCTTAAGAATATTTTAGATCAGTTGTCAAACAAAAGATGGTCATCAAATTACACCTGGATAGGCTATGATGTTAACTCTTTATATACTTCCATACCATGCCATATAGCTATGGAAGCATTGAGATTCCATTTAGAGAAATTCAGTCTGTATCCTGATATAATGCAAGAATATATATTAGATGTAACCAATTTTTTATTAAATCATAATTATTTTGTTTTTGACAGAATTTTGTATTATAGTATGCGGGAAGGGGAACCTGAATTTCAGCAGGGTCAGATTCTGGCTGTGTAGAGTGCAAGGGGAATGTAGCGGTCTTGGTCAATGTACCAGCAGACTCATGTAGCACTGGCTGGGCAATGGGCAGGATGAGGAGGAAACACAGATAGAGGCCCAAATAATAAAGTGGGCAAAATGCAGTTCAAAATTGGTAACAGGACTAACCAGGCGTCATTACTTTGTTCAGTGGAGGACAACTGTAATAAGAGGCAGACACAGTTAGTAGGCCCAAATAATAAAGTGGGCCAAATAAAGTTCAAAATTGTTAACAGGAGTAAACAGGCGGCACTGCTTTGTTCAGTGGAGGAGAAAACCAAGGAGAGTCAGACACCGTTAGTAGGGCCCAACCAAACTAGGAGACCAAAAGCAGATTAAAATTTTTAAATATAGGCCGAAAGCCTGACGATTGAAGCTCAGCTCTGTTCAGTAGAGAACACCAAGGAGAGGCAGACACCGTTAGTAGGGCCCAACCAAACTAGGAGGCCAAAAGCAGTTTAAAATTTTTAAAAATAGGCCGAAAGCCTGAAGATTGAAGCTCAGCTCTGTTCAGTGGAGGAGAACACCAAGGAGAGGCAGACAACGTTAGTAAGGCCCAACCAAACTAGGAGGCCAAATGCAGATTAAAATTTTTAAATATAGGCCGAAAGCCTGAAGATTAATGTTGAGCGATACCTTCCGATATTCGAAAGTATCAGTATCGGATTGGATCGGCCGATACCGGCAAAATATCGCATCTCGCCGATACCGATACCCGATACCAATACAAGTCAATGGGACACAAATATCGGAAGGTATCCTGGATGGTTCCCAGGGTCTGAAGGAGAGGAAACTCCTTCAGGCCCTGGGATCCATATTCATGTAAAAAATAAAGAATAAAAATAAAAAATATGGATATACTCACCCCTCCGGTGGACCCTGGACCTTAGCGATGTAACCGGCAGCCTCCGTTCCTAAGAATGCAGAGTGAAGGACCTTCGATGACGTCGCGGCTTGTGATTGGTCGCGTGACCACTCATGTGACCGCTCATGCGACCAATCACAAGCTGCGGTCTTAGCTGCTTAGCTCAAGCTGCATTCTTAGGAACGGAGGCTCCCGGTTACACCGCTAAGATCCAGGGACCGCCGGAGGGGTGAGTATATCCATATTTTTATTTTTATTCTTTATTTTTTACATGAATATGGATCCCAGGGCCTGAAGAAGAGTCTCCTCTCCTCCAGACCCTGGGAACCCTACTGTTATGACCCCAATGGCGAGGGTCTCAGAGATATCAGCAAGTCTGCAAAGTACAAAAATCCAGCTCATAGGGCAGTGGTAACTGGGTTGACCATATATCTACTCCTAATGCCAACACTAGAAGTAGCCGGGGAACATGCCTACGTTGGTCGCTAGATGTCTCGCGCCAGCCGGAGAGCTAACTACCCCTAGAAGAGGAAAACAAAGACCTCTCTTGCCTCCAGAGAAAAGACCCCAAAAATTGGATACAAGCCCCCCACAAATAATAACGGTGAGGTAAGAGGAAATGACAAACACAGAGATGAACTAGGTTTAGCAAAGAGAGGCCCACTTACTAATAGCAGAATGTAGTAAGATAACTTATATGGTCAACAAAAACACTATCAAAAATCCACGCTGGAGATTCAAGAACCCCCGAACCGTCTAACGGCCCGGGGGGAGAACACCAGCCACCCTAGAGCTTCCAGCAAGGTCAGGATACAGATTATATACAAGCTGGACAAAAAATGCAAACAAAAACGAATAGAAAGCAGACTTAGCTTAATCAAGCAGGAACCAGGATCAGTAGACAAGAGCACTACAGATTAGCTCTGATATCAACGTTGCCAGGCATTGAACTGAAGGTCCAGGGAGCTTATATAGCAACACCCCTGACCTAACGACCCAGGTGAGCATACAAGGGATGACAGACATACCCAGAGTAAAATCACTAGTAGCCACTAGAGGGAGCCAAAAGGTAAATTCACAACACCCTACACTGGGAACTTCCGATTCCGATTTCCAATATCAAAAAAATATCAAAACTCGGTGTCGGAAATCCGATACAGCAAATATCGGCCGATACCCGATACTTGCGGTATCGGAATGCTCAACACTACTGAAGATTGAAGCTCAGCTCTGATCAGTGGAGAACACCAAGGGGAGGCAGACACCGTTAGTAGGGCCCAACCAAACTAGGAGGCCAAAAGCAGTTTAAAATTTTTAAATATTGGCCGAAAGCCTGAAGATTGAAGCTCTGCTCTGTTCAGTGGAGGAGAACACAAAGGAGAGGCAGACACCGTTAGTAGGCCCCAACCAAACTAGTAGGCTAAATGCAGTTTAAAATCTGATATAGGCCGAAAGCCTGAAAATTGAAGCTCAGCTTTGTTCAGTGGAGGAGAACACCAAGGAGCGGCAGACACCGTTAGTAGGCCCCAACCAAACTAGTAGGCCAAATGCAGTTTAAAATCTGATATAGGCCGAAAGCCTGAAGATTGAACCTCAGCTCTGTTCAGTGGAGGAGAACACCAAGGAGTGGCAGACACCGTTAGTAGGGCCCAACCAAACTAGGAGGCCAAAAGCAGTTTAAAATTTTTAAATATTGGCCGAAAGCCTGAAGATTGAAGCTCTGCTCTGTTCAGTGGAGGAGAACACAAAGGAGAGGCAGACACCGTTAGTAGGCCCCAACCAAACTAGTAGGCTAAATGCAGTTTAAAATCTGATATAGGCCGAAAGCCTGAAAATTGAAGCTCAGCTTTGTTCAGTGGAGGAGAACACCAAGGAGCGGCAGACACCGTTAGTAGGCCCCAACCAAACTAGTAGGCCAAATGCAGTTTAAAATCTGATATAGGCCGAAAGCCTGAAGATTGAAGCTCAGCTATATTCAGTGGAGGAGACAAAAAAGGAGCGGCAGACACCGTTAATAGGCCCCAACCAAACAAGTAGGCCAAATGCAGTGTAATATCTGATATAGGCCGAAAGCCTGAAAATTGAAGCTCAGCTATATTCAGTGGAGAAGACAAGCAAGGAGCGGCAGACACCGTTAGTAGGCCCAACCAAACTAGTAGCCCCAATGCAGTTTTCAAATTCCGATAGGCTGAAAACCTGACAATTGAAGCCCAGCTTTTTTCAGAGGAGGACAGCTGTATTGAGTGGCGCAGACAGACACAGGTAATAGGCCTTAAACAAAAAAGTAGGCTCTATGCAGGTTTAAATAGGTTACAGGGGTACACAGGCAGCATTGGTGTGGTCAGCGGAGGACGATTGCAAGGAGGAACCGCAGACAGACTTACTAAACCTAAAACAAAAAAGTAGGCTCTTTGCAGGTTTAAATAGGTTACAGGGGTACACAGGAAGCATTGGTGTGGTCAGCGGAGGACGATTGCAAGGAGGGACCACAGACAGACTTACTAGGCCTAAAACAAAAAAGTAGGCTCTATGCAGGTTTAAAAAGGTTACAGGGGTACACAGGCAGCATTGGTGTAGTCAGCGGAGGACGATTGCAAGGAGGGACCGCAGACAGACTTACTAGGCCTAAAACAAAAAAGTAGGTTCTATGCAGGTTTAAAATAGGTTACAGGGGTACACAGGCAGCATTGGTGTGGTCAGCGGAGGACGATTGCAAGGAGGGACCGCAGACAGACTTACTTGGCCTAAAACAAAAAAGTAGGCTCTATGCAGGTTTAAATAGGTTACAGAGGTACACAGGCAGCATTGGTGTGGTCAGCAGAGGACGATTGCAAGGAGGGACCGCAGACAGACTTACTAGGCCTAAAACAAAAAAGTAGGCTCTATGCAGGTTTAAATAGGTTACAGGGGTACACAGGCAGCATTGGTGTGGTCAGCGGAGGACGATTGCAAGGAGGGACTGCAGACAGACTTACTAGGCCTAAAACAAAAAAGTAGGCTCTATGCAGGTTTAAATAGGTTACAGGGGTACACAGGCAGCATTGGTGTGGTCAGTGGAGGACGATTGCAAGGAGGGACCGCAGACAGACTTACTAGGCCTAAAACAAAAAAGTAGGCTCTATGCAGGTTTAAATAGGTTACAGGGGTACACAGGCAGCATTGGTGTGGTCAACGGAGGACGATTGCAAGGAGGGACCGCATACAGACTTACTAGGCCTAAAACAAAAAAGTAGGCTCTATGCAGGTTTAAATAGGTTACAGGGGTACACAGGCAGCATTGGTGTGGTCAACGGAAGACGATTGCAAGGAGGGACCGCAGACAGACTTACTAAGCCTAAAACAAAAAAGTAGGCTCTATGCAGGTTTAAATAGGTTACAGGGGTACACAGGCAGCATTGGTGTGGTCAACGGAGGACGATTGCAAGGAGAGACCGCAGACAGACTTACTAGGCCTAAAACAAAAAAGTAGGCTCTATGCAGGTTTAAATAGGTTACAGGGGTACACAGGCAGCATTGGTGTGGTCAGCGGAGGACGATTGCAAGGAGGGACCGCAGACAGACTTACTAGGCCTAAAACGAAAAAGTAGGCTCTATGCAGGTTTAAATAGGTTACAGGGGTACACACGCAGCATTGGTGTGGTCAGCGGAGGATGATTGCAATGAGGGACCGCAGACAGACTTACTAGGCCTAAAACAAAAAAAAATGGCTCTATGCAGGTTTAAATAGGTTACGGGGTAAACAGGCAGCATTGGTGTGGTCAGCGGAGGACGATTGCAAGGAGGGACCGCAGACAGACTTACTAGGCCTAAAACAAAAAAGTAGGCTCTATGCAGGTTTAAATAGGTTACAGGGGTACACAGGCAGCATTGTTGTGGTCAGCGGAGGACGATTGCAAGGAGGGACTGCAGACAGACTTACTAGGCCTAAAACAAAAAAAGTAGGCTCTATGCAGGTTTAAATAGGTTACAGGGGTACACAGGCAGCATTGGCGTGGTCAGCGGAGGACGATTGCAAGGAGGGACCGCAGACAGACTTACTAGGCCTAAAATAAAAATGTAGGCTCTATGCAGGTTTAAATAGGTTACATGGTTACACAGGCAGCATTGGTGTGGTCAGCGGAGGACAATTCCACCGAGAGGCAGACACAGTTAGTAGGGCCAAAAAAGTAATAGGCAAAATGCAGTTAAAAATAGGTTACAGGAGTACGCAGGCGGCCTAGCTTTGTTCAGTGGAGGACAACTGTAAGGAGTGTCTGACACACTTAGTAGGCCAAAATAATAAAGTGAGGTTAATGTCTGGCCCCCCAAAAAATTCACAAATAAACAGGTGGCATACCTAGGTACAGGGGGGTGGGCTCCTCTGCTGACTTGCAGACAGTGGTAGTTGGCGCAAAGTATTAACTGGTATAAATGTAGGGCAGGGCCCCTGAATATTTTTACTATCAACAACCATGTCAACAAATTGGTATTGGCAGTGCCATTGAAGGATTTAACAGCACAGACTAAACAGTGGTGGAGCACTGAGAGGTAATTTTGCAAGTGGTAGAGCACTGTTTGAGCTGGGGGGGAACACTCTCTCGTGGGCGGCGGTACTGGCCCAGGGCCCCTCATGTTACGACGGTGTGTCTGACGTTGGGTGTGCACCATCGCCAGAGACACTTCATTGTACTATGAGGGACCCTGTGCCAGTGCCGTCGCCCAAAAGTGGGCACACCCACCTGTTTAGCCAAACGGCACTTGCACGGGAGCTTTCACCAAGTGGTGACCACGGCCCCGTGGGGGGAGTCAGCCCATTTAGGGAGGTGTAAAAAAGGCCTATGGTGTACATACAGCAGCTGCAAATGGAGAAATTGGAGCAGTCAGTAAGACGAATCCAAAAGCAAGACCTTTTTACAGGAAAGCTAGGTGTCAGCAGGGAAAGGTGGGGCAAAATAATTAGAAATCCATGATTGGTTCATTTTAATGAAGGTTAGATCATCAACATTTTGGGTAGCCAGATGAGTCCTTTTTTCGGTCAGTATTGAACCAGCAGCACTGAATACTCTTTCTGATAGCACACTAGCAGCTGGGCAAGCGAGCTCCTGTAATGCATATTCTGCCAATTCAGGCCAGGTGTCTATTTTAGATGCCCAGTAATCAAAGGGGAATGACGTGTGAGGGAGAACATCGATAAGGGAGGAAAAATAGTTAATAACCATACTGGACAAATGTTGTCTCCTGTCACTTTGAATCGATGCTGCAGTACCTGTCGTGTCTGCGCTCATTGCTAAATCACTCCACAACCTGGTCATAATACCCCTCTGTCCAATGCCACTTCTGATTTGTGCCCCTCTAACACCTCTTGCATTTTGCCCCCTGCAGTTCGTGTGAGAACCATCACCACCGCTGTGTGCTGCGAATGCCTGAACCAAACGGTCTACAAGAGTTGCTTGTTTGGTAGCCAATATTTGCTCAAGGTTCTCATGTGGCATGATATTTTGCAATTTCCCTTTATAGCGTGGATCCAGGAGGCAGGCCAACCAGTAATCATCATCGGTCATTATTTTGATAATGCGGGGGTCTCTTTTTAGGATACGCAAGGCATAATCAGCCATGTGGGCCAATGTTCCAGGTGTCAAATCAATGCTTGTGCTGGGTTGAGGAGCACTTTTTGGCAAATCCACATCACTTGTCTCCCGCAAAAAACCTGTACCTGACCTTGCACCACCAACACTTTCTACTCCCCCCTGAGATGCTTCCTCCTCCCATAAATAATCATCCCCATCTTCCTCCTCCTCCTCTTCGTCCGCAACCTCGTCCCCGAGACTTCCCTGAGCGCACAATGGCTGACTGTCATCAAGGCTTCCCTCCTCCTCGGCTGCAGACGCCTGCTCCTTAATGTGCGTCAAACTTTGCATCAGCAGACGCATTAATGGAATGCTCAGGCTTATGATGGCGTCGTCCGCACTGACCAGCCGTGTGCATTCCTCAAAACACTGAAGGACTTGACAGAGGTCTTGGAGCTTCGACCACTGCACACCAGACAACTCCATGTCTGCCATACAACTGCCTGCCCGTGTATGTGTATCCTCCCACAAATACATGACAGCACGCCTCTGTTCGCACAGCCTCTGAAGCATGTGCAGTGTAGAGTTCCACCTTGTTGCAACGTCGATTATTAGGCGGTGCTGGGAAGCTTCAACGATCGCTGATGGTTCTGCATACGGCTGGAGTGTACGGGTGAACGGCGGATGTGAGAGCAAAGTCGTCGCACCATGAGGAGCAGGGCTGGTAACCCCGGATAACTTTTCAGGAAGCACTGCACCACCAGGTTCAAGGTGTGAGCCAGGCAAGGTATGTGTTTCAGTTCTGAAAGGGCTATGGCAGCCATAAAATTCCTACCGTTATCACTGACTACCTTGCCTGCCTCAAGATGTACACTGCCCAGCCATGACTGAGTTTCTTGCTGCAAGAACGCGGACAGAACTTCCACGGTGTGTCTGTTGTTGCCCAAGCACTTCATTTCCAACACAGCCTGCTGACGCTTACCACTAGCTGTTCCATAATGGGACACCTCATGTGCAACACTGGCAGCTGCGGATGGAGTGGTCGTGCGACTGCGCTCTGTGGATGAGCTTTCGCTTCGGCTGGAAGAGGAGGAGGAGGAGAGGTGGCAAACGCCTACAGCCAACTGTTTCCTAGACCGTGGGCTAGGCAGAACTGTCCCACTGTGGCTGTACCCTGTGGACCCTGCATCCACCACATTAACCCAGTGTGCCGTGATGGACACATAATGTCCCTGACCATGCCTACTGGTCCATGCATCAGTTGTGAGGTGCACCTTTCTACTGACTGATTGCCTCAGTGCATGGAGAATGCGGTCTTTGACATGCTGGTGGAGGGCTGGGATGGCTTTTCTCGAAAAGAAGTGTCGACTGGGTAGCTCATAGCGTGGTACTGCGTAGGCCATCAAGGCTTTGAAAGCTTCGCTTTCAACCAAGCAATAGGGCTTCATCTCAAACGATGTAAGTCTAGCAATATGGGCGTTCAAACCCTGTGTACATGGATGAGTGGGTGAGTACTTTCTTTTCCTAATGAGAGTCTCTTGTAGGGTGAGCTGGACTGGCAAGGTGCATATGGTGGGACTTGCGGTGGTGGTGGTGGTGGACATGGCGGATTGAGAGAGGGTTGGTGATGGTATTCTCTATGTAGGCCTACATGCTGTGTTTCCTACCAATAAACTTGTGATTCCCTGACTGCTTTGCCCTAGCGACGACACCTCCACATTTGCTGCTGTTGTTGTTCTAACCGGTGGGCTTACAGTGAGGGAAGGAATGTAGCGTTGCTGACTAGCTTCATTGTGAGCGGGTGCAACAACGTTACGTGACATTTGGTAGCTAGTCCAGGCTTGCAAGTGCATGGTGGTTAAATGTCGACGCATGCAAGTTGTATTTAAACTTTTGACATTCTGACCTCTGCTAAATGTCCTTGAGCATTTCTTACAGATCACTTTGCACTGATCATTCAGATCTTGGTTAAAAAATTGCCGGACTGCACTCTTCCTACTATTGAATACCTTTTCAGGCATTGCACACTGTGCTACTTTAACCGGATGGCCACGCTGTCCGAAAAATGTTTTTGGTTTTGCCAAACTTTTTTGGCCAGAGACGGGCCTGCCAGATGAATGCAAATGCGATGTAGATGGCTGCTGCCGATCCTCCTCCTCCGCTTCTGAGCTACTGCCAGCGGCACCCTCTTCCCCCAATGGCTGCCAATCTGGGACAACAACTGGGTCATCAATCACCTCCTCTTCATTCTCATGTTCAGCTATCTCTGTGTCACCGTGTAAGGTGCTATAACGTTCGGGAATGGGCACCATCATTTCATCAGGGTCAGTTTCTGGCTCAGTACACTGCGAGGGCAATGTAGTTATGTGAGTCGATGGAACAGCATGACAATCTAGCTGTGGCTGTGCATCAGTGCACTCCATGTCCGAATCATCTTCCAGTGGGCTGTTAACTATTTCCCATTCTAACCCCGGCACCGTATGTGTAAAGAGCTCCATGGAGTAAACTGTTGTGTCGCCTGACGCATCCTTCACTGTTGTTTTGGGGGAAGGACACAAGGAATCAACTTGTTCCTGACCGGGAGCATCCACCGACGACTGGCTACTTTTCAATTGTGAACTATCCGAAGAGGAGGCGAAAAAGCTAGAGGCAGAGTCAGCAAGGAAAGCCAAAACTTTTTCCTGCTGCTCCTGCTTTAACAGCGGTTTTCCTACTCCCAGAAAAGGTAGCGTTCGAGGCCTTGTGTAGCCGGACGTTGACGCTCGCTCAACAACTCGAGACTTAGGTGCTATTTTGATTTTCCCTCTCCCACCCGATGCTCCACCAGCACCACCACCACCACCATCAGCATTACCAGATGGCAATGACCGCCCATGGCCACAACTTCTTCCACCAGCCTTCCTCATTCTTGGGAAAATGTAACCAAACTAACAACCGTTATATGGTACTGAAAAACAAGGTAGAAGGTGTATGTTAACTTGTTGTGAATAGAAATCTCCCTTTTTATGTGTGGGTGAGTGCTGAATAAATCAGGCCCACTATATTACAGTATAGTTTCTGTGGCACAAAATGACTGACAGAGATACCACAGACATGACTGGCACAGATGCACATATTTGGCAATATTATTCTCCCTTTATTTTTATTTTTTTGGGGGAGACTAGTGAATAAATCAGGCCCAATGTATGACAGTATAGTTTCTGTGGCACAAAATGACTGACAGAGATACCATAGACACGATTGGCATAGATGCACAGATTTGGCAATATTATTCTCCCTTTATTTTTATTTTTTTAAATGGGAGACTAGTGAATAAATCAGGCCCAATGTATGACAGTATAGTTTCTGTGGCACAAAATGACTGACAGAGATACCACAAACACGACTGGCACAGATGCACAGATTTGGCAATATTATTCTCCCTTTATTTTTATTTGTTTGGGGGAGACTAGTGAATAAATCACGCCCACTATATTACAGTATAGTTTCTGTGGCACAAAATGACTGACAGAGATACCACAGACACGACTGGCACAGATTCACAGATTTGGCAATATTATTCTCCCTTTATTTTTATTTTTTGGGGGGAGACTAGTGAATAAATCAGGCCCAATGTATGACAGTATAGTTTCTGTGGCACAAAATGACTGACAGAGATACCACAGACACGACTGGCACAGATGCACATATTTGGCAATATTATCCTCCCTTTATTTTATTTTTTTATATGGGAGACTAGTGAATAAATCAGGCCCACTATATTACAGTATAGTTTATGTGGCACAAAATGACTGACAGAGATACCACAGACACGACTGGCACAGATTCACAGATTTGGCAATATTATTCTCCCTTTATTTTTATTTTTTGGGGGGAGACTAGTGAATAAATCAGGCCCAATGTATGAAAGTATAGTTTCTGTGGCACAAAATGACTGACAGAGATACCACAGACACGACTGGCACAGATGCACATATTTGGCAATATTATTATCCCTTTATTTTATTTTTTTATATGGGAGACTAGTGAATAAATCAGGCCCACTATATTACAGTATAGTTTATGTGGCACAAAATGACTGACAGAGCTACCACAAGCATGACTGGCACAGATGCACAGATATGGCAATATTAATCTCCCTTTATTTTAATTTTTTTGGGGGAGACTAATGAATAAATCAGGCCCAATGTATGACAGTATAGTTTCTGTGGCACAAAATGACTGACAGAGATACCACAGACACGACTGGCACAGATGCACAGATTTGGCAATATTATTCTCCCTTTATTTTTATTTGTTTGGGGGAGACTAGTGAATAAATCACGCCCACTATATTACAGTATAGTTTCTGTGGCACAAAATGACTGACAGAGATACCACAGACACGACTGGCGCAGATTCACAGATTTGGCAATATTATTCTCCCTTTATTTTTATTTTTTGGGGGGAGACTAGTGAATAAATCAGGCCCAATGTATGACAGTATAGTTTCTGTGGCACAAAATGACTGACAGAGATACCACAGACACGACTGGCACAGATGCACATATTTGGCAATATTATTCTCCCTTTATTTTATTTTTTTATATGGGAGACTAGTGAATAAATCAGGCCCACTATATTACAGTATAGTTTCTGTGGCGCAAAATGACTGACAGAGATACCACAGACATGACTGGCACAGATGCACAGATTTGGCAATATTATTCTCCCTTTATTTTAATTTTTTTGGGGGAGACTAATGAATAAATCAGGCCCAATATATGACAGTATAGTTTCTGTGGCACAAAATGACTGACAGAGATACCACAGACACGATTGGCGTAGATGCACAGATTTGGCAATATTATTCTCCCTTTATTTTTATTTTTTTAAATGGGAGACTAGTGAATAAATCAGGCCCAATGTATGACAGTATAGTTTCTGTGGCACAAAATGACTGACAGAGATACCACAGACACGACTGGCACAGATGCAGATTTGGCAATATTATTCTCCCTTTAATTTTATTTTTTGGGGGGAGACTAGTGAATAAATCAGGCCCAATGTATGACAGAATAGTTTCTGTGGCACAAAATGACTGACAGAGATACCACAGACACGACCGGCACAGATGCACAGATTTGGCAATATTATTCTCCCTTTATTTTTATTTGTTTGGGGGAGACTAGTGAATAAATCACGCCCACTATATTACAGTATAGTTTCTGTGGCACAAAATGACTGACAAAGATACCACAGACACGACTGGCACAGATGCAGATTTGGCAATATTATTCTCCCTTTATTTTTATTTTTTGGGGGGAGACTAGTGAATAAATCAGGCCCAATGTATGACAGTATAGTTTCTGTGGCACAAAATGACTGACAGAGATACCACAGACACGACCGGCACAGATGCACAGATTTGGCAATATTATTCTTCCTTTATTTTTATTTGTTTGGGGGAGACTAGTGAATAAATCACGCCCACTCTATTACAGTATAGTTTCTGTGGCACAAAATGACTGACAGAGATACCACAGACACGACTGGCACAGATGCACAGATTTGGCAATATTATTCTCCCTTTTTTTTTTTTTATATGTGAGACTAGTGAATAAATCAGGCCCACTATATTACAGTATCGTTTCTGTGGCACAAAATGACTGACAGAGATACCACAGTCAGGACTGGCGCAGATGCACTGATTGGCAATATTAATCTCCCTTTTCAGGTGTGGGACAGTGCAGAAAAATACAGGCCCACTGTTTTACAGTTTCAGGGGGAAAAAGTGGCTGGACGATATATAAAAAAAAAATAAAAGGGACTGTACTACAATTACTATCTCCCTACAATAATCTCTGAAAAGTATGGCAGGCAGCAATAAAAAGGACTGCTGCACACAAAAAGTGTGGAAAAACAAACAAGATAGCTGTGCAGAAAGGAAGGAGCAACAGGATTTGTGCTTTTTAAAAAGCAGTTGGTTTGCACAGCGGCGCACAAACAGCAATGCAGCTATCAGGGAGCCTTCTAGGGCAGCCCAATAAGCTACAGAGCTGATGAAGAGAAATCTAGCCTCCACTGTCCCTGCAAAGAAAAGGTGGTGTTGGACAGTGGAAATCGCTACAGCACAAGCGGTTTGGGGGTTAATGTACCCTGCCTAGCGCTATCCCTGCTTCTGACGAAGTGTCAGCAACCTCTCCTTATGCTCAGCTCGGCAGCAGTAAGATGGAGGTCGGCGTGCACGCCTCTTTATAGCCCCTGTGACGCCGCAGAGAGCAAGCCAATCACTGCCATGCCCTTCTCTAAGATGGTGGGGACCGAGAGCTATGTCATCACGCTGCCCACACTCTGCATCCACCTTCATTGGCTGAGAAAAGGCGCTGAAAGCGTCATATGAAACGCGACTTTGGCGTGAAGATCGCCGACCGCATGGCCGATCCCACACGTCGACTTTTGAAAATGTTCGATCCGTTTCGCTCAACCCTATCAATGACTAGTGGTGATGTCATCGAGGTTGCAGCAGGTAATGAGACTGCATTCCCTGATGAGCCCCTTAACTGTGGTGATCTCAGTGAGATCAGCACTGCACCATGTGACTGTTTCTCTCTGTTCTAGCGGTGATCTCACCGAGATCTCTGCAGTTCAGGGACCCGGCTGGGAATACCCCCTCAGTGACCAACAGAAACCTCATTGTTGTCACTGCTACATACTGCTGCTGTGCTCAAAGAAGCTCATTCCTCTGTGGTTCTGAGCCTGGATGGTCACATCTTGGCACCGTCCTGGTTGAAAATTGTTTATCCTCAGACTTAGTAATGGAGATGCATCTCCATTATGAATCCGTTGGGCTGATGTCACCGGAATATACACAGGTGGCATCAACCCCACAAATATGAACCCTCCTTGCCACTACCACAGGGCAAGTGGGAAGAGCTTTTCTTCCCATTGAACAGGATAATCTTTCCCTATCAAACAGTTTGTTCACAGTAATTTTAATTTAGCAATTTTTTTAATTGAATGAGAATGCAGACTACAATATATAGAGCATATAACGCAAGCCATACATGACAGAATGAATGGACACAAACACAATATTAAAACTGCCATCACTTAGAATAAAATGTACAAATTGGTTTGAACACATTGTACATGGTATATTCATGTAAGCCGTAAGAAGTAATAATTTATGTTACTTAACTTCTTTATTGTGACTGGACAATCCTGGGCAGTGCTAAGCAGATCACATGAAAATGTTCTTTCAACTTATACCTGGACTCAAAATAGGATCTAGCAGGTGGAGCAACAGCTAACAGGAACACACATCTAAGGCCGGCGTCACACTGGCGAGGTTTACGGACTTTGAGCGCAGAAAATACGTCCGTAAAATACGCATTACACACTGCCCAATGAATCTCTATGGGGCTGCTCCTATCAGCCGTATATTACGCATCCATAATATATGGTCTTGTACGGGCATAGAAAATCACAGCATGCTGTGTTTGTCAGCGTATTGCGCAATAAATACACTAATGCAAGTCTATGGGGGCGCGCAAAATACGGAATGCATACGGACCATGCGTGTGACTTGCGAGAAATATGCTACACTTTGGCAGGTGCCAGGAAATGTCCCAACGCCTCAATCAGGAAGCTGAGACATGCTAATTAGCTGAAAAAGCCAGACAGTGAACCCGGAAGTCTGCTGCACGCCTCCACGGAGTGAGAATCAGCATGGCTACCATCATCAATGTGGACATGTTAATTATTTTGGTGCAAGAAAGGCCAGTAATTTGGGACCAGAGAGATCCCAACTATGCCAACAGGGCCCAAAAAGAGGCAGCATGGAGGAGTATATGTGGCTCCCTATTCCCACATTATAACCAGCAGCCACGTGAGGCACAGAGCTAAATAAGTAAGTACACTCATGTTTGTAAATTGATTTTAATGCAAAACAGCAGTACCTAACTCCTTTGAAGTATTAATCCTAAAATTGTTAAGTATTTCATATATTAATTTATCTAACACCATAAAGTCCATGGTGCTGTACGTGAGAAACGGGTTAAATACAGGGTTCTTACAGACGTCCCTTACAGTGTTCAACAGAAACAATACATACTGGGATAGAGGGTAGCGGACTCTATCCTTGTGGCCTTACATTCAATTTTTTTTCTTTACATTAATAATAAATATATTAAACAAATGCAGCTTCCTAGGCTACACTACAATCTGTGTAGTCACTTACTCCTTGTGTGACCACTGTGCATAATGGCGTAATAAATTTTTTTACTCTATTTTGTTGCAGTGGATGATGTGATGAAAAGATGGCGGAGCATCCGCGATCAATATAGGAGGGAGAGGCAGCAGCGTGACAGGAGTGGGTCAGGCGCACCTCCTAAAATATATATATATATATATATATATATATATATATATATATATATATTATGATTAGTGTTGAGCGATACCTTCCGATATTTGAAAGTATCGGTATCGGATTGTATCGGCCGATATCCAAAAAATATCGGATATCGCCGGTACTGATACCCGATACCAATACAAGTCAATGGGACACAAATATCGGAAGTGATCCTGGATGGTTCCCAGGGTCTGAAGGAGAGGAAACTCTCCTTCAGGCCCTGGGATCCATATTCATGTGTAAAATAAAGAATAAAAATAAAAAATATGGATATACTCACCCTCTGACGCGCTCTGGTAGTAACCGCTGAAACCGGCAGCCTCCGTTCCAAAGAATGAGCGAGTGAAGGACCTTCGATGACGTGGCGGCTTGTGATTGGTCGCATGACCGCTCATGTGACCGCTCACGCGACCAATCACAAGACCGCGACGTCATCGCAGGTCCTTCACTCGCTCATTCTTAGGAACGGAGGCTGCCGGTTGCAGCGGTTACTACCAGAGCGCGTCAGAGGGTGAGTATATCCTTATTTTTTATTTTTATTCTTTATTTTAGACATGAATATGCATTCCGATCCCGATTACCGATATCGCAAAAATATCGGAACTCGGTATCGGAATTCCAATACCGCAAATATCGGCCGATACCCGATACTTGCGGTATCGGAATGCTCAACACTAATTATGATCGCTTGACCTTCTTGAATCCCAGTATGGACCTCAGACCGTAAGTACAAACCTCACAACACATTTTTCACATATGTTTAGAATGGTCAGACATTTATGTTTTTTATTTTTCCTACATACTTTCATAACAGAACACAGTCTAACCTCACTGAGAGGGAGACAGGGTTGGATTCGGAGGTGGTCATAGATCCAGTTGGGGAAGGAGGAGAGGTGGCTGGTCCATCTTCAGATGCGTCATGCTCCGTCCCTCCAGGATCCTCGTCTACCACCCATCCAGCTCCAGCAGCACCTGGCCAAGATGATGCCCCACCAACAACATCAGCAGCAGCACAAGCAAGCCAGGATGATCCTGCCAACAGCAGCAGCCCTACTGTTGCCCTGGAGCGCTCACCACAGGATGCAGGGATGTCACAGCGTGCTCGCCGCAGAAAAGAGCTCCTCCAAAGTAGGAGAAATGTTGATGCTGGAGTGTTGAACTACCTGGCAAGGGTTATTGAGGATGATGGTGAGGAGGGCTTTATGAGGGGCCTGGCCCGGTACTTACGTCCCCTAGAGCGTGAGGTGAGGATTCATGTGAGAGGGTGCATTCAAATCCTTATTGATGCATGCACCCCCCCAAATGACCCATATGAGCTTATGGAGTCTATTGAGAATTGGCAGCTGTCACCACGTAACGTCCTGCGGCTGCAAAGATGTCAACAGGTGCATGCTCAACAGGGATTTGAAGCACCC
The DNA here is from genome assembly GCF_051348905.1 of Ranitomeya variabilis. Lineage (NCBI taxonomy): Eukaryota > Metazoa > Chordata > Amphibia > Anura > Dendrobatidae > Ranitomeya > Ranitomeya variabilis. The sequence goes on from NC_135237.1 coordinate 177,610,005, forward strand.
CCTCCACGTGAGCCTACACCTCAACCCCTACCCACACCAAACCCACCATGGCAACCTCAGTACCGTATGGCAGACTATCATCAACCTTCCCAATATGGCCACTTGTCCAGACCAAGTGCTGGAGGCTGGTTCCAACCTGGGTTTGCACGACATGGCCATATTGGGGTTGGATATGATTCCAGTCCATATTTTCCACAACCTGAGGGATTTGGTCAGATTCCTTATGGCCATTAACCAACTGGGCCACATGAGTCAAGGCCAAATTTTCCTCCGGCCCACACATCATCCACACAGGGTGAAGGACAATTGGCCCAACAAAGGCCACCTGACCAGGACCCAGAGCTACCCCCATCTCCACCACCTACTTACCGAAATCTGTGATTTTTTTATTTTGTTTTTGTGTTTGGTGAACATAACCATGTGTTCTATATGATTGTGCTGTCATAGCACTTTGTTATGATGTTCAAGTGCTTTAAAAAAAAAAAAGCCAACTTGAATTGGCTGGAAAAAACAACATAAGTTTTCAACAAAAATTTTGAGTTAAATCAAAAAGGCTTTTGCGGTAAGTAAAAAATATCATTTAAAGCCTAATTATGTTTGTGGTCCAATCATTCTTACATCACACACACATGCTCTGTTCATAACCATATGTGAATTAAGTAAATACAACACACAGAGTTTATATGAGAATTTTTTTTTTGGTTTGGTAAACTTAGAATATATTTTCAAAGGAAAATAATCATACATGCAAAACTGCATAATCTTGCCAGGGAGTGGCACCATGAGGAGAAGCAAAATAATTTGTGAATACATCCCTAACTTTAAGACCAGAAAGGGGATGGCGCGGAGGAGGGCCATGTGGTGTAGGCCCAATCACATTGCTCAACTGGTGTTCACCAATATCAGCTGAGGAACAATCATGTATGAAGGTAAAATTGTGCAAAATAACACAGGCTTTTATGACTTCATTGACTGTAGACTCACTGAGCTGAATGGCAGACTGGAGAACATGCCATTTTGCCACCAGAATCCCAAAGGTGCACTCCACCAGTCTCCGTGCCCTGGAAAGCCGCAAATTAAAGACCCTCTGCCGGTGGTCCAGGTTGCGCCGGGAATAAGGCCTCACAACGTGCATCGTCAGTTGGAAAGCCTCATCTCCAACAAGAACAAAAGGCAATGCTTCCGCATTGGAGCCTGGGAGTTGTTGTGGTGGTGGGAGGTCTAACTGGTTGTCACGTAGCCGCCGACCCATAATGGACAAATTGAAGACCCTAGAGTCTCCAGTTCGCCCATAGGCCCCAATGTCTACAATTATAAACCTGTAGTTACTGTCAACTACAGCTAACAGAACTACAGAGAAAAACTGCTTATAATTGTAGAATTGGCAGCCAGAGTTCGGCGGCTTACGCACCCTGATATGTTTCCCATCCACAGCTCCAATGCAGTTAGGAAAGTCACAAGTATCCTGGAAGCCACTGGCTATTTTGAGCCAATCCTCCTGTTTTGGCTCAGGCATAACAAGTTCCTGAAGTTTAGCCCATATTTGACTACAGTTTGACCGCACAATGCCCGAAATTGTCGACCGCTCAATCAGAAACTCCAGGTGTAGCCTCGCATATGACAAGCCAGTGGACAGGAAGTTGAAAGGGAAAAACAAATAATATTAAGTATGTAACAAGAGTTCAAACAAAACATGAAGAAGCACAAGTACATAGTATATTTTTAAAAACATGATTAACACTGTAAAATTGTACATTTACCTAGGGTACTTTACTCTAATATTAAACACAGTTTGGTTGATCTGCTTGTGCCCTAATGTACACATATACTTTCAAAAACCTGCTAGAACACAACACATAAAAAAATATCATCAACATACAGTATGTGAGAATGTTGAATACATACTGTAAGGTAAGGAGAAGATGCTCCTCTGCGGATATGGCTTTGCGCATCCTTGTGTCCTGATAGGTGATACCTGGACGTAAGACCTCCAACAAGATATCAAAGGTACTGATGGTCATGTGACAGTACAGATAGAACTTGTCAGGATGTGACCTCAAAGCTGTATAGAGCCTCTCAAAATGTCCTTTACTGAGGCGTTGGGTCAATAGAGGATGCACCCACAATCTTCATCTCCTCCTTCGTGGATCAACAATCACAGGATATGGCTGCCCAAAGCGACGCGACAACAGCCAGTGAAACAACATCCGCTGAGTTGTGCTTAAAGACAGATGGTCAGACATGTTTTGAAGGTAATACCAACACATCCAAAAGAAGCACACCAACTAAATGGCCAGATGGGAGGGTGCCACCTGTTGTAGAGGGCTTAAATAGGGTTGGTGATGATGATTTAAATTATTTGCATTCCAGAAAACCGTTAAATGTCCATTTTGTGATGTTGCATGAAAAATACAAATTACGGATCACATAGGGATCACAACACTACATGCCCAAAATACGCAACTACACCTTGGCAACGGATTACCTACGGACCACTATTTCTGGGACTTTTCTGCGTATTAAGCGCGTATTACGGCCGTAAAACATGGACCGTATTGTCCTACGCCTAGTGTGACGCCTGCCTAACTTCAACCAGTGTTGTGGCTGAGTTGCACAGCCATTACAGGTGATCACCTGCATAATTATTTGATATTCTTTGGTCCTGTTTGATCCACATAATGTGTGCTTTCATCTCTCCTTTCTACTGAATCACATCTGTTGGGAGATAATCAGATGCTATATACTAATGACACTCTACTCCTGCTCTGTTGTGAGCAGGAGCTGAGTATCATGCTACTGTTTCTCCATTTCCTCTGCTGCCATCGACCGCGCGAATCTCACTGCATTCTGGTGATATATGAGAGCAGAGCGATGGTTCACATGCACCCATTGACTTATATGGGTGTACTCTGAATTTTACATGCAAATGCAGCATACTGTGATTTTTTTACTTGTACGATCACAATCCGATCAGAGCAGAAAAAAAATGCACATGATTAAATTGGTACGAATGCAATCCGATCTTTAATCGGATTGCATTCATCTGATCTAATCGCAAGTGGAAGCGAACCCTTAACCTCTTCATAGCCTTAAACTTATCCGTATGTTCAGGCCGCCTGGTACTTATTGACTTTGGACATATGGATACATATGTGCACCCACCAGAGGCTGTGCGTGCGTTTTCACCGCCGGATGTCAGCTGATTCTGACAGCTGAGATCTGGCTCTCAGCGACAGGAGCGATTGCCCGCACCGCTCCCGACATGTCATGTTAACCCCCTAAAGAGCACAGTATTTAGCAAGCATGCAGAGTGAAGAAAGCCCCTCTGCTCTTGAATTGTTGCCTTGGTAACCAGATGTCGTCATGACAACATATGGGTCACCACGCATTAGCAAGTAAGTTAGATCATGCGCAGTACATGATCTAACTAACATGTGTCTGCAGGGCTTGCAGGCTATAAGGTATAACAATGCTTCTGCGTTGTTATACCTTCTAAGGTCAGGGTAACACTTGCGAGTTCAATGTGAGAAACTCGCGCATCAAGTCCCGGCAGTGCTGCCGGCACTCGGGACCGGAGCGTGTGGCTGCATAGAAATATGTGCAGCCGCACGCTTCGGTCCCGATTGCCGACGGCAGTGCCAGGACTTGATGCTAGAGACTAGCGCGAGTTGCTCGCATTGAACTTGCAAGTGTGACCCCGGCCTAGCTGCAATCAGAGTGCATAAAGTGATAGTCCCACTTACATAATAGTAAGAAAAAAAGTTAGAAAAAATTTGAGAAATTTTTTTTAAAAAAAAATCACATAACAATAATAAAAATATATATAATGTTCTTACAAATAAATATTATCATGGAACAAAAAAACAAAACAATAAAAGTACACATATTTGGTAACATTGCGTCTGGAACAGCCCAATCTAAAAAATTATCCCATTAGTTTACCCCTTTAGTGAGCACAGTAGAAAAGCTGTCAGAATGAAACATTTTTGTAACAAAAAGTTAAATGTTCATTTTTTCCTTCCACATTTCAAAAATTCCTGAGAAGAACCTGAAGGGTTAATAATGTTCCTGAATGTGGTTTTGAGCACATTGAGGGGTGCGGTTTTTAATATGGCATCACTTTTGGGTATTTTCTGTCATATACACCCCTCAAAATCAGTTGAAATGTGATGTGCTCCCTAAAAATAGTTTTGTAAATTTTGTTGGAAATGTGAGAAATCGCTGGTCAACTTTTAACTAGTGATGAGCGAGCACTAAAATGCTCGGGTGCTCATTGCTTGGGTCAAAAAATGTGTAATACTCGGGTACTCGGACAGATCAACGAGCCCAATGTAAGTCTATGGGAGATACAAGCATTTTTACCGTGATCCCCCCGGAGGTTCTTTTAAGGTCTAATGACATGGGAACATCATGGCAAATGTCCCTGGAAGCATTTCTGATTCCTAGGTCACAGCTGTAAACAATGTTGTCAGAGTTTCACGCCATTTTTACGGGTGCACCAAAAAACATACAAAACAAAAACCACAATGGATTTTGCTGGAAAATATGTTAAGGAACATCCTTTCCAGGGTAATGACTTGCATATAAGGCAAAATAATTAACATCAAACAAAAATTTTCCTCCACCATTTGGGCTATGTTCACACGCAGCGTTTTTGATGCGGTTTTTCAACTTTAGCATTGCTTTCAACCAATAAAACTGCATTCACTGGTCATTCACTGGTCATTGTAGCATTTAACAACCCTAGATGGCCATGTGTTGTGTGACACATAAGCAGACCCATCTTGTTTCATTTATGAATGAGGGACTCTTAAAGTCATGGAGCCTATTTTTAGAGGGGCATCAGCCAGCGTTAATCTTCTTAAAGGGCCGGTAAAGTGAGTGGCTGGTCTGCCAAAAATTAGGACGCACCCCAATACTCCTTTCACGAGACGTACAGGAGGGCCTCCTGAAAAAATGTTGCATTAAATGCAAGTCCTGGCCTGCCCCAAAGTTACATGCAGTCCAATAACCATTTAAGCAGACATACTTGAGGGCCTCATGAGAAAACTGATCCCATTAGAAAAAAGGGTGTCTCCCATAGTGTTTGCTCATGCACTGAATGCAAGGCCTGCCTGTAGTGAAACCTCCACCGGGGGGAGCTGGTGAGGGAAGAGAAGTTAAACACTTAGCATAGCAAGACAGAGCAACAGCACAGGTGTCACAGGTAACGAGAGAGTGGTCAGACGAACCGCATCAGAAACAATCAGAAACAGAAGTACAAGAAGGAGCAGCAATACTCATAGTCAAAATACTAAGCCGAGGGTCGAAGAGCCAAACATGAGCGCAGGGTCCAAAAACATGAGACGGAAGATGTGGTCAGAATACAAGCCAGAGAATCAAAAAGCCAGACAGAGAATGTAGCAGCAGAAATAGATAACAAGAGACGGAGTCAGCGATCAGTCGGGGTCATACACGTGAATACATGTCAAAGGCAGGAGGATCACCAAGGTACAAGGGTCAGAGGCCCTAAACTGGAAGCTTGAGCTATCACTAACACTGGGCAGCAGGCTGTGAAGGACTGAAATTGCCCAGCTAGCTCCAGAACGAGGACGAGGAGATTAACCCTTGCATGTCCAGTCCAGAGAGAGGACAGCAGAAGATAAACTCCCGACTGGACCATGACAGTACCCCCCTCTTAATGGGGGGCCAAAGGACCCCCAGGAATCCCTTTATGATGAGCGTGAAAAGCACGGACCCACCGATCAGCATGGACCAAACTTGCCGGCACCCATGACCGCTCCTTAAGACCATACCCTTTCCAATGGACCAAGTATTGAAGTGAACGGTGGAGCATACGAGAATCCACCACCTGTTTCACCTCGTACTTGGTCTGGCGATCTACCACAACAGGCAGTGGGCGTGAGGAAGACTCACCAGAGGAGGGCACCGATGGCTTCAGAAGTGCCTTATGGAACACATTGGGGATCCACAACGATGGAGGCAAACTCAGGCGAAAGGCCACATGATTAATCACCTCTAAAATTTCACACGTACCAATAAATTTGGGACCCAACTTAGCAGAGGGAATTCTTAGCCTTATATTTTTGGTGGATAACCATACCTTATCCCCCATCTGATGAGCCGGCCCCACAGAACATCATTTATCTGCAAAAAATTTATATTTTCCCTTAGCCTCCCCAATGTTTCTCTGTACCTCCCTCCAGACCTCCCCCAACCGCAGAAAGGCCGAATAAGCCCCTGGACACTCCAAATCCAGCTGGGAAAGCTCACCAAAATTAACGTGAAACCCATAGTTGCAGAAGAATGGAGAAGTACCAGTGGACTGATTGACATGATTATTGAAAGAGAATTACGCTATAGGTATTGCAGAGCACCAATAATCCTGTCTAGACGTGACAAGATAACCTCTCCCACTTATACTTGATTTGTACAATCAATTTTCGGGGGCCAGGTGGTTTTCTAATTTGGACCTCAGGGGATCATGCAATCTCATCCGTATGTGGGAGGGGATGAGAGGAAAAGTGCGTTTCTCACCTCTGAGAGTCTGTTTGAAAATTTGGTCATGCCGTTCGGTTTGACTAACATACCAGCGGTATTCCAGAATTTCATTAACCATGTTTTTTCTGATTTTATTGGATGCTTTGTGGTAGTTTATCTTGATGATATACTCATATATTCTTCTGATAGACTAAGTCACATGGGTCATCTTTGTGCGGTTCTCCAGAAGTTCAGGGAAAACTCCCTCTTTGCCAAACTGGAGAAGTATTCATTTTTTACTCAAGAATTGTCCTTTCTAGGGGTCATTTTGTCCACTAAGGGGTTTTGTATGGACCCTAGGAAGGTACAGGCCATTGTGGATTGGTTGCATCCCAGAGATCTCAAGGGTCCTCAGCAATTTCTGGGTTTCACCAATTACTACAGAAAATTCATCAAGGGGTTTTCTCAAGTGGTCAAACCCCTCACTGATCTCACTCGAAACAGGGCTGATCTCAAAAACTGGTCAGCTCCAGCAGTGGCGGTGTTTTCTTCATTAAAACACCATTTCATGACTGCCCTTGTACTGGTTCAACCTGATTTGTCTAAACCATTTATCATAGAGGTGGACACCTCTGAGGTGGGAGTGGGGGCTGTGTTGTCCCAGGGACCTACCACATTACTTAACTTAAGGCCCTGTGCCTTCTTTTCAAGAAAATTTTCCTCTGCTGAGAGGAATTATGATGTGGGTAACCGGGAGTTGTTGGCCATTAAATTGGTGTTTGAAGAATGGAGGCATTTTTTGGAGTGGGCGGTCCATCGTATCACTGTCATTACTGATCACAAGAACCTGTCTTACATCGAGTCCACCAAATGTTTAACTCTGAGACAGGCAAGGTAGTCACTTTTTATTTCCCGATTTCAGTTTTCCATCACTTTCAGACCAGGGTCCAAGAATGTGAAGGCAGATTCCTTGTATCTCAGCCTAGATCCAGTATCACCTCATGAGCCTCCTTCCATTCATCAGCATGGGGTGGTGGTGGCTGTAGTGTCCCTGAGATTGGAACAGGAGATTTGTGAGGCCCAATCTGTTGCTCCATCATCCGTACCTGAAAATAAGTTCTTTGAGCTTTTTTTGTGGATAAACGACATTCTGTGGGGCCGGCTTATCAGGTGGGGGATAAGGTATGGTTATCCACCAAAAATATAAGGCTGAGAATTCCCTCTGCTAAGTTGGGTCCCAAGTTTATTGGTACGTAAGAAATTTTAGAGGTCATTAATCCTGTGGCCTTTCGCCTGTGTTTGCCTCCATTGTTGTGGATCCCCAATGTATTCCATAAGGCACTTCTCAAGCCGTCGGTGCCCTCCTCTGGTGAGTCTCCCTCACACCCACCACCTGTTGTGGTAGATGGCCAGACTGAGTACGAGGTGGAACAGGTGGTGGATTCTTGTATGCTCTGCCGTTCACTTCAGTACTTGGTCCATTGGAAAGGGTACGATCCTAAAGATCGGTCATTGGTGCAAGTGCATTCAGTCCAAGCTGATCGGTTGGTCCAGGCTTTTCATGCTCATCATCCAGGGAAGCATGGGGGTCCTGTGGCCCCTCCATTGAGAGGGGGGTACTGTCATGGTGCAGTCCGGAGCTTATTTTCTGCTGTTCTCTCTCCGGACTGGCCATGCGGGGGTTAATCTCCTCAGCCTCGTTCTGGAGCAAACTGGGCTATTTCAGTCCATCACAGCCTGCTGACCAATGTTAGTGATAGCTCAAGCTTCCAGTTTAGAGCCTCTGACTCTTGTACCTTGGTGATCCTCCTGCCTTTGACTTGTATTCACGTGTATGACCCCGACTGATTTCTGACTCCATCTCTTGGCATCCGTTTCTGCTGCTACCTCTATCTGGGATTTTGACTCTCTGGCTTGTACTCCGACCACGTTTTCCTCTCACATTTTTGGACCTCACGATCTTGTTTGGCTCTTTGACCCTTGGCTTAGTATTTTGACTATGAGTATTGCTGCTCCTTCTTGTACTTCTGTTCCTGATTGTTTCTGACGCAGTTCGTCTGACCTCTCTCTCGTTACCTGTGACACCTGTGCTGTTGCTCTGTGTTGCTACGTTTAGTGCTTAACCTCTCTTCCCTCACCAGCTCCCCCTGGTGGAGGTTTCACTACATTATCACTAACCCTGGTCAGCAGGCTGTGACTGACTGAAATTTTCCAGCTAGCTCCAGAATGAGGCCGAGGAGATTAACACCCGCCTTACCAGTTCAGAGAGAGGACAGCAGAAAATAAACTCTGGACTGGACCATGACACTGCCCTGCACCAATGTTACATGCATCCCAATAACTGTTTTAACAGACGTATTTGAGGGCCTCGTGACAAAATTGTTCCCATTGGAAGAAATTGTGTCTCCCATACTGTTTGCTTATGCACTGAATGCAAGGCCTGCCCTGCATCAATGTTACATGCACCCCAATAACCATTTCAGCAGAAGCACTTGAAGGCCTCATGACAAAATTGTTCCCATTAGAAGAAAGTGTGTCTCCCATACTGTTTGCTTATGCATTGAATGCAAGGCCTGCCCTGCATCAATGTTACATAGCTCCCCAATAACCCTTTCAGCAGACGTACTTGAGAACGTCATGACAAAATTGTTCCCATTAGAAAAAAGTGTGTCTCCCATACTGTTTGCTTAGGCATTAAATGTGCAGCGCCCTAGAGTCCTGGTCGTTGCAGTACTGATGCTCCGCCGCTAAGGGGGGCTATGGTACGTCTGATGGCACTGAAGGAGTTCTTCTGACCAGGTATCACAGTCATAAATACACTTCACAGTCTGGCCTCCAGGGGGAGCTAAGGGTTCTATGTATTAGGCCACTCCTCACAATCTGGTAAAACTGGGGGTTAGGCAGAAAGTTAGACAGAAGCTAACTGGGTTGGAACCAGGCAACACCTTGTGGCAGAGGGTGTTGTAGGGGAAGATTCAGAGGGGTCCCTGTCAGGGAACGTTACGGGACCGCGCCTGCACGATATAGCGGCGGTACCCCAAAAAAGGACAAGAAGCGAGGTTCATTGTGCTGAGTGAGAAACGAGATCAACGCAACAAGGAGAATACCAGTAGGAGTCGTGCTGTAAGACGAGGCAACATCCTATTGAGGCGCATAACCGGTGGCCGGAACGCCGAGGAAGTATAGAGCTCCAGGCCAAACTTCAAACCTACGGCAGGACAGTCAGTTATAGGCGGGCTGTCTCACCCAATTGACCCAGGAAGACACAGGGGGGGTAACAACAGGAGTGGGGCGACGCTAGAGTCCCGGAAGAGCTCCGAGCCTCCCCGTCATACGGGTGCATCCTAACCATAAGATCTGGGGGACATGGAAGAACATCAGAATCGAGTTGTGAGGGAACACGAGAAACAGACACAACAGTTGTGGGGACTATCCCGTGAACACAGCAGGGGAGGACCACAACACACAAGCGCTAGAAGGTAGGCACAGATTTCCACCTGCAAAGGGAACTCTGGAGGTGCCATCGGACCGGCCAGGCTTGCGCAGCCCGGTTAACCGTATTCCGGATTGAGGATCCTGAAGTCTTCAGTAAAGAGGTAAAGAGACTGCAACCTGGTGTCCTCGTTATTTACTGCGACCTGCACCGCACCACCATAACATCATCACCATTCCCTCCACCTTTATTGTACGCCCCTCAGCAGGGTCACGGACCGGGTCTAGCCACCGTGACAACCCCAGAACTGAGACTTAGAGGCCCGGTACCGGGTACCCCTCGGCCCTGCGGCAGTGGGGGCGCTACAACTTGGCGTCACGAACAGGATCTACTTAAGCCTGAAGAATCGGGTCATGTGTGCCTTGGAACTGTGATTTATTGTGCTTGGACTGTGACTTATTGTAAAGACTGTGCACTGCCATTTACCGCCAAAACCCGCCGCCATTACAGCGCTGAGGAGAGCGCAGGAGAAGAAGAGGGGCGTGGAAGTGGGCGTAAACAAGCTGAAGAGCACGAAAGACAATGGCCGCCCAGTCTAAATATTTCTGCACCGTGAGGACGTGTCCGTCAGCAGCCGAGATCCGCCTCCTGATTCTCAATGGTGGGCGGAGACAGAGAAAGCGAAACCGCCCACGAAGGAGAGAGCGGGAAAAGGATCAGGAAGCGACCCACGTGGAGGACGCCATGGCCAGCAGCTCGGGACCCGAATGTGGGGTTGAAGCAGAAGTCTCCTGTTGTGAACTGTGTTTCTGGGCTCCCTCTGGTGGTCACTAACGGTATTGTGTTAGGTATGTCTTGTTGCAGGCCTGAGCTCCAGCTGTGTCGTTAAGCAGCGGGTGTTTCCTATTTGAGTCTCTTCTGGACTCAGTCTCTTGCCTGGCATTGTTGTATCCAGACCTATTTGGTCTCCTCCAGATTCCTTTCAGTCTGCCTCATGCAAGAAAAGCTAAGTCTGTTTTGTACAATTTGGATCGTTTGCATTATTTAGTGTTTTTGTCCAGCTTGCTTTACATTTGATTTTTGACTCGCTGGAAGCTCTAGGGGGCTGATATTCTCCCTTCACACCGTCAGTCGGTGTGGGGGTTCTTGAATGTTCAGCGTGGATGTTTTGTAGGGTTTTCTGCTAACCGCATAGTCCACTATCTATTTTCTGCTATCTAGACTATTGGGCCTCACTTTGCTGAATCTAGTTCATCTCTACGTTTGTGGTTTCCTCTTGCCTCACCGTTATTATTTGTTGGGGGCTTTCTATATCTTTGGGGTTCAATTTCTCTGGAGGCAAGCGAGGTCTTATTTTTTCCCTCTAGGGGTAGTCAGTTCTCCGGCTGGCTCGAGACGTCTAGAACCAACGTAGGCACGTTCACCGGCTACTTTTAGTTGTTTGTGTCAGGATCAGGTATGCGGTTAGTCCAGTTTCCACCTCCCTAGAGCAGTATTTATATTTTTGCTATCTTGCCGGAATATCAGAGATCCTCTGCCATTGGGATCATAACAGAATGCCAGGCCATAAAGAAAATGTTTAATGCATCGCAGAAGCGGGATTAAAAAGAAGTTCTGAGTTTTTTTGTTTTTTTTTTTTGCTGCAGTTTGCCTAGCTTCTTCCATCCCCTTTTTCTCTGAGTGGCTGAAACTCTGCTGCAGATATGAATGTCCAGACTCTGACTTCTAGTGTGGATCAGCTTGCTGCTAGGGTGCAAAGCATTCAGGATTTTGTTATCCATAGCCCTATGTCTGAACCAAAAATACCTATTCCTGAGCCGTTTTTTGGAGATACATCTAAATTCCTGAATTTTAGGAATAATTGAAAAATTGTTTCTGTCTCTGAAACCTCGTTCCTCTGGTGATTCCGCTCAGCAAGTTAAGATTGTTATTTCCTTCTTGCGCGGCAACCCTCAGGATTGGGCCTTCTCTCTGGCGCCAGGAGATCCTGCATTGGTGAATGTTGATGCGTTTTTTCTGGCACTTGGTTTGCTTTATGAGGAGCCTAATCTTGAAAATCAGGCTGAAAAATGTTGCTGGTTATCTCTCAGGGTCAGGACGAAGCTGAGGTATATTGCCAAAAATTTCAGAAATGGTCCGTGCTTACTCAATGGAATGAGTGTGCACTGGCCGCAAATTTCAGAAATGGTCTTTCTGAAGCCATTAAAGATGTGATGGTGGGGTTTCCTATCCCTACAGGTCTAAATGATTCAATGGCTCTAGCCATTCAAATTGATCGACGTTTGCGGGAGCGCAAATCTGATAATCCTTTGGCGGTGCTGTCTGAACGGTCACCTGATTCTATGCAATGTGACAGAATTCTGACCAGAGCCGAGCGACAAAATCATAGACGTCAAAATGGGTTGTGTTTCTACTGTGGTGATTCAACACATGTTATCTCAGCATGCTCTAAACGTTTAAAGAAAAAAGTTAATCCTGTCGCCATTGGTACTTTTCAGCCTAAGTTTATTTTGTCTGTGACTTTAATTTGTTCATAATCTTCTTACTCAGTTATGGCTTTTGTGGATTCTGGTGCTGCTTTAAGTCTGATGGATTTGTCGTTTGCCAAGCACTGCGGTTTTGTCCTGGAGCCTTTGGAAAATCCTATTCCTCTTAGAGGAATTGATTCTACGCCATTGGCAGAGAATAAACCTCAGTATTGGACGCAGGTGACCATGTGCATGACTCCTGTACATCAGGAGGTGATTCGTTTTTTGGTACTGCATAAAATGCATGATGTTGTCGTTTTGGGTCTGCCATGGTTACAGGCCCATAATCCAGTTTTAGATTGGAAAGCTATGACTGTGTCTAGTTGGGGGTGTCAGGGGATTCATGGCGATTCTCCATTAGTGTCTATTGCTTCTTCTACTCCTTCTGAGATCCCTGAGTTTTTGTCAGACTTTCAGGATGTATTTAATGAGGCCAGGTCCAGTGCCCTTCCTCCTCATAGGGACTGTGATTGTGCTATAGATTTGATTCCTGGTAGTAAGTTTCCTAAGGGACGACTCTTTAATTTATCTGTGCCAGAGCATGCCGCGATGCGGAGTTATATAAAGGAGTCTTTGGAGAAGGGACATATTCGCCCATCCTCGTCCCCTCTTGGTGCAGGATTCTTTTTTGTGGGCAAGAAAGACGGTTCTTTGAGACCTTGTATAGATTATCGTCTTCTGAATAAGATCACTGTTAAATTTCAGTATCCTTTGCCATTGTTGTCTGATTTGTTTGCTCGGATTAAGGGATCCAGTTGGTTCACCAAGATAGATCTTCGTGGTGCGTATAACCTTGTGCGCATAAAGCAGGGAGATGAATGGAAAACGGCATTTAATACGCCTGAGGGTCATTTTGAGTACCTGGTGATGCCTTTCAGATTATCTAATGCTCCTTCTGTGTTTCAGTCCTTCATGCATGACATCTTCCGGAGATATCTGGATAAATTTATGATTATTTATCTGGATGATATTTTGGTTTTTTCTGATGATTGGGAGTCCCATGTGAACCAGGTCAGGATGGTGTTTCAGGTTTTGCGGGAGAATGCTCTATTTGTGAAGGGTTCAAAATGTATCTTTGGGGTACAGAAGGTTTCTTTTTTGGGTTTTATTTTTTCCCCTTCTACTGAGGAGATGGACCCAGTTAAGGTCCGTGCCATTCATGACTGGACTCAGCCCACGTCTGTTAAGAGCCTGCAGAAGTTCTTGGGCTTTGCTAATTTTTACCGTCGTTTTATCGCTAATTTATCCAGCGTGGTTAAACCTTTGACGCATATGACCAAGAAGGGTTCTGATGTTGCGAATTGGTCTCCTGCGGCCGTGGAGGCCTTTCGGGAGCTGAAGCGTCGGTTTACTTCAGCGCCAGTCTTGTGCCAGCCGGATGTCTCTCTTCCCTTCCTGGTTGAAGTTGATGCTTCTGAAATTGGTGCAGGGGCTGTTTTGTCGCAAAAAAGTTCTGATGGCTCCGTGATGAAGCCATGCGCCTTCTTTTCAAGGAAATTTTCGCCTGCTGAGCGGAACTACGATGTTGGTAATCGGGAGTTGTTGGCCATGAAGTGGACATTTGAGGAGTGGCGACATTGGCTCGAGGGAGCTAGACATCGTGTGGTGGTCTTGACTGATCATAAAAATCTGATTTACCTCGAGTCTGCCAAGCGCCTGAATCCTAGACAGGCCCGTTCGTCGTTGTTTTTCTCCCGTTTTGACTTTGTGGTCTCGTACCTGCCTGGTTCAAAGAACGTGAAGGTTGATGTACTTTCTAGGAGTTTTGTGCCTGATTCTCCGGGAGTCTCTGAGCCGGCTGGTATTCTCAGAGAGGGAGTAATTTTGTCTGCCATTTCCCCAGATTTGCGACGAGGGCTGCAAAAATTTCAGGCTGATAGGCCTGATCGTTGTCCACCGGAGATATTGTTTGTCCCTGATGGATGGACCGACAGAGTTATTTCTGAGGTTCATTCTTTGGTGTTGGCGGGACATCCTGGGATTTTTGGTACCAGAGATTTGGTGGCCAGGTCCTTTTGGTGGCCTTCCTTGTCGCGGGATGTGCGTTCTTTTGTGCAGTCCTGTGGGATTTGTGCTCGGGCTAAGCCTTGCTGTTCTCGTGCCAGCGGGTTGCTTTTGCCCTTGCCTATCCCAAAGAGGCCTTGGACGCACATTTCCATGGATTTCATTTCGGATCTTCCGGTGTCTCGGAAGATGTCTGTCATCTGGGTGGTGTGCGATCGTTTTTCTAAAATGGTCCATTTGGTGCCCTTGCCTAAGTTGCCTTCCTCCTCTGATTTGGTTCCTTTGTTCTTTCAGAATGTGGTTCGTTTGCATGGCATCCCTGAGAATATTGTATCTGACAGAGGATCCCAGTTTGTGTCCAGATTCTGGCGATCCTTTTGTGCTAAGATGGGTATTGATTTGTCTTTTTCGTCTGCTTTTCATCCTCAGACTAATGGCCAGACCGAGCGAACTAATCAGACGTTAGAGACTTATTTGAGATGTTTTGTTTCTGCTGATCAGGACGACTGGGTTACCTTTTTGCCACTGGCCGAGTTTGCCCTTAATAATCGGGCTAGTTCTGCCACCTTGGTTTCACCCTTTTTCTGCAACTCTGGTTTTCATCCTCGTTTCTCCTCGGGTCAGGTTGAATCTTCTGACTGTCCTGGGGTTGATTCTGTGGTGGATAGGTTGCAGCGGATTTGGAACCATGTGGTGGACAATTTGAAATTGTCACAAGACAAGGCCCAGCGGTTTGCCAACCGCCGCCGCGGTGTGGGTTCCCGACTTCGTGTTGGGGATTTGGTTTGGTTGTCTTCTCGGCATGTTCCTTTGAAAGTCTCCTCTCCTAAGTTCAAGCCTCGCTTTATCGGTCCTTATAAGATTTTGGAAATCCTTAACCCGGTGTCTTTTCGCTTGGACCTTCCAGCGTCTTTTGCTATTCATAATGTGTTCCATAGGTCCTTGTTGCGGCGGTACGTGGTGCCTATGGTTCCTGCTGCTGAGCCTCCTGCCCCGGTTTTGGTTGAGGGCGAGTTGGAGTACGTGGTGGAGAAGATTCTGGATTCTCGTATCTCTAGACGGAAACTCCAGTATTTAGTTAAGTGGAAAGGCTATGGTCAGGAGGATAATTCCTGGGTTGTCGCCTCTGATGTTCATGCGGCTGATTTGGTTCATGCCTTTCACGCTGCTCATCCTGATCGCCCTGGGGGTCTTGGTGAGGGTTCGGTGACCCCTCCTCAAGGGGGGGGGGTACTGTTGTGAACTGTGTTTCTGGGCTCCCTCTGGTGGTCACTAATGGTATTGTGTTAGGTATGTCTTGTTGCAGGCCTGAGCTCCAGCTGTGTCGTTAAGCAGCGGGTGTTTCCTATTTGAGTCTCCTCTGGACTCAGTCTCTTGCCTGGCATCGTTGTATCCAGACCTATTTGGTCTCCTACGTATTCCTTTCAGTCTGCCTCATGCAAGAAAAGCTAAGTCTGTTTTGTACAATTTGGATCTTTTGCATTATTTAGTGTTTTTGTCCAGCTTGCTTTACATTTGATTTTTGACTCGCTGGAAGCTCTAGGGGGCTGATATTCTCCCTCCACACCGTCAGTCGGTGTGGGGGTTCTTGAATGTTCAGCGTGGATGTTTTGTAGGGTTTTCTGCTAACCGCATAGTCCACTATCTATTTTCTGCTATCTAGACTATTGGGCCTCACTTTGCTGAATCTAGTTTATCTCTACGTTTGTGGTTTCCTCTTGCCTCACCGTTATTATTTGTTGGGGGCTTTCTATATCTTTGGGGTTCAATTTCTCTGGAGGCAAGCGAGGTCTTATTTTTTCCCTCTAGGGGTAGTCAGTTCTCCGGCTGGCTCGAGATGTCTAGAACCAACGTAGGCACGTTCACCGGCTACTTTTAGTTGTTTGTGTCAGGATCAGGTATGCGGTTAGTCCAGTTTCCACCTCCCTAGAGCAGTATTTATATTTTTGCTATCTTGCCGGAATATCAGAGATCCTCTGCCATTGGGATCATAACAGTCTCCCCCAACTACCCGGACGAATACCGCAGCCAATTCTCCACGTATAGCGCTGATTTCTTGCAGGCTGAGATGGGGGACTTGATCCACCAGCTCCTTCAGCTGAACGTGAAGGCCCAGGCTCCGCACCAGGTAGCGCCGGAAGGAAGTCCTCTGGCATCGGATCCTGTACCACTACCGGAGTTGTTGCTGAGGCCCTCGCCGGCACAGCCAGCGGAACCCGCCGCAGAGGAGGAGCCTGCATTGGCTGGTGAGTCCACCGACCCCGTCCCGCTGGCAGAGGGCTTGTTAGTAGGCCCCGTTGCGGCACCCCCTCTCCCTGGGACCCATAGACTCCAGCGCCTGTTACCATGGGAGGAGGCAACGGGTATGGAACACCTCCTGAAAACCCCGATTCCGCCAGCTACCCTGCTGTGTGAGGCCCATGCGGAGCGTACGGTATGCCGCTGCGTTAACCCAGGATCCAACCTCATGGGGTTCCCCGGGGTGAAGACACGGGAAGGGGAGATGGTGCAGGCCCTGAGCTGGGAGGAATACCAGACCCAGCTGGAACAGCAGTGGGAGGAGAAGGAAAAGGCGTACCAGGCCGGGCTGGAGACCCACCATCAAAAAGACCTGGCGGTCAAGGACCAGGCCCGCAAGGACCCCACCGCTCACCAGGCCCCGCGCAGGCAGGGCACTATTGTCGCCTTCAAGCTCCACGGAGGCTGGGGCTTTATCAAAGAGCCGGGCCTATACGCCGAAGTCTTCGTCAACCGGCGGGATGTGGAGTCGCATCTCAGAGAGGGCCACCCAGGCCGGGATCTCGACCCATGGGACGAAGTCACCTACACCCGGCATTTTGGGGAAAAGGGGTGGTTTGCTCTGAATGTCCACAAAAGGCGCAGCCCCGTGACACCCTCGACTAAGGTGTCGGAGAAGCTGTCCCCCATAGCCAAGATGCTCCCTTATGATCAGCCCACGGTCATCACCAAGACCACCGTGCACTATGGTCAAGACCACGACCTGCAGCATTGTCACCTCAACCACCCTCGTGGCCAGGGAGGTGCCTCTTCAGGTGGGCGGTGCCCCTGCTGCTCCAGAACTGAAGACAGTGGGTACGCAGACCCCCAGATGGGACAACACTCCCCCTTACGCAGTACCAGGCGGTGGGCAATATCCACAGGGGTTGCCTCCGCCGGTGCTGCCTCCTGAGTGGTTCAAGTAAACATCCTAACACTCTGCAAATGTAAATAGTTAACTGATTGTCTTTTTGCTGTTTTTGCTGCTATGACCCGATCAGGGTTAACTCTTAAAGGGATCCCTTTGTTTACCCGGGATCCCTTCTTTTGCTTTTTGTTTTTGTTTCCTGTTTATTCATCATTGAAAGAACTGCTGAATCATGAACAATGCATGATTACAAACTTTTTGTACATAGTTTGCACCTTCTTAAAGGTGCTCTCTACTGGTTTTACACAAGGAAAGGACTCTTTGCGAAGACACTGGTCTTGGAACCAGCACCGGAGTCCTTGCTGCGAACAGACTTGCAGCTTGAGAAGTTGCACTACCTCATAGGGACTTGGTCCCCTCTTAAAGGGAATGTTCACATATTGCACTTATGAACAGTGTTGCCTTAAGATGGTTAAATGGCAATAATGTCTTGAAAGAAGAAGTTAAATGTAGCTAACTAGTTGATTGTGAGAAATGTTTAATGATGTTGATAAAAGAATGAGGACAGAAAGTGAACCCGTACGGGGTTAGTTAGTGAGTCCTCCTAGGAGCCATACAGAGATGGCTCAGTAATCCTGAACTGAAAGATGGATGATAAGTTCTATACCGTGTATAGTAGTGGAAAGGCAGTAGGCCCGGGCAGAAAGGGGCGGTCCTGTAACAGAAAGGAGAGGCAGTAGGCCTGGAGCAGATAGGACAGGCAGTCCTGCAGATGTAAAGAAGAATGCAGAAAAGTTGATTAGCCTTATAATGTTTTATAAGAAGGTCTTTAGTGGATTCAGCGAGTACGTCCTTAAAGGCAATGTTAAATTATGGTTCAAAAATTTTGCACTTAGTAGAATACCTGGTTGGGTAAGAAAAGTTATTTATAGTAAGTTATTTAAAGTATTTAACCATGTTTGTAACGTTCAAGTGTCCTCACCTCCCATAAAGGGAAGCTCTGTTAAAAAGTTTACTTGTACTTGCATTTTCAAAAATTGTATGTCTTTTTGCTGACATGTATTGTTGTTTTCTTCCCAGTCCAGGAGTACTGGATTTAACCGGGGGAGTGCAGTGCCCCAGAGTCCTGGTCGTTGCAGTACTGATGCTCCGCCGCTAAGGGGGGCTATGGTACGTCTGATGGCACTGAAGGAGTTCTTCTGACCAGGTATCACAGTCACCAATACACTTCACAGTCTGGCCTCCAGGGGGAGCTAAGGGTTCTATGTATTAGGCCACTCCTCACAATCTGGTAAAACTGGGGGTTAGGCAGAAAGTTAGACAGAAGCTGACTGGGTTGGAACCAGGCAACACCTTGTGGCAGAGGGTGTTGTAGGGGAAGATTCAGAGGGGTCCCTGTCAGGGGTGGGATCCTGACAGAGGCCTAGCAACCAGAGAGAACGTTATGGGACCGCGCCTGCACGATATAGCGGCGGTACCCCAAGAAAGGACAAGAAGCGAGGTTCATTGTGCTGAGTGAGAAACGAGATCAACGCAACAAGGAGTCGTGCTGTAAGACGAGGCAACATCCTATTGAGGCGCATAACCGGTGGCCGGAACGCCGAGGAAGTATAGAGCTCCAGGCCAAACTTCAAACCTACGGCAGGACAGTCAGTTATAGGCGGGCTGTCTCACCCAATTGACCCAGGAAGACACAGGGGGGGTAACAACAGGAGTGTGTCATGATCTCAATGGCAAGAGAACATAGCATCAGCATATATTGGAACTAGCTCTTGGAAGATGGGAACTGAGCTGACCATGAACTAAACCTAACGCACAACTAGCAGTGGCCGGGTAGCATGCCTACGTTGATTCTAGATGCCCAGCACCAGCCGGAGGACTAAATAAAGCTAGCAGAGGAAAATATTAGTCCTAGCTCACCTCTAGAGAAATACCCCGAAAGGAGACAGAGGCCCCCCACATGTATTGGCGGTGAGTTAAGAAGAAATAACAAACATAGTATGAAAATAGGTTTAGCAAATTTGAGGTCCACTTACTACATAGCAGAAGACAGAAAGGACACTTTCATGGTCAGCTGAAAACCCTATCAAAACACCATCCAGAAATTACTTTAAAACTCTGGCATTAACTCATAACACCAGAGTGGCAATTCCTGTTCACAAGAGCTTTCCAGACACAGTAACGAAACTACAGCTGTGAACTGGAACAAAAATGCAAAAACAAACATGGACAAGAGTCCAACTTATCTAGTAGTTGTCTAGGAGCAGGAACAAGCACAGAGAGGCTTCTGATAACATTGTTGACCGGCAAGCAACTAACAGAGCAGCAAGGTTATATAGCGACTCCCACATCTTGATGGGAACAGGTGAACAGAGAAGATGAAGACACCAGTTCAATTCCACCAGTAGCCACCGGGGGAGCCCAGAATCCAAATTCACAACAGTACCCCCCCCTCAAGGAGGGGGCACCGAACCCTCACCAGAACCACCAGGGCGATCAGGATGGGCCCTATGAAAGGCACGAACCAGATCAGAGGCATGAACATCAGATGCATTCACCCAAGAATTATCCTCCTGGCCGTATCCCTTCCACTTGACCAGATACTGGAGTCTCCGTCTGGAAACACGAGAGTCTAAGATTTTCTCCACAACGTACTCCAACTCACCCTCAACCAACACCGGAGCAGGAGGCTCAACGGAAGGCACAACCGGTACCTCATACCTGCGCAATAATGACCGATGAAAAACGTTATGAATAGAAAAGGATGCAGGGAGGTCCAAACGGAAGGAAACAGGGTTAAGAATCTCCAAAATCTTATACGGGCCGATGAACCGAGGCTTAAACTTAGGAGAAGAGACCCTCATAGGGACAAAACGAGAAGACAACCACACCAAATCCCCAACACAAAGCCGAGGACCAACACGACGGTGGCGGTTGGCAAAAAGCTGAGTCTTCTCCTGGGAAAACCTCAAATTGTCCACCACCTGCCCCCAGATCCGATGCAATCTCTCCACCACAGCATCCACTCCAGGACAATCCGAAGACTCCACCTGACCAGAGGAAAATCGAGGATGAAACCCCGAATTACAGAAAAACGGGGACACCAAAGTGGCAGAGCTGGCCCGATTATTGAGAGCGAACTCCGCCAATGGCAAAAAAGCAACCCAATCATCCTGGTCAGCAGACACAAAACACCTCAGATATGTCTCCAGGGTCTGATTAATCCGCTCGGTCTGGCCATTCGTCTGAGGATGGAAAGCGGACGAAAAAGATAAATCTATGCCCATCCTAGCACAGAATGCCTGCCAAAATCTAGACACGAATTGGGTCCCTCTGTCAGAAACGATATTCTCAGGAATACCATGCAAATGAACAACATTTTGAAAAAACAGAGGAACCAACTCGGAAGAAGAAGGCAACTTGGGCAGAGGAACCAAATGGACCATCTTAGAGAAACGGTCACACACCACCCAGATGACAGACATCTTCTGAGAGACAGGCAGATCTGAAATAAAATCCATCGAGATGTGCGTCCAAGGCCTCTTAGGAATAGGCAAGGGCAACAATAATCCACTAGCCCGAGAACAACAAGGCTTGGCCCGAGCACAAACGTCACAAGACTGCACAAAGCCTCGCACATCTCGTGACAGGGAAGGCCACCAGAAGGACCTTGCCACCAAATCCCTGGTACAAAAAATGCCAGGATGACCTGCCAACGCAGAAGAATGAACCTCAGAGATGACTCTACTGGTCCAATCATCAGGAACAAACAGTTTATCAGGTGGGCAACGATCAGGTCTATCCGCCTGAAACTCCTGCAAGGCCCGCCGCAGGTCTGGAGAAACGGCTGACAATACCACTCCATCCTTAAGGATACCTGTGGGCTCAGAGTTACCAGGCGAGTCAGGCTCAAAACTCCTAGAAAGGGCATCCGCCTTAACATTCTTAGAACCCGGTAGGTATGACACCACAAAATTAAACCGAGAGAAAAATAATGACCAGCGCGCCTGTCTAGGATTCAGGCGCCTGGCGGTCTCAAGATAAATCAAATTTTTGTGGTCAGTCAATACCACCACCTGATGTCTGGCCCCCTCAAGCCAATGGCGCCACTCCTCAAAAGCCCACTTCATGGCCAAAAGCTCCCGATTCCCAACATCATAATTCCGCTCAGCGGGCGAAAATTTACGGGAAAAGAAGGCACAAGGCCTCATCACGGAGCAGTCAGAACTTTTCTGCGACAACACTGCCCCAGCTCCGATCTCAGAAGCGTCGACCTCAACCTGAAAAGGTAGAGCAACATCAGGCTGACGCAACACAGGGGCAGAGGAAAAACGGCGCTTAAGCTCCCGAAAGGCCTCCACAGCATCAGGGGACCAATCAGCAACATCAGCACCCTTCTTAGTCAAATCGGTCAATGGCTTAGCAACATCCGAAAAACCAGCAATAAATCGACGATAAAAGTTAGCAAAGCCCAAAAATCTCTGAAGACTCTTAAGAGAAGAGGGCTGCGTCCAATCACAAATAGCTTGAACCTTGACAGGATCCATTTCAATGGAAGAGGGGGAAAAAATATATCCCAAAAAGGAAATCCTCTGTACCCCAAAAACACACTTAGAACCCTTCACACACAAAGAATTAGACCGCAAAACCTGAAAAACCCTCCTGACTTGCTGGACATGAGAGTCCCAGTCATCCGAAAAAATCAGAATATCATCCAGATACACAATCATAAATTTATCCAAATAATCGCGAAAAATATCATGCATAAAGGACTGGAAAACTGACGGAGCATTTGAAAGACCAAAAGGCATCACTAAATACTCAAAGTGGCCCTCGGGCGTATTAAATGCGGTTTTCCACTCATCCCCCTGCCTGATTCGCACCAAATTATACGCCCCACGAAGGTCAATCTTAGAGAACCACTTGGCCCCCTTTATGCGAGCAAACAAATCAGTCAGCAATGGCAATGGGTATTGATATTTAACAGTGATTTTATTCAAAAGCCGATAATCAATACATGGTCTCAAAGAGCCGTCTTTTTTTGACACAAAGAAAAAACCGGCTCCTAAGGGAGATGACGATGGACGAATATGTCCCTTTTCCAAGGACTCCTTTATATATTCTCGCATAGCAGCATGTTCAGGCACAGACAGATTAAATAAACGACCCTTTGGATATTTACTACCCGGGATCAAATCTATGGCACAATCGCACTCTCGGTGCGGAGGTAACGAACCAAGCTTGGATTCTTCAAAGACATCACGATAGTCAGACAGGAACTCAGGAATTTCAGAGGGAATAGATGATGAAATGGAAACCACAGGTACATCCCCATGAGCCCCCTTACATCCCCAGCTCAACACAGACATAGCTCTCCAGTCGAGGACTGGGTTGTGAGATTGCAGCCAAGGCAATCCTAGCACCAAATCATCATGTAGATTATACAGCACCAGAAAACGAATAATCTCCTGGTGATCCGGATTAATACGCATAGTTACTTGTGTCCAGTATTGTGGTTTATTATTAGCCAATGGGGTGGAGTCAATCCCCTTCAGAGGAATAAGAGTCTCCAAAGGCTCTAAATCATACCCACAGCGTTCGGCAAAGGACCGATCCATAAGACTCAAAGCAGCGCCAGAGTCGACATAGGCGTCCGTGGTAATAGATGACAAAGAGCAAATCAGGGTCACAGATAGAATAAACTTAGACGGTAAGGTGCAAATGGAAACAGATTTATCAAGCTTTTTAGTGCGCTTAGAGCATGCTGATATAACATGAGTAGAATCACCACAATAGAAACACAACCCATTTTTCCGTCTAAAATTCTGCCGCTCGCTTCGGGACAGAATTCTATCACACTGCATACTCTCTGGCGACTTCTCAGTGGACACCGCCAGATGGTGCACTGGTTTGCGCTCCCGCAAACGCCTATCGATCTGAATAGCCATTGTCATGGACTCACTCAGACCCGCAGGCACAGGGAACCCCACCATAACATCCTTAATGGCATCAGAGAGACCCTCTCTGAAAGTCGCCGCCAGGGCGCACTCATTCCACTGAGTAAGCACAGACCATTTACGGAATCTTTGGCAGTAAATTTCCGCTTCATCTTGCCCCTGAGATAGGGACATCAAAGTTTTTTCTGCCTGAAGCTCCAAATGAGGTTCGTCATAAAGCAACCCCAAGGCCAGAAAAAACGCATCCACATTGAGCAACGCAGGATCCCCTGGTGTCAATGAAAAAGCCCAGTCTTGAGGGTCGCCCCGGAGCAAGGAAATCACAATCCTGACCTGCTGTGCAGGGTCTCCGGCAGAGCGAGATTTCAGGGACAAAAATAATTTGCAATTATTTCGAAAATTCTGAAACCCAGATCTATTCCCCGAGAAAAATTCCGGCAAGGGAATTCTCGGCTCAGATACAGGTGCATGACAAACAAAATCTTGCAATTTTTGTACCTTCGTGGCGAGATTATTCAAACCTGCAGTTACACTCTGAAGATCCATTACAAACAGGTGGACACAGAGCCATTCAAAGATTAGAAGGAGAGAAAAAAAAATAAAAATTTCAGCAGACTACTTATTTCGCTCCTTTCTCAGCCAAGGATTTTAACCCTTTAGTGGGCCGGTCAAACTGTCATGATCTCAATGGCAAGAGAACATAGCATCAGCATATATTGGAACTAGCTCTTGGAAGATGGGAACTGAGCTGACCATGAACTAAACCTAACGCACAACTAGCAGTGGCCGGGTAGCATGCCTACGTTGATTCTAGATGCCCAGCACCAGCCGGAGGACTAAATAAAGCTAGCAGAGGAAAATATTAGTCCTAGCTCACCTCTAGAGAAATACCCCGAAAGGAGACAGAGGCCCCCCACATGTATTGGCGGTGAGTTAAGAAGAAATAACAAACATAGTATGAAAATAGGTTTAGCAAATTTGAGGTCCACTTACTACATAGCAGAAGACAGAAAGGACACTTTCATGGTCAGCTGAAAACCCTATCAAAACACCATCCAGAAATTACTTTAAAACTCTGGCATTAACTCATAACACCAGAGTGGCAATTCCTGTTCACAAGAGCTTTCCAGACACAGTAACGAAACTACAGCTGTGAACTGGAACAAAAATGCAAAAACAAACATGGACAAGAGTCCAACTTATCTAGTAGTTGTCTAGGAGCAGGAACAAGCACAGAGAGGCTTCTGATAACATTGTTGACCGGCAAGCAACTAACAGAGCAGCAAGGTTATATAGCGACTCCCACATCTTGATGGGAACAGGTGAACAGAGAAGATGAAGACACCAGTTCAATTCCACCAGTAGCCACCGGGGGAGCCCAGAATCCAAATTCACAACAGGAGTGGGGCGACGCTAGAGTCCCGGAAGAGCTCCGAGCCTCCCCGTCATACGGGTGCGTCCTAACCATAAGATCTGGGGGACGTGGAAGAACATCAGAATCGAGTTGTGAGGGAACACGAGAAACAGACACAACAGTTGTGGGGACTATCCCGTGAGCACAGCAGGGGAGGACCACAACACACAAGCGCTAGAAGGTAGGCACAGATTTCCACCTGCAAAGGGAACTCTGGAGGTGCCATCGGACCGGCCAGGCTTGAACAGCCCGGTTAACCGTATTCCGGATTGAGGATCCTGAAGTCTTCAGTAAAGAGGTAAAGAGACTGCAACCAGGTGTCCTCGTTATTTATTGTGACCTGCACCGCACCACCATAACATCATCACCATTCCCTCCACCTTTATTGTACGCCCCTCAGCAGGGTCACGGACCGGGTCTAGCCACCGTGACAACCCCAGAACTGAGACTTAGAGGCCCGGTACCGGGTACCCCTCAGCCCTGCGGCAGTGGGGGCGCTACAACTGCAAGGCCTGCCCTGCAGCAATGTTATATGCACCCCAATAGCTGTTTCAGCAGACGTACTTGAGGGTCTCATGACAAAATGTTTCCCATTGGAGGAAATTGTATCTTCAATACTGTTTGCAAGGCCTACCCTTCATCAATGTTAATGCACCCCAATAACCCTTTCAGCACACGTACTTGAGGGCCTCATGACAAAATTGTTCCCATTAGAAGAAAGTGTTTCTCCAATACTGTTTGCTTATGCATTGAATGCAAGGCCTGCCCTGCACCAATGTTACATGCACCCCAATAACCCTTTCAGCAGACATACATGAGGGCATCATGACAAAATTGTTCTCATTAGAAGAAAGTGTGTTTCCCATACTGTTTGCTTATGCTTTGAGTGCAAGGTCTGGCCTGCACCAATGTTACATGCACCCCAATAACTATTTCAGCAGACGTACTTGAGGGCCACAAGACAAAATTTTTACAGTTAGAAAAAAGTGTGTCTCCCATACTGTTTGCTTATGCAGGGAATGCAAGACCTGCCCTGCACCAATGTTACAAGCACTCCAATAATCCTTTGAAACCACATACTGGATGGTCACATGAAACAAAAATTCCCATTATTTTTTTTTATCACCATAAATTTTGTCCATGGAGTGAATGCAAGACCTGGCTGTAATTTTGAGGAGGGTCTCATAAAAAAATGTTCACATTACAAAGGTGAGCTTCACCTATACTTGGAATGCCCATACACTAAGTGCATGGGCTGACAAACATTTCCCCATGGTGTAATTTTTTTAAAAAAACGTGTTTATGGTCATCATACACCCTTGCAAAAAACTAGAGTGGCTATAGCATCACAGAATACGTTCACTCTCGTGTTCTAGTGGTAGTGTATGAAGAGACGTGGAGGATGTCCTCGTATGAATGTTTTCCCGATTTAAAGGAGGGAGTCTCCAAAACTTGTAATGCCCATACACTAAGTGTAAGGGCTGACAAACATTTCCCCCTGGGAGGTCTACTTTTTGTTTTTAAATTCTTTACGGGCATCATAAACGCCCTTGACAAAAATTAGAGTGATTGTTGCATCACGGAATACGTTCACCCTCGTGTTCTAGTGGTGGTGTCTGAAGAGAAGTGGAGGATGTCCTCCTATGAATGTTTTCCCATTTTAAAGGAGCAAGTCTCCTATACTTTAAATGCCCATGCACTAAGTGTAAGGGCTGACAAACATTTACCCCTGGGGGGTCTACTTTTAAAAAAAATATATATCTTTACAGGCATAAACACCCTTGCCAAAAATTATAGTGACTTTTGCATTACAGAATACGTTGACCCTTGTGTTCTAGTGGTGGTATCTGAAGAGACGTGAAGGATGTCCTCCTATGAATGTTTTCCCAATTTAAAGGAGCGAGTCTCCTATACTTGTAATGCCCATACACTAAGTGTAAGGGCTGACAAACATTTTCTCCTGAGGGTCTACTTTTTGTTTAAAAAATTCTTTAAGGGCCTCATAAACACCATTGCCAAAAATTAGAGTGACTGTGGCATCACGGAATATATTCACCCTCGTGTTCTAGTGGTGGTGTCTGGAGAGACGTGGAGGATGACCTTCTATGAATGTTTTCCCAATTTAAAAGAGCCGGTCTCCTATATTTGGAATGCCTACACACTAAGTGTAAGGGCTGACAAACATTTCCCCATGGGGTGTACATTTTTTAACATTTTTATATGGGCCTCATAGACACCCTTGAAAAAAATAGACTGGCTGTAGCATCACAGAACACGTTCACTCTGGCGTTCTAGTGTTGGTGGATGATGAGGAGAAGGAGGAGGAGGACACAAAATAGCCAAAATCAGGAAGCATATACCCATGTGTGAATGTGAAGAGGTCCATGGGAATACACCTCCCAAAAACACACTGTATTGAATGTTACGTTTCGCTGTCATTTGGTGGTGTAGAGAAGTCTTGCCCAATCCAGCCCTTGTTCATTTTTATAAGAGTCAGCCTGTCTGCATTTTCATTTGACAGGTGAATGCGCTTATCTGTTATAATTCCACCAGCGGCGCTAAATACCCGCTCTGACAAAACGATAATGGCAGGGCAGGCCAGGACCTCCAAAGTGTAGAGAGCCAGTTCATGCCACGTGTCCAGCTTGGATACCCAATAATTAAAAAGCACAAATGAACCACAGATCATGTTGGTACAGTCAGCAAGGTACTCCCTCACCATCTTCCCAAACATTCCATTCCTTGTGGCACTACCCCACACCTCTGGGCCAGGGCGATGGGAAGGTCTGAGAAAACTGTCCCAGAACTTTGCCAGTGTTGCCCTGCCACTGCTGGATTGGAGTTGAGTCTCTCTCGCCTGTACTCCTTGGTTGTCCAACGCACTGTGACATCTGCAGTAAGCGTTTTCAGATGAGAATTTTTTTAATAATTCCGCAAAAATGGCCCTCTGTTACTGCACCATTTTAGTACACATGTCTGCCACTGGAACAAGAGATTGAAAGTTCTCCTTGTAGCGTGGCCTAAAAGAGTCACTAACCAGTAATAACTGTCACCCAAAATTTTTACAATACGAGGGTCACGGGAAAGGCAGCTCAACATAAAGTCAGGCATGCATGCCAGATTGGTAACAGGAAAGCCTTCCGTGTCCTCAACAACAGGACGAGTGACGAAGGTATCCTCCTCCTTCTCCTCCCAGTCCTCAGGCCATCCATGCTGAACAGACAGTATGACTGTTGTGCTTGTAGTATTGTCTATACTGAATGAAAGTAACTCCTGTTCTTCCTCCTCCTCCTCCTCTTCCTCATTGTCAACCAATTCACATTGGGATGACATGAGGCTGGGCTGTGTATATTCACCATGCATGGCTCCGTGCTCCCCCTGCAATGCATCCTCTTTAATTGTGAGCAGAGAGCTTTTTAGAATGCAGAGAAGTGGAATGGTGATGCTAGTTATGGTGTCATCGCCGCTTACCATCTTGGTGGACTCCTCAAAGTTTTGCAGGATGGTACAGATGTCTGACATCCATGTCCACTCCTGAGGTCTTATGTGTGGAGTTTGAACTGAATAACAATGGCCTTGTTGATGCTGGTAGTCAACAACTGCCCTCTTCTGCTCACAAATCCTTTACAACATATGCAGTGCAGAGTTCCAACGCGTGGGAACATCACAGTCAGTGAGCCGGAAGCTGTAAACGCTGCTGAAGCACGGTAAGGGCAACTTAAGCTGTATCTGACTTTCTAAAATGGGCACACAGTCGGCACACTTTCATAAGCAGATCTGGCAGCTCTGGGTAGGTTTTGAGAAAACGCTGAACCATGAGGTTAAGCACATAGGCCAGGCAAGGCACGTGTGTGAGCTTGCCTCGCCTCAGAGCCGCCACCAGGTTCCGGCCATTGTCACACACGACCATGCCTGGCTGTAGGTTCAGCGGTGTCAGCCACAGATCTGACTGCTCTTTCAGAGCTGTCCACAACTCTTCTGCATTGTGCGGTTTGTCACCTAAGCAAACTAGCTTCAGCACAGCCTGTTGACGCTTGACTGAGGCAATACTGCAGTGCTTCCAGCTTGTGACTGATGTGCTACTTTTGGAGATGGAGGCTGAAGAGGAGGTGGAAGAGGAGGTGCAGGAGCTGTAGACTCTGGGAGCAACCCAGATTGACATAGGGCCCGCAATCCTCAGGGTTGGGAGGAGGTGCACCATCACAAGGTCCGACTGGGTCCCAGCTTCCACTATGTTAACCCAGTGTGCCGTCCTTGAGATGTAACATCCCAAATCCACAAGCACTTGTCCACATGTCCATCATTAGGTGGACTTTCCCAGTAACAGCATTGTTGAGGGCACGGATAGTGTTGTGGGACACATGCTGGAGTAATGCCGGTACGGCACACTGGGAGAAATAGTGGCGACTGGGGACTGAGTACCTTTGGACTGCCGCCACCACCAGTTTGCGGAAAGCTTCTGTCTTCATGAGCCTTAAAGGCAACATTTCGAGCGCAAGCAGAAGAGAAATGTTAGAATTTAGGACTGTGGCCTGTGGGGCGTTGGCTGGGTATTTCCGCTTGTGTTCCAATGACTGGGGTATAGACAACTGAAGGCTGTGCTGGAACAAGGATGTGGATGTGGATGTGCTTGATGATGGTGCTGATTGACTGTGGGCAACAACAGGTGCAGGGCTATGGTGGACTGGGGATTGGCTTCTATGCAAAACAGTGGAAGAAGCAGCAGACAGTGTTCCTGAAGACTGGGGTTCGGCCAACAAAGTCAGGTGCTTTGCTGCCATGTGCCTAATCATGCTGGTGGTGGTCAGGCTGGAAGTTTTTCTACCCCTGCTGATACAGGCATGCAGATGCTGCAAATGGCCTGTTTGGGGTTATCGCCAGAGTCTTTAAAAACTAACCAGACTCGGGAAGATCTAACAGTTGGAATGGCAGTTTTCCTCATGTTGGTGTTATGGGCAATGGATGCACGCCTTCTGTATGTGGCCACCACACTGCTTCTTCGTGCCTGTTGGCGTGATATGCCTCCTTCCCATGTGTGCTGATGTCCTCGCTCTGCATGTCCTCCTGCAAGGTTGTGTCAGTCACTATGTCATCCACCACCTCGTCTTCCACATCCACACCCTGTTCCTCCTCCCGACTTTCTGGCAATTATGTCTCATCATCCTTCACCTCCTGTGACACTTTCCCACCATCGCCTTCGTGTGACTGTGTTCAAAGCTTTGGGCATCACTACATGCGATCTCATCTGGCCCCACTTCAAGTTGACCAGCCGAGAGTCCGGAATCTTGAAAGGGAAAACTGAACAGCTCTTAGGAGTGTCCAAGTGTGGGATTAGTTGTCTCAGGGCTCTCGGCATGGTGGGAGGAAGGAGGATCAGGGTAAGGAATATCCTATCCACACTCACGGCTATTCAGACTTGACCATGTGGAAGACATGGTGGTGGTGGCTAAGTGACTGGAAGCATTATCCGCTATGTAACCAACAGCCGTT
Source organism: Ranitomeya variabilis (assembly GCF_051348905.1). Classification (NCBI taxonomy): domain Eukaryota; kingdom Metazoa; phylum Chordata; class Amphibia; order Anura; family Dendrobatidae; genus Ranitomeya; species Ranitomeya variabilis. The sequence goes on from NC_135237.1 coordinate 177,640,456, forward strand.
TCACACAGCTCTGGCTTCAATAGTGGTGTGCTGCGGTCCCCTAGAAACTGGGACAGGAAGGTCAAGCGAGAAGATGTGGATCTTTGTTGTGGCCCACTTTCGGCTTGGCCACGTCCTCGTCCTCTGCATGCACCATCAGCATCACATCCACTTCCCCGTCCCTTGCCCATTTTAAATGGACTACTGCACTATTTCAAAAGCTCAACACAAATGTATTTATTTGCAGCTAAATTATATCTGATCAGTATGCCTGCAAAGCTACGATTTTTCAAACACAGAAACTCCAGGACTCAGCCAGACATAACAGACTGTATTACATTTTTTTTTCTTTTTGGTGAATAAAAAAAACAAAACAAAAAAAAGAGTAGCACAAGGCTAGCACACATAACTATGCTACGTATGCCTGCGGAAATACGATTTTTCAAGCACAGAAACACCAGGCCTCAGCCTGACATAACAGACTGTATTAAGTATGTTTTTGGTTTTTGATGAATTTAAAAAAACAAATAAAAAAAATGAAAGAGTAGAACAAGGCTAGCACACAGAACTATGCCACGTATGTCTGCGAAACTACGATTCTTCCATCACAGATACACAAGGCCTCAGCCTGACATAGCAGACTGTATTAATATTTTTTTTGCTTTTTGGTGAATTTAAAATGTTTTTTTTTAAAAAAAAGAGTAGAACAAGGCAAGCACACAGAACTATGCTACGTATGCCTGCGAAAATACAATTTTTCAAACACATACACCAGGACTCAGCTTGACATAGACTGTATAATTTATTTTTTGTTTTTGGTGAATTTAAGAAAAAAAATATTGGACAAGGCTAGCACACAGAACTATGCTACATATGCATGCGGAAATACGATTTTTCAAACACAGAAACACGAAGCCTCAGCCTGACATAACAGACTGCATTATTTTTTGTGGCTTTTTGGTGATTTTAATTTTTTTTTTTTTAAAAGTAGAACAAGGCTACCACACAGAATTATGCTAAGTATGCCTATGAAAATACGATTTTTCAAACACAGATACACCAGGGCTCAGCCTGACATAGACTGTATAAATTATTTTTTGTTTTTTGGTGAATTTAACAAAAAAAAATTGAACAAGGCTAGCACACAGAACTATGCCAGGTATGCCTGCGGAAATACGATTTTTCAAACACAGAAACACCAGGCCTCAGCCTGACATAACAGACTGTATTATTTTGTTTGTGCTTTTTGGTGAATTTAAAAAAAATTGAAAAAAGAGTAGAACAAGGCTAGCACACAGAACTATGCTATGTATGACTGCAAAACTATGATTTTTAAAACACAGATACACCAGGCCTCAGTCTGACTTATCAGACTGTATAAATTTTGGGGTTTTTTTGGTTAATTTTTGAAAAAAAACAACAACAAAAAACAATGAAAACTGCAGCTATATATACAGTAAATAAGCAGCAGCAGACAGATATGGAGTATTGGGAGGTATGCAGTGGGAGGTATGCAGTGAGAGCTACGTCGCACATACACTGCCTGCAGGCCTTGCACTGATATGGATATGTGCACATAGACTCCCCTGCCTACCTAGCGCTGAAATCTTGGGACTTAGCCATAAAAAGGACTGTTGGTTTCTCAGGAGTTGTGGACTGAACAGTTGCAGACCTACACTAACTATTAAAAGGGCGATTCTGACCCTATCTCAGCAGCAGCTCTCCCTACACTCGCTAAGTCCAGAACAGAATGCACTGAGCAGGGTGGCGCCAGGTCTCTTATAGACCTGATGATGCTGTGTGGCCAGCCAATCACTGTAATACCACAACAAAGATGGCTGCGGCATTACAGTGCATGGCTGACGATCCCTGCACTCTCATTGGTGCTCTAAAAAGCGCCAGAATTGCAGGGCGGAGACCCGAGCTTCCGCCGAATAATCTCGGAAATACTCGGTGCTCGCCGAGTACACCGAGCATAGTGATACTCGGGCGAGTACCGAGTAGTGGCGAGCACGTTCGCTAATCACTAATCATGTGCTGTAATATCTATCTGAATACTCTCTAGCTTCCTCCCCTGCCCAGGAGTTGTGGTATGATCAGACCTTGTCCCTGTACCGTCAGATACAACCATTACACAGTACATAGCAGGTGCACATTTATAAGATTATCTCAGCACAGGAACATTTATTTAACCCCTTAACAACTGCCGACACGTCTTTTAATGGCGGTAGTCAAGGGTACGTAAGCCACAGCGCCGTTAATTAACGGTGCTGTGGAAAGAGTATATAGCACCCCCAGAGTCAGATTTTCTCCAGGGTCTCAGCTGCCTGGGGTAGCCGTGACCCCAGAGAACATGATTCGGGTAGGTTTTTACAGACCCCGATTTTGCGATTGCCGGTATTAACCATTTACCGGCGACCGCAAAAAGAAAAAAGTCTGATGTGCCATTTAATTTCTCTCTCCTCTGATGTAATCGAACATCAGAGTACAGAGAAATAGGGTCCCCGATCCCTCCGGTACCTCTGGGTGCTCATTGGCCCTCCTACTCCCCCATGGGAGTTGCCATCTTTTCCCGGAACAAAAAATGGCTGGTTCATGCATAGTGCGCCCGCCGAGATCTGCCAGCCTGTACCAGGCAGATCTCGGGTTCTCAGCTGCCGGGGGTAGCCGAGACCCCAGAGAACATAATTCGGGTTGGTTTTTACCGACTCTGGTTTTGCAATCGAAGCTACTAAACATGTAGCGGCAGCCGCAAAAAAAAAAAGTCTGATGTGCCACATAGTTAAAGCCTATCACAGTAATCAAAATAAAAAAGATAGTAAATACCCCCCTCTTTATCACCCCCTTAGTTAGGGAAAATAATAAAATAAAGAAAATGTATATATTTCCATTTTCCCATTAGGTTGGGCTAAAGTTAGGGTTGGGGCTAAAATTAGGGTTAGGGTTAGGATTAAGGTAAGGCTTCTTTTATACTTACCGTGGTTTTGCATCCCACTTTTGCGGTCCCAATAGATTTCTATGGGGCCGCAATAATTCCACGGAGCGCCGTACGCCGTATGGCCGTATTTATGGCTTTGAGTAATTATCGAGCCTGCTCTAGCACGGGGGTTAGGTTTGGGATTAGGATTAGGGGTCTGTTGGGTTTAGGGTTGTGATTTAGAGTTATGGTTAGGGTTGGGATTAGGGTTAGGGGTGTGTTGGGATAAGGGTTGTGATTAGGATCATGGTTAGGGTTGGAATTAGGGTTAGCAGTGTGTTGGGGTTAGGGTTGGAGTTAGAATTGTAGGTTTCCACTGTTTAGCTACATCAGGGGGTCTCCAAACGTGACATGGCTCCACCATTGATTCCAGCCAAATTTGCGTTAAAAAAGTCAAATGGTGCTCTGTTGTGAATTCTGTTCTCGAACTCTCTCATGTGGTCATGAATGGTACTTTGGCGAGTTCTGTCCATGGACTCCCTCTGGTGGCTGTGAGTGGAGCTGCTGTTCTGAGGTTCCTTCCTCAGCTGACCTCGTTTAGTCCTGGCTGGCTGCTCTATTTAACTCCACTCAGATTGTTACTTGATGCCAGCTGTCAATGTCCTAGTACTGGTTCTGATCTCACTTGAATCTTTCAGATGACCTGTCTACTCCATCAGAAGTTAAGTCCCTGCTAGTTTATTTGTTTATCACTGTTTTCTTGTCCAGCTTGCTAACATGATTTTGCTTTGCTAGCTGGAAGCTCTGGGATGCAGAGTGGCACCTCCGCATCGTGAGTCGGTGCGGGGGTCTCTTTTGCACACTCTGCGTGGTTTTTTGTAGATTTTTGTGCTGACCGCAAAGATACCTTTCCTATCCTCAGTCTGTTTAGTTAAATCTGGCCTCCTTTGCTGAAACCTGTTTCATTCCTGTGTTTGTGACTTCCATCTTAACTCACAGTTAACATGTGTCGGGGGCTGCCTATTTCTTTGGGGAATTTCTCTGAGGCAAGTTAGGCTTTGTTTTCTATCTTCAGGGGTAGTTAACTCTTAGGCTGTGAAGAGGCATCTAGGCAGAGTCAGGTACGCTCCACGGCTATTTCTAGTGTGTTGTGATAGGATTAGTGTTGCGGTCAGCAGAGCTCCCACGTCCCAGAGCTTGTCCTGAATTACTAGTTTGCTCATCAGGTTATTCCGGGTGTTTCTAACCACCAGGTCATCATAACAATCATTAGCGAAAAAATAAAAAAGTTATAGTCCTCAGAATAAAGCAATGCAAAAATTATTTTTTATATAAAATAGTTCCTGAATTTCAAAAATAATTGTAGACTGTTTTTTGCTTTGAAACCCCGCTCTTCTGGTGACCCCATTCAGCAAGTAAAAATCATTATTTCTTTGCTACGTGGTGACCCTCAAGACTGGGCATTTTCCCTTGCGCCAGGAGATCCTGCATTGCGTACTGTAGATGCGTTTTTTCTGGTGCTTGGATTGCTTTATGATGAACCAAATTCAGTGGATCAGGCTGAGAAAATCTTGCTGGCTTTGTGTCAGGGTCAGGATGAAGTGGAGGTATATTGTCAGAAGTTTAGAAAGTGGTCTGTGCTTACTCAGTGGAATGAGTGTGCGCTGGCGGCAATTTTCAGAAAGGGTCTTTCTGAAGCCCTCAAGGATGTTATGGTGGGATTCCCCACGCCTGCTGGTCTGAATGAGTCTATGTCCTTGGCCATTCAGATCGATCGACGCTTACGTGAGCGCAAAACTGTGCACCATTTGGCGGTATCTTCTGAACAGAGGCCTGAGCCCATGCAATGTGATAGTACCTTGACCAGAGCTGAACGGCAAGAATACAGATGTCGGAATGGGCTGTGTTTTTACTGCGGTGACTCCACTCATGCTATCTCTGATTGTCCTAAGCGCACTAAGCGGTTTGCTAGGTCTGCCACCATTGGTACGGTACAGCCAAAATTTCTTTTGTCCGTTACTCTGATTTGCTCTTTGTCGTCCTATTCTGTTATGGCATTTGTGGATTCAGGTGCTGCCCTGAATTTGATGGACTTGGAGTTTGCCAGGCGCTGTGGTTTTTTCTTGGAGCCCTTGCAGTATCCTATTCCATTGAGAGGAATTGATGCTACCCCTTTGGCAAAGAATAAGCCTCAGTACTGGACTCAATTGACCATGTGCATGGCTCCTGCGCATCAGGAGGATATTCGCTTTTTGGTGTTGCATAATCTGCATGATGTGGTCGTTTTGGGTTTGCCATGGCTACAGGTCCATAATCCAGTATTGGATTGGAAATCAATGTCTGTATCCAGTTGGGGTTGTCAAGGGGTACATGGTGATGTCCCATCGTTGTCAATTTCGTCTTCCCACCTTACTGAAGTCCCTGAGTTCTTGTCAGATTACCGGGATGTGTTTGATGAGCCCAAATCCAGTGCCCTACCTCCTCATAGGGATTGCGATTGTGCTATTAATTTGATTCCTGGTAGTAAGTTTCCGAAGGGCCGACTGTTCAATTTGTCTGTGCCAGAACACGCCGCTATGCGGAGTTATATAAAGGAGTCCTTTGAGAAAGGACATATTCGCCCATCCTCATCACCGTTGGGAGCAGGGTTCTTTTTTGTGGCCAAGAAGGATGGTTCTCTGAGACCTTGTATAGATTACCGCCTTCTCAATAAAATCACCGTCAAATTTCAGTACCCTTTGCCGCTACTGTCTGATTTGTTTGCTCGGATTAAGGGGGCTAGTTGGTTCACCAAGATAGATCTTCGTGGGGCGTATTATCTTGTGTGTATTAAACAGGGCGATGAATGGAAAACAGCATTTAATACGCCCGAGGGCCATTTTGAGTACCTGGTGATGCCATTCGGGCTTTCTAATGCTCCATCTGTGTTTCAGTCCTTTATGCATGACATCTTCCGAGAGTACCTGGATAGATTCATGATTGTATATTTTGATGATATTTTGGTCTTTTCGGACGATTGGGAGTCTCATGTGAAGCAGGTCAGAATGGTGTTCCAGGTCCTTCGTGCTAATTCCTTGTTTGTGAAGGGGTCTAAATGTCTCTTTGGAGTTCAGAAGGTTTCATTTTTGGGCTTCATTTTTTCCCCTTCTACTATCGAGATGGACCCTGTTAAAGTTCAGGCCATTTATGATTGGACTCAGCCTACTTCTGTGAAGAGCCTTCAGAAATTCCTGGGCTTTGCTAATTTTTACCGTCGCTTCATCGCTAATTTTTCTAGTGTAGTTAAACCATTGACTGATTTGACCAAGAAAGGTGCGGATGTGGTCAATTGGCCCTCTGCTGCCGTTGAGGCTTTTCAGGAGTTGAAGTGTCATTTTTCTTCTGACCCTGTGTTGTGTCAGCCAGATGTTTCGCTCCCGTTTCAGGTCAAGGTGGATGCTTCTGAGATTGGAGCAGGGGCTGTCTTGTCTCAAAGAAGTTCTGATGGCTCGGTGATGAAACCATGTGCTTTCTTTTCTAGAAAGTTTTCGCCTGCTGAGCGCAATTATGATGTGGGCAATCGAGAGTTGTTGGCTATGAAGTGGGCGTTCGAGGAGTGGCGACATTGGCTTGAAGGAGCCAAGCATCGCGTGGTGGTCTTGACGGATCACAAGAATCTGACTTATCTCGAGTCTGCCAAGCGGTTGAATCTTAGACAAGCTCGATGGTCGCTGTTTTTCTCCCGCTTCGATTTTGTGGTTTCGTACCTTCAGGGTTCTAAGAATGTGAAGGCTGATGCCCTTTCAAGGAGTTTTGTGCCTGATTCTCCAGAAGTTCCTGAGCCGGCTGGTATTCTCAAAGAGGGGGTCATTTTGTCTGCCATCTCCCCTGATTTGCGGCGGGTGCTGCAGAAGTTTCAGGCTGATAGACCTGACCGTTGTCCAGTGGAGAAACTGTTTGTTCCTGATAGATGGACTAGTAGAGTTATCTCTGAGGTTCATTGTTCGGTGTTGTCTGGTCATCCTGGAATCTTTGGTACCAGAGATTTGGTGGCTAGATCCTTTTGGTGGCCTTCTTTGTCACGGGATGTGCGTTCTTTTGTGCAGTCCTGTGTGACTTGTGCTCGGGCTAAGCCCTGCTGTTCTCGTGCCAGTGGGTTGCTGTTGCCCTTGCCGGTCCCGAAAAGGCCCTGGACGCATATTTCCATGGATTTTATTTCAGATCTCCCTGTCTCTCAAATGATGTCGGTCATCTGGGTGGTTTGGGATCGCTTCTCTAAGATGGTCCATTTGGTACCTTTGCCTAAATTGCCTTCCTCCTCTGATTTGGCTCCATTATTTTTCCAGCATGTGGTTCGTTTGCATGGCATTCAGGAGAACATCGTGTCTGACAGAGGTTCCCAGTTTGTTTCAAGGTTTTGGCGGTCCTTTTGTGCTAGGATGGGCATTGATTTGTCTTTTTCTTCAGCTTTCCATCCTCAGACAAATGGCCAAACCGAACGAACCAATCAGACTTTGGAAACATATCTGAGATGCTTTGTTTCTGCTGATCAGGATGATTGGGTGTCATTCTTGCCTTTGGCTGAGTTCGCCCTTAATAATCGGGCCAGTTCGGCCACTTTGGTTTTGCCTTTTTTCTGTAATTCTGGTTTCCATTCTCGTTTTTCTTCAGGGCAGGTTGAGTCTTCGGACTGTCCTGGTGTGGATTCTGTGGTGGACAGATTGCAGCAAATTTGGACTCACGTGGTGTACAATTTGACATTGTCCCAGGAGAAGGCCCAACGTTTCGCTAACCGCCGTCGCTGTGTTGGTCCCCGACTTCGTGTTGGGGATTTGGTTTGGTTGTCGTCTCGTTATGTTCCTATGAAGGTTTCGTCTCCTAAGTTTAAGCCTCGTTTCATTGGTCCTTATAAGATTTCTGAAATTCTTAATCCTGTATCATTTCGTTTGGACCTTCCAGCTTCTTTCGCCATCCATAATGTGTTCCATAGGTCGTTGTTGCGGAGATATGTGGCTCCTATGGTTCCCTCCGTTGACCCTCCTGCCCCGGTGTTGGTTGAGGGGGAGTTGGAGTATGTGGTGGAGAAGATTTTGGATTCTCGTGTTTCGAGATGGAAACTTCAGTACCTGGTCAAGTGGAAAGGTTATGGTCAGGAGGATAATTCCTGGGTTGTTGCCTCTGATGTTCATGCTGCTGATCTGGTTCGTGCCTTTCATTTGGCTCATCCTGATCGGCCTGGGGGCTCTGGTGAGGGTTCGGTGACCCCTCCTCAAGGGGGGGTACTGTTGTGAATTCAGTTCTCGAACTCCCTCCTGTGGTCATGAATGGTACTTTGGCGAGTTCTGTCCATGGACTCCCTCTGGTGGCTGTGAGTGGAGCTGCTGGTTCTGAGGTTCCTTCCTCAGCTGACCTCGTTTAGTCCTGGCTGGCTGCTCTATTTAACTCCACTCAGATCGTTACTTGATGCCAGCTGTCAATGTCCTAGTACTGGTTCTGATCTCACTGGAATCTTTCAGATGACCTGTCTACTCCATCAGAAGTTAAGTCCCTGCTAGTTTATTTGTTTATCACTGTTTTCTTGTCCAGCTTGCTAACATGATTTTGCTTTGCTAGCTGGAAGCTCTGGGATGCAGAGTGGCACCTCCGCATCGTGAGTCGGTGCGGGGGTCTCTTTTGCACACTCTGTGTGGTTTTTTGTAGATTTTTGTGCTGACCGCAAAGATACCTTTCCTATCCTCAGTCTGTTTAGTTAAATCTGGCCTCCTTTGCTGAAACCTGTTTCATTCCTGTGTTTGTGACTTCCATCTTAACTCACAGTTAATATGTGTCTGGGGCTGCCTATTTCTTTGGGGAATTTCCCTGAGGCAAGTTAGGCTTTGTTTTCTATCTTCAGGGGTAGTTAGCTCTTAGGCTGTGAAGAGGCATCTAGGCAGAGTCAGGTACGCTCCACGGCTATTTCTAGTGTGTTGTGATAGGATTAGTGTTGCGGTCAACAGAGCTCCCACTTCCCAGAGCTTGTCCTGAATTAGTAGTTTGCTCATCAGGTTATTCCGGGTGCTTCTAACCACCAGGTCATCATAACAGTGCTCCCTCCCTTCTGAGCTCCCCATGCACCCAAACAGTGGTTTACCCCCACATATAGGGCTTCAGCGTACTCAGGACAAGTTGGACAACAACTTTTGGGGTCCAGTTTCTCCTGCTACACTTGGGAAAATAAAAAAAATACGGGCTAAAAAAATCATTTTTGTGGAAAAAAAAATATTTTTTATTTTCATGGCTCTGTGTTATAAACTTCTGTGAAGCACTTGGGGGTTCATACTGCTCACCACAAATCTAGACAAGTTCCTTGGGGGGTCTAGTTCCAAAATGGGGTCACTTGTGGGGGGTTTCTACTGTTTTGGCACATCAGGGGCTCTGCAAATGCAACATGACGCCCGTGGACCATTCATTCAAAGTCTGCATTTTAAAGCGTGACTACTTCCCTTTCGAGCCCTGTGTGCCCATACAGTGGTCCCTCCCACATATGGGGTATTGGCGTACTCAGGACAAACTGGACAACAGCTTTTGGGGTCCAATTTCTCCTGTTACCCTTGTGAAAGTAAAAAATTGCGGGCTAAAAATAATTTTTGAGGAAAAAAATATTTTTTATTTTCACGGCTCAACGTTATAAACTTCTGTGAAGCACTTGGGGGTTAAAAGTGCACACCACACTTCTAGATAAGTTCCTTACGGGGTCTAGTTGGAAAAATGGTGTCACTTGTTGGGGATTTCCACTATTTAGGCACATCAGGTGCTCTCCAAATGCAACATGGCGTCCGATCTCAATTTCAGCCATTCCGAGCTCTGCCATGCGCCCAAACAGTGGTCTTCCCCAAATATTGGGTATCAAAATACTCAGGACAAATTGCTCAACAACTTTCATGGTCCTATTTCTCCTTTTACCCTTGTGAAAGTAAAAATTTGGGGATGAAAAGATCATTTTTGTGGAAAAAATGATTTTTTATTTTCACGGCTCTACTTTATAAATTTCTGTGAAGCACTTGAGGGTTCATAGTGTTCACCACACATCTAGATAAGTTTCTTGGGGGGTCTAGTTTCTAAAATGGGGTCACTTGTGGGGGGTTTCTACTGTTTTGGCACATCAGGGGCTCTGCAAATGCAACATGACGCCCGTGGACCATTCATTCAAAGTCTGCATTTTAAAACGTGACTACTTCCCTTTCGAGCCCTGTGTGCCCATACAGTGGTCCCTCCCACATATGGGGTATTGGCGTACTCAGGACAAACTGGACAACAGCTTTTGGGGTCCAATTTCTCCTGTTACCCTTGTGAAAGTAAAAAATTGCGGGCTAAAAATAATTTTTGAGGAAAAAAAGATTTTTTATTTTCACGGCTCAACGTTATAAACTTCTGTGAAGCACTTGGGGGTTAAAAGTGCACACCACACTTCTAGATAAGTTCCTTACGGGGTCTAGTTGGAAAAATGGTGTCACTTGTTGGGGATTTCCACTATTTAGGCACATCAGGTGCTCTCCAAATGCAACATGGCGTCCGATCTCAATTTCAGCCAATTCTGCATTGTAAAAGTCTAACGGCGCACCTTCCCTTCCAAGCTCTGCCGTGTGCCCAAACAGTGGTTTACCCCCACATATGGGGTATCGGCATACTCAGGACAAATTGCACAACATCCTTAGAGGTCTAATTTCTCCTGTTACCATTGTGAAAATAAAAATTTTGGGGCGAAAAATCATTTTTGTGGAAAAAATAATATTTTTTGATTTCACGGCTCTACATTATAAACTACTGTGAACCACTTGGGGGTTCAAAGTACTCAACACACATCTAGATAAGTTCCTTAAGGGTCTCATTTCCAAAATGGTGTCATTTGTGGAGGGTTTCCACTGGTTAGGCACATCAGGGGCTCTCTAAACACAATATGGCGTCAGATCTCAATTCCAGCCAATTCTGCATTGAAAAAGTCAAATGGCGCTCCTTCTCTTTAAAGATTTTTCTGTATTTTCATGACTATGAAAATTGTACATTCACACTGAAGGCATCAAAACCATGAATTAACACATGTGGAATTATATACTTAACAAAAAAAGTATGAAACAAATTAAATTATGTCTTATATTCTAGGATCTTCAAAGTAGCCACCTTTTGCTTTGATGACTGCTTTGCACACTTTTGGCATTCTCTTTATGAGATTCAAGAGGTAATCACCAGGAATGGTCTTCCAACAATCTTGAAGGAGTTCCCAGAGATGCTTAGCACTTGTTGGCCCTTTTGCCTTCACTCTGCGGTTCAGCTCACCCCAAATCATCTTGATTGGATTCATGTCTGGTGACTGTGGAGGCCAGGTCATCTGGCATAGCACCCCATCACTCTCCTTCTTGGTCAAATACCCCTTACACAGCCTAGAGGTGTGTTTGGGGTCATTGTCCTGTTGAAAAATAAATGATGGTCCAACTAAACGCAAACCGGATGGAATAGCATGCCACTGCAAGATGCAGCTATTTTACCATGAAGGCCTGCTGCACAAAGTCTCCTCTTAACAGTTGTTGTAGAGATGTGTCTGCTGCTTGAACTCTGTGTGGCATTGACCTGGTCTCTATTCTTAGCTGCTGTTAACCTGCGATTTCTGAGGCTGGTGACTCAGATAAACTTATCCTCAGAAGCACAGGTGACTCTTGGTCTTCCTTTCCTGGGCGGTGCTCATGTGAGCCAGTTTCTTTATAGCGCTTGATGGCTTTTGCCACTGCACCTGAGGACACTTTCAAAGTTTTCTCAATTTTTCGGACTGACTGACCTTCATTTCTTAAAGTAATGGCCACTCGTTTTTCTTTACTTAGCTGCTTTTTTCTTGCCATAATTCAAATTCTAACAGTCTATTCAGTAGGACTATCAGCTGTGTATCCACCAGACTTCTGCACAACATAACTGTTTCACAACTCCATTTATAAGGCAAATCCACTTATTAAACCTGACAGGACACACCTGTGAAGTTGAAACCATTCTTGGTGACTACCTCTTGAAGCTCATCAAAAGAATGCCAAGAGTGTGCAAAGCAGTCATCAAAGCAAAAGGTGGCTACTTTGAAAAAACTAGAATCTAAGACCTTGACAAGCCAGCTGGTATGTCACTCTCCATAAGGAGAAACGTTGTTAGGGGTCAAGTTCCCGTCTCTGCACAGTGGGAATCTCGGGCCATCTCCTCTGCGGTCTCCCATTCTTCTCCTGCCACAGTGGAGTCTGCTCAGCGGAGACGTCGGTCCCAGCGTCTCGCTCAGTCTGACTCTGTACAGAGTGTTGCTGCTGCTTTTCCTGCTTCTGCCATTGAAGTCAATGCTGGGCAGCAGCGAGCAGACGCTTCTGGGACTAAGTCCTGCTTTTCTCGTTCTGAGCATGCCCAGAGTAAGATCTCTCAGTGGAGATCGAGGGTCACATGATCAGACACTGCAGCTAAGGTCCTGTAGGTGCTCACGCTCTGTGGCAGCCTCTCATTGGTCCTTCTTGGAAGGTCCTGTATGTGCTGCAACTATCTATTTAAGGCTCGCATGGCCGCATGGCCGCACGGCCATGCGCTAGTATTGCTTTCATTTATATACTTTGCGCCAGTGTGGTCTTGCATGAGTGTGTTCAGGGACCCGGCTGAAATAAGCCCCTAGAATGCTGGCACCTCCGGCGAGGAGTTTGTATGCTTGTGTGTTCAGGGACCTGGCCGATATAAGCCTCTAGAATGCTGGCACCTCCGACGAGGAGTTTCGTGTGCATGCAAGACCACTGACTGTTCTTGTTTAGACAGTTAGCCTGTGCCTCTGTGGAGTCTAACAGGGCGCAGTGCTTTGAGTTCATGGCTGCTCTGTGAAGTAACAGAGTCAGCTAACACCGCCATTTAGTTCCGCTATTTGCTAGCAGCAGGTTCTCCTGCACGGTGGACCCCGGGCTGCGAACGCATCTATCCTAATAAAATATATACATTCATTAGGTGCGTTCCGCTAGCCCTAACAAACGTTACCCCTTAGACCCCAGTCCAGAGCCTCTCACCTAGCCAAATCAGTTCTCATGCTTCGCACTGATGAGGGCCAACAGCCCGAGGCACCATGTCTGCGAATTGAGATACTGATTGGGCTTTTATCCTAAGTCATATTGCACGACTCGTTAAACGGTTGATTATGACTTGTGGGATCGCTACTTCCAACAGGTGGCGCTATAAAGTTTAAGTCCTCTTTTTCTCAGAAGAGGCAATTTGAATATAGAATATAAGACATAATTTCAGTTGTTTCGCACTTTTTTGTTAAGTGTGTAATTCCACATGTGTTAATTCATAGTTTTGAAGCCTTCAGTGTGAATATACAATTTTCATAGTCATGAAAATACAGAAAAATCTTTAAATGAGAAGGTGTGTCCAAACTTTTGGTCTGTACTGTAATCTCTCTGATTTAAGGGCATAAAAATTCAAAGTTTGAAAATTACAAAATTTTAAAGTTGCAAAATTTTAAATTTTTTTGCCATATTTCCATTTTTTTCATGAATAAACAAAAGTAATATTGAAGAAATTTTATGACTAGCATGAAGTACAATATGTCACAAAAAAATAGACTCCGAATTAGTGGGATCCGTTAAAGCGTTCCAGAGTTATAACCTCATAAAATTGACAGTGGTCAGAATTGTAAAAATTGGCTTGGTCATTAAGTACCAAATTGGCTCTGTCACTAAGTGGTTAACCTTTTTCTGACATTAGATGTACTATCCCGTCGAGGTGGTATGGGCCCGTATGACCACCGATAGGATAGTACGTCTAACGTGATCAGCCGCTCTCACGGGGGAAAACGCGGCCCGGTGTCAGCTGACATGTGGCACACTAACCCCCGGAACACCGTGATCAAACATGATCGCAGCGTTCCGGCGGCATAGGGAAGCATCACGCAGGGAGACCCTCGGAGCAACGAGATGTGATTGCATTGCTCTGAGGGTCTTCTACATCCTCCTCCCTGCAGGCCCCAGATCTAAAATGGCTGCGGGTTTCCTTCCGGGTACTGCAGGGAGGTGGCTTGCAAGCGCCTGCTCAGAGCAGGCACTTGCAAGCCTCCTGCAGTGCCTGTGAGATCGCTGATCTGACACAGTGCATTGCAAAGTGTCCGATCAGTGATCTGACCCTATATTGTGATGTCCCCCACTGGGCCCCCCCTTGGGCAATGTTATAAAGTAAAAAAAAAAAAGTATTTACATATATAAAATAAGAAATAACAAATTCCCAAATAAAAAAAATATATATATATATTATTCCAATAAATACATTTCTTTATCAAAATAAAAAAACAATAAAAGTACACATATTTAGTATCACCGCTTCCGTAATGACCCGACCTATAAAACTGTCCCACTAGTTAACCTCTTCAGTGAACACCGTAAAAAAAAAAAACGAGGCAAAAAACAACGCTTTATTATCATACCACCGAACAAAAAGTGGAATAACAGGCGATCAAAAAGACAGATATAAATAACCATAGCACCGCTGAAGACATCATCTTGTCTCGCAAAAAACGAGAGGCCATACAGCATCATTTGTTGTGAATTCTGTTCTCGAACTCCCTCCTGTGGTCATGAATGGTACTTCGGCGGGTTCTGTCCATGGACTCCCTCTGGTGGCTGTGAGTGGAGCTGCTGGTTCTGAGGTTCCTTCCTCAGCTGACCTTGTTTAGTCCTGGCTGGCTGCTCTATTTAACTCCACTCAGATCATTACTTGATGCCAGCTGTCAATGTCCTAGTACTGGTTCTGATCTCTCTTGGATCTTTCAGATGACCTGTCTACTCCATCAGAAGTTAAGTCCCTGCTAGTTTATTTGTTTATCATTGTTTTCTTGTCCAGCTTGCTATCATGATTTTGCTTTGCTAGCTGGAAGCTCTGGGATGCAGAGTGGCACCTCCGCATCGTGAGTCGGTGCGGGGGTCTCTTTTGCACACTCTGCGTGGTTTTTGTAGATTTTTGTGCTGACCGCAAAGATACCTTTTCTATCCTCAGTCTGTTTAGTTAAGTCTGGCCTCCTTTGCTGAAACCTGTTTCATTCCTGTGTTTGTGACTTCCATCTTAACTCACAGTCAATATGTGTCGGGGGCTGCCTATTTTTTGGGGGAATTTCTCTGAGGCAAGTTAGGCTTTGTTTTCTATCTTCAGGGGTAGTTAGCTCTTAGGCTGTGAAGAGGCATCTAGGCAGAGTCAGGTACGCTCCACGGCTATTTCTAGTGTGTTGTGATAGGATTAGTGTTGCGGTCAGCAGAGCTCCCACTTCCCAGAGCTTGTCCTGTATTACTAGTTTGCTCATCAGGTCATTCCGGGTGTTTCTAACCACCAGGTCATCATAACAGTACAGCTGGCCGGTAAAGTGTTAATGCATCTCAATAGAGGGATAAGAGAAGTTCTGAGACCATTTTTTTTTTCCTCTGCAGCGTGTTTAGTTTTTCTTTTCCCCTAAATCTCTGGGTGGTTCAGGACACAGGTGTAGATATGGGCATTCAAGGTCTGTCCTCTTGTGTGGATCAACTCACTGCAAGGGTACAAGGCATTCAAGATTATGTAGTTCAGAATCCAATGTTAGTACCCAGAATTCCAATTCCTGATTTGTTTTCTGGGGATAGATCTAAGTTCCTGAATTTCAAAAATAATTGTAGACTGTTTTTTGCTTTGAAACCCCGCTCCTCTGGTGACCCCATTCAGCAAGTAAAAATCATTATTTCTTTGCTACATGGCGACCCTCAAGACTGGGCATTTTCCCTTGCGCCAGGTGATCCTGCATTACGTAATGTAGATGCGTTTTTTCTGGCGCTTGGATTGCTTTATGATGAACCAAATTCAGTGGATCAGGCTGAGAAAATCTTGCTGGCTTTGTGTCAGGGTCAGGATGAAGCGGAGGTATATTGTCAGAAGTTTAGAAAGTGGTCTGTGCTTACTCAGTGGAATGAGTGTGCGCTGGCGGCAATTTTCAGAAAGGGTCTTTCTGAAGCCCTCAAGGATGTTATGGTGGGATTCCCCACGCCTGCTGGTCTGAATGAGTCTATGTCCTTGGCCATTCAGATCGATCGACGCTTACGTGAGCGTAAAACTGTGCACCATTTGGCGGTATCTTCTGAGCAGAGGCCTGAGCCCATGCAATGTGATAGTACCTTGACCAGAGCTGAACGGCAAGAATACAGACGTCGGAATGGGCTGTGTTTTTACTGCGGTGACTCCACTCATGCTATCTCTGATTGTCCTAAACGCACTAAGCGGTTCACTAGGTCTGCCACCATTGGTACGGTACAGCCCAAATTTCTTTTGTCCGTTACTCTGATTTGCTCTTTGTCGTCCTATTCTGTTATGGCATTTGTGGATTCAGTCGCTGCCCTGAATTTGATGGACTTGGAGTTTGCCAGGCGCTGTGTTTTTTTCTTGGAGCCCTTGCAGTATCCTATTCCATTGAGAGGAATTGATGCTACGCCTTTGGCCAAGAATAAGCCTCAGTACTGGACTCAATTGACCATGTGCATGGCTCCTGCACATCAGGAGGATATTCGGTTTTTGGTGTTGCATAATCTGCATGATGTGGTCGTTTTGGGGTTGCCATGGCTACAGGTCCATAATCCAGTATTGGATTGGAAATCAATGTCTGTATCCAGTTGGGGTTGTCAAGGGGTACATGGTGATGTCCCATTGCTGTCAATTTCATCTTCCCACCCTACTGAAGTCCCTGAGTTCTTGTCAGATTACCGGGATGTATTTGATGAGCCCAAATCCAGTGCCCTACCTCCTCATAGGGATTGCGATTGTGCTATTAATTTGATTCCTGGTAGTAAGTTTCCGAAGGGCCGACTGTTCAATTTGTCTGTGCCAGAACACGCCGCTATGCGGAGTTATATAAAGGAGTCCTTGGAGAAAGGGCATATTCCCCCGTCCTCGTCACCGTTGAGAACAGGGTTCTTTTTTGTGGCCAAGAAGGATGGTTCTCTGAGACCTTGTATAGATTACCGCCTTCTCAATAAAATCACCGTCAAATTTCAGTACCCCTTGCCGCTACTGTCTGATTTGTTTGCTCGGATTAAGGGGGCTAGTTGGTTCACCAAGATAGATCTTCGAGGGGCGTATAATCTTGTGCGTATTAAACAGGGCGATGAATGGAAAACAGCATTTAATACGCCCGAGGGCCATTTTGAGTACCTGGTGATGCCATTCGGGCTTTCTAATGCTCCATCTGTGTTTCAGTCCTTTATGCATGACATCTTCCGAGAGTACCTGGATAGATTCATGATTGTATATTTGGATGATATTTTGGTCTTTTCGGACGATTGGGAGTCTCATGTGAAGCAGGTCAGAATCGTGTTCCAAGTCCTTCGTGCTAATTCCTTGTTTGTGAAGGGGTCTAAATTAGTGTTGAGCATTCCGATACCGCAAGTATCGGGTATCGGCCGATACTTGCGGGTATTGGAATTCCGATACCGAGATCCGATACTTTTGTGGTATCGGGAATCGGAATCGGAAGTTTCCAGTGTATGGTTCCCAGGGTCTGAAGGAGAGGAAACTCTCCTTCAGGCCCTGGGATCCATATAAATGTGTAAAATAAAGAATTAAAATAAAAAATATTGATATACTCACCTGTCCGGAGGCCCCTGGACTTTACTGCCGTAACCGGGAGCCTTCTTTGCTTAAAATGCGCGCGTTTAATGATTTCAGTGACGTCACGGCTTCTGATTGGTCGCGTGCCGCCCATGTGACCGCGACGCGACCAATCACGACAAGCCGTGACGTAGTTTTCAGGTCCTGATGCCTAATTCTAGGCATTCAGGATTTGAAAATTACGTCACGGCTTGTGATTGGTCGCGTCGCTGTCACATGGGCGGCACGCGACCAATCAGAAGCCGTGACGTTATTTTAAAATGCGCGCGTTTACTGCCTCCCGTGACGTCACGGCTTGTGATTGGTCGTGTCGCCCATGTGACCGCGACACGACCAATCACAAGCCGTGACGTAATTTTCAGGTCCTGATGCCTAATTCTAGGCATTCAGGACCTGAAAATTACGTCACGGCTTGTTGTGATTGGTCGCGTCGCGGTCACATGGGCGGCACGCGACCAATCAGAAGCCGTGAGGTCACGGAAACCATTAAACGCGTGCATTTTAAGCAAAGAAGGCTCCCGGTTACGGCGGTAAAGTCCAGGCTGCGTCGGAGAGGTGAGTATATCAATATTTTTTATTTTAATTCTTTATTTTACACATTAATATGGTTCCCAGGGCCTGAAGGAGAGTTTCCTCTCCTTCAGACCCTGGGAACCATCAGGATACCTTCCGATACTTGAGTCCCATTGACTTGTATTGGTATCGGGTATCGGTATCGGATTAGATCCGATACTTTGAAGGTATCGGCCGATACTTTCCGATACCGATACTTTCAAGTATCGGACGGTATCGCTCAACACTAGTCTAAATGTCTCTTTGGAGTTCAGAAGGTTTCATTTTTGGGCTTCATTTTTTCCCCTTCTACTATCGAGATGGACCCTGTTAAAGTTCAGGCCATTTTTGATTGGACTCAGCCTACTTCTGTGAAGAGCCTTCAGAAATTCCTGGGCTTTGCTAATTTTTACCGTCGCTTCATCGCTAATTTTTCTAGTGTAGTTAAACCATTGACTGATTTGACCAAGAAAGGTGCGGATGTGGTCAATTGGTCCTCTGCTGCCGTTGAGGCTTTTCAGGAGTTGAAGCATCGTTTTTCTTCTGCCCCTGTTTTGTGTCAGCCAGATGTTTCGCTCCCGATTCAGGTTGAGGTGGATGCTTCTGAGATTGGAGCAGGGGCTGTCTTGTCTCAAAGAAGTTCTGATGTGCTTTCTTTTCTAGAAAGTTTTCGCCTGCTGAGCGCAATTATGATGTGGGCAATCGAGAGTTGTTGGCTATGAAGTGGGCGTTCGAGGAGTGGCGACATTGGCTTGAAGGAGCCAAGCATCGCTTAGTGGTCTTGACGGATCACAAGAATCTGACTTATCTCGAGTCTGCCAAGCGGTTGAATCCTAGACAGGCTCGATGGTCGCTGTTTTTCTCCCGCTTCGATTTTGTGGTTTCGTACCTTCCGGGTTCTAAGAATGTGAAGGCTGATGCCCTTTCAAGGAGTTTTGTGCCTGATTCTCCGGGAGTTCCTGAGCCGGCTGGTATTCTCAAAGAGGGGGTAATTTTGTCTGCCATCTCCTCTGATTTGCAGCGGGTGCTGCAGAAGTTTCAGGCTGATAGACCTGACCGTTGTCCAGCGGAGAAACTGTTTGTCCCTGATAGATGGACTAGTAGAATTATCTCTGAGGTTCATTGTTCGGTGTTGGCTGGTCATCCTGGAATCTTTGGTACCAGAGATTTGGTGGCTAGATCCTTTTGGTGGCCTTCTTTGTCACGGGATGTGCGTTCTTTTGTGCAGTCCTGTGGGACTTGTGCTCGGGCTAAGCATTGCTGTTCTCGTGCCAGTGGGTTGCTTTTGCCCTTGCCGGTCCCGAAAAGGCCCTGGACGCATATTTCCATGGATTTTATTTCAGATCTCCCTGTATCTCAAAGGATGTCAGTCATCTGGGTAGTTTGTGATCGCTTCTCTAAGATGGTCCATTTGGTACCTTTGCCTAAATTGCCTTCCTCCTCTGACTTGGTTCCATTATTTTTCCAGCACGTGGTTCGTTTGCATGGCATTCTGGAGAACATCGTGTCAGACAGAGGCTCCCAGTTTGTTTCAAGATTTTGGCGGTCCTTTTGTGCTAGGATGGGCATTGATTTGTCTTTTTCTTCAGCTTTCCATCCTCAGACAAATGGCCAAACCGAACGAACCAATCAGACTTTGGAAACATATCTGAGATGCTTTGTTTCTGCTGATCAGGATGATTGGGTGTCATTCTTGCCTTTGGCTGACTTCGCCCTTAATAATCGGGCCAGCTCGGCCACTTTGGTTTCGCCTTTTTTCTGTAATTCTGGTTTCCATCCTCGTTTTTCTTCAGGGCAGGTTGAGTCTTTGGACTGTCCTGGTGTGGATTCTGTGGTGGACAGGTTGCAGCAAATTTGGACTCACGTGGTGGACAATTTGACATTGTCCCAGGAGAAGGCTCAACGTTTCGCTAACCGCCGTCACTGTGTTGGTCCCCGACTTCGTGTTGGGGATTTGGTTTGGTTGTCGTCTCGTTATGTTCCTATGAAGGTTTCGTCTACTAAGTTTAAGCCTCGTTTCATTGGGCCTTATAAGATTTCTGAAATTCTTAATCCTGTGTCATTTCGTTTGGACCTTCCAGCTTCTTTTGCCATCCATAATGTGTTCCATAGGTCGTTATTGAGGAGATATGTGGCTCCTATGGTTCCCTCCGTTGACCCTCCTGCCCCGGTGTTGGTTGAGGGGGAGTTGGAGTATGTGGTGGAGAAGATTTTGGATTCTCGTGTTTCGAGACGGAAACTTCAGTACCTGGTCAAGTGGAAAGGTTATGGTCAGGAGGATAATTCCTGGGTTGTTGCCTCTGATGTTCATGCTGCCGATCTGGTTCGTGCCTTTCATTTGGCTCGTCCTGATCGGCCTGGGGGCTCTGGTGAGGGTTCGGTGACCCCTCCTCAAGGGGGGGGGTACTGCTGTGAATTCTGTTCTCGAACTCCCTCCTGTGGTCATGAATGGTACTTCGGCGGGTTCTGTCCGTGGACTCCCTCTGGTGGCTGTGAGTGGAGCTGCTGGTTCTGAGGTTCCTTCCTCAGCTGACCTCGTTTAGTCCTGGCTGGCTGCTCTATTTAACTCCACTCAGATCGTTACTTGATGCCAGCTGTCAATGTCCTAGTACTGGTTCTGATCTCTCTTGGATCTTTCAGATGACCTGTCTACTCCATCAGAAGTTAAGTCCCTGCTAGTTTATTTGTTTATCATTGTTTTCTTGTCCAGCTTGCTATCATGATTTTGCTTTGCTAGCTGGAAGCTCTGGGATGCAGAGTGGCACCTCCGCATCGTGAGTCGGTGCGGGGGTCTCTTTTGCACACTCTGCGTGGTTTTTGTAGATTTTTGTGCTGACCGCAAACATACCTTTTCTATCCTCAGTCTGTTTAGTTAAGTCTGGCCTCCTTTGCTGAAACCTGTTTCATTCCTGTGTTTGTGACTTCCATCTTAACTCACAGTCAATATGTGTCGGGGGCTGCCTATTTCTTTGGGGAATTTCTCTGAGGCAAGTTAGGCTTTGTTTTCTATCTTCAGGGGTAGTTAGCTCTTAGGCTGTGAAGAGGCATCTAGGCAGAGTCAGGTACGCTCCACGGCTATTTCTAGTGTGTTGTGATAGGATTAGTGTTGCGGTCAGCAGAGCTCCCACTTCCCAGAGCTTGTCCTGTATTACTAGTTTGCTCATCAGGTCATTCCGGGTGTTTCTAACCACCAGGTCATCATAACAACCATTAGCGAAAAAATAAAAAAGTTATAGTCCTCAGAATAAAGCAATGCAAAAATTATTTTTTATATAAAATAGTTTTTATTGTATAAAAGCTCCATAAAAAGTGATATAAATGAGGTATCGCTGTAATCGTACTGACCCGAAGAATAAAACTGCTTTATCAATTTTACCAAATGTGGAATGGTATAAACTGCCCCACCAAAAAAGGAATTCATGAATAGCTGTTTTTTGGTCATTCTGCCTCATAAAAATTGGAATAAAAAGTGATTAAAAAATGTCACATGCCCGAAAATGGTACCAATAAAAACACCAATAAAAACACCAACTCGTCCCGCAAAAAATAAGACCTCACATGACTCTGTGGACCAAAATATCTCTCAAAATATAGCTCTCAAAATGTGGAGAGGCAAAAACAATTTTTTGCAATAAAAAGCGTCTTTTAGTGTGTGACAGCTGCAAATCATAAAAATCCACTAAAAAACAGGTATAAAAGTAAATCAAACCCCCCTTCATCAACCCCTTAGTTAGTGAAAAATAATAAAATTAAAAAAATGTATTTATTTCCATTTTCCCATTAGGGTTAGGGTTAGGGTTGTGGCTAAAGTTAGGGTTAGGGGCTAAAGTTAGGGTTAAGGTTAGGGCTAAAGTTAGGGTTGGGGCTAAAGCTAGGGTTAGGGTTGGGGCTAACATTAGGGTTAGGATTGGGGCTATTGTTAGGGTTTGGATTACATTTACCCTTGGGGCTAGGTTTGGGATTAGGGTTAGGGGTGTGGTTAGGGTTATGATTGGGATTAGGGTTAGGGGTGTGTTGGAGTTAGGAATGTGGCTAGGGTTTGGATTAGGGTTAGGGATGTGTTGAGGTTAGGGGTGTGTTGGGGTTAGGTGAGTAGTTGTGATTAGGGTTAGGGGCATGTTCAGGTTAGAGGTGTTGTTAGGGTTATGGTTAGGATTGGGATTAGGGTTAGGAGTGTGTTTGTGTTAGGGTTTCAGTTAAAATTGGGGTGTTTCCATTGTTTTAGTCACATCAGGGGCTCTCCAAACGCCACATGGCGTCCGATCTCAATTCCTGCCAATTCTGCGTTGAAAAAGTAAAACAGTGCTCCTTCCCTTCCGAGCTCTCCTCATATGGGGTATCAGCGTACTCAGGACAAATTGTACAACACGTTCTGTTGTCCAATTTCTTTTGTTACCCTTGGGAAAATAAAAAAATTGGGGGCAAAATATTTTTGTGAAAAAATATGATTTTTTATTTTTTGCGGCACTACATTATAAACTTCTGTGATGCACTTGGTGGGTCAAAGTGCTCACCACACATATAGATAAGTTACTTAGGGGGTCTACTTTCCAAAATGGTGTCACTTGAGGGGGGTTTCAATGTTTAGGCACATCTGGGGCTCTCCAAACGCGACATGGCGTCCTATCTCATTTCCAGTCAATTTTGCATTGAAAAGTCAAACGGCACTCCTTCCCTTCTGAGCTCTGCCATGCTCCCAAACAGTGGTTTACCCCCACATATGGATTATCAGCGTACTCAGGACAAATTGTGCAACACCTTTTGGGTTCCAATTTCTCCTGTTACCCTTGGTAAAATAAAAGAAATTGGTGCTGAAATAATTTTTTTGTGAAAAAAAGTTAAATGTTCATTTTTTTTTTAAACATTCCTGTGAAACACCTGAAGATTTAATAAACTTCTTGTATGTGGTTTTGAGCACCTTGAGATGTGTAGTTTTTAAAATGGTGTCACACTTGGATATTTTCTATCATATTTTCTATCATATAAACCCCTCAAAGTGACTTTAAATGTGATTTTATTCCTTAAAAAAAATGGTGTTGTAAAAATGAGAAATTGCTGGTCAACTTTTAACCCTTATAACTCCCTAACAAAAAAAATGTTGGTTCCAAAATTGTGCTGATGTAAAGTAGACATGTGGGAAATGTTAATTATTAAGTATTTTGTGTGATATATCTCTGTGAGTTAAGGGCATAAAAGTTCAAATTTGGAAAATTGCAAAATTTTCAAACTTTTCACCAAATTTCTGTTTTTTTTTTCACAAATAAGCGCAGGCAGTATCAAATAAATGTTACCACTATCAGGAAGTACAATTTGTCATGAGAAAACATTGTCAGAATCATCAGGATCCGTTGAAGCGTTCCAGAGTTATAACCTCATAAAGGGACAGTGGTCAGAATTGTAAAAATTGGCCCGGTCATTAATGTGCAAACCACCCTTGGGGGTAAAGGGGTTAAAGATATCCAATTGTAAAACTTATTATTATTCAAATATTTATTAATTAAATGAATGATTGCTTGTAGGAAAACCCTTTTAAGGAAAAGGGAGAGGTGACAATATTTTGATTTTCAAAATTGTCCCAACTTATTTGAATCCAGAAAAATGGCAGCTGGCTAATACTTCTCAAGTTGAATGTCTGACTGTCTTTGCATAAAATTCCACGTAGGTGCTATTGTCTAGCTTTTTTTTTAAGTCTCAGCTTCTAAATTGTATGAGTGGTTGTTAAGGGTTAAATCAGTTAAGTTAATTTTACAAATTTTACTGGTGATAATTCAAAGCTCTTATTCCAGCATTTAGACATAGAGTCGGCAAAATCTTGTAGACTCATTAGCACCCACTTAAAGTTTCCAGAGAAATGGCATAACGGAACAGGTAGAATAATACAAAATGACATTTAACTGAACTCACTTCTAAGAATATATTATATAATAACATTGATTGTGACTCATAAAAGGTGACAGATGCTCTATAATTCATCTACAGCATTTGAACATATTCTGACAGTACATTTGTCAAGTATCTGTCAATTATTCATATGTAAATTAACATTTTGTATGGATGAATGTGATATTGCAGAAACCATGTAATCATTGAAAAAAGAAGTGCTGTATTAACATTTAAATCATCAGGGACTAAAATACATTTATATGGTAACTTATGCCATTTATTGTGCATTAATTTTGATGAATTTGTCCCCTCCTGGCTAAACTTCAGTCACTTTTCAAAAAACAGTGTGGCATAGCGACTGATCATGTGATTCATGGGCGGTATGTATCACAGAGGTGGGTGGCCCTGTGATGGAAGCCTGGGTATGTTTTGCTCAGCAGATCTACTTCTGAGGGATTTGTTTTACATTAGGAAGGCTTCCAGGTGATTGGAGAGCTGGGTGGGTCCAGTCACCTACAAACCCACCCAAAGGAATGTGTCAGAATACCCAAGATGAAGCCTGTATGTGATTGTGTGTTTGAGGACCTGCAGTGATGTAACGCTCACCTGACTAGCCATGTGATAGGTACCTGGGTGTGGTTACACCTATGTAATGGAGGTGTGTTTTGCACATGGGAGCGAGTGCTGGCTAGTTTGAGCCAGAGCAAGGAGGCCTGTGAGACACCTCCGGAGTGGACTGTCTGATAACCGTGAGTGGTACTGACCGGGGTCAGTGAGAGACGTCTATAGGATACCTTCAGGGTCGGACTGGCGCACTGGAGAACCGGAGGATACTCCAGTGGGCCCAGGCACTGGCCCTGCTGGCACACAGGGTTGGCAGCTACCTTGGGCTCCTGCTACCTCAAGGGCCCCAGCGGCACACTAAGCAACCTGTGAGTGAGGGAAGTGGGAGCAGCGGGTCACAGAGGCAGGAGCTGCTGCTGAGGCTAAACCTGTGCCCGCTGCTAAAGAGAAATGAATATTCACTGCTTTCCACACCCATTTCTCTTTAGCAGCGGCACACCTGATCAGCCTTAGGAAGCCGGCTAACACTGCCTGCAATTAAAGAAGAAGAATACTCACTGCCACCCAGGCTGGTCTTAGAGGCAGTTTTGGGCTGCCTCATGCTTTAGACATGCTTCTCCTTTAAATGTAAATGATCGGCTTCATTCCTCTACAGAAGACAGGCCTCTCTCACACTGCCTGCATGAGAGGAGGGCCTGGTAGACATCAGGATCACTAACATGCCAGTAGAGCAGTAACTGGGAGCAGCAGACTAAAGAGAGGTGAGAAAACTGTTTGTGTTACTATATCCACTACTTTCTTAGTCAGTGGTAGTAATGGCCGCACAGGCAGGGAGACTGCTCGTCATTGGTGATAGGCTGATGTAGTTCATGACGTCTGTTACTGCTGGAGAGCAGCCCGGTGCCTGTGCACCATTACTAGCCTCACTAGCAGTGGGAAAAGTACAGACCTGCTGTAAGGAAACCTTGTTTGTTTCTGTACCCTCCTGTGTCTGGCAGCACCTCACTGCACTGCAGTGCCCTGAGAAGGAGAGCAGCTATATTCAGACAGAGTGAGGGAGCCATAAATTCTTCACCCCTCTCTCAGATAAGCAGAACATGTGGCCAGGAAGCCTTGTCCAGTCACTTCCAGAACAGCAAAATTGCCATGGATTCAATGGAAAGTTTTCTAAAGGGTGATTGTTCACTATCTAACTTCTATGTGAGAAATTGTATAATGTATTGGTGTTGGACAGTCAAAACTTGATTGATAACCTATCCAGGGGTCCAATTATAATAATGTGATTATTGGTGTCGAACATCCAGCTCCCACACCACTGATCTGCTGTTATTCGGGTCAGCTATAGTGATGAATGTAGCTGCAATAGTCGTTCCATTGAATGTGTAGCAGCCACTGTTGGGTACAACAGACCAGCTCTTATAGCTGCAACCGTTTTGCAGTACCCGGCAGTGCCTGCTACACAGCATCTCCCACACTTAGCAGCTCTATGGAAAGTGTTTACATATTGCCGCCAACAGTTGGTCGGTTTGGGAATCTGACCATAAACAACATAATATTAAAGAATAGCTCATCACTGTGTTTTGAGCAGACAGCTCCTTTAGTTGTATCGGCATCAGCTGCAGGGGGTGTAAGTGATGAACTGCAGCATCAGTGTTTAGACCTCATTCAGACATCCATGTTGCACGTACATGTTCTGTCTGTGGTTTTCTCAGATAGAACAGGTCCCTATTTTTTTTTTCTAAATCCATTATAGCCTATGGGGCTGTTCACTTGTCTCTGATTTTCACAGACCATGTGTCTATGCAAAATTCTGACACATATATATTTTTCTTAGATGACAAGTTCCAAATTTGAGGATTGAAAAAGGTTTTGGAGCGAAGCATTATTAACAAATTGGGGAGAACTCCAAATAAACGCTCACTATCAAAATGTAACTTTTATTATATTAATGTTAAAAATTGCTTTAGGGTCTAAAAATTGAGGTCCCTAATCTGCCTAAATTTGTTGTCAGTAAAGTGCTCGATGCTCTATTTCTTATACTTAATGGGTAACACCATGAAGTGCTAACACTTATTTGGCAGAATAGGACATACAAATTTATCAAACTAGTTCCCCCAACATGTTTCACTGCATTTGTGACAACTAGAGTTGAGCGACTTTTACTTTTTTAGGATCGAGTCGGGTTTCGCGAAACCCGACTTTGTTAAAAGTCGGGTTGGGTGAAATCAGCCTATCATTGCGAAAAGTCGGGGGCCGACCAAAACACGAAACCCAATGCAAGTCAATGGGGAATCAAAGTTGGCAGTGAGTGGAGGACAGGAAAACACCTACAGTGCCCATTTTAATGTCAAAAACATCAATTCATGTCACTTAAGCTTGTGAATCTTAATTTACCTTATAATAATAGTTAGGCATTGAAAATTGGGGGTCATTTGGCTAAAGTTGTGGGGGGTAGGGCTGGCTCAAGTTTTTGGTGGGCCCAGGAAACGCGGACTACGTCACGGCGGTGGAGCAGGGAGAGGTAAGTATTTAAACTTTGCAAGTGCTGTGATCCTGAGCAAGCAGGGGGGCCCACTCATTCGCATTGGCACTGGCACAGGGCCCCTCAAAGTACGGCAGTGTGTTTGACGGCAGTGGCGCCTCCCACCGGCAGAAACACTTTTGCATACTATGAGGGGCCCTGTGCCAGTGACGTCGCCAACGAGTATCCCCCCCCACCTGATGGAGGAACCTGCACTTTCATCTGCACCTTCCTGTTGGTCCCCGTGTAAGGTGGTATAGTATGCGGGAAGGGGAACCTGACTTTTAGCAGGGTCAGATTCTGGCTGTGTAGAGTGCAAGGGGAATGTAGTGGTCTGGGTCAATGTACCAGCAGACTCATCTAGCAGTGGCTGGGCAATGGGCAGGATGAGGAAGAAACACAGATATAGGCCCAAATAATAAAGTAGGCTAAATGCAGTTCAAAATTGGTAACAGGACTAAACAGGCGGCATTGCTTTGTTCAGTGAAGGAAAACTGTAATGAGTGGCAGACACAGTAGGCCCAAGTAATAAAATGGGCCAAATGCAGTTCAAAATTGGTACCAGGAGTAAACAGGCGGCTCAGCTTTGTTCAGTGGAGGAGAACAACAAGCAGCGGCAGACACCGTTAGTAGGCCCAACCAAACAAGTAGGCCAAATACAGCTTAATATTCGAAACAGGAGTAAACTGGCGGCTCAGATTTGTTCAGTGGAGGAGAACAACAAGCAGCGGCAGACACCGTTAGTAGGCCCAACCAAACAAGTAGGCCAAATGCAGTTTAATATTCGAAACAGGAGTAAACTGGCAGCTCAGCTTTGTTCAGTGGAGGAGAAAAGCAAGGAGCGGCAGACACCGTTAGTAGGCCCAACGAAACAAGTAGGCCAAATGCAGTTTAATATTCGAAACAGGAGTAAAGTGGCGGCTCAGCTTTTTTCAGTGGAGGAGAAAAGCAAGGAGCGGCAGACACCATTAGTAGGCCCAACCAAACAAGTAGGCCAAATGCAGTTTAACCGTTAGTAGGCCCAAATAATAAAGACAGTGGTAATAGGCACAAAGTATTAAATGGAGGCCAGGGCCCCTGTATATTTTAACTTTCATCTATCATTTCAACAAATTTGTATTGGCAGTGCCATTGAAGGATTTAACAGCACAAATTACACAGTTGTGGAGCAGGGAGAGGTAAGTATTGCAAGTGGTAGAGCATTGTTCGAGCTGGGGGGAACACTCTCTCGTGGGCTGCGGTACAGGCACAGGGCCCCTCATATTATGACGGTTGTGCACCACCACCGTCAGAGACACTTCATTGTAATATGAGTGACCCTGTGCCAGTGCCGTCGCCCAAGAGTGGGCACACCCACCTGTCCAGGCAAACGGCACTCGCACGGGTGCTTGCGCCAGGTAGTGACCACGGCCCTGTGGGGGGAGTCAGCCCATTAAGAGAGGTATAAAAATGGCCTATGGGGGACATTCAGCAGCTGCAAATGGAGGAATTGGAGCAGTCAGTAAGAGGAGGCCAAAAGCAAGACATTTTTCAGGCAAGCTACATGTCAGCAGGGGAAGGTGGGGCAAAATAATTGGAAATCCATGATTGGTTCATTTTAATGAAGGTTAGGTCATCGACATTTTGGATAGCCAGACGTGTCCTTTTTTCGGTCAGTATTGAACCAGCTGCACTGAAGACTCTTTTGGATAGCACACTAGTAGCAGGGCAAGCGAGCTCCTGTAATGCATATTCTGCCAATTCAGGCCAGGTGTCTATTTTAGATGCCCAGTAATCAAAGGGGAATGACCTGTGAGGGAGAACATCGATAAGGGCGGAAAAGTAGTTTGTAACCATACTGAACAAATGCTGTCTCCTGTCACTTTGAATCGATGCAGCAGTACCTGTCGTGTCAGCGATCATTGCGAAATCGCTCCAGAACCTGGTCATAAAACCCCTCTGTCCAATGCCACTTCGGATTTGTGCACCTCTAACAACTCTGCCATGTTGCCCACTACACCTCGTGTTAGAACCATCACCGCCGCTGGGTGCTGGGAATGCTTGAACCAAACGGTCTACAAGAGTTGCTTGTTTGGTAGCCAATATTTGCTCAAGGTTCCCATGTGGCATGATATTTTGTAATTTTCCTTTATATCATGGATCCAGGAGGCAGGCCAACCAGTAATCGTCATCGGTCATCATTTTGATAATGCGGGGGTCCCATTTTAGGATACGCAAGGCATACTCAGCCATGTGGGCCAATGTTCCAGGTATCAATTCACTGCTTGTGCTGGGTTGAGGAGCACTTTCTTGCAAATCAACATCACTTGTGTCCCGCAAAAACCCTGTACCTGACCTTGCAACGCCAACAGTTTCCTGAGAAGCATCCTCCTCCCATAAATATTCATCCCCATCATTCTCCTCCTCCTCCTCTTCGTCCGTGACCTTGTCCAGGAGAGTTCCCTGAGCAGACAATGGCTGACTGTTATCAAGGCTTCCCTCATCCTCGGCTGCAGATGCCTGCTCCTTAATGTGCATCAAACTTTGCATCAGCAGACACATTAGTGGGATGCTCATGCTTATGATGGTGTCGTCTGCACTTACCAGCTGTGTGCATTCCTCAAAACACTGAAGGACTTGACAGAGGTCTTGTAGCTTCGACCACTGCACACCAGACAACTCCATGTCTGCCATCCAACTGCCGGCCCGTGTATGTGTATCCTCCCACAAATACATTACAGCACACCTCTGTTCGCACAGCCTCTGAAGCATGTGCAGTGTGGAATTCCACCTTGTTGCAACATCGATTATTAGGCGGTGCTGGGGAAGATTCAGCGATCGCTGATGGTTCAGCATACGGCTGGAGTGAACGGGCAACCAGCGGATATGCGAGCAAAGTCTTCGCACCTTGAGGAGCAGGGCTGGTAACCCCGGATAATTTTTCTGGAAGCACTGCACCACCAGGTTCAAGGTGTGAGCCAGGCAAGATATGTGTTTCAGTTGTGAAAGGGCTATGGCAGCCATAAAATTCCTTCCGTTATCACTGACTATCTTTCCTGCCTCAAGATGTACACAGCCCAGCCATGACTGAGTTTCTTGCTGCAAGTACTCGGCCAGAACTTCCACGGTGTGTCTGTTGTCGCCCAAACACTTCATTTGCAACACAGCCTGCTGTCGCTTACCACTAGCTGATACCTCATGTGCAACACTGGCAGCTGCTGATGGAGTGGTCATGCACTGTTCTCTGTGGACGAGCTTTGGCCTCTGGAGGAGGAGGGGGAGGAGGAGCAGGGGTGGCGAATGCCTACAGCCAACTGTTTCCAAGACCGTGGGCTAGGCAGAACTGTCCCACTATGGCTGTCCCCTGTGGACCATGCATCCACCACATTAACCCAGTGCGCCGTGATGGACACGTAACGTCCCTGGCCATGCCTACTGGTCCATGCATCTGTTGTGAGGTGCACCTTTCCACTGACTGATTGCCTCAGTGCATGGACATTGCGGTCTTTGACATGCTGGTGCAGTGCTGGGATGGCTGTTCTCGCAAAGAAGTGTCAACTGGGTAGGTCATAGCGTGGTACTGCATAGGCCATCAGGTCTTAGAAAGCTTCGCTTTCAACCAAACGGTAGGGCATCATCTCCAACGAGATTAGTCTAGCAATGAGGCCATTCAAACCCTGTGTATGCGTATGAGAGGATGAGTACTTTCTTGTCCTAATGAGAGTCTCTTGTAGGGTGAGCTGGACTGGAGAGCTGCATATGGTGGAACTAGTGGGGGTGGTGGTGGTGGACATGGAGAATTGAGAGAGGGTTGGTGATGGTATTCTTGATGTTGACCTACATACAGTGTTTCCTACCAAAAACCTTGTGATCCCTGACTACTTTGGCCTTGCGACGATACCTCCACATTTGCTGCTGGTGCTGTCCTAACCGGTGGGCTTACAGTGAGGGAAGCAATATAGCGATGCTGACTACCTTCATTCTGAGCAGGTGCACCAACGGTATGGGTAGTTAGTCCAGGCTTGCAAGTGCACGCTGGTTAAATCGCATGCACGATATATTTAAATTTTGGGGATTCTTCCCTCTGCTAAAGGTCTTTGAGCATTTCTTACAGATAACTTTGCACTGATCATTCGTATCTTGGTTAAAAAATTGCCACACTCCACTATTCCTACTATGGAATACCTTTTCAGGCATTGCATGCTGTGCTACTTTCACCGGATGGCCACGCTGTCCTAAAACTTTTTTTTTTGTTAACAAACGTTTTTGGCCTGAGATGGGCCTGCTAGATGAAAGCTGTTGCGATGTAGATGGCTGCTGCGGATCATCCTCCTCCGCTTCTAAGCTACAGTCAGCGGCACCCTCTTCTCCCAATGGCTGCCAATCTGGGTCAACAACTGGGTCATGTATCACCTCCTCTTCAATGTCATGTGCACCTTTCTCTGTGTCACCGTGTAAGGTGCTATAGCGTTCAGGACGGGGCACCATAGTCTCATCAGGGTCAGTTTCTGGCTCAGTACACTGCAAGGGCAATGTAGTGATCTGAGTCAATGGAACAGCATAATAATCTAGCTGTGGCTGTGCATCAGTGCACTCCATGTCCGATTCATCTTGTAATGGGCTGTTAACAATTTCCCTTTCTAACCCAGGCATGGTATGTGTAAAGAGCTCCATGGAGTAACCTGTTGTGTCGCCTGACGCATCCTTCACTGTTGGTTTGGGTGAAGGACACAAGGAAGCGACTTGTTCCTGACCGGGAGCATCCACTGACGACTCGCTGCTTTTATATTTCGAACTTTTGGAAGAGGAGGCGAAAGAGCTAGAGGCTGAGTCAGCAAGGAAAGCCAAAACTTTTTCCTGCTGCTCCGACTTTAAAAGCGGTTTTCCTACTCCCAGATAAGGGAGCCTTCGAGGCCTTGTGTAGCCAGACGATGACGCTGGCTCAACACCTCCAGCCTTAGCTGCTATTTGGCTTTTCCCACTACCACCAGATGCTCCATCACCACCACCACCACCATCAGTACCAGCTGGCAACGACCGCCCACGGCCTCTTCCACCAGACTTCCTCATTTTTGGTAAAATGTAACCAAAATAACAACCGTTATATGGTACTGTAAAACAAGGTAGAAGGTGTATATAAACTTGTTGAGAATTTAATTCTCCCTTTTTTTGGGGGGGAGACTGCACCACAACTCAGGCCAAGTGTATAACGCAACACAATGTAAGTGGCAGCAAGTGGCTGGCTGATACACGACAAACTAAGAGGACTGAGGTATATCCACTGTGTGAGAATTTGAATCTCACTTCTTTTGGGGGGGAGACTGAACCACAACTCAGGCCCAGTGTATTATACAATGCAATGTGAGTGGCAGCAAGTGGCTGGCTGATACACGACAAACTAAGAGGACTAAGGTATATCCACTTTGTGAGAATTTGAATTTCACTTTTTTGGGGGGGACACTGAACCCAAACTCAGACCCAGTGTATAAAACAACGCAATGTAAGGGGCAGCAAGTGGCTGGCTGATACACCACAAACTAAGAGGACTGAGGTATATCCACTTTGTGAGAACTTGAATATCACTTTTTTTGGGGGGGAGACTGAACCCAAACTCAGGCCCAGTGTATTTTACAACGCAATGTGAGTGGCAGCAAGTGGCTGGCTGATACACCACAAACAAAGAGGACTGACGTATAACCACTTTGTGAGAATTTCGATCTCACTTTTTTTTTTTGGACACAGAACCCAAACTCAGGCCCAGTGTATTTTACAACGCAATGTGAGTGGCAGCAAGTGGCTGGCTGATACACCACAAACTAAGAGGACTGAGGTATATCCACTTTGTGAGAATTTCAATCTCACTTTTTTTGGGGGGACACAGAACCCAAACTCAGGCCAAGTGTATTTTACAACGCAATGTGAGTGGCAGCAAGTGGCTGGCTGATACACCACAAACTAAGAGGACTGAGGTATATCCACTTTGTGAGAATTTCAATCTGACTTTTTTTGGAGGGGAGACTGAACCCAAACTCATATGTGCAAGTGACTAGCACACTCTGAAATGTTGTGATGCAAAAAGGGGGGTTTATTCACATATAATGATCACAAACGTTTCGGTCGATACTGGACCTTCATCGGTGTGCTATACAGGAAAATAAATAAACAAAGGAAAAATAACAACCAATGTGTAAACAGAAAACAAAATAAAATACAAGAAAAACAAAAGTATATACATCACGAAAAATAGCAAAGTCATAAATGTAGTAATAGAGAGACAACCATGGAGTACAGTCAACAATTCTATATTTACGCTACAAGATGAATACATGCACAGTTGGACAAACGGAACTGATTGTGGGTACCAGGGACAGAGGGGGAGAGGACCACTATGGTGATTTATTAGAGCAGTAGAATGATGTGGCAGAGTAAAATAAGAAAATGGAAAAGAGGAGAAGAAAAAGAAGAAGAAAAAAGGATTTCTGATTGCGGACATACCTAGATACACTCGTATGTTTGATTGTGGCCCCAGAGGTAGTTGGGTTAATTTGCATCTATGGTAGAAGAGAAGTATAAATATGCAGTGGTGATCTAACTAAAGTGTGCTCCAAATAATGAAGCATAATAGTACATACCCGTACATTGAACCTGGTAGAATGAACCAGTAAGGTAAATGTGGCCGTCTAATGGAGGAAAGGAATGTCTGTGGGTATAAAATTATGGGGCTATAATAGGAGCCGCAGGAATTGCATGGCATGGATGGAAATAATGCCGAAAAAAGCGCTACAGAAAGATTCAATGTATGCGTACATACCCATATAATAGACCTGGGAAACTTAGGCCAATAAGGCGGCAAGGGCCGTCTGTAGGGAAAATATAACAGGTAATATGTTAAAAGGCTGTCATAAGAATAGTAGAAGCAAAGCGCCAGTGAGGAGTGTGCCGCAAGGGAAACTTACCAAAGATTCACAGAGACAAAGTGTGGGCATACACGGTATCCACCGCAAGTATGGTGAGGAGGTAATGCGCCTGGATCCTCTATATATAGGAAAAGGGCCGGGCGTAATGTGCGCTCTGTGAAGCCGGCATGTAGACAGGAAGGGGCGGGGCGGTGATGACGCAAGTGTCACATGACTGCAAGGGGAGGCGGCGTGATGTGCGTTCCACAGATGCTGGAAAAAGATGGAGGTGCGTTCCAGGACGAAGGGCGGTGAATCGCTGTGCACAGGTATGGTGGCCGCAGGGGATCACAGTCGATAGTGAAGTGGGATCAAAGCGGACGATTCTGTAAAAAGAAGCAGTAGATTAGAGACATGATAACAGAGCAGATTCTCATTACGTGGCATGAGACCAATAATAATGATCAACGGAGATCATACCAATGAAAAACTATACTTATATTCAAAAATGCAGTAATGTATGACGATCTAACAATCAGTCTATAACACTGACAAAGGATTTATGGTTAAGGATTAATGTATGATACATTCTGTATTGGGTCACTGTATAATGCCAGGGAGAATAAGAGCCTACAGCAAAAAGACTATTATGCGTATTGATAGACATATGGGAGAACCTTGTACAAAGACATCACATATGGGTCCAAAAACAGGTTTTCTTGTTCGGAAGGAAAGCTGTAGGTTACAGACAATAATAATATAACATGAATCACACGAGAACAAGGTAGAGATGTTATCTGGATGATGTTCATATATATACATAGTAGCCTTGTGCTCAGGCTAAGTTATTCAAGATGTACCACGGACTGTGTTAGATAAGTAGTGGTGCATGAATGGGCAAATCTCCTAAAATAGTAAAAATAAACCATTTTCAAATGAAGGACATCAATTCATAATCCCTATTGAGCCCTTCGGGGCTAAGGGTGTTGAGCTCGTGGATCCAGTACGCCTCTCTGCGTTTGAGCATAGAAATGCGATCTCCGCCGCGTCTGGGTGGTGTGACCTGTTCGATTATTTGGAATTTAATTTGGGTTTTATACCCGCAGACATTCCTTTCCTCCATTAGACGGCCACATTTACCTTACTGGTTCATTCTACCAGGTTCAATATACGGGTATGTACTATTATGCTTCATTATTTGGAGCACACTTTAGTTAGATCACCACTGCATATTTATACTTCTCTTCTACCACAGATGCAAATTAACCCAACTACCTCTGGGGGCACAATCAAACATACGAGTGTATCTAGGTATGTCCGCAATCAGAAATCCTTTTTTCTTCTTCTTTTTCTTCTCCTCTTTTCCATATTCTTATTTTCCTCCGCCACATCATTCTACTGCTCTAATAAATCACCATAGTGGTCCTCTCCCCCTCTGTCCCTGGTACCCACAATCAGTTCCGTTTGTCCAACTGTGCATGTATTCATCTTGTAGCGTAAACATAGAATTGTTGACTGTACTCCATGGTTGTCTCTCTATTACTACATTTATGACTTTGCTGTTTTCTGTGATGTATATACTTTTGTTTTTCTTGTATTTTATTTTGTTTTCTGTTTACACATTGGTTGTTATTTTTCCTTTGTTTATTTATTTTCCTGTATAGCACACCGATGAAGGTCCAGTATCGACCGAAACGTTTGTCATCATTGTATGTAAATAAACCCCCCTTTTTGCATCACAACATTTCGGAGTGTGCTAGTCACTTGCACATATACGTTAAGGTTTGGGAACCTATGACTGTGCACCTCCCCTCCTAGGCTGTGCCTTACATTTTCTATACCACAATATTTACCCTTATGTTTAGCACGCCAACATTGTCATGTCAGCCTTAACCTTTTCCTACAAACCAGAGGAGACATCCAACATTATCGCTTTGTCTAAAATACCTAGTTACTTCCTCAAAATCCCCCCCTGTGAAACATGGGGCAGGGATTGGGAGCATGAACCTCGACGCTGCACCAACCTAGAACTACACGGGGCTTCTCTGACTGAGTATCTCAAGGCTCAGAGGATTCCTCGGGGCTTGAGGGTCTCACTACGTCCCACTCTATTTAGCAACTCCACAGAATTTTGTACCAAGTTTGAACTAATTTTGAATAAATGCTCCTTTGATCTTATGGTTCTCACACTAGAAAATCTACACAAGGAGATCTCTTCCACTCAGGAACAAATCAAGAACATCGAGAGTCAACTTTCCTCTACCATACCTGTGGACGAATTCAACGCCCTCAAGAAAAACATCGACACCAACATCACCCAACACCGCCGTGACATCGAACTCAAAAAGAGAACCAAGTTCCAGAGGGACCTTGAGGACTACGAACTCAATCGAGTCTATCAATGGCAAGACAAATCTACAATCAGAAAACCCTTCAGACAGGATGGCTATCGCTCGTCCGTGGACTATACAACCTCCGACTCAGACCCGGAGAGACCCGGAAGGTACCCACATCCAGGTCGTTTTTTAGGCCGACAGAGGTGACAAGGGAGAAGAAGAGGACTAGACGGGGGCTCCACAGGACCCAGAAACATGGACTTCATACGAGTAACCAGATCCCAGGTATACAACCATTAGTTGTCAATATCTCCTCCAAATCCTTAGGGGTAGCGGAACACAGCGCTCTACAAAAAGAACTTTCCTTTTGTCCCAGTTACAATCACAATACTTTTCAAATGGACATGGATCTACAGAAATTCTATAGATCCTTACGGTTGAAATTATATTTTGCCGATAGTCACCAGGTAATACCATCCAGCTCACACACTCCTCCATCAGCAGGTATTACTGCAGCTAGCCTCGGCCTTAGAGATAAAAGCACATACCAGCCACCCAAGGGGTCCCATCCCCTAGAGACTTTTATCCAATTTGTAGACAACTCTTTCCAGAAATTACGGAATCACACAGATAGAGGTAGAATTCACTACCCTTCAAACCTTTCCATATCAGAAAGACAGGCCTTAAAGTCCTTACAACAAGAGAAGGATATTATTATCAAGCCAGCTGATAAGGGTGGTGCCATTGTGGTAATGGACAAACCTCTTTATAGGAATGAGGTATATCGCCAACTCGGCGATACCACCACTTACCAACAACTCCCACACAATCCCACTAGCAGTATCCAAAATACCATCCAGACGACACTAGAGGATTTCCAATCCCGTGGTATTTTGGACAGCAAAACGCGGGACTTCCTAACCAAAAACACCCAATCACGCCAGTAATATACATCCTTCCAAAGATACATAAGAACCTACAAAACCCACCAGGCAGACCAATCGTAGCTTCCACGGATTCGGTCTTGGCCCCCATCTCTATTTATTTAGAAAAAAATTTAACACCCCTCATTAGGAGCATCCTTTCTTTTAGATACCGGAGCATTTCTCAAAATAATTAGAGGTATTACCCCCATTCCCTCTGATACCTACTTGGTTTCCTTCGACGTGAAGGACCTATACACGTCGATACCACACACTAATGGCATCCAATCCACCCGTTGGCTTCTCTCTAACAACAATATGGACCCAGATCTTACAGATTTGTGTTGTGAGCTCCTGTCAATTGTTTTAAATAACAACTTTTTTCTTTTCGAGGACACCTTTTATCTCCAAATCAAGGGCTCGGCTATGGGTTCAAACGTGGCACCTCCGTATGCCAATGCCTATATGGCTCACTACGAGGACACATCCATATATACCCATGAACTCTTCCGTAACCATGTTTTGACATGGAAAAGATATATAGACGATGTCTTCTGTATTTGGAGTGGTGACCAACAGTAGAATCCCTGCAGAATTTTTTTTGCTTTCTCAAAACATCGTGGCCCGGTTTGGACTTCACGATGACACACGATTTACACCAGATTAGCTTTCTTGACACACTGGTCATGAAGGATGCCAATGGCAACTTGTCAACAGACCTGTACTCTAAGCCAACAGACCGCAACAGTCTGTTGCATTACGACAGTTTTCATCCAAAAAATATGAAAAAGTCCATCCCTAAATCTCAGCTGAACAGACTAACTAAAATAGTTTCCTATCCAGCGGCAAAAGATCAAAGAACACTAGAGATGAAGTCTAAGTTTCGGGAGAGAGGGTATCCCCCACATATCTTAGACACTGCCAACACGACCAGTACTACAAGGGTTAGAGACGCGTCTATTTCACGCATCCCATTCGTACATCAATTTCACCCTGCGGCATATAAATTACACAAAACCATCCACCAATATTGGCATATCCTTCAAACGGCATACCCCAAAGTTAAAGAGTTCCAACACCCTTTTCTACCGTGTTTTAAGCGACCTCGCAACATCAAGGACAGTTTAGTCCGTGTTGACATTGGTCCAACACACCCTGGTCCAACCCAGCGTTTTTTAAGCAATCCCAAAACAGGTACCTTTCCCTGTCTCAGTTGCAACCAATGCAACAGTGTACTTAGAGGCAATACTATTCATCATCCACACACGGGAAAAAATATCCCATCAACAGTTTTTTTTACCTGCGACACCAACTTTGCAGTGTATTTGATCAAGTGCCCTTGCGGGCTGCTGTATGTGGGCGAAACTACCCAACCAGTAAAATCAAGAATATCTAAACACAAATCTACCATCTGGTGTAAGAACCTCCTGCTCCCTATACCGTCACACTTCATTGAGAAAGGTCACAACCTATCAAAACTTAAATTCCAAATAATCGAACAGGTCACACTACCCAGATGCGGCGGAGATCGCATTTCTATGCTCAAACGCAGAGAGGCGTACTGGATCCACGAGCTCAACACCCTTAGCCCCAAAGGGCTCAATAGGGATTATGAATTGATGTCCTTCATTTGAAAATGGTTTATTTTTACTATTTTAGGAGATTTGCCCATTCATGCACCACTACTTATCTAACACAGGCCATGGTACATCTTGAATAACTTAGCCTGAGCACAAGGCTACTATGTATATATATGAACATCATCCAGATAATATCTCTTCCTTGTTCTCGCGTGATTCATGTTATATTATTATTGTCTGTAACCTACAGCTTTCCTTCCGAACAAGAAAACCTGTTTTTGGACCCATATGTGATGTCCTTGTACAAGGTTCTCCCATATGTCTATGGCTACACTCCGGTACCCCATTATGTCACTTCATTCACTTTCTGGCACTATCAATACGCATAATAGTCTTTTTGCTGTAGGCTCTTATTCTCCCTGGCGTAATACAGTGACCCAATACAGAATGTATCATACATTAATCCTTAACCATTAATCCTTTGTCAGTGTTATAGACTGATGTTAGATCGTCATACATTACTGCATTTTTGAATATAAGTATAGTTTTTCATTGGTATGATCTCCGTTGATCATTATTATTGGTCTCATGCCACGTAATGAGAATCTGCTCTGTTATCATGTCTCTAATCTACTGCTTCTTTTTACAGAATCGTCCGCTTTGATCCCACTTCACTATCGACTGTGATCCCCTGTGGCCACCATACCTGTGCACAGAGATTCACCGCCCTTCGTCCTGGAACGCACCTCCATCTTTTTCCAGCATCTGTGGAACGCACATCACGCCGATGCCCCTTGCGGTCATGTGACACTTGCGTCATCACCGCCCCGCCCCTTCCTGTCTACATGCCGGCTTCACAGAGCGCACATTACGCCCGGCCCTTTTCCTATATATAGAGGATCCAGGCGCATTACCTCCTCACCATACTTGCGGTGGATACCGTGTATGCCCACACTTTGTCTCTGTGAATCTTTGGTAAGTTTCCCTTGCGGCACACTCCTCACTGGCGCTTTGCTTCTACTATTCTTATGACAGCCTTTTAACATATTACCTGTTATATTTTCCCTACAGACGGCCCTTGCTGCCTTATTGGCCTAAGTTTCCCAGGTCTATTATATGGGTATGTACGCATACATTGAATCTTTCTGTAGCGCTTTTTTCGGCATTATTTCCATCCATGCCATGCAATTCCTGCGGCTCCTATTATAGCCCCATAATTGTATACCCACAGACATTCCTTTCCTCCATTAGACGGCCACATTTACCTTACTGGTTCATTCTACCAGGTTCAATGTACGGGTATGTACTATTATGCTTCATTATTTGGAGCACACTTTAGTTAGATCACCACTGCATATTTATACTTCTCTTCTACCATAGATGCAAATTAACCCAACTACCTCTGGGGCCACAATCAAACATACGAGTGTATCTAGGTATGTCCGCAATCAGAAATCTTTTTTTCTTCTTCTTTTTCTTCTCCTCTTTTCCATTTTCTTATTTTCCTCCGCCACATCATTCTACTGCTCTAATAAATCACCATAGTGGTCCTCTCCCAGTCCGTCCCTGGTATCCACAGTCAGTTCCGTTTGTCCAACTGTGCATGTATTCATCTTGTAGCGTAAACATAGAATTGTTGACTGTACTCCATGGTTGTCTCTCTATTACTACATTTATGACTTTGCTGTTATCCGTGATGTATATACTTTTGTTTTTCTTGTATTTTATTTTGTTTTCTGTTTACACATTGGTTGTTATTTTTCCTTTGTTTATTTATTTTCCTGTATAGCACACTGATGAAGGTCCAGTATCGACCGAAACATTTGTGATCATTGTATGTAAATAAACCCCCCTTTTTGCATCACAACATTTCGGAGTGTGCTAGTCACTTGCACATATACGTTAAGGTTTGGGAACCTATGACTGTGCACCTCCCCTCCTAGGCTGTGCTTTACATTTTCTATACCACAATATGAACCCAAATTCAGGCCCAGTGTATTTACAACGCAATGTAAGTGGCAGAATGTGGCTGGCTGATATACAACAAACGTACAAAACTGACGTATATCCACTTTATGAGAATTTGAGTCTCCCTTTTTTTGGGGGGAGACAGCACCACAACTTAGGCACAGTGTGTAACACAACGCAATGTAAGTGGCAGCAAAAAATCCAAGCACTGTAGTACTATTTCTATCTCCCTACAATGATCTCAGGACAAGAATGGCAGCAACAAAAAGGACTGCTGCACACAAAAGTGTGGGCAAATAAACAAGATAACTGCAGAAAGGAGCAAGAGGATTTTTGCTTTTAAAAAAGCAGTTGGTTTGCACAGCAGCGGTGCAAACAGCAATGCAGCTTTCAGGGAGCCTTATAAGGCAGCCTAAAAAGCTACAGAGCTGATGCACAAAGATATAGCCTCCACTGTCCCTGCAAAACAAAGGTGGTGTTGGACAGTGGAAATCGCTACAGCACAAGCGGTTTGGGGGTCAATCTTCCCTCCCTAACTATATCCCTGCTTCTGACAAAGCTGCAGCAACCTCTCCCTATGCTGAGATCGGCAGAAGTAAGATGGAGGTCGGCGTGCACGCCCCTTTATAGCCCCTGTGATGCCGCAGAAAGCAAGCCAATCACTGTCATGCCCTTCTCTAAGATGGTGGGGACCGAGACCTATGTCATCATGCTGCCCACACTCTGTGTCCTCCTTCATTGGCTGAAAAATGGCGGTGAAAGAGTCATGAAACGCGACTTTGGCGCGAAGATCATTGACCGCATGGCTGATCCCACACTGGGATCGGGTCGGGTTTCATGAAACCCGACTTTGCCGAAAGTCAGCGATTTTTGAATTTGTCCGATCCGTTTTGCTCAACCCTAGCGACAACATCGGGGACAAGCCACAGTCCCATCCCCAACGTGGTGGCCATAATTCTGTAAGACTCCATTATATTCTTTGAGGTGGGCTGTATTATATTTTATGAGGGGCCACATTATATTCTATGGGGGAGGGCTAAGTTATACTACATGAGGTGAGCTGTATAATATTCTATGGGGGGGCTACATTATATTCTCTGGGGGGGCTACATGATACTCTATGATGGGGCTACATTATACCCTATGAGGTGGGCTGCATTATACCCTATGAGGGGGCTGCATTACACTATATGAAGGCTTTATAATATTCTATGGGGTGGACTGATACTCTATGAGGGGGCTACATTATATTCTACGAGGTGGGCTGCATTATATTCTATGAGGGGGGCTACCCCAACCCCTGCTAGATCATTAAAACGTGTACTACCTTATATTATACCCTGATATTAGCGTGTTTTACGGCACATGCAGTGGTCTTGTATTTATATTTATTGTATTTATGTAGCTACATAGTGGGCCCAAAGAATGATTTTCTCTGGTGGACCCAAGGAGCTCCAGTCTGACTGGATACCTCAGATGATAAGAGGCATCTGGGAACCTGTGTGGCTGGCACCAACAGGTAATGGAAAGGGATCCGTGTTACACTGACCGGGGTCAGAGAGAGAGACTGTA
Organism: Ranitomeya variabilis; assembly: GCF_051348905.1. Taxonomy (NCBI): domain Eukaryota; kingdom Metazoa; phylum Chordata; class Amphibia; order Anura; family Dendrobatidae; genus Ranitomeya; species Ranitomeya variabilis. The sequence goes on from NC_135237.1 coordinate 177,682,754, forward strand.
TTTACTCTATGGGATACCACTGAGGATAAGAGGCATCCGGGTACCTGTATGATGGATGCTAACAGGTAACGGACTGTTATCCATGTTATGCTGACCAGGGTCAGTGAGGGATTGTGGTTCCACTGTAAAGCCGAATGTGTACAGACAGTGTTCAGGCTGTTGCATACTACCAAGTTCCTAAGTTGCGGTTTATGCTGATGTCGAATTAAACCAAATAGACTGTTTTTGTAAGAAAATCATGCCTGTGTGCTTTTATCCCATTGCCAAGTGAGTGTCCCTCAAGACATGCAGTAAGCGTTATCCTACAGTTGCAAGAGCTGACTAGAATGAAGTAAAAATGTCAAATGTTGCAAAATGTTTGTGGTACTCTAAATTTATAAATTCATGTTATCTATTCAGAATTCTCACAGATTGAAGCATACAGTATCTCTGTTCTGTCTGCAATATAATGAATGAATTAGTAGTGTCAAGACAGAGGATTGATAGCTTTTAGTGTTACACACTTGGCTGAATCAGTAACTGGAGTGCCCGCTAAGGCCTAGGCGTACTCGGTATCGAGTCCGGTGGTCATTAAAGAGGTAGTCAGGGTGGCAGTGACCCGGTTTGTAGCCCTGGGAGTCCAAGTTAAAGGGAAAGTCTTTAAAAGGGTTGTTTTGAATAAAGAATTTTGTGATGCCACCTGTGGTATTCGATCATGGGTAACCAATGCTGCTTAAAGGGTCCACTGGGAATGATGGCACTGCAGCAGGGATGGAATGGCTTCCCTCAGGTGAAGCTTGATCCCCAGGGCTCCTGATGTAGTGGGTAAAGATGACAGACGGTGTAGTGCCAGAAAGAATTAGAGGATACAAGGTTGCAGCCTTTTTACCTTTTACTGATGGTATACAGCCACAGTCCAGGGTACGGATCACAGATGATGGTGAGGTCCGAGCAGCCTGGAAATGATTAGGAATCCCCTTAGCTAGGTGGGATTGGGAGCATTCCTTATTGCACTGTAATGTGCATCCCTTGCTGCCTAAGGCTTCTCACAAGTTCCTCTCTCCCTCTCTCTCTGTCCTAGGACAGTACCCACATGGCAGGCAGCGCAAGCCTTCATACAGGTGTCCCTACTTGTGGCGACTCCATGCTCTGTATGCTGCTGTGCCTTCGGGTGTAGTTGTGGACAATCTCCTGCCCTCCAAATTCTGCTGTGGGTCATACAGTCCCACACAGCCTCGAACTCCCGATGTCCAGTTCCTGCGCTTCAGCGTGGAGGGAGCCCAGTCACAGCTCCCTTCCAGCTCCTCACTTCTCCTTTGCTCCTTCCTCCTTCACACTCTCTACAGACTAATCTCACTCCTCCAAGCCAGAACATATATAGGGAATAGCCCCTGAAACCGGGTCTAGAGCTCCCTGGAGTCAGAACATGTTGCATGTATGTGCTACCTGTTAAAGGGATCTTCCTCGCTTCCAGGCATGGCATCACCCTCCCCGAGCAGAAGGCAATACCATTGTGGTACCCGAACTCTTGGGGTGCCACATTCCACCTCCGTTAAATCCAGTATTTCCGGACTGGGAAAACACAAACAACAACAGGTTAGGAATTTGTATTGTAGAAATGAGCGAACCTTTCAAGATTTGGTTCGGTTCAGATTCGCCGAATGGTTCAACGATAGTGTTGAGCATTCCGATACCGCAAGTATCGGGTATCGGCCGATATTTGCGGTATCGGAATTCCGATACCGAGTTCCGATATTTTCAGTATATCGGATACCGGAATCGGAAGTTCCCAGAATTCAAAGTGCCCGAATTCAGCCAATTAAGAATAATTAGAAGTGTGGGCACATCCTGTTCTGCATGGTGGGCATGTAACTACTGGCATGGCTGTGATTGGCTGCTGAAATGATGTCATGATGCACTATAAAAGTCGCTGCCGCCATTTAGGGCTCACTCTGCCTTGAATTCAGTTAGGGACAGGACGCTGTGTTCTGACTGAGGGCCAGTTTAGAGATAGCGATTTGCTTCACTGTGCTTTACCCAGGCTAATTTAGCAACTGCTGTGTGAGATCCTTGCTTTTGCCTTGCAGCGCTGTTCACAGCTGTCTGCAAGGTCTCTGTGTGTGTGAGTGCACATCGCTCTGTAGTCTGTCCGCAGCCACAGCCGGTTGTAGTCAGCTCAGAGTGCGTCACTGCCTCATACTGTTCTATCCATTATCCTTTTTTGCAATTAGTGCAGCCTGCTGCACATTTTTTCAAATATTTTCTATTAGTGGCTTTCCATCCGTATCCAGCAAAATTGTGGAAAAACACTACATAGGATAACATAGAGGAGTTTTTTTTGGCCTTGCAGCGCTGTTTACGGCTGTCTGCACGGTCTCTGTGTGAGTGCACATCGCTCTGTAGTGTGTCCGCAGCCACAGCCGGTTGTAGTCAGCTCAGGGTGCGTCACTGCCTCATACCGTTCAATCCATTGTCCTTTTTTGCAATTAGTGCAGAATGCTGCACATTTTTTCAAATATTTTCTATTAGTGGTTTTCCATCCGTAACCAGCTAAATTGTGGAAAAACACTACATAGGATTACATAGAGGAGGTTTTTTTTGGCCTTACAGCGCCGTTTACGGCTGTCTGCACAGTCTGTGTGTGAGTGCAGCTCACTCTTTAGTTAGTTCTGCAAAAAAAAAAAAAATAATAATAAAGTTCACCAAACACACCACTTTACAGTTGTGTAGGCCACATTAGCTCATATTAAAGTCTAGTCCACACTTTAGAAAATTAGTGTTTCTTATACCTGTTAGGAGCTGTTCAGGAACAAGCACACTAAGCCCTTAGTACTTTTCTGCTTATCTTTATCAGTCAACCAAGATGAAGAAGGCAGAGAGTAAGGCACGTGGGCATGGGCGCGGAGCAGGAAGGGGACGTGGGGATTCTGTGCCTGCTGCGGGCACCGGTGACTCATCATCACCCAGTTTCAGCAGGGAACAGTCCTTCATGCGCAGCTTTGTAGGAGATCACCATACACCGCTGCTGCGTGAACAACAAATTGAAGCCGTTGTCGGATGGATGGCAGCTAACGCATCGACTTCAATTAGTGCCACATCCTCTCAGGCACAGAGCACTGGAGAGCACCCATCTGTCTCTTCACCACCTGCCAAATTGCCCAGGCAGTCAGAGAGCCCAGGACAGGAGCCATCTCTACTTCTGTTCTCTGAATCTCTTGGCTTGGAAACAGGGGGCCAGCCAAGCAGCATTGGAGAAATGGAAGAAGAGGCAGTATGCAGTGATGCCCAACAGCTTTGTCTCTCTGACTCTGAAGAGACGGGTGGGCCAGTGCCTCCGGTCACCGCACCACAGTACGCATCTGATGATGAGACTCAGGTGCCACTTTCTGGTGCGTACTGTGCTGCCGAGACTACCCAGGAGAAGCAGTTGATGGTAGAGGGTAATGTAGATGATGAGGTCCTTGACCCATCGTGGTGTGAGGTACAGGAAGGTGGTGGGAGCAGCTCTGAGGAAGAAATTCCGTGAACAGGCCAAAGAGGGAGAGGGAGGGGGAAGACTGCGGTTCCTGTAGCCTCCACTTCGGCACCCATTAGGAGCACGCCTCTTCCAAAAGCCAAAACGGGCGCTCCCAAGACTTGCAGTGCCTGGTCCTTTTTTGACACAGTTGCAGATGACATTTGCTTTGTCAAATGCAAGGTGTGTCATCAGAAAGTCAAAAGAGGGAAAAATGTCAGCAGCTTCAATACCACAAATATGTGTAAACATGTGCGGACCAAGCACGCTGTGGAGTTACAAAAACACACTGAAGACCTAGGCCAACCAACAGCGGCACCTACCACCTCTTCAGCTCGAGTTGTTGCCTCTTCCTCCATCTCACACACAGCTGGTTCAGCTTCCTCACAGGATCGCCATGGAAGAACCTCTGGCACTGTTGTCCAGAGACCCACTGTAATTCCACTTACAGCACCACGTTCCCAGTCATCCTCACACTCCCAGCCCAGTCTACAGCCATCGGTAGCACAGGCATGGGAGAAAAAGCGGCCATTCTCGGCAAACAACCCCCGAGCCCAGGCTCTGAATGCTGGCATTGCAAAACTACTGTCCCTTGAAATGCTGTCATTCAGGCTGGTGGAGACTGACAGCTTCCGTAACTTGATGGCATTGGCAGTCCCACAATACAATGTGCCCAGCCTCTTTTATTTCAGCAGGCAAGCCGTCCCTGCCCTGCACAAGCATGTGGAGGGACACATAAAACACGCGCTACTGAACGCCGTCAGTAGCAAGGTCAACCTCACCACCGATGCGTGGACCAGTCACCATGGACAGGGGCAATACCTTTCCCTCACTGCCCATTGGGTTAATGTTGTTGAGCCGGGTACAGATCGTGCGAGTGGCGCAGGTTGTGTTCTGCCAACTCCAAGGATTGCAGGAATCCAGTCTGTACGTATTGACTCCTCCTTATACACAAGTTCCTCAGAATCCTCGCTGCAGGAGCCGTCACAGTCCACCTCCACATGGAACCATGAATGTTTACCTGTTACGACCGACATGAGCACAGCTGTGGCCAAATGTCAACAGGCCATCTTGAAATTAATTTCTTTGGGGAATCGAAGCCACACAGCTCAGGAGCTCTGGAATGCCATCAAGCAGGAGAGCGACGTGTGGTTTGTGCCAGCGAATCTCCAGCCTGGCATGGTAGTGTGTGACAATGACCGAAATCTGGTGGCAGCTCTGGGTCTAGGCAACTTCACTCACATCCCATGTCTGGCACATGTGCTCAACTTGGTCATGCAGAGTTTTTTGAGGGACTATCCAGATCTTGATGCACTGCTGCACAAGGTCCGCCTAGAGTGTGCTCACTTGCGGCGTTTCAGCATGGCAAGATCGCGCATTGCAGCTCTGCAGCGCCTATTCCGCCTTCCAGAACATCGCATCATATGTGACCTACCCACCAGGTGGAATTCCACGTTACATATGTTGGAGCAGTAGTGTGAGCAGCAGCAAGCAGTAATGGGGTACCAGCTGCATCAGGCGCAAAGAAGTCGCAGTTTGCGCCGTTCAGACTTCACAACCACCGAGTGGGCCACTATGAAGAACGTCTGCCAGGTTTTGTGTTCCTTCGATGATTCCACGCAGATGGCGAGTGCAGATGATGCACTAGTCAGCATGACTGTCCCCCTTATCTGCCTGCTTCAACAAACACTGCAAGCGCTAAGGGATTATGTTGTGGAAGAGGTGGAGGATGAGGAGTCACCAATTCCATCAGCTTCTGGACAGTCAGTGCTACGTGGTTCCTCACAAAGGCCTAGGCAGGGGTCACTTTGTGAGGAGGATGAGGAGGAGTCAATGGGGGAGGAAGACATTGGTCCAGAGGAGGGAGTAACACAATTCTCCAATAGTCAGTGTGTAGAGCGAGGGTGGGGTGATGCAGAGCAGGCAGAGATCACGCCTCAAGCAGGGGACAGCGTTTCTGTTCCCCTGCTGTGTAGCCGGCAACGTGTCCTGCAAACGCCACGCAGACACAACAGACACTAAGCTGCCTCCAGTGCAGGCTTCAGCCTACACTCTGCTCCTTCTGCTGTCCTTGGGCTCTAACACCGCCAGTTGGTGCTCGGAAGTGCTGGCTGCACAGAGAAAAACAATTGCCACTGTGTCAGTGGGGTTCAGTAACGCCAGCTGTTCCCCTGCTGTGTAGCCGTTGGATGGCCCCAGGCGAAGGGCAGTGGGGCACTCGGTACCGGGTCTGTCTCTCTCTGTGCTGGGGATGTCATTGTGGCCTGACCCGGTCCATGGCCCTTCTAAGGGGCACCCAATTAAAGGTGTAGTTGTTTGTGCGGTGTTCGTGACACCACCTGTGGTATCCGGTCAGGGTGACCGATGCTGCTAGGGGTCTGCTGGGGCGATGGAATGGCAGCTAGATGGTGCACCTTCCCACAGGTGAAGTATGCACCCAGGGCTTCCCAGATGTGTAGGTGGTGATGGTGGATGTCATAAGGCGCGATGAATAACGAGGACGCAAAGGTTGCAGTCTCTTTACCTTTTACTGAAGACTTCAGCGTCCGCAGTCCAGAGTACCGCTCACAGGGCTGGCTGAGTCCGGCCAGTCCAAAGGCACATCCAGAGTTCCCTTAGCCAGGAGGAAATCAGTAGCCTTCCTACTAGCGCCTGTGTGTTGTAGTACCGCCCTGCTGAGCACCACAGGAAAGTCCTCACAACCTTTCTAGATATTTCTGATGTTCTCTCTCTCTGTCCCCCAGATGATATGGATAGGACAACCCGTATGACGGGGTAGGCCTGGAGTTAATTTATAGGGACCCTAGAGACGCCCCTCTCCCACAATTGCCTCCGTGTCTTCTTAGGTATTTAGGTTGGGCAGCCAACTTGGAATTGACTGTCCTGCCGTTGTCTGGAGTAATGCGTAGAGTCAGTACTCCCTCGGTGTTCCGGCCACCGGCTACGCGCCTCGGAAGGAGGCTGCCGATCTCAGGGCAGGACTCTTCCCGGTATTATCTCCTTGTGCTGTGACTTCGGTTCTCACTCTCCACAATATACTTTGCTTCGTGTCCTTTCTTAGGATGCTGCCGCAATGATGTGCAGGCACAGCTCCGTAAAATTCTATCTCTTGCTAGGCTTCTGTCAGGATTCCACCCCTGACAGGACCTCTCTGGGTCAAACCCAGGCTGCTTCTCCCTCGATGTTATCTGGTCGAAGCCCAGTCTGCTTCTCTCCCTCACTTCCTATCCAACCCACCAGTTTTACCCGTGTGTGAGGAGTGCCCTAGTAGATAGAAGCTTTGCTCCCCCTAGTGGACTGGAGTGTAAAGTGTAATGTGTGACTGTGATACCTGGCAAGGGGAACTCCTTTAGTACCATCAGACGTAACATCACTCCCCCTGGTGGGAGAGCGACATTACTGCAATGACCAGGACTTTGGGGCGCTGCACCGGCAATGTGTCCTGCAAATGCCACGCAGACACAACAGATATTAAAGTGCCTCCAGTGCAGGCTTCGGCCTACACTCTGCTTTTCCTGCTGTCCCTGGGCTCTAACACTGCCAGTTGGTGCTCGGAAGTGCTGGCTGCACAGAGAAAAACACTTGCCTTGCAATAGTGTCAGTGGGGTTCAGTAACGCCAGCTGTTCCCCTGCTGTGTAGCCAGCAATGTGTCCTGCAAATGCCACACAGACACAACAGATATTAAAGTGCCTCCAGTGCAGGCTTCGGCCTACACTCTGCTCATCCTGCTGTCCCTGGGCTCTAACACCGCCAGTTGGTGCTCGGAAGTGCTGGCTGCTCAGAGAAAAACACTTGCCACTGTGTCAGTGGGGTTCAGTAACGCCAGCTGTTCCCCTGCTGTGTAGCCAGCAACGAGTCCCGCAAACGCCACGCAGACACAACAGACACTAAGCTGCCTCCAGTGCAGGCTTCGGCCTACTCTCTGCTCCTCCTGCTGTCCCTGAGCTCTAACACCACCAGTTGGTGCTCGGAAGTGCTGGCTGCACAGAGAAAAACACTCGCCTCACAATAGTGTCAGTGGGGTTCAGTAACGCCAGTTGTTCCCCTGCTGTGTAGCCGGCAATGTGTCCTGCAAATGCCACGCAGACACAACAGATATTAAAGTGCCTCAAGTGCAGGCTTCGGCCTACACTCTGCTCCTCCTGCTGTCCCTGGGCTCTAACACCACCAGTTGGTGCTCGGAAGTGCTGGCTGCTCAGAGAAAAACACTCGCCACTGTGTCAGTGGGGTTCAGTAACACCAGCTGTTCCTCTGCTGTGTAACTGGCAACGTGTCCTGAAAACGCCACGCAGACACAACAGACACTAAGCTGCCTCCAGTGCAGGCTTCGGCCTACACTCTGCTCCTCCTGCTGTCCCTGGGCTCTAACACCGCCAGTTGGTGCTCGGAAGTGCTGGCTGCACAGAGAAAAACACTCGCCTCGCAATAGTGTCAGTGGGGTTCAGTAACGCCAGTTGTTCCCCTGCTGTGTAGCCGGCAATGTGTCCTGCAAATGCCACGCAGACACAACAGATATTAAAGTGCCTCAAGTGCAGGCTTCGGCCTACACTCTGCTCCTCCTGCTGTCCCTGGGCTCTAACACCACCAGTTGGTTCTCGGAAGTGCTGGCTGCTCAGAGAAAAACACTCGCCACTGTGTCAGTGGGGTTCAGTAACGCCAGCTGTTCCCCTGCTGTGTAGCCGGCAACGTGTCCTGCAAACGCCACACAGACACTACAACAAAAATTAAAGGGAACCTGCCCCCCCAGGTGTTTGTAACTAAAAGAGCCACCTTGTGCAGCACTAATGCTGCATTTGGACAAGGTGGCTCTTTTTGTTATACTCATTACACACGCAGAACTAAACACTTATAAAATGTGTCCCCTGATAACGTTTAACCGTCCTGGAGGTGTGACTTTCCTTCGTAATGACACCCAGCAACCCCCTTGGCGCCGTGCGCCGCCTCCTCAGCGTTGTTTGAATCTGTCCCGGAGCCTGCGCTGTTATGTTATCCCTTGGCCATGCGCAGTTAGCGCTGCCCGTCTTCTGACATCATTTGTTGTCAGGCTGGCTGCGCCTCTGTGACCGCCCTGCCCAAGATCATGCCCCGCAGTGTCTTATTTATTCTCACTGCGGGGCTGGGATTCATGGGCATGCACAGTGCATATCTTCGCCTCTCACTCATCTCCTTCTGCCTTCTTCAGACTGTGCGGCTTCATGGCCATGGCATGCGATAAGGGATCAGCTGACGCCGCACAGTCTGAAGCAGGCGTAAGGACAAGAGTGAGAGGCGAAGATGTTTACTGCACAAGGCCATGAATCCCAGCCCCGCAGGGTGAATAAATCAGAAGACACTGCGGGGCTGGGATTCATGGCCTTGAGCAGTGCATATCTTCGCCTCTCACTCATTTCCTTCCGCCTTCTTCAAACTGTGCGGCTTCACGGCCGTGGCATGCGATAAGGGATCAGCTGACGCCGCACAGTCTGAAGCAGGCGTAAGGACATGAGTGAGAGGCGAAGATATTTACTGCGCAAGGCCATGAATCCCAGCCCCGCAGGGTGAATAAATCAGAAGACACTGCGGGGCTGGGATTCATGGCCTTGCACAGTAACAGCGCATGGCCAAGGGATAACACAGCAGCGCAGACTCCGGAACACAAAAAAGCAACGCTCAGGGGGCTGCGCCTAGCACCAAGGGGGTATTTTTGACAGCTGTTCTTCATCTCATTAAGAACGAAAGTCCTGCCTCCGAGACGGTTTCATGGTATGAGGGGCAAAATTTTAGAAGTGCTTCATTCAGCGTGTGCAAGGAACATAATTAAAAGAGCAACCTTTTCCTTGTGCAGCATTACTGCTGCACAAGGTGGCTCTTCTAGTTTCCAATGCCTGGGGGGGTTTAAAGGTTCCCTTTCAATTTGCTCCAATTAGGCTTCGGCCTACACTCTGCTCCCCCTGCTGACCCTGGGCTCCAACACCGCCAGTTGGTGCCCGGAAGTGCTGGCTGCACAGAGAAAAACACTCGCCACTGTGTCAGTGGGGTTCAGTAACGTCAGCTGTTCCCCTGCTGTGTAGCCAGCAACGTGTCCTGCAAATGCCACGCAGACACAACAGATATTAAACTGCCTCCAGTGCAGGCTTCGACCTACACTCTGCTCCTCCTGCTGACCCTGGGCTCCAACACTGCTAGTTGCTGCTCAGAAGTTCTGTTTGCACAGTCAACACTTGCTGCCGTGTTATTGGGTTTCAGTAACGTCAGCTGATCCCCAGCTGTGTATCCGGCAATGTGTCCTGCGACCGCCATGCTAACACTCCTACAGATGTTAAACTGCCTCGAGTGCAGGCTTCGGCCTACACTCTGCTCCCCCTGCTGACCCTGGTCTCCAACACTGCCAGTTGGAGCTCGGAAGTGCTGGCTACACAGAGAAAAACACTCGCCTCGCCACTGTGTCAGTGGGGTTCAGCAACGCCAGCTGTTCCCCTGCTGTGTAGCCGGCAACGTGTCCTGCAAATGCCACGCAGACACAACAGATATTAAACTGCCTCCAGTGCACGCTTCAGCCTGCACTCTGCTCCCCCTGCTTACCCTGGGCTTTAACATCGCTAGTTGGGGCTCTAGGAAGACAAGCTTGAATAGGTCCCCATCCTGGTTCCTGCACCGTCAGCTGGTTCCGGGCAGAGCCTTTGGCTTAGGTGCCTCCTTCTGGGTATCCGAGTTCCACCAACGTCAGGTGGTCCTTGGTAGTGCTTTCTGGCACCGGTACCTCCTGCTTAGTAACCGGGTTCCAGTAACGTCAGCTAGTCCTCGGTAGTTCCATTGGCTCTTGTACCTTCGGCTACCCATCTGGGTTCCAATACCATCAGCTGGTTCTCGGCAGTGTCTTTTGCTCTTGTACCTTCTGCTCCCCATCCTGGTTCCAGTACCGTCAGCTAGTTCCGGGCAGAGCCTTTGGCTTAGGTGCCTTCTTCTGGGTATCCGAGTTCCACCAACATCCTTTTTAGTGCTTTCTGGCACGGGTGCCTCCTGCTTAGTAACTGGGTTCCAGTAACGTCAGCTGGTCCTCGGTAGTTCCATTGGCTCTTGGACCTTCGGGTAGCCATCTGGGTTCCAGTTCCATCAGCTGGTTCTTGGCATTTTCTCAGACTTCTTGTACCTTTTGCTACATTTCCAAGTTCAAGACCCTAAAGACGATGACCCTGAAGACCACCCCTAAGATGACGACGACACCAGAAACGACAACCACTGAGATGACGACCCTGGAGATGATGACCCTGAAGACCACCCGGATGACGACGATGACCCCGGAGATGACGACCCTGGAGACGACGACACGGATGACCGAGAAGCAGAAGAACAAGAGGCTGCAGAACAAAGACCAGAAGAACATTAAGCATAAGACTAAACATGAGAGCAAAAGATATTATCTAAATTATAAGCAGAAGAAGACTAAGCAGTGTATGGGGGTGAGTCCATTCCTCCTCGTGGTGCCCCTGGAAAAAGCCTGCTGCTGCAGGCCTAACTGAACTCGGACAAATCATGTTGTAACTCTTTTGTGACAGGCAGAACGGAAGGTGTAATCTTCAAACTTTTATAGATAACAACTACAGGAATGCCTGTCACAAATAAGAATATGATGAAGAAGTAGAATATGAAGAAGAATAATAGTTTAATAAAAAGAATATGAAGAATGTAACAAAAAAAAATAATAGGTAGAAGATGAAGAAGAAGATGAATAAGGTGAAGAAGAAGTTGATGTCAAAGATACTGCTGCTGAGGATGATGAAAAAGAAAGTGTGGGAGAAGTAAAAAAGAAGGTGAAGGGCATGGAAGTAGTGAAACATCAATATCTGACAAAATGAAAAAAATCTTAACATTGTCAATATCTTTGGAACTCCGAACGTCTTAAAAAAAAATTAAAATTCCGGCTATTCTATTTGATTGGGCTAAACCTATATGCCTTTAATGTCTCCGCCACCTCCCCCAATACATCCTACATTATTCTTAGTTGTTTTCCTTCATGTAGAATGAACCTACAAGGAAAGAAAGGGTTTATTTTAATTCAGATATTTGGTCCCATTGACTTGCATTTTTATTGGGTATCGGTATCGGGTATCAGTATCGGCGATATCAGATATTTTTTTGAATATCGGCCGATCCAATCCGATACCGATACTTTCCGATATTGGAAGGTATCGCTCAACACTATTCAACGAACATACCTGAGCCCAATTAGATTCAATGGGAGGCAAAACCAAGCACAAAGACAATACCTTAAGGAGTGACAAAAAGCTTCCAAAACAACTAAAAATAAAGGCATACACCAGGAAAAGTGGCATCAATTGACCCACAGTAGAAATTTGCAAATGGCACAGCAGCAGTCAGCCATGGGCCATGCATGATGTATCAAGGCCTGGCACAGCATTTACAGCTTGGAATTGAAGTTTCAATGAGAACCTGATGGTTAGGGGAGTCATCTTCTTAACTGGGAGACGTCATACCTCATGCAACACCTCAATTTTTTTTTTGCTAATCCAGCCATCATCAGATGGCACCAACATCAGTTTCATAGACTAATATGGATAGAAAAATGTAAGAATAGCAACACAGGTAGTTGACTGATCAAGTGACCCACAGTAGAACATGTTATAATGGCACACAAGCAGTCGACGCAGGCCATACATGAGGTATCTTGATGTGGCCCAGCATTTACAGCATTGAATTGAAGTTTCAATGAGGACCTGGTGGATAAGAGAGCGATGTAAGCCTTCTTAGCTGGGGGACCTCATGCCTCATGCAAAACCTCAATTTTTTCTTAACTCTAGCAACACTCAGATGACACAGACATCAGTTTCATATAGTAATATTGGTAGTGAAAAATGTTAACAAAGTAACACAGGTAGTTGACTGAAAGTAAGTGCAGTTATGCCTGTCTGGGGGACTTACTTACAAGGTCAACCCATCAGATGGAGTCTCCACATTTAAAAAAAAAAAATTGTCACATGGCACAAAAGTGGCATCAATTTCCACAGATGAGAACTATTATAATAGGTCTCTGACACACTTTTAACCACAGGCAACCCACCACATGGAGACCCAACTTAGAGTCTCCACATTTCAAAAATGTGATTGTAACATCAGCAGCAGTTGCAACAACAGGCACAAAAGACACCACAAAGTTGTTGTCTTTTGTGCTTGCTGTATCTACATGACACTAAAAACAACACCATCGCCTAGTCTGCCCAATCTGTGCCTGGGGTACAAAAGTCATCGGAGATCCATGACTTGTTCATTTTAATGAAAGTTAGGCTGTCTACATTTTAAGGGGATGGCGGATTTTCTGAGAGAATGCTGGGTGCCAGGCATGACAAAACCTCCAAAGCGTGACAGGAGAGGTCATGCCACTCTTCCATTTTTGAAGACCAAAATGTAAAAGGGTCCAAACCTCCTGTGATGGAATTGATATTGAGCTCCAGATACTCCTGCACTATTCTCTCCAGTTGTTTACAATGTATCAGACTTCTACTCTGTTGTGCTGGTGAATGGGCTGGTCTTAAAAATGTGTTAAACAACTCATAGAATTTGCTTATGCCACTTACACTGCTGCTGCTAATGTTTTGGCAATGATGCCTTGATGTTCCCAGGGTTGATGTCTAGAACTGGGATGCACACTGTCTACCTCACTGCTGTCTTGGGGAAAAAACACTCTTAAGATTATCTACAAGCGAATTTCGATACTTCAGCATACGTGCATCCCTTTCCATGGGGGCGATCATCTGGCTAAATTTACTCTTGTACCGTGGATCTAACAGAGTGGCAAACCAGTAGTCAGCACAATTTCTAATCCTAAGAATATGGGCATAGTGTTGAAGATAGTGCAGCAAGAAGGTGCTCATGTGTCAGGCGCTTCTTTCAGGTCCAAGTCCATGCTGTGTTGGTGGTGGGGTAACACTCAAGGTTGCTTCCTCCTTCCCCTCCTGCCAACTACAGACAACAGAGAGCATATCATTATCCTCATCATCTCCTGACTGTTGTGCGTCCATCACCTCATCCTCCTCCATTTTTTCCTTGGCTCCTGTATCTTCACTAACAGTTTGTCTGATAGCATAAACCCCCATTGATCGCTGTAAGCCATCCTCCCATTGCACCCACCTATGCGATGAAAGCCCAGAAATTTGAGATATTGTTATTCCTTCCGTATCCTCCTCTGCTTCCAACTCTTCCTCCAGGACCATCACCGATTTATGCAGATTATTCAAAGTGTGCTCCAGCATGCAGATGACCGGTATAGTGATGCTGATGATAGCATTGTCAGCGCTAACCATCTTAGTAGCCATCTCAAAACATGCCCATTTGAATTTTGGGCTTCACCCACCACCACCACCATGTCCACCACCAGCTCATTATATGGACCTTGCTTCACACTTTCAGAGGGTCAGCAAGTGCTGCAAAAAATGAGTTTTGTGAACTCCACAGTTCATTTTGGCCACTGTATCCCAATGGAGCCACTGTCATAGCGGGTGTAGCCGCAGTAACGTGACTATAACACTGAAGTTGGGGAGCTCTATGCTCAATGTCAGTAAATTGGATTCTACTAGATACCAAAAACATTAGAATTAAATTCTGAATACAGTATATGCAAGCGAGGGCCTCTATTGTGGTCAGTCTGTCAAGCCTTAAACCCATATATGCAAGAAAAACAGCCGCACTCAAGTCTTTGCATTTATGTAGCAAAAAAAAATTTTTTTGTTGCTTTTATTCATGTGCACAAGCACCACCAAATAATAAAAAAACGGATGATAGCGGACAACAAGATAAGGTTAACGTTTCGACCAGGCACGGTCTTTCTCAAAACCTCACTGGAGGAAGAGGAGTAATTGAGGAGGAAAGAGTATAGTAATAGAGTCCCAAAGAACTGCTGCAGATAGAGTTCAAGAGTAAGGTGTCCGTCTCAGTGGTGATGCTGAGACGGACAATAAAGGCAATAAACATGCTGGGCTGGTCTCTCGAATATACCGAGGCGAATAACAAATTACTCACTGAGTAACAAATAGCCTGAATAACATACTATTCGTACAAGTAACAAATAGTGTTGAGCGATACCTTCCGATACTTGAAAGTATCGGTATCGGATAGTATCGGCCGATATCCGAAAAATTTCGGATATCGCCGATACCGATACCCGATACCAATACAGGTCAATGGGACACAAGTATCGGAAGCTATCCTGGATGGTTCCCAGGGTCTGAAGGAGAGGAAACTCTCCTTCAGGCCCTGGGATCCATATTCATGTAAAAAATAAAGAATTAAAATAAAAAATATGGATATACTCACCCCTCCGGCGGCCCCTGGACCTTACCGATGTAACCGGCAGCCTCCGTTCCTAAGAACGAGGAGTTTAGGACCTGCGATGACATCGCGGCTTGTGATTGGTCACGTGAGCGGTCACGCGACCAATCACAAGCCGCGATGTCATCGAAGGTCCTAAACTCCTCATTCTTAGGAACGGAGGCTGCCGGTTACATCGGTAAGGTCCAGGGGCCGCCGGAGGGGTGAGTATATCCATATTTTTTATTTTAATTCTTTATTTTTTACATGAATATGGATCTCAGGGCCTGAAGGAGAGTCTCCTCTCCTCCAGACCCTGAGAACCATACACTGGGAACTTCCGATTCCGATTTCCGATATCACAAAAATATCGGAACTCGGTATCGGAATTCCGATACAGCAAATATCGGCCGATACCCGATACTTGCGGTATCGGAATGCTCAACACTAGTAACGAATAATGTATTGCCTCATCACTAGTTTTTAGTGCCACAAAGGTTGGGGATCAAAACATACAGGTGCTTTTGCCTGTCAACAAAGTACTAACAGGCTCACTCTGATAAAAATGTACAAATGCTGGATTAGCCTCAAATTTTCCCCACCATCAGATGTCATCAGCACATAAAGTGTTTTTAATCTTCAATATTTGAATGAGGCCTGCCAGTTGTTGCCTTTCAGGAGTCTATGGATGACTGGCTGACCCTACTTATAACTTTTTCCTGGTGTTATTATTATTATTATTATTTACTATTATAGCGCCATTTATTCCATGGCGCTTTACATGTGGAGAGGTGTACATAATAAAAACAAGTACAATAATCTTAAACAATACAAGTCACAACTGGTACAGGAGGAGAGATGACCCTGCCCGCGAGGGCTCCCAATCTTCAAGGGATGGGTGAGGATACAGTGGGTGAGGATAGAACTGATCTTGCAGTGGTTTGGTCGATTGGTGGTTACTGCAGGTTGTAGGCTTGCCGGAAGAGGTAGGTCTTCAGGTTCTTTTTGAATGTTTCGATGGTAGGTGAAAGTCTGATATGTTGTGGTACAGAGTTCCAGAGTAGGAGTGGTTCGTGAGAGAAATCTTGTATGCGATTGTGGGAAGAGGAGATAAGAGGGGAGTAGAGAAGGAGATCTTGTGAGGATCGGAGGTTGTGTGCAGGTAAGTACCAGGAGACGAGGTCACAGATGTATGGAGGACACAGGTTGTGGAAGGCCTTGTATGTCATGGTTAGGCTTTTGTACTGAATTCTCTGGGTAATGGGGAGCCAGTGAAGGGATTGACAGAGGGAAGAGGCCGGGGAATAGCGGGGGGACAGGTGGATTAGTCGGGCAGCTGAGTTTAGAATAGATTGGAGGGGTGCAAGAGTGTTAGAGGGGAGGCCACAGAGCAGGAGGTTACAGTAGTCGAGGCCGGAGATGATGAGGGCATGGACTAGGGTTTTTGCAGATTCTTGGTTTAGGAATGTACGGATCCATGAAATATTTTTGAGTTGAAGGCGGCAGGAAATGGAAAGGGCTTGGATATACGGTTTGAAGGAGAGATCAGTGTCAAGGATTACCCCGAGGCAGCGAGCTTATGGGACTGGGGAGAGTGGGCAGCCATTTACTGTAATGGATAGGTTCTTTGGGGGGTCGTGTGAGATGGGGGAAAGACAATGAATTCTGTTTTGTCCGTGTTAAGTTTTAGAAATCTAGCGGAGAAGAAGGATAAAATAGCAGACAGACATTGAGGGATTCTGGTTAGTAGGGTGGTGATATCTGGTCCAGAGATGTAGATCTGTGTGTCATCAGCATAGAGATGATACTGAAAACTGTGAGATTCTATGAGCTGTTCCAGGCCAAAAGTGTAAATGGAGAAGAGCAGGGGCCCTAGCACTGAACCTTGCGGGACTCTGACAGATAGGGGGCGAGGTGAGGAGGTGGTGTATGAATGGGAGACACTGAATGTTCGGTTAGTTAGGTATAATGAGATCCAGGATAGGGCCAAGTCTGTGATGTCAAGGGATGAAAGGGTCTGTAGTAATAGGGAATGGTCCACTGTGTCAAAGGCAGAGGACAGGTTCAGGAGGAGGAGGATAGAGTAGTGTCGCTTGCTCTTGGTGGTAAATAGGACATTGGTGACCTTAGTTAGGGCAGTTTCAGTGGAGTGGTGTGACCGGAAGCCTGATTGTAAGTGGTCAAAGAGGGAGCAGGGAGATAGATGGGATGACAGTTCTAGATGGACGTGTTGTTCCAGTAGTTTTGAGGCATAGGGGAGAAATTATATAGTGTGACAGCTATATGCAGAGGATGAGTCAAGAGAGGGCTTTTTGAGGATAGGTGTGATTGAGGCATGTTTAAAGCTTGAGGGGAAAATACCAGTTGTTAGTGATAGGTTGAAGAGATGGGTTAGAGGTGGGATGAAGACTGTGGTGAAGTTTGGGATGAAGTGGGAAGGGATCGGGTCAAGTGCACAGGTGGTTAGATGCGATCTTGAGAGTAGAGTGGAGAGTCAATCTTCTGTAATGGTGGAGAAGTTGGTTTTGGAGGTGGAGGGCTGGGCAGTTGGGAGGAAGGGCTCTGGGGGTTGTCGACTAAAACTGACTCTGATGTTCTCAATCTTCTGCTTGAAAAATGAGGCAAAGTCTTCAGCGGAGATGAGTGGGGAGGGAGGAGGTGCTGGGGAACGGAGGAGAGAATTGAAGGTGTTGAATAACTGTTTAGGGTTGTGAGACAGGGAGGATATGAGAGATGAGAAGTAGGTTTCTTTTGCTGTGGTGAGTGTGGTCTTGAAAGTAGTGAGGGACTGTTTGAATGTGATGAAGTGCTAGTTGGAGTGGGATCTTTTCCATCTCCGCTCAGCAGCCCTAGAAGCTCGCCTCAGTTCTTTGGTCAGGCTGGTGTGCCAGGGCTGTCTGTTGAGTTTGCGAGCTTTGGTATGTGTGAGAGGGGCAAGAGATTGCAAAGCTGTAGCTACTGTGGTGTTATATAGAGTGGCAGTGTCATCCACATTGTGTAGGGAACTTATGTCTGTGAGAGGGAAGAAGGATTCAGAGAGTGAATGTAGATCAAGGTGTTTAAGATTTCTGCGAGGGTGTGCAAGTTTGTAGGGTGGGGATTGTTGACAAGGAGTGGAGAGGGAAGAGAATGTGAGTAGATTGTGGTCAGAAAGAGGAAGAGATGAGTTAGAGAGGTTAGACAGGGAGCAGAGGCGGGTGAAGATTAGGTCCAGTGTGTGACCGTCTTTGTGAGTGGCTGCAGAAGACCATTGAGTGAGGCCGAAGGAGGAAGTGAGAGATATAAGTTTAGTGGCGGCTGAGAGGGAAATGTCAATGGGGATGTTGAAGTTGCCCATGATGATATTGGGGATGTCTGCAGAAAGGAAATGAAGTAGCCAGGTGGTGAAGTGGTCAAAGAAGGTGGTGGCTGGCCCTGGGGCAGTAAATGACAGCCAGTTGGAGGTTGGAGGGGGAGTAGAATGCGCACAGAGTGCACCTCAAAGGAAGGGAGGGTAACAGACGGTGGCAGTGGGATTGGGGTGAAGGAGCAGTTATCTGACAGGAGAAAACCAACTCCTCCGCCATGCTTGCTGCTGGGGCGGGGTGTGTGAGATAGTTGGAAGCCACATACGAGAGTGCAGCAGGAGAGGCTGTGTAAGAAGGGGTGAGCCAGGTTTCGGTGACGGCGAGGAAGGAAAGTTTGTGAGTAATAAAAATCATAGATGTAAGAAAGCTTGTTGCAGACAGAGCGAGCATTCCACAGAGCTCCTGTTAGTGGGACTCGGGAAGCGGGGGCGGCCGAATGGGTATAAGGTTAGAGAGGTTACGGAAATTTGTGTTAGAGCGTGGATGGGAGGTAGAACTGACTGTGGGGATGTGGTGAGGAGGGCCAGGATTTGGAAAGATATCACCAGCAGTGAGAAGAAGCAGAGAAAGTGTTAGCAGGTGGGAGAAGGAGAGGGCATGAGGGGTCTGTCTGTGCTTTGAGACAGAGGATTGTATGTTGAGGAACAGTTCTGAGGAGGAGGTGAGATGGATGGGGAGGATTGAGGAAGAGATGAACAGTTCCTTACTGGGTGTTGGGATTAGGGGAGTTAGTAGAAAGTGAAGGATTGTAGGGGTGAAAGTGAAAACAAACAGAAACATTGTTTACAGTGACTTGCCAGTTACCTTCAGTTCCCTTCTGGTTCAATTCTGGTTTTAATTCTAAATTAATCTACACACTTCTAGGACACTAATCAACATCCCCATCCATTATGGGAGATATAGAGGCAACAGCCAAAAAGTAAATATATCATATAAAATTTATTAATTTATTACACAGACAAGAATTAAAATAACAAGGGAATGTCACAAAAAATCCGAGGATAGTACAAAAAGTAACACCCAAGGTAAAAGTACACACATAATTTTGTTTGGCAATGTTAAAGCACCCAGTAAGCCCAATATCTATAAGCCACCAAAAAGAAGTGGAAACTGCTCAATGACAGGATCCTATTTATAAAGTGGCAGTGCAAAAAATAAGGCAGACCATGCTATATATATATATATATATATATATATATATATATATATATATATATATACATATATATATATATATATATATACACTCACCGGCCACTTTATTAGGTACACCTGTCCAACTTCTTGTTAACACTTAATTTCTAATCAGCCAATCACATGGCGGCAACTCAGTGCATTTAGGCATGTAGACATGGTCAAGACAATCTCCTGCAGTTCAAACCGAGCATCAGTATGGGGAAGAAAGGTGATTTGAGTGCCTTTGAACGTGGCATGGTTGTTGGTGCCAGAAGGGCTGGTCTGAGTATTTCAGAAACTGCTGATCTACTGGGATTTTCACGCACAACCATCTCTAGGGTTTACAGAGAATGGTCCGAAAAAGAAAAAAAATCCAGTGAGCGGCAGTTTTGTGGGCGGAAATGCCTTGTTGATGCCAGAGGTCAGAGGAGAATGGGCAGACTGGTTCGAGCTGATAGAAAGGCAACAGTGACTCAAATCGCCACCCGTTACAACCAAGGTAGGCCTAAGAGCATCTCTGAACGCACAGTGCGTCGAACTTTGAGGCAGATGGGCTACAGCAGCAGAAGACCACACCGGGTACCACTCCTTTCAGCTAAGAACAGGAAACTGAGGCTACAATTTGTACAAGCTCATCGAAATTGGACAGTAGAAGATTGGAAAAACGTTGCTTGGTCTGATGAGTCTCGATTTCTGCTGCGACATTCGGATGGTAGGGTCAGAATTTGGCGTAAACAACATGAAAGCATGGATCTATCCTGCCTTGTATGGAGCATCTTTGGGATGTGCAGCCGACAAATCTGCGGCAACTGTGTGATGCCATCATGTCAATATGGACCAAAATCTCTGAGGAATGCTTCCAGCACCTTGTTGAATCTATGCCACGAAGAATTGAGGCAGTTCTGAAGGCAAAAGGGGGTCCAACCCGTTACTAGCATGGTGTACCTAATAAAGTGGCCGGTGAGTGTATATATACCATTAACTCTAAATGGAAACCGCTCAATGTTAGGATCCTAGTTATGAAAAAAGTACTGCTTTCATGTAGATGATACCGATAATGGGCCTGGACCTAGTTAACATTATTTCCAGCATGCTACTTACAAGTGATCTTCAGACCTGGTGTGTACTCCCTCGGACACCCCGACAGCGCCGTTTCGCCATGTAGCTTCCTCAACCAGGGGCCCCTGGCAAAACGGCGCTGTCGGGGTGTCCGAGGGAGTACACACCAGGTCTGAAGATCACTTGTAAGTAGCATGCTGGAAATAATGTTAACTAGGTCCAGGCCCATTATCGGTATCATCTACATGAAAGCAGTACTTTTTTCATAACTAGGATCCTGACATAGAGCGGTTTCCATTTAGAGTTAATGGTATATATATATATATATATATAGCATGGTCTGCCTTATTTTTTGCACTGCCACTTTATAAATAGGATCCTGTCATTGAGCAGTTTCCACTTCTTTTTGGTGGCTTATAGATATTGGGCTTACTGGGTGCTTTAACATTGCCAAACAAAATTATGTGTGTACTTTTACCTTGGGTGTTACTTTTTGTACTATCCTCGGATTTTTTGTGACATTCCCTTGTTATTTTAATTCTTGTCTGTGTAATAAATTAATAAATTTTATATGATATATTTACTTTTTGGCTGTTGCCTCTATATCTCCCATAATGGATGGGGGGTGTTGATTAGTGACTACAGGTGTGGGGGTGTTGCCTCATAGGTTGGATTTTTGTTATGTATAACACTTCTAGGACACACTAATAGGAATCACACTGCAGACTAAAGTCAATGCAGACTTGGGACATGCAATATATGTCCAACTAAGTGCATTCAGGTGTGAAGCAGAGAGGAGTTGTCTCTGTTCATCTTGGTCAGAGAATTAAGGGTGGACCCGATGCATACAATCAAGCCAGAGTAAACAAAGTCATAAATAACACTTGGGTAAGTTGGGGTTAGCTGAAAGGCAGGAGAGCAGGCTGGAGAGCTGGGTGCATGAACATACCATGTGAATGCTAGGAGCAGAGGAAAGTCTGTGTGGAAAGTTGGGTGATGTACTATGTGCACTTCATAGACAGACAAGGCAGGAGAGCAGGCTGGAGAGCTGGGTGCATGAACATACCATGTGAATGCTAAGAGCAGAGGAAAGTCTGTGTGGAAAGTTGGGTGATGTACTATGTGCACTTCATAGACAGACAAGGCAGGAGAACAGGCAGGAGAGCTGGGTGCATGAACTGTTGTGGATTCTGTTTGCGGGCTCCCTCTGGTGGTTACTGCTTGTACTGGGTGACTTTGGTGGGTTGCGGCCTTTGGTTTCCATCTGTCCATTAGAGGCTGGGTGTTTCCTATTTTACCTGGCCTCTCTGTCATTTCCCTTGCCGGCTATCAATGTGTTCAGATGTGCTCTGTTTGGTTCCTGCCTACCTGCTCCCAGATCTTTCAGGATAAGCTAAGTGCTGGTTTTCAGTTGTTTGGTTTTTTGTCCAGCTTGCTTAGAATGTCTCTTTGTTAGCTGGTTGCTCTAGTGGACTGAGGTTCTCCCCATGTGCCATGAGTTGGCACATGGGTTCTTGTAATCTCAGGATGGTTTTTTTGATTAGGGTTTTTTGCTGACCGCTCAGTCCCCTTTGTGTCATTCTGCTTTCTAGTTTTCAGCGGGCCTCTATTTGCTAAAGCTATATACATCATCTCTATGTATGTGCCTTCCTCTCATTTCACCGTCAATACATGTGGGGGGCAACTATATCTTTGGGGTTAATTCCTCTGGAGGCAAGTGAGGTCTTTGTTTTCTCTGCAGTACTAGTTAGCTCTTAGGCTGGTGCGTGGCGTCTAGAACCAACGTAGGCACGCTCCCTGGCTGTCTCTAGTTGCGTTTGTCAGGCGTAGGGCAGCGGTCAGCCCAGGTTCCATCACCCTAGAGCTCGTCCGATATTTATTATACTTTGCTTATCCTGTGCTATCCCTAGCCATTGGGGATTCATGACAATGAACATAAAATGTGAATGAATGCTAGGAGCAGAGGAAAGTCTGTGTGGAAAGTTGGGTGATGTACCATGTGCACTTCATAAACAGACAAGGCAGGAGAGCTGGGTGCATGAACATGCCATGTGAATGCTAGGAGCAGAGGAAAGTCTGTGTGGAAAGTTGGGTGATGTACTATGTGCACTTCATAGACAGACTGGAGAGCTGGGTGCATGAACATACCTGTAGGAAGAATAGACATGCTGGTTAGAGTGTGATTGTGGCAGATAGCAGGGCACAGTCTGTATACATCATTCTGGTTTTAATTCTAAATTAATCTACTTACTTCTAGGACACACTTTTAGGAATCACACTGCAGACACTGCAGTCGTGTTGCACTTTGAGCAAAGCCTTTGGGTGTAGGAGGATAACATTAGCTTCACCTTCAAAATATTTTAGTGAGGCCCTCCAGTTGTTGCCTTTAAAGCTCTAAGGATGACTGTATTAACCTCTTTATCATGTTTCATGGCTTTGCACTTTGTTCAGAGCCTTTATGAGTGTAGGAGCACAAAAACTACACTTTATTAATATTTTAATGATGCCCTTAAGTTGTTGCCTTCAAGGGTCTATGAATGAGCCTGATTATAATTTTTTCCTAGATTTGCACTGTGTGCAGAGACTTTTTGAGTGTAGGAGTACCACAACCACACTTTGTGCAGATTATTTGAATTAGGTACTACAATTGGTGCATTTAAGGGTGTGTGGATGACCCTGCTTGTAATGTTTGACAGTCTGTGCACTGTGACAAAGTTTTATGAATGTAGAGGGACACAACTACAATTTGCTCTGAATATTTGAATGAATGTACTACAGCTGGTGTCTTCAAGGGTGTATGGTTGACCCTGTTTGTAATTTTTGGCAGGCTTTGCACTTAGTGCATAGCCTTTATGAGTCTAGAAGTACCACTACATGACAATTAGAACAGAATGTGTATGAGATCCTCTGCTATGTCTAATATAGTGTGTATCTGAGTAGCGCTTGCATGACATTTTTGACAGTTCATGCTTCATTCATAAATTACACTGAAATTTCCAGTTTTTTAATAAAAATTTCAATTTTAGGTTACTTAAATTATTTTTGTAAAATCTTTTTTACATTTTTTACAAATTATTATACAGGAAAGAATGTTTCTTAACATTTGTTTTCCTGTAAAGTCCAATTACTTGTCAATTATAAGTGTTCTATTGTCAGTCCTTAAAGTGGAGTAAAAGTGTGACACTATTGTTCTCAGTAGACATCTGGGAGTTAGAGATGTTTCCTGGAGTTTTTCCCATGCTGTTCTCCTTTCTTCACTATTTCCATAAATTTCAACCATTTACTTCCACCTAGACTTACTTGTATGGTCTGATAGAAAAATGCCATTGACTCCCATTACATTTTTTACTCAAAATGAAAATCTGAGCATTAGGATTTGCCCGATTTGAGTAATGAGTAGTGTTGAGCATTCCGATACCGCAAGTATCGGGTATCGGCCAATACTTGCGGTATCGGAATTCCGATACCGGGATTCCGATACTTGCCGCGTATCGGATACCGGAATCGGAAGTTCACAGATTCAAACTGCACAAATTCAGCCAATGAGAATGATTCCAAGTGTGGGCACATCCTGTTCAGCATGGAGGGCATGAAACTACTGGCATGGCTGTGATTGGCTGCTGAAATGATGTCATGATGCAGTTTAAAAGTCGCTGGCGCCATTTTGCGCTCACTCTGCTGTGAATTCAGTTAGTGACAGGACGCTGTTTGCTGACTGAGGGCCAGTTTAGAGATAGCGATTTGCTTCTTTGTGCTTTCCAAAGGCTAATTTAGCAACCGCTGTGTTCACCTACTATTCACCTTGCTTTTGCCTTGTAGCGCTGTTTTCACAGCGATCTGCAAGGTCTGTGTGTGTGTGTGTGTGAGTGCAGCCCACTCTCTAGTCTGAGTGCAGCCACATAGGCCATCCATAGCTGGTTGTATTCAGTTCAGGGAGGGTGGTTCATTGCCTCATACTGTTCTTTTTTTTTTTTTCCAAGTAGTGTAGTCTGCTGCTAATTTTTTCAAAAAAATCCTATTAGTGTCTTTCCACCCGTCTCCAGCTAATTTGTGGAAAAACACTACATAGGATAACGTAGAGGAGGGTTTTTGGGCCTTGCAGCGCCGTTTACGGCTGTCTGCACGGTCTCCGTGTGACTGCAGCTCGCCCTGTAGTCTGTGAGCAGCCATAGCCTGGTTGTCTCCAGCTCAGGGTTCTTCACTGCGTCATACCGCAAAATCAATTTTCATTTTGTTTTAAGTAGTGCAGGCTGCTGCACATTTTTTCAAAAAATTCCTATTAGTGTCTTTCCACCCGTCTCCAGCTAATTTGTGGAAAAACACTACATAGGATAACGTAGAGGAGGGTTTTTGGGCCTTGCAGCGCCGTTTACAGCTGTCTGCACGGTCTCCGTGTGACTGCAGCTCTATCTGTTGTCAGTTCAGCCCCCAAAAAATAAATAAATAATAAAGTTCACCAAACACACCAGTGACACCACTTTACATTTGTGTAGGCAACATTAGCTCATATTAAAGTCTAGTCCACACTTTAGAAAATTAGTGTTTCTTATACCAGTTAGGAGGAGTTGTTCAGGAATAAGCACACAAAGCCGTTAGTACTTTTCTGCTTATCTTTATCAGTCAACCAAGATGAAGAAGGCAGTGAGTAAGGCACGTGGGCGTGGGCGTGGGCGCGGAGCAGGGAGGGGACGTGGGGATTCTGTGCCTGCTGCGGGCACCGGTGACTCATCAGCACCCACTTTCACCAGGGAACAGTCATTCATGCGCAGCTTTGTCGCAGAGCGCCGTACACCGCTGCTGCGTGAAGAACAAATTGAAGCCGTTGTCGGATGGATGGCAGCTAATGCATCAACTTCAATTAGTGCCACATCCTCTCAGACACAGAGCACTGGAGAGCAGCCATCTGTCTCTTCACCACCTGCCAAATTGCCCAGGCAGACAGAGAGCCCAGGACAGGAGCCGTCTCTACTTCTGTTCTCTGAATCTCTTGGCTTGGAAACAGGGGGCCAGCCAAGCAGCATTGGAGAAATGGAAGAAGAGGCAGGGTGCAGTGATGCCCAACAGCTTTTTCTCTCTTCCTCTGAAGAGGCGGGTGGGCCAGTGGCTCCGTTCACCACATCGCAGGCCGCATCAGCTGATGATGACACTCAGGTGCCACTTACTGGTGCGTGCTCTGCTGCTGAGACTACCCAGGAGGAGCAGTTGGGGGCAGAGGGTAGTGTAGATGATGAGGTCCTTGACCCATCTTGGCGTGAGGGACAGGAAGGTGGTGGGAGCAGCTCTGAGGAAGAGATTCCCCGTACGGCCCAAAGAGGGAGAGGGAGGGGGAAGACTGCGGATCCTGCAGCCTCCGCTTTGGCACCCGTTAGGAGCATGTCTCTTCCAAAAGCCAAAAAGGGCGCTCCCAAGACTTGCAGTGCCTGGTCCTTTTTTGACACAGTTGCAGATTACATTTGCTATGTCAAATGCAAGGTGTGTCATCAAAAAGTCAAAGGAGGGAAAAATGTCAGCAACCTCAATACCTCCAACATGTGGAAACATGTGCTCACCAGGCACGTGGCGGAGTTAGAAAAACACACTGAAGAGCTAGGCCAACCAACAGCGGCAGCTACCACCTCTTCAGCTCGTGTTGCCTCTTCCTCCAGCTCACACGCAGCTGGTTCGGCTTCCTCCCAGGATCGCCATGGAAGAACCTCTGGCCCTGTTGTCCAGAGACCCGCTGTAATTCCACCCCAGCACCACTTTCCCAGTCATCCACACACTCCCAGCCCAGTCTACAGCCATCGGTAGTACAGGCATGGGAGAAAAGGCGGCCTTTCTCGTCAAACCACCCACGAGCACAGGCTCTGACTGCAGGCATTGCCAAACTTCTGTCACTGGAAATGCTGTCATTCAGGCTGGTGGAGACTGACAGCTTCCGTGATTTGATGTCATTGGCAGTCCCATAGTACAATGTGCCCAGCCGCTTTTACTTCAGCAGGCAAGCCGTCCCTGACCTGCACAAGCATGTGGAGGGACACATAAAACACGCGCTACTGAACGCCGTCAGTAGCAAGGTCCACCTCACCACGATTCATGGACCAGTCAACATGGACAGGGGCGATACCTTTCCCTCACTGCCCATTGGGTTAATGTCGTTGAGCCGGGTACAGATCATGCGAGTGGTGCAGGACGTGTCCTGCCCACTCCAAGGATTGCAGGAATCCATTCTGTATGCATTGACTCCTCCTCTTACACCAGTTCCTCAGAATCATCGCTGCAGGAGCCGTCACAGTCCACCTTCACATGGACCCGTGATGAACGTTTACCTGTTACGACCGACATGAGCACAGCCGTGGCCAAACGTCAACAGGCCGTCTTGAAATTAATTTATTTGGGGAATCGAAGCCACACAGCGCAGGAGCTCTGGAATGCCATCAAGCAGGAGAGCGATGTGTGGTTTGTGCCAGCGAATCTCCAGCCAGGCATGGTAGTGTGTGATAATGGCCGAAATCTGGTGGCAGCTCTGGGCCTCGGCAACCTCACTCACATCCCATGTCTGGCACATGTGCTCAATTTGGTCGTGCAGAGTTTTTTGAGGGACTACCCGGATCTTGATGCACTGCTGCACAAGGTCCGCCTAGAGTGTGCTCATTTGCGGCATTCCAGCACGGCAAAAGCGCGCATTGCGGCTCTGCAGCGCCGACACCGCCTGCCGGAACATCGCATCATATGTGACCTACCTACCAGGTGGAATTCCACGTTACATATGTTGGAGCGGTTGTGTGAGCAGCAGCAAGCTGTAATGGAGTACCAGCTGCTTCAGGCGCAAAGAAGTCGCACTCAGCGCCGTACAGACTTCACAACCACAGAGTGGGCCACTATGAATGACGTCTGCCAGGTTTTGCGTCCCTTTGATTATTCCACGCGGATGGCGAGTGCAGATGATGCACTAGTCAGCATGACTGTCCCCCTTATCTGCCTGCTTGAAAAATCACTGCAAGCGCTAAGGGATGATGTTGTGGAAGAGGTGGAGGATGAGGATTCAGCATTTCCATCATCTTCTGGACAGTCAGCGCCACGTGGTTCCTCACAAACGCGTAGGCAGGGGACAGTTTGTGAGGAGGATGAGGAGGAGTCAATTGAGGAGGAAGACATCCGTCCAGAGGAGGGAGTTACACAATTGTCCAGTACTCAGTGTGTACAGCGAGGGTGGGGTGATGACGAGCGGGCAGAGATCACGCCTCCAGCAGGGGACAGCATTTCTTGGGCAGTTGGCAGTCTGCAGCACATGGTGGATTACATGCTGCAGTGCCTGAGAAACGACCGCCGCATCGCCCACATTCTCAACATGTCTGATTATTGGGTGTTCACCTTCCTCGATCCTCGCTACCGGGACAACGTAGAAAGCCTCATCACACCGTTGAACCGGGAGCGAAAAATGCGGGAGTACCAAGACACACTGGTGAATTCCATCATCTTCTCCATTCCAAGTGAGAGAAGTGCTGCTAGTGCATTCCAAAGCAGCTCAGTGCGTCCAGGCAGTGGTGGAGGCTCTGCACAAAGAGGGAGCAGAAGCAGTGCCTCTGCCCAAGGCAAGACCAGTATGGCCCAACTGTGGCACAGTTTTCTGTGCCCGCCACAAAAGTCTACACCATCACAGACGGCTCCAGTCAGCAGGAGGCAACGGTTCCATCAGATGGTGACAGACTACATGTCTTGCCCTCTTGCTGTACTCCCAGACAGCTCTTCACCTTTCAAGTTTTGGGTCTCAAAGCTGGATACATGGCCAGAGCTAAGCCAGTATGCATTGGAGGTGCTGTCTTGCCCTGCGGCCAGTGTATTATCGGAATGTGTCTTTAGTGCTGCAGGTGGTGTACTAACTGACCGTCGCATGCGACTATCCTCCGATAACGTTGACCGGCTTACTTTCCTGAAAATGAACAAGGCCTGGATCTCGCAGGAATTTGCCACTCCTCTTCCTGATTAAATAATTAGGTGACTGTCTACAGTATCCAGGTCTCCTGTTGTGTTCATCTTTCTACCACCTGAACTTTAATTCCTGGGCTCCAACACCGCCAGTTGAGGCTCAGAAGTGCCGTTTGCACAGTCAAAACATACGACCCAGTGTTATTGGGTTTCAGTAACGTCAGCTGATCCCCAGCTGTGTAGCCGGCAATGTGTCCTGCGACCGCCACGCTGACACAACAACTGAAATGTAAGGGAACCTGTCCCCCCCCCCCAAGGCGTTTGTTACTGAAAGAGCCACCTTGTGCAGCAGTAATGCTGCACAAGGAAAAGGTAGCTATTTTTGTTTAGCTCCTTGCACACGCAGAACTTAACACTTATAAAATGTGTCCACTGATACCGTAAAACCGTCCCGGAGGTGGGACTTTCCTTCGTAATATGACGCAGCACAGCCGTCATTCCTACCCCCTTGGCGCCGTGCCCCGGCTCCTCAGCGTTGTTTGATTCCGTCCCGGAGCCTGCGCTGTTATGTTATCCCTTGGCCAGGCACACTTAGCGCTGCCTGTCTTCTGACATCATTTGGTGTCAGGATGGCTGCGCCTGTGCGGCCGCGCTGGCCGAGAGCCCGCCTCGCAGTGTCTTCTGATTTAATCCCACTGGGGGCCTGAGATCCATGGACATGCACAGTGCATATCTGAACCTCCACCTCTCACTCATCTCCCTACGGCTTCTTCAGACTGTGCGGTGTCAGCTGGTCCCTAATAGCATGCCACGGCCATGACACCGCACAGTCTTAAGAAGCCGTAGGGAGGGGAGTGAGAGGCGAGGATATGCACTGCACATGGCCATGGATCCCAGGCCCGCGGTGGGATTACATTAGACGACACTGCGAGGCGGGCTCTCGGCCAGCGCGTCCGCACAGGCGCAGCCATCCTGACACCGAATGATGTCAGAAGATGGGCAGCGCTAAGTGTGCCTGGCCAAGGGATAACATAACAGCGTAGGCTCCGGGACGGAATCAAACAACGCTGAGGAGCCGGGGCACGGCGCCAAGGGGGTAGGAATGACGGCTGTGCTGCGTCATATTACGAAGGAAAGTCCCACCTCCGGGACGGTCTCACGGTTTCAGGGGACACATTTTATAAGTGTTTAGTTCTGTGTTTGCAAGGAGCATAATGAAAAGAGCCACCTTTTCCTTTTGCATCTTTTGTGCTGCACAAGCTGGCTCTTTCAGCTACAAACGCCTTGGGGGGGGGTTAAAGGTTCCCTTTTGACTTTCTCCAATCAGGCTTCGGCCTACATTGTGTTCCTCTGCTTTTCCTCCTGTCCCTGGGCTCCAACACCGCTAGTTGCCATCCAGAAGTGCTGTCCGCACAGTCCTTACAGTCCCTCCTCTGTTATTGGGGTTCAGTAACGTCAGCTGTTCCCCAGCTGTGTGTGTGGCAATCCCTCCTATCTCCTCCACCTCCTCCTCCTCCTCCTGTCCCTGGGCTCCAACACCGCTAGTTGCCGTCCAGAAGTGCTGTCCGCACAGTCCCTACAGTCCCTCCTCTGTTATTGGGGTTCAGTAACGTCAGCTGTTCCCCAGCTGTGTGTGTGGCAATCCCTCCTATCTCCTCCACCTCCTCCTCCTCCTCCTGTCCCTGGGCTCCAACACCGCTAGTTGTTGCCTGGTAGTGCTGTACGCACAGTCAACAGTCCCTCCTCTGTTATTGGGGTTCAGTAACGTCAGCTGTTCCCCAGCTGTGTGTGTGGCAATCCCTCCTATCTCCTCCACCTCCTTCTGTCCCTGGGCTCCAACACCGCTAGTTGTTGCCTGGTAGTGCTGTACGCACAGTCAACAGTCCCTCCTCTGTTATTGGGGTTCAGTAACGTCAGCTGTTCCCCAGCTGTGTGTGTGGCAATCCCTCCTATCTCCTCCACCTCCTCCTCCTCCTCCTGTCCCTGGGCTCCAACACCGCTAGTTGCCGTCCAGAAGTGCTGTCCGCACAGTCCCTACAGTCCCTCCTCTGTTATTGGGGTTCAGTAACGTCAGCTGTTCCCCAGCTGTGTGTGTGGCAATCCCTCCTATCTCCTCCACCTCCTCCTCCTCCTCCTGTCCCTGGGCTCCAACACCGCTAGTTGCCGTCCAGAAGTGCTGTCCGCACAGTCCCTACAGTCCCTCCTCTGTTATTGGGGTTCAGTAACGTCAGCTGTTCCCCAGCTGTGTGTGTGGCAATCCCTCCTATCTCCTCCACCTCCTCCTCCTCCTCCTGTCCCTGGGCTCCAACACCGCTAGTTGTTGCCTGGTAGTGCTGTACGCACAGTCAACAGTCCCTCCTCTGTTATTGGGGTTCAGTAACGTCAGCTGTTCCCCAGCTGTGTGTGTGGCAATCCCTCCTATCTCCTCCACTTCCTCCTCCTCCTCCTGTCCCTGGGCTCCAACACCGCTAGTTGCCGTCCAGAAGTGCTGTCCGCACAGTCCCTACAGTCCCTCCTCTGTTATTGGGGTTCAGTAACGTCAGCTGTTCCCCAGCTGTGTGTGTGGCAATCCCTCCTATCTCCTCCACCTCCTCCTCCTCCTCCTGTCCCTGGGCTCCAACACCGCTAGTTGCCGTCCAGAAGTGCTGTCCGCACAGTCCCTACAGTCCCTCCTCTGTTATTGGGGTTCAGTAACGTCAGCTGTTCCCCAGCTGTGTGTGTGGCAATCCCTCCTATCTCCTCCACCTCCTCCTCCTGTCCCTGGGCTCCAACACCGCTAGTTGCCGTCCAGAAGTGCTGTCCGCACTGAGCCAAACACCTCGCCAATGTGTTAGTGGGGTTCAGCACCGCCAGCTGTTCCCCTGCTGTGTATACGGCAACGTGTACTGCGACCGACACGCAGGCACAACAAGTTAAATTTAAGGGAACCTGTCCCCTCCCCCCCAGGCGTTTGTTACTGAAGGAGCCACCTTGTGCAGCAGTAATGATGCAAAGGGAAAAAGTGCTTGTGATGTGACGCAGCACAGCCGTCATTCTTACCCCCTTGGCGCCGTGCGCCGCCTCCTCAGCGTTGTTTGAATCAGTCCCGGAGCCTGCGCTGTTAGGTTAGCCCTTGGCCATGCACACATTTTGCGCTGCCCGTCTTCTGACATCATTTGGTGTCAGGCTGGCTGCGCCTGTGCGGCCGCGCTGGACGAGATCCCGCCTCGTACTGTCTTCTGATTTAATCCCACTGGGGGCCTGAGATCCATGGTCATGTGCAGTGCATATCTGAACCTCCACCTCTCACTCATCTCCCTACAGCTTCTTCAGACTGTGCGGTGTCAGCTGGTCCCTAATAGCATGCCACGGCCGTGACACCGCACAGTCTGAAGAAGCCGTAGGGAGGGGAGTGAGAGGTGAGGATATGCACTGCGCATGGCCACGAATCCCAGGCCCGCGGTGGGATTACATTAGACGACACTGCGAGGCGGGATCTCGGCCAGCGCAGCCGCACAGGCGCAGCCAGTCTGACACCAAATGATGTCAGAAGACGGGCAGCGCAAAATGTGTGCATGGCCAAGGGCTAACTTAACAGCGCAGGCTCCGGGACTGATTCAAACAACGCTGAGGAGGCGGCGCACGGCGCCAAGGGGGTAAGAATGACGGCTGTGCTGCGTCACATCACAAAGGAAAGTTCCACCAACCGGACGGTATCACGGAAGGAGGGGACACTTTTCATAAGTGTTAGGTTCAGCATGTGCAAGGACCATAATTAAAAGAGCTAAGTTTACCTTTTCCAGCATTACTGCTGTACACGATGGCTCTTTCAGCTACAAACGCTTGGGGGGGGGGGGGTTAAAGTTTCCCTTTCAACTTGCTCCAGTGCAGGCTTCGGCCTACACGGTAATCCCTCTCCTCCTCCTGCTGACCCTGGGCTCTAACACCGCCAGTTGGGGCCCAGATGTGCTGGCTGCACAGAGCCAAACACCTCGCCAATGTGTTAGTGGGGTTCAGCACCGCCAGCTGTTCCCCTGCTGTGTAGCCGGCAACGTGTCCTGCAACTGCCACGCAGACACAACAGACCCAAAGCTGCCGCCAGTGCAGGCTTCGGCCTACACTCTGCTCCCTCTCCTCCTCCTGCTGACCCTGGGCTCTAACACCGCCAGTTGGGGCCCGGTACTGCTAGCTGCACAGAGCAAAACACCAGCCAATGTGTCAGTGGGGTTCAGCACCGCCAGCTGTTCCCCTGCTGTGCAGCCGGCAACGTGTCCTGCAACAGCCACGCAGACACAAGAACTGAAATTGAAGGGAACCTGTCCCCCCTCCCCCAGGCGTTTGTATGTTTTACAGCCACCTTGTACAGCGGTAATGCTGCATGTGTGCAAGGTGGCTCAGAAACTTATTCTCCTTGCCCAGGTTGAACTGAGCACGTCTAAAATGAGTCCTCTGCGACCAATAAAACGTCCCTCAGGTGTGATTTTCCTTTGTATTCACACGCAACAAGCTCCTTGGTAGCGCTGCCCATCTTCTGGCATCATTGTTTGGCTGCCTGCGCCTCTGCGGCCGCCTTGCCCCACACAACGCCCCTCGGTGTCTTATTTATTTGGACTGCGAGGGTGTGATTGATGGGCATGAACGGTGCATTTCTTCGCCTGTCCCTCATCTCCTTCCGCCTTCTTCGGACTGTGCGGCTTCATGGCCGTGGCATGCGATAAGGGATCTGCTAACGCCGCACAGTCTGAAGCGGGTGTAAGGACCCCAGTGTGAGAGGCGAACATATGTACTGCGCCAGGCCATGAATCCCAGCCCCGCAGTGTTTTAACAATGTTAAGACACTGCGGGGCTGGGATTCATGGTCATCGCGAACCGTACCGGCCGACATTACATGATGTCAGAGGATGGGCAGTGCTAACAGCGCTAGGCCAAGGGATAACACGACAGCGCAGACTCCTGTACAGCAAATAACAACGCTCAGGAGGCTGCACCCAGCACCAAGGTGGGATTCTTGACATCTGTGCTGCGTCTCATTACGAAGGGAACTCGTGCCTCCAACACAGTTTGACTGTATAAAGGGCTAAATGTTATACGTGTTTCATTCAGCGTGTGCAAGGAGAAAAATTAAAAGAGCAACCTTTGACTTGTGCAGCACTACTGCTGCATAAGCTGTGGCTCTTCTAGTTTGGAACACCTGAGGGGGGGTTTAAGGTTACCTTTGAAATTGGTTCAATTAGGCTTCGGCCTACACTCCGCTCCCTCTCCTCCTGCTGTCCCTGGGCTCTAACACCGCCAGTTGGGGCCCAGATGTGCTGGCTGCACAGAGCCAAACACCTTGCCAATGTGTCAGTGGGGTTCAGCACCGCCAGCTGTTCCCCTGCTGTGTAGCCGGCAACGTGTCCTGCAACAGCCACGCAGGCACAACAGACCCAAAGCTGCCGCCAGTGCAGGCTTCGGCCTACACTCTGCTCCCTCTCCTCCTCCTGCTGACTCTGGGCTCTAACACCGCCAGTTGGGGCCCGGTACTGCTAGCTGCACAGAGCAAAACACCAGCCAATGTGTCAGTGGGGTTCAGCACCGCCAGCTGTTCCCCTGCTGTGTAGCCGGCATCGTGTCCTGCAAAAGCCACGCAGACACAAGAACTGAAATTGAAGGGAACCTGTCCCCCCTCCCCCAGGCGTTTGTATGTTTTACAGCCACCTTGTACAGCGGTAATGCTGCATGTGTGCAAGGTGGCTCACAAACGTATTCTCCTCGCACATGTGGAACTGAAAACACGTCTAAAATGTGTCCTCTGTGTGACAATTTAACCGTCCCGGAGGTGTGACTTTCCTTTGTAATGACACGCTGCAACCCCCTTGGTAGCGCTGCCCGTCTTCTGGCATCATTGTTTGGCTGCCTGCGCCTCTGCGGCCGCCTTGCCCCACACAACGCCCCTCGGTGTCTTATTTATTTGGACTGCGAGGGTGTGATTGATGGGCATGAACGGTGCATTTCTTCGCCTGTCCCTCATCTCCTTCCGCCTTCTTCGGACTGTGCGGCTTCATGGCCGTGGCATGCAATAAGGGATCAGCTGACGCCGCGCAGTCTGAAGCGGATGTAAGGACCCCAGTGTGAGAGGCGAACATATGTACTGCGCCAGACCATGAATCCCAGCCCCGCAGTGTTTTAACAATGTTAAGACACTGCGGGGCTGGGATTCATGGTCATCGCGAACCGCACCGGCCGACATTACATGATGTCAGAGGATGGGCAGCGCTAACAGCGCAAGGCCAAGGGATAAAACGACAGCGCAGACTCCTGTACATCAAATAACAACGCTCAGGAGGCTGCGCCCAGCACCAAGGTGGGATTCTTGACATCTGTGCTGCGTCTCATTACGAAGGGAACTCGCGCCTCCAACACAGTTTGACTGTATAAAGGGCTAAATGTTATACGTGTTTCATTCAGCGTGTGCAAGGAGAAAAATTAAAAGAGCAACCTTTGACTTGTGCAGCACTACTGCTGCATAAGCTGTGGCTCTTCTAGTTTGGAACACCTGAGGAGGGGTTTAAGGTTACCTTTGAAATTGGTTCAATTAGGCTTCGGCCTACACTCCGCTCCCTCTCCTCCTGCTGTCCCTGGGCTCTAACACCGCCAGTTGGGGCCCAGATGTGCTGGCTGCACAGAGCCAAACACCTCGCCAATGTGTCAGTGGGGTTCAGCACCGCCAGCTGTTCCCCTGCTGTGCAGCCGGCAACGTGTCCTGCAACAGCCACGCAGGCACAACAGACCCAAAGCTGCCGCCAGTGCAGGCTTCGGCCTACACTCTGCTCCCTCTCCTCCTCCTGCTGACTCTGGGCTCTAACACTGCCAGTTGGGGCCCGGTACTGCTAGCTGCACAGAGCAAAACACCAGCCAATGTGTCAGTGGGGTTCAGCACCGCCAGCTGTTCCCCTGCTGTGTAGCCGGCATCGTGTCCTACAAAAGCCACGCAGACACAAGAACTGAAATTGAAGGGAACCTGTCCCCCCTCCCCCAGGCGTTTGTATGTTTTACAGCCACCTTGTACAGCGGTAATGCTGCATGTGTGCAAGGTGGCTCACAAACGTATTCTCCTCGCACATGTGGAACTGAAAACACGTCTAAAATGTGTCCTCTGTGTGACCATTTAACCGTCCCGGAGGTGTGACTTTCCTTTGTAATGACACGCTGCAACCCCCTTGGTAGCGCTGCCCGTCTTCTGGCATCATTGTTTGGCTGCCTGCGCCTCTGCGGCCGCCTTGCCCCACACAACGCCAGTCGGTGTCTTATTTATTTGGACTGCGAGGGTGTGATTGATGGGCATGAACGGTGCATTTCTTCGCCTGTCCCTCATCTCCTTCCACCTTCTTCGGACTGTGCGGCTTCATGGCCGTGGCATGCGATAAGGGATCAGCTGACGCCGCACAGTCTGAAGCGGGTGTAAGGACCTCAGTGTGAGAGGCGAACATATGTACTGCGCCAGGCCATGAATCCCAGCCCCGCAGTGTTTTAACAATGTTAAGACACTGCGGGGCTGGGATTCATGGTCATCGCGAACCGCACCGGCCGACATTACATGATGTCAGAGGATGGGCAGCGCTAACAGCGCTAGGCCAAGGGATAACACGACAGCGCAGACTCCTGTACAGCAAATAACAACGATCAGGAGGCTGCACCCAGCACCAAGGTGGGATTCTTGACATCTGTGCTGCGTCTCATTACGAAGGGAACTCCCGCCTCCAACACAGTTTGACTGTATAAAGGGCTAAATGTTATACGTGTTTCATTCAGCGTGTGCAAGGAGAAAAATTAAAAGAGCAACCTTTGACTTGTGCAGCACTACTGCTGCATAAGCTGTGGCTCTTCTAGTTTGGAACACCTGAGGGGGGGTTTAAGGTTACCTTTGAAATTGGTTCAATTAGGCTTCGGCCTACACTCCGCTCCCTCTCCTCCTGCTGTCCCTGGGCTCTAACACCACCAGTTGGGGCCCAGATGTGCTGGCTGCACAGAGCCAAACACCTCGCCAATGTGTCAGTGGGGTTCAGCACCGCCAGCTGTTCCCCTGCTGTGTAGCCGGCAACGTGTCCTGCAACAGCCACGCAGGCACAACAGACCCAAAGCTGCCGCCAGTGCAGGCTTCGGCCTACACTCTGCTCCCTCTCCTCCTGCTGACTCTGGGCTCTAACACCGCCAGTTGGGGCCCGGTACTGCTAGCTGCACAGAGCAAAACACCAGCCAATGTGTCAGTGGGGTTCAGCACCGCCAGCTGTTCCCCTGCTGTGTAGCCGGCATCGTGTCCTACAAAAGCCACGCAGACACAAGAACTGAAATTGAAGGGAACCTGTCCCCCCTCCCCCAGGCGTTTGTATGTTTTACAGCCACCTTGTACAGCGGTAATGCTGCATGTGTGCAAGGTGGCTCACAAACGTATTCTCTTCGCACATGTGGAACTGAAAACACGTCTAAAATGTGTCCTCTGTGTGACCATTTAACCGTCCCGGAGGTGTGACTTTCCTTTGTAATGACATGCTGCAACCCCCTTGGTAGCGCTGCCCGTCTTCTGGCATCATTGTTTAGCTGCCTGCGCCTCTGCGGCCGCCTTGCCCCACACAACGCCCCTCGGTGTCTTATTTATTTGGACTGCGAGGGTGTGATTGATGGGCATGAATGGTGCATTTCTTCGCCTGTCCCTCATCTCCTTCCGCCTTCTTCGGACTGTGCGGCTTCATGGCCGTGGCATGCGATAAGGGATCAGCTGACGCCGCACAGTCTGAAGCGGGTGTAAGGACCCCAGTGTGAGAGGCGAACATATGTACTGCGCCAGGCCATGAATCCCAGCCCCGCAGTGTTTTAACAATGTTAAGACACTGCGGGGCTGGGATTCATGGTCATCGCGAACCGCACCGGCCGACATTACATGATGTCAGAGGATGGGCAGCGCTAACAGCGCTAGGCCAAGGGATAACACGACAGCGCAGACTCCTGTACAGCAAATAACAACGCTCAGGAGGCTGCACCCAGCACCAAGGTGGGATTCTTGACATCTGTGCTGCGTCTCATTACGAAGGGAACTCCCGCCTCCAACACAGTTTGACTGTATAAAGGGCTAAATGTTATAC
The DNA here is from genome assembly GCF_051348905.1 of Ranitomeya variabilis. Taxonomy (NCBI): domain Eukaryota; kingdom Metazoa; phylum Chordata; class Amphibia; order Anura; family Dendrobatidae; genus Ranitomeya; species Ranitomeya variabilis. The sequence goes on from NC_135237.1 coordinate 177,720,137, forward strand.
GTGTTTCATTCAGCGTGTGCAAGGAGAAAAATTAAAAGAGCAACCTTTGACTTGTGCAGCACTACTGCTGCATAAGCTGTGGCTCTTCTAGTTTGGAACACCTGAGGGGGGGTTTAAGGTTACCTTTGAAATTGGTTCAATTAGGCTTCGGCCTACACTCCGCTCCCTCTCCTCCTGCTGTCCCTGGGCTCTAACACCGCCAGTTGGGGCCCAGATGTGCTGGCTGCACAGAGCCAAACACCTCACCAATGTGTCAGTGGGGTTCAGCACCGCCAGCTGTTCCCCTGCTGTGTAGCCGGCAACGTGTCCTGCAACAGCCACGCAGGCACAACAGACCCAAAGCTGCCGCCAGTGCAGGCTTCGGCCTACACTCTGCTCCCTCTCCTCCTCCTGCTGACTCTGGGCTCTAACACCGCCAGTTGGGGCCCGGTACTGCTAGCTGCACAGAGCAAAACACCAGCCAATGTGTCAGTGGGGTTCAGCACCGCCAGCTGTTCCCCTGCTGTGTAGCCGGCATCGTGTCCTGCAAAAGCCACGCAGACACAAGAACTGAAATTGAAGGGAACCTGTCCCCCCTCCCCCAGGCATTTGTATGTTTTACAGCCACCTTGTACAGCGGTAATGCTGCATGTGTGCAAGGTGGCTCACAAACGTATTCTCCTCGCACATGTGGAACTGAAAACACGTCTAAAATGTGTCCTCTGTGTGACCATTTAACCGTCCCGGAGTTGTGACTTTCCTTTGTAATGACACGCTGCAACCCCCTTGGTAGCGCTGCCCATCTTCTGGCATCATTGTTTGGCTGCCTGCGCCTCTGCAGCCGCCTTGACCCACACAACGCCCCTCGGTGTCTTATTTATTTGGACTGCGAGGGTGTGATTGATGGGCATGAACGGTGCATTTCTTCGCCTGTCCCTCATCTCCATCCACCTTCTTCGGACTGTGCGGCTTCATGGCCGTGGCATGCAATAAGGGATCAGCTGACGCCGCACAGTCTGAAGCGGGTGTAAGGACCCCAGTGTGAGAGGCGAACATATGTACTGTGCCAGGCCATGAATCCCAGCCCCGCAGTGTTTTAACAATGTTAAGACACTGCGGGGCTGGGATTCATGGTCATCGCGAACCGCACCGGCCGACATTACATGATGTCAGAGGATGGGCAGCGCTAACAGCGCAAGGCCAAGGGATAAAACGACAGCGCAGACTCCTGTACATCAAATAACAACGCTCAGGAGGCTGCACCCAGCACCAAGGTGGGATTCTTGACATCTGTGCTGCGTCTCATTACGAAGGGAACTCCCGCCTCCAACACAGTTTGACTGTATAAAGGGCTAAATGTTATACGTGTTTCATTCAGCGTGTGCAAGGAGAAAAATTAAAAGAGCAACCTTTGACTTGTGCAGCACTACTGCTGCATAAGCTTTGGCTCTTCTAGTTTGTAACACCTGAGGGGGGGTTAAAGGTTACCTTTAAAATTGGTTCAATTAGGATTCGGCCTACACTCTGCTCCCCCTGCAGAGCCTGGGCTCTAACACCGTCAGTTGGGGCCCGGTACTGCTAGCTGCACAGAGAAAAACACCAGCCAATGTGTCAGTGGGGTTCAGCACCGTCAGCTGTTCCCCTGCTGTGTAGCCGGCAACGTGTCCTGCAACAGCCACGCAGGCACAACAGACCCAAAGCTGCCGCCAGTGCAGGCTTCGGCCTACACTCTGCTCCCTCTCCTCCTCCTGCTGACCCTTTGCTCCAACACTGCTAGTTGGGGCTCTAGGAAGACAAGCTTGAATAGGTCCCCATCCTGGTTCCAGCACCGTCAGCTGGTTCCGGGCAGAGCCTTTGGCTTAGGTGCCTCCTTCTGGGTATCCGAGTTCCACCAACGTCAGGTGGTCCTTGGTAGTGCTTTCAGGCACGGGTACCTCCTGCTTAGTAACCGGGTTCCAGTAACGTCAGCTGGTCCTCGGTAGTTCCATTGGCTCTTGGACCTTCGGCTACCCATCCGGGTTCCAGCACCATCAGCTGGTTCTCGGCAGTGTCTTTTGCTCTTGTACCTTCTGCTCCCCATCCTGGTTCCAGTACCGTCAGCTGGTTCCGGGCAGAGCCTTTGGCTTAGGTGCCTCCCTCTGGGTATCTGAGTTCCACCAACGTCAGGTGGTCCTTGGTAGTGCTTTCAGCACGGGTACCTCCTGCTTAGTAACCGGGTTCCAGTAACGTCAGCTGGTCCTCGGTAGTTCCATTGGCTCTTGGACCTTCGGCTACCCATCCGGGTTCCAGTACCGTCAGCTGGTTCTCGGCAGTGTCTTTTGCTCTTGTACCTTCTGCTCCCCATCCTGGTTCCAGTACCATCAGCTGGTTCCGGGCAGAGCCTTTGGCTTAGGTGCCTCCCTCTGGGTATCCGAGTTCCACCAACGTCAGGTGGTCCTTGGTAGTGCTTTCAGGCACGGGTACCTCCTGCTTAGTAACCGGGTTCCAGTAACGTCAGCTGGTCCTCGGTAGTTCCATTGGCTCTTGGACCTTCGGGTAGCCATCCGAGTTCCAGTTCCATCAGCTGTTTCTCGAGCATTTTCTCAGCCTTCTTGTACCTTCTGCTACATTTCCAAGTTCAAGACCCTAAAGACGACGACCCGGAAGACCACCCCTAAGATGACGACGACACCAGAGACGACGACCACTGAGATGACGACGACCCTGGAGACGATGACCCTGAAGACCACCCCGATGACGACGACCCCGGATACGACGACCCTGGAGACGATGACCCTGGAGACGACGACAACATGGGAGACCGAGAAGCAGAAGAACAAGAGGCTGCAGAACAAAGAGCAGAAGAACATTAAGCATAAGACTAAATATCAGAGCAAAAGATATTAACTAAATTATAAGCAGAAGAAGACTAAGCAGTGTATGGGGGTGAGTCCGTTCCTCCTCGTGGTGCCCCTGGATAAAGCCTGATGCTGCAGGCCAAACTGAACGCGTACAAATGTAACTCTTTTGTGACAGGCAGAACGGAAGGTGTAATCTTCAAACTTTTATAGATAACAACTACGGGAATGCCTGTCACAAATAAGAATATGATGAAGAAGTTGAATATGAAAAAGATAATAGTTAAATAAAAAGAATATGAACAATGTAAAAAAAAAAATATATAGGTAGAAGAAGAAGAAGATGAATAAGGTGAAGATAGTTGATGTCAAAGAAGCTGATGATGAGGATAATGAAGAAGAAAGTGGGAGAAGTAAAAAAGAAGGTGAAGGACGTGGAAGTAGTGAAACATCAATATCTGAAAAAAAAATAAAATAAATAACATAGTCAAAATCTTTCTAACGACGAACGTCATAAAAAAAAACTATAAAAACCTGCTATTCTATTTGTTTGGGCTAAACCTCTGTGCCTTTAATGTCTCCGCCACCTCCCCTAATACATCCTACATTATTCTTAGTTGTTTTCCTTCATGTAGAATTTACCTACAAGGAAAGAAAGGGTTTATTTTAATTCCGATATTTTTGTCCCATTGACTTGCATTGGGATCGGGTATCGGTATCGGATTAGATCCGATACTTTGACGGTATCGGCCGATACTTTCCGATACCGATACTTTCCGATATCGGAAGGTATCGCTCAACACTAGTAATGAGCATCCAAGCTTTTTAATGCTCATTCATTCTTAGTCCTTACTCTTTGAAAGAAGGATCAAGGCAGACCTGAGTCAATAAGGGGACCAAGAAGCGTTAACCCCTTAGTGACGGAACCAAATTTCTTAAATCTGACCAGTGTCACTTTATGTGGTAATAACTCTGGAACACTTCAACATATCCCAGTGATTTTGAGATCGTTTTTTCATGACAAATTATACTTTATGATAATGGTAAATTTAGATCAATGTGTTTTGCGTTTATTTATAAAAAATATCACAACTTTAAGAAAAATGTTAAAAAAAATTGCAATTTTCAAACTTCGAATGATTATTCCATTAATCTAGAGAGTCATACCACAGCAAAACATTAATAAATAACATTTCCCACATGTCTGTTTTACATCAGCATCATTTGAAAAAATGTTCTTTTATTTTGTTAGTATTTTATGAGGTTTCAAAATGTAGCAGTCATATTTCATTTTTTCAAGGAAATTTACAAAATTTATTTTTTTAGGGACCTATTCATGTTTGAAGTGTCTTTAGGGGTCTCATATGTTGGGAAACCTCCAAAAGTTATACCATTTTAAAAACAGCACTGCCTGACATATTGAAAACAAACTGCAGTCAGGTAGTTTATTAACCCTTCAGGTGATTTTCAGAAATTAATGCAAAGTGGCATGACAGAAATGAAAATGTGTATTTTTACCACCTAAATGCCACTAAGTTCTGAACAGGTTACAACAGCCGTCAGACTCTAAGGCCGCTATTTGGTCATGAATTGCCATGGCAAACATCAGGACCACACAATCATGATCTGAGGGCACCAATTGGGAAAAAGAGGGAGCCCCCACACTCTGGTAACCATTTATATGATGTAGTCATTATTGACAGCAGCATCTAAGGATTTGGATGGTGCAAACACTGATCGTGGCTGATGCAGCAAGTTGTCAGCTATAGTGTCCAGCTGACAGCTCCTGGACTATCACCTGTATGGGGATGCTATTCTCTTATATCTCAGGTCAGTTAAGACGTATTGGCGGTCGTTAAGGGGTTAAAACTCGGATATTAAGGCTATGTGCACACTTTGCGGCGTCCTCTGCGGGTTCTCCCGCAGCGGATTTGATAAATCTGCAGGGCAAAACCGCTGCGGTTATCCCTGCAGATTTATCGCGGTTTGTTTTGCGGTTTCCGCTGCGGGTTTACTCCTATACTATTGATGCTGCATATGCAGCAATATGCAGCATCAATAGTAATGTTAAAAATAATAAAACATGGTTATATACTCACCCTCTGACGTCCCAATCTCCTCAGCGCTGCACGCGGCGGTCCGGTTCCAAAGATGCTGTGCGAGAAGGACCTTCATGACGTCACGGTCATGTGACCGCGATGTCACGGTCATGTGACCGCGACGTCACCGCAGGCCCTGCTCGCACACCAACCCTGATACCAGATGGCCGCGTGCAGCGCTGAGAGGTGAGTATATCATTATTTTTTATTTTAATTCTTTTTTTTTACACAAATATGGTTCCCAGGGCCTGGAGGAGAGTCTCCTCTCCTCCACCCCGGGTACCATCCGCACATGATCCGATTACTTCCCGCATCGTGGGCACAGCCCCATGCGGGAAGTTAGCGGATCAATGCATTGCTATGGGTGCAGAATCGCAGCGATTCTGCACAAAGAAGTGACATGCTGCAGAATGTAAACCGCTGCGTTTCTGCGCGGTTTTTCCCGCAGCATGTGCACAGCGGATTGCTGTTTCCATAGGGTTTACATGTAAATGTAAACGCTATGGAAACTGCTGCAGACCCGCATCAAAATCGCCGCGGATCCGCAGTAAAACCCGCAAAGTGTGAACATGGCCTAAGGAATCCAGATCTGGCTACTTTTTGAGCTGAAAACTATTAGACACCAGTCTCACTTCCTCTTCTTTGATCACATCCTCCAAAATGCGAAGTTAGGGGTCTACCTCTGACAAAGGGATGACTTCAGCCAGGAAAGCAGACATCTTGTCCTGATCCAGCCCCTTCTTCCCCAAGAGGTGTGATTAATAGAATCTGATGACTTACAGGATTCTTGATCTGGAGCTCATCAGAACACCTATACAATCCTTCAAACCCACAACAATCTTACCATTCACTGACATCTTTTAATATTTGCAGAGGTCAGGTGAGCGGGACTTCCCAAAATCTGTCTAAAAAAAAAAATTGCTGTAGTGCAGCGGTAGCACTAGATGTATTGATGAGACAGTGACCCAGGAAAGTTCTAAAACAACAGTCTCTTTAATGTTCAACTCACAGCAACACACTGTACACGATATCCTCGAGATCGCAGCCAGGAATCATATCCTTCAGATTGCAGCAGATAAGCAAGCGAGTCCATCTCCAAGACCAGTCGCTGTGGGTGACTGCACTGCTGTGTACGCTGTGTGTGCCTGGCCTTTCATCTCTGCTTGGCCTTTTGGCTCCGCTTACTTGTGTTACCTCACACAGGTGGAGCTCAGCAGAGCCTTCTGCTCTGCACTCCTGCAAACACCAGACCAACATTAACTGTGACACAGCTAAACACTTTACTGCAGGGTTTTTAACTGGTATCTTTGGCCATGGGCCACATGGAAAACCCGGCCAGGTAGTAAAAGAACTGCCCGACTAGCATTCTGTAGTCTGTTTCAAAAATAAAAGGACAGCAGGTTTTCTTAAATCTGCCCTGGACAAATAGCTTGTCCCAGACCTATACTCACTTTTATTTGACATTGTAATCACAGCTACACCTGTGACTGCAATGCACTCCCATGCCCTCATGACAGCTCTATCCATTTTACCCTGACTCCCGGCCACACCCTTAGCCTGTGCCAGCGGGTTCCTCATGCGTATGACCCTAGTTGCATCCACGACCAGACACTCCCGGTTGCTCCCGGCTTTCTTTTTATTCGAGCATCTCTCCGTGGCACCCTGGAACTGAACTTTCCTGAACTTACCAGGGGACATTTCCAGCTCAGGGATCGGTGGGGTCTCCTCGATCTTTCCTGCCACCAGCTATAATTGGAACCTATCTGGGTTACACTCTGTCCCTAGGTTGGCAACCTCTATGACATGTATCCCTGACTCGGGATCTTCAGGTTCTGTTTATGTCTCCACACGGTGTAGGAAAATTAACCTCCGCTGGCGGGTACTCCCAGATTTCCCCATGGATACCCATCAATTCCGCTTTGCATCCTTTGGGGTTGTCCCCGGCAACAAGGGACCCATGGACCAAAGTCACTCGGCTCCCCATGTCCAGGAGAGCTTCTGCTTGGTACCCGTTCATGAGTACCTGGCACAGCTGGGGCTAGCTGTTGGCAGTACAGACTGACTGGGCATACATATATGTACATAGTCTGTTTAAATAAAAGCCCATCAGATTTTCTTAAATCTGCCCTTGACAAATAGCTTATCCCAGACCTATACTCACTTTTATTCTGCATTGCTACGCCTGTGACTGCAGTGCACTCCCATGGCCTCAATACGCCTCCGTGGGCATCCTTGGGAGAACATACGACCCTCACATGTGACACTGGTCACTGCCTCACAGTGCCTATCATACTGATACCTATTTAGTAAGGCTTTCACTCTAGAGATGTCCTTCAGGTCACCACCAGTCGAGACAAGACATTCGAGTTTCCTCCTGAGGCTCTGATATAGGTACTCACTGTTCAGGTTTTTGAGGTTAGAGAGCTAGCAGAAGAATTTTGATACATGGTGTATAAACATTTCCCAACCATTCCGACTACAAAGGCCTAACTTCAGTACTGGCTCTGAAGAAACTCCTCAAATTTCTGTCTTATAGCTGATTCTTGAAGGAGCGATGAATTAAGATTAGTGTTGAGCATTCCGATACCGCAAGTATCGGGTATCGGCCGATATTTGCGGTATCGGAATTCCGATACCGAGTTCCGATATTTTTGCGATATCGGGAATCGGGGTCGGAATGCATATTCATGTGTAAAATAAAGAATAAAAATAAAAAATAGGGATATACTCACCCTCTGACGCGCCCTGGTAGTAACCGCTGCAACCGGCAGCCTCCGTTCCTAAGAATGAGCGAGTGAAGGACCTGCGATGACGTCACGGTCTTGTGATTGGTCGCGTGACCGCTCATGTGACCACTCACGCGACACATGAGCGGTCACGCGACCAATCACAAGCCACCACGTCATCGAAGGTCCTTCACTCGCTCATTCTTAGGAACGGAGGCTGCCGGTTGCAGCGGTTACTACCAGGGCGCGTCAGAGGGTGAGTATATCCCTATTTTTTATTTTTATTCTTTATTTTACACATGAATATGGATCCCAGGGCCTGAAGGAGAGTTTCCTCTCCTTCAGACCCTGGGAACCATCCAGGATCACTTCCGATATTTGTGTCCCATTGACTTGTATTGGTATCGGGTATCGGTATCGGCGATATCCGATATTTTTCGGATATCGGCCAATGCAATCCGATACCGATACTTTCAAATATCGGAAGGTATCGCTCAACACTAATTAAGATGCCACGCCTCTTCCCATCCGAGGGGTCTCTGCGACATTCAAAGAAAACATAATCAAATAGTGGTCAGAGAGATTCACTTCTATCACCAACATTAGTGAAAAGATGGCATCAATCTTTAAGCAAAACCTCTCTATCCTAGACCTAATCTGACTTCCTCTAAAGTATGTGAACGTGGCCTGGGTTGTTCCAGATGTGGACATCTACCAGGCGAGCCTCACTAACTATGCTATTTAAAGCGACACTTTTGTAAGCCAGCCGGTTACTGAAACCTACTTTATCCATTGGCCTTGAAACATTATTGAAGTTCCTTCCAAAGACCTCATAAAGAATTTTACAATCCCACATAGAATGATGGCTGTAGATGTTCACAAGCCAAAGCTCTTGTCCTTTCATGAGCACATCCAAGTTCTAGCACCTCCCTATTTCCAACTCAATACCCAGTAGGCATTCACCACCTGCGGTTTTAAAAAGAACCGCAACTCCGCTATACGGCTATGCCATAAAAGACCAGTAGGAGGGCCTGTACGTGTACTCTTTTCTTGCTTTCCACAAAGATATCAGATCTGATAGCCTGGTCTCCTGCAAATATAACTTATCAGGTCAAGGCTGCAAAGAAAATTAAAGTTCATTAACTTAGCCGCATCTGACTTTATGCTGGCAACATTATGTTTTATATTTTTCTTTACATTTACTGTTCATTCAACATTTTATATCTAGTCATTAATTTGCATCCTAATTCAGACCTTCACTGCATTAGGATTGTGTGGTAGCGGTATCCTCCTCTCTATTGCACCACCTAACATACTCATCCAGCTCACTATCTGGGACCTCAGCTGCAAGTTCACCTGAACCTGCTCTTGAGACAAAGACATGACCACCTGTCTCCTTTCCCTCCTGGCGCAGCTCATGATATCTCACCCTAAAGGGCGGTGGCTTCTTGCTCCTTACTGGTCCATCACTTCCCTTGCCTCTGCTAGTCCCTGCACCAGCAGTATTGGACTGGGATCAGGTAGGGCCCCCACATCATTATTTACAGTAATTACAATATTTAGTTTTCTGAACAGTCTCTCCATTTACAGATACATTCTTCACTTCTGAGGCCTCCTTACCAGACTTACCAATGATCTGGGTACACTGTCCCACTGGTGCAAAGGCATTACCCACCACCTTAGCCTCAGGAGCCGCACCAATTGTAAACAGGGCCTATGCATACTGCCCCTTTTCACAGCAGCACAATCACTTGTCCCTGCGAACACAAATATATCTGATATTAGGGCATGTTGTTCCTATAGCACAGCTGCGTGCCCCCCTGTCCTGCCCCACACAAGTCTGGTGGAAAATGGCTTAGAATTAGGGGGAAGAGATGGGAATTACACTGCACACCCTACTGTGAGTTGTGTGTGATTTCATTTTGAAACCTCTCCAGGTAGATACCGGAATTTCTGAAGATCCCCTCTGAGAACCACCGCCACCTTCAACTCCTTTCTCACCCTGGCAGCCATTTCTGGACTGGCCTCTTTGGATGAGTGGTCATTTTGGAACTTCACATTCTCTAACTCCTGCTAGAGAAGGCACATCTTCCTGTTTGTCTACTCATAGATCTTGAACATGTGGGTTACTCTGGCAGTAAAGGTGTCCATTGTCTCATTGGATTCCATAACTTCCATTTCCACTCCAGTGTAACACTGCTAGTCATCCCACTAGATGTGCCACTGGCCATTTCCTGGGCAAATAAAGTATAAGCCCCTTGCTTTGACAACAAGCGGGTCCTTCCTGGGGTGCTGGACCTGGGGATACTGTCCTCCTCACCCTCCTCCTCAGTGAGTCCTCTGCTGAACGCATTGTCTCCCTGTCCCTTGTTAGTGTAGATGTGGAGGGAGTAAGAGTCTGGGGCTCCATGAGCCTTTCCCTGGAAAACCTTCCTCTCCCTGGGCATAGAGAGGCAGGACACAGACTTCCTTCCTGGTTCACAAGCCACTCTCACAAATAAACTCCTTCCGCTGCTGGTGGTAGCAGATTTGCCCTCCAATAGATCCTAGTTAAAGGATTTAAAGTACTTATTCCCATTCCAGAGCCTCAAAGGAGTCATGGATAGTTATTTTGTCTCGCTATATCACCTACTCAGTAGTGGTTAGTTTGTTCGATTGCTGCCTTCAATGGATGTCTGCCTCTTTCAACTTCAACGCCACGTCCACCTTTTCCTCAACCCTCTACTCCACATGAACCTCCCCTTCCAGGTTCAAGATTTTTATTTTTTTTTTCGTTTTGAGTAATTTCCCTATCTACATTTGTTTGCTGGAAAATTGTCCTACTCTTACCCCCCATTTAGCTTCCTTTTGCAGCCTTTACTACAACATGTTCCAAATTATTACGCAAATGCAAATTGAATTTAAGAGTCATAAAGATTTACTTGTTTTGTTTTTCAAATAAACTTGTGGATGGTAATGTGCCTCAGGGCTCAATGGATCACTGAAATCAATCTTAAACACATGTAATAATTAGTTTTCCAGGTGATTCTAAATAAAGGAAAACTACTTAAAAATGATGTTCCATTAAGCTGGCCACAGGTTTCAAGCAATATGGGAAATAAAAAAGATCTCTCTGCTGCTGAAAAGCGTTAAATAGTGCAATGCCTTGGTATGAAAACATTAGATATTTCATGAAAACGTAAGCATGATCATCATACTGTGAAGAGATTTATGACTTAAACAGAGCACAGACAAAGTTCATGCAGATAAAGGCATAATGAGGAAGGTTTCTGCCAGACAAATTCATTGGATTAAGAGAGCAGCTGCCAAAATACCATTATAAAGCAGCAGTTATTTGAAGCTGTTGGTGCCTCTGGACTCCCTCGAACCTCAAGGTATAGGATCCTTCAAAGGCTTGCTGTGGTGCATAAACCTACTATTCGGCCACCCCTAAATAGTGTTCACAAGCAGAAACGGTTGCAGAGGGCCCAGGCATACATGAAGACTAATTTCCAAACAGTCTTGTTTACTGATGAGTGTCGAGGAACCCTGAATGGTCCAGATGGATGGAGTAGTGGATGGTTGGCGGATGGCCACCATGTCCCAACAAGGCTGCGACGTCAGCAAGGAGGTGGAGGAGTCATGTTTTGGGCAGGAATCATGGGGAAACAGCTGGTAGTGCCCTTTAAGATTCCTGAAGGTGTGAAAATGACCTCTGCAAACTATATAGAGTTTCTGCCTGACAACTTTCTTCCATGATATAAAAAGCAGAAACTTGCCTTCAGGAGCAAAATCATCTTCATGCATGACAATGCATCATCTCATGCTGCAAAGAATACCTCTGAGTCATTGGCTGCTATGGGCATAAAAGGAGATAAACTCATGGTGTGGCCACCATCTTCCCCTGACCTTAACCCTATAGAGAACATTTGGAGTATCATCAAGCAAAAGATCTATGAGGGTGGGAGGCAGTTCACATCAAAACAGCAGCTCTGGGAGGCTATTCTGGCTTCATGCAAAGAAATACAAGCAGAAACTCTCCAAAAACTCACAAGTTCAATGGATGCAAGAATTGTGAGGGAGATATCAAAGAAGGGGTCCTAAGTTAACATGTAACTTGGCCTGTTAGGATGTTTTGGAGTTAAATAGCTTTTTTGTTCAGTGAATGTAACCTCATAATGCTGCAAATTCCACAAATGAGCATTTTCAGTTCTTTAAAACATATCAAATGTTTAGAAATTCTACTGTGCCTAATAATTTGGAACAGTGCATTTTGAGTTTTTATTCATTTTGGAGATTATACTGTTATGATTGAGAGGTTTCTTCAATAAAATTCGATGTATATAAATGAATACTCTAATGGGTGATGACTTTTATTAGACTGACTGTCATTTGCACCGACCATTTAGGAAAATCTGAGAAAAATATAATTTGCATAATAATTTTGAATATGGTGTACAGTGTATCTATTTTACAACCATTTTAAATCACCGAAGATCGGGTCAGCATTGACTTCCGGGGTCAAGTTGAAGTCAAGTTCTGGTACCCAAACTGAACTTTAGACTCAAGTTTGGTCAAACCCGATGAACCCAAAATTCCAAGGGTCCGCCCATCTCTATTAGCTGAAATGCAGCCTGCAACTCACTGCTCTGTTTGTAAAGAGGGAAGTAGGGGGATGTACAGTAAGAAGAAGTTTGAAGAGATAGTTGCCTCTTTCAGACAGCAACTATCACATGTTTTTGGCTAGGTTTATTCACAGATCTCAGTGCCGGGCATGTGCAGCATTTTGAAGGGATCATGACAGTCAACATTTATTTATGAAAAAAATGCATTATCCTATGTAAATGCAAACATTTACACACATACACACTGATGTATATACAAGTATACATACATCTATGTTTGTTTTGTGCTCTGATGTTGTATAATATGAAGTTTATAACAGACAGTAATTGCCGATTTATATGATTATTGCAAATATATATTTATTGTAAAATTCTGCTATATATTGGAATAAACTGTACATGCCTGCACACCTTGGAGGAAGATTTTGATGTTGAGCACCACTTGTTCTTTATGGTGTGAAGGAATGTAGGTTTTTTTACTTGTGATGTAATAACAGTATGAAAACTGAATTTCCATCTTGAAAGAGTTTAGATCAACAAATGCCATTATGTGACTCAGTGGGGCTCAAAGACAACTTTAAAACATCTATTTCAGGAAAAAGAAAAGTGGATTTCACATATTGGGCCAATTATTGTCTGCATGTAATCGACATTGTGCATTGAGATATTGTTGTTTTATTGACCCAAGAAAGTGCTTTATTGTGGACTTTTTTGCATTGGTGCTTTTCTGGTCTGCCTTGTCTATGACAAAGACTCCTCGATATTGTAATTGATATTATGGTACATAAAAACCCACTGTGACACAAATACTGATGTGAGAAACAGTGATGTGAATAAATCACAAAATGCCAGGTTACCATGACCCTCTCTGTGTCCAATGGAATGATGTAGTAAACAATGTTCAATCAATAGTTCTTTATTCAGTCAGTGGATTATGAGTATAAAGGTACAGAACATCTTCATTAGACACGAGAAGATATAGACAAACATCAATGACCTCAGAAGATGTATAGGCACTTTGCATGTTGCTGAAAAAACTGCAAATCAGAAGCCACATAAATCAGATAACATCCTACAAATTTCAAAACTGCTTTTTAAAAAGCCATGATTACAGAAAAATATCCAAGTACACATACACTATAAATCATGTGCAATGAAAAGTGATTGATTTAAAACCCTTACATGTAGGCTGATGATTTGGATATCTAAGCACAGAACCTTATCCGAGGCTCAATGAATCATTGGAAATAATTTATGATTAGATACATCATCGTATCAATAGGGTTTTCACCCTAACGCTACGTTCACATGACTATATTTTGGTTAAAGCATTACCCACAGGAAAAAACACAGCATTCAGACAAATGTTATTCAATTGGACTGTTAAAATGATTTTTACATGAAGCGAATGTCTATTTAAAGAAAAATTGCAGCATGCACTGGTCATTTCTGTATTTTGAATGAGACACGCCTATTTAAGCCTATGGGTGTGAAAAAATCAGATTCCATAAGGACCAACTATATTTCATCTCATTTTTGAGGTTAAATTAGCATTGTTTAACTAATATAAACAACTACCATAGGACCCTTGTGGAAGAAAATTAATATTAATTTGAATAAAGAGACAAAGTGAAATACCATAATAAACTTATCAAATATTCACTTTATGAATACCAGTAGAGGGACACAACAATTAAATAACATATAAATAAAACTGCCAATGTAATCCACACCACCCAAAGGAACCTAGCCCAGTAGAAACTAACTGAAATGTGATTAGAATCTCTGATTTCCCCAAATAAAAATGGAAGTAATATGTTTGAAAAATAAAAATAAGATGAAAAGTAAATGTAACCACATTAGGTGAAGCATGGTGAACATATACTTGTGCAGCTATGAACAGACTGTGTTTCACAGTAATAGACATTAATCTCTCTTTTGCTGGTTGCCAGGAGATACCCACCCCCACTTGGCTTATCCCATTGGAGAATCCTGCCTTCCATTCCCTGTGTCACCAAGCACCTGTATCGCTGTTTGTGTAATATTATTTGTTTTGCTGCTCTCCTGGATTCCACACCACTTAGACCCCTATAAATAAACCTGTAAAGTGTTTCAATATCATCTTTTGTGCGTGTGCAAAGAGCGCGAACAGGGGTTTCCAGAGTCAAACTCTGACAGAAGAAGAAGATCCTCCTTCGCTTACAGCTCTTAGAAAGATTCGGAAGAATGCACTACACCATAGTGAGGTGAAAACTACCAGACACCCTGCCGATGGAGGCAGCTTAAAAGGTGTGTTACATAAAAATGTATAAAAATTGGTGCTTGGATAGCCATGCATATCAGGCTTTGTGAAGCTCCTTGTTTTATATGAGTCTGATCAGTAAAGTGAGATAGCTGCACCACCACAATATTACAAGTATGGAAGTTTCTCACCAAGATTCTCGATAATCCACATAATGTCCAGACAATCCAGCAATCCACAGCAAATTTCAAAGGATGAGGCTGATGAAAGTCTCAATAGACCACAATATGCCCGGGCAGCTCATGTGATTGGCATACTTACAGTCACATGTCGACTGGCTTGTTTCCTGATTCCCTCAATGTTTAGTGAAGAACAATAACCCCGGTTTCATTGAGAGAAGTAATAAGAGAAGCTAATTAGCACTTCACTGTAAGTATGAAAATCATATATGATTGCCGGAATTTGCAAGCATTCTTTAATCCTGATAGTGAGTATATTGCAGTCTGCTAGGATTTGGCATGCTGCAGCGCTTAATTTTATAATTAATAGGGTTGAGCAAACATGCATGGTGATACTCTCATATCACTTGAGTATCTGAGTCCTCGATTGTACTTGTTACTCGGTGAGCATTGGGAGGTGCTCGATATAAAACTTTAATCCCTGCCCCACATGTTTGGCGCCTGTTGCACAGCCAATAAGCATGCAGGGATTGCCTGATTGTCATTGTAATGCAGTAGCCATCTTAGTTGTGGCATTACTGTGAATGGTTGGACGTGTGACATCATCAGGGGTTAGAAAAGAACAAGCGCCACCCGAGTTGGCACACTGACACCTTTGCAAAGCTCTATGAAACTTCATATTGGAGGGAGCAAGTGCTTGTCTAGGCCTGTGTGTGCACAGTAGGGTGTTTCATTTTGTATGGTAAAAATTAAAATGTCAAATTTTTGCATACTTTGCTGACGCCCTGAGTCTCACTAATGTAAAAAGTATATATGCCAATTTTCAAGACGATCGAACTATGTTTAGAGGTTGCACACTTTTATCAGTTTAACCCCTTCATGACCCAGCCTATTTTGGCCTTAATGACCTTGCCGTTTTTTGCAATTCTGACCAGTGTCCCTTTATGAGGTAATAACTCGGGAACGCTTCAACGGATCGTAGCGATTCTGAGACTGTTTTTTCGTGACACATTGGGCTTCATGTTAGTGGTAAATTTAGGTCGATAATTTCTGCGTTTATTTGTGAAAAAAATGGAAATTTGGCGAAAATTTTGAAAATTTTGCAATTTTCACATTTTGAATTTTTATTCTGTTAAACCAGAGAGTTATGTGACACAAAATAGTTAATAAATAACATTTCCCAGATGTCTACTTTACATCAGCACAATTTTGGAAACATTTTTTTTTGCTAGGAAGTTATAAGGGTTAAAATTTGACCAGTGATTTCTCATTTTTACAACAAAATTTACAAAACCATTTTTTTTAGGGACCACCTCACATTTGAAGTCAATTTGAGGGTTCTATATGGCTGAAAATACCCAAAAGTGACACCATTCTAAAAACTGCACCCCTCAAGGTGCTCAAAACCACATTCAAGAAGTTTATTAACCCTTCAGGTGTTTCACAGCAGCAGAAGCAACATGGAAGGAAAAAATGAACATTTAACTTTTTAGTCACAAAAATGATCTTTTAGCAACAATTTTTTTATTTTCCCAAGGGTAAAAGGAAAACCTGGACCACGAAAGTTGTTGTCCAATTTGTTCTGAGTACGCTGATACCTCATATGTGGGGGTAAACCACTGTTTGGGTGCACGGCAGAATTTGGAAGGGAAGGAGCACCATTTGACTTTTTGAATGAAAAATTGGCTCCAATCTTTAGCGGACACCGTGTCGCGTTTGGAGAGCCCCCGTGTGCCTAAACATTGGAGCTCCCCCACAAGTGACCCCATTTTGGAAACTAGACGCCCCAAGGAACTTATCTAGATGCATAGTGAGCACTTTAAACCCCCAGGTGCTTCACAAATTGATCCGTAAAAATGAAAAAGTACTTTTTTTTCACAAAAAAATTATTTTAGCCTCAATTTTTTAATTTTCACATGGGCAACAGGATAAAATGGATCCTAAAATTTGTTGGGCAATTTCTCCTGAGTACACTGATACCTCACATGTGGGGGTAAACCACTGTTTGGGCACATGGTAAGTCTCGGAAGGGAAGGAGCGCCATTTGACTTTTTGAATGAAAAATTATCTCCATCGTTAGCGGACACCATGTCGCGTTTGGAGAGCCCCTGTGTGCCTAAACATTGGAGCTTCCCCACAAGTGACCCCATTTTGGAAAGGAGACCCCCCAAGGAACTTATCTAGATGCATAGTGAGCACTTTTAACCCTCAGGTGCTTCACAAATTGATCCGTAAAAATGAAAAAGTACTTTTTTTTTCACAAAAAAATTCTTTTAGCCTCAATTTTTTAATTTTCACATAGGCGACAGGATAAAATGGATCCTAAAATTTGTTGGGCAATTTCTCCTGAGTACGCCGATACCTCATATGTGGGGGTAAACCACTGTTTGGGCGCATGGCAAGGCTCGGAAGGGAAGGCGCGCCATTTGACTTTTTGAATGGAAAAGTAGCTCCAATCGTTAGCGGACACCATGTCGCGTTTGGAGAGCCCCTGTGTGCCTAAACATTGGAGCTCCCCCACAAGTGACCCCATTTTGGAAACTAGACCCCCCAAAGAACTTATCTAGATGCATAGTGAGCACTTTAAACCAACAAGTGCTTCACAGAAGTTTATAACGCAGAGCTGTGAAAATAAAAAATAATTTTTCTTTCCTCAAAAATGATTTTTAGCCCAGAATTTTTTATTTTCCCAAGGGTAACAGGAGAAATTGTACCCCAAATGTTGTTGTCCAGTTTGTCCTGAGTACGATGATACCCCATATGTGGGGGTAAACCACTGTTTGGGTGCACGGCAGGGCTTGGAAGGGAAGGCACGCCATTTGGCTTTTTGAATGGAAAATTAGCTCCAATCATTAGCGGACACCATGTCGCGTTTGGAGAGCCCCTGTGTGCCTAAACTTTGGAGCTTCCCCATAAGTGACCCCATTTTGGAAACTAGACCTCCCAAGGAACTAATCTAGATGTGTGGTGAGCACTTTGAACCCCCAAGTGCTTCACAGAAGTTTATAACGCAGAGCCATGAAAATAAAAAATAATTTTTCTTTTATCAAAAAAATTTTTTTAGCCCTGAATTTTTTATTTTCCCAAGGGTAACAGGGGAAATTTGACCCCAATAGTTGTTGTCCAGTTTCTACTGAGTACGCTGATACCCCATATGTGGGGGTAAACCACTGTTTGGGCACACGTCAGGGTTCGGAATGGAAGTAGTGACGTTTTGAAATGCAGACTTTGATGGAATGCTCTGCGGGCGTCACGTTGCGTTTGCAGAGCCCCTGATGTGCCTAAACAGTAGAAACCCCCCACAAGTGACCCCATTTTGGAAACTAGACCCCCAAATGAACTTATCTAGATGTGTGGTGAGCACTTTGAACCCCTAAGTGCTTCACAGAAGTTTATAACGCAGAGCCGTGAAAATAATAAATACGTTTTCTTTCCTCAAAAAAAAATTTTAGCCCTGATTTTTTTATTTTCCCAAGGGTAACAGGAGAAATTTGACCCCAAGAGTTGTTGTCCAGTTTCTCCTGAGTACGGTAATACCCCGATGTGGGGGTAAACCACTGTTTGGGCACATGCCGGAGCTCGGAAGTGAAGTAGTGACGTTTTGAAATGCAGACTTTGATGGAATGCTCTGCGGGCATCACGTTGCGTTTGCAGAGCCCCTGATGTGCCTAAACAGTAGAAACTCCCCACAAGTGACCCCATTTTGGAAACTAAACCCCCAAGGGAACTTATCTAGATGTGTGGTGAGCACTTTGAACCCCCAAGTGCTTCACAGAAGTTTATAACGCAGAGCCGTGAAAATAAAAAATCATTTTTCTTTCCTCAAAAATAATTTTTTAGCCCGCAATTTTTTATTTTCCCAAGGGTTACAGGAGAAATTGGACCACAAAAGTTGTTGATCAGTTTCTCCTAAGTACGCTGGTACCCCATATGTGGGGGTAAAGCACTGTTTGGGCACACGTCGGGGCTCGGAAGGGAGAGAGCACCATTTTACTTTTTCAACGCAAGATTGGCTGGAATCAATGGTGGCGCCGTGTCGCGTTTGGAGACCCCCTGATGTGCCTAAAAAGTGGAAACCCCTCAATTCTAACTCCAACACTAACCCCAACACACCCCTAACTCTAATCCCAACCCTAACCACAACCCTAACCCCAACACACCCCTAACCCTAGTCTTACCCCTAATTCCAACCCTAAGGCTATGTGCTCACGTTGCGGATTTGTGTGGATTTTTCCGCAGTTTTTGAAAAATCTGCAGGTAAAACGCACTGCGCTTTACCTGCGGATTTACCGCGGATTTCCAGTGTTTTTTGTGTGGATTTCACTTGCGGATTCCTATTATGGAGCAGGTGTAAAACGCTGCGGAATTGCACAAAGAATTGACATGCTGCGGAAAATACAACGCAGCGTTTCCGCGCTGTATTTTCCGCACCATGGGCACAGCGGATTTGGTTTTCCATAGGTTTACGTGGTACTGTAAACGTGATGGAAAACTGATACGAATCCGCAGCGACCAATCCGCTGCGGATCCGCAGCCAAATCCGCACCGTGTGCACATAGCCTAATTCTAACCCTAATTCCAACCCTAACCCTAATTCTAACCCTAATTCTAACCCTAATTCTAACCCTAGCCCTAAGTGCAACCCTAGCCCTAAGTGCAACCCTAGCCCTAAGTGCAACCCTAGCCCTAAGTGCAACCCTAAGTGCAACCCTAAGTGCAACCCTAGCCCTAAGTGCAATCCTAAGTGCAACCCTAAGTGCAACCCTAGCCCTAAGTGCAACCCTAGCCCTAAGTGCAACCCTAAGTGCAACCCTAAGTGCAACCCTAGCCCTAAGTGCAATCCTAAGTGCAACCCTAAGTGCAACCCTAGCCCTAAGTGCAACCCTAGCCCTAAGTGCAACCCTAAGTGCAACCCTAAGTGCAACCCTAGCCCTAAGTGCAACCCTAAGTGCAACTCTAAGTGCAACCCTAGCCCTAAGTGCAACCCTAAGTACAACCCTAGCCCTAAGTGCAACCCTAAGTGCAACCCTAAGTGCAACCCTAGCCCTAAGTGCAACCCTAAGTGCAACCCTAAGTGCAACCCTACCCCTAACCCTACCCCTAACCGTACCCCTAACCCTACCCCTAACCCTAACCCTAATGGAAAAACAAAAATAATTATATTTTCTGTATTTTATTCTTGTCCCTACCTATGGGGGTGATAAAGGGGGTGATTTATTTACTATTTTTTTTATTTTGATCGCTGTGATAGAACTTATCACAGCGACCAAAATATGCAGGAACGAATCTGCCGACTGGCAGATTCGGCGGGCGCACTGCGCATGCGCCCGCCATTTTCCAAGATGGCGGCGCCCATGAAGCAGACGGCCGGACACCGGGAGGGACATCGGAGCTAGGTAAGTATGGGGGGGTGGGACCGGAAACGGGGGGGGGATCGGAGGACCTGGGGAGCGGACAGGAGGACCGGGGGAGCCGACAGGAGGGAGGAGGGGAGTGGAACGGAGATCGGGGCAAAAAGGATGACTGGGGAGGCGATCGGTGGGGTGGGGTGGTGGCAGATCGGGGTCTCCAGCCATGGCAGATGCTATTGCAGCATCGGCCATGGCTGGATTGTAATATTTCACCATTTTCATAGGTGAAATATTACAAATCGCTCTGATTGGCAGTTTCACTTTCAACAGCCAATCAGAGCGATCGTAGCCACGGGGGGGTGAAGCCACCCCCCCTGGGCTGAAGTACCACTCCCCCTGTCTCTGCAAATCGGGTAAAATGGGAGTTAACCCCTTCACCCGATCTGCAGGGACGGATCATTCTGTGACACAGCATATGCGTCACAGGTCGGATTGGCACCGACTTTCATGACGCATACGCTGTGTCACAGGTCGGGAAGGGGTTAATAAAAGCACGCAAAAAAACAGATTTTCAATGTTAAGTATTTTTTATTAGAAATTCAAACAATTAAAAACTTAGAATAATAGTAACAATAAACAGTAACATTGATAGGCAGTATCATACGTATTAAATGATTTACACTAATGTGCTGTGAAAGATGCAACTCCTTCTTTTGTTCGCTTGGTGACGGCTTTTCTATGATACTCAACAACACTTAACAAGAACTGTTTCGATTGTTCATCTCTGATTGAATTATTAAACTTCTTTATCAGAGCAATGCCCCTTTCTGTGGTGTCATTCACCACCTTAAGAGCATTGATGGAACTTCTTAGTGTATCACTGCAATATTCTTCTACATCGTGGATCCCAAAATTCAATTCAAAGAATGTGTTTGTTTTACTTGTAACAAAATCGCTGAGGTCTTTTCCTTCAAAAACTAGTTTTTTTACCTTCCAACTGTTTCAGCTCCTTTTTCTTTGCAGGTTTCATTTTAAAATTTTCAAACATCTTATCCTTCTCAGCCTGACTGATACGTTCATCCAAAAATGCCAATCCTATGTTAGTTTCTGACAGATGCCAAATGTGTCTCTTAGCCACTGTGAGGGCACTTTCTCTGACATCTTTATCT
Organism: Ranitomeya variabilis; assembly: GCF_051348905.1. Classification (NCBI taxonomy): domain Eukaryota; kingdom Metazoa; phylum Chordata; class Amphibia; order Anura; family Dendrobatidae; genus Ranitomeya; species Ranitomeya variabilis. The sequence continues at coordinate 177,741,323 of NC_135237.1, forward strand.
GGATAATATTGCAATAGCTGTAGCATCTCCAAATCATTCTTTGGAGCCCATCGACTTACAACTGCCTCGTGCCAAAAGCGGACATATATTAGACAAATAAAACGCGCTACTTTCTTATTCCTTTCAATTCGGTATTAGAAATATGCAATTGTTTAGTGAATAGCACAATTTTTAGTACATACCGTATATACTCGAGTATAAGCCGAGATTTTCAGCCCAAATTTTTGGGCTGAAAGTGCCCCCTCGGCTTATACTCGAGTCATGATCGGTGGTGGGGTCGGCGGGTGAGCACCGTCATATACTCACCTGCTTCCGGGGCTCCTGTCGCTCCCCCTACACGTCCCACGGTCTCCGGGTGCCGCAGCCTCTTCCCCTGAGCGGTCACGTGGGACCGCTCATTAGAGAAATGAATAGGCTGCTCCACCTCCCATAGGGACGGAGCCGCCTATTCATTTCTCTAATGAAGCGGTGCCGGTGACCGCTGACAGAGGAAGAGCTGCGGCACCGAAGACAGGCAGGGGGAAGGAGCGGGACGCCGGGAGCAGGTAAGTATTACATATTTACCTTCCCTCGTTCCACACGCCGGGCGCTGTCTCCATCTTCCCGGCGTCTCTCCGCTCTGCCTCTGACTGTGCAGGTCAGGGGGCGCGATGACGCATATAGTGTGCGCGCCGCCCTCTGCCTGATCAGTCAGTGCAGAGAGACGCCGGGAAGATGGCGCCGAGGAGCTGCAAGCAAGACAGGTGAGTATGTGTTTTATTATTTTTATTGCAGCAGCAGCAGCACAGCTATGGGGCAATAATGGACGGTGCAGAGCACTATATGGCACAGCTATGGGGCAATGGTGCAGAGCACTGTATGGCACAGCTATGGGGCAATAATGGTGCAGAGCACTATATGGCACAGCTATGGGGCAATGGTGCAGAGCACTGTATGGCACAGCTATGGGGCAATAATGGTGCAGAGCACTATATGGCACAGCTATGGGGCAATAATGGTGCAGAGCACTATATGGCACAGCTATGGGGCAATAATGGTGCAGAGCACTATATGGCACAGCTATGGGGCAATGGTGCAGAGCACTATATGGCACAGCTATGGGGCAATGGTGCAGAGCACTGTATGGCACAGCTATGGGGCAATAATGGTGCAGAGCACTATATGGCACAGCTATGGGGCAATAATGGTGCAGAGCACTATATGGCACAGCTATGGGGCAATAATGGTGCAGAGCACTATATGGCACAGCTATGGGGCAATAATGGTGCAGTGCACTATATGGCACAGCTATGGGGCAATAATGAATGGTGCAGAGCACTATATGGCACAGCTATGGGGCAATAATGGTGCAGAGCACTGTATGGCACAGCTATGGGACAATAATGGTGCAGAGCACTATATGGCACAGCTATGGGACAATAATGGTGCAGAGCACTATATGGCACAGCTATGGGGCAATAATGGTACAGAGCACTATATGGCACAGCTATGGGGCAATAATGGTGCAGAGCACTATATGGCACAGCTATGGGGCAATAATGGTGCAGAGCACTGTATGGCACAGTGTTGTGAATTTACCTTTTGGCTCCCTCTAGTGGCTACTAGTGATTTGACTCTGGGTATGTCATTCATCCCTTGTATGCTCACCTGGGTCGTTAGGTCAGGGGTGTTGCTATATAAGCTCCCTGGACCTTCAGTTCAATGCCTGGCAACGTTGATATCAGAGCTAATCTGTAGTGCTCTTGTCTACTGATCCTGGTTCCTGCTTGATTAAGCTAAGTCTGCTTTCTTGCTTTTTGCTATTTGTTTTTGTTTGCATTTTTGTCCAGCTTGTATATAATCTGTTTCCTGACCTTGCTGGAAGCTCTAGGGTGGCTGGTGTTCTCCCCCCGGGCCGTTAGACGGTTCGGGGGTTCTTGAATCTCCAGTGTGGATTTTTGATAGGGTTTTGTTGACCATATAAGTTATCTTGCTACATTCTGCTATTAGTAAGTGGGCCTCTCTTTGCTAAACCTAGTTCATCTCTGTGTTTGTCATTTCCTCTTACCTCACCGTTATTATTTGTGGGGGGCTTGTATCCTACTTTTGGGGCTTTTAAATAAGATCACTGTCAAATTTCAGTATCCTTTGCCGCTGTTGTCAGATTTGTTTGCCCGGATTAAAGGTGCCAAGTGGTTCACCAAGATAGACCTTCGTGGTGCGTACAACCTTGTGCGCATTAGGCAGGGCGATGAATGGAAAACCGCATTCAATACGCCCGAAGGTCATTTTGAGTACTTGGTGATGCCATTTGGGCTCTCTAATGCACCTTCAGTTTTTCAGTCCTTCATGCATGACATTTTCCGGAAGTATCTGGATAAATTTTTGATTGTTTATCTGGATGATATTCTGGTTTTTTCTGAGGATTGGGACTCGCATGTGGAGCAGGTCAGGATGGTTTTTGAGATTTTGCGTGAAAATTCTTTGTTTGTAAAAGGCTCAAAGTGTCTCTTTGGTGTACAGAAGGTTCCCTTTTTGGGGTTCATTTTTTCCCCTTCTGCTGTGGAGATGGATCCAGTCAAGGTCCGAGCTATTCATGATTGGACTCAACCCTCGTCAGTTAAGAGTCTTCAGAAGTTCTTGGGTTTTGCTAACTTCTACCGTCGTTTTATCGCAAATTTCTCTAGCGTTGTTAAACCGCTGACGGATATGACCAAGAAAGGCTCTGATGTAGCTAACTGGGCTCCTGCTGCCGTGGAGGCTTTCCAAGAGTTGAAACGCCGGTTTACTTCGGCGCCTGTTTTGTGCCAGCCTGACGTCTCACTTCCCTTTCAGGTTGAGGTGGATGCTTCGGAGATTGGGGCAGGGGCCGTTTTGTCGCAGAGAGGCCCTGGTTGCTCTACTATGAGACCTTGTGCCTTCTTCTCTAGGAAGTTTTCGCCGGCAGAGCGAAATTATGATGTGGGCAATCGGGAGTTGTTGGCCATGAAGTGGGCATTTGAGGAGTGGCGTCATTGGCTCGAGGGTGCTAAGCATCGTGTGGTGGTCTTGACTGATCACAAAAATCTGATGTATCTCGAGTCTGCTAAACGCCTGAATCCTAGACAGGCCCGCTGGTCATTGTTTTTCTCCCGTTTTGACTTTGTGGTCTCGTATTTACCAGGTTCTAAGAATGTGAAGGCCGATGCTCTGTCTAGGAGCTTTGTGCCTGATGCTCCTGGAGTCGCTGAACCTGTGGGTATTCTTAAGGAAGGAGTTATCTTGTCTGCTATTTCTCCAGATCTGCGACGTGTGTTGCAGAGATTTCAGGCTGGTAGGCCTGACTCTTGTCCACCTGACAGATTGTTTGTGCCTGCTAAATGGACCAGCAGAGTCATTTCTGAGGTTCATTCCTCAGTGTTGGCAGGCCACCCGGGAATTTTTGGCACCAGAGATCTGGTGGCCAGGTCCTTTTGGTGGCCTTCCTTGTCAAGGGATGTGCGGTCGTTTGTGCAGTCCTGTGGTACTTGTGCTCGAGCTAAGCCTTGCTGTTCTCGTGCCAGTGGGTTGCTCTTGCCCTTGCCTGTCCCGAAAAGACCTTGGACACACATCTCTATGGATTTCATTTCGGATCTTCCGGTGTCTCAGGGCATGTCTGTCATCTGGGTGATATGTGATCGTTTCTCCAAGATGGTCCATCTGGTTCCTTTGCCTAAGCTGCCTTCCTCTTCTGATCTGGTTCCTGTGTTCTTCCAGAACGTGGTTCGTTTGCACGGCATTCCTGAGAATATTGTGTCGGACAGAGGATCCCAGTTTGTTTCCAGGTTCTGGCGATCCTTTTGTGGTAGGATGGGCATTGATTTGTTGTTTTCGTCCGCTTTCCATCCCCAGACTAACGGACAAACGGAGCGAACTAATCAGACTCTGGAGGCTTATTTGAGGTGTTTTGTCTCTTCTGATCAGGATGATTGGGTGACCTTCTTGCCGTTGGCTGAATTTGCCCTTAATAATCGGGCTAGTTCCGCCACCTTGGTTTCGCCATTTTTCTGCAACTCTGGTTTCCATCCTCGTTTTTCCTCGGGACATGTGGAGCCTTCTGACTGTCCTGGGGTGGATTCCATGGTGGATAGGTTGCAGCGGATCTGGAGTCATGTGGTGGACAACTTGAAGTTGTCACAGGAGAAGGCTCAGCGTTTTGCCAACCGCCGCCGCGGTGTGGGTCCCCGACTTCGCGTTGGGGATTTGGTGTGGCTGTCTTCTCGATTTGTTCCTATGAAGGTCTCCTCTCCCAAATTTAAGCCTCGCTTCATTGGTCCTTACAAGATATTGGAAATCATTAATCCTGTATCCTTTCGCCTGGATCTTCCGGTGTCGTTTGCCATTCACAACGTATTTCATAGGTCCTTGTTGCGGCGGTACGTTGTGCCTGTGGTTCCTTCTGCTGAGCCTCCTGCTCCGGTGTTGGTTGAGGGCGAGTTGGAGTACGTGGTGGAGAAGATCTTAGATTCTCGTCTCTCCAGGCGGAGGCTTCAGTACCTGGTCAAGTGGAAGGGCTATGGTCAGGAGGATAATTCCTGGGTGGTCGCCTCTGATGTGCATGCGGCTGATTTAGTTCGTGCATTTCACGCCGCTCATCCTGATCGCCCTGGTGGTCTTGGTGAGGGTTCGGTGACCCCTCACTAAGGGGGGGGTACTGTTGTGAATTTACCTTTTGGCTCCCTCTAGTGGCTACTAGTGATTTGACTCTGGGTATGTCATTCATCCCTTGTATGCTCACCTGGGTCGTTAGGTCAGGGGTGTTGCTATATAAGCTCCCTGGACCTTCAGTTCAATGCCTGGCAACGTTGATATCAGAGCTAATCTGTAGTGCTCTTGTCTACTGATCCTGGTTCCTGCTTGATTAAGCTAAGTCTGCTTTCTTGCTTTTTGCTATTTGTTTTTGTTTGCATTTTTGTCCAGCTTGTATATAATCTGTTTCCTGACCTTGCTGGAAGCTCTAGGGTGGCTAGTGTTCTCCCCCCGGGCCGTTAGACGGTTCGGGGGTTCTTGAATCTCCAGCGTGGATTTTTGATAGGGTTTTTGTTGACCATATAAGTTATCTTGCTACATTCTGCTATTAGTAAGTGGGCCTCTCTTTGCTAAACCTAGTTCATCTCTGTGTTTGTCATTTCCTCTTACCTCACCGTTATTATTTGTGGGGGGCTTGTATCCTACTTTTGGGGTCTTTTCTCTGGAGGCAAGAGAGGTCTTTGTTTTCCTCTTCTAGGGGTAGTTAGCTCTCCGGCTGGTGCGAGACATCTAGAGACCAACGTAGGCATGTTCCCCGGCTACTTCTAGTGTTGGCGTTAGGAGTAGATATATGGTCAACCCAGTTACCACTGCCCTATGAGCTGGATTTTTGTACTTCGCAGACTTGCTGATATCTCTGAGACCCTCGCCATTGGGGTCATAACAGCACAGCTATGGGACAATAATGGTGCAGAGCACTATATGGCACAGCTATGGGGCAATAATGGTGCAGAGCACTATATGGCACAGCTATGGGACAATAATGGTGCAGAGCACTATATGGCACAGCTATGGGGCAATTATGAACGGTGCAGAGCACTATATGGCACAGCTATGGGGCAATTATGAACGGTGCAGAGCACTATATGGCACAGCTATGGGGCAATAATGGTGCAGAGCACTATATGGCACAGCTATGGGGCAATAATGAACGGTGTAGAGCACTATATGGCACAGCTATGGGGCCATAATGAACGGCATGGAGCATCTATTTTTATTTTTGAAATTCACCGGTAGCTGCTGCATTTTCCAACCTAGGCTTATACTCGAGTCAATAAGTTTTCCCAGTTTTTTGTGGCAAAATTAGGGGGGTCGGCTTATACTCGGGTCGGCTTATACTCGAGTATATACGGTATATGGCCTTTGCCATCCACCTTGCTTCAGTCAGAGCCCCTGGAACCCTAAATTCGAAATAGTTTTTATCCCAGCCTCCAAGATATAGAAATGATAGTTCTAATAGCTCTTTGTAATCTTCTATTGGATGACTGCCATCTTGCAAGACATTGTTGAGGTAGTCCACTATTTTCACACATTGTTCTTCTAGAAAACCTTGAATGGGATTTTCTTCATCTAACATCGTGAAATAGGACTTTTTATCAACTGAATTCGACTGATTTTGGAACTTTCGAAAAATCTGGATGTCAGGACAACTTGATGGGATGTTACAACAGTTACCAAACACTCCTTTCAACATAAATTCGTGGGTGTGGTGGCAGCAAGCCAACCACAACAATGGTCTCCCAAATTCAGTTTCAATTCTGATACATGCTCCTTGGATCATTCCTGTATTAGATGCAGTTGTATCGAAAGATATACCAATGATAAGGTCACATAGCGCGAATCGGTCCACCTCCTGAATAACAACTTCAGCCATTAGCTCACCAGTACCTTTTTGGGCAACAGGTATGCCAAGCAAATGCTCAAAATCTTTTCCAGTTTCAAGAACAGCAGCTCTATCTTCTAAAGTTTTGACACTCCCTCAGGCAACAATTCACTATCCCTATGTAAGATTAAATGAGGATTTTCAAACAGTGACTTTTCCATGTTCTCAGCCATTTGTCTTCTGTTAATTGCCCGAGCTCGGAAAATGGTAGATGGAGATATGGAAATGCATGAAACATCGTGACCAAGGCTTTTTGCAGTTGCAATGAATGAAGTACTTCCTTGTCGAATGGAGAGTTGTTCTCGATCCCATGTAGCCGTGAGTATGTGATCAAGAGGTTTTAATCTACGACCTGCACAAGATTTTTTCACTGGTGGTGCAGAAAATGTGTCTTCTTCGTGTATTGATGATGATGGAGATGAGACTGAGTGTTCCACTGTTCAATTTGGCGATTTCTTTATAATGTTTCACCTTGTATGCCTCCTTTTTTTCTGCATTTATTTTCTTCTTTTTAATTTGTGAGGCAAGAACCTTATCTACACCACTCATTGATAAACTCATATAATCCTCTCTTTGTGACATAAGGAATGCTTTATCGTCTTCTAGTACGCTATTCATGGAGATCACATTTTGCCTGGCAATATCAAATAGCTCAACAAGATCACCTTTCCAAATCTGCCGCTTCATATTTTCTTTGTCAATGTTTCTTGATTTCTCTTTACCCAGATGTTGATATTCCTTGTATAACTTCTGTATACGAGTTCGGATATTCTCCTCTGTCATGACAGGGATACTTGCTTTCTTCCACACTTCCTTTAGTTTAATACTTGTGGATTTAGCAGCACACGAGAGTGTTTCTTTCATTTCCTTGTGATGGTAAATAAAAACTAAAAGCACGTGTTCCTTGGAAGGGAGTTGAGCTCCCAAAAATTCACCACCAGGCACCTTTTCAAGTAACCAAATTCCCTTTCTAGTACTCTTTTTCAGTTAAACTACCAGCAAAACATAATAGAAACACAACATACACATTAGTGTGATGTCGATGATACATTTTCATGAATTTCGGTACTTTCAGATAAAAGTGATCAAAGTGTGCAACCTCTAAATATTAATTGATTTCGCTAAAAAAATTTACATGGATCTTTTAGATGACTTAGACCAAGGATTCAAGCAAAGTCATATGAAAATCATAACTTCAGAAAAATGAAACACCCTAGTGCACAGGCTAATGAATCAGAGTCCTGTAACATTGATACTGGTGCTGAAACTGAACTAACAGCCCTTCTAAGGGCTAATTGTTGATTTGCTGTTTTTATCAAATACTTTCTGCATCTAGGGAGGGAGAGAGAGTAGCAGGAGCAGGGATAGTGGCAGAATACAGGCTGAGCAGTCCCTTGCAAAATATATAGCTGAGGCTTTTATTGTGTGCTTGAAATAATTGAATATACTGTGTGATCCATTGAGTATTACATACATTGTGGTACATTTGTGTTTTATATATCACTCTAAAAAAGTGTTGAAATTATTTTCTGGATTAAATTACTCACCCATAGAGTACTGTATTCAGTGGCCTGGGGTAAATTTTGTGAAACCTAACACTTTCAAAAAGCATTTTTAAAATATTCTGGGTTAAATTACTCACCAATACATTATTCTGTTGTCTGGGGTACATTACTGTGATATCAATCACTCCAAAAAAGCATTCAAAACTTTGCTGGGTTGAATTTCTCAGCCATAAAGTATCCCATTGCCCATAGTAGATTTTTGCAATATATAACACTACAAAAAGCATTTAAAACTTTTTTGGGGTTCAAAATCTCAGCCATACAGTATTCCTTGGTCTGGGTACATTTTTGTGGCATACAAGTGATTCTCACTAATTTAGAATATCATCAAAAAGTTAATTTATTTCAGTTCTTCAATACAAATAGTGAAACTCATATATTATATAGAGTCATTACAAACAGAGTGATCTATTTGGTTGATTTCTGTTATTGTTGATGGTTATGGCTTATATCCAATGAAAACCCAAACGGCATTATCTTAGTAAATTAGAATACCTAATAATTAGTGATGAGCGAATATACTCTGATAGCCAGCATAAGTACATGTGGGGGTTGCCTAGTTGCTAGGAAATCCCCACATGTACTTAAGCTGGCTAACAGATGTAAATCATTCAGCTGAGGCAAGAAAAACTAAAACTCCATGCACTAAAAAATACTCGGAAGACCCCCGAGCATGCTCAAGAAATCTCGAGTAACGAGTATATTCGCTCATCACTACTAATAATACCAGCTTGAAAAATGATTTTAAAATCCAAAATGTTGGCCTACTAAAATGAATGTTCAGTAAATAGACGCAGTACTTGGTTGGGCCTCCTTTTGCATCAATTACTGCATCAATGCGGCGTGGCATGGAGGCGATCAGCCTGTGGCACTGCTGAGGTGTTATGGAAACCCAGGTTTCATTGATACCAACTTTCAGCTTGTCTGCATTGTTGAGTCTGGTGTCATCTTCCTCTTGACAATACTCCATAGATTCTCTATGGGGTTAAGGTCAGGCGAATTTGCTGGCCAATCAAGCACAGTGATACTGTTGTTTTTAAACCAGGTATTAGTACTTTTTGCAGTGTGGGCAGGTGCCAAATCCTGCTGGAGAATTACATTTTCATCTCCAAAAAGCTTGTCAGCAGAGGGTGGCATGAAAGGCTCTAAAATTTCCTGGTAGATGGATGTGCTGACTTTCGTCTTGATAAAACACAGTGGAGCTACACCAGCAGATGACATGGCTCACAAATCACTGATTGTGGAAACTTTACACTAGACCTCAAGCAGTTTGGATTGTGTGCCTCTCCACTCTTCCTCCAGACTCTGAGACATTTTTAAATGCTTTGCAGATGTATTTTGTTAATTATTTTAATTTACTGAGATAATTACTTTTGGGTTTTCATTGGTTGTAAGTAATAATCAATAACATTAATGAAAATAAACACTTGAAATAGGTCACTCTGCTTGTAATGACTAGTGATGAGTGAGCATGCTCGCCACTACTCGGCACTCACCCGAGCATCTCATTGCTCGAGATGCTCGGAGCTCACCGTGTATTTCCGGGATTGCTCAGCGGGAGCTCAGGTCCCCTCCTTGCATGTTTGGCGCTCTTTAGAGAGCCAATAAACATGAAGGGATTGTCTGACACACAATGTAATGCCGTAACCATGTTGGTTCTGGCATTACAGTGATTTGCTGGCCGCACAGAGCCAGCAGATCTATATCAAACCTGGCACCGCCATGCTCATCACAGTCTACTCTGGAATCAGTCAGTGTTTAGAGAGGTGCTGCTGAGCTAGGGAGAGATTTGCTTGTTTCTTAGTTAGTGTAGGTATACCACAATATATTATACACATATCCATCTCAACTAAAAGTCCTTCTGAGGACTAATGCAGATGCACAGATATCAGTGCTAGGCAGGCAGGCAGTGTATGTGGCAGACTGCAGTGCATATAGGAAGAGGGTCCATTCCAGTTCTGTCTGCTGCTGCTGCTGCTGCTTTTACAGAAATTTCTAGACATAGCCCCAGGTATCAGGGGCCAGGAATAATTTTTAGGTATCTTTATCCTGATTATTTGCTAAAAAAGCAATCCAGAGAACACAGTTCAGGTGACACCAGCAGCAGGCACGAGGCAAGGCACGGGAGCGCTGCCACCACAACCGTAAAGCATATCGCTTTCTCTCTGAGGACTATGCAGCCCATTATACACATCACCATAACCAGGGAGGCTTCCCTGTACATTGTACATCCACCACCAAGACAACATTGATGACGTATTGAATAAGACGTGGGATAGGTCGAAACGTCACTCAATTATATAGTCGCTCGGAATTTCTACTGTTTTTTTGCTCTCACCAATAAACATTTTTTTCTTGAATCACTTGAAAATCCTCAGAGTGTGTGGTGAATTTCTACTTTATGGACTCAGGGTCATCCGGCCCATTACACCAGCACCTTGAATTAGGACAGAGTGCAGTCCATTATCTTTCTTTACCACTGTATAGAGCTCAGCACCTTTTCATTTGCCTAGATCGTTACCGCCGGCGAGTAACACCAGCATCCCAGGCCCTTTGGCCCTCTTAGCGATGTTGGCCATTTCCAGAAAGATCTGACGCCACCGGATCCCTCTGATGTCTCTCCAGTTGACCTCCAGTTTCAGGAAGCCAAGATTTTTATGGCCCGGCCATAGTTTGTCCCTTTGTTCGCCCAATAGACAAAAGAATGTCCCACTACCCCAAATTGTGGGCTTACAGTAGCCTGTAAGAGAAAAGATGTGTTAGAGCAGGTCGGGTCTTATATATCTAGCAAAACATGCGTACTTCCTACAACCCATTCTCTGTACTTCGACTTATACTCCTACCCTAGCTGCTTTGGTGGCTGCTACTGTTCTGAACGAAAATGTCCCGTATTCATTTGGGTTAACGCCGACTGCCTCTAAGCACTGTTTAAAAGTTGCGTGAACCTGATATTTAGTAAGAGGGTCCCGTTGGTGTGTGAGAGAAATAATCTACTCACGTGTCTTGTTACCTTATAGCGTCTGACTATTTTTACAGGGCATATAGGGTCATCTGACGCCTTGACCAAGACCCACATCCCTCTACTGGTGGGATTGCATTTGGATTTCCGCACTCTAATGAGCAGAGCATTGCTACATATGATGAGGTCTTCTTTGATTAACCCGCCTACCGATGCTGTTTTTGACTGCTGCACCAGTTCGCTAATGCAAAGTGCCCCGAAGAAGGCGATATCGAACGCTGTAGATCCTAGAATTGACTCGCATTGTGACTTGCACACTGATAGACACATTGCAATAATATCAAGCAATAGACCCAATGAAATGGGGCGATGACATTCCTGACTAGGTTGAAGCCTTTTCCAAGCCTTTAACAGCTTGCTTGATGAAAAAAATATTTAGTTACGTCCACCCACCCCATTAGCTGAAAAAAAGGCTATTCCCAATAAATGCTGTACTTGACGCGCCTGTACGCTTGAGCCAATTCAAGAGTTCTACACGTCGCATCTGACCTGATGGCACCTATCAACTGATCTTCCTTGAATTAGTGAACACCACTCTTCCCACGCATTACCATAAACCTGCCAGGTAGCCACTGAAGCGTGGATTAAGGGTGTCAGTGATAGGCCACCGTGTCCCAAAGGGAAGGAGGACACTGTATGCCTGATGGCTCTGCATTGGGGAGAAAGACTTTGGAGGCTTGCCAATCGGAAGATAACAGAAAGTTAATGATCTTATCATCTACAACTGACATAAATCTGGCACGGTACCAGATGTTGTGCTTTAGGCATAATAGTGCTTGGCGGCGCAAAAGCACGAGTAAGGGCAGTGAAGCAGAAGACAAGCTGTTTTAGCTTTTTTGCCGTTCCCATGTGTTTGGTTAAAAATCTGATGTTCGCGTTTTCTAGCTGATACTCCAAAGCTCGACTGATGCTACTACAGCAAAAATATCTAACAGTGCTGGGTTGCGGCCCCAGCTGGCCATGGTCCATAGCTCTGGCCAGCTGCCTTTGCACCATTGGTCCTTGTAGATTGCCACAAAACCATCTGTGTTATTTCCGCCCACCGCTAGCCCTAAATCTTTGCTTTGTGTCTCTTGTGCCATGACACATGTATGACCATTGTAGGATTCAAGGAATTTTCCCCAGACCAACATATCCGCCTTCAGGGAGCAGTTGAGTCTAATTCTATGGCCCGGCTGGGGAATGCCCTTCATTGCTAATGATAATCAGAGTGAAAAAGCTCTGCCCAATGGCATTACGTGGCAAGCAAAGTTGAGCAAACCTAGCAGGGATTGTGTCTTCTGTAGGGTGACTTTTTTAGCTTCGTAGAAACTTTCCACCATTTGCAGTAGTTTTTGTATTTTTTTCCGCTGGTAATTGAAAAACCATTGCAGTGGTATCTGCTTCGATGCCAAGGAAAGGCAGCACGTTACATGGGCCGACTGTTTTTTTCTGGTGATAGTGATATGCCAAATTGCCGAGATATTAACTTACATTTTTAAAGAAGGAAGGAGCAGAGTTTAGGGTTGCACACGTTGCAGATTCTCTGCGGATCCGCAGCATTTTTTGCGGTGCAGAAATGCTGCAGATCCGCAATTGATTTACTGTACAATGTAGATCAATGAGAAAAAAAAATGCTGCGCACACTTTGTGGAAAATCCGCTGCCGAAACACTGCGGTTTAAAAGAAGTAGCATGTCACTTCTTTTTTGCGAATCTGCAGCGTTTTTGTACCCATTCCATTATAGAAAACCGACGGGGTAAAAAACTCAGCAAATCCGCAAAAAAACGCAGAAAAAATGCACAAAAACGCTGCGGATCCGCACAAAAAAACGCAACAAATCCGCAGCTGCGTTTTCTGCCAGGAGAGGCAGAATCCGCACCAGAAATTCCTAAGGCTAATCCACAACGTGTGCACATAGCCTAAGAGTCCCTCAGTCCGACGACCAAGAAATCGTTGAGGTAGTGAATCATTGAATTGCTGCCAGTTTTGTAGCATACTACCCAGTCCAGAAAAGTACTGAAAAGCTTGAAATAGAGACAGGAAATGGAGCAGCCCATCAGTAGGCACATGTTGAAATAAAAAACTGGTCCACCTTGCAACCTAAGCATTTAGGGTGCAAGGTCAATAGGCAGAATGCTGACTCTATGTCCGATTTTTCCAGCCGGGCACCGGACCCAGCTGTGCGCACAAGTTTGACTGCCTTGTCAAATGAAGCGTAGGTTACGGAAGTTTCCTCTGGGGGTTTTGCGTCATTAACCAAATCGTCTTTTGGGTACGAAAGGTGATGTATCAGCCGATATTTTCCAGGTTCCTGAATTGCAACAATTTAAAAATGCTCGCCGATGATGGTATTTGACTAAATCTGAAGGGGATAAAAAAGCTGTATTTAAAATCGTAATATAGCTGCTGTGCAGCTTCTTTATTGGGATAAAGGCTTAATCATGGGCCCATCGCAGTTATGCTCACCAGGGTTATGCCTTGTAAGCACTCTATTTGTTTGGTGGGTGCACCTTGCTGTAGGGTGTCTGCCTCCACAGGCTGAGCAGTCGAACCATTTGCTGAGTCCACCTCAAGGACCGACCCATATTCCACCATCTGCTGAGTCCACCTCAGGGACCCATATTTCACCATCAGCTGGTTCCACCGTTAGCTGAGTCCACCTCAGGGACCCATATTCCACTATCTGACAGGGGCCGAGTGACTCAGAGTGATGGAGGAACTCTGGCTCCACTGTATCATTGATTCTGGTTGGGTGTTTGAATTGGCCAGAAGCCCTGGGAGTTTGGGATGGATCTCTTTGGCTGACGGCTGGTGATGTAGCACATGACATCTGACCTTTGTCATGTGCCCATGACCGAGTGACTCCAGTTTATGGTAGAACTCCGGCGTTGATTTGGTTTTGGATTGACTGGAGGCCCTGGGTGATGATTCACTCCGGCTGGCAGCCAGTGTTGGAGCACGTGACGTCTGACCTCCATCGTGTACCCAAGCCCAAGTGACTCCTGTTGATAGAGGAACTCCGGCGTTGTTCTGGTGATTGGATTGACCTTTGGCATCTGTCGTGTGCCAGAGCCTGCGTATCATGATTCTCGGAGGTATCGGACCACTCAGATGTATACGGGGAACACCATCAAGAGGGATGAGATTTGTAGCGGCTCCTGTGTGAGCTGTGCCTGCGGTGGTAGCGTGATGAACATGTTTTAGAGAGATGGCGGGAATGGTGACGGGAGTCATCTGAGGAGGAGTGGGAAGTCCAGCGGCATCTATGTCTGTGCCTGCTGCTGCTATGGGAGGGTGTGGGAGTGATCGTGTCACCGTTAAGGGGTTCATTAAGTTTATTAAGGGCCGCAGCTGGTAGTGGTGTGCTGTGTAATATGGGATGTGGCACTACGCTACGATAATCGATATTACAGGCCATGTATGGGAGGGAAGAGGTTAAAGTACTATATTTATTTCTGTTTGGGCAGGCGTTAGTAGTGTATTAATGATAGGTGCAATAACAGGCGTACTATTGCTGACTAGTGATGAGCGAACATGCTCGCCACTACTCGGTACTCGCTCGAGTATCACTATGCTCAGTGTACTCGGCGAGCACCAAGTATTTCCAGCATTATTCGCTGGGAGCTCGAGTCTCCGTCCTGCAAACCTGGCGCTCTTTAGAGTGCCAATTACAATGCAGGGATTGTCAGCCATGCACTGTAATGCCGTAGCCATCTTTGTTGTGGTATTACAGTGATTGGCTGGCCACACAGCATCATCAGGTCTATAAGAGACCTGCCCTGCAGTAACCACCGATCGACCAAACCGCTGCACGACCAGCTCTGCCCTTACCTATTGTATCCTCACCCATCCTTTGTAGATTATGAGCCCTCGCGGGCAGGGTCCTCTCTCCTACTGTACCAGTCATGACTTGTATTGTTTAAGATTATTGTACTTGTTTTTATTATGTATACCGCTCCTCAGATGTAAAGCGCCATGGAATAAATGGCGATATAACAAATAATAATAGTAATATTAAAAATAATTCTGCTCCAGACTTAGCGAGTGTAAGGAGAGCTGCTGCTGAGATAGGGTCAGAATTGTCCTTTTAAGGCTGGGGTCACACTAGACCGTCATACGGACGATTGCTATGCAATAAAAAATACCATAGCACTCGGACCAATGTTAATCTATGGGGCAGCTCCCATCATCCGATATTTTCTCAGTCGTATTCAGTGTGCGAGTGAAATCGCAGCATGTTGCGACTGTCAGCGTATCTCGGCTGAGAATCTCCAATGCAAGTCTATGGGTGCAAAAAAACTCGCACACCACATGGACCATCATTGTGACTTGCGAGAAATACGCACCAGTGTTCTATAGAAAAGCGGGCAATTCAGTGTGGTGTACAGTAAAATCACACTGACAGGTTAAAATAGAATAGATAAAATAAATGTCTACACATAGTATAGGGGTATATATACTGTATATATATGTCATTGACACACATACATATATATTTATATTTCATACAGAGCTAGATAGCACAAAAAAACGGTAATTCAATTGTCGGCTTTTGCTAAATCCTTACCAAAACCGACAGGATATGAAACATGGTTTACATACAGTAAACCATTGTATATCCATTATATTTTTATATATCCCTCACTAATAATGTTAGTAGTGTGTGTGTGTGTGCAAAATTTGGGAGCTGTAGAGGTTAAACTAAAGGATTAATTCACGGAAAAAACTGGCATGGGCTCCCGCGCAATTTTCTCCGCCAGAGAGGGAAGGCCAGTGACTGAGGGCAGATCTTAATAGCCTAGAGAGGGACCATTGTTATTGGCTCCCTCCTGGCTAAAAACATAAAAACATCTGCCCCCAGCCACCCCAGAAAAGGCGCATCTGTAAGATGTGCCTATTCTGGCACTTAGCCTCTCTCTTTCCATTGCCCTGTTGCATTGGCATATGGGGTAATAGGGGGTTAATGTCACTTTGCTATTGTAAAGCGACATTAAGCCCGGTTAATAATGGAGAGGTGTCAATAAGAGCCACTAGTCTGAAAGGGTTAAAAAAAAAACCACATTAAGAATAAAGTATTTTAATTAAATAAATAAACACACAGGTTTTATTATCTTTATTATACGCTCAATCCAACCGAAGACCCTCGTTTTCCTGTAAAAAATTCCAAAATAAAAAAGCAACAATATCCCATACCTGTCCGCCGTACAGTCAAGTCCCACGCTGTAAATCCATCTCAAGGCGTTAAATACATTTACACCATGTTCCAAATTATTATGCAAATTATATTTTTCTCGGATTTTCCTAAATGGTCGGTGCAAATGACAGTCAGTCTAATAAAAGTCATCACCAGTTAGAGTATACATCAAATTTTATTGAAGAAACCTCCCAATGATAACAGTATAATCTCCAAAATGAATAAAAACTCAAACTGCACTGTTCCAAATTATTAGGCACAGTAAACTTTCTAAACATTTCATATGCAAATGTTCTCTTCAGAGAGGAAAAAGACTAGAACTCTAGTGCCACCTATTGGAAGTAGCAATCCTAACAGTCAATGTTGACCCTTTAAAGAGCCTTGTGTAACACCCACAGGGTGTGACAAGGTATAGTGGACTCACTACCTTGAGTCCAGTACCTTCCATGACGTCATGGCTTCTGATTGGTCGCGTGCCGCTCATGTGACCGCCACGCGACCAATCACAAGCCGTGACGTCATCCCTCAGGTCCTAAATTCCTAATTCTAGGAATTTAGGACCTGAGAATTACGTCACGGCTTGTGATTGGTCGTGTGGCGGTCACATGGGCGGCCGCGACCAATCACAAGCCGTGACATCATCTAAGGCCCTGATCGCGCTCATTCTTAAGAAGGAAGGCTGCCGGAAAGAAGCAGGGCGCGTCCGAGGGTGAGTATATACCTAATATAGGAATATACTCACCCTCGGCTTCTTTCCGGAATTAGGAATTTAGGACCTGAGGGATGATGTCACGGCTTCTGATTGGTCGCGTGGCGGTCACATGAGCGGCACGCGACAAATCAGAAGCCGTGACGTCATGGAAGGTACTGAACGCGCTCATTTTAAACAAAGCAGGCTGCCGGTTACCAGCGGTGATGTCCAGGCTGCGTCGGAGAGGTGAGTATATCAATATTTTTTATTTTAATTCTTTATTTTACACATTAATATGGTTCCCAGGGCCTGAAGGAGAGTTTCCTCCCCTTCAGACCCTGGGAACCATCAGGGATACCTTCCGATACTTGAGTCCCATTGACTTGTATTGGTATCGGGTATCGGTATCGGATTAGATCCGATACTTTGCCGGTATCGGCCGATACTTTCCGATACCGATACTTTCAAGTATCGGATGGTATCGCTCAACACTATCCATGATGCTTCACGGTTGTTCCGCTTGCTGTGATGAAGTCCCTTGCAGCCCAGATGGGCCCAAAGTCATGTGCTATGCCATGCGAGTACCTCGATTCGGTATACATTTCCGCAGTCTTGTCTTCAGCCACCTGGTAGGCCTTCGTCAGCGCTATCAGTTCTGCTTCCTGGGCTGACAGACTAGGCAGCAGACTTCTGGACCACAGGATCTCTTGATTTGCTGGTCACTGCACATCCCATGTGGAATCTTCCTTCATCATCTACAAATCTGGAGCCATCCACATAGAGGATCAACTCTGGGTTGGTCACTGGCTCTTCTGCCACCTTGGGTAGTCCTGCTGTTTCCTTGTTACATGATGCTGAAGCAATCATGGTCATCCGTCCGGAGCAAATCCAGATCCCTGCGGAAGGTATCATGCAGATTTTGATCTTGATCAGAATTTTTATCTGAGGATCCATATCTGTATCCCCCTTGGGAGTGGGAGTAGAGTGGACGGATTGAGGACTGTGCATCTGCAGTTGGTGACATTGTCGGGCAGGAGTAGAGAGCACTGGAGGCGAAGATGTCTGGCGGTGGAGAGATGTTTTGGCTGGGTTTGGTTGAGGATTGCTGAGATGTCATGCGGAGCCAGGATTTCCAATGGTTTTTCCAATGATGTCAGCAGTCCTGTCCATGAGGGCGCATGCTGCAACTGCTGCTCTCATGCAGGAGGAAGAGGCTCCCCTTGCAACTGGATCCAGGTGAGCTGAAAAGTAGTCCAAAGGTCTCTGCTTTCCCCCCCTGAAGCTGCGTCAGGACTCCAGTAGCAAGGCCTTCTTTTCCCATCAAGTAGAGACGGAATGGCTTCTCGTAGTCAGATAGGCCTAGTGCTGGCGCTGAGACTACAGAGCCTTTTAACTTCTTGAATGAGCTGAAGGCTGCATCTGTCAGGAGGAACGGGGTCACGCTGACGTATTCACACAGAGGCTGCATTAGGACTGAAGCATCAGGGATCCAGGCTCTGCAATATGAAACTAGACCAAGGAAGGCCTGTAGCACCTTTGGAGTTGTTGGAGGAACCATCTTCTCCACTGTGGTCTTCCGGTCATCTGTCAGGTGTTTCGCCTGGTGAGCAATACAGTGTCTCTGGAATGTAACTCGCTTCAGACACCACTGGACTTTGTTCTTTGAGACTTTGCAATGCTGCTCCGCCAGGTAGAGTAGGAGATACAAGAAATGGGCTTTACGCGTGTCAAAGCCAACTGCACAAAGGAGTAGATTGTCCACGTATTGTAGCAGGGTTACTTCTGCATGTTCTGTGACCCAGTTGGTGAGGACTGTGGACATTGCTTTGGTGAACTGTGAAGGGCTGTTCTGGGCTCACTGTGGCATCACTGTCCATGTGTGGTGTCCCTCCTGGTACTGGTCATCCAGGTGAAGGGGAACACTGAAGAAAACATTAGCCAGGTCAGTCACTGTAAACACTTTTGCTGTGGCAGGCACATTTGAGAGCAGAGTGTGTGGATTCGGCATTATTGCAGTTTCAAACAACATGGCGTCATTCACAGCTCTCAGGTCATGTACTATTCTGAACTTTGCTGGCTCTCCTTTTACAGTCTTTTTCTTGACTGGGAAAAGCGGGGTATTGCAAGGCGATGTGCAAGGAACAATGATTCCTATTTCCAGGTAGACCTTCAGTTGGTCAGAGGCAGCTTGACTCTAGGCCTGGCCTGGGCCTTACGAGGGTACGGTGTACCTGGCTTGAGTGACACCCGTACTGGGGCAACTTGAGGTTTTTCTCACGTCCTGGGGTCCCTTAGACCATAGACTTTCTGGTACTATGTCCAGTACCTCCTTGGGTAGGCCTCATTGGTTGTTTAAGGTTCTTGTAGGGCCGCCAGCATGACTCTTCTTGGGTCAGGGATGAAGAAAGTGTCATGGACCCATTTTCCTGGAACACTGTGGTTGCCTTCAGCTTCTGCAGTAGGTTTGCTCCCAGCAGGTTGAGTGGAAGGTCCTTGACACCACAAACTGGGACAGGATAGAGTGTCCTGGCTGAGTGTACACGCTCAGTGGCTTTGTAAGCTGAGAATGTCTGACTTGACCATCAATGCCCATGCGAGACACAGAGGATTCTTATAGGCAGGTGGGATCAGAGAGTTCCATAGGTGTCATCACACTTCTGGCTGCACCGGTGTGCAGAAGAAAAGATCTGACAACGCCATTCACTTTAAGGGTAATTTGAGGTATTGGTCTTGCAGATGGGGTTTTACATGTCAGGAGCGTAGTGTCTTGCGGACCTGGCTCGCTTGCCTCTGTCCTATGGATGGGGTACTTCACTGGTTTCTGCACTTCTTCCTTGATCTGTTTCTCTGGACCAACTCTTGGGTTGCATGGGTGCTCTGCACTGGTTCCGGAAATGGCCAAACTTGCCACAGTTGCAACACTTGACACTTCCTCTGTCTTTGTAGGGTGGTTGCGCTTCCAGGTCAGTGGACACCATGAGAGGGGCTGTCTTCTGCACCCCTGGTTGGGACTCAATCCCTTTGACTACTGTGGACAATGGCATGATGGGTACTGTAGCGGCAGCGGGGTCCGGCCTGCTGATTGAAGCTGCGGTGGTAAGATGGGGCCTGCAGGTGCATTCGTGGTGAGGCCTGGGGGTGCCATGAGACCGGCGGCTGCATCCAACCCAAGGTCTTGGGGCATTACAGGGGCTGCGGCTGCATCTGCCATCACTTCTTCCCCCTGGTCTGACATAGCTTCTCCCCTTTGCTAACCTTATTGAGGTCTGTGTCTCCTCTCTGGAGTCTGCAGCGGTTCTTCCGGCATGTCGCTCGGCACTTTGCAGCGTCTTCACCTCTGGCTCCCCTTCCGGCATTCTCAGCAGCGCAACACCCGTTTCCTTCTTCGCGCTGTTTGTGGCGCTATGATGGCGGCAGTTTTGGCGACAATCGGCAATAAACAGTCTCCTAGACGCACATAAACCATTTTGCTGAGTCAGTCCACTGCCATTGACCTGTTCTCAGGCCTAACCTCTATCAGTGTTTTCCTGATTGGCTGTCTCAGTCCATGCACAAATGCCTGTGCCAACATTTGCCTGTGTATCTGGTCATGAATGGTGAAGCCCAAGTCTTGGAATACTTGCATTACTCTGCCATGAAACTTCTTTACAGACTCTGTCGTCTTAGCTCATGTCATGTACGCTGAGGGCTTGTCCTGCCAATCTGCCTTTGGCCCAGTCTCTGAGCTGTTCAATTAGCTGTGGCCGTGACTCCCAAGCGTGTACATCTAATTCTGCTGGAAGTTTGAATTGTTCCTTCATGATTGGCCAGAGTGCATCGCCTGCTTCTATTTCCATTTATGGCCCAGAGATCATTCCAGGTGGTTGCATATGTTCGCTAGTTCTGCTACATTCTTTGGTAAAATGGCATGGGATGCATCCCTGGGTCTGGAGGATTGTCTAGAATGCTGGTCACCTGACTTGGGGTGAAGTGCACATAGTGTAGTGGTGGTGCCTCTATCTGCACCTGCATTCTTGGTGCCTGTGGGTTTTTCTTTCTAGTACTGGACAGCATGTATGATGTTCCCTCTTCATCCTCATCAGAGGAATAGTTGTGATAGCGTGTACTGGGGTCATACACTGGCTGATATTGGACTTGGAAGTTGCCTTTTTATGTGAGGATGTCTCCCCCCTTGCTGAAGCTGTGATGGATTAGGCTTATAGTTCTATGTTGGTGTGAATGTAGGCAGCTCTGACCGGTGCTGAAGTTGTACATTATCAACAAATGGTGATTAGTGTTGAGCGATACCTTCCGATATTCAAAAGTATCGGTATCGGATTGGATCGGCCGATATCCAAAAAATATCGGATATCGCCGATACCGATACCCGATACCAATGCAAGTCAATGGGACACAAATATCGGAAGCGATCCTGGATGGTTCCCAGGGTCTGAAGGAGAGGAAACTCTCCTTCAGGCCCTGGGATCCATATTCATGTACAAAATAAAGAATACAAATAAAAAATATGGATATACTCACCCTCCGATGGACCCTGGCTCTCAGCGGTGCAAGCGGCAGCCTCCGTTCCTAAGAATGCAGTGAGTGTAGGACCTGCGATGACGTCGCGGTCACGCGAACAGTCACAAGACCACGACATCATCGCAGGTCCTACACTCACTGCATTCTTAGGAACGGAGGCTGCCGGTTGCACCGCTGAGGTCCAGGGTCCGTCGGAGGGGTGAGTATATCCATATTTTTTATTTGTATTCTTTATTTTTTACATGAATATGGATCCCAGGGCCTGAAGGAGAGTCTCCTCTCCTCCAGACCCTGAGAACCATACGCACCACACACGCCGAAGATGACTGGGAACTTATAGGAACTTCTGATTCCAATTTCCAATATCACAAAAATATCGGAACTCGGTATCGGAATTCCAATACAGCGAATATCGGCTGTTCCCCGATATTTGCAGTATCGGAATGCTCAACACTAATGGTGATATCAGTCCTCCCCCCTCTGCACCCAGGGCTGAGCTGTCTGCTGCCTGATGTGTCTAGGGGTTGCCTACTGCATTTTGTGTAAGGGGATTTTCACCTTCTTTCCCCAATATCACAACTGGCAATGGCTGGATTATGCCAGGGACATAGAAGGGGAACCTTGTGCTGCAGCACCACATTGTTTGAATTGGGTGTTGGCCCAGCAGAAAAAGAAGAAAGAGAAGGGGTTGATGAAAAGTGTATAGGAGGAGGTGAGTGAAGAAGGAGGAAAGAGGTGTGGAGAAGGAGAATGAGGAGATAGAGAGAGATAGAAAGGTGTGGTAAAGAGAAATGGGGAGAATCAGGGTGTGCTGAAGGAGGTGGAGAGAGAGAGAAAGAAGAAACAGGAGGATTGGTTGAAGGGAGTAAAAAAGGAGGGAGGAGAAGGGGAAAGAGGTGTGGAGAAGAAGGAGATGGAGGAGTGAGGAACAGAGGGAGGAGAAGATGGGAGGTGTGGTAGAGAGAGAGAAGGAGGAGAAGAGAGGAGTGAAGAGGGGTGTGGAGAAGGAAGAGAAGGAGGAGATAGGTGTAGTGGGGGAGTGGAGAAGGAGGAGAGAGAGAGAGGGTGAGGAGAAGAGGGAGGAGAAGATGGGAGGTGTGGAGGAGAGAGATAGAGAGAGGGAGAGAGAGAAGAGAAAAGTGTGGAGAAAGAGAATGAGGAAAGGAGAGTGAGAGAGAAAAAGGAGGATAGAGAAGAACAAGAACAATAGAGAGGAGCAATGATGCCTTCTCCCTGTAGGGAGGGAAGGGGTGCGCCACATACTGTGCAAAAAAAACCTCCCTATACCATGGATTCTGCTGAGAGCAGACTGCGCAGATCCAATATCTCCCGTCTCATACACACAAAAATCACTTCCTGTTTGCTCACATATCTTTCTGTACCACCTAAACGATGTAAGCTCTGCTGCCACTTCATACCATGTATTAGTATTCAGCAATTTAACATCAGCTAACTTCCCTTATTTTCCTTTCTACGTCATGCCATTCCGCAGCTTGAAGTCTGTCATTCTTATGAATTTCACATACTTTATACCTTCCAAAATTATTCACATACGTAACACCTTCGTGTTCTGCCACTATCTGGGGGGCTGTTTTCTCATCAGGAAGTAAAAGACCCTCCTGTTGCTGGGCCACCTTATACCCCATGGCAAAAACCAAAATAAAAAACAAACAAAAAAGGAAAAAAACAGCAAAAACTTCTAAAAATCAGTATATAAAAACTCCAGAAAAAAACCCAAAAGAACAGAAAACCATCAAAAACCTGGTACACGATCAAAAACTCAAAATTTTGATACAAAAGGAAAAAACTTTTTTTTTTAATAAAAAGGAAAAAGTAAAGAGATTGAAGGAAAACTTTGGAAAACTTAATAATAAAAAAAAACTTAAAAAACTTTAAAAATATAAAAAAACAGAATAAAGACCTTCAAAAGAGTAAAGAGTAAAAAAAACAGCTATTTTTTTTCCTTCTCTCTGCGCTCAATGCAGTAAGAGACACACTTCCCCTTTTCTTATGCCGCTGTATCCAATGTCTAAGATCATGTATTTGAGAACAAGTATGTCACAGCAAAATTGATAGATAGCACTTAGTTTCATTTCTTCACAAATAGCTACACCATAGTCTGCATTGCAGAAACGGCCAAGAAAAAAACCCAGATGTGACAGTGTGATTTACAATGCATATATCTCTGCTAGCAGAGTGGAAAAGGGGAAGTTCAGAAAAGAGAAAAAAAACTTTCTTTTACAATTGTATGCCCTGAAAGCAGCAATACATGACTCAAGCAGAAACAGATACAGATGTCCGGGAGATGCCCCTTTTTATTCTGTGACACGTGCAGGTTGCGCTGGGAACAGACTACTGCCAATCGCACTGGGCACACCTGTGCCCGGGCCGCCTGAGTGAGAAGCACAACAAGCGGGAAATCTACCACCTCGGTCCGGTCGTCCTAACTGGATCGCCGGCACTACGGGAATTTGCAGTAGCCCTCTAAGTTATCACTACCCGTGCCTGGAACATGGGACTACCTGCCTCGGAACTACCTGTCCCTCCTATGCACGGGAATCCTGCAATAACTTATCGAGCGATTTGACCTCCTGCGGTCTGTTACCCAGCAACCACAAGCAAAACAGTCACCGTTCCTTCCTTCTCTCCCGGATCTCACACAAACATGGAACACATACACAGCACACAGCAGACACCTTGACTTATATCCCAGGGTTTGGATACAGGCTTTGGACATTTTACACTACCTGGGAATGCGGTGGTGACCACACCTGACCGGCAAGAGGTATGGACCCGGACTGGGCACAGGGGACTTTCAGGTAAGATAACATTTTCTTACCTTACTTATGGAGCTGCGCAGTCTCCGTCCCATGAACCAAGGCCGTGGCCAACACCTCCGTCTCTCTGGTCAGCAGGGTCCCGTGTGTTTCGTCCACGCCTCGCGTTGGGGGCCATTTCATATGGAAATTTGTTTTGGATAAATTTATCCCTGTGTGTGCTGCGGCCGCTCCCAATAAGAGTATTTTGAGCGCTCATCAAGAATGAGACTGCACAACATTGTGTCAATAACATTCCATCAATACTGATGGAAGTCTACACCCAGCACTAGATCACAACAAATGAAGACAGGTCTCGGAAAATGGTGCCTTTTTTTAACAAAATATGGAATTTTTTTTCACTACTTAAATAAAAAGTAAACCTATACATGTTTGGTGTCTGTGAACTCGTAATGTCCTGCAGAGTCATAATGGCAGGTCAGTTTTAGCATTTAGTGAATATGCTACAAAAAAAACAACTGTGGAATTGCACTTTTTTTTGCAATTTCACCACACTTGGAATTATTTTTTACCGTTTTCCAGTACATGCTATGTTAAAACCAATGGTGTTGTTCAAAAGTAAAACCAGCAAAAAACAAGCCTTCAAATGGCCATATTGATAAAGAAATAAAAAAAAGATGTGGCTCTTGGAAGAAGGGGAGCAAAAAACAGAAATTCAAAAAAAGAAATACCCCTGGTCATTAAGGGGTTAATAAACTTTGTTATAATTGATTTTGGACAGTATTGTTCCATATTTTTTGTGGATGAAATTCTCTGGAATAGAACCCTGATTTTCCATTACTGGTGTGTACTCTGGAACCCTGCCCGTGGGCGGTTTCAGATTGGGTTGCTGAGAGTGCCTACAGTTGACAACCTTCTAGATCCTACCAGCTTTTTGTCAGTGGCTACTTGTACACTACTGGGAGTGAAATTTTGGAGCTATAGGGGAGACGTGAAAACATGCTCTATCAGTGAAGTTTATAATACGATTCTGTGGGGGTACTCTGATCCATGCTCTGTGAATGAAATTTTTAAGAAGATTCTGTAAGATTATTGTGCCCCATGCTCTGTGGGTGAAATTTGTAACTGAACTGCCGGTAGCAAGCCTCGTGGCAAACTGTCAACTCGATCCAAGATCATATTACGAGCTTTTTGTCAGTGGCTGCTTGTACACTACTGGAGGTGAAATTTTGGAACTGTGGGGAAAATGTGAACCAATGCTCTGTGGTTTACATTTTAATAAGATTCTGTGGGGGTACCCTGCCCCATGCTCTGTGAGTGAAATTTGTAAGCTGCTTCTGTGGGGTACTCTGGACCATGCTCTGTGGGTGAAATTCTTTATAAGATTCTGTAGAGGTACTGTTCCCTGTGCTCTGTGGTTGAAAACTTTTAACTGGACTGATGGTAGCACACCTCAGTCTTCGCAGGGCCACTGTTAACATTTTTATGTTATTCATTTATTTCTATCTTACCATGATTGCTATGGTTACACAAACTATTTAAGTCATTTTCCTCTTGACATTAGTTTGCAGGGCATTTATTCTGCTCTTCCCCCATTTTGTTTCCTTTTGCAACCCCTTAGCCCTTACTTCGACGCTTTACAGCCATTTTACATCACTGAAGTCCAGGCCCCCATTTACTTGAATGGGGTTCAGAGTCTGGGGTCAAATTTGGATCCTGAACCGGACTTTTTAAAAGTCCATGGGTTCACACATCACTATTACTGCTTTTTTATCTTTTCAATGATTTCTGACACAGAAGCTTTCTTGAGAATAGTGTCAACTTCAGTTTTAATGATGGACGTAGGCTCTCAAATCAATTGCTTATATTCATTGATAATAGTTATAGGGGTTATCCAATCTAAAATAACAAGTCTGTAGCCACTGTATTTGACTGCAGATTTGTAAATCTTCCCATACTGAGCACTGCATATTGTGAGGATTCCCAGGTATCAGCACCGGGACCAGCGGTCATGTGACTGCACGTATGCGATGAGCATACTCTCAGCCAGAACTCAGCTAGACTGTTTCTGGTGATCCCAATGCAAGTATATTCTGCAAGGCCGGAAACAGTGTAGCCAGGTTCTGGCCAGGAGTATGCATCTCGCATACTTGCGGTCACATGGCTGCCGTTCCCAATGCTGACTTCAGGGAATCCTCACAGTGCATGCTGCGAGTGGATTTACAAGTCTCCAGTCACATACGGTGACTGCAGACTTGTCATTTTTAAACTGGACAACACCTTTAATGGTCTTGTTATCTCTTCAAGGCACAGGTTTCTATCATCACAACTATCACCCCTCCCTTGTCTGTTTATTTCAATATGATAGACATATCCTTCTTTTATTCCTTCCACTATAGACATGTTAAATTCTATCTTCTTTCTGCAGATCTCTCACGATGCCTCCTTTTCATCACTTGTTTGACGGAATCAAATAGTTCACTAGAAATGACTAGGTCAAATTTTCTTATATTTTTCAAATTAATAGGAATCTTATCAAGTCATTTCTTTCCCATTCTATTCACATCATTAAAAAGAAACATTTTCACACTCTGGGAGGAATGAATAAAACCTGTAACAAAATGAAATGGGCTATTACAATTTGTAGGAATAAAACATAACCCCTTATTAATCTTTTCCTGTTCAGTCTCAGACACAACTTTTGAAGAAATGTTAATAAGGAGCTCACCTAAGTCTTTGTTACCCCCTTGCTTTTCTCTTATCACGTTTACTTTGTTATATCAGTTTACTAAAACCCTTATTTGAGCTATCAGTTTCTTCTTGAGAGACAATTTTCCTAAAATAGGATTTGATCTTTAATGAAGTTTTCTAACAGCCAATCTCAAAATCATCTAACAATATCTCTTTTCACCCTCATCTTTGTCAGCAGAGCTCGAGCTTGAATCTATTAATGCCCTATCTGGCTTCTGATATCTCTTATTTTGATGCCTTTTAACAACCCAGATATATATGTGGTTATCAGAAAAAAACAATTGTCCAGACGGCGCCGCACCAAAACTGAATCTATTTGCAGCAAATATAAAGATGAAAGCTGTTGTGAACTCTGTTTTTGGGCTCCCTCTTGTGGTCACAAGTGGTACTGTGTGAGTGCTGTCTTTGGGCTCCCTCTGGTGGCTCTTTGTGTCTTTCTGCAGGTCTGAGGCGGATCAGCTGTCTCGTTATCTGTTAGCTGGTTTCCTATTTAGCTCACCTGGACTTTCAGTGTTTGCCTGCTGTCGATGTATTCAGTGCTATCTTGATCCTCCTGAATTCCTTCGCTATCAGTCTCTCCAAGAGAATCTAAGTTTTCTGTTTGGTTAGTTATTTTTTGCTCATTAGTGTTCAATATTTTTCTTGGTTATTTACTTGTCCTTGTCCAGCTTGCTAATATGTGATTTCCTTGCTTGCTGGTAGCTCTAGGGGGCTCAGTTTCTCCCCTCACACCGTTAGTTGGTGTGGGGGTTCTTGTATTCTCAGCGTGGATATTTTGTATAGGGTTTTTTACTGACCGCACAGTTCCCTGCCTGTCTTCTGCTATCTAGTATCAGTGGGCCTCATTTGCTGAATCTGTTTTCATTTCTACGTTTTGTATTTTCCCCTTACCTCACCGTTAATATTTGTTGGGGGCTTACTATATCTTTGGGGTCATTTCTCTGAGGCAAGTGAGGTCTTACTTTCTCTATAGGGGTAGCAAGTTTCTCAGGCTGCATCGAGACGTCCAGGAATTTAGGCACGTTCACTGGCTACCTTCAGTGTGTTTGGTTAGGATCAGGTTTTGCGGTCAGTCCAGTTACCACCTCCCTAGAGCTCGTTCTATGTTCAGTAACTTAGCTAGTTCATTCTGTGATCCTCAGCCACTAAGGATCATAACAGAAAGCCACCCTGTTCATCCAGAAATAAATACTATAAAAGATATAAAATATATATATTTGCACTAAAATGTCAGTAAAAATATATAAATAGAAACATAACACCGTATTGAGTTGGCCGGATGTTAAATAGGTGCACTCTTGTGTGACATACCTCAATCCTTATATGCCATATATAAAAGTTCTCCCCTTTGGTATGGAAGGTCCTTTCAGTAGTGTCCGTTTTAAACCAATGTGGAAATTGCAACAGATGCACAGCACTCTATAAAGGACGCACACATTGCACACCTTACCATCCCTGAAGAAGGAATCAGCGATTCTGAAACGCGTCGGTAATTGGTTTGGTGTGCGTTCCATAGCCGGTCACGTGATCTATCACGTGGCAGTGACGTCACGCAAGGTCCTGCAGTCGCTCTGCACCTTGCCGGCTCTTCATCACGGTGAGAGCTCTCTGTGCCTGTGCACGGCACATTCTATTTTTATTTTTGCGGGGAGGTACGCCTGTCACCGGCCGGGACGGTGCCCCCCAGAGCATCGGTATCTTTTTGCTCATTATTCATCTGTGTTGGTATGTGTTGCAATTTCCACATTGGTTTAAAACAGACACTACTGAAAGGACCTTCCATACCAAAGGGGAGAACTTTTATATACGGCATATAAGGATTGAGGTATGTCACACAAGAGTGCACCTATTTAATATATGTGGTTATGTTTGTAATCATATCTCCCTCAAACTTATTAACTTTACATTGGAATATTGTGACACGCAGTTTCTCTGCATTTACTTTTAGCTCCTCATGTAGGTACATTCTTCGCTTTTGCTGCTGTCCTTTTAATGTCACAATCTATTTTTTCAATCTATTTTTGATGTTACCATTACCAATTGTAGATGTTTATCTGCCAACAACATCAAATCCAAAGAGTGTTGATTACACAGGGCATACAATTTCTGCTTATAAATCACATCTTCTTTTAACAAGATATGACGAATAGTTCTTCTCAGTCCCAAGGAATTCTCCAAATGTTAAAATATTCAGTACTTTTAGATGGCTTTAGTGATAAACAAGTATCTTTACTTCTTAGCTAACCCAGCTTCCTAGGAAAAGTAGAACTAAACACAATCCAGCAGTTACAGCGTTTAGAAATATTTTAAAATGACAAACTTTTTAAATAACAAAGTACTTGTTTCAATGAAAGCCTGTTGTCAAGAGATATCATAGGTTGTAATAATTGTCTTTGCTTTTATATAATGCAAATAATACAATAATAAATAATTTGAACGTTTAAAGCACTGAATTAGCTCATCTTTGGCATTAGAGGGAACCTGTCAGCAGGATAGTGCACCGTAACCTACACACAGTGTCAGGTCAGTGCAGTTATACTAATTAAAATAATACCTTAGTTGATGAAATCCATTCTGTGGTTGTTCTTTAATCTTTATTTTCAATGTTTAGTTAATGATATGCTTGTGCTTAGGGGTGGACCTGGAGGGGGGGACTTAATGTGGTGCTCTGCCTAGGCATTCATAATGCAAATTGCTGTCAGGTCACTGATCCCTCAGTGAGCTGCCCCATAGTTTGCTTAATGAATATCTGTAATACTGAAGAAAAAGAAAAAACCTTCTGGAGGCAAGTGCCAGCCAAGGCGCCTGCTCTGCAGCATATAATAGAATGTTTAATGTCCAATAAAAAATATGGGTGATGTTATTCAGAGAGAAAAAAAAATCAATTTTAAAAAGGCACCCACCGCGCCTGCACAGAAGCAGCTATTGGTGTATATAGGTGATACGTTAGCTGCTACTGCGTATGCACCAGTGGCGCCATCTAGCTGGAGAAGAAAAAAAATTCCTCCGACAAGATGACGCCATCCGCACCTGCACAGAAGCAGCTATCAGAGATAGCCTAATTAAATTAGCTGTCATGTGTGGAAAGAGATGTAACCTCAGAGCCGGAGCCGCATCAGAGTCAGGCAGCACGACATATGACGTAAATTTACCTCATATGTAGGGATTAAAGAAATTGAAAATTGTTGGAGCAGTGAAAAAGTAAAGACGTCAATTTCCTACTGAGGTATTTTAGGGTTAATATTTGCAAGCCAAAGCCAGGAGTGGAACCTACAGAGGAAAATTAAAATGGATAGCATTCTGATAAAGATGAGCAAATCAATTTGCTAAAATTTTTAATTCACTCTGTGTGAATTGTCTAAAATGAGGTGAATGTGGATATTGAATAGTCATCACAGCTCACAGTTTAGCCATAAAAATAGGACGAAATAGCCATAGAAGACTCTGTTTAGGTAGTCTGTGACAAATCAGCAAAAAAGAACAGTTACCAATCATTTACTGTACACCTATCTCTTAAATGATGACATCATTCATTTTGAAAGTACTGAGATTTCGTACTATGCACTATGGAGCATAAAAGGAGTTGGATACAGTCCTCGTAAACCTCTGAGTGTCATACACGTTTTTATTAGGGCAACTGATTTTGGTATACTTTGAATTTGCTTCAAGCTACCAAAAAAATGACATTTCTGAGGAAAATGTGTCAATCTCTACTTTGTTTTGATGAAACGTCACAATTTTTTCTATGTACTATAATAAAGAAGTTTATTCAAGAAGACATGAAATGTTGTAAATATCTTTACATTAGATTTAGTTGGCAATATGCCATTATCTTGGAGAACTGGCCCAAGGAATCACACATCTGAAGGAGTGTTGCAAGGGATTCTATGTTAGTGCTCGCTCACATGAGCGTAAATCAGACGAGTGTAATGCAAGAAAACATTGTAATGCACTCTGATCAGTAAAATTAAATGAATCAATACTGATCTTCTAGTTATTCTTCAGCTCTTTGGAAAAAAAATGCAGAATGTTGTGAGTGACTGTCTGAGAAAAAATTCTGACAGCACAATAACCATGCTTATGTCGCACAATTTTTATGCAAAAATCTCAAAACACAAAACTTCATCAGCCAAGTACCATAAATTCACAACCAGAATAGATGGATAGATGATAGATAAAATAGATACAGGTGCTTCTCACACAATTAGAAGATCATCAAAAAGTTAGTTTATTTCAGTTCTTCAATACAAAAAGTGAAACTCATACATTACAGTGGGGAAAAAAAGTATTTATTCAGCGACCAATTGTGCAAGTGTGACCCCCCAAGGTCCTGGTTGTCACAATGGCATTGCTTTTCCTCATGGGGAGATTGATGTCACGCTTGGAAGCGAGGAAGGATCTCTTTTATCAGGTAACCACAATACACACAACATTTTCACACTCCAGGCCACAAGGGGGAGCTCTGATCCTGCTTATGGGTGGCTCCCTTGGTTCTAGGATGTTTCGCCCCCAGCAGTTTGCCCCCAGCAGTTTGCCCCTGGGTACATTTCGCCCCCGCACATTTCGTCCCCAGCCTTTAGCCCCCAGGATATTTCACACCCGCACATTTCACCACCGCACATTTCACCCCCAGCAGTTTGCCCCCAGCAGTTCACCCCCAGCAGTTCACCCCCAGCAGTTCGTCCCTGGGTACATTTCGCCCCTGGCCATTTCGTCCCCAGCATTTGGCCCCCAGGATGTTTCGCACCCGCACATTTCACCCCCGCACATTTCGCCCCCAGCAGTTCGCCCCCGGGTACATTTCGCCCCCACACATTTCATCCCCAGCATTTGGCCCCTGGATGTTTTGCCCCCAGCAGTTCACCCCTGGATGTTTCACACCTGGCAGTTCACCCCAGATATTTGCACCCTTGTGGCTCATGAGTTCCCGTCAGTCATCAATGTTTCCCCAGCATTTGGCCCCCAGATGTTTCACCCCCAGCAGTTCACCCCCCCGGATGTTTCTACCCTTGTGGTTCATGAATTCCTTTCCGTCATAAATGCTTCGCCCCCAGAAGTTTTCCACCGGCAGTTCACCCCTGGATGTTTGTACCCTTGTGGTTCATGAATTCCTGTCCATCATCAGTTTCATCCCCAGCAGTTCGCCCCCGGCAGTTCGTCCCCGGATGTTTGTACCCTTGTTGTTCATGAATTCCCATCCGTCATCAATGTTTCGCCCCCAGCAGTTTGCCCCCAGCAGTTTGCCCCCAGATGTTTCACCCCCGAATGTTTTTCCTACAGCATTTTGTCCCTGGATGTGTCACCATCTGATGTTTCGCACCTAACATTTTGACCCCAGATGTTTCACCCTCAACTTTTGGGGTCAACATGCAAGGATCAAAACATCTAGGGCTGAACATACCTGGGGGTAAAATATACAGGACCCTAATTGCTGGGGATTCCTGTGGCTACCTTTTCAGCAGCTCACCCAGTGCCTCTTCTGGCTGGCCTTAAAGGAGTAGTATCAACCTAGAACAAAAAAAAATGGACATACTTACCTGTCGCAGCTGCAGCTCCTTGGGTCACGGAGTGCAGTCTAGCAGTTCCCCGTGATGTATTCTCCTGCTTCTGGCTGTCTTTTCATCTTCACTGGATCACTGATTCATGAAGCATAATGAATGCCGCAGCAGTGAGGCCGAATGTCTCCAGGCCGCTCACTGACATGACGTCCCTCTTGCCCCATTCATCAGTCAATCCAGGGGGCAGGATGCCTCTCCTGTCACCAAGGAATTGCATATATAGATCAATAGTTGGCGGTTTGTAAGTAGAGCGCTGGCAGTAGTCCCAGAAAGGGGAAGGTAGACAGCCGAGTCCCTGCAGCTCCAGCCAGGCACCCCCAATAGAGGATATAACAACAGGTTATAGAAGAAAAAGCCTGTCCTAGGAGCGCAGAAAAAAAAGGACTCTGACACCAGGTTAAGTAGAGCCACAACGAGTTTCAACGGCATACACAGTCTTCTTCAGGTGGTCCACCTGAAGAAGATGGTGTATGCCATTGAAACGCGTTGTGGCTCAACTCAACCTGGTGTCAGAGTCCTTTTTTCTGCACTCCTAGGACTGGCTTTTTCTTCTATCTCCTGTCACCAAGACTCATGGTGGCCTCCGTATCCAGCATGGCCATCGCAAGCCCACACAGCCAGGAGAAGATTAGGCAAAAGATGAGCAGAAGACCTCTAGGTAAGGAGGGGAAGATCGGCAGCATGCTTACTGCAACATGATTGCTGAAGCATGCTGCCTTATTTTGATTTTGCTGTTCGGCATGAGAGTACCCCTTTGATGCAGGCTATGTATGGAAGCAGGGGGATTGTTGACTGACTACAGGGTTAATCCCACCAACCATCTCTGCAGAACTGAGATATTGGCTTTGCTGAACTAAAATGGTGGTTAACCAGCTTCTACAGAACCTCTTTATCAGGTCTTCAGATGGAGGAGTTTTGGGATTAGCCCTCAGAACACTCTGCCAGTATACAAAAGAATGGAGCAGCAGATAAAAGTGGTATTCTCACTTCAGGATCCCTTTTTCTATAGATACCCATTCCTCAGATTAGGCCAAGAATAGGGTCCAGTTGTATTCTGCATTGAACCAGCTGTTTATCAGCAACTTTCAGCACCAACGACAATGACAAGTGACTGGAAGCTGCAGCCATAGCTCTCAATGATTTCATTGAAATCCAGGGAAGATGTGACAGTGCCTGGCAAAGAGCTGATCCACCGTGCCATGCCTTATACAGGGGCATGCACTGCTCTGTACAGAGAAATGCATGTTCTGGATGGGACTAGGTTGTGTGCATTCGGTCTTTCAGCAACAAATGGCCCTTTGGGGACATCCATTAAATTGGTGTGGCCCTTGGTGAATGTGAGTTTGACACCCCTGATCTAAGACAAGTGACCATCATTTTACTGTCATGGACTAGTGGTTTGACACTTAATGGCTTCTTTTTGTCATCCATTACATATCATACTGTATCTAGTGATGAGCAAACTCGATCTGGAAAGTTCAGGGTTTTTATCAAACATTGCCTGCTCGGGTCCAACCACACCAACCCGAAACGGGCAATATTCGGAATTTGCTCATCAGAAAATAAAAATTACTTCTCTCCCTTTTGCTGAGGTCCCGACCTGTGTGGAGAGTCTTCTTGACAAGGGAATCCCTAGCTAGGAATCCTGAAAGGGATTCCCTCGGGTAGGATGACCTATTCACACAATGTGGAAGTGCATGGAAGAGGACTGAAGAGGACCCTCTGCCGGTACCTCAGCAAAGGGGTAAGTAGCCATATATATATATTTTCTTTTTACAATCTGGTTAGTGATGAGGATGTGGTGGACAGATCCTCTACTCCCCTGTCTCCATACCCATTGAGTTCAAAGGAGATGATAGTTTGGGGGTGCTGAATTTGGCAGGTAAATTTCTCACTAATCATATTTTGGGTCTAAGATGTATAATTGTGATCAAGTTACAGGTTTTTTTTAATTCCAAAACTTTGAGTTTTCTAGATAAGTAACTTTACAAACAGACAGAAAAATATTAACAATTGGTCAAACCAACCAACATTGCAGAACAATATATTTAATATATTTAAAGCGTAACTCTAAAAAAAGCCCAAAAACTTTTGATATGTTATAGTACCTGGGTCACTGATCTTTTCCAATGGAGAACCCCTTCAAGCAGCTTTAGTTTATTTTTTTAAATATAATATTTTGTAAATTTTATTTAGTTTTGTGTGAAAAGTCGCAGCAGCAGGCTTTATGTGCTGCAGGATTTCAGTGGTTAGTAAGGAAGTCAGGCCCCCTTGGTAGCAGAAATTGTGGGCGGATTCAGGCTTCCTGTGATACATTCAGGGCTATTCAACCACAGCCCCCTGGAAAGCTCCCCTTCCCCTCATGTGCTAGGTCCTGGACAAGAGGAGGGCTTCCCCCCTGTGTAAAGCCAGTAAAGGACTGAGCACATGGGGCGTTGGGGAGCTTTGCATGGGGCTGTGAACCAGCAGCCCTGTATACATCATATGGAGCATGCTGATGCCTCTTTCAGACTTGCTGTTTTCCTGGCAATTACCGTGGCAGTTTAAAACCGCGGCGGTAATCGCCAGGAAGATAGATCATTTTTTAAAATAGAAAACCGTTCGGCTTTTGCTGCACAGTTTTCCCTCGATTTGAGCCCATTGACTTGCATTGGGCAAATCGAGTGCTATGTAGTGGTTTTGCTGGCGAATACCGCCGCGGTTTTAAACTGCTGCGATAATTGCCAGCAAAACCACTAGTCTGAAAGAGGCATGACAGTTGCACATCCCATGTAGCCATTCCCCCCCTAGAGTCCTTCCACAAGTTCTGCTACTAAGGCGAAACGACCTCCTTATTAGCCACTGAAATCCTGCACAACACATGGAGCTGCTGCTGAAACTTGGATGGGACTTTTCACACAGAAGTGAAGTTGCTGGAAGTGGTTCTCCATTGGAAAAGATTGGTGCCACAGGTACTATAACATAGAAAAACTTGTTTTTTTTTAGAGTTACGCTTTAACTGTATAAATTAAACTGTTAAACAAGAAACATAAACAGTATAGAGGGGGAAGGGTTAGAGAAAAAGAGGAAAGAAAAGAAAAATTGCAGGTGTTAATGTTTGAATTATTTTACAGCTAAATATATGACCATCAACTAAAATTCAAAGCTGTAAGCAATGCCTCTCAGATAATCTATCAAGATTCTATTGCTGAAATCTTGCACAAAACGTTTAACCCTTGCTGAAATTGCAGCATATTTTTTGTTTCTTGCAGTGGTAGGATTTCCTGCTATTATCTGAATAATTTCTAAACTCTGGAGCTCTTGCTGATGTTTCAGACAGTTAATGAAGCGGTATATATTTGGGAAAAAAGTACCACATGTTTCTTGAAAGCTACGATGCCATCCTTCAACATTATTATTTGTTCGCTGTTGATCATTTAATGTTCATTCATGCAAATTCCAAAGTTCAACTGGAAACAAAGGTGCCTGACGTCCTCTGTGAGTCATTTGACCAATATAGGTATCTTCAAAATAGTTGGCAATGGGTATTGTTTCTTGTGGAAATTCAGGATTTTCCACTAACTCTTCAAATGAAGGCACAACAGTCTGTGTTGGTAGGAAGGCAAGGGCAGGTATCATGCGTATCCAACAAGCAAATTCATGGTCACCTTGATATTGCACCTTGAGTCCTTCATTTTGAACTTTACGCCAAACTGACT
Source organism: Ranitomeya variabilis (assembly GCF_051348905.1). NCBI lineage: Eukaryota > Metazoa > Chordata > Amphibia > Anura > Dendrobatidae > Ranitomeya > Ranitomeya variabilis. Next base: position 177,777,485 of record NC_135237.1, read on the forward strand.
GTGATAGGTGGAAGAAGCAACCCATCTTCTTGAGGTTGAGGAATTCATTCTCAAATGCCTAGATTGCAGCTAGTTCAAAATCCAACATCAGGTTGTGTGGTTGCAGTCCAGGTTTCATGTTCTTCAGCTCTTTTAGCAATCTCTGGTACATTGAACGGCTCTTATCCATCAGTAAGGCGTACACTACAGGAACAACAAGGCCGCTGTGGACTACATGATTTGTATAAAGTTGCTTGAACAGGGATAGTGTAGTGGAAAAAATGCCATCAGCAAACCACTCTTTACTTTGGGCCAGTAGATAGAGATTGTACTGCAGTGCGCAGGCGCCGGGCCTCTCTGACCTTTCCAGGCGCTGTGCACTGCAGTACTTTGCTCTGCCCTCAACAGGGCAGGAATAGTACGCCTGCGCCAGAGTCGCAGCGTGAAGACAAGAAGAAGACGTCATTGTAAGAAGATGGTAGGCCCCAGACCGGACACTCATCGGACCAGAACAGAACTGGGACCGCCCCTGGGTGAGTATAATCTAACCTCTTTTTCTCATCTTTCAGGATACATCGAGGGCTTATCTACAGCATTATAGAATGCTGTAGATAAGCCCCTGATGCCGGTGGCCACAGCTTATAGGTGAAAAATTGGGTGACTGGTTCCCTTTAAGGTCTATTCACAAGCACTAAGTAGTTACAGCAGACAATATGCAGCTAATTTATAGCAGAAAATTCTACACTAAAATTAACATCTAGTGATGCGGGTTTTATTCGACAACCTTGTCCTCTGCCTGTGATTGACAATGGCTGTATCTTAAAGTCAGGACTTCTACTTTGAAGCTGAGCAGAGAATTAAACTGCAACTAAACAAGTGAGGCATAGTGGGAATCAGTGGGTCTCATCCTACATTATACTATCCTCAAAGTTTCCCTTTAAGGCAAAAAAATCACATAGTATTCTATATCAGCTCTTTGTAATATATAATTTTTCACATTTGTGCAATATAAACTTTGCAATAATTCTGCATAATGGAAATGTTAAATGCTTACCAGAGTCATGCAGAAGGAACTGCGGCTGGATGCCATCAATATTGATCCCCTGGAACTCCTGGGGAATAACAAGTTGATCAAGGGTTTGGGGCAACCTTAGAATATTGCTAAGTTTCCTTGATAATCGTATTGTTCTCTTCAGTGATGCTTTCTTTGGGAGAGTTGCTACAACATTAGAATGGGCTCTAGAAATGACTTCTGTGAGAATCTGTTGTGGTGTCTCCTGTGTTGTCCTTGCCCTGGTGACCGCCTCATTGACAAGTAGGATTGCTTCAGGTCTTGCTTCTTGTGCTGCATGGTTGTGGGGATTGGTTACTTTCACCGCTTCATTGGTCCAAACACGTCCCTTGCAAGTCGACCATTTTTCACACACCCAGATGGAATGGACATCGTCAGCCGTTTGTTTGGAAATAAGTAAATGTGATTCTCGTAGACCAACTTCTTCTTCCCACGTTTGGATAGAACTGAATTCATACTTGTAGAAAGTGAATTGCTGTGGAAACTGACTGATTTTTTTGTGCTAGTACACCTCTCTCTTTGTAGAGATTTTAGACACTGCTATATTCTGATGTAAAGATGGAATAAGAGCTAGTCTAAGGTAACTTGCAGGAGAAAACCTGACATGAAAATTGTTACATCTGCAGCAAAACTTGCAAACAAGCAGGTCAGTGTTGGGTCAGATAAAAATTCATAAAATCTTTTGATTTTAGAGTGGTTTACATTCCCCACCTAAATCAAGACTCATTCACACTACATTTTTTTAATGCGTTTATTTTTTTTGTGTTATGTTTTTGTAACACAAAAACGTTTTAGAAAAGTTTTGGAAAATGTCTTGTTAAATTTGCGGGCAAAATGGACTGACACTATAATGCAATCAGTTGTGAGGTTAACAGATGGAAACAGTTGATTTAAGGCTACTTTCACACTAGTGTCGTGCACTGCAGCGATGCAGTGCCACACGTCACAACCGACGTTACATGTAACGTTTTTTTGCGCGTCGGGACCGCCATTTTCGACATGTGCAGCCAAAACTCCGCCTCCTCCTCCCCGGACCTTGCAATGGGGCAGCGGAAGCGTCTTAAGACTGCTTCTGCTGCCCACGTCGGGTATTTTTTGCACAGTATGCGTCGGTACGTCGGGCCGATGCAGCGCGACGGCCTCATACCGAGGCTAGTGTGAAAGTAGCCTAACATGTCACAAAAGTGCAGCACTCTGTACAGTACTTTTGTGGCATGTGGATTGATGATGGACGGGAATTCATGAACCACAAGGACAAACTAGCAAAACATCCAAACACAGAATTCTGGAGGCAAAACAGGGTACAAACATCCGGGGGCAAAACACTGATGATGGATGGGAATTCATGAACCACAAGGGTACAAACATCCAGGGGTGAACTGCCGGGGGTGAACTGCTGGGGGCAAACAATTGATGATGGACAGGAACTCATGAACCACAAGGGTACAAACATCTGGGGACGAACTGCCGGGGGCGAAACATTAATGACAGACAGGAATTCAAGTACCACAAGGGTACAAACATCCGGTTGGTGAACTGCCGGGGGTAAATTGCTGGGGACTAAACATTGATGACGGACAGGAATTCATGAACCACAAGGGTACAAACATCTGGTGGACGAACTGCCAGTGGCAAAACATTGATGACGGACAGGAATGCAAGTACCACAAGGGTACAAACATCCGGGGGTAAACTGCCGGGGGCGTTCTGCTGGGGGCAAAACATTGATGATGGACAGGAATTCAAGAACCACAAGGGTACAAACATCTGGGGGCGAACTGCCGGGGGCGAATTGCTGGGGGCGAAACATTGATGACGGACGGGAATTCATGAATTACAAGGGTACAAACATCCGGGGGCGAACTGCCAGGGGCAAACTGCTGGGGGTGAAAAATTGATGATAGACAGGAATTCATGAACCACAAGGGTACAAACATCCGGGGGCAAACTGCCGGGGGTGAACTGCTGGGGGCGAAACATTGATGATGGACAGGAATTCATGAACCACAACGGTACAAACATCCAGGGGCAAACTGCCAGGGGCATTCTGCTGGGGGCGAAACATTGATGATGGACAGGAATTCATGAACCACAAGGGTACAAACATCCGGGGGCAAACTGCCGGGGGTGAACTGCTGGGGGCGAAACATTGATAACGGACAGGATTTCATGAACCACAAGGGTACAAACATCTGGCGGCGAACTACCGGGGGCGAACTGTGGGGGTGAAACATTGATGACGGACAGGAATTCATAAATCACAAGGGTACAAACATCCGGGGGTGAACTGCCAGGGGCAAACTGCTGGGGGTGAAAAATTGATGATAGACAGGAATTCATGAACCACAAGGGTACAAACATCCGGGGGCAAACTGCCGGGGGTGAACTGCTGGGGGCGAAACATTGATGATGGACAGGAATTCATGAACCACAACGGTACAAACATCCAGGGGCAAACTGCCAGGGGCATTCTGCTGGGGGCGAAACATTGATGATGGACAGGAATTCATGAACCACAAGGGTACAAACATCCGGGGGCAAACTGCCGGGGGTGAACTGCTGGGGGTGAAACATTGATGATGGACAGGAATTCATGAACCACAAGGGTACAAACATCCGGGGGCAAACTGCCGGGGGTGAACTGCTGGGGGCGAAACATTGATAACGGACAGGATTTCATGAACCACAAGGGTACAAACATCTGGGGGCGAACTACCGGGGGCGAACTGTGGGGGTGAAACATTGATGACGGACAGGAATTCATAAATCATAAGGGTACAAACATCCGGGGGCGAACTGCCAGGGGCAAACTGCTGGGGGTGAAAAATTGATGATAGACAGGAATTCATGAACCACAAGGGTACAAATATCTGGTGGACGAACTGCCAGTGGCGAAACATTGATGACGGACAGGAATTCAAGTACCACAAGGGTACAAACATCCGGTGGGTGAACTGCCGGGGGTGAATTGCTGGGGACTAAACATTGATGACGGACAAGAATTCATGAACCACAAGGGTACAAACATCTGGTGGACGAACTGCCAGTGGCGAAACATTGATGATGGACAGGAATTCAAGTACCACAAGGGTACAAACATCCGGGGGCAAACTGCCGGGGGTGAACTGCTGGGGGCGAAACATTGATGATGGACGGGAATTCATGAACCACAAGGGTACAAACATCCAGGGGAAACTGCCAGGGGCATTCTGCTGGGGGCGAAACATTGATGACGGACAGGAATTCATAAACCACAAGGGTACAAACATCCGGGGGCGAACTACCGGGGGCGAACTGTGGGGGTGAAACATTGATGACGGACGGGAATTCATAAATCACAAGGGTACAAACATCCGGGGGCGAACTGCTGGGGGCAAAACATCCGGGGGCCAAATGCTGGGGATGAAATGTGCAGGGGCGAAATGTACCCAGGGGCAAACTGCAGGGGGCGGACTGCTGGGGGAGAAATGTGCAGGAGTGAAATGTGCAGCGGTGAAACATCCTGGGGGCCAAATGCTGGGGACGAAATGTGCGGGGGCAAACTGCTGGGGGTGAACTGCTGGGGGTGAACTGCTGGGGCGAAATGAGCAAGGGTGAAATGTGCGGGTGTCAAACATCCTGGGGGCCAAATGCTGGGGACAAAATGTTCGGGGGCGAAATGTACCCAGGGGCGAACTGCTGGGAGCGAACTGCTGGGGGCAATCTGCTGGGGGCGAACTGCTAAGGGGCGAAACATCCAAATCCCGCTCCTATATACTGTGTATATATATATATATATATATATATATATATATATATATATATATATATATATATATATATATATATAGTGGTTTGGAGGGAAAGTTAGTCAGATAGTGCCGGACAGATGACTGGAGCAGTCGGTCTGAGGACAGAGAAGAGAGCAGTCAGACATTGAGAGTCGGAAGGACTGAAGAAGCTGTGTAGCCGGAGTTGCTATAGCTCCTGGAGAAAGAGTACGAAAGGAAGAATATTGTTTAGTGAGCATGCAGGAGAGCGAAGCACAGGAGAGTGACACCAGGGGAGCAGAGCATTGAATTAGCTACCTCCCTGGCAAGTGCAGATTGCCGGTAGTCGGAAGAACGAGGTTGTGAGGGACTCTAAGACTTAAGGTACCTTCACACTAAACGATATCGCTAGCGATCCGTGACGTTGCAGCGTCCTGGCTAGCGATATCGTTTAGTTTGACACGCAGCAGCGATCAGGATCCTGCTGTGATATCGCTGGTCGGTGAACAAAGTTCAGAACTTTATTTGGTCGTCAGACCGGCGTGTATCGTCATGTTTGACACCAAAAGCAACGATACCAGCGATGTTTTACACTGGTAACCAGGGTAAACATTGGGTTACTAAGCGCAGGGCCGCGCTTAGTAACCCGATGTTTACCCTGGTTACCAGTGTAAAATGTAAAAAAAACAAACAGTACATACTCACCTTCGCATCCCCCGGCGTCCGCTTCCCACACTGACTGAGCGCCGTAAAGTGAAAGTGAAAGTACAGCACAGCGGTGACATCACCGCTCTGCTGTTAGGGCCGGCGCTCAGTCAGTGCAGGAAGCGGACGCCGGGGGACGCGAATGTAAGTATGTACTGTTTGTTTTTTTTACATTTTATGCTGGTAACCAGGGTAAACATCGGGTTACTAAGCGCGGCCCTGCGCTTAGCAACCCGATGTTTACCCCAATTACCCGGGGGCCTCGGCATCATTGGTCGCTGGAGAGCGGTCTGTGTGACAGCTCTCCAGCGATCAAACAGCGACGCTGCTGCGATCGGCATCGTTGTCGCTATCGCTGCAGCGTCGCTTAATGTGAAGGTACCTTTACAGCAAAAACCAGCAGGACAGCTGGATTATACATCACCTGTCTGCCCTAATACCCAGGAGGCACAGTGGCACATGATAGAAACCCTGTAAACAGGCTCGAGTCACCTGCTATACGGGTTTGTGTCCCACCTTTTTCAAGGACAGAGAGAACTGTGAGGACCTTATCAGAAGCCATAGACAGTAAGGGACTTCAACACCACCGCACTATGAGGAAGGCTTTATAATAATAATAATCTTTATTTTTATATAGCGCTAACATATTCCGCAGTGCTTTACAGTTTGCACACATTAACATCGCTGTCCCCATTGGGGCTTGCAATCTAAATTCCCTATCAGTATGGCTTTTAACTCCACCTGGTAAAAGGGGACTCTGAATTTGCTTCCAAGCCGGCCGGACCCTGCCTGTACCTGTGATCTGGTTCCCTGGACTGTGGCTGCCTGAAGACTTCAGTAAACCAGGTAAATAGACTGCAAACATGTGTCCTCCATTCTCTACTGCACCACTCACCATCGTCATCTATACACCGGGAGCCCTGGTGACATACTTCACCTGTGGGAAGTTATACCATCTCAGCTGCCATAACATCACCCCAGAGGACCATCTTTAAGCAGCATCGGTCTCCACTGACCGAATACCACATGTGGCATCACGAACACGAACTTTATTCAAAACCCCTTTAAGAACATTCTCTTTAACAGGCCCAGGCCCATTGACCGGGTTGCCCCCACCGTGACATCCCCTGTGAATACTGGACCCGGTACCGGGTACCCCATGGTCCTGGTGGGCGTTCCACAAGTTCTCCCACTTAAAAAGAAGAGAGAGACCTGTAATTGACATCATAGGTAGACCACAACTATGAGAGTTAAAATAAGAAAACAAAGCCAGAAAATCACCTTGCAAATAAATCTTGCCAAATCAGACAAGGTGATTTTCTGGATTTGTTTTCTCATTTTGACTCTCATAGTTGTGGTCTATCTATGATGTCAATTACAGGCCTCTCTCATCTTTTTAAGTGGGAAAACTTGCACAATTGGTCACTGACTAAATACTTTTTTTCCCACTGTATATAGAGTCATTACAAACAGAATGATCTATTTCAAGTGTTTATTTCTGTTAATGATGATTATGGCTTACAGCCAATGAAAACCCAAAAGTCATTATCTCAGTAAGTTAGAATAATTAACATAAAACAAGAATATATCACCGCACTACTCCATACATGTGTAAAGCCGAATTGTGAAGATGTTAAATAGTTAAATATGCAAATGAAGAGAAACTTACTGTGGTTATGCCAAAAGGACGGATCTGATGAGTGGCACTTACTTTAGTGAGGTGATGATCCCAATAATTGGTGGGAGAGGGTATGATCTCCCCTATGAGAGAAAAAAAAAAGGGAGTTTTTTTAATATGAACAGTAAAGAGTACAGATGTATTTGCAGTTGTACTTACTGAATTGCCTTGAGGTGGTGTGACCGTTAGAAGATCGATAGTGGTGAATAGTTGGTGGTAAATCCTTTAATAATGCGTGAATATGCTGTTATTTAGATGTGGATAGTATCCTGATAGGTTGCCCCTAGTAACAGCACAATAGGTATTCGTAGTGAATTGTCTGTATAAAATATGGTGGACTCAGTGGTTAATAGTCCGTGGGAGGATCTAACAGGGTTTGATAGCAGTAACCTAGAGTGCTTAATCAGGTTTAAGGCGGTACTCACTGTGTTGATCCTGGGTGTGGGGACGTCAAGTGGTGTTCTTGCGTCCGGAAGACTAACTGCTGTGCTGCAGAGGGTCACCGCAGTCGGTGTGCGGGAACCGCTGCACTGGACGCCAACAATGATCACAGGTGCCCTGGCCGGAAGCACGCTGTGTATGTGGCGGAAATGGGATGGGCGGGGTTTCAGAGTGACGTCACCGATTGGGAGAAGGACGGGTGCGCAGAAGGAACAAGAAACCAACGCGTTTCGAGGGACAGCAGCCCTCTTCATCAGGGTAGTTGCTGCCTACGACTTACATTGTCCTTAAATAGATTCAGGGTCAACTTTTTTTTTTTTCCTTCTCCTTTCCCTTTTCCGAGCACAGCTGCGGTTAGTTGGTATGAAGTGTTTGGAGTTCAATCAATGATCAATGAGGGTAAATAAAGAAAATATACAAAAAAGGTTGCACTCTATCGTGCCAAAGCATGTCTAATATGGAATACATGAAATTTGAATAGCAAAATGGCTTTTGAACATTAGAAAAATATTTAAGAGACGCTTTGCACAGAATTTGATATAAATCAAATAGTGTGAGCCCATCAACTTCGTCAAAGTGGTCTCAGACTGATGGGTCCCTGACCTCCCTGTCCAAATGTGAACACTTACCAAAGGCCAATATCTGTATGCCTGGGTGAATGTGAACACCTCTATTCAGCAAAGCCTACATATGAGTTAGCCGGGACCAAGTGTGATGAGATGCAATTAAAAACCACATGGTGATGGGAGGAGTGCACAGCCAGTAAGCTAACATGGGATTAACAGAAAAATGGCTCGCACATCCTAACCAGTGTGAATAGGTGCATACCAGGAGCAGCTACCTCCATACATAAATATACAAAAAAGGTTGCACTCTATCGTGCCAAAGCATGTCTAATATGGAATACATGAAATTTGAATAGCAAAATGGCTTTTGAACATTAGAAAAATATTTAAGAGACGCTTTGCACAGAATTTGATATAAATCAAATAGTGTGAGCCCATCAACTTCGTCAAAGTGGTCTCAGACTGATGGGTCCCTGACCTCCCTGTCCAAATGTGAACACTTACCAAAGGCCAATATCTGTATGCCTGGGTGAATGTGAACACCTCTATTCAGCAAAGCCTACATATGAGTTAGCCGGGACCAAGTGTGATGAGATGCAATTAAAAACCACATGGTGATGGGAGGAGTGCACAGCCAGTAAGCTAACATGGAATTAACAGAAAAACGGCTCGCACATCCTAACCAGTGTGAATAGGTGCATACCAGGAGCAGCTACCTCCATACATAAATATACAAAAAACGTTGCACTCTATCGTGCCAAAGCATGTCTAATATGGAATACATGAAATTTGAATAGCAAAATGGCTTTTGAACATTAGAAAAATATTTAAGAGACGCTTTACACAGAATTTGATATAAATCAAATAGTGTGAGCCCATCAACTTTGTCAAAGTGGTCTCAGACTGATGGGTCCCTGACCTCCCTGTCCAAATGTGAACACTTACCAAAGGCCAATATCTGTATGCCTGGGTGAATGTGAACACCTCTATTCAGCAAAGCCTACATATGAGTTAGCCGGGACCAAGTGTGATGAGATGCAATTAAAAACCACACGGTGATGGGAGGAGTGCACAGCCAGTAAGCTAACATGGAATTAACAGAAAAATGGCTCGCACATCCTAACCAGTGTGAATAGGTGCATACCAGGAGCAGCTACCTCCATACATAAATATACAAAAAAGGTTGCACTCTATCGTGCCAAAGCATGTCTAATATGGAATACATGAAATTTGAATAGCAAAATGGCTTTTGAACATTAGAAAAATATTTAAGAGACGCTTTGCACAGAATTTGATATAAATCAAATAGTGTGAGCCCATCAACTTCGTCAAAGTGGTCTCAGACTGATGGGTCCCTGACCTCCCTGTCCAAATGTGAACACTTACCAAAGGCCAATATCTGTATGCCTGGGTGAATGTGAACACCTCTATTCAGCAAAGCCTACATATGAGTTAGCCGGGACCAAGTGTGATGAGATGCAATTAAAAACCACATGGTGATGGGAGGAGTGCACAGCCAGTAAGCTAACATGGAATTAACAGAAAAACGGCTCGCACATCCTAACCAGTGTGAATAGGTGCATACCAGGAGCAGCTACCTCCATACATAAATATACAAAAAACGTTGCACTCTATCGTGCCAAAGCATGTCTAATATGGAATACATGAAATTTGAATAGCAAAATGGCTTTTGAACATTAGAAAAATATTTAAGAGACGCTTTACACAGAATTTGATATAAATCAAATAGTGTGAGCCCATCAACTTTATCAAAGTGGTCTCAGACTGATGGGTCCCTGACCTCCCTGTCCAAATGTGAACACTTACCAAAGGCCAATATCTGTATGCCTGGGTGAATGTGAACACCTCTATTCAGCAAAGCCTACATATGAGTTAGCCGGGACCAAGTGTGATGAGATGCAATTAAAAACCACATGGTGATGGGAGGAGTGCACAGCCAGTAAGCTAACATGGAATTAACAGAAAAACGGCTCGCACATCCTAACCAGTGTGAATAGGTGCATACCAGGAGCAGCTACCTCCATACATAAATATACAAAAAAGGTTGCACTCTATCGTGCCAAAGCATGTCTAATATGGAATACATGAAATTTGAATAGCAAAATGGCTTTTGAACATTAGAAAAATATTTAAGAGATGCTTTGCACAGAATTTGATATAAATCAAATAGTGTGAGCCCATCAACTTCGTCAAAGTGGTCTCAGACTGATGGGTCCCTGACCTCCCTGTCCAAATGTGAACACTTACCAAAGGCCAATATCTGTATGCCTGGGTGAATGTGAACACCTCTATTCAGCAAAGCCTACATATGAGTTAGCCGGGACCAAGTGTGATGAGATGCAATTAAAAACCACATGGTGATGGGAGGAGTGCACAGCCAGTAAGCTAACATGGAATTAACAAAAAAAACGGCTCGCACATCCTAACCAGTGTGAATAGGTGCATACCAGGAGCAGCTACCTCCATACATAAATATACAAAAAAGGTTGCACTCTATCGTGCCAAAGCATGTCTAATATGGAATACATGAAATTTGAATAGCAAAATGGCTTTTGAACATTAGAAAAATATTTAAGAGACGCTTTGCACAGAATTTGATATAAATCAAATAGTGTGAGCCCATCAACTTCGTCAAAGTGGTCTCAGACTGATGGGTCCCTGACCTCCCTGTCCAAATGTGAACACTTACCAAAGGCCAATATCTGTATGCCTGGGTGAATGTGAACACCTCTATTCAGCAAAGCCTACATATGAGTTAGCCGGGACCAAGTGTGATGAGATGCAATTAAAAACCACATGGTGATGGGAGGAGTGCACAGCCAGTAAGCTAACATGGAATTAACAGAAAAACGGCTCGCACATCCTAACCAGTGTGAATAGGTGCATACCAGGAGCAGCTACCTCCATACATATACAAAAAAGGTTTGACTCTATCGTGCCAAAGCATGTCTAATATGGAATACATGAAATTTGAATAGCAAAATGGCTTTTGAACATTAGAAAAATATTTAAGAGACGCTTTGCACAGAATTTGATATAAATCAAATAGTGTGAGCCCATCAACTTCGTCAAAGTGGTCTCAGACTGATGGGTCCCTGACCTCCCTGTCCAAATGTGAACACTTACCAAAGGCCAATATCTGTATGCCTGGGTGAATGTGAACACCTCTATTCAGCAAAGCCTACATATGAGTTAGCCGGGACCAAGTGTGATGAGATGCAATTAAAAACCACATGGTGATGGGGGGAGGAGTGCACAGCCAGTAAGCTAACATGGAATTAACAGAAAAACGGCTCGCACATCCTAACAAGTGTGAATAGGTGCATACCAGGAGCAGCTACCTCCATACATAAATATACAAAAAAGGTTGCACTCTATCGTGCCAAAGCATGTCTAATATGGAATACATGAAATTTGAATAGCAAAATGGCTTTTGAACATTAGAAAAATATTTAAGAGACGCTTTGCACAGAATTTGATATCAATCAAATAGTGTGAGCCCATCAACTTCGTCAAAGTGGTCTCAGACTGATGGGTCCCTGACCTCCCTGTCCAAATGTGAACACTTTATATATCAAATTCTGTGCAAAGCGTCTCTTAAGTATTTTTCTAATGTTCAAAAGCCATTTTGCTATTCAAATTTCATGTATTCCATATTAGACATGCTTTGGCACGATAGAGTGCAACCTTTTTTGTATATTTATGTATGGAGGTAGCTGCTCCTGGTATGCACCTATTCACACTGGTTAGGATGTGCAAGCCGTTTTTCTGTTAACTCCATGTTAGCTTACTGGCTGTGCACTCCTCCCATCACCATGTGGTTTTTAATTGCATCTCATCACACTTGGTCCCGGCTAACTCATATGTAGGCTTTGCTGAATAGAGGTGTTCACATTCACCCAGGCATACAGATATTGGCCTTTGGTAAGTGTTCACATTTGGACAGGGAGGTCAGGGACCCATCAGTCTGAGACCACTTTGACGAAGTTGATGGGCTCACACTATTTGATTTATATCAAATTCTGTGCAAAGCGTCTCTTAAATATTTTTCTAATGTTCAAAAGCCATTTTGCTATTCAAATTTCATGTATTCCATATTAGACATGCTTTGGCACGATAGAGTGCAACCTTTTTTGTATATTTATGTATGGAGGTAGCTGCTCCTGGTATGCACCTATTCACACTGGTTAGGATGTGCGAGCCGTTTTTCTGTTAATTCCATGTTAGCTTACTGGCTGTGCACTCCTCCCATCACCATGTGGTTTTTAATTGCATCTCATCACACTTGGTCCCGGCTAACTCATATGTAGGCTTTGCTGAATAGAGGTGTTCACATTCACCCAGGCATACAGATATTGGCCTTTGGTAAGTGTTCACATTTGGACAGGGAGGTCAGGGACCCATCAGTCTGAGACCACTTTGACGAAGTTGATGGGCTCACACTATTTGATGATATCAAATTCTGTGCAAAGCGTCTCTTAAATATTTTTCTAATGTTCAAAAGCCATTTTGCTATTCAAATTTCATGTATTCCATATTAGACATGCTTTGGCACGATAGAGTGCAACGTTTTTTGTATATTTATGTATGGAGGTAGCTGCTCCTGGTATGCACCTATTCACACTGGTTAGGATGTGCGAGCCGTTTTTCTGTTAATTCTAGGTAAATAAAGAAAAGTTAGCCGACTGATTGGAGTGATAAATATGGTGCTTGTTTAGAGTTGTCCAAATAAACTGGGCAGTATAAAATCAAAAACGTTATTTGTTTGGGATAAAAATGTGTAAAAACATGTTGCAGCATATTATTAAAAGAAAAAATTAAAATGGAAAGCTGTCATTAGACAGTGTAAAAATAAATAATGATTCTATGTGTGTATTTACATGCGTAAAAAATAGGATGCTAAAATATATAGCAAAATGTATTAGATTAATATCATGTGCATATACAGGGGGCTTTGGGAGGGTTTCTCTTTGGTCCCAACGCTGTATTGCAATATTAAGAGAATGACAGAATCCAGTAATTTCCATTATAGGCAATATATATTGATTCTCCTTGGAGGATTATATACGAAATTAAAAATGAATATATTCATGGTCCCCAGATATCTAGGTTAGTGATGCCCCAGAGTTATGGTGCTTTTGAATGGTACATATAATGCATGGTATATGATATCTGAGCGTGGGAGAGAGAGCTATCTAAAGAGCAGATGTATGTTAGAATATATGTTCTTACATCGAAAAAATGGGGGGATATGCATCTGTTTGCATTCCAATTCTGGTGCAAAAAGAAAAAAACAAAAAACATTCATATAATTCTAGCATTGCTTTGTTAAAATGCATAAAGCTCTATTTCCTGATTTAATCCTTTAGGTGCCAGGGTGTCTAGAGTGAAAATCCATTTGGATTTTGCCCTAAACATTAGTTTAATGTAGTCGCCCCCCCTCCAATTTGGAGGGACTAGTTGGATGCCATAAAAAATGATCCCTGAACAAGATTTATTGTGGTTTTCATGAAAATGTCACCAAAGAGGATGACCTCTGAACCCTTTCCTGATATCTAAAAATTGCTAAATGCGGACCCTCAGCCGTCTTTTAGTGTGACCCACATAGATATTGTTGCATGGGCATATCAGGATGTAGATAACCCCCGAAGATTCACAAGTAATAGCTGACCTGATTTGGTATTGGTGAGTGCCATCCGCATTTTTAAAGGAAGTATGGGTTTTCCTGCCACATTTAGTGCGCTGGCAACACAGGCATTTGCCGCATGATATAAAGCCCGCAGTTTTAGGTAATGGTTGTTTGGTATTTTGGTTTTTATTTGTGGTTAATGATTTTGTTGTTGAAGCAAGTATTAAACACAAATTCTGAGCTTTAGTATATACAAATTTGGGTTGGTGTGGTGATAGGTTACCAATATACTTGTCACCCTGCAGGATTGGCCAATGTTTGTAAATTATATTTCTGAATTTTCTATAATTAGAATGAAACTGAGTTATGATTGGTAGTCTGGATATTTGATCTTGTAGGGTGGGGAAGCTGGGGTTTACTCCAGTTTTGTGTATCATGGATTCTCTGGTGATGTTGGTAATCTCTAGCCTAGATTTCTTTAGAGCCAATGGATCATACCCTTTTGCTGTGAATTCTTCCATTAATTGGTCAGTTTCCATTAGGTAATCTTCATTATTTGTGCAATTGCGTCTAATACGCATGAATTGTCCATTAGGGATTGACGTGAGCCAGATAGGTAGATGACAGCTGGTTATGTGTATGAAACTATTTGAATCAATATATTTGCGGTAATATTTTGTATCTAGTCTATCGTTCTCTACGTAGATGGATAGGTCCAAGAAATTGACATTAGTTCTACTAGTGGTGGGTGTAAATTCCAACCCATAGTCATTATTATTTAAGTTGGAGATGAAAGATTTTAAGGTAGTCGAAGGGCCATTCCAAATTAAAAGAATGTCATCTATAAACCGACTCCACAGGACTAGTCCTGCATGTAGTTTACCTCTTACATAGATGTGGTCATGTTCCCACTTGCCTACATAAATGTTTGCATAGCTGGGTGCGAACCACGTACCCATCGTTGTCCCGTGCATTTGGAGGTAATGTTGGTTGCCGTAATTGAAATAGTTGTGCTTTAATATAAATGCAATACTTTTTATGATGAATTCAATTTGCGGTTATTTATAGGGCTTCAATAAATGTAAGTAGAAATCCTCTGCTTGACACCCTTTACCATGGTCGATGACTGTATATAGAGATTTCATGTCAAGCGTACCTAAGATGAAATTTTGTTCCCATTTAATTTTATCCCAAATTTGTAAAGTGTGATTGGTGTCCTTGAGGTATGCTGGTATTAGAGGCATACATTTTTGTAAATGAGAATCCACGTACCGTGATAAATTGGCAGTTAGGCAATTGATGCCGGAGATAATTGGTCTGCCAGGAGGATTGGTTGTGTTTTTGTGTATCTTGGGAATATGGTAGAAAATTGCCATGCTTGGGGTTTTAATATTGATAAATTGAAATTCTTTCTTAGTAAGGATGCCTGATGATTTGCCGGAATTGGCTAGTGTATTTAATTTGGCTAAGTAATGTGTAGTGGGGTCTGAATTGATTTTAGTATATGTGATGATGTCATCCAGGAGTCTTAGTGACTCGTTGTGGTACATTACTCTGTCCATCACCACTATCCCGCATCCTTTATCTGAGGGACGGATTATGATTTTGTTATTTTCTTGAAGATCCCCACAAGTGTCAGAACCTCCCTATGTTTCACCTACTAATGAGGGAAATTCTCCGCTCCCGAACTCTCCAAACTTGGAAACCATCGAGCTTTCTACCCAAAATAGATTCTCCCACCGGGGCACCTGTGATCATTGTCGGCGTCCAGTGCAACGGTTCTCGCACACCGACTGCGGTGACCCTCTGCAGCACAGTGGTTAGTCTCCTGGACGCAGGCACACCACTTGTCGTCCCCACACCCAGGATCAACACAGTGAGTACCGCCTTAAACCTGATTAAGCACACTAGGTTACTGCCATCAAACCCTGTTAGATCCTCCCACGGATTATTAACCACTGAGTCCACCATATTTTATACAGACAATTCACTACGAATACCTATTGTGCTGTTACTAGGGGCAACCTAACAGGATACTATATCCACATCTGAATAACAGCATATTCACGCATTATTAAAGCATTCACCACCAACTATCCACCACTATCGATCTTCTAGCGGACGCACCACCTCAAGGCAATTCAGTAAGTACAACTACGAACACATCAGTACTCTTTACTGTTCATATTAAAAGTCTTGTGGGTGACAGCAAAACTCTCTTTTTTTTTCTTCTCATAGGGGAGATCATACCCTCTCCCACCAATTGTAAGGATCATCAACTCACTAAACTGCCACTCATCAGATCCATCTTTTTGGCATAACCGCAGTAAGTTTCTCTTCATTTGCATATTTAACATCTTCACAATTTGGCTTTACACATGTATGGAGTAGCGCGGTGATATATTCTTGTTTTTTTAGGCTTTGCTTTCTAGCAGGTATACACAGAACCTGCTTCAATCACCAGCAGCTCTTTATACAGATCTTACCTTTGGGTCAGTCATTTGCTGAACGCCAGTAATTATATCTATTCTTTTTAATTAACATAAAACACCTGGAAAAGCTTTGTAACTAGTGATGATGAGCAAATTTGTTCACATATCAATCGCCAAACATAAATTCAGCACAAATATGGCACATTTGGATTCGTGATTGGAAACATGAGCAAAATTTTTTTAAATTCGAAAAAATCAGTAACATTCGGTAAAAAGTGTGGAAAAATTTGTGTTGCCACCAAAGTATTTTCAGCACTTTCACAACGATAATGGTGGTGTATCATGAGTGTTTAGCACGTGTTTGATGAGGAGAGTGGGTTTGCAGAACTCAGAGGCATGGCGTTTTTGTAAACAATAATTTTTATTCTTCCTACCTTTATGTGTGCACATTGCTGCTAGCCAATCAGGGTGTAGGAAACATCCACAATGTCCTGACACAACGGCTTGTGTCATTGGCTGCTAAATTCACATGTCCTTCTCCATAGAGAAGACATCTTGTTTTCGCGCCACTTTGACACTGTAACTGTGCAGATAGGCTATTCCTGACACTGGCACTGTTAGCAGCAAGATTTTACCTAGTTAGCTAGGCAGTTGTTTTCAGTCAGATAATTTAGCTAGCTACTGTCCAATGTGGCTGTGAAATTGACCTTCCAGCCTTTTGTTTTGCCATTACTGAAGTCCACAGACAAAACTAGCAGGGCACGTCATACAAGTGTGTTGTGCACTTCTCATATTGTGCTGCTTGCATGAGTATAGCATTCTAAATCTTATTTTTTCACTAGCTAAATGTGAAACAGCATGCCATTTCACACTTTGCCATTTAGTGCTGTGGTGACATTGTTCTGTGATTTGAGCTGTTGTGCATGAAGAAATATTTTTTGGGAACAGTTGATAACGTGATTCACAATGCTATATCTCACCTTGTTATTTAGTGGCAGTGAAATTCAACAGTGTGCATAGTGTTAGGAGTCAAGTTCCCACTGCTGCACAGAGGGAATCTCAAACCAGGTCTGCTGCGGTCTCTCATTCTGCATCAGCCACAGTGGAGCTTGCTCGGCGGAGACATCAGTCCCAGAGTCTCGCTCAGTCTGATTCTGTGCAAAGGGTTACTGCTGCCTTTCCAGGCTCTGCCATTGTAGCCTGTACTGATCAGCAGCGAGCAGATGTCTCTGGGACTAAGACCTATTTTTCCCCTTCTGAGCATGCCCAAAGGAAGATCTCTCAGTGGAGGTCTGGGGTCACATGCAAAGGTACTGCAGTAGCTCCTATTGGTCCTCTAGGAAGGTCCTGAAGTTGCTCAGTTACTGTAGCAAATCTCATTGGTCCTCTAGGAAGGTCCTGAACTTGCTGAAGCTATTAAAGGTTCGCATGGCCGCATGGCCATGAGCTAGTATACACTTGTTTACTTGTGTGTTGTGAGTGAAAGTCGCTCTTTAATCATTCCCTCTCTTGTGTTTGAATGCTCGTGTAAGGAGGATGATTGTGATCTAGCGCCTGACTTGTTACCAATGCAAGTACACAGACAGCATCTATTTCTGTGACCGCCGGTGCGGCGCCATGCGCTATCACTGCGCTATCACTGCGCTTTCCAAACCCAAGTCTGGGTGGTTAGTGGCATCCACCAGTGCGGCACCGCATTCACTCTCGTGCTACTTTATTATTTTTGTTACGTGTGGTACTGCGGCCCTGTGATGCAACTGGGTTCTCTTCTTTCACACAGGGTGAAGCTAACCCATGTGTGTATCCTCATTGTACCGCCATATAGTCCATCATTGCTTAGCAGCAGGTTCCATCTCTGCATGGTGGACCCCTGGCTGCAAACGCACCTTATTCCTTTTCTTTAATTATTTGGTGCGTTCCGTTAGCCCTAACATTATACTAGCGCCAGGGTCTGGCTAAGTTTTGACGGACAAACAGCGATTGCAGGGGTACATCCAGCTGCTGGAGGGCAGGTTGGTGGCTCTCGAGCATGCAACCTCAGCGGTGGATGTTACCGCAATAGCTGTTCAGGCTGCTAGCGTGGCTGCGGCAGCTTTACCCACTGCCATTTCTGTCCCGACCTTATCTCACCTCCTGCTGCCAGAGAAATACTTTGGTGACAGTAAATCCTGTAGGGGTTTCGTGAGCCAGTGCGGTATACACCTCGAGCTCCTGGCTGCACGTTTTCCCACAGAGCGGGTAAAGGTGGGATTCATAATTTCTCTGCTGTTGCACAGGGCATTGGAGTGGGCTATGCTGCTGTGGGAGCGTGACGATCATGTGGTGCAGAGTGCTCCTCAGTTTTTGAGCACTCTGAAACAGGTCTTTTTAGGACCTCAAGTCACCCATGATACGGTGCTCCAACTGTTGGCATTGGCTCAGGGTTCATCCATGGTCAGCCATTTTGCCGTCTACTTCCGGACATTAGTGTCTGAGCTGAAATGGTCGGATAAAGCCCTTATCCCGGTATTTTGGAGAGGGCTGGCTGACCATGTGTAGGACGCTTTGGCCACCAGAAGATTCCCGCCACACTGGATGAGCTCATAGCTATGTCAACCCGCATCAACCTTCGTTTTCACGAGCAAAGGATGGAGCAAGCCCAGTGTAGGCAGAGGTTTTGGCTGGCTCCCACCTTTGCAAAACCTCAGGAATCTCCAGTCCAGGCATCCGAGTCACATCAGGCCGTAGAGGAGTTGCGTGCGGGATCTAAATCCCGGTCCACTCGTGCACTTATGGTCTATCATGTTTGCTGGCAGTCAGGACATCTTGCCTCCAAGTTTTCTCAGCGGTCGGGGGGACGTCGGCGTCTAGTGGCAGTTGGAGGAGGTACACTAGACACGGAGACGTTTTTCTCTAAATTGTCCTCCAAGGGGACAATTACCATAGGCCCATCCACTCTTATGGTAGAGCTTTGCCTGGACTCTGGGGCGGAAGGTAATTTCATGTAATTTGCTTTTGCCCAGCGTCACGCAATACCCCTGGTGATGCTTGCCAAACCTGTGACCATTCGAGTGGTAAATGGGTTGACATTACCCTCACAGATTACACATCAGACCATTCCATTCACTCTTTCAATGTCTCCATCACATCAGGAGATTATCTCCCTATTAGTCATTCCTGAGGGAAATGATGAGGTCCTGTTGGGGATACCATGGCTTCGCTATCATTTTCGTCATATAGAGTGGTCCACAGGGAAAATTTGGGGATGGAGTAAATCATGTGAGGGTAGATGTCAGAGGGAGTGCGTTCAAGATGCTTCTACAGAGGTACCCGCAGATCTTTCCTCTCTCCCCAAGCACTATTAGTCCTATGCACGTGTTCTCCAACAGGGCTGCGGAGACCCTTCGACCTCACCGCCCCTATGACTGTCCTATTGACCTCTTGCCTGGTGCTGAGCCTCTCCGGGGTCGAGTCTATCCATTATCTCTCCCGGAGATGGAGGCAATGTCCCAGTACATTCAAGAGAATCTGGCAAGAGGATTCATTAGGAAGTCAGTGTCACCAGCAGGGGATGGGTTCTTCTTCGTGCAGAAGAAGAATGGAGAACTACGTCCATGCATAGACTACAGGGGTCTTAACGCCATCACCATTAAGAATAAATACCCACTACCCCTGATATCTGTGCTTTTTGATAGGCTATGGGGAGCAAGGGTATTTACTAAGTTAGATCTGCGGGGTGCTTACAACCTGATTCGCATCAGTGAGGTGGACGAATGGAAGACGGCTTTTAACACCAGAAATGGGCACTATGAATATCTGGTGATGCCCTATAATGCCCCAGCCATTTTCCAAGACTTTGTGAATGACATTTTCCGGGAAATGCTCACCACCTCGGTCGTAGTCTATCTGGATGATATTCTCATCTACTCTCCAGATATTGACTCCCATTGGAGAGATGTTCGCAAAGTCTTCGACCTCTTAGGGGCAAACTTCCTCTACACCAAGTTGGAGAAGTGTGTGTTTGAGCAGGAGTCCTTGCCTTTCCTTGGCTATATCATCTCTGCCCAGGGATTGGCTATGGATCCTGCCAAGCTACAGGCTGTGATGGCCTGGCAAGAACCCCATTCTCTTAAAGTGGTGCAGCGCTTTATGGGGTTCAATTATTACTATCGCCAGTTCATTCCACACTTCTCAACTTTGGTAGCTCCCTTGGTTGCCCTCACCACGAAGGGTGCAAATCCCAAGTTGTGGTCGGAGGAGGTCTCCAAGGCCTTTCTCTCGATTAAGTCACACTTCACCAACGCTCCCATCCTGCATCGCACCGATGTAGATAAGCCATTTATTATGGAGGTGGATGCCTCATCCGTTGGTGCTGGAGCAGTCCTCATCCAAAAGGATGCTCAAGGTCGGAAGTATCCTTGCTTCTTCTTCTCCAAGACCTTTTCACCAGTGGAGAGGAATTATTCCACCAGGGACATGGAGTTGCTAGCCATGAAGTTGGCTTTCTCAGAGTGGAGACACCTAGCTTTCCCTTCCAAGTGTTCACAGACCACAAGAACTTGGTGTACTTACAGGCGGCCCAGCGGATGAATTCTCGCCAGGCTAGATGGTCCCTGTTCTTCTCCTGGTTCCATTTTACTCTCCATTTTCTCTCCAGAGAGAAAAACATTTGTGCCGATGCTCTTTCTCGCTCCATAGTGTCTTCTGAGGAGGAGGAGGAGCCTTGGCTTATTGTCCCTTCTGAGAACTGTGACTTCGGTTTCGCTAGAGTCTGTGCCCCCAGGCAAGATTTTTGTTCCATCTAATCTAAGCATCTATTGCTGTGGACCGCCAGTGCGGTGCCGTACGCTATCACCGCACTTTCCAAACCCAAGTCTGGGTGGTTAGTGTCATCCGCCAGTGCGGCACCGCATGCACTCTTGTGCTACTTTATCATTTTTGTTACATGCGGTACTGCGGCCCTGTGACGCAACAGGGTTCGCTTCTTTCACACAGGGTGAAGCTAACCCATGTGTGTATCATCATTATAGCGCCATATAGTCCGTCATTGCTTAGCAGCAGGTTCCATCTCTGCACAGTGGACCCCGGGCTGCGAACGCACCTTATTCCTTTTCTCTAATTATTTGGTGCTCTCCACTAGCCCTAGCACATAGCTCATGCACATTAAAAAATATATACATTTTTTCTGTTGCAAAATATCATACAGCATGTTGTATTCCATATTGTCATTTTGTGGCGGTGATATGAAGATGTCTCCAGACCTCACGCACATTAAAATATTTATTTTTTCTAAAACGCAATGTGCCAACTCCTTTTTTTATGTTTGCGTTTTGGACATAGTTGGCACAGTGCTTGTCATGGTATCAGCAGCTTCAGGGCTTTTTAGTGCCAGAGTACTTCTTGTTTTTGATTAATTTTTTCTGTTGATAAGCGTGATACAGCCCGCTAAATCTAACCTTTTCATTTAGTGGCATTGAAATTGTTCTGTGTGCAGAGCTGTTGCACATTAAAATGTATGTTTTTTTTTTTTCAAACGTGATACAGCAGGCTAGATCTGAGTTTGAAAATGTTTTGATCCTATCTTTAAGATTATGTGCATCTTTGGCATCCAATTTCTCACAGGCATCTTTTATGCCTAGCTTGAGATGTGCATGTTACATCTATCTTATGACGAGCATCAAACACTCTCTGGTATTTGGTTTTGGGTAAACAAGTAATCATTGTAGGCTGGGTCCTGGATTTCGTACCCCCCATAGCCTCCCTGTTATTGATCCTTTTGTCCAATCCTATTCCCACCGTCCTAATGGCCCTTTTCCTGATTGGTTCATGTAACGACACGTTGGCCATATTTCTCAGGCAAACCTGAACCTTACCAGCACCAACTGTAGGAAAGAGAACATTCCAATGCCACGGACAATCTTCTAGATTATACAGGCCTCATCCACACAAAAAATATTTTTTTTTAATAACATGGTACAGATGGGGAGATTACACTTTGAAATTGTTTTGAGCATCTAGTCTATGTTATACAGGCCTCATTGACATGCCCCCAAAAATTCATCTGTTACTAACGTAATACAGTAGGGTTCATCTTACATAGAAAATGTTTGGAAAATGTTGTCAATGTTATACAGGCCTTATCTACACAAAAAATCTGCTACTAACATCATAAAGTAGGGTACATCTCACTTTGAAATTTTTTGGAGCAGATCTTCCTTGTCATACAGGCCTCATCCACACTGAAACAATTCTTTCTTCTGTGAGCAACGTGATTCATCACGCCATAGTTCACCTTCTAATTTTGTGCTGCTGAAATTCAGCTGTGTGCAGAGCTTGTGCAGAGTAAACAATCTAATTTTTAGTTTCTAATAGTGTGCTCCTAGCACACTATCTAAGCAACATGACTGGGAAAAAGAGAGGTCATGGTGGAAGGGTGATTAGGCTTGGTGTTCAATGTGTATGTGGGGTAGGTGTGAATGTTTCTGAAAGCACTAGTGAACCAACAACGTGACGTCCTATCCAAAGACAACTGACAACTTCTGTTACTGGATGTTGTAGTTTTAGTGTGCTGTGTTGTTCTTGCGTAATTGCTGTCACTGATATCTTTAATGGGGCTTATGTGCCTGCTGTTGCTGCTGCAGCTTCTGCTGCTGGAGATGTTAACACTAATTTATGGAAATGTGAACAGTCCTGCTTGGGTGCTCATCTGCTGGTTGGTGTAGTGGAAGACCTGTTGGTCCCTATTATAATATTTCTACTGTTGTAAAATTGATGCCACTTTGGTGCCTGCCACTAATTTTTTTTAAATGTGAACACTCCCAGTTGGGTGTCCATCTGCTCGGTTGGGTGCAGTAGAAGACCAGTTGGTCCCTATTATACCATTACTACTATGGTGAAATTGATGTCACTTTGTTAGTGTGTGCGAACATTTTTTGGAAAATATTTAGATTCCACATTGGGTCTCCTTAAGGTGTGTTTCCTGTAGCAGTAGGCCTACGATACTGGTAGTCCTCCACTGTCTTTGAGTCAACTACCTGTGTTACTATGCTACATTTTTTTGACAAAATTAATCTATAAACTGATGTGTGCCACCTGAGTGTGGCAGAGCATCACTTTCAAATGTTTTGGGAGGTTTATCACTTATATAGCACCAATAATTCAACATTCGCTTTACAGACATTTACAGACATTACTGGCACTGTCATGATTGGGATTCACAATCTAAATTTACTATCTATGTATTTGTAGCAAGGGTAGAAAAATAATTACTGGGAGTAAACCATCGCAAGCATGGGTAGAATGTACAAACTCTGCAAGGCTGCTATTGTTTTTGAGTTGACAACTGCACATTTCTGTGCTTGGAAGGCTATCACTGCGATGCAAACTGTGTGCCTCACTGCTGTCTTGGGAAAAAACACAAGATTGTCTTCCAGCATGTCTTGATACTGGAGCATGGGCATGTCCCTTTCCAGGGGGAAGCAACTGGCAAAATTTACTTTTGTAATGTGGATAGAACACACTAGCAACCCAGTAGTCACCACTATTTGTAATCATAACTATACCGGTAATAATCATGTTGTAGATGCAAGAAGGCACTCATGAGTCAATCTCTTTCATGAGGTCCAACTCCAGAGTGTGTTGGTGGCGGGATAACACTCAAGCTTTCTTCCTCCATCCCCTCTTGACAACCTAGAGGGAATCATTATCGTCTTTATCTCCTAACTGTTGCACGTCCATCACCGCTTCCTTCTCGTCCTTCTCATGGTCCTTCTCTATTTGTTCCTCCCATGGCAACCATCTGTGAGATGACAGACCAGAACTTATAGTTGTTGTTAACTCTAAAGGTATCTGCCTTTGCTTCTTCCTCTTCCCCCAAGCCCACCAACCCCTCCTCCTCACCCACACTATTTAAAGTGTGCTCCAGCATGTAGATGACAGTAATAAGGATGCTGATGACAGCATCATCACCGATAACTATATAAATATTCATTAAGAAAACATGCAGAAGGGTGCAAGGGTCCTTCATCCCTATCCACTACGCAAGTGAGAATTGCACCACATCTGTACTGTTTTGTGTCAGGCTTTGAAAAATGTCAAACTGCACCAGGTATCGGCACTGCTGCCAGAGTTTCATTCCATGGTGTGGTCATATCTCATGTCAACCGTTCAACCAGTAGTCTGAAAGATCTCTATGCCAACTGAAGTGGAATGGTGGAAGTCAGCACACAATAACAGTGATTTCTGCAGCAGCTAGTGTTGAGCATTCCGATACCGCAAGTATCGGGTATCGGCCGATACTTGCGGTATTGGAATTCCGATACCGAGATCCGATACTTTTGTGGTATTCGGAATCGGAAGTTCCCAGTGTATGGTTCCCAGGGTCTGAAGGAGAGGAAACTCTCCTTCAGGCCCTGGGATCCATATCCATGTAAAAAATAAAGAATTAAAATAAAAAATATTGATATACTCACCTCTCCGGAGGCCCCTGGACATCACCGCTGGTAACCGGCAGCCTGATTTGCTTAAAATGAGCGCGTTCAGCACCTTCCATGACGTCACGGCTTCTGATTGGTCGCGTGCCGCTCATGTGACCGCCACGCGACCAATCACAAGCCGTGACATAATTCTCAGGTCCTAAATTCCTAGAATTCGGAATTTAGGACCTGAGAATTACGTCACGGCTTGTGATTGGTCGCGTGGCGGTCACATGAGCGGCACACAACCAATCAGAAGCCGTGACGTCATGGAAGGCCCTAAACGCGCTCATTTTAAGCAAAGAAGGCTGCCGGTTACCAGTGGTGATGTCCAGGGGCCTCCGGAGAGGTGAGTGTTGTGAAATTGGATTTTGGGCTCCCCCGGTGGCCACTGGTGGAATTGAACTGGTGTGCATCATCCTCTCTGTTCACCTGTTTCCATCAGGATGTGGGAGTCGCTATTTAGCCTTGCTCCTCTGTCACTTCCATGCCGGTCAACATTGTAATCAGAAGCCTTTCTGTGCATGTTCCTGCTGCTAGACAACTCCCAGCTAAGTTGGACTTAGTCCTTGTTTGTTTTTGCATTTTGTTCCAGTTCACAGCTGTAGTTTCGTTTCTGTGTCTGGAAAGCTCTTGTGATCTGAAATTGCCACTCTGATGTTATGAGTTAATACTAGAGTCTTAAAGTAATTTCAGGATGGTATTTTGATAGGGTTTTCAGCTGACCATGAAAGTGCCCTTTCTGTCTTCCTGCTATCTAGTAAGCGGACCTCAATTTTGCTAAACCTATTTTCATACTACGTTTGTCATTTCATCTAAAATCACCGCCAATATTTGTGGGGGCCTCTGTCTGCCTTTCGGGGAAATTTCTCTAGAGGTGAGCCAGGACTATATTTTCCTCTGCCAGGATTAGTTAGTCCTCCGGCCGGCGCTGGGCGTCTAGGGATAAAACGCAGGCTACGCTACCCGGCTACTGTTAGTTGTGCGGCAGGTTTAGTTCATGGTCAGTTTAGTTTCCATCCTTCCAAGAGCTAGTTCTTATGTTTGCTGGGCTATGTTCTCTTGCCATTGAGAACCATAACAGTTTGACCGGCCTAAAAGGGTTAAATTAATTGACAGAGAAAGGAGAGAAGAGAGAAGTCTGCTGAAGATTTTTTTTTTTTTTTTTTTTTTTCTCAGTTCTGAGTGTGCTTGTAATTGAATCTCTTGCAAGTCTGCCTATATTGCAGCCTTTCTCTCTCTCTCTCCTTCTAATCCTGGAATGGCTCTGTGTTCACCTGTTTAAAATGGATATTCAGAGTTTAGCTGCAGGTTTGAATAATCTCACCACGAAAGTTCAAAACTTACAAGATTTTGTTGTTCATGTTCCTATATCTGAACCTAGAATTCCTTTGCCTGAATTTTTCTCGGGGAATAGATCTTGCTTTCAAAATTTCAAAAATAATTGCAAGTTGTTTTTGTCCCTGAAATCTCGCTCTGCTGGAGATCCTGCTCAGCAGGTCAGGATTGTGATTTCTTTGCTCCGGGGCGACCCTCAGGATTGGGCTTTTGCATTGGCTCCAGGGGATCCTGCGTTGCTCAATGTGGATGCGTTTTTTCTGGCCTTGGGGTTGCTTTATGAGGAACCTCAGTTAGAACTTCAGGCGGAAAAGGCCTTGATGTCCCTATCTCAGGGGCAAGACGAAGCTGAAATATACTGCCAGAAATTCCATAAATGGGCTGTGCTT
Source organism: Ranitomeya variabilis (assembly GCF_051348905.1). Classification (NCBI taxonomy): domain Eukaryota; kingdom Metazoa; phylum Chordata; class Amphibia; order Anura; family Dendrobatidae; genus Ranitomeya; species Ranitomeya variabilis. The sequence goes on from NC_135237.1 coordinate 177,803,937, forward strand.
ACTCAGTGGAATGAGTGCGCCCTGGCGGCGAATTTCAGAGAGGGTCTCTCTGATGCCATTAAGGATGTTATGGTGGGGTTCCCTGTGCCTGCGGGTCTGAATGAGTCCATGACAATGGCTATCCAGATCGATAGGCGTCTGTGGGAGCGCAAACCTGTGCACCATTTGGCGGTGTCTACTGAGAAGACGCCAGAGAATATGCAATGTGATAGAATTCTGTCCAGAAGTGAACGGCAGAATTTTAGACGAAAAAATGGGTTGTGCTTCTATTGCGGTGATTCAACTCATGTAATATCAGCATGCTCTAAGCGTACTAAGAAGCTTGATAAGTCTGTTTCAATTGGCACTTTACAGTCTAAGTTTATTCTATCTGTGACCCTGATTTGTTCTTTATCATCTATTACCGCGGATGCCTATGTCGACTCTGGCGCCGCTTTGAGTCTTATGGATTGGTCCTTTGCCAAACGCTGTGGGTATGATTTGGAGCCTCTTGAAACTCCTATACCCCTGAAGGGGATTGACTCCACCCCATTGGCTAGCAATAAACCACAATACTGGACACAAGTAACTATGCGGATTAATCCGGATCACCAGGAGATTATTCGCTTTCTTGTGCTGTATAACCTACATGATGTGTTGGTGCTTGGATTGCCATGGCTGCAATCTCATAACCCAGTCCTTGACTGGAAAGCTATGTCTGTGTTAAGCTGGGGATGTAAGGGGACGCATGGGGACGTACCTGTGGTTTCCATTTCATCATCTATTCCCTCTGAGATTCCTGAATTCTTGACTGAATATCGTGACGTTTTTGAAGAACCTAAGCTTGGTTCATTACCTCCGCACCGGGAGTGCGATTGTGCCATAGATTTGATTCCGGGTAGTAAATACCCTAAGGGTCGGTTATTTAATCTGTCTGTGCCTGAACATGCTGCTATGCGAGAATATATAAAGGAGTCCTTGGAAAAGGGACATATTCGTCCTTCGTCATCTCCCTTAGGAGCCGGTTTTTTCTTTGTGGCTAAGAAAGATGGCTCTTTGAGGCCGTGCATTGATTATCGGCTTTTGAATAAAATCACGGTTAAATATCAATATCCGTTGCCACTGCTGACTGATTTGTTTGCTCGCACAAAGGGGGCCAAGTGGTTCTCTAAGATAGATCTTCGTGGGGCGTATAATTTGGTGCGAATTAAGCAGGGGGATGAGTGGAAAACCGCATTTAATACGCCCGAGGGCCACTTTGAGTATTTGGTGATGCCTTTTGGTCTTTCAAATGCCCCTTCAGTCTTTCAGTCCTTTATGCATGACATTTTCCGTGATTATTTGGATAAATTTATGATTGTGTATCTGGATGATATTTTGATTTTTTCGGATGACTGGGACTCTCATGTCCAGCAGGTCAGGAGGGTTTTTCAGGTTTTGCGGTCTAATTCCTTGTGTGTGAAGGGTTCTAAGTGCGTTTTTGGGGTTCAAAAGATTTCCTTTTTGGGATATATTTTTTCCCCCTCTTCCATCGAGATGGATCCTGTCAAGGTTCAGGCTATTTGTGATTGGACGCAACCCTCTTCTCTTAAGAGTCTTCAGAAATTTTTGGGCTTTGCTAACTTTTATCGTCGATTTATTGCTGGTTTTTCTGATGTTGTTAAACCATTGACTGATTTGACTAAGAAGGGTGCTGATGTTGCTGATTGGTCCCCTGCTGCTGTGGAGGCCTTTCGGGAGCTTAAGCGCCGCTTTTCTTCCGCCCCTGTGTTGCGTCAGCCTGATGTTGCTCTTCCTTTTCAGGTTGAGGTCGACGCTTCTGAAATCGGAGCTGGGGCGGTTTTGTCGCAGAGAAATTCCGATTGCTCCGTGATGAGACCTTGTGCTTTTTTCTCGCGTAAATTTTCGCCCGCCGAGCGGAATTATGATGTTGGGAATCGGGAGCTTTTGGCCATGAAGTGGGCTTTTGAGGAGTGGCGTCATTGGCTTGAGGGGGCTAGACATCAGGTGGTGGTATTGACTGACCACAAAAATCTAATTTATCTTGAGTCCGCCAGACGCCTGAATCCTAGACAGGCGCGCTGGTCGTTGTTTTTCTCTCGGTTTAATTTTGTGGTGTCCTACCTGCCGGGTTCTAAGAATGTTAAGGCGGATGCCCTTTCTAGGAGTTTTGAGCCTGACTCCCCTGGTAATTCTGAACCTACAGGTATCCTTAAGGATGGAGTGATATTGTCTGCCGTTTCTCCAGACCTGCGGCGGGCCTTGCAGGAGATTCAGGCGGATAGACCTGATCGTTGCCCACCTGGTAGACTGTTTGTTCCTGATGATTGGACCAGTAAAGTCATTTCTGAGGTTCATTCTTCTGCGTTGGCAGGTCATCCTGGAATCTTTGGTACCAGGGATTTGGTGGCAAGGTCCTTCTGGTGGCCTTCCCTGTCTCGAGATGTGCGAGGCTTCGTGCAGTCTTGTGACGTTTGTGCTCGGGCCAAGCCTTGTTGTTCTCGGGCTAGTGGATTGTTGTTGCCCTTGCCTATCCCGAAGAGGCCCTGGACGCACATCTCGATGGATTTTATTTCGGATCTTCCTGTTTCTCAGAAGATGTCTGTCATCTGGGTGGTGTGTGATCGTTTCTCTAAGATGGTCCATTTGGTTCCCCTGCCTAAGTTGCCTTCTTCTTCCGAGTTGGTTCCTCTGTTTTTTCAAAATGTGGTCCGTTTGCATGGTATTCCGGAGAATATCGTTTCTGACAGAGGTACCCAATTCGTGTCTAGATTTTGGCGAGCATTCTGTGCTAGGATGGGCATAGATTTGTCTTTCTCGTCTGCTTTCCATCCTCAGACTAATGGCCAGACCGAGCGGACGAATCAGACTTTGGAGACATATTTGAGGTGTTTTGTGTCTGCAGATCAGGATGATTGGGTTGCTTTTTTGCCTTTAGCGGAGTTTGCCCTCAATAATCGGGCCAGCTCTGCCACCTTGGTGTCTCCCTTTTTCTGTAATTCGGGGTTTCATCCTCGATTTTCTTCTGGTCAGGTGGAATCTTCGGATTGTCCTGGAGTGGATGCTGTGGTGGAGAGGTTGCATCAGATTTGGGGGCAGATAGTGGACAATTTGAAGTTGTCCCAGGAGAAGACTCAGCTTTTTGCCAACCGCCGGCGTCGGGTTGGTCCTCGGCTTTGTGTTGGGGACTTGGTGTGGTTGTCTTCTCGTTTTGTCCCTATGAGGGTTTCTTCTCCCAAGTTTAAGCCTCGGTTCATCGGCCCGTACAAGATATTGGAGATTCTTAACCCTGTGTCCTTCCGTTTGGACCTCCCTGCATCTTTTTCTATTCATAATGTTTTTCATCGGTCATTATTGCGCAGGTATGAGGTACCGGTTGTGCCTTCCGTTGAGTCTCCTGCTCCGGTGTTGGTTGAGGGCGAGTTGGAGTACGTTGTGGAAAAAATCTTGGACTCCCGTGTTTCCAGACGGAAACTCCAGTATCTGGTCAAATGGAAGGGATACGGTCAGGAGGATAATTCTTGGGTGACTGCCTCTGATGTTCATGCCTCCGATTTGGTCCGTGCCTTTCATAGGGCTCATCCTGATCGCCCTGGTGGTTCTGGTGAGGGTTCGGTGCCCCCTCCTTGAGGGGGGGGTACTGTTGTGAAATTGGATTTTGGGCTCCCCCGGTGGCCACTGGTGGAATTGAACTGGTGTGCATCATCCTCTCTGTTCACCTGTTTCCATCAGGATGTGGGAGTCGCTATTTAGCCTTGCTCCTCTGTCACTTCCATGCCGGTCAACATTGTAATCAGAAGCCTTTCTGTGCATGTTCCTGCTGCTAGACAACTCCCAGCTAAGTTGGACTTAGTCCTTGTTTGTTTTTGCATTTTGTTCCAGTTCAGAGCTGTAGTTTCGTTTCTGTGTCTGGAAAGCTCTTGTGATCTGAAATTGCCACTCTGATGTTATGAGTTAATACTAGAGTCTTAAAGTAATTTCAGGATGGTATTTTGATAGGGTTTTCAGCTGACCATGAAAGTGCCCTTTCTGTCTTCCTGCTTTCTAGTAAGCGGACCTCAATTTTGCTAAACCTATTTTCATACTACGTTTGTCATTTCATCTAAAATCACCGCCAATATTTGTGGGGGCCTCTGTCTGCCTTTCGGGGAAATTTCTCTAGAGGTGAGCCAGGACTATATTTTCCTCTGCCAGGATTAGTTAGTCCTCCGGCCGGCGCTGGGCGTCTAGGGATAAAACGCAGGCTACGCTACCCGGCTACTGTTAGTTGTGCGGCAGGTTTAGCTCATGGTCAGTTTAGTTTCCATCCTTCCAAGAGCTAGTTCTTATGTTTGCTGGGCTATGTTCTCTTGCCATTGAGAACCATAACAGGTGAGTATATCAATATTTTTTATTTTAATTCTTTATTTTACACAGTAATATGGATCCCAGGGCCTGAAGGAGAGTTTCCTCTCCTTCAGACCCTGGAAACCATCAGGATACCTTCCGATACTTGGTGTCCCATTGACTTGTATTGGTATCGGGTATCGGTATCGGCGATATCCGATACTTTTCGGGTATCGGCCGATACTATCCGATACCGATACTATCAAGTATCGGACGGTATCGCTCAACATTAGCAGCAGCACATCCAGGCAGGAATAGTGGCGGAGGAATTGCTGTACCATCAGGTTGAGGATGCGAGCCATGCAAGGCATGTGTGTAAGGTTGGCCCGGCATAGGGTCACCACAAGTTTTGCACTGTTATCACACATGGTCTTCCCTGGCTCCAGGTTGAGTGTAGGCTGCCATTGCTCAAACTCGGCATGGACAGCTGTCCAAAACTGTTGATCTGTATGACAGATCTCCAAGGCATATTAAAGTAAACAATGCCTGATTACAGTGATCCTGGCTGCACAGTATGGAGGTCACAGAGGAATTTCTCTGCAGTGTTGGAACATGTGTTTAATTAAGGCAGAGGTTGAGGGCGCAGGTGGAGGCCCTAGAGGAGGTGGATGAGGAACTGTTACATACAGAGATTTGTTCCACAAGCCCTGGGGATTCCAAGACTTGGTGTCTAGTGGCATCTTTGTGTCTACTGCTTTAGTTCTCCATTGCCTGGTGTGTGCTAGCTAAGTTCTCCATGTTTAGAGGTTGGGAATTATTTCCATCAGCAATTACAGTTGTTTAGTAGTATAGTTCTCCAACCCCTTATGTCTATTACTTTAGTTCTCCATGTTCTGGTGTTAATTTGTTTCATTCTGCAATCATAGTTGTTTAGTAGTTTAGTTCTCTAATTCCTGTTGTCTATTAGTTAAGATATCCATCGCATGGTGTATAGTGATTTAGTTCTACAACCCTAGCTGTTTAGTAGTTTAGTTCTCCAACCCCTCTTGTCTTGTAGTTTAGTTATCCATCTCATAGTGTGTAGTGGTTTATTTCTCCACCCCAAGCACCCTACAAGCCTTGGGGATTGCATTTCTTGTGGAGCAGCCCCTTCCCCAACTGCCCCCACAGACACCAGAGTCACCAAGTACCTAGTCATCGAGATGTAAATCCCCTGTCCATGCTTGCTCGTCCAGGTGTCAGTGTTTAAATGTACCCTGGAAGACATAGAATTTTTCGGGGAATGGGTGTTGTTGTCTGTGATTTGTTGCTGTAGCACAGGCACATCTTTCTTAGAGAAGTAATGGTGACTGGGCAACTGGTACTGGGGGACTACAACAGCCATCAGCTTTTGGAAACCATCTGTATCCACAAGATGGAAAAGCTGCATTTCAATGGCCCTTCCCAGCCTAAAAATCCAAATTTACAGCCACCCCAGAATTTGCGCATCGCACAACCCATTAAATGCCGCTGTCAATCTCTGACATTTGGCATTTAATGTGATCGCACTGAAAGCACATCACTAATCCCACCCATCTGTAACAAATGCAAAAAACCTGTCACTCAACTTAAGTGTAAACAACTCGGCATTTTTATTGTAGTACCAATAAAACGTTTCGTCTGAGAGACCTTCCTCAGTTGCTACAATAAACAGAGACAACATAATATTGACAAAATAAATCAAATAACATGATTCACAGATAATTATGCTGTACAGACAAGACTGTCCACTTCAACATTCGGGTATATAAAAGAATAAGGAAAAGGGAAAAATAACAGAAAAAAACAATAAAAAACAGAAAAAAGTATATAAAAGGAAAATAATTCGGTCATGGGATTTAGATGAATGTCTCATCATTGCGATAGGAACCACCAAATATTCTATAATAGCACATTAGTAAATGATAAAGAGTGTAGCATACCGTACTGATAGTTTAATGCTGCTGGTAGGTCAGCTGCTCTGTGAATATAATGGATATATGGGTGCCATTAGGGGAAGGCCAGTGATTGTGAGAAGTGCTCACTAAAAGATAGGATTACCTTGGGTGACTTTCTAGGTAAACATAACCATCCGGTCTGATGGGAAGGAGTAGAATATCATAAGTTGCTGAAAAAGTTAAGGTTAAGTGTTACCCCAGAAATGCTGGTATATAGTAATCTCATGTCCATGGTTAGGATCGAGGAGCTATTACCTTCACTTGCTGCAGATCCTGTATAGACGTGGAGTCCACCGCTAGTCAGTCAGGTGAGGAGTGTGTGTCCTAATGCGTGTAGCCACATGTGATATAGTGCGGTAATCCTCTATGTTCGCCGGACCGGAAGAGATGTACCGGAAGTGCGTCCTGCGTACCAGTGGATGGGCATGCAGCATTCCAATGGTGAGGTCACAGGAGGTGGTGCTCCTGTAGCCATGGAAATGGAGTCACAAGCGTGCGACCCATCTAACAGTATTGTCTATAAATGGCTAGTCGTCCACAGGGAGCCGGTGGCTAGACGGTGGGTGAGAGAAGGAGGCTGGAAGTGCAGGATCCATTAATTTCGTCTATGTAATCACAAGATCCTTTAGTATAGGTGGCTCTAAAGAAACAAATGAATATATTAGGAATACATATAATTAATGCAGAGTTATATTCATTCTATAATGGCTACGCTGCGGGATATAACCATCAGATATCAATGTTGTTCTCATTATGTACATCATGTTAAATTAGATCAAAAAACAAAAAAAGTCCACTAAATATCAAAAAAAGCCCATTCACCTTGGGCAACACTTCTTTAAATACAAATTCACAAAACCTTACTTTTTGAGCACCACTATCACTTGATAGGGCTCAAAAAATATAAGAAGTGATCACAAATCCATTTTTTATTTTAAAACTGTGTTAATTTTTATTATTTTTTTTTCACAAAGTATCAAAGATTTTTTCAGAAAAAAGGTCACTGGAAAACAGAGGTCCACATATTGCATAGACTTTAACAGATTGAAATATATGATAAATAAATAATTTAACAAATATTTTACTTAAAGCTAAAGTGTAGTGCATATCAGTGCATTTCATAAAATATCAAAATTTACCACTAGATGGTGCTATAACATCTGTCACATTAATCTTAAATTACAGAAAATCTGAATTTTCATTCATTATCACAGGAGGACATATGCAAGCACAAAACCATCTGCCCGACATCAAAAAATACTATTTAGATCCTTACTATGCACATACCAATCGACTCTGTGTATAATCGGTGGCAACTAGCTTCCCAAAGAGTATACAACTGCCACCACATACACTGTGTGCAGAATTATTAGGCAAGTTGTATTTTAGAGGATTATTTTTATTATTGATCAACAACTCTGTTATCAATCAACCCAAAAGAATCATAAATATCAAAGCTTAATATTTTTGGAAGTTGGAGTGTTTTTTTTTTTTTTTTAGATTTGGCTATCTTAGGAGGATATCTGTTTGTGCAGGTTACTATTACTGTGCAGAATTATTAGGCAAGTTAATAAAAACCAAATATATGCCCACCTCACTTGTTTATTTTCACCAGATAAACTAATGTAACTGCACAAAATTTAGAAATAAACATTTCTGACATGCAAAAACAAAACCCCAAAAAATGAGTGACCAATATAACCACCTTTCTTTATGATGACACTCAACAGGCTTTATCCATAGATTCTGTCAGTTGCTTGATCTGTTTACGATCAACATTGCGTGCAGCAGCCACCACAGCCTCCCAGACACTGTTCTGAGAGGTGGACTGTTTTCCCTTCCTGCAGATCTTACATTTTATGAGGGACCACAGGTTCTCTATGGGGTTCAGATGAGGTGAACAAGGGAGCCATGTCATTATTTTTTCTTCTTTGAGACCTTTACTGGCCAGCCACGCTGTGGAGTAGTTGGAGGCATGTGATGGAGCATTGTCCTGCATGAAAATCATGTTTTTCTTGAACGATACCGAATTCTTCCTGTACTACTGCTTGAAGAAGTTGTCTTCCAGAAACTGGCAATAGGTCTGGGAGTTGAGCTTCACTCCATCCTCAACCCGAAAAGGTCCCACAAGTTCATCTTTGATGATACCAGCCCATACCAGTACCCCACCTCCACCTTGCTGGCATCTGAGTCGGAGTGGAGCTCTCGACCCTTTACTGATCCAACCTCCGGCCCATCCATCTGGCCCATCAAGAGTCACTCTCATTTCATCAGTCCATAAAATCTTTGAAAAGTCAGTCTTACGATATTTCTTGGCCCAGTCTTGACATTTTATCTTATGTTTGTTGTTCAAAGGTGGTCTTTCCTTACCTTGGCCATGTCCCTGAGTATCACATATCTTGTGTTTTTTGTTACTCCAGTAACGTTGCTGCTCTGAAATATGGCAAGACTGGTGGCAAATGGCATCTTGGCAGCTTCAAGCTTGATTTTCCTCAATTCATGGGCAGTTATTTTGCGCCTTTTTTGCCCAACACGCTCCTTGCGACCCTTTTGGCTATTTTCCATGAAACGCTTTATTGTTCGGTGATCACGCTTCAAAAGTTTGGCAATTTCAAGACTGCTGCATCCCTCTGCAAGACATCTCACAATTTTGGACTTTTCAGAGCCCGTCAAATCTCTTTTCTGACCCATTTTGCCAAAGGAAAGGAAGCTGCCTAATAATTAAGCACACCTTATATAGGGTTTTGATGTCATTAGACAACACCTCTCCTCATTACAGAGATGCACGTCACCTGATTTACTTAATTGGTAGTTGGCTCTCAAGCCTGAACAGCTTGGAGTAGGACAACATGTATAAAAAGTATCATGTGATCATAATACAACTTGCCTAATAATTCTGCACACAGTGTATAGCCGTCCTAAATTGGGCATCCTAAGTGCACAGATACAATATAATATATAGTCAGCTTATTACCTGGATGTTTTGCCTGTCCAATGAAAGGCAACGTGATAGAAAATATACATATATCTTTATTCGCATACAAATGTATAAAAAGCACAGCAATTCCCACAATACAGGAAAGAAAGGTGGAGTACCTCTGAACGACAACCCCTAAATCCTACTTCTTAATGTCTTAATAAATTAGCACACAATATGTAAAAAATTAATTAAATGACTAGTACTACACATGTGTCATACAGGATGGTAAGGTGCAATTATGCACATGTTTGCAAATTAGGTAAAAATACATGCATATCCAAATAAGGGATATATATACCGCACTATAGTACAAATCCTGTATGTGCACGAAGTGAGCAGACATGTAACACTGTAAGAAATGCTATAATATCAAATACATAAGGACCAAGGTATAGTTACCAGTTAGGGGAGAGTGCTGAGGACCCACCAAACCCGACGCGCATTTCGCAAGAAATGCTTCGTCCAGACCCCTGGACAATCGTTGTTGTGATGCTCGCCTTTGAGTCCCAATGTCTGCACGTACCAATGTATTTCTGAGATTGAGGGCTCTCCTAAAACATGGAAGAAAAGGTTCCTGTAACTCGGGGATGTCGGGGTGGGCTGTGGTGAGGAGATGCCAATGGCGCCGGATGTTTTTGTGTAGAATATATACAAACGGATGGAATGAGTGAACAAAGGGAATGCGAGTGTTCTTCTTGGGTTTAGTCTGATTGGGTTTGTGCTCTGTCTCCTCTAAAATGGCATCAGGGTAGCCTCGTGAGGAGAATTTTGCCTTCATCTCCAAAACACGTTGATTCGTAAATTCTCATCCGATACTATGCGTGACACTCTCTGTATTTGGGATTTGTGTATCAATTGTTTAACAGAAAGGATATGAAGACTCTGAAAATGTGAAAATGAAGCAAACTATTGCGGTCCGTGTATTTAGTATGGAGGTCTGCGGATAAGCGGCCATTACTATCTTTGATTACTATGGTGTCCAGGAAATTCATCCTGTTGGTGTCATGAGAGATAGTCAAAGTAATACCTGGCCAGGCTGAGTTGAGAGTGTGGAAGAAGTCTATGAGGGACTCCAACGTGCCGCCCCATCTGCAGAATATGTCATCTATATAGCGTTTCTAAATTAGGATGTTCTTGCGGAAATGTATGTCTGGATAAATCTTGCTCTCCTCATGTGGCAATTTGTGTACGGGGCATCACGTTGAAGCCCATCACGGTTTCCCGTCTCTGGAGGTAAAAGTCATCCTGGAAGAGAAAGTGGTTGGAATGTAAGACAAGTGTAAGGAGATCGACGCACAGGTCAATTTGTCGTGTATCCATATTGGATGCAGTAAGGAGTTTCCTTACTAACTGGATGCCTTCTGTGTGAGGTATTGATGTGTACAAATCTTTCACGTCTAGTGATACCAGAAGTGCGTTGGGAGGTACATTGCCAAGTTTCCATATAGTTTCTTGGAAGGCACCTGTATCTAATAGATACGATTTAGTGGTCCGGATGTAAGGGGTTAAGATTTTCTCCAAGTAGATAGCAATCGGAGACAAAATCTGTGGCAGCTACAATAGGCCTACACGGAAGATGTTGGAGGTTTTTGTGAATCTTGGGGAGTATATAGAAAACGGGAGTGATAGGGTAATAATTCCTCAGATAGTCACACATTTTCATATCCAAGACCCCAAGTTGGGGTATTTTTGTAGTATTTATGTAGTATTGTAGAGATTTTGTTGCGCAAAGAATTGGTAGGATTGGTGTGGAGTTTCTGGTAAATGGTATTATATTGGAGTTGTCTAACTGCCTCCTTTAGGTATTCCCCCTTATCCATAATAACGATAGCCCCTCCTTTATCTGCAGATTTAATTATCAGATGTTCATCAGCCTATAGTGATTGGAGGGCCTGGCGTTGGGACAGACAGGTTGGGGGGGGAAAGTTTCCCCCTCTCCATGTCTCCCCGCAGTAAATGAAAATAATTTTGGATCAACTCTATAAAAGTTTCAAGAGCATGTGAACCCCGTAGGGGTCTCAAGTGATTCTTGTTGCGGAGTCCCAGACTCAGGGCTGTCAGTAGTTGGGGTGGGTTACTGCTACCTTATATTGGGGCTAAAGGAGTGGTGTTAGCGCGATTGGCAAAATACACTTTGAGTCTTAAAGACCAATAGAAACGCTGCAAATCCATCTCTAGATCAAATGTATGGCTGTGGTATGTAGGACAGAAGGAGAGATGCCACACACTTGTGACTCCATTTCCATGGCTACAGGAGCACCACCTCCTGTGATCTCACCATTGGAATGCTGCATGCCCATCCACTGGAACGCAGGACGCACTTCCGGTACATCACTTCCGGTCCAGCAAACATAGAGGATTACCGCACTATATCACATGTGGCTACACGCATTAGAACACACACTCCTCACCTGACTGATTAGCGGTGGACTCCACGTCTGTACAGGATCTGCAGCAAGTTAAGGTAATAGCTCCTTGATCCTAACCACGGACATGAGATCACTATATACCCGCATTTCTGGGGGTAACACTTAGCCTTAACTTTTTCAGCTACTTATGATATTCTGGATGGTTATGTTTACCTAGAAAGTCACCCAAGGTAATCCTATCTTTTAGTGAGCACTTCTCACAATCACCGGCCTTCCCCTAATGGCACCCATATTTCCATTATATTCACAGAGCAGGAACTTTAGGATATATCCTGACCTACCAGCAGCAATTTTGTCTTAAACTTTAAATACGGTATGCTACCCTCTTTATCATTTACTAATGTGCTACTATAAAATATTTGTTGGTTCCTATCGCAATGATGAGACATTCATTTATATCCCATGACCGAATTCTTTTCCTTGTATATACTTTTTTCTGTTATTTTCTGTTTTTTTCTGCTATTTTTCCATTTTCCTTATTCTTTTATATACCAGAATGTTGAAGTGGACAGTCTTGTCTGTACAGCATAATTATCTGTGAATCATGTTATTTGATTTATTTTGTCAAAATTATGTTCTCTGTGTTTATTGTAGCAACTGAGGAAGGTCTCTCAGACCAAAACTTTTTATTGGTACTGCAATAAAAATGCCGAGTTGTTTACACTTAAGTTGAGTGCCAGGTTATTTTTGCATTTGTTACACATGGTGTGGGAACCTATCTGTGCACCCCCTCAGTAATACTCACACTTAGTTTTTCTATGTAATCCCACCCATCGACACCCGTGTCACATGAACGCGGGTCGCCAATTAGTTGACAGGTAGTGTTGAGCATTCCGATACCGCAAGTATCGGGTATCGGCCGATACTTGCGGGTATCGGAATTCCGATACCGAGATCCGATACTTTTGTGGTATCAGGTATCGGTATCGAAACAACATTAATGTAAAAATGTGTAAAAGAGAGAATTAAAATAAAAAATATTGCTATACTCACCTCTCCGACGCAGCCTGCACCTTACCGAGGGAAGCGGCAGCGTTCTTTGTTTAAAATTCGCGCTTTTCTTTCCTTTACGTGAAGTCCCGGCTTGTGATTGGTTGCGTCGCAGTCACATGGGCGACGCAACCAATCACAGCAAGCCGTGACGTAATTTCAGGTCCTTAAGGATTTTAAAATTACGTCCCGGCTTTGTGATTGGTTGCGTCGCAGTCACATGGGCGACGCAACCAATTACAAGCCGTGACGTCACGGGAGGCTAAACACGCGCGCATTTTAAAATGCGCGCTTGTCCAGCCTCCCGTGACGTCCCGGCTTGTGATTGGTTGCATCGCGGTCAACCAATCACAAGCCGGGAGGCTGGACACGCGCGCATTTTAAAATGCGCGCTTGTCCAGCCTCCCGTGACGTCCCGGCTTGTGATTGGTTGCGTCGCGGTCAACCAATCACAAGCCGGGAGGCTGGACACGCGCGCATTTTAAAATTGTCCAGCCTCCCGGCTTGTGATTGGTTGACCGCGACGCAACCAATCACAAGCCGGGACGTCACGGGAGGCTGGACAAGCGCGCATTTTAAAATGCGTGCGTGTCCAGCCTCCCGGCTTGTGATTGGTTGACCGCGATGCAACCAATCACAAGCCGGGACGTCACGGGAGGCTGGACAAGCGCGCATTTTAAAATGCGCGCGTGTTTAGCCTCCCGTGACGTCACGGCTTGTGATTGGTTGCGTCGCCCATGTGACTGCGACGCAACCAATCACAAAGCCGGGACGTAATTTTAAAATCCTTAAGGGCCTGAAATTACGTCACGGCTTGCTGTGATTGGTTGCGTCGCCCATGTGACTGTGACGCAACCAATCACAAAGCCGGGACGTAATTTTAAAATCCTTAAGGACCTGAAATTACGTCACGGCTTGCTGTGATTGGTTGCGTCGCCCATTTGACTGCGACGCAACCAATCACAAAGCCGGGACTTCACGTAAGGAAAGAAAAGCGCGAATTTTAAGCAAACAACGCTGCTGGTTCCCTCGGAGAGGTGAGTATAGCAATATTTTTTATTTTAATTCTTTCTTTTACACATTAATATGGTTCCCAGGGCCTGAAGGAGAGTTTCCTCTCCTTCAGACCCTGGGAACCATCAGGAATACCGTCCGATACTTGAGTCCCATTGACTTGTATTGGTATCGGGTATCGGTATCGGATTGGATCCGATACTTTGCCGGTATCGGCCGATACTTTCCGATACCGATACTTTCAAGTATCGGACGGTATCGCTCAACACTATTGACAGGACAACCCAGCAGTCGGTGCTCTTTGCAAGTGAGCATTTTTGCTACACACAGACAAACTATTCATTGCCTGTGTGTAGGAGAGGCGATTGGATTATTGCAGCTTCTTGTCTCCGATAGAGACTATTGAAAAAAAATTGTTAAAATACAGTACAGACCAAAAGTTTGGACACACCTTCTCATTTGAAGAATTTTCTGTATTTTTATGACTATGAAAATTATGAATTCACACTGAAGGCATCAAAACTATGAATTATCACATATGAAATTATATACTTAACAAAAAAGTGTGAAGCAACTGAAAATATGTCTTATATTCTAGGTTCTTCAAAGTAGCCACCTTTTGCTTTGATGACTGCTTTGCACACGCTTGGCATTCTCTTGATGAGCTTCAAGAGGTAGTCACCGGAAATGGTCTTCCAACAATCTTGAAGGAGTTTCCAGAGATGCTTAGCACTTGTTGGCCCTTTTGCCTTCGCTCTGTGGTCCAGCTCACCCCAAACCATCTCGATTGGGTTCAGGTCTGGTGACTGTGGAGGCCAGGTCATCTAGCATAGCACCCCATCACTCTCCTGCTTGGTCAAATAACCCTTACACAGCCTGGAGATGTGTTTGCGGTCATTGTCCTGTTGAAAAATAAATGATGGTCCAACTAAACGCAAACCGGATGGAATAACATGCGGCTGCAAGATGCTGTGGTAGCCATGCTGGTTCAGTATGCCTTTAATTTTGAATAAATCCCCAACAGTGTCACCAGCAAAGCACCGCCACACCATTACACTTCCTCCTCCATGCTTCACTGTGGAAACCAGGCATGCAGAGTCCATCCGTTCACCTTTTCTGCGTCGCACAAAGACACGGTGGTTGAAACCAAAGATCTCAAATTTGGACTCATCAGACCAAAGCACAGATTTACACTAGTCTAATGTCCATTCCTTGTGTTCTTTAGCCCAAACAAGTCTCTACTGCTTGTTGCTTGTTCTTAGCAGTGGTTTCCTAGCAGCTATTTTACCATGAAGGTCTGCTGCACAAAGTCTCCTCTTAACAGTTGTTGTAGAGATGTGTTTGCTGCTAGAACTCTGTGTGGCATTGACCTGGTCTCTAATCTGAGCTGCTGTTAACCTGCGATTTCTGAAGCTGGAGACTCGGATAATCTTAGGCTAGGTTCACATTACGTTATAGGCATCCGTTAGACGGACTACGTTACATCGCGGTATAACGTGGTGTAACGCAGTCCGTTAATGCCGCCATTATGTCCTATGTCGGACACATCGCTAGCGCACGCCCACAATGGGCGTGTGCTAGCTTAGTGCTGTCATTGAGTGACGGACCCTGGGATGTGGGCTGCAGCATTTCCGGGTCCATCACTGCCAGCGCAGATAGAGCATAGAGCATCTGCTAGCTCTATCTGCAGTAGCGCGATGACACATCGACACTTGCATTAAAAGCAGCCCATTAACGCATGTGTTGAAGAGGCTGCTATTAATGCAATGTGAACCTAGCCTTATCCTCAGAAGCAGAGGTGACTCTTGGTCTTCCTTTCTTGGGGTGGTCCTCATGTGAGCCAGTTTCTTTGTAGAGCTTGATGGTTTTTGCAACTGAACTTAGGGACACTTTCAAAGTTTTCCAAATTTGTCGGACTGACTGACCTCTATTTCTTAAAGTAATGATGGCCACTCGTTTTTCTTTACTTATCTGCTTTTTTCTTGCCATAATACAAATTCTAACAGTATATTCAGTAGGACTATCAGCTGTGTATCCACCAGACTTCTGCTCAACACAACTGATGGTCCCAACCCCATTTATAAGGTAAAAAATCCCACTTATTAAACCTGACAGGGCACACCTGTGAAGTGAAAACCATTTCCAGTGACTACCTCTTGAAGCTCATCAAGAGAATGCCAAGAGTGTGCAAAGCAGTCGTCAAAGCAAAAGGTGGCTACTTTGAAGAACCTAGAAAATAAGACATATTTTCAGTTGTTTCACACTTTTTTGTTTAAGTATATAATTTCATATGTGATAATTCATAGTTTTGATGCCTTCAGTGTGAATTTACAATTTTCATAGTCATGAAAATACAGAAGAATTTTTAAATGAGAAGGTGTGACCAAACTTTTGGTCTGTACTGAATTTTAAAAAAATTTAAAATATAAAAATTCCTATCACCCCCCCATTCACCCCATTCAAAATAAAACAATTTTTAAAAATGCACATATTTGGTATCACTGCATTCAAAATCACCCGATATTTCAAGCTATAAAAAGAATTAATCCGATTGGTAAACAGCGTAGCGAAAAAAAAGTCAAAACGACAGAATTTTTGTTTTTTTGGTCACTGCAAATGCATTAAAAAAGCATTATTTATAATGCAATAATGGGTGATCAAAAGATTGTATCCATACCAAAATGGTATCATTTAAAATGTCAGCTCAGCATGCAAAAAATAAGCCATCACCCAGCCCCATATTGCGAAAAATGGAGACGCTATGGGTCTCGACAAATGACACAAATTTTATTTTTAACAAATATTGGATTTTTTTTTCACCATTTAAATAAAAATAAACCTATACATGTTTGATGTCTACGAACTCGTAATGACCTGGAGAGTCATAATGGTAGGTCAGTTATAGCATTTGGCGAACATGGTAAAAAATAATCCCCAAAACATTTGTGCAATTCCACTTTTTATGCAATTTCATTACACTTGGAATTTTGTTCCCGTTTTCTTGCACACGATATGGTAAGTCCAATGATGTCATTGAAAAGTACAACTCATCCCACAAAAAACAAGCCCTCACATAGCCATATTGACTTACAAATAAAAAAGTTATGGTTCTGGGAAGAAGGAGAGCAAAAAACAGAAAGGCAAAAGCGAGAAAGGGCTGTGGTGTGAAGTCGCCGGAGCCAGATTCATGGAAGTGAACTACAGCTGAGGCTCGTGGGAACATTTTTGGTAATAAATTGGTGAATGGCGAACTGTCTCTTATTTTTACTTCTGTTTTTAAACCTTCTAACTCAGGTTTTAAAGAGGCTTACACCTAACAATATTATGGTTGTTTCAAAATGCTCAAAATGTACCAAGTGTATCATTTTAATTTGATATTTGTAGTACAAAATAATGAAATATATTTTTAGAGCCGAATATTAAAGTACAGAATATTGAAATAAATGTGATAGGCAAGCCTCATCAACAACTACAAGTACATATATGGGTTTTTGGAAAACAAATGATATTTTGAAGTAGCAAAGATCTAAATGCTGGCAAACATAATTGAATTTCTTACCGACAAATGTGAAATCTTGCAGCTTTTCCTGACTGTTCCTTTCTGGAAACTAGAGATTTTTATTTCTAAAGCAAGTTATACATTCTCTGCACTTCTAAAATGATCTAAACCGTGACACTTACAAACTTGTACTAAATTCATATTTCTATGTGCTTTTATGTGGCCATTCATATAACTAATGCTATAGTTTTTGTGTTTAGAAGTTGTGTATGGAAACTTTTGATATTTGATTAGCTTTTATTTAACATTTGTTATAATTATCACATTGAGCTTCCTCTGTATATTGTGACATGTGTGATTAAAATGAGATTGGAATAATCAGTTGTCACACAAATAATTGTAGCCAAACGGTATGCCAGCATTTCATTATAATGTTGCATGTTGTCTATTGGGGAATATGATGCATATGCAGAACTTTGCCAGACTGCTAGGTAATACTGGACAGAAAAATGGCAGTGCAAGGTTGTAGGAGATGTGAGTCTACAATAATTCAATGTAATGGCTCATTGTCATAAAAATTCAATGCAATGTTTCAATGTAATGACTCATCTGAATAAAATCACTTTGTCATTGCTTTTGCTCACCTCAATTTTATCCAAATAGGCACTAATGTACTAAAATGATAAGCATCTGCATATATCACATTTATTTTGGTAATACAAGTAGCGACTAATTCTATATTATTCAGAAAATTGGCAAATATGTCAGAAGGCTAGCAGGGAAGTGTAATAATGTAATAATTTTATCAGAATAATTGCTTTAGGATCTTCATTTCATTTTTTTTTATTATTTCTTCTATCTCTAATTACCGGTATTTTTGCGTGTGAACCAAGTATTGAGGCTATCTCACTAAGATAAGTCCTTTGTAAATTGCTCACACTTGGGACTACCTTCTAATTACCAGTCTGAATTATTGAATTGCTCCATACAATACCATGGTTGACAGCAGTTGAATGTGGGTACTGAAGTCTGACATAATCATTGAATTGGCTTCATTTACAAAAGCGATTGTCTTCATATGTCAAGCCTCTTCATAAATCTTATTTTTATCTCAAAAGAGATTCAGACTTTAGAGTTAAAAATTTATTCATATCTCAGAATCTAAAAATAAATTATTCCAAGGACATTAGGCCTCTAAATTAATTTATATCCCAGATCTCAAAAGTAATCCAAAACTCAGACTTAAAAGAGAATTTGTACCTAAGGCACAAGCATTGCCCTCTCCATCTTGATAAATAGAATAGTAAGTTTAATAAGTGGACTAATATACAACACAAGCAGGAGCACAATGAGGAATGATGACGAATAAATATAGCTGAGCCTTCTGGCATTACAATCAGCAATTTATCTACCTAGTCCCTTCCACTTATGAGTTTTGACCCTACAAACTGCAGTGAGTGTGTTGATTGATTTACCAATATTTTGACCACAATGTTGCCACCGTAGAACACATTGCATAGAATTATTATATCAGTCAAATATTTTGCCATGATTTTTGTCATTATTTAGTGATGAAATCTGCAACTTAGAAATATGCAGAGCTGCATCCAAAAAGGTGTGGTTTTGGGGAGATCCATCTAAATGGTAAATGTCTTACATGCTCCAGTTGATTTCTCTACAACCCAGTTCAAGATGCACTGAAAACTGTACTAGCAAAATAGATACTATTTTCCCTAATACATGCAACAGCTACTGAATAAACACACAGGGAAGGGTAGATACAAACAGGGTGCTGCAAATTGTGGAAACCAACCAGATGAAAGAAGATCAATGAAGATTAACTGTTTAGTAGACAGTCCCCTTCCTCATGTGAATACAACACAAAACATCATTCCTAAAACTTATTTATGCTAGTATAAACTGCTTCAATTACACAGCAATAAAAACTAGGTCAAAGAGGAATATTATTCCCAACAGGTAGACACACAATATGTTGAGATAAGACACATATAAATGGACTTTAGTTCTAATCACAATCTAATAGTTTAAAAAATGATAAAAAATATATAATGAAAATATAAAATAATCAAAAAATGTAACATAATAAAAAATAATAAATATGGAAAGACAAAGTAATGGAATGCAATCATTTAGAAAGTAGAAAGGCAGCACAGACCAGTTCCTTTTGAAGTTAAAAGTTATTTATTTTAACCAGTATGGACATCCATTAAGTGGTATAGAGGCGTTTGAGAGGAGTCATGCGGGGAGACAGGTGGACGACGGCTGTTTCGATGGATAGCATTTCTACTGGTCCAATCTGAAATCATGTGTGATCACTTCCTTTTGTAGATGGTGACTCACAAATTACATTAAAATAAATTTGCATAAAATAATATACAAAAACTCAAATGCAATAATTATTACATAAAGATGGACATATCTAATTTTTCATTCAAGCCCAGAGGGCCCTGGGCTCCGGCATTTAAAATCAATGTACCCTCTCTGACTAATAGTAATCAATTATAGTTACCTCCTTGTATCAGCCCTTTAAAAGATGACAGTAACAAAGTAATTACAGAGAATAAAGAAAAGGCTGAGATATTAGACAGGCGCTTTTCATCCATGTTCACCAATGAACTGTCTGTTACAAGGATCATTCAACAAGGTAAAAATCAAAATTCACAACCTGATATAACTAGTTTAACACAAAAAGAAGTAAATCTAAATATGAGCAATTTAAACATTAATAGATCCCCAGCCCTGATAGCATTTATCCATGGATACTGAGGGAACTGAGCTGAATAATTGACAGACCAATGGATCTCATATTCTTAAACTCTCATGTAACAGGGGTGGTGCACACAGGATTGGAGGATGGCTCACGTGGTACCGATATATAAGAAAGGTAAGAAGGTGAATCCAGGCAACTACCATCCGGTAAGCGTGACATCAGGAGTGTGCAAAATTTTGGAGGACATTTTAAGAGATGATCTGCAAAAATACAGGTGCTTCTCACAAAATTAGAATATCATCAAAAAGTTAATTTATTTCAGTTCTTCAATACAAAAAGTGAAACTCATATATTATATAGAGTCATTACAGAGTGATGTATTTCAAGTGTTTATTTATGTTAATGTTGATGATTATGGCTCACAGCCTATGAAATCCCAAAAGTCATTATCTCAGTAAATTAGAATAATTAACAAAAAACACCTACAAAGGCTTCTTAAGCATTTGAAAAGGTCCCTTAGGGTACCGTCACACAGTGCCATTTTCATCGCTACGACGGCACGATTCGTGACGTTCTAGCGATATCGTTACGATATCGTAGTGTCTGACACGCTACTGCGATCCGGAACCCCGCTGAGAATCGTACGTCGTAGCAGATCGTTTGAAACTTTCTTTCATCGTCTAGTGTCCCGCTGTGGCGGCATGATTGCATCGTGTGACATAGGTTGTATACGATGTGCGCACAGTAACCAATGGCTTCTACATCGCAAATACGTCATGAAATTATCGCTCCAGCGCCGTGTATTGCAACGTGTGACCGCAGTCTACGACGCTGGAGCGATAATCATACGACGCTGCAACGTCACGAATCGTGCCGTCGTAGCGATGAAAATGGCACTGTGTGACGGTACCCTTAGTCTGTTTCAGTACACTCCACAATCCTGGGGAAGACTGCTGACTTGAAAGATGTCCAGAAGGCAGTCATTAACACACTCCACAAGGAGGGTAAGCAACAAAAGGTCATTGCTAAAGAAGCTGGCTGTTCACAGAGTCCTGTATCCAAGCATATTAATGGAAAGTTGAGTGGAAGGAAAATGTGATAGAAAAAGGTGCACAAGCAATTGGGATAACCGCAGCCTTGAAAGGATTGCTAAGAAAATGCCATTCAAATATTTGAGGGAGATTCACAAGGAATGTACAGCTGCTGGAGCCTTTACTTCAAGAGCCACCACGCACAGACATATCCAGGTCATGGGCTATAAGTGTCACATTCCTATTGTCAAGAGGAAGATGAGAGACACCATACCCAACAATGCAGACGAGCTGAAGGCTGCTATCAAAGCAGCTTCCATAACACCTCAGCAATGCCACAGGCTGATCGCCTCAATGCCATGTAGCATTGATGGAGTAATTGATGCAAAAGGAGTCCCGACCAAGTATTGAGTGCATTTACTGAACATACATTTCAGTAGGCCAACATTTTGTATTTTAAAATCATTTTTCAAGCTGATGTTATGAAGTATTCTAATTTGCTGAAATAATGACTTTTGGGTTTTCATTGGCTGTAAGCCATAATCATCAACATTAACAGAAATAAACCGTATTGAGAGTGACCATCCATTTGTCTCCAGTTGCAATAATTTGCATTTACGATGTGGGATAGGCCGTGCCTATATGGGCATAAGAGGTGATGATCTTAAACGCAAATTATTACAACTGGAGACAAAATGGATGGTCACTTTCAATACGGTTGCCCCTTATGGACTAAACAAATTTATTAGCTTCAAATCTTTTTGTAAACCAGCTTTATTTTGAATAGATAATATTTAATTTATTCTATGTGATATCTTGTGCTATTTTAACCCTTTATCCTTTTTTAAGCATGCTAATATCTGATGTTCACTGATGCTATCTATTATATTTCTATAGTTCTATTATTGCCTGCCACTACCTTCTAAGATGTGCATCCTCTTCTGGAATTTGACCTTGTTGCTTGTACCCTTCTTAATGCAATTCATCTTATTGACTCATAATAATAAGAAAAGGCGGATGAAAATAGAATCTACAATACTGTTATTGCTATTATCAATATTTATTATCATTCTATCTGTGTCTTGTCCGTTTTGATTCACAGCTTTACGTTTTATGTTATATTGTATTGTACTCTTAAAATAGCAATTTCTGCTGGTGTTGTGCTCGGCTTAGAACTTGTGTTTAGCGGGGTAGAGCATCCAATGTTAGTTTGGTTATTTTTCCTTACCGTCCATCTACCCAGATGCATTTGATCTGTGCGCTGTCCCGCACTGATATCTGGCTGGGCGTCCTGCTGTTGTGATTGGTGATCCTGCTGTTGCTGTTGTGATCAGTGGGATGATGTCACATCCTCCCTCTGATTACGAATGGCGTCAGCCACCTACGTCGGATCTGGAGGCGGGACATCACGGTCATGTGCACCCATTGGTGGCACTTACATCTAGGCATCCAGTATTGACTATACTCAAGTGTAACACCCCAGGTAACCAGTTGTTACAGTGGTGTTGCCTTCCTTTCAGGGAGGGAAATGTCATGCTTGGAGGCAAGGAGGATTTCCTTTACCAGGTAACACACCTACATACAATACATTCTTAATCCAGGCCAGAAGGGGGAGCTCTGAACCTGGATTCAGGGGAGCTTCCCCAGCTTTAAGTATTCTGGCCTGGAGGAGGAGTTAGACAGTTGGTGTCAGGACTCTGAACATTTTTTATTACCTTTTTGTGCATTACTGCCCTTTTCCAAGATGGCGTCTTTGGTCTCATGTGCACTGTGTCTTTCTGCTATAAAACTCCACCCCAGCCTTCAGTCTGTGCTAGAGTATTCTGCCTTGCATCCAGCTCCTGACCTCTGGTGACTCCCTGGCTATATACCTGCTCCTGTGAACCTGCGTGGTGATCCTGCTACTCTGCTCTGAGTTCCTGCTGCATACACCAGTTCCAGTAATCCTCCTTCATCTGCTGCTCGTGTTTACTTCCATCTGCATTTGCTGGACATGTAAGCTGTTTCTGCTCTGCAAGAACCCAAGACTATTACCAAGACCTCCCTGGTTGAGTTAAGATATTATTTGAACTGCCTTATAAGCATATCTATCTGTGTTTTGGACTAAGCAAGGACTTATTCGTGTCAAGTATCTTCAAGAATAATTGTGATTCATAGACTTTCTGCATGGTTGCATTTTCCTCTGAAGTGTCCTATAGACTGCTGAGCTGCATTTGATATTTGCACCAAGTGTTGTGGACTTGAGTTTCTCTCTGCACCTGTTTGAATCACCGTGTGATAATATAGACTTTACCACTTATAAAACTGTGTCCTGTAGTTGTCTTGTTCCGCTCAAAGAGTCTCCTGAGTTATCCCCTATAATTATTACAGTTGGTCCTGGGAGACCAAGAGAGAAGGGAGTCTGGAGAGACAGTGCAGGAGTTAGGACAGAGAGAAGGCAGTGGAGTTGTGCAGCCAGGACTGAGCTGCAGCTCAAGGAAAGGAAGAGAACCCGAGGGGTTGAATGTAGTGGAGCATCAGTGGAAAGAAGCAACAGGAGAAGGAAAGGGGCTAAAAGGGGAACTGCGACCAGGCACCTTCAGAGCTGAAGCATAGGAATCGGGCACCGGGAGCCTGAGGCTGTGTTGTACTCCAGGTCACACGGCAGAACCAGAGGGCATAGGACTTCATGTAGTTTGCCCACACCCACACCTGAAGGTGCAGCAGTACACTAAGAGCCCGGGTCGTGATAGAGACCCTATAAAAAGGCTCACACTGCCCATCATACAGGTAACTGTCCTTGGACAGGAGAGAGAGGACTTTGCCATCAAGCTACAGGCAGCAAGGACCTTGCATACTAGCGTGAGTAGGAAGGCTTATGGACCTCACCTGGGAGAGGGATCCCCATTGACTCCAGGCTGGCTGGACCACATCACCACCTGTTCTTGGTACCCTGGACTGCAGCTGCTAACAACCAGTAAACCAGGTAAAGACGTTACGACTCAGCATCCTCCATTTATTTGCCGGCATACACCATCTCTGCCCAGCACACCGGGAGCTCTGGGGACCCTGCTTCACCTGTGGGAAGGGTCACCATCTATGCTGCAGTAACATCACCCCAGAGGACCTCTTTAAGCAGCGTCGGTCCCCTCTGACCGAGAACCTCAGTGGGCATGGAACATCATGAAAAATGTGGGCTCATGCGCAATAGTGATTTTATGGTTTGACCGCAATTGGGCAAAGCTTACTGAGCAGGCGCTAGAGGCCAATTCAGTGCGCACGTGCACAAACTATACGGGATCTGTGCTACTCACAGATCTCATTACATCAAGCACGCCGAGGAGCAGGGGGAGAGACCCATCTGACCAGACCGGGGTAATTTACATACGAAAACGGAGAGATTACAAAGCTATTTTATAAGCAAAGGTTGGGAATAGGGGGATATGAAAGGTACTGCTGTAAAGCAGAGATCAGGCACAATTTAACCATATTTTTATCCCAAATAAAAAAAAAGGGGTGACAGTTTCCCTTGAAAGAGAAATCGAGACCAAAGAAATACAGTTGCACCAACTGTGATAGAATACTGTAAATGTTTACACTCGATCTACAGTTTCTTTAACCCCCTCTAGTGACTAACCCAAATTTAACATTAATGACAAAGTTACATTTTTGATATCTGATCAGTATCACTTCATGTGATAACACCTCTGGAACGTTTCAACAGATTCCAGTGATTCTGCTACTATTTTTTTGTGGAACATTGTACTTTTTGATAGTGGTACATTTACATAGTTACATAGGTTGAAAAAAGACCTAGGTCCATCAAGTTCAACCTTTCAATACAGTTTTTTTTTTGTTACTAAATTAACTATAACTCACAATGTTATGCATATTGAGGAAATTATCCAGCCCTTTTTTGAAAGCTGTTATAATGTCTGCCATTACTACCTCCTGCGGTAAGGCATTCCACAGTCCAATTGCTCTAACTGTAGAGAACCCATCCCTATTATTCTGTTGGAATCACCTTTCTTCCACCTGTAATGAGTGCCCCCTGGTCCTTAGTATGGTCCTTGGAAGGAATAAGTCATGCGCCAGTCCTTACTGACCACATACAGGTCCTTCTCAAAAAATTAGCATATAGTGTTAAATTTCATTATTTACCATAATGTAATGATTACAATTAAACTTTCATATATTATAGATTCATTATCCACCAACTGAAATTTGTCAGGTCTTTTATTGTTTTAATACTGATGATTTTGGCATACAACTCCTGATAACCCAAAAAACCTGTCTCAATAAATTAGCATATTTCACCCAGCCAATCAAATAAAAGTGTTTTTTAATAACAAACAAAAAAACCATCAAATAATAATGTTCAGTTATGCACTCAATACTTGGTCGGGAATCCTTTGGCAGAAATGACTGCTTCAATGCGGCGTGGCATGGAGGCAATCAGCCTGTGACACTGCTGAGATGTTATGGAGGCCCAGGATGCTTCAATAGCGGCCTTAAGCTCATCCAGAGTGTTGGGTCTTGCGTCTCTCAACTTTCTCTTCACAATATCCCACAGATTCTTTATGGGGTTCAGGTCAGGAGAGTTGGCAGGCCAATTGAGCACAGTAATACCATGGTCAGTAAACCATTTACCAGTGGTTTTGGCACTGTGAGCAGGTGCCAGGTCGTGCTGAAAAATGAAATCTTCATCTCCATAAAGCATTTCAGCCGATGGAAGCATGAAGTGCTCCAAAATCTCCTGATAGCTAGCTGCATTGACCCTGCCCTTGATGAAACACAGTGGACCAACACCAGCAGCTGACATGGCACCCCACACCATCACTGACTGTGGGTACTTGACACTGGACTTCAGGCATTTTGGCATTTCCTTCTCCCCAGTCTTCCTCCAGACTCTGGCACCTTGATTTCCGAATGACATGCAAAATTTGCTTTCATCAGAAAAAAGTACTTGGGACCACTTAGCAACAGTCCAGTGCTGCTTCTCTGTAGCCCAGGTCAGGCGCTTCTGACGCTGTTTATGGTTCAAAAGTGGCTTTACCTGGGGAATGCAGCACCTGTAGCCCATTTCCTGCACACGCCTGTGCACGGTGGCTCTGGATGTTTCCACACCAGACTCAGTCCACTGCTTCCTCAGGTTCCCCAAGGTCTGGAATCGGTCCTTCTCCACAATCTTCCTCAGGGTCCGGTCACCTCTTCTCGTTGTACAGCGTTTTCTGCCACATTGTTTCCTTCCAACAGACTTACCATTGAGGTGCCTTGATACAGCACTCTGGGAACAGCCTATTTGTTGAGAAATTTCTTTCTGGGTCTTACCCTCTTGCTTGAGGGTGTCAATGATGGCCTTCTTGACATCTGTCAGGTCGCTAGTCTTACCCATGATGGGGGTTTTGAGTAATGAACCAGGCAGGGAGTTTTTAAAAGCTCCAGGTATCTTTTGCATGTGTTTAGAGTTAATTAGTTGATTCAGAAGATTAGGGTAATAGGTCGTTTAGAGAACCTTTTCTTGATATGCTAATTTATTGAGACAGGTTTTTTGGGTTATCAGGAGTTGTATGCCAAAATCATCAGTATTAAAACAATAAAAGACCTGACAAATTTCAGTTGGTGGATAATGAATCTATAATATATGAAAGTTTAATTGTAATCATTACATTATGGTAAATAATGAAATTTAACACTATATGCTAATTTTTTGAGAAGGACCTGTATATATTTATACATATGAGATCCTCTCTGACATGTCTTTTAGGTAAATTTAGTTAAATATTTTCACAAATAAATGCAAAATTTATTGAAACTTCAGCAAAAATTTTTTAAAAAATTATTTTTATATCCTTTAACCAGTTAGTCACATTGTACAAAATAATAAAGAAATAAGATTTCCCATAGGTCTAATTTAGATCTGCATCATTTTTCAAATGTAGTTTTATTTTGTTAGGATGTTAGAAGGGTTAAAGGTTTAGTAGGAATTTCTAATTTACCAAACCTGTTTCTTTAGTGACCTATTCAGATTTAAATGGATGTTACCGGACATATATATTGGAAACTCCCCAAAAGTGATATCCTTTTAAAAACTGTGCCCCTCATGTACTTCAAAACTCCAGTCAAGAAATGTTTTTACCCTTCAAGTGCTAATCAAAAATTAATGCAAGGTCGACTCTAAAGAAAAGAGAAATTATAATTTTTACTCCAAAATGTTGCTTTAGCCACAATTTTTTTCACTTTTACAACTAATTTCACAAAAAAATGGAACCCACAATTTGTTACCTAATTTCTCATGAGTGCGATAATAACCCACATGTGGCCAGGAACCTCTGTTTGGACAAATGGCAGAAATCAGAATGGTAGAAGCACCATTTAAATTTTGGAAGACAAATTTTGCTGAAATAGACTGGGAGTGCCATGTTGCATCTATAGGACCCTTAGGGCTCATTTCCACTGGCGAGAGACAAATCGGTCCGTAATCTGGACCGAAAAAAGGGATGTAGCGTATGCGATTGTCATGCGAGTGCAATGCGATTTTTAATCGCACCATCCGTTTTACATCCGTATGACATCCGTATGCAATCCGTTTTATTTCTCTGCAACTATTTTTATACAGTCATTTACAGGACCATGGACAGTGTTCTAGGCCACCGAATGGTGATGTATCCGTAAAAAACGGACGGAATACGGATGGTCCGTATTCCGTCCGTTTTTTTTCTCGCACCCATTGACTTGCATTGGCGAGTCTCATCCGAGACTGACAGCAAATCGCAGCATGCTGCGATTTTTTTTCTCAGTCCAATTTCGGCTGAGAAAAAAATCGCAAATGAAAAGACACCTATTGAATAACATTAGTCCGAGGGCAATCCGATTTTTTATCGGATTGCACTCGTCCGTTTTCCTCGCCAGTGGAAATGAGCCCTTAATGTATCTAAACAGCAGAAAACCACTTCTGTTTGACTACACGGCAGGCCTCAGAAGGGAAGGAGGGCAGCAGAAATCCCCTCAAATTAGTAAATTTTTTTTTAAACTAGACCCATCAAGGAATTCATCCAAGGGGGTGTTAAACTTGCTGCTGAACCTGTAGGTGCGTCACAGAATTTTTTAGAATATGGATATGAAAATGAAAATTACATTTTTTTCTGCTCAAATGATGTTTTAGCCCCAAATTAGTAATTTTCACAATGGATAATTGGAAAAACTTTAAACCATAATTTGTTTCACAATTTCTCTTAAATGCGATGCTACCTTATATGTGGTTAAAAACTGCTGTTTGGGCACATGGCAGAGCTCGGAAAGGAAAGAGAGCTATTGGATTTTTGGAATAGATTGTGAATGCCATGTCGCATTTGCAGAGCCCCTGATATGCCAAAACAGCACAAACCTTCCATAAATGACCCCATTTTGGATCTTACAACCCTCAAGGATTTCATTTGCGGGTATACTGACCATTTTTAGCCTACAGGTGTTTCTTGAAACTTTACATTTAGATATGAAAACAATTATATTTCTTGCACTAAAACTCTGTTTTAGCACCAAATGTATAGTTTTCACTAAGAGTGATAGCTGAGAACTGTATATTTTTTATTGTTTGGCAAAACAGAGCTGTAAGAGGGCTTATTTTTTGTGCGTGATAAGTTGGTCTTTTTTTGGTACCATTTTGGAGCACAAAACATTTTTGCTTTTTTATTATTTATATTTTTCAGACACAGAATGAACAAAAATCAGCAGTTTAGCAAATGTTTTTATCTCTTTTTTTTTTTGCATCATTCACTAAGCAGTAAAAGTGATAATACCAAGTTGTTCGTCAGGTTGGTACAATTACAGCAATACAGATTTATATTTTTTTATGCTTTGCTATTTTTTACACACTGAAAACAATATTTTGTAAAAATGTATTAGTTTTTGCATCACCATTTCCTTACTTTTTGATTTGGCATTTTTATTTATACCATTTTTTTACTTATGACTTTTTGTTTGCTTTGTATTCCATTTTTGTGTGTCAGTATCATGAAAAGGTGACATTTTTGCTTTGAATTTTATTTTTTGTTTTTACGGTGTTCACCGTATGGAATTAATAACACGCCAGTTTTATAGATCAGGGCATTCCAGATGCAGCTGCACCATTTATGTGTATTTTTTTTGTTTATCACTGTTTTATCACAAACACACTGTTTTCAGTGGTGAAATAGCTTTTCACGCATTGTGTGCACTTTTTTTTTACTTTTTTACACATTTATTTAACTTTTATCACTTTTCACTATGATCAATTAGTTTTACTCTGATCATAGGTTTCATGTATTGCAGTACTCGTGTACTGCAGTGTCAGAGACCTATCAGTGAGTCACTGACTGTTTTTGTGAGACAAAGAAAAGTGTCTTTATTTACCATATAACTATAGGATTAGTAACGGATAGGTCACAAAAAACAAAAAGACAGCGCCACAATGGATGGTGAAAAGATAGGAGCTTACATTTATTCTGCCTCCTGTAGCGACGTTTCGGTCAACAGACCATTATCAAGCACAGTATACAGTGTTCTAACCACCATTATACACACATAACCCCACCCACTAATTAGCCTAGCACCAATACGGTGTCAATTAGTGTTGAGCATTCCGATACCGCAAGTATCGGGTATCGGCCGATATTTGCTGTATCGGAATTCCGATACCGAGTTCCGATATTTTTGTGATATCGGAAATCGGAATCGGAAGTTCCCAGTGTATGGTTCCCAGGGTCTGGAGGAGAGGAGACTCTCCTTCAAGCCCTGGGATCCAGATTCATGTAAAAAATAAAGAATTAAAATAAAAAATATGGATATACTCACCCCTCCGGCGGCCCCTGGACCTTACCGATGTAACCGGCAGCCTCCGTTCCTAAGAATGAGGAGTTTAGGACCTGCGATGACGTCGCGGCTTGTGATTGGTCGCGTGAGCGGTCACATGAGCAGTCACGCGACCAATCACAAGCCGCAACGTCATCGAAGGTCCTAAACTCCTCATTCTTAGGAACGGAGGCTGCCAGTTACATCGGTAAGGTCCAGGGGCCGCCGGAGGGGTGAGTATTTCCATATTTTTTATTTTAATTCTTTATTTTTTACATGAATATCGATCCCAGGGCCTGAAGGAGAGTTTCCTCTCCTTCAGACCCTGGGAACCATCCAGGATAGCTTCCGATACTTGTGTCCCATTGACTTGTATTGGTATCGGGTATCGGTATCGACGATATCCGATATTTTTCGGATATCGGCCGATACTATCCGATACCGATACTTTCAAGTATCGGAAGGTATCGCTCAACACTAGTG
This sequence comes from Ranitomeya variabilis, assembly GCF_051348905.1. NCBI lineage: Eukaryota > Metazoa > Chordata > Amphibia > Anura > Dendrobatidae > Ranitomeya > Ranitomeya variabilis. The sequence goes on from NC_135237.1 coordinate 177,834,183, forward strand.
TCAATACAAAAGTGAAAAAAACATTATAACCTTAACACACATACAAAAATATTAAAAACAGTCCCATAGAGTCATTACCACAAAGGCCCTTCATATAAAAGGCAGTTAAATAGCTCTGATCGCTCTTATAAGTAAATCATATCATTTTAGAGCTGCTATTCCTTAAAATGTAAACAAAGCGACACCACCAATCGATAGACAGCATTATAGTCCCCATGGCGATAACCACCCCCACAGGTATGTCCTTTTAGTGCACAAACCAATCATGGTAATAGGGTACGCCCCAACCCACAGCACACACCAGTGTGAATGTCCACTCGCAATGTCCAGACCCTATCAATCAAACACTGATAGTCAAGATCGATGTAGCTGTGGATCATAAGTTCCTCCATGTGCGTAGTTGAATCAATCCTCTGGTGAACACACAGCTGGCCAAACTGCGCACATCCAAGGCAACTCTGGCTTGCGCTTTTCCGGTGAAGGTATTGTGCATGTCATCCGAAGTCCTTCTCAGTCAGCGGTATCTAAGTACCAAAAGGCAAAGTCGCGTTTCGTATGACGCGTTTAGCGCCATTTTTTCAGCCAATGAATGAGTGTGGGCAGAGTGATGACATAGGTCTTAGGGGAGTGAACGCCTATCGTCATGTTATCGCTTGTGCGCAGTAGGGATTTGAAATGTGCAATACAAAATTTTCTGTGCTGGGACGGAGGGAGAGAGAGAGAGAGAGAGAGAGAGAGAGAAAAATAATAATAATATTAAATTCCTTCATTGGGTTTCGTGTTTCGGCCGAAACCCGACTTTTCACGGTGGCCGATTTCACTCGACTCGACTTTTAAGACAGTCGGGTTTCACAAAACCCGACTCGACCCTAAAAAACTAAAGGTCGCTCAACCCTAATCTTGACTATCAGTGTTTGATTGATAGGGTCTGGACATTGCGAGTGGACATTCACACTGGTGTGTGCTGTGGGTTGGGGCGTACCCTATTACCATGATTGGTTTGTGCACTAAAAGGACATACCTGTGGGGGTGGTTATCGCCATGGGGACTATAATGCTGTCTATCGATTGGTGGTGTCGCTTTGTTTACATTTTAAGGAATAGCAGCTCTAAAATGATATGATTTACTTATAAGAGCGATCAGAGCTATTTAACTGCCTAGTATATGAAGGGCCTTTGTGGTAATGACTCTATGGGACTGTTTTTAATATTTTTGTATGTGTTAAGGTTATAATGTTTTTTTCACTTTTGTATTGACACCCTATTGGTGCTAGGCTAATTAGTGGGTGGGGTTATGTGTATATAATGGTGTGGTTATAACGCTGTATACTGTGCTTGATAAAGGTCTGTTGAATGAAATGTAGCTACAGGAGGCAGAATAAATGTAAGCTCCTATCTTTTCACCATCCATTGTGGTGCTGTCTTTTTGATTTTTGTGGTCTTGTTACTGTCCAGGATGTGCTCCCTGGTTTTGGACGTGCGCCCTTGTGTCCGCTGAGACCTTCAATCTATATATAAAAGGATGCGGTTTTGACTTTCTTTTGTTTTGACTCTGATAGTAACGGATAGGTGTCTTATAGACCCCTCACCATTACTAAGCCGTGGGCTTGATGTCACCTGGCAATACAAAAGTGACATCAACCCCACAAATATGAATCCCACCGCTACAAAGCAAGTGGGAAAAGCCGGGTAAAGCACCAGAATTGGCACATCTAATAGATGTGCCTTTTCTGGGCAGTTGCAGGCTGCTACTTTTAGGCTGGTGGGGGGTCAATATCCATGGCCCTTTACCAGCCTGAGAATACCATCCTCCAGCTGTGAGCTTTAGCAAGGCTGGTTTTCAAAAATGGAGCAGAGCCCATGACATTTTTTAAAATTATTTATTTAAATAATTTTAAAAATACAGCATGGGGACCCCTCTATTCCTGATAACCAGCCTTGCTGAAGCTGACAGCTAAGGATTGCTGCACCCAGCTGTGAGATTTGCCTGGCTGGTTATAGAAAATACAGGGAAACCTGTGCCATTTTTTCATTTATTTATTTATAGCGCAGGTGATGGCTGATGAATACCCCCATCAGCAGCTCCTGCTGTCACTGTTATTAGCAGCAGCAGTGGTAGCCTGATGGAAATAATAGTCCCATCAGCCACCGCTTGCTGTCTCTTTTATGACATAATTGTAACTATCATCATTCACCCCTGCTCGCGCCAATCGCTGGCAGAGCAGGTGAGAGTCATGAGGGCCATGTTCAGCACCCGGTGACGGGGGATAGCGCTTACTGTAATGCTTCTTTCCCGGCGCCGATGCATGAAACACAGATGACATCCATGTGTGTTATGTGCATGCACATGTGTGGGATGTTTTGTGGTCCGTGCTGACATTAATAAATAGACATTACAGATTGTTTTACCCACGGACACATGGTCCATAGAAACACACTGACATGTGCTCAGACCCATTCACTTAAATAGGCAAATAGCGCTCCTGTCCCCAAGTCTCTCCGTATGACTAAGTAGTACAGACACATATTGGGTGTTGCCACATTCAGTAGAAATTGTGGGACACATTTTGGTGCCATTTTTACCCACTTTTTGTGTGAACAGGTAAAATCTTTGGCTAAAACAAATTTTGGTGGTAAAAATGTAGTTATTTTGCTTTGACTTCATACCAATGGTATAAAATTCTTTGACACTCCCATGGTGTCAATATGGTTACTGCACCCCTAGATAAATTCATGGAGAGGTGTAGTTCATAAAATGGGGTCACTTATGGGGGATTCTTCTATCCTGGCACCTCATGCGCTCTTCCAGTAGGTTATGGCACCAGCAAACCATAACCGTAAAATCTGGTGCTCCTTGCCATCTGAGCTTTGTGCTGTGCCTGAAAAATATTTTCAGATTACAAGTAGGGTATTGGAACACTCAGGAAAAAATGGACCTCAGTTTGTTGTAAACATTTTTCCTATTATCCCTTAGAAAAATTTGAAAACTTGGGGCTAAAACAACATTTTAGTGGTAGAAATGTAATTTATTCTTTCTTCACCGCTCAGTGGTATAAAATTCTGTGAGGCACATGTGATGTTAACATGATCACTGTACCCCAAGATTAATTCACTGGGGAGTGTAGTTTGTAAAAGGAGTTTACATATAGGGGATTTCTGTTGTTATGGCACCTCAGGGGCTCTGCCACTGTGACATGGCACCCTCAAACCATTCCAGCAAAATATGAACTCCAATATGTCACCTCTTCCCTTCTGAGCTTTGCACTGTGCCTCAAAAGTAGTATTCCCTAACAAATGGTGTATCAGCGTACTCAAGAAAAATTGCACAACAACTTTTGGTTTCCAATTTCTCCTGTTAACCTTGGCAAAATAAAAAATTGGGGGCAAAAATATTATTTTTATGGAAAAAATATAATTTTTATTTTCACGGAACTATGTTATAAATAGCGTTGAGCGATACCGTCCGATACTTGAAAGTATTGGTATCGGATATTACCAGCCGATACCCGAAAAGTATCGAATATCGCCGATACCCGATACCAATACAAGTCAATGGGACACCAAGTATCGGAAGGTATCCTGATGGTTCCCAGGGTCTGAAGGAGAGGAAACTCTCCTTCAGGCCCTGGGATCCATATTAGTGTGTAAAATAAAGAATTAAAATAAAAAATATTGATATACTCACCTCTCCGGAGGCCCCTGGACATCACCGCTGGTAACCGGCAGCCTTCTTTGCTTAAAATGAGCGCGTTTAGGGCCTTCCATGACGTCACGGCTTCTGATTGGTCGCGTGCCGCTCATGTGACCGCCACGCGACCAATCAGAAGCCGTGACGTCATGGAAGGCCCTAAACGCGCTCATTTTAAGCAAAGAATGCTGCCGGCTACCAGCGGTGATGTCCAGGGGCCCCCGGAGAGGTGAGTATATCAATATTTTTTATTTTAATTCTTTATTTTACACAGTAATATGGATCCGATACCGATTCCCGATACCACAAAAGTATCGGATCTCGGTATCGGAATTCCGATACTGCAAGTATCGGCCGATACCCGATACTTGCGGTATCGGAATGCTCAACACTAGTTATAAACTTCTGTGAAGCACTTAGGGGTTCAAAGTGCTCACCACACCTCTAGTTAAGTTACTTGGGCAGTTTAGTTTTCAAAATGGTGTCACTTGCGGGGATTTCCACTGTTTAAGCAGACTAGGGGCTCTCCAAACGCGACATGGTGTCCAATGTCAATTCCAGCCAATTTTGCATTGAAAAGTCAAACGGCGCTACTTCCCTTCCATGCTCTGCCATACGCCCAAACAGTGGTTTACCCCCACATATCAGGTATCAGCGTACTCAGAACAAATTGCTCAACAACTTTCGGGGTCCAATTTCTCCTGTTACCCTTGGTAAAATAAAAAAATTGGGGGCAAAAAAATAATTTTTGTGGAAAAAATGTTTTTTTTTTATGGCTCTACGTTATAAATAGTGATGAGCGAATGTGCTCACCACTACTCGTTACTCACCCGAGTATCACTATGCTCAGTATGCTCGGTGAGCAGCGAGCATTTCCGGGATTATTCGGCGGTAACTGGTGTCTCCACCCATTTTTTTTGGCGGACTTTAAAGACCCAATCATGGTGCAGGGATTGTCTGCCAGGCCATGAAACGCCGCAGCCATCTTTGTTGTGGTTGTGCAGTGATTGGCTTGGCCGCACAGCATCATCCCGAGTATAAGAGACCTGGCGCCGCCCTCCTCGCCGCATTCTGTTCTTGATTCAGCGACAGTAGGGAGAGCTGGTGCCGAGATAGGGTCAGAATCGTGGTTGTTAGAGTTAGTGTAGGTCTGCAACTCTTAAATCCACAACTCCTCAGAAACCAAAAGCCCTTTTTAGGGCTAATTCGTGGGTCCCTATATTGCAGCACTAGATAAGCAGGGCACAGCATATCCACATCAGTGCAAGGCCTGCAGGCACTGTATGTGCATCCATTGCTCCCACTGCATCCCTCCCAAAGCTCCATAACTGTCTGCTGCTGCAGTTTCTTTACGATATACCTTGTTGCATTTTTTTTTTCAAAAAATTCACCTCAAAAAAACAAAAATATACAGTCTGTTCTGTCAGACTGAGGCCTGTTGAAAAATCATAGTTTGTCAGGCATACGTAGCATAGTTGTGTGTGCTAGCATTGTGCCACTTTTTCTTGTGTGTGTGTTTTAAATTCACCGAAAAAGGCCTCAGATATCTGCATGCTCCAACTTTGGGCATTGTAGGCAGGTGGACCACTTTTTTTTGCTGTCTGAGACTCTGGAAGCTAAATAGTGCTGTATAGAATTAAAGTTACAAAAAGGCCACATATTTGCCAGTATGGTATTCCCGTGACAGCCCTCATATATCTGTGTGCTCCAAGTTTGGTCATTGTAGGCCGGAGGACCACTTTTTTTGCTGTCTGTTACTGAAATTATATACAGCACTATTTAGCATAAAAAAAATATAAAAAGGGCACATATTTGCCAGTGTGGTATTTCCGTGAGAGCCCTCATATATCTCTGTGCTCCAAGTTTGGTCATTGTAGGCTGGTGTACCCCTTTTTTTTGCTGTCTGTTACTCTACTTATATACAGCACTATTTTGCATAAATTAAATTCACAAAAAAGCCCCCCAAAATTGTATACAGTCTGTTATGTCAGGCTGAGGCCTGTCTCAAACAATTCCCCAATGAGGATACCTTTTTTAAAAATACACTAGTGCCATCGCATGCCCTTAGCCCAAACTTCAATGGCCTATAACAGTACTGAGCATGTTCACCCTGGTGATCTAGTGGCAGGTACATTTTAGATTGCCAGAGACCGAGTTAAGAAGTCGCCCAATGCAATGTCATGCCCAATTCCCCAATGTGGAGTCCATTTTTAAAAAAATAAGAATGCAATCACAGGCCCCTTGGCCAACATGCACCGTACAGAGCATGTTCACCCTGGAGATCTACTGGCAGGTACAGGACAGATTGCAGGAGACAGAGTTAAGTAGTAGGCCCAAAGTAATGTCATGCCCAATTCCCCAATGTAAAATCCTTTTTTTTTTTTTTTAAATAAGAGTGCCATCACAGGTCCCTTGGCCGCATTGCACCGTACAGACCACGTTCACCCTGGTGATATAGTGGTTCTGGATGAGGAGGATGAGGATAAAGAGGAGGATAAAAACAAACAGACCAAATCTGGAAGCATATACCCATGTGTGGTTGTGAAGAGGTGCATGAGAATACACCTCCCCAAAAGAGAGAGTGTATTTAAGGTTATGTTTCTCTGTTTTCACTTGGTGGTGTATAGAAGTCTTTCTCAATCCAGGCCTTGTTCATTTTGATAAGAGTCAGCCTGTCAGCATTTTGAGTTGACAGGCGCTTACCTGTCATAATTCCACCAGCGGCACTAAAAACCCTCTCTGACAGAACGCTAGCAGCAGGGCAGGCCAGGACCTCCAAGGCGTAGACAGTCAGTTCATGCCATGTGTCCAGCTTGGATACCCAATAATTAAAACACACAGAGGAATCACAGAGGACCCAATAATTAAAAGGCACAGAGGAATCACGGAGGATTCAATAATTAAAAGGCACAGCGGAATCACGGAGGACGTTTGTACGATCTGCAAGGTACTCCCTCACCATCTCCCAAACATTGCACTGCTTGTGACAGCACCCCTTGCCTCTGTGCTGCCACGATGGGAGGGTCTGAGAAAACTTTCCCAGAACTTGGCCATTGTTCCCCTGCCTGAGCTGGATTGTACTTCTGTCTCTCTCAACTTGGAGTCCTTTTTGTACAACAAACTGTGACGTCTGCTGCCAGCGTTCTCACATAGGAATTTTCTAAGTAATTCCGCTACAAGAACCCTCTGGTACTGCAACATTTTAGTACACCTCTCTGCCTCAGGCAGAAGAGATTGAAAATTCTCCTTGTAGCGTGGGTCAAGAAGTGTCACCAACCAGTAATGAGTGTCACCCAAAATTTTGATAATCCGAGGGTCATGTGAAATGCAGCGCAACATAAAGTCAGCCATGCGTGCCAGACTGCTAACAGGCACGACTTCAGTGTCCTCACTGACAGGACGACTGCGATGCTGTCCCCCTCCTCCTCATAATTATCCTCCTCTCTGTCCTCAGGCAATCCCCGCTGAACAGAAGCTAATACAGATGTGTTTGTAGTACCGTCTATAGCACATGAAAGTAGCTCCTGTTCTTCCTCCTCCTCCTCCTCCTCATTCCCTACCAATCCACATTGAGAAGACATGAGGCTAGGCTGAGTGTAATCCCCCTGTATGTTTCCTTGCTCCATGTCCTCGTGCTCTGCCTGCAATGCATCCTCTTTGATTGTGAGCTGAGAGTTTTTCAGAATGTTGAGAAGCAGGATGGTGATGCTAATTATGGCATCATCGACGCTCACCATTTTGGTGCAGTCCTCAAAGTTTTGGAGGATGTTACATATGCCTGACATCCATGTCCACTCCTGAGGTCTTATGTGTGGTGTCTGACCTGAAATTCGACTGCCTTGTTAATGTTGGTAGTAAACAACGGCCCTCTTCTGCTCACAAATCCTTTCCAACATATGCAGCATAGAGTTCCAGTGCGTGGGGACATCACACAACAGTCGGTGAGCTGGAAGCTGAAACCGCTGTAGAAGCACGGCAAGGGCAGCTGAAGCTGTAACTGACTTTCTGAAATGGGCAGACAGACGGCGTACTTTTACTAGCAGATTCAGCAGCTCCGGGTAGCTTTTCAGAAAACGTTGAACCACGAGGCTAAGCACATGGGCCAAGCAAGGTACGTGTGTGAGCTCACCTTGCCTCAGAGCCGCCACCAGGTTATGGCCATTGTCACACGCAACCATGCCAGGCTGTAGGTTCAGCGGTGTCATCCAAACATCTGACTGCTCTTTCAGCGCTGTCCACAACTCGTGTGCATTGTGCGGTTTGTCACCTATGCAGATTAGCTTCAGAACAGCCTGTTGCCACTTGGCTGAGGCAGTGCTGCATTGCTTCCAGCTTCTGACTGATATGTTGATTTCAGACATGGAGGATGAAGAGAAGGAGGAGAAGGTGCAGGAGCTGTAGACTGTGGGGGCAACCCTGATTAATGTAGGGCCAGCAATCCTCAGCGTGGGGAGGACGTGTTCCATCCCAAAGTCCGACTGTGTCCTGGCTTCCTCTATGTTAACCCAGTGTGCCGTCAGCGAGATGTACCATCCCTGCCCACAAGCACTTGTCCATGTGTTCATGGTTAGGTGGACTTTTCCGGTAACAACATTGTTGAGGGCATGGGTAATGTTGTGGGACACATGCTGGTGTAATGCCTGTACGGCAAACCGGGAGAAATAGTGGTGACTGGGGACCGCCGCCATCAGGTTGCGGAAAGCTTCCGTCTCAACAAGCCTGAAAGGCAGCATATCTAGTACAAGCAGAAGAGAAGTATTAGAATTGAGGACTGTGGCCTGTGGGGCTTTGGCTGGATATTTCTGCTTGTGTTCCAAAGACTGGGTTATAGACAACTGAACGTTGTGCTGCGACAAAGACATGGACGGGCTTGCTGATTGTGTGCTGCTTGAATGTGAGTCACAACAGGTGCAGGGCTAGAGGCATCTTCATATGCATGGTGTACTGGGGATTGGCTTCTACACAAAACAGTGGAAGCAGTAGTGTGACCAGCAGGCAGTGGTCCTGGAGCCTGGGGTTGGGCCCACAAATTCGGGTGCTTTGCTTGCTTGTGCCTGATAATGCTGGTGGTGGTCAGGCTGAATGTTTTGCTACTCCTGCTAATGTGGGCATAGCAAGTGCTGCAAATGGCCTGTTTGGGGTTATTGGCTGAGTCTTTAAAAAATAGATAGACTCGGGAAGATCTCACAGATGGAATGGCAACTTCACTCATGTTGGTTTTACCGGGAATGGATGCACGCCTTCTGTCTTTGGCCACCACACTGCTTCTTCCTGCCTGTTGGGGGGATATGCCTCCTTCCTCATTTGTGCTGCTGTCCTCACCATGCATGTCCTCCTGCCAGGTTGGGTCAGTCACTATGTCATCCACCACCTCGTCTTCCACATCCGCACCCTGCTCCTCCTCCTGACTTTCTGGCAATTGTGTCCCATCATCTTCCACCTCTTGTGACACTTTCCCACCATCGCTTTTGTGTGATCGGGGCTGGTCAAAGCTTTGGGCAGCTCTACATGTCATCTCATCTTTCCCCACTTCAAGTTGACTGGCAGAGATTTCTGAATCTTGAAATTGAAAACTAAACAGCTCTTCAGAGTGTCCAAGTGTGGGATCAGTTGTCTCAGGGCACTCGGCATGGTGGGAGGAAGGAGGATCAGGGTGAGGAATATCCTGGCCACACTCACGGTTACTCAGACTTGACTGTGTGGAAGACGTGGTGGTGGTGGCTAAGTAACTGGAAGCGTTATCCGCTATCCAACCATCAACCGTTTCACACTGCTCTGGCTTCAATAGTGGTGTGCTGCGGTCCCCCAGAAACTTGGACAGGAAGGTTGAGCGAGAACATGTGGGTCTTTGTTGTTGCCAACTTTAACCTTGCCCACGGCTTCGGCTTCTGGATGCACCATCAGCTTCACGTCCACTTCCCGGTCCCTTGCCCCTTGCCTTAACCATTTTAAATGGATTACTGCACTACTTCAAATGCTCAACACAAATGTCTTTATTACTAGTGAAATAATATGTTATTAGTATGCCTGCAAATCTATGATTTTTGAAACCCAAACACCAGGAAGGCCTCAGCCAGACCTAACAGACTGTATTCAATTTTTTTTTAATTAAGTTAATTTATGCAAAATAGAATTTGTTTAAAATAGAATAGAATTTGAGTAACACACAGCCACAAAATAAGTACACCGGCCTCGAATGACCTGACTTGGCGCACAGAGATATATGACTGCTGTAACGGAAATACCACACTGGCAAATCTGTGTCCTTTCAATTTTTTGGGAGGCTAAATAGCGCTGTATAGAATCTGAGTGTCACACAGCCACAAAGTAAGCACAGCGGCCTCAAATGACCTAACTTGGAGCACAGAGATAGAGGCCTTTTTCGGTGAATTTAAAACACCAAAAAAAGGGGCACAAGGGTAGCACACACAACTATGCTACGTATGCCTGACAAACTAGAACTTTTCGACAGGCCTCAGTCTGACACAACAGACTGTATATATATTTTTTTTTTTTTGGGGGGGGGATTTTTTGGAAAAAAAAAATTGGTTTATAGATAGTAAATAAGCTGCAGCAGCATGCAGTTATGGAGCTTTGGGAAGGATGCAGTGGGAGCAATGGACACACATATAGTGCCTGCAGGCCTTGCACTGATGTGGATATGCTGTGCCCTGCCTGCCTAGCGCTGCAATATCGGGACCCACGATTTAGCCCTAAAAAGGACTGTTGGTTTCTGAGGAGTTGTGGATGTAAGAGTTGCAGACCTACACTAACTCTAAAACCACGATTCTGACCCTATCTCAGCAGCAGCTCTCCCTACTCTCTCTGAAACAGGAACAGAATGCGGCAAGCAGGGAGGCGCCTGGTCTCTTATACTCGGGATGATGCTGTACGGCCCAGCCAATCACTGCACGACCACAACAAAGATGGCTACGGCGTTTCATGGCCTGACAGACAATCCCTGCACCGTGATTGGGTCTCTAAAGTCTGCCAAAACTGCTGGGTGGAGACTGCAGTTATCGCCGAATAATCCCGGAAATGCTCGCCGAGCATAGCGATACTCTGGCGAGTAATGAGTAGTGGCGAGCATGTTCGCTCATCACTAATAATTAACTTAAAACACAAATATATGTTGCATAACATTGGTGAATGAAGTTGTGGTGCTATTAGAGTCATATTTAACCCCTTCATGTCCTTGGGATTTTTTCATAGACACCAAACATTTCAAGGTTATTTTTTATCTAAGTGGTGAAAAAAAATTACAAACTTTGCTTAAAAAAAAAAAAAAAAATTGCTCCATTTTCCGATACCCGTAGCGTTTGACAGTGGCATTTAACTAGTTAATAGTGGCGGGTGGATCGCGATTCCAATCGCCGCTATTGTGCACACATGTCAGCTGTTCAAAACAGCTGACATGTCGCGGCTTTGATGTGGGCTCACCGCCGGAGCCCACATCAAAGCAGGGGATCTGACCTTGGACGTATTATCCCATCCGAGGTCAGAAAGGGGTTAATATTTTGTGTGACTTCCATGAGCTTAAAGGACTGCATCCATGAGCTTCAACAATGATTCATACAATTTATTAATTAAGTCATCAGGAATAGCAAAGAATGCAGTCTTACATGCCTCCCAGAGTTCATCTAGATTCTTTGGTTTTGTCTTCCAAGCTTCCTCTTTCATCCTACCCCAAACATGCTTAATGATGTTCATGTCTGGTGACTGGGCTGGCCAGTCCTTGATCTTTTTTGGCTGGAGGAATTTTGTTGTAGAGGTGGATGTATGAGATGGAGCACCATCCTGCTGCAGAATTTGACCTCTTTTATGATTTGGAATATAAGAGGCAGCTAATACTTCTTGATATTTTTGGCTATTGATATTGCCTTCCACCTTGCAAATGTTTCGCACACCTCCATACTGAATGTAACGCCAGACCATGATCTTTCCACCACCAAATTTAACTGTTTTCTGGGTGTATTTTGGATCCATACGGGCTCCAGTAGGTCTCCTGCAGTATTTGCGGCGGCTGTGGTGTTATTCTACTGTAGAATCATCAGAGAAATCCACCTTCTGCCACTTTTCCAGCGTCCATCTGTTTAGCAGGCTGTGGGACTTTGCAAATGCCACACGGTTTTATTATTTGCCTTTTGTTTAGTGCTGGCTTCTGATTCGACCATGGAGGCCATTTTGAGACACAATCCTGCAAACTGTTCTAGTTGACACAGGGACTTGAGGTGACCAGGCCTGTTGGAGCTCTGCTGCAGAAGAAGAGGGGCTTGCTTTGGATTTTCTAACCAACAAACGTTCCTCCTGAGCGGGGTCTTGCGGGGTCTGCTGGACCTGGGCTTGTCAAACACATCTCCAGTCTCTTCAAATCTTTTTTTAATTCTTTGTACATAACACTGAGACACATTATAGGTGCCAGCCACCTCTGCAGTGGATCTGGTCTTCAGCCTATTGATAATCCAAGCTTTGGTCACAAGGCGGTTTTTTGGCATGTTGTCGGAGCTCAACTTGCAGTTCAAGTGAAGGTCTGGGGTGCTGGGTTTCTTTTTATATACACACACACACACATACACACTAATTAACTGATCATTTACGGAGTACAGGTGAGGATGTAAACTAGGATTGGGTGCATTATATGACCAGGCGACAAAACTTTTGTCTTGGCAAAATCTGACCATTCTGTGTCCATTAACTGATCAATATTTCTGCATTGATGCCAATTTATTTTCTTAACCTAAACACATTTCGGAGAATTTCAGCTTTCTAAAGAATAATTTATACAACCAATGGATGAATTTAACGTCCGGTTATAAGCTTTTATTTACATAACATGGATAAGCGACATAACTTCTGTCAGGGAGTGTACTTTGGTGATGATGCCTAGTGGCCACTAATTTCGGTGTGACTGGCTGTCTTTCATGAATACAACATCACCGGGTTTGATGTTCGGTTTCTCGATCTGCCACTTCTTCCTAGGCTGTAAGGTGGAGAGATACTGCATTCTCCATCTGTCCCAGAAGGTATTGGAGAGACTTTGTACTTGTCTCCATTGACATCTGTAGTGGTCCTTATTGCTGAATTTTCTGAGTGGAGTGCTGAGAGCTTTGGTTTTCTGAGTAACATGGCAGGAGTGAGAATGGTCGGATCTCCAGCGTCACTAGAAAGCACAGTTAATGGTCTGGAGTTTATGGTGGCCGAAACTTCTGTCAAGAATGTAGTCAAATCTTTGTCTGTGAGTCTTGGACTAACAGCTTGCAAGAAGATAGAGTCTAAGATTCTACATGCTATTCCTATCATCCTCTCCCAAGCACTTCCCATGTGAGAAGTGTGGTAGATTGAATGTCCAGGTGCATACCTGCTCACTCAAGTAGCTTTCCACACTGGAAATGTCTAGGTTGGAAGGAATTTGAAGTCCTTCACTGCTCCTATGAAATATGTGCCTCTATCAGAGCGAATGTGCTTCATGGGGCATATGATGGCAATGAAACATCAGAGTGCTTTTATGAAACTTGAAGTGTCCATGGATTCAATTATTTTGATATGGACTGCTCTGATGGACATACAGGTGAACATAACTGCCCCGCATTTTGCATTGGTTTTGACTCTTCTAGTGTGCTGTGCAACCACAGACCATGGCCTGAATACATCCAGTCCGACATTGGTAAAGGGAGGATAAGTACTGTCTGATGGGAGATTGACCATCTTTGGCTTTAAGTCACGCTACGGAGTTTGTGACAAATCTCACTGTTGAAGATGAGTTTACTCATACATTTCTTTGCTCCAACTATCATAGTCCAGCAGTTTGTAGATTCCCTTCAGTAAACAATTGGCCTTGATGTTTCACCAAAACATGATGGTGCTGCACAAGCAGAGTTGTGACATGAAGATGTCCAGGAATTATTACAGGATGTTTCTCCATAAATTCCACCTTGGCTTCTTGAAGACAACCTCCAATTTTTATGATTGGATCAGGCTTCTTCAAAACTAGTGTTGAGCATTCCGATACCGCAAGTATCGGCCGATACTTGCGGGTATCGGAATTCCGATACCGAGATCCGGTACTTTTGTGGTATCGGGTATCGGTATCGAAACAACATTAATGTGTAAAATTAAGAATTAAAATAAAAAATATTGCTATACTCACCTCTCCGACGCAGCCTGGACCTCACCGAGGGAACTGGCAGCGTTCTTTGCTTAAAATGCGCGCTTTTACTTCCTTCCGTGACGTCACGGCTTGTGATTGGTCACGTGCCGCCCATGTGGCCGCGACGCGACCAATCACAGCAAGCCGTGACGTAATTTTCAGGTCCTCAATGCCTAATTCTAGGCATTCAGGAATTTAAAATTACGTTCCGGCTTGTGATTGGTCGCGTCGCGGTCACATGAGCGACGCGACCAATCACAAGCCGTGACGTCACGGGAGGCAGGAGACGCGCGCATTTTTAAAATTACGTCACGGCTTGTGATTGGTTGCGTGCCGCCCATGTGACCGCGACGCGACCAATCACAGCAAGCCGTGACGTAATTTCAGGTCCTGATGCCTATTTCTGCATTGAGGACCTGAAATTACGTCACGGCTTGCTGTGATTGGTTGCGTCGCGGTCACATGGGCGGCACGCAACCAATCACAAGCCGTGACGTAATTTTAAAAATGCGCGCGTCTCCTGCCTCCCGTGATGTCACGGCTTGTGATTGGTCACGTCGCCCATATGACCGCGACGCGACCAATCACAAGCCGGAACGTAATTTTAAATTCCTGAATGCCAAGAATTAGGCATTGAGGACCTGAAAATTACGTCATGGCTTGCTGTGATTGGTCGCGTCGCGGCCACATGGGCGGCACGCGACCAATCACAAGCCGTGACGTCACGGAAGGAAGTAAAAGCGCGCATTTTAAGCAAAGAACGCTGCCGGTTCCCTCGGTGAGGTCCAGGCTGCGTCGGAGAGGTGAGTATAGCAATATTTTTTATTTTAATTCTTTCTTTTACACATTAATATGGATCCCAGGGCCTGAAGGAGAGTTTCCTCTCCTTCAGACCCTGGGAACCATCAGGAACACCGTCCGATAATTGAGTCCCATTGACTTGTATTGGTATCGGGTATCGGTATCGGATTAGATCCGATACTTTGCCGGTATCGGCCGATACTTTCCGATACCGATACTTTCAAGTATCGGACGGTATCGCTCAACACTATTCAAAACACATTCTCTAGGAATGTGTTGACTTTTGTTGAGGTTGTCTATTTCTTTGGCGTTACACTCATGTTGTATAATATGAATTTTCACATTCTTGGCATTTTCCAGGTTTGGAACGGTAGAGGCATGCTTGCAGTGGTGCCAACTAGTGATGAGCGAGTGTGCTCGTTACTTGAGATTTCCAAGCCTGCTTAGGAGTTCAGAGTATTTTGGTTGTGCTTGGAGTTTATGTTTGAGTTGCCGCAGCTGCATTATTTGCGGCTGCTAGGCAGCCTGAATACATGTGGGGACAAACAGGCAACCCCCACATGTATTCAGGCTGTGTAGCAGCTGCAAATCATGCAGCTGTGGCAACTCAAACAAACTCCAAGCACACCCAAAATACTCAGAGGTCACCCTAGCATGGTCAGAAATCTCGAGTAAAGTGCACACTCGCTCATTACTAGTGCCAATCTTTGCAAGACTTCTGACTGGCAGGTGATGTTGGCTTGTAAGACTGAGCAACATAAATTAAACAAGCCATGGCATGAATAAAAAGAGTTCCAAGTTGTGAACCTGCTGAAACAATGGGATTTGAGGAAATTGTCTGAAGTCACCGTATGTAGAATAAATACCTGAGGGTGGATTTCCTCATCTACATCTGGATCTACCAGTTCAAAGGTATCTGACTTGTCACTGTAAGACGTTGATCGGTATAAGAATGCAAGGCCCGTAAACCAGGTTGTGTCCTTAAGGTGTCTTGATTCAACGGATATAGTTGCGTGGTCCACAGGATTGTGGTGTGTGGACACATAGCGCCACTGTTTAGGGCAAGTGGATGTCCTGACAGATTGCCAACATAAACATAAAAGCGTTGAGTTTCATTGCAAATGTACCCCAGCACTACCTTGCTGTCTGAGTAGAACTCAACATCCATGATTTCCAGGTCAATTTCTGTCAAGATAAGTTCAGCCAACTCTACTGCAAGCACAGCCGCACCGAGTTCTAGTCTGAGTATAATATGCTCACGGAGTGACGCCAGTTTTCTCCGGCTCATACTAAGCCTTACATGACATTGTTCTTTAATGTCAGTAGTTTTCAGATATGCTACTGCTGCAATTGCTTTGGTTGAGGCGTCACAGGAGATGCAAAGCCTTTGCTCCTTGACTTCTGTTGATGGCATGGAAGCATATGGTCGTGCCACGTAAAGATCTGACAAAGATTCTAAAGATTTCTTCCATCTTGACCACAAATTTCTTGTTACCGCTGCTGTGCGTTGCCGCCTCTCTGCTGCTGGGTCCGGGAGCGTCAGTTCCTTCTCCCCTGCTGTGGTGCCTGTTTCTGCTGCTGCACGCTCCCAGCTGCGTGCTCCAGCCGCGCGCTCCAGCCGCTCTGTTCCCGGGTCTGGGCACGCCGGTCTGTCCTACCCTGCAGCGGCGCGCTCCCGGCTCTCTGCTTCCGGGTCCGGGCGCACCAGTCTCTCCTCTTCACTTCCGATGCCTTGCTCTCCAGGGGGTATTCGGTGTCTGCGCAGGCGCTCTGGATTCTCCAGAGGGCTCAGGCGCATCTTTGCCATTTTTCCTTCCTGGGGTCACCAAGGTCAGTGATTCCAGCAGCCAATCCAGCTTCTGCCTCTGCTATAAGAGGCAGTCCGTCCTGCATCTAGGTGCCTGATTGTCAGTGCCTTGCTAGTGTGTCTGGCCCTTGTTCCCTGTGCTTGTGCCTTGTACTCTGTGCTGTCTGGTTCTGTGCTTGGCTATGCTTTGTCCATTTTTGTTCCTTTTTGGCTCTTTTGGATTCCTCTCCAGCTTCGGTTTATTCCCTTACCTAGTTGCTAACTTCACCTTTTGTTTCCACAGCCTCTCTCCGTTCCGGCTCTCCTGCTCTCCGGTCAGTCTTCCATCTTCCTGGATCCCCCATTTGGAACCTACTCTCAGACCCTTCCTTCCTTCCTTTTTGGAGCCGTCCCTCTTGGTACTTCCACCGTGGGTAAGTGACCTCTGGGCCTGCCCCTGACAGTCCCTGTATAGGGGTCGGTTCATCACTAGGTCCGCTCGCCCAGAGGTAGGTCTATCCATGGTCCAGAGGGTCCACTCTCATTCCCCTTCTCTGAACATGATGGTACAATCAGGCCATGGACCCCGCTAGTACACCCTTTTCGGCCCAGAAGGAGTTGGCTCATTTGCGTGATAACCAGCAGCGTATAATGGCCTTCATGGAGACTATGGAGTCTCGCTTGACCTCTCTGCAAGCAGCAGACCCGGTTAATGCCGTCCAGCTGGCGAGCCTTCAGCAGGAGCTCTCCCAACTGTGAGATACTCAGGCCACATGCTGAGTTATATGGCGTCAATTGATGATTGCCTGTTTAGTTTACAGTCTGTCCCTGCTGCTGCCGCTTCGGTGTCTTCTCTTGACTCCAGTCTTTCTTCCACCTTTCATCCTCCTCCTGGTCTGGGTAAACCTCCCAGGTTCAGTGGTGATCCCAAACTCTACAGAGGGTTTCTGAATCAATGTCATCTCCATTTCGAACTTCTGCCCCAGCAGTACCCCACGGATCGAGCCAGAGTAGCGTTTATTGTGTCTCATTTGGAGGTAGAGGCTTTGGCTTGGATTAATCCCTTGTGGGAGCGTGATCCCGTAGTCTCCCACTTAGAGGATTTTCTCGAAACCTTCCGTAGGGTTTTTGATGAGTCCGGATGTTTAGCTTCTACAACAGAGTCTCTCTTTAACTTACATAAGGGTACCCTATCTGTCGGAGAGTATGCCATCCGCTTTCGTACTCTGGCTTCGGAACTAGGATGGAATAATGAGGCTCTCGTGGGCGCTTTCTGGCGGGGTCTGTGAAGCTGGATTAAGGACGAGCTTGCTGGACGTGACACTCCAACTACTCTGGAGGATCTTATCTCCCTCGCTACCCGCATAGACCTCCGCTTTCAAGAGCGATCTCGTGAGTCTGCTAGGGAGAGGAGACCTAATTCTTCTACGCCTTCCTTCCATCAGTCCAGTAGTCCTCGAGTCCCTGCTACTTCTACATCTACTTCTTCTACACCTGAATCCTTGCAAGTGGATCGTGTAAAGATGGCGGAGCAGCGCCGAAAAGAGAGGCGTACTCAGGGTCTCTGCTTTTATTGTGGTAGTGCCAGGATTGAACAACATCACAGTCAAGAACAGGTATCCTCTGCCTCTCATTTCGGAGCTCTTCAACCGTCTTCGAGGTGCTTGTATCTTCACTAAGCTTGACTTGCGAGGTGCTTACAATTTAGTCCGTATTCGCTCTGCTGACAAGTGTAAGACCGCATTTAACACCCGAGACGGGTCACTACGAATATTTGGTTATGCCTTTTGGCCTTTGCAACGCTCCCGTGGTTTTCCAAGAATTCGTCAACAATGTTTTCCGAGATCTTCTATACTCATGTGTAGTATAAAAACTAAGAACCACACTGCAGTCACTGAATCCAAACATTAGAAATACTTTATTCAAATACGGACAACCGTCAATAAATGCAAACAGACAGACAAACACAGTAGGGCTAAAAGATGATGCTAGATGCCATCAGCATAAAGACAAGCCCAAAGACAGGCGTAACCCTGGGCAGAGGTAATGGTCTATCACACAAGTCCTACAGATAGCAAAGATGTATAATATATCAATAGTTAATGGTTAGTACCAACATAAAAGGACTGCATCAGTCAGGACTATCACAGCAGCAGCTCAAATCATCGGCAACAGTGCATCGCTGCACATTACCTCAAATGATGACACAGGCCGCAGGGACACCCGTCCACCCTGACGTGCGATTTGGTGCGAAACCTTCACTCATGTGTTGTAGTATATTTGGATGACATTCTTGTTTTTCCTTCAGACCTCCCATCTCATCAAAAAAGTGTTCGCAAAGTCTTACAACGTCTGAGAGATAATCACCTGTATGCCAAGTATGAGAAATGTCTGTTCGAGCAAACGTCCTTGCCGTTCCTAGGATACATCATCTCAGATTCTGGTCTTAAGATGGATCCCAAAAAAGTGAATGCCATTGTTAATTGGCCGCGACCCTGCGGGGTGAAAGCCATCCAACGATTTATTGGATTTGCCAATTATTATAGGCAATTCATGCCGTATTTCTCATCTGTGATTCAACCTCTCTTCTCTCTCACCCGTAAAAGTTCCTCCGCAAAGGTGTGGACCCCGGAGGCTGAGAGGTCCTTTGTATTTCTAAAGCAGTCTTTTTCCACTGCACCGGTCTTGCATCATCCAGAGGTTAACAAACCCTTCATTCTGGAAGTAGACGCTTCTTCTACGGGTGCCAGTGCAGTGCTCTCTCAAAAGTCTTCTAAAGGTCGGATGGTTCCCTGCGGCTTCTACTCGGTTCTACTGCGGCATTTTCGACTTCTGAACGAAATTATACTATTGGAGATTGTGAGTTGTTAGCCATAAAATTGGCTTTGGAGGAGTGGAGTTATCTGCTTGAAGGATCTGTACATCCATTTGTAATTTTCTCTGATCATAAGAATCTTGCGTATCTGCAAACTGCGCAAAGACTAAATCCTCGACAAGCCAGATGGTCTCTATTCTTTGCCCATTTCGAATTCGAGCTACGCTTCCAGCCGGGCAATAGGAACGTTAAAGCAGATGCGCTGTCTAGGTCATTTCAGTCACCAGGTACTGTGGAAGAGCCAGCATACATCATAGATCCCTCCAAAGTCATTACTGTGGCTCCTTTACGAATGATTTGTCCTCCACCTGGTAAAACCCTTGTCTTGGACTGCGACAAAGAGGGTGTTATCTTGGGGCCATTCATCTAAATTGGCTGGTCATGCAGGATTCAAGAAGACTTTCTTCCTCATCTCTCGATATTACTGGTAGCCTACATTACGTCTGGACGTCAAAGAATTTGTAGCATCTTGTCCTTCCTGTGCCAGGAACAAAGTACACAGACAGTTACCTTGGCAGCATATTGCCATGGATTTCATTACCGACTTACCAAGCTCTTCTGGATGTACAGTCATCCTTGTTGTTGTGGATCATTTCTCCAAAATGGCTCACTTTATTTCTCTTCCCGGATTACCCTCTGCTCCTGAGTTGGCGATGATTTTCATCCAGAATATTTTCAGACTCCATGGCTTTCCTCTGCACATCATGTCTGACAGAGTAGTTCAATTTACTTCCCATTTTTGGAGAGTTCTGTGCAAACTCCTAAAAGTGTCTCTAGATTTTTCTTCCGCCTATCACCCTCAAACCAACGGTAAAGCTGAATGAACTAACCAGACTTTAGCCACCTATCTGCGACACTTCACTAATGCTCATCATAATGATTGGGTCAATCTGCTCCCTTGGGCTAAGTTTGCTTACAATAACCACTCCAGTGAAACCTCTTCGAGAACTCCTTTTTTTGTTGTGTTCGGACAGCGTCCTGGTTTGCGCCTTCCCGTCTCTCCAGCCTCTGGTGTACCAGCAGCCGACTCTTTAGCTTTAAAGTTTTCCACGATCTGGGGTGAAGTTAAAGAACGCTCGAAAAGGCATCTTTAAGAATGAAAAAACAAGCCAACAAGAAGCGTTTAGATTCTCCTCCCTTCATGCCTGATGATAAGGTCCGGCTTTCTTCAAGATTCATCAGACTCAAGATACCATCTTACAAACTTGGTCCACGTTACATTGGTCCTTTTGAGATTCTGCATCATCAACAATGTCGTCTACAAGCTGAGATTGCCTGCCTCGCTCCATATTCCCAATACCTTTTATGTCTCTCTATTTAAACCCGCTATCTTTAATCGCTTCCATCCGTCTTCTAGTACCTCTTCTCAACAAGTCAGTACAGAAAACATCTTTGAGGTGAGGGATACTTTAGCTTTTAAGAAAGTTCCCAGAAGGGATTTCTTGGTTGATTGGAAGGGTTTTGGTCCTGAGGAGAGATCCTGGGAGCCTTTGGAGAACATTGATGCTCCTCGTATCCTTAACAAATTTCTTGCCAATTTGTGTAGGGGGAGATGCAAGTAGGGGGTACTGTTTCTGCTGCTGCGCGTTGCCGCCTCTCTGCTGCTGGGTCCGGGCGCGTCAGCTCCTTCTACCCTGCTGTGGTGCCTGTTTCCGCTGCTGTGCGCTCCAGCCACTCTGTTCCCGGGTCTGGGCATGCCGGTCTCTCCTCCCCTGCAGCGGCACGCTCCCGGCGCTCTGCTTCCAGGTCAGGGCGTGCCAGTCTCTCCTCTTCACTTCCGGTGCCTTGCTCTCCCGGGGGTATTCAGTGTCTGCACAGGCGCTCTGGATTCTCCAGAGGGCGCAGGCGCATCTTTATCATTTCTCCTTCCTGGGGTCACCAAGGTCAGTGATTCCAGCAGCCAATCCCGCTTCTGCCTCTGCTATAAGAGGCAGTCCGTCCTGCATCTAGGTGCCTGATTGTCATTGCCTTGCTAGTGCGTCTGGCCCTTGTTCCCTGTGCTTGTGCCTTGTACTTTGTGCCGTCTGGTTCTGTGCTTTGCTACGCTTTGTCCATTTTTGTTCCTTTTTGGCTCTTCTGGATTCCTCTCCAGCTTTGGTTTATTCCCATTCCTAGTTGCTAACTTCATCTTTTGTTTCCACAGCTTCTCTCCGTTCCGGCTCTCCTGCTCTCCTGCTCTCCGGTCAGTCTTCCTTCCTTCCTTCTTAGAGCCGTCCCTCTTGGTACTTCCACCGTGGGTAAGTGACCTCTGGGCCTGCCCCTGACGGTCCCTGTATAGGGGTCGGTTCATCACTAGGTCCGCTTGCCCAGGGGTAGGTCTATCCACAGTCCAGAGGGTCCACTCTCGTTCCCCTTCTCTGAACATATCTCTCTTCTCCATGGGAAGTGGATCATACCATTCAGACATCTCTTGAGTGAATTTTCTCAACATCATTTTACCTTGGCTAGTTACAGAGGTTACAAATCCTAGAAGATCGTGCAAGATGTTTATCAAGGACAGGACGCCTCTACACGTGAAGGGTTTCTCTCCTTCGTTGATCTGAAAGGTAAATGCAACCCACTCCAAATCCCAGAGTAAACCAAGGCTCCGCTGCATGGGAAGCTGGTCTGTGTTTAAATCCAAGTCTTTTAGATCAGTTGAATAGTCTTGAGAGGGAAAAGCTGCTATCATTTTTTTTGCTGTTGGTAGCGATTTTGTGCAACCTCAAATTGGACAAGCATTTCTTGTGCTATTTTTGAGAGACTAATTGCCGAATCATTTGTGGGTGTGGATTTCAAGCAGTTGTCCATGTAGAAATCCTTCTCTTCAAATGATCTAACATCCGATCCGTACTTTGCTTCGCCCTCTCTGGCTGAATGTCTAAGGCCATAGATGGTGTGAGCAGGGGAAGGTGCCGTTCTTGAAGATGTGCACTTTCATCTGATACTCCATGATGTCATTGTAAGGGTCATTGTCATAGTAGCAGAAGAACCTCAAGCAGTTTTTATGTTCTTCTTTGACAAGGAAGCAATGAAACATCTGTGGTATGTCAGCCATAAATGCCACTGCATTTCTGCGGAAGGGAAGAAGTACTCCTTGAAGTCTTTTATTGAGGTCTGGGCAAGACAGAAAGACGTTGTTTAGTGAGACACCTTCGTATCTGGAGCGTGAGTCAAATACTACTCTTATCTGTCCAGGTTTCTTAGGATGATACACGCCGAAAATGGGTAAGTACCAACATTCCTCATACTCTTGAAATACAGGTACAATTTCTGCATTGCCATTCTGAAATAGTCTCTCCATGAAGGCAAAGAATTGCTCTCTCATTTCAGGTGCCTTCTGCAGTTTGCGTTTGATGGAGACAAATCGACTGTAGACAAGTTCTCTGTAGTTGGGTAAGCATTGCCTCTGGGGTTTAAATGGAAGAGGTGCGATCCAACTGTTTGACTCATCTCTTGATATCTCTCGATCCATGACGTCCAAAAACAGCCTGTATTCTATGGACATTGCTACCTTGTTGTCTTCTCATGTCCTGCGGAAAACTGTGCACCTATATGATCTTGGTAGCCATCACATGCGTGGTTTTCACAAGAAGGATCAGCTAACTGACAAGGTAGAAGAGGAAGAGCATTGCATGGTAACTCTTATCAGGAAGCTACTCTAAGGCTAGTTTCACATTTGCGGTAGAATCTGCAGCGTTTAATCCACAACCTGAAGCGCATGATAAACCGCATGCAAATGCGTACAAACGCAGCGTTTTTTAAAAGCATAATGTAACGCATGCATTAAAATGCAATGTTTACACGCTTTTTCATGCGTTTTGCATGCGTTTGCGTTTTTTGTGTGCATGCTGGAAAATTTTACAGGAGAAAAATCTAGATAAACAGACATCGCCAATGGGACTACAGTGGGAGTGTATTATGGGATATCTTAATATAGACACTTGGATTGCTGAAATCTTCACAGTTTGCTACTGTATCCTGTGTCATGATGGATCTTTGCATGGAGAGCTCTTATTTCAACCTGTATTTAAGTATAAAGTTGTTTCTTGCCTGTGCGTTTGCTTGGGAGCAACAAAGAAATCGAGAAAGACAGAGAAGGACACAGCGTCGGCATTTTTGGAGACACCACATGCTATATGACGAGCTTAATGCTAACCCGGACAAATTCCCGGAATATACCAGGATGTCTCAAGAGACTTTTGGGGATTGGCTTGGTCGTGTCCAAGGAGCCATCTGGAGACAGAACACCCAGCTCCGTAGAGCAATTCCTGCAGAGGAACGTTTCATGGTCACACTAAGGTACTTAATAATTCTAAACTAATGCCTGTCATAATTATTATTGATCTGCCATGTATTCTTTGTATTTTCCTTTATGTCTTTAGCTAAACACCACCATAAATAGAATTTTTTGTACATTTTTTTTTGCTTGTTTGTTTCAGATGCCTGGCTACCGGAGAGAACTTATCATCGCTCCACTTTCAGTACCGACTTGGAATTTCCCCCTTGTCTGGAATAGTTGCGGACACCTGCCGGGCTTTGTGGAACGTTCTCCAGGATGAATTTATACCCCTACCCACCGCGGACATGAGGATGAAAATTGCCGAAAAATTCTGGAGTGTGTGCAATTTCCCAAACTGTTTGGGAGCGGTGGATGGAAAGCACATACGCATTATCAAACCCACCAGAACTGGATCTGAGTACCACTACGAAAAATATTTTTCTGTAGTGCTCATGGCAATAGCAGATGCGGACTGACACTTTATCGCGGTGGACATTGGAGCTGTTGGCCGTGGCAATGACTCCCAGACTTTCAAGAACTTGGATATGAGCCGACGTTTGTATGGCAAAAATTTTAATTTTCCCCAGCCACGACCTCTCCCCAACACTCAAGGCCCACCGATGCCATTTGTTATGGTTGGGGATGAGGCCTTTCAGATGTGTGAAAACCTACTGAAGCCATATTCCAGTCGGGACTTGAACCACACTAAAAGGATTTATAATTACAAACTGACCAGGGCCCGAAGAACAGTTGAGTGTACCTTTGTGATTCTTGTCTCAAAATGGTGCATTCTTGGGACAGCCATTAATCTAAAAATGGAGAAATTCGATGAGTTTGTCAAAGCCTGTGTGGTTCTTCACAATTACATAATGGCTAAGGAGCGACCCAAAATTGAACTGGATGAACCAGTTGCAAACCTATTGCCAGATTACCAGCATCACCCACTGCGGTCAACTGTTGAAGTTGGCCACATGCGGAACCAATTTGCTGCCTATTTTGTTTCTGATATTGGACGTGTGGCATGGCAAGATAATATTGTGCAAAATGTGCTGTTGGGTTTGGGTCTGTAACAGTTATGTTTTAAATGTTACTAATATTTTTTGTTAATAAACAACGTGTTTTGATACCTGTACCGAGTCTCCTATGTCTTTCCTCTAAAAACCACTTAGGTTGCTAGTGTTAAGGTAGTTGACGTCATTACATTCTGATGCTGTTCTGCAGTATCTATTGGATGCAGACTGAAGAGACGATGGAGGTATAATGCAAAGCAGATCTATATTCACCAAGTCATGTGTGAGAAATAATGACTTCATGAGTACAAAACCTTTCACTATTTCTGACACCTGTCCAGGTGAGTATAGATATGCCTTGTATGACCTCCATTGTCTCTTCAGTTTGTGTGAAATAGATAACGTAGACTGAAGAGAAAATGGAGGTTATACAAGGCAGTTCTCTACTCACCAGGTCAGGTGTCATAAATAATGAGTTCAAGATGCAGAGTTTTGTGCATCGAGAACTCACTATTTTTGACACACGACCTGTTGAGTATAGTTCTGCTTTGTACTACCACCATTTGTCTCTTCAGTCTGTGACACATAGATTAAGCAGACTGAAGAGATTATGGAGAAAATACAAGTCATATTATTTTTTGGCAACTCATAGCTCCATACCAAACACATAAAGATGCAGTGTTGTACTTAATAACTACTGGAGCTATGAGGTGGCAAAAAAACAAAGTGTATGGCACAGTGTGTTTATTAGGTGCACGGTGTGTGTTGCCGGTGGCGAAATACACAAATATCAAAACAGTATTGGAGGCAAAAAACATTAACATTTATTAAAAAACAAAAACAAAAACAAATTAACTGTGCCTGCTTGGGGTAGATTGACGGAACTGGAGGGTGTGTAGCTGTGAGGCATGGCTAACTGAAGATGACGCGGGGGTTGCAGGAGAAGGGGCAGTTAAACTAGTGTGGTCAGGGAGTTTGGGGATGGTGCTAGATGCATGATAAGGCAGAGACACACTGGAAGGGTGAGACAAAGCTGACATCACAGACACATTTTGAGGTGTGGGGGGAGGGATAGCGATAGTTCGCTGTTTTTTGTTTGCCTTTCCCCTTTTGGGATCTGCACTGTGGTCTGGTGAGCCTCAGTGGGCTCATTTCTTGTGGCCTGGTCATGGTGGCCGACCAGTTATGGTCCGTGTGCTGCTGCTGCATGGTGGTGGTGGTGAAGGCCATGCCAGGGTCCGGCTGCTGCTGCGTGGTGTTGGTGGGGATTGCCATGCCAGGGTCTGGCTGCTGCTGCATGGTGGTGGTTGGGAAGGCCATGCCAGGGTCTGGGTGCTGCTGCTGCATGCTGGTGCTGAAAAGCATGCCAGGATCCAGGTGCTGCTGCATGATGGTGCTGAAAAGCATGCCAGGATCAGGGTGTTGCTGCTGCTGCAGCTGGGACCTGGTAATGGTTGCCGACCTGTCCTGATCCTCCAGGTGCTGCTGCATGGTGGTGGCAAGGGAGGATGTCCAAGCAGGAGCAGCAGTTGGCATGGTGGTGGTGGTGGGCTGTCCAACAGCACTCGGCATGGTGGTGGCGATGTAGTGGTGTCCGGCAGTGCTTGAAATGGTGGTGGCCGTGCAGTGGTATGCAGCAGAGCTCGACATTGAGGTCAAGCATGACAGTGTTGGCACAGGAGGAAATTCCAAAACTGGCTGATGAAAATACCGACTCTGCTGCATAGCCTGCACGTAAGCAGCATCGCATCCCTGCATGACACTAAGCTGGAGATCAGGAGTAAGGTGTTCCGACATGCCCTTTTCTATTTGATTAAAAAAATGATGTGCTGGCCTCTGGAGGTTGGCTTTCACTTGGTCAAGGCTTCGGGTGACATCCTGGATAAGTGTATTCATATGCTTTAAGCCACTATCCAGTCTGTCTCCCATAGCCTTGAGTCCATCATGAAAGACCGAGCTCAAGTGCAAAAACTCGGGCATGAGTGACCTGTCTGAGGCCCTCTGCCACTGCCTGGAAGAACCCCCAAAAAAGAGGCAGCAGCAGAGTACTGGGACAGGGGAACACCTGATGGACCAGGTCTCCAGTCTGTGTTGCAGGCCCACTTGCTGCAGCGCTGCTGGATAGCTGAGACGGGTCCGTGGCTGTTTGATGAAGGACAGCTGCAGAACCAGGGTCAAGAGTGCTGCTCCATGTGCTGTGAAAAAAAAAAAAAAAACATTAGTACCAGACATTTACAATAGGGTTGAGCAAAACGGATCGAACATTTTCAAAAGTCGCCAACTTTTGGTAAAGTCGGGTTTCGTGAAACCCGACCCGATCCCAGCATGGGATCGGCCACAAGGTCGGCGATCTTCATGCAAAAGTCGCGTTTCTTATGATGCTTTCAGAGCCTTTTCTCAGCCAATGAAGGTGAATGCAGAGTGTGGGCAGCATGATGACATAGCTCTCGGTCCCCACCATCTTAGAGAAGGGCATGGCAGTGATTGGCTTGCTCTCTGTGGCGTCACAGGGGCTATAAAGGGGCATGCACGCCGACCGCCATCTTACTGCTGCCGAGCTGAGCATAGGGAGAGGTTGCTGCCGCTTCATCAGAAGCAGGGATAGCATTAGGCAGGGTACATTAACCCCCAAACCGCTTGTGCTGTAGCGATTTCCACTGTCCAACACCACCTTTTCTTTGCAGGGACAGTGGAGGCTAGATTTCTCTTCATCAGCTCTGTAGCTTATTGGGCTGCCCTAGAAGGCTCCATGATAGCTGCATTGCTGTTTGTACGCCGCTGTGCAAACCAACTGCTTTTTTAAAAGCACAAATCCTGTTGCTCCTTCCTTTCTGCACAGCTATCTTGTTTGTTTGTCCACACTTTTTGTGTGCAGCAGTCCTTTTTATTGCTGCCTGCCATACTTTTCAGAGATTATTGTAGGGAGATAGTAATTGTAGTACAGTCCCTTTTATTTATTTTTTTTATATATCTTCCAGCCACTTTCTTCCCCTGAAACTGTGTAGTGTAAAACAGTGGGCCTGTATTTTTCTGCACTGTCCCACACCTGAAAAGGGAGATTAATATTGCCAATCAGTGCATCTGTGCCAGTCGTGTCTGTGGTATCTCTGTCAGTCATTTTGTGCCACAGAAACTATACTGTAATATAGTGGGCCTGATTTATTCACTAGTCTCACCCAAAAAAATAAAAATAAAGGGAGAATAATATTGCCAAATCTGTGCATCTGTGCCAGTCGTGTCTGTGGTATCTCTGTCAGTCATTTTGTGCCACAGAAACTATACTGTCATACATTGGGCCTGATTTATTCACTAGTCTCCCATTTAAAAAAAAAGGAGAATAATATTGCCAAATCTGTGCATCTGTGCCAGTCTTGTCTGTGGTATCTCTGTCAGTCATTTTGTGCCACAAAAACAATACTGTCATACATTGGGCCTGATTTATTCACTAGTCTCCCATTTAAGAAAAAAAAAATAAAGAGAGAATAATATTGCCAAATCTGTGCATCTGTGCCAGTCGTGTCTGTGGTATCTCTGTCAGTCATTTTGTGCCACAGAAACTATGCTGTCATACATTGGGCCTGATTTATTCACTAGTCTCCCCCCAAAAAATAAAAATAAAGGGAGAATAATATTGCCAAATCTGTGCATCTGTGCCAGTCATGTCTGTGGTATCTCTGTCAGTCATTTTGTGCCACAGAAACTATACTGTAATATAGTGGGCCTGATATATTCAAAAGTCTCCCCCCAAAAAATGAAAATAAAGGGAGAATAATATTGCCAAATCTGTGCATCTGTGCCAGTCGTGTCTGTGGTATCTCTGTCAGTCATTTTGTGCCACAGAAACTATACTGTCATACATTGGGCCTGATTTATTCACTAGTCTCCCATTTAAAATAAATAAATAAAGGGAGAATAATATTGCCAAATCTGTGCATCAGTGCCAGTCTTGTCTGTGGTATCTCTGTCAGTCATTTTGTGCCACAGAAACTATACTGTCATACATTGGGCCTGATTTATTCAGTAGTCTCCCCCAAAAAATAAAAATAAAGGGAGAATAATATTGCCAAATCTGTGCATCTGTGCCAGTCGTGTCTGTGGTATCTCTGTCAGTCATTTTGTGCCACAGAAACAATACTGTCATACATTGGGCCTGATTTATTCACTAGTCTCCCCCAAAATAATAAAAATAAAGGGAGAATAATATTGCCAAATCTGTGCATCTGTGCCAGTCTTGTCTGTGGTATCTCTGTCAGTCATTTTGTGCCACAGAAACTATACTGTAATATAGTGGGCCTAAATTATTCACTAATCTCCCATTTAAAAAAATAAATAAATAAAGGGAGAATATTATTGCCAAATCTGTGCATCTGTGCCAGTCGTGTCTGTGGTATCTCTGTCAGTCATTTTTTGCCACAGAAACTATACTGTAATATAGTGGGCCTGATTTATTCAGCACTCACCCACACATAAAAAGGGAGATTTATATTCACAACAAGTTAACATACACCTTCTACCTTGTTTTTCAGTACCATATAACGGTTGTTAGTTTGGTTACATTTTCCCAAGAATGAGGAAGGCTGGTGGAAGAGGTCGTGGCCGTGGGCGGTCATTGCCATCTGGTAATGCTGATGGTGGTGGTGGTGCTGGTGGAGCCTCGGGTGGGAGAGGGAAAATCAAAATAGCACCTATGTCTCGAGTTGTTGAGCCAGCGTCATCGTCCGGCTACACAAGGCCTCAAACGCTACCTTTTCTGGGAGTAGGAAAACCGCTGTTAAAGCCGGAGCAGCAGGAAAAAGTTTTGGCTTTCCTTGCTGACTCTGCCTCTAGCTCTTTTGCCTCCTCTTCGGATAGTTCAAAATTGAAAAGTAGCCAGTCGTTGGTGGATGCTCCCGATCAGGAACAAGTTGATTCCTTGTGTCCTTCCTCCAAAACAACAGTGAAGGATGCGTCAGGCGACACAACAGTTTACTCCATGGAGCTATTTACACATACGGTGCCTGGGTAAGAAAGGGAAATAGTTAACAGCCCACTGGAAGATGATTCGGACATGGAGTGCACTGATGCACAGCCACAGCTAGATTGTCATGCTGTTCCATCGACTCACATAACTACATTGCCCTCGCAGTGTACTGAGCCAGAAACTGACCCTGATGAGACGATGGTGCCCATTCCCGAACATTATAGCACCTTACACGGTGACACCGAGATAGCTGAACATGAGATTGAAGAGGAGGTGATAGATGACCCAGTTGTTGACCCAGATTGGCAGCCATTGGGGGAAGAGGGTGAAGATGGCATTAGCTTGGAAGCGGAGGAGGAGGATCGGCAGCAGCCATCTACATCACATTTGCATTCATCTGGCAGGCCCGTCTCTGGCCAAAAAAGTTTGGCATAACCAAAACCATTTTTCAGACAGCGTGGCCATCCGGTTAAAGTAGCACAGTGTGCAATGCCTGAAAAGGTATGCAATAGTAGGAAGAGTGCAGTCTGGCAATTTTTTACCAAGATCCGAATGATCAGTGCAAAGTGATCTGTAAGAAATGCTCAAGGACATTTAGCAGAGGTCAAAAGTTTAAATACAACTTGCATGCGTCGACATTTAACCACCATGCAATTGCAAGCCTGGACTAGCTACCAAACATCCCGTAATGTTGTTGCACCCGCTCACAAAGAAGCTAGTCAGCAACGCTACATTCCTTCCCTCACTGTAAGCCCACCGGTTAGAACAACAACAGCAGCAAATGTGGAGGTGTCGTCGCTAGGTCAAAGCAGTCAGGGAATCACAATTTTATTGGTAGGAAACACAGCATGTAGGCCTACATCGAGAATACCATCACCAACCCTCTCTCAATCCGCCATGTCCACCACCACCACCATCGCAAGCCCCACCATATGCACCTCGTCAGTCCAGCTCACCCTCCAAGAGACTCTCATTAGGAAAAGAAAGTACTCACCCTCTCATCCGCGTACACAGGGTTTGAACGCCCACATTGCTAGACTTATATCATTAGAGATGATGCCCTACCGCTTGGTTGAAAGCGAAGCTTTCAAAGCCTTGATGGCCTATGCAGTACCACGCTATGAGCTACCCAGTCGACACTTCTTTTCGAGAAAAGCCATCCCAGCCCTCCACCAGCATGTCAAAGACCGCATTCTCCATGCACTGAGGCAATCAGTCAGTGGAAAGGTGCACCTCACAACTGATGCATGGACCAGTAGGCATGGTCAGGGACATTACATGTCCATCACGGCACACTGGGTTAATGTGGTGGATGCAGGGTCCACAGGGGACAGCCACAGTGGGACAGTTCTGCCTAGCCCACGGTCTAGTAAACAGTTGGCTGTAGGCGTTTGCCACCCCTCCTCCTCCTCCTCCTCTTCCAGCCGAAGCGAAAGCTCATCCACAGAGCGCAGTCGCACGACCACTCCATCCGCAGCTGCCAGTGTTGCACACGAGGTGTCCCATTATGGAACATCTAGTGGTAAGTGTCAGCAGGCTGTGTTGGAAATGAAGTGCTTGGGCGACAAAAGACACACAGTGGAAGTTCTGGCCGAGTTCTTGCAGCAAGAAACTCAGTCATGGCTGGGCAGTGTACATCTTGAGGCAGGCAAGGTAGTCAGTGATAACGGGAGGAATTTTATGGCTGCCATAGCCCTTTCAGAACTGAAACACATACCTTGCCTGGCTCACACCTTGAACCTGGTGGTGCAGTGCTTCCTGAAAAGTTATCCGGGGTTACCAGCCCTGCTCCTCAAGGTGCAACGACTTTGCTCTCACATCCGCCGTTCGCCCGTAACACTCCAGCCGTATGCAGAACCATCAGCGATTGTTGAAGCTTCCCTAGCACCGCCTAATAATCGACGTTGCAACAAGGTGGAACTCTACACTGCACATGCTTCAGAGGCTGTGCGAACAGAGGCATGCTGTCATGTATTTGTGGGAGGATACACATACACGGGCAGGCAGTTGGATGGCATACATGGAGTTGTCTGCTGTGCAGTGGTTGAAGCTCCAAGACCTCTGTCAAGTCCTTCAGTGTTTTGAGGAATGCACACAGCTGGTCAGTGTGGACGACGCCAGCATGAGCATTCCACTAATGCGTCTGCTGATGCAAAGTTTGACGCACATTAAGGAGCAGGCGTCTGCAGCCGAGGAGGAGGGAAGCCTTGATGACAGTCAGCCATTGTGCGCTCAGGGAAGTCTCGGGGACGAGGTTGCGGACGAAGAGGAGGAGGAGGAAGATGGGGATGATTATTTATGGGAGGAGGAAGCATCTCAGGGGGGAATAGAAAGTGTTGGTGGTGCAAGGTCAGGTACAGGTTTTTTTGCGGGAGACAAGTGATGTGGATTTGCCAGAAAGTGCTCCTCAACCCAGCACAAGCATTGATTTGACACCTGGAACATTGGCCCACATGACTGATTATGCCTTGCGTATCCTAAAAAGGGACCCCCGCATTATCAAAATGATGACCGTTTGGCTCAGGCATCCCCAGCACACAGCGGCGGTGATGGTTCTCACACTAGCTGCAGGGGGCAACATGCAAGAGGTGTTAGAGGGGCACAAATCAGAAGTGGCGTTGGACAGAGGGGTTTTATGACCAGGTTGTGGAGTGATTTTGCAATGACCGCAGACACGACAGGTACTGCAGCATCAATTCAAAGTGACAGGAGACAACATTTGTCCAGTATGGTTACTAACTATTTTTCCTCCCTTATCGATGTTCTCCCTCACACGTCATTCCCCTTTGATTACTGGGCATCTAAAATAGACACCTCGCCTGAATTGGCAGAATATGCATTGCAGGAGCTCGCTTGCCCAGCTGCTAGTGTGCTATCAGAAAGAGTATTCAGTGCTGCTGGTTCAATACTGACCGAAAAAAGGACTCGTCTGGCTACCCAAAATGTTGATGATCTAACCCTCATTAAAATGAACCAATCATGGATTTCTAATTATTTTGCCCCACCTTTCCCTGATGACACCTAGCTTTCCTATAAAAAGGTCTTGCTTTTGGACTCGTCTTACTGACTGCTCCAATTTCTCCATTTGCAGCTGCTGTATGTCCACCATAGGCCTTTTTTACACCTCCCTAAATGGGCTGACTCCCCCCACGGGGCCGTGGTCACCACTTGGCGAAAGCACCCGTGCGAGTGCCATTTGGCTAAACAGGTGGGTGTGCCCACTTTTTGGGCGACGGCACTGGCACAGGGTCCTTCATAGCACAATGAAGTGTCTCTGGTGGTGGTGGTGAACACCCAACGTCAGGCACACCGTCGTAACATGAGGGGCCCTGGGCCAGTACCGCCGCCCACGAGAGAGTGCCCCCCCCAGCTCAAAACAGTGCTCTACCACTTGCAAAATTACCTCTCACTGCTCCACCACTGTTTAGTCTGTGCTGTTAAATCCTTCAATGGCACTGCCAATACCAATTTGTTGACATGATTGTTGATAGTAAAAATATTCAGGGGCCCTGCCCTACATTTACACCAGTTAATACTTTGCGCCAACTACCACTGTCTCCAAGTCAGCAGAGGAGCCCACCCCTGTACTTAGGTATGCCACCTGTTTATTTGTGAATTTTTTGGGGGGCCAGACATTAACCTCACTTTATTATTTTGGCCTACTAACTGTGTCATACACTCCTTACAGTTCTCCTCCACTGAACAAAGCTAGGCCGCCTGCGTACTCCTGTAACCTATTTTTAACTGCATTTTGCCTATTACTTTTTTGACCCTACTAACTGTGTCTGCCCCTCCTTGCAATCGTCCTCCGCTGACCACACCAATGCTGCCTGTGTAACCCTGTAACCTATTTAAACCTGCATAGAGCCTACTTTTTTATTTTAGGCCTAGTAAGTCTGTCTGCGGTCACTCTTTGCAATCGTCCTCTGCTGACCACACCAATGCTGCCTGTGTAACCCTGTAACCTATTTAAACCTGCATAGAGCCTACATTTTTATTTTAGGCCTAGTAAGTCTCTCTGCGGTCCCTCCTTGCAATTGTCCTCCGCTGACCACACCAATGCAGCCTGTGTAACCCTGTAACCTATTTAAACCTGCATAGAGCCTACATTTTTATTTTAGGCCTAGTAAGTCTGTCTGCGGTCCCTCCTTGCAATCATCCTCCGCTGACCACACCAATGCTGCCTGTGTAACCCTGAAACCTATTTAAACCTGAATAGAGCCTACTTTTTTATTTTAGGCCTAGTAAGTCTGTCTGCGGTCCCTCCTTGCAATCGTCCTCCGCTGACCACACCAATGCTGTCTGTGTAACCCTGAAACCTATTTAAACCTGCATAGAGCCTACATTTTTATTTTAGGCCTAGTTAGTCTGTCTGCGGTCCCTCCTTGCAATCGTCCTCCGCTGACCACACCAATGCTGCCTGTGTATGCCTGTAACCTTTTTTAAACGGCATTGAGCCAACTTTTTTGTTTAAGGCCTACTACCTGTGTCTGTATATTTGAAATATGAAACTGCATTTGGGATACTAGTTGGGTTGGGCCTACTAACGGTGTCTGCCGCTCCCTGGTGTTGTCCGCCACTGAACAAAGCTGAGCTTCAATCTTCAGGCTCTCATTAAGTTGCTGTAAATATAACACTGCAGTTGGCCTACTAGTTTGGTTGGGGCCTACTAACGGTGTCTGCCGCTCCAAGGTGTTCTCCAGGTTTACTTGCCTGAGCTTCAATCTTCAGGCTCTCATTAAGTTGTTGTAAAAATAACACGGCATTAGGCCTACTAGTTTGGTTGGGGCCTACTAAAGGTGTCTGCCGCTCCAAGGTGTTCTCCAGGTTTACTTCCCTGAGCTGCAATCTTCAGTCTCTCATTAAGTAGTTGTTAATCTAACGCTGAAGTTGGCCTACTAGTTTGGTTGGGGCCTACTAACGGTGTCTGCTGCTCCAAGGTTTTCTCCAGGTTTACTTGCCATAGCTTCAATCTTCAGGCTCTCATTAAGTTGTTGTTAGTATAACACTGCAGTTGGCCTACTAGTTTGGTTGGGGCCTACTAACGGTGTCTGTCGCTCCAAGGTGTTCTCCAGGTTTACTTGCCTGAGCTTCAATCTTCAGGCTCTCATTAAGTTGTTGTTAATATAACACGGCATTAGGCCTAATAGTTTGGTTGGGGCCTACTAATGGTGTCTGCCGCTCCAAGGTGTTCTGCAGGTTTACTTGCCTGAGCTTCAATCTTCAGGCTCTCATTAAGTTGTTGTTAATATGACACGGCATTAGGCCTACTAGTTTGGTTGGGGCCTACTAATGGTGACTGCCGCTCCTTGGTGTTCTCCTGTTTTTTTTTCCTGAGCTTCAATCTTCAGGATTTCGGCCTATATTTGAAATATGAAACTGCATTTGGGATACTATTTGGGTTGGCCTACTAACGGTGTCTGCCGCTTCCTGGTGTTGTCCTCCACTGAACAAAGCTGAGCTTCAATCTTCATGCTCTCATTAAGTAGTTGTTAATCTAACACTGCAGTTGGCCTGCTAGTTTGGTTGGGGCCTACTAACGGTGTCTGCCGCTCCAAGGTGTTCTCCAGGTTTACTTGCCTGAGCTTCAATCTTCAGGCTCTCATTAAGTTGTTGTAAATATAACACGGCATTAGGCCTACTAGTTTAGTTGGGGACTACTAATGGTGTCTGCCGCTCCAAGGTGTTCTCCAGGTTTACTTGCCTGAGCTTCAATCTTCAGGCTCTCATTAAGTTGTTGTAAATATAACACGGCATTAGGCCTACTAGTTTGGTTGGGGCCTACTAACGGTGTCTGCCGCTCCAAGGTGTTCTCCAGGTTTACTTGCCTGAGCTTCAATCTTCAGGCTCTCATTAAGTTGTTGTTAATATAACACTGCAGTTAGCCTGCTAGTTTGGTTGGGGCCAACTAAGGGTGTCTGTCGCTCCAAGGTGTTCTCCAGGTTTACTTGCCTGAGCTTCAATCTTCAGGCTCTCATTAAGTTGTTGTAAATATAACACGACATTAGGCCTACTAGTTTGGTTGGGGCCTACAAACGGTGTCTGCCGCTCCAAGGTGTTCTCCAGGATTACTTGCCTGAGCTTCAATCTTCAGGCTCTCATTAAGTTGTTGTTAGTATAACACGGCATTAAGCATACTAGTTTGGTTGGGGCCTACTAACGGTGTCTACCGCTCCTTGGTGTTCTCCTGGTTTTTTTTCCTGAGCTTCAATCTTCAGGATTTCGGCCTATATTTGAAATATGAAACTGCATTTGGGATACTAGTTGGGTTGGGCCTTCTAACGGTGTCTGCCGCTCCCTGGTGTTGTCCTCCACTGAACAAAGCTGAGCTTCAATCTTCAGGCTCTCATAAAGTAGTTGTTAATCTAACACTGCAGTTGGCCTACTAGTTTGGTTGGGGCCTACTAACGGTGTCTGCCGCTCCAAAGTGTTCTCCAGGTTTACTTGCCTGAGCTTCAATCTTCAGGCTCTCATTAAGTTGTTGTAAATATAACACGGAATTAAGCCTACTAGTTTGGTTGGGGCCTACTAACGGTGTCTGCCGCTCCAAGGTGTTCTCCAGGTTTACTTGCCTGAGCTTCAATCTTCAGGCTCTCATTAAGTAGTTGTTAATCTAACACTGCAGTTGGCCTACTAGTTTGGTTGGGACCTACTAACGGTGTCTGCCGCTCCAAGGTGTTCTCCAGGTTTACTTGCCTGAGCTTCAATCTTCAGGCTCTCGTTAAGTTGTTGTAAATATAACACGGCATTAGGCCTACTAGTTTGGTTGGGGCCTACTAACGGTGTCTGCCGCTCCAAGGTGTTCTCCAGGTTTACTTGCCTGAGCTTCAATCTTCAGGCTCTCATTAAGCTGTTGTTAATATAACACGGGATTAGGCCTACTAGTTTGGTTGGGGCCTACTAATGGTGTCTGCCGCTCCTTGGTGTTCTCCTGGTTTTTTGTCCTGAGCTTCAAACTTCAGGATTTCGGCCTATATTTGAAATATGAAACTGCATTTGGGATACTATTTGGGTTGGCCTACTAACGGTGTCTGCCGCTTCCTGGTGTTGTCCTCCACTGAACAAAACTGAGCTTCAATCTTCATGCTCTCATTAAGTAGTTGTTAATCTAACAATGCAGTTGGCCTACTAGTTTGGTTGGGGCCTACTAACGGTGTCTGCCGCTCCAAGGTGTTCTCCAGGTTTACTTGCCTGAGCTTCAATCTTCAGGCTCTCATTAAGTTGTTGTAAATATAACACGGCATTAGGCCTACTAGGTTGGTTGGGGCCTACTAAGGGTGTCTGCCGCTCCAAGGTGTTCTCCAGGTTTACTTGCCTGAGCTTCAATCTTCACGCTCTCATTAAGTTGTTGTAAATATAACACGGCATTAGGCCTACTAGTTAGGTTGGGGCCTACTAACGGTGTCTGCCGCTCCAAGGTGTTCTCCAAGTTTACTTGCCTGAGCTTCAATCTTCAGGCTCTCATTAAGTTGTTGTTAATACAACACTGCAGTTAGCCTACTAGTTTGGTTGGGGCCAACTAAGGGTGTGTGTCGCTCCAAGGTATTCTCCAGGTTTACTTGCCTGAGCTTCAATCTTCAGGCTCTCATTAAGTTGTTGTAAATATAACACGGCATTAGGCCTACTAGTTTGGTTGGGGCCTACTAACGGTGTCTGCCGCTCCAAGGTGTTCTCCAGGTTTACTTGCCTGAGCTTCAATCTTCAGGCTCTCATTAAGCTGTTGTTAATATAACACGGGATTAGGCCTACTAGTTTGGTTGGGGCCTACTAATGGTGTCTGCCGCTCCTTGGTGTTCTCCTGGTTTTTTTGTCCTGAGCTTCAATCTTCAGGATTTCGGCCTATATTTGAAATATGAAACTGCATTTGGGATACTATTTGGGTTGGCCTACTAACGGTGTCTGCCGCTTCCTGGTGTTGTCCTCCACTGAACAAAGCTGAGCTTCAATCTTCATGCTCTCATTAAGTAGTTGTTAATCTAACAATGCAGTTGGCCTACTAGTTTGGTTGGGGCCTACTAACGGTGTCTGCCGCTCCAAGGTGTTCTCCAGGTTTACTTGCCTGAGCTTCAATCTTCAGGCTCTCATTAAGTTGTTGTAAATATAACACGGCATTAGGCCTACTAGTTTGGTTGGGGCCTACTAAGGGTGTCTGCCGCTCCAAGGTGTTCTCCAGGTTTACTTGCCTGAGCTTCAATCTTCACGCTCTCATTAAGTTGTTGTAAATATAACACGGCATTAGGCCTACTAGTTAGGTTGGGGCCTACTAACGGTGTCTGCCGCTCTAAGGTGTTCTCCAAGTTTACTTGCCTGAGCTTCAATCTTCAGGCTCTCATTAAGTTATTGTTAATACAACACTGCAGTTAGCCTCCTAGTTTGGTTGGGGCCAACTAAGGGTGTGTGTCGCTCCAAGGTATTCTCCAGGTTTACTTGCCTGAGCTTCAATCTTCAGGCTCTCATTAAGTTGTTGTAAATATAACACGGCATTAGGCCTACTAGTTTGGTTGGGGCCTACTAACGGTGTCTGCCGCTCCAAGGTGTTCTTCAGGTTTACTTGCCTGAGCTTCAATCTTCAGGCTCTCATTAAGTTGTTGTAAATATAACACGGCATTAGGCCTACTAGTTTAGTTGGGGCCTACTAACGGTGTCTGCCGCTCCAAGGTGTTCTCCAGGTTTACTTGCCTGAGCTTCAATCTTCAGGCTCTCATTAAGTTGTTGTTAATATAACACTACAGTTAGCCTACTAGTTTGGTTGGTGCCAACTAAGGGTGTCTGTCGCTCCAAGGTGTTCTCCAGGTTTACTTGCCTGAGCTTCAATCTTCAGGCTCTCATTAAGATGTTGTAATTATAACACGGCATTAGGCCTACTAGTTTGGTTGGGGCCTACTAATGGTGTCTGCCGCTCCTTGGTGTTCTCCTGGTTTTTTTTCCTGAGCTTCAATCTTCAGGTTTTCGGCCTATATTTGAAATATGAAACTGCATTTGGGATACTAGTTGGGTTGGGCCTTCTAACGGTGTCTGCCGCTCCCTGGTGTTGTCCTCCACTGAACAAAGCTGAGTTTCAATCTTCAGGCTCCCATAAAGTAGTTGTTAATCTAACACTGCAGTTGACCTACTAGTTTGGTTGGGGCCTACTAACGGTGTCTGCCGCTCCAAAGTGTTCTCCAGGTTTACTTGCCTGAGCTTCAATCTTCGGGCTCTCATTAAGTTGTTGTAAATATAACACGGAATTAAGCCTACTAGTTTGGTTGGGGCCTACTAACGGTGTCTGCCGCTCCAAGGTGTTCTCCAGGTTTACTTGCCTGAGCTTCAATCTTCAGGCTCTCATTAAGTAGTTGTTAATCTAACACTGCAGTTGGCCTACTAGTTTGGTTGGGACCTAGTAACGGTGTCTGCCGCTCAAAGGTGTTCTCCAGGTTTACTTGCCTGAGCTTCAATCTTCAGGCTCTCATTAATTTGTTGTTAGTATAACACTGCAGTTGGCCTACTAGTTTGGTTGGGGCCTACTAACGGTGTCTGTCGCTCCAAGGTGTTCTCCAAGTTTACTTGCCTGAGCTTCAATCTTCAGGCTCTCATTAAGTTGTTGTAAATATAACACGGCATTAGGCCTACTAGTTTGGTTGGGGCCTACTAACGGTGTCTGCCGCTCCAAGGTGTTCTCCAGGTTTACTTGCCTGAGCTTCAATCTTCAGGCTCTCATTAAGCTGTTGTTAATATAACACGGGATTAGGCCTACTAGTTTGGTTGGGGCCTACTAATGGTGTCTGCCGCTCCTTGGTGTTCTCCTGGTTTTTTGTCCTGAGCTTCAATCTTCAGGAATTCGGCCTATATTTGAAATATGAAACTGCATTTGGGATACTATTTGGGTTGGCCTACTAACGGTGTCTGCCGCTTCCTGGTGTTGTCCTCCACTGAACAAAGCTGAGCTTCAATCTTCATGCTCTCATTAAGTAGTTGTTAATCTAACAATGCAGTTGGCCTACTAGTTTGGTTGGGGCCTACTAACGGTGTCTGCCACTCCAAGGTGTTCTCCAGGTTTACTTGCCTGAGCTTCAATCTTCAGGCTCTCATTAAGTTGTTGTAAATATAACACGGCATTAGGCCTACTAGTTTGGTTGGGGCCTACTAAGGGTGTCTGCCGCTCCAAGGTGTTCTCCAGGTTTACTTGCCTGAGCTTCAATCTTCAGGCTCTCATTAAGTTGTTGTAAATATAACACGGCATTAGGCCTACTAGTTAGGTTGGGGCCTACTAACGGTGTCTGCCGCTCCAAGGTGTTCTCCAAGTTTACTTGCCTGAGCTTCAATCTTCAGGCTCTCATTAAGTTGCTGTAAATATAACACGGCATTAGGCCTACTAGTTTGGTTGGGGCCTACTAACGGTGTCTGCCGCTCCAAGGTGTTCTCCAGGTTTACTTGCCTGAGCTTCAATCTTCAGGCTCTCATTAAGTTGTTGTTAATATAACACTACAGTTAGCCTACTAGTTTGGTTGGTGCCAACTAAGGGTGTCTGTCGCTCCAAGGTGTTCTCCAGGTTTACTTGCCTGAGCTTCAATCTTCAGGCTCTCATTAGGTTGTTGTAAATATAACACGGCATTAGGCCTACTAGTTTGGTTGGGGCCTACTAACGGTGTCTGCCGCTCCAAGGTGTTCTCCAGGTTTACTTGCCTGAGCTTCAATCTTCAGGCTCTCATTAAGTTGTTGTTAATATAACACGGCATTAGGCCTACTAGTTTGGTTGGGGCCTACTAACGGTGTCTGCCGCTCCTTGGTGTTCTCCTGGTTTTTTTTCCTGAGCTTCAATCTTCAGGTTTTCGGCCTATATTTGAAATATGAAACTGCATTTGGGATACTAGTTGGGTTGGGCCTTCTAACGGTGTCTGCCGCTCCCTGGTGTTGTCCTCCACTGAACAAAGCCGAGCTTCAATTTTCAGGCTCCCATAAAGTAGTTGTTAATCTAACACTGCAGTTGACCTACTAGTTTGGTTGGGGCCTACTAACGGTGTCTGCCGCTCCAAAGTGTTCTCTGTTATGACCCCAATGGCGAGGGTCTCAGAGGAACGTGGAAGTCTGCAGAATACAAAAATCCAGCTCATAGGGCAGTGGTAACTGGGTTGACCATATATCTACTCCTAAAGCCAACACTAGAAGTAGCCGGGGATCATTCCTACGTTGATTCTAGATGACACGCGCCAGCCGGAGAATCTAGCTACCCCTAGTAGAGGAAAACAAAGACCTTTCTTGCCTCCAGAGAAGGGGACCCCAAAGCTGGATAGAAGCCCCCCACAAATAATGACGGTGAGGTAAGAGGAAATGACAAACACAGAAATGAACCAGGTTTAGCACAGAGAGGCCCGCTTACTGATAGCAGAATAAAGAAAGATAACTTATATGGTCAACAAAAACCCTATCAAAATCCACACTGGAAATTCAAGAACCCCCGAACCGTCTAACGGTCCGGGGGGAGAACACCAGCCCCCCTAGAGCTTCCAGCAAAGGTCAGGATATAGTTTTGGAACAAGCTGGACAAAAATACAAAACCAAAACAAATAGCAAAAAGCAAAAGGCAGACTTAGCTGATATAACTGGAACCAGGATCAGTAGACAAGAGCACAGCAGACTAGCTCTGATAACTACGTTGCCAGGCATTGAACTGAAGGTACAGGGAGCTTATATAGCAACACCCCTAACTAACGACCCAGGTGCGGATAAAAGGAATGACAGAAAAACCAGAGTCAAAAAACTAGTAACCACAAGAGGGAGCAAAAAGCAAATTCACAACAGTTCTCCAGGTTTACTTGCCTGAGCTTCAATCTTTGGGCTCTCATTAAGTTGTTGTAAATATAACACGGAATTAAACCTACTAGTTTGGTTGGGGCCTACTAACGGTGTCTGCCGCTCCAAGGTGTTCTCCAGGTTTACTTGCCTGAGCTTCAATCTTCAGGCTCTCATTAAGTAGTTGTTAATCTAACACTGCAGTTGGCCTATTAGTTTGGTTGGGACCTACTAACGGTGTCTGCCGCTCCAAGGTGTTCTCCAGGTTTTCTTGCCTGAGCTTCAATCTTCAGGCTCTCATTAATTTGTTGTTAGTATAACACTGCAGTTGGCCTACTAGTTTGGTTGGGGCCTACTAACGGTGTCTGTCGCTCCAAGGTGTTCTCCAAGTTTACTTGCCTGAGCTTCAATCTTCAGGCTCTCATTAAGTTGTTGTAAATATAACACGGCATTAGGCCTACTAGTTTGGTTGGGGCCTACTAATGGTGTCTGCCGCTCCTTGGTGTTCTCCTGGTTTTTTGTCCTGAGCTTCAATCTTCAGGATTTCGGCCTATATTTGAAATATGAAACTGCATTTGGGATACTATTTGGGTTGGCCTACTAACGGTGTCTGCCGCTTCCTGGTGTTGTCCTCCACTGAACAAAGCTGAGCTTCAATCTTCATGCTCTCATTAAGTAGTTGTTAATCTAACAATGCAGTTGGCCTACTAGTTTGGTTGGGGCCTACTAACGGTGTCTGCCACTCCAAGGTGTTCTCCAGGTTTACTTGCCTGAGCTTCAATCTTCAGGCTCTCATTAAGTTGTTGTAAATATAACACGGCATTAGGCCTACTAGTTTGGTTGGGGCCTACTAAGGGTGTCTGCCGCTCCAAGGTGTTCTCCAGGTTTACTTGCCTGAGCTTCAATCTTCATGCTCTCATTAAGTTGTTGTAAATATAACACGGCATTAGGCCTACTAGTTAGGTTGGGGCCTACTAACGGTGTCTGCCGCTCCAAGGTGTTCTCCAAGTTTACTTGCCTGAGCTTCAATCTTCAGGCTCTCATTAAGTTGCTGTAAATATAACACGGCATTAGGCCTACTAGTTTGGTTGGGGCCTACTAACGGTGTCTGCCGCTCCAAGGTGTTCTCCAGGTTTACTTGCCTGAGCTTCAATCTTCAGGCTCTCATTAAGTTGTTGTTAATATAACACTACAGTTAGCCTACTAGTTTGGTTGGTGCCAACTAAGGGTGTCTGTCGCTCCAAGGTGTTCTCCAGGTTTACTTGCCTGAGCTTCAATCTTCAGGCTCTCATTAGGTTGTTGTAAATATAACACGGCATTAGGCCTACTAGTTTGGTTGGGGCCTACTAACGGTGTCTGCCGCTCCAAGGTGTTCTCCAGGTTTACTTGCCTGAGCTTCAATCTTCAGGCTCTCATTAAGTTGTTGTTAATATAACACGGCATTAGGCCTACTAGTTTGGTTGGGGCCTACTAACGGTGTCTGCCGCTCCTTGGTGTTCTCCTGGTTTTTTTTCCTGAGCTTCAATCTTCAGGTTTTCGGCCTATATTTGAAATATGAAA
Organism: Ranitomeya variabilis; assembly: GCF_051348905.1. Classification (NCBI taxonomy): domain Eukaryota; kingdom Metazoa; phylum Chordata; class Amphibia; order Anura; family Dendrobatidae; genus Ranitomeya; species Ranitomeya variabilis. Next base: position 177,877,039 of record NC_135237.1, read on the forward strand.
CTGCATTTGGGATACTAGTTGGGTTGGGCCTTCTAACGGTGTCTGCCGCTCCCTGGTGTTGTCCTCCACTGAACAAAGCCGAGCTTCAATTTTCAGGCTCCCATAAAGTAGTTGTTAATCTAACACTGCAGTTGACCTACTAGTTTGGTTGGGGCCTACTAACGGTGTCTGCCGCTCCAAAGTGTTCTCTGTTATGACCCCAATGGCGAGGGTCTCAGAGGAACGTGGAAGTCTGCAGAATACAAAAATCCAGCTCATAGGGCAGTGGTAACTGGGTTGACCATATATCTACTCCTAAAGCCAACACTAGAAGTAGCCGGGGATCATTCCTACGTTGATTCTAGATGACACGCGCCAGCCGGAGAATCTAGCTACCCCTAGTAGAGGAAAACAAAGACCTTTCTTGCCTCCAGAGAAGGGGACCCCAAAGCTGGATAGAAGCCCCCCACAAATAATGACGGTGAGGTAAGAGGAAATGACAAACACAGAAATGAACCAGGTTTAGCACAGAGAGGCCCGCTTACTGATAGCAGAATAAAGAAAGATAACTTATATGGTCAACAAAAACCCTATCAAAATCCACACTGGAAATTCAAGAACCCCCGAACCGTCTAACGGTCCGGGGGGAGAACACCAGCCCCCCTAGAGCTTCCAGCAAAGGTCAGGATATAGTTTTGGAACAAGCTGGACAAAAATACAAAACCAAAACAAATAGCAAAAAGCAAAAGGCAGACTTAGCTGATATAACTGGAACCAGGATCAGTAGACAAGAGCACAGCAGACTAGCTCTGATAACTACGTTGCCAGGCATTGAACTGAAGGTACAGGGAGCTTATAAAGCAACACCCCTAACTAACGACCCAGGTGCGGATAAAAGGAATGACAGAAAAACCAGAGTCAAAAAACTAGTAACCACTAGAGGGAGCAAAAAGCAAATTCACAACAGTTCTCCAGGTTTACTTGCCTGAGCTTCAATCTTTGGGCTCTCATTAAGTTGTTGTAAATATAACACGGAATTAAACCTACTAGTTTGGTTGGGGCCTACTAACGGTGTCTGCCGCTCCAAGGTGTTCTCCAGGTTTACTTGCCTGAGCTTCAATCTTCAGGCTCTCATTAAGTAGTTGTTAATCTAACACTGCAGTTGGCCTACTAGTTTGGTTGGGACCTACTAACGGTGTCTGCCGCTCCAAGGTGTTCTCCAGGTTTTCTTGCCTGAGCTTCAATCTTCAGGCTCTCATTAATTTGTTGTTAGTATAACACTGCAGTTGGCCTACTAGTTTGGTTGGGGCCTACTAACGGTGTCTGTCGCTCCAAGGTGTTCTCCAAGTTTACTTGCCTGAGCTTCAATCTTCAGGCTCTCATTAAGTTGTTGTAAATATAACACGGCATTAGGCCTACTAGTTTGGTTGGGGCCTACTAATGGTGTCTGCCGCTCCTTGGTGTTCTCCTGGTTTTTTGTCCTGAGCTTCAATCTTCAGGATTTCGGCCTATATTTGAAATATGAAACTGCATTTGGGATACTATTTGGGTTGGCCTACTAACGGTGTCTGCCGCTTCCTGGTGTTGTCCTCCACTGAACAAAGCTGAGCTTCAATCTTCATGCTCTCATTAAGTAGTTGTTAATCTAACAATGCAGTTGGCCTACTAGTTTGGTTGGGGCCTACTAACGGTGTCTGCCACTCCAAGGTGTTCTCCAGGTTTACTTGCCTGAGCTTCAATCTTCAGGCTCTCATTAAGTTGTTGTAAATATAACACGGCATTAGGCCTACTAGTTTGGTTGGGGCCTACTAAGGGTGTCTGCCGCTCCAAGGTGTTCTCCAGGTTTACTTGCCTGAGCTTCAATCTTCACGCTCTCATTAAGTTGTTGTAAATATAACACGGCATTAGGCCTACTAGTTAGGTTGGGGCCTACTAACGGTGTCTGCCGCTCCAAGGTGTTCTCCAAGTTTACTTGCCTGAGCTTCAATCTTCAGGCTCTCATTAAGTTGCTGTAAATATAACACGGCATTAGGCCTACTAGTTTGGTTGGGGCCTACTAACGGTGTCTGCCGCTCCAAGGTGTTCTCCAGGTTTACTTGCCTGAGCTTCAATCTTCAGGCTCTCATTAAGTTGTTGTTAATATAACACTACAGTTAGCCTACTAGTTTGGTTGGTGCCAACTAAGGGTGTCTGTCGCTCCAAGGTGTTCTCCAGGTTTACTTGCCTGAGCTTCAATCTTCAGGCTCTCATTAGGTTGTTGTAAATATAACACGGCATTAGGCCTACTAGTTTGGTTGGGGCCTACTAACGGTGTCTGCCGCTCCAAGGTGTTCTCCAGGTTTACTTGCCTGAGCTTCAATCTTCAGGCTCTCATTAAGTTGTTGTTAATATAACACGGCATTAGGCCTACTAGTTTGGTTGGGGCCTACTAACGGTGTCTGCCGCTCCTTGGTGTTCTCCTGGTTTTTTTTCCTGAGCTTCAATCTTCAGGTTTTCGGCCTATATTTGAAATATGAAACTGCATTTGGGATACTAGTTGGGTTGGGCCTTCTAACGGTGTCTGCCGCTCCCTGGTGTTGTCCTCCACTGAACAAAGCCGAGCTTCAATTTTCAGGCTCCCATAAAGTAGTTGTTAATCTAACACTGCAGTTGACCTACTAGTTTGGTTGGGGCCTACTAACGGTGTCTGCCGCTCCAAAGTGTTCTCTGTTATGACCCCAATGGCGAGGGTCTCAGAGGAACGTGGAAGTCTGCAGAATACAAAAATCCAGCTCATAGGGCAGTGGTAACTGGGTTGACCATATATCTACTCCTAAAGCCAACACTAGAAGTAGCCGGGGATCATTCCTACGTTGATTCTAGATGACACGCGCCAGCCGGAGAATCTAGCTACCCCTAGTAGAGGAAAACAAAGACCTTTCTTGCCTCCAGAGAAGGGGACCCCAAAGCTGGATAGAAGCCCCCCACAAATAATGACGGTGAGGTAAGAGGAAATGACAAACACAGAAATGAACCAGGTTTAGCACAGAGAGGCCCGCTTACTGATAGCAGAATAAAGAAAGATAACTTATATGGTCAACAAAAACCCTATCAAAATCCACACTGGAAATTCAAGAACCCCCGAACCGTCTAACGGTCCGGGGGGAGAACACCAGCCCCCCTAGAGCTTCCAGCAAAGGTCAGGATATAGTTTTGGAACAAGCTGGACAAAAATACAAAACCAAAACAAATAGCAAAAAGCAAAAGGCAGACTTAGCTGATATAACTGGAACCAGGATCAGTAGACAAGAGCACAGCAGACTAGCTCTGATAACTACGTTGCCAGGCATTGAACTGAAGGTACAGGGAGCTTATAAAGCAACACCCCTAACTAACGACCCAGGTGCGGATAAAAGGAATGACAGAAAAACCAGAGTCAAAAAACTAGTAACCACTAGAGGGAGCAAAAAGCAAATTCACAACAGTTCTCCAGGTTTACTTGCCTGAGCTTCAATCTTTGGGCTCTCATTAAGTTGTTGTAAATATAACACGGAATTAAACCTACTAGTTTGGTTGGGGCCTACTAACGGTGTCTGCCGCTCAAAGGTGTTCTCCAGGTTTACTTGCCTGAGCTTCAATCTTCAGGCTCTCATTAAGTAGTTGTTAATCTAACACTGCAGTTGGCCTACTAGTTTGGTTGGGACCTACTAACGGTGTCTGCCGCTCCAAGGTGTTCTCCAGGTTTTCTTGCCTGAGCTTCAATCTTCAGGCTCTCATTAATTTGTTGTTAGTATAACACTGCAGTTGGCCTACTAGTTTGGTTGGGGCCTACTAACGGTGTCTGTCGCTCCAAGGTGTTCTCCAAGTTTACTTGCCTGAGCTTCAATCTTCAGGCTCTCATTAAGTTGTTGTAAATATAACACGGCATTAGGCCTACTAGTTTGGTTGTGGCCTACTAATGGTGTCTGCCGCTCCTTGGTGTTCTCCTGGTTTTTTGTCCTGAGCTTCAATCTTCAGGATTTCGGCCTATATTTGAAATATGAAACTGCATTTGGGATACTATTTGGGTTGGCCTACTAACGGTGTCTGCCGCTTCCTGGTGTTGTCCTCCACTGAACAAAGCTGAGCTTCAATCTTCATGCTCTCATTAAGTAGTTGTTAATCTAACAATGCAGTTGGCCTACTAGTTTGGTTGGGGCCTACTAACGGTGTCTGCCGCTCCAAGGTGTTCTCCAGGTTTACTTGCCTGAGCTTCAATCTTCAGGCTCTCATTAAGTTGTTGTAAATATAACACGGCATTAGGCCTACTAGTTTGGTTGGGGCCTACTAACGGTGTCTGCCGCTCCAAGGTGTTCTCCAGGTTTACTTGCCTGAGCTTCAATCTTCAGGCTCTCATTAAGTTGTTGTTAATATTACAGTACAGTTAGCCTACTAGTTTGGTTGGTGCCAACTAAGGGTGTCTGTCGCTCCAAGGTGTTCTCCAGGTTTACTTGCCTGAGCTTCAATCTTCAGGCTCTCATTAAGTTGTTGTAATTATAACACGGCATTAGGCCTACTAGTTTGGTTGGGGCCTACTAACGGTGTCTGCCGCTCCTTGGTGTTCTCCTGGTTTTTTTTCCTGAGCTTCAATCTTCAGGTTTTTGGCCTATATTTGAAATATGAAACTGCATTTGGGATATTAGTTGGGTTGGGCCTTCTAACGGTGTCTGCCGCTCCCTGGTGTTGTCCTCCACTGAACAAAGCTGAGCTTCAATCTTCAGGCTCCCATAAAGTAGTTGTTAATCTAACACTGCAGTTGACCTACTAGTTTGGTTGGGGCCTACTAACGGTGTCTGCCGCTCCAAAGTGTTCTCCAGGTTTACTTGCCTGAGCTTCAATCTTCGGGCTCTCATTAAGTTGTTGTAAATATAACACGGAATTAAGCCTACTAGTTTGGTTGGGGCCTACTAACGGTGTCTGCCGCTCCAAGGTGTTCTCCAGGTTTACTTGCCTGAGCTTCAATCTTCAGGCTCTCATTAAGTAGTTGTTAATCTAACACTGCAGTTGGCCTACTAGTTTGGTTGGGACCTAGTAACGGTGTCTGCCGCTCCAAGGTGTTCTCCAGGTTTACTTGCCTGAGCTTCAATCTTCAGGCTCTCATTAATTTGTTGTTAGTATAACACTGCAGTTGGCCTACTAGTTTGGTTGGGGCCTACTAACGGTGTCTGTCGCTCCAAGGTGTTCTCCAAGTTTACTTGCCTGAGCTTCAATCTTCAGGCTCTCATTAAGTTGTTGTAAATATAACACGGCATTAGGCCTACTAGTTTGGTTGGGGCCTACTAACGGTGTCTGCCGCTCCAAGGTGTTCTCCAGGTTTACTTGCCTGAGCTTCAATCTTCAGGCTCTCATTAAGTAGTTGTTAATCTAACGCTGAAGTTGGCCTACTAGTTTGGTTGGGGCCTACTAACGGTGTCTGCTGCTCCAAGGTTTTCTCCAGGTTTACTTGCCATAGCTTCAATCTTCAGGCTCTCATTAAGTTGTTGTTAGTATAACACTGCAGTTGGCCTACTAGTTTGGTTGGGGCCTACTAACGGTGTCTGTCGCTCCAAGGTGTTCTCCAGGTTTACTTGCCTGAGCTTCAATCTTCAGGCTCTCATTAAGTTGTTGTTAATATAACACGGCATTAGGCCTAATAGTTTGGTTGGGGCCTACTAATGGTGTCTGCCGCTCCAAGGTGTTCTGCAGGTTTACTTGCTTGAGCTTCAATCTTCAGGCTCTCATTAAGTTGTTGTTAATATGACACGGCATTAGGCCTACTAGTTTGGTTGGGGCCTACTAATGGTGACTGCCGCTCCTTGGTGTTCTCCTGGTTTTTTTTCCTGAGCTTCAATCTTCAGGATTTCGGCCTATATTTGAAATATGAAACTGCATTTGGGATACTATTTGGGTTGGCCTACTAACGGTGTCTGCCGCTTCCTGGTGTTGTCCTCCACTGAACAAAGCTGAGCTTCAATCTTCATGCTCTCATTAAGTAGTTGTTAATCTAACACTGCAGTTGGCCTGCTAGTTTGGTTGGGGCCTACTAACGGTGTCTGCCGCTCCAAGGTGTTCTCCAGGTTTACTTGCCTGAGCTTCAATCTTCAGGCTCTCATTAAGTTGTTGTAAATATAACACGGCATTAGGCCTACTAGTTTGGTTGGGGACTACTAATGGTGTCTGTCACTCCAAGGTGTTCTCCAGGTTTACTTGCCTGAGCTTCAATCTTCAGGCTCTCATTAAGTTGTTGTAAATATAACACGGCATTAGGCCTACTAGTTTGGTTGGGGCCTACTAACGGTGTCTACCGCTCCTTGGTGTTCTCCTGGTTTTTTTTCCTGAGCTTCAATCTTCAGGATTTCGGCCTATATTTGAAATATGAAACTGCATTTGGGATACTAGTTGGGTTGGGCCTTCTAACGGTGTCTGCCGCTCCCTGGTGTTGTCCTCCACTGAACAAAGCTGAGCTTCAATCTTCAGGCTCTCATAAAGTAGTTGTTAATCTAACACTGCAGTTGGCCTACTAGTTTGGTTGGGGCCTACTAACGGTGTCTGCCGCTCCAAAGTGTTCTCCAGGTTTACTTGCCTGAGCTTCAATCTTCAGGCTCTCATTAAGTTGTTGTAAATATAACACGGAATTAAGCCTACTAGTTTGGTTGGGGCCTACTAACGGTGTCTGCCGCTCCAAGGTGTTCTCCAGGTTTACTTGCCTGAGCTTCAATCTTCAGGCTCTCATTAAGTAGTTGTTAATCTAACACTGCAGTTGGCCTACTAGTTTGGTTGGGACCTACTAACGGTGTCTGCCGCTCCAAGGTGTTCTCCAGGTTTACTTGCCTGAGCTTCAATCTTCAGGCTCTCATTAAGTTGTTGTAAATATAACACGGCATTAGGCCTACTAGTTTGGTTGGGGCCTACTAACGGTGTCTGCCGCTCCAAGGTGTTCTCCAGGTTTACTTGCCTGAGCTTCAATCTTCAGGCTCTCATTAAGCTGTTGTTAATATAACACGGGATTAGGCCTACTAGTTTGGTTGGGGCCTACTAATGGTGTCTGCCGCTCCTTGGTGTTCTCCTGGTTTTTTGTCCTGAGCTTCAATCTTCAGGATTTCGGCCTATATTTGAAATATGAAACTGCATTTGGGATACTATTTGGGTTGGCCTACTAACGGTGTCTGCCGCTTCCTGGTGTTGTCCTCCACTGAACAAAACTGAGCTTCAATCTTCATGCTCTCATTAAGTAGTTGTTAATCTAACAATGCAGTTGGCCTACTAGTTTGGTTGGGGCCTACTAACGGTGTCTGCCGCTCCAAGGTGTTCTCCAGGTTTACTTGCCTGAGCTTCAATCTTCAGGCTCTCATTAAGTTGTTGTAAATATAACACGGCATTAGGCCTACTAGATTGGTTGGGGCCTACTAAGGGTGTCTGCCGCTCCAAGGTGTTCTCCAGGTTTACTTGCCTGAGCTTCAATCTTCAGGCTCTCATTAAGTAGTTGTTAATCTAACGCTGAAGTTGGCCTACTAGTTTGGTTGGGGCCTACTAACGGTGTCTGCTGCTCCAAGGTTTTCTCCAGGTTTACTTGCCATAGCTTCAATCTTCAGGCTCTCATTAAGTTGTTGTTAGTATAACACTGCAGTTGGCCTACTAGTTTGGTTGGGGCCTACTAACGGTGTCTGTCGCTCCAAGGTGTTCTCCAGGTTTACTTGCCTGAGCTTCAATCTTCAGGCTCTCATTAAGTTGTTGTTAATATAACACGGCATTAGGCCTAATAGTTTGGTTGGGGCCTACTAATGGTGTCTGCTGCTCCAAGGTGTTCTGCAGGTTTACTTGCCTGAGCTTCAATCTTCAGGCTCTCATTAAGTTGTTGTTAATATGACACGGCATTAGGCCTACTAGTTTGGTTGGGGCCTACTAATGGTGACTGCCGCTCCTTGGTGTTCTCCTGGTTTTTTTTCCTGAGCTTCAATCTTCAGGATTTCGGCCTATATTTGAAATATGAAACTGCATTTGGGATACTATTTGGGTTGGCCTACTAACGGTGTCTGCCGCTTCCTGGTGTTGTCCTCCACTGAACAAAGCTGAGCTTCAATCTTCATGCTCTCATTAGGTAGTTGTTAATAAAAACACTGCAGTTGGCCTGCTAGTTTGGTTGGGGCCTACTAACGGTGTCTGCCGCTCCATGGTGTTCTCCAGGTTTACTTGCCTGAGCTTCAATCTTCAGGCTCTCATTAAGTTGTTGTAAATATAACACGGCATTAGGCCTACTAGTTTGGTTGGGGACTACTAATGGTGTCTGCCGCTCCAAGGTGTTCTCCAGGTTTACTTGCCTGAGCTTCAATCTTCAGGCTCTCATTAAGTTGTTGTAAATATAACACGGCATTAGGCCTACTAGTTTGGTTGGGGCCTACTAACGGTGTCTGCCGCTCCAAGGTGTTCTCCAGGTTTACTTGCCTGAGCTTCAATCTTCAGGCTCTCATTAAGTTGTTGTTAATATAACACTGCAGTTAGCCTGCTAGTTTGGTTGGGGCCAACTAAGGGTGTCTGTCGCTCCAAGGTGTTCTCCAGGTTTACTTGCCTGAGCTTCAATCTTCAGGCTCTCATTAAGTTGTTGTAAATATAACACGACATTAGGCCTACTAGTTTGGTTGGGGCCTACAAACGGTGTCTGCCGCTCCAAGGTGTTCTCCAGGATTACTTGCCTGAGCTTCAATCTTCAGGCTCTCATTAAGTTGTTGTTAGTATAACACGGCATTAAGCATACTAGTTTGGTTGGGGCCTACTAACGGTGTCTACCGCTCCTTGGTGTTCTCCTGGTTTTTTTTCCTGAGCTTCAATCTTCAGGATTTCGGCCTATATTTGAAATATGAAACTGCATTTGGGATACTAGTTGGGTTGGGCCTTCTAACGGTGTCTGCCGCTCCCTGGTGTTGTCCTCCACTGAACAAAGCTGAGCTTCAATCTTCAGGCTCTCATAAAGTAGTTGTTAATCTAACACTGCAGTTGGCCTACTAGTTTGGTTGGGGCCTACTAACGGTGTCTGCCGCTCCAAAGTGTTCTCCAGGTTTACTTGCCTGAGCTTCAATCTTCAGGCTCTCATTAAGTTGTTGTAAATATAACACGGAATTAAGCCTACTAGTTTGGTTGGGGCCTACTAACGGTGTCTGCCGCTCCAAGGTGTTCTCCAGGTTTACTTGCCTGAGCTTCAATCTTCAGGCTCTCATTAAGTAGTTGTTAATCTAACACTGCAGTTGGCCTACTAGTTTGGTTGGGACCTACTAACGGTGTCTGCCGCTCCAAGGTGTTCTCCAGGTTTACTTGCCTGAGCTTCAATCTTCAGGCTCTCATTAAGTTGTTGTAAATATAACACGACATTAGGCCTACTAGTTTGGTTGGGGCTTACTAACGGTGTCTGCCGCTCCAAGGTGTTCTCCAGGTTTACTTGCCTGAGCTTCAATCTTCAGGCTCTCATTAAGCTGTTGTTAATATAACACGGGATTAGGCCTACTAGTTTGGTTGGGGCCTACTAAAGGTGTCTGCCGCTCCTTGGTGTTCTCCTGGTTTTTTGTCCTGAGCTTCAATCTTCAGGATTTCGGCCTATATTTGAAATATGAAACTGCATTTGGGATACTATTTGGGTTGGCCTACTAACGGTGTCTGCCGCTTCCTGGTGTTGTCCTCCACTGAACAAAACTGAGCTTCAATCTTCATGCTCTCATTAAGTAGTTGTTAATCTAACAATGCAGTTGGCCTACTAGTTTGGTTGGGGCCTACTAACGGTGTCTGCCGCTCCAAGGTGTTCTCCAGGTTTACTTGCCTGAGCTTCAATCTTCAGGCTCTCATTAAGTTGTTGTAAATATAACACGGCATTAGGCCTACTAGTTTGGTTGGGGCCTACTAAGGGTGTCTGCCGCTCCAAGGTGTTCTCCAGGTTTACTTGCCTGAGCTTCAATCTTCACGCTCTCATTAAGTTGTTGTAAATATAACACGGCATTAGGCCTACTAGTTAGGTTGGGGCCTACTAACGGTGTCTGCCGCTCCAAGGTGTTCTCCAAGTTTACTTGCCTGAGCTTCAATGTTCAGGCTCTCATTAAGTTGTTGTTAATACAACACTGCAGTTAGCCTACTAGTTTGGTTGGGGCCAACTAAGGGTGTGTGTCGCTCCAAGGTATTCTCCAGGTATACTTGCCTGAGCTTCAATCTTCAGGCTCTCATTAAGTTGTTGTAAATATAACACGGCATTAGGCCTACTAGTTTGGTTGGGGCCTACTAACGGTGTCTGCCGCTCCAAGGTGTTCTCCAGGTTTACTTGCCTGAGCTTCAATCTTCAGGCTCTCATTAAGCTGTTGTTAATATAACACGGGATTAGGCCTACTAGTTTGGTTGGGGCCTACTAATGGTGTCTGCCGCTCCTTGGTGTTCTCCTGGTTTTTTTGTCCTGAGCTTCAATCTTCAGGATTTCGGCCTATATTTGAAATATGAAACTGCATTTGGGATACTATTTGGGTTGGCCTACTAACGGTGTCTGCCGCTTCCTGGTGTTGTCCTCCACTGAACAAAGCTGAGCTTCAATCTTCATGCTCTCATTAAGTAGTTGTTAATCTAACAATGCAGTTGGCCTACTAGTTTGGTTGGGGCCTACTAACGGTGTCTGCCGCTCCAAGGTGTTCTCCAGGTTTACTTGCCTGAGCTTCAATCTTCAGGCTCTCATTAAGTTGTTGTAAATATAACACGGCATTAGGCCTACTAGTTTGGTTGGGGCCTACTAAGGGTGTCTGCCGCTCCAAGGTGTTCTCCAGGTTTACTTGCCTGAGCTTCAATCTTCACGCTCTCATTAAGTTGTTGTAAATATAACACGGCATTAGGCCTACTAGTTAGGTTGGGGCCTACTAACGGTGTCTGCCGCTCCAAGGTGTTCTCCAAGTTTACTTGCCTGAGCTTCAATCTTCAGGCTCTCATTAAGTTGTTGTTAATACAACACTGCAGTTAGCCTACTAGTTTGGTTGGGGCCAACTAAGGGTGTGTGTCGCTCCAAGGTATTCTCCAGGTTTACTTGCCTGAGCTTCAATCTTCAGGCTCTCATTAAGTTGTTGTAAATATAACATGGCATTAGGCCTACTAGTTTGGTTGGGGCCTACTAACGGTGTCTGCCCCTCCAAGGTGTTCTTCAGGTTTACTTGCCTGAGCTTCAATCTTCAGGCTCTCATTAAGTTGTTGTAAATATAACACGGCATTAGGCCTACTAGTTTAGTTGGGGCCTACTAACGGTGTCTGCCGCTCCAAGGTGTTCTCCAGGTTTACTTGCCTGAGCTTCAATCTTCAGGCTCTCATTAAGTTGTTGTTAATATAACACTACAGTTAGCCTACTAGTTTGGTTGGTGCCAACTAAGGGTGTCTGTCGCTCCAAGGTGTTCTCCAGGTTTACTTGCCTGAGCTTCAATCTTCAGGCTCTCATTAAGATGTTGTAATTATAACACGGCATTAGGCCTACTAGTTTGGTTGGGGCCTACTAACGGTGTCTGCCGCTCCTTGGTGTTCTCCTGGTTTTTTTTCCTGAGCTTCAATCTTCAGGTTTTCGGCCTATATTTGAAATATGAAACTGCATTTGGGATACTAGTTGGGTTGGGCCTTCTAACGGTGTCTGCCGCTCCCTGGTGTTGTCCTCCACTGCACAAAGCTGAGTTTCAATCTTCAGGCTCCCATAAAGTAGTTGTTAATCTAACACTGCAGTTGACCTACTAGTTTGGTTGGGGCCTACTAACGGTGTCTGCCGTTCCAAAGTGTTCTCCAGGTTTACTTGCCTGAGCTTCAATCTTCGGGCTCTCATTAAGTTGTTGTAAATATAACACGGAATTAAGCCTACTAGTTTGGTTGGGGCCTACTAACGGTGTCTGCCGCTCCAAGGTGTTCTCCAGGTTTACTTGCCTGAGCTTCAATCTTCAGGCTCTCATTAAGTAGTTGTTAATCTAACACTGCAGTTGGCCTACTAGTTTGGTTGGGACCTAGTAACGGTGTCTGCCGCTCCAAGGTGTTCTCCAGGTTTACTTGCCTGAGCTTCAATCTTCAGGCTCTCATTAATTTGTTGTTAGTATAACACTGCAGTTGGCCTACTAGTTTGGTTGGGGCCTACTAACGGTGTCTGTCGCTCCAAGGTGTTCTCCAAGTTTACTTGCCTGAGCTTCAATCTTCAGGCTCTCATTAAGTTGTTGTAAATATAACACGGCATTAGGCCTACTAGATTGGTTGGGGCCTACTAACGGTGTCTGCCGCTCCAAGGTGTTCTCCAGGTTTACTTGCCTGAGCTTCAATCTTCAGGCTCTCATTAAGCTGTTGTTAATATAACACGGGATTAGGCCTACTAGTTTGGTTGGGGCCTACTAATGGTGTCTGCCGCTCCTTGGTGTTCTCCTGGTTTTTTGTCCTGAGCTTCAATCTTCATGAATTTGGCCTATATTTGAAATATGAAACTGCATTTGGGATACTATTTGGGTTGGCCTACTAACGGTGTCTGCCGCTTCCTGGTGTTGTCCTCCACTGAACAAAGCTGAGCTTCAATCTTCATGCTCTCATTAAGTAGTTGTTAATCTAACAATGCAGTTGGCCTACTAGTTTGGTTGGGGCCTACTAACGGTGTCTGCCACTCCAAGGTGTTCTCCAGGTTTACTTGCCTGAGCTTCAATCTTCAGGCTCTCATTAAGTTGTTGTAAATATAACACGGCATTAGGCCTACTAGTTTGGTTGGGGCCTACTAAGGGTGTCTGCCGCTCCAAGGTGTTCTCCAGGTTTACTTGCCTGAGCTTCAATCTTCACGCTCTCATTAAGTTGTTGTAAATATAACACGGCATTAGGCCTACTAGTTAGGTTGGGGCCTACTAACGGTGTCTGCCGCTCCAAGGTGTTCTCCAAGTTTACTTGCCTGAGCTTCAATCTTCAGGCTCTCATTAAGTTGCTGTAAATATAACACGGCATTAGGCCTACTAGATTGGTTGGGGCCTACTAACGGTGTCTGCCGCTCCAAGGTGTTCTCCAGGTTTACTTGCCTGAGCTTCAATCTTCAGGCTCTCATTAAGTTGTTGTTAATATAACACTACAGTTAGCCTACTAGTTTGGTTGGTGCCAACTAAGGGTGTCTGTCGCTCCAAGGTGTTCTCCAGGTTTACTTGCCTGAGCTTCAATCTTCAGGCTCTCATTAGGTTGTTGTAAATATAACACGGCATTAGGCCTACTAGTTTGGTTGGGGCCTACTAACGGTGTCTGCCGCTCCAAGGTGTTCTCCAGGTTTACTTGCCTGAGCTTCAATCTTCAGGCTCTCATTAAGTTGTTGTTAATATAACACGGCATTAGGCCTACTAGTTTGGTTGGGGCCTACTAACGGTGTCTGCCGCTCCTTGGTGTTCTCCTGGTTTTTTTTCCTGAGCTTCAATCTTCAGGTTTTCGGCCTATATTTGAAATATGAAACTGCATTTGGGATACTAGTTGGGTTGGGCCTTCTAACGGTGTCTGCCGCTCCCTGGTGTTGTCCTCCACTGAACAAAGCTGAGCTTCAATTTTCAGGCTCCCATAAAGTAGTTGTTAATCTAACACTGCAGTTGACCTACTAGTTTGGTTGGGGCCTACTAACGGTGTCTGCCGCTCCAAAGTGTTCTCCAGGTTTACTTGCCTGAGCTTCAATCTTTGGGCTCTCATTAAGTTGTTGTAAATATAACACGGAATTAAACCTACTAGTTTGGTTGGGGCCTACTAACGGTGTCTGCCGCTCCAAGGTGTTCTCCAGGTTTACTTGCCTGAGCTTCAATCTTCAGGCTCTCATTAAGTTGTTGTAAATATAACACGGCATTAGGCCTACTAGTTTGGTTGGGGCCTACTAACGGTGTCTGCCGCTCCAAGGTGTTCTCCAGGTTTACTTGCCTGAGCTTCAATCTTCAGGCTCTCATTAAGTTGTTGTTAATATAACACTGCAGTTAGCCTGCTAGTTTGGTTGGGGCCAACTAAGGGTGTCTGTCGCTCCAAGGTGTTCTCCAGGTTTACTTGCCTAAGCTTCAATCTTCAGGCTCTCATTAAGTTGTTGTAAATATAACACGACATTAGGCCTACTAGTTTGGTTGGGGCCTACAAACGGTGTCTGCCGCTCCAAGGTGTTCTCCAGGATTACTTGCCTGAGCTTCAATCTTCAGGCTCTCATTAAGTTGTTGTTAGTATAACACGGCATTAAGCATACTAGTTTGGTTGGGGCCTACTAACGGTGTCTACCGCTCCTTGGTGTTCTCCTGGTTTTTTTTCCTGAGCTTCAATCTTCAGGATTTCGGCCTATATTTGAAATATGAAACTGCATTTGGGATACTAGTTGGGTTGGGCCTTCTAACGGTGTCTGCCGCTCCCTGGTGTTGTCCTCCACTGAACAAAGCTGAGCTTCAATCTTCAGGCTCTCATAAAGTAGTTGTTAATCTAACACTGCAGTTGGCCTACTAGTTTGGTTGGGGCCTACTAACGGTGTCTGCCGCTCCAAAGTGTTCTCCAGGTTTACTTGCCTGAGCTTCAATCTTCAGGCTCTCATTAAGTTGTTGTAAATATAACACGGAATTAAGCCTACTAGTTTGGTTGGGGCCTACTAACGGTGTCTGCCGCTCCAAGGTGTTCTCCAGGTTTACTTGCCTGAGCTTCAATCTTCAGGCTCTCATTAAGTAGTTGTTAATCTAACACTGCAGTTGGCCTACTAGTTTGGTTGGGACCTACTAACGGTGTCTGCCGCTCCAAGGTGTTCTCCAGGTTTACTTGCCTGAGCTTCAATCTTCAGGCTCTCATTAAGTTGTTGTAAATATAACACGGCATTAGGCCTACTAGTTTGGTTGGGGCCTACTAACGGTGTCTGCCGCTCCAAGGTGTTCTCCAGGTTTACTTGCCTGAGCTTCAATCTTCAGGCTCTCATTAAGCTGTTGTTAATATAACACGGGATTAGGCCTACTAGTTTGGTTGGGGCCTACTAATGGTGTCTGCCGCTCCTTGGTGTTCTCCTGGTTTTTTGTCCTGAGCTTCAATCTTCAGGATTTCGGCCTATATTTGAAATATGAAACTGCATTTGGGATACTATTTGGGTTGGCCTACTAACGGTGTCTGCCGCTTCCTGGTGTTGTCCTCCACTGAACAAAACTGAGCTTCAATCTTCATGCTCTCATTAAGTAGTTGTTAATCTAACAATGCAGTTGGCCTACTAGTTTGGTTGGGGCCTACTAACGGTGTCTGCCGCTCCAAGGTGTTCTCCAGGTTTACTTGCCTGAGCTTCAATCTTCAGGCTCTCATTAAGTTGTTGTAAATATAACACGGCATTAGGCCTACTAGATTGGTTGGGGCCTACTAAGGGTGTCTGCCGCTCCAAGGTGTTCTCCAGGTTTACTTGCCTGAGCTTCAATCTTCAGGCTCTCATTAAGTAGTTGTTAATCTAACGCTGAAGTTGGCCTACTAGTTTGGTTGGGGCCTACTAACGGTGTCTGCTGCTCCAAGGTTTTCTCCAGGTTTACTTGCCATAGCTTCAATCTTCAGGCTCTCATTAAGTTGTTGTTAGTATAACACTGCAGTTGGCCTACTAGTTTGGTTGGGGCCTACTAACGGTGTCTGTCGCTCCAAGGTGTTCTGCAGGTTTACTTGCCTGAGCTTCAATCTTCAGGCTCTCATTAAGTTGTTGTTAATATGACACGGCATTAGGCCTACTAGTTTGGTTGGGGCCTACTAATGGTGACTGCCGCTCCTTGGTGTTCTTCTGGTTTTTTTTCCTGAGCTTCAATCTTCAGGATTTCGGCCTATATTTGAAATATGAAACTGCATTTGGGATACTATTTGGGTTGGCCTACTAACGGTGTCTGCCGCTTCCTGGTGTTGTCCTCCACTGAACAAAGCTGAGCTTCAATCTTCATGCTCTCATTAAGTAGTTGTTAATCTAACACTGCAGTTGGCCTGCTAGTTTGGTTGGGGCCTACTAACGGTGTCTGCCGCTCCATGGTGTTCTCCAGGTTTACTTGCCTGAGCTTCAATCTTCAGGCTCTCATTAAGTTGTTGTAAATATAACACGGCATTAGGCCTACTAGTTTGGTTGGGGACTACTAATGGTGTCTGCCACTCCAAGGTGTTCTCCAGGTTTACTTGCCTGAGCTTCAATCTTCAGGCTCTCATTAAGTTGTTGTAAATATAACACGGCATTAGGCCTACTAGTTTGGTTGGGGCCTACTAACGGTGTCTGCCGCTCCAAGGTGTTCTCCAGGTTTACTTGCCTGAGCTTCAATCTTCAGGCTCTCATTAAGTTGTTGTTAATATAACACTGCAGTTAGCCTGCTAGTTTGGTTGGGGCCAACTAATGGTGTCTGTCGCTCCAAGGTGTTCTCCAGGTTTACTTGCCTGAGCTTCAATCTTCAGGCTCTCATTAAGTTGTTGTAAATATAACACGACATTAGGCCTACTAGTTTGGTTGGGGCCTACAAACGGTGTCTGCCGCTCCAAGGTGTTCTCCAGGATTACTTGCCTGAGCTTCAATCTTCAGGCTCTCATTAAGTTGTTGTTAGTATAACACGGCATTAAGCATACTAGTTTGGTTGGGGCCTACTAACGGTGTCTACCGCTCCTTGGTGTTCTCCTGGTTTTTTTTCCTGAGCTTCAACCTTCAGGATTTCGGCCTATATTTGAAATATGAAACTGCATTTGGGATACTAGTTGGGTTGGGCCTTCTAACGGTGTCTGCCGCTCCCTGGTGTTGTCCTCCACTGAACAAAGCTGAGCTTCAATCTTCAGGCTCTCATAAAGTAGTTGTTAATCTAACACTGCAGTTGGCCTACTAGTTTGGTTGGGGCCTACTAACGGTGTCTGCCGCTCCAAAGTGTTCTCCAGGTTTACTTGCCTGAGCTTCAATCTTCAGGCTCTCATTAAGTTGTTGTAAATATAACACGGAATTAAGCCTACTAGTTTGGTTGGGGCCTACTAACGGTGTCTGCCGCTCCAAGGTGTTCTCCAGGTTTACTTGCCTGAGCTTCAATCTTCAGGCTCTCATTAAGTAGTTGTTAATCTAACACTGCAGTTGGCCTACTAGTTTGGTTGGGACCTACTAACGGTGTCTGCCGCTCCAAGGTGTTCTCCAGGTTTACTTGCCTGAGCTTCAATCTTCAGGCTCTCATTAAGTTGTTGTAAATATAACACGACATTAGGCCTACTAGTTTGGTTGGGGCTTACTAACGGTGTCTGCCGCTCCAAGGTGTTCTCCAGGTTTACTTGCCTGAGCTTCAATCTTCAGGCTCTCATTAAGCTGTTGTTAATATAACACGGGATTAGGCCTACTAGTTTGGTTGGGGCCTACTAATGGTGTCTGCCGCTCCTTGGTGTTCTCCTGGTTTTTTGTCCTGAGCTTCAATCTTCAGGATTTCGGCCTATATTTGAAATATGAAACTGCATTTGGGATACTATTTGGGTTGGCCTACTAACGGTGTCTGCCGCTTCCTGGTGTTGTCCTCCACTGAACAAAACTGAGCTTCAATCTTCATGCTCTCATTAAGTAGTTGTTAATCTAACAATGCAGTTGGCCTACTAGTTTGGTTGGGGCCTACTAACGGTGTCTGCCGCTCCAAGGTGTTCTCCAGGTTTACTTGCCTGAGCTTCAATCTTCAGGCTCTCATTAAGTTGTTGTAAATATAACACGGCATTAGGCCTACTAGTTTGGTTGGGGCCTACTAAGGGTGTCTGCCGCTCCAAGGTGTTCTCCAGGTTTACTTGCCTGAGCTTCAATCTTCACGCTCTCATTAAGTTGTTGTAAATATAACACGGCATTAGGCCTACTAGTTAGGTTGGGGCCTACTAACGGTGTCTGCCGCTCTAAGGTGTTCTCCAAGTTTACTTGCCTGAGCTTCAATGTTCAGGCTCTCATTAAGTTGTTGTTAATACAACACTGCAGTTAGCCTACTAGTTTGGTTGGGGCCAACTAAGGGTGTGTGTCGCTCCAAGGTATTCTCCAGGTTTACTTGCCTGAGCTTCAATCTTCAGGCTCTCATTAAGTTGTTGTAAATATAACACGGCATTAGGCCTACTAGTTTGGTTGGGGCCTACTAACGGTGTCTGCCGCTCCAAGGTGTTCTCCAGGTTTACTTGCCTGAGCTTCAATCTTCAGGCTCTCATTAAGCTGTTGTTAATATAACACGGGATTAGGCCTACTAGTTTGGTTGGGGCCTACTAATGGTGTCTGCCGCTCCTTGGTGTTCTCCTGGTTTTTTTGTCCTGAGCTTCAATCTTCAGGATTTCGGCCTATATTTGAAATATGAAACTGCATTTGGGATACTATTTGGGTTGGCCTACTAACGGTGTCTGCCGCTTCCTGGTGTTGTCCTCCACTGAACAAAGCTGAGCTTCAATCTTCATGCTCTCATTAAGTAGTTGTTAATCTAACAATGCAGTTGGCCTACTAGTTTGGTTGGGGCCTACTAACGGTGTCTGCCGCTCCAAGGTGTTCTCCAGGTTTACTTGCCTGAGCTTCAATCTTCAGGCTCTCATTAAGTTGTTGTAAATATAACACGGCATTAGGCCTACTAGTTTGGTTGGGGCCTACTAAGGGTGTCTGCCGCTCCAAGGTGTTCTCCAGGTTTACTTGCCTGAGCTTCAATCTTCACGCTCTCATTAAGTTGTTGTAAATATAACACGGCATTAGGCCTACTAGTTAGGTTGGGGCCTACTAACGGTGTCTGCCGCTCCAAGGTGTTCTCCAAGTTTACTTGCCTGAGCTTCAATCTTCAGGCTCTCATTAAGTTGTTGTTAATACAACACTGCAGTTAGCCTACTAGTTTGGTTGGGGCCAACTAAGGGTGTGTGTCGCTCCAAGGTATTCTCCAGGTTTACTTGCCTGAGCTTCAATCTTCAGGCTCTCATTAAGTTGTTGTAAATATAACATGGCATTAGGCCTACTAGTTTGGTTGGGGCCTACTAACGGTGTCTGCCGCTCCAAGGTGTTCTTCAGGTTTACTTGCCTGAGCTTCAATCTTCAGGCTCTCATTAAGTTGTTGTAAATATAACACGGCATTAGGCCTACTAAGTTTAGTTGGGGCCTACTAACGGTGTCTGCCGCTCCAAGGTGTTCTCCAGGTTTACTTGCCTGAGCTTCAATCTTCAGGCTCTCATTAAGTTGTTGTTAATATAACACTACAGTTAGCCTACTAGTTTGGTTGGTGCCAACTAAGGGTGTCTGTCGCTCCAAGGTGTTCTCCAGGTTTACTTGCCTGAGCTTCAATCTTCAGGCTCTCATTAAGATGTTGTAATTATAACACGGCATTAGGCCTACTAGTTTGGTTGGGGCCTACTAACGGTGTCTGCCGCTCCAAGGTGTTCTCCTGGTTTTTTTTCCTGAGCTTCAATCTTCAGGTTTTCGGCCTATATTTGAAATATGAAACTGCATTTGGGATACTAGTTGGGTTGGGCCTTCTAACGGTGTCTGCCGCTCCCTGGTGTTGTCCTCCACTGCACAAAGCTGAGTTTCAATCTTCAGGCTCCCATAAAGTAGTTGTTAATCTAACACTGCAGTTGACCTACTAGTTTGGTTGGGGCCTACTAACGGTGTCTGCCGTTCCAAAGTGTTCTCCAGGTTTACTTGCCTGAGCTTCAATCTTCGGGCTCTCATTAAGTTGTTGTAAATATAACACGGAATTAAGCCTACTAGTTTGGTTGGGGCCTACTAACGGTGTCTGCCGCTCCAAGGTGTTCTCCAGGTTTACTTGCCTGAGCTTCAATCTTCAGGCTCTCATTAAGTAGTTGTTAATCTAACACTGCAGTTGGCCTACTAGTTTGGTTGGGACCTAGTAACGGTGTCTGCCGCTCCAAGGTGTTCTCCAGGTTTACTTGCCTGAGCTTCAATCTTCAGGCTCTCATTAATTTGTTGTTAGTATAACACTGCAGTTGGCCTACTAGTTTGGTTGGGGCCTACTAACGGTGTCTGTCGCTCCAAGGTGTTCTCCAAGTTTACTTGCCTGAGCTTCAATCTTCAGGCTCTCATTAAGTTGTTGTAAATATAACACGGCATTAGGCCTACTAGTTTGGTTGGGGCCTACTAACGGTGTCTGCCGCTCCAAGGTGTTCTCCAGGTTTACTTGCCTGAGCTTCAATCTTCAGGCTCTCATTAAGCTGTTGTTAATATAACACGGGATTAGGCCTACTAGTTTGGTTGGGGCCTACTAATGGTGTCTGCCGCTCCTTGGTGTTCTCCTGGTTTTTTGTCCTGAGCTTCAATCTTCATGAATTTGGCCTATATTTGAAATATGAAACTGCATTTGGGATACTATTTGGGTTGGCCTACTAACGGTGTCTGCCGCTTCCTGGTGTTGTCCTCCACTGAACAAAGCTGAGCTTCAATCTTCATGCTCTCATTAAGTAGTTGTTAATCTAACAATGCAGTTGGCCTACTAGTTTGGTTGGGGCCTACTAACGGTGTCTGCCACTCCAAGGTGTTCTCCAGGTTTACTTGCCTGAGCTTCAATCTTCAGGCTCTCATTAAGTTGTTGTAAATATAACACGGCATTAGGCCTACTAGTTTGGTTGGGACCTACTAAGGGTGTCTGCCGCTCCAAGGTGTTCTCCAGGTTTACTTGCCTGAGCTTCAATCTTCACGCTCTCATTAAGTTGTTGTAAATATAACACGGCATTAGGCCTACTAGTTAGGTTGGGGCCTACTAACGGTGTCTGCCGCTCCAAGGTGTTCTCCAAGTTTACTTGCCTGAGCTTCAATCTTCAGGCTCTCATTAAGTTGCTGTAAATATAA
Organism: Ranitomeya variabilis; assembly: GCF_051348905.1. Taxonomy (NCBI): domain Eukaryota; kingdom Metazoa; phylum Chordata; class Amphibia; order Anura; family Dendrobatidae; genus Ranitomeya; species Ranitomeya variabilis. The sequence continues at coordinate 177,897,773 of NC_135237.1, forward strand.
CACGGCATTAGGCCTACTAGATTGGTTGGGGCCTACTAACGGTGTCTGCCGCTCCAAGGTGTTCTCCAGGTTTACTTGCCTGAGCTTCAATCTTCAGGCTCTCATTAAGTTGTTGTTAATATAACACTACAGTTAGCCTACTAGTTTGGTTGGTGCCAACTAAGGGTGTCTGTCGCTCCAAGGTGTTCTCCAGGTTTACTTGCCTGAGCTTCAATCTTCAGGCTCTCATTAGGTTGTTGTAAATATAACACGGCATTAGGCCTACTAGTTTGGTTGGGGCCTACTAACGGTGTCTGCCGCTCCAAGGTGTTCTCCAGGTTTACTTGCCTGAGCTTCAATCTTCAGGCTCTCATTAAGTTGTTGTTAATATAACACGGCATTAGGCCTACTAGTTTGGTTGGGGCCTACTAACGGTGTCTGCCGCTCCTTGGTGTTCTCCTGGTTTTTTTTCCTGAGCTTCAATCTTCAGGTTTTCGGCCTATATTTGAAATATGAAACTGCATTTGGGATACTAGTTGGGTTGGGCCTTCTAACGGTGTCTGCTGCTCCCTGGTGTTGTCCTCCACTGAACAAAGCTGAGCTTCAATTTTCAGGCTCCCATAAAGTAGTTGTTAATCTAACACTGCAGTTGACCTACTAGTTTGGTTGGGGCCTACTAACGGTGTCTGCCGCTCCAAAGTGTTCTCCAGGTTTACTTGCCTGAGCTTCAATCTTTGGGCTCTCATTAAGTTGTTGTAAATATAACACGGAATTAAACCTACTAGTTTGGTTGGGGCCTACTAACGGTGTCTGCCGCTCCAAGGTGTTCTCCAGGTTTACTTGCCTGAGCTTCAATCTTCAGGCTCTCATTAAGTAGTTGTTAATCTAACACTGCAGTTGGCCTACTAGTTTGGTTGGGACCTACTAACGGTGTCTGCCGCTCCAAGGTGTTCTCCAGGTTTTCTTGCCTGAGCTTCAATCTTCAGGCTCTCATTAATTTGTTGTTAGTATAACACTGCAGTTGGCCTACTAGTTTGGTTGGGGCCTACTAACGGTGTCTGTCGCTCCAAGGTGTTCTCCAAGTTTACTTGCCTGAGCTTCAATCTTCAGGCTCTCATTAAGTTGTTGTAAATATAACACGGCATTAGGCCTACTAGTTTGGTTGGGGCCTACTTATGGTGTCTGCCGCTCCAAGGTGTTCTCCAGGTTTACTTGCCTGAGCTTCAATCTTCAGGCTCTCATTAAGCTGTTGTTAATATAACACGGGATTAGGCCTACTAGTTTGGTTGGGGCCTACTAATGGTGTCTGCCGCTCCTTGGTGTTCTCCTGGTTTTTTGTCCTGAGCTTCAATCTTCAGGAATTCGGCCTATATTTGAAATATGAAACTGCATTTGGGATACTATTTGGGTTGGCCTACTAACGGTGTCTGCCGCTTCCTGGTGTTGTCCTCCACTGAACAAAGCTGAGCTTCAATCTTCATGCTCTCATTAAGTAGTTGTTAATCTAACAATGCAGTTGGCCTACTAGTTTGGTTGGGGCCTACTAACGGTGTCTGCCACTCCAAGGTGTTCTCCAGGTTTACTTGCCTGAGCTTCAATCTTCAGGCTCTCATTAAGTTGTTGTAAATATAACACGGCATTAGGCCTACTAGTTTGGTTGGGGCCTACTAAGGGTGTCTGCCGCTCCAAGGTGTTCTCCAGGTTTACTTGCCTGAGCTTCAATCTTCACGCTCTCATTAAGTTGTTGTAAATATAACACGGCATTAGGCCTACTAGTTAGGTTGGGGCCTACTAACGGTGTCTGCCGCTCCAAGGTGTTCTCCAAGTTTACTTGCCTGAGCTTCAATCTTCAGGCTCTCATTAAGTTGCTGTAAATATAACACGGCATTAGGCCTACTAGTTTGGTTGGGGCCTACTAACGGTGTCTGCCGCTCCAAGGTGTTCTCCAGGTTTACTTGCCTGAGCTTCAATCTTCAGGCTCTCATTAAGTTGTTGTTAATATAACACTACAGTTAGCCTACTAGTTTGGTTGGTGCCAACTAAGGGTGTCTGTCGCTCCAAGGTGTTCTCCAGGTTTACTTGCCTGAGCTTCAATCTTCAGGCTCTCATTAGGTTGTTGTAAATATAACACGGCATTAGGCCTACTAGTTTGGTTGGGGCCTACTAACGGTGTCTGCCGCTCCAAGGTGTTCTCCAGGTTTACTTGCCTGAGCTTCAATCTTCAGGCTCTCATTAAGTTGTTGTTAATATAACACGGCATTAGGCCTACTAGTTTGGTTGGGGCCTACTAACGGTGTCTGCCGCTCCTTGGTGTTCTCCTGGTTTTTTTTCCTGAGCTTCAATCTTCAGGTTTTCGGCCTATATTTGAAATATGAAACTGCATTTGGGATACTAGTTGGGTTGGGCCTTCTAACGGTGTCTGCCGCTCCCTGGTGTTGTCCTCCACTGAACAAAGCTGAGCTTCAATTTTCAGGCTCCCATAAAGTAGTTGTTAATCTAACACTGCAGTTGACCTACTAGTTTGGTTGGGGCCTACTAACGGTGTCTGCCGCTCCAAAGTGTTCTCCAGGTTTACTTGCCTGAGCTTCAATCTTTGGGCTCTCATTAAGTTGTTGTAAATATAACACGGAATTAAACCTACTAGTTTGGTTGGGGCCTACTAACGGTGTCTGCCGCTCCAAGGTGTTCTCCAGGTTTACTTGCCTGAGCTTCAATCTTCAGGCTCTCATTAAGTAGTTGTTAATCTAACACTGCAGTTGGCCTACTAGTTTGGTTGGGACCTACTAACGGTGTCTGCCGCTCCAAGGTGTTCTCCAGGTTTTCTTGCCTGAGCTTCAATCTTCAGGCTCTCATTAATTTGTTGTTAGTATAACACTGCAGTTGGCCTACTAGTTTGGTTGGGGCCTACTAACGGTGTCTGTCGCTCCAAGGTGTTCTCCAAGTTTACTTGCCTGAGCTTCAATCTTCAGGCTCTCATTAAGTTGTTGTAAATATAACACGGCATTAGGCCTACTAGTTTGGTTGGGGCCTACTAATGGTGTCTGCCGCTCCTTGGTGTTCTCCTGGTTTTTTGTCCTGAGCTTCAATCTTCAGGATTTCGGCCTATATTTGAAATATGAAACTGCATTTGGGATACTATTTGGGTTGGCCTACTAACGGTGTCTGCCGCTTCCTGGTGTTGTCCTCCACTGAACAAAGCTGAGCTTCAATCTTCATGCTCTCATTAAGTAGTTGTTAATCTAACAATGCAGTTGGCCTACTAGTTTGGTTGGGGCCTACTAACGGTGTCTGCCGCTCCAAGGTGTTCTCCAGGTTTACTTGCCTGAGCTTCAATCTTCAGGCTCTCATTAAGTTGTTGTAAATATAACACGGCATTAGGCCTACTAGTTTGGTTGGGGCCTACTAACGGTGTCTGCCGCTCCAAGGTGTTCTCCAGGTTTACTTGCCTGAGCTTCAATCTTCAGGCTCTCATTAAGTTGTTGTTAATATAACACTACAGTTAGCCTACTAGTTTGGTTGGTGCCAACTAAGGGTGTCTGTCGCTCCAAGGTGTTCTCCAGGTTTACTTGCCTGAGCTTCAATCTTCAGGCTCTCATTAAGTTGTTGTAATTATAACACGGCATTAGGCCTACTAGTTTGGTTGGGGCCTACTAACGGTGTCTGCCGCTCCTTGGTGTTCTCCTGGTTTTTTTTCCTGAGCTTCAATCTTCAGGTTTTCGGCCTATATTTGAAATATGAAACTGCATTTGGGATATTAGTTGGGTTGGGCCTTCTAACGGTGTCTGCCGCTCCCTGGTGTTGTCCTCCACTGAACAAAGCTGAGCTTCAATCTTCAGGCTCCCATAAAGTAGTTGTTAATCTAACACTGCAGTTGACCTACTAGTTTGGTTGGGGCCTACTAACGGTGTCTGCCGCTCCAAAGTGTTCTCCAGGTTTACTTGCCTGAGCTTCAATCTTCGGGCTCTCATTAAGTTGTAAATATAACACGGAATTAAGCCTACTAGTTTGGTTGGGGCCTACTAACGGTGTCTGCCGCTCCAAGGTGTTCTCCAGGTTTACTTGCCTGAGCTTCAATCTTCAGGCTCTCATTAATTTGTTGTTAGTATAACACTGCAGTTGGCCTACTAGTTTGGTTGGGGCCTACTAACGGTGTCTGTCGCTCCAAGGTGTTCTCCAAGTTTACTTGCCTGAGCTTCAATCTTCAGGCTCTCATTAAGTTGTTGTAAATATAACACGGCATTAGGCCTACTAGTTTGGTTGGGGCCTACTAACGGTGTCTGCCGCTCCAAGGTGTTCTCCAGGTTTACTTGCCTGAGCTTCAATCTTCAGGCTCTCATTAAGCTGTTGTTAATATAACACGGGATTAGGCCTAGTAGTTTGGTTGGGGCCTACTAATGGTGTCTGCCGCTCCAAAGTGTTCTCCTGGTTTTTTTCCTGAGCTTCAATCTTCAGGAATTCGGCCTATATTTGAAATATGAAACTGCATTTGGGATACTATTTGGGTTGGCCTACTAACGGTGTCTGCCGCTTCCTGGTGTTGTCCTCCACTGAACAAAGCTGAGCTTCAATCTTCATGCTCTCATTAAGTAGTTGTTAATCTAACAATGCAGTTGGCCTACTAGTTTGGTTGGGGCCTACTAACGGTGTCTGCCGCTCCAAGGTGTTCTCCAGGTTTACTTGCCTGAGCTTCAATCTTCAGGCTCTCATTAAGTTGTTGTAAATATAACACGGCATTAGGCCTACTAGTTTGGTTGGGGCCTACTAATGGTGTCTGCCGCTCCTTGGTGTTCTCCTGGTTTTTTGTCCTGAGCTTCAATCTTCAGGATTTTGGCCTATATTTGAAATATGAAACTGCATTTGGGATACTATTTGGGTTGGCCTACTAACGGTGTCTGCCGCTTCCTGGTGTTGTCCTCCACTGAACAAAGCTGAGCTTCAATCTTCAGGCTCTCATTAAGTAGTTGTTAATCTAACAATGCAGTTGGCCTACTAGTTTGGTTGGGGCCTACTAACGGTGTCTGCCGCTCCAAGGTGTTCTCCAGGTTTACTTGCCTGAGCTTCAATCTTCAGGCTCTCATTAAGTTGTTGTAAATATAACACGGCATTAGGCCTACTAGTTAGGTTGGGGCCTACTAACGGTGTCTGCCGCTCCAAGGTGTTCTCCAAGTTTACTTGCCTGAGCTTCAATCTTCAGGCTCTCATTAAGTTGTTGTTAATACAACACTGCAGTTAGCCTACTAGTTTGGTTGGGGCCAACTAAGGGTGTCTGTCGCTCCAAGGTATTCTCCAGGTTTACTTGCCTGAGCTTCAATCTTCAGGCTCTCATTAAGTTGTTGTAAATATAACACGGCATTAGGCCTACTAGTTTGGTTGGGGCCTACTAACGGTGTCTGCCACTCCAAGGTGTTCTCCAGGTTTACTTGCCTGAACTTCAATCTTCAGGCTCTCATTAAGTTGTTGTAAATATAACACGGCATTAGGCCTACTAGTTTGGTTGGGGCCTACTAACGGTGTCTGCCGCTCCAAGGTGTTCTCCAGGTTTACTTGCCTGAGCTTCAATCTTCAGGCTCTCATTAAGTTGTTGTTAATATAACACTACAGTTAGCCTACTAGTTTGGTTGGTGCCAACTAAGGGTGTCTGTCGCTCCAAGGTGTTCTCCAGGTTTACTTGCCTGAGCTTCAATCTTCAGGCTCTCATTAGGTTGTTGTAAATATAACACGGCATTAGGCCTACTAGTTTGGTTGGGGCCTACTAACGGTGTCTGCCGCTCCAAGGTGTTCTCCAGGTTTACTTGCCTGAGCTTCAATCTTCAGGCTCTCATTAAGTTGTTGTTAATATAACACGGCATTAGGCCTACTAGTTTGGTTGGGGCCTACTAACGGTGTCTGCAGCTCCTTGGTGTTCTCCTGGTTTTTTTTCCTGAGCTTCAATCTTCAGGTTTTCGGCCTATATTTGAAATATGAAACTGCATTTGGGATACTAGTTGGGTTGGGCCTTCTAACGGTGTCTGCCGCTCCCTGGTGTTGTCCTCCACTGAACAAAGCTGAGCTTCAATTTTCAGGCTCCCATAAAGTAGTTGTTAATCTAACACTGCAGTTGACCTACTAGTTTGGTTGGGGCCTACTAACGGTGTCTGCCGCTCCAAAGTGTTCTCCAGGTTTACTTGCCTGAGCTTCTATCTTTGGGCTCTCATTAAGTTGTTGTAAATATAACACGGAATTAAACCTACTAGTTTGGTTGGGGCCTACAAACGGTGTCTGCCGCTCCAAGGTGTTCTCCAGGTTTACTTGCCTGAGCTTCAATCTTCAGGCTCTCATTAAGTAGTTGTTAATCTAACACTGCAGTTGGCCTACTAGTTTGGTTGGGACCTACTAACGGTGTCTGCCGCTCCAAGGTGTTCTCCAGGTTTTCTTGCCTGAGCTTCAATCTTCAGGCTCTCATTAATTTGTTGTTAGTATAACACTGCAGTTGGCCTACTAGTTTGGTTGGGGCCTACTAATGGTGTCTGTCGCTCCAAGGTGTTCTCCAAGTTTACTTGCCTGAGCTTCAATCTTCAGGCTCTCATTAAGTTGTTGTAAATATAACACGGCATTAGGCCTACTAGTTTGGTTGGGGCCTACTAATGGTGTCTGCCGCTCCTTGGTGTTCTCCTGGTTTTTTGTCCTGAGCTTCAATCTTCAGGATTTCGGCCTATATTTGAAATATGAAACTGCATTTGGGATACTATTTGGGTTGGCCTACTAACGGTGTCTGCCGCTTCCTGGTGTTGTCCTCCACTGAACAAAGCTGAGCTTCAATCTTCATGCTCTCATTAAGTAGTTGTTAATCTAACAATGCAGTTGGCCTACTAGTTTGGTTGGGGCCTACTAACGGTGTCTGCCGCTCCAAGGTGTTCTCCAGGTTTACTTGCCTGAGCTTCAATCTTCAGGCTCTCATTAAGTTGTTGTAAATATAACACGGCATTAGGCCTACTAGTTTGGTTGGGGCCTACTAAGGGTGTCTGCCGCTCCAAGGTGTTCTCCAGGTTTACTTGCCTGAGCTTCAATCTTCACGCTCTCATTAAGTTTTTGTAAATATAACACGGCATTAGGCCTACTAGTTAGGTTGGGGCCTACTAACGGTGTCTGCCGCTCCAAGGTGTTCTCCAAGTTTACTTGCCTGAGCTTCAATCTTCAGGCTCTCATTAAGTTGTTGTTAATATAACACTGCAGTTAGCCTACTAGTTTGGTTGGGGCCAACTAAGGGTGTCTGTCGCTCCAAGGTATTCTCCAGGTTTACTTGCCTGAGCTTCAATCTTCAGGCTCTCATTAAGTTGTTGTAAATATAACACGGCATTAGGCCTACTAGTTTGGTTGGGGCCTACTAACAGTGTCTGCCGCTCCAAGGTGTTCTCCAGGTTTACTTGCCTGAGCTTCAATCTTCAGGCTCTCATTAATTTGTTGTTAGTATAACACTGCAGTTGGCCTACTAGTTTGGTTGGGGCCTACTAACGGTGTCTGTCGCTCCAAGGTGTTCTCCAAGTTTACTTGCCTGAGCTTCAATCTTCAGGCTCTCATTAAGTTGTTGTAAATATAACACGGCATTAGGCCTACTAGTTTGGTTGGGGCCTACTAACGGTGTCTGCCGCTCCAAGGTGTTCTCCAGGTTTACTTGCCTGAGCTTCAATCTTCAGGCTCTCATTAAGCTGTTGTTAATATAACACGGGATTAGGCCTACTAATTTGGTTGGGGCCTACTAATGGTGTCTGCCGCTCCTTGGTGTTCTCCTGGTTTTTTGTCCTGAGCTTCAATCTTCAGGTTTTCGGCCTATATTTGAAATATGAAACTGCATTTGGGATACTAGTTGGGTTGGGCCTTCTAACGGTGTCTGCCGCTCCCTGGTGTTGTCCTCCACTGAACAAAGCTGAGTTTCAATCTTCAGGCTCCCATAAAGTAGTTGTTAATCTAACACTGCAGTTGACCTACTAGTTTGGTTGGGGCCTACTAACGGTGTCTGCCGCTCCAAAGTGTTCTCCAGGTTTACTTGCCTGAGCTTCAATCTTCGGGCTCTCATTAAGTTGTTGTAAATATAACACGGCATTAGGCCTACTAGTTTGGTTGGGGCCTACTAACGGTGTCTGCCGCTCCAAGGTGTTCTCCAGGTTTACTTGCCTGAGCTTCAATCTTCAGGCTCTCATTAAGTTGTTGTTAATATAACACTACAGTTAGCCTACTAGTTTGGTTGGTGCCAACTAAGGGTGTCTGTCGCTCCAAGGTGTTCTCCAGGTTTACTTGCCTGAGCTTCAATCTTCAGGCTCTTATTAGGTTGTTGTAAATATAACACTGCAGTTGGCCTACTAGTTTGGTTGGGGCCTACTAACGGTGTCTGCCGCTCCAAGGTGTTCTCCAGGTTTACTTGCCTGAGCTTCAATCTTCAGGCTCTCATTAAGCTGTTGTTAATATAACACGGGATTAGGCCTACTAGTTTGGTTGGGGCCTACTAATGGTGTCTGCCGCTCCTTGGTGTTCTCCTGGTTTTTTGTCCTGAGCTTCAATCTTCAGGAATTCGGCCTATATTTGAAATATGAAACTGCATTTGGGATACTATTTGGGTTGGCCTACTAACGGTGTCTGCCGCTTCCTGGTGTTGTCCTCCACTGAACAAAGCTGAGCTTCAATCTTCATGCTCTCATTAAGTAGTTGTTAATCTAACAATGCAGTTGGCCTACTAGTTTGGTTGGGGCCTACTAACGGTGTCTGCCACTCCAAGGTGTTCTCCAGGTTTACTTGCCTGAGCTTCAATCTTCAGGCTCTCATTAAGTTGTTGTAAATATAACACGGCATTAGGCCTACTAGTTTGGTTGGGGCCTACTAAGGGTGTCTGCCGCTCCAAGGTGTTCTCCAGGTTTACTTGCCTGAGCTTCAATCTTCACGCTCTCATTAAGTTGTTGTAAATATAACACGGCATTAGGCCTACTAGTTAGGTTGGGGCCTACTAACGGTGTCTGCCGCTCCAAGGTGTTCTCCAAGTTTACTTGCCTGAGCTTCAATCTTCAGGCTCTCATTAAGTTGCTGTTAATACAACACTGCAGTTGGCCTACTAGTTTGGTTGGGGCCTACTAACGGTGTCTGCCGCTCCAAGGTGTTCTCCAGGTTTACTTGCCTGAGCTTCAATCTTCAGGCTCTCATTAAGCTGTTGTTAATATAACACGGGATTAGGCCTACTAGTTTGGTTGGGGCCTACTAATGGTGTCTGCCGCTCCTTGGTGTTCTCCTGGTTTTTTGTCCTGAGCTTCAATCTTCAGGAATTCGGCCTATATTTGAAATATGAAACTGCATTTGGGATACTATTTGGGTTGGCCTACTAACGGTGTCTGCCGCTTCCTGGTGTTGTCCTCCACTGAACAAAGCTGAGCTTCAATCTTCATGCTCTCATTAAGTAGTTGTTAATCTAACAATGCAGTTGGCCTACTAGTTTGGTTGGGGCCTACTAACGGTGTCTGCCACTCCAAGGTGTTCTCCAGGTTTACTTGCCTGAGCTTCAATCTTCAGGCTCTCATTAAGTTGTTGTAAATATAACACGGCATTAGGCCTACTAGTTTGGTTGGGGCCTACTAAGGGTGTCTGCCGCTCCAAGGTGTTCTCCAGGCTTACTTGCCTGAGCTTCAATCTTCACGCTCTCATTAAGTTGTTGTAAATATAACACGGCATTAGGCCTACTAGTTAGGTTGGGGCCTACTAACGGTGTCTGCCGCTCCAAGGTGTTCTCCAAGTTTACTTGCCTGAGCTTCAATCTTCAGGCTCTCATTAAGTTGTTGTTAATACAACACTGCAGTTAGCCTACTAGTTTGGTTGGGGCCAACTAAGGGTGTCTGTCGCTCCAAGGTATTCTCCAGGTTTACTTGCCTGAGCTTCAATCTTCAGGCTCTCATTAAGTTGTTGTAAATATAACACGGCATTAGGCCTACTAGCTTGGTTGGGGCCTACTAACGGTGTCTGCCGCTCCAAGGTGTTCTCCAGGTTTACTTGCCTGAGCTTCAATCTTCAGGCTCTCATTAAGTTGTTGTAAATATAACACGGCATTAGGCCTACTAGTTTGGTTGGGGCCTACTAACGGTGTCTGCCGCTCCAAGGTGTTCTCCAGGTTTACTTGCCTGAGCTTCAATCTTCAGGCTCTCATTAAGTTGTTGTTAATATAACACTACAGTTAGCCTACTAGTTTGGTTGGTGCCAACTAAGGGTGTCTGTCGCTCCAAGGTGTTCTCCAGGTTTACTTGCCTGAGCTTCAATCTTCAGGCTCTCATTAGGTTGTTGTAAATATAACACGGCATTAGGCCTACTAGTTTGGTTGGGGCCTACTAACGGTGTCTGCCGCTCCAAGGTGTTCTCCAGGTTTACTTGCCTGAGCTTCAATCTTCAGGCTCTCATTAAGTTGTTGTTAATATAACACGGCATTAGGCCTACTAGTTTGGTTGGGGCCTACTAACGGTGTCTGCCGCTCCTTGGTGTTCTCCTGGTTTTTTTTCCTGAGCTTCAATCTTCAGGTTTTCGGCCTATATTTGAAATATGAAACTGCATTTGGGATACTAGTTGGGTTGGGCCTTCTAACGGTGTCTGCCGCTCCCTGGTGTTGTCCTCCACTGAACAAAGCTGAGCTTCAATTTTCAGGCTCCCATAAAGTAGTTGTTAATCTAACACTGCAGTTGACCTACTAGTTTGGTTGGGGCCTACTAACGGTGTCTGCCGCTCCAAAGTGTTCTCCAGGTTTACTTGCCTGAGCTTCAATCTTTGGGCTCTCATTAAGTTGTTGTAAATATAACACGGAATTAAACCTACTAGTTTGGTTGGGGCCTACTAACGGTGTCTGCCGCTCCAAGGTGTTCTACAGGTTTACTTGCCTGAGCTTCAATCTTCAGGCTCTCATTAAGTAGTTGTTAATCTAACACTGCAGTTGGCCTACTAGTTTGGTTGGGACCTACTAACGGTATCTGCCGCTCCAAGGTGTTCTCCAGGTTTTCTTGCCTGAGCTTCAATCTTCAGGCTCTCATTAATTTGTTGTTAGTATAACACTGCAGTTGGCCTACTAGTTTGGTTGGGGCCTACTAACGGTGTCTGTCGCTCCAAGGTGTTCTCCAAGTTTACTTGCCTGAGCTTCAATCTTCAGGCTCTCATTAAGTTGTTGTAAATATAACACGGCATTAGGCCTACTAGTTTGGTTGGGGCCTACTAATGGTGTCTGCCGCTCCTTGGTGTTCTCCTGGTTTTTTGTCCTGAGCTTCAATCTTCAGGATTTCGGCCTATATTTGAAATATGAAACTGCATTTGGGATACTATTTGGGTTGGCCTACTAACGGTGTCTGCCGCTTCCTGGTGTTGTCCTCCACTGAACAAAGCTGAGCTTCAATCTTCATGCTCTCATTAAGTAGTTGTTAATCTAACAATGCAGTTTGCCTACTAGTTTGGTTGGGGCCTACTAACGGTGTCTGCCGCTCCAAGGTGTTTTCCAGGTTTACTTGCCTGAGCTTCAATCTTCAGGCTCTCATTAAGTTGTTGTAAATATAACACGGCATTAGGCCTACTAGTTTGGTTGGGGCCTTCTAATGGTGTCTGCCGCTCCTTGGTGTTCTCCTGGTTTTTTGTCCTGAGCTTCAATCTTCAGGATTTCGGCCTATATTTGAAATATGAAACTGCATTTGGGATACTATTTGGGTTGGCCTACTAACGGTGTCTGCCGCTTCCTGGTGTTGTCCTCCACTGAACAAAGCTGAGCTTCAATCTTCATGCTCTCATTAAGTAGTTGTTAATCTAACAATGCAGTTTGCCTACTAGTTTGGTTGGGGCCTACTAACGGTGTCTGCCGCTCCAAGGTGTTTTCCAGGTTTACTTGCCTGAGCTTCAATCTTCAGGCTCTCATTAATTTGTTGTTAGTATAACACTGCAGTTGGCCTACTAGTTTGGTTGGGGCCTACTAACGGTGTCTGTCGCTCCAAGGTGTTCTCCAAGTTTACTTGCCTGAGCTTCAATCTTCAGGCTCTCATTAAGTTGTTGTAAATATAACACGGCATTAGGCCTACTAGTTTGGTTGGGGCCTACTAACGGTGTCTGCCGCTCCAAGGTGTTCTCCAGGTTTACTTGCCTGAGCTTCAATCTTCAGGCTCTCATTAAGCTGTTGTTAATATAACACGGGATTAGGCCTACTAGTTTGGTTGGGGCCTACTAATGGTGTCTGCCGCTCCTTGGTGTTCTCCTGGTTTTTTGTCCTGAGCTTCAATCTTCAGGAATTCGGCCTATATTTGAAATATGAAACTGCATTTGGGATACTATTTGGGTTGGCCTACTAACGGTGTCTGCCGCTTCCTGGTGTTGTCCTCCACTGAACAAAGCTGAGCTTCAATCTTCATGCTCTCATTAAGTAGTTGTTAATCTAACAATGCAGTTGGCCTACTAGTTTGGTTGGGGCCTACTAACGGTGTCTGCCGCTCCAAGGTGTTCTCCAGGTTTACTTGCCTGAGCTTCAATCTTCAGGCTCTCATTAAGTTGTTGTAAATATAACACGGCATTAGGCCTACTAGTTTGGTTGGGGCCTACTAAGGGTGTCTGAAAACAAGTGGATAGGTGGAGGGCACCACACATAATACATAATAATCTTTCCCTGAGGAAGCCGCCATCTGAGCGGCGATACGCGTGGGAGCCTACCCACAGATTGCTTCCCCTCTCCACACAGACTTCCACCCATGGTCAGGGCTTTGGACTATTAGCATTATTGGTATGATGGGGTTTTTTTATGGGATTGAGGTTTTCATTTTATTGGGCTGTTACATTCTGTAGTCCTTCCTCTCCCTTCCCCTTGCATGCCATATGTGCCTATCTTATAACAGTCATTTTTTGAGTTATATTTCAGACTCTATTCTCAGGCACATCTTTTCCAGGGCCTTTTTTGGTTGTACTCCATTACCATGATCTGCACATTATTGCAGTTATTTTGCACAGGAATTATGCACCTCATGTTGGGGGCTATGGTTTTGCAACATTGACACCACACCATTGAGTGGTTATTCATTCTTATATCTTGACTGTGTGGGTAGATCCTTTGGATCATCTTATTGGGGGAAGCATATTTTTCTTGTGGGACGTCATTTTCCCTATCATAGGATTTGACAATTATTCCAGCATAGGCATGTTGTTGTTTTTGCATTCTTTGCAATTTTAAATGTTTTTAAGTGTTGTGTGTTATTGTTCTTTGCATACACATATATGTAGTTTTTGAGGTTCATTGCCAATTAAAAGTTTATATATTTTTCATTTATTATTGTCTGGAGGTGTTCCTTTACATATGGGCATGATCTTTGTCTCGCTGTTTTTTCCATACTAAGGGTGTCTGCCGCTCCAAGGTGTTCTCCAGGTTTACTTGCCTGAGCTTCAATCTTCACGCTCTTATTAAGTTGTTGTAAATATAACACGGCATTAGGCCTACTAGTTAGGTTGGGGCCTACTAACGGTGTCTGCCGCTCCAAGGTGTTCTCCAAGTTTACTTGCCTGAGCTTCAATCTTCAGGCTCTCATTAAGTTGTTGTTAATACAACACTGCAGTTAGCCTACTAGTTTGGTTGGGGCCAACTAAGGGTGTCTGTCGCTCCAAGGTATTCTCCAGGTTTACTTGCCTGAGCTTCAATCTTCAGGCTCTCATTAAGTTGTTGTAAATATAACACGGCATTAGGCCTACTAGTTTGGTTGGGGCCTACTAACGGTGTCTGCCACTCCAAGGTGTTCTCCAGGTTTACTTGCCTGAACTTCAATCTTCAGGCTCTCATTAAGTTGTTGTAAATATAACACGGCATTAGGCCTACTAGTTTGGTTGGGGCCTACTAACGGTGTCTGCCGCTCCAAGGTGTTCTCCAGGTTTACTTGCCTGAGCTTCAATCTTCAGGCTCTCATTAAGTTGTTGTTAATATAACACTACAGTTAGCCTACTAGTTTGGTTGGTGCCAACTAAGGGTGTCTGTCGCTCCAAGGTGTTCTCCAGGTTTACTTGCCTGAGCTTCAATCTTCAGGCTCTCATTAGGTTGTTGTAAATATAACACGGCATTAGGCCTACTAGTTTGGTTGGGGCCTACTAACGGTGTCTGCCGCTCCAAGGTGTTCTCCAGGTTTACTTGCCTGAGCTTCAATCTTCAGGCTCTCATTAAGTTGTTGTTAATATAACACGGCATTAGGCCTACTAGTTTGGTTGGGGCCTACTAACGGTGTCTGCAGCTCCTTGGTGTTCTCCTGGTTTTTTTTCCTGAGCTTCAATCTTCAGGTTTTCGGCCTATATTTGAAATATGAAACTGCATTTGGGATACTAGTTGGGTTGGGCCTTCTAACGGTGTCTGCCGCTCCCTGGTGTTGTCCTCCACTGAACAAAGCTGAGCTTCAATTTTCAGGCTCCCATAAAGTAGTTGTTAATCTAACACTGCAGTTGACCTACTAGTTTGGTTGGGGCCTACTAACGGTGTCTGCCGCTCCAAAGTGTTCTCCAGGTTTACTTGCCTGAGCTTCTATCTTTGGGCTCTCATTAAGTTGTTGTAAATATAACACGGAATTAAACCTACTAGTTTGGTTGGGGCCTACAAACGGTGTCTGCCGCTCCAAGGTGTTCTCCAGGTTTACTTGCCTGAGCTTCAATCTTCAGGCTCTCATTAAGTAGTTGTTAATCTAACACTGCAGTTGGCCTACTAGTTTGGTTGGGACCTACTAACGGTGTCTGCCGCTCCAAGGTGTTCTCCAGGTTTTCTTGCCTGAGCTTCAATCTTCAGGCTCTCATTAATTTGTTGTTAGTATAACACTGCAGTTGGCCTACTAGTTTGGTTGGGGCCTACTAATGGTGTCTGTCGCTCCAAGGTGTTCTCCAAGTTTACTTGCCTGAGCTTCAATCTTCAGGCTCTCATTAAGTTGTTGTAAATATAACACGGCATTAGGCCTACTAGTTTGGTTGGGGCCTACTAATGGTGTCTGCCGCTCCTTGGTGTTCTCCTGGTTTTTTGTCCTGAGCTTCAATCTTCAGGATTTCGGCCTATATTTGAAATATGAAACTGCATTTGGGATACTATTTGGGTTGGCCTACTAACGGTGTCTGCCGCTTCCTGGTGTTGTCCTCCACTGAACAAAGCTGAGCTTCAATCTTCATGCTCTCATTAAGTAGTTGTTAATCTAACAATGCAGTTGGCCTACTAGTTTGGTTGGGGCCTACTAACGGTGTCTGCCGCTCCAAGGTGTTCTCCAGGTTTACTTGCCTGAGCTTCAATCTTCAGGCTCTCATTAAGTTGTTGTAAATATAACACGGCATTAGGCCTACTAGTTTGGTTGGGGCCTACTAAGGGTGTCTGCCGCTCCAAGGTGTTCTCCAGGTTTACTTGCCTGAGCTTCAATCTTCACGCTCTCATTAAGTTTTTGTAAATATAACACGGCATTAGGCCTACTAGTTAGGTTGGGGCCTACTAACGGTGTCTGCCGCTCCAAGGTGTTCTCCAAGTTTACTTGCCTGAGCTTCAATCTTCAGGCTCTCATTAAGTTGTTGTTAATATAACACTGCAGTTAGCCTACTAGTTTGGTTGGGGCCAACTAAGGGTGTCTGTCGCTCCAAGGTATTCTCCAGGTTTACTTGCCTGAGCTTCAATCTTCAGGCTCTCATTAAGTTGTTGTAAATATAACACGGCATTAGGCCTACTAGTTTGGTTGGGGCCTACTAACAGTGTCTGCCGCTCCAAGGTGTTCTCCAGGTTAACTTGCCTGAGCTTCAATCTTCAGGCTCTCATTAATTTGTTGTTAGTATAACACTGCAGTTGGCCTACTAGTTTGGTTGGGGCCTACTAACGGTGTCTGTCGCTCCAAGGTGTTCTCCAAGTTTACTTGCCTGAGCTTCAATCTTCAGGCTCTCATTAAGTTGTTGTAAATATAACACGGCATTAGGCCTACTAGTTTGGTTGGGGCCTACTAACGGTGTCTGCCGCTCCAAGGTGTTCTCCAGGTTTACTTGCCTGAGCTTCAATCTTCAGGCTCTCATTAAGCTGTTGTTAATATAACACGGGATTAGGCCTACTAGTTTGGTTGGGGCCTACTAATGGTGTCTGCCGCTCCTTGGTGTTCTCCTGGTTTTTTGTCCTGAGCTTCAATCTTCAGGTTTTCGGCCTATATTTGAAATATGAAACTGCATTTGGGATACTAGTTGGGTTGGGCCTTCTAACGGTGTCTGCCGCTCCCTGGTGTTGTCCTCCACTGAACAAAGCTGAGTTTCAATCTTCAGGCTCCCATAAAGTAGTTGTTAATCTAACACTGCAGTTGACCTACTAGTTTGGTTGGGGCCTACTAACGGTGTCTGCCGCTCCAAAGTGTTCTCCAGGTTTACTTGCCTGAGCTTCAATCTTCGGGCTCTCATTAAGTTGTTGTAAATATAACACGGCATTAGGCCTACTAGATTGGTTGGGGCCTACTAACGGTGTCTGCCGCTCCAAGGTGTTCTCCAGGTTTACTTGCCTGAGCTTCAATCTTCAGGCTCTCATTAAGTTGTTGTTAATATAACACTACAGTTAGCCTACTAGTTTGGTTGGTGCCAACTAAGGGTGTCTGTCGCTCCAAGGTGTTCTCCAGGTTTACTTGCCTGAGCTTCAATCTTCAGGCTCTTATTAGGTTGTTGTAAATATAACACTGCAGTTGGCCTACTAGTTTGGTTGGGGCCTACTAACGGTGTCTGCCGCTCCAAGGTGTTCTCCAGGTTTACTTGCCTGAGCTTCAATCTTCAGGCTCTCATTAAGCTGTTGTTAATATAACACGGGATTAGGCCTACTAGTTTGGTTGGGGCCTACTAATGGTGTCTGCCGCTCCTTGGTGTTCTCCTGGTTTTTTGTCCTGAGCTTCAATCTTCAGGAATTCGGCCTATATTTGAAATATGAAACTGCATTTGGGATACTATTTGGGTTGGCCTACTAACGGTGTCTGCCGCTTCCTGGTGTTGTCCTCCACTGAACAAAGCTGAGCTTCAATCTTCATGCTCTCATTAAGTATTTGTTAATCTAACAATGCAGTTGGCCTACTAGTTTGGTTGGGGCCTACTAACGGTGTCTGCCACTCCAAGGTGTTCTCCAGGTTTACTTGCCTGAGCTTCAATCTTCAGGCTCTCATTAAGTTGTTGTAAATATAACACGGCATTAGGCCTACTAGTTTGGTTGGGGCCTACTAAGGGTGTCTGCCGCTCCAAGGTGTTCTCCAGGTTTACTTGCCTGAGCTTCAATCTTCACGCTCTCATTAAGTTGTTGTAAATATAACACGGCATTAGGCCTACTAGTTAGGTTGGGGCCTACTAACGGTGTCTGCCGCTCCAAGGTGTTCTCCAAGTTTACTTGCCTGAGCTTCAATCTTCAGGCTCTCATTAAGTTGCTGTTAATACAACACTGCAGTTGGCCTACTAGTTTGGTTGGGGCCTACTAACGGTGTCTGCCGCTCCAAGGTGTTCTCCAGGTTTACTTGCCTGAGCTTCAATCTTCAGGCTCTCATTAAGCTGTTGTTAATATAACACGGGATTAGGCCTACTAGTTTGGTTGGGGCCTACTAATGGTGTCTGCCGCTTCTTGGTGTTCTCCTGGTTTTTTGTCCTGAGCTTCAATCTTCAGGAATTCGGCCTATATTTGAAATATGAAACTGCATTTGGGATACTATTTGGGTTGGCCTACTAACGGTGTCTGCCGCTTCCTGGTGTTGTCCTCCACTGAACAAAGCTGAGCTTCAATCTTCATGCTCTCATTAAGTAGTTGTTAATCTAACAATGCAGTTGGCCTACTAGTTTGGTTGGGGCCTACTAACGGTGTCTGCCACTCCAAGGTGTTCTCCAGGTTTACTTGCCTGAGCTTCAATCTTCAGGCTCTCATTAAGTTGTTGTAAATATAACACGGCATTAGGCCTACTAGTTTGGTTGGGGCCTACTAAGGGTGTCTGCCGCTCCAAGGTGTTCTCCAGGCTTACTTGCCTGAGCTTCAATCTTCACGCTCTCATTAAGTTGTTGTAAATATAACACGGCATTAGGCCTACTAGTTAGGTTGGGGCCTACTAACGGTGTCTGCCGCTCCAAGGTGTTCTCCAAGTTTACTTGCCTGAGCTTCAATCTTCAGGCTCTCATTAAGTTGTTGTTAATACAACACTGCAGTTAGCCTACTAGTTTGGTTGGGGCCAACTAAGGGTGTCTGTCGCTCCAAGGTATTCTCCAGGTTTACTTGCCTGAGCTTCAATCTTCAGGCTCTCATTAAGTTGTTGTAAATATAACACGGCATTAGGCCTACTAGCTTGGTTGGGGCCTACTAACGGTGTCTGCCGCTCCAAGGTGTTCTCCAGGTTTACTTGCCTGAGCTTCAATCTTCAGGCTCTCATTAAGTTGTTGTAAATATAACACGGCATTAGGCCTACTAGTTTGGTTGGGGCCTACTAACGGTGTCTGCCGCTCCAAGGTGTTCTCCAGGTTTACTTGCCTGAGCTTCAATCTTCAGGCTCTCATTAAGTTGTTGTTAATATAACACTACAGTTAGCCTACTAGTTTGGTTGGTGCCAACTAAGGGTGTCTGTCGCTCCAAGGTGTTCTCCAGGTTTACTTGCCTGAGCTTCAATCTTCAGGCTCTCATTAGGTTGTTGTAAATATAACACGGCATTAGGCCTACTAGTTTGGTTGGGGCCTACTAACGGTGTCTGCCGCTCCAAGGTGTTCTCCAGGTTTACTTGCCTGAGCTTCAATCTTCAGGCTCTCATTAAGTTGTTGTTAATATAACACGGCATTAGGCCTACTAGTTTGGTTGGGGCCTACTAACGGTGTCTGCCGCTCCTTGGTGTTCTCCTGGTTTTTTTTCCTGAGCTTCAATCTTCAGGTTTTCGGCCTATATTTGAAATATGAAACTGCATTTGGGATACTAGTTGGGTTGGGCCTTCTAACGGTGTCTGCCGCTCCCTGGTGTTGTCCTCCACTGAACAAAGCTGAGCTTCAATTTTCAGGCTCCCATAAAGTAGTTGTTAATCTAACACTGCAGTTGACCTACTAGTTTGGTTGGGGCCTACTAACGGTGTCTGCCGCTCCAAAGTGTTCTCCAGGTTTACTTGCCTGAGCTTCAATCTTTGGGCTCTCATTAAGTTGTTGTAAATATAACACGGAATTAAACCTACTAGTTTGGTTGGGGCCTACTAACGGTGTCTGCCGCTCCAAGGTGTTCTACAGGTTTACTTGCCTGAGCTTCAATCTTCAGGCTCTCATTAAGTAGTTGTTAATCTAACACTGCAGTTGGCCTACTAGTTTGGTTGGGACCTACTAACGGTATCTGCCGCTCCAAGGTGTTCTCCAGGTTTTCTTGCCTGAGCTTCAATCTTCAGGCTCTCATTAATTTGTTGTTAGTATAACACTGCAGTTGGCCTACTAGTTTGGTTGGGGCCTACTAACGGTGTCTGTCGCTCCAAGGTGTTCTCCAAGTTTACTTGCCTGAGCTTCAATCTTCAGGCTCTCATTAAGTTGTTGTAAATATAACACGGCATTAGGCCTACTAGTTTGGTTGGGGCCTACTAATGGTGTCTGCCGCTCCTTGGTGTTCTCCTGGTTTTTTGTCCTGAGCTTCAATCTTCAGGATTTCGGCCTATATTTGAAATATGAAACTGCATTTGGGATACTATTTGGGTTGGCCTACTAACGGTGTCTGCCGCTTCCTGGTGTTGTCCTCCACTGAACAAAGCTGAGCTTCAATCTTCATGCTCTCATTAAGTAGTTGTTAATCTAACAATGCAGTTTGCCTACTAGTTTGGTTGGGGCCTACTAACGGTGTCTGCCGCTCCAAGGTGTTTTCCAGGTTTACTTGCCTGAGCTTCAATCTTCAGGCTCTCATTAAGTTGTTGTAAATATAACACGGCATTAGGCCTACTAGTTTGGTTGGGGCCTACTAACGGTGTCTGCCGCTCCAAGGTGTTCTCCAGGTTTACTTGCCTGAGCTTCAATCTTCAGGCTCTCATTAAGTTGTTGTTAATATAACACTACAGTTAGCCTACTAGTTTGGTTGGTGCCAACTAAGGGTGTCTGTCGCTCCAAGGTGTTCTCCAGGTTTACTTGCCTGAGCTTCAATCTTCAGGCTCTCATTAAGTTGTTGTAATTATAACACGGCATTAGGCCTACTAGTTTGGTTGGGGCCTACTAACGGTGTCTGCCGCTCCTTGGTGTTCTCCTGGTTTTTTTTCCTGAGCTTCAATCTTCAGGTTTTCGGCCTATATTTGAAATATGAAACTGCATTTGGGATACTAGTTGGGTTGGGCCTTCTAACGGTGTCTGCCGCTCCCTGGTGTTGTCCTCCACTGAACAAAGCTGAGCTTCAATCTTCAGGCTCCCATAAAGTAGTTGTTAATCTAACACTGCAGTTGACCTACTAGTTTGGTTGGGGCCTACTAACGGTGTCTGCCGCTCCAAAGTGTTCTCCAGGTTTACTTGCCTGAGCTTCAATCTTCGGGCTCTCATTAAGTTGTTGTAAATATAACACGGAATTAAGCCTACTAGTTTGGTTGGGGCCTACTAACGGTGTCTGCCGCTCCAAGGTGTTCTCCCGGTTTACTTGCCTGAGCTTCAATCTTCAGGCTCTCATTACGTAGTTGTTAATCTAACACTGCAGTTGGCCTACTAGTTTGGTTGGGACCTAGTAACGGTGTCTGCCGCTCCAAGGTGTTCTCCAGGTTTACTTGCCTGAGCTTCAATCTTCAGGCTCTTATTAATTTGTTGTTAGTATAACACTGCAGTTGGCCTACTAGTTTGGTTGGGGCCTACTAACGGTGTCTGTCGCTCCAAGGTGTTCTCCAAGTTTACTTGCCTGAGCTTCAATCTTCAGGCTCTCATTAAGTTGTTGTAAATATAACACGGCATTAGGCCTACTAGTTTGGTTGGGGCCTACTAACGGTGTCTGCCGCTCCAAGGTGTTCTCCAGGTTTACTTGCCTGAGCTTCAATCTTCAGGCTCTCATTAAGCTGTTGTTAATATAACACGGGATTAGGCCTACTAGTTTGGTTGGGGCCTACTAATGGTGTCTGCCGCTCCTTGGTGTTCTCCTGGTTTTTTGTCCTGAGCTTCAATCTTCAGGAATTCGGCCTATATTTGAAATATGAAACTGCATTTGGGATACTATTTGGGTTGGCCTACTAACGGTGTCTGCCGCTTCCTGGTGTTGTCCTCCACTGAACAAAGCTGAGCTTCAATCTTCATGCTCTCATTAAGTAGTTGTTAATCTAACAATGCAGTTGGCCTACTAGTTTGGTTGGGGCCTACTAACGGTGTCTGCCGCTCCAAGGTGTTCTCCAGGTTTACTTGCCTGAGCTTCAATCTTCAGGCTCTCATTAAGTTGTTGTAAATATAACACGGCATTAGGCCTACTAGTTTGGCTGGGGCCTACTAAGGGTGTCTGACGCTCCAAGGTGTTCTCCAGGTTTACTTGCCTGAGCTTCAATCTTCACGCTCTTATTAAGTTGTTGTAAATATAACATGGCATTAGGCCTACTAGTTAGGTTGGGGCCTACTAACGGTGTCTGCCGCTCCAAGGTGTTCTCCAAGTTTACTTGCCTGAGCTTCAATCTTCAGGCTCTCATTAAGTTGTTGTTAATACAACACTGCAGTTAGCCTACTAGTTTGGTTGGGGCCAACTAAGGGTGTCTGTCGCTCCAAGGTGTTCTCCAGGTTTACTTGCCTGAGCTTCAATCTTCAGGCTCTCATTAAGTTGTTGTAAATATAACACGGCATTAGGCCTACTAGTTTGGTTGGGGCCTACTAACGGTGTCTGCCGCTCCAAGGTGTTCTCCAGGTTTACTTGCCTGAGCTTCAATCTTCAGGCTCTCATTAAGTTGTTGTAAATATAACACGGCATTAGGCCTACTAGTTTGGTTGGGGCCTACTAACGGTGTCTGCCGCTCCAAGGTGTTCTCCAGGTTTACTTGCCTGAACTTCAATCTTCAGGCTCTCATTAAGTTGTTGTAAATATAACACGGCATTAGGCCTACTAGTTTGGTTGGGGCCTACTAACGGTGTCTGCCGCTCCAAGGTGTTCTCCAGGTTTACTTGCCTGAGCTTCAATCTTCAGGCTCTCATTAAGTTGTTGTTAATATAACACTAGAGTTAGCCTACTAGTTTGGTTGGTGCCAACTAAGGGTGTCTGTCGCTCCAAGGTGTTCTCCAGGTTTACTTGCTTGAGCTTCAATCTTCAGGCTCTCATTAGGTTGTTGTAAATATAACACGGCATTAGGCCTACTAGTTTGGTTGGGGCCTACTAACGGTGTCTGCCGCTCCAAGGTGTTCTCCAGGTTTACTTGCCTGAGCTTCAATCTTCAGGCTCTCATTAAGTTGTTGTTAATATAACACGGCATTAGGCCTACTAGTTTGGTTGGGGCCTACTAACGGTGTCTGCAGCTCCTTGGTGTTCTCCTGGTTTTTTTTCCTGAGCTTCAATCTTCAGGTTTTCGGCCTATATTTGAAATATGAAACTGCATTTGGGATACTAGTTGGGTTGGGCCTTCTAACGGTGTCTGCCGCTCCCTGGTGTTGTCCTCCACTGAACAAAGCTGAGCTTCAATTTTCAGGCTCCCATAAAGTAGTTGTTAATCTAACACTGCAGTTGACCTACTAGTTTGGTTGGGGCCTACTAACGGTGTCTGCCGCTCCAAAGTGTTCTCCAGGTTTACTTGCCTGAGCTTCTATCTTTGGGCTCTCATTAAGTTGTTGTAAATATAACACGGAATTAAACCTACTAGTTTGGTTGGGGCCTACAAACGGTGTCTGCCGCTCCAAGGTGTACTCCAGGTTTACTTGCCTGAGCTTCAATCTTCAGGCTCTCATTAAGTAGTTGTTAATCTAACACTGCAGTTGGCCTACTAGTTTGGTTGGGACCTACTAACGGTGTCTGCAGCTCCAAGGTGTTCTCCAAGTTT
Source organism: Ranitomeya variabilis (assembly GCF_051348905.1). Classification (NCBI taxonomy): domain Eukaryota; kingdom Metazoa; phylum Chordata; class Amphibia; order Anura; family Dendrobatidae; genus Ranitomeya; species Ranitomeya variabilis. Next base: position 177,920,680 of record NC_135237.1, read on the forward strand.
ACTTGCCTGAGCTTCAATCTTCAGGCTCTCATTAAGTTGTTGTAAATATAACACGGCATTAGGCCTACTAGTTTGGTTGGGGCCTACTAACGGTGTCTGCCGCTCCAAGATGTTCTCCAGGTTTACTTGCCTGAGCTTCAATCTTCAGGCTCTCATTAAGTTGTTGTTAATATAACACGGCATTAGGCCTACTAGTTTGGTTGGGGCCTACTAACGGTGTCTGCAGCTCCTTGGTGTTCTCCTGGTTTTTTTTCCTGAGCTTCAATCTTCAGGTTTTCGGCCTATATTTGAAATATGAAACTGCATTTGGGATACTAGTTGGGTTGGGCCTTCTAACGGTGTCTGCCGCTCCCTGGTGTTGTCCTCCACTGAACAAAGCTGAGCTTCAATTTTCAGGCTCCCATAAAGTAGTTGTTAATCTAACACTGCAGTTGACCTACTAGTTTGGTTGGGGCCTACTAACGGTGTCTGCCGCTCCAAAGTGTTCTCCAGGTTTACTTGCCTGAGCTTCTATCTTTGGGCTCTCATTAAGTTGTTGTAAATATAACACGGAATTAAACCTACTAGTTTGGTTGGGGCCTACAAACGGTGTCTGCCGCTCCAAGGTGTTCTCCAGGTTTACTTGCCTGAGCTTCAATCTTCAGGCTCTCATTAAGTAGTTGTTAATCTAACACTGCAGTTGGCCTACTAGTTTGGTTGGGACCTACTAACGGTGTCTGCCGCTCCAAGGTGTTCTCCAAGTTTACTTGCCTGAGCTTCAATCTTCAGGCTCTCATTAAGTTGTTGTAAATATAACACGGCATTAGGCCTACTAGTTTGGTTGGGGCCTACTAATGGTGTCTGCCGCTCCTTGGTGTTCTCCTGGTTTTTTGTCCTGAGCTTCAATCTTCAGGATTTCGGCCTATATTTGAAATATGAAACTGCATTTGGGATACTATTTGGGTTGGCCTACTAACGGTGTCTGCCGCTTCCTGGTGTTGTCCTCCACTGAACAAAGCTGAGCTTCAATCTTCATGCTCTCATTAAGTAGTTGTTAATCTAACAATGCAGTTGGCCTACTAGTTTGGTTGGGGCCTACTAACGGTGTCTGCCGCTCCAAGGTGTTCTCCAGGTTTACTTGCCTGAGCTTCAATCTTCAGGCTCTCATTAAGTTGTTGTAAATATAACACGGCATTAGGCCTACTAGATTGGTTGGGGCCTACTAAGGGTGTCTGCCGCTCCAAGGTGTTCTCCAGGTTTACTTGCCTGAGCTTCAATCTTCACGCTCTCATTAAATTGTTGTAAATATAACACGGCATTAGGCCTACTAGATAGGTTGGGGCCTACTAACGGTGTCTGCCGCTCCAAGGTGTTCTCCAAGTTTACGTGCCTGAGCTTCAATCTTCAGGCTCTCATTAAGTTGTTGTTAATATAACACTGCAGTTAGCCTACTAGTTTGGTTGGGGCCAACTAAGGGTGTCTGTCGCTCCAAGGTATTCTCCAGGTTTACTTGCCTGAGCTTCAATCTTCAGGCTCTCATTAAGTTGTTGTAAATATAACACGGCATTAGGCCTACTAGTTTGGTTGGGGCCTACTAACAGTGTCTGCCGCTCCAAGGTGTTCTCCAGGTTTACTTGCCTGAGCTTCAATCTTCAGGCTTTCATTAATTTGTTGTTAGTATAACACTGCAGTTGGCCTACTAGTTTGGTTGGGGCCTACTAACGGTGTCTGTCGCTCCAAGGTGTTCTCCAAGTTTACTTGCCTGAGCTTCAATCTTCAGGCTCTCATTAAGTTGTTGTAAATATAACACGGCATTAGGCCTACTAGTTTGGTTGGGGCCTACTAACGGTGTCTGCCGCTCCAAGGTGTTCTCCAGGTTTACTTGCCTGAGCTTCAATCTTCAGGCTCTCATTAAGCTGTTGTTAATATAACACGGGATTAGGCCTACTAGTTTGGTTGGGGCCTACTAATGGTGTCTGCCGCTCCTTGGTGTTCTCCTGGTTTTTTGTCCTGAGCTTCAATCTTCAGGAATTCGGCCTATATTTGAAATATGAAACTGCATTTGGGATACTATTTGGGTTGGCCTACTAACGGTGTCTGCCGCTTCCTGGTGTTGTCCTCCACTGAACAAAGCTGAGCTTCAATCTTCATGCTCTCATTAAGTAGTTGTTAATCTAACAATGCAGTTGGCCTACTAGTTTGGTTGGGGCCTACTAACGGTGTCTGCCGCTCCAAGGTGTTCTCCAGCTTTACTTGCCTGAGCTTCAATCTTCAGGCTCTCATTAAGTTGTTGTAAATATAACACGGCATTAGGCCTACTAGTTTGGTTGGGGCCTACTAAGGGTGTCTGCCGCTCCAAGGTGTTCTCCAGGTTTACTTGCCTGAGCTTCAATCTTCACGCTCTCATTAAGTTGTTGTAAATATAACACGGCATTAGGCCTACTAGTTAGGTTGGGGCCTACGAACGGTGTCTGCCGCTCCAAGGTGTTCTCCAAGTTTACTTGCCTGAGCTTCAATCTTCAGGCTCTCATTAAGTTGTTGTTAATACAACACTGCAGTTAGTCTACTAGTTTGGTTGGGGCCAACTTAGGGTGTCTGTCGCTCCAAGGTATTCTCCAGGTTTACTTGCCTGAGCTTCAATCTTCAGGCTCTCATTAAGTTGTTGTAAATATAACACGGCATTAGGCCTACTAGTTTGGTTGGGGCCTACTAACGGTGTCTGCCGCTCCAAGGTGTTCTCCAGGTTTACTTGCCTGAGCTTCAATCTTCAGGCTCTCATTAAGTTGTTGTAAATATAACACGGCATTAGGCCTACTAGTTTGGTTGGGGCCTACTAACGGTGTCTGCCGCTCCAAGGTGTTCTCCAGGTTTACTTGCCTGAGCTTCAATCTTCAGGCTCTCATTAAGTTGTTGTTAATATAACACTACAGTTAGCCTACTAGTTTGGTTGGTGCCAACTAAGGGTGTCTGTCGCTCCAAGGTGTTCTCCAGGTTTACTTGCCTGAGCTTCAATCTTCAGGCTCTCATTAGGTTGTTGTAAATATAACACGGCATTAGGCCTACTAGTTTGGTTGGGGCCTACTAACGGTGTCTGCCGCTCCAAGGTGTTCTCCAGGTTTACTTGCCTGAGCTTCAATCTTCTGGCTCTCATTAAGTTGTTGTTAATATAACACGGCATTAGGCCTACTAGTTTGGTTGGGGCCTACTAACGGTGTCTGCCGCTCCTTGGTGTTCTCCTGGTTTTTTTACCTGAGCTTCAATCTTCAGGTTTTCGGCCTATATTTGAAATATGAAACTGCATTTGGGATACTAGTTGGGTTGGGCCTTCTAACGGTGTCTGCCGCTCCCTGGTGTTGTCCTCCACTGAACAAAGCTGAGCTTCAATTTTCAGGCTCCCATAAAGTAGTTGTTAATCTAACACTGCAGTTGACCTACTAGTTTGGTTGGGGCCTACTAACGGTGTCTGCTGCTCCAAAGTGTTCTCCAGGTTTACTTGCCTGAGCTTCAATCTTTGGGCTCTCATTAAGTTGTTGTAAATATAACACGGAATTAAACCTACTAGTTTGGTTGGGGCCAACTAAGGGTGTCTGTCGCTCCAAGGTATTCTCCAGGTTTACTTGCCTGAGCTTCAATCTTCAGGCTCTCATTAAGTTGTTGTAAATATAACACGGCATTAGGCCTACTAGTTTGGTTGGGGCCTACTAACGGTGTCTGCCGCTCCAAGGTGTTCTCCAGGTTTACTTGCCTGAGCTTCAATCTTCAGGCTCTCATTAAGTTGTTGTTAATATAACACTACAGTTAGCCTACTAGTTTGGTTGGTGCCAAAAAAGGGTGTCTGTCACTCCAAGGTGTTCTCCAGGTTTACTTGCCTGAGCTTCAATCTTCAGGCTCTCATTAGGTTGTTGTAAATATAACACGGCATTAGGCCTACTAGTTTGGTTGGGGCCTACTAACGGTGTCTGCCGCTCCAAGGTGTTCTCCAGGTTTACTTGCCTGAGCTTCAATCTTCAGGCTCTCATTAAGTTGTTGTTAATATAACACGGCATTAGGCCTACTAGTTTGGTTGGGGCCTACTAACGGTGTCTGCCGCTCCTTGGTGTTCTCCTGGTTTTTTTTCCTGAGCTTCAATCTTCAGGTTTTCGGCCTATATTTGAAATATGAAACTGCATTTGGGATACTAGTTGGGTTGGGCCTTCTAACGGTGTCTGCCGCTCCCTGGTGTTGTCCTCCACTGAACAAAGCTGAGCTTCAATTTTCAGGCTCCCATAAAGTAGTTGTTAATCTAACACTGCAGTTGACCTACTAGTTTGGTTGGGGCCTACTAACGGTTTCTGCTGCTCCAAAGTGTTCTCCAGGTTTACTTGCCTGAGCTTCAATCTTTGGGCTCTCATTAATTTGTAAATATAACACGGAATTAAACCTACTAGTTTGGTTGGGGCCAACTAAGGGTGTCTGCCGCTCCAAGGTGTTCTCCAGGTTTACTTGCCTGAGCTTCAATCTTCAGGCTCTCATTAAGTTGTTGTTAATATAACACTACAGTTAGCCTACTAGTTTGGTTGGTGCCAAAAAAGGGTGTCTGTCGCTCCAAGGTGTTCTCCAGGTTTACTTGCCTGAGCTTCAATCTTCAGGCTCTCATTAGGTTGTTGTAAATATAACACGGCATTAGGCCTACTAGTTTGGTTGGGGCCTACTAACGGTGTCTGCCGCTCCAAGGTGTTCTCCAGGTTTACTTGCCTGAGCTTCAATCTTCAGGCTCTCATTAAGTTGTTGTTAATGTAACACGGCATTAGGCCTACTAGTTTGGTTGGGGCCTACTAACGGTGTCTGCCGCTCCTTGGTGTTCTCCTGTTTTTTTTTCCTGAGCTTCAATCTTCAGGTTTTCGGCCTATATTTGAAATATAAAACTGCATTTGGGATACTAGTTGGGTTGGGCCTTCTAACGTTGTCTGCCGCTCCCTGGTGTTGTCCTCCACTGAAGAAAGCTGAGCTTCAATTTTCAGGCTCCCATAAAGTAGTTGTTAATCTAACACTGCAGTTGACCTACTAGTTTGGTTGGGGCCTACTAACGGTGTCTGCTGCTCCAAAGTGTTCTCCAGGTTTACTTGCCTGAGCTTCAATCTTTGGGCTCTCATTAAGTTGTTGTAAATATAACACGGAATTAAACCTACTAGTTTGGTTGGGGCCTACTAACGGTGTCTGCCGCTCCAAGGTGTTCTCCAGGTTTACTTGCCTGAGCTTCAATCTTCAGGCTCTCATTAAGTAGTTGTTAATCTAACACTGCAGTTGGCCTACTAGTTTGGTTGGGACCTACTAACGGTGTCTGCCGCTCCAAGGTGTTCTCCAGGTTTTCTTGCCTGAGCTTCAATCTTCAGGCTCTCATTAATTTGTTGTTAGTATAACACTGCAGTTGGCCTACTAGTTTGGTTGGGGCCTACTAACGGTGTCTGTCGCTCCAAGGTGTTCTCCAAGTTTACTTGCCTGAGCTTCAATCTTCAGGCTCTCATTAAGTTGTTGTAAATATAACACGGCATTAGGCCTACTAGTTTGGTTGGGGCCTACTAATGGTGTCTGCCGCTCCTTGGTGTTCTCCTGGTTTTTTGTCCTGAGCTTCAATCTTCAGGATTTCGGCCTATATTTGAAATATGAAACTGCATTTGGGATACTATTTGGGTTGGCCTACTAACGGTGTCTGCCGCTTCCTGGTGTTGTCCTCCACTGAACAAAGCTGAGCTTCAATCTTCATGCTCTCATTAAGTAGTTGTTAATCTAACAATGCAGTTGGCCTACTAGTTTGGTTGGGGCCTAATAACGGTGTCTGCCGCTCCAAGGTGTTCTCCAGGTTTACTTGCCTGAGCTTCAATCTTCAGGCTCTCATTAAGTTGTTGTAAATATAACACGGCATTAGGCCTACTAGTTAGGTTGGGGCCTACTAACGGTGTCTGCCGCTCCAAGGTGTTCTCCAAGTTTACTTGCCTGAGCTTCAATCTTCAGGCTCTCATTAAGTTGTTGTTAATATAACACTGCAGTTAGCCTACTAGTTTGGTTGGGGCCAACTAAGGGTGTCTGTCGCTCCAAGGTATTCTCCAGGTTTACTTGCCTGAGCTTCAATCTTCAGGCTCTCATTAAGTTGTTGTAAATATAACACGGCATTAGGCCTACTAGTTTGGTTGGGGCCTACTAACAGTTTCTGCCGCTCCAAGGTGTTCTCCAGGTTTACTTGCCTGAGCTTCAATCTTCAGGCTCTCATTAAGTTGTTGTAAATATAACACGGCATTAGGCCTACTAGTTTGGTTGGGGCCTACTAACGGTGTCTGCCGCTCCAAGGTGTTCTCCAGGTTTACTTGCCTGAGCTTCAATCTTCAGGCTCTCATTAAGTTGTTGTTAATATAACACTGCAGTTAGCCTACTAGTTTGGTTGGTTCCAACTAAGGGTGTCTGTCGCTCCAAGGTGTTCTCCAGGTTTACTTGCCTGAGCTTCAATCTTCAGGCTCTCATTAAGTTGTTGTAAATATAACACGGCATTAGGCCTACTAGTTTGGTTGGGGCCTACTAACGGTGTCTGCCGCTCCAAGGTGTTCTCCAGGTTTACTTGCCTGAGCTTCAATCTTCAGGCTCTCATTAAGTTGTTGTAAATATAACACGGCATTAGGCCTACTAGTTTGGTTGGGGCCTACTAACGGTGTCTAGGGTTGAGCGAAATGGGTCGTTCATTTTCAAAAGTCGCCGACTTTTGGCAAAGTCGGGTTTCATGAAACCCTATCCGACCCCTGTGCGGGGTCGGCCATGCGGTACGCGACTTTCGCGCCAAAGTCGCGTTTCAATGACGCGAAAAGCGCCATTTCTCAGCCAATGAAGGTGAACGCAGAGTGTGGGCAGCGTGATGACATAGGTCCTGGTCCCCACCATCTTAGAGAAGGGCATTGCAGTGATTGGCTTGCCGTCTGCAGCGTCACAGGGGCTATAAAGGGGCGTTCCCGCCGACCGCCATCTCACTGCTGCTGATCTGAGCTTAGGGAGAGTTTGCTGCCGCTTCGTCAGAAGCAGGGATAGCGTTAGGCAGGGTCCATTAACCACCAAACCGCTTGTGCTGTAGCGATTTCCACTGTCCAACACCACCTTCGGTGTGCAGGGACAGTGGAAGCTGCATTTTTTTTTTCCTCAGCGCTGTAGCTCATTGGGCTGCCCTAGAAGGCTCCCTGATAGCTGCATTGCTGTGTGTACGCCACTGTGCAAACCAACTGCTTTTTTCAAAGCACAAATCCTCTTGTTCCTTCCTTTCTGCACAGCTATCTTTTTTGTTTGTCCACACTTTTTATTTAATTTGTGCATCAGTCCACTCCTTATTGCTGCCTGCCATACCTGGCTGAGATTACTGCAGGGAGATAGTAATTGTAGGACAGTCCCTGTTTTTTTTTTTTTTTTTTTGTGGGAGATTAAGATTGGCATTTCTGCTAGAGTGCCATCCCTGTGTGTGCCATCTCTCACTCAGTGGGCCATAGAAAGCCTATTAATTTTTTTGCTTGATTTGGGTTCTAAAATCTACCTGAAAAAAAATCACTACATCAATCAGTGGGAGAAAAATATTGGCCTCAGGGCTTGTGTGCCACTCCTGACTCCTGTGTGTGCCATCTCTCACTCAGTGGGCCATAGAAAGCCTTTTTTTTATTATTTGGTTTCTAAATTGTCCCTGAAAAAATCATTTTATCTTATTTGGTTTCTAAAGTCTCCCTGAAAAAAAAAAAAAAATTAAAACAGTGGGAGATTAATATTGCCCTTTCTGCTTGTGTGCCAGTCTTGACTCCTGGGTGTGCCATCTCTCTCTCTCAAATTGTGGGCCATAGAAAGCCTATTAATTTTTTTGCTTGATTTGGGTTCTAAAATCTACCTGAAAAAAAATCACTACATCAATCAGTGGGAGAAAAATATTGGCCTCAGGGCTTGTGTGCCACTCCTGACTCCTGTGTGTGCCATCTCTCACTCAGTGGGCCATAGAAAGCCTTTTTTATTTTTTATTATTTGGTTTCTAAATTGTCCCTGAAAAAATCATTTTATCTTATTTGGTTTCTAAAGTCTCCCTGAAAAAAAAAAAAAAAAATTAAAACAGTGGGAGATTAATATTGCCCTTTCTGCTTGTGTGCCAGTCTTGACTCCTGGGTGTGCCATCTCTCTCTCTCAAATTGTGGGCCATAGAAAGCCTATTAATTGTTTTTGCTTGATTTGGGTTCTAAAATCTACCTGAAAAAAAATCACTACATCAATCAGTGGGAGAAAAATATTGGCCTCAGGGCTTGTGTGCCACTCCTGACTCCTGTGTGTGCCATCTCTCACTCAGTGGGCCATAGAAAGCCTATTAATTTTTTTGCTTGATTTGGGTTCTAAAATCTACCTGAAAAAAAATCACTACATCAATCAGTGGGAGAAAAATATTGGCCTCAGGGCTTGTGTGCCGCTCCTGACTCCTATGTGTGCCATCTCTCACTCAGTGGGCCATAGAAAGCCTATTAATTTTTTTGTTTGATTTGGGTTCTAAAATCTACCTGAAAAAAAATCACTACATCAATCAGTGGGAGAAAAATATTGGCCTCAGGGCTTGTGTGCCACTCCTGACTCCTGTGTGTGCCATCTCTCACTCAGTGGGCCATAGAAAGCCTATTAATTTTTTTGCTTGATTTGGGTTCTAAAATCTACCTGAAAAAAAATCACTACATCAATCAGTGGGAGAAAAATATTGGCCTCAGGGCTTGTGTGCCACTCCTGACTCCTGTGTGTGCCATCTCTCACTCAGTGGGCCATAGAAAGCCTTTTTTTTTTTTATTATTTGGTTTCTAAATTGTCCCTGAAAAAATAATTTTATCTTATTTGGTTTCTAAAGTCTCCCTGAAAAAAAAGAAAAATAAAATAGGTGGGAGATTAATATTGACATTTGTGCTTGAGTGACAGTCCTGCGTGTGTGGCATCTCTGTGATTTGGTGCCACAGAAAACAGAGTGTGTAACATTGGGCCTGATTTTCCTTGTGGTCTCACCAACCTGTAAAGGGATATTGAAATCATACTGAAGTTATAGCTCACCGTGTAAGTTGTTTCACAGCAACAAATAAAGTTACTTTGGTTAAGTTTTTAAAACAATGAGGAAGTCTTGTGCAAGAGGTCGTGGCCGTGGGCGTTCATTGTCAGCTGGTAATGATGGTAGTGGTAGTGGAGCATCAGGTGGTCGTGGGGATAAAAATATTCCACCTAAGTCTGGAGCTGTGGAGCCAGGTTCGTTGTCTGGCTACACAAGGCCTCGAACGCTCTCTTTTCTGGGAGTAGGAAAACCGCTTTTAAAGCCGGAGCAGCAACAGCAAGTTTTGGCTTACCTTGCAGACTCAGCCTCTAGCTCTTTTGCCTCCTCTTCTGAAACTGATAAATGTAAAAACAGCGCGTCGCTTGTGGATGTTCACGGTCAGGGACAAGTCGCTTCCTTGTCCTCTTCAGCAAAAACAACAACAAGAGAGAAGGATGCAGCAGGCGACACAACGGGTTACTCCATGGATCTCTTTACACATACCGTCCCTGGCTTAGAAAGTGAAACACTTAACAGGCCATGCCCATTACAAGTAGATTCTGACATGGAGTGCACTGATGCACAGCCACAGCCAGAGTACTATGCTGCTCCTTTGACTCAGACCACAACATTGCCCTCTCAGGGTACTGATCCACAATCAGACCCTGATGAGACTATGTTGCCCCGCCACGAACGCTATACCACCGACCGACACGGTGACACAGACGAAGTTGCACACGAGCTCGAAGAGGAGGTAATAGATGACCCAGTTGTTGACCCCGATTGGCAGCCATTGGGGGAACAGGGTGCAGGCGGCAGTAGTTCAGAAGCGGAGGTGGAGGAGGGGCCGCAGCAGGCATCAACATCGCAACAGGTTCCATCTGCCGGTCCCGTATCTGGGCCAAAACGCGTGTCAAAGCCAAAACCTGTTGGAGGACAGCGTGGCCATCCAGTTAAAGCTCAGTCTGCAATGCCTGAAAATGGATCCGATGCTAGGAAGAGTGCAGTCTGGCATTTTTTTAAACAACATCCAATTGATCAGCGCAAAGTCATCTGTCAAAAATGTTCAACTAGCTTAAGCAGAGGTCAGTATCTGAAAAGTCTCAATACTAGTTGCATGCATAGACACTTAACCACCATGCATTTTCAAGCCTGGACTAACTACCAAACGTCCCTTAAGGTTGTAGCACCCTCGGCCAATGAAGCTAGTCAGCAACGCAACATCCCTTCCGTCACTGTAAGGCCACCATTTTCCGCACCACCGGCAGTATCTGTGCAGGTTTCTTTGCCAGCCAAAAGCAGTCATGGTCAGGGAATCACCAGTTTTGTAGGAGGAAATATTGCATCTAGGGCACCGGCGGAAACAATACCGTCTCCAACCGTCTCTCAGTCTGCCATGTCCACCGGCACACCCGAAAGTTCCACGATCTCCAGCTCTCCAGTCCAGCTCACCCTACATGAGACTCTGGTTAGAAAAAGGAAGTACTTATCCTCGCATCCGCGTACACAGGGTTTTAACGCCCACATAGCTAGACTAATCTCGTTAGAGATGATGCCCTACCGTTCAGTTGAAAGCGAAGCTTTCAAAGCCCTGATGGAGTACGCTGAACCACGATACGAGCTACCCAGTCGACACTTTTTTTCCAGAAAAGCCATCCCAGCCCTGCACCAGCATGTTAAACAGCGCATCGTCCATGCACTCAGGCAATCTGTGAGTACAAAGGTGCACCTGACTACAGATGCATGGACCAGTAGGCATGGCCAGGGACGTTATGTGTCCATCACGGCACACTGGGTGAATGTGGTGCCTAGCCCACGGTCTAGGAAACAGTTGGCTGTAGGCGTTCGCACCCCCTCCTCCTCCTCCTCGTCCTCCTGCAGAAGCGACAGCTCTTCCACAGACCGCAGTCGGCCAACCACTCCATCGGCAGATGACACTGTTGCACACCAGTTGTCCCATTATGGGCCAACTACTGGCAAGCGTCAGAGGCTGTATTGGCTATGAAGTGTTTGGGCGACAACAGACACACCGCGGAAGTTCTGTCCGAGTTCTTGCAACACGAAACGCAGTCGTGGCTGGGCACAGTAGATCTTGAGGCAGGCAAGGTAGTGAGTGATAACGGAAGGAATTTCATGGCTGCCATCTCCCTTTCCCAACTGAAACACATTCCTTGCCTGGCTCACACCTTAAACCTGGTGGTGCAGTGCTTATTGAAAACTTATCCTGGGTTCTCCGACCTGCTCCTCAAAGTGCGTGGACTTTGCTCACATATCCGACGTTCGCCTGTACACTCCAGCCGTATGCAGACCTATCAGCGGTCTTTGAACCTTCCCCAGCATCGCTTAATCATAGACGTTGCAACAAGGTGGAACTCAACACTGCACATGCTTCAGAGACTGTGCCAACAGAGGCGGGCTGTTATGTTTTTGTGGGAGGATACACATACACGGGCAGGCAGTAAGATGGCAGACATGGAGTTGTCTGGTGTGCAGTGGTCGAAGATACAAGACATGTGTCAAGTCCTTCAGTGTTTTGAGGAATGCACACGGCTGGTTAGTGCAGACAACGCCATAATAAGCATGAGCATCCCCCTAATGTGTCTGCTGATGCAAAGTTTGACGCACATAAAGGATCAGGTGTCTGCACCAGAGGAAGAGGAAAGCCTTGATGACAGTCAGCCATTGTCTGGTCAGGGCAGTGTACAGGACGAGGTAGCGGGCAAAGAGGAGGTGGAGGACGAGGAGGATGATGGGGATGAGTTTATTTTTAATGAGGAAGCTTTCCCGGGGGCACTGGAAATTGGTTGCGTGGCAAGGCCGGGTTCTGGTTTTTTGAGGGACACAAGGAACATAGATTTGCCTGAAACTGCCCCTCAACCAATCACAACCGGAGATTTGTCAACTGGAACTTTGGCCCACATGGCGGATTATGCCTTACGTATCCTAAAAAGGGACACACGCATTACGAAAATGATGAACGATGACGATTACTGGTTGGCCTGCCTCCTTGATCCATGCTATAAAGGCAAATTGCAAAATAATATGCCACATGAGAACTTGGAACTAATATTAGCAACCAAACAATCAACTCTTGTTGACCGTTTGCTTCAGGCATTCCCAGCACACAGCGCACGTGATCGTTCTCACACGAGCTCCAGGGGCCAGCAGACTAGGAGTGTTAGGGGTGCACACATCAGAAGTGGCGTTGGACAGAGGGGTTTTCTGACCAGGTTGTGGACTGATTTTGCTATGACCGCAGACAGGACAGGTACTGCTGCATCAATTGAAAGTGACAGGAGACAACATTTGTCCAGTATGGTTACTAACTGTTTTTCATCCCTTATCGATGTTCTCCCTCAACCGTCATTCCCATTTGATTACTGGGCATCAAAATTAGACACCTGGCCAGAATTGGCAGAATATGCATTGCAGGAGCTTGCTTGCCGGGCAGCTAGTGTCCTATCAGAAAGAGTATTCAGTGCTGCAGGTTCAATATTAACCGAAAAAAGGACTCGTCTGGCTACCCAAAATGTTGATGATCTAACATTCATTAAAATGAACCACAACTGGATTTCGAAATCTTTTGCCCCACCTTGCCCGGCCGACACCTAGCTTTCCTATGAAAAGCTCTTGCCTGTGGACTACTGTGAATTACTTTTCTAATATCTAATTTGCTGCAGCTGATTGTCCAGCATACGACATGTTTACACCTCCCTAAATGGCCAAACTCCCCACACGGGGCCGTGGTATCGCGACTTGGCGCAAGCACCCGTGAGACTGCTGTTTGTCTGAAGAGGTGGGTGTGCTCGCTTTTGGTCGACGGCATTGCTACTGGGTCCCTCATAGTACAATAAAGTGTCTCTGGTGGTGGTGGTGCGCACCCAACGTCAGACACACTGTTGTAACATGAGGGGTCCTGGGCCTGTACCGCCGGCCACAAGAGAGTTCACCCACCCCCAGGTCAAACATTGCTCTACCACTTCCACAGTTATCTCTCACACTTCCACCAATGTTTAGTCTATGCGCTGACATCCTTCCATACCTGCCACTGACAATTCCATTGTGTTGACATGTATGATGGTACTTAACATAGTCAGGGGCAGTGTCCTCTATTTACCACAGTAAATACTTTGCGCTAAATTAGTAGGTCTGAAACAACGCAGAGGATCCCACCCCTGAACCTAATGATTGCACCCTTTAGTGTTTTTGTTTTGTTTTAATGCGAGACATTCACATTTATTTGTTGTTTTGGACTACTAACTGGCAGACACTCATTACAATCGGCCTCCGTTGACCAGACCACTGCTGCCCGTGTACCCCTGGAACCAATTATAAAGTGCCTACAGCCAGCCCATTTTATTATGTTAGGCCTTGGAGGCCTGTCTGCGGTCCCTCCTTCCACTAGGCCTCCACTGACCTGACCATTGCTGCCTGTGTACCCCTGGAACCAATTATAAAGTGCCTACAGCCAGCCCATTTTATTATGTTAGGCCTTGGAAGCCTGTCTGCGGTCCCTCCTTCCACTAGGCCTCCACTGACCTGACCACTGCTGCCCGTGTACCCCTGGAACCAATTATAAAGTGCCTACAGCCAGCCCATTTTATTATGTTAGGCCTTCGAAGCCTGTCTGCGGTCCCTCCTTCCACTAGGCCTCCAATGACCAGACCACTGCTGCCCGTGTACCCCTGGAACCAATTATAAAGTGCCTACAGCCAGCCCATTTTATTATGTTAGGCCTTGGAAGCCTGTCTGTGGTCCCTCCTTCCACTAGGCCTCCAATGACCAGACCACTGCTGCCCGTGTCCCCCTGGAACCAATTATAAAGTGCCTACAGCCAGCCCATTTTATTATGTTAGGCCTTGGAAGCCTGTCTGCGGTCCCTCCTTCCACTAGGCCTCCACTGACCTGACCACTGCTGCCCGTGTACCCCTGGAACCAATTATAAAGTGCCTACAGCCAGCCCATTTTATTATGTTAGGCCTTCGAAGCCTGTCTGCGGTCCCTCCTTCCACTAGGCCTCCAATGACCAGACCACTGCTGCCCGTGTACCCCTGGAACCAATTATAAAGTGCCTACAACCAGCCCATGTTATTATGTTAGGCCTTCGAAGCCTGTCTGCGGTCCCTCCTTCCACTAGGCCTCCAATGACCAGACCACTGCTGCCCGTGTCCCCCTGGAACCAATTATAAAGTGCCTACAGCCAGCCCATTTTATTATGTTAGGCCTTGGAAGCCTGTCTGCGGTCCCTCCTTCCACTAGGCCTCCACTGACCTGACCACTGCTGCCCGTGTACCCCTGGAACCAATTATAAAGTGCCTACAGCCAGCCCATTTTATTATGTTAGGCCTTGGAAGCCTGTCTGCGGTCCCTCCTTCCACTAGGCCTCCAATGACCAGACCACTGCTGCCCGTGTCCCCCTGGAACCAATTATAAAGTGCCTACAGCCAGCCCATTTTATTATGTTAGGCCTTGGAAGCCTGTCTGCGGTCCCTCCTTCCACTAGGCCTCCACTGACCTGACCACTGCTGCCCGTGTACCCCTGGAACCAATTATAAAGCGCCTACAGCCAGCCCATTTTATTATGTTAGGCCTTCGAAGCATGTCTGCGGTCCCTCCTTCCACTAGGCCTCCAATGACCTGACCACTGCTGCCCGTGTACCCCTGGAACCAATTATAAAGTGCCTACAGCCAGCCCATTTTATTATGTTAGGCCTTGGAAGCCTGTCTGCGGTCCCTCCTTCCACTAGAGAGAAGAAATCAAAGCCAGCACTCAATTGATATAGTCCACGGTGCTAGTGAACGGGATGTTTTAATCCCATATGTCATAAAGTCAGAAAAATCACTGCACTCGTATGATTTTCAGATGCATAAATTGAAGAGTTTATTTGAATTGAAGAGAATAAGATACTAGGCGAATTTGACGTTTCGGCCAACTCGTGGCCTTGTTCACAAAACCGCCTGATGAATTTCTCTTGTATATAAAGAAGGATCCTTTAAATTGTGTTGAGTTATATACAATGGTATGGCGATATACCTAGCTGGAACGCTAAACAACGTATGTCCATGCAAAAGAGCCGTATCTGCGGCTGGAACAGGTCCTGTCCTGTAGATACAGTGGGCAAAATTATAAATCAGGTACTGGTCGTCCCGTGTATTCTGATATGTCCTCAAGGTTACATAGAGATATGGTGCTGTGCTGAGTAGGTAAGCAAGCGACCCAATGGGTACATACAGGAGACCCTCCCTGGGGATATGGTATGCTGCCAGTGGATAAAGCAATGTCGTCCGTTTCAGTGGTGCAGGCAAGGCGTACGCGTTGGTGGCGTGGTGGGGGAGGCCGACACAGTCCTAGCGGTTCCATCGCCTAGACACAGGACTGTGTCGGCCTCCCCCACCACGCCACCAACGCGTACGCCTTGCCTGCACCACTGAAACGGACGACATTGCTTTATCCACTGGCAGCATACCATATCCCCAGGGAGGGTCTCCTGTATGTACCCATTGGGTCGCTTGCTTACCTACTCAGCACAGCACCATATCTCTATGTAACCTTGAGGACATATCAGAATACACGGGACGACCAGTACCTGATTTATAATTTTGCCCACTGTATCTACAGGACAGGACCTGTTCCAGCCGCAGATACGGCTCTTTTGCATGGACATACGTTGTTTAGCGTTCCAGCTAGGTATATCGCCATACCATTGTATATAACTCAACACAATTTAAAGGATCCTTCTTTATATACAAGAGAAATTCAACAGGCGGTTTTGTGAACAAGGCCACGAGTTGGCCGAAACATCAAATTCGCCTAGTATCTTATTCTCTTCAATTCAAATAAACTCTTCAATTTATGCATCTGAAAATCATACGAGTGCAGTGATTTTTCTGACTTTATTATCTCCTTCCACTAGGCCTCCACTGACCTGACCACTGCTGCCCGTGTACCCCTGGAACCAATTATAAAGTGCCTACAGCCAGCCCATTTTATTATGTTAGGCCTTCGAAGCCTGTCTGCGGTCCCTCCTTCCACTAGGCCTCCAATGACCAGACCACTGCTGCCCGTGTACCCCTGGAACCAATTATAAAGTGCCTACAGCCAGCCCATTTTATTATGTTAGGCCTTGGAAGCCTGTCTGCGGTCCCTCCTTCCACTAGGCCTCCAATGACCAGACCACTGCTGCCCGTGTACCCCTGGAACCAATTATAAAGTGCCTACAGCCAGCCCATTTTATTATGTTAGGCCTTGGAAGCCTGTCTGCGGTCCCTCCTTCCACTAGGCCTCCACTGACCTGACCACTGCTGCCCGTGTACCCCTGGAACCTATTTTACAGTGCCTAGAGCCTATTTTTTTATTTTATTTAATATTAATAAAGCCATGATGGACTACGCTGTACCACGCTATGAGCTACCCAGCTGACAATTCTTTTGCGAGAAAAGCCATCCCACCCCTCCACCAGCATGTTAAAGACCACATTGTCCTTTCATTCTGTCAATCTGTGAGTCCAAAGGTACACCTGACAACAGACACATGGAGCGGTAGGCATGGCCACGGAAGGTTACGTGTCCTTTGTGGCGCAATGGGTTAATGTATTGGATGCATGGTCCACACAGGGGACAGCCTGGTAAGTCTGTCTGCAGTCCCTAATTCAAGTTGTCCTCAAATGAATAAATCTGAGCTTCCACCTTCTGGCTCTCATTAAGTGCTGTTTTTTAAAAGATTGTTGGTTCCGGCCTACTAACGGTGTCTGCCCCTCCCTGGTGTTGTCCTCAACTGAACAAAGCTGAGCTTCCACCTTCTGGCTCTCTTTAAGTGCTGTGTTTTTAAAAATAGGTGGTTATGGGCCTACTAACGGTGTCTGCCCCTGCCTGGTGTTGTCCTCAACTGAATAAAGCTGAGCTTCTACCTTCTGGCTCTGATTAAGCATTTTTTTTTTTTTTTAATTGCTGGATGGGGCCTAATACCTCTGTTTGCTGCTCCCTGGTGTTTGTCCTCAACTGAATAAAGCTGAGCTTCTACCTTCTGGCTCTCATTAAGTGCTGTTTTTTAAAAGATTGGTGGTTCCGGCCTACTAACGGTGTCTGCCCCTGCCTGGTGTTGTCCTCAACTGAATAAAGCTGAGCTTCTACCTTCTGGCTCTCATTAAGTGCTGTTTTTTAAAAGATTGGTGGTTCCGGCCTACTACGGTGTCTGCCCCTGCCTGGTGTTGTCCTCAACTGAATAAAGCTGAGCTTCTACCTTCTGGCTCTCATTAAGTGCTGTTTTTTAAAAAATTGGTGGTTCCGGCCTACTAACGGTGTCTGCCCCTCCCTGGTGTTGTCCTCAACTGAATAAAGCTGAGCTTCTACCTTCTGGCTTTTGGCCTACAGTAGCAAATATTAAACTGAATTTGGCCTATTAGTGTGTTTGGGCCCTTAAAACAGTGTCTGCTGCTCCTGGGTTTGCTACTCCACTCAACAAAGCAATGCCGCCTGTTTAGTCCTGTTACCAATTTTGAACTGCATTTAGCCTACTTTATTCTTTGGCCCTATATCTGTTTCCTCCTCATCCTGCCCATTGCCCAGCCACTGCTAGATGAGTCTGCTGGTACATTGACCTAGACCACTACATTCTCCTTGCACTCTACACAGCCAGAATCTGACCCTGCTGAAAGTAAGGTTCCCCTTCCCGCATGTTATACCACCTTACACAGGGACAAAGAGGAAGGTGCAGATGAAAGTGCAGGTTCCTTCATCAGGTGGGGGGGGCATACTCGTTGGCGACGTCACTGGCACAGGGCCCCTCAGAGTACGCAAAAGTGTCGCTGCTGGTGGGAGGCGCCCCCGCCGTGCAAACACACCGCTGTACTTTGAGGGGCCCTGTGCCAGTGCCAATGCCAACGAGGGGGCCTCCCTGCTTGCCTAGGATCACAGCACTTGCAAACTTGACATACTTACCTCTCACTGCTCCACCGCCGTGACGTAGTCCACGTTTCCTGGGCCCACTAAAAGCTTGAACCAGCCCTACCCTCCACAACTTTTGCAAAATGACCCCCAAGTTCCAATGCCCAACTATTATTATAAAGTTAATTAAGATTGACAAGCTTCAGAAACAAGAGTGGATGTTTTTGGCATTAAAATGGGCACTGTAGGTGTTTTCCTGGCCTCCACTCACTGCCGACTATGCTTCCCCATTGACTTGCATTGGGTTTCGTGTTTCGGTCGATCCCCGACTTTTAGCGATAATCGGCCGACTGCACTCGACTCGACTCTGGACAAAGTTGGGTTTCACAAAACCCGACTCAACCTTAAAAAAATGAAAGTCGCTCAACCCTAACGGTGTCTGCCGCTCCAAGGTGTTCTGCAGGTTTACTTGCCTGAGATTCAATCTTCAGACTCTCATTAAGTTGTTGTCAATATAACACGGCATTAGGCCTACTAGTTTGGTTGGGGCCTACTATCGGTGTCTGCCGCTCCAAGGTGTTCTCCAGGTTTACTTGCCTGAGCTTCAATCTTCAGGCTCTCATTAAGTTGTAAATATAACACAGCATTATGCTTACTAGTTTGGTTGGGGCCTACTAACGGTGTCTGCCGCTCCAAGGTGTTCTGCAGGTTTACTTGCCTGAGCTTCAATCTTCAGGCTCTCATTAATTTGTTGTTACTATAACACTGCAGTTGGCCTACTAGTTTGGTTGGGGCCTACTAATGGTGTCTGTCGCTCCAAGGTGTTCTCCAGGTTTACTTGCCTGAGCTTCAATCTTCAGGCTCTCATTAAGTTGTTGTAAATATAACACGGCATTAGGCCTACTAGTTTGGTTGGGGCCTACTAACGGTGTCTGCTGCTCAAAGGTGTTCTCCAGGTTTACTTGCCTGAGCTTCAATCTTCAGGCTCTCATTTTGTTGTTAATATAACACGGCATTAGGCCTACTAGTTTGGTTGGGGCCTACTAATGGTGTCTGCCGCTCCTTGGTGTTCTCCTGGTTTTTTGTCCTGAGCTTCAATCTTCAGGATTTCGGCCTATATTTGAAATATGAAACTGCATTTGTGATACTATTTGGGTTGGCCTACTAACGGTGTCTGCTGCTTCCTGGTGTTGTCCTCCACTGAACAAAGCTGAGCTTCAATCTTCATGCTCTCATTAAGTAGTTGTTAATATAACACAGCAGTTGGCCTACTAGTTTGGTTGGGGACTACTAACGGTGTCTGCCCCTCCAAGGTGTTCTCCAGGTTTACTTGCCTGAGCTTCAATCTTCAGGCTCTCATTAAGTTGTTGTAAATATAACACGGCATTAGGCCTACTAGTTTGGTTGGGGCCTACTAATGGTGTCTGCCGCTCCAAGGTGTTCTCCAGGTTTACTTGCCTGAGCTTCAATCTTCAGGCTCTCATTAAGTTGTTGTAAATATAACACGGCATTAGGCCTACTAGTTTGGTTGGGGCCTACTAACGGTGTCTGCCGCTCCAAGGTGTTCTCCAGGTTTACTTGCCTGAGCTTCAATCTTCAGGCTCACATTAAGTTGTTGTTAATATAACACTGCAGTTAGCCTACTAGTTTGGTTGGGGCCAACTAAGGGTGTCTGTCGCTCCAAGGTGTTCTCCAGTTTACTTGCCTGAGCTTCAATCTTCAGGCTCTCATTAAGTTGTTGTAAATATAATATGGCATTAGGCCTACTAGTTTGGTTGGGGCCTACTAACGGTGTCTGCCGCTCCAAGGTGTTCTCCAGGTTTACTTGCCTGAGCTTCAATCTTCAGGCTCTCATTAAGTTGTTGTAAATATAACATGGCATTAGGCCTACTAGTTTGGTTGGGGCCTACTAACGGTGTCTGCCACTCCAAGATGTTCTGCAGGTTTACTTGCCTGAGCTTCAATCTTCAGACTCTCATTAAGTTGTTGTAAATATAACACGGCATTAGGCCTACTATATTCGTTGGGGCCTACTATCGGTGTCTGCCTCTCCAAGGTGTTCTCCAGGTTTACTTGCCTGAGCTTCAATCTTCAGGATCTCATTAAGTTGTTGTAAATATAACACAGCATTATGCCTACTAGTTTGGTTGGGGCCTACTAACGGTGTCTGCCGCTCCAAGTTGTTCTGCAGGTTTACTTGCCTGAGCTTCAATCTTCAGGCACTCATTAAGTTGTTGTTAATATAACACGGCATTAGGCCTATTAGTTTGTTTGGGGCCTACTAACTGTGTCTGCCGCTCCTTGGTGTTCTCCTGGTTTTTTTTCCTGAGTAGGGTTGAGCGAAACGGGTCGATCATTTTCAAAAGTCGCCGACTTTTGGCTAAGTCGGCGTCTCATGAAACCCGATCCGACCCCTGTGCTTGTCGGCCATGCGGTACGCGACTTTCGCGCCAAAGTCGCGTTTCAATGACGCGAAAAGCGCCATTTCTCAGCCAATGAAGGTGAACGCAGAGTGTGGGCAGCGTGATGACATAGATCCTGGTCCCCACCATCTTAGAGAAGGGCATTGCAGTGATTGGCTTGCTGTCTGCGGCGTCACAGGGGCTATAAAGGGGCGTTCCCGCCGACCGCCATCTTACTGCTGCTGATCTGAGCTTAGGGACAGGTTGCTGCCGCTTCATCAGAAGCAGGGAGAGCGTTAGGCAGGGTCCACTAACCACCAAACCGCTTGTGCTGCAGCGATTTCCACTGTCCAACACCACCTTCGGTGTGCAGGGACTGTGGAAGCTATTTATTTATTTTTTTCCCCTCAGCGCTGTAGCTCATTGGGCTGCCCTAGAAGGCTCCGTGATAGCTGTATTGCTGTGTGTACGCCACTGTGGAAACCAACTGCTTTTTTCAAAGCACATATCCTCTTGTTCCTTCCTTTCTGCACAGCTATCTTTTTTGTTTGTCCACACTTTTTATTTAATTTGTGCATCAGTCCACTCCTATTGCTGCCTGCCCTACCTGGCTTACATTACTGCAGGGAGATAGTAATTGTAGGACAGTTTTTTTTTTTTTTTTTTTTTTTTTTTGTGGGAGATTAAGATTGGCATTTCTGCTACAGTGCCATCCCTGTGTGTGCCATCTCTCACTGAGTGGGCCATAGAAAGCCTATTTATTTTTTCCGTGATTTGTGTTCTAAAATCTACCTCAACACAGAAACACTACATCAATCAGTGGGAGAAAAATATTGGCCTCAGTCAGGGCTTGTGTGCCACTGCTGTGTGTGCTATCTCTCATTCAGTGGGCTATAGCAAGCCTATATTTTTTTTTTTTTTTTAATATTATTTGGTTTCAAAAGTCTCCCTGAAAAAAAAAAAAAACCTAAAAAAACAGTGGGAGAGTAATATTGCCCTTTCAGCTTGTGTGCCAGTCTTGACTCCTGGGTGTGCCACCTCTCTCCCTCTCATTCAGTGGGCCATAGAAAGCCTATTTATTTTTTTTTTTAAATATTATTGGGTTTCTAAAGTCTCCCTGAAAAAAACAAAAAATACATAAAAAAACAGTGGGAGAGTAATATTGCCCTTTCAGCTTGTGTGCCAGTCTTGACTCCTGGGTGTGCCACCTCTCTCCCTTTCATTCAGTGGGCCATAGAAAGCCTATTTTTTTTTTTTTTTTAATATTATTTGGTTTCTAATTCTCCCTGAAAAAAAAAAAAAAACCTAAAAAAACAGTGGGAGAGTAATATTGCCCTTTCAGCTTGTGTGCCAGTCTTGACTCCTGGGTGTGCCACCTCTCTCCCTCTCATTCAGTGGGCCATAGAAAGCCTATTTATTTTTTTTTTAAAATATTATTGGGTTTCTAAAGTCTCCCTGAAAAAACAAAAAATACATAAAAAAACAGTGGGAGAGTAATATTGCCCTTTCAGCTTGTGTGCCAGTCTTGACTCCTGGGTGTGCCACCTCTCTCCCTTTCATTCAGTGGGCCATAGAAAGCCTATTTATTTTTTCCGTGATTTGTGTTCTAAATTCTACCTCAACACAAAAACACTACATCAATCAGTGGGAGAAAAATATTGGCCTCAGTCAGGGCTTGTGTGCCACTGCTGTGTGTGCTATCTCTCATTCAGTGGGCTATAGCAAGCCTATTTTTTTTTTTTTTTTTTTTTTTTTAATATTATTTGGTTTCTAAAGTCTCCCTGAAAAAAAAAAAAAACCTAAAAAAACAGTGGGAGAGTAATATTGCCCTTTCAGCTTGTGTGCCAGTCTTGACTCCTGGGTGTGCCACCTCTCTCCCTCTCATTCAGTGGGCCATAGAAAGCCTATTTATTTTTTTTTTTAAATATTATTGGGTTTCTAAAGTCTCCCTGAAAAAAACAAAAAATACATAAAAAAACAGTGGGAGAGTAATATTGCCCTTTCAGCTTGTGTGCCAGTCTTGACTCCTGGGTGTGCCACCTCTCTCCCTTTCATTCAGTGGGCCATAGAAAGCCTATTTTTTTTTTTTTTTTAATATTATTTGGTTTCTAATTCTCCCTGAAAAAAAAAAAAAAACCTAAAAAAACAGTGGGAGAGTAATATTGCCCTTTCAGCTTGTGTGCCAGTCTTGACTCCTGGGTGTGCCACCTCTCTCCCTCTCATTCAGTGGGCCATAGAAAGCCTATTTATTTTTTTTTTTAAATATTATTGGGTTTCTAAAGTCTCCCTGAAAAAACAAAAAATACATAAAAAAACAGTGGGAGAGTAATATTGCCCTTTCAGCTTGTGTGCCAGTCTTGACTCCTGGGTGTGCCACCTCTCTCCCTCTCATTCAGTGGGCCATAGAAAGCCTATTTATTTTTTTTTTTAAATATTATTGGGTTTCTAAAGTCTCCCTGAAAAAAACAAAAAAAACATAAAAAACAGTGGGAGAGTAATATTGCCCTTTCAGCTTGTGCGCCAGTCTTGACTCCTGGTTGTGCCACCTCTCTCTCTCTAATTGTGGGCCATAGAAAGCCTTTTTTTTTTTTTTTTTAATATTATTTGGTTTCTAAAGTCTCCCTGAGAAAAAAAAATAAATAAATTAGGTGGGAGATTAATATTGACATTAGTGCTTGAGTGACAGTCCTGCGTGTGTGTCATCTCTGTGATTTTGTGCCACAGAAAACAGAGTGTGTAACATTGTGCCTGATTTTCCTTGTGGTCTCACCAACCTGTTAAGGGATATTGAAATCATACTGAAGTTATAGCTCACCGTGTAAGTTGTTTGATAGCAACAAATAAAGTTACTTTGGTTAAGATTTTAAAACAATGAGGAAGTCTGGTGCAAGAGGTCGTCGTGGGCGTTCATTGTCAGCTGGTAATGATGGTAGTGGTAGTGGAGCATCAGGTGGTCGTGGGGATAAAAATATTCCACCTAAGTCTGGAGCTGTGGAGCCAGTTTCGTCGTCAGGCTACACAAGGCCTCGAACGCTCTCTTTTCTGGGAGTAGGAAAACCGCTTTTAAAGGCGGAGCAGCAACAGCAAGTTTTGGCTTACATTGCAGACTCAGCCTCTAGCTCTTTTGCCTCCTCTTCCGAAACTGGTAAATGTAAAAGCAGCGCGTCGCTTGTGGATGTTCACGGTCAGGGACAAGTCGCTTCCTTGTCCTCCTCAGCAAAAACTACAACAAGAGAGAAGGATGCAGCAGGCGACACAACGGGTCACTCCATGGAGCTCTTTACACATACCGTCCCTGGCTTAGAAAGTGAAACATTTAACAGGCCATGCCCATTACAAGTATATTCTGACATGGAGTGCACTGATGCACAGCCACAGCCAGAGTACTATGCTGCTCCTTTGACTCAGACCACCACATTGCCCTCTCAGGGTACAGATCCACAATCAGACCCTGATGAGACTATGTTGCCCCGCCACGAACGCTATACCACCGACCGACACAGTGACACAGACGAAGTTGCACACGAGCTCGAAGAGGAGGTAATAGATGACCCAGTTATTGACCCCGATTGGCAGCCATTGGGGGAACAGGGTGCAGGCGGCAGTAGTTCAGAAGCGGAGGTGGAGGAGGGGCCGCAGCAGGCATCAACATCGCAACAGGTTCCATCTGCCGGGCCCGTATCTGGACCAAAACGCGTGTCAAAGCCAAAACCTGTTGGAGCACAGCGTTGCCATCCGGTTAAAGCTCAGTCTGCAATCCCTGAAAAGGGATCAGAGTCTAGGAAGAGTGCAGTCTGGCATTTTTTTAAACAACATCCAACTGATCAGCGCAAAGTCATCTGTCAAAAATGTTCAACTAGCTTAAGCAGAGGTCAGAATCTGAAAAGTCTAAATACTAGTTGCATGCATAGACACTTAACCACCATGCATTCTCAAGCCTGGACTAACTACCAAACGTCCCTCAAGGTTGTAGCACCCTCGGCCAATGAAGCTAGTCAGCAACGCAACATCCCTTCCGTCACTGTAAGGCCACCATTTTCCGCACCACCGGCAGTATCTGTGCAGGTTTCTTTGCCAGCCAAAAGCAGTCAGGGTCAGGGAATCACCAGTTTTGTAGGAGGAAATATTGCATGTAGGGCACCGGCGGAAACAATACCGTCTCCAACCGTCTCTCAGTCTGCCATGTCCACCGGCACACCCGAAAGTTCCACGATCTACAGCTCTCCAGTCCAGCTCACCCTACATGAGACTCTGGTTAGAAAAAGGAAGTACTTATCCTCGCATCCGCGTACACAGGGTTTTAACGCCCACATAGCTAGACTAATCTCGTTAGAGATGATGCCCTACCGGTTAGTTGAAAGCGAAGCTTTCAAAGCCCTGATGGAGTACGCTGAACCACGATACGAGCTACCCAGTCGACACTTTTTTTCCAGAAAAGCCATCCCAGCCCTGCACCAGCATGTTAAACAGCGCATCGTCCATGCACTCAGGCAATCTGTGAGTACAAAGGTGCACCTGACTACAGATGCATGGACCAGTAGGCATGGCCAGGGACGTTATGTGTCCATCACGGCACACTGGGTGAATGTGGTGGATGCAGGGTCCACAGGCGACATCAATTTAGGGACAGTTGTGCCTAGCCCACGGTCTAGGAAACAGTTGGCTGTAGGCGTTCGCACCCCCTCCTCCTCCTCCTCGTCCTCCTGCAGAAGCTACAGCTCTTCCACAGAACGCAGTCGGCCAACCACTCCATCGGCAGATGACACTGTTGCACACCAGTTGTCCCATTATGGGCCAGCTACTGCCAAGCGTCAGCAGGCTGTATTGGCTATGAAGTGTTTGGGCGACAACAGACACACCGCGGAAGTTCTGTCCGAGTTCTTGCAACAAGAAACGCAGTCGTGGCTGGGCACAGTAGATCTTGAGGCAGGCAAGGTAGTGAGTGATAACGGAAGGAATTTCATGGCTGCCATCTCCCTTTCCCAACTGAAACACATTCCTTGCCTGGCTCACACCTTAAACCTGGTGGTGCAGTGCTTATTGAAAACTTATCCTGGGTTCTCCGACCTGCTCCTCAAAGTGCGTGCACTTTGCTCACATATCCGACGTTCGCCTGTACACGCCAGCCGTATGCAGACCTATCAGCGGTCTTTGAACCTTCCCCAGCATCGCCTAATCATAGACGTTGCAACAAGGTGGAACTCAACACTGCACATGCTTCAGAGACTGTGCGAACAGAGGCGTGCTGTTATTTATTTGTGGGAGGATACACGGGCAGGCAGTAGGATGGCAGACATGGAGTTGTCAGGTGTGCAGTGGTCGAAGATACAAGACATGTGTCAAGTCCTTCAGTGTTTTGAGGAATGCACACGGCTGGTTAGTGCAGACAACGCCGTAATAAGCATGAGCATCCCCCTAATGCGTCTGCTGATGCAAAGTTTGACGCACATAAAGGAGCAGGCGTCTGCACCAGAGGAAGAGGGAAGCCTTGATGACAGTCAGCCATTGTCTGGTCAGGGCAGTGTACAGGACGAGGTAGCGGGCGAAGAGGAGGTGGAGGACGAGGAGGATGATGGGGATGAGTATATTTTTAATGCGGAAACTTTCACGGGGGCACAGGAAATTGGTTGCGTGTCACGGCCGGGTTCTGGTTTTTTGAGGGACACAAGTGACGTAGATTTGCCTGCAACTGCCCCTCAACCAATCACAACCGGAGATTTGACAAGTGGAACTTTGGCCCACATGGCGGATTATGCCTTACGTATCCTACAAAGGGACACACGCATTACGAAAATGATGAACGATGACGATTACTGGTTGGCCTGCCTCCTTGATCCACGCTATAAAGGCAAATTGCAAAATATTATGCCACATGAGAACTTGGAACTAATATTAGCAACCAAACAATCAACTCTTGTTGACCGTTTGCTTCAGGCATTCCCAGCACACAGCGCACGTGATCGTTCTCACACGAGCTCCAGGGGGCAGCAGACTAGGAGTGTTAGGGGTGCACACATCAGAAGTGGCGTTGGACAGAGGGGTTTTCTGACCAGGTTGTGGAGTGATTTTGCTATGACCGCAGACAGGACAGGTACTGCTGCATCAATTGAAAGTGACAGGAGACAACATTTGTCCAGTATGGTTACTAACTATTTTTCATCCCTTATCGATGTTCTCCCTCAACCGTCATTCCCATTTGATTACTGGGCCTCCAAATTAGACACCTGGCCAGAATTGGCAGAATATGCATTGCAGGAGCTTGCTTGCCCGGCAGCAAGTGTCCTATCAGAAAGAGTATTCAGTGCTGCAGGGTCAATATTAACCGAAAAAAGGACTCGTCTGGCTACCCAAAATGTTGACGATCTAACATTCATTAAAATGAACCACAACTGGATTTCAAAATCTTTTGCCCCACCTTGCCCGGCCGACACCTAGCTTTCCTATGAAAAGCTCTTGCCTGTGAATTACTTTTCTAATGTCTAATTTGCTGCTGCAGATTGTACAGCATACGACATGTTTACACCTCCCTAAATGGCCAAACTCCCCACACGGGGCCGTGGTATCGCGACTTGGCGCAAGCACCCGTGAGACTGCTGTTTGTCTGAAGAGGTGGGTGTGCTCGCTTTTGGTTGACGGCATTGCTACTGGGTCCCTCATAGTACAATGTAGTGTCTCTGGCGGTGGTGGTGCGCACCCAACGTCAGACACACCGTTGTAACATGAGTGGCCCTGGGGCGGTCCCGCCGGCCTCAAGAGAGTTCCCCCCTACCCCAGCTCAAACTGGGCTCTACCACGTGCAAAATTATGTCGCACAGCTCCACCAATCTTTAGTCTATTCGCTGACATCATTCAATGTCTGGCACTGACAATACAAATTTGTAGACATCTATGATGCAACTTAAAGTAGTCTGTGTCTGTGTCCTATATTGGCACCATTAAATAGTTACTGCCAAATTACTATGTCAGAAACACAGCAGATGAGCCCACCCCTGTACCTAAGTATGCCACCTTTTTTTTTGTTTTGGTTGTTTTGCGAGACATTAACATCTATTTATATTTTGGGAGTACTGGGACAGACACTCCTTGCACTACTCCTCCACTCAGCACCAAGCTGCCTGCCCGTGTATCCATGTAACCGCTGTAAAACTGCCATGAGCCTATTGTTTGTTATTTTAGGCCTTTGAAGCCTTTCTGCGCTCCCTCCTTCCACTAGTCCTCCACTGACCAGACCACTGCTGCCCGTGTACCCCTGGAACCAATTTTAAAGTGCCTACAGCCAGCCCATTTTATTGTGTTAGGCCTTCGAAGCCTGTCTGCGGTCCATACTTTAAATACTCCTCCACTCACCACCAAGCTGCCTGCCCGTGTATCCATGTAACCGCTGTAAAACTGCCATGAGCCTATTGTTTGTTATGTTAGGCCTTTGACAGCCTGTCTGCGGTCCCTACTTTAAATACTCCTCCACTCACCACCAAGCTGCCTGCCCGTGTATCCATGTAACCGCTGTAAAACTGCCATGAGCCTATTGTTTGTTATTTTAGGCCTTTGAAGCCTTTCTGCGCTCCCTCCTTCCACTAGTCCTCCAGTGACCAGACCACTGCTGCCCGTGTACCCCTGGAACCAATTTTAAAGTGCCTACAGCCAGCCCATTTTATTGTGTTAGGCCTTCGAAGCCTGTCTGCGGTCCATACTTCCACTAGGCCTCCACTGACCAGACCACTGCTGCCCGTGTACCCCTGGAACCAATTTTAAAGTGCCTACAGCCAGCCCATTTTATTGTGTTAGGCCTTCGAAGCCTGTCTGCGGTCCATACTTTAAATACTCCTCCACTCACCACCAAGCTGCCTGCCCGTGTATCCATGTAACCGCTGTAAAACTGCCATGAGCCTATTGTTTGTTATTTTAGGCCTTTGAAGCCTTTCTGCGCTCCCTCCTTCCACTAGTCCTCCAGTGACCAGACCACTGCTGCCCGTGTACCCCTGGAACCAATTTTAAAGTGCCTACAGCCAGCCCATTTTATTGTGTTAGGCCTTCGAAGCCTGTCTGCGGTCCATACTTTAAATACTCCTCCACTCACCACCAAGCTGCCTGCCCGTGTATCCATGTAACCGCTGTAAAACTGCCATGAGCCTATTGTTTGTTATGTTAGGCCTTTGACAGCCTGTCTGCGGTCCCTACTTTAAATACTCCTCCACTCACCACCAAGCTGCCTGCCCGTGTATCCATGTAACCGCTGTAAAACTGCCATGAGCCTATTGTTTGTTATGTTAGGCCTTTGACAGCCTGTCTGCGGTCCCTACTTTAAATACTCCTCCACTCACCACCAAGCTGCCTGCCCGTCTATCCATGTAACCGCTGTAAAACTGCCATGAGCCTATTGTTTGTTATGTTAGGCCTTTGATAGCCTGTCTGCGGTCCTTACTTTAAATACTCCTCCACTCACCACCTAGCTGCCTGTGTATCCATGTAACCGATGTAAAACTGCCATGACTGCCTACTGTTTGTTATTTTAGGCCTTTGATAGCCTGTCTGCAGCCCCTACTTGCAATACTCCTCCACTGACCACACCAATGCTGCCCGTGTACCCCTGGAACCTATTTAAAAGTTCATAGAGCCTAGTTATATATTTTATTTACTATTAATAAGGCCATGATGGACTACGCTGTACCACGCTACAAGCTAACCAGTCGACACTTCTTTTGCGAGAAAAGCCATCCCAACCCTCCACCAGCATGTAGAAGACCGCATTGTCCATGCACTCTGGCAATCTGTGAGTACAAAGGTGCACCTGACAACAGACGCATGGACCTGTAGGCATGGCCACGGAAGATTACGTGTCCATTACGGCGCAATGGGTTAATGTGGTGGATGCATGGTCCACAGGGGACAGCCTACTAAGTCTGTCTGCAGTCCCTAATTCAAATTGTCCTCCACTGTCTAAATCGGAACTTCCACCTTCTGGCTTTCGGCCTATAGTATCAGAAATTAAACTGCATTTGGCCTTCAACTTTGGTTAGGGCCTACTAACGGCTTCTGCCCCTCCCTGGTGTTGCCCTCAACTAAATAAAGCTGAGCTTCAACCTTCTGCTCCAAATTACCATTTTGAAAAATGCAATAGGCTTTTCAGGCCTACTAAAGGTGTCTGTCTGTGTGCCCCTGCCTGGTGTTGTCCTCAACTAAATAAAGCTGAGCTTCAACCTTCCGGCTCTCATTAAGTGGTTTTAAAAAAAAAATGGTGGTTAGGGCCTACTAACGGCTTCTGCCCCTCCCTGGTGTTGCCCTCAACTAAATAAAGCTGAGCTTCAACCTTCTGCTCCAAATTACCATTTTGAAAAATGCAATAGGCTTTTCAGGCCTACTAAAGGTGTCTGTCTGTGTGCCCCTCCCTGGTGTTGTCCTCAACTAAATAAAGCTGAGCTTCAACCTTCCGGCTCTCATTAAGTGGTTTTAAAAAAAAAAAAAATGGTGGTTAGGGCCTACTAACGGCTTCTGCCCCTCCCTGGTGTTGTCCTCAACTAAATAAAGCTGAGCTTCAACCTTCCGGCTCTCATTAAGTGGTTTTAAAAAAAAAATGGTGGTTAGGGCCTACTAACGGCTTCTGCCCCTCCCTGGTGTTGTCCTCAACTAAATAAAGCTGAGCTTCAACCTTCCGGCTCTCATTAAGTGGTTTTAAAAAAAAAAAAAATGGTGGTTAGGGCCTACTAACGGCTTCTGCCCCTCCCTGGTGTTGTCCTCAACTAAATAAAGCTGAGCTTCAACCTTCCGGCTCTCATTAAGTGGTTTTAAAAAAAAAATGGTGGTTAGGGCCTACTAACGGCTTCTGCCCCTCCCTGGTGTTGTCCTCAACTAAATAAAGCTGAGCTTCAACCTTCCGGCTCTCATTAAGTGGTTTTAAAAAAAAAAAAAATGGTGGTTAGGGCCTACTAACGGCTTCTGCCCCTCCCTGGTGTTGTCCTCAACTAAATAAAGCTGAGCTTCAACCTTCCGGCTCTCATTAAGTGGTTTTAAAAAAAAAAAAAATGGTGGTTAGGGCCTACTAACGGCTTCTGCCCCTCCCTGGTGTTGCCCTCAACTAAATAAAGCTGAGCTTCAACCTTCTGCTCCAAATTACCATTTTGAAAAATGCAATAGGCTTTTCAGGCCTACTAAAGGTGTCTGTCTGTGTGCCCCTCCCTGGTGTTGTCCTCAACTAAATAAAGCTGAGCTTCAACCTTCCGGCTCTCATTAAGTGGTTTTAAAAAAAAAAAATGGTGGTTAGGGCCTACTAACGGCTTCTGCCCCTCCCTGGTGTTGCCCTCAACTAAATAAAGCTGAGCTTCAACCTTCCGGCTCTCATTAAGTGGTTTTAAAAAAAAAATGGTGGTTAGGGCCTACTAACGGCTTCTGCCCCTCCCTGGTGTTGTCCTCAACTAAATAAAGCTGAGCTTCAACCTTCCGGCTCTCATTAAGTGGTTTTAAAAAAAAAAAAAATGGTGGTTAGGGCCTACTAACGGCTTCTGCCCCTCCCTGGTGTTGTCCTCAACTAAATAAAGCTGAGCTTCAACCTTCCGGCTCTCATTAAGTGGTTTTAAAAAAAAAATGGTGGTTAGGGCCTACTAACGGCTTCTGCCCCTCCCTGGTGTTGCCCTCAACTAAATAAAGCTGAGCTTCAACCTTCTGCTCCAAATTACCATTTTGAAAAATGCAATAGGCTTTTCAGGCCTACTAAAGGTGTCTGTCTGTGTGCCCCTCCCTGGTGTTGTCCTCAACTAAATAAAGCTGAGCTTCAACCTTCCGGCTCTCATTAAGTGGTTTTAAAAAAAAAAAATGGTGGTTAGGGCCTACTAACGGCTTCTGCCCCTCCCTGGTGTTGCCCTCAACTAAATAAAGCTGAGCTTCAACCTTCCGGCTCTCATTAAGTGGTTTTAAAAAAAAAATGGTGGTTAGGGCCTACTAACGGCTTCTGCCCCTCCCTGGTGTTGTCCTCAACTAAATAAAGCTGAGCTTCAACCTTCCGGCTCTCATTAAGTGGTTTTAAAAAAAAAAAAAATGGTGGTTAGGGCCTACTAACGGCTTCTGCCCCTCCCTGGTGTTGTCCTCAACTAAATAAAGCTGAGCTTCAACCTTCCGGCTCTCATTAAGTGGTTTTAAAAAAAAAAAAAATGGTGGTTAGGGCCTACTAACGGCTTCTGCCCCTCCCTGGTGTTGTCCTCAACTAAATAAAGCTGAGCTTCAACCTTCCGGCTCTCATTAAGTGGTTTTAAAAAAAAAATGGTGGTTAGGGCCTACTAACGGCTTCTGCCCCTCCCTGGTGTTGTCCTCAACTAAATAAAGCTGAGCTTCAACCTTCCGGCTCTCATTAAGTGGTTTTAAAAAAAAAAAAAATGGTGGTTAGGGCCTACTAACGGCTTCTGCCCCTCCCTGGTGTTGTCCTCAACTAAATAAAGCTGAGCTTCAACCTTCCGGCTCTCATTAAGTGGTTTTAAAAAAAAAAAAAATGGTGGTTAGGGCCTACTAACGGCTTCTGCCCCTCCCTGGTGTTGCCCTCAACTAAATAAAGCTGAGCTTCAACCTTCTGCTCCAAATTACCATTTTGAAAAATGCAATAGGCTTTTCAGGCCTACTAAAGGTGTCTGTCTGTGTGCCCCTCCCTGGTGTTGTCCTCAACTAAATAAAGCTGAGCTTCAACCTTCCGGCTCTCATTAAGTGGTTTTAAAAAAAAAAAATGGTGGTTAGGGCCTACTAACGGCTTCTGCCCCTCCCTGGTGTTGCCCTCAACTAAATAAAGCTGAGCTTCAACCTTCCGGCTCTCATTAAGTGGTTTTAAAAAAAAAATGGTGGTTAGGGCCTACTAACGGCTTCTGCCCCTCCCTGGTGTTGTCC
This sequence comes from Ranitomeya variabilis, assembly GCF_051348905.1. Classification (NCBI taxonomy): domain Eukaryota; kingdom Metazoa; phylum Chordata; class Amphibia; order Anura; family Dendrobatidae; genus Ranitomeya; species Ranitomeya variabilis. The sequence continues at coordinate 177,952,849 of NC_135237.1, forward strand.
TCAACTAAATAAAGCTGAGCTTCAACCTTCCGGCTCTCATTAAGTGGTTTTAAAAAAAAAAAAAATGGTGGTTAGGGCCTACTAACGGCTTCTGCCCCTCCCTGGTGTTGTCCTCAACTAAATAAAGCTGAGCTTCAACCTTCCGGCTCTCATTAAGTGGTTTTAAAAAAAAAATGGTGGTTAGGGCCTACTAACGGCTTCTGCCCCTCCCTGGTGTTGCCCTCAACTAAATAAAGCTGAGCTTCAACCTTCTGCTCCAAATTACCATTTTGAAAAATGCAATAGGCTTTTCAGGCCTACTAAAGGTGTCTGTCTGTGTGCCCCTCCCTGGTGTTGTCCTCAACTAAATAAAGCTGAGCTTCAACCTTCCGGCTCTCATTAAGTGGTTTTAAAAAAAAAAAATGGTGGTTAGGGCCTACTAACGGCTTCTGCCCCTCCCTGGTGTTGCCCTCAACTAAATAAAGCTGAGCTTCAACCTTCCGGCTCTCATTAAGTGGTTTTAAAAAAAAAATGGTGGTTAGGGCCTACTAACGGCTTCTGCCCCTCCCTGGTGTTGTCCTCAACTAAATAAAGCTGAGCTTCAACCTTCCGGCTCTCATTAAGTGGTTTTAAAAAAAAAAAAAATGGTGGTTAGGGCCTACTAACGGCTTCTGCCCCTCCCTGGTGTTGTCCTCAACTAAATAAAGCTGAGCTTCAACCTTCCGGCTCTCATTAAGTGGTTTTAAAAAAAAAAAAAATGGTGGTTAGGGCCTACTAACGGCTTCTGCCCCTCCCTGGTGTTGTCCTCAACTAAATAAAGCTGAGCTTCAACCTTCCGGCTCTCATTAAGTGGTTTTAAAAAAAAAATGGTGGTTAGGGCCTACTAACGGCTTCTGCCCCTCCCTGGTGTTGTCCTCAACTAAATAAAGCTGAGCTTCAACCTTCCGGCTCTCATTAAGTGGTTTTAAAAAAAAAAAAAATGGTGGTTAGGGCCTACTAACGGCTTCTGCCCCTCCCTGGTGTTGTCCTCAACTAAATAAAGCTGAGCTTCAACCTTCCGGCTCTCATTAAGTGGTTTTAAAAAAAAAAAAAATGGTGGTTAGGGCCTACTAACGGCTTCTGCCCCTCCCTGGTGTTGCCCTCAACTAAATAAAGCTGAGCTTCAACCTTCTGCTCCAAATTACCATTTTGAAAAATGCAATAGGCTTTTCAGGCCTACTAAAGGTGTCTGTCTGTGTGCCCCTCCCTGGTGTTGTCCTCAACTAAATAAAGCTGAGCTTCAACCTTCCGGCTCTCATTAAGTGGTTTTAAAAAAAAAAAATGGTGGTTAGGGCCTACTAACGGCTTCTGCCCCTCCCTGGTGTTGCCCTCAACTAAATAAAGCTGAGCTTCAACCTTCCGGCTCTCATTAAGTGGTTTTAAAAAAAAAATGGTGGTTAGGGCCTACTAACGGCTTCTGCCCCTCCCTGGTGTTGCCCTCAACTAAATAAAGCTGAGCTTCAACCTTCTGCTCCAAATTACCATTTTGAAAAATGCAATAGGCTTTTCAGGCCTACTAAAGGTGTCTGTCTGTGTGCCCCTCCCTGGTGTTGTCCTCAACTAAATAAAGCTGAGCTTCAACCTTCCGGCTCTCATTAAGTGGTTTTAAAAAAAAAAAATGGTGGTTAGGGCCTACTAACGGCTTCTGCCCCTCCCTGGTGTTGTCCTCAACTAAATAAAGCTGAGCTTCAACCTTCCGGCTCTCATTAAGTGGTTTTAAAAAAAAAAAAAATGGTGGTTAGGGCCTACTAACGGCTTCTGCCCCTCCCTGGTGTTGTCCTCAACTAAATAAAGCTGAGCTTCAACCTTCCGGCTCTCATTAAGTGGTTTTAAAAAAAAAATGGTGGTTAGGGCCTACTAACGGCTTCTGCCCCTCCCTGGTGTTGCCCTCAACTAAATAAAGCTGAGCTTCAACCTTCTGCTCCAAATTACCATTTTGAAAAATGCAATAGGCTTTTCAGGCCTACTAAAGGTGTCTGTCTGTGTGCCCCTCCCTGGTGTTGTCCTCAACTAAATAAAGCTGAGCTTCAACCTTCCGGCTCTCATTAAGTGGTTTTAAAAAAAAAAATGGTGGTTAGGGCCTACTAACGGCTTCTGCCCCTCCCTGGTGTTGCCCTCAACTAAATAAAGCTGAGCTTCAACCTTCCGGCTCTCATTAAGTGGTTTTAAAAAAAAAATGGTGGTTAGGGCCTACTAACGGCTTCTGCCCCTCCCTGGTGTTGTCCTCAACTAAATAAAGCTGAGCTTCAACCTTCCGGCTCTCATTAAGTGGTTTTAAAAAAAAAAAAAATGGTGGTTAGGGCCTACTAACGGCTTCTGCCCCTCCCTGGTGTTGTCCTCAACTAAATAAAGCTGAGCTTCAACCTTCCGGCTCTCATTAAGTGGTTTTAAAAAAAAAAAAAATGGTGGTTAGGGCCTACTAACGGCTTCTGCCCCTCCCTGGTGTTGTCCTCAACTAAATAAAGCTGAGCTTCAACCTTCCGGCTCTCATTAAGTGGTTTTAAAAAAAAAATGGTGGTTAGGGCCTACTAACGGCTTCTGCCCCTCCCTGGTGTTGTCCTCAACTAAATAAAGCTGAGCTTCAACCTTCCGGCTCTCATTAAGTGGTTTTAAAAAAAAAAAAAATGGTGGTTAGGGCCTACTAACGGCTTCTGCCCCTCCCTGGTGTTGTCCTCAACTAAATAAAGCTGAGCTTCAACCTTCCGGCTCTCATTAAGTGGTTTTAAAAAAAAAAAAAATGGTGGTTAGGGCCTACTAACGGCTTCTGCCCCTCCCTGGTGTTGCCCTCAACTAAATAAAGCTGAGCTTCAACCTTCTGCTCCAAATTACCATTTTGAAAAATGCAATAGGCTTTTCAGGCCTACTAAAGGTGTCTGTCTGTGTGCCCCTCCCTGGTGTTGTCCTCAACTAAATAAAGCTGAGCTTCAACCTTCCGGCTCTCATTAAGTGGTTTTAAAAAAAAAAAATGGTGGTTAGGGCCTACTAACGGCTTCTGCCCCTCCCTGGTGTTGCCCTCAACTAAATAAAGCTGAGCTTCAACCTTCCGGCTCTCATTAAGTGGTTTTAAAAAAAAAATGGTGGTTAGGGCCTACTAACGGCTTCTGCCCCTCCCTGGTGTTGCCCTCAACTAAATAAAGCTGAGCTTCAACCTTCTGCTCCAAATTACCATTTTGAAAAATGCAATAGGCTTTTCAGGCCTACTAAAGGTGTCTGTCTGTGTGCCCCTCCCTGGTGTTGTCCTCAACTAAATAAAGCTGAGCTTCAACCTTCCGGCTCTCATTAAGTGGTTTTAAAAAAAAAAAATGGTGGTTAGGGCCTACTAACGGCTTCTGCCCCTCCCTGGTGTTGCCCTCAACTAAATAAAGCTGAGCTTCAACCTTCCGGCTCTCATTAAGTGGTTTTAAAAAAAAAATGGTGGTTAGGGCCTACTAACGGCTTCTGCCCCTCCCTGGTGTTGTCCTCAACTAAATAAAGCTGAGCTTCAACCTTCTGCTCCAAATTACCATTTTAAAAAATGCAATAGGCTTTTCCGGCCTACTAAAGGTGTCTGCCCCTCCCTGGTGTTGTCCTCAACTGAACAAAGCTGAGCTTCCACATTCTGGCTTTCGCCCTATACTATCAGATATTAAACTGCATTTGGCCTACTAGTGTGGTTAGGCCCTTGAAACAGTGTCTGCTGCTCTTGGGTTTGCTACTCCACTGAACAAAGCAATGCCGCCTGTTTAGTCCTGTTACCAATTTTGAACTGCATGTAGCCTACTTTATTCTTTGGCCCTATATCTGTTTCCTCCTCATCCTGCCCATTGCCCAGCCACTGCTAAATGAGTCTGCTGGTACATTGACCTAGACCACTACATTCCCCTTGTACTCTACACAGCCAGAATCTGTCCCTGCTGAAAGTAAGGTTCCCCTTCCCGCATGTTATACCACCTTACACAGGGACAAAGAGGAAGGTGCAGATGAAAGTGCAGGTTCCTTCATCAGGTGGGGGGGCATACTCGTTGGCGACGTCACTGGCACAGGGCCCCTCAGAGTACGCAAAAGTGTCGCTGCTGGTGGGAGGCGCCCCCGCCATGCAAACACACCGCCGTACTTTGAGGGGCCCTGTGCCAGTGGCAATGCGAACGAGTGGGCCCCCCCTGCTTGCTCAGGATCACAGCACTTGCAACTTTTAAATACTTACCTTTCCCTGCAACACCGCCGTGACGTAGTCCGCATTTCCTGGGCCCACGAAAAACTTGAGCCAGCCCTACTCCCCCCACAACTTTCCCCCAATTCCCTATGCCCAACTATTATTATACAGTTAATTAAGATTGGCAAGCTTCAGAAACAAGAATGGATGTTTTTGGCATTAAAATGGGCACTGTAGGTGTTTTCCTGGCCTCCACTCACTGCCGACTATGCTTCCCCATTGACTTGCATTGGGTTTCGTGTTTCGGTCGATCCCCGACTTTTAGCGATAATCGGCCGACTGCACTCGACTCGACTCTGGACAAAATCGGGTTTCCCAAAACCCTACTCGATCTTAAAAAAATGAAAGTCGCTCAACCCTATTCCTGAGCTTCAATCTTCAGGTTTTCGGCCTATATTTGAAATATGAAACTGCATTTGGGATACTAGTTGGGTTGGGCCTTCTAACGGTGTCTGCCGCTCCCTGGTGTTGTCCTCCACTGAACAAAGCTGAGCTTAAATCTTCAGGCTCTCATTAAGTAGTTGTTAATCTAACACTACAGTTGGCCTACTTTTTTGTTTGGGGCCTACTAACGGTGTCTGCCGCTCCAAGGTGTTCTCCAGGTTTACTTGCCTTAGCTTCAATCTTCAGGCTCTCATTAAGTTGTTGTAAATATAACACGGAATTAAGCCTACTAGTTTGGTTGGGGCCTACTAACGGTGTCTGCCGCTCCAAGGTGTTCTCCAGGTTTACTTGCCTGAGCTTCAATCTTCAGGCTCTCATTAAGTAGTTGTTAATCTAACACTGCAGTTGACCTACTAGTTTGGTTGGGGCCTACTAACGGTGTCTGCCGCTCCAAGGTGTTCTCCAGGTTTACTTGCCTGAGCTTCAATCTTCAGGCTCTCATTAAGTTGTTGTTAATATAACACGGCATTAGGCCTACTAGTTTGGTTGGGGCCTACTAACGGTGTCTGCCGCTCCTTGGTGTTCTCCTGTTTTTTTTTCCTGAGCTTCAATCTTCAGGCTTTTGGCCTATATTTGAAATATGAAACTGCATTTGGGATACTAGGTGGGTTGGGCCTACTAACGGTGTCTGCCGCTCCCTGGTGTTGTCCTCCACTGAACAAAGCTGAGCTTCAATCTTCAGGCTCTCATTAAGTAGTTGTTAATATAACACTGCAGTTGGCCTACTAGTTTGGTTGGGGCCTACTAACGGTGTCTGCCGCTCAAAGGTGTTCTCCTCCACTGAACAAAGCAGTGCCGCCTGTTTACTCCTGTTACCAAATTTGAACTTTATTTTGCCCACTTTATTATTTGGGCCTACTAACTGTGTCTGCCTCTCATTACAGTTGTCCTCCACTGAACTAAGCAATGCCGCCTGGTTAGTCCTGTTACCAATTTTGAACTGCATTTAGCCCACTTTATTATTTGGGCCTATATCTGTGTTTCCTCCTTATCCTACCAATTGCCCAGCCAGTGGATAACTCTTGTGGTACATTGACCCAGACCACTACATTCCCCTTGCACGCTACACAGCCACAATCTGACCCTGCTGAAAGTCAGGTTCCCCTTCCCGCATACTATACCACCTTACACAGGGACAAAGAGGAAGGTGCAGATGAAAGTGCAGGTTCCTTCATCAGGTGGGGGGCATACTCGTTGGCGACGTCACTGGCACGGCCCCTCATAGTACGCAAAAGTGTCGCTGCCGGTGGGAAGCGCCCCCGCCGTGCAAACACACCGCCGTACTTTGAGGGGCCCTGTGCCAGTGCCAATGCGAACGAGTGTGCCCCCTGCTTGCTTAGGATCACAGCACTTGCAAAGTTGAAATACTTACCTCTCACTGCTTCACCGCCGTGACGTAGTCCACGTTTCCTGGGCCCACGAAAAACTTGAACCAGCCCTACCTCCCACAACTTTAGCCAAATAACCCCCAATTTTCAATGCCTAACTATTATTATAAAGTAAATTAAGATTGACAAGCTTCAGTAACAAGAATGGATGTTTTTGCCATTAAAATGGGCACTGTAGGTGTTTTCCTGGCCTCCACTCACTGCCGACTATGCTTCCCCATTGACTTGCATTGGGTTTCGTGTTTCAGTCGATCCCCGACTTTTGGCGATAATCGGACGATTTCACTCGACTCGACTTTTGACAAAGTCGGGTTCCGCAAAACCCGACTCGATCCTAAAAAAGTGAAAGTTGCTGAAGCCTAATCTACAATAGTAAAAGCGCCAACTCCTGTGGAATAGAAAAATACAGATTAAGCAATACAACATAATCCAATACACCACAAAAAATACTTATGTTCTCTGGGCAAGGACCATCTCAAAAATGCCAGGATGCGGGGATATTTATATTTTCTGATCCTTGCTCCAGAACCACTAGCAACCCGGCTCTCTTGGCAAAGGTCCTTGTTGAAGTGATCCTTCATCGAACGCCAATGTGTTTTGACTTTGAGCACTGTTGAAAAATTAAAATAATGGTTAGACAATGCACTTTTGACCGTGATTACACAACTGTGTGTGATGAGAGAAACTCTCCAGAGTTTCTCTCGTCACACACAGCTGTGTGATCCCAGCCTAGGTCACTGATGCATCACACTGCATTGCAATACTTACAAAATGCATTGCGGACCCGAGTCAGGGCATTGTCCCAGCCATCCCACATCGCTTGGGCCACCTCACTCCATAGCCGCCAGATCGTCACGTTGTCCAAGTGCTGCGGAACCCAGGTGTCCCACAACAGGACTCGCTTATGGAACAGGGAGACCAGGGAGATGAGGATATTATTGTCAATGAGGTCCTCATCCTGTTCTGGAACCTAAAAATAAATAAACGCATTAATGTTGGAGACATTAACATAAGGAAAATAAAGAAAACAACAGAGACAGAAAACTGGCAAGAATATTCAAAGTCAAGAATAAAAAAGGAGTCAAGAAAAAAAGGGGAAAAAAGAGGAAAGTAAAGAAATGAACAGTCAAGAAAGCTAAAGTCGGGATACAATAAACAGAGTTCAGTCAGCCAGGCATAGGTACACGCCGCCTTGCCACACAACCGTGTCCACGCTGCTCATGCTCGGCCTCTGCCGCAGTGGAAGAACTGTTCTGAAAAAGAAAAAAAAATTGTCACATGTGTAGATGCTTTAGAGAATACTTACCAATCTGAAATGGTGAGGAGGTGAGTACTCACTTTACTGTCATTTCCACCTTGTTCAGGCCCAAGACGTTGCTCCTCAGAAGATGACATTCTGATGCATGTAGCAAGAAAAAACAGAAATTATTAGGACATATAGAGACACAAAAAAGAAAATAAAGACATCGGCCTTGATACTCACATTGTTCAGAGTGTAGATTCCTCCCAGGTTCTTTCCAGCGTCTGTCTGATCTTCTTCCCAGTCGGCTGAGTAGTGACCTGCAAATGCCTACACCCTCCTTTTATCAGTTTGCATGCTTTCACAAATGCAAACAAACGCATGTGCTTGCGAACGCATGCGTTCACATAGACTGTAATGCGTTTTTTCGCAACCACATACGTTTCGAGGCGGCAAATTGATGCCTCTGAAATAGCAACATGTAGCGTTCACAGCACCAAGCTGTAGACAACGAAATGATGCATGCGTTGTCAAATGCAGCAAAATGCAACCAATCGCAGGCACCTGGGTCCCTAATGTTAAAGATAGGAATACACGACTGTTCTGGCTTCATACATGTTGATACGGTGTGTGATCCGACATATGGCATAAACCACTTCTGTCTCCCAAATAAGCAGACTGTTCTCTGTAGTCTAACTTGTTTATTGGTAAACATGTGCGCGGTAAAACTATAAAAATACAAATGACATGAATAAGTATTGGGTAAAATAAGAGCACGGCTGCAACTAGCAGAGAAAGTATACTGTATGATACAACTTGTATATAACTACATACAGTAAGTCACAGATAATAGATTTCCTAAGTACTAGCTGCTATACAGTAGATCACATTCTGTACAACACTAAATTTGAAGAACAGAGGTAACAATCTTAGTGGATAAATTTAACCAGGATGGCAAGTATGCGAGATAATTCAGCACAGCAATGAACACGTGTGTCCCAAGAAGTACACAGAAAAGTAATGGAGTCTCTCTTTCCCAGGATACCTTGGTACAATCCCACAATGCAACACTCTAATTATTACTAAGACACAGGTTATAAATTTAACCACCGCTAGATGGTGCTATAACACAGCAAAACCAAAACACTAATAGTAATAAACTTTAATTCATAATTGGAACCACACTGTCCTTCCCAGAAAGGACAGAACAACGACGCATGCGGAAAATTGCAGCACAAATGCTGTGGACACAACCGCAAATGTGATGCCAGCCTTACATGGCTGGAAGAGAGACGGACGTCCATTTTCAAGAGTATCGGTGAGCATACTGTTGACTGATGTCAGCTTGTGTGCTCCACCTAAACAGAAGTCTCCTACAATGATCCATCCAAGGTCAAGTTTCTGTGCATATGGTGCATTTTGTAGGCTATTAATCTGTCCTCTAACCTTATGGACTTGTAGTATGCCTCTTCTGAGGAGTAAGACAATCAGAGCTTCTTGGTCCAGTTCCGGTATCCGGTGGGCTATACGCTTCAAATGGGAATGGTGAGCTGCTACCTCTGGCGTATTTCTCTCTGACCTATTGTCAGGAATCTGGTTGCACTCCAGTATGGATGGCAAGGATAAGCAGCTTCGACCCTCTATAAACTCTACTTTTAAACCGATGCTTTTCTCCCCTTCATCTTGACTTTACCTGCTTGTCTTCAAGGTGTAAGGAGAACTGGGGCCGGCAATGTTGAAGGTGTTGAAAAAAAAGGACTTGGCTTGAGACCTGTTGCTGTGATCATCCAAGATTGCATATACCTTGATTGCTTTATCTTGGTGGCTCGCTGGGTAGACTCTGACAAGACAGATCTTTGAGCAGGATCTTCCTGCTGCAAGTTCTTTACAGATCTTTGTACACTAAGAAGTGACTACTGGGGTGTCTGTCGATGTCCATTGGGCTTTCACCACACTATTCTACTTGCGACGATACCCCTGATGGTGTTCCATGTTGTAAGGCTGTGTTGTGCTCCATGCTCCATCCAGTTCTTGGCGAAGTTCGAGGTTGTCGCACAGCATCTGAAACATAGCTTGTTTTTTTGAGGAAACCTTTGCGGTCTTCTAGAGAATTTTCCCTGAAGGCTCTACATTTTAGCAGAGGATGTGGTTTCTTGTGTAGGGGGCAGTGTTTGCTGAGATCCTGAGGTTTGTCTTCCTCTGGAGAGGACTTGCTTGCCCTGTAAGGAAACCCTGTGGAAACCCACATTAGTTTTGTGGACTGTCACTGGTGTTTTACAGGATTTGACACCAGGAGCAGTGATACATGACATAGTGAAATCAAAACTGGAGTCATTTTTAACTCTTGCCTGTTGAGTGACAAAGTCTAGAAACACCCTGAAAGGAGGAAATGATACCTTATGAGTCTGTTTGTAACGGAACCCGTGACTGACCCACTTCTCTTGTAGGTTGTAAGGGAGCTTTTGAACAATTGGGTAAACACCTCTGGCAGTGTACAGGGATTCCCACCCTGGCAGGTCTCCTTCTGCCTGAGAAACCTGTACCTCCATTAACAAGTCACTCAATTCCCTGAACTTTTGATAACCCTTACTCACTATTTGGGGGGAAATCATAAATTTTTTTATACAAAGCATTTTCTATAGCTTCTACTGACCCATAAAATTCATCAAGTCTCTCCCACACCATACAAAGATCCGTGTGTGAGTACTTTATGTTAATGTTTCTGATTCTTTTGGCATGTTCGGCAGACTCGTTTCAAAGCCACTTTACCATTAGATCTAACTCTTCACTACTGGAAAGATCCAAGTCTCTGATAGCGTTCTGAAAGGAGGCTCGCCATGCTCTATAGCTCTCAGCTCGATCGGTCCCTTGGTCACCAGCTCCCGGCGAGCAAAGAACTTCACAAACTTCACAGTGTGCTGGGTAAATGCCAACATGAGCTGGTGTGCTGTTGTCATGCGGTATGTGTGATGCATCCTCATACTTGGTAGGAGCTTCTGGCTTAGGATAGTCTGTATACAACCTTTCTGAAGCGAAGGGTGACCTTTTCAGTCTGGATGGAGGCTGTACCTTATGTTCTGTAGGGTGGTAGTTGTGATCAACGTAAATTTTGTAGCATACTTTCTTGCTTCCAGTACTGTGGTTCAGGGAAGGATCTTTGGTAATCTGCATGGGCTGGCTGGTGTAATGGTTAAAGGTTGTCATCTAGTCTGGGATGTTGGTAGACATATTCTGAGAAACGTGCTAGATCCTATCGATCTAGGTCAGGTCCAAGTACGTCGCTGCCTCTCTCAGATTCACGAAACTCCATGTCTTGTGAGAACTCAGCCTTGTCTATTGCGGCTGTTTCCTCTTTTTCTGCGGTAAGTCTTTCTAAAGTCGTTGTAGGAATGCTCGATCCGCATCTCGATTTGCTTGCAGGCATGCTCGAGCTGCTTGCAGACATGCTTAATTTGATTCTTGATCTGCCTGCAGGCATGCTCGTTCTGCTTCTTGATCTGCTTGTCTTAGCTTTAACTGCATCTTTTGCACAGAAAAGGAGGATCTTACTTTTGCAGCCTCAGCTTCTACATGGGAGAAGGAGAATTCTTTGAAGACTTTCTAGATCGGCTTGTTTGGGAACTCGTCCTGAGTGAAGATGTCTGGCATGTGGACATTGTGTGTCTGTTTGCAGACAGCAGGGAGTCTCAGAGTGGGTAAAAACATACTTCAGCATTCTCTGAAATGTGTTGTGCTTGTTTGAGTACTGCACTCTCTATACTTGTGACTAGGGTTGAGCGACTTTCATTTTTTTAAGATCGAGTAGGGTTTTGGGAAACCCGATTTTGTCCAGAGTCGAGTCGAGTGCAGTCGGCCGATTATCGCTAAAAGTCGGGGATCGACCGAAACACGAAACCCAATGCAAGTCAATGGGGAAGCATAGTCGGCAGTGAGTGGAGGCCAGGAAAACACCTACAGTGCCCATTTTAATGCCAAAAACATCCATTCTTGTTTCTGAAGCTTGCCAATCTTAATTAACTGTATAATAATAGTTGGGCATAGGGAATTGGGGGAAAGTTGTGGGGGGAGTAGGGCTGGCTCAAGTTTTTCGTGGGCCCAGGAAATGCGGACTACGTCACGGCGGTGTTGCAGGGAAAGGTAAGTATTTAAACGTTGCAAGTGCTGTGATCCTGAGCAAGCAGGGGGGGGCCCACTCGTTCGCATTGGCACTGGCACAGGGCCCCTCAAAGTACGGCGGTGTGTTTGCATGGCGGGGGCGCCTCCCACCAGCAGCGACACTTTTGCGTACTCTGAGGGGCCCTGTGCCAGTGACGTCGCCAACGAGTATGCCCCCCCACCTGATGAAGGAACCTGCACTTTCATCTGCACCTTCCTCTTTGTCCCTGTGTAAGGTGGTATAACATGCGGGAAGGGGAACCTTACTTTCAGCAGGGTCAGATTCTGGCTGTGTAGAGTACAAGGGGAATGTAGTGGTCTAGGTCAATGTACCAGCAGACTCATTTAGCAGTGGCTGGGCAATGGGCAGGATGAGGAGGAAACAGATATAGGGCCAAAGAATAAAGTAGGCTAAATGCAGTTCAAAATTGGTAACAGGACTAAACAGGCGGCATTGCTTTGTTCAGTGGAGTAGCAAACCCAAGAGCAGCAGACACTGTTTCAAGGGCCTAACCACACTAGTAGGCCAAATGCAGTTTAATATCTGATAGTATAGGGCGAAAGCCAGAATGTGGAAGCTCAGCTTTGTTCAGTTGAGGACAACACCAGGGAGGGGCAGACACCTTTAGTAGGCCGGAAAAGCCTATTGCATTTTTTAAAATGGTAATTTGGAGCAGAAGGTTGAAGCTCAGCTTTATTTAGTTGAGGACAACACCAGGCAGGGGCACACAGACAGACACCTTTAGTAGGCCGGAAAAGCCTATTGCATTTTTTAAAATGGTAATTTGGAGCAGAAGGTTGAAGCTCAGCTTTATTTAGTTGAGGGCAACACCAGGCAGGGGCACACAGACAGACACCTTTAGTAGGCCGGAAAAGCCTATTGCATTTTTTAAAATGGTAATTTGGAGCAGAAGGTTGAAGCTCAGCTTTATTTAGTTGAGGACAACACCAGGCAGGGGAACACAGACAGACACCTTTAGTAGGCCGGAAAAGCCTATTGCATTTTTTAAAATGGTAATTTGGAGCAGAAGGTTGAAGCTCAGCTTTATTTAGTTGAGGACAACACCAGGCAGGGGCACACAGACAGACACCTTTAGTAGGCCGGAAAAGCCTATTGCATTTTTTAAAATGGTAATTTGGAGCAGAAGGTTGAAGCTCAGCTTTATTTAGTTGAGGGCAACACCAGGGAGGGGCAGAAGCCGTTAGTAGGCCCTAACCACCATTTTTTTTTTTAAAAACCACTTAATGAGAGCCGGAAGGTTGAAGCTCAGCTTTATTTAGTTGAGGACAACACCAGGCAGGGGCACACAGACAGACACCTTTAGTAGGCCTGAAAAGCCTATTGCATTTTTCAAAATGGTAATTTGGAGCAGAAGGTTGAAGCTCAGCTTTATTTAGTTGAGGGCAACACCAGGGAGGGGCAGAAGCCGTTAGTAGGCCCTAACCACCATTTTTTTTTTTTTTAAAACCACTTAATGAGAGCCGGAAGGTTGAAGCTCAGCTTTATTTAGTTGAGGACAACACCAGGGAGGGGCAGAAGCCGTTAGTAGGCCCTAACCACCATTTTTTTTTTTTTTAAAACCACTTAATGAGAGCCGGAAGGTTGAAGCTCAGCTTTATTTAGTTGAGGACAACACCAGGGAGGGGCAGAAGCCGTTAGTAGGCCCTAACCACCATTTTTTTTTTAAAACCACTTAATGAGAGCCGGAAGGTTGAAGCTCAGCTTTATTTAGTTGAGGACAACACCAGGGAGGGGCAGAAGCCGTTAGTAGGCCCTAACCACCATTTTTTTTTTTTTTAAAACCACTTAATGAGAGCCGGAAGGTTGAAGCTCAGCTTTATTTAGTTGAGGACAACACCAGGGAGGGGCACACAGACAGACACCTTTAGTAGGCCTGAAAAGCCTATTGCATTTTTCAAAATGGTAATTTGGAGCAGAAGGTTGAAGCTCAGCTTTATTTAGTTGAGGGCAACACCAGGGAGGGGCAGAAGCCGTTAGTAGGCCCTAACCACCATTTTTTTTTTAAAACCACTTAATGAGAGCCGGAAGGTTGAAGCTCAGCTTTATTTAGTTGAGGACAACACCAGGCAGGGGCACACAGACATACTCCTTTAGTAGGCCTGAAAAGCCTATTGCATTTTTCAAAATGGTAATTTGGAGCAGAAGGTTGAAGCTCAGCTTTATTTAGTTGAGGGCAACACCAGGGAGGGGCAGAAGCCGTTAGTAGGCCCTAACCAAAGTTGAAGGCCAAATGCAGTTTAATTTCTGATACTATAGGCCGAAAGCCAGAAGGTGGAAGTTCCGATTTAGACAGTGGAGGACAATTTGAATTAGGGACTGCAGACAGACTTAGTAGGCTGTCCCCTGTGGACCATGCATCCACCACATTAACCCATTGCGCCGTAATGGACACGTAATCTTCCGTGGCCATGCCTACAGGTCCATGCGTCTGTTGTCAGGTGCACCTTTGTACTCACAGATTGCCAGAGTGCATGGACAATGCGGTCTTCTACATGCTGGTGGAGGGTTGGGATGGCTTTTCTCGCAAAAGAAGTGTCGACTGGTTAGCTTGTAGCGTGGTACAGCGTAGTCCATCATGGCCTTATTAATAGTAAATAAAATATATAACTAGGCTCTATGAACTTTTAAATAGGTTCCAGGGGTACACGGGCAGCATTGGTGTGGTCAGTGGAGGAGTATTGCAAGTAGGGGCTGCAGACAGGCTATCAAAGGCCTAAAATAACAAACAGTAGGCAGTCATGGCAGTTTTACATCGGTTACATGGATACACAGGCAGCTAGGTGGTGAGTGGAGGAGTATTTAAAGTAAGGACCGCAGACAGGCTATCAAAGGCCTAACATAACAAACAATAGGCTCATGGCAGTTTTACAGCGGTTACATGGATAGACGGGCAGGCAGCTTGGTGGTGAGTGGAGGAGTATTTAAAGTAGGGACCGCAGACAGGCTGTCAAAGGCCTAACATAACAAACAATAGGCTCATGGCAGTTTTACAGCGGTTACATGGATACACGGGCAGGCAGCTTGGTGGTGAGTGGAGGAGTATTTAAAGTATGGACCGCAGACAGGCTTCGAAGGCCTAACACAATAAAATGGGCTGGCTGTAGGCACTTTAAAATTGGTTCCAGGGGTACACGGGCAGCAGTGGTCTGGTCAGTGGAGGCCTAGTGGAAGTATGGACCGCAGACAGGCTTCGAAGGCCTAACACAATAAAATGGGCTGGCTGTAGGCACTTTAAAATTGGTTCCAGGGGTACACGGGCAGCAGTGGTCTGGTCAGTGGAGGACTAGTGGAAGGAGGGAGCGCAGAAAGGCTTCAAAGGCCTAAAATAACAAACAATAGGCTCATGGCAGTTTTACAGCGGTTACATGGATACACGGGCAGGCAGCTTGGTGCTGAGTGGAGGAGTAGTGCAAGGAGTGTCTGTCCCAGTACTCCCAAAATATAAATAGATGTTAATGTCTCGCAAAACAACCAAAACAAAAAAAAAGGTGGCATACTTAGGTACAGGGGTGGGCTCATCTGCTGTGTTTCTGACATAGTAATTTGGCAGTAACTATTTAATGGTGCCAATATAGGACACAGACACAGACTACTTTAAGTTGCATCATAGATGTCTACAAATTTGTATTGTCAGTGCCAGACATTGAATGATGTCAGCGAATAGACTAAAGATTGGTGGAGCTGTGCGACATAATTTTGCACGTGGTAGAGCCCAGTTTGAGCTGGGGTAGGGGGGAACTCTCTTGAGGCCGGCGGGACCGCCCCAGGGCCACTCATGTTACAACGGTGTGTCTGACGTTGGGTGCGCACCACCACCGCCAGAGACACTACATTGTACTATGAGGGACCCAGTAGCAATGCCGTCAACCAAAAGCGAGCACACCCACCTCTTCAGACAAACAGCAGTCTCACGGGTGCTTGCGCCAAGTCGCGATACCACGGCCCCGTGTGGGGAGTTTGGCCATTTAGGGAGGTGTAAACATGTCGTATGCTGTACAATCTGCAGCAGCAAATTAGACATTAGAAAAGTAATTCACAGGCAAGAGCTTTTCATAGGAAAGCTAGGTGTCGGCCGGGCAAGGTGGGGCAAAAGATTTTGAAATCCAGTTGTGGTTCATTTTAATGAATGTTAGATCGTCAACATTTTGGGTAGCCAGACGAGTCCTTTTTTCGGTTAATATTGACCCTGCAGCACTGAATACTCTTTCTGATAGGACACTTGCTGCCGGGCAAGCAAGCTCCTGCAATGCATATTCTGCCAATTCTGGCCAGGTGTCTAATTTGGAGGCCCAGTAATCAAATGGGAATGACGGTTGAGGGAGAACATCGATAAGGGATGAAAAATAGTTAGTAACCATACTGGACAAATGTTGTCTCCTGTCACTTTCAATTGATGCAGCAGTACCTGTCCTGTCTGCGGTCATAGCAAAATCACTCCACAACCTGGTCAGAAAACCCCTCTGTCCAACGCCACTTCTGATGTGTGCACCCCTAACACTCCTAGTCTGCTGCCCCCTGGAGCTCGTGTGAGAACGATCACGTGCGCTGTGTGCTGGGAATGCCTGAAGCAAACGGTCAACAAGAGTTGATTGTTTGGTTGCTAATATTAGTTCCAAGTTCTCATGTGGCATAATATTTTGCAATTTGCCTTTATAGCGTGGATCAAGGAGGCAGGCCAACCAGTAATCGTCATCGTTCATCATTTTCGTAATGCGTGTGTCCCTTTTTAGGATACGTAAGGCATAATCCGCCATGTGGGCCAAAGTTCCAGTTGTCAAATCTCCGGTTGTGATTGGTTGAGGGGCAGTTGCAGGCAAATCTACGTCACTTGTGTCCCTCAAAAAACCAGAACCCGGCCGTGACACGCAACCAATTTCCTGTGCCCCCGTGAAAGTTTCCGCATTAAAAATATACTCATCCCCATCATCCTCCTCGTCCTCCACCTCCTCTTCGCCCGCTACCTCGTCCTGTACACTGCCCTGACCAGACAATGGCTGACTGTCATCAAGGCTTCCCTCTTCCTCTGGTGCAGACGCCTGCTCCTTTATGTGCGTCAAACTTTGCATCAGCAGACGCATTAGGGGGATGCTCATGCTTATTACGGCGTTGTCTGCACTAACCAGCCGTGTGCATTCCTCAAAACACTGAAGGACTTGACACATGTCTTGTATCTTCGACCACTGCACACCTGACAACTCCATGTCTGCCATCCTACTGCCTGCCCGTGTATCCTCCCACAAATAAATAACAGCACGCCTCTGTTCGCACAGTCTCTGAAGCATGTGCAGTGTTGAGTTCCACCTTGTTGCAACGTCTATGATTAGGCGATGCTGGGGAAGGTTCAAAGACCGCTGATAGGTCTGCATACGGCTGGCGTGTACAGGCGAACGTCGGATATGTGAGCAAAGTGCACGCACTTTGAGGAGCAGGTCGGAGAACCCAGGATAAGTTTTCAATAAGCACTGCACCACCAGGTTTAAGGTGTGAGCCAGGCAAGGAATGTGTTTCAGTTGGGAAAGGGAGATGGCAGCCATGAAATTCCTTCCGTTATCACTCACTACCTTGCCTGCCTCAAGATCTACTGTGCCCAGCCACGACTGCGTTTCTTGTTGCAAGAACTCGGACAGAACTTCCGCGGTGTGTCTGTTGTCGCCCAAACACTTCATAGCCAATACAGCCTGCTGACGCTTGGCAGTAGCTGGCCCATAATGGGACAACTGGTGTGCAACAGTGTCATCTGCCGATGGAGTGGTTGGCCGACTGCGTTCTGTGGAAGAGCTGTAGCTTCTGCAGGAGGACGAGGAGGAGGAGGAGGGGGTGCGAACGCCTACAGCCAACTGTTTCCTAGACCGTGGGCTAGGCACAACTGTCCCTAAATTGATGTCGCCTGTGGACCCTGCATCCACCACATTCACCCAGTGTGCCGTGATGGACACATAACGTCCCTGGCCATGCCTACTGGTCCATGCATCTGTAGTCAGGTGCACCTTTGTACTCACAGATTGCCTGAGTGCATGGACGATGCGCTGTTTAACATGCTGGTGCAGGGCTGGGATGGCTTTTCTGGAAAAAAAGTGTCGACTGGGTAGCTCGTATCGTGGTTCAGCGTACTCCATCAGGGCTTTGAAAGCTTCGCTTTCAACTAACCGGTAGGGCATCATCTCTAACGAGATTAGTCTAGCTATGTGGGCGTTAAAACCCTGTGTACGCGGATGCGAGGATAAGTACTTCCTTTTTCTAACCAGAGTCTCATGTAGGGTGAGCTGGACTGGAGAGCTGTAGATCGTGGAACTTTCGGGTGTGCCGGTGGACATGGCAGACTGAGAGACGGTTGGAGACGGTATTGTTTCCGCCGGTGCCCTACATGCAATATTTCCTCCTACAAAACTGGTGATTCCCTGACCCTGACTGCTTTTGGCTGGCAAAGAAACCTGCACAGATACTGCCGGTGGTGCGGAAAATGGTGGCCTTACAGTGACGGAAGGGATGTTGCGTTGCTGACTAGCTTCATTGGCCGAGGGTGCTACAACCTTGAGGGACGTTTGGTAGTTAGTCCAGGCTTGAGAATGCATGGTGGTTAAGTGTCTATGCATGCAACTAGTATTTAGACTTTTCAGATTCTGACCTCTGCTTAAGCTAGTTGAACATTTTTGACAGATGACTTTGCGCTGATCAGTTGGATGTTGTTTAAAAAAATGCCAGACTGCACTCTTCCTAGACTCTGATCCCTTTTCAGGGATTGCAGACTGAGCTTTAACCGGATGGCAACGCTGTGCTCCAACAGGTTTTGGCTTTGACACGCGTTTTGGTCCAGATACGGGCCCGGCAGATGGAACCTGTTGCGATGTTGATGCCTGCTGCGGCCCCTCCTCCACCTCCGCTTCTGAACTACTGCCGCCTGCACCCTGTTCCCCCAATGGCTGCCAATCGGGGTCAATAACTGGGTCATCTATTACCTCCTCTTCGAGCTCGTGTGCAACTTCGTCTGTGTCACTGTGTCGGTCGGTGGTATAGCGTTCGTGGCGGGGCAACATAGTCTCATCAGGGTCTGATTGTGGATCTGTACCCTGAGAGGGCAATGTGGTGGTCTGAGTCAAAGGAGCAGCATAGTACTCTGGCTGTGGCTGTGCATCAGTGCACTCCATGTCAGAATATACTTGTAATGGGCATGGCCTGTTAAATGTTTCACTTTCTAAGCCAGGGACGGTATGTGTAAAGAGCTCCATGGAGTGACCCGTTGTGTCGCCTGCTGCATCCTTCTCTCTTGTTGTAGTTTTTGCTGAGGAGGACAAGGAAGCGACTTGTCCCTGACCGTGAACATCCACAAGCGACGCGCTGCTTTTACATTTACCAGTTTCGGAAGAGGAGGCAAAAGAGCTAGAGGCTGAGTCTGCAATGTAAGCCAAAACTTGCTGTTGCTGCTCCGCCTTTAAAAGCGGTTTTCCTACTCCCAGAAAAGAGAGCGTTCGAGGCCTTGTGTAGCCTGACGACGAAACTGGCTCCACAGCTCCAGACTTAGGTGGAATATTTTTATCCCCACGACCACCTGATGCTCCACTACCACTACCATCATTACCAGCTGACAATGAACGCCCACGACGACCTCTTGCACCAGACTTCCTCATTGTTTTAAAATCTTAACCAAAGTAACTTTATTTGTTGCTATCAAACAACTTACACGGTGAGCTATAACTTCAGTATGATTTCAATATCCCTTAACAGGTTGGTGAGACCACAAGGAAAATCAGGCACAATGTTACACACTCTGTTTTCTGTGGCACAAAATCACAGAGATGACACACACGCAGGACTGTCACTCAAGCACTAATGTCAATATTAATCTCCCACCTAATTTATTTTTTTTTTTTTCTCAGGGAGACTTTAGAAACCAAATAATATTAAAAAAAAAAAAAAAAAAGGCTTTCTATGGCCCACAATTAGAGAGAGAGAGGTGGCACAACCAGGAGTCAAGACTGGCGCACAAGCTGAAAGGGCAATATTACTCTCCCACTGTTTTTTATGTTTTTTTTGTTTTTTTCAGGGAGACTTTAGAAACCAAATAATATTAAAAAAAACAAAAAAAAAAAAGGCTTTCTATGGCCCACTGAATGAGAGGGAGAGAGGTGGCACACCCAGGAGTCAAGACTGGCACACAAGCTGAAAGGGCAATATTACTCTCCCACTGTTTTTTTATGTATTTTTTGTTTTTTCAGGGAGACTTTAGAAACCCAATAATATTTTAAAAAAAAAATAAATAGGCTTTCTATGGCCCACTGAATGAGAGGGAGAGAGGTGGCACACCCAGGAGTCAAGACTGGCACACAAGCTGAAAGGGCAATATTACTCTCCCACTGTTTTTTTAGGTTTTTTTTTTTTTTTCAGGGAGAATTAGAAACCAAATAATATTAAAAAAAAAAAAAAAATAGGCTTTCTATGGCCCACTGAATGAAAGGGAGAGAGGTGGCACACCCAGGAGTCAAGACTGGCACACAAGCTGAAAGGGCAATATTACTCTCCCACTGTTTTTTAATGTATTTTTTGTTTTTTTCAGGGAGACTTTAGAAACCCAATAATATTTAAAAAAAAAAATAAATAGGCTTTCTATGGCCCACTGAATGAGAGGGAGAGAGGTGGCACACCCAGGAGTCAAGACTGGCACACAAGCTGAAAGGGCAATATTACTCTCCCACTGTTTTTTTAGGTTTTTTTTTTTTTTTCAGGGAGAATTAGAAACCAAATAATATTAAAAAAAAAAAAAAAAATAGGCTTTCTATGGCCCACTGAATGAAAGGGAGAGAGGTGGCACACCCAGGAGTCAAGACTGGCACACAAGCTGAAAGGGCAATATTACTCTCCCACTGTTTTTTAATGTATTTTTTGTTTTTTTCAGGGAGACTTTAGAAACCCAATAATATTTAAAAAAAAAAATAAATAGGCTTTCTATGGCCCACTGAATGAGAGGGAGAGAGGTGGCACACCCAGGAGTCAAGACTGGCACACAAGCTGAAAGGGCAATATTACTCTCCCACTGTTTTTTTAGGTTTTTTTTTTTTTTTCAGGGAGACTTTTGAAACCAAATAATATTAAAAAAAAAAAAAAAAAAAAAATATAGGCTTGCTATAGCCCACTGAATGAGAGATAGCACACACAGCAGTGGCACACAAGCCCTGACTGAGGCCAATATTTTTCTCCCACTGATTGATGTAGTGTTTCTGTGTTGAGGTAGATTTTAGAACACAAATCACGGAAAAAATAAATAGGCTTTCTATGGCCCACTCAGTGAGAGATGGCACACACAGGGATGGCACTGTAGCAGAAATGCCAATCTTAATCTCCCACAAAAAAAAAAAAAAAAAAAAAAAAAAAAAACTGTCCTACAATTACTATCTCCCTGCAGTAATGTAAGCCAGGTATGGCAGGCAGCAATAGGAGTGGACTGATGCACAAATTAAATAAAAAGTGTGGACAAACAAAAAAGATAGCTGTGCAGAAAGGAAGGAACAAGAGGATATGTGCTTTGAAAAAAGCAGTTGGTTTCCACAGTGGCGTACACACAGCAATACAGCTATCACGGAGCCTTCTAGGGCAGCCCAATGAGCTACAGCGCTGAGGGGAAAAAAATAAATAAATAGCTTCCACAGTCCCTGCACACCGAAGGTGGTGTTGGACAGTGGAAATCGCTGCAGCACAAGCGGTTTGGTGGTTAGTGGACCCTGCCTAACGCTCTCCCTGCTTCTGATGAAGCGGCAGCAACCTGTCCCTAAGCTCAGATCAGCAGCAGTAAGATGGCGGTCGGCGGGAACGCCCCTTTATAGCCCCTGTGACGCCGCAGACAGCAAGCCAATCACTGCAATGCCCTTCTCTAAGATGGTGGGGACCAGGATCTATGTCATCACGCTGCCCACACTCTGCGTTCACCTTCATTGGCTGAGAAATGGCGCTTTTCGCGTCATTGAAACGCGACTTTGGCGCGAAAGTCGCGTACCGCATGGCCGACAAGCACAGGGGTCGGATCGGGTTTCATGAGACGCCGACTTAGCCAAAAGTCGGCGACTTTTGAAAATGATCGACCCGTTTCGCTCAACCCTACTTGTGACTGTATGGTGGCTGCTGCAGTATCCGCAGGCAATGCGGAGTGGGTACAAATGTCCGGTGTGCGTGCCAGAGGCCGCGGTTCCTGGACGAGAACGTACCGGCGAGTGGTGAGGAGGTACCAGCGCCTCGCGTGCCCCGGCCGGAAGCAACGCTGAGGATGCGGTGCCGAGATGGGGCAGAGCTAGTGTGACGTCACAGAAAGCAGGGACGGGTGCGCGAGAGAGACAAGCTGCCAACTAGTTTTGAGAGGTAACTCCCCTCTGACGAAGAGTACTCGCCGGTACGTTCTCGTCCAGGAACCGCGGCCTCTGGCACGCACACCGGACTCTAACCCACCCAGCTCAGCGGGTTACTTTATCGGCACCGTATCCAGTGGACTACCTTGCCTACCTCACCACGGGTACCTTCATAAGCAAACATGTGGTGAGTGCCAACTAATTCCTATTAATACCACTGCAATCATTGTGGCCAGTAACTTCCTAATGTTCTAGTGTATTGCTTGCAAATCACTTCATTCTCTACTTTGTTTACTCACCAGCATCAGTTTAGCACACCGTGGAAAGACAAATACCAAAACCTCACATAAGAACATCCCAAGTGTAAACTGTACAACCTTATATAAAGAGTAAGTGCACCCAGCTAATACCCTTGATACTTTGTGTGTACAATATAAACAATATACCGAGGTTTTACACACTTTGCCTTCCAGTATCGGTTCACTACACTGTGGAAAGAGAAACTATTAACCCCACATTGAAACACCACAGGTGCAACCTATACAGCCTCATAAAAAGAGTAAGTGTATGTAACCAACACTTTTGATAAATTCATTTGTACGGTCCAAATCAAATAATATATCACTCTGCTGTACACTTTACCTTTCAGCAAACCACTGTAACCAGGTGTAACCCTTCACTCACAAGGGACCCCAGACAACATAGTAATAGCCATATCAAAAGTAAGTACATTGATATTCCAGTTTCGGTTTAGCGCGGTGGTTAATAGTATTATTAATCACTTCTATATTCCAAATAAGCAGACCGTTCTCTGTAGTCTAACTTGTTTATTGGTTGATAGGTATAGAACATGAGGGAAAACTATAAGAACACAAACAACATAGGTAAGTATTGGACAAATAACACAGCTGACACTTTACAATTAACAGGAAAATATACAGTGTGATGCAAACTTTAACATGGAAATACTCAAATCTCTAATAATCTCCTTTGTACTGGCTGCTATACAGTTAATCACATTTCTGTACAATACTGTATTGCAAGAACAGAGATACTAACCTTATCAGATATGCTTTACCAGATAGCAAACTCAAGTAGGAGCAGTTACAGGAGGGAGAATAAACACGTGTGTCCCAGGAAGTACACAGGAGAAAATGGAGCTTCTTCTACCCATCAAACCTTGCTTTAATCCCACAATGCAACACTCTACTGTTATAGACACAGGTTATAAATTCAGTCACCAATAGATGATGCTATAATGCAACAAACAGCACATAAACACAAACATATTGCCTCTATTCAGAGGAGCAGAACAGCTCTATTTCTCACTTAGTGACTCTGTCTAGTTTTTGAAATTCAAATAAAATTGTCTAACACACTTTTCATCTGTACACAACAGCATCTAGAGCTTATAAATGTTTTTAAGTTCACTAATGCTACTTTACCTTGAAAAAATAAGCAACACTTAAAGAGGAAATGCTGATGTTTTTCACCTCCATTAATGTGAGCAACAGACATTTGATTTTAAAGTGATTGGCTACCTATGATTACATCTACAATAATTATCATAAAAAGGCATATGTAACCATATACATAGATTATGTAGAGTATTTTTCAGATTTATATCACATTCCCTGGCTTTCACATTTCAAAGTCAAATAGTTTAAAGAGGATTGCAGATTATCAGTTACAACATAAATTTCTGTCCCTGTAGGAATGCTAATGATATTAATAATTTACTCAGCTAAATAGCTATTAGTGTTAATGCATATTCATGGTCTCATAGAAATGGAAACAAGTGAGACTTCATCGTTAATTAAAAGCTTAACTTCAAACTCAATTATTAGTCCCACAGTTACGATATGTTTAGTCATACTTAGCTAACTGTGAGTGTTATCCAAAGTACTTAAAGCAAAGAACACTTGTAGAGTAATAACTATTGACATGAAGAAATGTGTGGGGCTTTGTAAAATGAAACAAGACTAACCGCAGGAAGAAAAAACATTAAATAAACCAAAGTCAGTAATAAATTATGTTGCTGGCATTTCTTGAAGGATAATCAATCTTGTCAGATTATTTTCGAAGGATCATTACATACAAAAAGATTTCCTTTGACAAAACACTATAAAAGATATTATGAAACCCATCCACCTGTACTACAGTAGTCAGAAGAAAGTTCTAAAAA
This sequence comes from Ranitomeya variabilis, assembly GCF_051348905.1. Classification (NCBI taxonomy): domain Eukaryota; kingdom Metazoa; phylum Chordata; class Amphibia; order Anura; family Dendrobatidae; genus Ranitomeya; species Ranitomeya variabilis. The sequence goes on from NC_135237.1 coordinate 177,976,824, forward strand.
AAAGTTTTAGGCAGGTGTAGAAAAAATTCTGCAAACTACCAATGCTTTCAAAAATAGAAGTGTTAGCAGTGTATTTTAAATCAATTAACAAAATGCAAAGTGAATAAATAAAACAAAAATTTAAATCAAAGCAATATCTGTTCTGAACACCCTTTGTCTTCGAAACCTGCAAAACAAGTGACTGCAAAACACTTTTGCATTTCTTGTGCAACAATTTTTATAAAGGGACGGTGGGGAATATATTTTTTTTTAAATAGAAAACCACATTCCCTAAAATTCAAACATTAAACTGTCTGCCTCACAAAGTCAACAAACAATTTTTTGCTCATCTGTTTTACTAGATAAATGTTAAATATGTACAGATCAGAGCAATGTAGTGCCCTGTTGTAGGTGCTTGCTTCGTAATTATTATTTTGTTATTTTGGGGAATGAGGCTGAATTTTCTTGAAAAAATAAGAAAAAATAAAAAATAAATACATTTGTATTTTCATAAATGTGATTATCTCTACAAATTTCCTGTTTAATGAATTCTCTATACTTTTATGGCCACATGCATTCCTAAGATCCATATTTTATGCAAAAACAAAAAGATGTTTCTTGCATTTTTAGTTGTGGAGAATAATTTTTATTAACTTTTTAAATATTTTTTGCAGGTATTTAATTTTTTCACTGTAACTGAGGCATCCATAGGAACCCTAGTTACAGGAAAACAGTTTTCCATAGAGAGACGGAAGTCACTGGTAGAGCTGATGGCCTGGTCTTAAAGGATTTAGTAGCTCTGCTATGCCAAGCAAAAACCCGGTGGACATGTCATCAACAGGTCCTTCATAAGCATCAGCATGTTTGGTGAATAGAGTTTTATCATTATTGACATCATTTTAGAGCTCTTTGGTCTTGCCCATGTTGTAGAGGTTAGAGTCTGACTGATTAATTGAGTCTGCGGACATAATCTAATGTATAAAGCTGAATGTGTGTGTGTGTGTGTATGTATGTATGTATGTGTGTGTGTCCGGGATTGGCATCTGCACCGTCGCAACTACAGCCACAAAATTTTGCACAGTCACACGTCTGGACCCCAAGAGCGTCATAGGCTATGTTGTGAGGCAAAATTTTAACCCTGCGCGTTCCAATTCACAAAACAATTTTGCCCCATCTACATAATGGGGAAAAAGTGAAAGGAAAAGTGTTGAAGGATAATTGACAGCTGCCAGATGTGAACAAGGGGGACTTAAAGAATGAGAGTGATTGCACCAAAGAGTATATACTGTACAGTTGCTAAGGTGGGGCCCCGACATGGGATACGCACCATACACGAGGATATGAACACACACACAAAATGTGCCACACACTACCACGTGCTTGAACACATATACAACCCTCAGCACACATTTCACCACACAAACACCAACCTCGCCACAAAAAAGTTGAAACACAAAAGTCGCCACTGATATAGAAGGGTTAATAGTTTGCCTTTAAGTGCCTTTTGCCTTTAATTGCTAGAATTTCTAGAATCTGTTGATGCAGTAGTCTGTTGGTCTCCTCTTCAAGGAGACTATACTTCTTACCATCTATGTTTTCAATAGTTAGCCACAGCATGTTCTGGGTGGTAAATAAAGTATGACCCTGGGTGATGGTGAGCGCTACATGAATTACATTGAGAGTTACATTTGTTGTAAATGGTATAAAATACTGCCTCTTGCTGCATTACATCAGATAAAAGTGAATTTGCTCACAGAACAATGTGTGCAATTCTTTCGTCTCCAAGCGCTTGTAAATGACGGGGGTAACCTCCTGATTTGGCCTCACTGGTGATCTGGCATGTCTGGCATTAGGTCAGAAAGCAAACAGGTCAGAACGCAAACAGCTACAACACCACTCAAAACTCGCCACATGCAAAACTAGGCTCACGCAAAACTCGCCACATGTGCAAAACTCACCTCATAGTAAACTCGCCACATGCGAAACTTGCTCATGCGGAAAAATTGCCACATGCACAAAAGTTGCAACACATGCAAAAGTTGCCTCACACAAAACTTGCAAATACTCAAAACGCACCACACATAAAACTTGCCAGGCGCAAAACTCGCCATGTGCAAAACTTGCTGCACACAACTTGCTACACTAACCTGTCACATGCAGCTCGACACACAAGAATTTGCTACAAGCATGTCACCACACAAAACTCATCTCACAAAAGTCACTACATGCATGTCGCCACACGCAACTCAACACACACAACTTGACACATGAAACTCACCCTATAACACATAGAAGTTTGGTATTATCCTTCAAAAATCAAAATCTGATTAATAACCAGACAAACTACAAGAGCAACAAATGTACCATATAGAAAATACGGCAGCTGTCAGTCACATGACCTGTCTATTACGTGTGCGCTAATATATACTGCCAGGGGGGAGGGCTTCCTGTTGGCTGGGGATTTATCAGGCTGCCAATAGCAACCAATCACAGATCAGTTTCTATTTTGCTACAGTTAATTAATCTGAGCTCTGATTTGTTAATGTAAGCAACAAAGGACATTCTCAGTATAACAAAGCTTATGTGAGGTAATAGCATATCAGTTAGGATGTATTGGTGAAAAGGCTGATGTCAGTCACATTACCTCTATGTGAGAGGATATAGAAACTGCCAGTTACAGACTATTTTTACCACAAAAATGCCTCATAAGAAAAGGAATTCCATGGCACGAATGTCAGCTGATGTGAAAAGAAAAGCTGCATTACGGGCCAATGAAAAATGTGAAGACCGGGATATAAGGCTGACACACATGAGAACAGCAGCTGCTTCCTCAAGAGCCATATCCAACTGAGTTCCTCAATTCCGTGGAGCCACAAGGACTTCCTCCTCACAACCTCTTTCTAAAACCTGGAGCACCTATTCTGCTATTTAGAAATTTGGATTCACCAAATCTGTGTAATGGAACAAGACTCTTGATTAAGAACTTGTTTCCACATGTAATTGAGGCAACCATTTTGACAGGATGTGCCACAGGAGAAGATGTTTTCATTCCAACAATTCCTCTCATTCCATCTGATTTGCCTTTTGATTTTAATCGCCTCTAGTTTCCTGTTCGACTGGCATTTGCTATGTCCATCAACAAGGCTCAGGGACAGTCCTTGAAAGTAGTTGGAATCGATTTACAATCCCCATGCTTTTCTCATGGTCAACTTTATGTGGCCTGTACAAGAGTTGGAACAGCCAACAATCTTTCAGGTCTTTGCACCTGAAGGAAAAACTAAGAATGTCGTTTATCAAAAGGCTCTCGAATAAGTAATAGAAGATAACACATTCACATTACTTGGCCAATTTAGCTAAATCTGTGTGGAATATCTCTGGTGTTGAAATATATGTTGTGAAATGCTTCTATTAGCTTAGTTTTTGCCTTTTAATAATTACATTTCTATCTATTTGTTTTGTGGTTTTTGTGTGCAGAATAAATTTTTGTTAACACATTCTATTTTGCTAACAGCAGTTATTAACCCGGGCGAAGCCAAGCAATACAGCTAGTTCTTTTATAAAGGTGACTATTTAAGACCGCTATCTTTAACGAAGGTAACAAGTTGATTAGGAGCGTCTAACTGGTCTGTAGGAGCCAGAACTCTTAACGGTTGGTAGGTGATCAAATACTTATTTCTCACTGCAAAATTCAAATAAATTTATATAATTTATACAATGGGATTTTCTGGATTTTATTTTGATATTTTATCTCTCAATGTTAAAATTAACCTACCCTTAAAATTATAGACTGTTCATGTGTTTGTCAGTGGGCAAACTTATAAAATCAGCAAAGGATCAAACACTAATTTCCACCACTGTATAAAGTTACAAGCACCTTACAAATGTAACCAAATTTAGTAGCTTGAGACAACACATGACTAGTGTTGAGCGATACCTTCCGATACTCGAAAGTATCAGTATCGGATTGGATCGGCCGATATCGGCAAAATATCGTATCTCGCCGATACCGATACCCGATACCAATGCAAGTCAATGGGAGCAAAATATCGGAATTAAAATAAACCCTTTATTTCCTTGTAGGTTCATTCTACATGAAGGAAAACAACTAAGAATAATGTATGATGTATTGGGGGAGGTGGCGGAGACATTAAAGGCATATAGGTTTAGCCCAATCAAATAGAATAGCAGGAATTTTAATTATTTTCTTAAGACGTTCGGAGTTACAAAGATATTGACTATGTTAAGATTTTTTTTATTTTGTCAGATATTGATGTTTCACTACTTCAATGCCCTTCACCTTCTTTTTTACTTTCATCATCATCAGCAGCAGCATCTTTGACATCAACTTCTTCACCTTATTCATCTTCTTCATCTTCTACCTATTATTTTTTTTGTTACATTCTTCATATTCTTTTTATTAAACTATTATTCTTCTTCATATTCTACTTCTTCATCATATTCTTATTTGTGACAGGCATTCCTGTAGTTGTTATCTATAAAAGTTTGAAGATTACACCTTCCGTTCTGCCTGTCACAAAAGAGTGACAACAGGATTTGTCCGCGTTCAGTTTGGCCTGCAGCAGCAGGCTTTATCCAGGGGCACCACGAGGAGGAACGGACTCACCCCCATACACTGCTTAGTCTTCTTCTGCTTATAATTTAGATAATATCTTTTGCTCAGATTTTTAGTCTCATGCTTAATGTTCTTCTGCTCTTTGTTCTGCAGCTTCTTGTTCTTCTGCTTCTCGGTCTTCCGAATCGTCGTCTCCAGGGTCGTCATCGTCATCGGGGTGGTCTTCAGGGTTGTCGTCTCCAGGGTCGTCGTCTCAGGGGTTGTCGTCTCTGGTGTCGTCGTCATCTTAGGGGTGGTCTTCAGGGTCGTCATCTTTAGGGTCTTGAACTTGGAAATGTAGCAGAAGGTACAAGAAGGCTGAGAAAATGCCGAGAACCAGCTGATGGAACTGGAACTCGGATGGCTACCCAAAGGTCCAAGAGCCAATGGAACTACCGAGGACCAGCTGACGTTACTGGAACCCGGTTACTAAGCAGGAGGTACCCGTGCCAGAAAGCACTACCAAGGACCACCTGACGTTGGTGGAACTCGGATACCCAGAAGGAGGCACCTAAGCCAAAGGCTCTGCCCGGAACCAGCTGACGGTACTGGAACCAGGATGGGGAGCAGAAGGTACAAGAGCAAAAGACACTGCCGAGAACCAGCTGATGGTACTGGAACCCGGATGGGTAGCCGAAGGTACAAGAGCCAATGGAACTACCGAGGTCCAGCTGACGTTACTGGAACCCGATTACTAAGCAGGAGGTACCCGTGCCAGAAAGCACTACCAAGGACCACCTCACGTTGGTGGAACTCGGATACCCACAAGGAGGCACCTAAGGCAAAGGCTCTGCCCGGAATCCAGCTGACGATACTGGAAACAGGATGGGGAGCAGAAGGTAAAAGAGCAAAAGACACTGCCGAGAACCAGCTGACGGAACTTGAACCCGGATGGGTAGCCGAAGGTACAAGAGCCAATGGAACTACCGAGGAACAGCTGACGTTACTGGAACCTGGTTACTAAGCAGGAGGTACCCGTGCCTGAAAGCACTACCAAGGACCACCTGACATTGGTGGAACTCGTATACCCAGAAGGAGGCACCTAAGCCAAAGGCTCTGCCCGGAACCAGCTGACGGTACTGGAACCAGGATGGGGACTGTTGTGAACTCTGTTTTCAGGCTCCCTCTTGTGGTCACTGGTGGTGTGGTGTGACTTTTGCTTTGGGCTCCCCCTGGTGGCTTTGTTTGTTATCCTGCTGGTCTCTGGCTATCAGCTGGTTCATTATCCTCTGGGAGGTTCCTATATAGCTCTGTTTTGCTTTCACTTGTTGCCGGCTGTCGATGTAATCAGTGCTACTCAGATTCCTTCTGACTACCTTGCTCCCAGTCCATCCGGGACAAGCTAAGTTTTGTTTGCTCATTTTTTGATCAGCAGTGTTTATCATGTTTTCTTGTCCAGCTTGCTAAAATGTGATTCCCTCGCTTGCTGGATGCTCTAGTGGACTGAGTTTCTCCCCACACACCATTAGTTGGTGCGTGGGTTCTTGAAATCTCAGGATGGATATTTTGTAAGGGTTTTTTATTGATCGCATAGACCCCTGCTCTATTTTCTGCTTTCTAGTACTAGTGGGCCTCTTTTGCTGAATCTGATTTCATCCCTACGTATGTGCCTTCTTCTTACTTCACCGTTAATATTTGTTGGGGGCTTCTATATCTTTGGGGATTATTTCTCTGGAGGCAAGCGAGGTCTTTCTTTCTCTTTAGGGGTAGCTAGTTCCTCAGGCTGGCTCGAGACGTCTAGGAATAATTTAGGCACGTTCACCGGCTACCTCTAGTTGTGTTTGATAGGTTCAGATTTGCGATCAGTCCAGTTACCATCTCCCTAGAGCTTGTCCTTAGTTTATTCACTTGCTGGTCTATTCGTGATCCTCAGCCACTAAGGATCATAACAGTACAGCCGGCCCATAAAGTGTTAATTGCATGGCAGAAGCAGGAGAAAAGAAGCCTTGAGAATTTTTTTTTTTTTTGCCGTGTGTCTAACTGCTGTGGCTAGCTTCTCTCCTCCTCTTAATCTTGGTGTGGCTCTGAGTTCAGCTGCTGACATGGATGTCCAGAGCTTGGCTTCCAGTCTGGATCATCTTGCTGCTAGGGTTCAAATAATTCAGGATTTTGTTGTTCACAGTCCTATGTCAGAGCCTAGAATACCTATTCCGGAGTTGTTTTCTGGAGATAGATCTAGGTTCCTGAATTTTAGGAACAATTGTAAGTTGTTTCTTTCTTTGAAACCTCGTTCCTCTGGTGATGCCGTTCAGCAAGTTAAGATTATCATTTCCTTTTTGCGCGGTGACCCTCAAGATTGGGCCTTCGCATTGGCGCCAGGGGATCCTGCATTGCTTAGTGTAGATGCGTTTTTTCTAGCCCTTGGATTGCTCTATGAGGAACCTAATCTTGAGAACCAGGCTGAAAAAACGTTATTGGCCCTCTCGCAGGGGCAAGATGAAGCAGAGGTGTACTGCCAGAAATTTCGGAAATGGTCGGTGCTTACTCAGTGGAATGAGTGTGCCCTGGCTGCAAATTTCAGAGAATGTCTTTCTGAAGCCATTAAGAATGTCATGGTGGGGTTCCCTACGCCTGCAGGTCTGAATGAGTCAATGACTCTGGCCATTCAGATTGATCGGCGTTTGCGGGAGCGCAAACCTGTGCACCATTTGGCGGTATCTTCTGAATCTATGCAATGTGACAGAATTCTAACCAGAAGTGAACGGCAAAATTATAGACGGCAGAATGGGTTGTGCTTTTACTGTGGTGACTCAGCTCATGTTATCTCAGCATGCTCTAAGCGCAAAAAAAAGGTTGATAAATCTGTCACCATTGGTACTTTACAGCCTAAGTTCATTTTGTCTGTTACCTTGATTTGTTCCCTGTCATCTTACCCGGTTAATGCTTTTGTAGATTCAGGTGCCGCCCTGAGTCTGATGGATTGGTCATTTGCCAGGCGCTGTGGTTTTGATTTGGAGCCTTTAAAATTCCCTATTCCACTAAGGGGAATTGATTCTACACCATTGGCTACGAATAGACCTCAGTACTGGACACAAGTGACCATGTGCATGACTCCTGTTCATCAGGAGGTGAGTCGCTTTCTTGTACTGCATAATTTGCATGATGTCGTCGTGTTGGGTCTACCATGGTTGCAGACTCATAATCCAGTCCTGGATTGGAAAGCTATGTCGGTGTCAATTTGGGGTTGTTAGGGAATTCATGGTGACGCTCCTGTGGTGTCAATTGCTTCGTCCACTCCTTCTGATGTCCCTACCTTTTTGTCTGACTACCAGGATGTATTTGAGGAACCCAAACTCAATTCTCTACCTCCTCATAGGGACTGTGATTGTGCTATAAATTTGATTCCTGGTAGTAAGTTTCCTAAGGGACGACTTTTCAATTTATCTGTGCCGGAGCATGCTGCCATGCGGAGTTATATAAAGGAGTCTTTAGAGAAGGGACATATTCGCCCGTCCTCATCCCCTCTTGGTGCAGGATTCTTTTTTGTGGCTAAAAAGGATGGTTCCCTGAGACCCTGTATTGATTATCGCCTTTTGAATAAAATCACGGTCAAATTTCAGTATACTTTGCCATTGTTAACTGATTTGTTTGCTCGCATTAGGGGGTCTAGTTGGTTCACCAAAATAGATCTTCATGGTGCGTATAACCTTGTGCGTATAAAACAGGGTGATGAATGGAAAACTGCATTTAATACGCCTGAAGGCCATTTTGAGTACTTGGTGATGCCTTTTGGACTTTCTAATGCTCCTTCAGTCTTTCAGTCCTTTATGCATGACATCTTCCGTGAATATCTGGATAAGTTTATGATTGTGTATCTGGATGATATTCTGGTTTTTTCGGATGATTGGGAGTCTCATGTTAAGCAGGTCAGGATGGTCTTTCAGGTCCTGCGTGACAATGCTTTATTTGTGAAGGGCTCAACATGTCTTTTTGGAGTCCAGAAGATTTCTTTTTTGGGTTTCATTTTTTCTCCTTCTACTATTGAGATGGACCCAGTCAAGGTTCAGGCTATTCATGACTGGACGCAGCCTACATCTGTTAAGAGTCTTCAGAAGTTCTTGGGTTTTGCTAATTTTTACCGTCGCTTCATAGCTAATTTTTCTGGCGTTGTTAAGCCTTTGACGGTTTTGACCAAGAAGGGTTCTGATGTGACTAATTGGTCTTCTGCGGCTGTGGAGGCCTTTCGGGAGCTGAAGCGTCGGTTTTCTTCGGCTCCGGTCTTGTGTCAGCCAGATGTCTCACTTCCCTTCCAGGTGGAGGTTGATGCTTCCGAGATTGGAGCGGGGGCTGTTTTGTCGCAGAGAAGCCCAGATGGCTCTGTGATGAAGCCATGTGCTTTCTTTTCAAGAAAGTTTTCGCCTGCCAAGCGGAATTACGATGTCGGTAATCGGGAGCTGTTGGCTATGAAGTGGGCATTTGAGGAGTGGCGACATTGGCTCGAGGGAGCTAAACATCGTGTGGTGGTCTTGACTGATCACAAGAATTTAATTTATCTCGAGTAGGCCAAGCGGCTGAATCCCAGACAGGCTCGTTGGTCATTGTTTTTCTCTCGTTTTGATTTCATGGTCTCGTACCTGCCGGGTTCGAAGAATGTGAAGGCTGATGCTCTTTCTAGGAGTTTTGTGCCTGACTCTCCTGGAGATTCTGAGCCGGCTAGTATCCTTAGAGAAGGGGTGATTTTGTCTGCCATCTCCCCAGATTTGCGACCTGTGCTGCAAGAGTTTCAGGCGGATAGACCTGACCGCTGTCCACCGGAGAGACTGTTTGTGCCGGATAGATGGACCAACAGAGTCATCTCCGAGGTTCATTCTTCGGTGTTGGCGGGCCATCCTGGAATATTTGGTACCAGAGACTTGGTGGCCAGGTCTTTTTGGTGGCCTTCCTTGTCACGGGATGTGCATTCCTTTGTGCAGTCTTGTGGAATTTGTGCTCGTGCGAAGCCTTGCTGTTCTCGTGCCAGTGGTTTGCTGTTGCCTTTGCCTGTCCCGAAGAGGCCTTGGACGCACATTTCCATGGATTTTATTTCAGATTTCCCTGTCTCTCAGAGAATGTCTGTCATCTGGGTGGTGTGTGATCGTTTTTCTAAGATGGTCCATTTGGTGCCCTTGCCTAAGTTGCCTTCCTCCTCCGAGTTGGTTCCACTGTTTTTTCAAAATGTGGTTCGTTTGCACGGGATTCCTGAGAACATTGTTTCTGACAGAGGATCCCAGTTTGTGTCTAGATTTTGGCGGACCTTTTGTGCTAAGTTGGGCATTGAATTGTCTTTTTCGTCGGCCTTCCATCCTCAGACGAATGGCCAAACCGAGCGAACTAATCAGACCTTGGAGACTTATTTAAGATGTTTTGTTTCTGCTGACCAGGACGACTGGGTTACTTTTTTGCCGTTGGCCGAGTTTGCCCTTAATAATCGGGCTAGTTCTGCTACTTTGGTTTCTCCTTTTTTTTGCAATTCGGGGTTTCATACTCGTTTTTCCTCGGGTCAGGTGGAGCCTTCTGACTGTCCTGGAGTGGATGTTGTGGTGGATAGGTTGCATCAGATTTGGAATCATGTGGTGGACAATTTGAAGTTGTCACAAGAGAAGGCTCAGCTCTTTGCCAACCACCGTCGCTGTGTGGGTCCCCGACTTCGCGTTGGGGACTTGGTGTGGTTGTCTTCTCGCTTCGTTCCTATGAAGGTCTCCTCTCCTAAGTTCAAGCCTCGGTTTATCGGTCCTTATAAGATTCTGGAAGTCCTTGGCCCTGTGTCATTCCGTCTGGACCTCCCGGCATCATTTGCTATTCATAATGTGTTCCATCGCTCGTTGTTGCGGAGGTATGTGGTACCTGTGGTTCCTCCGGTTGAGCCTCCTGCCCCGGTGCTGGTTGAGGGAGAATTGGAATACGTGGTGGAGAAGATCTTGGATTCTCGTGTTTCTAGACGGAGGCTCCAGTATTTGGTCAAGTGGAAGGGCTATGGTCAGGAGGATAATTCTTGGGTTGTCGCCTCTGATGTTCATGCAGCCGATTTGGTTCGTGCCTTCCATGTGGCTCATCCTGATCGCCCTGGGGGTTTTCATGAGGGTTCGGTGACCCCTCCTTAAGGGGGGGGTACTGTTGTGAACTCTGTTTTCAGGCTCCCTCTTGTGGTCAGTGGTGGTATGGTGTGACTTTTGCTTTGGGCTCCCCCTGGTGGCTTTGTTTGTTATCCTGCTGGTCTCTGGCTATCAGCTGGTTCATTATCCTCTGGGAGGTTCCTATATAGCTCTGTTTTGCTTTCACTTGTTGCCGGCTGTCGATGTAATCAGTGCTACTCAGATTCCTTCTGACTACCTTGCTCCCAGTCCATCCAGGACAAGCTAAGTTTTGTTTGCTCATTTTTTGATCAGCAGTGTTTATCATGTTTTCTTGTCCAGCTTGCTAAAATGTGATTCCCTCGCTTGCTGGATGCTCTAGTGGACTGAGTTTCTCCCCACACACCATTAGTTGGTGCGTGGGTTCTTGAAATCTCAGGATGGATATTTTGTAAGGGTTTTTTATTGATCGCATAGACCCCTGCTCTATTTTCTGCTTTCTAGTACTAGTGGGCCTCTTTTGCTGAATCTGATTTCATCCCTACGTATGTGCCTTCTTCTTACTTCACCGTTAATATTTGTTGGGGGCTTCTATATCTTTGGGGATTATTTCTCTGGAGGCAAGCGAGGTCTTTCTTTCTCTTTAGGGGTAGCTAGTTCCTCAGGCTGGCTCGAGACGTCTAGGAATAATTTAGGCACGTTCACCGGCTACCTCTAGTTGTGTTTGATAGGTTCAGATTTGCGATCAGTCCAGTTACCATCTCCCTAGAGCTTGTCCTTAGTTTATTCACTTGCTGGTCTATTTGTGATCCTCAGCCACTAAGGATCATAACAGGGGACCTATTCAAGATTGTCATCCTAGAGCCCCAACTAGCGGTGTTGGAGCAAAGGGTCAGCAGGGGGAGCAGAGTGTAGGCCGAAGCCTGAACGGGAGGCAGCTTAGTGTCTGTTGTATCTGTGTGGCGTTTGCACGACACATTGCCGGCTACACAGCAGGGGAACAGCTGGCGTTACTGAACCCCACTGACACATTGACAGGTGTTTTTCTCTGTGCAGCTAGCACTTCCGGGCACCAACTGGCGGTGTTGAAGCCCAGGGTCAGCAGGAGGAGCAGAGGAGCAGAGTGTAGGCCGAAGCCTGCACTGGAGGCAGCTTTGTGTCTGCGTGGCGATTGCAGGACACGTTGCCGGCTACACAGCAGGGGAACAGCTGGCGTTACTGAACCCCACTGACACATTGACGGGTGTTTTTCTCTGTGCAGCCAGCACTTCCGGGCACCAACTGGCGGTGTTAGAGCCCAGGGTCAGCAGGAGGAGCAGAGTGTAGGCCGAAGCCTGCACTGGAGCAAGTTGAAAGGGAACCCTTGAACCCCCCCAGGCATTAGTAACTGGAAGAGCCATCTTGTGAAGCAGTAATGCTGCACAAGGAAAAGGTGGCTCTTTTAATTATGTTCCTAGCACACGCTGAATGAAACACTTATAAAATTTTTCCCCTCATACCATGAAAGCGTCTCGGAGGCGGGACTTTCCTTCTTAATGAGACGAAACACAGCTGTCAAACATACCCCCTTGGTGCTTGGCGATGCCTCCTGAGTTGCTTTTTTGTGTTCCGGAGTCTGCGCTGTTGTGTTATCCCTTGGCCATGTGCTGTTACTGCGCAAGGTCATGAATCCCAGCCCCGCAGTGTCTTCTGATTTATTTACACTGCAGGGCTGGGATTCATGGCTTTGCGCAGTAAATATCGGCGCCTGTCACTCATTTTCTTTACTCCTGCTTCAGACTGTGCGGCGTCAGCTGATCCCTTATCGCATGCCATGGCCGTGAAGCCGCACAGTCTGAAGAAGGCGGAAGGAGATGAGTGAGAGGCGAAGATATGCACAGCGCATTCCCATGAATCCCAGCCCCGCAGTGAGAATAAAGAAGACACTGAGGCATGTGATCTTGGGCAGCGCGTCCGGACAGGCACAGCCAGCCTGACTACAAATGATGTCAGAAGACGGGCAGCGCTAACTGCGGATGGCCAAGGGATAACATTACAGCGCAGGCTCTAGGACAGATTCAAACAACGCTAAGGAGGTGGCGCATGGCGGCAAGGGGGTTGCTGCGTGTCATTACGAAGGAAAGTCACATCTCCGGGACGGTTAAACGGTTTCAGGGGAAACATATTATGTGTTTAGTTCAGCGTGTGCAAGGAGTAAAACTAAAAGCCACCTTGTCCAAATGCAGCATTAGTGCTGCACAAGGTGGCTCTTTTATTTACAAACACCTGTGGGGGGCAGGTTCCCATAAATTTTTTTTGCAGTGTCTGCGTAACGTTTGCAGGACACGTTGCCGGCTACACAGCAGGGGCACAGCTGGCGTTACTGAACCCCACTGACACATTGACGGGTGTTTTTCTCTGTGCAGCCAGCACTTCCGGGCACCAACTGGCGGTGTTAGAGCCCAGGGTCAGGAGAAGGAACAGAGGAGCAGAGAGTAGGCCGAAGCCTGCACTGGAGGCAGCTTTGTGTCTGTGTGGCGTTTGCAGTACACGTTGCCGGCTACACAGCAGGGGAACAGCTAGCGTTACTGAACCCCACTGACACATTGACGGGTGTTTTTCTCTGTGTAGCCAGCACTTCCGCGCACCAACTGGCAGTGTTAGAGCCCAGGGTCAGCAGGAGGAGCAGAGTGTAGGCCGAAGGCTGCACTGGAGCAAGTTGAAATTGAACCTTTAACCCCCCCCAGGGGTTTGTTGCTGAAAGAGCCATCTTGTACAGCACTAATGCTGCAAAAGGAGAAGGTGGCTCTTTTAATTATGCTCCTTGCAAACGCTGAACTAGACACTTATGAAATGTGTCCCCTCACACCGTAAAACCGTCCCGGAGGTGGGACCTTTCTTTGTAATGTGACGCAGCACAGCCGTCATTCCAACCCCCTTGGCGCTGTGCGCCGCCTCCTCAGCGTTGTTTGTTTCTGTCACGGAGCCTGCGCTGTTATGTTATCCCTTGGCCAGGCGCACTTAGCGCTGCCCGTCTTCTGACATCATTTGGTGTCAGGCTGGCTGCGCCTGTGTTGCCGCGCTGCCCGAGATCACGCCTAGCAGTGTCGTCTAATGTAATCTCACTGCGGGCCTGGGATCCATGGGCATGCACGGTGCATATCCTCGCCTCTCACTCCCCTCCCTCCGGCTTCTTCAGACTGTGCGGCGTCACGACCGTGGCATGCTATTAGGGATCAGCTGACACCGCACAGTCTGAACAAGCCGGAGGGAGGGGAGTGAGAGGCGAGGATATGCACTGCGCATGTTCATGGATCCCAGGCCCGCAGTGGGATTACATTAGACGACACTGCGAGGCGTGATCTCGGGCAGCGCGGCCGCACAGGCGCAGCAAGCCTGACACCAAATGATGTCAGAAGACGGGCAGCGCTAAGTGCGCCTGGCCAAGGGATAACATAACAGTGCAGGCTCCGTGACAGATTCAAACAACGCTGAGGAGGCGGCGCACGGCGCCAAGGGGGTAGGAATGATGGCTGTGCTGCGTCACATTACAAAGGAAAGTACCACCTAGGGGACAGTTTAACGGTGTGAGGGGACACATTTCATAAGTGTTTGGTTAAGCATGTGCAAGGAGCACAATGAAAAGAGGCACCTTTTCCTTGTGCAGAATTACTGCTGCACAAGGTGGCTCTTTCAGTAACAAACACCTGGGGGGGGCAGGTTCCCTTAAATTTCAGTAGTTGTGCCAGCGTGGTGGTCGCATGACATGTTGCCGAATACACAGCAGGGGAGCAGCAGGCGTTACTGAACCCCACTAACACATTGGCGAGGTGTTTGGCTCTGTGCAAACAGCACTTCCAGGCAGCAACCAGTGGTGTTGGAGCCCAGGGACAGCAGGAGGAGCAGAGTGTAGGCCGAAGCCTGCACTGGAGGCATGTAAATGTCTGTTAGTGTGCCAGCGTAGCTTTTGCTGGACACGTTGCCGGCTACACAGCAGGGGTTACAGCTGACGTTACTGAACCCCAATAACAGAGGAGCGACTGTTGACTGTGCGGACAGCATTTCTGGGCACCAACTGACGGTGTTAGAGCCCAGGGACAGCAGGAGAAGCAGATCGGTTTTGTCAGATACACAGCTGGGAATCAGCTGACGTTACTGAAACCCAATAACACGGCAGCAAGTGTTAACTGTGCAGCCAGCACTTCCAGGCACCATCTAGCGGTGTTAGAGCCCAGGGACAGCAGGAGGAGCAGATTTGAGGTATTGCCGCACACACAGCTGGGGAACAGCTGACGTTACTGAACCCCAATAACAGAGGAGCAACTGTTGACTGTGCGGACAGCACTTCCGAGCACCAACTGACGGTGTTAGAGCCCAGGGACAGCAGGAGGAGCTGAGTGTAGGCCGGGGCCTAATTGGATCAAGTTGAAAGTGAACCTTTAACCCCCCATGCGTTAGCAACTGAAAGAGCCAACGTGTGCAGCACTAATGGTACACAAGGACAAGGTGGTTCTTTTAATTATGCTCCTTGCACACGGTGAACTAAACACTTTCAAAATGTGTCCCCTGATACCGTGATACCATCTCACAGGTGTTACTTTCCGTCGTGATGAGACGCAGCACAGCTGGCATTCACACCCCCATGATGCCGGGCACCGCCTCATCAGCGTTGCTTGAATCTTTCACGGAGCCCGCGCTGTTATGTTAAACCTTGGCCATGCGCAGTTAGCACTGCCCATCTTCTAACATCATTTGGTGTCATAGTAACTGTGCCTGTGTGGCCGCACCGCCCGAGAAACTGCCTCGCAGTGTCTTCTGATTTAGTCCCACTGCAGGGCTGGGATTCCTGGGCATGCGCAGTGCATATCTTTGCCTCTCACTGCTCTTCATCCGCCTTCTTCAGAGTGTGCGGCGTCACGGCCGTGGCATGTGAATTGGGATCAGCTGACGCCACACTGGCTGTAGAAGGCGGAGGGAGAGATGAAGATATGCACTGTGCATGCCCAGGAATCCCAGCCCCACAGTATGACAAAATCAGAAGACACTGTGGGGCGTGACCTCTGACAGCGCGCTTGCACAGACACAGTCAGCATGACATCAAATGATGTCAGAAGATGGGCTGCGCTAACTGTGCATGCCCAAGGTTAAACATAACAGCGCAGGCTCCGGGACAGATGCAAACAACGCTGAGGAGGCAGCGCTTGGCACCATGGGGGTATGAATGCCGGCTGTGCTACGTCTCATAGCAAAGGAAAGTCCCACCTATGGGACGGTTTCACGGTATGAGGGGACACATATTTTATAAGTGTTAAGTGCAGCGTGTGCAAGAAGCAGAACTAAAGGAGCCAACTGTTCCTTGTGCAGCATTTGTGCTACACAAGGTGGCTCTTTCAGTTACAGATGCCTGGGGGGGACAGGTTCCCTTAAATTGCTGTTGTAGTGCCAGCGTGGCGGTCGCTGGACACGTTGCTGGATACACAGCAGGGGATCAGCGGACGTTACTGAAACCCAATAACACTGGGTCATGTGTTGTCTGTGCAGCCGGCACTTCTGGGCAGCAACTGGCGGTGTTGGAGCCCAGGGATTAAAGTTCAGGTGGTTGAAACATGAACACAGCTGGAGACCTGGATACTGTTGGCAACCAATTATTTAATCGGTAAGAGGAGTGGCAAATTCCTGTGAGATCCAGGCCTTGTTCATTTTCAAAAAAGTAAGCCGGTCAACGTTATCGGATGATAGTCGCAGGCGACGGACTGTTAGTACACCACCTGCAGCACTAAAGACGCGTTCCGATAATACACTGGCAGCAGGGCAAGCCAGCACCTCCAATGCATACTGGCTAAGCTCTGGCCATGTATCCAGCTTAGAGACCCAAAACTTGAAGGAGGAAGAGCTGTCTGGGAGTACGCTGAGAGTGCAAGACATGTAGTCTGTCACCATCTGACAGAAACGTGGCCTCCTGCTGACTGGATCCGTCACCGTCTGTGATGGTGTAGACATTTGTGGCGGGCGCACAAAACTTTGCCACTGTTGGATCAGACTGATCTTGGCTTGTGCTGGGCCACTGCTTCTGCTACCTCTTTGTGCAGAGATTCCTCCACTGCCTCTACGCACAGAGCTGCTTTGTAAAGCACTAGCAGTAGCACGAGCAGCACTTCTATCGATTGGACTGGAGAAGATGATGGACTGCACCAGTGTGTCTTGGTACAGCAGCATTTTACGCTCCCGCTGCAACGGTGGTATGAGGGTTTGCAAATTGTCCCTGTAGCGCGGGTCGAGGAGGGTGTACACCCAATAATCAGCCGTGGTAAGAATGTGGGCGATGCGGTGGTCGTTTCTCAGGCACTGCAGCATGAACTCAACCATGTGCTGCAGACTGACAACTGGCCAAGGAATGCTGCCCCCTGCTTGAGGCGTGATGTCTGCCTACTCTGCATCACCCCACCCTCGCTCTACATACTGACTACTAGAGATTTGTGTAACTCCCTCCTCTGGAAAGATATCTTCGTCCTCCATTGACTCCTCCTCATCCTCCTCACAAAAGGTCCCCTGCCTATTCCTTTGTGAGGAACCACGTCGCGCAGACTGTCCAGAAGCCAATGGCATTTCTGACTCCTCATCCTCAACCTCTTCCACCACCTCATCCCTTAGCGCTTGCAGGGTTCTTTCAAGCAGGCAGATAAGGGGGACAGTCATGCTGACTAGTGCATCATCTGCACTCGCCATCTGTGTGGATTCATCAAAGGCCCGCAAAACCTGGCAGATGTCCTTCATAGTGGCACACTCAGTGGTTGTGAAGTCTGAACGGCATGCACTGTGACTTTTTTGTGCCTGATGCAGCTGGTACTCCATTACTGCTGGCTGCTGCTCACACAACCGCTCCAACATATGTAACGTGGAATTCCACCTGGTGGGGAGGTCACATATGATGCGATGTTCCGGAAGACGGAATCGGCGCTGCAGACTTGCAATGCGCAATCTGGCCATGCTGGAACGCCGCAAGTGAGCACACTCAAGGCGGACCTTGTGCAGCAGTGCATCAAGATCTGGATAGTCCCTCAGAAAACTCTGCACAACCAAATTGAGCACATGTGCCTGACATGGGATGTGAGTGAGGTTGCCAAGGGCCAGAGCTGCCACCAGATTTCGGCCATTGTCACACACTACCATGCCTGTCTGGAGATTCGCTGGCACAAACCACTTGTCGCTCTCAGAATTGATGGCATTCCAGAGCTCCTGCGCTGTGTGGCTTCGATTCCCCAAAGAAATTTATTTAAGTACAGCCTGTTGACGTTTGGCCACAGCTGTGCTCATACTGGTTGTAATAGGTAAGCATTCACAGGTCAAGGTGGAGGTAGACCGTGACGGCTCCTGCAGCGATGATTCTGAGGAACTGGAGTATGAGGCGGACTCAATGTGCACAGACTGGATTCCTGCAATCCTTGGCGTTGGCAGTACACGTACAGTGCCACTCGCCATGTCTGTACCCAGCTCCACAACATTGACCCAATGGGCAGTGAGGGAAAGGTATCGTCACTGTCCATGGTGACTGGTCCACGCATCGGTGGTGAGGTGGACCTTGCTACTAACGGCGTTTAGTAGTGCATGTTTGATGTTTGCCTCCACATGCTTTTGCAGGGCAGGGATGGCTTGCCTGCTGAAATAAAAGCGGCTGGGCACATTGTATTGTGGGACTGCCAATGCCATCAAGTTACGGAAGCTTTCAGTCTCCACCAGCCTGAATGAGAGCATTTCCAGTGACAGAAGTTTGGCAATGCCTGCATTCAGAGCCTGTGCTCATGGGTGGTTTGCCGAGAATGCCCACCTTTTCTCCCATACCTGTGCTACTGATGGCTGTAGACTGGGCAGGGAGTGTGAGGATGACTGGGAACGTGATGCTGTGGGTGGAATTACACTGGGTCTCTGGACAACAGTGCCAGAGGTTCTTCCATGGCGATCCTGTGAGGAAGCCGAACCAGCAGTGTGTGAGCTGGAGGAAGAGGCAACAACACGAGCTGAAGAGGTGGTAGGTGCCACTGTAGGTTGGCCTAGGTCTTCAGTGTGTTTTTGTAACTCCACCGCGTGCTTGGTCCGCACATGTTTCCACATGTTTGAGGTATTGAGGTTGCTGACATTTCTACCTCGTTTGATTTTCTGACTACATAGCTTGCATTTGACAAAGCAAATGTCATCTGCAACTGTGTCAAAAAGGACCAGGCACTGCAACTCTTGGGAGCGCCCGCTTTGGCTTTTGGAAGAGGCATGCTCCTAATGGGTGCCGAAGTGGAGACTCCAGGCGCTGCAGTCTTCCCCCACCCTCTCCCAGCCGTTCGGGGAATCTCTTCCTCAGAGCTGCTCCCACCACCTTCCTGTTCCTCATGCCATGATGGGTCGAGGACCTCATCATCTACGCTACCCTCTGCCACCAACTGCTTCTCCTGGGTAGTCTCAGCAGCACAGTATGCACCAGAAACTGGCACCTGAGTCTCATCATCTGATGCGTACTGAGAAGTTGTAACCGGAGGCACTGTCCCACCCGCCTCTTCTGATTCAGAGAGACAAAGCTGTTGGGCATCACTGCATACAGCCTCTTCTTCTGATTCTCTAATGCTGCTTGGCTGGTGCCCTGTTTCCAAGCCAAGAGATTCAGAGAACAGAAGTAGAGATGGCTCCTGTCCTGGGCTCTCTGACTACCTGGGCAATTTGGCAGGTAGTGAAGAGACAGATGGTTGCTCTTCAGTGCTCTGTGCCTGAGAGGATGTGGCACTAATTGAAGTCGATGTGTTAGCTGCCATCCATCCGACAACGGCTTCAATTTGTTCGTCCCGCAGCAGCGGGGTACGGCGAGCTCTGACAAAGCTGCGCATGAAGGTCTGCTCCCTGCTGAAACTGGGGGATGATGAGTCACCGGTGCCCACAGCTGGCGCAGAATCCCCACGTCCTCTCCCTGCTCCATGCCCATGCCCACGTGCCTTACTCCCTGCCTTCTTCATTGTGATAGACTGAGTGATAAAGATAGGCAGAAAAGTACTAATGGCTTAGTGTGCTTATTCCTGAACAGCTGCTAACAGGTATAAGAAACACTTATTTTATGGAGTGTGGACTAGACTTTATTATGAGCTTATGTGGCCTACACAACAGTAAAGTGGAGTGTTTGGTGAACTTTGGGTTTGTTTCGCAGAACAGACACTACAAACTGAGTGAGTGCAGTACTCACACACAGACCGTGCAGACAGCCGTGAACGGCGCTGCAAGGCCAAGAAAAGCTCCTCTATCTAATCCTATATAGTGTTTATCCACAATCTAGCAGGATACGTATGGAAAGACACTGATAGGATATTATTGAAAAAAGGTGCAGCTGGCTGCACTAATTGAAAAAAAAAAAAAAAGGATTTAGCAGTATGAGGCAGTGACGCACTCTAAGCTGAACACAACCGGCTGTGGCTGCGGACAGACTGCAGAGTGAGCTGCACTCACACAGACCATGCAGACAGCCGCGAACGGCGCTGCAAGGCCAAACAAAGCTCCTCTATCTATGGTGTTTTTCCAAAATCTAGCGGGATACGTATGGAAAGACACTAATAGGATATTATTAAAAAAACGTGCAGCTGCACTAATTGCAAAAGAAAAAAAAAAAGGATTTAGCAGTATGAGGCAGTGACGCACTCTGAGCTGAACACAACCGGCTGTGGCTGCGGACAGACAGCAGAGTGAGCTGCACTCACACAGACCGTGCAGACAGCCGCGATCGGCGCTGCAAGGCCAAACAAAGCTACTCTATCTAATCCTATATAGTGATTTTCCACAATCTAGCAGGATACAGATGGAAAGCCACTAATATAGGATATATTTGAAAAAATGTGCAGCGGGCTGCACTAATTCCAAAAAAGAAAAAAAAGGATTTAGCAGTATGAGGCAGTGAAGCACCCTGAGCTGACCAAAACCGGCTGTGGCTATGGACAGACAGCAGAGTGAGCTGCACTCACACACAGACCTTGCAGACAGCTGTGAACAGCGCTGCAAGGCAAAAGCAAGGTGAACACACAGCGGTTGCTGATTTAGCCTGGATTAAGCACAATGAAGCAAATCGCAATCTCTAAACTGGCCCTCAGTCAGAACACAGCGTCCTGTCCCTGACTGAATTCACAGCAGAGTGAGCACAAAATGGCGGCGGCGACTTTTAAAGGGCGTCGTGACATCATTTCAGCAGCCAATCACAGCCATGCCAGTAGTTACGTGCCCACCATGCAGAACAGGATGTGCCCACACTTCAAATCATTCCTCATTGGCTGATTCATAAAAAACCAGGAGTTTGCATGATGGGAATTTCCGATTCCGGTTTCCGATACACTGAAAGTATGGGAACTCGGTATCGGAATTCCGATACCGCGAATATCGGCCGATACCCGATACTTGCGGTATCGGAATGCTCAACACTACACATGACCTATCCCCAGTTTTTGCTCCTATTTAATTTCCCCTGCTCCCCTGAGTATTCTGTTTTTTTAACACCCCTATAAGCCAGTCTGTACAGGCAGGGTATTTGGCAGTTTTATAGATTATGAATAACATTGGTTACTTTTAAGTATAAATATCCAAATCGCAATATGGGGCAATTGCCACACCAAGGAATAATAGGACTGAATACGGACTAATTGTCCATTAATGCAAGCAAACACAAGGGGGAGGAAATCTAACGATCAAAAAGTCCAAATATTACGAATAATATAATAAACTTTATTAGTAGACAGTATAAAGCGAAAAAGGATTCTACAGTAACTGTGAGACACACATAAGAACGCTAGAGACAGGCAAGATCCAATTGGACCAAAATTCAGGCAGAAGAAATACTTGCATCACAAATACAGGAGCACAAAGTAAACATTCTTACATAATAGCAAAAACATTTGTTACCATATAATATCAAAATAGAATTTATTTGTCTCCAGAAACAGTATTACTGCCATCTAGTGCACACATGACCTGCTTAATTGTAAAGAATGGCAAAGTAACTGTAACTGTAGCATACAATAATAAAGTGCCATAGTGCTTAGTAGGGTTGAGCAACTTTCATTTTTTTAAGATCGAGTCGGGTTTTGCGAAACTCGACTTTGTCCAGAGTCGAGTCGAGTGCAGTCGGCCGATTATCGCTAAAAGTTGGGGATCGACCGAAACACGAAACCCAATGCAAGTCAATAGGGAAGCATAGTCGACAGTGAGTGGAGGCCAGGAAAACACCTACAGTGCCCATTTTAATGCCAAAAACATCCATTCTTGTTTTTGAAGCTTGTCAATCTTAATTAACTTTATAATAATAGTTGGGCATTGGAAATTGGGGGTCATTTGGCAAAAGTTGTGGGGGGTAGGGCTGGTTCAAGGTTTTAGTGGGCCCAGGAAACGTGGACTACGTCATGGCGGTGGAGCAGTGAGAGGTAAGTATGTCAAGTTTGCAAGTGCTGTGATCCTAAGCAAGCAGGGGGGGCCCACTCGTTGGCATTGGCACTGGCACAGGGCCCCTCAAAGTACAGCGGTGTGTTTGCACGGCGGGGGCGCCTCCCACCAGCAGCGACACTTTTGCGTACTCTGAGGAGCCCTGTGCCAGTGACGTCGCCAACGAGTATGCCCCCCCACCTGATGAAGGAACCTGCACTTTCATCTGCACCTTCCTCTTTGTCCCTGTGTAAGGTGGTATAAAATGCGGGAAGGGGAACCTTAATTTCAGCAGGGTCAGATTCTGGCTGTGTAGAGTGCAAGGGGAATGTAGTGGTCTAGGTCAATGTACCAGCAGACTTACCTAGCAGTGGCTGGGCAATGGGCAGGATGAGGAGGAAACACAGATATAGGGCCAAAGAATAAAGTAGGCTAAATTCAGTTCAAAATTGGTAACAGGACTAAACAGGCGGCATTGCTTTGTTCAGTGGAGTAGCAAACCCAGGAGCAGCAGACACTGTTTTAAGGGCCCAACCACACTAGTAGGCCAAATGCAGTTTAATATCTGCTACTATAGGCCAAAAGCCTAAAGACTGAAGCTCAGCTTTATACAGTGGAGGACAACACCATGGAGCGGCAGACACCGTTAGTAGGCCCTAACCACCAATTTTTTGTTAAAAAAGCACTTAATGAGAGCCAGAAAGTTGAAGCTCAGACAATGCAACCTGGAGGAGAACACCAAGGAGGAGGAGAACACTCAGGAGGAGGACAACACCAGGGAGCGGCAGACACCGATAGTAGGCCCTAACCACCAATTTTTTTAAAAACAGCACTTAATGAGAGCCAGAAGGTTGAAGCTCAGCTTTATACAGTTGAGGACAAACACCAGGGAGCGGCAGACACCGTTAGTAGGCCGTAACCAAAGTTGAAGGCCAAATACAGTTTAATATCTGATACTATAGGCCTAAAGCCAGAAGGTTGAAGCTCAGCTTTATACAGTTGAGGACAAACAACAGGGAGCGGCAAACAGAGGTATTAGGCCCCAACCACCAATTTTTAAAAAATTTTTAAAAAAATGAGAGCCAGAAGGTTGAAGCTCAGATTTATTCAGTTGAGGAGAACACCAGTGAGCGGCAAACAGAGGTATTAGGCCCCAAACACCAATTTTTTTTTTAAAAAAGCACTTAATGAGAGCCAGAAGGTTAAAGCTCAGATTTATTCAGTTGAGGAGAACACCAGGGAGCGGCAAACAGAGGTATTAGGCCCCAAACACCAATTTAAAAAAAAAAAAACACTTAATGAGAGCCAGAAGGTTGAAGCTCAGCTTTATACAGTTGAGGACAAACACCAGGGAGCGGCAGACACCGTTAGTAGGCCCTAACCACCAATTTTTTTAAAAACAGCACTTAATGAGAGCAAGAAGGTTGAAGCTCAGCTTTATACAGTTGAGGACAAACACCAGGGAGCGGCAGACACCGTTAGTAGGCCGCAACCAAAGTTGAAGGCCAAATGCTGTTTAATATCTGATGCTATAGGCCGAAAGCCAGAAGGTTGAAGCTCAGCTTTATACAGTTGAGGACAAACACCAGGGAGCGGCAGACAGAGTTATTAGGCCCCAACCACCAATTTTTTTTAAAAAAAGCACTTAAGGAGAGCCAGAAGGTTGAAGCTCAGCTTTATACAGTTGAGGACAAACACCAGGGAGCGGCAGACACCGTTAGTAGGCCGCAACCAAAGTTGAAGGCCAAATGCTGTTTAATATCTGATACTATAGGCCAAAAGCCAGAAGGTTGAAGCTCAGCTTTATACAGTTGAGGTCAACACCAGGGAGCGGCAGACAGAGTTATTAGGCCCCAACCACCAATTTTTTTTAAAAAAGCACTTAAGGAGAGCCAGAAGGTTGAAGCTCAGATTTAGACAGTGGAGGACAATTTGAATTAGGGACTGCAGACAGACTTAGTAGGCTGTCCGCTGTGGACCATGCATCCACCACATTAACCCATTGCGCCGTAATGGACACGTAACCTTCCGTGGCCATGCCTACAGGTCCATGCGTCTGTTGTCAGGTGCACCTTTGTACTCACAGACTGCCAGAGTGCATGGACAATGCGGTCTTTTACATGCTGGTGGAGGGTTGGGATGGCTTATCTCGCAAAAGAAGTGTCGACTGGTTAGCTTGTAGAGTGGTGCAGCGTAGTCCATCATGGCTTTATTAATATTAAATAAAATATATAAATAGGCTCTATGAACTTTTAAATAGGTTCCAGGGGTACACAGGCAGCATTGGTGTGGTCAGCGGAGGAGGATTGCAAGGAGGGACCGCAGACAGGCTAACGAAGGCCTAAAATAACAAAAAATAGGCTCAAGGCAGTTTTAAATCGGTTACGTGGATACACAGGCAGCATTGTGGTCAGTGGAGGAGTATTGCAAGGAGGGACCGCAGACAGGCTAACGAAGGCCTAAAATAAATAAAAATAGGCTCAAGGCAGTTTAAAATCGGTTACATGGATACACAGGCAGCATTGTGGTCAGTGGAGGAGTATTGCAAGGAGGGACCGCAGACAGGCTAACGAAGGCCTAAAATAACAAAAAATAGGCTCAAGGCAGTTTAAAATCGGTTACATGGATACACAGGCAGCATTGTGGTCAGTGGAGGAGTATTGCAAGGAGGGACCGCAGACAGGCTAACGAAGGCCTAAAATAACAAAAAATAGGCTCAAGGCAGTTTAAAATCGGTTACATGGATACACAGGCAGCATTGTGGTCAGTGGAGGAGTATTGCAAGGAGGGACTGCAGACAGGCTAACGAAGGGCTAAAATAACAAAAAATAGGCTCATGGCAGTTTTAAATCGGTTACATGGATACACAGGCAGCATTGTGGTCAGTGGAGGAGTATTGCAAGGAGGGACCGCAGACAGGCTAACGAAGGCCTAAAATAACAAAAAATAGGCTCAAGGCAGTTTAAAATCGGTTACATGGATACACAGGCAGCATTGTGGTCAGCGGAGGAGGATTGCAAGGAGTGTCTGACACAGTTAGTACTCACAAAAAATAAATAGATGTTAATGTCTCGCAAAACAACAAAAAAAAAAAAGTGTGGCATACTTAGGTACAGGGGTGGGCTCATCTGCTGAGTATCTGACAAAGTAATTTGGCAGTAAGTATTTACTGGTGTCAATATAGGACACTGACCCAGACTACTTTAACTAGAATCATAGATGTCAACAAATTGGTATTGTCAACGCCAGGCATTGAATGATGTCAGCGCATAGACTAAACATTGGTGGAGCTGTGCGAGATAATTTTGCACGTGGTAGAGCACAGTTTGAGCTGGGGGGGAACTCTCTTGTGACCGGCTGTACCGTCCCAGGGCCCCTCATGTTACAACGGTGTGTCTGACGTTGGGTGCGCACCACCACCGCCAGAGACACTTCATTGTACTATGAGGGACCCAGTGGCAGTGCCGTCGACCAAAAGCGGGCACACCCACCTCTTCAGACAAACAGCACTGTAACGGGTGCTTGTGCCAAGTGGCGAGACCACGGCCCCGTGGGGGGAATTTTTCCATTGAGGGAGGTGTAAACATGTCGTATGCTGGACAAACAGCTGCTGCAAATTAAGAGATTGGAACACTCAGTAAGACCAGTCCACAAGCAAGACCTTTTTATAGGAAAGCTAGGTGTCAGCCGGGAAAGGTGGGGCAAAATAATTTGAAATCCAGGAGTGGTTCATTTTAATGAAGGTGAGATCATCCACATTTTGGGTAGCCAGACGAGTCCTTTTTTCGGTTAATATTGAACCAGCAGCACTGAATACTCTTTCTGATAGCACACTAGCTGCTGGGCAAGCAAGCTCCTGCAATGCATATTCTGCCAATTCAGGCCAGGTGTCTAATTTGGCTGCCCAGTAATCAAATGGGAATGATGGTTGAGGGAGAACATCGATAAGGGATGAAAAATAGTTAGTAACCATACTGGACAAATGTTGTCTCCTGTCACTTTGAATAGATGCTGCAGTACCTGTCCTGTCTGCGGTCATTGCGAAATCACTCCACAACCTGGTCAGAAAACCCCTCTGTCCAACGCCACTTCTGATCTGTGCACCTCTAACACCTCTGCCCTGTAGCCCCCTGCAGCTTGTGTGAGAACCATCACCGGCGCTGTGTGCTGGGAATGCCTGAATCAAACGGTCTACAAGAGTAGCTTGTTTGGTTGCTAATATTTGTTCGAGGTTCTCATGTGGCATAATATTTTGCAATTTGCCTTAATAGCGAGGGTCAAGGATGCAGGCCAACCAGTAATCGTCATCGCTCATCATTTTAATAATGCGTGGGTCCCTTTTGAGGATACGTAAGGCATAATCCGCCATGTGGGCCAAAGTTCCAGTTGTCAAATCTGCGGTTGTGCTAGTTTGAGGGGCAGTTACAGGCAAATCTACGTCACTTGTCTCCCTTAAAAAAACAGAACCCGGCCTTGCAACGCCACTAATTTCTGTTGGCCCAGGAGAAGCTTCCTCATTAAAAAAAGTACTCATCCCCATCATCCTCCTCGTCCTCCTCCTCCTCTTCGCCCGCTACCGCGTCCTCTACACGGCCCTGACCAGACAATGGCTGACTGTCATCAAGGCTTTCCTCTTCCTCAGCTGCAGACGCCTGCTCCTTTATGTGCGTCAAACTTTGCATCAGCAGACGCATTAGGGGGATGCTCATGCTTATTATGGCGTTGTCTGCACTAACCAGCCGTGTGCATTCCTCAAAACACTGAAGGACTTGACACAGGTTTTTGTAGCTTCGACCACTGCACACCTGACACCTCCATGTCTGCCATCCAACTGCCTGCCCGTGTATCCTCCCACAAATACATAACAGCACGCCTCTGTTCGCACACTCTCTGAAGCATGTGCAGTGTGGAATTCCACCTTGTTGCAACGTCGATGATTAGGCGATGCTGAGGAAGGTTCAAAGAACGCTGATAGTTCTGCATACGGCTGGAGTGTACGGGCGAACGGCGGATATGCGAGCAAAGTCTGCGCACTTTGAGGAGCAAGTCGGGTAACCCCGGATAACTTTTCAGGAAGCACTGCACCACCAGGTTTAAGGTGTGAGCCAGGCAAGGAATGTGTTTCAGTTGGGAAAGGGCTATGGCAGCCATGAAATTCCTTCCGTTATCACTCACTACCTTGCCTGCCTCAAGATGTACAGTGCCCAGCCATGACTGAGTTTCTTGCTGCAAGAACTCGGACAGAACTTCCGCGGTGTGTCTGTTGTCGCCCAAACACTTCATTGCCAATACAGCCTGCTGACGCTTGCCACTAGCTGTCCCATAATGGCACACCTGGTGTGCAACAGTGGCAGCTGCAGATGGAGTGGATGTGCGACTGCGGTCTGTGGACGAGCTCTCGCTTCTGCAGGAGGAGGAGGAAGAGGAGGGGGGGCGAACGCCTACAGCCAACTCTTTCCTTGACCGTGGGCTAGGCAGAACTGTCCCAATATTGCTGTCCCCTGTGGACCCTGCATCCACCACATTCACCCAGTGTGTCATGATGGACACGTAACGTCCCTGGCCATGCCTTCTGGTCCATGCATCTGTTGTCAGGTGCACCTTTGTAGTCACAGACTGCCTGAGTGCATGGACGATGCGGTCTTTAACATGCTGTTGGAGGGCTGGGATGGCTTTTCTAGAAAAGAAGTGCCGACTGGGTAGCTCGTAGCGTGCTACAGTGTAGTCCATCAGCTCTTTGAAGGCTTCACTTTCAACTAACCGGTAGGGCATCATCTCTAATGAGATTAGTCTAGCAATGTGGGCGTTCAAACCCTGTGTACGCAGATGCGAGGATGAGAACTTCCTTTTCCTAACAAGAGTCTCATGTAGGGTGAGCTGGACTGGAGAGCTGGAGATCGTGGAAATAGCGGTGGTGCCGGTGTACATGGGTGACTGAGAGAGGGTTGGAGATGGTATTCTTGCCGGTGCCCTACATGCAGTGTTTCCTACTACTAACCTGGTGATTCCCTGACTGCTTTGGCCTGGCGACGAAAGCTGCACAGATACTGCAGGTGGCGCGGGAAATGGTGGGCTTACAGGGAGGGAAGGGATGTAGCATTGCTGACTAGCTTCATTGGCCGAGGGTGCTGCAACCTTTAGGGACATTTGGTAGTTAGTCCAGGCTTGCAAATGCATGGTGGATAAATGTCTATGCATGCAACATGTATTTAGACTTTTAAGATTCTGACCTCTGCTTAAGGTAGTTGAACATTTTTGACAGATGACTTTGCGCTGATCATTTGGATGTTGTTTAAAAAAATGCCAGACTGCACTCTTTCTACTATCGGATACCTTTTCAGGCATTGCAGACTGAGCTTCTTTAACCAGATGGCCACGCTGTCCTCCAACTGGTTTTGGTTTTGCCACGCGTTTTTGGCCAGATACGGGCCCGGCAGATGGAACCTGTTGTGATGTTTATTCCTGCTGCGGCTCCTCCTCCTCCGCTTCAGAACAACTGCCGCCTGCACCCTGTTCCCCCAATGGCTGCCAATCGGGGTCAACAACTGGGTCATCTATGACCTCCTCTTCTTTGTCATGTGCAACTTCGTCTGTGTCACCGTGTAAGCCGGTGGTATTGCGTTCGTGATGGGGCACCATAGTCTCCGCTGGGTTTGATTCTGCCTCAGTACACTGCGAGGGCAATGTTCTGGTCTGAGTCAAAGGAACAGCATAGTAATCTGGCTGTGGCTGTGCATCTGTGCACTCCATGTCCGATTCAACTTCGAATGGGCATGGCCTGTTAACTGTTTCACTGTCTAACCCAGGAACGGTATGTGTAAAGAGCTCCATGGAGTAACCTGTTCTGTCGACTGACGCATCCTTCACTGTTGTTCTGGGTGAAGGACACAAGGAAGCGACTTGTTCCTGACCGGGAGCATCCACTGACGATGCACTGCTCTGACATTTGGCACTTTCCGAGGAGGAGGCGAAAGAGCTAGAGGCAGAGTCAGCAATGAAAGCCAATACTTGTTCCTCCTGCTCCGGCTTCAAAAGTTGTTTTCCTACTCCCAGAAAGGAGAGCGTTCGAGGCCTTGTGTAGCCAGACAACGAACCTGGCTCAACAACTCGAGACTTAGGTGCTGTACTGCTTTTACCACGACCACCTGATGCTCCACCACCACTACCATCATTACCAGCTGACAATGACCGCCCATGGCCACGACCTCTTCCACTAGACTTCCTCATTGTTTGCAAAACGTAACCAAAGTAATGATATTTGTTACTGTAAAACAACTTATAAGGTGAACTCAAACTTCTGTAGGATTTATACATATACCTTTATAGGTGCCTGACACTGAAAGGAAAATCAGGCCCAATGTTACACACTAGGTTTTCTGTGCCCCAATAATTTGAGACAGATGGCACACACAGGACCAGCACTCAAGCAGAAATGCCAATCTTAATCTCCCACTATTTTATTTTTTTTTTCTGGGAGAATTTAAAAAAAAACAAAAAACAATATTACACACTAGGTTTTCTGTGGCACAAAATGAGAGACAGATGCCACACACAGGACTGGCACAGAGGCAGACTTGCCAATCTTTATCTCCCACTAATTATTATTTTTTTTACAGGGAGAATTTACCCCCAAAAAATAAATGTCCAAGTATTACACAGTGGTTTTCGGTGGCACACAATGAGAGACAGATGCCACGCACAGGACTGGCACAGAGGCAGACTTGCCAATCTTTATCTCCCACTAATTTTTTTTTTTAAAAGGGAGAATTTACCCCCCCCAAAAAAATGGGCAAGTATTACACAGTGGTTTTCGGTGGCACACAATGAGAGACAGATGCCACACACAGGACTGGCACAGAGGCTGACTTGCCAATCTTTATCTCCCACTAATTATTTTTTTTTTACAGGGAGAATTTACCCAAAAAAGAAAAATGGCCAAGTATTACACAGTGGTTTTCGGTGGCACACAATGAGAGACAGATGCCACACACAGAACTGGCACAGAGGCAGACTCGCCAATCTTTATCTCCCACTAATTTTTTTTTTAAAAAGGGAGAATTTACCCCCCAAAAAAAATGGCCAAGTATTACACAGTGGTTTTCGGTGGCACACAATGAGAGACAGATGCCACACACAGGACTGGCACAGAGGCAGACTTGCCAATCTTTATCTCCCACTAATTATTTTTTTTTTTTACAGGGAGAATTTACCCCCAAAAAATAAATGGCCAAGTATTACAGAGTGGTTTTCGGTGGCACACAATGAGAGACAGATGCCACACACAGGACTGGCACAGAGGCAGACTTGCCAATCTTTATCTCCCACTATTTTTTTTTTTTTTAAAGGGAGAATTTACCCCCTCAAAAAAAATGGCCAAGTATTACACAGTGGTTTTCGGTGGCACACAATGAGAGACATATGCCACACACAGGACTGGCACAGAGGCAGACTTGCCAATCTTTATCTCCCACTAATTATTTTTTTTTTAAAAGGGAGAATTTACCCCCCCAAAAAAATGGCCAAGTATTACACAGTGGTTTTCGGTGGCACACAATGAGAGACAGATGCCACACACAGGACTGGCACAGAGGCAGACTTGCCAATCTTTATCTCCCTGCAGTAATCTCAGAAAAGTATGGCAGGCAGCTATAAAAAGGACTGCTGCACACAAAAGTGGGGACAAACACACAAGATAGCTGTGCAGAAAGGAAGGAACAACAGGATTTGTGCTTTGAAAAAAACAGTTGGTTTGCACAGCGCACGGCGTACACACACAGCAACGCAGCTATCAGGGAGCCTTCTAGGGCAGCCCAATGAGCTACAGTGCTGAGGAAAAAAAAATGTAGCTTCCACTGTCCCTGCAAACAAAAGGTGGTGTTGGACAGTGGAAATCGCTACAGCACAAGCGGTTTGTGGCTTTATGTACCCTGCCTATCACTATCCCTGCTTCTGAAGAAGCGGCAGCAACCTCTCCCTACGCTCAGATCAGCAGCAGTAAGATGGCGGTCGGCGGGAACACCCCTTTATAGCCCCTGTGACGCGGCAGAAAGCAAGCCAATCACTGCAATGCCCTTCTCTAAGATGGTGGGGACTGAGATCTATGTCATCACGCTGCCCACACTCTGCGTCCACTTTCATTGGCTGAGAAATGGCGCTTTTAGCGTCATTGAAACGCGACTTTGGCGCGAAAGTCGCGTACCGCATGGCAGACCCCACACAGGGATCGGGTCGGTTTCATGAGACGCCGACTTGGCCAAAAGTCGGCGACTTATGAAAATGAACGATCCGTTTCGCTCAACCCTAATTTTTACTTAATGTCGGCAAAATCCGGTCAGAGTTCGGTTCCACTAATGATTTTGTTATTACTTTGGCTAGGACAGTGGTGCTCTTTAATGAGCAGGGGAGACGGAGGGACGTGTTTGATGAGGAGAGGTTGTATGTCTAGATCAAAAGAGCTGCAAAGTACAATTTTTTTTACTTATTTTATAACTTAATGTGTGTACATTCTGGCAGGCAATCGGGGCTTAGAAACTATCCACATCATCATGACACCAGGTCTTCTGAGATTGGCTACTGAAGTTACATGTCCCTGGTAGTGTTGAGCGATACCTTCCGATATCGGGAAATATTGGATCGGATTGTATCGGACCGATACCCAAAAAATATCGGGTATCGCCGATTCCGATACCGGAAACCAATGCAAGTCAATGGGACACAAATATCGGAATGAAAATAAACCCTTTCTTTCCTTGCAAATGCAGTTCAGGAGGGGGGAAGAGTGTGGGTGGTGCGTGGGCAGAGACTGCGTGTCTGTGTGTGCGGGCGGGGTCTGTGCGGGACCGTGGGGGTTTGTGCGGGCCTGCCGGGGGTCTGTACGGGCCTCTCGGTGGTCTGTGCGGGCTGCCGGGGGTCTGGGCAGGCCTGCCAGGGGTCTGTGCGGGCCTCGTGGGGGTCTGTGCAGGCTGCCTGGGGTCTGTGCGGGCCTGCTGGGGGTCTGTACGGGCCTGTCAGGGGTCTGTGCGGGCCTGCTGGGGGTCTGTGCGGGCCTCTCTGGGGTTTGTGCGGGCTGCCAGGGGTCTGTGCGGGCCTGCCGGGGGTCTGTACAGGCCTCGCGGGGTTCTGTGCAGGCTGCTTGGAGTCTGTGCGGTCCTGCTGGGGGTCTGTACGGGCCTCTCAGGGGTCTGTGCGGGCTACCGGGGGTCTGTGCGGGCCTGCCGGGGGTCTGTGCGAGCCTCTCCGGGGTTTGTGCGGGCTGCCAGGGGTCTGTGCGGGCCTGCCGGGGGTCTGTACGGGCCTCTCGGTGGTCTGTGCGGGCCTCTCGGGGCTCTTTGTGTCTGTGTGCAGGCATCGTCCGATGGGACTACAAGTCCCATCGGGCTATGCCTGCTACAATGACAGTGATTGACACATTAGCCAGTCACTTGTCACTTTGTTCACCGAAGCCAGAGTCATCTAAAAAATATGAAAATAACAAACAAACACTATACTCCCTGATCCGCAGAAATCCACGAGTGTCCCACGATGATCTCCCGTGGAGAACGGCAGCATCAGCTGATGCGACCGCTCTCTAGGGGCTCCAGGAATGCAATGACGGGAGGAAGGTATCCTTCCGCACTGTACTCCTCCACCGCTGTTAAAAAAATAGTTCCTAGTCTCACTTTTGGCATTGCTGTGTGAGAAATTTCCCTTGCAGCAAATGCAATAAAGTGAGAATCTGAACTATAGTAACCTCTCAGTGATGCACTACAGGAGCCATTGTCTCCTGTCAGTGTGTCACTGAAGGTCCTATAGAGCAGTGACATCACCCGATATCACTGTTATATAGGGGAGATTGTCGTGGGACACTCGTTATTAATTGGACTATGGAGGACAGGTAGTATACGGTTTATTATTTTACGTTTTTTGCAGGTGCTG
Organism: Ranitomeya variabilis; assembly: GCF_051348905.1. Lineage (NCBI taxonomy): Eukaryota > Metazoa > Chordata > Amphibia > Anura > Dendrobatidae > Ranitomeya > Ranitomeya variabilis. Next base: position 178,009,788 of record NC_135237.1, read on the forward strand.
AAGTACGGTAAGTATGATTAAATGAAGAATATTAAAATACTTTTTTTCTGGCTGTGTCTTTATTTTTTTTAACTCTTTCACTACACTAGGATTAATAATGAATAGGCGTCTTATTGACGCCTCTCCATTATTAACCCGCCTTAATGTCACCTTACAATAGCAAGGTGACATTAACCCCTTATTACCCCATATCCCACCACTACATGGGAGTCGGAAGAGAGGGTCTAAGTGCCGGAATTGGCACATCTTACAGATGCGCCATTTCTGGGTTGGCTGCGGACTGGTATTTGTAGCCGGGGGGGCTAATATCCATGGCCCCTCTCTAGGCTATGAATATCAGCCCGCAGCTGTCTGCATAGCCTTTCTGGCTATAAAATATAGGGGGACCACACGTCATATTTTAATAGCCAGTAAAGGCTACGCAGACAGCAGCGGGCTGATATTCATAGCCTAGAGAGGGGCCATGGGTATTAACCCCTTCCCAGGCTACAAATATTGGCCCACGGCTTCCCCCCTCTGGCGCAGAAAATTGCGTGAGAGCCCACGCTGTTTATTTCCGTTTTTTTTTATTAAACTCTCATTAAGGCCTCTTTCACCCTTGTGTCGGTACGGGTCCGTCGCTATGCGTCGGGCCGACGTACCGACGCACGTTGTGAAATTTGTGCACAATGTGGGCAGCGGATGCAGTTTTTCAATGCATCTGCTGCCCATTCTGAAGTCCGGGGAGGAGGGGGAGGAGTTTCGGCCGCGCATGCGTGGTAGAAAATGGCGGACGCGACAGACAAAAAAATGTTCACTTGAATGTTTTTTCGTGCCGACGGTCCGCCAAAACACGACGGATCTTTTGCACGACAGACCCGACATGTGGCCATCCGTTGTGATCCGTCACTAACACAAGTCTATGGGTAAAAAACGCATCCTGTGAGCACATTTGCAGGATCTGTTTTTTTCCGAAAACGCCGGATTGCGACGGATTGCTAAAAATGCAAGTGTGAAAGTAGCCTTAGAAACATCGGCCTTTCTATTATATATCTATGGATATATCTATCTATTGATATATTTATAGATAGATATATCTATAGATACATGGATGTATCTATCCATTTATCCGTCCGCTTTCACACATCAGGTTTTTGCCGTCAGGCACAATACGGCAAGTTTTTTTTAAAAAAAGGAACTTTTTTTTCCTCCAGATCTTTTTTCTCATAGAGTTGTATTAGTGCTGGATTGCGCATAATGGGCACACGTTTCATCCGTTTTTTGCCAGATCCATCAAAAAAGCTGTTTCCGATGGACGGAAAACATATACAGAGGAACGTTTTTTCTGTCCGGTGAAAAAACGTACATCGATGGATCCGGCAAAAAATGTATGAAACTGAGATGTGAAATTATGAATCCGGCCTCCGAATCCATTTTGTCATGCATGTTTCCATTCAAATCATGCACATTTTCCATTTATTTTTTTATTTATTTCCAAAAACTGTATCAAAACCGCACAAAAACCGCACCAAAAACTGCATCAAAACTGCACCAAAACTGCATGAAAAATGCATCAAAACGGCACCAAAAACTGTATCAAAACCTGCATCAAAAATTTTTTGGGAAAAAAAGATCCGTTTTTTTTTTCTGCTGGATCCGTTTTTTCTCATAGAGTTGTATTAGCGCCGGATTCAGCCTGATGGCCACATGTTTCATCCCTTTTTTGCTGCATCCATCAAAAAAGCTGTTTCTGCTGGACGGAAAACACATACAGAGGAGCGGTTTTTCTGTCTGGCGGAGGCAGCAAAAAACGGATGAAATGTGTAGCCATCAGGCGCAATCCGGCGCTAATAAAACTCTAAGAGAAAAAAATGGATCCAGCAGAAAAAAAACAGATCCTTTTTTATCAAAACTCGCCGGATTGTGCCTGACGGCAAAAACCTGATGTGTGAAATTAGCTAGATAGATCTATGGATAGAAACATCTATATATCTATAGATATATCTATCGATAGATAAATCCATAGATAGGCCGATGTTGATAAAGGAACATAAAGAAATAAATGGGAAAAAAAACAACGTGGGCTCCCGCGCAATTTTCTGCACCAGAGGGAGAAAGCTGATGGCCGGGGGCCAATATTTGTAGCCTGGGAAGGGGTCAATACACATGGCTCCTCCCAGGCTATGAATATCAGCCCGCAGCTGTCTGTGTAGCCTTTACTGGCTATTAAAATAGGGGGACCCCCCAAAAAAAATGATGTGGGGTCCCCCTATATTTTATAGCCAGAGAGGCTATGCAGACAGCGGTGGGCTGATATTCATAGCCTAGAGAAGGGCCATGGATATTGGCCCCCCGGCTTCAAATACCAGTCCGCAGCCACCCCAGAAATGGCGCATCTGTAAGATGCGCCAATTCTGGCACTTAGCCCCTCTCTTGCCACTCCCGTGTAGCGGTGGGATATGGGGTAATGAGGGGTTAATGTCACCTTGCTGTTGTAAGGTGACATTAAGCCAGGTTAATAACAGAGAGGCGTCAATAAGATGCCTATCCATTATTAATCCTAGTGTAGTGAAAGAGTTAAAAAAAATAAAGACACAGCCAGAAAAAAGTATTTTAATATTCTTCATTTTACCATACTTACCATACTTCAGCGCCTGCAAAAAACGTAAAATAATAAACTGTATACTACCTGTCTGCCGTAGTCCAATTAATAACGAGTGTCACACGACGATCTCCCCTATAGAACAGTGACATTGGGTGATGTCACTGCTCTATAGGACATTCAGTGACACACTGACAGGAGACAATGGCTCTTGCAGTGCATCACTGAGAGGTTACCTTAGTTCAGAGTCTCACTTTATGGCATTTGCTGCATGGGAAATTTCTCACACAGCAATGCCAAAAGTGAGACTAGGGACTATTTTTTTTAACAGCGGCGGAGGAGTACAGTGTGGAAGGATACCTTCCTCCCGTCATTGTATTACTGGAGCCCCTAGAGAGCGGTCGCATCAGCTGATGCTGCCGTTCTCCACGGGAGATCGTCGTGGGACATTCGTGGATTTCTGCAGATCAGGGAGTATGTTGGTTGTTTGTTATTTTAATATTTTTTACAGATGACACTGACTTCGGGGAACAAAGTGACAAGTGATGGTTAGTGTGTACTCTATGTTATATGTACTATATGTCTATATGTATGTATTGTATGAATGCATTTTATGTAGTATGTATGTAGTATGTATGTAATATGCTGTATGTATGTAGTATGTATGTAGTATGTACGTAATATGCATGTATGTAGTATGTATGTAGTATGTATGTATTATGTATGTATGTTGTATGTATGTAGTATGTGTGTAGTATGTTGTATGTAGTATGTATGTATGTATGTAGTATGTATGCAGTATGTTGTAGGTATGTTGTAGGTATGTAGTATATAGTATGTAGTATGTATGTATGTAGTATGTATGTAGTATGTATGTATGTAGTATGTAGTATGTATGTAGTATGTATGTATGTATGTAGTATGTATGTATGTAGTATGTATGTGTGTAGTATGTAGCATGTATGTAGTATGTATGTATGTAGTATGTATGTATGTAGTTTGTATGTATGTAGTATGTAGTATGTATGTATGTAGTATGTATATGTGTAGTATGTAGTATGTATGTAGTATGTATGTATGTAGTATGTAGTATGTATATATATATTATATTATGTATGTATGTGGTATATATGTATGTAGTTTGTATGTATGTAGTATGTATGTATGTAGTATGTATGTTGTATGTAGGTAGTATGTTGTATGTAGGTAGTATGTATGTAGTATGTTGTATGTAGTATGCAGTATGTATGCTTGTGTTTTTTTTACATTCAACACATTAGCCGGATGATGGGACTACTACTGTCCCATCATAGGCTAATGTGTCAATCACTGCCATTGTAGCAGGCATAGCCCGATGGGACTTGTAGTCCCATCGGATGATGCCTGCACACAGACACAAAGACCCCCGAGAGGCCAGTACAGACCCCCGGCAGGCCCACACAGACCCCCGAGAGGCCCATACAGGCCACAGCAGCCCCGCACAGACCCCCAAGAGGCCCGTACAGGATGCGGCAAGCCAGCACAGACCCCCGAGAGGCCGGTACAGGCCCCGACAGGCCCACACAGACCCCCGAGTGGCCCGTACAGACCCCCGAGAGGCCCGCACAGACACTGCCCACACACAGACATGCACAGTCTCCGCCCACACACCTCCCACACTCTTCCCCCCTCCCAAACAGGATGTGCAAGGAAAGAAAGGGTTTATTTTAATTCCGATATTTGTGTCCCATTGACTTGCATTGGTTTCCTGTATCGGAATCGGCAATACCCGATATTTTGGGGGTATTGGTCCGATCCAATCTGATCCGATATTTCCCAATATCGGAAGGTATCGCTCAACAATAGTGATCAGTATGCCTGCAAATCTACGATTTTTCAAACCCAAACACCAGGCAGGCATCACCCTGACCTAACAGACTGTATTCAATTATTTTTTTTTAAGTTAATTTATGCGAAATAGCGCTGTATAGGATTTGAGTATCTCACAGCCAAAAAATAAGTACACCGGCTTCTAATGCCAAAACTTGGAGCAGAGATATATGACGGCTGTAACAGAAATACCACACTGGCAAATCTGTGGCCTTTTAATTTTGTTTTAGGCTAAATAGCGCTGTATAGAATTTGACTATCAGACAGCCAAAAAATAAATACACCAGCCTCCAATAACCAAACTTGGAGCATGCAGATATATGAGGCCTTTTTCGGTGAATTTAAAACACCAAAAAAAAATATATATTTGGGGGGGGAATTTTTTGGAAAAAATAAATAAGGTATATAAACAGTAAATTAGCTGCAGCAGCAGTCAGTTATGGAGCTTTGGGAAGGATGCAGTGGGTCCAATGGACCCACATACAGTGCCTGCAGGCCTTGCACTGATGTGGATATGCTGTGCCCTGCCTGCCTAGCGCTGCAATATCGGGACCCACAAATTAGCCCTAAAAAGGACTGTTGGTTTCTCAGGAGTTGTGGATTTAAGAGTTGCAGACCTGCACTACCTCTAAAAACCACGATTGTGACCCTATTTCGGCACCAGCTCTCCCTACTCTCACTGAAACAGGAACAGAATGCGGCGAGCAGGGTGGCGCCAGGTCTCTTATACTCGGGATGATGCTGTGCGGCTCAGCCAATCACTGCACGACCACAACAAAGATGGTTGCGGCGTTTCATGGCCTGGCAGACAATCCCTGCACCGTGATTGGTCTCTAAAGTCCGCCAAAACTGGTGGGTGGAGACTGCAGTTACCGCCGAATAATCCCGGAAATGCTCAATGCTCGCCGAGCATAGCGATACTCGGGCGAGTAACGAGTAGTGGCGAGCACGTTCGCTCATCACTAATCTCTACTAATGGATTTCACATATAAAGAACTGGGTGAGGTGAGAGATTTTGCTCCTGAATCACCTGTCAGGGCAGTGGGGTACTCGGTACCGTGTCCAGTCACAATTAAAGGGGTGTTCACGGTGGCAGCGACCCAGTCCGTGGCCCTGGGCACCCAAGTAAAAGGGATGTTCTTTAAAGGGGTTGTGGAAATAATGAAAGTTCGTGACACCACCTGTGGTTCTCGGTCAGAAGTGACCGACGCTGCTTAAAGGGGTCCTCTGGGGCATTGGTGCTGCAGCAAAGATGTTATTGCTACCCACAGGTGAATGTCATGTCAGACGCTGTTCACACTAGAGCGTCTGACATACAGCGGTAATTCCTCACTCGTCCACTATATGCTCAGTGGTGCCGGTAGATTGATCCAGATTGTCCGAGGTTAATCTGGCTGGTACTCGGGTTGGAGGCTTAGTCACGCCCATTGCATTTAAATAGTTTTGCTGGGCTTTGGGCGTCTCTGATTATAGCTTGTGTCTTGTGCCTGGTGATCTCGGTCTGGAGTGGTGGTCTAGGAGAGGAAATATCATATCTGGTGGTGTATTATCCTTCGTTATATTTCTCCTTCCTATATTTGTATTGTTTTGCCCTGTGCACATTATAGTGTTTTCCTGTGTGTCTGCGGTGTGGTGCGTTTTTTAGTTTTCCCTGTCTGTGCTTTCTGTAGGGGTTGGTGAGAGGTCTTATCACTGGGTGGCGGGTGGAGGTTTCAGCTTAGTACTGAAACAATACTCAGGGTCAAGCCTGGCGGCCCAGACATGCACACCTTCAGTGTAAACTCTGGGAGAGGGACAGACAGGGTTTTCCTAGTTTGAGGGATATTGCAGGGGCCCGGGTAATAAGCTGTAGTCTACCCAGTACCCCCGTGACATTATAATCGGCCATATTTTTTGTATTCCATGGATCCCATGACTTCCATAACCCGCCAGTTGGAGGCGCTGTCCCTGCAGGTCACTGAGCTGAAGGGGGCAGTTCAGCAACAGGGTCTAGTATTATCTAATGTGCAAGTTGAATCTGCAGGCAGAGTTGCTGAGCCAAAGTTTCCTTTACCTGAAAGGTTTGCTGGGGAACACAGTAAATTTGTTACTTTTCGTGAATCTTGTAAGCTATATTTTCGTATGCGCCTGATCTCCTCAGGTAATGAGGCTCAGCATGTGGGCCTGGTGTTGTCATTACTGAACGGGGATCCTCAAGCATGGACATTTTCTTTACCATCTGATTCTGCTGCATATAACTCAGTGGAGAGTTTTTTTTCTGCTCTTGGACTCATTTATGAGGATCCTGACAGAATGGGTCTAGCAGAATCTAAAATTTGTGCTATCAGCCAGGTGGAGCGTTTGGCGGAGGATTACTGTTCTGAATTTCGCTGCTGGGTGGTAGATACACAGTGGAATGATCCTGCACTGTGGAGTCAGTTTGTTCATGGGGTTTCAGGAAGGGTTAAAAAAGCCCTTCTGATGTACGAGACTCCTGCTTCTCTAGAATCCGCTATGTCTTGTTATCTGCATTGATCGCCATCTGCGTCAGGGGGTGCAAGAGACGCTGCCTATGGGAGAGAGCGTAGGTACACGTAAGGTTGCTGCAGGTGAGCCCACGGAGCCTATGCAAATCGCAGGGGTGTCACATGTGAAGCATCGTGCCCCTTTGCTCAGGAAGCAGAGAGCCTGTTTTTGCTGTGGTAAAACTGGTCATTATGTTAATACTTGTCCTCTGCTATCTAAGAAAAGCGCAACGGCAGAAAAACTACTAAGCTCAGAGGGTGTGGAGGAGGCCAATCTGAACTTATGCATATCCTCCATTGTGGTTTCTCAATGCATGCTCCCTGCCAAAGTTATGGTCGCTGGCAGAGAGCTGCCAATCACTGTGTTTGTGGATAGTGGTTCTGCCACTAATCTTATTGATGAGGAGTTTGTGCGCACAGGCGGTTTCAGGATCGAAAAACTGCCTCATCCTATCCGCGTGGTCACCATCAATGCCGCTCCTCTCCCACAGGGGGAGATTACGGAGTTTGTGGCTGAGGTTAAACTCCACATTGGGGTCCTACATTCGGAGCAAGTTACATGTAGGGTACTCAGTAATCTTCCTGCACAAATGGTTTTGGGTTTTCCATGGTTGGCTATGCACAACCCGGTGATTGACTGGAAAACACAGGACACCATCCAGTGGAGCGGATTCTGCCAGGAGAATTGCCTGGCCATGTGTGTGTCCGCTGTGACTCCTAGTATTCCTGAGTCTCTGCTGGATTTCGCAGATGTGTTTTCTAAGAAGGGTTGTTCCGAATTGCCACCACATCGTCCCTATGACTGCACTATTAGGTTAAAACCAGGGGCCAAATTGCCGAAAGCTAGGATGTTTAACATCTCTGGTCCTGAGAGGCAAGCCTTAAAAGACTACACCGCTGAGAGTCTGAGCAAAGGGCACATCAGGCCTTCGTCCTCGCCTGTGGCAACAGGGTTCTTCTTCGTTAAGAAGAAAGATGGCGGTTTACTCCGGTGTCTGGATTTCAGGGAGTTAAACCAGATTACGGTTCGTGACCCATACCCTATGCCGCTGATACCCGATCTGTTCAATCAGGTGGCTGGTGCTAGGTGGTTCTCTAAGCTTGACCTCAGGGGCGTACAACCTCATAAGAGTCCGTCAAGGGGATGAGTGGAAAACGGCTTTTAATACTCCTGAGGGTCATTTTGAAAATCTGGTGATGCCATTTGGTTTGACAAACGCGCCTGCTGTATTTCAACATTTCATAAACGATGTGTTCTCTCATGTCCTGGGAAAATTCGCTATTGTGTACCTTGATGACATTCTCATCTATTCATGCGACCGTGATACTCATTTAGAGCATGTTAGGCAGGTGTTACAGCTACTCAGAGAGAATAAGCTCTATGCTAAATTGGAGAAATGTGTATTTTCGGTTCAGGAGTTGCCTTTCTTGGGTTATATTGTGTCCGCTTCTGGGTTTAAAATGGACACCGCTAAGGTGCAAGCGGTGTTGCGTTGGGAACGGCCTGATAACCTAAAAGCGCTCCAGCGGTTCCTTGGGTTTTCTAACTATTATAGAAAGTTTATCAAAAACTTTTCTACCATTGCTAAACCGTTCACTGATATGACAAAAAAAGGTACCGATTTCTCCGCCTGGTCTGAGCCTGCTATGCGCGCATTCGAGTTTCTGAAGAACAGTTTTGCTTCAGCTCCCATTCTGGTGCAACTGGATGTATCGAAACCATTTACCATGGAAGTCGATGCGTCTGAGGTTGGAGTGGGGGCGGTGCTGTCTCAAGGCTCATCCTTGAGCGAGTTGCGTCCATGCGCCTATTTCTCCAAGAAACTGTCGCCTGCCGAACGTAACTACGATATCGGCAACATGGAGTTGTTGGCTATCAAGTTGGCTTTTGAGGAATGGCCACACTTTTTGGAGGGGTCGTTTCACCAGGTTACTGTTATTACCGACCATAAGAATTTGCTTTATTTGGAATCAGCCAAGCGTCTGTCCCCAAGGCAGGCTCGCTGGGCATTGTTTTTCCCGCGGTTCAACTTTTTTGTTACTTACCGACCTGGGTCTAAGAACACCAAGGCGGATGCTTTGTCCAGGTGTTTTCCAGGGGGAGAACCTCGGGAAGAACCGGTACCCATCCTCCAAAAAGGTGTAGTGGTCTCGGCTCTCACGACAGAGGTTGAGGCTGAGATTGCCGAGGCTCAGGAGGAAGTGCCACCAGAACTTCCCGTTAACAAATCGTGTGTACCGCTCCATCTTCACCTAAAGATATTGGCAGAGCATCATGATGCTGTCCTGGCTGTCACCCAGGGGTTACGGATACTTTGGAGTTGGTGTCGCGTCGGTTTTGGTGGCCCAAAATCCGACAGGATGTGGTATCATACGTGTCAGCATGCACCACGTGCGCTAGGGCTAAGACGCCCCGCTCCCGTCCTGCTGGCACACTACTTCCTCTCGAGGTACCCAGTAGGCCATGGATGGAGATCTCCATGGATTTTATCACGGATTTGCCCTCCTCAGCTGGGAACACGATCATCTTGGTGATTGTTGATCGGTTCTCAAAAATGTCGCACTTTGTGTCTTTGCCTTCGTTGCCTAACGCTAAGACTCTGGCTCAGGTATTTGTGCAGGAGGTGGTCAGACTTCACGGGGTCCCATCTGACATCGTGTCTGATAGAGGTACTCAGTTTGTGGCAAAATTTTGGAAAGCATTTTGCTCACGGCTGGGGATCAAGTTGTTGCATTCTTCGGCATTTCATCTTCAGTCAAATGGTCAGACCGAGCGTATGAACCAAAATTTGGAGCAGTACTTACGCTGTTTTGTTTCTGACAACTAGGAGGAATGGTCGACGTTCCTTCCTTTGGCTGAGTTTGCCATAAATAATTAACGCCAGGAATCTTCTGGGGAGTCTCCGTTCTTTTGTGTTTATGGGCACCATCCTCAATTTTGTACTTTGAGTCAGGGGGGCTCTTCCGGCGTCCTGGAGGAGGACTGTTGTGAAATTGGATTTTGGGCTCCCCCGGTGGCCACTGGTGGAATTGAACTGGTGTGCATCATCCCCTCTGTTCACCTGTTTCCATCAGGATGTGGGAGTCGCTATTTAACCTTGCTCCTCTGTCACTTCCATGCCGGTCAACATTGTAATCAGAAGCCTTTCTGTGCATGTTCCTGCTGCTAGACAACTCCCAGCTAAGTTGGACTTTAGTCCTCGTTTGTTTTTGCATTTTGTTCCAGTTCACAGCTGTAGTTTCGTTTCTGTGTCTGGAAAGCTCTTGTGATCTGAAATTGCCACTCTGATGTTATGAGTTAATACTAGAGTCTTAAAGTAATTTCAGGATGGTATTTTGATAGGGTTTTCAGCTGACCATGAAAGTGCCCTTTCTGTCTTCCTGCTATCTAGTAAGCGGACCTCAATTTTGCTAAACCTATTTTCATACTACGTTTGTCATTTCATCTAAAATCACCGCCAATATATGTGGGGGCCTCTGTCTGCCTATCGGGGAAATTTCTCTAGAGGTGAGCCAGGACTATATTTTCCTCTGCCAGGATTAGTTAGTCCTCCGGCCGGCGCTGGGCGTCTAGGGATAAAAAACGTAGGCAACGCTACCCGGCTACTGTTAGTTGTGCGGCAGGTTTAGTTCATGGTCAGTTTAGTTTCCATCCTTCCAAGAGCTAGTACTTATGTTTGCTGGGCTATGTTCTCTTGCCATTGAGAACCATAACAGTTTGACCGGCCCAAAAAGGGTTAAATTAATTGACAGAGAAAGGAGAGAAAAGAGAAGTCTGCTGAAGATTTTTTTTTTTTTCCCTTCCCTTCAGTTCTGAGTGTGCTTGTAATTGAATCTCTTGCAAGTCTGCCTATATTGCAGCCTTTCTCTCTCTCTCTCTCCTTCTAATCCTGGAATGGCTCTGTGTTCACCTGTTTAAAATGGATATTCAGAGTTTAGCTGCAGGTTTGAATAATCTCACCACGAAAGTTCAAAATTTACAAGATTTTGTTGTTCATGTTCCTATATCTGAACCTAGAATTCCTTTGCCTGAATTTTTCTCGGGGAATAGATCTTGCTTTCAAAATTTCAAAAATAATTGCAAGTTGTTTTTGTCCCTGAAATCTCGCTCTGCTGGAGATCCTGCTCAGCAGGTCAGGATTGTGATTTCCTTGCTCCGGGGCGACCCTCAGGATTGGGCTTTTGCATTGGCTCCAGGGGATCCTGCGTTGCTCAATGTGGATGCGTTTTTTCTGGCCTTGGGGTTGCTTTATGAGGAACCTCAGTTAGAGCTTCAGGCGGAAAAGGCCTTGATGTCCCTATCTCAGGGGCAAGACGAAGCTGAAATATACTGCCAGAAATTCCGTAAATGGGCTGTGCTTACTCAGTGGAATGAGTGCGCCCTGGCGGCGAATTTCAGAGAGGGTCTCTCTGATGCCATTAAGGATGTTATGGTGGGGTTCCCTGTGCCTGCGGGTCTGAATGAGTCCATGACAATGGCTATCCAGATCGATAGGCGTCTGCGGGAGCGCAAACCTGTGCACCATTTGGCAGTGTCTACTGAGAAGACGCCAGAGAATATGCAATGTGATAGAATTCTGTCCAGAAGTGAACGGCAGAATTTAAGACGAAAAAATGGGTTGTGCTTCTATTGCGGTGATTCAACTCATGTTATATCAGCATGCTCTAAGCGTACTAAGAAGCTTGATAGGTCTGTTTCAATTGGCACTTTACAGTCTAAGTTTATTCTATCTGTAACCCTGATTTGTTCTTTATCATCTATTACCGCGGATGCCTATGTCGACTCTGGCGCCGCTTTGAGTCTTATGGATTGGTCCTTTGCCAAACGCTGTGGGTATGATTTGGAGCCTCTTGAAACTCCTATACCCCTGAAGGGGATTGACTCCACCCCATTGGCTAGTAATAAACCACAATACTGGACACAAGTAACTATGCGGATAAATCCGGATCATCAGGAGATTATTCGCTTTCTTGTGCTGTATAACCTACATGATGTGTTGGTGCTTGGATTGCCATGGCTGCAATCTCATAACCCAGTCCTTGACTGGAAAGCTATGTCTGTGTTAAGCTGGGGTTGTAAGGGGACGCATGGGGACGTACCTGTGGTTTCCATTTCATCATCTATTCCCTCTGAGATTCCTGAATTCTTGACTGAATATCGTGACGTTTTTGAAGAACCTAAGCTTGGTTCATTACCTCCGCACCGGGAGGGCGATTGTGCCATAGATTTGATTCCGGGTAGTAAATACCCTAAGGGTCGTTTATTTAATCTGTCTGTGCCTGAACATGCTGCTATGCGAGAATATATAAAGGAGTCCTTGGAAAAGGGACATATTCGTCCTTCGTCATCTCCCTTAGGAGCCGGTTTTTTCTTTGTGGCTAAGAAAGATGGCTCTTTGAGACCGTGTATTGATTATCGGCTTTTGAATAAAATCACGGTTAAATATCAATATCCGTTGCCACTGCTGACTGATTTGTTTGCTCGCATAGAGGGGGCCAAGTGGTTCTCTAAGATAGATCTCCGTGGGGCGTATAATTTGGTGCGAATTAAGCAGGGGGATGAGTGGAAGACCGCATTTAATACGCCCGAGGGCCACTTTGAGTATTTGGTGATGCCTTTTGGTCTTTCTAATGCACCTTCGGTCTTTCAGTCCTTTATGCATGACATTTTCCGTGATTATTTGGATAAATTTTTGATTGTGTATCTGGATGATATTTTGATTTTTTCGGATGACTGGGACTCTCATGTCCAGCAGGTCAGGAGGGTTTTTCAGGTTTTGCGGTCTAATTCCTTGTGTGTGAAGGGTTCTAAGTGCGTTTTTGGGGTTCAAAAGATTTCCTTTTTGGGATATATTTTTTCCCCCTCTTCCATCGAGATGGATCCTGTCAAGGTTCAGGCTATTTGTGATTGGACGCAACCCTCTTCTCTTAAGAGTCTTCAGAAATTTTTGGGCTTTGCTAACTTTTATCGTCGATTTATTGCTGGTTTTTCTGATGTTGTTAAACCATTGACTGATCTGACTAAGAAGGGTGCTGATGTTGCTGATTGGTCCCCTGCTGCTGTGGAGGCCTTTCGGGAGCTTAAGCGCCGCTTTTCTTCCGCCCCTGTGTTGCGTCAGCCTGATGTTGCTCTTCCTTTTCAGGTTGAGGTCGACGCTTCTGAAATCGGAGCTGGGGCAGTTTTGTCGCAGAGAAGTTCCGATTGTTCCGTGATGAGACCTTGTGCCTTTTTCTCGCGTAAATTTTCGCCCGCCGAGCGGAATTATGATGTTGGGAATCGGGAGCTTTTGGCCATGAAGTGGGCTTTTGAGGAGTGGCGTCATTGGCTTGAGGGGGCTAGACATCAGGTGGTGGTATTGACTGACCACAAAAATCTAATTTATCTTGAGTCCGCCAGACGCCTGAATCCTAGACAGGCGCGCTGGTCGTTGTTTTTCTCTCGGTTTAATTTTGTGGTGTCCTACCTGCCGGGTTCTAAGAATGTTAAGGCGGATGCCCTTTCTAGGAGTTTTGAGCCTGACTCCCCTGGTAACTCTGAACCTACAGGTATCCTTAAGGATGGAGTGATATTGTCTGCCGTTTCTCCAGACCTGCGGCGGGCCTTGCAGGAGTTTCAGGCGGATATACCTGATCGTTGCCCACCTGGTAGACTGTTTGTTCCTGATGATTGGACCAGTAAAGTCATTTCTGAGGTTCATTCTTCTGCGTTGACAGGTCATCCTGGAATCTTTGGTACCAGGGATTTGGTGGCAAGGTCTTTCTGGTGGCCTTCCCTGTCTCGAGATGTGCGAGGCTTTGTGCAGTCTTGTGACGTTTGTGCTCGGGCCAAGCCTTGTTGTTCTCGGGCTAGTGGATTGTTGTTGCCCTTGCCTATCCCGAAGAGGCCCTGGACGCACATCTCGATGGATTTTATTTCGGATCTTCCTGTTTCTCAGAAGATGTCTGTCATCTGGGTGGTGTGTGACCGTTTCTCTAAGATGGTCCATTTGGTTCCCCTGCCTAAGTTGCCTTCTTCTTCCGAGTTGGTTCCTCTGTTTTTTCAAAATGTGGTCCGTTTGCATGGTATTCCGGAGAATATCGTTTCTGACAGAGGAACCCAATTCGTGTCTAGATTTTGGCGAGCATTCTGTGCTAGGATGGGCATAGATTTGTCTTTCTCATCTGCTTTCCATCCTCAGACTAATGGCCAGACCGAGCGGATGAATCAGACCTTGGAGACATATTTGAGGTGTTTTGTGTCTGCAGATCAGGATGATTGGGTTGCTTTTTTGCCTTTAGCGGAGTTTGCCCTCAATAATCGGGCCAGCTCTGCCACCTTGGTGTCTCCTTTTTTCTGTAATTCGGGGTTTCATCCTCGATTTTCTTCTGGTCAGGTGGAATCTTCGGATTGTCCTGGAGTGGATGCTGTGGTGGAGAGGTTGCATCAGATTTGGGGGCAGGTAGTGGACAATTTGAAGTTGTCCCAGGAGAAGACTCAGCTTTTTGCCAACCGCCGGCGTCGGGTTGGTCCTCGGCTTTGTGTTGGGGACTTGGTGTGGTTGTCTTCTCGTTTTGTCCCTATGAGGGTTTCTTCTCCTAAGTTTAAGCCTCGGTTCATCGGCCCGTACAAGATATTGGAGATTCTTAACCCTGTGTCCTTCCGTTTGGACCTCCCTGCATCTTTTTCTATTCATAATGTTTTTCATCGGTCATTGTTGCGCAGGTATGAGGTACCGGTTGTGCCTTCTGTTGAGCCTCCTGCTCCGGTGTTGGTTGAGGGCGAGTTGGAGTACGTTGTGGAAAAAATCTTGGACTCCCGTGTTTCCAGACGGAAACTCCAGTATCTGGTCAAATGGAAGGGATACGGTCAGGAGGATAATTCTTGGGTGACTGCCTCTGATGTTCATGCCTCCGATCTGGTCCGTGCCTTTCATAGGGCTCATCCTGATCGCCCTGGTGGTTCTGGTGAGGGTTCGGTGCCCCCTCCTTGAGGGGGGGGTACTGTTGTGAAATTGGATTTTGGGCTCCCCCGGTGGCCACTGGTGGAATTGAACTGGTGTGCATCATCCCCTCTGTTCACCTGTTTCCATCAGGATGTGGGAGTCGCTATTTAACCTTGCTCCTCTGTCACTTCCATGCCGGTCAACATTGTAATCAGAAGCCTTTCTGTGCATGTTCCTGCTGCTAGACAACTCCCAGCTAAGTTGGACTTTAGTCCTCGTTTGTTTTTGCATTTTGTTCCAGTTCACAGCTGTAGTTTCGTTTCTGTGTCTGGAAAGCTCTTGTGATCTGAAATTGCCACTCTGATGTTATGAGTTAATACTAGAGTCTTAAAGTAATTTCAGGATGGTATTTTGATAGGGTTTTCAGCTGACCATGAAAGTGCCCTTTCTGTCTTCCTGCTATCTAGTAAGCGGACCTCAATTTTGCTAAACCTATTTTCATACTACGTTTGTCATTTCATCTAAAATCACCGCCAATATATGTGGGGGCCTCTGTCTGCCTATCGGGGAAATTTCTCTAGAGGTGAGCCAGGACTATATTTTCCTCTGCCAGGATTAGTTAGTCCTCCGGCCGGCGCTGGGCGTCTAGGGATAAAAAACGTAGGCAACGCTACCCGGCTACTGTTAGTTGTGCGGCAGGTTTAGTTCATGGTCAGTTTAGTTTCCATCCTTCCAAGAGCTAGTACTTATGTTTGCTGGGCTATGTTCTCTTGCCATTGAGAACCATAACAGAGGACCTGTTAGGAGCACAACTGTCTTTGGTCTGGAGGAAAGTGAAACAGCGCCTGTTGAGCGTGGGTGCAAGGTACAAACGTGTGGCTGACAGTAGACATGTGCCAGGTCCGGACCTGAGTGTGGGTGACTGGGTGTGGTTGTCCACAAAAAACATAAGTCTCAAAATACCATCCCTTAAATTGGGTCCTAGGTTTATTGGTCCGTTTAGGGTCGCTGCCATCATTAACCCGGTTGCCTACCGATTGGAGCTCCCTACGGTATATAAGATTCACAACGTGTTCCACAGATCATTATTAAAAAAGGTGGTGGGTTCTGTGGACGCGGCGCCGATGCCTCCTCCAGTCTTGGTGGATGGCAGTTTAGAGTTTGAAGTCTCCAAGGTGGTTGACTCTCGAGTGGTGTGCCGCACGTTACAGTACCTGGTACACTGGCGTGGTTATGGGCCGGAGGAGAGGTCTTGGGTACCAGCCTCGAATATACATGCGGACCGGCTGGTCAGTATGTTTCACCGCCGCCATCCGGACAGGCCGGGTCCCATAATTTGTGAGGGCCCTGGGGTCCCTCGTAGAAGGCGGGGTACTGTCATGTCGGACGCTGTTCACACTAGGGCTTCCGACAGACAGCGGTAATTCCTCATTCGTCCACTATATGCTCAGTGGCGCCGGCTAGATTGATCCAGATTGTCCGGGGTTAATCTGGCTGGTATTCGGGTTGGAGGCTGTTATGATCTGGTGGCCTAAGAGCGGCATGAGACGTACTCTGGAGAATGTGGTAACTGTACTGACCGCAGACCCTGGACTTAACACCGCAACTAGAAGTAGCCGTGGGATGTACCTACCAATCCTAGACACCTCGTCACAGCCGGAGGATTAATTAACCCTATAGATAGAAAAGGGAAAACTATCTTGTCTCAGAGAAAATTCCCAAAGGATAGGCAGCCCCCCACAAATATTGACTGTGAGAGGAGAGGAAGGAACATACACAGGCTGAAAACAGAATTTAGCAAAGGAGGCCAATCTAGCTAGATAGAAAAGATAGGACAGAGAACTATGCAGTCAGTATTAAAAATACTAAGAAATGTCCACCACAGATAATACAAAAAAACCTCCAAATCTAACTAAAGACTTGGAGGGTAAATCTGCCTCCCCAGAGATTCCAGCTCGGCTGCATAAATCCTTACACAGATTAAGCTGGACAAGAAAAAACATGCAATGCACTGAACAATGAGGCCCACAACATGTGGGCAGAAAAACAAGCAGAACTTATCTTGAAGAAATGAACTGCAAGCAGGGGCGATCAGGAAGGAATGTGAATCCTCCAGAAACAATGAACAACTGGCACTCACCAAAGGGTGAGGCCAGACTAAATAGCCCCGTCCGAAGTAGATGCACCTGATGACTGCTGTGAAGGACAAACAGCAGCACTACCACTTATAACAACCGGAGGGAGCCCAAGAGCAGAACCCACAACAGAATTCAAAACAGTACCCCCCCTTTGAGGAGGGGTCACCGAACCCTCACCAGAGCTCCCAGGCCGATCAGGATGAGCCAAATGGAAGGCACGAACCAAATCGCCAGCATGAACATCAGAGGCAACAACCCAAGAATTATCCTCCTGGCCATAACCCTTCCACTTGACAAGATACTGAAGCCTCCATCTTGAAAAACGAGAATCCAAGATCTTCTCCACCACATACTCCAACTCCCCATCAATCAACACCGGGGCAGGAGGATCAACAGAGGGAACCACGGGCACCACATATTTCCGCAACAAAGATCTATGAAAAACATTATGGATGGAAAAAGAGGCTGGAAGGGCCAAACGAAAAGACACTGGATTGATAATCTCAGAAATCCTATAAGGACCAATAAACCGAGGCTTGAACTTCAGGGAAGAAACCTTCATAGGAACATGACGGGAAAACAATCAGACCAAATCCCCAACTCGAAGCCGGGAACCCACACGCCGAAGACGGTTGGCAAAACGCTGAGCCTCCTCCTGAGACAACACCAAATTGTCCACAACATGAGCCCAAATTTGCTGCAACCTGTCAACCACAGAGTCCACCCCAGGACAATCAGAAGACTCAACCTGCCCTGAAGAAAAACGAGGATGAAACCCAGAATTACAAAAGAAGGGTGAAACCAAGGTAGCAGAACTAGCCCGATTATTAAGGGCAAACTCGGCCAATGGCAAGAAAGCCACCCAATCATCCTGATCGGCAGACACAAAGCATCTCAAATAAGTCTCCAAAGTCTGGTTAGTTTGCTCGGTTTGACCATTTGTCTGAGGATGAAATGCGGAAGAAAAAGACAAATCAATGCCCAGCTTAGCACAAAAGGACCGCCAAAACCTAGAAACAAACTGGGAACCTCTGTCGGACACAATATTCTCCGGAATGCCATGCAAATGAACCACATGCTGAAAAAACAACGGAACCAACTCAGAAGAGGAAGGCAATTTAGGCAAAGGTACCAAATGAATCATCTTAGAAAACCGGTCACAGACCACCCAGATAACAGACATCCTCTGGGAAACAGGAAGATCCGAAATAAAATCCATAGAAATATGCGTCCAAGGCATCTCAGGGACCGGCAAAGGCAAAAGCAACCCACTGGCGCGGGAGCAGCAAGGTTTGGCCTGCGCACAAGTCCCACAGGACTGCACAAAAGAACGCACATCCCGTGACAAAGAAGGCCACCAAAAGGACCTACTAACCAAATCTCTGGTACCAAAAATCCCAGGATGGCCAGCCAACACAGAACAGTGAACCTCAGAAATCACTTTACTAGTCCATCTGCCAGGAACAAACAGTTTCCCCGCTGGACAGCGATCAGGTTTATCAGCCTGAAACTCCTGAAGAGCCAGTCGCAAATCAGGGGAGATAGCGGAAAGAATCACCCCCTCCTTCAGAATACCAACCGGCTCAAGAACCCCAGGGGAATCAGGCAAAAAACTCCTAGAGAGGGCATCAGCCTTAACATTCTTAGAACCCGGAAGATACGAGACAACAAAATCAAAACGAGAGAAAAACAGGGACCATCGAGCCTGTCTAGGATTCAGCCGTTTGGCAGACTCGAGGTAAATCAGATTCTTATGATCGGTCAAGACCACAATACGGTGCTTGGCCCCCTCAAGCCAATGTCGCCACTCCCCAAATGCCCACTTCATAGCCAACAACTCACAATTGCCGACATCATAATTGCGTTCCGCAGGCGAAAACTTTCGAGAAAAAAAGGCACACGGTTTCATCGAGGAACCATCAGAATTCCTCTGAGACAAAACGGCCCCTGCCCCAATCTCAGAAGCATCAACCTCAACCTGAAAAGGAAGAGAAACATCCGGCTGACGCAACACAGGGGCAGAAGTAAATCGGCGCTTAAGCTCTTGAAAGGCAGAAACAGCCTCAGAGGACCAAATCGTTACATCAGCGCCCTTCCTCGTCAAATCGGTCAGGGGTTTAACCACACTGGAGAAGTTGGCAATGAAACGGCGATAAAAATTAGCAAAGCCCAAAAATCTCTGAAGGCTCTTCACGGATGTGGGCTGGATCCAATCATGAATGGCCTGAACCTTAACCGGATCCATTTCTATAGATGATGGAGAAAAAATGAAGCCCAAAAAAGAAACCTTCTGTACTCCAAAGAGGCACTTAGACCCCTTCACAAACAAGGCATTATCACGAAGGACCTGAAATACCATCCTGACTTGTTTCACATGAGACTCCCAATCATCTGAAAAAATCAAAATATCATCCAAATATACAATCATGAATTTATCAAGATAATTCCGAAAAATATCATGCATGAAGGACTGAAACACAGATGGGGCATTAGAGAGTCCAAATGGCATCACAAGATATTCAAAATGGCCCTCGGGCGCATTAAACGCAGTTTTCCATTCGTCACCCTGCTTAATACGAACAAGATTATATGCCCCTCGAAGGTCAATCTTAGTAAACCAACTAGCCCCCTTAATCCTGGCAAACAAATCAGAAAGCAAAGGCAAAGGGTATTGGAATTTGACCGTGATCTTATTCAAGAGGCGATAATCAATACAGGGTCTCAAGGAGCCATCCTTCTTGGCAACAAAAAAACAAACCTGCTCCCAATGGAGAAGAAGATGGCCGAATATGCCCCTTCTCCAAAGACTCCTTAACATAACTCCGCATGGCGGCATGTTCAGGCACAGACAGGTTGAAAAGTCGGCCCTTAGGGAACTTACAGCCTGGAATCAAGTCAATAGCACAATCACAGTCCCTAAGCGGTGGAAGGGAACTGGACTTGGGCTCATCGAAAACATCCTGGAAATTTGACAGAAACTCAGGAATTTCAGAAGAGGGGGAGGAGGAAATTGACATCAGAGGAACGTCATCATGAACCCCCTGACAACCACAACTAGTCACAGACATAGATTTCCTATCCAACACCGGATTATGTACCTGTAACCATGGAAACCCCAGCACAATAGCATCATGCAAATTATGCAACACCAGGAAACGACAATCTTCCTGATGGGCTGGCGCCATGCACATGGTTAACTGTGTCCAAAACTGAGGTTTATTTTTAGCCAATGGTGTAGCATCAATCCCCCTCAAAGGGACAGGACTCTGCAAAGGCTGTAAGGGAAAACCACAAAGTCTGGCAAATTCTAAGTCCATTAAATTTAAAGCGGCGCCTGAATCCACAAATGCCATGACAGAAAATGACGATAATAAGCAGATCAGGGTCACAGATAACAGAAATTTAGGTTGTACAGTACTGATGGTAACGGAGTTAGCGATTCTCTTGGCACGCTTAGGGCAATCAGAAATAACATGAGCAGAATCGCCGCAGTAAAAGCACAACCTATTCTGACGTCTGAATCCTTGGCGTTCAGCTCTAGACACAATCCTATCACACTGCATTGGCTCAGGACTCCGCTCGGAAGACAACGCCATAGTGTGTACAACTCTGCGCTCACGCAAGCGCCGATCAATTTGAATGGCCAGAGACATAGAATCACTCAGACCTGCAGGCGTGGGGAACCCCACCATAACATCTTTAACAGATTCAGAAAGACCCTTTCTGAAAATTGCCGCTAAAGCATCCTCATTCCATTTAGTAAGCACAGACCATTTTCTAAATTTCTGGCAATACGATTCTGCCGCTTCTTGACCCTGACACAGGGCCAACAAGGTTTTCTCAGCATGATCCACAGAATTAGGTTCATCATACAATAACCCAAGCGCCTGAAAAAAGGTGGCTACATTAAGCAAGGCCGGATTCCCAGATTCCAGGGAAAATGCCCAATCCTGAGGGTCGCCACGCAACAGAGATATGACAATTTTTACCTGCTGGATGGGATCACCAGAGGAACCGGGCTTCAGAGCAAAAAACAGTTTACAATTATTTGTAAAGCTCAGAAATTTGGACCTGTCCCCCAAAAACAGATCAGGGGTAGGTGTCATGGTTCCCAATGGCAAGGGAACGTCAGAGAACATAAATAACAGAACAGCTCTTGGGTGATGGAATCTCGAGCTGATCGTGAGCTAAACCTACCACACAACTAACAGTGGCCGGGTGGCGTACCTACGTTTTATCCCTAGACGCCTAGCGCCAGCTGGAGGACTAACTAACCCTAATAGAGGAAAAGACAGACCTGGCTTACCTCTAGGGAAATTCCCCCAAAAAGGAGACAGAAGCCCCCCACATATATTGACGGTGAGTTCAGAGGAAAAGACATACGCAGTATGAAGGTAGGTTCAGCAAAGCGAGGTCCGCTTACTAGATAGCAAGAAGATTCAATAGGGAACTTCACGGTCAGCTGAAAACCCTATTAAAGTACCATCCTGAAATTACTTTAAGACTCATGTGTCAACTCATGACACCGGAGTGGCAATTTCGGCCCACAAGAGCTTCCAGCTACAGAAAAATAACATAACTGTGAACTGGAACAAAAATGCAAAACAAACTTAGGACTAAGAGTCCAACTTAGCTGATAGTAGTCTAGAAGCAGGAACATGCAACAGAAAGGCTCTGGTTACATTGATGGCCGGCACTAGAATAACTGCGCAGCAAGGCTAAATAGGATACACCCATATCCTGATGGAAACAGGTGAACAGAGAAAGTGAAGCACACAAGTCCAGTACCACCAGTGACCACCGGGGGAGCCCAAAAACCAAACTCACAACAGTACCCCCCCTCAAGGAGGGGGCACCGAACCCTCACAAGAACCACCAGGGCGATCAGGACGAGCCCTATGAAAGGCACGGACCAAATCAGAGGCATGAACATCAGAGGCTTTCACCCAAGAATTATCCTCTTGACCGTAGCCCTTCCACTTGACCAGATACTGAAGTTTCCGTCTGGAAACACGGGAGTCCAAGATCTTCTCCACAACGTACTCCAATTCACCCTCAACCAACACCGGAGCGGGAGGCTCAACGGAAGGCACAACCGGTACCACATACCTGCGCAATAATGACCGATGGAAGACATTATGGATAGAAAAAGATGCTGGGAGGTCCAATCGAAAGGACACGGGGTTAAGAATCTCCAAAATCTTATACGGGCCGATGAACCGAGGCTTAAACTTAGGAGAAGAAACCCTCATAGGGACAAAACGAGAAGACAACCACACCAAGTCCCCAACACGAAGACGAGGACCAACACGACGACGGCGGTTAGCAAAATGCCGAGTCTTCTCCTGGGACAACTCCAAATTGTCCACCACCTGTCCCCAAATCCGATGCAACCTATCCACCACAGTATCCACTCCAGGACAATCCGAAGACTCCACCTGACCGGAAGAAAAACGAGGATGAAACCCCGAATTGCAAAAGAAGGGAGAAACCAAAGTGGCAGAACTAGCCCGATTATTGAGGGCAAACTCCGCCAACGGCAAAAAGGCAACCCAGTCATCCTGATCCGCAGACACAAAACACCTCAAATAAGTCTCCAAGGTCTGATTAGTTCGCTCAGTCTGGCCATTAGTCTGAGGATGGAACGCAGACGAAAAAGACAAATCAATGCCCATCCTAGCACAGAACGCCCGCCAAAATCTAGACACGAACTGGGTCCCCCTGTCAGAAACGATATTCTCCGGAATACCATGCAAGCGAACCACATTTTGAAAAAACAGAGGAACCAACTCGGATGAGGAAGGCAACTTAGGCAAGGGCACCAAATGAACCATCTTTGAAAAACGGTCACACACCACCCAGATGACAGACATTTTCTGAGAAACAGGGAGATCAGAAATAAAATCCATAGAGATGTGAGTCCAAGGCCTCTTCGGAATAGGCAAAGATAACAACAATCCGCTAGCCCGAGAACAACAAGGTTTGGCCCGAGCACAAACATCACAAGACTGCACAAAAACTCGTACATCTCGAGACAGGGAAGGCCACCAGAAGGACCTAGCCACCAAATCCCTGGTACCAAAGATCCCGGGATGACCTGCCAACACAGAAGAATGAACCTCCGAGATGACTCTACTGGTCCAATCATCAGGAACAAACAGTCTACCAGGCGGGCAACGATCAGGTCTATCTGCCTGAAACTCCTGCAAAGCCCGTCGCAGGTCTGGGGAAACAGCAGATAATATCACCCCATCCTTAAGGATACCTGTAAGTTCAGAATCACCAGGGTAATCAGGCTCAAAACTCCTAGAAAGGGCATCCGCCTTCACATTTTTAGAACCTGGTAAGTATGAGACCACAAAATTAAACCGAGAGAAAAACAACGACCAGCGCGCCTGTCTAGGATTCAGGCGCCTGGCAGACTCAAGATAAATCAAATTCTTGTGATCGGTCAATACCACCACCTGATGTCTAGCCCCCTCAAGCCAATGACGCCACTCCTCAAAAGCCCACTTCATAGCCAAAAGCTCCCGATTACCAATATCATAATTTCGCTCGGCGGGCGAAAATTTTCGAGAAAAGAACGCTCAAGGTCTCATCACGGAGCAGTCGGAACTTTTCTGCGAGAAGACCGCCCCAGCTCCGATCTCGGAAGCATCGACCTCAACCTGAAAAGGAAGAGTAACATCAGGCTGACGCAACACAGGGGCAGAAGAAAAGCGGCGCTTAAGCTCCCGAAAGGCCTCCACAGCAGCAGGGGACCAATCAGCAACATCAGCACCCTTTTTGGTCAAATCAGTCAAAGGTTTAGCAACATCAGAAAAACCAGTTATAAATCGACGATAAAAATTAGCAAAGCCCAAAAATTTCTGAAGGCTCTTAAGAGAAGAAGGTTGCGTCCAATCACAAATAGCCCGAACCTTGACAGGATCCATCTCAATGGAAGAGGGGGAAAAAATGTACCCCAAAAAAGAAATCTTTTGAACCCCAAAAATACACTTAGAACCCTTCACACACAAGGAATTAGCCCGCAAAACCTGAAAAACCCTCCTGACCTGTTGGACATGAGAATCCCAGTCATCCGAAAAAATCAAAATATCATCCAGATACACGATCATAAATTTATCCAAATATTCACGGAAAATGTCATGCATAAAGGACTGAAAGACTGAAGGGGCATTTGAAAGACCAAAAGGCATTACTAAATACTCAAAATGGCCCTCGGGCGTATTAAATGCGGTTTTCCACTCATCCCCCTGCTTAATTCGCACCAAATTATACGCCCCACGGAGATCAATCTTAGAGAACCACTTAGCCCCTTTTATTCGAGCAAACAAATCAGTCAGCAGTGGCAGAGGATACTGATATTTGACTGTAATTTTATTCAAGAGTCGATAATCAATACACGGCCTCAAAGAGCCATCTTTTTTAGATACAAAGAAAAAAACGGCTCCTAAGGGAGATGAAGAACGACGAATATGTCCCTTTTCCAGGGACTCCTTAATATATTCTCGCATAGCAGCATGTTCAGGTACAGATAGATTAAATAAACGACCCTTTGGAAATTTACTGCCCGGAATCAGATCTATGGTACAATCGCAATCTCTGTGAGGAGGTAGTGAACCAAGCTTAGGCTCCTCAAAAACATCACGATAATCAGATAAAAATTCCGGAATCTCAGAGGGAATAGATGACGAAATGGAAACCAAAGGTACGTCCCCATGAGCCCCCTGACATCCCCAGCTTAACACAGACATTGCTTTCCAGTCAAGGACTGGGTTATGAGATTGTAACCATGGTAATCCGAGCACCAAAACGTCATGCAGATTGTACAACACAAGGAAGCGAATCATCTCCTGATGGTCTGGATTCATACGCATAGTCACTTGTGTCCAGTATTGTGGTTTATTACTAGCCAATGGTGTAGAGTCAATACCCTTCAGAGGTATAGGAACTTCCAGAGGCTCTAGATCAAACCCACAGCGCCTGGCAAAGGACCAATCCATTAGACTCAAAGCGGCGCCAGAGTCGACATAGGCATCCGCGGTAATTGACGATAATGAACAAATCAAGGTCACAGACAGAATAAACTTAGACTGTAAAGTGCCAATTGAAATAGACTTATCAACCTTTTTTGTACGTTTAGAGCATGCTGATATAACATGAGTTGAATCACCACAATAGAAGCACAACCCATTTTTTCGCCTAAAATTCTGCCGTTCGCTTCTGGACAGAATTCTATCACATTGCATATTTTCTGGAGCCTTCTCAGAAGACACCGCCAAATGGTGCACAGGTTTGCGCTCCCGCAAACGCCGATCAATCTGAATAGCCATTGTCATGGACTCATTCAGACCTGTAGGTGCAGGGAACCCCACCATAACATCTTTAATGGCATCAGAGAGACCCTCTCTGAAATTCGCCGCCAGGGCGCACTCATTCCACTGAGTAAGCACAGACCATTTACGAAATTTTTGGCAGTATATTTCAGCTTCATCTTGCCCTTGAGATAGAGCCATTAAGGCTTTTTCAGCCTGAATCTCTAAGTTAGGTTCCTCATAAAGCAACCCCAAAGCCAGAAAAAATGCATCCACATTGAGCAACGCAGGATCCCCGGGTGCCAATGCAAATGCCCAGTCTTGAGGGTCACCCCGCAGCAAGGAAATTACTATCCTAACCTGCTGTGCGGGATCTCCAGCGGAGCGAGATCTCAGGGAAAGAAATAATTTACAATTATTTTTGAAATTCAGGAAACGAGATCTATCCCCGGAGAAAAATTCTGGTATAGGAATTCTAGGTTCAGATATAGGAGCATGAATAACAAAATCCTGTAAATTTTGAACCTTCGTAGCAAGATTATTCAAACCTGTAGCCAAACTCTGAGGATCCATTTTAATCAGGTGAGATCAGAGCCATTCAAGGATTAGAAGGAGAGAGAGAGACAAAGGCTGCAATTAGAGCAGAAATGCAACTAAGTCAACTATAGAGCAAGCTCAGAGGAAAAAAAAAAATAAAAAAAATCTGCAGACTTCTTTTTCTCTCCTTTCTTCTGCCAACGGTTTTAACACTGGGCCGGCCATACTGTCATGGTTCCCAATGGCAAGGGAACGTCAGAGAACATAAATAACAGAACAGCTCTTGGGTGATGGAATCTCGAGCTGACCGTGAGCTAAACCTACCACACAACTAACAGTGGCCGGGTGGCGTACCTACGTTTTATCCCTAGACGCCTAGCGCCAGCCGGAGGACTAACTAACCCTAATAGAGGAAAAGACAGACCTGGCTTACCTCTAGGGAAATTCCCCCAAAAAGGAGACAGAAGCCCCCCACATATATTGACGGTGAGTTCAGAGGAAAAGACATACGCAGTATGAAGGTAGGTTCAGCAAAGCGAGGTCCGCTTACTAGATAGCAAGAAGATACAATAGGGAACTTCACGGTCAGCTGAAAACCCTATTAAAGTACCATCCCGAAATTACTTTAAGACTCATGTGTCAACTCATGACACCGGAGTGGCAATTTCGGCCCACAAGAGCTTCCAGCTACAGAAAAATAACATAACTGTGAACTGGAACAAAAATGCAAAACAAACTTAGGACTAAGAGTCCAACTTAGCTGATAGTAGTCTAGAAGCAGGAACATGCAACAGAAAGGCTCTGGTTACATTGATGGCCGGCACTAGAATAACTGCGCAGCAAGGCTAAATAGGATACACCCATATCCTGATGGAAACAGGTGAACAGAGAAAGTGAAGCACACAAGTCCAGTACCACCAGTGACCACCGGGGGAGCCCAAAAACCAAACTCACAACAGGTAGGAATTCTAGGCTCCAAAACAGGAGTCTGCACGATATAATCAGAAATACCCTGTACTCTAGCAGCAAGTTGATCCACACGAGAAGCAAGTCCCTGAACATCCATATCACGCCTAACTCTTGAGCCACCCAGAGGTAAAGAGGGAAAAAAAACCACTACAGAGTACAGAAAAAAAAATGGCTCAGCACTTTCTTTCCCTTCTTTTGAGATGCGGTTAACTCATTGTTTGCCAGTTGTACTGTTATGATCTGGTGGCCTAAGAGTGGCATGAGACGTACTCTGGAGAATGTGGTAACTGTACTGACCGCAGACCCTGGACTTAACACCGCAACTAGAAGTAGCCGTCGGATGTACCTACCAATCCTAGACACCTCATCACAGCTGGAGGACTAATTAACCCTATAGATAGAAAAGGGAAAACTATCTTGCCTCAGAGAAAATTCCCAAAGGATAGGCAGCTCCCCACAAATATTGACTGTGAGAGGAGAGGAAGCAACATACACAGGCTGAAAACAGAATTTAGCAAAGGAGGCCAATCTAGCTAGATAGAAAAGATAGGACAGAGAACTATGCAGTCAGTATTAAAAATACTAAGAAATGTCCACCACAGACAATACAAAAAAACTCCAAATCTAACTAAAGACTTGGAGGGTAAATCTGCCTCCCCAGAGATTCCAGCTCGGCTGCATAAATCCTTACACAGATTAAGCTGGACAAGAAAAAACATGCAATGCACTGAACAGTGAGGCCCACAACATGTTGGCAGAAAAACAAGCAGAACTTATCTTGAAGAAATGAACTGCAAGCAGGGGCGACCAGGAAGGAATGTGAATCCTCCAGAAACAATGAACAACTGGCACTCACCAAAGGGTGAGGCCAGACTAAATAGCCCCGTCCGAAGTAGATGCACCTGATGACTGCTGTGAAGGACAAACAGCAGCACTACCACTTATAACCACCGGAGGGAGCCCAAGAGCAGAACCCACAACAGAATTCACAACAGGAGGCTTAGTCACCCCCATTGACTTTAAATAGTTTTGCTGGGCTTTGGGCGTCGCCGATTATAGCTTGTGTCTTGTG
This sequence comes from Ranitomeya variabilis, assembly GCF_051348905.1. Taxonomy (NCBI): domain Eukaryota; kingdom Metazoa; phylum Chordata; class Amphibia; order Anura; family Dendrobatidae; genus Ranitomeya; species Ranitomeya variabilis. Next base: position 178,037,698 of record NC_135237.1, read on the forward strand.
CCTGGTGATCTTGGTCTGGAGTAGTGGTCTAGGAGAGGAAATATCGTATCTGGTGGTGTATTATCCTTCGTTATATTTCTCCTTCCTATATTTGTGTTGTTTTGCTCTGTGCACATTATAGTGTTTTCCTGTGTGTCTGCGGCCTGGTGCGTTTTTTAGTTTTCCCTGTCTGTGCTTTCTGTATGGGTTGGTGAGAGGTCTTATCACTGGGTGGCGGGTGGAGGTTTCAGCTTAGTACTGAAACAGGACTCAGGGTCAGGCCTGGCAGCCCAGACATGCACACCTTCAGTGTAAACTCTGGGAGAGGGACAGACAGGGTTTCCCTAGTTTGAGGGATATTGCAGGAGCCCGGGTAATCAGCTGTAGTCTACCCAGTACCCCCGTGACAGTGAAGCAGTGTCCCCAGGGCTCCCGGTGTATTTGGCAGGGATGGTGAATGCCGACAAATAAATGAAGGACACAGGGTTGCAGTCTTTACCTCATTTACTGGTGTTAAGCAGCCTCTGTCCAGGGTACCGGCAACAGGTGTAGATGGAGTCCAGGCAGCCTGAAGACAAGTGGAAATCCCCTAGACACGTCAGTTTGGGAGCCTTCCACTATGCGCTGGTCTGTAGCCCCTTACTGCCTGTAGCTGTCTAATAGGGTCCTCTTTCTTTCCCTGTCCAGGGACAGTACCATGCATGGTAGGCAACTTGGGCCATTTCTTTGGGGTCTCTGTCCACGGTGACTCCAGATTCTGATTGCTGCTGTACCTCAGGTTTCATGTGGGCAAGCCCCTTTTATTTTCCTGCCCTCCGGTTCTGCCGTGGGACCTGTAGTTTCTCACGACCTCGTTCTCCTGATGCCCGGTTTCTGCGCTCAGCTTAGAGAGGCCCAGTAGCAGCCCTTCTCTAGCTCTTAAGTCCTTCTGTGCTCCTTCACTTTCTGCTACCAACTGTCAATTGTCCTCTTGTCTGCATCAGACTAACTGACTCCTCCTCCATACCAGGATCTTTATAGGGAAGTTCCCCTTGAACCGGGTTTAGAGCTCCCCTTTCTGGCCTGGAGTCAGAATGTGTTTCATGTAAGTTTACCTGCCAAAGGGATTCCTCCTGTCTCCAGGCATGGCATTCCCGGTTTCTGCACTCAGCTTAGAGAAGCCCAGTTGCAGCCCTTCTCTAGCTCCTAAGTCCTTCTGTGCTCCTTCACTGTCTGCTACCAACTGTCAACTGTCCGCTTGTCTGCACCAGACTAACTGACTAATCCTCCATACCAGGATGTTTATAGGGAAGTTCCGCTTGAACCGGGTTCAGAGCTCCCCCTTCTGGCCTGGAGTCAGAATGTGTTGCTTGTAAGGTTATCTGCCAAAGCGATTCATTCATGACTCCAGGCATGGAATTACACTCCCCGAGAGGAAGGCAATACCACTGTGGTACCTGAACTCCTGGGGTGCCACACTCAGCCTAAAATAAAATTTGCTGTGACGCCCTATGCATGATGTCCCTCTTTTCTAATTTTCAAGGTTGATAGGTATGCCTTTGGGCATGACATCTTAGGGGTTCGTTTGATTACCAAGGCAACCTGATGCACCGAAGAACACATAGAAACGGCAGCAAAATGAAAACTCAACACACGATGCTGTATCTTGGAGAGGTGTCTGATCTAATAGATAGATTAAATAGGTCAACCACTGTAAAGTGAATCTTTAGAAGGTTTTTGACATATAATCTGGTAGCAGCATGGTGTAGAGACAGAGACCCTGACTCCAGCGATGTTTCACTTTTGGCTGCTTGATGTAATTTTGATAAAATTTCTGGTTTGTCTGCTGCAGATCTAGCAGTTCACAAAATTAATTGGAAGCTTTTTCTGTGAGCAATTTACATTGGCAGAAAGCTATGCAACATTAGAAGATGCAAGCCAAAATACGATAAGAAACCATTTTTATTCAATACGTAAAACAAGATAAAATATACATACAATGAGGATAAGACATCACAGGTAACTAAGAGAAACAGGGACACCAAGTATATACACTGCTTAAATAAATAAAGGGAACACTTAAACAACAGACCGAGTTTGGCAGTGAGTCAGTAATGGTGTGAGGTGGCATTTCTTTGGAGGGCCGCACAGCCCTCCATGTAGCCTGTCTACCATTAGGTATCGAGATGAGATCCTCAGACCCCTTGTGAGGCCATATGTTGGTGTGGTTGGCCCTGGGTTCCTCCTAATGCAGGACAATGCCAGACCTCATGTGGCTGGAGTGTGTCAGCAGTTCCTGCAAGATGAAGTCATTGAAGCTACGGACTGGCCTGCCTGTTCCCCAGACCTGAATCCGACTGAACACATCTGGAACATCATGTCTCCCACCATCCACCAAAGTCACGTTGCACCACAGACTGTCCAGGAGTTGAAGCATGCTTTAGTCCTGGCCTGGGAGATCCCTCAGGAAACCATCCGCTGTTTTATCAGGAGCATGCCCAGGCATTGTAGGGAGGTCATACAGGAACGTTTCTTGAGTAGTGTTGAGCGATACCGTCCGATACTTGAAAGTATCGGTATCGGAAAGTATCGGCCGATACCGGCAAAGTATCGGATCTAATCCGATACCGATACCCGATACCAATACAAGTCAATGGGACTCAAGTATCGGACGGTATCCCTGATGGTTCCCAGGGACTGAAGGAGAGGAAACTCTCCTTCAGGCCCTGGGATCCATATTAATGTGTAAAAGAAAGAATTAAAATAAAAAATATTGCTATACTCACCTCTCCGACGCAGCCTGGACCTCACCAAGGGAACCGGCAGCATTCTTTGCTTAAAATGCGCGCGTTTACTTCCTTCCGTGACGTCACGGCTTGTGATTGGTCGCGTGCCGCCCATGTGGCCGCGACGCGACCAATCACAGCAAGCCGTGACGTAATTTTCAGGTCCTGAATGCCTAATTCTAGGCATTCAGGATTTTAAAATTACGTTGCGGCTTGTGATTGGTCGCGTCGCCCATGTGACCGCGACGCGACCAATCACAAGCCGTGACGTCACGGGAGGCAGGAAACGCGCGCATTTTAAAATTACGTCACGGCTTGTGATTGGTTGCGTGCCGCCCATGTGACCGCGACGCGACCAATCACAGCAAGCCGTGACGTAATTTCAAGTCCTTAATGCCTAATTCTGCATTCAGGACCTGAAAATTACGTCACGGCTTGCTGTGATTGGTCGCGTCGCGGTCACATGGGTGGCACGCAACCAATCACAAGCCGTGACGTAATTTTAAAATGCGCGCGTTTTCTGCCTCCCGTGACGTCACGGCTTGTGATTGGTCGCGTCGCCCATGTGACCGCGAGGCGACCAATCACAAGCCGGAACGTAATTTTAAAATCCTGAATGCCTAGAATTAGGCATTCAGGACCTGAAAATTACGTCACGGCTTGCTGTGATTGGTCGCGTCGCGGCCACATGGGCGGCACGCGACCAATCACAAGCCGTGACGTCACAGAAGGAAGTAAACGCGCACATTTTAAGCAAAGAACGCTGCCGGTTCCCTCGGTGAAGTCCAGGCTGCGTCGGAGAGGTGAGTATAGCAATATTTTTTATTTTAATTCTTTCTTTTACACATTAATGTTGTTTCGATACCGATACCCGATACCACAAAAGTATCGGATCTCGGTATCGGAATTCCGATACCCGCAAGTATCGGCCGATACCCGATACTTGCGGTATCGGAATGCTCAACACTAGTCTTGAGGCATTTCCACTGATGTTGGATCAGCATTACAACTTCATTTTCCACTTTGATTTTGAGCATCATTCCAACTCCAGACCTCTGTGGGATATTATTTATGATTTACATTGATAATTTTTAGGTTTCATTGTTTTCAACACATTCCACTATGTAATGAATAAAGTTTTACAACTGGAATATTTCATTCAGTGATATCTAGGTTGTGGGATTTTAGTATTCCCTTTATTTTTTTGAGCAGTGTATATACAGTATGTATATCTATATCTATCTCAAGATTAATCACCTGACTTGATAGTAATGTCCTGGCTAACTAAAGGGAATCTGTCAGCAGATTTTTTGCAATGTAATCAAAGGACAGCATGAGGTAGGGGTTAAAACAAAGATTTCAACGATGTGTCTGTCACTTGTCAGTCTGTGTGCTGTTGTTTACTTACACTGAAGGTTTGATCTCTAGGACATTATCATTGCTGTGGCTATACATTGGGTGGGCACTCATTTGATACTGCCTCCTCTCTTGATAAGCATCTCACTGTCTTTAGATTTGTACAGTGGATACGGAAAGTATTCAGACCGTTTTAAATTTCTCACTCTTTGCTTCATTGCAGCCATTTGGTAATTTCAAAAAAGTTCATTTTTTTCACATTAATGTACACTCTGCACCTCATCTTGACTGAAAAAAGCAGAAATGTTTGCAGATTTAATAAAAAAGAAAAGCTGAAATATCACATGGTCATAAGTAATCAGACTCTTTGCTCAGTATTGAGTAGAAGCACCTTTTTGAGCTAGAACAGCCATGAGTTTTCTTTGGAATGATGCAACAAGTTTTTCACACCAGGATTTGGGGATCCTCTGTCATTCTTCCTTGCAGATCCTCTCCAGTTCTGTCAGGTTGGATGGTGAACGTTGGTGTAAAGCCATTTTCAGGTCTTTCCAGAGATGCTCAATAGGGTTTAGGTCAGGGCTCTGGCTGGGCCAGTCAAGAATGGTTACAGAGATGTTCTGAAGCCATTCCTTTGCTATTTTAGCTGTGCGCTTAGGGTCGTTGTCTTGTTGGAAGGTGAACCTTTGGCCAAGTCTGAAGTCCAGAACACTATGGAAGAGGTTTTCATCCAGAATATCTCTGTACTCTGCCGCATTCATGTTTCCTTCAATGAAAACCAATTGTCCTGTCCCTGCAACTGAAAAACACCCCTATAGCATGATGCTGCCACCACCATGTTTCACTGTTGGGATTGTATTGGGCAGGTGATGAGCAGTGGTTTTCTCCACACATACAGCTTAGAATTATCAACAAAAAGGTCTATCTTCGTCTCATCAGACCAGAGATTCTTATTTCTCCTAGTCTGGGAGTCCTTCATGTGTTTTTTAGCAATCTCCATGCGGGCTTTCATATGTCTTGCACTGAGGAGAGGCTTCCGTCTGGCCACTCTGCAGGCATGACTGGTGGAGGGCTGCAGTGATTGTTGATTTTGTGGAACTTTCTCCCTTCTCCCTACTGCATCTCTGGAGCTCAGCCACTGTGTTCTTGGGGTTCTTCTTTATGTCTCTTACCAAGGATCTTTTCCCACGATTGCTCTGTTTGGCTTGATGGCCAGGTCTAGGAAAACTTCTGGTGGTCCCAAACTTCTTCCATTTAAGGATTATGGAGGCCACTGTGCACTTAGGAACCTTGAGTACTGCAGAAATTCTGTTTTGTCCTTAGCCAGGTCTGTGCTTTGCCACAATGCTGTCTCTAAGCTCCTGGGCCATTTCCTTTGACCTCATGATTCTTATTTGGCCTGATATGCACTGTGAGCAGTGACGTCTTATATACACAGGTGTGTGCCTTTCCAAATCAAGGCCTATGAGTTTAATTAAATACAGCTGCACTCAAATGAAGGAGTAGAACCATCTCAAGGAAGATCACAAGGCAATGGACAGCATGTGACATAAATATGAGTGTCTGAGCAAAGGGTCTGAATACTTATGACCATGTGATATTTCAGTTTTCCTTTTTTATTAAATTTGCAAAAATTTCTACATTTCTTTTTTTTCAGTCAAGATGGGGTGCAGAGTGTACATTAATGTGAAAAAAGTGAACTTTTTTGAATTTACCAAATGGCTGCAATAAAACAGAGTGAAAAATGTAAAGGGGTCTGAATACTTTCCGTACCCACTGTAAATACAGAGCCTGGTGTGGGTGTAGTTAGTGTGGGTGTGGGTGTAGTCTTGTTTTATTTATTGAATAAAAATGGTTTCTTAAGACATTTTGGCTTGCATTTTCTTTTGTTATGTTGCTGATAATGTATGGTACTTATAACCCTTATTAAATGGATTGTAGCTGTAGGGGTTTAATGGCAGAAAGCTGCTAATTATTGGTCGAAACATTTTTACACAGAGAAGGAGGACTATATGGCACAAAAAATTAGTCCTCTAGTGATAATCTCCTGTTGATAAAACATTGTTTTCATTGGAACAACAAAAACAGTCCAGTAAGTGACACATTTGACACATTACTGGGTTAACCCCTTTCTGACATTGGACGTACTATCCCGTCGAGGTGGGATGGGCCCGTATGACCACCGACGGGATAGTACGTCCAGCGGGATCGGCGGCGCTCATGGGGGGAGCGCGGCCGATCGCGGCTGGGTGTCAGCTGACTATCGCAGCTGACATCCGGCACTATGTGCCAGGAGCGGTCACGGACTGCCCCCGGCACATTAACCCCTGGCACACCGCGATCAAACATGATCGCGGTGTGCCGGCGGTACAGGGAAGCATCGCGCAGGGAGGTGTCTCACTGCGTGCTTCCCTGAGACCCCCGGAGCAATGCGATGTGATTGCGTTGCTGTGAGGGTCTCTTACCTCCTCCTCGCTGCAGGTGCCTGGATCCAAGATGGCCGCGGCATCCGGGTCCTGCAGGGAGGGAGGTGGCTTACCAAGTGCCTGCTCAGAGCAGGCGCTGGTAAGCCTGCAGCACTGTAAGTCAGATCGGTGATCTGACAGAGTGCTGTGCAAACTGTCAGATCAGCGATCTGTGATGTCCCCCCCTGGGACAAAGTAAAAAAGTTTAAAAAAAAATTTCCACATGGGTAAAAAAAAAAAATCCTAAATAAAGAAAAAAATATATATTATTCCCATAAATACATTTCTTTATCTAAATAATAAAAAAAACAATAAAAGTACACACATTTAGTATCGCCGCGTCCGTAACGACCCCACCTATAAAACTATATCACTAGTTAACCCCTTCAGTGAACACCGTAGGGAAAAAAACTGGCTTTCTATGGTTTCTGGACACCATACCTACAGATCAGTTCTTTCATCAGTTTGTCTGCAGTCGTTTTAGCGTTTGCACATTTTACTGAATAGGCTTCCAGCCAACCAAAGAAGAGATCTACATATACTAGGACATTTTTCATACACTCCTACCTTGGGTAGCTGTATGTAGTCAGTCTGCAGTCTCTTAAACAAGTAGAGAGGTCTGGGTGTCGCTTTCTTTGTGACTTTTATTGTTTTACCTGGGTTGTGCTTTGCACAGATGAGGCATGACTGCACAAGTTTCGCAGCTGCGTAACTGAAACCAGGAGCGATCCAGAAGGAAATTACCATGGCACACATGTGACATTTTGAGGTGTGAGTGGGGCCATGTGTTGCTTCCGCCATGATTGGGAACAGGGTCCTTGGTATACACAATTTATCCTTATTCTCCCATAATCCATTTGAGTTCAGCTCAGCTCCCATTCTCCCCCGTGTTCCTTCTCTGTTTGAGCAGCTGGAGTGATTTCAGGACATCTAGGCTCAGTGTGGCTGGAATACGCTGACTCCCCGCCACTATCCTCTGCTCCTTAGGCCGCCTTGCTGCTACTTTAGCAGCATCGTCCACCCTTCTGTTGCCCTCTACCTCTACAGAGTCACTGTTTGTGTGTGATTTCACCTTGGTAATGCCAACCTGGACTGGTAATATCAATGCCTCCATTAATTGTTTCACCAGCTCTGCATTTTTAATAGGCTTACCGGCTGATGTAAGAAACGCTCTGCTTCTCCAGATAGGGCCAAAATCATGGGATATTCCCCATGCATAACTCAAATCTGTGTAAATATTAGCGACTTTACCTACAGCAGCTCTAGACGCCTCAGTGAGTGCCTTCAACTCTGCCTCCTGCACCGACATGTGAGGAGGGAGTTGTTCAGCTAGGATTACCTCATGTGAGCATACTACTGCATATCTAGTGTAGAATCGCACATCCTGGTGGTATCTGGAGCCATTTACAAAAATAAAAACTTCAAAATATGCATTAGGAACAGGTTTTTTTCATGAACATATGTAAAACCCACTGCCTCCAGTCCTGACTCATCAGTTCCTATGCAGTCATGTTCGTGCGTCATGTCAAAGTACTCTTCCTCACTTGCTAATGCTGTCACCAATTCCCCGTTTTCTGAATCCACAGGCAGATGAGTGGCTGGATTCAGAACATTATATCTTTTGAGGGTGACGTATTCAGGAATTAGCATTAGAGTACATTCAAGTCAGAGCTGTCTGACCTATAGACAGGTGTTTTGTTTGAACAGGTGTGAGTATGGCATTAATGACATGCCTAGCAGTAGTACAGCAACTCTTACAGCATGGACACATGTAGAAGACCCTGTAATCACTGGGTCTAACTGTGCTGAGTAGTAAGCTATCGGTCTCTGTTTTGCCCAACGCTGTTGTGTCAGCACTGCCTGTTTTCTCTCTTTAGTCAGGTGCCTTGTACCTTTAGCAATACTGTAGTTTGTCACGTGGGACTTTGCAACCCTTTTCTGCTAAAAAGCATAGCAAAGAAACTGTAGCTTCCTTGCAGGACATCTGGTCTGGGCAGCAGAGCAGGAGGTCATCCATGTACTGCAATTGTACAATCTATGGATGAGGTGGATGCCACTGCTCAAGGATCCCTGCCATTGCTGTTGAATAGATGGTAGGGGAGTTCTTTCCCCCTTGTGGGAGGACCGTCCAACAGTATTGTTTACCTTCGTGAGTAAAAGCAAAAAGATACTGACAATCGGGGTGTGGGGGTACAGAGAAGAATGCATTTGCCAAATGAACATTTTGAGGTCGCTGGGATCTGTGACAGTACGGTGTCATACCTCCCAACCGTCCTGGATCCTGCGGGACTGTCCTGATTTTGACAGTCAGCCCCGGGATCCCGGGAGGGACATTAGTTGTCCCGCACTACGTGCCTTGGGCGGGGACAATGCAGGGGGCGGCACCTGAGTAACTTAGGTTTGTGGCTGTTTTTTTTTTTTTTTATAAAAGCTGGGTCACCTCCCCACCGACCCCGCCCCCTGTGCGGCGCTGCACTGCCTGCCACGCTGAGGGAGAGAGGCTGAGAGCCAGCAGCAATCAAGATGAGAGGTCAGCGACTCACTACCTCCTGTGTGTGCACGGAGCTCCGGCGTCTCCTGCTCTTATCTGGTATCCCGGCAGAGAAGGAGAGACGGGGGAGGTGCCGGGACAGTGCAGAGCTGTGAGCAGCCGGAGAAACTGAAGAGCTGCACATGGACATCAGCCGCCCCTGCAACACAGAGGAGATTGTGTGTGTGTGTGTGTGTGTGTGAGATGCTGCATGTGTGTGTGTGTGTGTGTGTGTGAGATGCTGCATGTGTGTGTGTGTGAGATGCTGCATGTGTGTGTGTGAGATGCTGCATGCGTGTGTGTGAGATCCTGCATGTGTGTGTGTGAGATGCTGCAGGTGTGTGTGTCTGATGCTGCATGTGTGCGTGTCTGATGCTGCATGTGTGTGTCTGATGCTGCATGTGTGTGTGTGTCTGATGCTGCATGTGTGTGTGTGTCTGATGCTGCATGTGTGTGTGTGTGTGTTTGATGCTGCATGTGTGTGTGTGTGTGAGATGCTGCATGTGTGTGTATGTGAGATGCTGCATGTGTGTGTCTGATGCTGTATGTGTGTGTGTCTGATGCTGCATGTGTGTGTCTGATGCTGCATGTGTGTGTCTGATGCTGCATGTGTGTGTGTCTGATGCTGCATGTGTGTGTCTGATGCTGCATGTGTGTGTGTCTGATGCTGCTTGTGTGTGTGTGTGTGTGTGTGTGTGTGTGTGTGTGTGTGTGATGCTGCATGTGTGTGTGTGAGTGAGATGCTGCATGTGTGTGTGTGTCATGTGTGTATGAGGTATCTGGTGTGTATGTGATGGCTGCGTGTGTGTGTGTGATGGCTGCGTGTGTGTGTGTGATGGCTGCGTGTGTGTGTGTGATGGTTGCGTGTGTGTGATGGCTGCGTGTGTGATGCATTTGTGTCAAAGCTGCATGTGTTTTTGAGCTGCGTTTGTGATGCTGCGTGTGTATGTGTGATACTGCATGTGTATGTGATACTGCGTGTGTGTGTGATGCTGCATGTGTGTGAGCTACGTGCGTGTGTGAGCTGTGTGTGTGCTGCGTGTGTGAGCCGTGTGTGTGAGCTGTGTGCGTGTGTGTGAGCGTGTGTGTGAGCTGCGTGCCTGTATGTCATTATACAGTATGGAGAACTGTGGCCATTATACAGTATGGAGCATCATGTGCAGTCATTATACAGTATGGAGCATCATGTGCAGTCATTATACAGTATGGAGCATCATGTGCGGTCATTAGACAGTATGGAGCATCATGTGCAGTCATTATACAGTATGGAGCATCATGTGCGGTCATTATACAGTATGGAGCATCATGTGCAGTCATTATACAGTATGGAGCATCATGTGCGGTCATTATACAGTATGGAGCATCATGTGTGGTCATTATACAGTATGGAGCATCATGTGTGGCCATTAGTATGGAGCATCATGTGTGGTCATTATACAGTATGGAGAATCATGTGGGGCCATTATACAGTATGGAGCATCATGTGCGGTCATTATACAGCATTGAGCATCATGTGCAGCCATTATACAGTATGCAGCCTCATGTGCGGTCATTATACAGTATGGAGCATCATGTGCGGCCATTATACAGTATGCAAGCGGTCATTATACAGTATGGAGCGTCATGTGTGTTCATTATACAGTATGGAGCATCATGTGTGGCCATTATACAGTACGGTGCATCATGTGTGGTCATTATACAGTATGGAGCACTGTGTGGCCATATTTTTTTGTTTATAATTATTGTATATGAAACAGTGTGATCAGCAGTGCTAAATGGGTGTGGTTGGGATGTGGATATGGGTGTGACTAATTATGAATGGGTGTGGTCAGGGGCGTGGCCTAAAATTTGCCGCGGCACGCTTTGCGCGCCGCAAACTTTGTCCCTCTTTCCCGGCTTCAAAAGTTGGGAGGTATGCGGTGTGTGTATTAGGGACCATTGAAGTCACACTCTCTATAACATCATTAATAGCCCCTAAGTCATGAACCATACTGTAAGTGTAGGGGAACCCTTTTTTTCTTAATGAGATACAAAGGGGTGTTGCAGGGGGAAGATCTTTGCACCAGAACCCCTGCCTTAACATACTCTTTAATATTCCTGCTCAGGGTCATTGATTTGGCTAGGCTTAAGGGGTATTGCTTTTACCAAGGAGGAGAGGCTCCTTCTTTTAATTTTATCATGACCAGGGAGATGAGCAGCCGACCCACATCAGTTTTTTTTTTTCCCCTTTGCCCAAATGGTGTCTGGTACCTGACTCATTTCCCTGTCCTTGGACATTCTGGTGTCAAGTGTTACTTTCACTGCTTTTGTCATATACACCATTGCTGCAATCTTACACAAGTGTTTATCTGAGAGGGGACTGTAAGGCCATGTGCACACGTTCAGTATTTTTCACGTTTTTTTCGCGTTTTTTCGCTATAAAAACGTGATAAAAACGCGAAAAAAATGCTTACATATGCCTCCCATTATTTTCAGTGTATTCCGCATTTTTTGTGCAAATGTAGCCTTTTTTTCCGCGAAAAAATCGCATCGCGGAAAAAAAAAGCAACATGTTCATTAAAATGCGGAATTGCAGGGGATTCCGCACACCTGGGAGTCCATTGATCTGCTTACTTCCCGCACGGGGCTGTGCACACCATGCGGGAAATAAGCAGATTATGTGCGGTTGGTACCCAGGATGGAGGAGAGGAGACTCTCCTCCACGCACTGGGCACCATATAATTGGTCAAAAAAAAAAGAGTTAAAATAAAAAATAGTCCTATACTCACCTTCGATGTCTTCCTGCCTCTCCACTGCACGCTGTCGCTTCGGTTCCTGTAGCTGGTGTGCGGTGAAGGACCTGCCGATGACGTCGCCGTCTTGTGATTGATCGAGACCGGTCATGTGACCGCTCATGTGACCGTGACGTCATGGAAGGTCCTGGGCGCACACACCATCTATACGGAACGGACGCCGGTGAGGAGATCAGCTGTCTGCGGGTGAGTATAAGCATTTTTTTTATTTTTTTTATTTTTTTTAAACATTCTATCTTTTACTATAGATGCTGCAAAAGAAGCATCTATAGTAAAAAGTTGGTCACACTTGTCAAACGCTATGTTTGACAAGTGTGACCAACCTGTCAGTCAGTTTTCCAAGCGATGCTACAGATCGCTTGGAAAACTTTAGCATTCTGCAAGCTAATTACGCTTGCAGAATGCTAAAAAAAACGCGAAAAAAACGGAAAAAAACCGCAAAAAATAAAATGCGGATTTCTTGCAGAAAATTTCCGGTTTTCTTCAGGAAATTTCTGCAAGAAATCCGGACGTGTGCACATACCCTTATACACTCAAGAGAGTACTGTTTGGTGGCCTAGATAGCACTCAACACATCTGCTCCCAGCAAATTCATAGGGGTATTGTCACTAACAATAAGTTTTGTAAGCACCTCTTGGCTACTCCCACACATGCCATAATCTCATAGTAGTCATGTCTGGCATTATCAAGTCTTTGTGTACCACAGTCCCGGCTGCCCCGTGTCAATCAAAATAAGTCTACTTAGTGTCCTTTTGTAACATCTGTAAAAGTCTTAATTTGGCGTCCTAGTACATCACCTGCCTTTGTGCTCACCAAACTCTCTAGGTCTGCCCAGGTGTACTTATACATCCATTGTATTGTTTTTATTTGTCTGTAAAATGGGAAAGGTTGGTTCTCAGGGTCAGGCAACTGTTTTAGCGTAGCTAGCTAGTCAGAGGGCTCCAGGGATAATACTCCTGCATCTGTCTTACCCTACTCACCCCTCTTGGTCCTGATGTGGTTGGTTGTCTGGTGGTGGGGGTAACCGGATTATCAGTGGGGGTGACATGCTGTTCTTCAACTTCCTCTCACTCAGGATTACTGTCAGCTTACTTCTAAAACATCAATGTCCCCACTACCCACTAACTACACTACTCTGTCAGCTTCTCATGTCACTACATGTGATCTTGTCCAGACAGGATTTAGTGTAATTCACTTAGATCGGTAGCACAGGTCACCCAGTCTCGATTTGTCTGACCACAGAGTTTACAAGTCGATCTGTCTTGTCTGGGTCTCTGGTCCTACAAAGGTATGACGATAGCAGTAATGTGTCGGTCATATTCGGACTTTTGAGCATCAAAACATTCATAATACACCTTACTTCTGTACTGCTGCACTTTCTCATACACCGTTTATTCACTTGCTATTTTCCTCAATTGTCTGTGCCTTTTTTTGAATATCCAAACATCCACACTCTGGCATGTTTGCCTTTTTCAATATTGGTCCCACATTTTTCACTGCTTCCTTTCCTTCTCTGTCTTTTACAATCTGCATAGCTGTTATAGATCCCATTGGGGGTCCTGACTGCACACAGAACAAGTTGCCCATTGCTTCAACTTACTCTCCAGACAGCTCTCCTTTATTCTGCAAATGCCCTTTTAGTGTGATTGGACCTTGTCTACAGGCCACACATTGCAAGTCAGAGCGAGCCTGTCAAGGTGTAGCGAGAAGGCTCCTGTTGTGAATTCTGCTCTTGGGCTCCCTCCGGTGGTTATAAGTGGTAGTGCTGCTGTCTCTGGATCGCAGCATTCATCAGGTGTGTCAAGTTTTGGCAATCCTGACTGGGCTATTTAGCCTTGCTTGACCGTTTAGTCAGTGCCAGTTGTCCATTGTTCCTGGAGGATTCACATCCTTGCCTGCTCTCTCCTGCTTTGCTGTTCCTTTCAACAAAGATAAGTTCTGGCCTTGATTTTTGCTGTCCACATGCTGTGGCCTTATTGTTCAGTTCTTTTCCATGTTTTTGTCTTGTCCAGCTTGGTCTGAATAAGGATTTGTTTAGCCAAGCTGGTATCTCTGGAGATGCAGATATACCCTCCATATCTTTAGTTAGCTGTGGAGATTTTTGTATTTTCTGTGGTGGATATTTTCTAGTGTTTTAATACTGACCGCATGGTACTCTGTCCTATCCTTTCTATGTAGCTAGAAGTGGCCTCCTTTGCTAAATTCTGATTTCAGTCTGTGTATGTTTTTTCCCTCTCCTCACACAGTCAATATTTGTGGGGGGCTGGCTATCCTTTGGGAATTTTCTCTGAGGCAAGATAGTTTTCCCTTTTCTATCTCTAGGGGTAATTAGTCCTCCGGCTGTGTCGAGATGTCTAGTGAGTGATAGGTACATTCCACGGCTACTTCTAGTTGCGGTGTTAAGTTCAGGGTCTGCGGTCAGTACAGGTACCACCTTCTCCAGAGTACTTCTCATGCTGCTCTTAGGCCACCAGATCATAACAGGCTCCTTGCCTCTCACCTGGTAGACCTATAGGATGTAACGAGAAGGCTCTATGCCTCTCACCCATTAGATCAGCTGACTAGAATAGGAAGGACCAGATGTGTTAGGTCTCTAACCTACTAGCCCAGCTCCATGGAACGTGGCAAGGCTCACCCACAACAAAATCCATATGACTGAAGTAAGAAGGCCCAGATGTGTTAGGCCTCTAACCTACTAGACCAGTAGTGCAGTTGTCTACCTCCTTTGTTGATCCTCAATGTTTCAATCACACTGATGACTAAACAATCACTTACAAGTTTCCTTCTAAAAATATGCACCATATTTTACTTTCAACTTCCAACTTCAACTTACCATATTTCTTTCTACTTCAATACAGTACTGCTGCTTTAAACACAAATCTCCCAGCGCATTCCACACAAAGGACAGAAATACAGAGAATCTTGAGTGCAGCTCCATACCCCCCCATCAGGCACTCAGCGGAGATAAGAACTTACAGCATCCCTCCACACAGAAAGGAGAAACTCACAAGCAATCACGCAGTGACTTCATTTACCCCTCCCATCAGAATTTTAGAATTTTAGTGTCCTTCACACAGAAACAGAATACAGCAGTTCTCAGACTTAATTAATTTCTACAAAACCTTCATCCACTTGGAATCAAAAACAGTTTCGCTATACGGACAGATCACTGCACAATTTGAATAATCTGATACTGTCCATGTCTGGCCAAAACACATACAGAAACCTGTCCAATCTCTAACCATATATAACACTGGAAAGTGATCAGCACTCACCATTCCCGATGCTACAAAAAAGTCTTTATTAGGACATGGACACGGACAGGGAGATCATGGTATGCAGGGATGACAGCTGTTTCGCGCTACATGCGCTTCCACAGATCTTGCTTTTACATTATTACCTCTTTTGATTGAGCACCCCATATGCCCATGCACTGAGTAGGGGGAATAGGAGCTGGTACAGCGTATTGTAGCACGCTAATAGGTGATCGCAAGGGACAGCAGTGCGAGTATATTACCTTTTGCTTGGACATATATAACACTGGTATCACTGAATCTCAGATGTGGATTAAAAATGTCCACAACTCATCTGTCCTGGACCCTCAGCAACAATTGGATAAGTAATGATACTTATGTGATGAGATTCATTCATATGTGCTCATTCAGGGATTTTTTTTTCACTTTTCAGTTAATTTTTACAAGAAGAGAATCAAAATCCCTTATCTCAATCACTCCGCCTGATTCAGCTCAAAGTGAGTTGAATAAGGTCCTCTGTCACATACAGAGGACCACACTAGGGTTGAGTGAAACGGATCGGACAAATTCAAAAATCGCCGACTTTAGGCAAAGTCCGGTTTCATGAAACCTGACCCGATCCTAGTGTGGGATCGACCATGAGATAGGCGATCTTTGCGCCAAAGTCGCGTTTCAAATGATGCGTTCAGCGCCATTTCTCAGCCAATAAAGGAGGACGCAGAGTGTGGGCAGCGTGATGACATAGGTCTCGGTTCCCACCATCTTAGAGAAGGGCATGGCAGTGATTGGCTTGCTTTCTGCGGCGTCACAGGGGCTATAAAGGGGCGTGCAAGCCGACCGCCATCTTACTTCTGCCGATCTTAGCATAGGGAGAGGTTCGTCAGAAGCCACACTAAGGCCACACTCACTGTATCTGGAGTAGGCACATCGCCAGCTGGGCAATAGCCAGTTCTATAGAAGACTTCGGCGGTTTTTGCAGTTAAATTCAGACAACTTTTGGAAAGGGCTAAGGACTTCGGTATTATTAGTCATCATGAGTTTGAGTTTATGTGGGTGAAATTTCCTGTTACGGCTACCTTCTACATGCTACCGAAAGTTCATAAGGATCTACAAAGGCCACCTGGTCGGCCGATCGTGGCTGGTATTGGTAGCCTCTGTGAGAAGGCCTGCATATATGTGGATCACTTCTTACAGCCGTTGGTCAAAAACCTACCATCATTTGTCCAGGATTCGTCACACTTCATCCAGATTTGTCGTTGGGTTTCTTTACCCTCTGATTTTTTTATTGGTTACGTTGAGTCACTGTATTCAAATATTAGTCATGAGGATGGGATCACAGCTACCCTACATTTCCTTGATCAATTAGGACACTCAGATAGGATGCACGATTCCTTAGTGGTTGATCTTTTGGAATTTATTATGAAGCATAATTTCTTCTTGTTCGATAGAGCCTATTATCTCCAGACCTCAGGGGTGGCCATGGGGGCGAGATGTGCCCCGGCCGTTGCCAACTTTTTTTAGGTTGGTGGGAGGCCACCTTGGTCTATCCCCTTGAGGGGTTTAAGAGTTATGTACATCATTGGAGTCGCTACATTGATGATTTGTTCTTCATCTGGACAGGTGGTAGGGAGGAGTGTTGTAGCTTTATTGACTCTTTGAATAAGAATTTTCACAATATCGTGCTTACATATTCTATCTCTCCTATCACAGTGACCTTTCTGGACCTGCAGGTAATGGCCAGCGGTGGCTCCCTTACCACAAAATTGTTTCGTAAGCCAATTGCAACCAATAGCCTTTTGGACTATAGAAGCTTCCATCCAATACATACTAAGAATGGGGTTCCTATTGGACAGTTTTTAAGGACCAGAAGAAACTGTACCTCGGATGAGGATTTCCGTCAGGAGGCTCTTAAATTGACAAATCGGTTTAAGCAAAGACACTACCCACGGAGAAGCATTTCTACTGCTTTCCAATGGGCTAGGGCCCACACACAGGAGTCGTTATTGATACCCCACAATAAGGTACGGGACAACAATGCAAGATTCAAGATTCATTACCACTATAATAACAGCTGGTCACAAATCAGGACCATCCTTCAAAGGCACTGGGGTATCCTTACCACTGACCTTTGTACTTCTATGGTGGTGGGTGATCAACCACAGCTTACAGCCAGAAGAGCCCCCAATTTTAGGGATCTTTTGACTAGAAACCACTATAAACGACAAACTACCAGGCTACATCGGGGCATTGACCTTCATGGGTCTTTTGCATGTGGTGATTGTAACGTCTTCCCACACATTGTTCCAACCAGGGATTTCTTTGTGAATCCGGGGGATGGAAATAGACACAAATTACGGTCTTATATTAATTGCAAAACAATTTACGTGGTCTACGCCCTTATTTGCCCATGCCAACGTGTCTATGTTGGTCAGACGTCTCAGGAGTTGCGACGCAGAATACAAAAGCACTTCTCTACAATCAATCTTGCACGGACTGACTCTTTAAAGGGAAAGAAGCTCACTCCGGTGGCATCCCACTTCCTGGCCTATCATGGTGGTAAGGTTTCCAACACTAAGGTTATTGGCTTGGATAGAGTACAGATGTCTAATAGGGGTGGGGCATATAGACAACTACTTTTACGGATGGAGGTGAGATGGATTTTTAACCTTGGCTCTATTACCCCTATAGGTCTAAATGAGGAATTATTATTTACTGGATTTTTGGGGTGACTACTCTTCCCTTTGCATCGGTCTATCGTGATTGGAACCTGGATCTTTGGGATGAATACTCTCCCTCTTGGATCGATATATCGCACTTGGACCTGGAGAAATGTCTCTTCCCCTCATCTTTGGATTTGGAGAACTATCTCTTCCCCTGTCTGCTGTGCTTCCTTTTAGTCTGGACTCTGGAATGGGGGTGACCTTTGCCTGGAACTTTTATTCCAGACATCATGGTGGCTATATGGGTGGGTTTGTGTCTTTCGCACATACCTGCTTGCATTCCTGGTTCTTCCTATTTGGGCCTTGGTTGTGACCTTTAAATATATAGTTGGCTTGGGTCGTGGGTCTTATGTATGTGCCTGCTTATTATTATGTTTTATATACACTCACCGGCCACTTTATTAGGTACACCATGCTAGTAACGGGTTGGACCCCCTTTTGCCTTCAGAACTGCCTCAATTCTTCGTGGCATAGATTCAACAAGGTGCTGGAAGCATTCCTCAGAGATTTTGGTCCATATTGACATGATGGCATCACACAGTTGCCGCAGATTTGTCGGCTGCACATCCCAAAGATGCTCCATACAAGGCAGGATGGATCCATGCTTTCATGTTGTTTACGCCAAATTCTGACCCTACCATCCGAATGTCGCAGCAGAAATCGAGACTCATCAGACCAAGCAACGTTTTTCCAATCTTCTACTGTCCAATTTCGATGAGCTTGTACAAATTGTAGCCTCAGTTTCCTGTTCTTAGCTGAAAGGAGTGGTACCCGGTGTGGTCTTCTGCTGCTGTAGCCCATCTGCCTCAAAGTTCGACGCACTGTGCGTTCAGAGATGCTCTTAGGCCTACCTTGGTTTTAACGGGTGGCGATTTGAGTCACTGTTGCCTTTCTATCAGCTCGAACCAGTCTGCCCATTCTCCTCTGACCTCTGGCATCAACAAGGCATTTCCGCCCACAGAACTGCCGCTCACTGGATTTTTTTTCTTTTTCGGACCATTCTCTGTAAACCCTAGAGATGGTTGTGCGTGAAAATCCCAGTAGATCAGCAGTTTCTGAAATACTCAGACCAGCCCTTCTGGCACCAACAACCATGCCACGTTCAAAGGCACTCAAATCACCTTTCTTCCCCATACTGATGCTCGGTTTGAACTGCAGGAGATTGTCTTGACCATGTCTACATGCCTAAATGCACTGAGTTGCCGCCATGTGATTGGCTGATTAGAAATTAAGTGTTAACAAGAAGTTGGACAGGTGTACCTAATAAAGTGGCCGGTGAGTGTATATTTATGCCACTTAGTCCGGCATCTTCTCCCAGGGTAGGTCTTTTTCTACCCGTACTTTGGCTCTGGAGGCAGGGTACAGTTGCTTGGCTCATGGGGTGTGTTGCTTATTTATCATGGCCTAGGTTTGGTTTTAGGATAGCTGCTCTTTACACATTTCATTGCTGCTACTTTGTGGAGGTGTAGTTACTCACATTAATTGATTGTTTTACAATATTATTATCCATAGGTTATAAATGTATACAATATGTAATATTTATTATGTCTTTATAATAAAGTTCAATTTTTTAACATTGTGGAAAAGTTTCAGTAACTTATACCACCCCTGCCTGCTCACGCTTTGTGTATATATGGGCCTGTATGTTTGTAAGTATGACTGCCCCCGGGGGATGCAATGTATGGTGTGTGAGGTGTGCATGCGGTTTGCATGTTTCTGTATTACTCTGTCCCTTGGCTGGATAAGTTCTGACATCTATTTGTGTGATTTGTGGAATAATATGTCTACACTATTTATAGGGCACCACTTTTTTGTGCTCTTTGCACTATATTGCCACTGTTCTAGTGTATGTTGGCACATGTATACATGTGTGCTTCTGTTATTTATGTGTATGAATGTGTATATATATGTGTATATACATCGTTTATATATATGTATATGTTCTCTGCTTAGGTGCCATATCTACCTTATGGTTTCTCGTCTTTTTTTGCCCCATGACACCTTGCAGTGTCCTATATACCATATATTCTCTTATCCCTGCCGGTACATCTGTGTGGGGAGCCTGGACTACGGTCCTGCCTCCTGATACTCTGGGCTCTTGGCTTGCATTTGCATTTAGCAGGGCTCTCTGCACTTATCATTTATCTGCGCCCTCAAACAGCGCAGGCGCCTCACTCTTTGGCCCTTATGGCCATGCACGGACATCCTGGTCGACACTTCTGGTCTGCGCATGCGTGCCTTGGAAATCTGCGTTTCATCTGGTGCAGGCGCTGCCTATTGGGCGCTTTTGCCCATGCGCGGCTGTTTTCTCCTGACTGTGCAGTCCTCTCCCGGTTTACCTGTGCTTGCTCACACCGGTTGCGTATGAGCCATTACGCTCACGATATTTATGGCTGTCAGACACTCCTGTCTACACCTTCCCTGACGAAGCCTGGTCTGCCAGGCGATACGCGTGGGGCATCGCTTCTCCACCAGGTTGTATTTTTATGGGCAGTTTCCTCCAGTTATTCTCATGAGACCCAGTAGTACTATTATGTACAGGTAACCCTTAAGCCTGCTAGTGTGCTCGTTGGTTCTATACCATATTGGACAACTACTTTGGTTATATGGTTGTTCCATGTGTTTGAATGGACTATTTATTAGGTTGTCCAATTAGGGACTTTTTTGCACATTGCCTCATGAGCCACTAGGTTATATTTGGGTTATTGTATTATACATAGATATGGTCTCTATTACCTGCGTGTATTAGAAGGTGTTTGTATTTTTAATTATGTTTTAATTGTTTGTGGTGTTGTTTGAAGTGTTTAATGAAATCAGCCTGTTATATTTTTACAACTGTCTTTCATCATTGGATGGTGTGCAATTTTCTTTTCAGTAATGCTTTTTCTCTTTTTGCTCAAATTTGGTGTTTATTACTGATATTGCACCCTTGGCATACCTCTAGTAATATATGGCAGTGCGCCCAATGCTTTGGTTTTTGACGCTTCGTCAGAAGAAGGGACATAGTTAGGGAAGGAAGATTAACCCCCAAACCGCTTGTGCTGTAGCGATTTCCACTGTCCAACACCACCTTTTTTTGCAGGGACAGTGGAGGCTATATCTTTGTGCATCTGCTCTGTAGCTTATTAGGCTGCCTTATAAGGCTCCCTGATAGCTGCATTGCTGTTTGCACGCTGCTGTGCAAACCAACTGCTTTTTTAAAAGCAAAAATCCTGTTGCTCTTTTCTGCACAGTTATCTTGTTTATTTGTCCACACTTTTGTGTGCTGCAGTCCTTTTTATTGCTGCCATACTTGTCCTGAGATCATTGTAGGGAGATTGAAATTGTACTACAGTCCTTGTATTTTTTCATATATCTTCCAGCCACTTGCTGCCACTTACATTGCGTTGTTTTATACACTGGGCCTGAGTTTGGGTTTAGTCTCCCCCCCAAAAAAAGTGAGATTCAAATTCTCACAAAGTGGATATACCTCAGTCCTCTTAGTTTGTCGCATATCAGCCAGCCACTTGCTGCCACTCACATTGCGTTGTTTTATACACTGTGCCTGAGTTTGGGTTCAGTCTCCCCCCCAAAAAAAGTGAGATTCAAATTCTCACAAAGTGCATATACCTCAGTCCTCTTAGTTTGTCGTATATCAGCCAGCCACTTGCTGCCACTCACATTGCGTTGTTTTATACACTGGGCCTGAGTTTGGGTTCAGTCTCCCCCAAAAACAAGTGAGATTCAAATTCTCACAAAGTGGATATACCTCAGTTCTCTTAGTTTGTTGTATATCAGCCAGCCACGTTCTGCCACTTACATTGTGTTGTGTTATACACTAAGCCTGAGTTGTGGTGCTGTCTCCCCCCAAAAAAGGGAGATTCAAATTGTCACAAAGTGGATATACGTCAATTCTGTTAGTTTGTCGTATATCAGCCAGCCACGTTCTGCCACTTACATTGTGTTGTGTTATACACTGGGCCTGAGCTTTGGTTCAGTCTCCCCAAAATAAAAAGGGAGATTTAAATTCTCAACAAGTTTATATACACCTTCTACCTTGTTGTACAGTACCATATAATGGTTGGCATTTTGGTTACATTTTCCCAAAAATGAGGAAGTCTGGTGGAAGAGGCCGTGGGTAGGGTTGAGCGAAACGGATCAGTCATTTTCAGAAATCGCCGACTTTTAGGCAAAGTCGTGTTTCATGAAACCCGAACCGATCCTAGTGTGGGATCGGCCATGCGGTACACGATCAGAGCGCCAAAGTCACGTTTCGTATGACGCTGTTACCGCCGTTTTTCATCCAATGAAGGAGGATAAAAGATTCGTTAGCACTTGAAGAGTGAAATGAATTCTATATATCATTATATATATATATATATATATATATATATATATATATATATATATATATATATATATATGTGTATGAAGCTTTTTGGTGAACCTCAGTGATAACAAATAAGTTGAGTGGGGACCACTCACATGAATAGCGAATACCAACCACCAGGGTTACAGACCAAAAACCAAGAAATTAGTGGCACAGATATATGTTTAAAAATTACTTTATTTGAACTGGTAACAACATATTTTATGTGCACATGTTGGATAGCATAAAAACAATGTAAAAGGTGACATATATATAAAAATCACCAATATATAAAAACCGAAATAGGCATAGGGTGTACCATATAAGGAAGGGTTAATCTCAGGACTCCAATAAAAAACTATAAAATACCGTGTATCACAGGTGATGAATAAAAAAAAGAGTGTATAAGTTAATATATATATATATATTGCCCACGGTGCAAGACATGGGCTTTATGCCTGTGCAAACAGTGCTATGTGCAGTGTGCAAAAAATATAGGCAAGATAAAGTGCTAGGTGCTAGGGGTAAAAATACAATAGTAAGGGAGTATATGGGAGTTTATGGCGTCACAGGATCTAAACAATGCGCACCCCAACGCACGTTTCAGATATAGAATCCTTTGTCAGGGGGTGGCACATGAAGATATCAAGGGGTTTATATATTGTGGGATAATCCGACGTCAGAAGCCAGAGTGGTGTGCGGCGCAGGCGCCGACGAGCAGATCCGGGAGTCCCCGCCCACCGCATCACGTGGTCGGACGCACAGGAACTGAGTACCTGGCGTTTCCTAGGCCACAGGGATACAAAGAGCAGGGACGGCGGATCGCCGAGGGCCCATGCGCACAGCTCCGGCATACTGATGTGGGTAAACAACGGGGCCAGGTCAGAAAATATGTAAAGTGTGGTGTGACCTTAGTGGCTATGTTGTGGAACAAGGGGATAAGAAGGAAGGAATGGCTAAAAGCAGCCTAACAGATAGCCACAGTATCCAGAAGAGTGCGTTAAAGATTGCTGGATACATATCACAGTACGATCTAAGGCTGCATATACAATTTGAAGGTCCCCCTGCATGTTTAGTCAAGGGGAAGACTACCAATTTAAGTTGCAGCACATATGGAAGACAAAAAGGAAGGGGAAAGGAAATGTGCACGGAGAACGTGAGGTATATATGAAAAACAATGCAATATGCATCAGGAAGTCCTGGATGAGCATAAATCGATATAAAAGATTAAAAAAGGGGATAGACAAGTGTTAGATGGGCATAAATTTATCTTATGTGTAATAACAAAGAATCCCATAAGATGGATAGAGATAATTGGATACAATATACCTAACTTGTCAGTATAGATCAATTAGTGCATATATGCATCAAGGAGTTCTGGATGAGCATAGATCAATGTAAAAGGAAAATAGTTAAGCTGTGCATCCGGACTGGCTCTGGGTTTTGCTACTAAGATTGTGTACACTGGGTGTGTTGATTTATTATGATGATGGAAACATGCGGGTCTGCTAATATTAGTTTAAAGTACTGAAAAGTAAAGTTACACTATGCTTTGTTATACGTGCTCCACTTATCTCACCCTCAGTGCTATTTTTGCTCTGTATTTGTTGATTGATTACATTATCATGTTTTACTGGAGTTATGCTGGCTGTTAGGATAAACAGCGTATTGACCCCCTAACTGGAAGGAGGAGTGTGTTGAGCCTGTTAGCATTTTTAAGTAGAACCTGGAGTTTTAGTGGTTGTCTTGTTGCATCATTGAGAGTTGTAGGAACCTAGATTGACTAATGTAAAGAGAACAAAATTATTAAGATAGTGGCAATGCTCCTTATATACATGCTGTATGCCGTGTGAAAACTGTGTTCAGTTACTATTGTTGAGAAGCGAGTAGGAAGGGTGGTGGACTGGTTTTTGGAAAGAGTGCATTTGACACCTGTAGTTCCGCATCAGTATAGATGGAGGAATAGGCTATATAGTGTGTTCTCTTGCCACGTAGTCCCACACCCTCATGTACTGTCCAAAAGTTGGACATACATCATAGATACTAGATGGTATATGCCACAGTGGCAGGATATTGTCATGCATGAATATTATTTTGGAATCTCAGGAATAGATTCAGGTATTGATCTGGTATATTCAGAGTCCAGTGGGGACTCAGATATTGATGTATGAAGAATATATAGCGCTGATTTTTGGAACCGTGTTATGCATAGTGATATACATCTACTTGTTTAGGAGAATCTGTGTCTACATCAGGAGAGAACAGAGAGCTGTGGTACAGCTAATTGCCGTGGAAGCAGGAATCACAGACTATTCTGATAGACCAGTGGATTCCGGTTAATACATAACAGGGCTGAAGACAGGGGTTGCTACCTTTGACAGCTGTTATGGGTGCTAGATTTACCAGATCAGGACAGAATATGGATCCAAGATACAAAATGAAGGACCTGGTGTGTCTAGAGCATGGCAAAAAGGCTGTTAGGGATGCAGCAAGGGTTCTAGAAAGGGCAGGAATGCCAAGGAATGGATGTTTGGATGCTGAGAGATGGAAGCGGTTCAGCAGGGAACATGCTGTGTGGATTGAGAAGTATGGGTATGAGGAGCAAGTGGCTGCATGGATCAGAACTTCTGAACGTCATGATCGGTATTATAATACTGAAGGAAATGATGAGGATGAGAGCGATGAAGCGCACCTGAGAGGAAGAATGTATGTAAAAGGATCCTCGACTCCCTTGCAGGCATGAGTATCCCCTCCCTTACAGAGTCAGTTAGAGCAGGGAAAGGCAGCCCCTCCTTTACACAGTCAGCTAGAGCGGACGTGGCCTCCGTCCTGCAGCAGGGGGGGATCAAATTCCTCCCTCCTCCAGCAGTTCAGCAAAAAGTGAGACTGTGAATGGGAAAGAGATGCTTTCTGGCTCTTCTGAGTCCCTGGATTCGACTTCAGAGACTAGCACAATACCTTATTTGCCTGGAAGTTTCATGTCTTCCCCTTCATTTCCATCTCCCATGGCGGCCCCGATGCCTGGACCCAGCAGTATGCAGACTCCAGTGATTTGGCAGCAGCCGGTGGCCCCATGGATGTCAACTATTGGAGGAGGGTGGATGCAAACACCAAGGCAAGTACAGTTAGGCTATCCAGCCGAAGACTTAGCCCCTCCTCTGTATTCATCCACAAATTACTACCCTGGGCTGCCGAGAGGGACCCCTGACAGTTTCTCCACTCCAATAAATAGTCCTGAAACACAGGGAGTCTCCCCCGAACAAGGTGAGAACCAATTCCGCTTAATTACTACCCCTACGCCATCTCCAGGTGAGGCTGCATCTCCAGATGGAAATAGGGTAGTAGAAAAGATAGTCCTGGCCAAAGGGAACAAAGGATGGATGTGTGTGAAAGATGGGCAACCTTGTGAAGGAGTGGGGCCCCTAGAGATTGTGCCCTTACACCCAGTAAACGGTCCACAGGACAGTCTGGGAGAAAAGAGGGCAATGAGGTCCACTACCTGGATTTGTGATAAATGCAACAGACAACATGACAAGGGAAAAACCCAATGTGACTTCTGTGATATGGCAGAGAGGGATGAGACGGCAATAGCCCTCCCTGTCATTGCGAGGGATGAAACAGCAATAGCCCTCCCTGTAATCACACAGACAACTAGCAGACCACCAGAATGTGGGGAAGACGCAAAAGTAGATACCACTACTTGGTATAAACCATGGAGCAGATCTGAGCAACGTGCCATGGCAAATAGCTTCCCAGACCCGTATAAAAATCCTCTCAGGTTTTACAAAGCCATGGAAAGTGCAGCTGATAACTACGATGCCGCATGGAACGATTTAGAACCATTGTGCCGTATTTCTGCCGGGGTGCCACTTGTTGAAAATGTAAAAGCAGTCCAAGTATATACGTTATTCAGGCAATACCGGAGGATAAGAAAACTAGAGACTCAGGACGGCAGTTTCTGGCCAGATTTCTTGTGGTTGCCAAGCAAAAGGCGGAGGAATTGGCTTCAGGGTTACCAGAGGTATTCCAGGGGGCAGATGAGCCTATTGACAGATTTCATGCTAGATGTACAGCAGTGTTCACAGACCATGACTATGACCTGAAAAATCCAAGGGAAGCTAGGTTCCTTAAAACTATGTTCATGACAGGACTAAGGGAAGACCTGCGGACAGAGGTTATGCGAGTAAGACCAGAATGCATATATGCCACACTTGACCAATCCCTTCCCATGTTTAGAGGGGTGGAAGATCAGATTAATAACAGGAATGCAAAGAAACAACAGAAACCAACTCCAGTTATGGTAAATATACCGCCAGATGCGTTTAATAATGCTGTCAAGACAGCAGTGCAGGCAGCGGGGTTACAAAACAGAGGAGGATGGCAGGGAAGGAGAGATGGGGTGCCTGACTCAGATGAATGCAAGAGGAAGGGACTCTGCTTTGGTTGTGGCCAAAGGGGGCATATTAAGAGAAACTGCCCCAGATGTAAAGCAACTAAACCAGACCAAACCCAGGTTTCGATGGTAATGACAGAGGAGGTTGGAAATATTTCAGACTAGGAATTTGGCAGCCCCGGCATACTTCTATAATAGTGGTTCCCCCACGGGATGGTCCAATGGCTATCACACAATTACAACTTCCTGATGGGAAGCAATTAGAGTGCCTGATTGATACGGGGGCAAGCCGTACTATTATACGGAAAAAGGACATGCCACAACAATTCATGACAGGAAAAACAATTCCAGGGATGGGAGCAGGAGGAACAACTCATCCTTTGTATGAAACTGAGCCAATGAAGGTGTGAATAGCATGTACTACAGACCTGTGCACCCAATTACTAGTTTCAGACAAAAGCCCTCTGAATTTGATAGGGGCAGATATTTTAAATGCAATACATGCAATTGTTAAATTTGGGAAAAAAGGAATTACTGTTTCAGGCCCATTGTCAGAGGAAGCACTCTCCACCATGATGTCAATGACTGTGCTAGATGCCGAGAGCCTACCAATTGAGCAAGATGAGGAGGTCCAACAGATGCTTGAGCAAGTACCGCCAGCACTATGGGTAAAGGACAAAACTGATGTGGGACTGTTAAGAATATCACCAGTGTCAATTAAATTAAAGCCAGGAATAGTACCGATACGTATTCAGCAGCATTCTCTGAGCAGAGAACAGACGGAGGCCATCTCAACTCAGGTATCTACGTACCTGAAGGCATGTATTTTGACAGAGAGAAAATCCGTATATAATACATCTCTTTTTCCGGTAAAAAAGAAGCAGATAGAGGGACAGCCAACAGTTTACCGCATGGTACATGATTTAAGAGAAATTAACAAACTAATGATTATTGACATACCCATAGTGCCAAACCCACATACTCTGTTGAACCAAACTCCAAGCAATGCAAAATGTTTTACTGTAATAGATCTGAGCAATGCCTTTTTCTCGGTGCCTATTGACAAGGAAATCCAACTGCTGTTTGCATTCACTCATGCAGGTAAACAGTATTGTTGGACACGCCTGCCTCAAGGGGGTGCGACATCTCCCTCTTTGTTCTCCGAGGCAATGGCGGTAATCTTGCTCTCTTCACACCCTGAAAATAGTGAGGTACAGCTACTTCAATATGTTGATGACCTGCTACTGTGTACCCCAATCAGACAAATCTGCTTAAATGAAACAGTTTCTCTACTGATTTTTCTGTATCAAGAGGGATGCAAAGTGTCCAAAGATAAATTGCAGATCGCAAGGGAAAAAGTCACGTTCTTGGGACACTGCATCTCATCTCAGCTAAAGCATATAACACCAGAAAGGAAAAAGGCTATCAGACAAGCGGTGGAGCCCGCATCAATTGCTGCACTAAGAACATTCCTAGGGCTGATAGGCTATTGTAGAGAGTGGACTCCCGCTGCACCTCAATTGATGCAACCTCTGTTTGATGTGTTGTCCACGTGCAACAAGGGGCAGCCATACCAACTGACCCCAGAAGCCAAGGAGGGTTTCAGGGACCTGAAGGGTGCCATTCTCTAAGCCCCAGTACTAGGAATTCCAAACTATGACCTCCCTTTTCGTTTATACTGTCATGAATCGGGGGGACATGCTAAAGGAGTACTGACACAAGAACATGGGGGAAAACATCACCCTTTGAGATACTATTCTGCTCAGCTGGATATAGTGGCCAAAGGGGCACCCACATGTATCAGAGCATTTGCCGCATGTGCGGTACTAAAAGAAAAAGTTGCAGACTTGATGCTGGATAATCCTTTGGAGATTCTAGTACCACACTCAGTTCAGGAGCTACTGCTCCAAGCCAGAACAAAGCATTTGTCTATGAACAGACTGACAAAGTATGAAGTGGCTTTGCTGACACCTCCAAATGTGACAATAAAAAGGTGTACTGTTATAAACCCAGCCACTTTGTTACCTGATACAGATGATGACCAAGAAATTGAAGCTTAGCATAATTGCTTCGAGCTTATGGATGCAGAGACACAACTGCTTGCCAATGTGCAGGAGACACCAATTCCCAATGCAGATCTAGAGCTTTATGTAGATTGGTCACGATTTTATCAGGATGGGATACCCCTCATGGGGTATGCTGTAGTTGACCAACATGGTGTAGTCAAAAGTGAAGCACTGCCACCTGGGATGTCTGCTCAGGAAGCTGAATTGAAAGCACTCGCTGAGGCATGTATAATTGCTGAGCATCTAATAGCAAATATTTTTACGGACAGCCGATATGCTTTTGGCATTTGCCATGATTACGGTCCCATATGGAAGAGCAGGCAGTTTGTTGGTTCCTCTGGTAGACCCATTAAAAATGCAGAGTTGGTAGCTCAGCTTCTGAGAGCACTGGAACTGCCCAAGAGAGTTGCAATAATCAAAGTGCACGCTCATACCAAGGAGTGCACTAGAGAAGCTGAAGGCAATAACAGAGCTGACATTGCGGCAAAAGCTGCTGCACTACTACCTCTCCCCGCAGAAATATACACTGTGCAGGTGTTAGGGGGATGGACCTAGAACTACTTCAGAGCCTGCCAGAACAGGCTTCTACACCAGAAAAAGAAGACTGGCAAAGGCACCTATGTGTGAAGGAAGAAGATGGTCTGTGGAGAGCAGACAGGAAGTACTGCCTTCCAAGGGCTTTGTTCCCCATGATGTGTTTTCTCTCTCATGGCATAACGCATCAGTCCAAAGATGCAATGGTAAGTCAGGTAAAAGCTAGTTGGGTCGCTCCAGGTTTCCACTATGCTGCTGCCAAATTCATACAAGGATGTGCGATCTGTGCGTTCCACAATGTGGGAAAAACAGTGAAGGTGCTGCCAAAGTGCACCACCAGGCCACTGTACCCTTTTCAGCGAATACAAATTGATTTCATACAGCTTCGAAGAATAGGCACCTATGAATATGTGCTAGTATGTATTGATTTGTTCTCCAGCTTGCCAGAGGCTTGGCCCTGTTCTTGTGCCAATGCACGCACTGTTGCAAAAAAATTACTATCAGAAGTTGTTTGCAGATTTGGAGTACCAGAGGTCATTGAAAGCGACAGAGGTAGCCACTTCACGTCATAGGTGTGTCAGGAAATTACCCGAGCTCTAGGAGTTGAGCAATCATTTCACACTCCGTACCATCCGCAAAGTAGCGGTAAAGTGGAGAGGTTGAATGGTACTTTGAAAATGAAAATCCAGAAAGCAATGTCAGAAACGGGTAAACCATGGACTGAGTGTCTTCCCATTGCATTATTTACAGTCAGGGTCACGCCGACCAAAAAGGCTAGTTTGAGTCCATATGAGATTCTTTTCGGAGGTCCTCCAAAAACGGGGTAGTACTACCCTCAGCAAATGCAGGTCTCTCATTCAAATATGACAGCTTATGTTGGCGCATTGCAACAAGTATTGCAGCAAATTCATACTCGTGTTTTCAGTTCCATTCCAGATCCCTCTTCCTTGCCAGGCTCGCATGATCTCAAGCCTGGAGACTGGGTGGTGGCGCGGAGGCATTGGAGAAAAAGCCTTGACCCCCGATTCGAGGGACCATGCTAATTCCAGCTGACCACACCAACTTCAGTCAAGCTGGAAGGAAAGACTGCCTGGATCCACGCGTCTCACTGTAAAAGATTCCACAAGAACTAAAGAAATGGAACTAGGAAAGTACTATCCCTTCACACTTCTCATGCTTGTTTTCCTGGTGCATGGTAGACCGAGTAATGAAGTACCTGAGGCATAGGATAGTCATATGTCAAAGCAATGGACTAATAAATTTGTCCAGTACCATAATTATATTGCTCAGGCCCGATACTTGTCAAATTGTTGGATCCGTTCCCATACCCCCATAGCTGCTAAGACTATGCCTTACTTTGTTACTCCATTACCTGAACAGGACCTGTTCACAAGGGGGTGTTGGGAAATGCGGCCTTTGGATCTTTCTGAGCAGCAGAGTAAAACCGCCGCTGCTTTACCTATCACAGGGTGGACCAGGCAACCATGGTTCCAATTTAATCTTACCGGGAACCAAGATCCTTTGAGTAAGCGTCCAAATAATCTGTTTGAATTCAAGGATAATGATGGCACTTGGGGAAATAGAGAGGTAGACAAAAATTATATAAGAAAAGTCCCGGACCAGGAATTGAAAGTTAGTTTTGCAGCCAAGGTCCCCTTCCCCAAAGAAGGTAGACTCCAATGTTATAGGCACGTCTTTCTAGAACAGATGCTGCACGACTCCAACTGGTCAAGAAATTATTTCTTCATAGGGGGAGACACCGAGTTATGCAAGGAGAGAGAAGCTGTCCATGTAGATGAAGAAACCAGGGAAGGCCAGTATGGGGATGGGGCAGCTGGGATGTCCATAAGCATTAACACTAATCCCCAATGCCAACCGTTGCAATACTATAAGTCAGTCACCACTGATTTGAATGATTCCTGGTGTCTCTACACAGATACCACACTCATGGTCTCAATAGCAGTGGCCCTCATAAGTGAATATCAATTTGAGTTGCCCAAGGGAGTATACATAGTATGCGGAAGCAATGCATATAGGTGGATTCCCTGAGGGGCAGAGGGTGCCTGTACTTTGGCCAGGCTGGAGCCAGCCACGTGGGTGTGGGAAGAAAGGGATTTCCCATATAGTAATATCCCAAACCATATGATAGTAAAGCGGAGTGTGCTATCCACATGAAAAGGCCATCTAATGCACACCCCATGGTATCTTAAGACAGGAATGATAATTTCCGTTCCCCTTGGACTTATGTTTGGGACCATAAGAAATGCTCAGATGATAGAGAAACTGGGGGATATCTTTGATAATGTGACTGAATATTTGTTTGACACTCTTAATGTTGAATCCGCATATATGAAGCAGCTTATAGTTATCACCAACCAGCATTCCATGGTCCTTGACTATCTCACCACCTCACAGGGAGGATTTTGTCAGGTGGAAGGACCTGTGTGCTGACACTATATAGATCCTTCCGGACTAATGAGAGTCACCCATGACATAGAACAGGCAAGGCTGATCAAGGAAGGAGTGCGAAAAGCTAATTCACTCGAAGATTTGCCCTTCCGTGAGTGGCTCTCTTGGTTGAATACTTTAAATTGGTTTAAGGGAATAGGCAGCTGGGTATCTGCGGTGATGCACTTCCTCATCCAAGCCGTGTTCGTGATTCTGATTCTCGCGGTGATGATAAAGTTGTTTGTAATGTTGATTAAGAAAATTCTCAGTTCTAAATGCAAATGTTTTCCAGGTAAACGAGGAGTAAAGCTCGATACTGATTCAGAGACAAAGTCTACTCAAGTGATGATGACTACCTTCATAACTGCACTCCAGTGTGAATGCATCTTTTGTAACAAGCAAACATCTGTGGACTTGGCAGACTGAATGCATTGTGGAAAGCCGATGGTCTAGGAAAAAAGGATGCTCACAAGATCTTATCAAGATTTCCTCACCAAATGAACTTTTTTTTTTTAATATATAATATATATCCCCATATTTAGTACCTCCTACAATAGATAGGGCTGTCAAAGGGAGAGTAGGTCTGAATACCAGGCTTGGTCTGAATGGACTCGCAGCAGGACTGGCATCCCATGATATACATAGGATAAGCCATGCATTTCATGAAGTAGGGTCATCCTGCAGACCTAACGGAAGGAAGGGATCAGATAGGGCAAGCTAGATTAGATGATAAAAGAGGGGAATTGTTAAAGAAATGGTTAATCTTAAATACAGAAAATACATTTTAAAATAAGCAAAGGAGTCTTGTGTTATCATCTTAATCTCCCCGTGTCTAGTTACACCAAACATTCCATTTAGCAAGTGGTCAGTCATTCCTGGAAAGCTGTCAAGACATTGGGTGTTTTTGTCCTTTCAAGGATATATGTATTTGTTTTTATCCTCTTCACCAGAATAACCCTGACTGTTGTTGCCAAATCATTGTCAACCACGAAAATGTGCAGAACACCCCCCCCCCCGCATTCTTCTTGTGAAATCTATCTTATATCCCAGGACATAAGTGACAAGCCGTTGTATAACCCATGTCTTTGCCAATTATTATGTAACCTATGCTCCTCGTGATTTTGGGCTATATGAACTGCGATACCTGAAGTTGGCTCGATTTGAGAGAAAATCTCGTCTTTAACAGATCCAACACTGCCAATTGCTGCTCAGAAGTGCCATCTGCACAGTCAACACTTGCTGCCGTGTTATTGGGGTTCAGTAACATCAGCTGATCCCCTGCTGTGTATCCGGCAATTTCTCCTGCTCCATCCACACTCACACTACTACAGATATTAAACTTGCTCCAGTTAGGCCTCTGCCTACACTCTGTTTCTCCTGTAATCCCTGGGCTCCAACACTGCCAGTTGCTGCTCAGAAGTGCCATCTGCACAGTCAACACTTGCTGCCGTGTTATTGGGGTTCAGTAATGTCAGCTGATCCCCTGCTGTGTATCCGGCAATTTCTCCTGCTCCGTCCACACTCACACTACTACAGATATTAAACTTGCTACAATTAGGCCTCTGCCTACACTCTGTTTCTCCTGTAATCCCTGGGCTCCAACACTGCCAGTTGCTGCTCAGAAGTGCCGTCTGCACAGTCAACAATTGCTGCCGTGTTATTGGGGTTCAGTAACGTCAGCTGATCCCCTGCTGTGTATCCGGCAATTTCTCCTGCTCCGTCCACACTCACACTACTACAGATATTAAACTTGCTCCAATTAGGCCTCTGCCTACACTCTGTTTCTCCTGTAATCCCTGGGCTCCAACACTGCCAGTTGCTGCTCAGAAGTGCCGACTGCACAGTCAACACTTGCTGCCGTGTTATTGGGGTTCAGTAACGTCAGCTGATTTCCTGCTGTGTATCCGGCAATTTCTCCTGCTCCATCCACACTCACACTACTACAGATATTAAACTTGCTCCAGTTAGGCCTCTGCCTACACTCTGTTTCTCCTGTAATCCCTGGGCTCCAACACTGTCAGTTGCTGCTCAGAAGTGCCGTCTGCACAGTCAACACTTGCTGCCATGTTATTGGGGTTCAGAAACGTCAGCTGATTTCCTGCTGTGTATCCGGCAATTTCTCCTGCTCCGCCCACACTCACACTACTACAGATATTAAACTTGCTCCAATTAGGCCTCTGCCTACACTCTGTTTCTCCTGTAATCCCTGGGCTCCAACACCGCCAGTTGCTGCTCAGAAGTGCCCTCTGCACAGTCAACACCTGCTCCAGTGTTATTGGGGTTCAGTAATGTCAGCTGACCCCCAGCTGTGTGTCCGGCAATTTCTCCTGCTGTGTCCACATTCACACTACTACTGATTTTAAACTTGCTCCAATTAGGCCTCTGCCTCCATGCTGTTTCTAGTATTTACCCTGGGTTCCAACACTGCCAGTTGCTGCTCAGAAGTGCCATCTGCACGGTCAACACCTGCTCCAGTGTTATTGGGGTTCAGTAACGTCAGCTGATCCCCTGCTGTGTATCCAGCAATTTCTCCTGCTCTGTCCACATTCACACTACTACTGATTTTAAACTTGCTCTAATTAGGCCTCTGGCTCCACTCTGTTTTTAGTATTTACCCTGGATTTCAGCACCGCCAGCTGTTTCCCAGCAGTGTCTTTGGCACGGGTACTCCCTCCTGCCCAGCGTGGTTCCAGCACGCCAGCTGTTTCCGGGTAGTGTCAAGGTCACTTTGCCTCCAATACATTGTCCTGTCAGGTTCCGGTCAGGTTAGCTGACTCTATGGTGCCTGCAGTTTAGGGGCTTCCTATGTGAGCTGCGGGATCTGGCAATCAAGGCTGGTTCCGTAGTGCCAATAGGACAAGCTCCCCCTGTAGGACTGTGGGTTTCGGTAACTGCGGCCAGCTCACGGCCTTGCTCCTTTTTTTTCATGTGGGCCTTCTGCTGCCTATCTGAGTTCCAGCACCATTAGCTGGTTCTTTGGAAGTAAATTTTGAATAGGTCCCCCTGGGTTCCAGTACCGTCAGCTGGTTCCAGTCAGAGCCTTTGGCTTAGGTGCCTCCTTTTCGGTATCCGAGTTCCACCAACATCTGGTAGTACTTTCTGGCATGGGTACCTCCTGCTTAGTAACCGGGTTCCAGTACCATCAGCTGGTCCTGGGTAGTTCCATTGGCTCTTGTACCTTCGGCTACCCATCCGGGTTCCAGTACCATCAGCTGGTTCTCAGCAGTTCCTCAGCCTTCTTGTACCTTCTGCTACATTTCCAAGTTCAAGCTTTTTGAAATGGTTTTTGGTAATCACTCTGGATCTCCCTGACGATGACCCTAAAGACGATGACCCTGAAGATCACCCTGAAGAAGAAGACGACCCCGGAGACGATGACCCTGGAGACGAAGACCCTGAAGACCACCCCGAAGAAGACCAAGAAGATGACCTTGAAGAAGATGACCAAAAGGACAAAGAATAAGAAGACAAACACCAAGATACAGAAAAACAAGAGACAGAAGACCAAGAAGCAGATGAACAAGAAGCTGCAGAACAAAAAGCAGAAGAACATTAAGCATAAGACTAAAAATCATAGCAAAAGATATTATCTAAATTATAAGCAGAAGAAGACTAAACAGTGTATGGGGGTGAGTGCCCCTGGAAAAAACCTGCTGCTGCAGGCCAAACTGAACGTGCAAATCTTTTGTGACAGGCAGAACGGAAGGTGTAATCTTCAAACTTTTATAGATAACAACTACAGGAATGCCTGTCACAAATAAGAATATGATGAAGTAAAAAAGAAGGTGAAGAGCATGGAAGTAGTGAAACATAAATATCTGACAAAATATAAAAAAGCTTAACATAGTCAATATCTTTGTAACTCCGAACGTCTTAAAAAAAAAATAATTCCTGCTATTCCATTTGATTGGGCTGAACCTCTATGCCTTTAATGTCTCCTCCACCTCCCAGAAAACATTATACATTATTATTAGTTGTTTTCCTTCATGTAGAATTAACCTACAAGGAAAGAAAGGGTTTATTTTAATTCCGATATTTGTGTCCCATTGACTTACATTGGTTTCTGGTATCGGAATCGTCGATACCCGATATTTTTTGGGTATCGTTCTGATCCGATATTTCCCGATATCTGAAGGTATCGCTCAACCCTATTCCTGAGACAACTCTTTCCTTCGCCTCCTCTGGTCCATGTTGAGTGTGATACACACCATGTTACCAAACAACACAGTGAGTATCTGTAGCCCTATATACAGGCCCACTCACTGATTCCAAGATTGTAGACACCTGTGATGATAGTTAGTGGACACACCTTGATTTAACATGTCCCTTTAGTCAAATTATTTTCAGGGGTTCCCTCATTTCTGTCCAGGCCTATTTCATGAGTTTTATTTTTGTTAAAATTCGGTGGAAGCGTGGTTGAAAGCAATGTCTGAATTTAATTTGTTCAATTTCATAGATGTTTTATTTAGTTTTACTTTTGTCAGATTCAAGTTATTTCTGAGTCCATTGTGGGTTTTTCTGTCATTAAACGAAGGGTACCAACAATTTTGACCACGTGTGTAAGGGTATGTGTCCACGGTCAGTAAACGCTGCTTGTTTGATGCTGCGCAGAGCTGCAGCGTCAAACACGCAGCGTCCAAATGTTCCAGCATAGTGGAGGGGATTTTATGAAATCCCGTGTCCACTATGCGTGGAAACACGCATCCGACTTCCCTGCGACTCCGGACATGCTGCGAGTCTTTTCAGATCGCAGCATGTCCGTGCTACCTGCGGCGACGCTGCGTCGCCGCAAGTAATATCACAGGGCGCTATGCGAGGGTGCGATGATCCCGGATGTGTACAGTTAACACATCCGGCATCATCGCGTCCCAGAAAGGGGGCGGGGCTTAGCGCCGAGCGGCTTCGCCGCTCCGGCGATACCGCCGGCCATCCTGACCGTGGACACGTACCCTAACTGAGCAACTTGTCACTGGTGGAAGAATTAGTAATTAGTGAACGCCTGGGATTTAACCCTACTCAATACAAACCAAGCAGGATATGGTAGACCCATAGACATATGAACAGAATTAAAACGCATAAAAATAACAAACATTAAAATATAAAATCAATTAATTATATTGCAAGATCAAGTCTTATCTCAAGTTCAAAATGAACCCTAATATGAAGCTTGAAGATCAAAAATGATTCCCTGCTTAATATGTTACCTTCAAGAACACTTCTTCTAATAGGTTTAGATACCTTTTCAATACCTGAGAATTTGAAAGAAATTGTATTGCCTTTGTGTTTTTAAGAAAAGTGCTTATTTACATTCAAAACTATACTCCTGTATTTTTCCCTAATTAACGGTATAATTTTCCATGGCTAAAAAGCTGTTTATGGTCCCAAAACAGGGAAAAATGTTGCAATTAACTGTGTCAAAATGCTAAGGCTTCTTCAATTTGCAATATCTATCTAAAAACAAAGGCAATTCATGCATCTGCTTCCTCTTCAATATTGTTTAGACTATTTATACAATTTGGATAGCATAAAATGTCTGATACTGCAGTGTGTTAAATATGTTGTTTGTTACCTTTGCTTACTATCCGTATATACCAACCAGATACGTTGAAGTCATTTAGACATTAAAATGCTATGTTTGTTATAGGTCTTACAACAAAGTGTTCAATTGATTCCAAGGGGAATTCACAGTGCTCTACAAATTATTTCCAGGCAGTAACGATATTCTTAAATATGCCGAGTGACACAAATTTATTCACCACAAATTGAATATTTTGAAAAAAATTCAGATAAGCAGGTAAATTCAAATTTCTAACAATCTGATCATTTCTACCCATGGTGTCCCAGAGATAGTTGGCTATTTTTCTTAACCATGGTTTAAGAACATCCTCTATCCACCATGAGATTATTTTCAGTGAATGTCCCTTGTATGGGATAAATAACTTCCTTAGTCATAATGATTTAATGTATGTATTTTTGAAGCAGGTAAACTATTTCAATTCTGGGATTCCCAAATATTAAGTCTAAAAGTTTTGTAGACTCTCTAGACCAGAGGTGTCAAACTGCATTCCTCAAGGGCCGCCAACAGGTCATGTTTTCAGGATTTCCTTGTATTGCACAGGTGATAATTTAATCACCTGCACAGAATGATTCCAGCACCTTGTGGAATGCTAAGGAAGTCCTGAAAACATGACCTGTTGGCGGCCCTTGAGGAATGCAGTTTGACACCTCTGCTCTAGACAGCCTTTTGATGACCGTTCTCAAGTCCCTCATAAATTTTGGAGTTGGTTCTTCATCCAGTTTGATATAGTACTTTATGTCTGTTAGATGTCTGTGTGCTTCTTTTATGTAGGGTGTTGTGTTCATAAGGACTATGGGACAACATTTATCTGCCAGTTTGATAGGGATCTCCTGTTGTTTTTCAGGCTATAAATTAGCCATTATAAATGCACCTTTATTTTATTAAATTATTATTTTGTTTCTCTCATTGACAACATGTAATCTTCTCTCAACTGACTAACGCGGTACCAAAACCTATATTTCTTTTGATCAAATGTAGTCCAATAATCATAGGAATATCAAACACTGATGTAAGGGAATCTGTCAGTAGATTCATGCTACTAAAACCATGGGCAGCATTAATATAACATAAAGTGTGTTATTGCAGGTCTGTAAGTTTTATTCTGAAATGCTTGTGGTGTTTCAAAGAAAACACCAAGAAAAGTCAGCTGCGGACTATGTGTCTTGGATGATTAGTATGAGGTTGGTCCTTGCCAGTGTCTTCCTCCAGTTCATTTATCAAAATTGGTAAAATAGCCAGAAAACATAAATGGAAACCTTGCAAATTATAGTTAAAATCTGGTGTACACCATCATTTGCAACGTTTTTGCCCTTAGCAATACCACAGTTGTTCTGTGTGAGGTTTAACATGTGACTGTTGGTACATCTACTTAGTTCTATTTAAGGTGCATGAATACTATCATATGTATCATCCATAGAAGTCTATAAGGCCTTATTGTGCCTGTAATGTACTTCCAATTTCAAGGGAAGCAACAAAGATTTTTTCAGTAAGATTCCATTTAAAATAAACTCAAAAGAAAATACGATGTATTGCAATGGATGTTGGATAATGAGGATATTCTCCCCTAGAATAATTGTACAGTGGCACATGTAGCCTGTTTTGCTCTGTAGTACAAAGTGACATGGGCACTGTATGCCTCTGTACAGGTCTCATGCAGATGTTGCTACATTGTCCTGGTGCATAAAAGAAATAGCAACATAAAAAACTCAGCTCTGCTTCAGTTATATGTGAAAATTCGATTATTCATTCCTTTTATTATTCCAAGGTTAATAATCTTATTTGAGATGCTTTTTACCTTTTGTGGTGAACAATAATTTCTTTATTATGGAACTACCAGCAACATTGTGACTTATATTTGTGAAAAGTTCACAATATAAAAATAACAAATTGACAAAGTAAACATGATTGATCTTTACTCGGAGTCAACAATCTGTGTTGCTAAGTTACCAAAGAAGCAACTGACACGTTAGAATACCAGGATAAAATGGGTTAGTCAGTGCTTTGTACCATGAATGCATTATTAATACCCAAGGAGTTTACATGATTGCAGAGCCTTTCTGTGCTTTCCAGTAATACAGGTGTTCAAGAGATTGGCAAAAAAATAATCTTGTAAAAATAACCTCATCTTGATTGTAGTTATGCTTGTACTTTGTCAGCACCTGCTAAATAGGGTTGAGCGACTTTCATTTTTTTAAGATCGAGTCGAGTGCAGTCGGCCGATTATCGCTAAAAGTCGGGGATCGACGGAAACACGAAACCCAATGCAAGTCAATGGGGAAGCATAGTCGGCAGTGACTGAAGGCCAGGAAAACACCTACAGTGCCAATTTTAATGCCAAAAACATCCATTCTTGTTTCTGAAGCTTGTCAATCTTAATTAACTTTATAATAATAGTTGGGCATTGGAAATTGGGGGTCATTTGGCAAAAGTTGTGGGGGGTAGGGCTGGTTCAAGGTTTTAGTGGGCCCAGGAAACGTGGACTACGTCACGGCGGTGGAGCAGTGAGAGGTAAGTATGTCAAGTTTGCAAGTGCTGTGATCCTAAGCAAGCAGGGGGGGCCCACTCGTTGGCATTGGCACTGGCACAGGGCCCCTCATAGTACAGCGGTATGTTTGCACGGCGGGGGCGCCTCCCACCAGCAGCGACACTTTTGCGTACTCTGAGGGGCACTGTGCCAGTGACGTCGCCAACGAGTATGCTCCCCACCTGATGAAGGAACCTGCACTTTCATCTGCACCTTCCTCTTTGTCCCTGTGTAAGGTGGTATAACATGCGGGAAGGGGAACCTTACTTTCAGCAGGGTCAGATTCTGGCTGTGTAGAGTGCAAGGGGAATGTAGTGGTCTAGGTCAATGTACCAGCAGACTCATCTAGCAGTGGCTGGGCAATGGGCAGGATGAGGAGGAAACACAGATATAGGGAAAAAGAATAAAGTAGGCTAAATGCAGTTCAAAATTGGTAACAGGACTAAACAGGCGGCATTGCTTTGTTCAGTGGAGTAGCAAACCCAGGAGCAGCAGACACTGTTTTAAGGGCCCAACCACACTAGTAGGCCAAATGCAGTTTAATATCTGCTACTATAGGCCAAAAGCCTAAAGACTGAAGCTCAGCTTTATACAGTGGAGGACAACACCAGGGAGCGGCACACACCGTTAGTAGGCCCCAACCAAAGTTGAAGGCCAAATGCAGTTTAATATCTGATACTATAGGCCGAAAGCCTAAAGACTGAAGCTCAGCTTTATACAGTGGAGGACAACACCAGGGAGCGGCACACACCGTTAGTAGGCCCCAACCAAAGTTGAAGGCCAAATGCAGTTTAATATCTGATACTATAGGCCGAAAGCCTAAAGACTGAAGCTCAGCTTTATACAGTGGAGGACAACACCAGGGAGCGGCAGACACCATTAGTAGGCCGTAACCACCAATTTTTTAAAAAACAGCACTTAATGAGAGCCAGAAGGTTGAAGCTCAGATTTAGATAGTGCAGGACAACACACAGGAGCGGCAGACACCATTAGTAGGCCCTAACCACCAATTTATTTAAAGAAAGCACTTAATGAGAGCCAGAAGGTTGAAGCTCAGATTTAGACAGTGGAGGACAACACCAGGGAGCGACAGACACCGTTAGTAGGCCCTAACCACCAATTTATTTAAAGAAAGCACTTAATGAGAGCCAGAAGGTTGAAGCTCAGATTTAGACAGTGGAGGAAAACACCAGGGAGTGGCAGACACCGTTAGTAGGCCCTGACCACCAATTTTTTGTTAAAAAAGCACTTAATCAGAGCCAGAAGGTTGAAGCTCAGACAAGGCAACCTGGAGGAGAACACCAAGGAGGAGGAGAACACTCAGGAGGAGGACAACACCCAGGAGCGGCAGACACAGTTAGTAGGCCCTAACCACAAATTTATTTAAAGAAAGCACTTAATGAGAGCCAAAAGGTTGAAGCTCAGATTTATACAGTGGAGGATAACACCAGGGAGCGGCAGACACCGTTAGTAGGCCCTAACCACCAATTTATTTAAAGAAAGCACTTAATGAGAGCGAGAAGGTTGAAGCTCAGATTTAGACAGTGGAGGACAACACCAGGGAGCGGCAGACACCATTAGTAGGCCCTAACCACCAATTTATTTAAAGAAAGCACTTAATGAGAGCCAGAAGGTTGAAGCTCAGATTTAGACAGTGGAGGACAACACCAGGGAGCGGCAGACACCGTTAGTAGGCCCTAACCACCAATTTATTTAAAGAAAGCACTTAATGAGAGCCAGACGGTTGAAGCTCAGATTTAGACAGTGGAGGACAACACCAGGGAGCGGCAGACACCGTTAGTAGGCCCTAACCACCAATTTTTTGTTAAAAAAGCACTTAATGAGAGCCAGAACGTTGAAGCTCAGACAAGGCAACCTGAAGGAGAACACCAAGGAGGAGGAGAACACTCAAGAGGAGGACAACACCCAGGAGCGGCAGACACCGTTAGTAGGCCCTAACCACCAATTTATTTAAAGAAAGCATTTAATGAGAGCCAGAAGGTTGAAGCTCAGATTTATACAGAGGAGGACAACACCAGGGAGCGGCAGACACTGTTAGTAGGCCCTAACCACCAATTTATTTAAAGAAAGCACTTAATGAGAGCCAGAAGGTTGAAGCTCAGATTTAGACAGTGGAGGACAACACCAGGGAGCGGCAGACACCGTTAGTAGGCCGTAACCACCATTTTATTTAAAGAAAGCACTTAATGAGAGCCAGAAGGTTGAAGCTCAGATTTATACAGTGGAGGACAACACCAGGGAGCGGCAGACACCGTTAGTAGGCCCTAACCACCAATTTATTTAAAGAAAGCACTTAATGAGAGCCAGAAGGTTGAAGCTCAGATTTAGACAGTGGAGGACAACACCAGGGAGCGGCAGACACCGTTAGTAGGCCCTAACCACCAATTTTTTGTTAAAAAAGCACTTAATGAGAGCCAGAAGGTTGAAGCTCAGACAAGGCAACCTGGAGGAGAACACCAAGGAGGAGGAGAACACTCAGGAGGAGAACAACACCCAGGAGCGGCAGACACCGTTAGTAGGCCCTAACCACCAATTTATTTAAAGAAAGCACTTAATGAGAGCCAGAAGGTTGAAGCTCAGATTTAGACAGTGGAGGAAAACACCAGGGAGTGGCAGACACCGTTAGTAGGCCCTGACCACCAATTTTTTGTTAAAAAAGCACTTAATCAGAGCCAGAAGGTTGAAGCTCAGACAAGGCAACCTGGAGGAGAACACCAAGGAGGAGGAGAACACTCAGGAGGAGGACAACACCCAGGAGCGGCAGACACAGTTAGTAGGCCCTAACCACAAATTTATTTAAAGAAAGCACTTAATGAGAGCCAGAAGGTTGAAGCTCAGATTTATACAGTGGAGGATAACACCAGGGAGCGGCAGACACCGTTAGTAGGCCCTAACCACCAATTTATTTAAAGAAAGCACTTAATGAGAGCGAGAAGGTTGAAGCTCAGATTTAGACAGTGGAGGACAACACCAGGGAGCGGCAGACACCATTAGTAGGCCCTAACCACCAATTTATTTAAAGAAAGCACTTAATGAGAGCCAGAAGGTTGAAGCTCAGATTTAGACAGTGGAGGACAACACCAGGGAGCGGCAGACACCGTTAGTAGGCCCTAACCACCAATTTATTTAAAGAAAGCACTTAATGAGAGCCAGACGGTTGAAGCTCAGATTTAGACAGTGGAGGACAACACCAGGGAGCGGCAGACACCGTTAGTAGGCCCTAACCACCAATTTTTTGTTAAAAAAGCACTTAATGAGAGCCAGAACGTTGAAGCTCAGACAAGGCAACCTGAAGGAGAACACCAAGGAGGAGGAGAACACTCAAGAGGAGGACAACACCCAGGAGCGGCAGACACCGTTAGTAGGCCCTAACCACCAATTTATTTAAAGAAAGCATTTAATGAGAGCCAGAAGGTTGAAGCTCAGATTTATACAGAGGAGGACAACACCAGGGAGCGGCAGACACTGTTAGTAGGCCCTAACCACCAATTTATTTAAAGAAAGCACTTAATGAGAGCCAGAAGGTTGAAGCTCAGATTTAGACAGTGGAGGACAACACCAGGGAGCGGCAGACACCGTTAGTAGGCCGTAACCACCATTTTATTTAAAGAAAGCACTTAATGAGAGCCAGAAGGTTGAAGCTCAGATTTATACAGTGGAGGACAACACCAGGGAGCGGCAGACACCGTTAGTAGGCCCTAACCACCAATTTATTTAAAGAAAGCACTTAATGAGAGCCAGAAGGTTGAAGCTCAGATTTAGACAGTGGAGGACAACACCAGGGAGCGGCAGACACCGTTAGTAGGCCCTAACCACCAATTTTTTGTTAAAAAAGCACTTAATGAGAGCCAGAAGGTTGAAGCTCAGACAAGGCAACCTGGAGGAGAACACCAAGGAGGAGGAGAACACTCAGGAGGAGAACAACACCCAGGAGCGGCAGACACCGTTAGTAGGCCCTAACCACCAATTTATTTAAAGAAAGCACTTAATGAGAGCCAGAAGGTTGAAGCTCAGATTTAGACAGTGGAGGACAACACCAGGGAGCGGCAGACACCGTTAGTAGGCCCTAACCACCAATTTATTTAAAGAAAGCACTTAATGAGAGCCAGAAGGTTGAAGCTCAGATTTAGACAGTGGAGGACAACACCAGGGAGCGGCAGACACCGTTAGTAGGCTGTAACCACCAATTTATTTAAAGAAAGCACTTAATGAGAGCCAGAAGGTTGAAGCTCAGATTTAGACAGTGGAGGACAACACCAGGAGCGGCAGACACCGTTAGTAGGCCCTAACCACCAATTTTTTTTTAAAAAGCACTTAATGAGAGCCAGAAGGTTGAAGCTCAGATTTATACAGTGGAGGACAATTTGAATTAGGGACTGCAGATAGACTTAGTAGGCTGTCCCCTGTGGACCATGCATCCACCACATTAACCCATTGCGCCGTATTGGACACGTAACCTTCCGTGGCCATGCCTACAGGTCCTTGCGTCTGTTGTCAGGTACACCTTTGTACTCACAGATTGCCAGAGTGCATGGACAATGTGGTCTTTTACATGCTGGTGGAGGGTTGGGATGGCTTTTCTCGCAAAAGAAGTGTCGACTGGTTAGCTTGTAGCGTGGTACAGCGTAGTCCATCATGGCTTTATTAATATTAAAC
Organism: Ranitomeya variabilis; assembly: GCF_051348905.1. NCBI lineage: Eukaryota > Metazoa > Chordata > Amphibia > Anura > Dendrobatidae > Ranitomeya > Ranitomeya variabilis. The sequence goes on from NC_135237.1 coordinate 178,082,124, forward strand.
CAAATATATAAATAGGCTCTATGAACTTTTAAATAGGTTACAGGGGTACACGGGCATCATTGGTGTGGTCAGCCGAGGATGATTGCAAGGAGGGACCGCAGACAGGCTTACTAGGCCTAACAAATAAAAATAGGCTCAAGGCACTTAGAGTTATCTCGCAGGGGTGCACAGGCAGCATTGTTGTGGTCAGTGGAGGAGGATTGCAAGGAGGGACCACAGACAGGCTTACTAGGCCTAAAATAAATAAAAATAGGCTCAATGCAGTTTTAAATAGGTTACATGGATACACAGGCAGCATTGTGGTCAGTGGAGGAGGATTGCAAGGAGGGACCGCAGACAGGCTTACTAGACCTAAAATAACTAAAAATAGGCTCAATGCAGTTTTAAATAGGTTACATGGATACACAGGCAGCATTGTGGTCAGTGGAGGAGGATTGCAAGGAGGGACCACAGACAGGCTTACTAGGCCTAAAATAAATAAAAATAGGCTCAAGGCAGTTAGAGTTATCTCGCAGGGGTACACAGGCAGCATTGTGGTCAGTGGAGGAGGATTGCAAGGAGGGACCGCAGACAGGCTTACTAGGCCTAAAATAACTAAAAATAGGCTCAAGGCACTTAGAGTTATCTCGCAGGGGTACACAGGCAGCATTGGTGTGGTCAGCGGAGGACGATTGCAAGGAGTGTCTGACACAGTTAGTACTCACAAAAAATAAATAGATCTTAATGTCTCGCAAAACAACAACAACAAAAAAAAAAAAGTGTGGCATACTTAGGTACAGGGGTGGGCTCATCTGCTGAGTTTCTGACATAGTAATTTGGCAGTAAGTATTTACTGGTGTCAATATAAGACACTGACCCAGACTACTTTAACTAGCATCATAGATGTCAACAAATTGGTATTGTCAGTGCCAGGCATTGAATGATGTCAGCGCATAGACTAAACATTGGTGGAGCTGTGAGAGATAATTTTGCACGTGGTAGAGCACAGTCTGAGCTGGGGGGGGTGAACTCTCTTGTGGCCGACGGTACCGTCCCAGGGCCCCTCATGTTACAACGGTGTGTCTGACGTTGGGTGGGCGCCACCACCGCCAGAGACACTTTACTGTACTATGAGGGACCCAGTGGCAGTGCCGTCGACCAAAAGCGGGCACACCCACCTCTTCAGACAAACGGCACTCTAACGGGTGCTTGCGCCAAGTGGCGAGACCACGGCCCCGTGGGGGGAGTTTTCCCATTGAGGGAGGTGTAAACATGTCGTATGCTGGACAAACAGCTGCTGCAAATTAAGAGATTGGAACACTCAGTAAGACCAGTCCACAAGCAAGACCTTTTTATAGGAAAGCTAGGTGTCAGCCGGGAAAGGTGGGCAAAATAATTTGAAATCCAGGAGTGGTTCATTTTAATGAAGGTTAGATCATCCACATTTTGGGTAGCCAGACGAGTCCTTTTTTCGGTTAATATTGAACCAGCAGCACTGAATACTCTTTCTGATAGCACACTGCTGGGCAAGCAAGCTCCTGCAATGCATATTCTGCCAATTCAGGTCAGGTGTCTAATTTGTATGCCCAGTAATCAAATGGGAATGACGGTTGAGGGAGAACATCGATAAGGGATGAAAAATAGTTAGTAACCATACTGGACAAATGTTGTCTCCTGTCACTTTGAATAGATGCTGCAGTACCTGTCCTGTCTGCGGTCATTGCGAAATCACTCCACAACCTGGTCAGAAAACCCCTCTGTCCAATGCCACTTCTGATTTGTGCACCTCTAACACCTCTGCCCTGTAGCCCCCTGCAGCTCGTGTGAGAACCATCACCGGCGCTGTGTGCTGGGAATGCCTGAATCAAGCGGTCTACAAGAGTAGCTTGTTTGGTTGCTAATATTTGTTCGAGGTTCTCATGTGGCATAATATTTTGCAATTTGCCTTTATAGCGAGGGTCAATGTTGCAGGCCAACCAGTAATCGTCATCGCTCATCATTTTAATAATGTGTGGGTCCCTTTTGAGGATACGTAAGGCATAATCCGCCATGTGGGCCAAAGTTCCAGTTGTCAAATCTGCGGTTGTGCTGGTTTGAGGGGCAGTTACAGGCAAATCTACGTCACTTGTCTCCCTTAAAAAAACAGAACCCGGCCTTGCAACGCCACTAATTTCTGTTGGCCCAGGAGAAGCTTTCTCATTAAAAAAGTACTCATCCCCATCATCCTCCTTGTCCTCCTCCTCCTCTTCGCCCGCTACCGCGTCCTCTACACGGCCCTGACCAGACAATGGCTGACTGTCATCAAGGCTTTCCTCTTCCTCGGCTGCAGACGCCTGCTCCTTTATGTGCATCAAACTTTGCATCAGCAGACGCATTAGGGGGATGCTCATGCTTATTATGGCGTTGTCTGCACTAACCAGCCGTGTGCATTCCTCAAAACACTGAAGGACTTGACAAAGGTCTTGTAGCTTCGACCACTGCACACCTGACAACTCCATGTCTGCCATCCAACTGCCTGCCCGTGTATCCTCCCACAAATACATAACAGCACGCCTCTGTTCGCACAGTCTCTGAAGCATGTGCAGTGTGGAGTTCCACCTTGTTGCAACGTCGATGATTAGGCGATGCTGGGGAAGGTTCAAAGACCGCTGATAGTTCTGCATACGGCTGGAGTGTACGGGCGAACGGCGGATATGCGAGCAAAGTCTGCGCACTTTGAGGAGCAGGTCGGGTAACCCCGGATAACTTTTCAGGAAGCACTGCACCACCAGGTTTAAGGTGTGAGCCAGGCAAGGAATGTGTTTCAGTTGGGAAAGGGCTATGGCAGCCATGAAATTCCTTCCGTTATCACTCACTACCTTGCCTGCCTCAAGATGTACAGTGCCCAGCCATGACTGAGTTTCTTTCTGCAAGAACTCGGACAGAACTTCTGCGGTGTGTCTGTTGTCGCCAAAACACTTCATTGCCAATACAGCCTGTTGACGCTTGCCACTAGCTGTCCCATAATGGCACACCTGGTGTGCAACAGTGGCAGCTGCGGATGGAGTGGATGTGCGACTGCGGTCTGTGGACGAGCTCTCGCTTCTGCAGGAGGACGAGGAAGAGGAGGAGGGGGGGGAACGCCTACAACCAACTCTTTCCTTGACCATGGGCTAGGCAGAACTGTCCCAATATTGCTGTCCCCTGTGGACCCTGCATCCACCACATTCACCCAGTGTGCCGTGATGGACACGTAACGTCCCTGGCCATGCCTTCTGGTCCATGCATCTGTTGTCAGGTGCACCTTTGTAGTCACAGACTGCCTGAGTGCATGGACGATGCGGTCTTTAACATGCTGTTGGGGGCTGGGATGGCTTTTCTAGAAAAGAAGTGTCGACTGGGTAGCTCGTAGCGTGGTACAGCGTAGTCCATCAGCGCTTTGAAAGCTTCGCTTTCAACTAACCAGTAGGGCATCATCTCTAATGAGATTAGTCTAGCAATGTGGGCGTTCAAACCCTGTGTACGCGGATGCGAGGATGAGTTCTTCCTTTTCCTAACAAGAGTCTCATGTAGGGTGAGCTGGACTGGAGAGCTGGAGATCGTGGAACTAGCGGTGGTGCCGGTGGACATGGCAGACTGAGAGAGGGTTGGAGATGGTATTCTTGCTGGTGCCCTACATGCATTGTTTCCTACTACGAACCTGGTGATTCCCTGACTGCTTTGGCCTGGAGACAAAAGCTGCACAGATACTGCAGGTGTTGCGGGAAATGGTGGGCTTACAGTGAGAGAAGGGATGTAGCGTTGCTGACTAGCTTCATTGACCAAGGGTGCTGCAACCTTTAGGCACGTTTGGTAGTTAGTCCAGGCTTGCAAATGCATGGTGGATAAATGTCTATGCATGCAACTTGTATTTAAACTTTTAAGATTCTGACCTCTGCTTAAGGTAGTTGAACATTTTTGACAGATGACTTTTCGCTGATCATTTGGATGTTGTTTAAAAAAATGCCAGACTGCACTCTTTCTACTATTGGATACCTTTTCAGGCATTGCAGACTGAGCTTCTTTAACCAGATGGCCACGCTGTCCTCCAACTGGTTTTGGTTTTGCCACGCGTTTTTGGCCAGATACGGGCCCGGCAGATGGAACCTTTTGTGATGTTGATGCCTGCTGCGGCTCCTCCTCCTCCTCCACTTCAGAACTACTGCCGCCTGCACCCTGTTCCCCCAATGGCTGCCAATCGGGGTCAACAACTGGGTCATCTATGACCTCCTCCTCTATCTCGTGTGCAACTTCATCTGTGTCACCGTGTAAGCCTGGTGGTATAGCGTTCGTGACGGGGCACCATAGTCTCAGCTGGGTTTGATTCTGGCTCAGTACACTGCGAGGGCAATGTTCTGGTCTGAGTCAAAGGAACAGCATAGTAATCTGGCTGTGGCTGTGCATCAGTGCACTCCATGTCCGATTCAACTTCTAATGGGCATGGCCTGTTAACTGTTTCACTGTCTAACCCAGGAACGGTATGTGTAAAGAGCTCCATGGAGTAACCCGTTGTGTCTCCTGACGCATCCTTCTCTCTTGTTTTGGGTGAAGAAGACAAGGAAGTGACTTGTCCCTGTCCGTGAACATCCACTAACGACGCCCTGCTTTTACATTTAGCACTTTCAGAAGAGGAGGCAAAAGAGCTAGAGGCTGAGTCAGCAAGGAAAGCCAAAACTTGTTCTTGCTGCTCCGGCTTTAAAAGCGGTTTTCCTACTCCCAGCAAAGGGAGCGTTCGAGGCCTTGTGTAGCCAGACGACGAACCTGGCTCAACAACTCGAGACTTAGGTGCTGTATTGCTTTTACCACGACCACCTGATGCTCCACCACCACTACCATCATTACCAGCTGACAATGACCGCCCACGGCCACAACCTCTTCCACCAGACTTCCTCATTGTTTGCAAAACATAACCAAAGTAACGGTATTTGTTACTGTAAAACAACTTATAAGGTGAACTCTAACGTCTGTAGGATTTATATACACCTTTATAGGTGGCTGACACTGAAAGGAAAACCAGGCCCAATGTTACACACTAGGTTTTCTGTGCCCCAATAATTTGAGACAGATGGCACACACACGACCGGCACTCAAGCAGAAATGCCAATCTTAATATTCCACTATTTTTTTTTTTCAGGGAGAATTTACACACAAAAAAAAAAGGCCCAGTATTACACACTGGTTTTTGGTGGCACAAAATGAGAGACAGGTGCCACACACAGCAATGGCACAGAGGCAGACTTGCCAATCTTTATCTCCCACTATTTATTTATTTTTTTACAGGGAGAATTTACAAAAAAAAAAAATGGCCCAGTATTACACACTGGTTTTTGGTGGCACACAATGAGAGACAGATGCCACACACAGCAATGGCACAGAGGCAGACTTGCCAATCTTTATCTCCCACTATTTATTTATTTTTACAGGGAGAATTTACAAAAAAAAAAAAAAAGGCCCAGTATTACACACTGGTTTCCGGTGGCACACAATGAGAGACAGATGCCACACACAGCAATGGCACAGAGGCAGACATGCCAATCTTTATCTCCCACTATTTATTTATTTTTTTACAGGGAGAATTTACAACAAAAAAAAATGGCCCAGTATTACACACTGGTTTTTGGTGGCACACAATGAGAGACAGATGCCACACACAGCAATGGCACAGAGGCAGACTTGCCAATCTTTATCTCCCACTATTTATTTATTTTTTTACAGGGAGAATTTACCCCCCCAAAAAAAGGCCCAGTATTACACACTGGTTTTCGGTGGCACACAATGAGAGACAGATGCCACACACAGCACTGGCACAGAGGCAGACTTGCCAATCTTTATCTCCCACTATTTATTTATTTTTTTACAGGGAGAATTTACCCCCCCCCAAAAAAAAAAAAGGAACAGTATTACACACTGGTTTTCGGTGGCACACAATGAGAGACAGATGCCACACACAGCACTGGCACAGAGGCAGACTTGCCAATCTTTATCTCCCACTATTTATTTATTTTTTTACAGGGAGGATTTACAAAAAAAAAAAAAAAGGCCCAGTATTACACACTGGTTTTCGGTGGCACACAATGAGAGACAGATGCCACACACAGCAATGGCACAGAGGCAGACTTGCCAATCTTTATCTCCTACTATTTATTTATTTTTTTACAGGGAGAATTTAGAAAAAAAAAAAAAGGCCCAGTATTACACACTGGTTTTCGGTGGCACACAATGAGAGACAGATGCCACACACAGCAATGGCACAGAGGCAGACTTGCCAATCTTTATCTCCCACTATTTATTTATTTTTACAGGGAGAATTTACAAAAAAAAAAAAAAGGCCCAGTATTACACACTGGTTTCCGGTGGCACACAATGAGAGACAGATGCCACACACAGCAATGGCACAGAGGCAGACATGCCAATCTTTATCTCCCACTATTTATTTATTTTTTTACAGGGAGAATTTACAACAAAAAAAAATGGCCCAGTATTACACACTGGTTTTTGGTGGCACACAATGAGAGACAGATGCCACACACAGCAATGGCACAGAGGCAGACTTGCCAATCTTTATCTCCCACTATTTATTTATTTTTTTACAGGGAGAATTTACCCCCCCAAAAAAAGGCCCAGTATTACACACTGGTTTTCGGTGGCACACAATGAGAGACAGATGCCACACACAGCACTGGCACAGAGGCAGACTTGCCAATCTTTATCTCCCACTATTTATTTATTTTTTTACAGGGAGAATTTACCCCCCCCCAAAAAAAAAAAAGGAACAGTATTACACACTGGTTTTCGGTGGCACACAATGAGAGACAGATGCCACACACAGCACTGGCACAGAGGCAGACTTGCCAATCTTTATCTCCCACTATTTATTTATTTTTTTACAGGGAGAATTTACAAAAAAAAAAAAAAAAGGCCCAGTATTACACACTGGTTTTCTGTGGCACACAATGAGAGACAGATGCCACACACAGCAATGGCACAGAGGCAGACTTGCCAATCTTTATCTCCTACTATTTATTTATTTTTTTACAGGGAGAATTTACAAAAAAAAAAAAAGGCCCAGTATTACACACTGGTTTTCGGTGGCACACAATGAGAGACAGATGCCACACACAGCAATGGCACAGAGGCTGACTTGCCAATCTTTATCTCCCACTATTTATTTATTTTTTTACAGGGAGAATTTACGAAAAAAAAAAAGGCCCAGTATTACACACTGGTTTTCGGTGGCACACAATGAGAGACAGATGCCACACACAGCAATGACACAGTGGCAGACTTGCCAATCTTTATCTCCTACTATTTATTTATTTTTTTACAGGTAGAATTTACAAAAAAAAAAAAGGCCCAGTATTACACACTGGTTTTCGGTGGCACACAATGAGAGACAGATGCCACACACAGCAATGGCACAGAGGCAGACTTGCCAATCTTTATCTCCCACTATTTATTTATTTTTTTTACAGGGAGAATTTACCCCCCCCCAAAAAAGGCCCAGTATTACACACTGGTTTTCGGTGGCACACAATGAGAGACAGATGCCACACACAGCAATGGCACAGAGGCAGACTTGCCAATCTTTATCTCCCACTATTTATTTATTTTTTTACAGGGAGAATTTACAAAAAAAAAAAATGGCCCAGTATTACACACTGGTTTTCGGTGGCACACAATGAGAGACAGATGCCACACACAGCACTGGCACAGAGGCAGACTTGCCAATCTTTATCTCCCACTATTTTTTTTTTTTTCAGGGAGAATTAAAAAAAAAAAGGCCCAGTATTACACACTAGGTTTTCGGTGGCACACAATGAGAGACAGATGCCACACACAGCACTGGCACAGAGGCAGACTTGCCAATCTTTATCTCCCTGCAGTAATCTCAGAAAAGTATGGCAGGCAGCTATAAAAAGGACTGCTGCACACAAAAGTGTGGACAAACAAACAAGATAGCTGTGCAGAAAGGAAGGAACAACAGGATTTGTGCTTTGAAAAAAGCAGTTGGTTTGCACAGCGGTGTACACACACAGCAACGCAGCTATCAGGGAGCCTTCTAGGGCAGCCCAATGAGCTACAGCGCTGAGGAAAAAAAAATGTAGCTTCCACTGTCCCTGCAAACAAAAGGTGGTGTTGGACAGTGGAAATCGCTACAGCACAAGCGGTTTGGGGGTGAATGTACCCTGCCTAACACTGTCTATCCCTGCTTCTGACGAAGCGGCACCTCTCCCTACGCTCAGATCAGCAGCAGTAAGATGGCGGTCAGCGGGAACGCCCCTTTATAGCCCCTGTGACGCCGCAGAAAGCAAGCCAATCACTGCAATGCCCTTCTCTAAGATGGTGGGGACTGAGATCTATGTCATCACGCTGCCCACACTCTGCGTCCACCTTCATTGGCTGAGAAATGGCGCTTTTAGCGTCATTGAAACGCGACTTTGGCGCTAAAGTCGTGTACCGCATGGCCGACCCCACACAGGGATCGGGTCGGGTTTCATGAGACGCCGACTTTGCCAAAAGTCTTCGATTTATGAAAATGAACGATCCGTTTCGCTCAACCCTACTGCTAAACATTAATGCATTCATGTATTGTAATGTTGTTCTATTCAGTACGTAAAATTATGTAATGTTAATGTTCCATACATATCTTTAATTCATTACTTTGAATTATTAATTGATTCTTGGCTCTCATTTGCTTACTATAATAATAAGGCAATACGCTGGCTCAATGGTCAGCATAACTGGAATTTGACCAGAGCAAACTTTTTTTATGTCTCTCTTTACCTTTGGATTTTCTTTAAGTTACCATTTAGTTTTTTCTCATAATGCTCAGCTTACTGACTGTCGAGGAGCGTTAAGTTTCAGGCATGAGAAATAGTTTTCCGAACTCTTCTTATGTACTTCTTTTAGTGGAAACTTGATAGGCGATTCATGCTGCCCAAACAGTAGGAAGTATGAATTGCAGCCTATTTGCACAATTACAATCATGCATATTATTCTCTTAAATCTTCTGGAATTTAAGATAAAATATACTTTAAAGACCTAGCCAGTAGTGTTGAGCATTCCGATACCGTAAGTATCGGGTATCGGCCGATATTTGCGGTATCGGAATTCCGATACCGAGTTCCGATATTTTTGTGATATCGGAAATCGGAATCGGAAGTTCCCAGTGTATGGTTCCCAGGGTCTGGAAGAGAGGAGACTCTCCTTCAGGCCCTGGGATCCATATTCATGTAAAAAATAAAGAATAAAAATAAAAAATATGGATATACTCACCCCTCCGGCGGACCCTGGACCTTAGTGATGTAACCGGCAGCCTCCGTTCCTAAGAATGCAGTGAGTGTAGGACCTGCGATGATGTCGCGGCTTGTGATTGGTCGCGTGAGCGGTCACATGAGCGGTCACGCGACCAATCACAAGCCGCGACGTCATCGAAGGTCCTTTACTCACCATTCTTAGGAACGGAGGCAGACGCTTGGACCGGTGAGAGCCAGGGGCTGTCTGAGGGGTGAGTATATCAATATTTTTTATTTTTATTCTTTATTTTATACATGAATATGGATCCCAGGGCCTGAAGGAGAATTTCCTCTCCTTCAGACCCTGGGAACCATTCTGATATTTTGTGTCCCATTGATATGCATTGGTATCGGGTATCGGTATCGGCGATATCCGATATTTTTTGGGTATCGGCCGATCCAATCCGATACCGATACCTTTGCATATCGGAAGGTATCGCTCAACACTACTAGCCAGGGATCAAAGCCAATAGCAGTTTAGCACCGCCCTGGTCTGTTCTATCCAAGGCTCTGAAGGAGATTGATAAGTACCTCCCTTGTGTGTTTTTGTCATCTGTGCAATCATACTGGGAGCAAAAAATCTTGCAAAAAAAAGGTTTTTTTTCACTATCCTGCATAGACAGCATCTGCAAATGTGGCACCCCAGGAGTTTGTTTGCACAGTGGCATTGCCTCCTTCACAGTGGGTGATGCCATGCCTTGAAGCAAGGAAGGATTCCCTTAGCAGGTAATACATTAGCATGCAACACCTTTCCTACTCCAGACCAGAAGGGGGAGCTCTAACACCTGATTTCAGGGGAGCTTCCTGATATAAGTTCTGGCCTGGGGGCAGAGTTAGTTAGTCTGAGGAGGACAGAGAGGAGAGAGGAAGTCAAGGTAGAACCTGAGGAGTGGAGCTGTAGATAAGCTCACCTCAGGGCCAAGTGCTAGAGACTTGATGCTGGAGTCCGTGGTTGTGCGGGTACTGAAGGCCAAGCAACTAAATACAGAGGGCAGGGGACTGCAGGTCTCCTGGCCATCACAACATCTGAAGACACAGCAGCAAATGAGAGCCTGGAGCCACCATGAAGGAGTGACACCTGCAATAAGCTCAAGCTGCCTGCCATACAGACAAGGACTAAAGAACAAGAAGAAGCAGAGGACAGAGCACAGCTTTAGGCAGCAAGGACCTCAAAATGCAGCGCAATAGGGAGGCCTACTCTGAACTCACCTTGTTAGGTGGATCCCAAATTGCTTCCTGGCTGCCTGGATCTCCATTACCATCTGTAATCAGTGCCATGGCCTGCACCACAAATCATGAGTAAAAGTGTGAAGTCTGCATCCTACTGTGTCCTCAGAGTTAGGGTACCGTTACACAAAACGATTTACCAACGATCACGACCAGCGATACGACCTGGCCGTGACCGTTGGTAAGTAGTGTTGAGCGATACCGTCCGATACTTGAAAGTATCGGTATCGAATAGTATCGGCCGATACCCGAAAAGTATCGGATATCACCAATACCGATACCCGATACCAATACAAGTCAATGGGACACCAAGTATCGGAAGGTATCCTGATGGTTCCCAGGGTCTGAAGGAGAGGAAACTCTCCTTCAGGCCCTGGGATCCATATTAATGTGTAAAATAAAGAATTAAAATAAAAAATATTGATATACTCACCTCTCCGGAGGCCCCTGCACCTCACCGCTGTTAACCGGCAGCCTTCTTTGCTTAAAATGAGCGCGTTTAGGGCCTTCCATGATGTCACAGCTTCTGATTGGTCGCGTGCCGCTCATGTGACCGCCAGGCGACTAATCACAAGCCGTGACGTCATTCTCAGGTCCTAAATTCCTAGAATTAGGAATTTAGGACCTGAGAGTGACGTCACGGCTTGTGATTGGTCGCGTGGCGGTCACATGAGCGGCACGCGACCAATCAGAAGCCGTGATGTCATGGAAGGTGCTGAACGCGCTCATTTTAAGCAAAGCAGGCTGCCGGTTACTACCAGGGCGCGTCAGAGGGTGAGTATATCCCTATTTTTTATTTTAATTCTTTATTTTTTACATGGATATGGATCCCAGGGCCTGAAGGAGAATTTCCTCTCCTTCAGACCCTGGGAACCATACACTGGGAACTTCCAATTCCGATTCCCGATACCACAAAAGTATCGGATCTCGGTATCGGAATTCCGATACCGCAAGTATCGGCCGATACCCGATACTTGCGGTATCGGAATGCTCAACACTATTGGTAAGTCGTTGTGTGGTCGCTGGGGTGCTGTCACACAGACAGCTCTCCAGCGACCAACGATGCCGAAGTCCCCGGGTAACCAGGGTAAACATTGGGTTACTAAGCACAGGGCCGCGCTTAGTAACCCGATGTTTACCCTGGTTACCATCGTAAATGTAAAAAAAAAAAAACCGTACATACTCACATTCCGGTGTCCGTCAGGTCCCTAGCCGTCTGCTTCCCGCACTGACTGACTGCCGGCCGTGAAGTGAAAGCAGAGCACAGCGGTGACGTCACCGCTGTGCTCTGCTTTTACTTTCCGGCCGGCAGTCAGTCAGTGTGGGAAGCAGACGGCTAGGGACCTGAAGGACACCCGAATGTGAGTATGTACGTTTTTTTTTTTTTTACATTTACGATGGTAACCAGGGTAAACATTGGGTTACTAAGCGCGGCCCTGCGCTAAGTAAGCCGATGTTTACCCTGGTTACAAGCAAACGCATCGCTGGATCGGTGTCACACACACCGATCCAGCGATGACAGCGGGAGATCCATCGACGAAATAAAGTTCCAAACGATCTGCTACGACGTACGATTCTCAGCGGGGTCTCTGATCGCTGCTGCATGTCAGACACAGCAATATCGTATGGATATCGCTGGAACGTCACGGATCGTACCGTCGTAGCGACAAAAGTGCCACTCTGAGACAGTACCCTTATTTACTTCACCATCCACTCTGCACTACAATCATCACTACTTTTCTTTCACATCATAAGTGCCCAGGGACTTAGCTCTACCTGTGGAGAGCTGTACAAACTCTGTTGCATTACCATCAGCCCCAGTGGTCCTTTTAAGCATCGTCGGCTATCCCTTGCCAAATACCACAGGTGGCATCACGAACTATGCCCCATAAACTTTATTTTCCCTTTTATCATCATTTTCATTGGACCCCCAGGTCCCCGGATTGGGTCACTGCTGCCGTGACACATCCCTTTAAGAACCGGCGGGGTCCCCGCAGCCCTCGCGGGTGCTCTATTTTGGCATCATGAACAGGATTTTCAAGCCCAGCATAGCTGGGTACTGTGTGCCAGATACTTAAGTGAACTGTGAAACTGCCGCCATTACTGTGTCGCACAACACGCGGGAAGAAAGGGGCATGTTGTCGTGGGCGGAACCAAAACAAGAGGCATGAAGTAAAAGCACGGGCCACACTCTGTGATTAGTGGCAAGAAGCAGGAAGCCTTGAGTGGAAAAACCAGAAGGAGCACCTTCAAGACTGCCTTCGGAGCAGCCGCTCATTCCAGTAAGGCTAGGTTCACATTGCGTTAGTGGGTGATCGCTAACGGACAGCGTTGCACGGCGAAAATGTCGCAATTAACGTCATGCAACGGGTCCGTTAGCGCACCCATTGACAGCAATGTAAATTTTGCCTGTAGCGCATCACTAGCGCGTGCCTTTTTCGGCTCGCGCTAGCGATGTGCCGTTCTTTTGTAGCGCGCCTCGGACGCTGCTTGCAGCGTCCGCGGCGCGCCCGAGGTCCGTTCCCCGCTCTCGCAGATCGGGGATCTGCGAGAGCGAGGACGTTAGCGCGACCCCTAAATGCGGCCCCTACAAAAACATTGCGTTAGCGCAATCCGCAAGCGCTAGCGCTAAACGGATTGCCCTAACGCAATGTGAACCTAGCCTAAACAAATGCAGGTCCTGGCTGAGATTCAATGAGGCAGAAGAAAATGTCCAGTCCAGGTGGAGACCCAGTGGTGGTCGTTAGGGTTGAGCGAAACGGATCGGACAAATTAAAAAATCACCGACTTTCGGCAAAGTCGGGTTTCATGAAACCTGACCCGATCCCAGTGTGGGATCGGCCATGAGGTCGGCGATCTTCGCGCCAAAGTCGCGTTTCATATGACGCTTTCAGCGCCATTTTTCAGCCAATGAAGGAGGACGCAGAGTGTGGGCAGCGTGATGACATAGGTCTCGGTCCCCACCATATTAGAGAAGGGCATGACAGTGATTGGCTTGCTTTCTGTGGCGTCACAGGGGCTATAAAGGGGCGTGCACGCCAACCGCCATCTTACTTCTGCCGATCTCAGCATAGAGAGAGATTGCTGCAGCTTCATCAGAAGCAGGGATATCATTAGGGAGGGAAGATTAACCCCCACACTGCTTGTGCTGTAGCGATTTCCACTGTCTAACACCACCTTTTTTTTGCAGGGACAGTGGAGGCTAGATTTTTGTGCATCAGCTCTGTAGCTTATTAGGCTGCCTTATAAGGCTCCCTGATAGCTGCATTGCTGTTTGTATGCCGCTGTGCAAACCAACTGCTTTTTTAAAAGCAAAAATCCTGTTGCTCCTTTCTGCACAGTTATCTTGTTTATTTGTCCACACTTTTGTGTGCAGCAGTCCTTTTTATTGCTGGCTGCCATACTTATCCTGAGATCATTGTAGGGAGATTGAAATTTTAGTACAGTCCTTGTATTTTTTTATATATCTTCCAGCCATGTTCTGCCACTTACATTGTATAGTGTAATACCCAGGGCCTGTTTTTTGCTGCAGTCTCCCCCCCAAAAAAGGGAGATTTAAATTGCCACTAAGTGGATCTACGTCAGTTCTGTTTGTCGTATATCTGCCAGCCACGTTCTGCCACTTACATTGTGTAGTGTAATATACAGGGCCTGTTTTTTGCTGCAGTCTCCCCCCCAAAAAAGGGAGATTTAAATTGCCAACAAGTTTATATACGTCAGTTCTGTTTGTCGTAAATCTTCCAGCCACGTTCTGCCACTTACATTGTATAGTGTAATACCCAGGGCCTGTTTTTTGCTGCAGTCTCCCCCCCAAAAAAGGGAGATTTAAATTCTCAACAAGTTTAGATACACCTTCTACCTTGTTTTACAGTAGCATATAATGGTTGTTATTTTGGTTACATTTTCCCAAAAATGAGGAAGTGTTGTGGAAGAGGCTGTGGGCAGTCGTTGCCAGCTGGTAATGATGGTGGTGGTGGTGGTGATGGTGGAGCATCTGGTGTAGTGGGAAAAGCAAAATAGCAGCTAAGGCTGGAGGTGTTGAGCCAGCGTCATCATCTGGCTACACAAGGCCTCGAAGGCTCCCTTTTCTGGGAGTAGGAAAACCGCTTTTAAAGCCGGAGCAGCAGGTACAAGTTTTGGCTTTCCTTGCTGACTCAGCCTCTAGCTCTTTCGCCTCCTCTTCCGAAAGTTTCAAATTTAAATGCAGCGAGTCGTCAGTGGGTGCTCCCAGGCAGGAACAAGTCGCTTCCTTGTGTCCTTCACCCAAACCAACAGTGAAGGATGCGTCAGGCGACACAACAGGTTACTACATGGAGCTCTTTACACATACCATGCCTGGGTTAGAAAGGGAAATTGTTAACAGCCCATTAGAAGACGAATCGGACATGGAGTGCACTGATGCACAGCCACAGCTAGATTATTATGCTGTTCCATTGACTCAGATCACTACATTGCCCTCGCAGTGTACTGAGCCAGAATCTGACCCTGATGAGACTATGGTCCCCCATCCCGAACGCTATAGCATCTTACACGGTGACACAGAAAAAGGTGCACATGACATTGAAGAAGAGGTGATAGATGACCCAGTTGTTGACCCAGATTGGCAGCCATTGGGGGAAGAGGGTGCCACTGACAGTAGCTCAGAAGCGGAGGAGGATGATCCGCAGCAGCCATCTACATAGCAACAGCTTTCATCTGGCAGGCCCATCTCAGGCCAAAAACGTTTGTCAACAAAAAAAAACAGTTTTAGGACAGCGTGGCCATCAGGTGAAAGTAGCACAGCGTGGAATGCCTGAAAAGGTATTCCATAGTAGGAATTGTGGGGTGTGGCAATTTTTTAACCAAGATCCGAATGATCATTGCAAATTTATCTGTAACAAATGCTCAAAGACCTTTAGCAGAGGGAAGAATCTCCAAAATTTACATACAACGTGCATGTGTAGACATTTAACCAGCATGCACTTGCAAAACTGGACTAACTACCAAACGCCCGTACCGTTGGTGCACCTGCTCAGAATGAAGGTAGACAGCAATGCTACGTTGCTTCCCTCACTGTAAGCCCACCAGTTAGGACACCACCAGCAGCAACTGTGGAGGTATCGTCGCAAGGCCAAAGCAGTCAGGGAATCACAAGGATTTTGGTAGGAAACACTGTATGTAGGTCAACATCGAGAAAACCATCACCAACCCTCTCTCAATCCGCCATGTCCACCACCACCACCACCACCGTTAGTCCCACCATATGCACCTCTCCAGTCCAGCTCACCCTACAAGAGACTCTCGTTAGGAAAAGAAAGTACTCACCCTCTCATCCGTGTACACATTGTTTGAACGCCCACATTGCTAGGCTAATCTCATTAAAGATGATGCCCTACCAGTTGGATGAAAGCAAAGCTTTCAAAGCCCTGATGGCCTACGCAGTACCACGCTATGACCTACCCAGTCGACATTTCTTTGCGAGAAAAGCCAGCCCTCCACCAGCATGTCAAAGACCGCATTGTCCATGCACTGAGGCAATCAGTCAGTAGAAAGGTACACCTCACAACAGATGCATGGACCAGTAGGCATGGCCAGGGACGTTACGTGTCCATCACGGCACACTGGGTTAATGTGGTGGATGCAGGGTCCACAGAGGACAGCCATAGTGGGACAGTTCTGCCTAGTCCACGGTCTAGGAAACAGTTGGCTGTAGGCGTTTGCCACCCCTCCTCCTCCTCCTCCTGCAGAAGCGAAAGCTCATCCACAGAGCGCAGTCGCACGACCACTCCATCCGCAGCTGCCAGTGTTGCACACTAGGTGTCCCATTATGGAACTGCTAGTGGTAAGCGTCAGCAGGCTGTGTTGGAAATGAAGTGTTTGGGTGACAACAGACACAAAGCAGAAGTTCTGGCCGAGTTCTTGCAGCAAGAAACTCAGTCATGGCTGTGCAGTGTACATCTTGGGGCAGGCAAGGTAGTCAGTGATAACGGAAGGAATTTTATGGCTGCCACAGCCCTTTCAGAACTGAAACACATACCTTGCCTGGCTCACATCTTGAATCTGGTGGTGCAGTGCTTCCTGAAAAATTATCTGGGGTTACCAGCCCTGCTCCTGAAGGTGCGAAGACTTTGCTCGCACATCCGCCGGTCGCCCGTACACTCCAGCCGTATGCTGAACCATCAGCGATCGCTGAATCTTCCTCAGCACCGCCTAATAATCGACGTTGCAACAAGGTGGAACTCCACACTGCACATGCTTCAGAGGCTTTGCGAAGAGAGGCGTGCTGTAATGTATTTGTGGGAGGATACACATACACGGGCAGGCAGTTTGATGGCAGACATGGAGTTGTCAGGTGTGCAGTGGTCGAAGCTACAAGACCTCTGTCAAGTCCTTCAGTGTTTTGAGGAATGCACACGGCTGGTAAGTGCAGACGACGCCATCATAAGCATGAGCATCCCACTAATGCTTCTGCTGATGCAAAGTTTGACGCACTTTAAGGAGCAGGCGTCTGCAGCCGAGGAGGAGGGAAGCCTTGATGACAGTCAGCCATTGTCTGCTCATGGAACTCTCCTGGACGAGGTGGTGGATGAAGAGGAGGAGGAGGAGGAGGATGATGGGGATGAATATTTATGGGAGGAGGATGCTTCTCAGGGGCAATAGAAACTGGTGGCGTTGCAAGGTCAGGTACAGGGTTTTTGCGGGAGACAAGTGATGTTGATTTGCAAGACAGTGCTCCTCAACCCAGCACAAGCAGTGAATTGACACCTGGAATATTGGCCCACATAACTGAGTATGCCTTGCGTATCCTAAAAAGGGACCCCCGCATTATCAAAATGATGACTGATGACGATTACTGGTTGGCCTGCCTCCTGGATCCACAATATAAAGGAAAATTACAAAATATCATGCCACATGCGAACCTTGAGCAAATATTGGCTACCAAACAAGCAACTCTTGTAGACCATTTGGTTCAGGCATTCCCAGCACACAGCAGCGGTGATGGTTCTCACACGAGCTGTAGGTTGCAACATGGCAGAGGTGTTAGAGGTGCACAAATCAGAAGTGGCGTTGGACAGAGGGGTTTTATTACCAGGTTGTGGAGTGATTTCGCTATGACCGCAGACACAACAGGTACTGCTGCATCAATTCAAAGCGACAGGAGACTGCATTTGTCCAGTATGGTTACGAACTATTTTTCCTCCCTTATCGATGTTCTCCCTCACAGGTCATTCCGCTTTGATTACTGGGCATCTAAAATAGACACCTGGCCTGAATTGGCAGAATACGCATTACAGGAGCTCGCTTGCCCTGCTGCTAGTGTGCTATCAGAAGGAGTCTTCAGTGCTGCTGGGCTGGTTCAATACTGACTAAAAAAAGGACTCGTCTGGCTACCCGAAATGTTGATGATCTATCCTTCATTAAAATGAACCAATCATGGATTTCAAATTATTTTGCCCCACCTTCCCCTGCTGACATGTAGCTTGCCTGAAAAATGTCTTGCTTTTGGCCTCCTCTTACTGACTGCTCCAATTCCTCCATTTGCAGCTGCTGAATGTCCACCATAGGCCATTTTTTTCCTCCCTAAATGGCCTGACTCCCCCCACAGGGCTGTGGTCACCACCTAGCGCAAGCACCCGTGCGAGTGCCGTTTGCCTGGACAGGTGGGTGTGCCCACTCTTGGGCGACGGCACTGGCACAGGGTCCCTCATAGTACAATGAAGTGTCTCTGACGGTGGTGGTGCACAACCAACGTCAGACACACCGTCGTAATATGAGGGGCCCTGTGCCAGTACCGCCGCACTCAAGAGTGTTCCCCCCCAGGTCGAACAGTGCTCTACCACTTGCAAAACTTACCTCTCCCTGCTCCACCACGGTGTAGTCTGTGCTGTTAAATCCTTCAATGGCACTGCCAATACAAATTTGTTGAAATGATAGATAATAGTAAAAATATACAGGGGCCCTGTCCTCCATTTAGACCAGTTAATACTTTGCGCCCACTACCACTGTCTGCTACTCAGCAGAGGAGCCCACCCCTGTACCTAGCTATGCCACCTGTTTTTTTATGAACATGTTTTTGGCAGACATTTACCTCGCTTTATTATTTTGGCCTACTAACTGTGTCAGCAACTCCTTACAGTTGTCCTCCGCTGAACAACGCTATGCTGCCTGCGTACTCCTGTAACCAATTTTGAACTGCATTGAGCCTACTTTTTTATTTTAGGCCTACTACCTGTGTCTGTCTGCGCCACTCCTTACAATTGTCCTCCGCTGAACAAACCTATGCTGCCAGTTTACTCCTGTTACCAGTTTAGAACTACATTGATCCTACTTTTTTATTTTAGGCCTACTATTTGTGTCTGTCTGTGCCACGCCTTACAATCGTCCTCTGCTGAACAAACCTATGCCGCCAGTTTACTCCTGTAACCTATTTTGAACTGCATTGAGCCTACTTTTTTATTTTAGGCCTACTAGCTGTGTCTGTCTGCCCCACTCCTTGCAATCGTCCTCCGCTGAACAAACCTATGCCGCCAGTTTACTCCTGTAACCTATTTTGAACTGCATTGAGCTTACTTTTTTATTTTAGGCCTACTACATGTGTCTGTCTGCGCCACTCCTTACAATCATCTTCCGCTGAACAAACCTATGCCGCCAGTTTACTCCTGTTACAAGTTTAAAACTGCATTGAGCCTACTTTTTTATTTTAGGCCTACTACCTGTGTCTGTCTGCGCCACTCCTTACAATAATCCTCCGCTGAACAAACCTATGCTGCCAGTTTACTCCTGTTACCAGTTTAGAACTGCATTGAGCCTACTTTTTATTTTAGGCCCACTACCTGTGTCTGTCTGCGCCACTCCTTACAATCGTCCTCCGCTGATCAACGCTATGCTGCCTTTTTTACTCCTGTAACCGATTTTGAACTGCATTGAGCCTACTTTTTTATTTTAGGATTACTAAGTCTGTCTGTGCCACTCCTTATATTTGACCTCCACTGAACAAACCAATGCCGCCAGTTTACTCCTGTTACCATTTTTGAACTGCTTGGAGCCTACTTTTTTAATGTGGGCCTACAAACTGTGTCTGCGCCACTCATTACAGCTGTCCTCCACTGCACAAAGCTATGATGCCTGTTTACTCCTGTTTCAAATATTAAACTGCATTTGGCCTACTTGTTTGGTTGGGCCTACTAACGGTGTCTTCCGCTGCTTGTTGTTCTCCTCCACTGAACAAAGCTGAGCCTCAATTTTCATCCTGTGTGGGATATTACACTGCATTTGGCCTACTTGTTTGTTTGGGCCTACTAATGGTGTCTGCCGCTCCTTGCTTTTCTCCTCCACTGAACAAAGCTGAACCTCAATTTTCATCCTGTTTCGGATATTAAACTGCATTTGGCCTACTTGTTTGGTTGGGCCTACTAACGGTGTCTGCCGCTGCTTGTTGTTCTCCTCCACTGAACAAAGCAGTGCCGCCTGTTTACTCCTGTTTCGAATATTAAACTGCATTTGGCCTACTTGTTTGGTTGGGCCTACTAACGGTGTCTGCCGCTGCTTGTTGTTCTCCTCCACTGAACAAAGCAGTGCCTGTTTACTCCTGTTTCGAATATTAAACTGCATTTGGCCTACTTGTTTGGTTGGGCCTACTAACGGTGTCTGCCGCTGCTTGTTTTTCTCCTCCACTGAACAAAGCAGTGCTATCTGTTTACTCCTGTTTTTAATATTAAACTGCATTTGGCCTACTTGTTTGATTGGGCCTACTAATGGTGTCTGCCGCTGCTTGTTGTTCTCCTCCACTGAACAAAGCTGAGCCTCAATTTTCATCCTGTTTCGGTTATTAAACTGCATTTGGCCTTCTTATTTGGTTGGGCCTACTATCGGTGTCTGCCGCTGCTTGCACTTCTCCTCCACTGAACAAAGCTGAGCCTCAATTTTCATCCTGTTTTGGATATTACACTGCATTTGGCCTACTTGTTTAGTTGGGCCTACTAACGGTGTCTGCCGCTCCTTGCTTTTCTCCTCCACTGAACAAAGCTGAGCCTCAATTTTCATCCTGTTTCGGATATTAAAGTGCATTTGGCCTACTTGTTTGTTTGGGCCTACTAACGGTGTCTGCCGCTCCTTGCTTTTCTCCTCCTCTGAACAAAGCTGAGCCTCAATTTTCATCCTGTTTCGGATATTACACTGCATTTGGCCTACTTGTTTGGTTGGGCCTACTAATGGTGTCTGCCGCTCCTTGCTTTTCTCCTCCACTGAACAAAGCTGAGCCTCAATTTTCATCCTGTTTCGAATATTAAACTGCATTTGGCCTACTTGTTTGGTTGGGCCTACTAACAGTGGCTGCCGCTGCTTGTTGTTCTCCTCCACTGAACAAAGCAGTGCCACCTGTTTACTCCTGTTACCAATTTTGAACTGCATTTGGCCCACTTTATTACTTGGGCCAACTAACTGTGTCTGCAACTCATTACATTTGTCCTCCACTGAACAAAGCAATGCCACCTGTTTAGTCCTGTTACCACATTTGAACTGCATTTAGCCTACTTTATTATTTGAGCCTATATCTGTGTTTCCTCCTCATCCTGCCCATTGCCCAGCCACTGCTAGATGAGTCTGCTGGTACATTGACCCAGACCACTACATTCCTGTTATAGACCTGGTGGTTAGGAGCACCCGGAATGACCTGATGAGTAAACTAGTAATCGGAACAAGCTCTGGACAAGTGGGAACTCTGCTGACCGCAAACCCTACTCCTATCACACAACCTAGAAATAGCCGTGGAGCGTACCTAACTCTCCCTAGACGCCTCTTCACAGCCTAAGAGCTAACTACCCCTAAAGATAGAAATAGAAGCCTAACCTTGCCTCAGAGAAATTTCCCAAAGGTAAAGGCAGCCCCCACATATATTGACTGTGAGTTAAGAGGAAAGTCACAAGCACAGGAATGAAACAGGTTTTAGCAAAGGAGGCCAGACTTCACTAAATAGTCAGAGGATAGAAAAGGAAATGATGCGGTCAGCACAAAAAAACTACAAAAACCACGCAGTGTATGCAAAAAGACCCCCACACCGACTCACGGTGTGGAGGCACAACACTGCACTCCCAGAGCTTCCAGCTAGCAAGGAAATATCATGATAGCAAGCTGGACTAGAATTAGCAGTACTAAGAAATATATTCAGGCAGCAGTAACAACAAATGAACTAGCAAAGACTTAGCTTCTGCTGGAGTAGACAGGTCCTCAGAGAAGTCCAAGAGAGATCTGAACCAATACTGAACATTGACAGCTGGCATGAAGTAACGATCTGAGTGGAGATGAATAGGGAACCCAGCATAGCAATAAACGAGGGCAGCTGATAAAGCCAACCTCAGTGACCAGCAGTTCCGCTCGAAGCCACCAGAGGGAGTCCAAGAGCAAAACCAACCAAAGTACCATTCATGACCACAGCAGGGAGTCCAAGAACGGAATTCACAACAGTACCCCCCCTTGAGGAGGGGTCACCGAACCCTCATCAGGGCCCCCAGGCCGATCAGGACGAGCCAAATGAAAGGCACGAACTAAATCGGCAGCATGGACATCGGAGGCAGCAACCCAGGAATTATCCTCCTGACCATAGCCCTTCCACTTAACCAGGTACTGAAGCTTCCGTCTCGAAATACGAGAATCCAAAATTTTTTCCACCACATACTCCAACTCCCCCTCAACCAACACCGGAGCCGGAGGATCAACGGAAGGAACCATAGGCGCCACGTACTTCCGCAACAATGACCTATGGAACACATTATGGATGGCAAAAGAAGCTGGAAGGACCAAACGAAATGACACAGGGTTGAGAATTTCAGAAATCTTATAAGGACCAATGAAACGAGGCTTAAACTTAGGAGAAGAAACCTTCATAGGAACATAACGAGAAGACAACCAAACCAAATCCCCAACACGAAGTCGGGGACCAACACGACGACGGCGTTTAGCGAAACGTTGAGCCTTCTCCTGGGACAACGTCAGATTGTCCACTACGTGAGTCCAAATTTGCTGCAACCTGTCCACCACAGAATCCACACCAGGACAGTCAGAAGGCTCAACCTGCCCCGAAGAAAAACGAGGATGAAAACCAGAATTGCAAAAAAAAGGCAAAACCAAAGTAGCAGAACTAGCCCGATTATTAAGGGCGAACTCAGCCAATGGCAAGAAGGTCACCCAATCATCCTGACCAGCAGAAACAAACCATCTTAGATAGGTTTCCAAAGTCTGGTTGGTTCGTTCGGTTTGGCCATTTGTTTGAGGATGGAAAGCCGAAGAAAAAGACAAATCAATGCCCATCTTAGCACAAAAGGACCGCCAAAACCTAGAGACAAACTGGGAACCTCTGTCCGACACAATGTTCTCCGGAATGCCATGCAAACGAACCACATGTTGAAAAAATAATGGCACCAAATCAGAGGAGGAAGGTAATTTAGGCAAGGGTACCAAATGGACCATCTTAGAAAAGCGATCACAAACCACCCAGATGACAGACATCCTTTGAGAGACAGGAAGATCTGAAATAAAATCCATGGAAACATGCGTCCAAGGCCTTTTCTGGACTGGCAAGGGCAAAAGCAACCCACTGGCATGAGAACAGCGGGGCTTAGCTCGAGCACAAGTCCCACAGGACTGCACAAAAGAACGCACATCCCGTGACAAGGAAGGCCACCAAAAGGACCTAGCCACCAAATCTCTGGTACCAAAAATCCCAGGATGACCGGCCAACACCGAGCAATGAACCTCAGAAATAACTCTGCTAGTCCACCTATCAGGGACAAACAGTTTCTCCGCTGGACAACGGTCAGGTCTATCAGCCTGAAACTCCTGCAGCACCCGCCGCAAATCAGGGGAGATGGCAGACAGAATTACCCCCTCTTTGAGAATACCAGCCGGCTCTGGAACTCACGGAGAATCAGGCACAAAACTCCTAGAAAGGGCATCCGCCTTCACATTCTTAGAACCTGGAAGGTATGAGACCACAAAATCGAAACAGGAGAAAAACAGCGACCATCGAGCCTGTCTAGGATTCAACCGCTTGGCAGACTCGAGATAAGTCAGATTTTTGTGATCCGTCAGGACCACCACGCGGTGCTTGGCTCCCTCAAGCCAATGTCGCCACTCCTCGAATGCCCACTTCATAGCTAGCAGCTCCCAATTGCCAACATCATAATTACGCTCAGCAGGCGAAAACTTTCTAGAAAAGAAGGCACATGGCTTCATCACAGAGCCATCAGAACTTCTTTGAGACAAAACAGCCCCTGCTCCAATCTCAGAAGCATCAACCTCGACCTGAAAAGGGAGCGAAACATCTGGCTGACGCAACACAGGGGCCAAAGAAAAACGACGTTTCAGCTCCTGAAAAGCCTCAACGGCCGCAGAGGACCAATTCACCACATCAGCACCTTTCTTGGTCAAATCAGTCAAAGGTTTAACCACACTAGAAAAATTAGCGATGAAGCGACGGTAAAAATTAGCAAAGCCCAGGAATTTCTGGAGGCTCTTCACAGATGTAGGTTGAGTCCAATCATAAATGGCCTGAACTTTAACAGGATCCATCTCGATAGTAGAAGGGGAAAAAATGAAACCCAAAAAGGAAACCTTCTGAACTCCGAAGAGACATTTAGACCCCTTCACAAACAAGGAATTAGCACGAAGGACCTGGAATACCATTCTGACCTGTTTCACATGAGACTCCCAATCATCCGAAAAGACCAAAATATCATCCAAATATACAATCATGAATCTACCCAAATACTTTCGGAAGATGTCATGCATAAAGGACTGAAACACAGATGGAGCATTTGAAATCCCGAATGGCATTACCAGGTACTCAAAATGGCCCTCGGGCGTATTAAATGCTGTTTTCCATTCATCGCCCTGTTTAATACGCACAAGGTTATACGCCCCTCGAAGATCTATCTTGGTGAACCAACTAGCCCCCTTAATCCGAGCAAACAAATCAGACAGCAGAGGCAAAGGGTACTGAAATTTGACCGTGATTTTATTGAGAAGGCGGTAATCTATGCAGGGTCTCAGAGAACCATCCTTCTTGGCCACAAAAAAGAACCCTGCTCCCAACGGTGATGAAGACGGGCGAATATGCCCTTTCTCCAAGGACTCCTTTATATAACTCCGCATAGCGGCGTGCTCTGGCACAGATAAATTGAAAAGTCGGCCCTTAGGAAACTTACTACCAGGAATCAAATTTATAGCACAATCACAATCCCTATGAGGGGGTAGGACACTGGATTTGGGCTCATCAAATACATCCTGGTAATCCGACAAAAACTCAGGGACTTCGGAAGGAGTGGAAGAAGAAATTGACACCAACGGAACATCGCCATGTACCCCTTGACAACCCCAACTAGACACAGACATTGATTTCCAATCCAATACTGGATTATGAACCTGTAGCCATGGCAAACCCAACACGACTACATCATGCAAATTATGCAACACCAAAAAGCGAATATCTTCCTGATGTGCAGGAGCCATGCACATGGTCAACTGAGTCCAGTACTGAGGTTTATTCTTGGCCAACGGCGTGGCATCAATTCCTCTTAATGGAATAGGATACTGCAAAGGCTCCAAGAAAAAACCACAGCGCCTGGCAAACTCCAAGTCCATCAAATTCAGGGCAGCGCCTGAATCCACAAATGCCATAACCGAGTAGGATGACAAAGAGCAAATCAGAGTAACAGACAAAATAAATTTAGGCTGTACAGTACCAATGGTGACAGACCTAGCTAACTGCTTAGTGCACTTAGGACAATCAGAGATAGCATGAGCGGGGTCACCACAGTAAAAACACAGCCCATTCTGACGTCTGTGTTCTTGCCGTTCTGTTCTGGTCAAAGTTCTATCACATTGCATAAGCTCAGGCCTCTGCTCAGAGGACACCGCCAAATGGTGCACAAGCTTGCGCTCACGCAAACGCCAATCAATTTGAATTGCCAAGGACATTGATTCATTCAGACCAGCAGGCGTGGGGAACCCCACCATAACATCCTTAAGGGCTTCAGAAAGACCCTTTCTAAAAATTACTGCCAGGGCACACTCATTCCATTGAGTAAGCACAGACCATTTTCTAAACTTATGACAATATACCTCTGCTTCATCCTGACCCTGACACAAAGCTAGCAAGATTTTCTCTGCCTGATCCACTGAATTCGGTTCGTCATAAAGCAATCCAGCACCAGAAAAAACGCATCTACATTAAGCAATGCAGGATCTCCTGGCGCAAGGGAGAATGCCCAGTCTTGAGGGTCGCCACGTAACAAAGAAATAATAATTTTTACTTGCTGAATGGGGTCACCAGAGGAGCGGGGTTTCAAAGCAAGAAACAGTTTACAATTATTTTTGAAATTCAGAAACTTAGATCTATCCCCAGAAAACAAATCAGGAATTGGAATTCTTGGCTCTAACATCAGATTCTGAACTACATAATCTTGAATGTTTTGGACCCTTGCAGCGAGTTGATCCACACAAGAGGACAGACCTTGAATATCCATATCTACACCTGAGTCCTGAACCACCCAGAGATTAAGGGGAAAAGAGAGACAAAACACACTGCAGAGAAAAAAAAATGGTTTCAGAACTCCTCTTATCCCTCTTTTGAGATGCATTAACACTTTGTGGGCCAGCTGTACTGTTATGGACCTGGTGGTTAGGAGCACCCGGAATGACCTGCCCATTGCCCAGCCACTGCTAGATGAGTCTGCTGGTACATTGACCCAGACCACTACATTCCTGTTATAGACCTGGTGGTTAGGAGCACCCGGAATGACCTGATGAGTAAACTAGTAATCGGAACAAGCTCTGGACAAGTGGGAACTCTGCTGACCGCAAACCCTACTCCTATCACACAACCTAGAAATAGCCATGGAGCGTACCTAACGCTCCCTAGACGCCTCTTCACAGCCTAAGAGCTAACTACCCCTAAAGATAGAAATAGAAGCCTAACCTTGCCTCAGAGAAATTTCCCAAAGGTAAAGGCAGCCCCAACATATATTGACTGTGAGTTAAGAGGAAAGTCACAAACACAGGAATGAAACAGGTTTTAGCAAAGGAGGCCAGACTTCACTAAATAGTCAGAGGATAGAAAAGGAAACTATGCGGTCAGCACAAAAAAACTACAAAAACCACGCAGTGTATGCAAAAAGACCCCCCACACCGACTCACGGTGTGGAGGCGCAACACTGCACTCCCAGAGCTTCCAGCTAGCAAGGAAATATCATGATAGCAAGCTGGACTAGAATTAGCAGTACTAAGAAATATATTCAGGCAGCAGTAACAACAAATGAACTAGCAAAGACTTAGCTTCTGCTGGAGTAGACAGGTCCTCAGAGAAGTCCAAGAGAGATCTGAACCAATACTGAACATTGACAGCTGGCATGAAGTAACGATCTGAGTGGAGTTAAATAGGGAAACCAGCATAGCAATAAACAAGGGCAGCTGATAAAGCCAACCTCAGTGACCAGCAGTTCCGCTCGAAGCCACCAGAGGGAGTCCAAGAGCAGAACCAACCAAAGTACCATTCATGACCACAGGAGGGAGTCCGAGAACGGAATTCACAACATATTCCCCTTGCACTCTACACAGCCAGAATCTGACCCTGCTGAAAGTCAGGTTCCCCTTCCCGCATACTATACCACCTTACACGGGGACAAAGAGGAAGGTGCAGATGAAATTGCAGGTTCATTCATCAGGTGGGGGGGCATACTCGTTGGCGACGTCACTGGCACAGGGCCCCTCATAGTACGCAAAACTGTCTCTGCCGGTGGGAGGCGCCCCCGCTGTCAAACACACCGCCGTACTTTAAGGGGTCCTGTGCCAGTGCCAATGCGAATGAGTGGACTCCCCCTGCTTGCTCAGGATCACAGCACTTGCAAAGTTTAAATACTTACCTCTCCCTGCTCCACCGCCGTGATGTAGTCTGCGTTTCCTGGGCCCACGAAAAACTTGAACCAGCCCTACCCCCCACAACTTTATCCAAATGACCCCCAATTTTCAATGACTATTATTATAAGGTAAATTAAGATTGACAAGCTTAAGTAACAAGAATTGATGTTTTTGGC
Organism: Ranitomeya variabilis; assembly: GCF_051348905.1. Classification (NCBI taxonomy): domain Eukaryota; kingdom Metazoa; phylum Chordata; class Amphibia; order Anura; family Dendrobatidae; genus Ranitomeya; species Ranitomeya variabilis. The sequence continues at coordinate 178,109,710 of NC_135237.1, forward strand.
ATTAAAATGGGCACTGTAGGTGTTTTCCTGTCCTCCACTCACTGCCGACTTTGATTCCCCATTGACTTGCATTGAGTTTCGTGTTTCGGTCGGCCCCCGACTTTTTGCAATAATCGTCCGATTTCGCCCAACCCGACTTTTGAGAAAGTCGGGTTTCGCGAAACCCGACTCGATCCTAAAAAAATAAAAGTCGCTCAACTCTAGTGGTCGTAGCCGCAGCCCCATGACACAGCCAGATCAAGTGGCGGCCGCAACCCCCATGATACAGCCAGATCAAGCGGTGGCCGCAGCCGCAGCCCCCATAATGCAGCCAGATCCAGTGGCGGCCACAGCCTCTTTAAACCAGCCTGATCCAGAGACAGCCGCAGCTCCAGCCTCTATAATGCCGCTATCAATGCCGTACATACCGGTAGCGGCCTGGTTTCAGCAGTACTCAGGGGAGTCACACACCCTGAGTGATTTTAAGGAGAGGCAATGTAGTTTTTTGAAGTGTATCCCCTGTCTGAGAGTCAAAAAGTCAGCATCCTTATTGGCCAGTTAACTGGTGTGGCCAGAAGGAGGTAAGGTCCTGGCTGGACACTGATAAAAGAACTGTCAAACAAATCTTGACCAGGCTGAAGGACACCTTTGACACCTACACTGCTGCAGATATTAAATGAGGTTCTTTGGTTGCAAACAAAGGGTAGAGGACAGTATATGGGACTATGCTCTTAACCTTCAGGAAGCGCTACAGGCTGTAAAACAGGTTGACCCTGACAGCATGCAAGATGAAGATAAGTTGCTGAAGAAGCAGTTTATAGATGGACTCCTGTCTAAGAATCAAAGGACACAGCCACATATAATGGCCCTACAAAATCCTGAACTGGACTTTGCACACTTTAAGGATATGGCCATCCGGGTGCTGTGTGAACCAAATCTTAGCGGCACAGTGACCCCTAGGCACCCAGCAATTACATATCAGCCGGAGGCAGTATCCTTTCTCAGGACCCCCATGGGGGCCAACCCGCCGACCCTAGATAATGATTCTGCTACTGACCTATGTTTCCAGATCCAGGAGCTAGCCAAATCATGGCTGCATTAACTAAAGCCATGCAAAAGGCCCCAAAGAAGAAGATTCAGCTAGCCTCCAGTCTAGATGATATCCCGTGGTGATGGCAGAGAAGGATTCCACCGACCAGAGTCGCTACGATGAGGATGGATGACCCATCTGTCACCGCTGCAACAAGGTGGGACACATCGCAAGATTCTGCAGTTTAAATGACCAACCCCTGGGGCAGAGGGGCAACCCCCAGGAGTAAGATGACCAGGCCCACAAAGCTGGCGAGACAAGTATGTCGGAGGACGACCAGTCCTCCAAGTTGTGATTGATGGCATCCCAATGAACGCTTTACTGGACATCAGCTCCCAGGTGACTACTATGCCATATATTCTTTACAAATGATACTGGGCTGACTCTCATATTACCCGCGGCCCAGATAATGATCTGACAATAGTCGCCAGCAATGGTCAGCCTTTGCCACAAGTGGGGTACAAAGAGGTGACCATTAAGTTTGGCAGAGTAGAATTGCATAGTAAATATAGGTAAACTGACTGAAAAGCAATCTAGTCTGAACTGGTCCATAACCAAAAAAGACTTACATAGCAATTAGATCAATGGCTGCACTCAACTGTACTAAAGCAAGGAAATGTGCGATACATGAAATGTGAATAGCTTAACCCCTTTACCCCCAAGGGTGGTTTGCACGTTAATGAACGGGCCAATTTTTACAATTCTGACCACTGTCCTTTATGAGGTTATAACTCTGGAACGCTTCAACGGATTTCAGTGATTCTGACACTGTTTTCTCGTGACATATTGTACTTCATGATAGTGGTAAAAATTTCTTTGATATTACCTGCGTTTATTTGTGAACAAAACTGAAATTTGGCGAAAATTTTGAAAATTTCGCAATTTTCCAACTTTGAATTTTTATACAATTAAATCACAGAGATATGTCACACAAAATACTTAATAAGTAACATTTTCCACATGTCTACTTTATATCAGCACAATTTTGGAACCAATTTTTTTTCTAAGGGTTAAAATTTGACCAGCAATTTCTCATTTTTACAACACCATTTTTTTTAGGGACCACATCTCATTTGAAGTCATTTTGAGGGGTCTATATGATAGAAAATACCCAAGTGTGACACAATTCTAAAAACTGCACCCCTCAAGGTGCTCAAAACCACAGTCAAGAAGTTTATTAACCCTTCAGGTGTTTCACAGGAATTTTTGGAATGTTTAAATAAAAATTAACATTTAACTTTTTTACACAAAAAATATACTTCAGCTCCAATTTGTTTTATTTTACCAAGGGTAACAGGAGAAAATGGACCCCAAAAGTTGTAAGGAACTCATCTAGATGTGTTGTGAAAGCTTTGAACCTCCAAGTGTTTCACTACAGTTTATAACGCAGAGCCGTAAAAATAAAAATTCTTTTTTTTCCCCACAAAAATTATTTTTTAGCCCCCAGTTTTGTATTTTCCCAAGGGTAACAGGAGAAACTGGACCCCAAAAGTTGTTGTCCAATTTGTCCTGAGTACGCTGATACCCCATATTTTGGGGTAAACCCTTGTTTGTGCGCACGGGAGAGCTCAGAAGGGAAGGAGCACTGTTTTACTTTTTCAACGCAGAATTGGCTGGAATTGAGATCGGACGCAATGTCGCGTTTGGAGAGCCCCCGATGTGCCTAAACAGTGGAAACCCCCCAATTATAACTGAAACCCTAATCAAAACACACACCTTCACTTCAAAACTTTTTTTTAAAGAAACAATAATTATATTTGCATAGCTTTATTCTGAGGACTATAACTTTTTTATTTTTTCGCTGATGATGCTGTATGGCGGCTCGTTTTTTGCGGAACAAGATGAAGTTTTCAGTGGTGCCATGGTTATTTATTTCTGTCTTTTTGAGCGCATGTTATTCCACTTTTTGTTCGGAGGTATGATAATAAAGCATTATTTTTTGCCTCGTTTTTTTTTTTTTTATGGTGTTCACCGAAGGGGTTAACTAGTGGGACAGTTTTATAGGTCGCGTCGTTACGGATGCGGTGGTACTAAATATGTGTACTTTTATTGCTTTTTTTTAATTTAGCCAAAGGAATGTATTTATTGGAACAATATTTTTTTTATTATTATTTATTTAGGATTTTTTTCTTTTTTTACAGATGTAAATTTATTTTTTTTTACATTTTTACTTTGCCCCAGGGGGGGGGCATCATAGTAAAGTGACAGATCGCCGATCTGACACTTTGATGTGCACTGTGTCAGATCGGCAATCTGATGTGCACAGCTCCAGGCTTCCCAGCGCCTGCTCTGAGCAGGCGCTATGAAGCCACCTCCCGGATGCAGCCCCGCGGACATTTTGGATCCGGAGCTTGCAGGGAGGAGATGCTCGGTACAAGGTGAGCACATCAACTTGTACCGATCGTCTCAGAGAAGCACCCAGGGAGCCCCCTCTCTGCGCGATGCTTCCCTATACCGCCGGAACACTGCGATCATGTTTGATCGCAGTGTGCGAGGGGTTAATGTGCCGGGGGTGGTCCGTGACCGCTCCTGGTACATAGTGCCGGATGTCAGCTGCGATAGTCAGCTCCCCTCGTGAGCGCGGCTGATCGCGCTGGACGTACTATTCCGTCCTTGGGAAGTAGGGCCCATCCCACATGGACGGAATAGTACGTCCAATGACAGAAAGGGGTTAATGGCTTGTGAAATCTATGAAAAAACACATGAGATGCTTAGCACAAGATTTGGCCAAAAAATGTGAGCCCATCCACCAAACGTCAAGGTAATCTCAGATTGGATGGGTCCCTGACCTGACTGCCTAGTGTGAACACTTACCAACACTGTTCACACTAGGCAGTCAGGTCAGGGACCCATCCGATCTGAGATTACCTTGACGTTTGGTGGATGGGCTCACATTTTTTGGCCAGATCTTGTGTTAAGCATCTCATGTGTTTTTTCATAGATTTCACAAGCCATTAAGCTATTCACATTTCCTGTATCGCACATTTCCTTGCTTTAGTACAGTTGAGTGCAGCCATTGATCTATTTGCTAGAGTAGAATTGCAGTCACAAGGTTTGATTGTAGTTCATATTGACATACGAGGATGCCATCCTATGATCACTTTAGGCACCAATATAATAGAACATTTTCTTGGAGAAATTATTGTTTTGCAGCAACAGGTAGCCGAGGCCGCCAGTTCCAGTCTGAAGGAGTCCTGCAAAAGGAGATCAAAGCACTGATGCAGAGACAACAGGTATAGTTGCCTGGTGAAGAAGTTGGCAGCGTCAGAGTGAGTGATCCATTCCCCATTGCAGTATCCCAAATGTGAAATGTTAATTTGGTCTTGGCCAGCCATAGGCCTCAGGGGTCAAGATTGCCAGGCCCTGGTAGAACCAGTGTACTCTGATAGTAGGCCCACTATCCTGACAGCCAGGGGGTAGTTGATGTACCGATATGCATCCTGAATTGTGGGGATAAAGAGCTCCATTTACCCTGATATGACACTCTTGCTATGCCATTCACTGTAAGTAACAATGCACTAGAGACAGCAGAACCCTTGCTTCCATCCGAACAGGTGGAGGATAATGGCTCTGAGGGGCAGCTGGAGGATTGGTGTCAACAGCTACACGTAGGCACTGACTCCACTCCTTTGCACCAAAAGCATGGGGCTTACCGGGTAGCTCGAGAGTACGAGGGAGTCCTCAGCAAACATCCGCTAGACTTTGAGCAGGCAAAAGGAGTCCAACACCATATCCAGACTGGAGATCATCCACCCATTAAAGAAAGGTACTGGCCTGTACCCCCAGCACACTATCAACGTGCTAAGGATATGTTACGGTAGATGAAGTAGGCTGGGGTAATCAGAGATAGTTGTAGCCCCTGGGTAGCTCCATTCTCGTTAAAAAGAAAGCTGGTACAATGAGAATGTGTGTTTGACTAGTGTTGAGCATTCCAATACTGCAAATATTGGGTGTCGCCGATATTCGCTGTATCGGAATTCCGATACTGAGTTCAGATATTTTTGCGATATCGGAATCGGAAGTTCCCATAGTGCAATAATGCACTATAATGGAGTGTGGGCGGTGCGTGGGTGGAGACTGCATGTCTCTGTGCGGGCGGGGTCTGTGCGGGACCATGGGGGGGTCTGTGTGTGCCTGCCGGGGCTCTGTGCAGGCTGTTGGGGCTCTGCACTGCCTGCTGGGGCTTTGTGCGGGCTGCCGGGGCTCTGTGCGGGGCTCTGTGCGGGCTGCTGGAGCTCTGTGCGGGGCTCTGTGTGGCGTGCCGGAGCTCTGTGCGGGCTGCTGGGGCTTTGTGCGGGGCTCTGTGCGGCGCTCCGGGGTTCTGTGTGGGCTGCCGGGGCTCTGTGCGCTGTGCTGGGGCTCTGTGCGGGGCTCGGTGCGGCGTGCTGGGGCTCTGTGCGGGCTGCCAGGGCTCTGTGCGGGCTGCCGGGGCTCTGTGTGGTGTGCCGGCATCATCCGATGGGACTACAAGTCCCATCGGATGATGCCTGCTACAGTGACAGTGATTGACACATTAGCCTATGACGGGACAGTAGTAGTCCCATCATCCGGCTAATGTGTTGAATGTAAAAAAAATACTTCATACATGCTACATACATACTACATACATGCTACATACATACTACATACATACTACATACATACTACATGCTACACACATGCTACATACATACTACATACATGCTACACACATGCTACATGCATTCTACATGCTACATACATGCTACATACATGCTACATACATACTACATGCTACATACATACTACATACATACTACATGCTACATACATGTTACATACATACTACATACATACTACATGCTACATGCATACTACATACATGCTACATACATGCTACATGCTACATACATGCTACATTCATACTACGTACATACTACATGCTACATACATACTACATACATACTACATGCCACATACATGCTACATACATGCTACATACTACATACATACTACATGTTACATACATGCTACATACATGCTACATACATGCTACATACATACATACATACTACATACATACTACATACATACATACTACATACATACTACATACATACATATATACTACATACAAACTGCATACAATACATTCATACATTACATACAATACATACATACAGACATACAGTACATATAACATAGAGTACATACTCACCATTACTTGTCACTTTGTTCCCCGAAGCCAGTGCCATCTGTAAAAAAGATTAAAATAACAAACAACCAATATACTCCCTGTCCGTAGAAATCCACGAGTGTCCCACGACGATCTCCCGAAGCAGGGCGTGTCCGAGGGTGAGTATATACCTAATAGGAATATACTCACCCTTGGCTTCGTTCCGGCAGCCTTCCTTCCTAAGAATCAGCCCTTCCAGGGCCTTCGGTGACGTCACGGAGACGTCGCGGCTTGTGATTGGTCGCGCGAGCGGTCACATGGGGGCCGCGTGACCAATCACAAGCCGCGACGTCACCGCGACGTCACCGCAGGTCTTGGAAGGCTGATTCTAAGGAAGGAAGGTTCCCGGTTAGTACCAGGGCCCGTCAGAGTGTAAGTATAGCGATATTTTTTATTTTAATTCTTTATTTTACACTTAAATATGGATCCCAGGGCCTGAAGGAGAGTTTCCGCTCCTTCAGACCCTGGGAACCATTGGAAACCCAATGCACTGCATTGGGTTTCGAGTTTTGGCCGACCCCGACCCCGACTTTTTTATAGGATCGGCCGATTTCACTCGACCCGACTGGGTTTCGTGAAACCCGACCCGATCCTATAAAAGTAAAGGTCGCTCAACCCTACTAATCACTATTTGAAAATTTTTATTGCTATGTTTTTGCACTGTGTTGTTTATATATATATTTTTTAATATTATGCAGTATAAATGTTTGACAAATGCCCAATGAAATCAAATGTAGGCGTTTTTTTTTTTGTTGTTCATCACCAGGTGGACTAATTAACTATGTAAGAACAGAAGTAATGCCATATATAAAGACTCACAGATGAGGGTGAGTTCAAGCTGTGAAAAAGATCATATTAGATCGAAACGTGTTGCTTGTTTTTCTGTATCCACTGTAACTACATCCACTTTGCACAAGGACTTTGCATTTTTAATGGAAAAATAAAGAACTGGAAATTTTAAAAGGAGCTGGAACTACTAACTTTTTTTCACACATTGGATTGAAGACACGTTGGGTCAGGACGGGTTCCTTGCACCTGTGAAGCGAATCGGTGAGCTGGCTGAGGCTTCGCCTCATATTTATTTATTTACTTAATAAAACACACACACATTAGGAAAAAGTATTTTAATATTCTTCATTTCACCATATTTACCATACTTCAGCACCTGCAAAAAACATAAAATAATAAACCGTAAACTACCTGTCCGCCGTAGTCCAATTTCTATCGAGTGTCCCACGACGATCTTCCCTATGGAACAGTGACATCGGGTCATGTCACTGCTCTATAGGACCTTCAGTGACACACTGACAGGAGACAATGGCTCCTGCAGTGCATCACTGAATTATAGTAACCTCTGAGTCTTACTTTATGTCAATTGCTGCATGGGAAAATTTCTCACACAGCAATGGCATAAAGTGAGACTATGGTCTATTTTTTTTTACAGCGGCGGAGGAATACAGTGCGAAGGATACCTTCCTCCCGTCATTGTGTTCCTGAAGCCCCTAGAGAGCAGTTGCATCAGCTGATGCTGCCGTTCTCCACGGGAGATCGTCGTGGAACACTCGTGGATTTCTGCGGATAGGGAGTATATTGGTTGTTTGTTATTTTAATCTTTTTTACAGATGACACTGGCTTTGGTGAACAAAGTGACAAGTGATGGTGAGTATGAACTCTATGTTTAATGTACTGTATGTCTATATGTATGTATTGTATGTAATGTATGAATGTATTATATGTAGTATGTATGTAGTATGTATGTAGAATGTAGTATGTATGTAGTATGTATGTAGCATGTATGTAGTATGTATGTAGCATGTATGTAGTATGTATGTAGCATGTATGCAGCATGTATGTAGCATGTAGCATGTAGTATGTATGTAGCATGTATGTAGCATGTATGTAGCATTTATGTAGTATGTATGTAGTATGTATGTAGCATGCATGTGGCATGTATGTAGCATGTATGTAGCATGTATGTAGCATTTATGTAGTATGTATGTAGTATGTATGTAGCATGTAGTATGTATGTAGCATGTATGTAGCATGTATGTAGCATCTATGTAGCATCTATGTAGCATGTAGTATGTATGTAGTATGTAGGTAGCATGTATGTAGCATGTATGTAGTATGTATGTATGTAGTATTTTTTTTACATTTAACACATTAGCCGGATGATGGGACTACTACTGTCCCATCATTGGCTAATGTGTCAATCACTGTCACTGTAGCAGGCATCATCTGATGGGACTTGTAATCCCATCGTACTATGCCTGCACACACGCACAGAGCCTGGCATGCCGCACAGAGCCCTGGCACGCCGCACAGAGCCCTATACAGAGCCCCGGCAGCCCACACAGAGCCCCGGCAGCCAGCACAGAGCCCTGGCAATGCCGCACAGAGCCCTGGCAGGTCGCACAGAGCCCCAGCAGGCCCGCACAGAGCCCTGGCAGCCCGCACAGAGCCCTGAGACGCCTATACAGATCCCCGGCAGGCACGCACAGACCCCGCCCGCACACACAGATATGCATAGTGTCCGCCCACACTCTCCCCCCCTCCAGAACAGGATGTAGAAGCACAGAAAGGGCTTATTTACATTCCGATATTTGTGTCCCATTGACTTGCATTGGTATCTTGTATCGTATTGGCGATATCCGATATTTTTTGGATATCAGCCGATCCAATCCGATACAATACTTCTGGATATCGGACGGTATCGCTCAACACTAGTGTTGACTACTAGGGTTGAGCGACTTTCATTTTTTTAAGATCGAGTAGGGTTTTGGGAAACCCGATTTTGTCCAGAGTCGAGTCGAGTGCAGTCGGCCGATTATCGCTAAAAGTCGGGGATCGACCGAAACACGAAACCCAATGCAAGTCAATGGGGAAGCATAGTCGGCAGTGAGTGGAGGCCAGGAAAACACCTACAGTGCCCATTTTAATGCCAAAAACATCCATTCTTGTTTCTGAAGCTTGCCAATCTTAATTAACTGTATAATAATAGTTGGGCATAGGGAATTGGGGGAAAGTTGTGGGGGGAGTAGGGCTGGCTCAAGTTTTTCGTGGGCCCAGGAAATGCGGACTACGTCACGGCGGTGTTGCAGGGAAAGGTAAGTATTTAAAAGTTGCAAGTGCTGTGATCCTGAGCAAGCAGGGGGGGCCCACTCGTTCGCATTGCCACTGGCACAGGGCCCCTCAAAGTACGGCGGTGTGTTTGCATGGCGGGGGCGCCTCCCACCAGCAGCGACACTTTTGCGTACTCTGAGGGGCCCTGTGCCAGTGACGTCGCCAACGAGTATGCCCCCCCACCTGATGAAGGAACCTGCACTTTCATCTGCACCTTCCTCTTTGTCCCTGTGTAAGGTGGTATAACATGCGGGAAGGGGAACCTTACTTTCAGCAGGGACAGATTCTGGCTGTGTAGAGTACAAGGGGAATGTAGTGGTCTAGGTCAATGTACCAGCAGACTCATTTAGCAGTGGCTGGGCAATGGGCAGGATGAGGAGGAAACAGATATAGGGCCAAAGAATAAAGTAGGCTACATGCAGTTCAAAATTGGTAACAGGACTAAACAGGCGGCATTGCTTTGTTCAGTGGAGTAGCAAACCCAAGAGCAGCAGACACTGTTTCAAGGGCCTAACCACACTAGTAGGCCAAATGCAGTTTAATATCTGATAGTATAGGGCGAAAGCCAGAATGTGGAAGCTCAGCTTTGTTCAGTTGAGGACAACACCAGGGAGGGGCAGACACCTTTAGTAGGCCGGAAAAGCCTATTGCATTTTTTAAAATGGTAATTTGGAGCAGAAGGTTGAAGCTCAGCTTTATTTAGTTGAGGGCAACACCAGGGAGGGGCAGAAGCCGTTAGTAGGCCCTAACCACCATTTTTTTTTTAAAACCACTTAATGAGAGCCGGAAGGTTGAAGCTCAGCTTTATTTAGTTGAGGACAACACCAGGGAGGGGCAGAAGCCGTTAGTAGGCCCTAACCACCATTTTTTTTTTAAAACCACTTAATGAGAGCCGGAAGGTTGAAGCTCAGCTTTATTTAGTTGAGGACAACACCAGGGAGGGGCAGAAGCCGTTAGTAGGCCCTAACCACCATTTTTTTTTTAAAACCACTTAATGAGAGCCGGAAGGTTGAAGCTCAGCTTTATTTAGTTGAGGGCAACACCAGGGAGGGGCAGAAGCCGTTAGTAGGCCCTAACCACCATTTTTTTTTTTTAAAACCACTTAATGAGAGCCGGAAGGTTGAAGCTCAGCTTTATTTAGTTGAGGACAACACCAGGGAGGGGCACACAGACAGACACCTTTAGTAGGCCTGAAAAGCCTATTGCATTTTTCAAAATGGTAATTTGGAGCAGAAGGTTGAAGCTCAGCTTTATTTAGTTGAGGGCAACACCAGGGAGGGGCAGAAGCCGTTAGTAGGCCCTAACCACCATTTTTTTTTTAAAACCACTTAATGAGAGCCGGAAGGTTGAAGCTCAGCTTTATTTAGTTGAGGGCAACACCAGGGAGGGGCAGAAGCCGTTAGTAGGCCCTAACCACCATTTTTTTTTTTTAAAACCACTTAATGAGAGCCGGAAGGTTGAAGCTCAGCTTTATTTAGTTGAGGACAACACCAGGGAGGGGCACACAGACAGACACCTTTAGTAGGCCTGAAAAGCCTATTGCATTTTTCAAAATGGTAATTTGGAGCAGAAGGTTGAAGCTCAGCTTTATTTAGTTGAGGGCAACACCAGGGAGGGGCAGAAGCCGTTAGTAGGCCCTAACCACCATTTTTTTTTTTTTTAAAACCACTTAATGAGAGCCGGAAGGTTGAAGCTCAGCTTTATTTAGTTGAGGACAACACCAGGGAGGGGCAGAAGCCGTTAGTAGGCCCTAACCACCATTTTTTTTTTTTTTAAAACCACTTAATGAGAGCCGGAAGGTTGAAGCTCAGCTTTATTTAGTTGAGGACAACACCAGGGAGGGGCAGAAGCCGTTAGTAGGCCCTAACCACCATTTTTTTTTTAAAACCACTTAATGAGAGCCGGAAGGTTGAAGCTCAGCTTTATTTAGTTGAGGACAACACCAGGGAGGGGCAGAAGCCGTTAGTAGGCCCTAACCACCATTTTTTTTTTTTTTAAAACCACTTAATGAGAGCCGGAAGGTTGAAGCTCAGCTTTATTTAGTTGAGGACAACACCAGGGAGGGGCAGAAGCCGTTAGTAGGCCCTAACCACCATTTTTTTTTTAAAACCACTTAATGAGAGCCGGAAGGTTGAAGCTCAGCTTTATTTAGTTGAGGGCAACACCAGGGAGGGGCAGAAGCCGTTAGTAGGCCCTAACCACCATTTTTTTTTAAAACCACTTAATGAGAGCCGGAAGGTTGAAGCTCAGCTTTATTTAGTTGAGGACAACACCAGGCAGGGGCACACAGACAGACACCTTTAGTAGGCCTGAAAAGCCTATTGCATTTTTCAAAATGGTAATTTGGAGCAGAAGGTTGAAGCTCAGCTTTATTTAGTTGAGGGCAACACCAGGGAGGGGCAGAAGCCGTTAGTAGGCCCTAACCAAAGTTGAAGGCCAAATGCAGTTTAATTTCTGATACTATAGGCCGAAAGCCAGAAGGTGGAAGTTCCGATTTAGACAGTGGAGGACAATTTGAATTAGGGACTGCAGACAGACTTAGTAGGCTGTCCCCTGTGGACCATGCATCCACCACATTAACCCATTGCGCCGTAATGGACACGTAATCTTCCGTGGCCATGCCTACAGGTCCATGCGTCTGTTGTCAGGTGCACCTTTGTACTCACAGATTGCCAGAGTGCATGGACAATGCGGTCTTCTACATGCTGGTGGAGGGTTGGGATGGCTTTTCTCGCAAAAGAAGTGTCGACTGGTTAGCTTGTAGCGTGGTACAGCGTAGTCCATCATGGCCTTATTAATAGTAAATAAAATATATAACTAGGCTCTATGAACTTTTAAATAGGTTCCAGGGGTACACGGGCAGCATTGGTGTGGTCAGTGGAGGAGTATTGCAAGTAGGGGCTGCAGACAGGCTATCAAAGGCCTAAAATAACAAACAGTAGGCAGTCATGGCAGTTTTACATCGGTTACATGGATACACAGGCAGCTAGGTGGTGAGTGGAGGAGTATTTAAAGTAAGGACCGCAGACAGGCTATCAAAGGCCTAACATAACAAACAATAGGCTCATGGCAGTTTTACAGCGGTTACATGGATAGACGGGCAGGCAGCTTGGTGGTGAGTGGAGGAGTATTTAAAGTAGGGACCGCAGACAGGCTGTCAAAGGCCTAACATAACAAACAATAGGCTCATGGCAGTTTTACAGCGGTTACATGGATACACGGGCAGGCAGCTTGGTGGTGAGTGGAGGAGTATTTAAAGTATGGACCGCAGACAGGCTTCGAAGGCCTAACACAATAAAATGGGCTGGCTGTAGGCACTTTAAAATTGGTTCCAGGGGTACACGGGCAGCAGTGGTCTGGTCAGTGGAGGCCTAGTGGAAGTATGGACCGCAGACAGGCTTCGAAGGCCTAACACAATAAAATGGGCTGGCTGTAGGCACTTTAAAATTGGTTCCAGGGGTACACGGGCAGCAGTGGTCTGGTCACTGGAGGACTAGTGGAAGGAGGGAGCGCAGAAAGGCTTCAAAGGCCTAAAATAACAAACAATAGGCTCATGGCAGTTTTACAGCGGTTACATGGATACACGGGCAGGCAGCTTGGTGGTGAGTGGAGGAGTATTTAAAGTATGGACCGCAGACAGGCTTCGAAGGCCTAACACAATAAAATGGGCTGGCTGTAGGCACTTTAAAATTGGTTCCAGGGGTACACGGGCAGCAGTGGTCTGGTCAGTGGAGGCCTAGTGGAAGTATGGACCGCAGACAGGCTTCGAAGGCCTAACACAATAAAATGGGCTGGCTGTAGGCACTTTAAAATTGGTTCCAGGGGTACACGGGCAGCAGTGGTCTGGTCACTGGAGGACTAGTGGAAGGAGGGAGCGCAGAAAGGCTTCAAAGGCCTAAAATAACAAACAATAGGCTCATGGCAGTTTTACAGCGGTTACATGGATACACGGGCAGGCAGCTTGGTGGTGAGTGGAGGAGTATTTAAAGTAGGGACCGCAGACAGGCTGTCAAAGGCCTAACATAACAAACAATAGGCTCATGGCAGTTTTACAGCGGTTACATGGATACACGGGCAGGCAGCTTGGTGGTGAGTGGAGGAGTATTTAAAGTATGGACCGCAGACAGGCTTCGAAGGCCTAACACAATAAAATGGGCTGGCTGTAGGCACTTTAAAATTGGTTCCAGGGGTACACGGGCAGCAGTGGTCTGGTCAGTGGAGGACTAGTGGAAGGAGGGAGCGCAGAAAGGCTTCAAAGGCCTAAAATAACAAACAATAGGCTCATGGCAGTTTTACAGCGGTTACATGGATACACGGGCAGGCAGCTTGGTGCTGAGTGGAGGAGTAGTGCAAGGAGTGTCTGTCCCAGTACTCCCAAAATATAAATAGATGTTAATGTCTCGCAAAACAACCAAAACAAAAAAAAAGGTGGCATACTTAGGTACAGGGGTGGGCTCATCTGCTGTGTTTCTGACATAGTAATTTGGCAGTAACTATTTAATGGTGCCAATATAGGACACAGACACAGACTACTTTAAGTTGCATCATAGATGTCTACAAATTTGTATTGTCAGTGCCAGACATTGAATGATGTCAGCGAATAGACTAAAGATTGGTGGAGCTGTGCGACATAATTTTGCACGTGGTAGAGCCCAGTTTGAGCTGGGGTAGGGGGGAACTCTCTTGAGGCCGGCGGGACCGCCCCAGGGCCACTCATGTTACAACGGTGTGTCTGACGTTGGGTGCGCACCACCACCGCCAGAGACACTACATTGTACTATGAGGGACCCAGTAGCAATGCCGTCAACCAAAAGCGAGCACACCCACCTCTTCAGACAAACAGCAGTCTCACGGGTGCTTGCGCCAAGTCGCGATACCACGGCCCCGTGTGGGGAGTTTGGCCATTTAGGGAGGTGTAAACATGTCGTATGCTGTACAATCTGCAGCAGCAAATTAGACATTAGAAAAGTAATTCACAGGCAAGAGCTTTTCATAGGAAAGCTAGGTGTCGGCCGGGCAAGGTGGGGCAAAAGATTTTGAAATCCAGTTGTGGTTCATTTTAATGAATGTTAGATCGTCAACATTTTGGGTAGCCAGACGAGTCCTTTTTTCGGTTAATATTGACCCTGCAGCACTGAATACTCTTTCTGATAGGACACTTGCTGCCGGGCAAGCAAGCTCCTGCAATGCATATTCTGCCAATTCTGGCCAGGTGTCTAATTTGGAGGCCCAGTAATCAAATGGGAATGACGGTTGAGGGAGAACATCGATAAGGGATGAAAAATAGTTAGTAACCATACTGGACAAATGTTGTCTCCTGTCACTTTCAATTGATGCAGCAGTACCTGTCCTGTCTGCGGTCATAGCAAAATCACTCCACAACCTGGTCAGAAAACCCCTCTGTCCAACGCCACTTCTGATGTGTGCACCCCTAACACTCCTAGTCTGCTGCCCCCTGGAGCTCGTGTGAGAACGATCACGTGCGCTGTGTGCTGGGAATGCCTGAAGCAAACGGTCAACAAGAGTTGATTGTTTGGTTGCTAATATTAGTTCCAAGTTCTCATGTGGCATAATATTTTGCAATTTGCCTTTATAGCGTGGATCAAGGAGGCAGGCCAACCAGTAATCGTCATCGTTCATCATTTTCGTAATGCGTGTGTCCCTTTGTAGGATACGTAAGGCATAATCCGCCATGTGGGCCAAAGTTCCACTTGTCAAATCTCCGGTTGTGATTGGTTGAGGGGCAGTTGCAGGCAAATCTACGTCACTTGTGTCCCTCAAAAAACCAGAACCCGGCCGTGACACGCAACCAATTTCCTGTGCCCCCGTGAAAGTTTCCGCATTAAAAATATACTCATCCCCATCATCCTCCTCGTCCTCCACCTCCTCTTCGCCCGCTACCTCGTCCTGTACACTGCCCTGACCAGACAATGGCTGACTGTCATCAAGGCTTCCCTCTTCCTCTGGTGCAGACGCCTGCTCCTTTATGTGCGTCAAACTTTGCATCAGCAGACGCATTAGGGGGATGCTCATGCTTATTACGGCGTTGTCTGCACTAACCAGCCGTGTGCATTCCTCAAAACACTGAAGGACTTGACACATGTCTTGTATCTTCGACCACTGCACACCTGACAACTCCATGTCTGCCATCCTACTGCCTGCCCGTGTATCCTCCCACAAATAAATAACAGCACGCCTCTGTTCGCACAGTCTCTGAAGCATGTGCAGTGTTGAGTTCCTCCTTGTTGCAACGTCTATGATTAGGCGATGCTGGGGAAGGTTCAAAGACCGCTGATAGGTCTGCATACGGCTGGCGTGTACAGGCGAACGTCGGATATGTGAGCAAAGTGCACGCACTTTGAGGAGCAGGTCGGAGAACCCAGGATAAGTTTTCAATAAGCACTGCACCACCAGGTTTAAGGTGTGAGCCAGGCAAGGAATGTGTTTCAGTTGGGAAAGGGAGATGGCAGCCATGAAATTCCTTCCGTTATCACTCACTACCTTGCCTGCCTCAAGATCTACTGTGCCCAGCCACGACTGCGTTTCTTGTTGCAAGAACTCGGACAGAACTTCCGTGGTGTGTCTGTTGTCGCCCAAACACTTCATAGCCAATACAGCCTGCTGACGCTTGGCAGTAGCTGGCCCATAATGGGACAACTGGTGTGCAACAGTGTCATCTGCCGATGGAGTGGTTGGCCGACTGCGTTCTGTGGAAGAGCTGTAGCTTCTGCAGGAGGACGAGGAGGAGGAGGAGGGGGTGCGAACGCCTACAGCCAACTGTTTCCTAGACCGTGGGCTAGGCACAACTGTCCCTAAATTGATGTCGCCTGTGGACCCTGCATCCACCACATTCACCCAGTGTGCCGTGATGGACACATAACGTCCCTGGCCATGCCTACTGGTCCATGCATCTGTAGTCAGGTGCACCTTTGTACTCACAGATTGCCTGAGTGCATGGACGATGCGCTGTTTAACATGCTGGTGCAGGGCTGGGATGGCTTTTCTGGAAAAAAAGTGTCGACTGGGTAGCTCGTATCGTGGTTCAGCGTACTCCATCAGGGCTTTGAAAGCTTCGCTTTCAACTAACCGGTAGGGCATCATCTCTAACGAGATTAGTCTAGCTATGTGGGCGTTAAAACCCTGTGTACGCGGATGCGAGGATAAGTACTTCCTTTTTCTAACCAGAGTCTCATGTAGGGTGAGCTGGACTGGAGAGCTGTAGATCGTGGAACTTTCGGGTGTGCCGGTGGACATGGCAGACTGAGAGACGGTTGGAGACGGTATTGTTTCCGCCGGTGCCCTACATGCAATATTTCCTCCTACAAAACTGGTGATTCCCTGACCCTGACTGCTTTTGGCTGGCAAAGAAACCTGCACAGATACTGCCGGTGGTGCGGAAAATGGTGGCCTTACAGTGACGGAAGGGATGTTGCGTTGCTGACTAGCTTCATTGGCCGAGGGTGCTACAACCTTGAGGGACGTTTGGTAGTTAGTCCAGGCTTGAGAATGCATGGTGGTTAAGTGTCTATGCATGCAACTAGTATTTAGACTTTTCAGATTCTGACCTCTGCTTAAGCTAGTTGAACATTTTTGACAGATGACTTTGCGCTGATCAGTTGGATGTTGTTTAAAAAAATGCCAGACTGCACTCTTCCTAGACTCTGATCCCTTTTCAGGGATTGCAGACTGAGCTTTAACCGGATGGCAACGCTGTGCTCCAACAGGTTTTGGCTTTGACACGCGTTTTGGTCCAGATACGGGCCCGGCAGATGGAACCTGTTGCGATGTTGATGCCTGCTGCGGCCCCTCCTCCACCTCCGCTTCTGAACTACTGCCGCCTGCACCCTGTTCCCCCAATGGCTGCCAATCGGGGTCAATAACTGGGTCATCTATTACCTCCTCTTCGAGCTCGTGTGCAACTTCGTCTGTGTCACTGTGTCGGTCGGTGGTATAGCGTTCGTGGCGGGGCAACATAGTCTCATCAGGGTCTGATTGTGGATCTGTACCCTGAGAGGGCAATGTGGTGGTCTGAGTCAAAGGAGCAGCATAGTACTCTGGCTGTGGCTGTGCATCAGTGCACTCCATGTCAGAATATACTTGTAATGGGCATGGCCTGTTAAATGTTTCACTTTCTAAGCCAGGGACGGTATGTGTAAAGAGCTCCATGGAGTGACCCGTTGTGTCGCCTGCTGCATCCTTCTCTCTTGTTGTAGTTTTTGCTGAGGAGGACAAGGAAGCGACTTGTCCCTGACCGTGAACATCCACAAGCGACGCGCTGCTTTTACATTTACCAGTTTCGGAAGAGGAGGCAAAAGAGCTAGAGGCTGAGTCTGCAATGTAAGCCAAAACTTGCTGTTGCTGCTCCGCCTTTAAAAGCGGTTTTCCTACTCCCAGAAAAGAGAGCGTTCGAGGCCTTGTGTAGCCTGACGACGAAACTGGCTCCACAGCTCCAGACTTAGGTGGAATATTTTTATCCCCACGACCACCTGATGCTCCACTACCACTACCATCATTACCAGCTGACAATGAACGCCCACGACGACCTCTTGCACCAGACTTCCTCATTGTTTTAAAATCTTAACCAAAGTAACTTTATTTGTTGCTATCAAACAACTTACACGGTGAGCTATAACTTCAGTATGATTTCAATATCCCTTAACAGGTTGGTGAGACCACAAGGAAAATCAGGCACAATGTTACACACTCTGTTTTCTGTGGCACAAAATCACAGAGATGACACACACGCAGGACTGTCACTCAAGCACTAATGTCAATATTAATCTCCCACCTAATTTATTTATTTTTTTTTCTCAGGGAGACTTTAGAAACCAAATAATATTAAAAAAAAAAAAAAAAAAGGCTTTCTATGGCCCACAATTAGAGAGAGAGAGGTGGCACAACCAGGAGTCAAGACTGGCGCACAAGCTGAAAGGGCAATATTACTCTCCCACTGTTTTTTATGTTTTTTTTGTTTTTTTCAGGGAGACTTTAGAAACCCAATAATATTTAAAAAAAAAAATAAATAGGCTTTCTATGGCCCACTGAATGAGAGGGAGAGAGGTGGCACACCCAGGAGTCAAGACTGGCACACAAGCTGAAAGGGCAATATTACTCTCCCACTGTTTTTTTATGTATTTTTTGTTTTTTCAGGGAGACTTTAGAAACCCAATAATATTTAAAAAAAAAAATAAATAGGCTTTCTATGGCCCACTGAATGAGAGGGAGAGAGGTGGCACACCCAGGAGTCAAGACTGGCACACAAGCTGAAAGGGCAATATTACTCTCCCACTGTTTTTTTAGGTTTTTTTTTTTTTTTCAGGGAGAATTAGAAACCAAATAATATTAAAAAAAAAAAAAAAATAGGCTTTCTATGGCCCACTGAATGAAAGGGAGAGAGGTGGCACACCCAGGAGTCAAGACTGGCACACAAGCTGAAAGGGCAATATTACTCTCCCACTGTTTTTTTATGTATTTTTTGTTTTTTTTCAGGGAGACTTTAGAAACCCAATAATATTTAAAAAAAAAAATAAATAGGCTTTCTATGGCCCACTGAATGAGAGGGAGAGAGGTGGCACACCCAGGAGTCAAGACTGGCACACAAGCTGAAAGGGCAATATTACTCTCCCACTGTTTTTTTAGGTTTTTTTTTTTTTTCAGGGAGACTTTAGAAACCAAATAATATTAAAAAAAAAAAAAAAAAAAAAAAAATAGGCTTGCTATAGCCCACTGAATGAGAGATAGCACACACAGCAGTGGCACACAAGCCCTGACTGAGGCCAATATTTTTCTCCCACTGATTGATGTAGTGTTTTTGTGTTGAGGTAGAATTTAGAACACAAATCACGGAAAAAATAAATAGGCTTTCTATGGCCCACTGAATGAAAGGGAGAGAGGTGGCACACCCAGGAGTCAAGACTGGCACACAAGCTGAAAGGGCAATATTACTCTCCCACTGTTTTTTTATGTATTTTTTGTTTTTTCAGGGAGACTTTAGAAACCCAATAATATTTTAAAAAAAAAATAAATAGGCTTTCTATGGCCCACTGAATGAGAGGGAGAGAGGTGGCACACCCAGGAGTCAAGACTGGCACACAAGCTGAAAGGGCAATATTACTCTCCCACTGTTTTTTTAGGTTTTTTTTTTTTTTTCAGGGAGAATTAGAAACCAAATAATATTAAAAAAAAAAAAAAAAATAGGCTTTCTATGGCCCACTGAATGAAAGGGAGAGAGGTGGCACACCCAGGAGTCAAGACTGGCACACAAGCTGAAAGGGCAATATTACTCTCCCACTGTTTTTTTAGGTTTTTTTTTTTTTCAGGGAGACTTTTGAAACCAAATAATATTAAAAAAAAAAAAAAAATATAGGCTTGCTATAGCCCACTGAATGAGAGATAGCACACACAGCAGTGGCACACAAGCCCTGACTGAGGCCAATATTTTTCTCCCACTGATTGATGTAGTGTTTCTGTGTTGAGGTAGATTTTAGAACACAAATCACGGAAAAAATAAATAGGCTTTCTATGGCCCACTCAGTGAGAGATGGCACACACAGGGATGGCACTGTAGCAGAAATGCCAATCTTAATCTCCCACAAAAAAAAAAAAAAAAAAAAAAAAAAACTGTCCTACAATTACTATCTCCCTGCAGTAATGTAAGCCAGGTATGGCAGGCAGCAATAGGAGTGGACTGATGCACAAATTAAATAAAAAGTGTGGACAAACAAAAAAGATAGCTGTGCAGAAAGGAAGGAACAAGAGGATATGTGCTTTGAAAAAAGCAGTTGGTTTCCACAGTGGCGTACACACAGCAATACAGCTATCACGGAGCCTTCTAGGGCAGCCCAATGAGCTACAGCGCTGAGGGGAAAAAAATAAATAAATAGCTTCCACAGTCCCTGCACACCGAAGGTGGTGTTGGACAGTGGAAATCGCTGCAGCACAAGCGGTTTGGTGGTTAGTGGACCCTGCCTAACGCTCTCCCTGCTTCTGATGAAGCGGCAGCAACCTGTCCCTAAGCTCAGATCAGCAGCAGTAAGATGGCGGTCGGCGGGAACGCCCCTTTATAGCCCCTGTGACGCCGCAGACAGCAAGCCAATCACTGCAATGCCCTTCTCTAAGATGGTGGGGACCAGGATCTATGTCATCACGCTGCCCACACTCTGCGTTCACCTTCATTGGCTGAGAAATGGCGCTTTTCGCGTCATTGAAACGCGACTTTGGCGCGAAAGTCGCGTACCGCATGGCCGACAAGCACAGGGGTCGGATCGGGTTTCATGAGACGCCGACTTAGCCAAAAGTCGGCGACTTTTGAAAATGATCGACCCGTTTCGCTCAACCCTATTGACTACAAGAAAATTAACAGCATTACACACAAGGACACCTACCAATTATCTAGAATTGAGGAATCATTAGCTGCACTGAGATCCTCTAACTATTTCTCTACCTTAGATCTCACCAGTGGTTATTGGCAGGTTCCCGTTGCAGAGGCGGATAGAGAGAAAACTGCCTTCACGACACCAATGGGCCTCTGCAAGTTCAGCTACATGCCATTTGGGCTTTGCAATGCACCAGGGACGTTCCAGAGGATGATGGAGTGTTGCCTCGGGCACAAGAACTTTGAAACCATTCTGTTGTACCTGGATGATGTCATCATTTTCTCTAAGACCAATGAAGACCTTTTGAAGCACCTGGCTGAGGTGTTCAAAGCTCTGTCCAGCTTTGGCCTGAATGTGAAGCCGTCCAAATGCCACCTGCTGAAGCCCAAGGTGCAGCACCTAGGTCACGTGGTAAGCACCGAAGGTGTGGCATCAGACTCTCACAAATTCACCATTAGGGACTGGCCAAAACCCAAAAACATTCATGAAGTACAGCAGTTCCTCGGGTTGGTAGGCTACTACCAGAGATTCATCAAGGGCTTTACCAATATAGCTGCACCCCTGCAAGACCTCCTAGTGGGCCAATCTAAGAATGCCAAGAACAAGAATCATCCCTTTGAGAGGAATAGAAGGCTAAAAGAATCCTTCAGCCAGTTGAAGTTGGCTCTCAAGGGAGATGAAGTTCTGGCCTATCCTGACTATGACCAACCATTCATACTTTACACTGATGCCAGCAACATGAGCTTAGGAGCAGTGCTGTCACAAATGCAAAAAGGCAGAGAGAGAGTGATTGCCTATGCCAGCAGGAAGCTTTGTCCCACTGAAAGGAACCCCGACAACTACAGTTCCTTTAAACTGGAGTTCCTCACCATAGTCTGGGCAGTAATGAAGCGCTTCAAGCACTACCTGACTTCAGCAATGTTTACCATCTTCATGGACAACAATCCACTGACTCACTTGGAAACTGCAAAGCTGGGTGCACTGGAACAGCGATGGATGCCCTGCTGTCCAACTACGAGTTTACCATCAAGTACCCAGCGGGACATAAGAACGCTAATGATGATGCGCTGTCCAGAATGCCCAATTTACCAGATGAGGGAGAAGATCTGGAAGCCTATGAAGAAAACAAGTTACCAGCCTTCCACCGCCCAGTTGCGTCCCAACGCTCCCAGGGGATGAGGAACAAGCGCTGCATCATGCATGCAGTCTCCCTTAAACCCATTGCCCAACCATGGATGGGCAGAGACACAGGATAGTGACTCGGCAGTCCGCCTGGTAAAGGAATTGCTTACACAGGCTGACTCACAACATGGTCCAGATGCTTCACACGATCCCAGGTAGGCAGCCCCCACTTGTGATCAATATTTCTTCTAAAAACTTTGACCCTAACCAACTTTCCCTCTTACAAAAGGGCCTGTCATTTTGCCCCTCATATAGGCATGATTCTTTCGAGCTAAGTATGGATTTACAAAACTTTTATCATAACTTACGCCTTCGGGCACATTTCTCAAAACATATGGCAAATCCAGAACCATCCGCTTCTATGCATCCGACCCTACTTACCTTGAAACAATTAGGTTTAAGTAGCTCCAGTTCATACATGCCTCCAAAGGATAATCCTCCTGTCGAAACATTCATCTCACTGGTAGAGAAGGATATTGACAAAATGAATAAGGAAATACTCCAAGGAAAACTACACTTCCATCCCAACCTATCTTTGGCTGAAAGAATAGCTCTTGAATAGTGTTGAGCGATACCTTCCGATACTTGAAAGTATCGGTATCGGATAGTATCGGCCGATACCCGAAAAATATCGGATATCGCCGATACCGATACCCGATACTAATACAAGTCAATGGGACTCAAGTATCGGAAGGTATCCTGTACCTGTATGGTTCCCAGGGTCTGAAGGAGAGGAAACTCTCCTTCAGGCCCTGGGATCCATATATTAGATGACGTCGCGGCTTGTGATTGGTCGCGTGACCGCTCATGTGACCGCTCACGCGACCAATCACAAGCCGCGACGTCATCGCAGGTCCTAAACTCCTCATTCTTAGGAACGGAGGCTGCCGGTTAACAGCGGTAAGGTCCGGGGGCCGCCGGACGGGTGAGTATATCCATATTTTTTATTTTAATTCTTTATTTTTTACATGAATATGGATCCCAGGGCCTGAAGGAGAGTCTCCTCTCCTCCAGACCCTGGGAACCATACACTGGGAACTTCCGATTCCGATTTCCGATATCACAAAAATATCAGAACTCGGTATTGGAATTCCAATACCGCAAGTATCGGCCGATACCCGATACTTGCGGTATCGGAATGCTCAACACTACTCTTGAACAATTATCTTCAGATAAATCCCTGATAGTCAAACCAGCGGACAAAGGGGAAGTTGTGGTTATCATGGACAAAAGGGACTATATGGAGGACATCATGAGACAACTCAGTGACACTACGGTCTATAAGATGGTCCCTCATAACCCCACAAACACAATAGTCTCCAAAATTAACTCAGTACTTGACATTCACATACAGACAGGTACTATTGACAAGAAACTCAAAGAATTTCTTTCTAAAACT
The DNA here is from genome assembly GCF_051348905.1 of Ranitomeya variabilis. Lineage (NCBI taxonomy): Eukaryota > Metazoa > Chordata > Amphibia > Anura > Dendrobatidae > Ranitomeya > Ranitomeya variabilis. The sequence continues at coordinate 178,133,052 of NC_135237.1, forward strand.
GATCCAATTATACCAGTATTTTACATTCTGCCAAAAATCCACAAAAGGCTACACAAACCTCCAGGGCGCCCCATAGTCTCTTCTTCAGACTCTATCCTTTCATCATTAGCCATGACCCTAGAAAAAATTTTAACACCATTGGTCAAAAAATGTAAATCCTTCTTACTTGACACTAGCAACTTTATAAACATAATCAAATCACTTGGTCCCTTACCACCATCAACATTTCTTGCTACATGGGATGTTAGCAGTCTCTACACGTCTATCACTCATGACAAGTGCTTGAGAGCCATGGATAGATTACTTTTGGAAGCCTAGATTGACCCCCAGATTAGACATTTTTGTTCGGATTTACTAAATCTTGTTCTCAAAGAGAACTACTTCATGTTCCAAGATACCTTTTATGTTCAGCCGCAGGGGACCGCAATGGGGTCTCATGTAGCACCCCCGTATGCAGTGGCCTACATGGCTGCTTTTGAGGATGACCATGTCGACAACAGTCCCTTATTCCAACAACACTCTACGCTATGGCATAGATACATAGATGACATTTTCTGCATCTGGACTGGGCCCGAGGAAACCTTGTTGACCTTTGATAGATATATCAACAATATCTGTCCGGAACTCAAATTCACATTAACCTATAGTACTGACAAAATTAGATTTTTGGACACTTCCTTTTTGGAAGTGCATTAAACAGCAAGGTGGATTTCTGCTGAGGGGAAAAAAAAATCTTTTAATCTTCAGCTTAGCGAGTGTGAATGAGCGGAATGTGACCTGAGCGTAAGTGTGAACGGCGGTAAGTGTGACTTGTGATTCAGTGACTTTGGATTCAGGGAGTTTCCAAGGAAGGAATTGCTGTCTGTATTTTATTAATACTTTGTATTTATTTTTATTTAACGCTTCTGTCTGGTGCAATCCCCATTAGGAAATGTGCTCCAGTATTGTTAATGCCATCCAGTGCACATCTTGCCACACGTATGCAGTCCTTGAGCAGCCGGTCGAGGGTGAATACTGCTGTGCGAGATGTGAGCACGTTGTGCATTTGGAAGCCCAGATTCTGAATCTAAATGTGCAGCTGGCAACACTTAGATCCAAAGACAATATGGAGAGGAGTCTTCTGCTCACTGAGCAGATGCTCAATGGGATAGATGAGGGGGGGATGGTAGGACAGAGCTGCAGGACAGTGAAGTAGCAAGCTGGGTGACAGTTAGAAGGCCGGGTAGAGGGAAAAGTGCCAGGGAGGCTAGTCCTGATCTGGCACACCCCAATAAGTTTGCTAAGTTGGCAGATGAGGGGGGTGCCAGTACAGGGGTAGAACTGCTGCAGCCAGGCATGTCCTCTGAAAGCCGGAGGAGTGACTGCTCCAGTAAGGAGGGAAATAGGAGAGCAGGGCAGGCCAGACAGGTGCTGGTAGTGGGGGACTCAATTATTAGGGGAACAGACAGGGCAATCTGTCACAAAGACAGGGATCGCCGAACGGTGTGCTGCCTACCTGGCGCTCGAGTCCGATACATCGCTGATCGGGTGGACAGATTACTGGGAGGGGCTGGTGAGGACCCAGCGGTCATGGTGCACATTGGCACAAATGACAAAGTTAGAAGTAGGTGGAAGGTCCTTAAAGATGATTTCAGGGAATTAGGCTGCAAGCTGAAAGCAAGGACCTCCAACGTGGTATTTTCCGAAATACTGCCTGTACAACGTGCCACACCAGAGAGGCAATGGGAGATTAGGGAGGTTAATAAGTGGCTCAATAATTGGTGTAGGAAGGAGGGGTTTGGGTTCCTGCAGAACTGGGCCGACTTCTCAGTTGGCTACAGGCTCTACGCTAGGGACGGGCTACACCTCAATGGGGAAGGTGCAGCTGTGCTGGGGGAGAAAATGGCTAGAAGGTTGGAGGAGTGTTTAAACTAGGGATTGGGGGAGGGTATTCATTTTATAGGAGGGAAAGATAGTGCAGATAGAGACCTGGGTACAAATAAGGAAGTTTGGGGTGGCGGTGGCATGGGGAGTGGGGTTAGAACAGTTACTAATTTAAGAAAGAATAGAGGTACAGAGAGGAACATCAAGTGCATGTATACAAATGCCAGAAGCCTCGCCAACAAAATGGACGAATTAGAATTAATGTTGTTGGAGCATAATTATGACATGGTGGGGATATCTGAGACGTGGCTAGATGAGAGCCATGACTGGGCTGTTAACTTGCAGGGCTATAGCCTTTTCAGAAATGACCGTACAGATAAGCGAGGGGGAGGGGTGTGTCTGTATGTAAAATCATCCTTAAAACCCATCCTGCATGATAGTATAGGTGAATTTAATGAAAATGTAGAGTCCCTGTGGGTGGAGATAAGGGGAGGGGGAAAAAATAATAAATTACTGATAGGGGTTTGTTATAAATCTCCAAAAATAATGGAAGCAATGGAGAATATCCTCGTAAAGCAAATAGATGAAGCTGCGACTCAAGGAGAAGTCATTGTTATGGGGGACTTCAACTACCCTGAAATAGATTGGGGAACAGAAACCTGCAGTTCCAGCAAAGGTAATCGGTTTTTGACAACTATGAGAGACAATTACCTTTCACAATTGGTTCAGGACCCAACAAGAAGGGGGGCACTGCTAGACCTAATATTAACCAACAAGCCAGACCGCATATCAAATATAAGGGTTGGGGGTCACTTGGGGAATAGAGATCACAAAATAATAAGTTTTCATGTATCCTTTAACAAGATAGGTAGTAGGGGGGTTACAAGGACACTAAACTTCAGGAGGGCAAATTTCCAACGGATGACAGAGGATCTTGGTGCAATTAACTGGGACGATATCCTGAGACATAAAAATACACAAAGAAAATGGGAGATGTTTATTAGCATCCTGGATAGGACCTGTGCACAGTATATACAGTATGGGAATAAACATACTAAAAATAGGAGGAAACCAATATGGCTAAATAGAGCTGTAAGGGGCGCAATAAGTGACAAAAAGAAAGCATTTAGAGAATTAAAGGAAGTAGGTAGTGATGAGGCATTAAATAAATACAAAAAAATTAAATAAATTCTGTAAAAAGCAAATCAAGGCAGCGAAAATTGAGACAGAGAGACTCATTGCCAGAAAGAGTAAAAATAATCCCAAAATATTCTTTAACTACATAAATAGTAAGAAACTAAAAAATTATAGTGTTGGCCCTCTTAAAAATAGTCTGGGTGAAATGGTGGATGAGGATGAGGAAAAAGCCAATATGCTAAATGACTTTTTTTCATCAGTATTTACAAAAGAAAATCCCATGGCAGACAATATGATCAGAGATAACAAAAATTCCCCATTAAGTGTCACCTGCTTAACCCAGCAGGAAGTATGGCGGCGGCTAAAAATCACTAAAATTGACAAATCCCCGGGCCCGGATGGGATACACCCCCGAGTACTGCAGGAATAAAGTACAGTCATTGATAGATTATTTTTAATCTTTAAAGCGTCCATAATAACAGGGTCTGTACCACAGGACTGGTGTGTAGCAAATGTGGTGCCAATATTCAAAAAGGGGACAAAAACTGAACTCGGTAATTATAGGCCAGTAAGCTTAACCTCTACTGTGAGTAAAATCCTGGAGGGTTTTCTAAGAGATGCTATACTGGAGTATCTGAAGAGGAATAACCTCATGACTAGTGTTGAGCATTCCGATACCGCAAGTATCGGGTATTGGCCGATATTTGCGGTATCGGAATTCCGATACCAAGTTCTGATATTTTTGCGATATCGGGAATCGGGATCGGAATGCATATTCATGTGTAAAATAAAGAATAAAAATAAAAAATAGAAATATACTCACCCTCTGACGCACCCTGGTTGTAACCACTGCAAGCGGCAGCCTCCGTTCCTAAGAATGAGCGAGTGAAGGACCTGCGATGACGTCGCGGTCTTGTGATTGGTCGCGTGAGCGGTCACATGAGCGGTCACGCGACCAATCACAAGCCGCCACATCATCGAAGGTCCTTCACTCGCTCATTCTTAGGAACGGAGGCTGCCGGTTAACACCGCTAGGTCCAGGGTCCGCCGGAGGGGTGAGTATATCCCTATTTTTTTTTTTAATTCTTTATTTTTTACATGAATATGGATCCCAGGGCCTGAAGGAGAGTTTCCTCTCCTTCTGACCCTGGGAACCATCCAGGATAGCTTCCGATACTTGTGTCCCATTGACTTGTATTGGTATCGGGTATCGGTATCGGCGATATCCGATATTTTTCGGATATCGGCCGATACTATCCGATACCGATACTTTCAAGTATCGGAAGGTATCGCTCAACACTACTCATGACCCAGTATCAGCACGGGTTTACCAGGGACCGTTCATGTCAGACTAATTTGATCAGCTTCTATAAAGAGGTAAGTTCCGGACTGGACCAAGGGAACCCAGTAGATGTAGTGTATATGGACTTTTCAAAAGCTTTTGATACGGTGCCACACAAAAGGTTGATACATAAAATGAGAATAATGGGGATAGGGGAAAATATGTGTAAGTGGGTTGAGAGCTAGCTCAGGGAGAGGAAACAAAGGGTGGTTATTTATGGAGCACACTCGGACTGGGTCGCGGTTAGCAGTGGGGTACCACAGGGGGCAGTATTGGGCCCTCTTCTTTTTAACATATTTATTAATGACCTTGTAGGGGGCATTCAGAGTAGAATTTCAATATTTGCAGATGACACTAAACTCTGCAGGGTAATCAATACAGGGGAGAACAATTTTATATTACAGGATGATTTATGTAAACTAGAAGCTTGGGCTGATAAATGGCAAATGAGCTTTAATGGGGATAAATGTAAAGTCATGCACTTGGGTAGAAGTAATAAGATGTATAACTATGTGCTTAATTCTAAAACTCTGGGCAAAACCGTCAATGAAAAAGACCTGGGTGTATGGGTGGATGACAAACTCATATTCAGTGGCCAGTGTCAGGCAGCTGCTACAAAGGCAAATTAAATAATGGGATGCATTAAAAGAGGCATAGATGCTCATGAGGAGAACATAATTCTACCTCTATACAAGTCACTAGTTCGACCACACTTAGAATACTGTGCACAGTTCTGGTCTCCGGTGTATAAGAAAGACATAGCTGAACTAGAGCGGGTGCAGAGAAGAGCGACCAAGGTTATTAGAGGACTGGGGGGTCTGCAATACCAAGATAAGTTATTACACTTGGGGCTATTTAGTTTGGAAAAACGAAGACTAAGGGGTGATCTTATTTTAATGTATAAATATATGAGGGGACAGTACAAAGACCTTTCTGATGATCTTTTTAATCATAGACCTGAGACAGGGACAAGGGGGCATCCTCTACGTCTGGAGGAAAGAAGGTTTAAGCATAATAACAGACGCGGATTCTTTACTGTAAGAGCAGTGAGACTATGGAACTCTCTGCTGTATGATGTTGTAATGAGTGATTCATTACTTAAATTTAAGAGGGGACTGGATGCCTTTCTGGAAAAGAATAATGTTACAGGGTATATACACTAGATTCCTTGATAGGGCATTGATCCAGGGAACTAGTCTGATTGCCGTATGTGGAGTCAGGAAGGAATTTTTTCCCCAATGTGGAGCTTACTCTTTGCCACATGGGTTTTTTTTGCCTTCCTCTAGATCAACATGTTAGGGCATGTTAGGTTAGGCTATGGGTTGAACTAGATGGACTTAAAGTCTTCCTTCAACCTTAATAACTATGTAACTATGTAATTTCTATTAGCAAGGACAGGGAGGGACATCTTTCAATAGATCTATACACAAAGGAAACAGACCGGAATAGTCTACTACATTACTTCAGTTTTCATCCCCCCACAGTCAAGAAATCAATCCCCAAATCGCAGTTCCAAAGGGTTGAGATGATCGAAACCAATGAGGATATTAAACAACAGAGGATTGGGAGATGGAATACAAATTTATCTCCAGGGGTTACCCAACGGAAGTATTACAATCACCTAGACAGAGCACCCCATCCCCAAATCAAGGGAACACAATAAACGCATTTCCTTTGTGCATACGTACCCTCCATATACAAATAGGGTTCATACTATCATTAGGAAGTATTAGAGCATACTAGGCCGCAGCTATACAAATATACCGGCGTTCCAGAAGCCCTTCCTACCTTCTTACCATCATCCCACAAACATGAGGGATAAATTAGTTAGGGCAGACATGGGGTCTAACACACTGGTACCTAGACAGACATTCTTACAGACTCAGAAGCGGGGAACATTTCCCTGTTTAAATTGCTTACAATGCAATAATATTCAGAAGGGCCAATTCATCTCCCCCCCCACCACGGGACAGAATATTCCCATTAGGGGCTATTTTACTTGTGATTCCACATACATGGTGTATGCCATACAGTGTCCGTGTGGACTTGTATATGTGGGGGAAACTACACAAACTGTCAAGGATAGGGTGTCCCAATATAAATCGAATATTAGATGTAATAGAATCCATCTTCCCCTGCCATATCACTTTCGTAAGATGGGGCACAACGTGGCACAACTAAGATTCCAGGTGTTGGAACAGATTGACCCTTGCAGGAGGGGCCAGATCAGGATAAAAATGTTGAAAAAAAGAGAGGCCTATTGAATCTTTAAACTGCAGACATTTGAACCCAAAGGACTCAACAGGGATTTCGACACCTCAAGTTTTCTGTGAATGACATACGTTTCATAAAAAGACGCACAAAGACCATTTTCTGAGGGGAGTGATTCCCCAAACACAGATATTGACTGTTCCCATTACTTAATGTTTTGATGCCTTTTCAAATATATTATGATTGATAGAGCATCATTTTTCTGTATATATATATGTTTTTTTTAATACATATGGTTTTATATTAATCAAATCATCCTTTATTTTTCCCTAGAATCGCTGAAGCTCACCCTGTCACACAATATCTACCTCACTGCTCACGATGGTATAGTATAAATTCACTACTATCTAGATATGAGACAATATTTTGTTTTAACATTTCTTCTACCCTTACAGAATACAATATTACTATTTTTTTTTTTAAGTTCTTTTCACCAAAGATGTTAAAGGGTTTAAATACACCTGTGGGACCTTCCTATCTAATTATGGTCAATTGACTTAGGACATAGTATAAAACATTTTTTTGACCTGTGGGACCTTTACAATTGTGAGTCACAAGTTCCAGCACTCTCACGGTTAAGCATCATTCAAGGCTGCCAAACACACAGGGTAAGCCCGGCCCCTCCCCACTATGTTGTCCACATGGAGTTGCCCCCAGGCGCAGGGCAGCGGGGTACTTGGTACCAGGTCCCTCGGTCTCTGTTCTAGGGGTGTCACGGTGGCCCGACCCGGTCCGTGGCCCTGCTAAGGGGCGTCCAAATAAAGGTGTAGGTGAGAGTTTGTCAAGTGTTCGTGACGCCACCTGTGGTATTCGGTCAGGGTGACCGACGCTGCTAGGGGTCCACTGGGGTGATGGAATGGCAGCTAGATGGTGTAACTTCCCACAGGTGAAGTATGTCCCCAGGGCTTCCCTTGATGAGTGGGTGGTGATGGTGTAGGTCGCAGTAAATGACGAGGACACAGGGTTGCAGTCTCTTTACCTTTTTACTGAAGGCTTCGGCATCCACAATCCAGAGCACTGCTAACAGGGCTGGCTGAGACCGGCCGGTCCGAAGGCACATCCAGAGTTCCCTTTGCAGGTGGAAATCAGTAGCCTTCCTACTAGCGCCTGTGTGTTGTAGTACCTCCCTGCTGAGCACCACGGGATAGTCCTCACAACTGTCATGTTCATTTCTGTTCTCTCTCTCCGTCCCCCAGATGGTTTGGATAGGACGCACCCGTATAATGGGGTAGTCCTGGAGTTATTTTATAGGGACCCTAGAGACGCCCCTCTCCCACAATTGCCTCCGTTGTCTTTGTTAGGTGTAAAGGTTGGACAGCCAACTTGGAATAAACTGCCCTGCCATAGTTCAGAGTAATGCGTAGAGCCTATTACTCCCTCGGTGTTCCGGCCACCGGCTGCGCACCTCAGAAGGATGTTGCCGATCTTAAGGCAGGACTCCTCCTGGTTCTATCTCCTTTATGCTGTGATATCGTCTCTCACTCTCCACAATATACTTTGCTTCTTCTCCTTCCTTAGGAGACTGCCGCTATGCAGTACAGGCGCAGCTCCGTAACGATCTTTCTGTGCTAGGCCGCTGTCAGGATCCCACACCTGACAGGTCCTCCCTGGAACTCTCCCAGGCTGCTTTCTCCCTAACTTCCTATCCAACCCCCAGTTTTACCCATGTGTGAGGAGTGGCCTAGTAGATAGGACCTTTTGCTCCCCCTGGTGGCCGGAGTGTGAACTGTAATGTGTGACTGTGATACCTGGCAAGGTGAACTCTTTTAGTACAATCAGACGTCCCATCACTCCCCCTGGTGGAAGAGCGACGTTACTGCAATGACCAGACTCTGGGGCACTGCACTCCCCCCGTTAAATCCAGTACTCCCGGACTGGGAAAAGAAGAACAACAATACATGTTAGCAAAAGACATACAAAATTTTTGAAATGCTATGAACAAGTAAATGCTATGAACAAGTAAATGCTATGAACAAGTAAACATAACAGTGCTTCCCTTTATGGGAGGTGAGGACACTTGAACGTTGCGAAAGTCTTGGTCATGCACAGTTCATGACTCCCAGTTCAGTAGGTGCAAACTTGAAACAGCAGGGATCCCGGGTAAACAAAGGGATCCCTTTTGAAAGCTTTGGAGCAATTCACTGTCCATTACTCCATTGTCCATTTTAAATCTGTAACAAAGATATATACACAAACATTTTTAACCAAATAGCAGCTCCCGTTAATATTTCCAAGTTTGTAGCGAATTGGGGTTTGATTCTTGGTGCTACGTGTAGACCTCCGCAATGCAGGGGTTGCTATTGACCTAACAGGGCCCGCTGCGCTTGCTATCGCTGGTGTAGTGCACTGTCTTCTAGCTACACTTCTAGTGAGTCTGGATAGCACTGGTATGCTGGAGCTCTCAGGGCTGCTGCTACTAATTGTGGGTATGGCAGATTCACCGATAGCAGAGGGAGGACTTGCCGGTACAACTGTTGGCATGGCATCCTCTGGTCTGCTGTGATTGCGGTTCCAGATGATCTGGAATCACATTTGGCTCTGGCGGTTTCATCTGGCGAAACGTTAAAACAGGTACCACAATGGCCTGGTTTATTTGAGCCCAAGAGTGGGGAAAATCGCCAAGAACAGTGTGTATCATCTTCTCCTCTTCTACAGGTGGAGAGGTTCCTGGATCTGTTTCCCTCTCTCTCAACTTATCGGGGCATATTTTAAGGTGGTCTCGGGATATTGCTGTTGAGGTTTCTCCTCCATCTTTGCTGATGAGACAGACCTTTGTATTGTCAAAATCGGATGGCAGGATGGTATACGGTTCCGCTTCCCATTGGTCGTCAAGCTTGTGTAATCTCCTCTTCCGTTTGAGTACTTGCTCACCAGGTGACAAGGGAATTGCAGGAGCATGCTGGTTGTAGTCCCTTTCTTGTTTTTGTCTGGCTTGGGCTAGACTTCTTTCCACGCATTCCTGCATTTTGCGGTACCTTTGCTGCCTTTCTGTATCCCAATCTGCATCTGGCGAGGTATCTTCGGGGGTTAGGACCCCCAGGTTTTGGCGGCCGTCATGGCCGTCAGATCTTTGACAGGCACAACTACAAGGAATTTAGAGTCGTGGTCCACGATGGTAAGAGCGTAGACATAGCCTGACCGGCTAGGTGTTAGCTTCACATGATCTAGCGCGACCAGTTTGAGCGGCCGTTTGGTGATGATAGGCTGCAAGGGAGCCCTTTGGCTGTCACAGTCCTTCCTGCATAGGCTACATGGGCCACACTCTCGACACTTTTCGATGACTTTCTTCATGCCAATCTAGTAGAACCTCCCACGGAGTAGACTCTCCAACTTCCTCCATCCGAAGTGTCCTGCCCCATCGTGGTACGCTCCCAGAACCATTGACGCATCTTGCCTTGGGACTACTATCTGCCATACCAATTCATGAGTGCGTGGGTCGATGCTTCTTCGGCACAGCTTACCATCGTGAATAAACAGTTTGCCTCTCCCCTTCCACAGCTGTTGTGTCTATTGTGGATCATCCGGGCCGGGATGCGAACCTGCCTGCGTCAGGAGCTCTTTCACACGACGGACCGCAGGGTCATCATCCTGGGTTTCTTCCCATCCGTGGTGGGGCAGGGGATTCCGCGTGGCATCCTGCTTGTTCTTGCGCCTGTTCTCCACATGATGGGAACACTGGGTGGCCTTGGGGCGATGGAAAGCGGGCAGCTCTACCTCTTCAAGTGCTTCCGTGTCTTCTCCCGTTTCCGGCAAGTTGGGCATCCAGGACAATGCATCGGCATTCGCATTCTTGTGCCCTGCCCGGTACTTGATGGTGAAGTCGTAATTGGACAACCGGGCCATCCACCACTGTTCCAAGGCACCGAGTTTTGCTGTGTCCAAATGTGTTAGTGGATTATTATCCGTGAAGATGGTGAATTTTGCTGAGGCCAGGTAGTGCTTGAACCTCTCCATCACTGCCCAAACGATGGCGAGGAATTCCAGCTTAAAGGAACTGTAGTTGTCAGGGTTCCTTTCAGTGGAACGAAGTTTCCTGCTGGCGTAAGCGATTACCCTCTCCTTGCCTTTCTGGACCTGGGACAACACGGCTCCCAGTCCCACGTTGCTGGCATCCGTATACAGCACAAATGGTTGGTCATATTCAGGGTAGGTCAGTACCTCTTCTCCCATCAGCGCCAACTTTAAACAAGTGAAGGATCCCTCCAGTCCATCGTTCCAATCAAATGGGGTATTCTTACCCTTGGTTTTCTTGGATTGGCCCACCAACAGGTCTTGCAATGGCGCGGCCTTCTTGGTGAAGTCCTTGATAAACCTCATGTAATAGCCTACCAACCCGAGGAACTGCCGGACTTCATGGAGGTTGCCGGGCTTCGGCCAGTCTTTGATCACAGTGACCTTGTCAGGGTCTGGGGCCACCCCTTCGGCACTCACTAAATGGCCCAGGTACTGCACCTTGGGTTTTAGCAGATGGCATTTCGAAGGTTTTACATTTAGGCCAAAGTTGGACAGGGCTTCAAACACCTCGGCCAGGTGCTTCAGATGGTCCTCATAAGTCTTGGAGAAGACAATGACGTCGTCCAGATATAGCAACACAGTTTCAAAGTTCTTGTGTCCCAGACAGCACTCCATCATCCTCTGGAACGTTCCTGGGGCATTGCACAATCCAAAGGGCATGTAGTTGAATTCGCAGAGACCCATCGGCGTCGTGAAGGCCGTCTTTTCCTTGTCCGCCTCTGCCATGGGAACCTGCCAGTACACACTGGTGAGATCCAAGGTAGAGAAGTAGTTAGCAGATTTTAAAGCAGCCAAGGACTCCTCTATCCTGGGCAGTGGGTATGCATCCTTATGTGTAATGCGATTTAGCTGCCTATAATCAACACACATCCTCATTGTGCCATCCTTCTTCTTGACGAGGACTAATGGAGCTGCCCAGGGGCTACAACTGTCTCTCACTACCCCAGCCCCCTTCATCTCTCGCAACATGTCTTTGGCACACTGATTATGAGCTGGGGGTACAGGACGGTATCTCTCTTTTATGGGTGGATGATCTCCTGTGGGGATATGATGTTGAATCCCTTTTACCTGCCCAAAATCTAGGGGAGGCTTGCTGAATACCCGCTCATACTCATGAAACACTCTGTAGGCCCCCTGTTTCTGGTGTGATGGGGTAGATTCAGTGCCCACGTGCAATTCCTGACACCAATCTTTTGGCTGCCCTGCAGAGCCGTTGTTCTCCGCCGGGTTAGATGGGACCAAGGGTTTGGGGGCCTGTATCACACTATTATCAACAGTAAACAGTTTGGCAAGTGTGGCGTATTTGGTTAGGTGGACTTCTTCCTCTCCACAGTTAAGAATACGTACTGGCACCCTCCCCTTGCGGACTTCAAACACCCCTCTGGCTGTCAGGAGGGTAGGCCTATTATATGAATATACAGGTTCTACCAGAGCCTGGTAGTCTTTACCCCTGAGGCCTATTGCTGCCCAACACCATATTAACATTTCACTCCTGGGGGGTATCGCAATGGGGTTTGAATCACTCACTGTGACACTGCCAATTTCACCACCAGCCAGCTCTACCTGCTGTCTCTGCATCAGAGCTCTGATTTATTTCTGCAGGGCACGTTGTTCACTGTAACCAGCTGTTTCTGCTACCTGCTGTAACAAGACAATAACCTCTGCAAGACAATTTTCTATGACATTAGTACCAATGGTCATCATGGGGTTACATTCACGTCGGTCAATATCAACAATTACAATCCCTTGGGCCTCCAATTCTACCCGCCCCACTTTAATGGTGACCTCTTTGTACCCCACTTGTGGCAATGGCTGACCATTACTGGCTATTATGGTGAAATCATCATCGGGGCCACGAGTGATGTCGGTGTCCTCCCAATAACGTTTATAAAGGATGTAAGGCATAGTCGTCACCTGAGAACCGGTGTCCAGCACAGCGTTCATGGGGATACCGTCGATCACGATGGGAAGAACTGGTCGCCCTCCAATGTATTTGGCTCTCCAGTTTTGTGGGCCTGGTTGTCCTACTCCTGGGGGTTGGCCCTCTGCCCCAGGGGTTGCTCGTTTAAATGACAGCACCTTGCAAGGTGGCCCACCTGGTGGCAGCGGCGACAGATAGGTCGTCCGTCCCGATGAAAGCGATCGTCGTCTCTGCCTCTGGTCGGCGGAATCCTCCTCTGTTGCCGCCAGGGGACGTCCTCCGGGCTGGAATCCAGCTGGATCTTCTCCTTGGGGGCCTCCTGTAGGGACTGTGCGGTCCGGGCTACGGCAGCAACGCTCTTGGTCAGCTCCTGCATCTGGAGGCAAAATCCTGCAGAATCGTCTTCCAAGATCTGGGCATCAGCCTCGGCAGAAACTGGAGCATCTGGCGCCACCTCCTGGTGGTACGTAAGAGCTTGATGCCTGGGAAGTACTGCACGGCTGGGCTGTCGCTCCTGTAGCACCTGGATGGCTTTATCTTTAAATTGCTTGAAAGTCAGGTCTGGATTCTGCATGGCCAGGAAGTGCAGTTGGGCCTTTTGGTGACTGCACAGGAGCCCCTCGATGAACCGCTCCTTTAGGAGTTTATCCTCATCTTGCATGCTGTTTGGGTCATTCTGCTTGATTGCCCGCAATGCCTCCTGGAGATTAAGGGCATAGTTCTGTAAGCTATCCTGCAGCCTCTGCTTGCACCCATAGAACATCAATTTAATTTCTGTGGGGGTGCGGGTGTCAAAGGTGGTTTTAAGCTTTGCAAAGACCTGCTGCGCAGTTCTCTTATCCGCGGCGGGCCAGGATTTCACCTCCCTCAGGGCCGCTCCAAAGTCTTGGCCTGTTACCATATGAACTTTCTGAGGCTCTGTCAGGGGATAAAACTCAAGCAGGCTGCAGATCCCTTCTTTAAAGTCAGTTAATGTATGTGATTCTTCAGAGAATCGCGGGAGCCAGGCTGCTCCAGGTAGGTATGGCATGGAGAAGGGCATTATGGCCGCCGTAGCCACGGCAGTATTCGGCTGGCTGATGGGGGCGGCAAGCTCTGTGGGACCCGGCGGTGGTACAAGGCCCGCGCCTGCACCTACTGTGGGGCCCGGGGGTGCCTCTGAGTCTGCGGCTGCGACCACCGCCACCTCTTCTCCCAGATCAGACATGGCCGCTCCTCCCCTCTGCTAACCTGGTGGAAGTCGGGGTTCCTCTTCCGGAATCGGCACCTCACCGCGTCTTCTTGCCTCGCGCTCTTTTCGGCCGGTTCCGCCCACGAAGCTATGGCTCCTCACCTCGTGCTCCACACGGCACGGCAATGGCGGATTTTGGCGGCAATTTGCAATGCACAGTCCTTGCAATAAATCACAGTTTAAGCACAACTCTGTCACAGTTCTAAGGCACACATGACCTGATTCCTCAGGCTTAAGTAGATCCTGTTCGTAACGCCAAATTTGGAGCGGCCCCCAGGTGCAGGGCAGCGGGGTACTCGGTACCGGGTCCCTTGGTCTCGGTTCTAGGGGTGTCACGGTGGCCAGACCCGGTCCGTGGCCCTGCTAAGGGGCGCCCAAATAAAGGTGTAGGTGAGAGTTTGTCAAGTGTTCATGATGCCACCTGTGGTATTCGGTCAGGGTGACCGACGCTGCTAGGGGTCCTCTGGGGTGATGGAATGGCAGCTAGATGGTGTAACTTCCCTCAGGTGAAGTACGTCCCCAGGGCTTCCCTTGATGCGTAGATAGTAATGGTGTAGGTCGCAGTAAATGACGAGGACACAGGGTTGCAGTCTATTTACCTTTTTACTGAAGACTTCGGCATCCACAATCCAGAGCACTGCTAACAGGGCTGGCTGAGACCGGCCAGTCCGAAGGCACATCCAGAGTTCCCTTTGCAGGTGGAAATCAGTAGCCTTCCTACTAGCGCCTGTGTGTTGTAGTACCTCCCTGCTGAGCACCACGGGATAGTCCTCACAACTGTCGTGTTCGTTTCTGTTCTCTCTCTCCGTCCCCCAGATGGTTTGGATAGGACGCACCCGTATGACGGGGTAGGCCTGGAGTTATTTTATAGGGACCCTAGAGACGCCCCTCTCCCACAATTGCCTCCGTTGTCTTTGTTAGGTGTAATGGTTGGACAGCCAACTTGGAATAAACTGCCCTGCTGTAGTTCAGAGTAATGCGTAGAGCCTATTACTCCCTCGGTGTTCCGGCCACCGGCTACATGCCTCAGAAGGATGTTGCCGATCTTAAGGCAGGACTCCTCCTGGTTCTATCTCCTTTATGCTGTGATCTCTTCTCTCACTCTCCACAATATACTTTGCTTCTTGTCCTTCCTTAGGAGACTGCCGCTATGCAGTACAGGCGCAGCTCCGTAACGATCTTTCTGTGCTGGGCCGCTGTCAGGATCCCACACCTGACAGGTCCTCCCTGGAACTCTCCCAGGCTACTTTCTCCCTAACTTCCTATCCAACCCCCAGTTTTACCCATGTGTGAGGAGTGGCCTAGTAGATAGGACCTTTTGGTCCCCCTGGTGGCCGGAGTGTGAAGTGTAATGTGTGACTGTGAAACCTGGCAAGGTGAACTCTTTTAGTACAATCAGACGTCCCTTCATTCCCCCTGGTGGAAGAGCGACGTTACTGCAACGACCAGACTCTGGTGCGCTGCACATATAGGGGAAGACATAGGCGGATCATGTGGTCACAATGATGCTATCTGATCACGTGGTATGACTCCGGTGCCTGCCCCTTTATATCTGGAACAGCACGCTGCACATACAGCGTGACTTCCTTCGCTCTCCCCATGTGTTGACTCATACAGGATTCCCGGCTGCATCCAGGTAATTATATCAGCGGCTAGAATGAGTAGCTCCCCGCTACTGTCAGTGCTTCTTTCTCTAATAGTGGGCTATTACTATATGGCACCATATGGATCCCATCTATTGTGCTAGTAACCATGAGCATAGTCCCAATAACTTTGTAACTTTACGTCCTATTAGGAGCCACAAAAAGGCATTTATTACGTCCTCTATTCTGGGGGGGCATACTACACCATCTTCACTGCTTTTCTGCAATCCTTATACAGTGTTCTGTTTGATGATTTCTGTCATGAATCACACTCTGTGAGTATCTCCAGGCTCTTTATTCACATCATGCCTCAACCTCCATTACATGAATCCAGTGAACAACAACATCCAACAAGTTGCAAACAAAGAATATAGAACACACATAAAAGTAGTGAGACCCCTAGAGGCCACATGAACATATAACATATTGCTACATCCTTTCTCTTTTAACTGGAGGAACAATAAAAGATACTAAACTAAAGTATACTATGACAAAGTTAGATATTAACCTAGTACGTCCAGTTAGATATAATCTTTGAGGTGCGCCGGCTTTTTGCTAATTCTGCCAGCTCTGGTAATATAAGATGTGTCCCTTTCTACATCTGGTACATCTGGTAGTTCTTCTGATATTGTCTGTCTCTGGCCAGAGTCCTCACCCTGATGGTCAGCTGTCACTGATGGTGCCTGACTTGTACTTTCTGCCTCGTTGTCTTGGGTGTCTGGATACTGTTCAAAAGGCCATGAATCATCTCTTTCTCGCGTTTTCCTCAAATGTCTCCGATTCCTCCTTAGTCTTCTTCCGTCGTCTGTTAGAATTTCGTAGGACCGAGGTCCCAGTTTCTTGACAACCTTTGCCTTTTGCCAGTGTTTGTCAAATGTGCTGCTTGGCTGCAGCCGAATGTTGTCATTTCTCTGGAGCTCAGGCAGATCCTTTGCCGATTTATTGTAATAGAAAGCTTGCCTCGCTTGATTCTTCTGTAATTTAGCTTCGATGTTTCCCATCAGCTTTGGCTCTAACAGATGACACGCAGTTGGTACAAGTGTCTTTGTACGCCTACTCATGAGCCTCTGTGCTGGACTGCTGTCTAGGCCTTGGGTGGGTGTGTTTCTATGATCCAGTATAGACAGATATACATCAGCACCCGCCTGGTTTGCTTTCTGCATGAGTCTTTTGGCCGTTTTTACTGCTGACTCTGCTTTCCCATTACTCTGAGGATATCTCGGAGAAGACGTCTGGTGTTCAAATTCCCACTTCTTACTGAAAGTTTTGAATTCTTCCGACGTAAACTGTGCCGCATTGTCAGAGAAAACGATATCTGGAATGCCATACCTGGCAAAATGGGCCTTGAGTTTTTTAATCACTGTTCTCGCCCTTGTGTCCTGCACCAAATCAACCTCCCAGAAGTTAGAGAAATAGTCCACTGTAATCAGGTATTCTTTGTCATTCCATGTGAACAAGTCTGTTCCTATTTTTGACCAAGGCCTATGTGGAATTTCATGAGGTTGCAATGTCTCCTTTGGTTGCTTATCATTGCAGGATGCACATATTTCACATTGTGCTATGTAATTTTTTATGTGGTCATTCATTCCTGGCCAATAAACTGATTCTCGTGCACGACGTAGGCATCCTTCCATGCCTAAGTGAGAAGAGTGCAATGTTTTCAATATGTCTCTTCTGAGAACTTCAGGTATAACAGCCCTGTCTCCTTTAAAGATGATTCCTTGCTGCACTGACAATTCATCTCTTATGTGGAAGAATGGTGAGACTTCCCTCGGAGCATGCTGCTTGTATTTTGGCCAGCCCTGCAAGATGACAGTTTTTAAACTCTGGAGACTTTTATCCTTCTCTGTAAAAATCTGGATTTGCTTGACCTTTTCTTTTGACACTGCAAGGTAGTTACACATGTTGATGGTTTCAATGTCTTCCTCCTCATCCTTTGTGCTAGGAAGGTAAGCTCTGCTTAGCGTATCTGCAATCAGTAAGTCTCTTCCTGGACAGTACCCGATGTCAACATCATATTTCTGACGTCGCAACAGCATGCGCTGTAGTCTCTTTGGGGCATTTAGTAATGGTTTCTTTGTAATGCTCTCCAATGGTTTGTGATCCGACTGCACTGTTACCCGTCGACCATAGGTGTACTGGTGAAACTTCTCCATCCCAAATACCACAGCCAGTAGTTCCTTCTCAATCTGCGCATATCCCTGCTCTGTTGTTGTAAGGGCTCTGCTTGCAAATGTAATTGGCTGTTTGTTCTGCATTAATGTGGCTCCAAGGCCTTTTTCCGAAGCATCACATTGTACCACCACTTCTCGATCTGGATCGAAATACTTTAGGGTTGCTGTATCTGCAATGGCATTCTTTACTGCTCGGAAAGCAGTCTCCTGGCTTTCTGTCCATTCCCAGCGCACATCTTTGTGGGTTAGCTGTCTCAGTGGCTCACACATGTCTGACAGATGTCTGCAAAATTTTGAGAGATAATTCACCATGCCCAAAAATCGTTGTACTCCAGAAACATCAGTAGGGGTAGGCAAATCTTGTATTGCTCTCACCTTTTCAGGATCCACTCTGACCCCAGTTGAAGTCAGTCGATGACCAATATAGGCCACTTCTGTCATTTTCAATTTGAATTTGTCCAAATTCAGCTTTATGTTTTTTTCTCTGCATCTGACCAAAAATTGTATCATCTTCTGATCGTGATCCTTGACTGCAGATTCCATATTTTCACCTTCTCCCACTATCAGGATATCATCCGCTATTGTCTTCACTCCAGTAAGTCCTTCCAAAGCCTGCATCAATTTCTGCTGGAATATCTCTGGAGCAGGTTTTAGTCCCATGGGCATTTTCAGCCATTTAAAGCGTCCAAATGGTGAAGAAAATGTTGTCAATAAACTTGAATCTTCAGTCAGGGCCACATGCCAGAATCCATTTTTTACATCACATACAGAAAATATTTTAGCCTTTGATAAATCTGGTAGGACATCATCTAATGTTGGCATTGGGTAATGATTTCGTTTCAGCGCCTTGTTGAGTGGCTTAGGATCAATGCATATTCTTAACTTGCCCGATGGTTTCTGCACTATAACCAAACTACTGATCCAATCTGTGCTCTTATGGACTGGTGCTATCATGCCTCTTCTCTGTAGATCTTGCAGTTCTACTTTCAGCAGTTGCATTAAAGCTACAGGCACTCTTCTTGTGGGTAATCTGGTGGGCTGCACTGTGTTGTCAATTTCTAGCCTATATTTACCTTCAAAGCACCCATCACCTTCAAATACATCAGCATACTCTGCTTTTATTTTCTGCATGTCCAAGTTGTGCTCTGCATTTAGTTTTGGATTTTGTATATCCTGGGCAACTTCAACAGACATAATGTTCTGAGACTGTACTTTTATTAAGTCCATTGCCTGAACTGCTTTTACTCCCAGTAATGGTACATGGTTACCACCCCGTAACACGGTAAATTCAACTCTATAACTCTTTCTGTTACATGGGTTCCGTATTTTTAGCTTACATGTCCCCATTGGTTTCAGAACACTTTTGTTGTACATCACCAGTACCTTGTCAGTTGGCTCAATAGAAACCTGTTTGTTTAGCAGATCAAATGAAATTACATTGCAGCTTGCTCCACAATCCAGCTGAAATCTAATGGGCTTCTCATCCAACAAGAATGTTGCATAAAGCTGCTTGGCATCCTTCACTACTGACTGCCCGACTACATTGACTTTCTCTGTTGTAGACTGCATTTGTAGCCATGTAATGTCCTCTGCACTGTCAGTGTCTGGTGTCACAGTGTGGAGCTGTCTGTACTGTTTGCCTCTTCCCTGCCTGCAGACAGCAGAGGAATGATTCTTCTTGCCACATGACCTGCAGGTTTCCCCATATGCTGGACACTTGGTTTTGTCTCTCTCATGTCTTTTCCCACAATACTTGCAGTGGACAGTGTTTATAGGGTAGTCTGGTCCTGTCTTTCCTTTTATAGATACTGCATGTACCTTGTCATCATCATTCTCACTGGTGCCTGCCATCATCTTCAGGCTCTGTTTTGTCAGCTCAGAAGCCCTGCAGATTTGCATACATTTCTCTAAAGTCATGCCTTCCTCTCTCAGTAATCTTTCTTTGAGATGACTGTCCGTTATGCCACACACCATTCTGTCCTTGATTAGACTGTCCCTGATCTCTCCAAAGCCACATGTTTCTGCAAGTCTCCTCAGCTCTGTCAGATATCTGTCCACATTTTCACCATCCTCCTGATGTCTTGTGAAAAACTTATATCTTTCCACTGTCTCATTCTTCTTTGGGTCACAGTGTTTATCAAATGCCTGCACAATGTCTGCTAGGAGGAGGTTGTCTGTGTATGGGAGCAAGGTGTGGGCTAATTCTCTGCCATTTTCCCCAATTAGGTAATAAAACAGCTTTACTTTCCGTTTGTCGTCAGTGGGGCCCACAGTCAGATCCACATACAGTGTAAACTCTTCCTTCCAATGTCTCCAGGTCTGGGACAGATTACATGAAGTGACATCCACTCTCTGAGGGGGCTTCAGACCAGTCTCCATTTTGCTGTACTGTCAGGGAATCTGTACTTACAGTTGCAGTGATCTGTGCAGTTCCAGCCTCATGTAAGCTCTGAGAATTTGTAGGTTCTGTGCCCGGCTGCCACCATGTTCTGTTTGATGATTTCTGTCATGAATCACACTCTGTGAGTATCTCCAGGCTCTTTATTCACATCATGCCTCAACCTCCATTACATGAATCCAGTGAACAACAACATCCAACAAGTTGCAAACAAAGAATATAGAACACACATAAAAGTAGTGAGACCCCTAGAGGCCACATGAACATATAACATATTGCTACATACAGGTCACCTAACATCAGAACTTGAAAATTAATTCTCTTTTTATTCCTCCTATTTCTCAGGCTACCCCAAAATGTCATTTGGAACTGTTAGAGACAGGATACATGTTTCTCTCAATACCAGGTCTCTATAGATTTCCCTGTGTGTATATAGCAATACCAGTATCTTTTATTTACTTTTATTCCTTAGCAACAGCACAGGTCTAACCTCTAGCACGCTATGCACTGTTTATGAAGTTTATTCATATAGATTTATGTCAACAATTTTTTTGTCTTGCTAGTATATTTGTTCTGATGAAGGTCCGGATGTGGACCGAAAACATTCAACTTGCCTTTATGGATGCACATCAATAAACATTTTCATTGCACACCAACATTTCCTTCAGAGTGCCAAGTTTTTTCTGGTTTTAGCTCACAGTGTATGTCAGACCAAATGAGAATCATGAGGTCAAAGGAACTGGCCAAGGAGCTCAGTGACAGAATTGTGGCAAGGCACAGATCTGGCCAATGTTATAAGAGAATTTCTGCAGTACTCAAGGTTCCTAAGAGCACTGTTGGCCTCCATAATCCTTAAATTGAAGAAATTTCGGACCATCAGAAGTCTTCCTAGACCTGGCAATCCAGCCAAACTGAGCAATCATGGGAGAAGAGCCTTGGTGAGAGAGGTAAAGAAGAAACCCAAGATCACTGCGACTGAGTTCCAGATATGCAGTAGGGAGATGGGAGAAAGTTCTACAGAGTCAACTATCACTGCAGCCCTCCACCAGTCGTGTCTTTAAGGCAGAGTGGCCCAGCGGTAGCCTCTCCTCAGTGCGAGACATGTGAAAGCCCACATAGAGTTTGCTAAAAAAAACACATGAAGGACTCCCAGACTATGAGAAATAAGATTCTCTGGTCTGATGAGACGAAGATAGAAAATTTTGGTGATAATTCCAAGCGTTATGTGTGGAGAAAACCAGGCTCTGATCATCACCTGCCAGTCAAACATAGTGGTGGCAGCATCATGATATGGGGGTGTTTTTTTAGCTGCAGGGACAGGACGACTGGCTGTGCTAGCTCAAAAGGGTGCTTCTACTCAATACTGAGCAAAAGGTCTGAATATTTATGACCATGTGATATTCAGTTTTTCTTTTTTAATACATTTGCAAAAATTACTACATTTCTGTTTTTTTCACTCAAGATAGGGTGCAGAGTGTACATTAATAAGAAAAAAAATTACTTTTTTAATTTACCAAATGGCTGCAATGAAACAAAGAGTGAAAAATTTAAAGGGGTCTGAATACTTTCCGTACCCATTGTATATATATTATATCAATGAATAAATATTTTTATGAAAAAAAAAAATATAAATAATAAAAGTACATATATTTGGTATTGCCGCATCCAGAACAACCAAACCTTTAAAATTGCTAGACTAGTTAACCCCTTTAGTGAACATCAGAAAAAAAAAGGCAACAAACAATGCTTTATCATCATACTGCCGAAAATAAAGTGGAATAAAAGCAAACAAAAAAATTAATATAAATAAAGTGGTATTGCTGAAAACGTCATCTTGTCCCACAAAAAAAAAAAATCATACAGATCCATCAGCGGCAAAATAAAATTGTTATAGCTCTCAGAATAAAATTATGTGAAAATAATTTATTTCTATAAAATAGATTTTTTTTATGTTAAAGTGCCAAAATATAAAAACAATCAATGTGAAATTGCTGTAATCGTACTGACCGGAAGAAAAAAGTTGCCTTATAAATTTTACCACACTGCAACGACAGAAAAAAAAAAAAATACAATTCCTGAATATTTTTTGTTCATTCTTCTGCGCAAAAATTGGAATAGAAAGCGATCAAAAAATGTTGTGTGCCCAAAATTGGTACCAATACAAACAATCCATCCAGCAAGAAAATCAGCTCTAGCATGACTGCCGGCTGAAATATAGAAAACTTACAGATCCCAAAATATGTTGATGCAAAAACTAGTTTTTGCAATAAAAAGCATCTTTTAGTGTGTGACAGCAGTCAAACATAAAAAAAACTGTATAAATCTGGTAGTGCTGTAATCCCACCAACCTGAAGAATAAAGTCATCTATTCAGTTATACCACACAAGTAGTGGCACGAAAAATACATAAAAACAATTCTTCATCTGCTCTTGATTTGTGCATTTTGCCTCCCAAAGATCACAGTAAGGCTCTGCTCACATTTATCCTGCACTCTACGCTGAGTTCTTATGTAGGGCATGTGACATTATGTCTTTAAGATGTCTTGCATATTATGTGATACTGCTACACTAACTAGCGTTTTATCACCCCTGTATATGAGTACTGCTACACCTAGAGTGTATTACTCTGTCTATCTATATGTCTAAGGTATTATATGTTTTGACATTATTTGCACATTAGGTTTAGTGTTAGGGGAGAAGTACCACAGGTTGGCCACTAGATGGGGGCATTACAGAGATAGTGTAGTTAGTGCAAACACATAGTTAAAATTGGAGGAAGGGCATGGTGGGATAAGATAGAGGGGTCTTCATGGTTTAGTTCAGTTGGGGCTGGGGCGCCCGTGTGGAGCACAGGGCTGGCTAACCCAGGGCAACACCGTGGCCCACAGTTTTTGACAGAAGAGTGGGCCCAGCAGTCAGTATCCAGGGGCCAGAGTACAGAAGGAAGCATAGCGACACCAGAGATAGTGGTGCAGTATAAGTGGGACTGCAGTGCTACGTAAAGAAGGCTAAGCAGTACTGGAGCAAGGTATCCAAGATGTGGCAAATTTTTGCATGGGCCGCTATTCTAAGCACCGGGGCAAAATGGCAGAGAATACCCCACAAGAAGCAGGAATTCTGGGCATTGAGGACACTGAGGGACTGGTGGAAATGAACTGTCCAGGGACAGGCTTAGCGGCAGAGAAAGGTGGCTAGGGAATGCGTTGCCAATTGTTGTGATTGACTGTGCCCTGGATAATGCGGTGTTAAGTAAAGATGTTGAAGTTGAAGTGAAGCCGGACTGTGAGTCTTTAATTGCGGAGCCATCTGAAGGGAATACACTCTCATGCAGGAAGAGCCCAGATGACCCAGAGAAGCAACACTGAGGCACTCAGAGAAGAAAGAATGATCTTGTGCTGGGAGGGGGCTAAGGGTTGATACAGGAATTACTGTCGGCCATGACAGCAGCCCTGGTCCCTCCATCTAACACACTGTGGTTTTCAAGTAAATCTTTTTAATATGTGATTCAGAAGGAACCCCAATTGAAGATTCCATATAATGAGGTAGATGGAGGCACTGTGGATGCCGTCTGGCCTATGATCCAGTGATGTCCATCTTTTAAGGTGTGCATAAGAGTGCAGTCGGTCACAGTTTTATGCACTTCTGAAAAGAAGAACAATGCAGAACAGAGGCCAGACAGAGTCCAGAGTATCTCTGACGCCTCATTATAGTGAATGGATCCCTCAAGGGTTTTATCTGAATCATTACTCCCGAAGATTTAGATGGAAACCCCAATGTAAGTGTTCAGTGTAGAGCACCGGTTAAATGTGATCTCAAACATTATGTAACATGTTCCCAATAAAAGCTTCAACTCAATCAACAAAAAAAATCTCCGCTCAGGTCCATAATCTGTTAATGGAAAAATAGGGGACTTATGCTTAGCTGGTAGTACAAAGATTCTCAAAAAGGGAAATGGCTCCTCACCCTCCAAAAGAAATTCAGCAAATTCTGCCCTCCCAAGTCCAAATGCTCCTCTCCCTTCTGAGCACCTGTGTGCCTAAACCACATATACCATCCGCATGTTTAGCATTTCTGTAGCTATGAGAGCCCGCCTAATTTACGGGTTCATATCTCATGTTTTTGTAGGGAAAATGTGATTTTTTTTATTTTCACAGTTCAACGTTATAAACTTCTGTGAAGTGCTTGGGGGTTCAAGGTGCTCAACAGACATCTAAATACATTACTTGGGGTGTCTAGTTTCCAAAATAAGGTCACTTGTTGGGAGTTTCCACTGTTTAGGCACATCAGGGGCTCTCCAAACGAGACATGATTGTTAATGATTCCAACAAAATTTTACATTCAAAAAGTCAAATGACTCTTTCCCTTCCAAACCCTATCGTGCGCCCATCAGCATATTCAAGAGAAATTGCACAACACATTGGTGCAATTTCTCCTATTACCTATATGAAAATGCAAAAATTGGGGCTAAAAAACATTTTTGTGGGGTAAATGTGATTTATTTATTTTTTATTTTCACAGCTTACTGTTATAATAATTGCAAAGCATCTAGGGGTTCAAAGTGCTCACTACACATCTAAATACATTCCTTGAGGGGTCTAGTTTAAAAAATGTGGTCACTTATTTTCACTGTATAGGCACATCGGTGGCTCTACAAACACGACATGATGTTCACTAATTGTTACAGCAAATTTTACATTCAAAAAGTCAAGTGGCGCTCCTTAGATTCTGATCTCTGCTAAGCACCCAAACAGTGGTTTTTCCCCCACACGTGGGGTATCAGCATACTCAGGAGAAATTTAACAACACATCTTGGGGTCCATTTTTTCTTGTTATCCTTGCAAAAATAAAAATAATTTGGGTCAAAAGTATAAAACTTTGAAAAAAGGTAAAATGTTTCATTTTTTTTCTACATCCCAAGAAATCCTGTGAAACACCTGAAGGGTTAATAAACCTTTTGAATGTGGTTTTGAGGACTTTGAAAGGTTCAGTTTTTAGAAAGGTACCATCAGTGTGTATTTTCTGTCATATAGACCCCTCAAAGTCACTTCAAATGTGGTATGGTTCCTAAAAAATCGTTTTGTAAATTTTGTTGGAAAAATAAGAAATCACTGGTCAAACTTTAACCCTTATAACTTCCTAACAAAAAAAAGTTTTATTTAGAAAAATGTGCTAATGTAAAGTTGACATGTGGGAAATGTTATGGATTAATTATTTTGTGTGACATATCTCTCTGATTTAATGGCATAAGAATTCAAAGATTGAAAATGTAAAATTTTCAATATTTTTGCCAAATTTCCATTTTTTTCACAAATAAACACAAGATATATCGAAGAAATGTACAATATGTCACAAAAAACAGTCTCAGAATTAGTGGGATCCATTGGAACATTTGAGTTATTACCTCAGAAAGTGACAGTGGTTAGAATTGTAAAAATTTACCTGATCATTAGCGTGCAAACCACCTTGAGTAGCAAAGGGGTTAAAATGTAGCTCACAAACTAGGCAGAAGATTTAGGAGATCCAAACAAGCCCAAATTCAAGTTATAATGGAGAAGTGCAAAAAGGCAAAATACACTGAGAATGTGATAAAAACAACAACAAAAAACTTAATTATCATCATGTTGGCAGAAACATGAATACATATATCAAGGGGATCATGTGTGCTATGATTCATGTTTACTAAGGAGAGATTATGATATTTCTTATAGTCTACCATTGTGACACTACAAAACTAAAAATTACCTACTTTGGAACATCATTTGTAATAAAACTTACTAGTATGAATGTTTTCAAGCAAAAAAGTCAATTGTGCAGTTGTTTTTCTGTTGTTGATGGTTTTTATGGGTATGCCCTAGAAAGGAAATTCATGACAGCCTAATACAACCTATATTCTGAAGAAAGTTGCTCAGTAGGTCTGAATTTGCTG
Source organism: Ranitomeya variabilis (assembly GCF_051348905.1). Taxonomy (NCBI): domain Eukaryota; kingdom Metazoa; phylum Chordata; class Amphibia; order Anura; family Dendrobatidae; genus Ranitomeya; species Ranitomeya variabilis. The sequence goes on from NC_135237.1 coordinate 178,158,971, forward strand.
TAGAAGCAATGTTTGTTCAGTTCAGAAGTCACCAGGATCGCAGCGGCCTATGATTGGCTGCAGGAAAGAAAAGAATGTCATCAGAGGACACATCCAATGAGCTACTCTTTTAGTCACTTGACTGCTGCAGCCAATCATAGGCCATTGCAACCTAGTGACTTCCCAACTTGTACAGACATTTCTTCCATAGCCGACGCAGATCTAGTGAGAAGACTGCACTGATTCCTTGGGAGTGCTGAAGGGTGAGTATGCCTCAATATACTGTTTTAAAACCATTTTCTCCATAAAAAATCTCTGTATCAGACTACCTCTTTAAATATAATAAAATACAGGTGCTTCTCACAAAATTAGAATATCATCAAAATGTCAATTTATTTCAGTTGTTCAATACAAAAAGTGAAACTCATATATTATATAGAGTCATTACAAAAAGAGTGATCTATTCAAGTATTTATTTTTGTTAATGTTGATGATTATGGCTTACAGCCAATGAAAGCCCAAAAGTCATTATCTCTGTAAATTAGAATACTTTATAACACCAGCTTGAAAAATTATTTAAAAATCTGAAATGTTGGCCTACTGAAATGTATGTTCAGTAAGTGCACTCAATACTTGGTTGGGGATCCTTTTACATCAATTACTGTATCAATTCAGATTGGCATGGAGGCAATCAGCCTATGTCACTGCTGAGGTGTTATGGAAGCCCAGGTTGCTTTGAAAGCAGCCTTCAGCTCGTCTGCATTGTTGAGTCTGGTGTCTCTCATCTTCCTCTTGATAATACCCCATAGATTCTCTATGAGATTAAGGTCAGGCGAGTTTGCTGGCCAATCAAGCACAGTGACACTGTTGTTTTTTAACCAGGTATTGGTACTTTTGGCACTGTGGACAGATGCCAACTCCTGCTGGAGAATGAAATTTCCATCTCCAAAAAGCTTGTCGGCAGAGTGAAGCATGAAGTGCCTAAAATTTCCAGGTAGACAGCTGCGCTGATTTTGGTCTTGATAAAACACAGTGGACCTACACCAGCAGATGACATGGCTCCCAAACCATCACTGATTGTGGAAACTTCACACTAGACCTCAAGCAGCTTGGATTGTGTGCCTCTCCACTCTTCCTCCAGACACCGGGACTTTGATTTTCAAATGAAATGCAAAATTTACTTTCATCTGAAAACAACACCTTGGACCTCTGCGCAACAGTCCAGTTTTTTTTCTCCTTGGCCCAGATAAGATGCTTCTGGCGTTGTCTCTTTTCCTGAGTGGCTTGACACAGTGATAGAGATGGAAATTTCATTCTCCAGCAGGAATTGGCATGTATCCACACTGCCAAAAGTACCAATACCTGGTTTAAAAACAACAGTATCAAACTCGCCTGACCTTAACCCCATAGAGAATCTATGGGGTAGTGTCAAGAGGAAGATGAGAGATACCAGACCCAACAATACAGATGTGCAGTCTGATCGCCTCCATGCCACGCTGCATTGATTGCATAATCATCAATATTAACAGAAATAAACACTTGAAATAGATTACTCTGTTTGTAATGACTCTATACAATCTATGAGTTTCACTTTTTGCATTGAAGAACTGAAATAAATTAACTTTTTGATGATATTCACATTTTGTGAGAAGCACCTGTAACAGGAAACTTTGTCTCCCAAATGTGTTTCTCATTTTTAGACCAATTTATGGCCCTTCTAATATATGACCAACTCTTAGGCAACTTTCACATGGCAGTATTTTGGATAGTATCTTGCATCAGTATGTGATGACATTTTTTTCATTATGCTGTGTTTGATCTTAGGTTCCACTTTTGGATTATTAATACTTATGTAAAATGGTGACCAAAGTACAAGTTTGTGAAAGTGGTCTTAGTGAATAGGAATTTCTCTGAATTAGAAACTGACTTTTCATTTTATAGACCCTCAAATTTTTGTTTAGTTGCAGTGACTAATGATTAACTTAAACAAGTTACTGTTGCTTTATTATATTACCCTATCTAAGAGCAGGAATCTGTCTGTTCTTTTATTAGCAAAAAAAACAACAAATATTGTGCCATTTGTCTAAGAGAAGCAATCAAAGACCGCAATGCTTAATTATGAGTTTGTTTGTATTCTTTGATCCTTCCTATTAAAATTTGTTTGTTTTTTGTTATTGGCTAATTTGAGAGATGACCTGTTTTTAGGATTGCTTCCGCAATTACAAAGGACAGCACATTCAGGTGGCAGATCTGCTATTAACATACATCCCCTGGCAAAAATTATGGAATCACCTGCCTTGGAGGATGTTCAAGGCCGGTGATGCCATAATTTTTGCCAGGGGTTGTAGTAAGTCACATCTTGATTGAGAGCAGCAGCAGACACTACTGTTCTAAGCCATTTTTAGTTTTTAAGCCTTAGGCCGGAGTCACAATAAACATATGAAAAATAATTACGAGTCTCCCTGCCAAAAGTCACACGACTGTAATGCAAGTGTCATGAGAGTAAAAACCGATTTTTCACTCTTACCATCCAATTTACGTCCGAACGCTGTGCGATTGCTATCCAATTGCAGTGCGATTTTAACATGAGTTTTTACATACAGTAGAGCAAATCTCTATGTCATTTACACATCGTTTTCAAAGGAAATGTTTGTCAAGAAACACACACACACATATATATACAGTTAGGGCTGGCGGAACGCACCTAGTAATTATAACGATAGTAAAGATGCGTTTGCAGCCCGGGGTCCACCGTGCAGGAGTGGAACCTGCTGCTAGGTAATATATGGCAGTACTATACCAGGATAGACATGGGTTCCGTCACCTGGTCTGTACAGAAGCGAACTCTGTTGCTTCACAGAGTTGCAGGGAATCAAGGAAATGCTGTGCCCTATTAGCTGTCACAGGGAGCAGCAAAAGAATACTAGTGGGATCCCTGCAATTCACCCCTACTATGCTGGTGCTTGATCCCGCTCTGACCCTCGGTGGCTTTTGAGCCCGCGCCTGAGGACGTCCTAAGTCAGATGCAGAGATCGAGTGGGAGTTCCCACCCTACACTGACTGATTGTCAGGAGTAATAGAAGATAGCCACACAGAGTGCGTACTGCACAGCACTGAGGGTCACTGCTGGTTAGATTAGTACAGATCATGCTCTTGTGTATAGATTAGCCCTGTCAGGTGCTAGTTAACTCCAACATTCATGAGCATTCAACATCACTAGGAATGGGAATGATTAAGGAGCAATCACCAGAACAGGCATACAACGACACACACACGATAACAGGTTTATACTAGCGCATGGCCGTGCGGCCATGCGAACCTTTTATAGCTGTAGCTCTCCAGGACCTTCCTAGTGGACCAATAGGAGCTGCTACAGGACCTGAGCATGTGACCCCCGACCTCCAATGAGAAGTCTTCCCTTGGGCATGCTAAGAAGGAGAAAAGCAGGACTTAGTCCCAGGAGCGCCTGCTCACCGCTGAACAGTACTGGTTATAATGGCTGAACCTGGAAGACCAGCAGTAACCAAATGCACAGTATCTGTCCGAGCAAGGAGCTGGGACCGACGGCTCTGCTGAGCAGGCTCCACTGCAGCTGGAGGAGAATGAGAGACCGCAACGGAGATGGTTTGAGATTCCTCCTGTGCAGCGGCGGGAATTCAACACCTAACATTGCCCCCCTCCTAGGGCCCCCTCCATGGACCTCGCTACGATCGAAGGCAGCAATAAACTTTGGAGACCTAATGTGCTCAGTAGGCTCCCAGGACCTGTCTTCTGGGCCATAACCCTTCCAATCCACCAAATAGAATTTTTTGCCACGTACCACCTTACACCCAAAGACAGCGTTCACCTAATAATCATCTGTAAACGAACCCGGAAGATAACTCAGAAAACCAGGACATGTGAACGGGCTTTAGAAGGGACACATGAAAGGTGTCGGTGATACCTAGGCATGGAGGAAGGGCCAGAAGGTAGACCACAGGGTTAACCTGTTCCAAGACCTTGAAGGGACCCAAGTAGCGAGGTGCAAACTTAGTGGACTCAACTCGCAGCCTGATATTACGGGCGGAGAGCCACACTAAGTCGCCAGGAGCAAAGGTCGGAGCGGGGCACCTACATGCATCGGCAGAGACCCTTATTCTCTCCTTGGAGGCCCAAATCACATCCTGAGTGAGGTCCCAAATGTCACGTGCCTCCACACCCCAGTTTGCCACCCTGGAGTCAGCAGAAGACATGGCCATGGGCACAGGAACCCGCGGATGCTGGCCATAGTTAAGGAGGGATGGGGTCTGCCCGATGGAGTCGGCTACGGCGTTGTTCAGCGCAAACTCTGCCAACGGTACCAAGGATGCCCAGTCATCCTGCCTGGCATAAACAAAATGTCACAGATATGTGACCTGGGTCTGGTTGGCCCTCTCTACCAACCCATTCATCTCAGGATGGTATGCTGAAGCGAGATTCAGCTCGATGCTGAGTAGATGACAAAGCTCTCTCCAGAACCAAGACGCAAACTGGGGACCCCGGTCACTGACAATTTTGTCTGGCATACTGTGGAGACGGAAAATGTGTTTAATAAACAACGCTGCCAGGGCCCGTGCAGAAGGTAGCCATGGAAGAGGCACCAAGTGCACTATTTTGGAAAAATGGTTGGTGATTACCCAAATAATGGTGCGGCTACGGGACTTGGGTAAGTCCGCCACCGGCAGGGGGTAGAGTAACCCAGCCGGCCGTTGTCGAGAAAACTTATTCTTGACACAGGAGACTCATGCCCGAGTATAGTCTCCGACATCATGGGCCATGTGCGGCCACCAGTACGTCCTCGCCAGCAGCTCAGATGTCCTCTTCATCCCAAAATGTCCACCCACCCTGGACAAGTGAGCCTAAGAGAGTACCTCCGGTCGCAAATTAGATGGCACGAAATTCTTGCCCAGGGCACAGACTCTAGCGAAACCTGGGCCAAGGTCCTCAGGCTCTCTGAAGGGACAATTAGCTGAGGCTCCTCCTCCTCTACTGAACACACTATGGAGTGGGAGAGAGCATCGGCACGGATGTTCTTCTCCCCAGAAAGATAATGGAGGGTGAAGTGCAAATAGGAGAACAAGGACGATTTAGTCTGGCGAGAGTTTAGCCGCTGGGCAGTCTGAAAATTAAACAAATTTTTGTGGTTGGTATACACTTGGAAGGGAAAACGAGCCCCCTCCAGGAGGTATCTCCACTCTGAGAAGGCCAACTTCATAGCTAGCAACTCCCTGTCCCCGATGGAGTAATTCCTCTCCGCGGGTGTGAAGGTCTTGGAGAAAAAGAAGCAAGGATGCTTCCGATCTTGAGCATCCTTTTGGAAGAGGTCTGATCCAGCATGGACGGATGAGGCATCCACCTCCAGTATAAATGGTTTATCTACATCGGAGCGAAGTAGGATTGGAGCGCTAGCAAAATGAGACTAAATAGAGAGGAAGGCCTTGGAGACCTCCTCTGACCACAATTTGGGATTTGGGATTTGCTCCCTTCTTGGTGAGGGCTACCAAGGGAGCTACCAGAGTTGAGAAGTGAGGAATGAACTGGCGATAATAGTTAAAGAACCCCATAAAGTGCTGCACCGCTTTGAGAGAATAGGGTTCCTGCCAGTCTATCACAGCCTGTAGCTTGGCAGGATCCATAGCCAATCCCTGGTCGGAGATAATATAGCCAAGGAAAGGCAAGGACTCCTGCTCAAACACACACTTCTCCAACTTGGCGTAGAGGGAGTTTGCCTGTAGGAGGTTAAAGACTTTGCAAACATCTCTCCAGTGGGAATCCAAATCTGGAGAGTACATGAGAATATCATCCAGATAGACTACCACCGAGGAGGGCAGCATATCCCGGAAGATATCATTCACAAAGTCTTGGAACACGGCTGGGGCATTACAGAGCCCGAAGGGCATCACCAGGTATTCATAGTGCCCATCCCTGGTGTTAAAAGCCGTCTTCCATTTGTCCCCCTCACGGATGCGAATCAGGTTGTAAGCACCCTGCAGATCTAGTTTAGTAAATACTCTTGCTCCCTGTAGCCTATCGAAGAGCTCAGATATCAGGGGCAAAGGGTACTTATCTTAACGGTGATGGCGATAAGACCCCTATAGTCTATTGTTGTGAACTCTGTTTTCGGGCTCCCTCTTGTGGTCACTGGTGGTATGGTGTGACTTTTGCTTTGGGCTCCCCCTGGTGGCTTTGTTTGTTATCCTGCTGGTCTCTGGCTATCAGCTGGTTCGTTATCCTCTGGGAGGTTCCTATATAGCTCTGTTTTACTTCCACTTGTGGCCGGCTGTCGATGTAATCAGTGCTACTCAGATTCCTTCTGACTACCTTGCTCCCAGTCCATCCAGGATAAGCTAAGTTTTGTTTGCTCATTTTTTGATCAGCAGTGTTTATCATGTTTTCTGTTCCAGCTTGCTAAAATGTAATTCCCTTGCTTGCTGGTTGCTCTAGTGGGCTGAGTTTCTCCCCACACACCGTTAGTTGGTGTGTGGGTTCTTGAAATCTCAGGATGGATATTTTGTAAGGGTTTTTTATTGATCGCATAGACCCCTGCTCTATTTTCTGCTTTCTAGTACTAGTGGGCCTCTTTTGCTGAATCTGATTTCATCCCTATGTATGTGCCTTCTTCTTACTTCACCGTTAATATTTGTTGGGGGCTTCTATATCTTTGGGGATTATTTCTCTGGAGGCAAGCAAGGTCTTTCTTTCTCTTTAGGGGTAGCTAGTTCCTCAGGCTGGCTCGAGACGTCTAAGAATTTTTTAGGCACGTTCACCGGCTACCTCTAGTTGTTTTGGATAGGTTCAGATTTGCGATCAGTCCAGTTACCATCTCCCTAGAGCTCGTCCTTAGTTTAATCACTTGCTGATCTATTTGTGATCCTCCGCCACTTGGGATCATAACAGTACAGCTGGCCGTAAAGTGTTAATTGCATGGCAGAAGCAGGAGAAAAGAAGCCTTGAGAAATTATTTTTTTTTTTTGTTGCCGTGTGTCTAGCTGCTGTGGCTGCTTCTCTCCTCCTCTTAATCTTGGTGTGGCTCTGAGTTCAGCTGCTGACATGGATGTCCAGAGCTTGGCTTCCAGTCTGGATCATCTTGCTGCTAGGGTTCAAAGTATTCAGGATTTTGTTGTTCACAGTCCTATGTCAGAGCCTAGAATACCTATTCCGGAGTTGTTTTCTGGAGATAGATCTAGGTTCCTGAATTTTAGGAACAATTGTAAGTTGTTTCTTTCTTTGAAACCTCGTTCCTCTGGTGATGCCATTCAGCAAGTTAAGATTATCATTTCCTTTTTGCGTGGTGACCCCCAAGATTGGGCCTTCGCATTGGCGCCAGGGGATCCTGCATTGCTTAGTGTAGATGCATTTTTTCTAGCCCTTGGATTGCTCTATGAGGAACCTAATCTTGAGAACCAGGCTGAAAAAACGTTATTGGCCCTCTCGCAGGGGCAAGATGAAGCAGAGGTGTACTGCCAGAAATTTCGGAAATGGTCGGTGCTTACTCAGTGGAATGAGTGTGCCCTGGCTGCAAATTTCAGAGAAGGTCTTTCTGAAGCCATTAAGAATGTCATGGTGGGGTTCCCTACGCCTGCAGGTCTGAATGAGTCAATGACTCTGGCCATTCAGATTGATCGGCGTTTGCGGGAGCGCAAACCTGTGCACCATTTGGCGGTGTCTTCTGAACAGACACCTGAATCTATGCAATGTGACAGAATTCTGACCAGAAGTGAACGGCAAAATTATAGACGGCAAAACGGGTTGTGCTTTTACTGTGGTGACTCAGCTCATGTTATCTCAGCATGCTCTAAGCGCAAAAAAAAGGTTGATAAATCTGTCACCATTGGTACTTTACAGCCTAAGTTCATTTTGTCTGTTACCCTGATTTGTTCCCTGTCATCTTACCCGGTTAATGCTTTTGTAGATTCAGGTGCCGCCCTGAGTCTGATGGATTGGTCATTTGCCAGGCGCTGTGGTTTTGATTTGGAGCCTTTAAAATTCCCTATTCCACTAAGGGGAATTGATTCTACACCATTGGCTATGAATAGACCTCAGTACTGGACACAAGTGACCATGTGCATGACTCCTGTTCATCGGGAGGTGATTCGCTTTCTTGTACTGCATAATTTGCATGATGTCGTCGTGTTGGGTCTACCATGGTTGCAGACTCATAATCCAGTTCTGGATTGGAAAGCTATGTCGGTGTCAAGTTGGGGTTGTCAGGGAATTCATCGTGACGCTCCTGTGGTGTCAATTGCTTCGTCCACTCCTTCTGAAGTCCCTACGTTTTTGTCAGACTACCAGGATGTATTTGAGGAGCCCAAACTCAATTCTCTACCTCCTCATAGGGACTGTGATTGTGCTATAAATTTGATTCCTGGTAGTAAGTTTCCTAAGGGACGACTTTTCAATTTATCTGTGCCGGAGCATGCTGCCATGCGGAGTTATATAAAGGAGTCTTTAGAGAAGGGACATATTCGCCCGTCCTCATCCCCTCTTGGTGCAGGATTCTTTTTTGTGGCTAAAAAGGATGGTTCCCTGAGACCCTGTATTGATTATCGCCTTTTGAATAAAATCACGGTCAAATTTCAGTATCCTTTGCCATTGTTAACTGATTTGTTTGCTCGCATTAGGGGGTCTAGTTGGTTCACCAAGATAGATCTTCGTGGTGCGTATAACCTTGTGCGTATAAAACAGGGTGATGAATGGAAAACTGCATTTAATATGCCTGAAGGCCATTTTGAGTACTTGTTGATGCCTTTTGGACTTTCTAATGCTCCTTCAGTCTTTCAGTCCTTTATGCATGACATCTTCCGTGAATATCTGGATAAGTTTATGATTGTGTATCTGGATGATATTCTGTTTTTTTCGGATGATTGGGAGTCTTATGTTAAGCAGGTCAGGATGGTCTTTCAGGTCCTACGTGACAATGCTTTATTTGTGAAGGGCTCAAAATTTCTTTTTGGAGTCCAGAAGATTTATTTTTTGGGTTTCATTTTTTCTCCTTCTACTATTGAGATGGACCCAGTCAAGGTTCAGGCTATTCATGACTGGACGCAGCCTACATCTGTTAAGAGTCTTCAGAAGTTCTTGGGTTTTGCTAATTTTTACCGTCGCTTCATAGCTAATTTTTCTGGCGTTGTTAAGCCTTTGACGGATTTGACCAAGAAGGGTTCTGATGTGACTAATTGGTCTTCTGCGGCTGTGGAGGCCTTTCGGGAGCTGAAGCGTCGGTTTTCTTCGGCTCCGGTCTTATGTCAGCCAGATGTCTCACTTCCCTTCCAGGTGGAGGTTGATGCTTCCGAGATTGGAGCGGGGGCTGTTTTGTCGCAGAGAAGCCCGGATGGCTCTGTGATGAAGCCATGTGCTTTCTTTTCAAGAAAGATTTCGCCTGCCGAGCGGAATTATGATGTCGGTAATCGGGAGCTGTTGGCTATGAAGTGGGCATTTGAGGAGTGGCGACATTGGCTCGAGGGAGCTAAACATCGTGTGGTGGTCTTGACTGACCACAAGAATTTGATTTATCTCGAGTCGGCCAAGCGGCTGAATCCCAGACAGGCTCATTGGTCGTTGTTTTTCTCTCATTTTGATTTCATGGTCTCGTACCTGCCGGGTTCGAAGAATGTGAAAGCTGATGCTCTTTCTAGGAGTTTTGTGCCTGACTCTCCTGGAGATTCAGAGCCGGCTGGTATCCTTAGAGAAGGGGTGATTTTGTCTGCCATCTCCCCAGATTTGCGACGTGTGCTGCAAGAGTTTCAGGCGGATAGACCTGACCACTGTCCACCGGAGAGACTGTTTGTCCCGGATAGATGGACCAACAGAGTCATCTCCGAGGTTCATTCTTCGGTGTTGGCGGGCCATCCTGGAATATTTGGTACCAGAGACTTGGTGGCCAGGTCTTTTTGGTGGCCTTCCTTGTCACGGGATGTGCGTTCCTTTGTGCAGTCTTGTGGAATTTGTGCTCGGGCGAAGCCTTGCTCTCTCTCGTGCCAGTGGTTTGCTGTTACCTTTGCCTGTCCCGAAGAGGCCTTGGACGCACATTTCCATGGATTTTATTTCAGATCTCCCTGTCTCTCAGAGAATGTCTGTCATCTGGGTGGTGTGTGATCGTTTTTCTAAGATGGTCCATTTGGTGCCCTTGCCTAAGTTGCCTTCCTCCTCCGAGTTGGTTCCACTGTTTTTTCAAAATGTGGTTCGTTTGCACGGGATTCCTGAGAACATTGTTTCTGACAGAGGATCCCAGTTTGTGTCTAGATTTTGGCGGACCTTTTGTGCTAAGTTGGGCATTGAATTGTCTTTTTCGTCGGCCTTCCATCCTCAGACAAATGGCCAAACCGAGCGAACTAATCAGACCTTGGAGACTTATTTAAGATGTTTTGTTTCTGCTGACCAGGACGACTGGGTTACTTTTTTACCGTTGGCCGAGTTTGCCCTTAATAATCGGGCTAGTTCTGCTACTTTGGTTTCTTCTTTTTTTTGTAATTCGGGGTTTCATCCTCGTTTTTCCTCGGGTCAGGTGGAGCCTTCTGACTGTCCTGGAGTGTATGTTGTGGTGGATAGGTTGCATCAGATTTGGAATCATGTGGTGGACAATTTGAAGTTGTCACAAGAGAAAGCTCAGCTCTTTGCCAACCGCCGTCGCTGTGTGGGTCCCCGACTTCGCGTTGGGGACTTGGTGTGGCTGTCTTCTCGCTTCGTTCCTATGAAGGTCTCCTCTCCTAAGTTCAAGCCTCGGTTTATCGGTCCTTATGAGATTCTGGAAGTCCTTGGCCCTGTGTCATTCTGTCTGGACCTCCCGGCATCATTTGCTATTCATAATGTGTTCCATCGCTCGTTGTTGAGGAGGTATGTGGTACCTGTGGTTCCTCCGGTTGAGCCTCCTGCCCCGGTGCTGGTTGAGGGAGAATTGGAATACGTGGTGGAGAAGATCTTGGATTCTCGTGTTTCTAGACGGAGGCTCCAGTATTTGTTCAAGTGGAAGGGCTATGGTCAGGAGGATAATTCTTGGGTTGTCGCCTCTGATGTTCATGCGGCCGATTTGGTTCGTGCCTTCCATGTGGCTCATCCTGATCGCCCTGGGGGTTTTCATGAGGGTTCGGTGACCCCTCCTTAAGGGGGGGGGTACTGTTGTGAACTCTGTTTTCGGGCTCCCTCTTGTGGTCACTGGTGGTATGGTGTGACTTTTGCTTTGGGCTCCCCCTGGTGGCTTTGTTTGTTATCCTGCTGGTCTCTGGCTATCAGCTGGTTCGTTATCCTCTGGGAGGTTCTTATATAGCTCTGTTTTACTTCCACTTGTGGCCGGCTGTCGATGTAATCAGTGCTACTCAGATTCCTTCTGACTACCTTGCTCCCAGTCCATCCAGGATAAGCTAAGTTTTGTTTGCTCATTTTTTGATCAGCAGTGTTTATCATGTTTTCTGTTCCAGCTTGCTAAAATGTAATTCCCTTGCTTGCTGGTTGCTCTAGTGGGCTGAGTTTCTCCCCACACACCGTTAGTTGGTGTGTGGGTTCTTGAAATCTCAGGATGGATATTTTGTAAGGGTTTTTTATTGATCGCATAGACCCCTGCTCTATTTTCTGCTTTCTAGTACTAGTGGGCCTCTTTTGCTGAATCTGATTTCATCCCTATGTATGTGCCTTCTTCTTACTTCACCGTTAATATTTGTTGGGGGCTTCTATATCTTTGGGGATTATTTCTCTGGAGGCAAGCGAGGTCTTTCTTTCTCTTTAGGGGTAGCTAGTTCCTCAGGCTGGCTCGAGACGTCTAAGAATTTTTTAGGCACGTTCACCGGCTACCTCTAGTTGTTTTGGATAGGTTCAGATTTGCGATCAGTCCAGTTACCATCTCCCTAGAGCTCATCCTTAGTTTAATCACTTGCTGATCTATTTGTGATCCTCCGCCACTTGGGATCATAACAGTCTATACACGGACATAGTTCTCAATTCTTCTTCTACATGAAGAAGAACCCTGCCCCTGCAGGTGACACTGACTTCCCAATGAACCCTTTTGCCAAATTCTCCGGGAATGTATTGAGTCATTGCCTCCATCTCTGGGAGAGACAGGGGGTAGACCCAACCCTGGGGAGGCTCTGCCCCAGGCAAGAGATCAATAGGACAGTCATAGGGGTGGTGAGGCCGAAGGGTCTCCGCAGCCCTCTTGGAGAACACGTCCGCATAGGACCAATAGTGTTTGGGGAGAGAAGACAGATCTGCGGGTACCTCTGTAGTGGCAACCTGAATGCACTCCCTCAGACATCTGACCTCACAAGATTCTCTCCATCCCAAAATACTCTCTGAGGACCACTCTATATGAGGGGAGTGGTAACGTAGCCAGGGTATCCTTAGTAGGATCTCGTCTATTCCCTCAGGAATGACTAGAAAGGAAATTATCTCCTGATGGGATGGAGACATAGAAAACGTAAATGGGATGGTCTGGTGTGTTATTTGTGAGGGCAGAGTCGACCCATTCACCACTCGTACAGTCACCGGCTTGGCGAGCATCACCAGGGTTATTGCGTGGCGTTGGGCGAAGGCAGAGGACATAAAATTTCCTTCTGCCTCAGAATCCACACAAAGCGTGACTGCAAGAATGGATGAGCCTAAAGTGACTGTCCCTCTAAAGGACAGTTTGGAGGAAAACACCTCTGTGTCTAGTGAATCGCCTCCTACGGTTACTAGACGTGGTCGCTTCCTGACCGCTGGGGAAATTTCTTGGCATAATGTCCTAGCTGCCAGCAGACATTACAGACCACAGGTATTCGAGCGGCCCAGGACTTAAGTCCCGCTCGAGAAAACTCCATGGCCTCATGGGGTTCAGACGCCAGAACAGGAGATTCCAGTGGACTTGTGAAGGTAGGAGCCAACCAGAACCTCTGCCTACACTGGGTTCGCTCCAACCTTCGTTCATTAAAATGAAGGTTGATGTGGGTGGATAAAGTTATAAGCTTATAAGCTCTTCCAGTGTGGCGGGAATCTCCCTGGTTGCCAAGGTATCTGTTGTGAATTTGGATTCTGGGCTCCCCCGGTGGCTACTGGTGGAATTGAACTTGTGTCATCATCTTCCCTGTTCACCTGTTCTCATCAGATCTGGGTGTCGCTATATAACCTGGCTTCTCTGTTAGTTGCTTGCCGGTCAACAATGTTATCAGAAGCCTCTCTGTGCTTGTTCCTGCTCCCAGACATCTACTAGATAAGTTGGACTTTCGTCCTTGTTTGTTTTTGTTTTTTGTTTCCAGTTCACAGCTGCAGTTTCGTTACTGTGTCTGGAAAGCTCTTGTTGATCAGGAATTGCCACTCTGGTATTATGAGTTAATGCCAGAGTCCTAAAGTAATTTCTGGATGGTGTTTTGTTAGGGTTTTCTACTGACCATGAAAGTGTGCTTTCTGTCTTCTGCTATCTAGAAAGCGGACCTCAAATTTGCTAAAACTATTTTCCTGCTGCGTTTGTTATTTCATCTAAAATCACCGCCAATATATGTGGGGGGCCTCTGTCTCCTTTTTGGGCATTTCTCTAGAGGTGAGTCAGGTCTTATATTTCCCTCTGCTAGCATTATTTAGTTCTCCGGCCGGCGCTGGGCATATAGGGATAAAAAGTAGGACATGCTACCTGGCTACTTCTAGTTGTGCGGTAGGTTTAGTTCATGGTCAGTACAGTTACCATCTTCCAAGAGCTTGTTCCTATATAGGCTTATGCTAGTTCTCTGGCCATGGAGATCATGACAGTTTGACCGGCCCACTAAAGGGTTAAAATCCTTGGCTGAGAAAGGAGAGAAATAAGAAGTCTGCTGAGAGTTTTTTTTTTTTTTTTTTTTGTGCTCTTAATTGGATCACTTGCCAGTCTGTCTATGCTGCAGTCTTTCTTTTTTTTCTCTCTCCTTCTAATCTTTGAATGGCTCTGTGTTCACCTGTCTATAATGGATCTTCAGAGTGTAACTGCAGGTTTGAATAATCTCGCCACGAAAGTACAAAGTTTGCAAGATTTTGTTGTTCATGCTCCGGTATCAGAGCCGAGAATTCCTTTGCCGGAATTCTTCTCAGGGAATAGATCTGGCTTTCAGAATTTTAGAAATAATTGCAAGTTATTTTTGTCCCTGAAATCTCGTTCTGCTGGAGACCCTGCACAGCAGGTTGGGATTGTGATTTCCTTGCTCCGCGGCGACCCTCAAGACTGGGCTTTTTCATTGGCACCAGGGGATCCTGCGTTGCGCAATGTGGATGCGTTTTTTCTGGCCTTGGGGTTGCTCTATGAGGAACCTCATTTGGAACTTCAGGCAGAAAAAACTTTGATGTCCCTATCGCAGGGGCAAGATGAAGCTGAAATTTACTGCCAAAGATTCCGTAAATGGTCTGTGCTTACTCAGTGGAATGAGTGTGCCTTGGCGGCTACTTTCAGAGAGGGTCTCTCTGATGCCATTAAGGATGTTATGGTGGGGTTCCCTGTGCCTGCGGGTCTGAATGAGTCCATGACAATGGCCATTCAGATCGATAGGCGTCTGCGGGAGCGCAAACCAGTGCACCATCTGGCGGTGTCCACTGAGAAGACGCCAGAAAGCATGCAGTGTGATAGAATTCTGTCCAGAAGCGAGCGGCAGAATTTTAGACGGAAAAATGGGTTGTGTTTCTATTGTGGGGATTCTACTCATGTTATATCAGCATGCTCTAAGCGTACTAAAAAGCTTGATAGATCCGTTTCCATTGGCACTTTACAGTCTAAATTTATTTTGTCTGTGACCCTGATTTGCTCTTTGTCATCTATTACCACGGACGCCTATATCGACTCTGGCGCCGCTTTGAGTCTTATGGATTGGTCCTTTGCCAATCGTTGTGGGTATGATTTAGAGCCTTTGGAGACTCTTATTCCTCTGAAGGGGATTGACTCCACCCCATTGGCTAATAATAAACCACAATACTGGACACAAGTAACTATGCGTATTAATCCGGATCACCAGGAGACTATTCGTTTTCTGGTGCTGTATAATCTACATGATGATTTGGTGCTAGGATTGCCATGGCTGCAGTCTCACAACCCAGTCCTTGACTGGAGAGCTATGTCTGTGTTGAGCTGGGGATGTAGGGGGACTCATGGGGACGTACCTTTGGTTTCCATTTCATCATCTATTCCCTCTGAAGTCCCTGAGTTCATGTCTGATTATCGTGACGTCTTTGAAGAACCCAAGCTGGGTTCACTACCTCCGCACCGTGAGTGCGATTGTGCTATAGATTTAATTCCGGGTAGTAAATACCCAAAGGGTCGTTTATTTAATCTGTCTGTGCCTGAACATGCTGCTATGCGAGAATATATAAAGGAGTCCTTGGAAAGGGGACATATTCGTCCATCGTCATCTCCCTTAGGAGCCGGTTTTTTCTTTGTGTCAAAAAAAGACGGCTCTTTGAGACCATGTATTGATTATCGGCTTTTGAATAAAATCACGGTTAAATATCAATACCCATTGCCGTTGCTGACTGATTTGTTTGCTCGCATAAAGGGGGCCAAGTGGTTCTCTAAGATTGATCTCCGTGGGGCGTATAATTTGGTGCGGATCAGGCAGGGGGATGAGTGGAAAACCGCATTTAATACGCCCGAGGGCCACTTTGAGTATTTGGTGATGCCTTTTGGTCTTTCTAATGCCCCTTCAGTCTTCCAGTCCTTTATGCATGATATTTTCCGCGATTTTTTGGATAAATTTATGATAGTGTATCTGGATGATATTCTGATTTTTTCGGATGACTGGGACTCTCATGTCCAGCAAGTTAAGAGGGTTTTTCAGGTTTTGCGGTCTAATTCTCTGTGTGTCAAGGGTTCTAAGTGCGTATTTGGGGTTCAGAGAATTTCCTTTTTGGGATATATTTTTTCTCCCTCTTCCATTGAGATGGATCCTGTCAAGGTTCAAGCTATTTGTGATTGGACGCAGCCCTCTTCTCTTAAAAGTCTTCAGAAATTTTTGGGCTTTGCCAACTTTTATCGTCGATTTATTTCTGGTTTTTCGGATGTCGTTAAGCCATTGACCGATTTGACTAGACAGGGTGCTGATGTTGCTAATTGGTCCCCTGATGCTGTGGAGGCCTTTCAGGAGCTTAAGCGCCGTTTTTCTTCTGCCCCTGTGTTGCGTCAGCCTGATGTGGCTCTTCCTTTTCAGGTTGAGGTCGACGCTTCTGAGATCGGAGCTGGGGCAGTGTTGTCGCAGAAAAGTTCTGACTGCTCCGTGATGAGGCCTTGTGCCTTCTTTTCCCGTAAATTTTCGCCCGCTGAGCGGAATTATGATGTTGGGAATCGGGAGCTTTTGGCCATGAAGTGGGCGTTTGAGGAGTGGCGCCATTGGCTTGAGGGGGCCAGACATCAGGTGGTGGTATTGACTGACCACAAAAATTTGATTTATCTTGAGACCGCCAGGCGCCTGAATCCTAGACAGGCGCGCTGGTCATTATTTTTTTTCTCGGTTTAATTTTGTGGTGTCATACCTACCGGGTTCTAAGAATGTTAAGGCGGATGCCCTTTCTAGGAGTTTTGAGCCTGATTCACCCGGCAACTCTGAGCCCACAGGTATCCTTAAGGATGGAGTTATTTTGTCAGCCGTTTCTCCAGACCTGCGGCGGGCCTTGCAGGAGTTTCAGGCGGATAGACCGGATCGTTGTCCGCCTGATAGGCTGTTTGTTCCTGATGATTGGACCAGTAGAGTCATCTCTGAGGTGCATTCTTCTGCATTGGCAGGTCATCCTGGAATTTTTGGTACCAGGGATTTGGTGGCAAGATCCTTCTGGTGGCCTTCCCTGTCACGAGATGTGCGAGGCTTTGTGCAGTCTTGTGACGTTTGTGCTCGGGCCAAGCCTTGTTGTTCTCGGGCTAGTGGATTATTGTTGCCCTTGCCTATTCCTAAGAGGCCTTGGACGCACATCTCGATGGATTTTATTTCAGATCTGCCTGTTTCCCAGAAGATGTCTGTCATCTGGGTGGTGTGTGACCGTTTTTCTAAGATGGTCCATTTGGTTCCCCTGCCCAAATTGCCTTCTTCTTCCGAGTTGGTTCCCCTGTTTTTTCAAAATGTTGTTCGTTTGCATGGTATTCCTGAGAATATCGTTTCTGACAGAGGAACCCAATTTGTGTCTAGATTTTGGCGGGCATTCTGTGCTAGGATGGGCATAGATTTGTCTTTTTCGTCTGCTTTTCACCCTCAGACTAATGGCCAGACCGAGCGGACTAATCAGACCCTGGAGACATATCTGAGGTGTTTTGTGTCTGCTGACCAGGATGATTGGGTTGCTTTTTTGCCATTGGCGGAGTTCGCCCTCAATAATCGGGCCAGCTCTGCCACCTTGGTGTCCCCGTTTTTCTGTAATTCAGGGTTCCATCCTCGATTTTCCTCCGGTCAGGTGGAATCCTCGGATTGTCCTGGAGTGGATGCGGTGGTGGAGAGATTGCATCATATCTGGGGGCAGGTGATGGACAATTTGAAGTTGTCCCAGGAGAAGACTCAGCTTTTTGCCAACCGTCACCGTCGTGTTGGTCCTCGGCTTTGTGTTGGAGATTTGGTGTGGTTGTCTTCTCGTTTTGTCCCTATGAGGGTCTCATCTCCTAAGTTTAAGCCTCGGTTCATCGGTCCGTATAAAATATTGGAGATTCTTAACCCTGTTTCCTTCCGTTTAGACCTCCCTGCATCCTTTTCTATTCATAACGTTTTTCATCGGTCGTTATTGCGCAGGTATGAGGCACCGGTTGTGCCTTCCGTTGAGCCTCCTGCTCCGGTGTTGGTTGAGGGTGAGTTGGAGTACGTTGTGGAGAAAATCCTAGACTCCCGTGTTTCCAGACGGAGACTCCAGTATCTGGTCAAGTGGAAGGGATACGGCCAGGAGGATAATTCTTGGGTCACTGCATCTGATGTTCATGCCTCCGATCTGGTTCGTGCCTTTCATAGGGCCCATCCTGATCGCCCTGGTGGTTCTGGTGAGGGTTCGGTGCCCCCTCCTTGAGGGGGGGGTACTGTTGTGAATTTGGATTCTGGGCTCCCCCGGTGGCTACTGGTGGAATTGAACTTGTGTCATCATCTTCCCTGTTCACCTGTTCTCATCAGATCTGGGTGTCGCTATATAACCTGGCTTCTCTGTTAGTTGCTTGCCGGTCAACAATGTTATCAGAAGCCTCTCTGTGCTTGTTCCTGCTCCCAGACATCTACTAGATAAGTTGGACTTTCGTCCTTGTTTGTTTTTGTTTTTTGTTTCCAGTTCACAGCTGCAGTTTCGTTACTGTGTCTGGAAAGCTCTTGTTGATCAGGAATTGCCACTCTGGTATTATGAGTTAATGCCAGAGTCCTAAAGTAATTTCTGGATGGTGTTTTGTTAGGGTTTTCTACTGACCATGAAAGTGTGCTTTCTGTCTTCTGCTATCTAGAAAGCGGACCTCAAATTTGCTAAAACTATTTTCCTGCTGCGTTTGTTATTTCATCTAAAATCACCGCCAATATATGTGGGGGGCCTCTGTCTCCTCTTTGGGCATTTCTCTAGAGGTGAGTCAGGTCTTATATTTCCCTCTGCTAGCATTATTTAGTTCTCCGGCCGGCGCTGGGCATATAGGGATAAAAAGTAGGACATGCTACCTGGCTACTTCTAGTTGTGCGGTAGGTTTAGTTCATGGTCAGTACAGTTACCATCTTCCAAGAGCTTGTTCCTATATAGGCTTATGCTAGTTCTCTGGCCATGGAGATCATGACAGGTATCCTTCACATGGTCAGCCAGTCCCATCCAGAACACCGGGATAAGGATTTTATCCAGCCACTCCAGCTCAGATTCCAAAGTCCGGAAGTGGGCGGCAAATTGACTGACCATGGATGAACCCTGTGACAATGCCAGCATTTGGAGCGCCATATCATGGGTGACACGAGGTCCCATAAAGACCTGTCTCAGAGAGTCCAGGAAGTGAGGAGCACTCTGCACCACATGATCATCACGCTTCCACAGCAGCATTGCCCACTCCAACGCCCTGCCAGACAGAAGGGATATAATAAATTCCACTTTAGCCTGTTCCATGGGAGAATGTGCAGCCAGGAGCTCTAGATGTATGGCATACTGGCTCAAGAATCCCCAACACAGCTTACTATCACCAGCAAACTTGTCTGGTAACGGGAGACGGGATAATGTCGGAGCAGGGGTGGCAGTGGAGAAACTGGCTTCACCTACTCTAGCAGCCTGAACAGCGACTGCGGTGACATCCACTGCCGAGGTTGTACGCTCAAGAGATGCCAACCTACCCTCCAGCTGCTGGATGTACGGTTGTAGATGTTGATTGTCCGCCATTACTAGCCAGACCTTGGCACTAGTATACCGTTAGGGCTGGCGGAACCCACCGAGTAAATATAACAATAGTAAAGATGCGTTCGCAGCCCGGGGTCAGCCGTGCCAGAGTGGAACCTGCTGCTAGGTAATGGCAGCACTATATGGTGGTACTACACCAGAATAGACACGGGTTCTGTCACCTGGTCTGTACAGGAGCGAACTCTGTTGCTTCACAAAGTCGCAGGGAATCAAGTAAACTCTGTGCCCTGTTAGCTGTCAGAGGGAGCAGCAAATGAATACTAGTGGGATCCCTGCAATTCACCCCCACTAAGCTGGTGCTTGATCCCGCTCTGACCCTCTGTGGCTTTTGAGCCCACACCTGAGGACTCCCTGAGTCAGATGCAGAGATCGAGCGGGAGTTCCCACCCTATACTGACCGACTGTCAGGAGTAATAGAAGATAGCCGCACAGAGTGCGTACTGCACAGCACTGAGGGTCACTGCTGGTTAGTCGCAGTACAGATCGTGCTCTTGTGTATAGATTAGCCCTGTCAGGCGCTAGTTAACTCCAACATTCATGAGCATTCAACATCACTAGGAATGGGAATAATTAAGGAGCAATCACCAGAACAGGCATACAACCTCACACACATGATAACAGGTTTATACTAGCGCATGGCCGTGTGGCCATGCGAACCTTTTATAGCTGTAGCTCTCCAGGACCTTCCTATTGGACCAATAGGAGCTGCTACAGGACCAGAGCGTGTGACCTCAAACCTCCAATGAGAGGTCTTCCCTTGGGCATGCTCAGAAGGAGAAAAGCAGGACTTAGTCCCAGGAGTGCCTGCTTGCTGCTGAACAGTACTGGTTATAATGGCTGAACCTGGAAGACCAGCAGTAACCAAACATGCAGTATCTGTCTAAGCCAGGCGCTGGGACCGACGTCTCTGCTGAGCAGGCTCCACTGCAGCTGGAGGAGAATGAGAGACCGCAGCGGAGGTGGTTTGAGATTCCCCCTGTGCGGTGGCAGGAATTTGACATCTAGCATATATATATATATATATATATATATACACACAGTACAGATCAAAAGTTTGGACACACCTTCTCATTTAAAGATTTTTCTGTATTTTCCCATGACTATGAGAATTGTACATTCACACTGAAGGCATCAAAACTATGAATTAACACATGTGGAATTATATACTTAACAAAAAAGTGTGAAACAACTGAAATTATGGCTTATATTCTAGGTTCTTCAAAGTATCCACCTTTTGCTTTGATGACTGCTTTGCACACTCTTGGCATTCTCTTGATGAGCTTCAAGAGGTAGTCACCGGGAAAGGTTTTCACTTCACAGGTGTGCCCTGTCAGGTTTAATAAGTGGGATTTCTTTCCTTATAAATGGGGTTGGGACCATCAGTTGTGTTATGCAGAAGTCTGGTGAATACACAGCTGATTGTCCTACTGAATAGACTGTTAGAATTTGTATTATGGCAAGAAAAAAGCAGCTAAGTAAAAAAAATGAGTTGCCATCATTACTTTAAGAAATGAAGGTTAGTCAGTCCGAAAAATTGGGCAAACTTTGAAAGTGTCCCCAAGTGCAGTTGCAAAAACCATCAAGCGCTACAAAGAAACTTGCTCACATGAGGACCGCCCCAGGAAAGGAAGACCAAGAGTCACCTCTGCTTCTGAGGATAAGTTTATCCGAGTCACCAGCCTCAGAAATCGCAGGTTAACAGCAGCTCAGATTAGAGACCAGGTCAATGCCACACAGAGTTCTAGCAGCAGACACATCTTTACAACAACTGTTAAGAGGAGACTTTGTGCAGCAGGTCTTCATGGTAAAATAGCTGCTAGGAAACCACTGCTAAGGACAGGCAACAAGCAGAAGAAACTTGTTTGGGCTAAAGAACACAAGGAATTGACATTAGACCAGTGGAAATCTGTGTTTTGGTCTGATGAGTCCAAATTTGAGATCCAACCATCGTGTCTTTGTGCGATGCAGAATAGGTGAACGGATGGACTCTACATGCCTGGTTCCCACTGTGAAGCATAGAGGTCTATTTGACCAAGAAGGAGAGTGATTTGGTGCTACGCCAGATGACCTGGCCTCCACAGTCACCAGACCTGAACCCAAGTTTGGGGTGAGCTGGACCGCAGCGTGAAGGCAAAAGGGCCAACAAGTGCTAAGCATCTCTGGGATTTGCTTCAAGATTGTTGGAAGACCATTCCCGGTGACTACCTCTTGAAGCTCATCAAGAGAATGCCAAGAGTATGCAAAGCAGTCATCAAAGCAAAAGCTGGCTACTTTGAATATAAGACATAATTTCAGTTGTTTGACACTTTTTTGTTAAGTATATCATTCCACATGTGTTAATTCATAGTTTTGATGCCTTCAGTGTGAATGTACAATTTTCATAGTCATGAAAATACAGAAAAATCTTTAAATGCGAAGGTGTGTCAAGGCTTTTGCTCTGTACTGTATATATATATATATATATATATATATATATATATATATATATATACAGTTAGGTCCATATTTATTTGGACAGAGACAACATTTTTCTAATTTTGGTTATAGACATTACCACAATGAATTTTAAACAAAACAATTCAGATGCAGTTGAAGTTCAGACTTTCAGCTTTCATTTGAGGGTATCCACATTAAAATTGGATGAAGGGTTTAGGAGTTTCAGCTCCTTAACATGTGCGACCCTGTTTTTAAAGGGATCAAAAGTAATTGGACAGATTCAATAATTTTAAATAAAATGTTCATTTTCAGTACTTGGCTGAAAACCCTTTGTTGGCAATGACTGCCTGAAGTCTTGAACTCATGGACATCACCAGGCTCTGTGTTTCCACCTTTTTGATGCTCTGCCAGGCCTTCACTGCGGTGGTTTTCAGTTGCTGTTTGTTTGTGGGCCTTTCTGTCTGAAGTTTCGTCTTTAACAAGTGAAATGCATGCTCAATTGAGTTGAGATCAGGTGACTGACTTGGCCATTCAAGAATATTCCACTTCTTTGCTTTAATAAACTCCTGGGTTGCTTTGGCCTTAGGTTTTGGATCATTGCCCATCTGTAGTATGAAATGATGACCAATCAGTTTGGCTGCATTTGGCTGGATCTGAGCACACAGTATGGCTCTGAATACCTCAGAATTCATTCGGCTGCTTCTGTCCTGTGTCACATCATCAATAAACACTAGTGACCCAGTGCCACTGGCAGCCATGCATGCCCAAGCCATCACACTGCCTCCGCCGTGTTTTACAGATGATGTGGTATGCTTTGGATCATGAGCTGTACCACACCTTCCCATACTTTTCTCTTTCCATCATTCTGGTAGAGGTTGATCTTGGTTTCATCTGTCCAAAGAATGTTCTTCCAGAACTGTGCTGGCTTTTTTAGATGTTTTTTAGCAAAGTCCAGTCTCGCCTTCTTATTCTTGATGCTTATGAGTGGCTTGCACCATGCAGTGAACCCTCTGTATTTACTTTCATGCAGTCTTCTCTTTATTGTAGATTTGGATATTGATACGCCTACCTCCTGGAGAGTGTTGGTCACTTGGTTGGCTGTTGTGAAGGGGTTTCTCTTCACCATGGAGATTATTCTGCGATCATCCACCACTGTTGTCTTCCGTGGGCGCCCAGGTATTTTTGCATTGATGAGTTCACCAGTGCTTTCTTTCTTTCTTACGATGGACCAAACTGTAGATTTTGCCACTCCTAATATTGTAGCAATTTCTCGGATGGGTTTTTTCCTGTTTTCGCAGCTTAAGGAAGGCTTGTTTCACCTGCATGGAGAGC
This sequence comes from Ranitomeya variabilis, assembly GCF_051348905.1. Lineage (NCBI taxonomy): Eukaryota > Metazoa > Chordata > Amphibia > Anura > Dendrobatidae > Ranitomeya > Ranitomeya variabilis. Next base: position 178,182,026 of record NC_135237.1, read on the forward strand.
TCCTTTGACCACATGTTTACTTCACAGCAAAACCTTCCAAATGCAAGCACCACACGTCAAATCAACTCTAGGCCTTTTATCTGCTTAATTGAGAATGACATAACGAAGGGATTGCCCACACCTGTCCATGAAATAGCCTTGGAGTCAATTGTCCAATTACTTTTGGTCCCTTTAAAAACAGGGTGGCACATGTTAAAGAGCTGAAACTCCTAAAGCCTTCATCCAATTTTAATGTGGATACCCTCAAATGAAAGCTAAAAGTCTGAACTTCAACTGCATCTGAATTGTTTTGTTTAAAATTCATTGTGGTAATGTCTATAACCAAAATTAGAAAAATGTTGTCTCTGTCCAAATATATATGGACCTAACTGTATATATATATATACACATATATACAGCTCTGGCAAAAATTAAGAGACCACCACATCAAAACCCTGCCATGGGCAGCCCAATCTCCAGACCTAAACCCCATTGAAAACCTCTGGAATGTAATCAAGAGGATAATGGATAGCCAGGAGCCATCAAATAAGGAAGAACTGCTTAAAATTTTTCACCAGAAGCAGTGTGAAAGACTGGTGGAAAGCATGCCAAGAAGCATGAAAGCTGTGATTAAAAATCATGGTAATTCCACAAAATATTGATTTCTGAACTCTTCCTGAGTTAAAACATTAGTATTGTTGTTTCTAAATTATTATGAACTTGTTTTCTTTGCATTATTTGAAGTCTGACAGCACTGAGGTTTTTTTTTTTAATTTTGACCATTTCTCCATTTCAGCAAGAAAATACAAAATGTATTGCTTGGAAATTCGGAGACATGTTGTCAGAAGTTTATTAAATAAATGAACAATTTACATTTTACTCAAAAAATATACATATAAAGAGAAAAAGCAGACAAACTGAACATTTTGCAGTGGTCTATTAATTTTTGACAGAGCTTTACAGTATATATATATATATATATAATATCAACCAAAGTGACCGGATCCTCTGCCGACTGTTAACTGCTGCAGGTACTGTACTTAGCAGCATTGCGGGAGCTTAGGCCCCTTCTCCAGCACACAACACACCGCTGTGCAACGGGTTCTCCCACGTGCTTCCGAAGAATTTAACTTGAGTAGCTGATATATACGTATATTTGGTCATATATATATCCGGGGCTAGTATATATAGCCAGGGCAGCTCTCCTTATAGTAATAGACATTTACCTGTAGCTGGACAATGGCTACAAATGTCTCTAATGTCTAGGAATCAGGACATTGTTTAAGTATTATCGGGACTTCAAAAAGGGGATCCAGTGGCGCAACAACACCAATGTTACTGCAGCAGACAATCGCGCAGTGCCACTCTACTGCGTATATGTCTATAGATACCTTAAATAATTTATATCTGCTCTAGATAACACTCCTTTCTTCTTCTTTAAGCCAAATAGGAGGATACCGTTACTAAATATAATTGAAGACTGCCAGGAGAGCCACTAGATAATGGATAGAGTGGTATTACAGGACACGGTATATTCCCTGCACCCGCTGATACCTGATCAGAGCTTGAGATTCACACGCATATATATTTAGGTAGCAGCTTAGAATATAGATAGATAGGATTTACCTGGTGCGCCTGATCATATCTCGTGGTCTCTTCCTCTCCACTGCTGTTTTGCTTGTATAGAAGCAAAGTTTTGAAGGGTCCGATGTAGATCCTACACAAGCTGGCACTGTGTTACTTGCCCCAGCCGGTGGCAGGATAACTCCGAAGTTTATGCCCGCATGTAGGGAGTGCGTGTCGCGCTATGCAGCCGCTCGGTACACTGTGAGTACAGGACCTTCCGTGATGTCACGGTCACGTGATTGCTCACGTGACTTGGCTAGGGGAAGCGCGGTGGACCAATTCCTACGCGTTTCAGAACAAACGTGTTCCTTCCTCAGGGATGGTCCGTATGGGCGAAGTCTGTACTTTTATGCACAGCGGCTGTCACATGTCATTATTAGATATTGAAAGCAAAAAGTTCGATTTCACTATTGAGCCCCTTTGGAATAATGGTATCTAGCTCAACAATCATCTTACTTTCTTCCCTTGACATTTGTTTAATATAGTCTCCCTTTCTCCAACTCCTATGGACAAGTTTTAATCCTGTAACAATAACGCCCTTTGTTGATCCTCCATGAGCCGTCAGAAAATGTTTTGATAGCGGGTGACCTTGAAATTTTTTATTTATATTTCATAGATGTTCATTCATTTTTACATATAGGGGGCGTTTCGTTCTACCTATATATAGTTTATCACATGGACATTTAATCGAATAGATCACCCCCTCTGATATACATGTAATAAAGTCATTGATTACCCACTCATTTAGTCCATTAGGCAGTACGAACATCTACGAAATATAAATAAAAAATTTTAAGGTCACCCGCTATCAACACATTTTCTGACGGCTCATGGAGGATCAACAAAGGGCGTTATTGTTACAGGATTAAAACTTGTCCATAGGAGTTGGAGAAAGTGAGACTATATTAAACAAATGTCAAGGGAAGAAAGTAAGATGATTTTTGAGCTAGATACCATGATTCCAAAGGGGCTCAATAGTGAAATCGAACTTTTTGCTTTCAATATCTAATAATGACATGTGACAGCCGCTGTGCATAAAAGTACAGACTTCGCCCATACGGACCATCCCTGAGGAAGGAACACGTTTGTTCTGAAACGCGTAGGAATTGGTCCACCGAGCTTTCCCTAGCCAAGTCACGTGAGCAATCACGTGACTGTGACGTCACGGAAGGTCCTGTACTCACAGTGTACCGAGCGGCTGCATAGCGCAACGCGCACTCCCTACATGCGGGCATAAACTTCGGAGTTATCCTGCCACCGGTGTTATGATCCGGTGACCTTGGAGCTGCATGAGAGACTTTCTCAGGAGAGGTGGTACCTGTACTGACCGCAAACCCTAATCTAACACCGCAACTAGAAGTAGCCGTGGGATGTACCTAACACGTCCTAGACATCTCGACACAGCCGGAGGACTAAATACCCCTATAGATGGAAATGGGAATTCTATCTTGCCTCAGAGCAGAACCCCAAAGGATAGGCAGCCCTCCACAAATATTGACTGTGAATATAAGAGGAAAGACACACGCAGGCAGAAAAACAGGATTTAGCAAAAGAGGCACTTCTAGCTAAATAGAAAAGGATAGGACAGAATTCTAAGCGGTCAGTATTAAAATCCTAAAAACATCCACAGCAGATAATACAAATATTTCACATCTAACTAAAGACATAGAAAGTATATCTGCATCTCCTGAGAATCCAGCATGACTGAAAAATCCAAACAAAGTCTAAGCTGGACAAAAACACAATAAATTGCACTGAATTGCAAAGCACACTGCATGTGTGCACAGAGACAACAAACAAGACACTTATCTTAGCTGAATTTGCAGCAGGGCATGAGGAGCCAGAGAGAGATGCAATCCCTCCAAGTACAATGGACAACTGGCACAGACTCATGGATCCTGTACACCTAAATACCTAATAGATCTGCAATCAGCAGAAACGCCTGCCCGGATTACAACCCCAATACAACTGCACTACCACCAACAGCCACCGGAGGGAGCCCAAGAGCAGAATTCACAACAGTACCCCCCCCCCTTGAAGAGGGGTCACCGAACCCTCACCAGAACCCCCAGGCCGATCAGGACGAGCCAGATGAAAGGCACGGACCAAATCAGCAGCATGGACATCAGAGGCAAAAACCCAAGAATTATCCTCCTGGCCATAACCCTTCCATTTGACAAGGTACTGAAGCCTCCGCCTCGACAAGCGAGAATCCAAAATCTTCTCAACCACATACTCCAACTCCCCATCAACCAACACAGGAGCAGGAGGATCAACAGAGGGAACAACGGGCACCACATATTTCCGCAATAAAGATCTATGGAAAACATTATGGATGGCAAAAGAGGCCGGAAGGGCCAAACAAAAAGACACCGGTTACCGGATTGATAATCTCAGAAATCCTATAAGGACCAATAAACCGAGGCTTAAACTTAGGGGAAGAAACCTTCATAGGAACATGACGGGAAGACAACCAGACCAAATCCCCAACCCGAAGCCGGGAACCAACACACCGACGACGGTTAGCAGAACGCTGAGCCTCCTCCTGAGACAACACCAAATTGTCCACCACATGAGCCCAAATCTGCTGCAACCTGTCAACCACAGAATCCACACCAGGACAATCAGAAGGCTCAACTTGCCCCGAAGAAAAACGAGGATAAAAAAACCAAAATTACAAAAGAAGGGCGAAACCAAGGTAGCCGAACTAGCCCGATTATTAAGGGCAAACTCGGCCAATGGCAAGAAAGCCACCCAATCATCCTGATCAGCAGACACAAAGCATCTCAAATAAGTTTCCAAAGTCTGATTAGTTCGCTCGGTCTGGCCATTTGTTTGAGGATGAAATGCGGAAGAAAAAGACAAATCAATTCCCAGCCTAGCACAAAAGGCCCGCCAAAACCTAGAAACAAACTGGGAACCTCTGTCAGACACAATATTCTCCGGAATACCATGCAAACGAACCACATGCTGAAAAAACAACGGAACCAAATCAGAAGAGGAAGATCTGAAATACAATCCATAGAAATATGCGTCCAGGGCCTCTCAGGGACCGGCAAAGGCAAAAGCAACCCACTAGCACGGGAACAACAAGGCTTGGCCCGCGCACAAGTCCCACAGGACTGCACAAAAGAACGCACATCACGCGACAAAGAAGGCCACCAAAAGGACCTCCCAACCAAATCTCTGGTACCAAAAATACCAGGATGGCCAGCCAACACAGAACAATGAACCTCAGAAATCACTCTACTAGTCCATCTATCAGGAACAAACAGTTTCCCCACTGGACAGCGGTCAGGTTTGTCAGCCTGAAATTCCTGCAGAACCCGTCGCAAATCAGGGAAAATGGCAGAAAGGACCACCCCTTCCTTCAGAATGCCGACCGGCTCAAGTACCTCAGGAGAATCAGGCAAAAAACTCCTAGAGAGGGCATCAGCCTTAATATTCTTAGAACCCGGAAGATACGAAACCACGAAATCAAAACGGGAGAAAAACAGGGACCATCGAGCCTGTCTAGGATTCAGCCGTTTGGCAGATTCTAGGTAAATCAGATTTTTATGATCGGTCAAGACCACAATACGGTGCTTGGCTCCGTCAAGCCAATGTCGCCATTCCTCAAACGCCGACTTCATAGCCAACAACTCCCGATTGCCGACATCATAATTGCGTTCAGCAGGCGAAAACTTACGGGAAAAGAAGGCACACGGTTTCATCAAGGAACCATCAGAATTCCTCTGAGACAAAACGGCCCCTGCCCCAATCTCAGAAGCGTCAACCTCAACCTGAAACGGAATAGAAACATCTGGCTGACGCAACACCGGGGCAGAAGTAAATCGGCGTTTAAGCTCCTGAAAGGCAGAGACAGCCACAGAGGACCAATTCGTCACATCAGCGCCTTTCTTCGTCAAATCGGTCAGGGGTTTAACCACACTGGAGAAGTTAGCAATGAAATGGCGATAAAAATTAGCAAAGCCCAAAAATTTCTGAAGGCTCCTCACGGATGTGGGCTGAATCCAATCATGAATGGCCTGAACCTTAACCGGATCCATCTCTATAGATGAGGGAGAAAAAATGAAGCCCAAAAAAGAAACCTTCTGCACTCCAAAGAGACATTTAGACCCCTTCACAAGCAAAGCATTGTCATGAAGGATCTGAAATACCATCCTGACCTGTTTCACATGAGACTGCCAATCATCGGAAAAAATTAAGATGTCATCCAAATTTACAATCATGAACTTATCAAGATAATTCCGGAAGATATCATGCATGAAGGACTGAAAAACAGATGGAGCATTAGAGAGCCCGAATGGCATCACAAGGTATTCAAAATGGCCTTCGGGCGTATTAAACGCAGTTTTCCATTCGTCACCCTGCTTAATACGAACAAGATTATATGCCCCTCGAAGGTCAATTTTAGTAAACCAACTAGCCCCCTTAATCCTGGCAAACAAATCGGAAAGCAAAGGTAAAGGGTATTGAAACTTGACCGTGATCTTATTCAAGAGGCAATAATCAATACAGGGTCTCAAGGAGCCATCCTTCTTAGCAACAAAAAAAAATCCCACTCCCAACGGTGAAGAAGATGGCCGAATATGCCCTTTCTCCAAAGACTCCTTAACATAACTCCGCATGGCGGTATGTTCCGGCACAGACAGGTTGAAAAGTCGGCCCTTAGGAAACTTACAGCCTGGAATCAAATCAATAGCACAATCACAGTCCCTATGCGATGGAAGGGAACTGGACTTGGGCTCATCGAATACATCCTGAAAATCAGACAAAAACTCTGGAACCTCAGAAGAGGAGGAAGAGGAGATTGACATCACAGGAACGTCATTATGAACCCCCTGACAACCCCAACTAGTCACAGACATAGACTTCCAATCCAACACAGGATTATGTATCTGCAACCATGGAAACCCCAGCACAATAGCATCATGCAAATTATGCAACACCAGAAAACGACAATCTTCCTGATGGGCTGGCGCCATGCGCATGGTCACCTGTGTCCAAAACTGGGGTTTATTTTTAGCCAAAGGTGTAGCATCAATGCCCCTTAAAGGAATAGGGTTCTTCAAAGACTGCAAGGGGAAACCACAACGCCTGGCAAATTCAAAGTCCATTAAGTTCAAAGTGGCGCCTGAATCCACAAATGCCATGACAGAAAATGATGACAATGAGCAGATCAAGGTCACAGATAACAGAAATTTAGGTTGTACATTTCCGATGGTAACTTAACTAGCGATTCTCTTTGTACGCTTTGGGCAGACTGAAATGACATGAGAAGCATCGCCACAATAAAAACACAACCTATTCTGACGTCTGAATCCTTGTTGTTCCGTTCTAGACAGAATCCTATCACACTGCATAGGCTCAGGCATCTGCTCTGAGGACAACGCCACAGTGCGCACACAGTTCTGCGCTCCCGCAAGCGCCGATCGATCTGAATGGCCAGAGACATAGAATCACTCAGACCAACAGGCATGGGAAACCCCACCATAACATCTTTAACAGATTCAGAAAGACCCTTTCTGAAAATTGCCGCCAAAGCATCCTCATTCCATTTAGTTAGCACAGACCATTTTCTAAATTTCTGACAATACAATTCTGCCGCTTCTTGACCCTGAGACAGGGCCAACAAGGTCTTTTCCGCTTGATCCACAGAATTTGGTTCATCATATAATAATCCTAGAGCCTGAAAAAAGGCATCTACTTTAAGCAAGGCCGGATTCCCAGATTCCAGGGAAAATGCCCAATCCTGAGGGTCACCACGCAGCAGGGAGATGACAATTTTAATCTGCTGGATGGGATCACCAGAGGAACGAGGCTCCAGAGCAAAAAACAGTTTACAGTTGTTTTTAAAACTCAAAAATTTGGACCTGTCCCCAAAAAACAAATCAGGAGTAGGAATCCTAGGCTCTAAAAGCGGAGTCTGAGCAATATAATCAGAAATACCCTGTACCCTAGCAGCAAGCTGGTCTACACGAGAAACTAATCCCTGAACATCTTTGCTAGAACAAGACTCCTCAGTCACCCAGAGGAAAAGAGGGAAGAAAAGACAAAGCAGACTACATAAAAAAATGTCTCTTTCTTCCCTTCTTCTGAGATGCATTTAACTCATTGTTGGCCAGTTGTACTGTTATGATCCGGTGACGTTGGAGCCGCATGAGAGACTTTCTCAGGAGAGGTGGTACCTGTACTGACCGCAAACCCTAATCTAACACCGCAACTGTTGTGAATTCCGTTCTCGGACTCCCTCCTGTGGTCATGAATGGTACTTTGGTCTGCTCTTGGACTCCTGTTGTGAATTTGCTTTTTGCTCCCTCTAGTGGTTACTAGTTTTTTGACTCTGGTTTTTCTGTCATTCCTTTTATCCGCACCTGGGTCGTTAGTTAGGGGTGTTGCTATATAAGCTCCCTGGACCTTCAGTTCAATGCCTGGCAACGTAGTTATCAGAGCTAGTCTGCTGTGCTCTTGTCTACTGATCCTGGTTCCAGTTATATCAGCTAAGTCTGCCTTTTGCTTTTTGCTATTTGTTTTGGTTTTGTATTTTTGTCCAGCTTGTTCCAAATCTATATCCTGACCTTTGCTGGAAGCTTCTAGGGGGCTGGTGTTCTCCCCCCGGACCGTTAGACGGTTCGGGGGTTCTTGAATTTCCAGTGTGGATTTTGATAGGGTTTTTGTTGACCATATAAGTTACCTTTCTTTATTCTGCTATCAGTAAGCGGGCCTCTCTGTGCTAAACCTGGTTCATTTCTGTGTTTGTCATTTCCTCTTACCTCACCGTTATTATTTGTGGGGGGCTTCTATCCAGCTTTGGGGTCCCCTTCTCTGGAGGCAAGAAAGGTCTTTGTTTTCCTCTACTAGGGGTAGCTAGATTCTCCGGCTGGCGCGTGTCATCTAGAATCAACGTAGGAATGATCCCCGGCTACTTCTAGTGTTGGCGTCTGGCTACTCGTGTGCAGGGCATACAAGACTATGTTATCAGAAATCCTAGGTCAGAACCTAAAATACCGATTCCTGAACTGTTTTCCGGAGACAGGTTTAAGTTTAGGAATTTCATGAATAATTGTAAATTGTTTTTGTCCCTGAGACCCTGTTCATCTGGAGACTCTGCTCAGCAAGTAAAAATTGTTATTTCGTTCTTACGGGGCGACCCTCAGGATTGGGCTTTTTCGCTGGCGCCAGGAGATCCGGCATTGGCTGATATTGATGCGTTTTTTCTGGCGCTCGGTTTACTTTATGAGGAACCCAATCTTGAGATTCAGGCAGAAAAGGCCTTGCTGGCTATGTCTCAGGGGCAGGACGAGGCTGAAGTGTATTGCCAAAAATTTCGGAAATGGTCCGTGCTGACACATTGGAACGAGTGTGCACTGGCCGCTAATTTTAGAAATGGCCTTTCTGAAGCCATTAAGAATGTTATGGTGGGTTTTCCCATTCCCACAGGTCTGAATGATACTATGGCACTGGCTATTCAAATTGACCGGCGGTTGCGGGAGCGCAAAACCGCAAATTCCCTCATGGTGTTGTCTGAACAGACACCTGATTTAATGCAATGTGATAGAATCCTGACTAGAAATGAGCGGAAAATTCATAGACGCCGGAATGGCTTGTGCTACTACTGTGGTGATTCTACACATGTTATCTCAGCATGCTCTAAACGTATAGCTAAGGTTGTTAGTCCTGTCACCGTTGGTAATTTGCAACCTAAATTTATTCTGTCTGTAACTTTGATTTGCTCACTGTCGTCTTATCCTGTCATGGCGTTTGTAGATTCAGGTGCTGCCCTGAGTCTTATGGATCTGTCATTTGCTAAGCGCTGTGGTTTTACTCTTGAACCATTAGTAAATCCTATTCCTCTTAGGGGTATTGATGCTACGCCATTGGCAGCAAATAAACCGCAGTATTGGACACAGGTTACCATGTGCATGACTCCTGAACACCGCGAGGTGATACGTTTCCTGGTTTTACATAAAATGCATGATTTGGTTGTTTTAGGGCTGCCATGGTTACAGACTCATAATCCAGTCCTGGACTGGAAGGCTATGTCAGTCTCAAGTTGGGGCTGTCGTGGTATTCATGGGGATTCCCTGCCTGTGTCTATTGCTTCTTCTACGCCTTCGGAAGTTCCTGAGTATTTGTCTGATTATCAGGATGTCTTCAGTGAGTCTGAGTCCAGTGCACTGCCTCCTCATAGGGACTGTGACTGTGCTATAGATTTGATCCCAGGCAGTAAATTTCCTAAGGGAAGACTGTTTAATCTGTCGGTACCTGAACATACCGCTATGCGTTCATATATCAAGGAGTCTCTGGAGAAAGGACATATTCGTCCGTCTTCTTCCCCTCTTGGTGCGGGATTCTTTTTTGTGGCAAAAAAGGACGGATCTTTGAGGCCTTGTATTGATTATCGGCTTTTAAATAAGATCACTGTCAAATTTCAGTATCCTTTACCGCTGTTGTCTGACTTGTTTGCCCGGATTAAAGGTGCCAAGTGGTTCACCAAGATAGACCTTCGTGGTGCGTACAACCTTGTGCGCATTAAGCAAGGTGATGAATGGAAAACCGCATTCAATACGCCCGAAGGTCATTTTGAGTACTTGGTGATGCCTTTTGGGCTCTCCAATGCGCCTTCAGTTTTTCAGTCCTTTATGCATGACATTTTCCGGAAGTATCTGGATAAATTTTTGATTGTTTATCTGGATGATATTTTGGTTTTTTCTGAGAATTGGGATTCGCATGTGGAGCAGGTCAGGTTGGTCTTTAAAATTTTGCGTGAAAATTCTTTGTTTGTCAAGGGCTCAAAATGTCTCTTTGGTGTACAGAAGGTTCCCTTTTTGGGGTTCATTTTTTCCCCTTATGCTGTGGAGATGGACCCAGTCAAGGTCCGAGCTATTCTTGATTGGACTCAGCCCTCGTCAGTTAAGAGTCTTCAGAAGTTCTTGGGTTTCGCTAACTTCTACCGTCGTTTTATCGCTAATTTTTCTAGCATTGTGAAACCTTTGACGGATATGACCAAGAAGGGCTCCGATGTAGCTAACTGGGCTCCTGCTGCCGTGGAGGCTTTCCAGGAGTTGAAACGCCGGTTTACTTCGGCGCCTGTTTTGTGCCAGCCCGATGTCTCACTTCCCTTTCAGGTTGAGGTGGATGCTTCAGAGATTGGAGCAGGGGCCGTTTTGTCGCAGAGAGGTCCTGGTTGCTCTGTTATGAAACCTTGTGCCTTTTTCTCTAGGAAGTTTTCGCCTGCCGAGCGAAATTATGATGTGGGCAATCGGGAGTTGTTGGCCATGAAATGGGCATTTGAGGAGTGGCGTCATTGGCTCGAGGGTGCTAAGCATCGTGTGGTGGTCTTGACTGATCACAAAAATCTGATGTATCTCGAGTCTGCTAAACGCCTTAATCCGAGACAGGCCCGCTGGTCATTGTTTTTCTCCCGCTTTGATTTTGTTGTCTCGTATTTACCAGGTTCAAAGAATGTGAAGGCCGATGCTCTTTCTAGGAGCTTTGTGCCTGATGCTCCTGAAGTCGCTGATCCTGTTGGTATTCTTAAAGATGGAGTTATCTTGTCAGCTATTTCTCCGGATCTGCGACGTGTGTTGCAGAGATTTCAGGCTGATAGGCCTGAGTCTTGTCCACCTGACAGACTGTTTGTCCCGGATAAGTGGACCAGCAGAGTCATTTCCGAGGTTCATTCCTCGGTGTTGGCAGGTCACCCGGGAATTTTTGGCACCAGAGATCTGGTGGCCAGGTCCTTTTGGTGGCCTTCCTTGTCAAGGGATGTGCGGTCATTTGTGCAGTCCTGTGGGACTTGTGCTCGAGCTAAGCCTTGCTGTTCTCGTGCCAGCGGTTTGCTCTTGCCCTTGCCTGTCCCGAAGAGACCTTGGACACATATCTCCATGGATTTCATTTCTGATCTTCCACTATCTCAGGGCATGTCCGTTATCTGGGTGATATGTGATCGCTTCTCCAAGATGGTCCATTTGGTTCCTTTGCCTAAGCTGCCTTCCTCTTCCGATCTGGTTCCTGTGTTTTTCCAGAACGTGGTTCGTTTGCACGGCATCCCTGAGAATATTGTGTCAGACAGAGGATCCCAGTTCGTTTCCAGGTTCTGGCGATCCTTTTGTAGTAGGATGGGCATTGATTTGTCGTTTTCGTCTGCTTTCCATCCTCAGACTAATGGACAGACGGAGCGAACCAATCAGACTTTGGAGGCTTATTTGAGGTGTTTTGTCTCTGCTGATCAGGACGATTGGGTGACATTCTTGCCGTTGGCTGAGTTTGCCCTTAATAATCGGGCTAGTTCCGCCACCTTGGTTTCGCCTTTTTTCTGCAACTCTGGTTTCCATCCTCGCTTTTCTTCGGGTCATGTGGAGCCTTCTGACTGTCCTGGGGTGGATTCTGTGGTGGATAGGTTGCAGCGGATCTGGAATCATGTGGTGGACAACTTGAAGTTGTCACAGGAGAGGGCTCAGCGCTTTGCCAACCGCCGCCGCGGTGTGGGTCCCCGACTACGCGTTGGGGATTTGGTATGGCTTTCTTCCCGCTTTGTTCCTATGAAGGTCTCCTCTCCCAAATTTAAACCTCGTTTTATTGGGCCTTACAAGATATTGGAAATCCTTAATCCTGTATCTTTTCGTCTGGATCTTCCTGTGTCGTTTGCTATTCACAATGTATTTCATAGGTCCTTGTTGCGGCGGTACATTGTGCCTGTAGTTCCTTCTGCTGAGCCTCCTGCTCCGGTGTTGGTTGAGGGCGAGTTGGAGTACGTGGTGGAGAAGATCTTGGATTCTCGCCTCTCCAGGCGGAGGCTTCAGTACCTGGTCAAGTGGAAGGGCTATGGTCAGGAGGATAATTCCTGGGTGGTCGCCTCTGATGTTCATGCGGCCGATTTAGTTCGTGCCTTTCATGCCGCTCATCCTGATCGCCCTGGTGGTCGTGGTGAGGGTTCGGTGACCCCTCACTAAGGGGGGGGTACTGTTGTGAATTTGCTTTTTGCTCCCTCTAGTGGTTACTAGTTTTTTGACTCTGGTTTTTCTGTCATTCCTTTTATCCGCACCTGGGTCGTTAGTTAGGGGTGTTGCTATATAAGCTCCCTGGACCTTCAGTTCAATGCCTGGCAACGTAGTTATCAGAGCTAGTCTGCTGTGCTCTTGTCTACTGATCCTGGTTCCAGTTATATCAGCTAAGTCTGCCTTTTGCTTTTTGCTATTTGTTTTGGTTTTGTATTTTTGTCCAGCTTGTTCCAAATCTATATCCTGACCTTTGCTGGAAGCTTCTAGGGGGCTGGTGTTCTCCCCCCGGACCGTTAGACGGTTCGGGGGTTCTTGAATTTCCAGTGTGGATTTTGATAGGGTTTTTGTTGACCATATAAGTTACCTTTCTTTATTCTGCTATCAGTAAGCGGGCCTCTCTGTGCTAAACCTGGTTCATTTCTGTGTTTGTCATTTCCTCTTACCTCACCGTTATTATTTGTGGGGGGCTTCTATCCAGCTTTGGGGTCCCCTTCTCTGGAGGCAAGAAAGGTCTTTGTTTTCCTCTACTAGGGGTAGCTAGATTCTCCGGCTGGCGCGTGTCATCTAGAATCAACGTAGGAATGATCCCCGGCTACTTCTAGTGTTGGCGTTAGGAGTAGATATATGGTCAACCCAGTTACCACTGCCCTATGAGCTGGATTTTTGTATTCTGCAGACTTCCACGTTCCTCTGAGACCCTCGCCATTGGGGTCATAACAGACTCCCTCTGGTGGCTTTGAGCGGAACTGCTGGTCACTGAGGTTGGCTTTGTCAGCTGCTCTCGTTTATTGCTATGCTGGCTTCCCTATTTAACTCCACTCAGATCGTTACTTCATGCCAGCTGTCAATGTTTCAGTATTGGTTCAGATCTCTCCTGGACTTCTCTGAGGACCTGTCTACTCCAGCACAAGCTAAGTCTTTGCTAGTTCATTTGTTGTTACTGCTTCCTGAATATATTTCTTAGTACTGCTAATTTCTAGTCCAGCTTGCTATCATGATATTCCCTTGCTAGCTGGAAGCTCTGGGGGTGCAGAGTGGCACCTCCACACCGTGAGTCGGTGTGGGGAGCCTTTTTGCTTACTCTGCGTGTTTTTTTGTAGTCTTTTGTGCTGACCGCATAGTTCCCTTTTCTATCCTCTGACTATTTAGTGAAGTCTGACCTCCTTTGCTAAAACCTGTTTCATTCCTGTGTTTGTGACTTTCCTCTTAACTCACAGTCAATATATGTGGGGGGCTGCCTTTACCTTTGGGGAATTTCTCTGAGGCAAGGTTAGGCTTCTATTTCTATCTTTAGGGGTAGTTAGCTCTTAGGCTGTGAAGAGGCGTCTAGGGAGAGTTAGGTACGCTCCACGGCTATTTCTAGTGTGTGTGATAGGAGTAGGGTTTGCGGTCAGCAGAGTTCCCACTTCCCAGAGCTAGTTCCGATTTTGAGTTTACCCATCAGGTCATTCCGGGTGCTCCTAACCACCAGGTCCATAACAGTACAGCTTGCCAGTAAGTGTTAATGCATCTCAAAAGAGGGATAAGAGAAGTTCTGAACCCATTTTTTTTTCTTCGCAGTCTGTTTTGTCTCTCTTTTCCCCTTAACCTCTGGGTGGTTCAGGACTCAGGTGTAGATATGGATATTCAAGGTCTGTCCTCTTGTGTGGATCATCTCACTGCAATGGTACAAAGCATTCAAGATTATGTAGTTCAGAATCCGATGTTAGAGCCTAGAATTCCAATTCCTGATTTGTTTTCTGGGGATAGATCTAAGTTTCTGAATTTCAAAAATAATTGTAAACTGTTTCTTGCTTTGAAACCCCGCTCCTCTGGTGACCCCATTCAGCAAGTAAAAATTATTATTTCTTTGTTGCGTGGCGACCCTCAAGACTGGGCATTCTCCCTTGCGCCAGGAGATCCTGCATTGCTTAATGTAGATGCGTTTTTTCTGGCGCTTGGATTGCTTTATGACGAACCGAATTCAGTGAATCGGGCAGAGAAAATCTTGCTAGCTTTGTGTCAGGGTCAGGATGAAGCAGAGATATATTGTCAGAAGTTTAGAAAATGGTCTGTGTTTACTCAATGGAATGAGTGTGCCCTGGCAGCAATTTTTAGAAAGGGTCTTTCTGAAGCCCTTAAGGATGTTATGGTGGGATTCCCCACGCCTGCTGGTCTGAATGAATCAATGTCCTTGGCCATCCAAATTGATCGGCGTTTGCGTGAGCGCAAAATTGTGCACCATTTGGCGGTGTCCTCTGAGCAGAGGCCTGAGCTTATGCAATGTGATAGAACTTTGACCAGAACTGAACGGCAAGAACACAGACGTCAGAATAGGCTTGTGTTTTTACTGTGGTGACCCCACTCATGCTATCTCTGATTGTCCTAAGCGCACTAAGCGGTTCGCTAGGTCTGTCACCATTGGTACTGTACAGCCTAAATTTCTTTTGTCTGTTACTCTGATTTGCTCTTTGTCATCCTACTCGGTTATGGCATTTGTGGATTCAGGCGCTGCCCTGAATTTGATGGACTTGGAGTTTGCCAGGTGCTGTGGTTTTTTCTTGGAGCCTTTGCAGTATCCTATTCCATTAAGGGGAATTGATGCCATGCCGTTGGCCAAGAATAAACCTCAGTACTGGACTCAGTTGACCATGTGCATGGCTCCTGCACATCAGGAAGATATTCGCTTTTTGGTGTTGCATAATTTGCATGATGTGGTTGTGTTGGGTTTGCCATGGCTACAGGTTCATAATCCAGTATTGGATTGGAAATCAATGTCTGTGTCTAGTTGGGGTTGTCAAGGGGTACATGGCGATGTTCCGTTGGTGTCAATTTCTGCTTCCACTCCTTCTGAGGTCCCTGAGTTTCTGTCGGATTACCAGGATGTATTTGATGAGCCCAAATCCAGTGTCCTACCCCCTCATAGGAATTGTGATTGTGCTATAAATTTGATTCCTGGTAGTAAGTTTCCTAAGGGCCCACTTTTCAATTTATCTGTGCCAGAGCACACCGCTATGCGGAGTTATATAAAGGAGTCCTTGGAGAAAGGGCATATTCGCCCGTCTTCATCACCGTTGGGAGCAGGGTTCTTTTTTGTGGCCAAGAAGGATGGTTCTCTGAGACCCTGTATAGATTACCGCCTTCTCAATAAAATCATGGTCAAATTTCAGTACCCTTTGCCTCTGCTGTCTGATTTGTTTGCTCGGATTAAGGGGGCTAGTTGGTTCACCAAGATAGATCTTCGAGGGGCGTATAACCTTGTGCGTATTAAACAGAGCGATGAATGGAAAACAGCATTTAATATGCCCGAGGGCCATTTTGAGTACCTGGTAATGCCATTCGGGCTTTCAAATGCTCCATCTGTGTTTCAGTCCTTTATGCATGACATCTTCCGAAAGTATCTGGATAGATTCATGATTGTATATTTGGATGATATTTTGGTCTTTTCGGATGATTGGGAGTCTCATGTGAAACAGGTCAGAATGGTATTCCAGGTCCTTCGTGCTAATTCCTTGTTTGTGAAGGGGTCTAAATGTCTCTTCGGAGTTCAGAAGGTTTCCTTTTTGGGCTTCATTTTTTCCCCTTCTACTATCGAGATGGACCCTGTTAAAGTTCAGGCCATTTATGATTGGACTCAACCTACATTTGTGAAGAGCCTCCAGAAATTCCTGGGCTTTGCTAATTTTTACCGTCGCTTCATTGCTAATTTTTCTAGTGTGGTTAAACCTTTGACTGATTTGACAAAGAAAGGTGCTGATGTGGTGAATTGGTCCTCTGTGGCCGTTGAGGATTTTCAGGAGCTGAAACGTCGTTTTTCTTCGGCCCCTGTGTTGCGTCAGCCAGATGTTTCGCTCCCTTTTCAGGTCGAGGTTGATGCTTCTGAGATTGGAGCAGGGGCTGTTTTGTCTCAAAGAAGTTCTGATGGCTCTGTGATGAAGCCATGTGCCTTCTTTTCTAGAAAGTTTTCGCCTGCTGAGCGTAATTATGATGTTGGCAATCGGGAGCTGCTAGCTATGAAGTGGGCATTCGAGGAGTGGCGACATTGGCTTGAGGGAGCCAAGCACCGCGTGGTCTTGACGGATCACAAAAATCTGACTTTGTGGTCTCATACCTTCCAGGTTCTAAGAATGTGAAGGCGGATGCCCTTTCTAGGAGTTTTGTGCCTGATTCTCCGGGAGTCCCTGAGCCGGCTGGTATTCTCAAAGAGGGGGTAATTCTGTCTGCCATCTCCCCTGATTTGCGGCGGGTGCTGCAGGAGTTTCAGGCTGATAGACCTGACTGTTGTCCAGTGGAGAAACTGTTTGTCCCTGATAGATGGACTAGCAGAGTTATTTCTGAGGTTCATTGCTCAGTGTTGGCTGGTCATCCTGGGATTTTTGGGACCAGAGATTTGGTGGCTAGGTCCTTTTGGTGGCCTTCCTTGTCTCGGGATGTGCGTTCTTTTGTGCAGTCCTGTGGGACTTGTGACCGGGCTAAGCCCTGCTGTTCTCGTGCCAGTGGGTTGCTTTTGCCCTTGCCAGTCCCGAAAAGGCCTTGGACGCATGTTTCCATGGATTTTATTTCAGATCTTCCTGTCTCTCAAAGGATGTCTGTCATCTGGGTGGTTTGTGATCGCTTTTCTAAGATGGTCCATTTGGTACCCTTGCCTAAATTACCTTCCTCCTCTGATTTGGTGCCATTATTTTTTCAACATGTGGTTAGTTTGCATGGCATTCCGGAGAATATTGTGTCGGACAGAGGTTCCCAGTTTGTCGCTAGGTTTTGGCGGTCCTTTTGTGCTAAGATGGGCATTGATTTGTCTTTTTCTTCGGCTTTCCATCCTCAAACAAATGGCCAAACCGAACTAACCAACCAGACTTTGGAAACCTATCTGAGATGCTTTGTTTCTGCTGATCAGGATGATTGGGTGACCTTCTTGCCATTGGCTGAGTTCGCCCTTAATAATCAGGCTAGTTCAGCTACTTTGGTTTGGCCTTTTTTTTGCAATTCTGGTTTTCATCCTCGTTTTTCTTCAGGGCAGGTTGAGCCTTCTGACTGTCCTGGTGTGGATTCTGTGGTGGACAGGTTGCAGCAAATTTGGACTCACGTAGTGGACAATCTGACGTTGTACCAGGAGAAGGCTCAACGTTTCGCTAACCGCCGTCGTTGTGTTGGTCCCCGACTTTGTGTTGGGGATTTGGTTTGGTTGTCTTCTCGTTATGTTCCTATGAAGGTTTCTTCTCCTAAGTTTAAGCCTCGTTTCATTGGTCCTTATAAGATATCTGAAATTCTCAACCCTGTGTCATTTCGTTTGGTCCTTCCAGCTTCTTTTGCCATTCATAATGTGTCCCATAGGTCGTTGTTGCGGAGGTACGTGGCGCCTATGGTTCCCTCCGTTGATCCTCCTGCTCCGGTGTTGGTTGAGGGGGAGTTGGAGTATGTGGTGGAAAAAATTTTGGATTCTCGTATTTCGAGACGGAAGCTTCAGTACCTGGTTAAGTGGAAGGGCTATGGTCAGGAGGATAATTCCTGGGTTGTTTCCTCCGATGTCCACGCTGCCGATTTAGTTTGTGCCTTTCATTTGGCTCGTCCTGATCGGCCTGGGGGCCCTGGTGAGGGTTCGGTGACCCCTCCTCAAGGGGGGGGTACTGTTGTGAATTCCGTTCTCGGACTCCCTCCTGTGGTCATGAATGGTACTTTGGTTAGTTCTGCTCTTGGACTCCCTCTGGTGGCTTTGAGCGGAACTGCTGGTCACTGAGGTTGGCTTTGTCAGCTGCTCTCGTTTATTGCTATGCTGGTTTCCCTATTTAACTCCACTCAGATCGTTACTTCATGCCAGCTGTCAATGTTTCAGTATTGGTTCAGATCTCTCTTGGACTTCTCTGAGGACCTGTCTACTCCAGCACAAGCTAAGTCTTTGCTAGTTCTTTTGTTGTTACTGCTTCCTGAATATATTTCTTAGTACTGCTAATTTCTAGTCCAGCTTGCTATCATGATATTCCCTTGCTAGCTGGAAGCTCTGGGGGTGCAGAGTGGCACCTCCACACCGTGAGTCGGCGTGGGGAGTCTTTTTGCTTACTCTGTGAGGTTTTTTGTAGTCTTTTGTGCTGACCGCATAGTTCCCTTTTCTATCCTCTGACTATTTAGTGAAGTCTGGCCTCCTTTGCTAAAACCTGTTTCATTACTGTGTTTGTGACTTTCCTCTTAACTCACAGTCAATATATGTGAGGGGCTGCCTTTACCTTTGGGGAATTTCTCTGAGGCAAGGTTAGGCTTCTATTTCTATCTTTAGGGGTAGTTAGCTCTTAGGCTGTGAAGAGGCGTCTAGGGAGAGTTAGGTACGCTCCACGGCTATTTCTAGTGTGTGTGATAGGAGTAGGGTTTGCGGTCAGCAGAGTTCCCACTTCCCAGAGCTAGTTCCGATTTTGAGTTTACCCATCAGGTCATTCCGGGTGCTCCTAATTACCAGGTCCATAACACGCAATTAGAAGTAGCCGTGGGATGTACCTAACACGTCCTAGACATCTCGACACAGCCGGAGGACTAAATACCCCTATAGATGGAAATGGGAATTCTATCTTGCCTCAGAGCAGAACCCCAAAGGATAGGCAGCCCCCCACAAATATTGACTGTGAATATAAGAGGATAGACACACGCAGGCAGAAAAACAGGATTTAGCAAAAGAGGCACTTCTAGCTAAATAGAAAAGGATAGGACAGAATTCTAAGCGGTCAGTATTAAAATCCTAAAAACATCCACAGCAGATAATACAAATATTCCACATTTAACTAAAGACATAGAAAGTATATCTGCATCTCCTGAGAATCCAGCATGACTGAAAAATCCAAACAAAGTCTAAGCTGGACAAAAACACAATAAATTGCACTGAATTGCAAAGCACACTGCATGTGTGCACAGAGACAAAAAACAAGACACTTATCTTAGCTGAATTTGCAGCAGGGCATGAGGAGCCAGAGAGAGATGAAATCCCTCCAAGTACAATGGACAACTGCCACAGACTCATGGATACTGCACACCTAAATACCTAATAGAGCGCTGCAATCAGCAGAAACACCTGCCTGCATTACAACCCCAAGACAAC
The DNA here is from genome assembly GCF_051348905.1 of Ranitomeya variabilis. Taxonomy (NCBI): domain Eukaryota; kingdom Metazoa; phylum Chordata; class Amphibia; order Anura; family Dendrobatidae; genus Ranitomeya; species Ranitomeya variabilis. The sequence continues at coordinate 178,201,697 of NC_135237.1, forward strand.
TGCACTACCACCAACAACCACCGGAGGGAGCCCAAGAGCAGAATTCACAACAGTACCCCCCCTTGAAGAGGGGTCACCGAACCCTCACCAGAACTCCCAGGCCGATCAGGACGAGCCAGATGAAAGGCACGGACCAAATCAGCAGCATGGACATCAGAGGCAAAAACCCAAGAATTATCCTCCTGGCCATAACCCTTCCATTTGACAAGGTACTGAAGCCTCCGCCTCGACAAGCGAGAATCCAAAATCTTCTCAACCACATACTCCAACTCCCCATCAACCAACAAAGGAGCAGGAGAATCAACAGAGGGAACAATGGGCACCACATATTTCCGCAATAAAGATCTATGGAAAACATTATGGATGGCAAAAGAGGCCGGAAGGGCCAAACGAAAAGACACCAGATTGATAATCTCAGAAATCCTATAAGGACCAATAAACCGAGGCTTAAACTTAGGGGAAGAAACCTTCATAGGAACATGACGGGAAGGCAACCAGACCAAATCCCCAACCCGAAGCCGGGAGCCAACACACCGACGACGGTTAGCAAAACGCTGAGCCTCCTCCTGAGACAACACCAAATTGTCCACCACATGAGCCCAAATCTGCTGCAACCTATCAACCACAGAATCCACACCAGGACAATCAGAAGGCTCAACTTGCCCCAAAGAAAAACGAGGATGAAAACCAAAATTACAAAAGAAGGGTGAAACCAAGGTAGCCGAACTAGCCCGATTATTAAGGGCAAACTCGGCCAATGACAAGAAAGCCACCCAATCATCCTGATCAGCAGACACAAAGCATCTCAAATAAGTTTCCAAAGTCTGATTAGTTTGCTCGGTATGGCCATTTGTCTGAGGATGAAATGCGGAAGAAAAAGACAAATCAATGCCCAGCCTAGCAAAAAAAGGCCTGCCAAAACCTAGAAACAAACTGGGAACCTCTGTCAGACACAATATTCTCCGGAATACTTTGCAAACGAACCACATGCTGAAAAAACAACGGAACCAAATCAGAAGAGGAAGGCAATTTAGGCAAAGGCACCAAATGAACCATCTTAGAAAACCGGTCACAAACCACCCAGATAAACGACATCCTCTGGGAAACCGGAAGATCTGAAATAAAATCCATAGAAATATGTGTCCAGGGCCTCTCAGGGACCGGCAAAGGCAAAAGCAACCCACTAGCACGGGAACAACAAGGCTTGGCCCGCGCACAAGTTCCACAGGACTGCACAAAAGAACGCACATCATGCGACAAAGAAGGCCACCAAAAGGACCTCCCAACCAAATCTCTGGTACCAAAAATACCAGGATGGCCAGCCAACACAGAACAATGAACCTCAGAAATCACTCTACTAGTCCATCTATCAGGAACAAACAGTTTCCCCACTGGACAGTGGTCAGGTTTGTCAGCCTGAAATTCCTGCAGAACCCGTCGCAAATCAGGGGAAATGGCAGAAAGGACCACCCCTTCCTTCAGAATGCCGACCGGCTCAAGTACCTCAGGAGAATCAGGCAAAAAACTCCTAGAGAGGGCATCAGCCTTAATATTCTTAGGACCCGGAAGATACGAAACCACGAAATCAAAACGGGAGTAAAACAGGGACCATCGAGCCTGTCTAGGATTCAGCCGTTTGGCAGATTCGAGGTAAATCAGATTTTTATGATTGGTCAAGACCACAATACGGTGCTTGGCTCCGTCAAGCCAATGTCGCCATTCCTCAAACGCCCACATCATAGCCAACAACTTCGATTGCCGACATCATAATTGCGTTCAGCAGGCAAAAACTTACGGGAAAAGAAGGCACACGGTTTCATCAAGGAACCATCAGAATTCCTCTGAGACAAAACGGCCCCTGCCCCAATCTCAGAAGCGTCAACCTCAACCTGAAACGGAATAGAAACATCTGGCTGAAGCATCACCGGGGCAGAAGTAAATCGGCGTTTAAGCTCCTGAAAGGCAGAGACAGCCATGGAGGACCAATTCGTCACATCAGCGCCTTTCTTCGTCAAATCGGTCAGGGGTTTAACCACACTGGAGAAGTTAGCAATGAAACGGCGATAAAAATTAGCAAAGCCCAAAAATTTCTGAAGGCTCTTCACGGATGTGGGCTGAATCCAATCATGAATGGCCTGAACCTTAACCGGATCCATCTCTATAGATGAGGGAGAAAAAATGAAGCCCAAAAAAGAAACCTTCTGCACTCCAAAGAGACATTTAGACCCCTTCACAAACAAAGCATTGTCACAAAGGATCTGAAATACCATCCTGACATGTTTCACATGAGACTGCCAATCATCGGAAAAAATTAAGATGTCATCCAAATATACAATCATGAACTTATCAAGATAATTCCGGAAGATATCATGCATGAAGGACTGAAAACAGATGGAGCATTAGAGAGCCCGAATGGCATCACAAGGTATTCAAAATGGCCTTCGGGCGTATTAGACGCGGTTTTCCATTCGTCACCCTGCTTAATACGAACAAGATTATATGCCCCCCGAAGGTCAATTTTAGTAAACCAACTAGCCCCCTTAATCCTGGCAAACAAATCGGAAAGCAAAGGTAAAGGGTATTGAAACTTGACCGTGATCTTATTCAAGAGGCGATAATCAATACAGGGTCTCAAGGAGCCATCCTTCGTAGCAACAAAAACATATACCGCTCCCAACGGTGAAGAAGATGGCCGAATATGCCCTTTCTCCAAAGACTCCTTAACATAACTCCGCATGGCGGTATGTTCCGGCACAGACAGGTTGAAAAGTTGGCCCTTAGGAAACTTACAGCCTGGAATCAAATCAATAGCACAATCACAGTCCCTATTATGCAACACCAGAAAACGACAATCTTCCTGATGGGCTGGCGCCATGCGCATGGTCACCTGTGTCAAAAACTGGGGTTTATTTTTAGCCAAAGGTGTAGCATCAATGCCCCTTAAAGGAATAGGGTTCTACAAAGACTGCAAGGGGAAACCACAACGCCTGGCAAATTCAAAGTCCATTAAGTTCAAAGCGGCGCCTGAATCCACAAACGCCATGACAGAAAATGACGACAATGAGCAGATCAAGGTCACAGATAACAGAAATTTAGGTTGCACAGTTCCGATGGTAACTGAACTAGCGATTCTCTTTGTACGCTTTGGGCAGACTGAAATGACATGAGAAGCATCGCCACAATAAAAACACAACCTATTCTGACATCTGAATCCTTGTTGTTCCGTTCTAGACAGAATCCTATCACACTGCATAGGCTCAGGCATCTGCTCTGAGGACAACGCCACAGCCCGCACAGTTCTGCGCTCCCGCAAACGCCGATCGATCTGAATGGCCAGAGACATAGAATCACTCAGACCAACAGGCGTGGGAAACCCCACCATAACATCTTTAACAGATTCAGAAAGACCCTTACTGAAAATTGCCGCCAAAGCATCCTCATTCCATTTAGTCAGCACAGACCATTTTCTAAATTTCTTACATTACAATTCTGCCGCTTCTTGACCCTGAGACAGGGCCAACAAGGTCTTCTCCGCTTGATCCACAGAATTTGGTTCATCATATAATAATCCTAGAGCCTTAAAAAAGGCATCTACATTAAGCAAGGCCGGATTCCCAGATTCCAGGGAAAATGCCCAATCCTGAGGGTCACCATGCAGCAGGGAGATGACAATTTTAATCTGCTGGATGGGATCACCAGAGGAACGAGGCTTCAGAGCAAAAAACAGTTTACAGTTATTTTTAAAACTCAAAAATTTGGACCTGTCCCCAAAAAACAAATCAGGAGTAGGAATCCTAGGCTCTAAAAGCGGAGTCTGAGCAATATAATCAGAAATACCCTGTACCCTAGCAGCAAGCTGGTCTACATGAGAAACTAATCCCTGAACATCTGTGCTAGAACAAGACTCCTCAGTCACCCAGAGGAAAAGAGGGAAGAAAAGACAAAGCAGACTACTGAAAAAAAAAGTCTCTTTCTTCCCTTCTTCTGAGATGCATTTAACTCATTGTTGGCCAGTTGTACTGTTATGATCCTGTGACCTTGGAGCCGCATGAGAGACTTTCTCAGGAGAGGTGGTACCTGTACTGACCGCAAACCCTAATCTAACACCGCAACTAGAAGTAGCCGTGGGATGTACCTAACACGTCTTAGACATCTCGACACAGCCGGAGGACTAAATACCCCTATAGATGGAAATAGGAATTCTATCTTTCCTCAGAGCAGAACCCCAAAGGATAGGCAGCCCCCCACAAATATTGACTGTGAATATAAGAGAAAAGACACACGCAGGCAGAAAAACAGATTTTAGCAAAAGAGGCACTTCTAGCTCAATAGAAAAGGATAGGACAGAATTCTAAGCGGTCAGTATTAAAATCCTAAAAACATCCATAGCAGATAATACAAATATTCCACATATAACTAAAGACATAGAAAGTATATCTGCATCTCCTGAGAATCCAGCATGACTGAAAAATCCAAACAAAGTCTAAGCTGGACAAAAACACAATAAATTGCACTGAATTGCAAAGCACACTGCATGTGTGCACAGAGACCAAAACAAGACACTTATCTTAGCTGAATTTGCAACAGGGCATGAGGAGCCAGAGAGAGATGCAATCCCTCCAAGTACAATGGATAACTGGCACAGACTCATGGATCCTGCTCACCTAAATACCTAATAGAGCTGCAATCAGCAGAAACACCTGCCTGGATTACAACCCCAAGACAACTGCACTACCACCAACAACCACCGGAGGGAGCCGAAGAGCAGAATTCACAACAGTACCCCCCCTTGAAGAGGGGTCACCGAACCCTCACCAGAACCCCCAGGCCGATCAGGACGAGCCAGATGAAAGGCACGGACCAAATCAGCAGCATGGACATCAGAGGCAAAAACCCAAGAATTATCCTCATGGCCATAACCCTTCCATTTGACAAGGTACTGAAGCCTCCGCCTCGACAAGCGAGAATCCAAAATCTTCTCAACCACATACTCCAACTCCCCATCAACCAACACAGGAGCAGGAGGATCAACAGAGGGAACAACGGGCACCACATATTTCCGCAATAAAGATCTATGAAAAACATTATGGATGGCAAAAGAGGCTGGAAGGGCCAAACGAAAAGACACCGGATTGATAATCTCAGAAATCCTATAAGGACCAATAAACTGAGGCTTAAACTTAGGGGAAGAAACAGTCATAGGAACATGACGGGAAGACAACCAGACCAAATCCCCAACCCGAAGCCGGGATCCAACACACCGACGACGGTTAGCAAAACGCTGAGCCTCCTCCTGAGACAACACCAAATTGTCCACCACATGAGCCCAAATCTGCTGCAACCTGTCAACCACAGAATCCACACCAGGACAATCAGATGGCTCACCTTGCCCCGAAGAAAAACGAGGATTGAAAACTAAAATTACAAAAGAAGGGCGAAACCAAGGTAGCCGAACTAGCCCGATTATTAAGGGCAAACTCGGCCAATGGCAAGAAAGCCACCCAATCATCCTGATCAGCAGACACAAAGCATCTCAAATAAGTTTCCAAAGTCTGATTAGTTCGCTCGGTCTGACCATTTGTCTGAGGATGAAATGCAGAAGAAAAAGACAAATCAATGCAGAGCCTAGCACAAAAGGCCCGCAAAAACCTAGAAACAAACTGGGAACCTCTGTCAGACACAAGATTCTCCGGAATACCATGCAAACGAACCACATGCTGAGAAAACAACGGAACCAAATCAGAAGAGGAAGGCAATTTAGGCAAAGGCACCAAATGAACCATCTTAGAAAACCGGTCACAAACCACCCAGATAACCGACATCCTCTGGGAAACCGGAAGATCTGAAATAAAATCCATAGAAATATGCGTCCAGGGCCTCTCAGGGACCGGCAAAGGCAAAAGCAACCCACTAGCACGGGAACAACAAGGCTTGGCCCTCGCACAAGTCCCACAGGACTGCACAAAAGAACGCACATCATGCGACAAAGAAGGCCACCAAAAGGACCTCCCAACCAAATCTCTGGTACCAAAAATACCAGGGTGGCCAGCCAACACAGAACAATGAACCTCAGAAATCACTCTACTAGTCCATCTATCAGGAACAAACAGTTTCCCCACTGGACAGCGGTCAGGTTTGTCAGCCTGAAATTCCTGAAAAACCCGTCGCAAATCAGGGGAAATGGCAGAAAGGACCACCCCTTCCTTCAGAATGCCGACCGGCTCAAGTACCTCAGGAGAATCAGGCAAAAAACTCCTAGAGAGGGCATCAGCATTAATATTCTTAGAACCCGGAAGATACGAAACCACGAAATCAAAACGGGAGAAAAACAGGGACCATCGAGCCTGTCTAGGATTCAGCCGTTTGGCAGATTCTAGGTAAATCAGATTTTTATGATCGGTCAAGACCACAATACGGTGCTTGGCTCCCTCAAGCCAATGTCACCATTCCTCAAACGCCCACTTCATAGCCAACAACTCCCGATTGCCGACATCATAATTGCGTTCAGCAGGCAAAAACTTACGGGAAAAGAAGGCACACGGTTTCATCAAGGAACCATCAGAATTCCTCTGAGACAAAACGGCCCCTGCCCCAATCTCAGAAGCGTCAACCTCAACCTGAAACGGAATAGAAACATCTGGCTGAAGCATCACCGGGGCAGAAGTAAATCGGCGTTTAAGCTCCTGAAAGGCAGAGACAGCCACAGAGGACCAATTCGTCACATCAGCGCCTTTCTTCGTCAAATCGGTCAGGGGTTTAACCACACTGGAGAAGTTAGCAATGAAATGGCGATAAAAATTAGCAAAGCCCAAAAATTTCTGAAGGCTCCTCACGGATGTGGGCTGAATCAAATCATGAATGGCCTGAACCTTAACCGGATCCATCTCTATAGATGAGGGAGAAAAAATGAAGCCCAAAAAAGAAACCTTCTGCACTCCAAAGAGACATTTAGACCCCTTCACAAACAAAGCATTGTCACGAAGGATCTGAAATACCATCCTGACCTGTTTCACATGAGACTGCGAATCATCGGAAAAAATTAAGATGTCATCCAAATATACAGTCATGAACTTATCAAGATAATTCCGGAAGATATCATGCATGAAGGACTGAAAAACAGATGGAGCATTAGAGAGCCCGAATGGCATCACAAGGTATTCAAAATGGCCTTCGGGCGTATTAAACGCGGTTTTCCATTCGTCACCCTGCTTAATACGAACAAGATTATATGCCCCCCGAAGGTCAATTTTAGTAAACCAACTAGCCCCCTTAATCCTGGCAAACAAATCGGAAAGCAAAGGTAAAGGGTATTGAAACTTGACCGTGATCTTATTCAAGAGGCGATAATCAATACAGGGTCTCAAGGAGCCATCCTTCTTAGCAACAAAAAAAAATCCCGCTCCCAACGGTGAAGAAGATGGCTGAATATGCCCTTTCTCCAAAGACTCCTTAACATAACTCCGCATGGCGGTATGTTCCGGCACAGACAGGTTGAAAAGTCGGCCCTTAGGAAACTTACAGCCTGGAATCAAATCAATAGCACAATCACAGTCCCTATGCGGTGGAAGGGAACTGGACTTGGGCTCATCGAATACATCCTGAAAATCAGAAAAAAACTCTGGAACCTCAGAAGAGGAGGAAGAGGAGATTGACATCACAGGAACGTCATTATGAACCCCCTGACAACCCCAACTAGTCACAGACATAGACTTCCAATCCAACACAGGATTATGTATCTGCAACCATGGAAACCCCAGCACAATAGCATCATGCAAATTATGCAACACCAGAAAACGACAATCTTCCTGATGGGCTGGCGCCATGCGCATGGTCACCTGTGTCCAAAACTGGGGTTTATTTTTAGCCAAAGGTGTAGCATCAATGCCCCTTAAAGGAATAGGGTTCTGCAAAGACTGCAAGTGGAAACCACAACGCCTGGCAATTTCAAAGTCCATTAAGTTCAAAGCGGCGCCTGAATCCACAAACGCCATGACAGAAAATGACGACAATGAGCAGATCAAGGTCACAGATAACAGAAATTTAGGTTGTACAGTTCCGATGGTAACTGAACTAGCGATTCTCTTTGTACGCTTTGGGCAGACTGAAATGACATGAGAAGCATCGCCACAATAAAAACACAACCTATTCTGACATCTGAATCCTTGTTGTTCTGTTCTAGACAGAATCCTATCACACTGCATAGGCTCAGGCATCTGCTCGGAGGACAATGCCACAGCGCACACAGTTCTGCGCTCCCGTAAGCGCCGATCGATCTGAATGGCCAGGGACATAGAATCACTCAGACCAACAGGCGTGGGAAACCCCACCATAACATCTTTAACAGATTCAGAAAGACCCTTTCTGAAAATTGCCGCCAAAGCATCCTCATTCCATTTAGTCAGCACAGACCATTTTCTAAATTTCTGACAATACAATTCTGGAATAGGTAAGCGCATACAAACTCCTCCTACCCCACGTCCCAATCAGGCACCGTTAAAGTACATTGTGCAAATATGTTAAAAACATTTAAAAACAAACCCGGTAACTCTGACCGGGCAGAGCACCTAAATCCTTGTTTTCCTCATATAACTCAAACAAAATATGCAAGAATGGTATAAACAATTAATTGTGGGTAACTATTGGTACATTTACTACATACCCCGAAGGGTCCGGTAACACACTAGAGATTGCCTTGCACATAGGGGGTGTGGGGTATACATAATAATAATAATGATGACCTGGCTAGGGGGTCATAGGAAGATGGACATGTCAATTCTATCGTTGAGACCAACTGGACCTGTCGCTTGTGTCCGCATGATCCACCTGGCTTCCTGCCTTAATAATAATTTATGCAAATCTCCTCCCTGCACCGGTAATACCACCCTCTCTATTCCCGCAAATGTCAAGACCTTCGGGTTTCCTTCATGCACCTCCCTGACATGGCTAATTAACCTCGGTACTCCTTTGCCTGATAGGATCGACTTAAAATGTTCCCTAAACCGTATGTACACCTGGCGTATTGTTTTACCTATATAGTATTTTTTGCACGGGCAAAAAACCACATACACTACGTAGTCGATCTTGCAAGAAATAAATTGTTGAATGGTATGCTTAATAGGACCTATGTTTAACGCCCACCTGGGGACATGGTATTTACAATACTGGCAATGTCCGCAACGATAATTGCCCTTAAGGACAGCCTGCTCTAACCAGGTAGTTTTTTGCCTAATAGTACGATTACGAACTAAGACGTCCCTTATGCGTGTGCTGCGTCTATTCGAGATCAACGGACCCCCAGCCAGCCTGCCCGCTAAATCCTTATCCCTCTCCAAGACATGCCAATTCTTCCTTATGCTGGCTCGTATTTCCTGTTCCATAGGACTTTACTGGAAACAGAATGATTATTTACACGATCCAGTGTTGTCCGCAACAATGTATCTGGATAACAAGTGCTTTGAAGCCTCTGGCATAATTCCCTCAACTGTTGTTCAAAACCCTTCCGTGTGTTATTAACCCTCCCGTGTCCTTAGCAATTGACTGTAGAGAAGAGACCTCTTTGTGTGAACTGGGTGGAAGCTACTAAAATGCAGTACCGAATTGGTGGCAGTAGATTTGCGGTAAATAGATGTGCATACCTCCCCCTCCTGAATCGCTACCAATACATCTAAGAATTCTAAATTAGAGCCCCCGAAATTGGACATAAAACACATCCCCATGGTATTGGAGCCATTAAGGTACCCCAAAAATTGTCCAAACTTCTCCCTTGTACCATCCCACACTAGAAATACGTCGTCCACATATCTGAGATAAAGTTTGATATGTTTAAGAAATGTGTTCATGGCTGAGTAGATATAATCTTCCTCGAACACCGCCAAAAAAAGGTTCGCAAATGTACATGCAGCCGGGGTCCCCATGGCAGTCCCAGTGGTCTGCATGTACCAGGCGTCCATGAAGGTAAAAGCATTGTGTGTAAGTATAAATCTGAGGCATTCACAGACAAAATCTATGAAATCCTGGCCCCTATCTGTGGTCTCCAATATACGTCTAATGGCGTGTACACCCGTTAGTTGCGGGATTTTGGTGTACAAGCTAACCACATCGATGGACACCAAGGAGAACCCCAGCTGCCATGTGGAACCCTGGACCTGACCTAGGAAAGAATTGGTGTCTTTAATGTACGACGGAATGTCATTTAACAAAGGACACAGAAGCCAGTCAATGTACTGGGATAGAGGCTCAGTGAGCGACCCTATCCCAGACACGATGTGTCTGCCGGGGGTGTGTGACTGATTTATGCACTTTTGGAACTTAATACCAGTATGGTTTTGTTGGAACTCCAGCAGAAGCTTTTCTGCCTTTCTCTGTGTAATCAATTTAAGTTCCACCGACCTTCTTAAAAATGAACATAGTTCCTTCTTAAATTTCTGCCTGGGATCCCTTTGTAGCTTAGTATAGATTGTTACATCCGACAATTGTCCATCAGCCTCCAACAAATATGCATTCCGCGGTATTAAGACCGTTTTACCCCCTTTATCCGCTGGTCACACAATGACATCCGTCCAATTGGCTATGTCTCTCAGAGCTCTGCTTTCCAAATCAGTGAGATTTGGAGGTGCCTTTTTATACAGTAAAGCCTCCATGTCCTTCAAAACCAAGGTCTCAAACAAGTCAATCATATTACCAGGGGAGGCCGGGGGCATGTATGTGGAAGGATCCCCACCAGTAAACGGTACGGGAGCTTTCGATGCAAGATTACTACCATCGGACACTGTGTCTTTTAGGCAACGCAAGAGCGCTGCATCTCTGTGGCTATCTGTGAGGACCTCCATATGAGTGCCTGCCATGAAGCCCAAAGGTCCTATGCTACAGGGCTGTTCACCCTCAAGTGTAGTAATATTTGTGGGACTAGAAAGAAAGAATTTATAAAGGTGAATTTTCCTAACAGCTTTAAATAGATCTATCTTAAAATTCAGAAAATCAAAATTGACGGGTATGCAATAATTTAATCCTTTAGATAGTAATGCTAGGTGTACCGAGTCCAGATTGTGGTCCGTAAAATTGACCACATAGTCCTCAGGACGCGTCTCTATTACCGCCCCTGCCTCCATGAAACATTCTTCCTCTTGCGACGCCAGTCGGGAGCATTGCTTCCGCTTTCCCCTCCGAGCTCTCCTAAAGGGAATAAGGTATTCACTGGGGCCTCTGATGTCAGTCCCTCTGTTGAACCCATGTTAGTAACCGTTCCTTCGCTGAGGCTAGAGTCCAACTCAGTGGTCAGGTAGTCCTTTTTCCTGTATTGGTTACGTCTCCTGAAGTTGCATTTTTTATTTTGTTTGCCCCCATGAGCATGCAATGTATAATTATCCTTATTAAGTTTGTTCCACGTAAAAATATGTCCTGAATCATAGTCATTTTTGTCCCAGATAAACTTATCCCGTTTTCTCTGCTTGATGTCAGCCTGTATTGGGATAAGTTTAGTGTCCATGTTTTTTAATTAATATTGTCCATTGACTCTCCGTTAGCCTGCTTTGTAATTCGGACTGTGTTTTTTGCATTTCTGCATTGACAAGCTCTTTAATACCAGCTGCAACAAATCCTGGGAACACTTCAACATGATCTTTTCCCATTCCGATTTAAAAGCCATGTCATTACCATTATCATTATCATGTCATTATCTGCAGGTTCATATCTCAGCTTCAGCTTCCATCTCGCAGGCAGCCAGTGTTGCAATAGTGGTGCAATACAGCAGGTTTAAGTGAGCTGCAGCAAATGTGTTTGCAAGAGGACAAAGTTCAGTACTACAGTAATGCTACAGTTACATGTCTCACACTGGTAATGCCTCCTTTTATTAAAAATAAGCTCTGGAGGCAGATTCTCATACAGATCTATGTCTTGGTCATTGCCTGGAACAGTTCATTTACATATAAGAAAAACGTGGATTTCTCTGGAACAAGACCTCAGATTTCAGATATCAAAGTATAATTTTATCCAGTTTGCTATGATCTATACGCTCATACAGATGGATTAGGTGTGTCCATCCTACTGATAGATTCCTTTTAATAAAAGTAAGCCTATTTTTTAGGTAAGAAATAGTGATGAGCGAGCACTAAAATGCTTGGGTGCTCGTTGCTCGGGTCGAGCAAATTGGAATACTCAACCCGAGCAACGAGCCCAATGTAAGTCTATGGGAAACCAGAGTATTTTTACCGCGATTCCCCAAGGGTCCTTTTAAGGTCTTAAAACATTCTGAAAATGATGGAAACGCAGCCCAAATGGCACGAGAACATCATGGGGATCGCCCCTGGAGTCATTTCTGACTCCAAGGTCACAGCTGTAAGCAATGTTGTCAGAGTTTCAAGCAATTTTTACAGGTGCACCAAAAAACATATAAAAACGAAATCAAAATGGATTTTGCTGGGAAATATGTTAAGGTACATCCTTTCCAGGATAATGACTTGTATATAAGGCAAAATAATTAAACCCAGACCAAAATGTTCCTCCACCACTTGGGCTATGTTCACAAACAGCGTTTTTGATGCGTTTTTCAACTTTAACATTGCTTTCAACCAATACAAAGGCATTCACTGGGAAATGTCATTGTAACATTAAAAAACCCTAGCTGGCCATGTGGTGTGTGACACATAAGGAGACACATCTTGTTTCATTTATGAAGGAGGGACTCTTAAAGTCACAAAGTCTATTTTTAGAGGGGAATCAGGCGGCATTAATATTCTTAAAGGGCCATTATTAAACAGTGGGTCTCCTATGCTGTTATTGCCTATGCAGTGAGTGGCTGGGCTGCCAACAATTACAATGCACCCCAACACCCCTTTCACGAGAGGTACAGGAGGGCTTCCAGAAAAAATGTTGCATTGAATGCAAGACCTGCCCTGCTACCAAGTCATAAGCACCTCAATAAACCTTTGAACCCAGGTACTGGATGGCCAAAGGAAAACCCACTTTACATTCTTCAGTTGGTCCTGCCATAATGTTTTCTTATGTATTAAGGCCTTCCCTTCTACTAAGTCATATACACCCCAATAAGCCTTTGAACCCAGGTACTGGATGGCCACAGGAAAACCCACTTCACATTCTTCAGTTGGTCCTGCCATACTGTTTCCTTATGCATTGAATGCAAGGGCCGCCTTGACCCAAATTTGCACGCACCCCAATACCCATTGGAAAAAACATGGACGAGGGCCTCATAAAAAATTGTCCCATTACCAAGGAGTGGGTCTCCTAGACTCGTAATGCCCATACACTAAGTGGATGGGCTGACAAACATTTCACCATGGGGGAATCATTTAAAAAAAATATTTAATGGGGATCACAGACACGTTTCCCAAAAAATTGACTGTCTGTAGCAGCACGGAACATGTGAACCCCTTGTTATCTAGTGGTGGAAAATGATGAGAGGTGGATGAAGGCCTCATTAAAAACTAGGTCCAATTTAAAGGAGAAGATCTCCGAGACTTTTAATGCCCATACAATAAGTGTATGGGCTGACAAACATTTCCCCATGTTGGGTAAATTTTAAAAAAATATTTAATGGGGATCATAGACACCCTTGCCAAAAAAATGACTGTCTGTAGCAGCACGGAACACGTGAACCCTGGTGATCTAGTGGTGGCGAATGAGGAGACATTGCTAAAGGCCTAATGAAAAAATAGGCCCAATATAAAGGAGTGTGTCTCCAAGACTTGAAATGCCCATACACGCAGTGCATGGGCTGACAAACATTTCCCCAAGGGGGATACATTTTTTAAAAAATATACTATGGCCATTGTAGACACCCTTGCCAAAAATTGAGTGACTTTTGCATCAAGGAATACGTTCACCCTGGTGTTGTACTGGTTGTGGATGATGAGGATGAGGATAAGGAGAAGGATAACACCAAACAGACAAAATCAGGAAGCAGATAGCCATTGTGATTGGGGAGAGTTGCATGACAATACACCTCTACAAAAAAGACAATGTATTAGAGGTTATGTTTCTCTGTTTTTACTTGGTGGTGTACAGAAATCTTGCCCAATCCAGCCCTTGTTCATTTTTATAAGAGTCAGCCTGTCAGCATTTTCAGTTGACAGGCGGATGCACTTATCTGTTGTAATTCCACTAGCGGCCCTAAAAACCCGTTCTGACAGAACGCTAGTAGCAGGGCATGCCAGGACCTCCAAGGCGTATAGACCCAGTTCATGCCACATGTCCAGCTTGGATACCCAATAATTAAAAGGCACAGAGGAATCACGGAGGATGCTTGTATGATCTGCAAGGTACTCCCTCAGCATCTTCCCAAACATTGCACTTCTTGTGACAGCACCCCTTGCCTCTGTGCTGGCACGATGGGAGGGTCTGAGAAAACTGTCCCAGAACTTTGCCATTGTTCCCCTGCCTGAGCTGGATTGTATTTCTGTCTCTCTCGCTTGAACTCCTTTGTTGTGCAACAAACTCTGATGTCTGCTGCCAGTTTTCTCACATCGGAATTTTCTAAGTAATTCCGCTACAAGGGCCCTCTGGTACTGCAACATTTTAGTACACTGCTCTGCCTCTGGCATCAGAGATTGAAAGTTCTCCTTGTAGCGTGGGTATAGAAGTGTCACCAACCAGTAATAAGTGTCACCAAAAATGTTTATAATGCGAGGGTCACGTGAAACCCAGTGCAGCATAAAGTCAGCCATGCGTTCCAGACTGCTAACAGGCAAGACTTTCCTGTCGTCACCAACAGGATGAGTGACCATGCTGTCTTCCTCCTCCTCATCTTCATCCTCCTCTTCTCTGTCCTCTGGTCATCCCTGCTGAACAGGCAGCATGACAGCCGTGCTTGTAGTACTGTCTATAGCGCATGAAAGTAGCTCCTATTCTTTTTCCTCCTCCTCCTCATTGCCTATCAATCCACGTTGAGAAGACATGAAGGTTGGCTGAGTGTAATCCCCCTGTATGGTTCCTTGCTCCATGTCCTCATGCTCTTTCAGCAATGCATCCTCTTTAATTGTGAGCAGAAGAGCAGAGAGGTTTTCACAATGCTGAGAAGCTGGATGGTGATGCCAATTATGGCATCATCGCCGCTCACCATCTTGGTGCAGTCCTCAAAGTTTGTAGAATGGTACATATGTCTGACATCCATGTCAGCTCCTGAGGTCTTATGTGTGGAGTCTGAACTGAATATCAACAGCCTTGTTGATGTTGGTAGTCAACAACTGCCCTCTTTTGCTCACAAATCCTTTCCAACATATTCAGCATAGAGTTCCAATGCGTTGGGACATCACAAACCAGTCGATGAGCCAGAAGCTGCAAACGCTGCTGAAGCGACTTTCTAAAATAGGCAGACAGATGGCGCACTTTCACGAGCAGATCCAGCAGATCCGAGTAGCTTTTTAGAAAATGTTGAACCACGAGGTTAAGCACATGGGCCAGTCAAGGTACGTGTGTGAGCTCACCTTGCCTCAGAGCCACCACCAGGTTCCGGATATTGTCACACACGACCATGCCTGGCTGTAGGTTCAGCGGTGTCATCCAAATATCTGACTGCTCTTTCAGCGCTGTCCACAACGCTTCTTCATTGTGCAGTTTGTCACCTATTCAGATTAGCTTCAGCACAGCCTGTTGCCACTCGGCTGAGGCAGTGCTGCAATGCTTCGAGCTTCTGACTGATGTGTTGATTTCGGAGATGGAGGCTGAAGAGGAGGAGGAGATGCAGGAGCTGTAAACTGTGGGGGCAACCCTGATTGATGTAGGGCTTGCCATCCTCGGCATGGGGAGGATGTGCTTCATCCCAAGGTCTGACTGGGTCCCGGCTTCCACTATGTTAACCCAGTGTGCCGTCAGTGAGATGTACCGTCCCTGCCCCCAAGCACTTATCCCCGTGTCCATGGTTAGGTAAACTTTTCCAGTAACAGCATTGTAGAGGGCATGGGTAAAGTTGTGGGACACGTGCCAGTGTAATGCCGGTATGGCACACTGGGAGAAATAGTGGCGACTGAGGACTGAGTACATTGGGATGGCCGCCGCCATCAGGTTGTGGAAAGCTTCCATCTCAACGAACCTAAAAGGCAACATTTTGAGCGCAAGCAAAAGAGAAATGTTAGAAGTTAGTACTGTGGCCTGTGGGGCGTTGGCTGGGTATATCCGCTTGCGTTCCAATGACTGGGGTGTAGGCAACAGATGGCTGTGCTGGGACAAGGACGTGGATGGGCTTGATGATGGTGCTGCTTGACTGTGGGCAACAACACGTGCAGGGCTACAGGAAACTTCACATGCACAGTGGACTGGGGATTGGCTCCTATGCAAAACAGTGGAAGAAGCAGTGGTGTCACCTGCAGATAGTGTTCCTGGAGCCTTGAGGTTCGGCCCTTATAGTCGCGTGCTTTGCCATGTGCCTGATCATGCTGGTGGGGGTCAAGCTGGTAGTTTTGCCACCCCTGCTGATGCGGGCATGGCAGATGCTGCAAATGGCCTGTTTGGGGTTAACAGCAGAGTCTTTAAAAAATAACCAGACTTGGGAAGATCTAACAGTTGGAATGGCAACTTCCCTCATGTTGGAGTTACGGGGAACAGATGCACGCCTTCTGTCTGTGGCCACCACACTGCTTCTTCCTGCCTGTTGGGGTGATATGCCTCCTTCCCCATGTGTGCTGCTGTCCTCGCTCTGCATGTCCTCCTGCCAGGTTGGGTCAGTCACTATGTCATCCACCACCTCGTCTTCCATATCCGCACCCTGCTCCTCCTCTTGACTTTCTGGCAATTGTGTCTCATCATCGTCCAAATCTTGTGACACTTTCCCACCATCGCCTTCATGTGACCGTGGCTGCTCAAAGCTTTGGGCATTGCTACATGCGATCTCATCTTGCCCCACTTCAAGTTAACCGGCTGAGAATCCATAATCTTGAAAGGGAAAACTGTACAGCTCTTCAGAGTGTCCAAGTGTGGGATCAGTTGTCTCAGGGCACTCGGCATGGTGGGAGGAAGGAAGATCAGGGTGAGGAGTATCTGGTCCACACTCACGGCTATCCAGACTTGACCGTGTGGAAGACATTGTGGTGGTGGTGGCTAAGTGAGTGGAAGCATTGTCCGCTATCCAACCAACAACCATTTCACACTGCTTTGGCTTCAATAGTGGTGTGCTGTGATCCCCTAGAAACTGGGACAGGAAGGTCGAGCGAGAAGATGTGGGTCTTTGTTTTGGCCCACTTTCAGCTTAGCCACGGCCTCGTCCTCTCCATGCACCATCAGCATCACGTCCACTTCCCCATCCCTTGCCCCTTGCCTTGCCCATTTTAAATGGACTACTGTACTATTTCAAAAGCTCAACACAAATGTATTTATTTGGAGCAAAATTATATCTGATCAGTATGCCTTCAAAGCTATGATTTTTCCACCACAAATACATCAGGCCGCAGCCACAGCTAACAGACTGTATAATTATTTTTTCTGTTGTATGTAAAATTTTGAAAAAAAAAAGAGTAGATCAAGGCTTGCACAGAGAATTATGCTACGTATTCTTGTGAGACTAGATTATTCCACAACAGATACACCAGGCCTCAGCCTGACATAACAGACTGTATAAAAATTTTGGTGTTTTTTTGGTGAATTTTTGAGAAAAAAAAAAGAGTAGAACAAGGCTAGCACAAAGAACCCTGCTACGTATGTCTGCGAGACTACGATTTTTCCACCACAGATACACCAGACCTCAGCCTGTCATAACAGGCTGTATAAATTTTTTTTTTTGTTTTTGGTGAATTTTTTTTTTAAAAAAAAGAGTAGAACAAGGCTAGCACACAGAACGTATGTCTGCGAAACTACGATTTTTCCACCACTGATATACCAGGCCGCATCCATAGATAACAGACTGTATAACTTTTTTCCTCTTTCATGTGAAATTTGGCAAAAAATGAAAAATGAGTACAAGGCTAGCAGACAGAACTATACCATGTATGTTAGGTGTCAAGTTCCCACCGCTGAACAGGGGAAATCTTGATCCATGTCTGCTGCAGTCTCCCATTCTCCTCCAGCCACAGTGGAACCTGCTCAGCGGAGATGTTAGTCCCAGTGTCTGGCTCAGCCTGATACTGTGTGAATAGTTACTGCTGCCATTCCAGGCTCTGCCTTTGTAGCCAGCACTGGTCAGCGGTGAGCAGGCTTTTCTTAGACTAAGTCCTGCTTTTCACGCACTGAGCATGCCCACAGGAGGACCTCTCATTGAAGGTCGGTTGTCACACGCTCAGGTCCTGTAGCAGCTCCCATTGGTCCACCAGGAAGGTCCTGAAGAGCTGCAACTATAAAAGGTTTGCATGACCCCACGGCCATGAGCTAGTATCAAATGTGTTTGGCTTATGCCAGTAAATACTATACCACTCTATTCTTATGTGGTGTGAGGCTGTAGCTTTGGGACTGTACACTTAGGCAGGCAGCTAGCGTCAGTGGGGGCAAATAGCCTTGGCTTAGCATCTGGTTCCTTCATGTGTGCTGTTAGCACAAGAGTTCTAGAGCAAGCACAACCCTAGTTAGGGTAATAGTTTTGTGTACAGCGTGACTCTGTGAGGCAGCAGAGATCACTTCCAGTTCACACGGGGTGAAGCTTAACCCACATATGAGCTCATAGTTTATCCACCATTACTTAGCAGCAGATATCTCTGCACGGTGGACCCCAGGCTGCGAACGCACCTTGTAGCTACCTATCTATACTCGGTGAGTTCCGCTAGCCCTAACAACGTATGCCTGTAAAACTACGATATTTCCACCACTGATACACAAGGCCGCAGCGACAGATAACAGACTGTATAAAGTATTTTTTGTTTTTGGTGAATTTTTGAAAAAAAAAAAGGAGAACAAGGCTAGCACACAGAACAATGATACATATGCCTGCAAAACTACGATTTTTCCACCACAGATACACCAGATCACAGCCACCGATAATAGACTGTATTATTGTTTTTTCCGTTATATGTGAAATTTGAAAAAAAATTAAAAATGAGTACAACAAGGCTAGCAGACAGAACTATGAAACTTATGCCTGCAAAACTACGATTGTTCCACCTCAGATACACAAGACCTCGGCCTGACATACTGTAACAGACTGTATACATTTTTTTTTTATTGGTGATTTTTTGAGAAAAAAAATGAGTGGAACAAGGCTAGCAGACAGAACTTTGCAACTTACGCTTGCGAAGCAACGATTTTTCCATCACAGATGCAACAGGACTCAGCCTGACATAACAGACTGGGGTTTTTGGTGAATTTTTGAAGTAAATTAAAAAATAGTGAACAAGGCTAGTACACAGAACTATGCTACGTATGCCTGCGAAACTACGATTTTGCCACAACAGATACACCAGACCGCAGCCACAGAGATAGCACACTGTATAAAACATTTTTTGATTTTTGGTGAATTTTTGAAAAAACAAGTAGAACAAGGCTAGCACACACAACTATGATACGTATGCCTGCTAAACTTCAATTTTTCCACCACAGATACAATGGGCCGCAGCCACAGAAACCAGACTGTTTAATTTTTTTTCTCTTGTATGTGAAATTTGGCAAAAAATTAAAAATGAGTACAATAAGGATAGCAGGCAGAACTATGAAACTTATGCCTGTGAAGCTACGAGTTTTCTACCTCAGATACACCAGCCGTTAGCCTCAGATAACAGACTGTATACATTCTTTTTGGTTTTTGGAGAATTAAAAAAAAAAAAAACAAGAGTGGAACAAGGCTAGCAGACAGAACTGTGCAACTTATGCCTGCAAAGCTACGATTTTTCCAACACACATACACCAGGCCTCAGCATGACATAATAGACTGCATAAAATATATATTTTTTGGTGAATTTAAAAAAAAAAAAGAGAACAAGGCTATCACACAGAACCATGATACGCATGCCTGCGAAACTACGATTTTTCCATCACAGATACACCAGGCCGCAGCCACAGAAACCAGACTGTTTAATTTTTTTTCTCTTGTATGTGAAATTTGGCAAAAAATTTAAAATGAGTACCAAAAGGATAACAGACAGAATTCTGAAACTTATGCCTGCGAAGCTACGATTTTCCCACCATAGATACACCAGCCATCAGCCTCAGATAACAGACTGATCTAAATGTGTCAACAAGCTGGCTATGACACATACAAAAAATAAATAAATGTTGGCACACTCACATCTGGTGCCTGGGACAACAAAAAAATGTTAGATTTGCACGTTCTTCGATTACAATAACCTTACTGTAGTAGGCAGCAAGACCAAGCACATAAATATTGAAATAAGGGGGCTTTGGATTGCTTTAGAATAAAAGGAGAAGGCATGAGGTGAAGAAAAAAAAGGGACAGAAAACTGCAGCTAGGTATATATTAAATAAGCAGCAGCAGACAGTAATGGAGCCTTTATATGTATGCAGTGAGAGCTATGTACTACATACAGTGACTGCAGGCCTTGCACTGATGTGGATATGTGCACATAAACTCCCCTGCCTACCTAGCACTGCAATCTCTGGACCCCCATAATTAGCCCTAAAAAGGACTGTTGGTTTCTCAGGAGTTGTGGACTGAACAGTTGTAGACCTACACTAACTATTAAAAGGACAATTCTGACCCTATCTCTGCAGCAGCTCTCCCTACACTCGCTAAGGGTATGTGCACACGCTGCGGAGCAGAATGCGGCGAGCAGAGCGGCGTCAGGTCTCTTATAGAAATACTAGATGCTCACCGAGTACACCAAGCATAGTGATACTCAGACGAGTACCGAGTAGTGCGAGCACGTTCGCTCATCACTAGTAACAAATAATTTATATCCTTAAAATAACATTATATTATACCTACCTATAATACTGTATATTCTATGTCACATAAAATGAATTAAAAATGCTCATGGATTTCTCTTGTTTATCATGTGCTATCACTACCACAGCAGTCAGTTATGATAAGTGATATATGTTCTCTTTTCTGTACACTTTAATGGATTAATCATGGCCGTGATTGTGGAAATAAAGAATACTCAATGGCATAAAATGAATGTTTTTGTTACACCAATGCGTTTCGATGCCTGACTGGTGCCTTTTTCAAGGGAAAAAGCTAAATGGCCTCCACAGAACCCTGATCTAAACATCATCAAGTCTGTCTGGGATTTTTTGAAAGAGACACAAGGGTTTGTGCAAGCTTACATCCACAGAAAAGATGTGGTTACCTCTCCAAGATATTTGGGCCAACATCGCTGTACACTACCTTCAAAAACTAATTGCAAGTTTAACTAGATAAACTCCTGCTATTTTGCTGTATTGAAGGCAAATGATGATCACATCAAATACTGATTTGAGTTACATTTTCCTTTTGTTAATTCACTTTACATTATGATAACTGATAATAAATTAAGTATTAAAGTATAGAGAAGGTTTGGAACGGCTCATTATCCAAAATCCAAAACACACTACATCCTCTGTAAAATATTATGGAGGCAGTGTGATTGCATGGGTATGCATGGCTTCCAATGGAACTGGGTCACTAGCATTTATTGATGATGTGACTGAAGACAGGAGCAGCCGAATGAATTCGGAAGTATACAGGGCTATACTTCCTGTTCAGATTCAACTGAATGCAGCAAGGTTGATTGAACAGCGCTTCACAGTTCAGATCGACAATTACCAAAAACATACTGCAAAAGCAACCCAGGAGCTTTTAAGACAAAGAAGTGGAATATTCTACAATGGCGAGTCAGTCACCAGATCTCAACCCCTTCGACCAGCAACTTGCAAGCTTAAGACAAAACTTAACTAAAGGCCCCGTCACACTTAGCGACGCTGCAGCGATGCAGACAACGATGCCGATCGCTGCAGCGTCGCTGTTTAGTCGCTGTGTGGTCGCTGGGGAGCTGTCACACAGACAGCTCTCCAGCGACCAACGATGCCGAGGTCCCCGGGTAACCAGGGTAAACATCGGGTGGCTAAGCGCAGGGCCACGCTTAGTAACCCGATGTTTACCCTGGTTACCAGTGTAAAATGTAAAAAAACAAACAGTACATACTCACCTTCGCGTTCCCCAGGCGTCCGCTTCCTGCACTGACTGAGCGCCGGCCCTAACAGCAGAGCGGTGACGTCACCGCTGTGCTGTGCTTTCACTTTACGGCCGGCAGTCAGTCAGTGCGGGAAGCAGACGGCAAGGGACCTGACGGACACCGGAATGTGAGTATGTAGTGTTTTTTATTTTTTACATTTACGATGGTAACCAGGGTAAACATCGGGTTACTAAGTGCGGCCCTGCGCTTAGTAACCCGATGTTTACCCTGGTTACCAGTGAAGACATCGCTGAATCCGTGTCACACACACCAATTCAGCGATGTCAGCGGGACCTCAACGATCAAAAAAAGGTCCAGGCCATTCCGACACGACCAGCGATCTCACAGCAGGGGCCTGGTCGCTGCTACGTGTCAAACATAGCAAGATCGCTACTGAGGTCGCTGTTGCGTCACAAAACTTGTGACTCAGCAGCGATCTCGCTAGCGACCTCGCTTAGTGTGACGGGGCCTTAAGAAAGACCTACAAACATGCAACAACTGAAGTCAACTGCAAACAAGGCCTGGAAAACATCATAAAGGAGACTTTAGGCAGTTATTGCCTGCAAAGAATTCTATACAAAGTATTAAAAATGAAAATTTTATTTATGTTAAAGATTATTTGCCCAATTACTTTTGAGCCCCTGAAATAAGGAGGCTTTGTTGAAAAATGGTTGTAATTCCTAAGCATTTCACAGGATATTTTTGTTAAACCCCTTTAATTTTATCTGAAAGTCCACACTTCAATTGCACCTTAGTTGTTTCATTTTAAATCCCAAATAATGGCATGCAGAGCTGAAATCACGAAGATTACGTCATTGTCCAAATACTTCTGGACCTAACTGTAAATACAAATACACATATATATATATATATATAAGCAACACTGATCCCCTAAAAATTGTGACGCTGTGTAAAATAGATATGGATATCTCTTATATCCATATTGTATTCACAATAGAACATAGATCACATATCAGAAGCTGAAAGTTAGACACTGATGGCAACAACACATCTCAAAATAGTTGAGACAGATTAATAAAAGGCTTGAAAAATAAGTGGTGCCAATGAGAAAACAGCTGAAGGGTCAACTAAGTCACATAACTGTGTATAAAAGAGCATGTTAGAGAAGGAGAGTCTCACAGAAGCAAAGAGTTTCACCTATTGGTGAATCGCATCTAAAAATTGTATAACAATTTCAGAAAAATGTCCCTCAAAATAAAATTGCGAAAAAGTCAAAGTCAACAATCAATACTATATGCTCATGATCTATGGGCTCTCAGGTGGCACTGAATTAAAAACAGGCATGAATAGGTCATGCAAATCACTGCATAAGAATAGGAATACTTACAGAATGTCCTCATGCAATCACAAATGCAAGTTAAGATGCTATTATGCAAAGAAAAAGTCATATATTCATTCAATCCTGAAACAATGATGTGTCCTCCGCGCCAAAGCTCATTTAAAATGTACTGAAGAAAAATGAAGAACTGTTCTGTCTTATGAATCAAAATTGAAATTCTTAATGGAAACTATGGATGCCACATCCTATGGACTCAGGAGGAGGTAGATCATCCAGCTGGTTATCAGCACACAGTTCAAAAGCTTGCATTTATGAATATATGGGGTTGGATTAGTGTCAATGACATGGACAACTTACACATCTTGAAAGGCACTATCATTGCTGAGTATTATATAGAGGTTTTAGAATAGACAAGAATCGGACAACTTTTTTCTCCCGAAACTGCAGTATTTGGTCTTCTTACTTCTCAAATGTTTACGGACAGTTGAAAAAAGGGATTGCTACTCTCACTAAACATGAACCTGCTTTAAACTTTTTTGAGATCTGTTGCTGCCATCCATTTCGAAGTCAGTTAATTTTTTTAAATGAAATGGAAAATGTCAACTTCAGTTATGTGTTCTATGTTCTGTTGTGAATAAACCATAAGATGTTTCCAAATCATTGTTTTCTTTACATTTTATACAGCCTCCAAACTTTTTTGAAATTGGGGTTGAATATACAATGGATATAAATAGTCTACTCACCCCTATTAAAATGCCATGTTTTCGTCATATTAGAAAATCATACCAAAGAGAATCATTTCAGAACTTTTGTCACCCATATTATGTCACCATAATTATATAGGCACTATATCAAGAGGGGACCTGCCCTGAGGTGATAAGGACTATATCGGTTGAAACCTATCATCTATGAGAAACTAAGTAGCCCTTTGGCAATCTTTTTACTCCTGATGAACCTCATATATTTATAGAGGGGAAACGCGTTGAGTTTACAAGGGATATACCGTATTTTCCAGCGTATAAGATGACTTTTTAACCCCTGAAAATCTTCTTAAAAGTCGGGGGTCATCTTATACGCCGGGTGTCGTCTTGTACGCTGAGTGCAGACACCAATGTGTATATGGTGGGTGGGGGGAGTGGTCCCGATGACGAAGAGGGGGCGTCTCATAGGAAAGTGTGAGTGGAGTATCCCCCATTACCTCATTGTAGCTGCAGCGTGGGGTCTCTGTGCTGGGGAGCGGCGGCGGCTGCTCCTCTTTGTGCCGTGTGGGTGCTGTGCTGTGGGGTGGTGGCTCCTCTTCGTGCAGCGTCGGGGCTCTGTGCTATGGGGCGGCGGCAGCGTATCTTTGTGCAGAGTCAGTCGGGGCTCCTCCGGCATTTCCTCAAAGCCCGGAGGCCCCGGCAGCTCCATTGCTGCAATGCGGTGGCCTCTGGGAAAATGGCCGCTGGGGGCGGGGCATGCTCAGATTCAGATCTCGTCCCGAGATCTCGGGAGATGAGATCTGAATCTGAGCATGCGCCGCCCCCAGCGGCCATTTTCCCGGAGGCCACCGCATCGCAGCAATGGAGCTGCCGGGGCCTCCGGGCTTTGAGGAAATGCCGGAGGAGCCCCGACTGACTCTGCATGAAGATACACCACCCCACAGCACAGAGCCCCGATGCTGCACGAAGAGGAGCCGCCGCCCCACAGCACAGCACCCATGTGGCACAAAGAGGAGCAGCCGCCTCTGCTCCCCAGCACCCCACGCTGCAGCTACAATGAGGTAATGGGGGATACTCCACTCACACTTTCCTGTGAGACGCCCCCTCTTGGTCATCAGGACCACTCCCCCCCAAAAGGCACATTAGTCACCGGCCCTATAAGACAACATACGGCATATAAGAAGACCCCCGACTTTTAAGAATATTTTATATTTTAACTGGAAAAGTTGGGGGGCCGTCTTATACACCCAGTCGTCTTATACGCCGTAAAATACAGTACCTATGAGCGTGTAGGTGACAGACCTATTGATGTGCTTCTAAGGGACTTGTTTGGGATTTCAAATGTTGGTGTATAGATTGGATTTGGTATCCGGACCTATGAATCATCAAATCATTAACTGATACCTTGTCTTGTGTATATGAATTGTGAATGAGTGCCACATCAAGGGGACCCATACATGTATAAGAAACCCTGAGAAATATCTTTTTGACACTTTAAAGCACTAAAGCACCTTAACTAATTTTGCGCTCAACTGTTTAACAAGGGACAGGTTAGAGGATAGCCGCCGAGGAGCGGGGGTGCCACTTGCCTACCAAAATAGGGCACCAACCTCCGCTGACAGGTAGGGGCAGGATAGATGTAATCAGAGATCTGCCATTCTGCCGATGGGAACTAAAAAATACGATAATTGGGGAACCATATGTATGATAAACACTGTCTTATCCCATCTTATAAGGGCCATTTGCACAGGTGATAGGGTGCCAACCTCCGCTGACAGGTAGGGTGCATATAGTGAAGTGTAGGGTCAGGCACCACCCTGGTCTTTTCTATTGTATGTTGTTGTTATGGTGATGGTTTATGTAGTGCACTAATTGAGATTTAAAAAAAAAATTTTATTAATAAAAGGTAATTTTTTTATCCATTAAGCACTGGGAATTTCTCTGTGAATTCTTAAAAATATATCCCCAAAGATATTTTTTCTTCTCTGTGAATGTTAAATTGAGAAATTGAGAATAGTAAAATACTTTTTTTTGGCTATGTCTTTATTTTTTTCAACTCTTTCACTACTCTAGGATTAATAATAGATAGGCGTCTTATTGACGCCTCTCCATTATTAACCCGGCTTAGTGTCACCTTACGATAGCAAGGTGACATTAACCCCTTATTACCCCATATCCCACCGCTACACGGGAGTGGGAAGAGAGGGGCTAAGTGCCGGAATTGGTGCATCTCACAGATGCGCCATTTTCGGGGTGGCTGCGGACTGGTATTTGTAGCCGGGGGGGGAGGGCAATATCCATGGCCCCTCTCTAGGCTATGAATATCAGCCCGCAGCTGTCTGCGTAGCCTTTCTGGCTATAAAATATAGGGGGACCCCACGTCATTTTTTGGGGGGGTCCCCCTATTTTAATAGCCAGTAAAGGCTACGCAGACAGCTGCGGGCTGATATTCATAGCCCAGGCTACAAATATTCGGCTTTCCCCCTCTGGCGCAGAAAATTGTGCGGGAGCCCACGCCATTTTTTTCTTTATGTTCATTAATCAACATCGGTCTATCTATGGATATATCTATCTATAGATATATCTATAGATGCATAGATGTTTCTATCCATATATCTATCTGGCTAATTTCACACATCAGGTTTTTGCCGTCAGGCGCAATCCGGCGAGTTTTGAAAAAAAACGATTGTTTTTTTTTCTGCTGGATCCGTTTCTTCCCATAGAGTTGTATTAGCGCTGGATTGCGCCTGATGGCCACATGTTTCATCCTTTTTTTGCCGGATCCATCAAAAAAGCTGTTTCCACCGGCTGGAAAACACATACAGAGGAACGTTTTTTCTGTCCGGCGAAAAAACGCACAGCAACGGATCCGGTGAAAAATGCATGAAACTGAGATGTTAAATGATGAATCCGGCCTCCGAATCCGTTTTTTCATGCATGTTTCCTTTCAAATCATGCACATTTTCCGTTCACTCTCTCTTTTTTTTCTAAAAAAAACAGATCAGTAGCATCAGTTTTTCACTATTTTCAACGGATCCGTTTTTTCAAAAATTAGCCAGATCCTGCCTGACGGAAACAAACTGATGTGTGAAAGTAGCCTAACTATCCATATATCTATCTACAGCTATCCATCTCATTCCTTCTATCGATCTATCTATCTCAGGCCGGCGTCACACTTGGCGTTGGAAAATACGGTCCGTTTTTTACAGGCGCAATACACAGAAATGTTTCCAAAACAGTGTTTTGTATGTAATCTGTTGGCAAGGTTGGCAAGACTTTAATTGGCAGAATTTTTGCACAATACGCTGACAAACGCAGCATGCTGCGATTTTCTACGCCCGTAAAATGCGGCTGCGAAATATACGGGAGATAGGAGCTGCCCCATAGAGAATCATTGGTCAGTGTGCGATGCGTTGTTTTTGCACCTCTCATACATTAGTAAAACTCTCTAGTGTGACGCCGGCCTCATTCCTTCTATCTGTCTGTCTGTCTATGGGTATGTGCACACGTAGAATGGTC
This sequence comes from Ranitomeya variabilis, assembly GCF_051348905.1. NCBI lineage: Eukaryota > Metazoa > Chordata > Amphibia > Anura > Dendrobatidae > Ranitomeya > Ranitomeya variabilis. The sequence goes on from NC_135237.1 coordinate 178,229,254, forward strand.
CACTGCGGATTTTTCCGCAGCAGATTTGATAAATCCGCAGGGCAAAAACACTGCGTTTTTCCTGCGGCTTTATCGTGGATTTACTGCGGATTTACCACCGTTTTTGTGCAGATTCCACTGCGGTTTTCTATTATGGAGCAGGTGCCAAACCACTGCGGATTCCGCACAAAGAATTGACATGCTGCGAAATGCAAACCGCTGCATTTCCGCGCGTTTTTTTTCGCAGCATGTGCACTGCGGATTGCGTTTCCCATAGGTTTACATTGTACTGTAAATGCATGGGAAACTGCTACGGACCCACAGCTGCGGATCCGCAGCAAAATCCGCAGCGTGTGAACATAGCCTTTCTGTGTGTAATGGAGTGTGGGTTGGACAAATGTAAAAGAGGAGGTTGGACAAGAAATGACATCACAAATTTTTTTTTTTGTCAATAATAGATCTTTATTTAGCTTTCAAAAACGCATACAAATCCGCATGGAAAAAACGCAGCAAAAAGCATCAAAAAACGCAGCAAAAATGCAACAAAACCGCACCTGCGTTTTCTGGCAAGAGAGGGAAGAATCTGCAGCAGAAATTCCTAAGGCTAATCCGCAACGTGTGCACATAGCCTAACAACACCATTTTTTTTAGGGACCACATCACGTTTGAAGTCACTTTGAGGGGTCTATATGATAGAAAATACCCAAAAGTTACACAATTTTAAAAACTGCACCCTTCAAGGTGTGCAAAATCATATTCAAAAAGTTTATAAACCCTTCTGGTGCTTCACAAGAATTTTTGGAATGTTAAAAAAATGAGCATTTAACTTTTTTTTTCACAAAAAAATTAATTCAGATCCAAATTTTTTCATTTTTCCAAGGATAACAGGAGAAATTGGACCATAAAAGTTATTGTGAATTTGTCCTGAGTAAGCTGATACCCCATATATAGGGGTAAACCACTGGGCGCATTGCAGAGCCCAGAAGGAAAGGAGCGCCGTTTGAATTTTCAATGCAAAATTGGCTGGAATTGAGATCAGATGCCATGTCGCGTTTGGAGAGCCCCTGATGTGCCTAAACAGTGGAAACCCGCAACAAATAACACCATTTTGGAAACTAGACCCCCGAAGGAACTTATCTAGATGTGTGGTGAGCACTTTGAATCCCCAGGTGTTTCACTAAAGTTTATAATGCCTGGGCTTGAAAATAAAAAAATCATATTTTCTCCACTAACATGATTTTTTAGTCCCCAATTTTTTATTTTCCCAAAGGTAACAGGAGAAATTGGACTCCAAAAGTTGTTGTGCAATTTGTACTTAGTATGCTGATACCCAATACATGGGAGAAACCTACTGTATGGGCACACGTCGGGGCTTGGAAGGGAAGTAGTGACGGTTTGGAATGCAGACTTTGATGGAATGGTCTGCGGGCGTCATGTCGCATTTGGAGAGCCCCTGATGTGCCTAAACAGTGGAAATCCCCCCACAAGTGACCCCATTTTGGAAACTACACCCCCAAAGAACTTATCTAGATGTGTGGTGAAAACTTTAAATCCCAAGGTGTTTCACTAAAGTTTATAGCGCCCGGGCGTGAAAATAAAAAATATCATATTTTTTCCACAAACATGACCTTTTAGTCCTCAAATTTTTATTTTCCCAAGCATAACAGGAGAAATTAGACCAAAAAGTTGTTGTCCAATTTGTCCTGAGTACGCTGATACCCCACATGTGGGAGAAAACTACTGTATGGGCACACGTCGGGGCTTGGAAGGGAAGTAGTGACATTTTGTAATGCAGACTTTGATGGAATCGGCTGCAGGCATCATGTTACGTTTGGATAGCCCCTGATGTGCCTAAACAGTAGAAACCCCCCACAAATGACACCATGTTGGAAACTAGACCCCACAAGGAACTTATTTAAATGTGTGGTGAGCACTTTGAACCCCAAAGGGCTTCACAGAAGTTTATAACGTAGAGCCGTAAAAATTTAAAAAATCATATTTATTCGACAAAAATTATCTTTTTGCCCCCAATTTTTTATTATTTTCCCAAGGGTAACAGAAGAAATTAGACCCCAAGAGTTATTGTGCAATTTGTCCTGAGTACGCTGATACCCCATATGTGGGGGTACACCACTGTTTTGGGCACATGGCAGCGCTCAGAAAGAAAGGAGCGCCAGATTTTACTGTTATGGTTTGCAGGTGCCATGACCCACTGGGAGAGCCCATGAGGTGCCAAAACAGCGGAACCCCCCATAAGTGACCCCATTTTATGAATAACACATCTCAATAAATTCATCTAGGGGTGCAGTGATCATATTGACACCATGGGTGTGTCACAGAATTTTATACCATCAGGCAGCCATGCGGAGAGACTCGGGAGGAACAGACCGCTATTTGCCTATTCAAGTGAATGGGTCTGTGCATGTCAGTGTGTTTCCACGGACCGTGTGTCCATGGGCAAAACAAGCTTACATGTTGGTTTTTTTATGTCAACACGGGCACAAAACATCCAGCACAAGTGCATACGCAGAACACATATGGATGTCATCAATGTGACACTCATCGGCGCTGGGGAAGAAGCGTTACAGTAAACACTGTTCCCTGGTGCCAGGTGCTGAACACGGCTCTCCTCATTCTCCCCTGATTCTCCCCTGTTTGTGCCGATCTTCGGCAGAGCAGGGAAAATGATGGGAGCCATCATTCTCCCCTGCTTGTGCTAATTGCCGGTAGAGCAGGGGAGAATGATGAGAGCTGTGTTCTGCACCCAACACCGGGGAACAGCGCTTACACTGTAACGCTTTTTCCCTGGCCCCTGTCCTTGTGGTACTGATGCGGCACACGCTGTCATGTCGGACGCTGTTCACACTAGGGCGTCCGACAGACAGCGGTAATTCCTCATTCGTCCACTATATGCTCAGTGGCGCCGGCTAGATTGATCCAGATTGTTTGGGGTAATCTGGCTGGTACTCGGGCTGGAGGCTTAGTCACACCCATTGCCTTTAAATAGTTTTGCTGGGCTTTGGGCGTCGCCGATTATAGCTTGTGTCTTGTGCCTGGTGATTTCGGTCTGGAGTGGTGGTCTAGGAGAGGAAATATCGTATCTGGTGGTGTATTATCCTTCGTTATATTTCTCCTTCCTATATTTGTATTGTTTTGCCCTGTGCACATTATAGTGTTTTCCTGTGTGTCTGCGGCGTGGTGCGTTTTTTAGTTTTCCCTGTCTGTGCTGTAAGACTATTCTTACTGAGTGTGTTGGGGGACACTCGCTTGGCTGCGATATTCAAGCACACGGGCACGGGTTTTAAAACCAAAACAGTCCATACGGTTTATTAAGCCTCATAAACCGGGTTATGCTCAGTTCATCATGTATGTCTCACGAAACACAATAGGCACCAACTGGTGACATTAACTTGCATCTTCAAACACTTTAACTACGGGTTGGACTCACGGACACTAAACATGCTGGTCCTCACTGACCAGTTGCCGTGGGTTACCACACAGTCCAGGTTACAAGCACCAACAGCTTGTGGAGGTACCTTATGGGAGCTCCTGCTCCGTCTGCTGACTCCTTGTCAGTCCTCTCTCCTGGGGAAACTGCCTTACGTGGTTCACCAACTTGCCTGGCCGGCACACATCAGTCAGTCCAGAGCCTCCGAAGGACTGTAGCTTCCCCAAGTTCCACTGTGTGTTGCTCAGGGGTCCTGGTACACCTCCCAGGACCTCTCACGCCAGCATGTGCTCTCCAGGAAGCCTCCTACCAGGTCTTCCAGCACAGGGGCATACACAGCCCACACACAGCGCTCAGGAACCCCCTGTAGCCTCACCACTCAGGTCCACTCACTGGAACCACACAGGAACCCAGGGACCATGTGACCCACACCCTGGTCACGTTATGTACCTGTAACCACACCCACAGTAATGGATCACATGGCTGGTCACGTGATCCTGACATCACTGCAGGTCTATTCTCACGGCCTCAATACAACTCCGTGCACATACCGGGGAGACCATGCAGCGCCCCCTACCTGTTACAGGGGTCACTGCATCACATATCCCCCCCCTCTGTTCAAACTTGTGGGGTTGAACACCTGTCATACACGTGGGGTCACGAGACATGTCACGCACGTTACCTTGCCGTATCAGTCGAGGGAACCGTCTCAGTCGGTTTTGGGCATCACATACAATCATACCTTTGGTAAGGTCTTCCCGCCCCCAGCGGTCAATGTGTATATTTTGAGTTTTAGCTCTCAAGCCACCATCTACTCGTGTCAACAGACCCCTGGTCACCACATTTTTTCTGTACGCCCCATCACCCGACTTTCCTCTCCACGGCCGGCACCCACGGTTGGCGCGGTCATGAGTCCTACTGACGGTCAAACCGACTGTCTTGTCTGAGTCGGACCCACTTAGTATACGACAGGAACTACTGTCCAGGTCTCTCAGTCTCATACTGGGAGTAGAACTACTACTTGCAGATTCTCGACGTTCTTGCCTTGCTGAAAGTCTCCGGCAACCTGCTATTTCATCATTTGGAGGGTCCCTTCTGTTCCCTTTTCCTTGGGAAGAAGGCGGCCGCCACCTCATGTACTGCAGCTGTTTGTTGACCTGCCGTCTGTACAGTCTTAGCTGCTCTACTTCTCTCAGGTATGCCACGCGATACCTCAGGAGCATCCGGATATTTCCTAGACTCTCCTTGGACCCGACGACCAGGAATGACACCATCCCATCTTCACCCGCCTGGGCCTCGTCATCAGCCGGGATCCTTAGTCTCTTCACACCGGATATATTCACCATCTCCTGCATCACTTTCCCAAATCTGCCAATGAGCTTCGCCACCAGAGCCTTGGGCACTTGGACTGCGCCCTCTACCAAGCCCAGACGACTTTGAGCTTTCCTGGCTTGCTCCAAACATCGAGTGGCCTCATTATTCCTCAACAGGATCATCTGTTTCGTGCGGAGGCACTGTAGGTGCATGTCCCTCAGGACAGCCACCCTCTTCACTGTGACTTCCTTATTAGACAGTATCACCAACTGTCTCGTTTCCAGTGCCCAGTGCACACTACACGCTTCTACTGCCTTTTTAAAGGCCTCATGCACACCCTCACGGGTACATGCATCTTGCGCCTCTACGGGTACATCTATCATGCACTTGAAGAGCGGAGTCACACTTCCTTCAAGAACAGATGGCTCCTGCCTTGCCATGGACCTTTCCATCAAGACACCTGTCACAACCGGGTGACCATCTTGTTCTGCTTTTAGCGCCAACTCCTCTTCAGCTTTACCCTCTTCCAGACCCCGGGTCAAGATGGGCATTAGCAGCTTCACCTCGTTACCACTCTGGTACTGACACGAGAAGTCTGCGACCACCACCTCTTTTCCTTGTAGAGGGCCTTTCAGTGCTTCTCTGAGCACGTCAATGTCTTCCTTTAGGGTCTGATACACATTTTGCCATCTGAACAGGTGACCTCTGAGCTCAGAGACTTCCTTCTCCAACTCATCCACTCTGCGCTCAGCCGCTTGTCTCAGGACCCTTTCTCGTTCGAGATGGTCGTGCACCGTCTCTTTAACCAGTTCTATCTCGCTCCTCCCATCCTTTGGACTGGTGGAACATCCATTACTGGAGGAGGTATTTACTTCAGGCACCACCTCCTTGGTGGCCTCCTCCACTTCTGCACCCTCAGACTCTGCACTGTCAGGGTCGGCCCTCTCTTGGGTCTCAGCGGTGACATCATTAGGTTCGTCCCTTTTCCCTGGGACTTCAGAGTACTTCATACACCCCAGGTCCTCAGCATCTTCCGTCAATTCCTCACACGGAACAACCGGCTCAGCCCCTTTGGCTCTTTTACGTCTCCGGCGACGGGAGGAAGAATTGCCTGAGTCAACCTTATTACACTCTTTTCCACTGGTATCACCGTCTGAATGGGAGTCACCACCATCCGTCACCACAGGTCCTGGACCCCGTCCTCCACCCGTCACCACAGGTCCTGGACCCCGTCCTCCACCCGTTACCACAGGTCCTGGACCCCGTCCTCCACCCGTTACCACAGGTCCTGGACCCCGTCCTCCACCCGTTACCACAGGTCCTGGACCCCGTCCTCCACCCGTTACCACAGGTCCTGGACCCCATCCTCCACCCGTTACCACAGGTCCTGGACCCCGTCCTCCACCTGTCACCACGGCACATGCGCTTGTTACTGGCCATGACTTGTCACAGTCACCCCCAGAATCTGTGTCACACCCCACAGTATGATGACGCCACGAGTCACTCTCTGTCTGGGTGTCAGCTCCACTTGTTTTATCCAGCAGACCACTACCAGTCGTATTGTGGCACACTTCAGGTGACGTCAGGTCAGTTAGTTGGACAGTTGCACCTTTTCCCTTGTTCAGGCCTACCTTAGGACTGTCAACTCTAGGGGGCGCCTTCTCAATTTTGCTAACTGACATCCACATTATGTCCACAAACACTTCAGCCTTTTCCCACAGTGCTACCAAATCTTGTCCTATTACCATAGGATACTGCAAGATCGGGTCTACAGCCACCTCATGGTATGTGGAAACCTCCGCTGCGACAATGTAGATAGTGGCTACCTGGAGATATTCAGTGTCGCTAGGTGACACAGAATTTCCTGGAAGGGTTCTCAGCACAGACGCTTCTTTCCCCGGGTCTATCAATCCCCGCACACACTTTCCATCCAGCCAAAAAGGACACAGTCATGACACCTCACTGATTGCCGCCCCTTTTTTGGCTCCGCCCCCTTTTTGGGCAAGTGCTCTGCTTTTTGATACCACCCCGGTTCGGGATTCTGCCCCCCTTTGGGATTCCACCCCTTTTTGGGCCATTACCCCTGTTTGGGTTACCGCCCCTTTTTGGGACTCCGCCCCCTTTTGGGCAACCATCCCCGTTTGGGCCACCGCTCGCTATTAGGGATACTCCCCACCCTGGGATACACCCCGTGGACTCCCCCATGGCACTCAGGCCCCAGTTCGCACAGTACACCCCTTTGTCTCTGGGCTTGTACTGGCCCTTTAAGAGTCTGCACAAAAAGGAAAAAAAAATTAGTATTTTTTTTTCTATATGTCACTTCACCAGCTCCTGCTGGTACCGCCACAGCTCCCGCTACCGTCACACACAACCGGCACCTCTGGCTGCAAACCACAAGCCACTGCTGCTGCCACTGCTGGGGAACCTCTTGCTACCACTGCAGCTACGCTCCACCAGGCTCTACCGCTGGCTTCGTGGACCCGCCAATCCACAGGACGCCGCTTGTCCCCTTCGTAACCCCGCCGAGTTACAGCCAGTCGCTTGTCAGCTTCGTAACCCCGCCGAGTTACAGCCAGACGCAATCTTCGTGGCCCCGCCGAGCCACAGCAATTAACTCCACGTGTGCCTGCTGGATCGCTGCCCGCATTCTCCACCAAATGTAAGACTATTCTTACTGAGTGTGTTGGGGGACACTCGCTTGGCTGCGATATTCAAGCACACGGGCACGGGTTTTAAAACCAAAACAGTCCATACGGTTTATTAAGCCTCATAAACCGGGTTATGCTCAGTTCATCATGTATGTCTCACGAAACACAATAGGCACCAACTGGTGACATTAACTTGCATCTTCAAACACTTTAACTACGGGTTGGACTCACAGACACTAAACATGCTGGTCCTCACTGACCAGTTGCCGTGGGTTACCACACAGTCCAGGTTACAAGCACCAACAGCTTGTGGAGGTACCTTATGGGAACTCCTGCTCCGTCTGCTGACTCCTTGTCAGTCCTCTCTCCTGGGGAAACTGCCTTACGGGGTTCACCAACTTGCCTGGCCGGCACACATCAGTCAGTCCAGAGCCTCCGAAGGACTGTAGCTTCCCCAAGTTCCACTGTGTGTTGCTCAGGGGTCCTGGTACACCTCCCAGGACCTCTCACGCCAGCATGTGCTCTCCAGGAAGCCTCCTACCAGGTCTTCCAGCACAGGGGCATACACAGCCCACACACAGCGCTCAGGAACCCCCTGTAGCCTCACCACTCAGGTCCACTCACTGGAACCACACAGGAACCCAGGGACCATGTGACCCACACCCTGGTCACGTTATGTACCTGTAACCACACCCACAGTAATGGATCACATGGCTGGTCACGTGATCCTGACATCACTGCAGGTCTATTCTCACGGCCTCAATACAACTCCGTGCACATACCGGGGAGACCATGCAGCGCCCCCTACCTGTTACAGGGGTCACTGCATCACAGTGCCTTCTGTAGGGGTTGGTGAGAGGTCTTATCACTGGGTGGCGGGTGGAGGTTTCTGCTTTTTACTCAGTACTGAAACAGGACTCAGGGTCAGGCCTGGCGGCCCAGACATGCACACCTTCAGTGTAAACTCTGGGAGAGGGACAGACAGGGTTTCCCTAGTTTGAGGGATATTGCAGGGGCCCAGGTAATCAGCTGTAGTCTACCCAGTACCCCCGTGACATTATAATCGGCCATATTTTTTGTATTCCATGGATCCCATGACTTCCATAACCCGCCAGTTGGAGGCACTGTCCCTGCAGGCCACTGAGCTGAAGGGGACAGTTCAGCAACAGGTCTAGTAGTATCTAATGTGCAACCTGAATCTGCAGGCAGAGTTGCTGAGCCAAAGTTTCCTTTACCTGAAAGGTTTGCTGGGGAATGCAGTAAATTTGTTACTTTTTGTGAATCTTGTAAACTATATTTTCGTATGCGCCCGATCTCCTCAGGTAATGAGGCTTAGCGTGTGGGCCTGGTGTTGTCATTACTGAACGGGGATCCTCAAGAATGGGCATTTTCTTTACCATCTGATTCTGCTGCATATAACTCAGTGGAGAGGTTTTTTCTGCTCTTGGACTCATTTATGAGGATCCTGACAGAATGGGTCTAGCAGAATCTAAAATTTGCGCTATCCGCCAGGGGGAGCGTATGGCGGAGGATTACTGTTCTGAATTTCGCCGCTGGGTGGTAGATACAAAGTGGAATGATCCCGCACTGCGGAGTCAGTTTGTTCATGGGGTTTCAGTAAAGGTTAAAAAAGCCCTTCTGATGTACGAGACTCCTGCTTCTCTAGAATCCTCTATGAATCTTGTTATCCGCATTGATCGCTGTCTGTGTCAGGGGGTGCAAGAGACGCCGCCTATGGGAGAGAGCGTAGGTACACGTGAGGTTGCTGCAGGTGAGCCCATGGAGCCTATGCAAATCGCAGGGGTGTCACATGTGAAGCATCGTGCCCCTTTGCTCAGGAAGCAGAGAGCCTGTTTTTGCTGTGGTAAAACTGGTCATTATGTTAATACTTGTCCTCTGCAATCTAAGAAAAGTGCAACGGCGGAAAAACTACTAAGCTCAGAGGGTGTGGAGGAGGCCAATCTGAACTTATGCATATAGTCCATTGTGGTTTCTCAATGCATGCTCCCTGCTAAAGTTATGGTTGCTGGCAGAGAGCTGCCAATCTCTGTGTTTGTGGACAGTGGTTCTGCCACTAATCTTATTGATGAGGAGTTTGCGCGCACAGCCGGTTTCAGGATCGAAAAACTGCCTCATCCTATCCGGGTGGTCAACATCAATGCCGCTCCTCTCCCACAGGGGGAGATTACTGAGTTTGTGGCTGAGGTTAAACTCCACATTGGGGTCCTACATTCGGAGCAAGTTACATGTAGGGTGCTCAGTAATCTGCCTGCACAAATGGTTCTGGGTTTTCCATGGTTGGCTATGCACAACCCGGTGATTGACTGGAAAACCCAGGACATCATCCAGTGGAGCGGATTCTGCCAGGAGAATTGCCTGGCCACTTGTGTGTCCGCTGTGACTCCTAGTATTCCTGAGTCTCTGCTGGATTTCGCAGATGTGTTTTCTGAGAAGGGTTGTTCAGAATTGCCACCACATCGTCCCTATGACTGCATTATTAGGTTAAAACCAGGGGCCAAATTGCCGAAAGCTAGGATGTTTAACATCTCTGGTCCTGAGAGGCAAGCCTTAAAAGACTACATCACTGTGAGTCTGAGCAAAGGGCACATCAGGCCTTCGTCCTCGCCTGTGGCAGCAGGGTTCTTCTTCGTTAAGAAGAAAGATGGCGGTTAACGCCCATGTCTGGATTTCAGGGAGTTAAACCAGATTACGGTTCGAGACCCATACCCTATGCCGCTGATACCCGATCTGTTCAATCAGGTGGCTGGTGCTAGGTGGTTCTCTAAGCTTGACCTCAGGGGGGCGTACAACCTCTTAAGAGTCCGTCAAGGGGATGAGTGGAAAACGGCTTTTAATACTACTGAGGGTCATTTTGAAAATCTGGTGATGCCATTTGGTTTGACAAACGCGCCTGCTGTATTTCAACATTTCATAAACGATGTGTTCTCTCATGTCCTGGGAAAATTCGTTATTGTGTACCTTGATGACATTCTCATCTATTCATGCGACCATGATAATCATTTAGAGCATGTTAGGCAGGTGTTACAGCTACTCAGAGAGAATAAGCTCTATGCTAAATTGGAGAAATGTGTATTCAGGAGTTGCCTTTCTTGGGTTATATTGTGTCCGCTTCTGGGTTTAAAATGGATGCCGCTAAGGTGCAAGCGGTGCTGCGTTGGGAACGGCCTGATAACCTAAAAGCGCTCCAGTGGTTCCTTGGGTTTTCTAACTATTATAGAAAGTTTATCAAAAACTTTTCTACCATTGCTAAACCGCTCACTGACATGACAAAAAAAGGTACCGATTTCTCCGCCTGGTCTGAGCCTGCTGTGCGCGCATTCGAGTTTCTGAAGAACAGTTTTTCTTCAGCTCCCATTCTGGTGCAACCGGATGTATCGAAACCATTTATCATGGAAGTCGATGCATCTGAGGTTGGAGTGGGGGCGGTGCTGTCTCAAGGCTCATCCTTGAGCGAGTTGCGTCCATGCGCCTATTTCTCCAAGAAACTGTCGTCCGCCGAACGTAACTACGATATCGGCAACAGGGAGTTGTTGGCTATCAAGTTGGCTTTTGAGGAATGGCGACACTTTTTGGAGGGGTCGGTTCACCAGGTTACTGTTATTACCGACCATAAGAATTTGCTTTATTTGGAGTCAGCCAAGCGTCTGTCCCCCAGGCAGGCTTGATGGGCATTGTTTTTCACGCGGTTCAACTTTTTTGTTACTTACCGACCTGGGTCTAAGAACACTAAGGTGGATGCTTTGTCCAGGTGTTTTCCAGGGGGAGAACCTCGGGAAGAACTGGTACCCATCCTCCAAAAAGGTGTAGTGGTCTCGGCTCTCACGACAGAGGTTGAGGCTGAGATTGCCGAGGCTAAGGAGGAAGTACCACCAGAACTTCCCGTTAACAAATCATTTGTACCGCTCCATCTTCACCTAAAGATATTGGCAGAGCATCATGAAGCTGTCCTGGCTGGTCACCCAGGGGTTAGGGGTACTTTGGAGTTGGTGTCGCGTCGGTTTTGGTGGCCCAAAATCCGACAGGACGTGGTCTCATACGTGTCAGCATGCACTACGTGCGCTAGGGCTAAGACGCCCAGCTCCCGTCCTGCTGGCACACTACTTCCTCTCGAGGTACCCAGTAGGCCATGGACGGAGATCTCCATGGATTTTATCATGGACTTGCCCTCCTCAGCTGGGAACACGGTCATCTTGGTAATTGTTGATCGGTTCTCAAAAATGTCGCACTTTGTGTCTTTGCCTTCGTTGCTTAACGCTAAGACTCTGGCTCAGGTATTTGTGCAGGAGGTGGTCAGACTTCACGGGGTCCCGTCTGACATCGTGTCTGATATGGGTACTCAGTTTGTGGCAAAATTTTGGAAAGCATTTTGCTCACGGCTGGGGATCAAGTTGTTCTTCGGCATTTCATCCTCAGTTAAATGGTAAGACCGAGCGTATGAACCAACATTTGGAGCAGTACTTACGCTGTTTTGTTTCTGACAACCAGGAGGAGTGGTCGACGTTCCTTCCTTTGGCTGAGTTTGCCATAAATAATCACCGCCAGGAATCTTCTGGTGAGTCTCCGTTATTTTGTGTTTACGGGCACCATCCTCAATTTTGTACTTTGAGTCAGGGGGGCTCTTCCGGCATCCCGGAGGAGGACCTGTTAGCAGCACAACTGTCTTCCGTCTGGAGAAAAGTGAAACAGCGCCTGTTGAGCGTGGGTGCAAGGTACAAACGTGTGGCTGACAGTAGATGTGTGCCAGGTCCGGACCTGAGTGTGGGTGACTGGGTGTGGTTGTCCACAAAAAACATAAGTCTCAAAATACCATCCCTTAAATTGGGTCCTAGGTTTATTGGTCCGTTTAGGGTCGCCGCCATCATTAACCCGGTTGCCTACCGATTGGAGCTCCCTAAGGTATATAAGATTCACAATGTGTTCGACAGATCGTTTTTAAAAAAGGTGGTGGGTTCTGTGGACGCTGCGCCGATACCTCCTCCAGTCTTGGTGGATGGCAGTTTAGAGTTTGAAGTCTCCAAGGTGATTGACTCTCGAGTGGTGCGCCGCACGTTACAGTACCTGGTACACTGGCGTGGTTATGGGCCAGAGGAGAGGTCTTGGGTACCAGCCTCGGATATACATGCGGACCGGCTGGTCAGTATGTTTCATCACCGCCATCCGGACAAGCCAGGTCCTATAAGTCGTGAGGGCCCTGGGGTCCCTCGTAGAAGGCGGGGTACTGTCATGTGGGACGCTGTTCACACTAGGGCGTCCGACAGACAGCGGTAATTCCTCATTCGTCCACTATATGCTCAGTGGCGCCGACTAGATTGATCCAGATTGTCCGGGGTTAATCTGGCTGGTACTCGGGTTGGAGGCTTAGTTACGCCCATTGCCTTTAAATAGTTTTGCTGGGCTTTGGGCGTCGCCGATTATAGCTTGTGTCTTGTGCCTGGTGATCTCGGTCTGGAGTGGTGGTCTAGGAGAGGAAATATCATATCTGGTGGTGTATTATCCTTCGTTATATTTCTCCTTCCTATATTTGTATTGTTTTGCCCTGTGCACATTATAGTGTTTTCCTGTGTGTCTGCGGCATGGTGTGTTTTTTAGTTTTCCCTGTCTGTGCCTTCTATAGGGGTTGGTGAGAGGTCTTATCACTGGGTGGCGGGTGGAGGTTTCAACTTAGTACTGAAACAGGACTCAGGGTCAGGCCTTGCGGCCCAGACATGCACACCTTCAGTGTAAACTCTGGGAGAGGGACAGACAGGGTTTCCCTAGTTTGAGGGATATTGCAGGGGCCCGGGTAATCAGCTGTAGTCTACTCAGTACCCCCGTGACACACGCATGCCACATGTGTCCCACAAGTATTACACACACTGACACTGACTTCTTATGTCCCGGAAATGTCAGGACGTGTGAAGGAGTCGTTATACCGGGTTTTTACGGTTGGCTGCTGTCATACGCTAAAAAGACGCTTTTTATTTAAAAAAAATAGCTTTTGCATCACCATATTTTGAGAGCAATAATTTTTCCATATTTTGGCCCACAGAGCCATGTGAGGTCTTGTTTTTTGCGTGACGAGTTGACATTTTTATTGGTACCATTTTCAGGCACAATAAAAAATTTTTATTGCTTTTTATTCCAATTTTTGGGAGGCAGAATTAACAAAAACCAGCAAATCATGAATTTCCTTGTGGGGAGCATTTATACCGTTCCGTGTGTGGTAAAATTGATAAAGCAGTTTTATTCTTCAGGTTAGTACAATTACAGCAATACCTCATTTATATTTTTTTTTATGTTTTGGTGCTTTTATACATTAAAAACTATTTTATATCAAAAATAATTATTTTGCACTGCTTTATTTTGAGAGCTATAACATTTTTATTTTTCTGCTGATGGAGCTGTATGGGGACTTGTTTTTTGCGGGACAAGATGATGTTTTTAGCGGTACCATGATTATTTATATCTGTCTTTTTGTTTGCGTGTTATTCCACTTTTTGTTCGGCACTATGATGATAAAGCATTGTCTTTTGCCATGGTTGTTTTTTTTTTATGGTGTTCACTAAAGGGGTTAACTAGTGGGATAGTTTTATAGGGTGGGACATTACGGACGCGGGGATACAAAATATGTGTACTTTTATTGTTTAGATTTTTTTTCATTTAAATATTTATTTAGTGATAGAATAAATACTGATTTTTTTTATTTTTTTTTAATTTTTAAAAATATTTTTACATTTTTATATATTTTTTTAATTAATTCTTATTTTTACACTTTGTCCCACTATGGGACACTCATTTTTGGCAGGCTGATCACATCTATAGCAGGCAGAGCTGCATGCTATAAAAGCTGTCAGCGCTGCAGCTTCTATACACTGACCTTAGAGACTTCCTGACATGCACTGCACATGACAGGAAGTCTCTCAGCTCTGGAGATGTGGATGTCATCATGATGACATTGGGTCTCCATGGCAGCGATCGTGACCCTGTGTCATGCCTCGGGGTCTCCGATCCAAAGGCAGAGGGGCTATCAGCCCCTCTGCTGGCTCCGGAATGCTGTGATCGTGTCCATGACTGCTACTGGCTCTTAGTACCGGGTGTCAGCTGTGAGAATCAGCTGACACCCGGCCCTGATCGGCCGCACACCACCTGCGTACTATCCCATCCATGGTCATACTGGCCCAGCCCACATGGATGGGATACGGGATAGTACGTCTGGTATCAGAAAGGGGTTAAGGGTATATCTTGCTATGAGCAACATTCATCACACTGTGTTATGCTAGTTAAAAGTTAGCAGCCATTAGCCTCCCCAACATGTTTCACCATGCGGCGTCATCAGGGGTTGGAGGCTGTAATTTTGTGTTATTGATTACCTTATGCCGAATCCAAGACAGTATAATTTAGAGGTATTTAGCTGGCACACCAAATTTAATCTGCTATATAAGCTGACTACTAAGCCGACTAAGCTTTGTATGAGTGTCATATCTTCCTTTTTGTCCCATGAAAAGATCTAATAAAATATTTCAAAAATTTGAGGACTGTTCTCACTTTTATGATATACTGTATGTACAGGGTGGTTGTCTAGGATAAAAAATGCACAGAGATAAGGATTGTAAAGGATGCCAGTTATATAGATAAGTGTAATGCACAGTGTCTGGCTTACAGCCTACCCGCAAGACAATGAGCTATTATTTTCCTTTGGGCCTGTTTTTTGGCTGCTGGAACTTGGGTATTAGTCAAGGTGAAAAGTTCCAAATATCAGTCATTTATGCAGCAAAAACTCTGCTAAAAAGTTGAAGATGAAGAGAAATTTCACCTTTCAGCATGACAAAGACCCTAAGCATACCTCCAAATAAACAAAAGAATGGCTTCACCAGAAGAAAATCTAAGTTTTGAAATTGGCTAGTCAGAGCGAAGACCTGAACCAATTTAAAGGGAACCTGTCACCCCCAAAATCGAAGGTGAGCTAAGCCCACCGGCATCAGGGGCTTATCTACCGCATTCTGTAATGCTGTAGGTAAGCCCCCAATGTATCCTGAAAAATGAGAAAAATAGGTTAGATTATACTCAGCCAGGGGCGGTCCCGCTGCGGCGGGCATCGCGGTTCGGTCCAGCGCTTCCCATCTTCTTATGATGACATCCTCTTCTTGTCTTCACGCTGTGGCTCCAGCGCAAGCGTACTTTGTCTGCCCTGTTGAGGCCAGAGCAAAGTACTGCAGTGTGCAGGCACCGGGAAAGGTCAGAGAGGCCCGGCACCTGCGCACTGCAGTACTTTGCTCTGCCATCAACAGGGAAGACAAAGTACGCCTGTGCCAGAGCCTCAGCATGAAGACAAGAAGAGGACGTCGTCCTTTGAAGACGGGAGGCCCCGGACTGGACCGCGATGCCCATCGGATCGGACCGCCAGCCCAAATGAGTATAATCTAACCTCTTTTTCTCATCTTTCAGGATACATCAGGGGCTTATCGACAGCATTACAGAATGCTGTAGAGAAGCCCCTGATGCCGGTGGGCTTAGCTCACCTTCGATTTTGGGGGTGACAGGTTCCCTTTAAAAATCTGTCAGGAAATGGAAAGTGAAAAGAGGGGATATCAGTTCAGCAGCTTGTCTGGCCGTGAATCCTCACACGGAGCCACCCTGGTCCGGAGCGTAGTTCACAAATGAAAAAAGGAAGTATTCTCCAGCAATGGACATATAAATAAAACTTAGTGATTATTGTAAAGTCATTATAAAAGCTTGGACAAATGCATACCACAGATACTCTGGAGGCAAAACAGACGCTTTTCGACAGCTAGGTCATAGTAATGGTTTGATGGAAAAAAAAACTGATATGAGATTCTATAGAACATCCCTTAGCACACACCAGATCTAAATAATTACAGTATATTCCTGGTAAAAATTAACCCCTTGAAGTGCTGTGTAAAATGGAAAAGAGATTAAAAAAAATCTATGAATGGATGCTTTAAAAACAGTTTGGAAACTCTAATAACTGGAATCTGTTTATCAAACTGAAGTATTAAATCCTGTGTTATGTTTAAACCCAGAGGTATTCTAGTTTGTAACTTAAAGATGCAGAAGGATTACCAATATGAAAATAAGCCATGCAGATAGATTTGTACCCAAAAAGATTCCTAAAAGATGTCATTCATATTAAAAGGACCAGCCAAAAACAGAAAAACAACTACCCAAAGTACAAAAATCTGTATAATAATCAATTTTTATTAAATATATACACAACTAATTTCAAAATGCATTAAAAAGTTTAAAAAGGTTAAAGTGCAGAGGCAGACATTCTGGTAGTACGTAGTAATGTATCAATATCTTTTTCCAAAAATGCTCAGTCTATGCAAGAGTTATCACATCTTCTCCATGGAGCAAAAAGAGTTAAAAAAAAGTTAAAGCCCACATGGAGAAATATATGAAATAAATTAATAAAACGATTAAGTCATAATAACCTGACCCAGTAATCATTGTAATCATAAATCCACATATTTGTATGTATTACAGTAATATCGCCCCCCAGTGTGGTGATTACAGATATACACAAATATTTAGGAGGCAAACAGAAAAAGTACAAGTAATGCTATTGTACAAATAAGTGCATAGATGCATCGAACCAGTATAGATCATCACAAGTGCAATGAATTCAGAAAGAATATCAAGAACACACAGAACTAAATGTCAAACAGGCATGATAACATAGGTGAACATGGCGGAACATTAAAGAGAAGATGTAGGAGAAATAAACACATAATTACCATTAGACCATCTCTGGTGGTAATTATCAGCTTATTATGTGATTATTTCTCCTACATAGTCTCTGTAATGTTTCTATCTGATCTTCTATAGTTACTATATACAGTACTATAGTTATATACTATGTATCACCAGAATGTCTGTTTCTGCAGTTTGTTTTAATGCATTTTAAAATGATGTGTGTATGTATTTAATACAGATTGATTATAAGGCTGAAGTCACATGATTATATATTGTATCGTGCGAGAAAATTGGGCCGATTATGCAAATGACACTGTGCTCAAACTCTGCTGAGTTCGTGAGCCAATTGTCAGTGCTCTGTGCTCTGATTGTCTTGCATGAAAGAATCACAGTACAGGTGCAAAGGAGACAGGGAAAGTAATTTCTCCATCTGCTCCATTGCCGGCATCTGTGGTATATGGACTGCACTTTGATGACATCCGAGTGCAGTACGATGTTTCACATGCACCCGTAGACTTGTATAACTGAGTGGGATGCGATTCTTGGACGCAATCGTTGATCTGAGCTGCCTCATAGAATAACACTGGTCCGAGTGCTATGCGATATTTTATCATATAGCACTCAGCATTGTTGTACGCTCATGTGAGCGAGCCCATGTACAGATTTTTGTACTTTGCATTAATTATTTCTTATAGTTTGCTTTCTTCTACCCAAAAAAGCCTAAATGCTGTTATAAATGCAAGGGGTACTTCAAGAAGTGGTTTTTGCTATGTAATCTGAGGACAGCATGATGTAGGGGTTAAAACACTGAATTCATGCAACTTCTAGACCATCCACACCTTCTCCTGTGATTAGCAGCTCACCGTCAATAGACAATGCACATAGAGAGCATGGTGTGGGCGGGGTTAGCATTCTCAGCTCCGCTGCATTGCTAAGTCTAAAAACTCTGATTATGTCACAACTGCTGCATCCAGTAAACTAAGTGATACATCTTTGGAATCAGGATCTCTTTTCCTACATTTTGATTCTCTCAGATAAAGTTGCAAAAACCTGGTGACAGATTCCCTTTAAGGATGCTCATATGTATGCAATCATAGAATTTTAGTTCTTTATTTTGCTTCCTCCACCATTAAAAAAATAAGTTTGTTTTTCTATTCATTTGTATAGAATATGGGTGTTATTAAAGGTGTACAAAGTTCTGAAATGATTCTTCCTGGCATTTAAAAATGGGTGTGTAGACTTTTTAAATCAACAGTATGATTATGTATATGAGCAAATCCTTTACTTGGCAAATCTTCGATGTGGGTTTCCAGTTATGACTGTAAATTCAATCTGAATGTTGAAATAAATTCAGTTTGGCAATGGCTTCTTCCACAAACAGCCTTTTTCGAAATGAGGATGAGAGCTGAGCAGCACATTTTCTCATGCCACTATATTCAATTAGAAACATCTGTTTTATTTATACAATTGTTCAAATAGTTTAAAGGATAAAATCCTAAAAATAATACATAAACATTATAGCAAAAAATATACATATAATAATTTGGTTTTCTTTGCTTATATAAACGCTGTATAATTTGTATTTATATTTATATATATCATATTTATATTAGTCACTTGTGTCCATGTGTGTGAATGCTTCAGAATGTTTTAATTTTACAAGGTCCATATCCAAACAATTAAGTCCTTCATTAACTGAAAGTTTTATGGAAACCCTCAGGATAAAAAGTTCTAGATGAAAAATCTGTGTCACCGCTGAGGACAGAGAGCTGGCTTGATGCATTTTCCTCGATGAAGTACTAAATTAGCTGGGCAGTGACAACCAGCCACACATGGTCTTGTACACGGACCAATTTCATTCCAGTTTTCACATGACTTTAGGCAACCAGGACCACAGGTGTCGTATACTGCTCCATGTTTGCACTGGGTTGCTGCAAGAAAGTAAATTGCAATAATTAACGGGCATAAAACAGACAAATATGTTGCAAATTGAAAATGTTGGAGTAAAAGGACATTCCGTTAAAATGATCTTCAAATTTGCCATAGATACTTGTAACAAGATTTCAGAAGTTTGTAATCTCAGGCTGATTTTGGGCAATAGACATTTTTGAGCAATGCCAAAGTGGTTAAATTCTAACATACTAATGTTTTACACTAAAATTAAGGTAGCCTGAGATTACATACTTCACTGGCCCCCACTGATCTTCAGATACATGATAAGTGTCCATCCTCGAACAACCCTTTTATGTATTATATAGTGCCTTGCGAAAGTATTCGGATCCCTGGAACTTTTCAACCTTTTCCCACATATCATGCTTCAACATAAAGATACCAAATGTAATTTTTTGGTGAAGAATCAGCAACAAGTGGAACACAGTTGTGAAGTTGAAGGAAATTTATTGGTTATTTGAAATTTTTGTGGAAATTCAAAAACTGAAAAGTGGGGTGTTGACTAGTGTTGAGCATTCCGATACCGCAAGTATCGGGTATCGGCCGATATTTGCGGTATCGGAATTCCGATACCGAGTTCCGATATTTTTGCGATATAGGGAATCGGGATCGGAATGCATATTCATGTGTAAAATAAAGAATAAAAATAAAAAATAGGGATATACTCACCCTCTGACGCGCCCTGGTTGTAACCGCTGCAACCGGCAGCCTCCGTTCCTAAGAATGAGCGAGTGAAGGACCTGCGATGACGTCGTGGTCTTGTGATTGGTTGCGTGAGCGGTCACATGAGCGGTCACGCGACTAATCACAAGCCGCCACGTCATCGAAGGTCCTTCACTCGCTCATTCTTAGGAACGGAGGCTGCCGGTTAACACCGCTAGGTCCAGGGTCCGCCGGAGGGGTGAGTATATCCATATTTTTTTTTTATTCTTTATTTTTTACATGAATATGGATCCCGGGGCCTGAAGTAGAGTTTCCTCTCCTTCAGACCCTGGGAACCATCCAAGATAGCTTCTGATACTTGTGTCCCATTGACTTGTATTGGTATCGGGTATCGGTATCGGCGATATCCGATATTTTTTGGATATCGGCCGATACTATCCGATACCGATACTTTCAAGTATCGGAAGGTATCACTCAACACTAGTGTTGACTGTTATTCGGCCCCTTTACTTTCAGTGCAGCAAACTTACTCCAGAAGTTCATTGTGGATCTCTGAATGATCCAATGTTGTCCTAAATGCCTAATGATGATAAATATAATCCACCTGTGTGTAATCAAGTCTCCGTATAAATGTGCCTGCTCTGTGATAGCCTCAGGGTTCTGTTTGAGAGCATCATGAAGACCAAGGAACACAACAGGCAGGTCCGTGATACTGTTGTGGAGAAGTTTAAAGCTGGATTTGGATACAAAATGATTTCCAAAACTTTAAACTTCCCAAGGAACACTGTGCAAGTGATCATATTGAAATGGAAGGAGTATCACACCACTGCAAATCTACCAAGACCTGTCCCTCTAAACTTTCATCTCAAATGCAGCCAAGAGGCCCATCATCACTCTGGATGAACTGCAGAGATCTACAGCTGAGGTGGGACAGTCTGTCCATAGGACAACAATCAGTCGTACTCTGCACAAATCTGGCCTTTATGGAAGAGTGGCAAGAAGAAAGCCATTTCTCAAAGATATCCATAAAAAGTGTTGTTAAAAGTTTGCAACAAGCCACCTGGGAGACACACCAAACATGTGGAAAAATGTGCTCTGGTCAGATGAAACCAAAATCGAACTTTTTGGCAACAATGCCAAACGATATGTTTGGCGTAAAGGCAACACAGCTCATCACCCTGAACACACCATCCCCACTGTCAAACATGGTGGTGGCAGCATCATGGTTTGGGCCTGATTTTCTTCAGCAGGGACAGAGAAGATGGTTAAAATTGATGGTAAGATGGATGGAGCCAAATAGAGGACCATTCTTGAAGAAAACCTTTTGGAGTCTACAAAAGACCTGAAACTGGGACGGAGATTTGTCTTACAACAATACAGTGATCCCAAACATAAAGCAAAATCTACAATGGAATGGTTCACAAATAAACATATCCGGGTGTTAGAATTGCCAAGTCAAAGTCCAGACCTCAATCCAATCGAGAATCTGTGTACTTAGCTGAAAACTGCTGTTCACAAACGATCTCCATCAAGCCTCACTGAGCTCGAGCTGTTTGCCAAGGAAGAATGGGAAAGAATTTCAGTCTCTCGATGTACAAAACTGATAGAGAAATACCCCAAACGACTTGCAGCTGTAATCACAGCAAAAGGTGGCGCAACAAAGTATTAAATTGAAGGGGCCGAATAATATTGCACGCCCCCCTTTTCAGTTTTTGAATTTCCACAAAAATTTAAAATAACCAATACATTTCGTTCAACTTCACAATTGTGTTCCACTTGTTGTTGATTCTTCACCAAAAATTTACATTTGGTATCTTTATGTTTGAAGCATGATATGTGGGAAAAGGTTGAAAAGTTCCAGGGTCCAGGGAGCAAAATACTTTCGCAAGGTACTGTGTTTATAAACACAGTTTTTCTAGACGTTATTTCATTACATATAATGTTACATCTAACAGATGAACAATTGGAAGTCATCATTTAATCCTTAAATCCTAGATTATACAAGATATTTAAATTTCTCCTAACCGTGATGTTTACTGCAATCCAGATGAGACAAAACAATGGTGGAAAGTCTGTTTTTCCCTATTCACTCCATATAAAAAATATAACAAAAATAAAAAACAAATTATAGGCATCCCAAAATGGCATAAAAAACAATACAATTCCTGCCCTCCAAAAAAATTCTAGTAAACCGTTTTAAAGCATTGCAAACATATATAAGTTTGTTTTTGTGCTTTTTCCAGGTTTATGTCACCATCATTAAAATAATGACATAAATCATAAAAAGCAATATAACTATTAATGGTGCTATATTAATGGTGCTATAATAATAATAATAATAATAATAATATCTTTTCTGATTTGATGATGTAAGTTTTGTCTAACCAAATACTTCTTCTGTCAACATGTTCTGAATATTCTTCTTTCTTGAATTTAATAGCCACTGGGGCATAATAAAGAATAAATTGTTACTCAGGCACCCTGCCAAAGAGCACAGGGGATCCATCGGGGGACACAGAACAGTTGCAGGAGCTACAAGAGGTTAAGACACAAAGAGGCCAAAGCAAATGAAACATCTGAAAGTGTGATTTACGCAGGGCAGAGGCGGCGCTGATGTAAATACAATTCTGTATATTTTACTCTGACAATGTCAACAAATTATATTTTACCGAGAAATGAGCCCACTGAATATGCGATGAGAGAATGCTTTCTGTCACTGTCACTTAATTGAATGCATTCTCTCCAGCCACAGTGACACCATTTGTTCTACCTGGCACATACTTATTATAATGGTGATAAAGTATATTTGACATCATTCTGTATGTTTGCAAGGTCATTTGATTTCTGTATTCCAGCTTAGCCTAATAAATTATCAATATGGTTACAAGTGATGGGGATGAGATGACAGATAACTGAATACAATATTTAGATATTTATTCTTTTTGTATTGGCCAAAAAGAAAAAACATAGAAAAAAAACATTAATGGCCATAAGAATCCTTCATATCTAGCTTGGTTGCTGCATTTTAAAAACACAGAAAATAAGTATAAAGGTGGAAGCATATTTTAGGTTTCCTTAACATGCTCTATTTTTAGGTTTTTAAAAAATCCTTGAATTTTATGTTGCCATATCCTGAGCCATATTTGATATTTTTTTTGTTAATCGACCTTTGAGTGTAATATGAAATGTATTGCGTTTTTAAGCAAAATATTTTTATTGTGCAAAAGTCATAAAAAAAAAAAATCACAAAACACTATAGACATTAGAAATCGCAATAGTCATGTTAATGTGGAGAACAAACATCTCATTTATCCAGCATGGCGAATAAATAAAAAATTAAGACAAAGTGTAATTGACACTGTAAAACATTTGAAATCCTGTTTTGGGTTTGTGCAGACAATGTCTCTTTAAGGGCTCATACCCATTTGCGAGAAAAAAAACGGTCTGATTTCCGGACCGAAAAAATGGATGAGTGCTATGTGAGTGTCATGTGATTTTCGTGCGATTTTTCCAGGGAACATCCATATGACATTCTTGTACAATCCGTATGCAATGTGATTTTAACATGAGGTTTTACATATAGCAGTTCTCTCTATGTAAAAGCTCATATTAAAATCGCATTGTAAAATACAACTGCACACATCGTTTTAATACCAAGTAATCTTCAAAACACACACATATATATACCATAGGATAGATAGATAGATAGATAGATAGATAGATAGATAGATAGATAGATAGATAGATAGATTAAAAGCTGGCAGATGCCGAGTACAGTATAGAATAGAATAGGTTAGAATAGATATATACACATAGTATAGGTGTATATATACTGTATATATACAGTATATATATATATATATATATATATATATATATATATATACAGTATATATATATACGTCAGTGACACACATATATATATCTTTATATTTTATAGATAGATAGCAGAATAGGCAATAATTCATTTGTCGGCTTCTGCAAATTCATTTCAGAAGCCGACAGGATAGGAGACATGGTTTACATACAGTAAACCATTGCAGAACAGTTAGGCTATGTGCACACGATGTGGAATGGGGTGCAGAATTTTCTGCACAAAATCCGCATCTCCTGGCAGAAACCGCAGGTGCAGATTTGCCGCGGATTTTATGCGGATTTTGTGCAGTTTTTATGCGGAATTGATGTGGATTTTGTGCGGATTTTATGCGGATTTTACCACTGCGGATTTCTATAATGGAAGGGTGCAGAAACGCTGCAGATCCGCACAAAAGTAGTGACATGCACTTCTTTTAAATCCGCAGCGTTTCTGAGCGCATTTTTCTGCACCATCTGCACAGCTTTTTTTTTTTCACATTGATTTACATTGTACTGTAAATCACAGTGTTGATCTGCAGCATTTCTGCGCGGAAAAATCCACTGCGGATCCGCACTAAATCTGCATCGTGTAGACACAGCCTTAGATTTATATATGTCAGTGACTAATGCTGTTAGTAGTATGTGTGTGTAAAATTTGGGATCTGTATGTATTTAGTTAAAAAAAATTTTCATGGAAAAAAATGACGTGGGCTCCCATGCAATTTTCTGCACCAGAGAGGGAAAACCAGTGAGTGAGGGCAGATATTAGTAGCCTAGAAAGTGACCATGGTTATTGCCCCCCCAGCTTAAAACATCTACCCCAGCCACCCAGAAAAGGCACATCTGTAAAATACGCCAATTTTGGCACTTAGCCTCTCTCTTCCCATTGCCCTGTAGCGGTGGCATATGGGGTAATAAGGGGTTAATGTCACCTATGTATTGTAAGGTAACATTAAGCTGACTTAGTAATGGAGGGGTGTCAATAAGACACCTATCCCTTAAAAATCCTATAGTTTATAAAGGGTTAAATAAACACACAAACATGCCGGCATGAACTCATATGAGCCCTTCAGCGTGGGAAAATCAGCTGGCATTTTCCCACGCTCAACAGTTCATTTGAGTTCATGCCGCCAGGGAACGCAGCTTTGGTGATGTCACCGCTAGTCACTGAAGCTTCGCTCCCAGCCTTTCATTCATTCCTCAGTAGTTTACAGCCGAGAGCGGACGCATTAGCAGCGCTCCCGGTTGTAAACTGTACATTCCCCTAGATATGGATTACTGTGTGGGACTGACTATACGCCCAACAGGTATGGGTATATTTTTAGTTTGTTATGTTTTCATTTTTTACAGGAGATCAAGGGCTTCGCTTGGAATACCAGTACAATAAAATGGTCAAACAGTGTTTAGTGTTTTATTTCATTAAAAGACATTATTCTGCATGTGCATGTGTTTATTTAACCCTTTAAGAACTATAGGATTAGTAATGCATGTGTGTATTATTGACAGCTTTCCACCACTAAGCCAGTTTACTGTCACCTTACAATACAAAGATGACATTAACCCTTTTTACCCCATATGCCACCACTACAAGGCAGTGGGAAGAGAGAGACTAAGTGCCGGAATTGGCGCATCTTACAGATGTGCCTTTTCTGGGGTGGCTGGGAGCAGATGTTTTTAGCTGGGGGGGCAATAACCATGGTCCCTCTCTAGGCTATTAATATCTGCCCTCAGTCACTGGTTTTCCCTCTCTGGCACAAAAAATTGTGCAGGAGCCCACGCTAGTTTTTTCCGTGCAAGCATTCTTTTATTAAATACATACAGGTCCAAAATTTTACACACACACACTACTAACAGTATTAGACACTGAGATATATAAATCTAACTGTTCTGCAATGGTTTACTGTATGTAAACCATGTCTCCTATCCTGTCGACTTCTGCAATGATTTTGCAGAAGCCGACAAATGAATCTGCTATCTATCTCTCTATGAAATATAAAGATATATATATATATATGTTTGTCACTGACATATATATATATATATATATATATATATATATATACATTCTATGTGTATATATATATCTATTTATTCTATTCTATTCTATTCTTAACAGGTCAGTGTGTTTTTACTGTACGCAAGACATGAATTGCCGGCTTTTCAAATGACACCAGTGCGTAAAAATCGGACAACACTCACATGGTGCGAGTGCTGTGCGATTTTTTTCTTGCACCCATTGACTTGCATTGGCGAGTCTCATCCGAGATACGCAGCAAATCACAGCATGCTGTGATTTTTTCCTCAGTCCGATTTCTGCTGAGAAAAAAAATCGCAAATGAGATGTAACTCATTGAATAACATTGGTCCGAGTGCAATATGATTTTTTATCGGATTGCACTCGTCCGTATTTCGCAGAAGTGAGTATGAGCCCTTAAAGTGGATTCCACCTAGGATCCTCCTGGAAAAGTGACACAAAACCACTAAAACAAAATGAACACAGTGCACACAGCAAGGGAAAAATACATTGTTGGTCTTTTGTTAACTCTTTTAACTGCTCCAGGGTTTGGAAACCATGGTGGTTAAAGGAAGTAGAATGTTCTTCAGGTGGCTCAACAGTAGACTTCACTTGCCACTTTAGTGTAAAGAAAAGATGCTGGTGGCAGAGCAAGGCAAGGACACTAGCAGAGTGGCTTTAGGAAGACTGCTGATGTTTCCCTGAACTCTATGCCTCCAGAAGGATGTAATATGCAGCTACCATTTGGGTAGCTTTTTTGCTCCTTTTTTGTTTTGTCTTAGGGCTCGTTCAGGTGTGTGTATAATTGGTCTGTGTGCCCACTGAAAGCAAATGGACTCATTATAGTCAGTGCGTTAATGAAAATGGCCGATTTCTCTGTGTGGACCGACGGTCATTGTGGAAGAAAAAAGCCATAACGCACTACTTTGGTCTATTTTATGGACCATAATAATGCATGCAATAAAAGGCAGTTTTGACATTCGAATGCGGTGAAGACAAGCACACGGAGTCACACATGGAGCTAGTCACGTCAGCAATTTGCGATCATGACTGGCTTGTTTTTTAATACAGTCTTCTGAACCCAGCCTCATTGAGATACTCATGAAAGATAAAATGCCATAACAAGATTATACCCATCACGAAGTAAAAAACTTTATTGCCACATCTTTAATGGATACCAGGTTGGGTCAAATTTGGTGAATGTCCTCGTATTACAGAAATGATAGAGAGATTTATAACGGCCTCCTACACCAAGTGCTTACAAATTTTAGCTTTCTTTGGTGCTTCAAAGAAAATAAAAATGTACTACTGAAAATAGGAAGGAATAAAGGGATCCAGTTAAAGAATACCAATGAAGTTAATGTGCCTAGAAGGTTAACCCAAAAAAATGAAGTGGAGTGTCAGTTGGTATATAAGCAAGGTATAGGAGCATGTTCACACCGGTCATTAAATAAACAAAACCCAAGACAGAAACAAAATTAACATATACCCTGCTGTAATTAAATAAGTAAAAGCAATAGTGCATATGGATAAATTAGGGTACATAGTAAACACCATTTTTGATTAACAAAAAAGTGTAAAAGCCAATCCAACAGAATTAAGGAGTACCACAATCTAAGCTCTAACTAACCTCTAGTATTAACACCTTACCAATGTGTTAAAGTGACATCAATGAGAATAAGGGCAGCGCAAGACCAGGTCTGGAATAGATACCCAGCAAATGGGAAGTTATATAAACGTTATGTCAAGATCAAAAAAAAGGAGGCCACAGCCTCACCTGCACTAAATGCAGAACCTTATCAGGTGTCAAAGTGATGACAGTGTGAACAATGGCATTATGTCCAGCTCAAAGAAAGGGAAAGAGAGGCTACACCCTTACCTGCACTAATATGTTCATTTTGTTTCTGTCTTCGGTTTTTGTCTGTTTACTGGCCAGTGTGAACATGATCCTATTTTGCATACATGTCAATTTATACTGCAGTTCATTTTTTCAGCTAAGTTTCAGGTTTCTGCATTTATTGCAAGTAAGGGTGTTGCTTCCCTTTCTTTGAGCTGGACATAACATTTATATAGCTTCTAGTGATGAGCGAGCCTGCTAATCGAGTATTTTTGTTGTGATCTAGAAAAAATCTTTAGTCGCCACTAGTGTTGAGCATTCCTATACTGCAAATATCGGGTATCGCCGATATTCGCTTTATCGGAATTCCGATACTGAGTTCCGATATTTTTGCGATATCGGATATCGGAATTGGAAGTTCCCATAGTGCAATAATGCACTTTAATGGAGTGTGGGCGGTGCGTGGGCGGAGACTGCATGTCTCTGTGTGGGCGGGGTCTGTGCGGGATTGTGGGGGGGTTCTGTGCATGCATGCCAGGACTCTGTGTGGCATGCCGGGGATCTGTGTGGGCTGCCGGGGCTCTGTGCTGCCTGCCGGGGCTCTGTGCGGGGCTCTGTGCGGGCTGCCGGGGCTCTGTGTGGGCTGCCGGGGCTCTGTGCGGTGTGCCGGGGCTTTGTGCAAGCTGCCGGGGCTCTGTGCAGCGTGTCGGGGCTCTGTGCGGCGTGCCGGGGCTCTGTGTGGGCTGCCGGGGCCCTGTGCTGCGTGTCGGGCTCTGTGTGGGCTGCCGGGGCTCTGTGCGTGTGTTCAGGCATCGTCCGATGGGACTCCAAATCCCATCGGACGATGCCTGCTACAGTGACAGTGCTTGACACATTAGCCAATGATGGGACAGTAGTAGTCCCATCATCCGGCTAATGTGTTGACTGTAAAAATAAAATACTACATACATGCTACATACATACTACATACATACTACATGCATACTACATGCTACATACATGCTACATACATGCTACATACATACTACATGCTACATACATGTTACATACATACTACATGCTACATACATGCTACATACATGCTACATACATACTACATACATGATACATACATACTACATACATACTACATGCCACATACATGCTACATACCTGCTACATACATGCTACATACTACATACATACTACATGCTACATATATGCTACATACATGCTACATACATTCTACATACATACTACATACATACATACTACATACATACATACATACTACATACATACATACTACATACATACTACATACATACATACATACAACATACATACTACATACATACTACATACATACATACACACATACTACATACATACTAGATACATACTACATACATACTACATACAATACATTCATACATTACATACAATACATACATACAATACATATAACATAGATTACATACTCACCATTACTTGTCACTTTGTTCCCCAAAGCCAGTGTCATCTGTAAAAAAGATTAAAATAACAAACAACCAATATACTCCCTGTCCGCAGAAATCCACGAGTGTCCCACGGCGATCTCCCGTGGAGAACGGCAGCATCAGCTGATGCGACCGCTCTCTAGGGGCTTCAGGAACACAATGACGGGAGGAAGGTCTCACTTTATGCCATTGCTGTGTGAGGAATTTTCCCAAGCAGCAATTGACATAAAGTAAGATTCAGAGGTTACTATAGTTCAGTGATGCACTGCAGGAGCCTTTGTCTCCTGTCAGTATGTTACTGAAGGTCCTATAGAGCAGGGACATCACCCGATGTCACTGTTCTATAGGGGAGATCGTCGTGGGACACTTGTTATGAATTGGACTATGGCGGACAGGTAGTATACGGGTTATTATTTTACGTTTTTTGCAGGCGCTGAAGTATGGTAAGTATGGTGAAATTAAGAATATTAAAATACTTTTTTCCTAATGTGTGTGTTTTATTAACCCTTTATTACACAGGTCAACAAAAAAAAATTTTTTTTCTGGTGTCCAAAATATTTTAATGAATTTGGGGTATTTTTGGGGTGCTGATTCTGAATATGCTATCAGTTTTGCCAGATTGGCTCAAGTTTTTGACATTTTTGGTATCTTATTTATAGCACTTGTTGGTAAATGCGACGCATCATCTCATTAATTTCTTTGGATTAGTACTTGAACTGAGCAGTTCTCAATATAGTTTTGTGTTAATTAGTGTTCTAAAAGTTTGTTCATAGCTTGATTTTTGCACTAACTTTATGTTGTTGTCTGTTTTCCAGTGAAAAGCATGAACTCATCAAGAAGAAGTTGTCTTAACGATCCAGACTCATTCTGTTACATTTGTGGTGAATACACACTGCCAAAACATAGAAGAAACATAACAGACTTCGTAAAAAAAGTGTATTTTGCCTATTTTGGGGTTATGCTTGGGGACCAAGACAAGTTTTGGGCACCACACATAGTGTGCAAAGCATGTATCGAATTATTACGAAAATGGAGCAAAGGACAAAGAAAAAGCTTCAAATTTGGTGTTCCAATGGTGTGGAGAGAGCCAAAAAATCATCATGATGACTGTTATTTCTGTGCAGTGCAAGTGCAAGGATTCAATAAGCATAAGAAACGAAAATGGGAGTAACATGGAATCTGCAAGAAGGCCTGTCCCTCATTGTGAAGATGTGCCTGTACCTGTGTTTACCATAATTAACAGTCATCATGATGATTTTTTGGCTCTCTCCACACCATTGGAACACCAAATTTGAAGCTTTTTCTTTGTCCTTTGCTCCATTTTCGCAATAATTCGATACATGCTTTGCACACTATGTGTGGTGCCCAAAACTTGTCTTGGTCCCCAAGCATAACCCCAAAATAGGCAAAATACACTTTTTTTACGAAGTCTGTTATGTTTCTTCTATGTTTTGGCAGTGTGTATTCACCACAAATGTAACAGAATGAGTCTGGATCGTTAAGACAACTTCTTCTTGAGGAGTTCATGCTTTTCACTGGAAAACAGACAACAACATAAAGTTAGTGCAAAAATCAAGCTATGAACAAACTTTTAGAACACTAATTAACACAAAACTATATTGAGAACTGCTCAGTTCAAGTACTAATCCAAAGAAATTAATGAGATGATGCGTCGCATTTACCAACAAGTGCTATAAATAAGATACCAAAAATCTCAAAAACTTGAGCCAATCTGGCAAAACTGATGACATATTCAGAATCAGCACCCCAAAAATACCCTAAATTCGATGAAATATCTTTGGCACCAAAAATGCTGTTGACCAGTGTTATTATTGGATTAATAATGGATAGGCATCTCATTGACGCCTCTCCGTTATTAACCCGGCTTAATGTCACCTTACGATAGCAAAGTGACATTAACCCCTTATTACCCCATATCCCACCACTACACGGGAGTGGGAAGAGAGGGGCTAAGTGCCGGAATTGGCACATCTTACAGATGCGCCATTTCTGGGGAGGCTGTGGACTGGTATTTGTAGCCGGGGGGGCCAACATCCATGGCCCCTCTCTAGGCTATGAATATCAGCCCGCAGCTGTCTGCGTAGCCTTTCTGGCTATAAAATATAGGGGGACCGCACGTCATTTTTTTGGGGGGTCCCCCTATTTTAATAGCCAGTAAAGGCTACGCAGACAGCTGCGGGCTGATATTCATAGCAGGCTACAAATATTGGCCCCCAGCCGTCAGCTTTCCACGCCGTTTTTTCTATTTTTTTTTAAATTCAATGCTCATTAAGGCCTTTTTCATACTTGCGTCGGTACGGGTCCATCGCTATGCATCAGGCCTACGTACCGACGCGCGTTGTGAAATTTGTGTACGACGTGGGCAGCGGATGCAGTTTTCAATGCATCCGCTGCCCATTCTGAAGTCTGGGGAGGAGGGGGTGGAGTTTCATCCGCGCATGCACGGTAGAAAATGGCAGACGCGACGGACAAAAAAGTTCACTTGAACGTTTTTTCATGCCGACGGTCCGCCAAAACACGACGGATCCGTTGCACGACGGACACGACGTGTGGCCATCCGTCGCGATCCGTCACTAGTACAAGTCTACGGGTAAAAAAACGCATCCTGCGAGCACATTTGCAGGATCCGTTTTTTCTGCTATCGTAAGGTGACATTAAGCCGGGTTAATAACGGAGAGGCGTCAATAAGACGCCTAGCCATTATTAATCCAATACTAGTAAAGGGTTAATAAAACACACACACATTAGGAAAAAAGTATTTTTTTTCAGGTGATGTCACTGCTCTATAGGACCTTCAGTGACACACTGACAGGGGACAATGGCTCCTGCAGTGCATCACTGAAGTATAGTAACCTCTGAGTCTTACTTTATGTCAATTGCTGAATTGACAATTGGGAAAATTTCTCACACATCAATGGCATAAAGTGAGACTAGGGACTATTTTCTTTTACAGCGGCGGAGGAATACAGTGCGGAAGGATACCTTCCTCCCGTCATTGTGTTCCTGAAGCCCCTAGAGAGCGGTCGCATCAGCTGATGCTGTCGTTCTCCACGGAAGATCGTCGTGGGACACTCGTGGATTTCTGCGGACAGGGAGTATATTGGTTGTTTGTTATTTTAATCTTTTTTACAAATGACACTGGCTTTGGGGAACAAAGTGACAAGTGCTTGTGAGTATGAACTCTATGTTTAATGTACTGTATGTCTATATGTATGTATTGTATGTAATGTATGAATGTATTGTATGTAGTATGTAGTATGTAGTATCGAGCAGCTGTGAGACATGCCACTGTGGTGACTCAAGCATTTTTTTTGAGCATGCCGAAAATACTCGAATAGGACACAAGCATGCTCGGAAAACAACTTATCCGAGCACAGTCGCTCATCATTAAAAGCTTTCCATTTGCTGGGTATCCAGTTGAAACCCAGTCCTGCTCAGTCCTTAATCAAACTGACGTCACCATGACGCATGGTAAGTAGTGTTGAGCGATACTTTCCGATATCGGAAAGTATCGGTATCGGAAAGTATCGGCCGATACCGTCAAAATATCGGATCTAATCCGATACCGATACCCGATCCCAATGCAAGTCAATGGGACGAAAATATC
The DNA here is from genome assembly GCF_051348905.1 of Ranitomeya variabilis. Lineage (NCBI taxonomy): Eukaryota > Metazoa > Chordata > Amphibia > Anura > Dendrobatidae > Ranitomeya > Ranitomeya variabilis. Next base: position 178,261,782 of record NC_135237.1, read on the forward strand.
GGAATTAAAATAAACCCTTTATAAACTTGTAGGTTCATTCTACATGAAGGAAAACAACTAAGAATAATGTAGGATGTATTGGGGGACGTGGCGGAGACATGAAAGGCACAGAGGTGTAGCCCAATGTAATAGAATAGCAGGATTTTGGTTTTTTTATGACGTTCGGCGGTAGAAAGATTTTGACTATGTTAATTTTTTTTTTATTTTGTCAGATATTGATGTTTCACTACTTCCACGCCCTTCACCTTCTTTTTTACTTCTCCCACACTTTCTTCTTCATTATCCTCATCATCAGCTTCTTTGACATCAACTTCTTCACCTTATTCATCTTCTTCTTCATCTTCTACCTATTATTTTTTTGGTTACATTGTTCATATTCTTTTTATTTTACTATTATCTTCATCATATTCTACTTCTTCATCATATTCTTATTTGTGACAGGCATTCCCGTAGTTGTCATCTATAAAAGTTTGAAGATTACACCTTCCGTTCTGCCTGTCACAAAACAGTTACATTTGTCCGCGTTCAGTTTGGCCTGCAGCATCAGGCTTTATCCAGGGGCACCACGAGGAGGAACGGACTCACCCCCATACACTGCTTAGTCTTCTTCTGCTTATAATTTAGATAATATTTTTTGCTCTGATATTTAGTGTTATGCTTAATGTTCTTCTGCTCTTTGTTCTGCAGCCTCTTGTTCTTCTGCTTCTCGGTCTTCCAGGTCGTCGTCGTCTCCAGGGTCGTCGTCTCCGGGGTCGTCGTCATCGGGGTGGTCTTCAGGGTCGTCGTCTCCGGGGTCGTCGTCATCGGGGTGGTCTTCAGGGTCATCGTCTCCAGGGTCGTCGTCATCACGGTGGTTGTCGTCTCTGGTGTCGTCGTCATCTTAGGGGTGGTCTTCCGGGTCATCGTGTTTAGTCTCTTGAATTTGGAAATGTAGCAGAAGGTACAAGAAGGCTGAGAAAATGCCGAGAACCAGCTGATGGAACTGGAACTCGGATGGCTACCCGAAGGTCCAAGAGCCAATGGAACTACCGAGGACCAGCTGACGTTACTGGAACCCGGTTACTAAGCAGGAGGTACCCGTGCTTGAAAGCACTACCAAGGACCACCTGACGTTGGTGGAACTCGGATACCGAGAGGGAGGCACCTAAGCCAAAGGCTCTGCCCGGAACCAGCTGACGGTACTGGAACCAGGATGGGGAGCAGAAGGTACAAGAGCAAAAGACAGTGCCGAGAACCAGCTGACGGTGCTGGAACCCGGATGGGTAGCCGAAGGTCCAAGAGCCAATGGAACTACCGAGGACCAGCTGACGTTACTGGAACCCGGTTACTAAGCAGGAGGTACCCGTGCCTGAAAGCACTACCAAGGACCACCTGACGGTGGAACTCGGATACCCAGAGGGAGGCACCTAAGCCAAAGGCTCTGCCCGGAACCAGCTGACGGTACTGGAACCAGGATGGGGAGCAGAAGGTACAAGAGCAAGTGTCTGCGTGGCTTTTGCAGGACACGATGCCGGCTGCACAGCAGGGGAACAGCTGGCGGTGCTGAACCCCACTGACACATTGGCTGGTGTTTTTCTCTGTGCAGCTAGCAGTACCGGGCCCCAACTGGCGGTGTTAGAGCCCGGGGTCAGCAGGAGGAGGAGATGGAGCAGAGTGTAGGCCGAAGCCTGCACTGGCGGCAGCTTTGGGTCTGTTGTGCCTGCGTGGCAGTTGCAGGACACGTTGCCGGCTGCACAGCAGGGGAACAGCTGGCGGTGCTGAACCCCACTGACACATTGGCTGGTGTTTGGCTCTGTGCAGCTAGCAGTACCGGGCCCCAACTGGCGGTGTTGGAGCCCGGGCTCTGCAGGGGGAGCAGAGTGTAGGCCGAAGCCTACTTGAACCAATTTCAAAGGTAACCTTTAACCCCCCCTCAGGGGTTACAAAGTAGAAGAGCCACAGCTTATGCAGCAGTAGTGCTGCACAAGTCAAAGGTTGCTCTTTTAATTTTGCTCCTTGCACACGCTGAATGAAACACGTATAACATTTAGCCCTTTATACAGTCAAACTGTGTTGGAGGCGCGAGTTCCCTTTGTAATGAGACGCAGCACAGATGTCAAGAATCCCACCTTGGTGCTGGGTGCAGCCTCCTGAGCGTTGTTATTTGCTGTACAGGAGTCTGCGCTGTCGTGTTATCCCCTGGCCTAGCGCTGTTAGCGCTGCCCATCTTCTGACCTCATTTAATGTCGGCCGCTGCGGTTCGCGATGACCATGAATCCCAGCCCCGCGGTGTCTTAACATTGTTAAAACACTGCGGGGCTGTGATTCATGGCCTGGCGCAGCACATATGTTCGCCTCTCGCACTCGGGTCCTTACACCCGCTGCAGACTGTGCGGCGTCAGCTGATCCCTTATCGCATGCCACGGCCATGAAGCCGCACAGTCTGAAGAAGGCGGAAGGAGATGAGGGACAGGCGAAGTGATGCACTGCTCATGCCCATCAATCACACCCTCGCAGTCCCAAGAAATAAGACACCGAGGGGCGTTGTGTGGGTCAGGGCGGCCGCAGAGGCGCAGGCAGCCAAACAATGATGCCAGAAGACGGGCAGCGCTACCAAGGGGGTTGCAGCGTGTCATTACAAAGGAAAGTCACACCCCCGGGACGGTTAAATGGTCACACAGAGGACACATTTCAGACGTGTTTTCAGTTCCACATGTGCGAGGAGAATACGTTTATGAGCCACCTTGCACACATGCAGCATTACCGCTGTACAAGGTGGCCTTAAAAATGTACAAACGCCTGGGGGAGGGGGGACAGGTTCCCTTCAATTTCAGTTCTTGTGTCTGCGTGGCTTTTGCAGGACACGATGCCGGCTGCACAGCAGGGGAACAGCTGGCGGTGCTGAACCCCACTGACACATTGGCTGGTGTTTGGCTCTGTGCAGCTAGCACATCTGGGCCCCAACTGTGGGTGTTAGAGCCCAGGGTCAGCAGGAGGAGGAGATGGAGCAGAGTGTAGGCCGAAGCCTGCACTGGCGGCAGCTTTGGGTCTGTTGTGCCTGCGTGGCAGTTGCAGGACACGTTGCCGGCTGCACAGCAGGGGAACAGCTGGCGGTGCTGAACCCCACTGACACATTGGCCGAAGCCTGCACTGGAGCAAGTTGAAAGGGAAACTTTAACCCCCCCCCCCAGGCGTTTGTAGCTGAAAGAGCCATCGTGTACAGCACTAATGCTGGAAAAGGTAAACTTAGCTCTTTTAATTATGGTCCTTGCACATGCTGAACCTAACACTTATAAAAAGTGTCCCCTCCTACCGTGATACCGTCCGGTAGGTGGAACTTTCCTTTGTGATGTGACGCAGCACAGCCGTCATTCTTACCCCCTTGGCGCCGTGCGCCGCCTCCTCAGCGTTGTTTGAATCAGTCCCGGAGCCTGCGCTCTTAGGTTAGCCCTTGGCCATGCACACATTTTGCGCTGCCCATCTTCTGACATCATTTGGTGTCAGGCTGGCTGCGCCTGTGCGGCCGCGCTGGCCGAGAGCCCGCCACGTACTGTCTTCTGATTTAATCCCACTGGGGGCCTGAGATCCATAGACATGCGCAGTGCATATCTGAACCTCCACCTCTCACTCATCTCCCTACGGCTTCTTCTGACTGTGCGGTGTCACGGCCGTGGCATGCTATTAGGGACCAGCTGACACCGCACAGTTTGAAGAAGCCGTAGGGAGATGAGTGAGAGGTGGAGGTTCAGATATGCACTGCGCATGTCCATGGATCTCAGGCCCCCAGTGGGATTAAATCAGAAGACAGTACGAGGCGGGCTCTCGGCCAGCGCGGCCGCACAGGCGCAGCCAGCCTGACACCAAATGATGTCAGAAGACGGGCAGCGCAAAATGTGTGCATGGCCAAGGGCTAACCTAAGAGCGCAGGCTCCGGGACTGATTCAAACAACGCTGAGGAGGCGGCGCACGGCGCCAAGGGGGTAAGAATGACGTCTGTGCTGCGTCACATCACAAAGGAAAGTTCCACCAACCGGACGGTATCACGGTAGGAGGGGACACTTTTCATAAGTGTTAGGATCAGCATGTGCAAGGAGCACCACGAAAAGAGGCACTTTTTCCCTTTGCATCATTACTGCTGCACAAGGTGGCTCCTTCAGTAACAAACGCCTGGGGGGGGGGGGAAAGGTTCCCTTAAATTTAACTTGTTGTGCCTGCGTGGCGGTCGCAGTACACGTTGCCGGCTGCACAGCAGGAGAACAGCTGGCGGTGCTGAACCCCACTAACACATTGGCGAGGTGTTTGGCTCTGTGCGGACAGCACTTCTGGACGGCAACTAGCGGTGTTGGAGCCCAGGGACAGGTGGAGGAGGAGGAGGTGGAGGAGGTAGGAGGGATTGCCACACACACAGCTGGGGAACAGCTGACGTTACTGAACCCCAATAACAGAGGAGGGACTGTTGACTGTGCGTACAGCACTTCTGGACGGCAACTAGCGGTGTTGGAGCCCAGGGACAGGTGGAAGAGGAGGAGGTGGAGGAGGTAGGAGGGATTGCCACACACACAGCTGGGGAACAGCTGACGTTACTGAACCCCAATAACAGAGGAGGGACTGTTGACTGTGCGTACAGCACTTCTGGACGGCAACTGGCGGTGTTGGAGCCCAGGGACAGGTGGAGGAGGAGGAGGTAGGAGGAGGTAGGAGGGATTGCCACACCCACAGAAGGGGAACAGCTGACATTACTGAACCCCAATAACAGAGGAGGGACTGTTGACTGTGCGTACAGCACTTCTGGACGGCAACTGGCGGTGTTGGAGCCCAGGGACAGGTGGAGGAGGAGGAGGTAGGAGGAGGTAGGAGGGATTGCCACACCCACAGCAGGGGAACAGCTGACATTACTGAACCCCAATAACAGAGGAGGGACTGTTGACTGTGCGTACAGCACTTCTGGACGGCAACTGGCGGTGTTGGAGCCCAGGGACAGGTGGAGGAGGAGGAGGTAGGAGGAGGTAGGAGGGATTGCCACACACACAGCTGGGGAACAGCTGACGTTACTGAACCCCAATAACAGAGGAGGAACTGTTGACTGTGCGTACAGCACTTCTGGACGGCAACTGGCGGTGTTGGAGCCCAGGGACAGGTGGAGGAGGAGGAGGTAGGAGGAGGTAGGAGGGATTGCCACACACACAGCTGGGGAACAGCTGACGTTACTGAACCCCAATAACAGAGGAGGGACTGTTGACTGTGCGTACAGCACTTCTGGACGGCAACTGGCGGTGTTGGAGCCCAGGGACAGGTGGAGGAGGAGGAGGTAGGAGGAGGTAGGAGGGATTGCCACACACACAGCAGGGGAACAGCTGACGTTACTGAACCCCAATAACAGAGGAGGGACTGTTGACTGTGCGTACAGCACTTCTGGATGGCAACTGGCGGTGTTGGAGCCCAGGGACAGGTGGAGGAGGAGGAGGTAGGAGGAGGTAGGAGGGATTGCCACACACACAGCAGGGGAACAGCTGACGTTACTGAACCCCAATAACAGAGGAGGGACTGTTGACTGTGCGTACAGCACTTCTGGACGGCAACTGGCGGTGTTGGAGCCCAGGGACAGGTGGAGGAGGAGGAGGTAGGAGGAGGTAGGAGGGATTGCCACACACACAGCTGGGGAACAGCTGACGTTACTGAACCCCAATAACAGAGGAGGGACTGTTGACTGTGCGTACAGCACTTCTGGACGGCAACTGGCGGTGTTGGAGCCCAGGGACAGGTGGAAAAGCAGAGGAGCACAATGTAGGCCGAAGCCTGAGAAAGTCGAAAGGGAACCTTTAACCCCCCCCCCCAAGGCGTTTGTAGCTGAAAGAGCCAGCTTGTGCAGCACAAAAGATGCAAAAGGAAAAGGTGGCTCTTTTCATCATGCTCCTTGCAAACACAGAACTAAACACTTATAAAATGTGTCTCCTGAAACCGTGAAACCGTCCCGGAGGTGGGACTTTCCTTCGTAATATGACGCAGCACAGCCGTCATTCCTACCCCCCCGGCGCCGCGCCCCGGCTCCTCAGCGTAGTTTGATTCCGTCCCGGAGCCTGCGCTGTTATGTTATCCCTTGGCCAGGCACACTTAGCGCTGCCCATCTTCTGACATCATTTGGTGTCAGGCTGGCTGCGCCTGTGCGGCCGAACTGGCCGAGAGCCCGCCTCGCAGTGTCTTCTGATTTTATCCCACTGGGGGCCTGGGATCCATGGCCATGCGCAGTGCATATCCTCGCCTCTCACTCCCCTCCCTACGGCTTCTTAAGACTGTGCGGTGTCACGGCCGTGGCATGCTATTAGGGACCAGCTGACACCGAACAGTCTGAAGAAGCCATAGGGAGATGAGTGAGAGGTGGAGGTTCAGATATGCACTGCGCATGTCCATGGAACCCAGGCCCCCAGTGGGATTAAATCAGAAGACACTGCGAGGCGGGCTCTCGGCCAGCGCGGCCGCACAGGCGCAGCCATCCTGACACCAAATGATGCCAGAAGACGGGCAGCGCTAAGTGTGCCTGGCCACGGGATAACATAACAGCGCAGGCTCCGGGACGGAATCAAACAACGCTGAGGAGCCGGGGCGCGGCGCCGGGGGGGGGGGGAGGAATGACGGCTGTACTGCGTCATATTACGAAGGAAAGTCCCACCTCCGGGACGGTTTTACGGTATCAGTGGACACATTTTATAAGTGTTAAGTTCTGCGTGTGCAAGGAGCTAAACCAAAATAGCTACCTTTTCCTTGTGCAGCATTACTGCTGCACAAGGTGGCTCTTTCAGTAACAAACGCCTTGGGGGGGTGGGGACAGATTCCCTTACATTTCAGTTGTTGTGTCAGTGTGGCGGTCGCATGACACATTGCCGGCTACACAGCTGGGGATCAGCTGACGTTACTGAAACCCAATAACACTGGGTCGTATGTTTTGACTGTGCAGACGGCACTTCTGAGCCTCAACTGGCGGTGTTGGAGCCCAGGAATTTAAGTTCAGGTGGTAGAAAGATGAACACAACAGGAGACCTGGATAACGTATACAGTGACCTAATTATTTAATCAGGAGGAGGAGTGGCAAATTCCTGCGAGATCCAGGCCTTGTTCATTTTCAGGAAAGTAAGCTGGTCAACGTTATCGGAGGATAGTCGCATGCGACGGTCAGTTAGTACACCACCTGCAGCACTAAAGACACGTTCCGATAATACACTGGCCGCAGGGCAAGACAGCACCTCCAATGCATACTGGCTTAGCTCTGGCCATGTATCCAGCTTTGAGACCCAAAACTTGAAAGGGGAAGAGCCGTCTGGGAGTACAGCAAGAGGGCAAGACATGTAGTCTGTCACCATCTGACGGAACCGTTGCCTCCTGCTGACTGGAGCCGTCTGTGATGGTGTAGACTTTTGTGGGGGGCACAGAAAACTGTGCCACAGTTGGGCCATACTGGTCTTGCCTTGGGCAGAGGCACTGCTTCTGCTCCCTCTTTGTGCAGAGCCTCCACCACTGCCTGGACGCACTGAGCTGCTTTGGAATGCACTAGCAGCACTTCTCTCAGTTGGAATGGAGAAGATGATGGAATTCACCAGTGTGTCTTGGTACTCCCGCATTTTTCGCTCCCGGTTCAACGGTGTGATGAGGCTTTCTACGTTGTCCCGGTAGCGAGGATCGAGGAGGGTGAACACCCAATAATCAGACATGTTGAGAATGTGGGCGATGCGGCGGTCGTTTCTCAGGCACTGCAGCATGTAATCCACCATGTGCTGCAGACTGCCAACTGCCCAAGAAATGCTGTCCCCTGCTGGAGGCGTGATCTCTGCCCGCTCGTCATCACCCCACCCTCGCTGTACACACTGAGTACTGGACAATTCGGTAACTCCCTCCTCTGGACGGATGTCTTCCTCCTCCATTGACTCCTCCTCATCCTCCTCACAAACTGTCCCCTGCCTACGCGTTTGTGAGGAACCACGTGGCGCTGACTGTCCAGAAGATGATGGAAATGGTGAATCCTCATCCTCCACCTCTTCCACAACATCATCCCTTAGCGCTTGCAGTGATTTTTCAAGCAGGCAGATAAGGGGGACAGTCATGCTGACTAGTGCATCATCTGCACTCGCCATCCGCGTGGAATAATCAAAGGGACGCAAAACCTGGCAGACGTCATTCATAGTGGCCCACTCTGTGGTTGTGAAGTCTGTACGGCGCTGACTGCGACTTCTTTGCGCCTGAAGCAGCTGGTACTCCATTACAGCTTGCTGCTGCTCACACAACCGCTCCAACATATGTAACGTGGAATTCCACCTGGTAGGTAGGTCACATATGATGCGATGTTCCGGCAGGCGGTGTCGGCGCTGCAGAGCCGCAATGCGCGCTTTTGCCGTGCTGGAACGCCGCAAGTGAGCACACTCTAGGCGGACCTTGTGCAGCAGTGCATCAAGATCCGGATAGTCCCTCAAAAAGCTCTGCACGACCAAATTGAGCACATGTGCCAGACATGGGATGTGAGTGAGGTTGCCGAGGCCCAGAGCTGCCACCAGATTTCGGCCATTATCACACACTACCATGCCTGGCTGGAGATTCGCTGGCACAAACCACACATCGCTCTCCTGCTTGATGGCATTCCAGAGCTCCTGCGCTGTGTGGCTACGATTCCCCCAAAAAATTAATTTCAAGACGGCCTGTTGACGTTTGGCCACGGCTGTGCTCATGTCGGTCGTAACAGGTACACGTTCATCACGGGTCCATGTGGAGGTGGACTGTGACGGCTCCTGCAGCGATGATTCTGAGGAACTGGTGTAAGAGGAGGAGTCAATGCATACAGAATGGATTCCTGCAATCCTTGGAGTGGGCAGGACACGTCCTGCGCCACTCGCACGGTCTGTACCCGGCTCAACGACATTAACCCAATGGGCAGTGAGGGAAAGGTATCGCCCCTGTCCATGTTGACTGGTCCACGCATCGGTGGTGAGGTGGACCTTGCTACTGACGGTGTTCAGTAGCGCGTGTTTTATGTGTCCCTCCACATGCTTGTGCAGGGCAGGGACGGCTTGCCTGCTGAAGTAAAAGCGGCTGGGCACATTGTACTGTGGGACTGCCAATGACATCAAGTCACGGAAGCTGTCAGTCTCCACCAGCCTGAATGACAGCATTTCCAGTGACAGAAGTTTGGCAATGCCTGCAGTCAGAGCCTGTGCTCGTGGGTGGTTTGACGAGAAAGGCCGCCTTTTCTCCCATGCCTGTACTACCGATGGCTGTAGACTGGGCTGGGAGTGTGTGGATGACTGGGAAAGTGGTGCTGCGGGTGGAATTACAGCGGGTCTCTGGACAACAGGGCCAGAGGTTCTTCCACGGCGATCCTGGGAGGAAGCCGAAACAGCTGCGTGTGAGCTAGAGGAAGAGGCAACACGAGCTGAAGAGGTGGTAGCTGCCGCTGTTGGTTGGCCTAGCTCTTCAGTGTGTTTTTCTAACTCTGCCGGGTGCCTGTTGCGCACATGTTTCCACATGTTGGAGGTATTGAGGTTGCTGACATTTTTCCCTCTTTTGACTTTTTGATGACACACCTTGCATCTGACATAGCAAATGTCATCTGCAACTGTGTCAAAAAAGGACCAGGCACTGCAAGTCTTGGGAGCGCCCTTTTTGGCTTTTGGAAGAGACATGCTCCTAACGGGTGCCAAAGCGGAGGCTGCAGGATCCGCAGTCTTCCCCCTCCCTCTCCCTCTTTGGGCCGTACGGGAATCTCTTCCTCAGAGCTGCTCCCACCACCTTCCTGTCCCTCACGCCAAGATGGGTCAAGGACCTCATCATCTACACTACCCTCTGCCCCCAACTGCTCCTCCTGGGTAGTCTCAGCAGCAGAGCACGCACCAGTAAGTGGCACCTGAGTGTCATCATCAGCTGATGCGGCCTGCGATGTGGTGACCGGAGCCACTGGCCCACCCGCCTCTTCAGAGGAAGAGAGAAAAAGCTGTTGGGCATCACTGCACCCTGCCTCTTCTTCCATTTCTCCAATGCTGCTTGGCTGGCCCCCTGTTTCCAAGCCAAGAGATTCAGAGAACAGAAGTAGAGACGGCTCCTGTCCTGGGCTCTCTGTCTGCTTGGGCAATTTGGCAGGTGGTGAAGAGACAGATGGCTGCTCTCCAGTGCTCTGTGTCTGAGAGGATGTGGCACTAATTGAAGTTGATGCATTAGCTGCCATCCATCCAACAACGGCTTCAATTTGTTCTTCACGCAGCAGCGGTGTACGGCGCTCTGACACAAAGCTGCGCATGAACGACTGTTGCCTGGTGAAAGTGGGTGCTGATGAGTCACCGATGCCCGCAGCAGGCACAGAATCCCCACGTCCCCTCCCTGCTCCGCGCCCACGCCCACGCCCACGTGCCTTACTCACTGCCTTCTTCATCTTGGTTGACTGATAAAGATAAGCAGAAAAGTACTAACGGCTTTGTGTGCTTATTCCTGAACAACTCCTCCTAACAGGTATAAGAAACACTAATTTTCTAAAGTGTGGACTAGACTTTAATATGAGCTAATGTGGCCTACACAAATGTAAAGTGGTGTAACTGGTGTGTTTGGTGAACTTTATTATTTATTTATTTTTGGGGGGCTGAACTGACAACGTATAGAGCTGCAGTCACACGGAGACCGTGCAGACAGACGTAAACGGCGCTGCAAGGCCCAAAAACCCTCCTCTACGTTATCCTATGTAGTGTTTTTCCACAAGTTAGCTGGAGACGGGTGGAAAGACACTAATAGGATTTTTTTGAAAAAATGTGCAGCAGCCTGCACTACTTAAAACAAAATGAAAATTGATTTGGCGGTATGACGCAGTGAACAACCCTGAGCTGGAGACAACCAGGCTACGGCTGCTCACAGACTACAGGGCGAGCTGCAGTCACACGGAGACCGTGCAGACAGCCGTAAATGGCGCTGCAAGGCCCAAAAACCCTCCTCTACGTTATCCTATGTAGTGTTTTTCCACAAATTAGCTGGAGACGGGTGGAAAGACACTAATAGGAATTTTTTGAAAAAATGTGCAGCAGCCTGCACTACTTAAAACAAAATGAAAATTGATTTGGCGGTATGACGCAGTGAACAACCCTGAGCTGGAGACAACCAGGCTACGGCTGCTCACAGACTACAGGGCGAGCTGCAGTCACACGGAGACCGTGCAGACAGCCGTAAACGGCGCTGCAAGGCCCAAAAACCCTCCTCTACGTTATCCTATGTAGTGTTTTTCCACAAATTAGCTGGAGACGGGTGGAAAGACACTAATAGGATTTTTTTGAATAAATTAGCAGCAGACTACACTACTTGAAAAAAAAAAAAAAAAAAAAGAACAGTATGAGGCAATGAACCACCTTTTAAACTGCATCATGACATCATTTCAGCAGCCAATCACAGCCTTGCCAGTAGTTTCATGCCCTCCATGCTAAACAGGATGTGCCCATACTTGGAATCATTCTCATTGGCTGAATTTCTGCATTTTGAATCTTGGAACTTCCGATTCCGGTATCCGATACGCGGCAAGTATCGGAATCCCGGTATCGGAATTCCGATACCGCAAGTATCGGCCGATACCCGATACTTGCGGTATCGGAATGCTCAACACTAATGGTAAGGTTTAATACTAGCGGTTAGGGCCATCCTGATGGTGGTACATCTTGATGCTGGTGGGATGGCTTTTACTTTTTCTTCATCAAAACTGGTGTTTACTAAATACCCTACATTATTTATAAGCACAATTGCTTTTACTTATTTACTTGCAGCAGAGTATATGTTCATTTTGTTTCTGTCTTGGGTTTTGTGCCCAGAAAGTGCCCGACATTCTAGCAAAAGTTGGGCTCACACTTCCAGGTTGTGGGTTTCTGGCATGCATAGTGGGATACCAAAATCTTTCATGGCACATCTCACAATGAAAGAGCATGATCTTGAGGGATCAAACTCTTTGCACTAACCAAGCGCAGACACATAATTTACCAATCAATTACAGAATCATAACCACACTAATTACATTATAATTCATTAACAACTTACACAGTAGGGCTCAATTAGTGCAAAAAGCAAAATCTTATGTTTAGAAAAATCACCAATTAAGAAAAGTGGTCAGAAGTAACCACACTGTCCCACAATAGTGCACGCCATTTTAGCAAATGTTAGGCGTGAATTTCTGGGATATGATCTTTCATCATACAGAAAGGGATTTCACAACCATCTACAGACGCTCTCGCAGTGAAATAAATTTTGCTCTTTGCAGTAACCAAACGCTGCTGTGTACTTTACTAAGCTGTTACTGAACTCTAATATCATTAGAGCAGTTACCATTCTGTAACAACTTGTTAATGTGCAGCCGCACTTGGTTAGTGCAAAGAGCGAGATCTTGAGATCTTACTCTTTCACTGTGAGATGAGACAACGTGGGATGTGGGATACCCCTCTGCATGCTGTAGCCTCACAACCTGATGCAGGTCTGACTTTTATAGTGTGTCAGGCACATTCTGGGAACAGTAGAGTTACTTCTGCTCACTTTTTTAAATAGGTGATATTTTGAATAATCATCACCACTATGGGGCAGCCGGCTCTTTTTTAAATAAAAATACAGCCCCAGATAAGTGATTTGTCCCACAAAAATGGGTCCCCTTCCTCCTATTCTTTTCTGGGAAGCACAATTTGGGAGCATTAGGTGTAGGAGGCCCTTGATAAATCCCTCACTAGATCTCCATTTGACAGCTCTACCTACCACTCCATTTAGTGATATATAAGTATTGGAGGTTCATACCATTATATCATGTGGATCCTATTCTAGATGATGAACTATTACAATCACAGGTGGAAAGAAAAATGGTCGCCACAAGAATGTTCAAAATAGTTGAATTATATTGATTATTTAAGTGCTGTTTCTTCAGTGATCTATTCTAAATCCTTCTCATTGCGTGTGGATAATGAGGAGTCACAGGCAATTTGGAACCACCTTCTAATGATCATATGGGTTTTACCAATGACACATTTATAAACTATCTTGTGGATATAAAATAAATGAATGCCCATGTTCAATCATTTAAAGAAGACACAAGACATTACTGTCACCAATGTATTTAGAACATAACAAATACTCTATATGTCATGATGCACAATGCATTTGATCAGGCATGTAAAGACATAAAGAACCTTGAAAGAAGCTGGAAATAATAAGTAGCTGGAATCATGGAGAGCTGTATGAACACGACAGAACTCTGCTACAGATAAATGATCAAACTACGCAGCAATTATCGAGAAGCTAGAAGGATACATAGTCCAAATCACAGGAAACATGCTTATTTGTCTCTCCCTAAATTGGTACCAGGCACTTTTTCATTCACAGGCTGAATTGTGCCAATGGACTAACATGTGTTGAAACTGTTTTTAAACTGGAATGAAAGAAATAAAAGGAAATCTTGAATCCATCACGGCAATGCCTCACCCAATTGTGTCTGTTTTTTTTTTTTTTAGAGTAATGAGAATCCTTCAAGCTGCTGTGTTTCAGCTGTCAGAATAAAGTCGGATGTGGTGAAAAGGAAATAAAGGCTTCAAGAAGACAGATGTTAGTGGCTGTGCATGTGCGATCAGACAGATGTGAAAAAATGGTTTTAGTCCCGTTAAAAACGGAGACGAAAGGGACCACTGGCACACTTAAGCACGAGCTGTTACTCAATTCCACTAAAATTAACACCTTCCAGCAATGAAAAATGCCACTGCATAGCCAAATAAAACAAACCATAAAAACTGTTGAAAAAGCGCAATATAGCTCTCGAGTGGCCTAGCCAGTTGATCAAGACTTTCTAGAAGTCATCTGATCTACACAAGTGCTTATTACCCCACTTATGTTTCATTATATTCTCCTTAGCTGACCCAATGCCTGTAAACCCTTTTGTATCTGTTTTTGGTTTCTCATTGCAAAAGAATCAATCAAGAACAGAAGAAACCATCTCAGATAAGCTAATACATCCAAGACACCCCTACTAATAATCCGCAGCAGCCATTCTGATGCTTACCAGATCCCAGCAGTACTTCCTGGCCCCATCTTGACACATAAGAAGTACCCGCTCTGTCAATTACAGACCCTTATTTAACAAATATAGCAGTTTTAACTCATTCCAAGAAATATAAATGGATCCATTAACAGAAAATTAAGGAAGCTATAGCTCAGAATATGGCAACAAAAATCAAATTATTTTTTTTAACAAAAAGGTTTTTATTGTGCAAAAGTTTAACATGAAAAACTTGAAATCCCCATAATCATAGGCTAGTTTCACACTAGTGTTTATCCGGGCTGCGGAGGGATGCGGACTTCCTCCATGAAGCCCCGCCCACTGCCACACCTCTTCGTTCAGCTCCACCTATGGCTGCATGCGACGTGCGCACCCTATCTTTAACACTGGGTACGCAGGCCATGCCGCCGTATGCGGATGCCACCGCATGCGTCGTTTTGGTGCAACAACTGCATTTTTGTGCAGATGCCGTACCGTCAAAATGACGCATGCGGTGGCATCCGCATACAGCGGCATTGCCTGCGTACCCAATGTTAAAGATAGGGTGCGTACGCCGCATGCAGCCATAGGTGGAGCTGAACGAAGAGGCGCAGAAGTGGGCGGGGCTTCATGGAGGAAGTCCACATCCCTCTGCAGCCCGGCTAAACGCTACTGTGAAACTAGCAGTATTGACGTGCAGAATAACTGGCACTTCAAGGTTAATAAATAAAAAATGAAGAAATATATGCAATTTTGGTTCAAAACACTTACAGAAGCACTTGCACTAAACTTTGTAGTGCTTAAACCTACACCAATCTACAGGGGGGGAAATAAGTAATTGATCCCTTGCTAATTTTGCAAGTTTGCCCCAATTTTAAGGGTAGGTTACTTTTAACATTGAGAAATAGAATATCAAAAATAAAATCCAGAAAATCACATTGTATAAATTATATACATTTATTTGCATTTTGCAGTGAGAAATAAGTATTTGATCCCCTACCAACCATTAAGAGTTCTGGCTCCTACAGACCAGTTAGACGCTCCTAATCAACTCGTTACCTGCATTAAAGACAGCTGTCTTACATTGTCACCTTTATAGAAGACTCCTGTCCACAGACTCAACTAATCAACTAATCAGTCAGACTCTAACCTCTACAACATGGGCAAGACCAAAGAGCCTTATAAGGATGTCAGGGACAAGATCATTGACTTGCACAAAGCTGGAAAGGGCTACGAAAGCATTCGTAAGATGCTGGGTGAGAAGGAGACAACTGTTGGTGCAATAGTAAGAAAATGGAAGAAATACAAAATGACTGTCAATCGACATCGATCTGGGGCACCATGCAAAATCTCACCTCGCGGGGTAGCCTTGATCATGAGGAAGGTGAGAGATCAGCCTAAAACTACATGGAGAGAACTTGTTAATGATCTCAAGCCTGCTGGGACCACAGTCACCTAGAAAACCATTGGTAACACATTACGCCATAAAGGTTTAAAATCTTGCAGTGCCCACAAGGTCCCCCTGCTCAAGAAGGTACATTTGCAGGCCAGTCTGAAGCCTGCCAATGAACACTTGGATGAATCTGTGAGTGATTGGGAGACGTTGCTCTAGCCAGATGAAACAAAAATTCAGGGCTTTGCCATTAACTCAACTCGCTGTGTTTGGAGGAAGAGAAATGCTGTCTATGACCCAAAGAACACTGTCCACACTGTAAAGCATGAAGGTGGAAACATTATGTTTTGGGGGTGTTTCTCTGCTAAGTGCACAGGACTACTTCACCACATCAATGGGAGAATGGATGGAGCCTTGTACCATAAAATCCTGAGTGACAACCTCCTTCCCTCTGCCAGGACATTAACAATGGGTCGTGGCTGGGTCTTCCAGCAAGACAATGACCAAAAACATACAGCAAATCCAAAAAAGGAATGGCTCAAAAAGAAGCACATTAATTTCATGGAGTGGCCTAGCTAGTCTCCAGACCTTAATCCCATAAAAACTCAGGGAGGGAGTTGAAGCTTAGGGAGCTGCCAAGCGATAACCTCAAAATCTTAATGATTTAGAGATGATCTGCAAAGAGGAGTGAACCAAAATTCCTCCTGACATGTGCGCAAACCTCATCATCAACTACAAAAAACATCTGCCTGCTGTGCTTGCCAAAAAGGGTTTTGCCACCAAGTATTAAGTCTTGTTTGCCAAGGGATCAAATGCTTATCTCTCACTGCAAAATACAAATAAATTTATTTAATTTGTATAATGTGATTTCCTGGATTTTATTTTTTATATTCTATCTCTCAATGTTAAAATTAACCTACCCTTAAAATTATAGACTGTTCATGTCTTTGTCAGTGGGCAAACTTACAAAATCAGCAAGGGATCAAATACTTATTTCCCCCACTGTATATGCACTGTAGTGTAAATATGGTAATATACCTATACTTACTGATCGCCATTTTACTTGGTTGCTAGCACTAGTCCAAGTCCTCCAGCTGGAAGTCTCTTTTATACAGAGCTTTGTTCTGATACTCCATAGGCTTACATAGGAAACGTGATTATCAGCTTACACATAGAGCCCACTGTGATCTGGTCAGTCAGAATAGAAGACACATGAGTAGTGTTGAGCATTCCGATGCTGCAAGTATCGGGTATTGGCCGATACTTGCTGTATCGGAATTCCGATACCGGGATTCCGATACTCTTGTGGTATCGGGTATCGGGTATCGCAACAACATTAATGTTAAAATGTGTAAAAGAGAGAATTAAAATAAAAAATATCGCTATACTCACCTCTCCGACGCAGCCGGGACTTCAGCGAGGGAACCGGCAGCGTTGTTTGTTTAAAATTCGCGCTATTACTTGGTTACGTGAATTCCCGGCTTGTGATTGGTCAGGTCGGCCACGTTGCCGGGACGCGGACCAATCACAGCAAGCCGTGACGAAATTACGTCACGGCTTGCTGTGATTGGTCCGCGTCCCGGCAATATGGCCGCCCTGACCAATCACAAGCCGTGACGTCACGGGAGGCTGGACACGCGCCCATTTTAAAATGAGCGCGTCCAGCCTCCCGGCTTGTGATTGGTTGACCGCGGCGCAACCAATCACAAGCCGTGACGTCACGGGAGGCTGGACACGCGCCCATTTTAAAATGAGCGCGTCCAGCCTCCCGGCTTGTGATTGGTTGACCGCGGCGCAACCAATCACAAGCCGTGACGTCACGGGAGGCTGGACACGCGCCCATTTTAAAATGAGCGCGTCCAGCCTCCCGGCTTGTGATTGGTTGACC
Source organism: Ranitomeya variabilis (assembly GCF_051348905.1). Classification (NCBI taxonomy): domain Eukaryota; kingdom Metazoa; phylum Chordata; class Amphibia; order Anura; family Dendrobatidae; genus Ranitomeya; species Ranitomeya variabilis. The sequence continues at coordinate 178,279,050 of NC_135237.1, forward strand.
GCGGCGCAACCAATCACAAGCCGTGACGTCACGGGAGGCTGGACACGCGCCCATTTTAAAATGAGCGCGTCCAGCCTCCCGGCTTGTGATTGGTTGACCGCGGCGCAACCAATCACAAGCCGTGACGTCACGGGAGGCTGGACACGCGCCCATTTTAAAATGAGCGCGTGTCCAGCCTCCCGTGACGTCACGGCTTGTGATTGGTCAGGGCGGCCATATTGCCGGGACGCGGACCAATCACAGCAAGCCGTGACGTAATTTCGTCACGGCTTGCTGTGATTGGTCCGCGTCCCGGCAACATGGCCGACCTGACCAATCACAAGCCGGGAATTCACGTAACCAAGTAATAGCGCGAATTTTAAACAAACAACGCTGCCGGTTCCCTCGCTGAAGTCCCGGCTGCGTCGGAGAGGTGAGTATAGCGATATTTTTTATTTTAATTCTTTCTTTTACACATTTATATGGTTCCCAGGGCCTGAAGGAGAGTTTCCTCTCCTTCAGACCCTGGGAACCATCAGGAATACCGTCCGATACATGAGTCCCATTGACTTGTATTGGTATCGGGTATCGGTATCGGATTGGATCCGATATTTTGCCGGTATCGGCCGATACTTTCCGATACCGATACTTTCAAGTATCGGACGGTATCGCTCAACACTACACATGAGTGAGAAGTGGACCGGAGTCGTGCTGGAAAGAAGGTAAGGGCTCTGTCACGATTCCTCCACTCACAGTGTTTGGGACTCAGTGATGAACAGCTCTGTCACCTTATCCTGTGCAGGGGTGTGCTGAGCTGTCGATGCTTTGACAACTCAGTTGACCTATCTGAGACTGGAAGGTGCAGAGATTTATCTAGGTGCTCCCTGTTCTTAGTGATTGCCCTGCTATTTAGGTGAGCTGTCTGGTCCAGATCACTGCCAGTCAAAAGCTTCTGCTCTCTGGTGTGTTTCCTTGATTCCTGTGATGTGAGTTCTGATCTAATGCTACCTGACCTTTGGACCATGTTCTGACTACCTGTTTGTTATTGCCCCTTGGCTTATTTGATATTTCTCTGATATTTTGACCATGTACCATGACCTGACTTACGCCTTCATCGTTTCCCTTAGTTTACTATGTACTCTTTTGGTACTGACCCTGAAACATCTGACTTCTCTGCCTCAAGGCCTGTCTGTGAGTTGTGACTAGGGTCAATTCTCACACTGGAGTCAATTCTCTTGCTGATTATGCTACTGACATTCGACTCAGAGTCTGATCCTAGTGTCATCTTACATGAGAGAATTGCGGCATTGGTGCAGAAAGGATAGAGAAAGTAATTTCTCCATTGTCTCTGTGCGTGTACATGATACTGCACTAGGATGACATCCGAGTGCAATCCGATGTTTCACACTTACCCTAAAGGTACCGTCACACTAAGCGACGCTGCAGCGATAGCGACAGCAATGCCGATCGCTGCAGCGTCGCTGTGTGGTCGCTGGAGAGCTGTCATACAGACCGCTCTCCAGCGACCAGCGATGCCGAGGTCCCCGGGTAACCAGGGTAAACATCGGGTTGCTAAGCGCAGGGCCGCGCTTAGTAACCCGATGTTTACCCTGGTTACCAGCGTAAAAGTTAAAAAAACAAACAGTACATGCTCACCTGCGCGTCCCCCAGCCTCTGCATCCTGACGCTGACTGAGCTCCGGCCCTAACAGCAGAGCGGTGACGTCACCGCTGTGCTTTCACTTTCAGTTTAGGGCCGGCGCTTTAGTGTCAGGAAGCAGAGGCTGGGGGACGCGCAGGTGAGTATGTACTGTTTGTTTTTTTAACTTTTACGCTGGTAACCAGGGTAAACATCGGGTTACTAAGCGCGGCCCTGCGCTTAGTAACCCGATGTTTACCCTGGTTACCAGTGTAAAATATCGCTGGTATCGTCGCTTTTGCTGTCAAACACGGCGATACACGGCGACCTAGCGACCAAATAATGTGCAGACCTTCTAGCAGCGACCAGCAATTTCACAGTGGGATCCAGATCGCTGCTGCGTGTCAAATACAGCGATATCGCCATCCAGGTCGCTGCAACGTCACGGATTGCTGGCGATATCGCCTAGTGTGACGGTACCTTTAGACTTGTGAGCCGAGTCTTGCAGCCACTCACAGCATGCTGTGATTGTTCTCTAATCGGCATGAGAAAATCATCGCATATCTTCACTGCTCCATAGTATCGCCTTAAGCTGAGTGCTATCTAATACAACATGGGAGAGCACTCGACCCGTTATACACCAGTGTGAACGAGCCCTGTGATGGCAATCAGTAAGTATATTGGTGTACATACACTACAACACATATACATTTACACAGGTTTAGGCAATTAAACGTTTAGCAGAATTATATCTTGAGCTAATAATACCTGAGCACACCGTTTTGTGTTGCGATGATATATCACCAATAGAGATGAGCAAATCGATTACGTGAACTGAATTTACTTTGAATTTCACACAGGACTCATATTTGTCTAGATTACACCAATGAATAAAAATGGCAGCCTGTGCTGTAGTCGTGACAATCATGCTGCAGCTTGATTACAAAGGTCAGAGCAGCAGCAGTGAGGCAGCTCTGGACCTGGGGAGGGTGAGTATACTGTAACAGTGGGAGTTACTTTCTACATCTGCAAACCTATGTGGATATAAAAATGAACGCCGGACAAAGTTTGGACAAATAAAACAAAGTTTTTTTTAAAACACATCACATCCAGAGATGCTTCTATGTCAGACTATAACATCATTGTAGTGTGTAGGCAGAGCTATAAGCGGTAATTGGAGAGGTCATAAAGCAGTGGTATTTATTATCTGGATTGTTCATATTGCCAAATGTGATCTATCACGCCGGCATCAAAACGCTGTTGGACTGTAATAATAAATCAGATCTTGGCAAGGTACAGAAAACCAATTAATTTCTTTACAATGTTTAACAATAGTCCAATTACTTCATGTGCTGCGATTTGACTTTTGAGGAAAACATGGTAGAGTTCAGCACTGGCATTTATACAAAATAGTTAATTTGCTCAATAATCTGGAATATGAAGATATCTCTAAGTAAACATAAGAAATAATGTCTTTTCAGTGCCTATGAATACATTCTGCATACACAGAAAGAGCAAAGCAATGTACAACGGGTTTTACAAGGAGCAAGCAAAACATTTACACATTTCAATACTTGGACCCGATCAGACAGCATTGCATTGTCTCTCAGTCTAACTACTTTAGGGGTTAGCCAACATTTAAAAAAAAAAAAGAATAAAAACAGCTGCAAATGTTATAAAAAAAAAACAAAAAAAAACCCTGATCCACATTTATTTGCTTTCAACCATATTATGTAACTTTGAGGCTTATTTTGTCCCCGCTGATGCAGCTAATGCATACGATTTTTTCCTTTCAGAACATCTGCACTTTTTTTTTTTTTGCAATCCCATTAAGGTAAACCACCCAACTCTCCAAACTGGAAGTTTTTATTAAAAAAAAAAAAAAAACATACAAAGAAGGAAATACTCAGTAAGAAATTAAAAGTATTTCCAAAAAATGAAAACCTGTGTGAAAGTGTTTAGGGACCATCCATATTTAGATACACCTTGACATGGTTTGATGGCGTTTGCACTCTTTGATAACATAAGTACCTTAAGTTTTTAAAGTTTACAGCAACAGCGGAGTTCATGGATTCATTAATCGCAGCTTGGTGACCCACCGCTTATGTATGTATGTGTGAGGCCACACTTAGGCTACATTCACACATTGGTTTGAGTGTTACCAGTCAAGAGAAATAGACCAATTTTATTCCTCTGATGTTATCCTAGTGGTATCAAATTTTTTCTCATCCATTTTTTTTTCACTTAAGCAAGTAGACTGGATTTAAAAATGGATGAAACTCTGAAGTACAAGGTATGTCTTCTGTGTGTCATCCGGGTTGCACAGATCACCGTAGACTTTAATGGCCAAGTCTGATCTGTAAACTGGATGAGAATAGGACATTCTCTGGATCCCATGGACCTGAGATACAGACCTGTTTTTAAAACTCATCTGTGTATGGATCAATTAAACTATATGGGTCACTGTGAGCTGTCTGAGAAAAATCTAAACAGTTCTACAGATGTGACAAATGGCATACTGCCAATGGTGGCAGACCACGCGATCATTATGGGGTCCGTGAGTCAGTGGGGCCAGTGCTGGCACCAGGCACCCCCCTGCATCGTAATTTCAACTGTTTCAACATCCAGAAAACTGTATGGATCACTATGTGGTGTCCATAATACTGTACAGAGGACTATGTGTTGCCCATAATACAGTACGGAGGACTATGTGGTATCTATTATATTGTATGGAGGACTATATGGTGCCCATAATACTGTATGGAGGACAGTATGGTGCCCATACTACTTTATAAAAGACTATATAGGAGGAAAATGACTTTGTAAGGGCTGCACAGTTATGAGATATGCTCTTCTGTGGCCCCACCGAACATTACGTTGTTTTTGGACAGGGCAAGTAGAACCTCTGGTATTGGGCCCCAAGGTTTCTATATATGTCCCTGGATGTGACTATAGCCTTTCTTTGCCTTTGAACACTTTTACTACCACACCAGAACGTTCACATTTCCCATGAGATGATCAGTATTGCAATGGTGCCTGGGCACCAGAGATCTATGTGAGAAGTATCAAGTTTTGTGCCATGATCCTAGGAAAAGGCAGATGCTAGAATAGCCACCGAATGCTGTGGAGTCTCAAAACATCAGCTGCACTCTGATCTGCACTGATCTCAGTGTCATAGTCCCACTGCATTGTGCTCCATCTATCAAAGGTTGAACCTACAGTGAATGTGATTCTTGGTCTCATGAATAAGGCACTAAACCCTGCACCACCCTAAAATTAATATTATCTAAACAACAATGGACCATCGATGGACTGCACTTGAATTTCGCTTGCTTAAACATTTGCTGATTGATTTTTATAAAACGGTGGCATGGACTTATAATAAAAAGATATGGACATTATAAACATTACAGGGACATTACATAAACAAGTGACAAGTTCCCTTTAAAAAAGAAATAATCTTTATGTACTATTATTCCTACTCAGCAAAAATGTAGAAAATCATTTGCTACAGATATTACATTGCAGCACTAATTAATAGACTATTTAGTTCCGCAAATATTTCACTCCCTCCAGTGGTCAAAATAGAGTATAGCAATTTCAAAGAATAGGTTGTAAAATACCTGCTAATAATAATAATGATAATCTTTATTTATATAGCGCCAACATATTCCGCAGCGCTTTACAGTTTAAGATAAAGTAGTAACAATAATAATTAGTATACTCAAACCAAAGCTAATATATTCAATAAACTTCATTATTTCTAATTATGATCATTAAAACAAACTTACTTTTTCATGCTAGCTGTGAAATCTATGTGTAGACTGGACAGAAACACTCTGTACAAGTCCTTTTCACAATGATAGTGCCCCAACATATCTACGATTGTGGGAGCCCACCTTTGGCGTGCAAATTTATAGCATTTTTTTAAACGATTCCTTATCAAAGTTTAAAAAGTTATATATTAACAACAAAAATATAAATAAAAATTACAAAACAAATATTTGGAAAAATGCCAATATTTATATTGCTTTGCAGTGTAAAGCAGGAGATTTAGGAATATTAAAGTATATTTTTAAAACTGATGTTTGAAGTGAGCTACAGAATCTTAGATTATGACCTTCTGATCAATATACATCAGTCATAGGGCCGGTATAGGTCCACACAGTGGTGTAGCCGTCATAAACGCAGAATGCAAGGACTGGACCCATAAAGCTAAAATCATAAAATCCTGGCTGCCTGCTGCCGCTCCAGTGGAGATCAATGGATATGCTATAATCTCAGTGGTGGCTGCTGCTAAGTAGCTTTATACTTGAAAAGGCAGCTACAACTTTTAATAAAGAAATAATACTAACTGCATCTTCAGAACAATATAACAGAAGAAATAAACTAGGTTTTTAGCATACATTATATCAAGGTACTATAGATGAAAACCACAACTAGTAAAATAAAATGGAACAAAATAGTAGCATTGTTAAAGGGCACCTGCCATCAGAATCATGCAGCATGTATCAGACACTGGCTGCGCGAATGATGTCGAGTTTTCAAATGCTTCTTGCGTTTCAGAAAAAATGTACTTTGAAGAGTCGGTCAGGGACTATGTGTCTCAGTTGACCAGTTTGAGGCAAATCCCCCCTGCTACACTTCGGCTGATTGACAGGTCTCTACTAAAGTGTGTACGTAGGGAATGAGTGGTCAAAGTGATCAGATGGGAACAAGCCAGCCTAGGAACATATCGGTCTGCTCAGCCAAGTGAGCCACTGGAGTATGATGCCTCTGTATTTATGCCATTTAATGACTTTGGTGCGTCTTCTCAGTGTCATATACCTCTGTGTTACTCCAATCACAAGGTGGAATAGGATTTCTGGCATAAAAAGGAAGGTATTGGTTCATCTCCATCTCTACTAATTCTGGCCAAGCTACATCAAATTGGAAATATCAAAACCCACAAAATGCTTGCACCACTTTTGCGTTGCTCAATAATTCTGAGACTTTCCAAGTGTTTTACGCCAGTTCGCAAAAGCTTCAATGTGGTTATGTAAGGGCAACAGTCCCCAACCGGCTTTGTAAAGTATGTTTACCCTGAAACATTACAAGTATGTCAAAGTAAAACATTCCTCCTGAGTGTAATCCCGCAGACAGTGCCTGATTGATGCCGCCCGTCGTTCAGGCAGCATGGGTCTGATGGCAGGTTCCCTTTAATGATTCACAATGTATTACAAAATGACTGTAGCTGATATTGATACCTGCACAGTTATTTTCAGGCTTCCAAGGAACCTTCACACCTTCCCTTTGGCAGGCTCTGGCATAAGCTATTAACGATTCACAGTAGCAGTTTTTATGTACCGGGCACTCACACATGTCTGTGACACACGAGCTAAAGGAGGAAAAAGAACTGAAAGTCAGTAATCTGGTAAATGTCATGCTATAGATTTATAACAAAGGAGAGAGACACAAAGAATACTCGGCGTTAGCCACATTTATTGTCTATCACTGTAGCTGGAACTAAATATCAGAGTGGACAATGAGTCATTAAAGGGAACCTGTCACCCCCCCCCCCCCCAGGGCCTATGAAGGTAAAATCCACCTTCTGCAGCACTAAGGCTGCATTCTGTGAAGGTGGCTCTTATGTTTTTGCTCCCTAATTACACTGAAATATTCACTTTTATAAATTGCGCGCCATACCTGCACTGAGTCCGGGGGGTACGTTTTCTCCCCCTGACTCAGCCGCCTCGCAGCCGTCCATCATCCCAACGGGTGCCACCTCCTCCCTGTCTTGTGCCGTCACAGGCGCCTGCGCTCTGCAATCTATCTCTCACCGGCGCCTTGCGCACTGCCCTGGAACTTACATCAAGTGATGTAAGTAGATCACGCCTGCCTGTAGCGCCTGATTCCCAGCCCCGCAGTGTGAATAAATCATAACTTACTGCGGGGCGAGATCTCGAGCCTCCACTACATGCAGGCGAGATATCAGTACATCAGCTGATGTGAGTTCCAGGGCAGCGCGTACGGCGCATGCCCGAAAAATGACAGCATAGCGCAGGCGCCGGTGACGTGAGGAAACACAGAGGAGGCGGCGGCGACTGGGGCACTGAGGGGATGATTGACGGCCGGGAGGCGGCTGATTCCGGGGGAGAAAAAGTACCACCCCAAAACTCAATACAGGTATGGCATGCAATTTATAAAAGTGAATATTTCAGCGATCCTAGGGATAATAAACATAAGTGCCACCTTCACAGAATGCAGCCTTAGTGCTGCAGAAGGTGGCTCTTTTACCATAATAGGCCCTTGGGGATGACAGGTTCCCTTTAAAGGCTATTTCCAATCTTAATCCACATGATATGACATACATGCCTTGTACCTCCAGGTCCCACCACAATCAGACATTTTTGGCATATTCATTGCAAGTGCCATAAATCTACAAGTTGTGTTCATATACCTTTAGAAAAACTCCATCAACTAGGGAGACATACCACAGTCTGCATGTAAAACATTGTCAAGCATAGCAATAAATCATACAATTGGAAAGCATAAGTCGGTGCCTGATTCATGGACAACTACCTTTTGTTAGAAGGGTCACTGAAAAATAGGGTAATCACGGCCATGCTCCTAAAATTCAACTGATCTGCAGGAAAACTATCAACGATTGTTCAAATCCCCGGCAGTAACACCACATGGCACACCCTGAAAGGAGTGGGCTGTCGATGGACCAGCTGGGACCTCCATGGACAAGAGAAGGAGATACCAGAGACACCAGAGAAGGAGACACTATTTTCAGCTACCCTGTGGTCCGACAAACTGATTAAAGCTTCGAATGAGGGATTCAGAACTGTCAACCTTGATTCCCCTAATAGGATTTTAAAGGTTTTTTTATCTAAGAAATTTGAGGTCAGCAGGAGGTAGGGGCTGATCCACTGATTCCAGGGATTTGTCACTTATTACACTGTTTGCTGTTTATTCAATATCAGAGTGTTTTATCAGCAGGAGATTATTACTAGCTGCCTCCTGGTCCAACCATGCCCCCAGCACTAATTAGCAGCTTACTGTCAACAGACAGTGTACACAGTAAGCTAAGGCGTGGCCGGGGTTGGCTTTCTGAGCTCTGCTACATGCTATTTTTAAAAACTCTGAATGTGTCACAGCTGCTGCACCCAGTAAGTGATACATCAATGGAATCAGGGTCTCTTTACCTACATTATGCCACTCTCAGATGAGGTAGCAAAAATCTGGTGACAGATTCTCTTTAAAAATAGATATTCTGAATCAGAGAATTACTTGTTGTGACACCTAAGGGGGATACAAATAGACATAGTGAGTGCACAAACAAGTCACGCCGAACTCAAGGACCTTACTCTAGTGCAGTGAGCACTGGACCTGGCCTAGAGCAGTCATGTGACCAGGGGGCGGAGCCATCGCACGAGTGTAGGGAATGACACTGAACACACAGTGTATAGGGCACAGACAGAAAATGTAGTCAAATAGAGCTGAGGGTCAAAGCAGGAGGGAGTGAAGTACCTTAAGGATAAAGGCCCTGTCTCACATAGCGAGATCGCTAGCGAGATCGCTGCTGAGTCACTAGTTTTGTGACGCAACAGCGACCTCAGTAGCGATCTCGCTATGTGTGACACGTACCAGCGATCAGGCCCCTGCTGTGAGATCGCTGGTCGTGTCGGAATGGCCTGGACCGTTTTTTGGTCGTTGAGGTCCCGCTGACATCGCTGAATCGGTGTGTGTGACACCGATCCAGCGATGTCTTCACTGGTAACCAGGGTAAACATCGGGTTACTAAGCGCATGGCCGCGCTTAGTAACCCGATGTTTACACCCTGGTTACCAGCGTAAATGTAAAAAAAAAAAAACACTACATACTCACCATCTGATGTCCGTCAGGTCCCTTGCCGTCCGCTTCCTGCTCTGACTGAGATCCGGCCATACAGTGAGAGCACAGCACAGCAGTGACGTCACCGCTGCGCTCTGCTCTCACTGTACGGCGGCTCAGTCAGAGCAGGAAGCAGACGGCAAGGGACCTGATGGACATCAGAAGGCGAGTATGTACTGTTTGTTTTTTTTGGTAACCAGGGTAAACATCGGGTTACTAAGCGCGGTGTTGTGGATTCTGTTTGTGGGCTCCCTCTGGTGGTTACTGCTGGTACTGGGTGACTTTGGTGGGTTGCGGCCTTTGGTTTCCACCTGTCCATCAGAGGCTGGGTGTTTCCTATTTTACCTGGCCTTTCTGTCATTCCCTTGCCGGCTATCAATGTACTCAGATGTGCTCTGTTTGGTTCCTGCCTACCTGCTCCCAGATCTTTCAGGATAAGCTAAGTGCTGATTTTCAGTTGTTGTTTTTTTTGTCCAGCTTGCTTATTATGTCTCTATGCTAGCTGGTAGCTCTAGTGGACTGAGGTTCTCCCCATGTGCCATGAGTTGGCACATGGGTTCTTGTAATCTCAGGATGTTTTTTTTGATTAGGGTTTTTTGCTGACCGCTCAGACCCCTTTTGTATCGTTCTGCTTTCTAGTTTACAGCGGGCCTCAATTTGCTGAACCTATATATATCATCTCTATGTGTGTGCCTTCCTCTCATTTCACCGTCAATACATGTGGGGGGCAACTATACCTTTTGGGGTTCATTCCTCTGGAGGCAAGAGAGGTCTTTATTTTCTCTGCAGTACTAGTTAGCTCTTAGGCTGGTGCGTGGCGTCTAGAACCAACGTAGGCACGCTCCCTGGCTATCTCTAGTTGCGTTTGTCAGGCGTAGGGCAGCGGTCAGCCCAGGTTCCATCACCCTAGAGCTCGTCCGATATTTTGTATTACTTTGCTTGTCCCTTGCTATCCTTACTTGTTTGGGCTGAAGCAGGAGAAAAAGAAGTGTTTAAGGGAAATTTTTTTTTTTTTTTTTCCTTCAGAGTTTTGCTGCCTAGCCCTTAATTGCTGTCTAGCTGCTTCTTACCTCCTCTTAACCCTTGAATGGCTCTGATATTAGCTGTTTAACATGGATGTCCAGAGTTTGGCTTCCAGCCTGAGTAATCTCGCGGCAAAAGTTCAAAACATACAGGATTTTGTTGTTCACACTTCCATGTCTGAACCTAGAATTCCTATTCCAGAGTTCTTTTCTGGAGATAGATCTACCTTCCTGAATTTCAGGAACAATTGTAAATTGTTTCTTTCTTTAATATCTCGCTCCTCTGGAGACCCTGCTCAACAGGTTAAGATTGTAATATCTTTCCTGCTGGGCGACCCTCAGAATTGGGCATTTGCATTGGCACCAGGGGATCCTGCATTGCTCAATGTGGATGCGTTTTTTCTGGCATTGGGATTGCTCTATGAGGAACCCAACCTGGAGATTCAGGCTGAAAAGGCTTTATTAGCCCTCTCTCAGGGGCATGATGAAGCGGAAATATATTGTCAAAAATTTCGGAAATGGTCGGTGCTTACTCAGTGGAATGAGTGCGCCCTGGCTGCAAACTTCAGAAATGGTCTTTCCGAGGCCATTAAGGATATTATGGTGGGGTTCCCTACGCCTACAGGTCTGAATGAGTCGATGGCTATGGCCATTCAGATTGATCGGCGTTTACGGGAGCGCAAACCCGTGCACCACTTGGCGGTGTCTTCTGAACAGGCACCTGAGACTATGCAATGTGATAGAATTCAGTCCAGAAGTGAACGGCAAAATTATAGGCGGAAAAATGGATTGTGTTTTTATTGTGGTGATTCAGCTCATGTTATATCAGCATGCTCTAAACGCACAAAAAGGGTTGATAAATCTTTTGCCATTGGTACTCTGCAGCCTAAGTTCATTTTGTCTGTGACTCTGATTTTTTCACTGTCTTCCATTTCCGTCGATGCCTATGTGGATTCAGGCGCTGCCCTGAGTCTTATGGATTGGTCATTTGCTAAACGCTGTGGTTTTAGTCTGGAGCCTCTGGAAGTTCCTATCCCTCTGAAGGGAATTGACTCTACACCATTGGCTATGAATAAGCCGCAGTATTGGACACAAGTGACCATGCGCATGACTCCCGTTCATCAGGAGGTGATTCGCTTCCTTGTACTGTATAATTTACATGATGTACTAGTGCTTGGTCTGCCATGGTTACAAACTCATAATCCTGTCCTGGACTGGAAAACAATGTCTGTGTTAAGCTGGGGATGTCAGGGGGTTCATGATGATGCACCTCCGATTTCAATCGCTTCATCTACTCCTTCTGAGATCCCTGCGTTTTTGTCTGACTATAGGGATGTTTTTGAGGAGCCTAAGCTCAATTCGCTCCCTCCTCATAGAGAGTGTGACTGTGCTATAGAATTGATTCCTGGCAGTAAGTTCCCTAAGGGTCGTTTATTTAATCTGTCACTGCCAGAGCATACTGCTATGCGGAATTATATTAAGGAGTCCTTGGAAAAGGGACATATTCGTCCATCTTCGTCCCCTCTGGGAGCAGGTTTTTTTTTCGTGGCCAATAAAGATGGTTCCCTGAGGCCTTGTATAGATTATCGCCTTCTGAATAAGATTACAGTCAAATATCAGTATCCACTGCCATTATTGACTGATTTGTTTGCTCGCATTAAGGGGGCTAGGTGGTTCACTAAGATAGATCTTCGCGGTGCGTATAATCTGGTGCGGATAAAACAGGGTGACGAGTGGAAAACCGCATTTAATACGCCTGAGGGCCATTTTGAGTATTTGGTAATGCCTTTTGGACTCTCCAATGCTCCGTCAGTCTTTCAGTCCTTAATGCACAATATTTTCCGTGAATATCTGGATAAGTTTATGATTGTGTATTTGGATGATATTTTGGTGTTTTCTGATGACTGGGAGTCTCATGTTTTACAGGTCAGGAAGGTGTTTCAGGTTCTGCGGGCCAATTCTCTGTTTGTGAAGGGCTCAAAGTGTCTCTTCGGAGTCCAGAAGATTTCTTTTTTGGGGTACATTTTTTCTCCTTCTACTATTGAGATGGATCCCGTCAAGGTTCAGGCGATTTGTGACTGGACACAACCTACATCTGTTAAGAGCCTTCAGAAGTTCTTGGGGTTTGCTAATTTTTATCGTCGGTTCATTGCTAATTTTTCCAGTATTGTTAAACCTTTGACTGATTTGACTAAAAAGGGTGCTGATGTTGCTGATTGGTCTCCTGCGGCCGTGGAGGCCTTTCGGGAACTTAAGCGCCGGTTTTCTTCTGCTCCTGTGTTGTGTCAACCAGATGTTTCACTTCCTTTTCAGGTTGAGGTTGATGCTTCCGAGATTGGAGCGGGGGCGGTTTTGTCACAGAGAAGTTCTAATGGCTCGGTGATGAAGCCATGTGCATTCTTCTCTAGAAAATTCTCGCCCGCCGAGCGCAATTATGATGTGGGTAATCGGGAGCTTTTGGCCATGAAGTGGGCATTTGAGGAGTGGCGTCATTGGCTTGAGGGTGCTAAACATCGTGTGGTGGTCTTGACTGATCACAAGAATCTCATTTACCTTGAGTCTGCCAGGCGTTTGAATCCTAGACAGGCTCGTTGGTCGTTGTTTTTTTCTCGTTTCAATTTCGTGGTTTCATACCTGCCAGGTTCTAAGAATGTGAAGGCAGATGCTCTTTCCAGGAGTTTTGTGCCTGACTCTCCTGGAGACTCTGGGCCTACTGGTATCCTTAGGGATGGGGTAATATTGTCCGCCGTATCCCCAGACTTTCGACGTGCATTGCAGGAGTTTCAGGTGGATAAACCGGATCGTTGTCCGCCAGAAAGACTGTTTGTTCCGGATGATTGGACCAGTAGAGTCATCTCCGAGGTCCATTCTTCTGTGTTGGCTGGTCATCCTGGAATATTTGGTACTAGAGACTTGGTGGCCAGGTCTTTTTGGTGGCCTTCCTTGTCTAGGGATGTGCGTACCTTTGTGCAGTCTTGTGAAGTGTGTGCTCGAGCTAAGCCTTGCTGTTCTCGGGCCAGTGGGTTGTTGTTATCCTTGCCCATCCCGAAGAGGCCTTGGACGCACATTTCCATGGATTTTATTTCTGATCTCCCGGTTTCACAGAAAATGTCCGTTATCTGGGTTGTGTGTGACCGCTTTTCTAAGATGGTTCATTTGGTGCCCTTGCCTAAGTTGCCTTCCTCCTCTGAGTTGGTCCCTTTATTTTTTCAGAACGTGGTTCGTTTGCATGGGATTCCGGAGAATATCGTTTCTGACAGGGGATCCCAGTTTGTGTCTAGATTTTGGCGGACGTTTTGTGCCAAGATGGGCATTGATTTGTCTTTCTCGTCTGCATTCCATCCTCAGACGAATGGCCAGACGGAGCGAACTAATCAGACCTTGGAAACTTATTTGAGGTGTTTTGTTTCTGCTGATCAAGATGACTGGGTTGCTTTTTTGCCACTGGCCGAATTTGCTCTTAATAATCGGGCTAGTTCTGCCACGTTTGTCTCTCCTTTTTTTTGTAATTCGGGGTTTCATCCTCGTTTTTCCTCTGGTCAGGTGGAGTCTTCGGATTGTCCTGGAGTGGACGTGGTGGTGGACAGGCTACATCAGATTTGGAATCAGGTGGTGGACATTTTGAAGTTATCTCAGGAGAAGACTCAGCAGTTTGCTAATCGCCGTCGCCGCGTGGGTCCCCGACTTCTTGTTGGGGATTTGGTGTGGTTGTCTTCTCGTTTTGTCCCTATGAAGGTCTCTTCTCCTAAGTTCAAGCCTCGGTTCATCGGTCCTTATAGGATCTCGGAGATTCTTAACCCTGTATCTTTTCGTTTGGATCTCCCAGCATCGTTCGCTATTCATAATGTGTTCCATCGGTCGTTGTTGCGGAGGTATGAGGTGCCCGTTGTTCCTTCGGTTGAGCCTCCTGCTCCGGTGCTGGTGGAGGGAGAATTGGAGTATGTTGTTGAGAAGATCTTGGATTCTCGTGTTTCCAGACGCAAACTCCAGTATTTGGTTAAGTGGAAGGGTTATGGTCAGGAGGATAATTCCTGGGTGGTCGCCTCCGATGTTCATGCGACTGATTTGGTCCGCGCCTTCCATAGAGCTCATCCTGATCGCCCTGGGGGTTCTCGTGAGGGTTCGGTGACCCCTCCTCAAGGGGGGGGGTACTGTTGTGGATTCTGTTTGTGGGCTCCCTCTGGTGGTTACTGCTGGTACTGGGTGACTTTGGTGGGTTGCGGCCTTTGGTTTCCACCTGTCCATCAGAGGCTGGGTGGTTCCTATTTTACCTGGCCTTTCTGTCATTCCCTTGCCGGCTATCAATGTATTCAGATGTGCTCTGTTTGGTTCCTGCCTACCTGCTCCCAGATCTTTCAGGATAAGCTAAGTGCTGATTTTCAGTTGTTGGTTTTTTTGTCCAGCTTGCTTATTATGTCTCTATGCTAGCTGGTAGCTCTAGTGGACTGAGGTTCTCCCCATGTGCCATGAGTTGGCACATGGGTTCTTGTAATCTCAGGATGTTTTTTTTGATTAGGGTTTTTTGCTGACCGCTCAGACCCCTTTTGTATCGTTCTGCTTTCTAGTTTACAGCGGGCCTCAATTTGCTGAACCTATATATATCATCTCTATGTGTGTGCCTTCCTCTCATTTCACCGTCAATACATGTGGGGGGCAACTATACCTTTTGGGGTTCATTCCTCTGGAGGCAAGAGAGGTCTTTATTTTCTCTGCAGTACTAGTTAGCTCTTAGGCTGGTGCGTGGCGTCTAGAACCAACGTAGGCACGCTCCCTGGCTATCTCTAGTTGCGTTTGTCAGGCGTAGGGCAGCGGTCAGCCCAGGTTCCATCACCCTAGAGCTCGTCCGATATTTTGTATTACTTTGCTTGTCCCTTGCTATCCCTAGCCATTGGGATTCATGACAGCGCGGCCCTGCGCTTAGTAACCCGATGTTTACCCTGGTTACCCGGGTGCTGCAGGGGGACTTCGGCATCGTTGAAGACAGTTTCAACGATGCCGAAGTCATTTCCCTGATCGTTGGTCGCTGGAG
This sequence comes from Ranitomeya variabilis, assembly GCF_051348905.1. Lineage (NCBI taxonomy): Eukaryota > Metazoa > Chordata > Amphibia > Anura > Dendrobatidae > Ranitomeya > Ranitomeya variabilis. The sequence continues at coordinate 178,294,596 of NC_135237.1, forward strand.
CGAGCTGTCTGTGTGACAGCTCCCCAGCGACCACACAACGACTTACCAACGATCACGGCCAGGTCGTATCGCTGGTCGTGATCGTTGGTAAATCGCTATGTGAGACGGGGCCTTAAGACAAAGAGTAAACAGGGACAAGCCAAGGGGTCTGGAAGTCAGAGAACAAAACCGAGTCATACACAGCAAGGCACACTAGCCCAGAGGCCCAATGTTTACGGCCGAGAACCTGGGTCAGCAACCACAAGCCGAGTATACGGAAGTATCACGGACACACAATCCAGAAGCTGCCATCATTAAATAGCCGCCCCAGAACCAAAGAGAGGTGGACTAAAATGAACCCTGACCTGACCAGGACAGCGGCGGCACCATCCTGTCCAGACTCATGACATTAATGTAATGAAAATTAAACTAATGAATAAAAAATAGACTCTACACTAATGGAAAAGTTATTGTTATCATAATTCTGCCATCAGGAACTTTTTTTGTATATTGTTTATTTATTAAGAGCAAAACACTTACGAAGGTTTCAAAACTCAAGTTGCATTGTTTTTGGTAAGTCTATAATTAAAGGAATTTCAGACAGATTTCAATTTCACTTGCAGTAGAGAATGGATCAAAAGATCCTCCCAACCTTCTGTCTCCTTCCTCATTATCCTGGAGAATGTAAACCCCCAAGGGTATTCTAACAGAATAATAATAATAAGAATCTTGGAATCAGTGGTACGGCTGTTTCTCCAAAGTAATAAAATAACTAATTACTAAGGAGGGATGGGTTGTAGTCGCACAGGTATCTGTAACTTCTGAAAGTAATATCTGTAAAATATGCAACAGGCTTGATACATAACACTGTATAACAAGACCAGCTTCCCTTCAGCCGCCATTCAGATGATACATTGTGGCAGAAACAATATTCACATTATGAGAACTATAAGGAATAGCCTTCAGTCACTGCTGCCCTCTAGTGGCTGTGACTGGTATTTGCCAGTAGTACAGTAATAATAGATACCAAACCCATTTTGACATTAAGGTCTCCAGAATTTGTCCATTTTCTTGTCACCACATTTAAAGACCAACTTTTTTGAAGTCGACATTGCCACATGAGGGCTTTTCTTTCTTTTGCTGGATGAGGTGTATTTATAAATGTCACTATTTCTTGGAGGTGGGGGAATATAACTTATTGACGCCTTTTATCTTGATATAGAAAAGCACTGCTTTTCTGACATTGATTTTGCAGCTGACATTTTCCAGCAATCACAGTGCGACAGCTTTTGTGTGACTCATTTTCTCTGGATCTTTGTGATTATGGCCACACCAAATATGCATACATTAGCTTTATGTTTTATTACTTTTGCACAGTAGCACATCTCATGGGAGAAAAAAAATATTTTCTAAATTACCACAATTTAAGAGCTTAAGCTTTCTAAAATTAATTGCTTGCTTATGCATTATTTTTAATACAGCTATTTTGAAGTCCAATATTATAGTCTCTATTGTTTTACGAGAGAATGGAAAAATAAGCAATTCTGACAATTGTAAGGGAGCAGCCTAGAAATTACTATAGTGTTCACTTCTTGCTATCGTAGCAGAAATAATATGCTAAAAGTGATATGTCGGCTTATACTACAGCTCCTTCTGTCAGTGTATCAGTAGTTCACTGTTTTCTCTGCTGCAGTTCTAGCAGTTCTCTGAATGCTGACACTGTATAACCCCGCCCACACCACTGATTTTTTAGTACACTGTGCATAGGCAGAAAGCTGCCAATCAGTGGTAGGCCGGGGTTAAAGTGAGTTCATGAACATGGAGGACTACATGGCAGCAAGTTTATTAGTCCTATAGTGATAATCTCCTGTTGATAAAACTTAGTATCAAAATTGCAGGAAGTAGCCCAATAAGTGACATTTTTCCTGGAATCAGGGTCTCTGTCTCTACATGATGCTCCTCTTAGATTAGGTAGTAAAAACTTTTTGACATATACCATTTAATTAGATGTATTCATGAAGAGTAATAATTTCAAGCTTGGGGATAATTACATGGGGTATCTGGTTAGAAAGCAAAACATTAATATTTGTAGACAGGTAATGAAAATATATTATAGAGGTAAGAATAAGAACGTGGAGCCATATTTTACAGTATTCTGATTATTAATATGAAATAATGTACATATGCTAAACAGCTGTATTGCAATACTATGATTTCAATTAAAGTTTGGCCGCAGGGGGTCGACCCATTAAAAGTTTGTCACTTTTTTTTTTTAATATGGAGCAAAATAATTCCAGCGCCATTATACTCGTAAAAATACAGAAGCAACACTTCAGTGTGAATATATCACAATAGAAATGGACAATCTCCGAGCAGGCAAGGTCCATTAGAAAGCTGTGTAAGACCACCCAAGTAACGCTCCTTCTCATTCTGACTCTGCGGCTGCCAACACTTCTCTATTCCACACTCCCCGGGAGCAGATGGAATTCTTACATTTCATCGTATTGGTCCTTTAGTGACTATACAGCTAGTGAGGGTCTTTTCTTTCTCTGTGGGGTTCTTTTTACTGGTGACACATAAGTATTGTAATGATCTATGGGACGTCAGTACTAAGCTCATGAACACACAGTTTCTAGTTATTTCTGTTTTTGGTAAACACAAATAATAGAGAACTGATGATGTCAATAAACTATTAACGGGTATCAGTGTCAGTAGCAAAACATTCAGAGTAGGGTCTCACATAGCAGCGACCGTTCAGCTTTTTACACTCAATTTTTAACAACCAGTTTGAAAGTTTCTGTGAATTTCAGTAAAGAAGGTCTCTAAGTGAGACCCTGTAAGAATATTAGGTCTTAATAATTATTAATAGGCTTATCTCACCATGATTATACGACAGTGATGTTAAAAATGGAGGAACCGTATAATCATTTATTTACTTTTTCTGTCCTTTATAGCCTTCTCATGATGCATATTGCTTTTATTTTTCCGGTGACATATCTTTATTTTGCTTGTACTTTTGCAGCATGAGTCGCTTTTTCGAAGCCATAATTTTAGCACACATTTAATGTATTGAGAATTAATTTAATTCTTTTTTGGAGGGACAGAAGAAACACAATTTACATGACTTTCATTCTGCTGTGGGTGAAAATAAATATGGCGATAATAAATTTATACATTTTTTGGATCGTGAATAATTTTTTTTAAATCATCTTTTTGGTGTTACCATATTGTGAGAGCCATATCTTTTTTTTATTAATGAAAAAAAATTTTTAGGGTTACTTTTTGCAGCGTGAGTTAAATGGGTTGTCAGTAGGGGAAAAAACAAACACTTTGAAGATTGGCTGCTGTAGTAGTTGAAAAACATTTTTTTATTTAACTATTTCAACGCTGAACTGGCGTCTTTTTCAAAAAAAATGACTGTTGTTTCATTTTAACTTAAAAAAAAGTTGCCAGTTCAGCATTGAAATAGTTAAACAAAAAACATTTTTTCATCTACTACAGCAGCAAGAAATGTTTATCCAGGTCCTCAGACTATCTTTAGCCTCTTCCCGAAATATGACAGTTACGTCATCGTAGTCCGGTCCCTGACATTGATGCGGGCTCTCAAGCCTAGCACACATCTTTCCCAGCAGATGATAGTTGAATTCTTCAGCCATCATCTGCCACTAATAGCTGTAGGTTGAGAGGAACCACCCACAGGTTAACAGCCCACCCGTGACTGTTACCTGTTAAATGCTGTAGTCAATCTCTCACAGCGGCATGCGGTGGCAAGGAGGCGCATCATCCCACGCACCCATCGGTGATATGATTTCAGGGCACTGACTGATTGTCAAGACAGCCAGGGGTCTGCTGAAGACCTCCATACTTGTCATTATGATCCTCCTGTGAAAATTCAGCGTTTAGCTTTCGCTCATAGGAGACCAATATTTTATCTATACATAGCAGTGCTGATGCACTACTATGTAAGGTACAAGTGACCAGTCAACCGCAGACTTAAGGGGATTAACAAATACAGCAAAAAGTGAAAAAAAATGTTTTCAAAAGTGCAAAAAATTACAAAAGTTCAAATCATTTTTGTTTTGAAACACTAAAATTAAAACAATTAAAAAAACTTAAAAAACACATGTTTGGTATCGCTGCGTTCATAAAAGTCCAATCTAGCAAAATGTTAAATAAATTAACCCGATCGATAAAATGCAATGAGAGGCAATTAAAACATTGTATGTACCCCAAAAATGGTGTCAGTAAAGAAGGTCAGCTCATGGCACACAAAATAAGCCCTCACACAGCCCCATAACCCGAAAATTAAAAATGTTACAAGTTTCGGACAAAGGCAACACAGCATTTTTTTTTTATTTTTACAATTCTACAAAAAAAATGTAACCACTAAAATAAAAAACAAAACTATGCATGTTTGCCATCTGCTTAATTGTACTGACCTGGAGAATCAGATTGTCAGTTCAGTTTTACCACATAGTTAACATGGTAAATAGTAAAGAAAAATAAACAAATGTTGACAGAAAAACAAAAAATAATGGGTCTTTAAAGATGTTGAGGAAAAAAAGAAAGCAAAGAATGGAAACGAGCCCGGTCATGAAGAGGTTAAAGTGCCATTTTCTTACTGGCAAATTTTATCTGGGGATAATCTCCCACCCAAGAGGCAGCAGTAACTGTTATTTTTAAGGAGGTAGGTGAGCAATACAATTTTTTTCTAAATTATTTCTCCTCTAATAGGGTCACCCTAATACGGGTGCTTTCTTTTGCTCTACAGTACATTCTGAAAGGGGTTGTCACGGCATATAATATTGATGACCTAACCTCATTATATTATTATTATTTGTTATTATAGCCATTTATTCCATGGCGCTTTACATGTAGGGAGGGGTATACACAATAACAACAAGTACAATAATCTTAAACAATACAATTCACAACTGGTACAGGAGGAGAGAGGACCCTGACCGCGAGGGGAGGATACAGTAGGTGAGGGTAGAGCTGGTCGTGAAACGGTATGGTAGATCGGTGGTTACTGCAGGTTGTAGGCTTGTTGGAAGAGGTGGGTCTTCAGGCTCTTTTTGAAGGTTTTGATGGTAGGTAAGAGTCTGATATGTTGTGGTAGAGAGTTCCAGAGTAGGGATGATACGCAAGAGAAATCTTACAATACAATCTTACAATCATACAATTATGGGAAGAGGAGATAAGAGGGGAGTAGAGAAGGAGATCTTGTGAGGATCAGAGGTTGCGTGCAGGTAAGTACCGGGAGACGAGGTCACAGATGTATGGAGGAGACAGGTTGTGGATGGCTTTGTATGTCATGGTTAAGATTTTGTACTGGAGTCTCTGGGTAATAGGGAGCCAGTGAAGGGATTGACAGAGGGGAGAGGCCAGGGAATAGCAAGGGGACAAGTGGATTAGTCGGGCAGCAGAGTTTAGAATAGATTGGAGGGGTGCGAGAGTGTTCGAGCAGGAGGTTGCAGTAGTCAAGGCGAGAGATGATGAGGGCATGGACTAGGGTTTTTGCAGATTCTTGGTTGAAGAATGTACGGATCCTTGAAATATTTTTGAGTTGAAGTCGGCAGGAAGTGGATATGTTGAAGGGCTTGGATATGTGGTTTGAAGGAGAGATCAGTGTCAAGGATTACCCCGAGGCAGCGAGCTTGTGGGACTGGGGAGAGTGGGCAGCCATTTACTGTAATGGATAGGTTTGTTGGGGGAGTCGTGTGAGATGGGAAAAGATGATGAATTTGGTTTTGTCCATGTTAAGTTATATATATTATATGGAACAGTATCAGTCCAGATGATAACCGGTTATCAGCTCTGGGTTGGCCGGATTTCAGAATTGAATGGAGCTGATACTTGAACGTCCGGTGGAGATGGAAGCAGTGAAGCCCATTATTAACCACTTGTAGGCTGCAGCACTCACATGGCATAATGTTACGCAAGCACCAGGAGATCAGGCACCAACAACACTGTAACAGTGCTGGTGGGGAAGTTGAGCACCCGATTTGTTTTTCTATTTTTAGGGGAATAATGCATTTAATAATAAATTGTCCAAGTAGTGGACAATCTCTTTAATGTGCAGCAGACGCTGCTGGTTACTGCAGATCAGTTCATATTCAAATGAATAGAAGCTGGTCTGCAAGTCTCAGTCTGGATAGAAGCTGGTCTGCAAGTCTCAGTCTGGATAGAAGCTGGTCTGCAAGTCTCAGTCTGGATGTTGCAGGCAATCAGTGGCAGACATCAGCTTATACAAATGAAATGGTTACACAGAGTGTGTCTGACCCTGGTGAAGAGGATGCAGATGGGAGAACTCTCCCGCAACAGAACATATATAAATGTAAGCTTTTTATTGTTCATGTTAAAACTACAAAATAAAAACAATTTAAAAAATTATGGTTTTTGCTCTAGTGCAAAACAATTTAACTCTGGCATGTCAAACACCAGTCCGTGCAAATCTCTACACTTTTGTCTTAAGCATATTCAAATCGATCCTGACTTTTCGCTCAGTCTGCTTATTACTGTAGATTAACATTGCATTATGGTCTCCACATGCCACAAACTGTGTAGATCGGACATTGTGCACATACCATTCATGGAATAATGACTTGTTTTGTTTTGTTAGACAGGAAACTGGTGTGAAGACCACCACTGGAGTAGCACACTTCCTAATCAATTTACATGTCTATTTAGGGTTGTATTCCCAAATATGTGTGCTTGATGCCCCAAGAGAAAAATATATTATGTGAAGATGTCAAAACTAGGAAGAGCCTACAAGCATCTGTAAAGAACACTGCAGGGAATGTGATGCCTGTCATGCACTGTAACTTATTGGCGGATATCAACTGGTCGGAAGTAGTCATCTACTGAGCTCATTGACACTACATTCAAGGCATGAAATGAACAGAATCAACACTTTGCTGCAACACACAGAGCTGAATGTTAGGATGGAAGTTCCTTTGTGCGTGTGTTCTTTGGAGCCTTGTAGTGTAATAATAAACCAAAGCAATCTGGTCAATGAAAGTCCGGACCATGCTCAGCCAGCTCCTACTGTGAGCAACTCAGCAGTGGTATCTCAGAATGTGTTTAGCTTCCTTCATGTTCTTCAGTTGTTCATATATATATATATATATATATATATATATATATATATATATATATATATATATATATATATATATATATATATGTATATACAGTGGGGGAAATAAGTATTTGATCTCTTGCTGATTTTGTAAGTTTGCCCACTGACTGATTTAAAGGGTAGGTTAATTTTAACATTGAGAGATAGAATGTCAAAAATAAAATCCAGAAAATCACATTGTATAAATTATATAAATGTATTTGCATTTTGCAGTGACAAATAAGTATTTGATCCCTCTGGCAAACAAGACTTAATACTTGGAGGCAAAACCATTCTTGGCAAGCACAGCAGTCAGACATTTTTGTAAGATCATCTCTAAATCATTAAGATGTTGAGGCTGTCTCTTGACAACACGGAGCTCCAACTACCTCCATAAGTTTTCTATGGGATTAAGGTCTAGAGACTGGCTAGGCCACTCCATTGGCTAGGCCACTCCATGACCATAATGTTTATTCATTTTGAGACACTCCTTTGTTGCCTTGGCTGTATATTTTGGGTCATTGTCTTGCTGGAAGACCCAGCCACAACCCATTTTTAATGTCCTGGCGGAGGGAAGGAGGTTGTCACTCAGGATTTTACGGTACATGGCTCCATCCATTCTCCCATTGATGTGGTGAAGTAGTCCCTTGCCCTTAGCAGAGAAACACCCCCAAAACATAATGTTTCCACCTCCATGCTTGACAGTGGGGACGGTGTTCTTTGGGTCATAGGCAGCATTTCTCTTCCTCCAAACTCGGCGAGTTGAGTTAATGCTAAAGACCTTAAAGGGACTCTGTCACCCCCTCCAGCTGTTATAAACTAAAAGAGCCACCTTGTGCAGCAGTAATGCTGCATTCTAACAAGGTGGCTCTTTTAGTTTGTGGTGCAGTTACAACCAAAATAAAGCGTTTTATAATTTTGCCAAAATACCTGTCTTTAGCCCTGGAGGCAGGTCTTAACCCCCCTGCTGCAACCGCCACACTTCAGTCACTCAAATCTTCTTCGGCGCCGGGCACCGCCCCCTCCGCGCTGTTTTCCACTCAAATCCGGTGCCTGCGCTGTTTAGTACTGGCTGGGGCAGGCACAGTGAGCTCTGGCCGTCTGACCTCACATGCAGTCTTGCAGACTGCGCCTGTGCGGCCACCCAGCTTGCAAACCCCAGCCCCGCAGTGTGTTATGCATTATGCTGGGATTCACAAGCTGGGTGGCTGCACAGGCGCAGTCTGCAAGACTGCATGTGAGGTCAGACGGCCAGAGCTCACTGCGCTCTCAATATATATACACACATACATGTCGATACATGTCGAGGATAAGTATTTAACTATTTCATACACTGACAATTTTTCCCACCTACAAAGAATGGAGAGGGCTGTAATGTTTATCGTAGGTATACTTCAACTGTGAGAGACAGAATTAAAAATAAAAACCAGAAAATCACAATGTATGATTTTTAAATAATGACATTGCACTTTATTGAATGAAATAATTATTTGATCACCTACTAACCAACAACAATTCTGGCTCTCACAGACCTATTACTTTTTCTTTAAGAAGCCCTCCTACTCTGCACTCATTACCTGTATCAATTGCATCTGTTTGAACTAGTTACCTGTATAAAATACACCTGCCTACACACTCAGTCAATGACACTCCAACCTAAAGACACCAGGGACAAAATGTTAGACCTGCACAAAGCTGGGATAGGCTACAGGACAATAGGCAAGCAGTTTTTTGAGAAGACAACTGTTGGCATAATTATTAGAAAATGGATGAAACACAAGATGACTGTCAATTTTCCTTGGTCTGGAGCTCCATGCGAGATCCCAGCTCGCGTGGTAAGGATGATTCTGAGATTGGTCAGGAATCATCACAGAACTACATGAGAGGACCTGGTCAATGACCTGAAGAGAGCTGGGACCACAGTCTCAAACATTAGTAACACACTATGCTGTCATGAATTTAAAATCCTGCAGGGCATGTAAGGTTCCCCTGCTAATGCCAGGACATGTCCAGGCCAGTTTTAAGTTCCCCAATGACCATCTCGATGAGCCAAAGGAGGAATGAGAGAAGGTTATGTAGTCAGATGAGACAAAAATAAAACTTTTTGGTATCAACTCCTCTTGCTGTGTTTGAAAGAAGAAGAAGGATGAGTACAATCATAGAACACTATCCCAACCGTGAAGCATGGTGGGGGAAACATCAAACTTTGGGGGTGCTTATCTGCAAAGAGGACAGGATGACTGCACCATATTGAAGGGAGGATGGATGGGGTCATGTATCATGAGATTTTGGCCAACAACATTCTTCCAACAGTAAGAGTATTGACAATGGGTCGTGGCTGGGTTGTCCAGCATGACAATTATCCAAAACACACAGCTAAGGCAACTAATGAGTGGCTCCATAAGAAGCATTTCAAGGTCCTGGAGTGGCCTGTCCAGTCTCCAGATCTGAACCCAATAGAACTTCTTTGGAGGGAGCTGAAACTCAGCTACAGCCCCAAAACCTGGAAGATCTGGAGAAGATCTGTATGGAGGAGTGGGCCAAAATACCTGTTGCAGTGTGTGCAAACTTGGTCTAGAACTACAGGAAACCTCTGACCTCTGTATTTGCAAACAATACTAAATATTAAGTTCTGTTTTTCTATTGTATCAAATATTATTTCATGCAATAAAATGCAAATGTATTATGTAAAAATCATGCAATGTGATTTTCTGGAATTTTTTTAAGGTTCAGTCTCACAGTTGAAGTGTACCTATGATGAAAATTACAGACCTCTCAATTCTTTGTAGGTGGGAAAAGTTGCAAAATTGGCAGTGTATCAAATACTTATATTGCCCACTGTATATATATTTATATGCACAGTGTATATATATATATATATATATATATATATATATATATATATATATATATATATTTTTTTTTTTTTTTTTTTTCTGTTGGTTGAAATAAAACAATTGTCAAACAAGATCATGTAGACAAAGTTTGCTTGTTCTAACTAAAAATACTATACAACTTTGCCTTTTCATTTGGTGCATGAAGAAATATTTTTGGAACTTAAAAATGTTGCCTGCCGAAAACAAGTTGTCACCTGTCTGTAGATCAAATGATGTTGTGTTGATTGGTGGTGACAAATTTACCTTCTTTAGAATGGAATGGCAATGAGTATGATCGACCTCCCCACTATTCATTCCCTAAGGGTATGTCAAGTGCTATGTTCAACTTTTTACAGTAGCCCCGTATAGAATGATTAGAGCAGTGGATGGATGTTCGACCGTCGGGGAAAATTCACTGATCTACTAATCAATGTTTTTTCAGGGGGTCACAGAAAATACAGTACACACCTATGAATCACATGTAGAAGGTATATTACTGGATCAAGCCATTGACAGATAAAGCAATAACATCATCAATAAAAGAAAACAAATGAATGGAATATTGAAAATGTAAAATATACTTTACCATGTCCCAAGATCACCATCACCATGACAGAAAAAAATACATCCTAATGTCACAAATAAATGCACAAAGTGATCCCTACTGGGGTAACATACAGTGGGGTAGCCACAGAAATAGGATATCAAACACAGCTGAGCACAACAAGTAAATATGGAGCTCCATAACAATTTTAGGGTGGGGTCCATTACATTTCTCGTACATACCTTCCAACTTTCAAAGTTATTACGACCTGAACTTCTGAGTGTAGATATCCTTCCTTATTTGTTGGGTACAATATTAACTGCCATGCCTACTATCTTAATAGTTATGCCCATGTCTTAGTCTGTAGCTCAATCAAAGGAGGAAAACTACACCCATTCATAGAGTCAAAATACATTAAAAGATGGTCTCCAGTCTGTAGTGTTACTTTATGTTGTAAACAATCATTTGGTATTTTTGGGGGTCTGGTAGTAGGACATTATTTCCAAGTTAGAGAGTATCTTTATTGATCATTCTCTTAATAATAGTTTGTCCAGGTGTGACAGTACATGATCAAGATTGGCCAGTGCTCCATTGAAAGTAATAATTTTATAATGACTTGTTCCACGTAAACAGATTACAAATCTTTCTTTCAGATTGGAGCTATATTTTTATAACAATGATGTACTGCCACTACCAACACAACAGTTTCAGCTAAAGGAAGGAAAAGCACCTGGAGGTGTATCATATTTCCACTTAACTTCCTTAAGACCTAAATCCAAATCCAAATTACATAACGCATGAAATACTTGAGGTCTGTTGTCTTAGCTTAGGCAGAGCTCCTGAAGGACCTTGGTCTACACAGGCAGTTTGGCAGGAATTCCATCCAGTTCCTGAGGGACATTATGCACCAAACTGCTGTAGAAGAAGAATTTCAGAATAAATTAAAGGGACTTGATTTAAGTGGAGAAATGTATAATTTAGGCTTCGATAAAATCCCACTTGCTTTTCACTTGGAATATATAAGTCAAAAACAGTTTAATTAGGTTTTACATGTGTGTAATGTACATTATCTGTACAGTATATCTTTTCCAATCCACTTGTGCCTTCAGATTTTCCCATGAAAAGGAAAGAATTGGTAAAGGTCAGTAACACACAGTGGAAGACCAGATAGGTCAAAGCATCCAATCATTCATGCTAGGACAGTTACTCCTCAGATTTTTTCATCTTCACTTAATTCATTATTGTATTTGCAACTATTTTCTATTTTTTACATGTTTATTTTTTCTGTTTATGGCATTGTAGGCAGAGCTTAGTGATTCAAGATGTTTTCAACATGGCACAACTCTACTTAATTCCTTACCTAGTGTGTTTTTCAGTACACCAATTTTTTGTCATTTTTTGAGGAATTTTGTGAAAAGTGCAACTTTTTTTGCTCAAAAGTAGCAAGAACAGTCCAGGAAAGAAAAAATGATCAGCATGGATATTGCACCAATTCCTGAACCACATGCACCAATTTGAAGAATTTGGCGCCAAAAAAAACAGCAACTAATATCACAAGACTAAAATGGATAGTGGTTTAAAAAATGCAAATGATGAATAATGGTCTCCTACAGATCTTTTTACTCCTGTTTGGAAAATGGAAAAATGGGTGTAATACAGTAACCCTTCCCTTGTGCAAAAAATAAAACCTGATGGAGGTTCCTGAAGCCTGTGAAAAATGGATAGCACTACATTGCAACTATGACCCAATCAGTGGGGTGTCTGAGATTTTATGGACCCATAGAATTGCCTTTTGAAGTCTGATCCAGGACTAAGGAATTATACTAATCTGCATATAAATCGGATGAGTGCAATTCGATAAAAGATCGTTATTCATTGATTTAGTACTCATCTGCAATTTTTTTTCAGCTGAACTCTGGATGAGAAAAAAAATTGCAGCATGCTGCATGTGGCCGCATATATCGGACGAGACTCACCAAAGCCAGTCAATGGGTGAAAGAATAAAAAACGGACGGTACACGGACTTTCCATATGCCATCCAATTTTTACAGATATATTAATTACCATTCTGCAGCATAGAACACTGTAAATGGTCCTGCAAATGATTGTAGGATAATACAGTAGTTGCAGAGAACAAAAGCGCATTGCATACACATGTCATATGGATGTCATATGGATGCTATGTGAGAAAAATCGCATTGTACTCGCTGTACACTCGTCCTACTTTTTCGGATCAACATCGGAGAGATGTTTTAAACGCAGATGAGTGCAAGCCCTAAAATACAAAATGGACAAGCCTCTCTTTTTTCTGTAGTCTGCAAAAAAAGCACAGACATGTTAAAGACTCATGGACTGAAAAAACCCCAGATAAAATACATAAAAACACCTGCATAAACGCACTTACTACGCCTTCTTTTTCCAACTGTGGAGTTTCTGCATCTAATACAAGTCTTTGGGAAAATTCCACACAGAGCTTTCCCGCAAGAGAAATTGACATATTGTGGCTTGGAAACCTGGACCGCAGGTGATTTTACGCAGCGTAAAAATGAATCACAGTGGGCATGGGATTTCTATTACCGTAATCCCATCCAAGGTGCTAGTACTGTACAAAGCAGTGTTTTCAACGCACCGAAAATATGCTGCGTCCAGAACGCTATTATTACTAATCATTGCATGCACCCTTACGGTATGGTCACACGAGTGTATAAAAGTCATTCAGATGATTTTTTTACACTTGTCATCAGTGTACAGTCTGTGTGCAATCTGTTTATTTAAAGCAGCAGATATTAATAATGTACTCGACCATTTATAGTCTTGTGAGTGTATCCGTAATAACCTATGGTGACAGAGTCACTGGCATAGTATGTGAAGGGAGATACGTGTCACTGCGCATACTGCGATCAGTGATGTAAAACTAGTGTTTATGCCTCCAGCACGTTAAGTGCTGAGAGAGTTAATAGGAACCTATGTTATGGGCTGGTCTTAGTGGAGCTTCATAGAGCGGGTGGGAGGAGGTCCACTGTATCTCCACCTGCAGAGTCCTGACAGGACCTGTGTGAGGTCAAGGTCATGTGACCATCACATGGGATGTTAAATACTTAAGGCCCCGTCTCACTTAGCGACGCTAAAGCGATCCCGACAACGATACGACCTGTCAGGGATCGTTGCTGCGTCGCTATATGGTCGCTGGTGAGATGTCAAACAGTGAGATTTTCCAACGATCGCTGCTGCGATCTCACTGTTTGACATCTCACCAGCGACCTGTAGCGACCTCTACAACGATGTCACATGGGAGCTATTATGACGATTCAGTGTCTGAGTCGTCAACGAGGTCGTTGGTAAGGTGTCAAACACAGCGATGTGTGCTACCCAGCGGGACCTCAATGACCAAAAAAGGTCCAGGCCATTCCGACACGACCAGCGATCTCACGGCAGGGGCCTGGTCGCTGCTACGTGTCACACATAGCGAGATCGCTACTGAGGTCGCTGTTGCGTCACAAAACTTGTGACTCAGCAGCGATCTCGCTAGCGATCTCGCTTAGTGAGACGGGGGCTTTAGACATGAGAGTCAGGAGACGTTGTTTCTGGGGAGAGCAGGAACTCCCAGAGGAGCTGAGGCCTCTGCGGGTTATCTGTAGGTGAACCCTGCAGGGAATGGACTCATATGGACTGTGTTTTGGTTGTTTTACCATTATGATAGCAAAGTTCAGTTTATTTTGCTGAACCCTGCCAGTGTTTATACTATCCACAAAAAAACCAGCAGGTGATCTTCTACCAGAATGGTTCCTGCGTCTACCTGGGAAAGCAGCTGAATGTGTCAACTCCTCGCACTATATTGTGACTCCGTGTGGCATCTGATATTTTTCTCACAACAATGGTTTTGAATGGGCGAGTCTCATCCATCAAATTTGCTGAAGAGACTAGTGCATGCAATTTTTTTTTTACATGCAGATTCGGTCAGTGAAAATAATTGTTCATTTGCACTGCTCCATTGAATAATATTGGTTTGAGTGGTCTGGGTTTTTTTTAACAGCGAATATTCCAAATATTTATGTTTCATCTGTTTATTAGTTTGCAAAAAAAAAACTGATGAAGGTTTTTCAATCGTCTCCAGTTAGTAAAAACCCACAGCATAAAGAACATGTTTATACGCTCAGTATTCGGTCAGTATTCTACCTCAGAATCTGTAAGCAAAAACCAGCAGTGGGTGAGAAATGCAGAAGTGGTGACGTGGGTCTATTACACTTTTTGTCTGATTGTTCCTCACCTGGTTTGGCTTACAAATACTGATGTAAAATACTGACCAAATACTGAACATGCGACTGTGGCCTAAGCATGCAATTAGGATGCCATCAGTGTACTATCCACGTTCTTCATTGACCCATGAACTGGTGTGACTTTGAATCACGACAACGACTAAAATGGATAACTATTTTTTTTTTGTGGATAATCTGCACAGAACGTGGACAACTGAATGAGCCTATAGACTATAATGGGTATAATGTTCTACCTGTGAAAAACATGAAAGTGGCTTAGCACTGGTTTAACAGGGTAACTGCTTTCTTTGTAAAGCTAGGGTCACACGATCATTGATTTTTATTAATGTGAATTAGGCCGATTATGCCAATGTCATTCAGATCAAACTCCTTCAGTGTCTAATTCTCTCACATGACAGAATCGCATCACAGGTGCGGATAAGATGGAGACTTAATTTCTCCATCTTTTCCATTCTCTGTGTCTGCGGATGTTGGACTGCACTTGGATCACATCCGAGTACAGTCCGATATTTCACACAGCATTAGAAAACATCAGATAGCACTTGGTTGTGTTATATGGTAGTGTGAGCGAGCCCTTAGATCTTAACAAGCAATGACTTTGGATGCCTTTGAGCTGCTCATTTCCCTTGTCAACTTTTTCTACATCAGTTATAAGTCATAATAAAAAAACACGTAAAGGGAGTCTGTCACCCTAAAATGCATCTTAAAGTAATTAATTTGCTATATAGGGGGCTTAGCCTTTAAAATTCATATAAGCAGCATACATTTAATTGGTCTGATTACTTTTATTCAATATGCAATTCAGGAGACTTCGGTGAGCCCTTGGTGCACCGTTACGTCCACCCTGCATACTGCGCAGTTCCCTGACTCTGACAGCACTCACTCGGCTACAATAAGTGCTGTCTGAGCCTTAACTGCTACCCTGTGCATGCACACTGACTGTGAAGGGGTCAGCGGTGCACACACAGTGTGGGGTGGGCCTCCCTTTCATCTTTTCTTCCTGTTAGCTGGACAAATAGAAAATGGAGGGCACCGCAAATAAATATCAGCAAGGAAGGTTCACCGTGGGCTGGAATTAAGCATAACAGAGGCCAAGACAAAGATCATGCCCACATACATAGGAACACCTCCACATATAAGAGTATCAAAATTGTATTTTATTAGCAAACCTCAAAAAATATGTGAAGAACAAAACACACAAAACAATTAAAAACACTTAAAAATTGCAAATGTGCAAAGAATACCTATATATATATATATATATATATATATATATATATATATATATATAGGCAATGACAACCCACAAAACATGTATAACCCACAATGAAGATGTCAAAAAAATGATGTTACTACAGAATACAAATAATGCAAATGCTCAAAGCCCCATCACGCAATGTGCATGGTAGTATCAATATCACAGTACCATACAGACCCAAAATAAAGTGCAAAATTCTAGCGCAATGATATTTATCAGTTTCAAGACATCAGGCACATGACAAAAAATGAAAAGTAAAAAAGTTGGAACTCTGGAGAGGGGCAGGGGGAGAGGGAACTGAAAAATAAGAGAACCCAATCCTCAAACCAAAGCCCCCTCATACCAACAGTCCAGAAGGTGCTGCATCAAGTCAAGTGAAGTGGGAAGACAGGATGTGGGATAGGTTCCAAATTTAGGTTTGCTAATAAAATACGATTTTGATACACTTATACGTGGAGGTGTTCCCATGTATGTGGGCATTATCTTTGTCTTGGCTTCTGTTTTCCTCCTGTTAGCTGTTGCAGTTGCTACATCCAGATGTGCACTCACTACTTCCTACATCCTGTCATTGCTGATATTGACCAACTCTATGATGCACAGAACACAGGAGGAGCATATAACTGATCCTTTCCGCCTTTTCCTCCTCACTTCTGGACATATTTGTGTAGCCTGCGGCAGCCAATGACGGAAGGCAAAGATGAAAGGGGGACTTGCCACCACACAGTTTGGACTATGCTGACTCCTTCACAGTCCGTGTGCATGTGCAGGGCAGTGGTTAGGCTCAGGCAGCACTCATTCATGCCAAGAAAGCGCTGTCAACCAGGAAACTGCACTATGCAAATTGGGGGGTGCACTGAGCTGTTGGCCACACCAAAGGTGCACTGACACCCTTCATTTTCATATGCAATAAATAAAGTTTAACAGTAATGAATTATACTGCTTACATTATTATTTTAGGTGTTAAGCCCTCTATATAACTGTTTAATTTACATTTTGGGGTTGACATACTCTCTTAAATTAGGTTAAAATCCGTAAGCAATGTACTATATTACTAAACTTAATTTTATAAGGGAAAAAATTCATGCTGGTTTGTTCATCTCACATAGTATACAGTATGCTCAGCATTAATGCCACACTTGGGATCCGGACTCGATTTCTGTCAACGCAGCTGCACACCAATTATCATGAGGACAATAGGCTGAAGACTGACCTTTGGATCCATCCCTATGAATTCTCTATGGGCATTTATCACATATTCTTACAATGTGACTCATAACACTAGGTAGCTGATGTCCTTGTTAAATTTTTTTTTTCTCCCTTTATGTCATGATTTTGCTTTACGTACTGTATCTATGAGTTATAAACTATTGTACATGTAGTCATAGTCTGTTCGGTATCCAAGTACCCTGTTTCTTCTTAGAAATTATCCTTTAAAAGGATAATTTAGTTCAACCCCTTCTTGAGCTAAATGTTTGACCCCAATAAAATAAAATAAAAAAACTATACTCACCCCCCCATTCTGGCACCGCACGAGAGCCCAGGGAAGAGCGAGTGCCGACACCGCGGGAATGGCACAGGTACGGGAGATGAGTCTAGGTTTTTTTATTTTATTGAGGCCAAATATTTTGTTCAAGAAGGGGTTTTCCTTGTAGTGGACAACCCATTTAACTCAATTCCCATGAAAAGGTTTCGGCAAAAAAAGCATATTTGTTGTGTAATAAAAGAATGATAAGCTTTCTGCTTTATATATCAGGTCCTCTTGTCTGTCAAGATCTCAGCTTGCTGTAATTCAAATCTTCATTGTCTTTTTACTTCCAGGGGTTGGAATTGTGTCCTTAGCATACTATTTTGACTTTTAAATATAATTTACCATGATTCTGTCCATTACATGACAAAAATGATATTCACCTTTTAGAAATAAGAAAAATAACATTCCTATCTAATTACATCAAGCAGAGATTCTGAAATGAGTATGTACACAAAGTATTTAAAAAAATTCACCAAATTTATCACAATGGTTAATAAATTTCATGCGTCTTAATACACTTTATGTGGCACCCCAGGAATCCGGGTACCACAGTAGTGCTGTCTTCCTCACGGGGAGGACAGTGCTATGTCTGGAGACAAGTGAGATTTCCTTTGGTAGGTTTACACACACAACACCTTCCACTTCCAGGCCAGGAGGGGGAGCTCCAAGCCCTGTTTTAGGGCAGATTCCCTCAATAAAGATCCTGGTTTGGAGGCGGAGACATCTCAGTTTGTAGCAGAAGTCTGTGTGCGAGGACAGACAGGAGTGGAGCACAGAGGAGAGGGAAAGCTCCAAGAGGCCACAAGCAGGCCTCCGAAGAGTATCAGCGCAAGAAACCGGGTACTGGGTGCCCGAGGCTTTTGTGGATTATAAAACACAGAGCAGAACCAGAGGGTATTGTTCTACAAGGACTTTGCCCATAATTACCTGTGGCACAGCAGCATCTAGGAGCCTGGAGTTACCGAGAACAGACCCCAGTTCACACGGCCTGAGCTGCCTGCCATATAGGTACCTGTCCTAGGACAGCAGAATGATTAACCCCTTAACGACCGCCGATACGCCTTTTAACGGCGGCCGCTAAGGGTACTTAAACCACAGCGGAAACCACAGTGGAAAAAGTGAATAGCGCCCCCGAGTCGGATTTTCTCTGGGGTCTCAGTTGCCGAGGGTAGCCGAGACCCCAGAGAACATGATTCGGGGGGGGGGGGGGGTTTACCGACCTCCGAGTTGCGATCGCCGGTAATTAACCGTTTACCGGCGGTCGCAACAAAAAAAACGCGATTTGCCATTTAATTTCTCTGTCCTCCAATGTGATCGCACATCGGAGGACAGAGAAATGGGGTCCCCGATAGCCCCCCAATACTCACCTATCTCCCCCGGTGCTCCTCGTGGCTCCCGATGGGCGCCGCCATCTTTTTTCGGGGAAACAATGGCGGGCGCATGCGCGGTGCGCCCGCCACCCGGCACCCGGAAGATCTTTGGGGTCTCGGCTGCCGGGGGTAGCCTAGACCCCAAAGAACATGATCGTGGTCGGTTTTTACCGACCCGTTTTGCGATCGCCGGTAATTAACTATTTACCGGCTACCGCAAAAAAAAAAAAAAGCGATGTCATTCTCTGTCCTCTGATGTGATCGCACATCAGAGGACAGAGAAATAGGGGGATTCGGGGACCCTGTTATACTTACCGGTGTCCCTGGGTCCTCCTGCTTCTTCTGCTGGCCGCCGGCTTCTTGCCGGGCAGTGCGCCCGCCATGATCTGCCGGCCGGCAAAGGAAGATTCTTCCACTTGTTTTATTTTGGTCACTGTGAGATCCTATCACAGTGATCAAAATAACAAAAATAGTAAATAACCCCCCCTTTATCACCCCCTTAGTAAGGAAAAAATAATAAAATTAAAAAAATGTATGAATTTCTATTTTCCAATTAGGGTTAGGGGTAGGGTTAGGGGTAGGGTTAGGGGTAGGGGTAGGGTTAGGATATGTGCACACGTAGAATGGTTCTCTGTGGATTTTTCCGCAGCAGATTTGATAAATCCGCAGGGCCAAAACGCTGCATTTTTCCTGCGGATTTATCGTGGATGTACCGTGGTTTTTGTGCAGATTCCCCTGCGGTTTTACACCTGCGGTTTTCTATTATGGAGCAGGTGTAAAACCGCTGCAGAATCCGCAGAAAGAATTGACATGCTGCGGAATGTAAACCGCTGCGTTTCCGCATGTTTTTTTCCGCAGCATGGGCACAGCGTTTTATGTTTCCAATAGGTTTACATTGTACTGTAAACTCATGGGAAACTGCTGCGGACCAACAGCTGCGGAAATGCTGCGGATCGGCAGCAAAATCCGCAACGTGTGCACATAGCCTTAGGGTAAGGGCTAGAGATAGGGCTTGGGTTAGGGTTAGGGCTAGGGTTAGAGCTAGGATTAGGGTTAGAGCTAGGGTTAGGGTTAGGGTTGGGGCTAAAGTTAGGGTTAGGGTTGGGGCTAGGTTTAGGGCTAAAGTTAGGGTTTGGGCTAAAGTTAGGGTTAGGGCTAGAGTTGGAGCTAAAGTTAGGGTTAGAGTTGGGATTAGGGTTTGGATTAGGGTTGGCATTAGGGTTACATTTGGGGTTAGGGTTAGGTTTGGGATTAGGGTTAAGGCTAGGGTTGGGATTAGGGATAGGGGTGTATTGGGATTAGGGTTAGGTTTTGAGGTTAGGGTTGAGATTAGGATTAGGGGTGTGTTCAGCTTAGGGTTTTGATTAGGGTTATGGTTAGCTTTGGGATTAGGGTTAGGGGTGTTTTTGGGGGTTAGGGTTGTGATTAGGATTATGGATCAGGTTGGGATTAGGGTTAGGGGTGTGTTGGGGTTAGGGTTGGAGTTAGAATTGGGAGGTTTCCACTGTTTAGGTACACCAGGGGGTCTCTAAACGCCACAGCCAATTTTGCACTCAAAAAGTCAAATGGTGCTCCCTCCCTTCTGAGCTCTGCCGTGCGCCCAAACAGTGGATTACCCCCACATATGGGACATCAGCGTACTCGAGATAAATTGGACAACTTTTGGGGTCCAATTTCTCCTGTTACCCTTGTGAAAATAAAAACTTGGGGGCTAAATATAATTTTTGTGGAAAAAAAAAATATTTTCTATTTTCATGACTCTGCATTATAAACTTCTGTGAAGCACTTGGGCATTCAAAGTTCTCACCACACATCTAGATAAGTTCCTTGGGGGGTCTAGTTTCCAAAATGGGGTCACTTGTGGGGGGTTTCTACTGTTTAGGTACATCAGGGGCTCTGCAAATACAAAATAATGCCAGCAGACCATTCTATCAAAGTCTGCATTCCAAAACGGCGCTCCTTCCCTTCCGAGCTCAGCCATGCGCCCAAACAGTGGTCCCCCCCACATATGGGGTATCAGTGTACTCAGGACAAATTGGACAACAACTTTTGCGGTCCAATTTCTCTTGTTACCCTTGTGAAAATAAAAGTTTGGGGGCTAAAAAAATCTTTTTTGTGGAAAAAAAATATATTTTTTATTTTCACGACTCTGTATTATAACCTTCTGTGAAGCACTTGGGCATTCAAAGTTCTCACAACACATCTAGATAAGTTCCTTTGGGGGTCTAGTTTCCAAAATGGGGTCACTTGTGGGGGGTTTCTACTGTTTAGGTACATCAGGGGCTCTGCAAAAGTAACATAACGCCCGCAGACCATTCTATCAAAGTCTGCATTCCAAAACAGCGCTCCTTCCCTTCCGAGCTCTGCCATGCGCCCAAACAGTGGTTTATCCCCCACATATGGGGTATCAGCCTACTCAGCATAAATTGCAAAATACATTTTGGGGTTCAATTTCTCCTGTTACCCTTGTGAAAGTAAAAATTTAGTGGTGAAAAGATCATTTTTGTGGAAAAAATATGATTTTTTTTATTTTCATGGCTCTACATTATAAACTTTTGTGAAGCAGTTGGGGGTTCATAGTGCTCACCACACATCTAGATAAGCTCTTTGGGGGTCTAGTTTCCAAAATGGGGTCACTTTTGGGGGGTTTCTACTGTTTAGGTACATCAGGAGCTCTGCAAATGCAACATGACACCCGCAGACCATCCCATCAAAGTCTGCATTCCAAGCGGCGCTCCTTACCTTCCGAGCCCTGATGGGTACCCAAACAGTGCCCCCCCCCCACATATGGGGTATCAGCGTACTCAGGACAAACTGGTCAACAGATTCTGGGGTCCAATGTCTCCTGTTACCCTTGAGAAAATAAAAAATTGCAGGCTAAAAATCATTTTTGAGGGAAAAAAAAGGATTTTTTTATTTTCACGGCTCTACGTTATAAATTTCTGTGAAGCACTTGGGGGTTTAAAGTGCTCACCACACATCTAGTTAAGTTCCTTATGGGGTCTAGTTTCCAAAATGGTGTCACTTGTGGGGGGTTTCCACTGTTTAGACACATCAGGGGCTCTCCAAACGCGACATGGTGTCCGATCTCAATTCCAGCCAATTCTACATTGAAAAAGTAAAACGGCACTCCTTCTCTTCCAAGCTCTGCGGTGCGCCCAAACAGTGGTTTACCCCCACATATGGGGTATCGACGTACTCAGGAGAAATTGCACAACAACTTTTGTGGTCTAATTTCTCCTGTTACCCTTGTGAAAATAAGAATTTGTGGGCGAAAAGATCATTTTTGTGTAAACAAATGCGATTTTTTATTTTCACGGCTCTACTTTATAAACTTCTGTGAAGCACTTGGGGTTTAAAGTGCTCACCACACATCTAGTTAAGTTCCTTAAGGCGTCTAGTTTCCAAAATGGTGTCACTTGTGGAGCGTTTCCACTGTTTAGGCACATCAGGGGCTCTCTAAGCATGACATGGCATCCGATCTCAATTCCAGCCAATTCTGCATTGAAAAAGTCAAACGGCGCTCCTTCTCTTCCAAGCTCTGCGGTGCGCCCAAACAGTGGTTTATCCCCACATATGGGGTATTGGCATATTCAGAAGAAATTGCACAACAAAATGTTTGGTTAAATTTCTGTTTCTACACTTGTGAAAATAAAAAATATGGTTCTAAATTAAAATGTTTACAAAAAATGTTAAATGTTCATTTTTTCCTTCCACATTGTTTCAGTTCCTGTGAAGCACGTAAAGGGTTAATAAACTTCTTGAATGTGGTTTTGAGCACCTTGAGGGGTGCAGTTTTTAGAATGCTGTTCACACTTGGTTATTTTCTATCATATAGACCCCTCAAAATGACTTCAAATGTGATGTGGTCCCTAAAAAAAATGGTGTTGTAAAAATGAGAAATTTCTGGTCAACTTTTAACCCTTATAACTCCCTAACAAAAAAAAAATTTTGTTTCCAAAATTGTGCTGATGTAAAGTAGACATGTGGGAAATGTTATTTATTAACTATTTTGTGTGACATATCTCTCTGATTTAAGGGCATAAAAATACAAAGTTTGAAAATTGCAAAATTTTAAAAATTTTCACCATATTTCCATTTTTTTCATAAATAATCGCAAGTAATATCGAAGAAATGTTACCGCTAATATGAAGTACAATATGTCACAAAAAAACTGTCTCAGAATCAGCGGGATCCGTTAAAGCGTTCCAGAGTTATAACCTCATAAAGTGACAGTGGTCAGAATTGTAAAAATTGGCCCGGTCATTAAGTACCAAATTGGCTCTGTCACTAAGGGGTTAAAGACCTTGTTGAGATACTTAGTGGCAGCAGGGACTTAGAGACAGAAAGTGCAGAGTGGTAGGCTCCCACCTGACTTACCCAGGGGAACTTGCTTGTCTCTGGACTGCCCGGACTTCTCTGCCTGCCCTGTGATCTGGTGCCCTGGACTGTGGATGCTGAGCTCTTCAGTAAAGGTAAAGAGACTGCAACCTTGTGTCCTCGTTCTTCTCTGCACCTCTCACTATACCGCCATCTACACACCAGGAGCCCTGGGGAAATACTTCACCTGTGGGAAGATATACCATCTAGCTGCCATAACATCCCCCCAGCGGACCCCTTAAAGCAGCGTTGGTCCCCACTGACCGAATACCACAGGTGGCGTCACAAACATAAACCTTATCCCTTTAACCCCTTCCCGACATCGGACGTACTATACCGTCCGATGTCGGGTCCCCTGCTTTGATGTGCGCTCCGGCGGTGAGCGCACATCAAAGTTGCGACATGTCAGCTGTTTTTTTACAGCTGACATGTGCGAGCAATAGCGGCGGGTGAAATCGTGATCACCCGCCGCTATTAACTAGTTAAATGCCGCTGTCAAACGCAGACAGCGGCATTTAACTACCACATCCGGAAATGAGCGCATCGCCGACCCCCGTCACATGATCGGGGGTCGGCGATGAGTCAGGAAGGTAACCATAGAGGTCCTTGAGACCTCTATGGTTACTGATCGCCGGTGGCTGTGAGCGCCCCCCTGTGGTCGGCGCTCACAGCACACCTGCATTTTAGCTACATAACAGCGATCTGATGATCGCTGTTATGTAGCAGAGCCGATCGGGCTGTGCCTGCTTCTAGCCTCCCATGGAGGCTATAGAAGCATGGCAAAAGTTAAAAAAAATGTGAAAAAAATAAAAAAAATATAAAAGTTTAAATCACCCCCCTTTCGCCCCAATCAAAATAAATCAATAAAAAAAAATCAAATCTACACATATTTGGTATCGCCGCGTTCAGAATCGCCCGATCTATCAATAAAAAAAAAGCATTAACCTGATCGCAAAACGGCGTAACGAGAAAAAAAAATCGAAACGCCAGAATTACGTTTTTTTGGTCGCCGCAACATTGCATTAAAATGCAATAATGGGCGATCAAAAGAACTTATCTGCACCGAAATGCTATTATTAAAAACGCCAGCTCGGCACGCAAAAAATAAGCCCTCACCCGACCCCAGGTAACGAAAAATGGAGACGCTACGGGTATCGGAAAATGGCGCAATTTTATTTATTTATTTTTTTGCAAAGTTTGGAATTTTTTTTCACCACTTAGGTAAAACATAACCTAGACATGTGAGGTGTCTATGAACTCGTACTGACCTGGAGAATCATAATGGCAGGTCAGTTTTATCATTTAGTGAACCTAGCAAAAAAAACAAACAAAAAACAAGTGTGGGATTGCACTTTTTTTGCAATTTCACCGCACTTGGAATTTTTTTCCCGTTTTTTAGTACACGCCATGGTAAAATAAATGGTGTCATTCAAAAGTACAACTCGTCCCGCAAAAAATAAGCCCTCACATGGCCAAATTGATGGAAAAATAAAAAAGTTATGGCTCTGGGAAGGAGGGGAGTGAAAAACGAAAATGGAAAAACGAAAAATCCCACGGTCATGAAG
This sequence comes from Ranitomeya variabilis, assembly GCF_051348905.1. Lineage (NCBI taxonomy): Eukaryota > Metazoa > Chordata > Amphibia > Anura > Dendrobatidae > Ranitomeya > Ranitomeya variabilis. The sequence goes on from NC_135237.1 coordinate 178,319,493, forward strand.
GGGTTAAAGACCTTTCCCCTTTTACATAGGTGCCCAGGGCCACGGACCGAGTCACAGCCACTGTGACATCCCCCTGTGAACCACAGGACCCGGTACTGAGTGACCCCTAACCTGCGGGCTGAGCTTGTTTTTGATACTTTCTGGCATTTTACTTTACAAAAATGTTATTGATTCAGTCATATGAGAATTACATGAGTTTTTGATGCGTTTTTTATCTGTAGGTTTCCACATCTGATGTAAATTTATGATTTGAAACATGATTATGATTACTGATTTGAAACATGTACACTGGGTAAGAAAATTTATGGGAAAAAACTTACTGATTTGAAACGTACACTGGGTAATAAAAAGCACAATGGGCAAGAGGCTGCTGGTTCTTCATTTTAAACAAGCGTGGGTAGTGTGGGTCAATAGGCATAGCGTAGTAATGTGTGAGCCACATGGTACAATAATAATTCACAATAATTGTTACTATAAGGCCTTGGTCCCATTAGTGTATGGTATCTGATGATTCTCTCATGCAAGGGCATCGGATGTGATATGCTAATGACCCTCGGCTCCTGTTCACACACCCATAGTGGCGTATACAGGGGGGGCAGCTGGGGCATGTGACCCGGGCGCAGCCGACAGGGGTCGCCAGCAGGCTCCTCGTCGAGTCATACCCAGGGGTCGGCAGGGCAGGGGGAGCGGGGGCTGTCTAATTATACTCACCTGCTCCTGGCACGGTCCCTGCAGGTCCCTGCTTCCCCGGCGCCCCAGCTTCTTCCTGTACTGAGCGGTCACATGGTACCGCTCATTACAGTAATGAATATGCGGCTCCACCTCCCATTGGGGTGGAGCCGCATATTCATTACTGTAATGAGCGGTAACAGTGACCGCTCAGTACAGGAAGAAGCTGCCGGCGCCGGGGAAGCAGGGACCGCACCGCGCCAGGAGCAGGTGAGTATAACGGAGAGGGGAGCGCAGCGCTGCGCAATATTCAACTGCTCCTCGTTCCAGCCGCCGCTCCATCTTTAGCAGTGATGCTGAGGTCAGAGGGCGCGGTGACGTAGTTAGTGCGCGCCCTCTGCCTGAAAGTCAGTGCAGTGCATGTAGCAAGGTAGGACTGTAGTCAAATAAAACATAACTTTTAATTAAATCTATTAAAAGAAGCATCAGGCTCATAAAACGAACACAAATACCAAAAGTATAACACACAACGTACAAATACTGTCAGACGCTCCCAGCGAGCGCTGCAAAGCTCTAGCACGGTGAACAGCAATACACCTTTTCTCATGGAAGCTTATACCATACAGCACAGTATTTTTTCTGCTTCCCCCACAGCCTGCATATGAAATGAACTTTAATAATAATAATAATAATAATAGAATCCGGTAACAATTACTGCTTAAATACAGGAACGATCTCACCCGAGATGTAAGTTCCTTGCTTCATAGCGTATAATGGGATACCCTCCTGTGTGTCATGCTTGATGGACGGCACACACTATCCTATGAAGTGGCCTCTCCCCTGATGACTGAGCCACAAGAAACGCGTCGGAAGAATTCACAATGAGGGAGGATGTAACTACTGTTGGGATGAAATCCGGAGGAATGAGGCTTTGAATGGGCACGCAGAGGGCCTCATCACATGTACGGGCATCGCAATTCACCCCATTATATGCTGTGAAGCAAGGAACTTACATCTCGGGTGAGATCGTTCCTGTATTTAAGCAGTAATTGTTACCGGCTTCTATTATTAAAGTTCATTTCATATGCAGGCTGTGGGGGAAGCAGAAAAAATACTGTGTTGTATGGTGTAAGCTTCCATGAGAAAAGGTGTATTGCTGTTCACCGTGCTAGAGCTTTGCAGCACTCGCTGGGAGCGTCTGACAGTATTTGTACGTTGTGGGTTATGCTTTTGGTATTTGTGTTCGTTTTATGAGCCTGATGGTTCTCTTAATAGATTTAATTAAAAGTTATATTTTATTTAACTACAGTCCTACCTTGCTACATGCACTTTTGAACTGATTGGTGGTACTATATTATTAGGTCTTTGAAAGTCAGTGCAGAAGACGCTGAAGATGGAGCAGCGGCTGGAACGAGGAGCACGTGAATATTGAAAGTGCCGGGGGCCTGAGCGACGGAGAGGTGAGTAGGTGATTAATTTTTTTTATCGCAGCAACAGCAAATGGGGCAAGTGTCTGTATGGAGCATCTTATGGGGCCATAATTAACGTTTGTGCAGCACTATATGGCGCAAGTATCTGTATGGAGCATCTTATGGGGCAATAACGTTTGTGCAGCACTATATGGCGCAAGTGTCTGTATGGAGCATCTTATGGGGCCATAACGTTTGTGCAGCACTATATGGGGCAAGTGTCTGTATAGGGCATCTTATGGGGCCATAATTAACGTTTGTGCAGCACTATATGGCGCAAGTATCTGTATGGAGCATCTTATGGGGCAATAACGTTTGTGCAGCACTATATGGCGCAAGTGTCTGTATAGAGCATCTTATGGGGCCGTAACGTTTGTGCAGCACTATATGGGGCAAGTGTCTGTATGGGGCATCTTATGGGGCCATAATTAACGTTTGTGCAGCACTATATGGCGCAAGTATCTGTATGGAGCATCTTATGGGGCAATAACGTTTGTGCAGCACTATATGGCGCAAGTGTCTGTATAGAGCATCTTATGGGGCCGTAACGTTTGTGCAGCACTATATGGGGCAATTGTCTGTATGGGGCCATAATCAACGTTTGTGCAGCACTATATGGGGCAAGTGTCTGTATGGAGTATCTTATGGGGCCATAACGTTTGTGCAGCATTATATGGGGCAAATGTCTGTATGGAGCATCTTATGGGGCCATAATCAACGTTTCTGCAGCGCCCCAGAGTTCTGGTCGTTGCAGTACTGTGGCTTCGCCGCTAAGGGGAGCCATGGTACGTTCGATGGCACCGAAGGAGTTCCTCCAATCAGGTATCACAGACACCAATATGTTTCACAGCTGGGCCTCCGGGGGGAGCTAAGGGTGCTATTCATTAGGCCACTCCCCACCATAGTGGGTAAACTGGGGGTCAGGCAGGAAGTTAGAGGAGAACGCTGACGGGATTGAACGGAGCAACACCCTGTGGCAGGGGGTGTTGTGAAGGGAGAGACTGTAGGGTCTCTGCCAGGGGTGGGATCCTGGCAGAGGCTTGGCATTGAAAGAACGTAACGGGTCCGCGCAGGCTCCTGGAAGCGGCGGGACTCAAGAAAGGACTAGAAGCGAGATAGATTGTGCTGAGTGAGAAACGAGATCAAGCAGAAGGAGAATACCAGCAGGGGTTTTGTTGAAAGAGGCAGCACCCTGCTGAGGCGCAATACCGGTGGCCGGAACGCCGAGGGAGTGGATTAGAATACAGCTTCAAGCCATACTCCAAACAGCGGCAGGACAGTCGGTCTTAGGCGGGCTGTCTACCACATATCACCTATGAAGTCTTGGGGGGCAATTGCGGGAGAGGGGCGACTCTAGGGTCCCGGAAGAACTCCAGGCCTACCTGACAAACGGGTGCCATTCCAACCTGAATACAGGGAAGGGGTGGATTACAGAGGAACATCAAATCGAGTTGTGAGGGAACTTAAGAAACAGACACAACCGTTGTGGGGTTACTTTCCGTAAGCACAGCAGGGAAGGACTACAACACATAGCGCTAGAAGGAAGGCACAGATTTCCACCTGAGAGGAGAACTCTGGAGGTGCCATTGGACCGGCCGGACTTGCGTAGCCTGGTGAACCGTGTTCCGGACTGAGGACTCAGAGATCTCCAGTAAAGAGGTAAAGAGACTGCAACCTGGTGTCCTCGTTATTTGCTGCGACTTACACCCCACAACCGCTACACTACCCCACCGCTACCATTACTACCACCTATTTCACCGGACGTCCCCCACTGACGGACAGGGCCACGGACCGGGTCTAGCCACCGTGACAACCCCGAGACTGAGACCCAGAGGCCCGGCTCCGGGTATCCCCTCGGCCCTGCGGCGGTGTGGGGGCGCTCCAAAACTTGGCGTCACGAACAGGATCTACTTAAGCCTGAAGAATCAGGTCATGTGTGCCTAGAGACTGTGATTTACTGTGCTTGGACTGTACTTTATTGTAAGACTGTGCTGCGCCATTAGCCGCCAAAAGTTCCCGCCAAAAGGCGCCGCCATTGCTACACCCAAGGGGAAGGAGGGCGTGTTATGGGCGGAGACTCCCAGTGTGGCGCGAGAAATGGCTACCGCCCCCTGCACTTCTGGCTGCAGAGGAATGACCTGCCCCAAAGCAGAAGAGAAACACCCCTTGATATGCAACGGCGGGAAGCGGGTGACGGAGAAGCCCGACCTCGGAGAAATGGCGGGGCTAGGTGCATGCACTGCAACCGACTATCAGGCAGCAATGATGAACGGCGAATGCCTGAGCGAGGAAGAAGCGGTTCAGGCCTGCCTTTCTTCACCGGAGATGGACCGGAGGCCTGCGGATCCGACAGCGGAGTTACGTCCACCAATCCCGACCTCGAAGTTAGAGGAGGAGGAACCACAGCCAGCGGAGCCGAATCCGAGCATCCCATTGGAGGAGCCCCGGTCCGGGCTGCAGCAGACTCCAGCGTCCTCGTTAACGGACCAGAGCGACACCGATGGAACCACATTAGGCGCAGGTATGGCCGACGTCCCTGCTCCCCTCCGCGAGCCCGCTTCCATGACCCACCTCTATCGCAGTAGGGAGCGACTTATCACGGCAGGGCTAATGGTGCTATCCCCCAATGACCTGGGGAGGATGGTGCCACCGCTGTCGACTGGAGTGGGGGAGCCTGTGGATGTGAGCTTAGATGGAGTAGTTCTTCGGTGGGACACCCCCTGGTTTAGAGCAGATGGATCCCGGGAGAACGGGTCCACTCTTGCGGTGCTTACATGGGAACAATATAGACAGTGCTTGATTCTGCAGTGGAAAGGACGGAAAGGAGCTGAGTCAATGGGCTCATCGAAAGTACAACAACCCCCCCCGGCATGGGATGACAGAGACGCGACAAGGCGGGGCACTGTGTTGGCCTACCATGCAAGAAGAGGGTGGGGCCTCATACACGAGCCAAGATTGGATACTGACGTTTTTGTTGCGCACTGTAACGTGAGGGCTCCCTGCTGTGGCCGAAGTGGAGAACCATTGCAAAAGGGGGATTCGGTGACCTACAGCCGCCACCAGAACCCGCTCGGGTGGTATGCACGGAATGTTCGGCGGTGTATGTCTGGAGCCGCGACTCTTACCGCCTCGGACCTGGTCCCAGGAGCACCCGAACTTGTCACCATCGCAACGTTACGCCTAGTAGCAGCCCCGGAATTGGCCAGTCGGGTTCATCTGCATGTTCGAACCGCGGACGCTGGCACCATGGTGGCTGGGGGGCAGGAGCCCGAGCCGCCTGAAGAAGAATAAACCTCGATACCATGAAAATGTAAATAGTTACTATTTGTTCTTTTGAGTTGCTGCTAAACCCGCCCAGGGTTAATGGATCCCTCTGTTAACCTGGGATCCTCTTTGTTTGTTTTCCTTTTCTGAAGTTGTTGCACAAAAGATACACAAACTGCAGAAATCATGGACTGTGCATGATTCGAACTTCCTTTGTAAATAGTTTGCACCTTCTTAAAGGTGCACCCTACTGGTTTTAGCCAAAGACACTTTGCGAAGATATTTGCCCTATTGGTTTGAGCCAAAGACACTTTGTGAAGATACCTTTCCTACCGGTTCTAGTTAAAGACACTTTGCGAAGATACCATGCCGGAACCTTTGCATGGGCTGGTAGGCTGAGAAGACGAGCTACCTTAGAAAGACTTGGTCTCCTCTTAAAGGGGATGTGAGAAACTGAGCTTGAGAGAGATACTGTTGCAGAACAGTAATGCCATAATGATGCTTTGAAAAGAAATGTAACTGTTTTACATGCTAAGTTATATGTGTTGAATTTGTTGAAATGTGAAATCTAAATAATGTTTTGCAGAAAGAAAAGATGCAGAGAGCCCGTAGGGGTAGAGTAGAGGTCTGCATAGTTGAAAGTAAGCGAAGTAATAATGAAGGTGAGGATAGAAGGTAAACCCCGCGTCCCCATTGAAAGTTACTTTATTACTAAGGACAGAGAGTGAACCCGTAGGGGTTAGAGAGTGAGTCCTTAAAGGAGCCGAGTAGAGCTGGCTCAGAGTTCTTTAAACGAAAGGAATGTTATGTCTATACCATGTATAGTAGAGAAAGGCAGTAGGCCCTGGCTGAACGGGGCGGTCCTGTAAAAGAAAGGAGAGGCAGTAGGTCTGGTGCCATAGGGACAGGCGGTCCTGCAGGTTCAAAGTAGGAGAATGTGAAGTTACCTTGCCCTGTAATGTGATTATAGGAAGGCCTTTGGTAAACTAAGAGTGTATGTTTCTTAAAGGCAATGTTAATTTATTGTTCCAGAATTTGCACTAAGTAGAATACCCGGTTGGGTAACAGGAGTTATGCATAGCCTGTAATTTATAATGTTGACCATGTTTGTAACGTTAAAAGTGTCCTCACCTCCCATAAAGGGAAGCCTGTTCAAGTATACTTATTGTTTTGCACTCAACAAAATTGTATGTCTGTTTGCTAATCTGTATTGTTGTTTTTCTTCCCAGTCCCGGAGTACTGTGTTTAACCAGGGGGGAGTGCAGCGCCCCAGAGTTCTGGTCGTTGCAGTACTGTGGCTTCGCCGCTAAGGGGAGCCATGGTACGTTCGATGGCACCGAAGGAGTTCCTCCAATCAGGTATCACAGACACCAATATGTTTCACAGCTGGGCCTCCGGGGGGAGCTAAGGGTGCTATTCATTAGGCCACTCCCCACCATAGTGGGTAAACTGGGGGTCAGGCAGGAAGTTAGAGGAGAACGCTGACGGGATTGAACGGAGCAACACCCTGTGGCAGGGGGTGTTGTGAAGGGAGAGACTGTAGGGTCTCTGCCAGGGGTGGGATCCTGGCAGAGGCTTGGCATTGAAAGAACGTAACGGGTCCGCGCAGGCTCCTGGAAGCGGCGGGACTCAAGAAAGGACTAGAAGCGAGATAGATTGTGCTGAGTGAGAAATGAGATCAAGCAGAAGGAGAATACCAGCAGGGGTTTTGTTGAAAGAGGCAGCACCCTGCTGAGGCGCAATACCGGTGGCCGGAACGCCGAGGGAGTGGATTAGAATACAGCTTCAAGCCATACTCCAAACAGCGGCAGGACAGTCGGTCTTAGGCGGGCTGTCTACCACATATCACCTATGAAGTCTTGGGGGGCAATTGCGGGAGAGGGGCGACTCTAGGGTCCCGGAAGAACTCCAGGCCTACCTGACAAACGGGTGCCATTCCAACCTGAATACAGGGAAGGGGTGGATTACAGAGGAACATCAAATCGAGTTGTGAGGGAACTTAAGAAACAGACACAACCGTTGTGGGGTTACTTTCCGTAAGCACAGCAGGGAAGGACTACAACACATAGCGCTAGAAGGAAGGCACAGATTTCCACCTGAGAGGAGAACTCTGGAGGTGCCATTGGACCGGCCGGACTTGCGTAGCCTGGTGAACCGTGTTCCGGACTGAGGACTCAGAGATCTCCAGTAAAGAGGTAAAGAGACTGCAACCTGGTGTCCTCGTTATTTGCTGCGACTTACACCCCACAACTGCTACACTACCCCACCGCTACCATTACTACCACCTATTTCACCGGACGTCCCCCACTGACGGACAGGGCCACGGACCGGGTCTAGCCACCGTGACAACCCCGAGACTGAGACCCAGAGGCCCGGCTCCGGGTATCCCCTCGGCCCTGCGGCGGTGTGGGGGCGCTCCATTTCTGCATCACTATTTTGGGCAAGTGTGTCTATGGAGCATCTTATGGGGCCATTATTAACCTTTATGCAGGATTATATGGGGCTCCTGATTCAATATGGATATTCAAAAACACTTAACCTACTGATTTCTCAATTAATTTTACTTTTATTGGTATCTATTTTAACATTATGGGGATTCAGGAATGTACCTTGGCTTGGTCATACAGTTTCAATAGAGTTAAGGTTCAAATGGGGGAGGTTTTTTGGGGGGGAGGTTTGGGGGGGGGGTGCCTAACTGATCCTTTGCCCCGGGTGCAGGAAAGGCTAGATACACCTCTGCCCATAGACTTTTATGGGGGTGTGTGATCCAATTCTCGGGTGCAATCACAGCATGCTGAGATTGTTTTTGCATGCTGAATTGGTATGAGAAAATAATTGCATATATCAGCTGCCCCACAGAGAAACATTGGGGCGAGTGCAATCCAATTTCTTATAGGATTGTACTCGTCCGATTGCATCGCAAGTGGTAGAGTCCTAAAGATTTAGCTGAATCAAGCAATCGATCTTAGTGAGGATAACTGAAATAGCACAGCGGAAGCTTATTACCTTGAATATGATTTAATTGGCTGTTAATTTCAGTCTGTGTCACTCTGAAGGGAATTCGACTAATTTAGTCAATAGCTTTATAAACTTCAGCTCTACCATCTAATGATACGTCACTTATATTTCAGAGGAGGGAATTATACTAATGTCATACACTAAAACTGCTTATATCGCTACATCTTGAAACAGCATCACTATAAGGCTGCCGTCACACTAGCATTTATTTGTTCAGTATTTTATATCAGTATTTGTAAGCCAAAACCAGGAGTGTGTGATAAATCCAAAAGTGGTGCATATGTTTCCATTATACTTTTCCTCTAATTGTTCCACTCCTGGTTTTGGCTTACAAATACTGATGTAAAATACTGACCAAATACTGCTAGTGTGACGACAGCCTAAGAATCATAGATTACAAAATAGGAAATCTCCTGTAATAAGGGATAAAACATATAGCTTAATGACCTCACACTATATATGGTTTTAAAAGAGCACATACATTTATATATTATAAGAATTAATAAAACTGATATTTTATTAAGGTATCTTTAGTTAGGAATTTTTTGCCTTAGGCAATTTGTAAATAATGAGAATTCTATAAATCCCATCAATTTTGCTGGAACTGTAAGATGTTGCGTTTTTGACCCAGTGAAAATACTCAGCATCAAAACCTCATCATGATCTCATTGTGGGTACACAGTCTAAGGTAAAAACAAAACATCAATTTCTAGCATTTTGTATAGCATTTTGATGGCATTTATTTTATTTTTATTTGTGTATAACATTTTTCTTTACTGTATAAAAAATAGAGAAACCTTTAGGAAAAATGCAAGAAGATAAATCAAGAACAGAACATACTGCGCTAAAAAAAGCAAATAATCTGAAAAATATCACCAAAATGCCTCTTCTGACAGCAAAAAGAAAAGAAAAATTAAATTAAAATAAAAAAAGAACAGCATCAAAGAGACATTTAATGAAAAACAGTTAGTGATGCTTCATCTGGTGAGATTATTTTATATTTAGTTGGTATATTCTACTCTCCAGTTTATTGCATGGATATTAGCCATTAGGGCTCGCTCCCATTTGCAATCAAATCGGACGAATACAATCAAATTAAAAACTGTATTTGAATTTAATCCTATGCGACTGCTCTCAATGGCTTTTTTGTCTGCTCCGCAGCTGGGCTGCGATCCTCTTACGTGAGAGGATCGGAGCACAGGGCACTGACACTCAGCTCACAATCGCAGCAGAAGAGGAACCGAGGGTCATTATCATATCGCATCGGATGTGATATGCTAGTGTGACTCCGGCCTTAAGGTACCTTCACACTAAACGATATCGCTAGCGATCCGTGACGTTGCAGCGTCCTGGATAGCGATATCGTTTAGTTTGACACGCAGCAGCGATCAGGATCCTGCTGTGATATCGCTGGTCGTTGAACAAAGTTCAGAACTTTATTTGGTCATCAGACCGGCGTGTATCGTCGTGTTTGACACCAAAAGCAACGATACCAGCGATGTTTTACACTGGTAACCAGGGTAAACATCGGGTTACTAAGCGCAGGGCCACGCTTAGTAACCCGATGTTTACCCTGGTTACCAGTGTAAAATGTAAAAAAAAAAAACAGTACATACTCACCTTCGCGTCCCCCGGCGTCCACTTCCCACACTGACTGAGCGCCGTAAAGTGAAAGTGAAAGTACAGCACAGCGGTGACGTCACCGCTCTGCTGTTAGGGCCGGCGCTCAGTCAGTGCAGGAAGCGGACGCCGGGGGACGCGAATGTAAGTATGTACTGTTTGTTTTTTTTACATTTTACGCTGGTAACCAGGGTAAACATCGGGTTACTAAGCGCGGCCCTGCGCTTAGTAACCCGATGTTTACCCTGGTTACCCGGGGACCTCGGCATCGTTGGTCGCTGGAGAGCGGTCTGTGTGACAGCTCTCCAGCGATCAAACAGCGACGCTGCAGCGATCGGCATCGTTGTCGCTATCGCTGCAGCGTCGCTTAATGTGAAGGTACCTTTAGGCTCATGCCACCAGCACAGAAGCCATACTCTAACAAAGTGATTACAGGTGAATCCTATCTACTGTACCGCCATGTTAGAACGCAGAGCACAGGCCAGCTGCTTGCTACTAGATAGCTATTTTATCATAGCTGCTCTGGAATATATTATTGTATGTAATAGAATATAAATTGAATTTCCCATAAAAGTTGCACAACAAAGCTTTTAAAAGCATTCCACTGATGCTGCTGAAAAAGATTCTTTAACCATTACTAGAATTGTGAATGCCAATTCATATGGTTTTTCCATCAAGTATTCACGAAAGAAGCCACCAGTACATTATACTGTATAAGAAATCAAAGACTGAAAAAGAACCTGGGTCTGAAAAGAATCATACGCTGCAAAGACTGGATAGGAGCCAAAGGCTATCCCAGGTGAACACATCATTGTCCAAAACTATAGCCTGGTCAGATTCTTGTAAAAATCTCCCTCCAGCCTTATTTCTTATTTTATGCTATACTCCGAGGGAAAGAGACACATCTGTGATTCTTCTGGCAGTGGGTCAGTATGTTACAGCTGTGATAACTCTTGATACAAAGAGAATTATGTGTTTCAGATTCAGTCCCAGGCTGCTGGAAGAAATTTTGTGAACACACACAAATGTGTGGAGGGCTGGGGAAACAGACTTGCTTAGGTCAACAGGTCTCGAAAAGAACCAGGTTTACATTCAAAGCAAGGCCTTCTACTTTGAATTCCCATCCAGGGCTTCTCATCACAATCTGAGAATATTTTTCTGGCATTGATTTACATTTGTGTGTCATAGATTATAAAATCATTTTCTCATTATTGTGAAGTGGGAAAAAAGCTGAATAGATTATAGATAAGCAGACAAATGTGGTGTGCGGGACTGAGGATGAGCGGTAATGACCGCAATACACAGCAGATATCACAAATCTAGAGAGACTATCAGATTGTATGAAAAAGACTGTCCTAATGAATTTCATGGCTAACAATTACTTGGAAATTGTTCGCAATATATAGGTGCACTTGATGATGAGCTTTTGGAGAGTAAGGGGCCCATATTCCATTCTTGAACAGGTGACCTCTGCTGTCTGGGTCTGACCCAGGTATAAGTGGATGGTTACTTGTCTCTAGTGTATAAATGATGTGTGTTCTGTATATGACTGGTATGTGCAGCATTATTCCTAGGTATTAGCTGTGCTTGTGCAGCTTGTGTGATTTGTAAATTTGAACTTTGTGCACTATATGTGTTATTTGTGAGTGGTGGATATGCGGTATAGTACAGGTGCCGGCTGATTAATACTCCCATCAGAAGCGCCTTGCTCTCGTATTTATCAGTGACAGCAGACTTAGGCTGATGGGAGTAGTGCTCCCATCAGATGACCTCTCTGTGGCTGGAGGTAAACGTTTTAGTTCTGGTCACATCTGCGAGCTCAAGCTGTCATCACAGTGCTCTGACCGGTGGTAATAATCTTATCACCGATCAGAGCCGCCAGTGTGTCTCACGCTGTCATGCAGATGACAGATGACAGCGTGAGAAACACCCAGTGTTCGGGGGGCCGAACCCGAATAGTAACACAGACTTCCTAGAGAAGTCAATGTTAAGAGTCCGTGCCAAACAGTAGGTGTTCAATATGGACCCTTAACTTTAATGTTCGGGTTCACCCATCTCTATTAATGATCATTTGTGCAAATATCAATCTTCATTCTTTAGTTTTATACTTTGTTAGTGAATAAAATTGGGTGATGGATGATTACTGTCACACTGGCATTAAAAGCCAGCAAAGGGACAACTTATTGATCCCATTAAAGAGGTTGTCTATCCCCTTATTGAAAACATTCACATTGACAACCAATCAATAAGCCCAGAGGCATTGAGTGGGGTGTTCCAACTACACAGGTAGAGCTAATTGGCTGCAGCTAGTGATGAGCAAATATACTCGTTGCTCGGATTTTCCCGAGCATGCTCGGGTGATCTCCGAGTATTTGTTAGTGTTTCGGAGATTAAGTTTTCTTCGCCTCAGCTGAATGATTTACAGCTACTATCCAGGCTGAGTACATGGGGGGGGGTTGCCTGGTTGCTAGGGAATCCGCACATGTAATCAAGCTGGCTAATAGCTGTAAATCATTCAGGTGAGGCAATGAAAACTATATCTCCGAATAGGGATGAGCGAAACAGATCGGCACTTTTCAAAAGTCGCCGACTTTTAGCAAAGTCGGGTTTCGGTACACGATCTGTAATCCAAAGTCGGGTTTCGTTTTTTATATATATATATGTCATAGAGAGACACATATATATATATATATATATATATATATATATATATATATATATATATATATTTATATTTACTTCAGCGCGATAATGTTGAAAAGCCGGTAATTCAATTGCCGGCTTTTCATTTCTCCTGCCTAAACCCGACATGATATGAGACATGGTTTACATACAGTAAACCATCTCATATCCCCCTTTTTTTTGCATATTCCACACTACTAATGTTAGTAGTGTGTATGTGCAAAATTTTGGCGCTGTAGCTATTAAATTTAAGGGTTAAATCGCGGAAAAAATTGGCGTGGGCTCCCGCGCAATTTTCTCCGCCAGAGCGGTAAAGCCAGTGACTGACGGCAGATATTAATAGCCAGGAGAGGGTCCATGGTTATTGGCCCCCCCGTGGCTAAAAAAATCTGCCCCCAGCCACCCCAGAAAAGGCACATCTGGAAGATGCGCCTATTCTGGCACTTGGTCACTCTCTTCCCGCTCCCGTGTAGCGGTGGGATATGGGGTAATGAAGGGTTAATGCCACCTTGCTATTGTAAGGTGACATTAAGCCAGATTAATAATGGAGAGGCGTCAATTATGACACCTATCCATTATTAATCCAATTGTTTGAAAGGGTTAAAAAACACACACACACATGATTAAAAAGTATTTTAATGAAATAAACACACCGGTTGTTTTAATATTTTATTGCTCTCTCAATCCATTTGAAGACCCTCGCTTGGAAAAATAATAAACCCACAATATACATACCCTCTGATGAACTGTCACGTCCCACGAGGTAAATCCATCTGAAGGGGTTAAAATATTTTACATGCAGGAGCCCTGCTAATGCAGCTGTGCTCGTGCCTGTAAGCCCCGGCGAATGAAGGAAATGTAGGTCAATGACCTATAGTTACCTTTAGTCGCGGTGATGCGCCCCCTGCTGGATGTTCTCATGAACTGCAGCCTGGGAACTTTTTCCCACGCTCCAGGTCATATGAGGACATCCACCAGGGGGCGCATCACCGCGACTGAAGGTAACTATAGGTCATTGACCTACATTTCCTTCATTCGCCGGGGCTTACAGGCACGAGCACAGCTGCATTAGCAGGGCTCCTGCCTGTAAAATATTTTAACCCCTTCAGATGGATTTACCTCGTGGGACGTGACAGTTCATCAGAGGGTATGTATATTGTGGGTTTATTATTTTTCCAAGCGAGGGTCTTCAAATGGATTGAGAGAGCAATAAAATATTAAAACAACCGGTGTGTTTATTTCATTAAAATACTTTTTAATCATGTGTGTGTGTGTTTTTTAACCCTTTCAAACAATTGGATTAATAATGGATAGGTGACATAATTGACGCCTCTCCATTATTAATCTGGCTTAATGTCACCTTACAATAGCAAGGTGGCATTAACCCTTCATTACCCCATATCCCACCGCTACATGGGAGTGGGAAGAGAGTGGCCAAGTGCCAGAATAGGCGCATCTTCCAGATGTGCCTTTTCTGGGGTGGCTGGGGGCAGATGTTTTTAGCCACGGGGGGGCCAATAACCATGGACCCTCTCCTGGCTATTAATATCTGCCGTCAGTCACTGGCTTTACCGCTCTGGCGGAGAAAATTGCGCGGGAGCCCACGCCAATTTTTTCCGCGATTTAACCCTTAAATTTAATAGCTACAGCGCCGACATTTTGCACATACACACTACTAACATTAGTAGTGTGGAATATGCAAAAAAAAGGGGGATATGAGATGGTTTACTGTATGTAAACCATGTCTCATATCATGTCGGGTTTAGGCAGGAGAAATGAAAAGCCGGCAATTGAATTACCGGCTTTTCAACATTATCGCGCTGAAGCAAATATTAAAAAAGTATGCTTCCCCATTGAAATGCATTGGGTTTCTGTTTTGGCCGATCCCCGACCCCAACTTTTCAATAAGATCAGCCGATTTCACTCGACCCGACTTTTGAGAAAGTCGGGTTTCGTGAAACCCGACTAGATCTCAAAAAATGAAAAGTCGCTCAACCCTATCTCCGAACACTAACAAATACTCGGAGATCACCTGAGCGTGCTCGGAAAAACCCAAGCAATGAGTATATTCGCTCATCACTAGCTGCAACGAGTGACGACAGCACTGCAGCCATTGTCAGATAGAGGGATCAGTGACGGACATTCAGCAGTGGACCGGGAGAGGGGAGATAAAATGCGTTTTGCTTTTTTTTATATAAAGCTGCACCAATGAATAGCGATTTTTGAAAGAGACAGCTCTTTTAAAGGGAACCTGTCATTCCCGGAAATGCTATTAAGCTCTTAATATGGGGGTAATCTGTAGGTAAATAGTGTTTAAATCCAGTAATTTAAACAGGTGTTATGTGAACTTTACTTACAGATTACCCCCATATCTGCTGGTAAGTAACATTTCTCGATGTGACAGGATCTCTTTAAGCACCCTACAAGCTCCGCTATTTGGGGCATGTTTTAAGTTATGCAAGTAGGTCAAAGTCTTTATTCAGGTAAGGAAATTCACAGGAACTGTGGTATTTCTTACCCCCTTTAAGCATTACAGGTATAAGGACACCATCTACATAGAATCTTATCAGTAGTAACTGCCATCTACCTCAGTAACAATCTGCCTACAAAGAATACCGATTTCACCCATAAAATGAGAATATTGAAAATAATTGATCAGTCCTGGAGCAGAAAGAAGCAGATTTCTTGCAGTTGGCTATTTTCATGTGCAATATTCAAATAAAAAATAAAACGTCGGTTACTCTTTGAGATTCCTACAGTATGTGTATCTAAGTCGTTTAAGAAGAGAAATCGGACAAGTTTGCACTAATACTATGGTATTATATTCTACATGTAAACTATTCAGTATAGATTAGCTCTGACTACTAAAGGCTTAGGAGAGCTGATAGTCATCACAACTTGGAGCAAAAAGCATTTTGGTGGGAATTCATTGTATTGTGGTGGGAATTTGTATAAACACATCACTTCAGTTTGTGGTTCTGCATTTCATCAAACTGTAAGAAATAGAAAGCATAATATTTATAGATTTTCATTAATTGCATGAATTTCGTTTCTGCTAAATTATAAGCTTAGTTTAATACCAGGATCATATTCCTCGCCAACCGTTACACCGATGCCTCTACCTTGTGCCAGTCATTACACTGGCTACCCATCCAATCCAGAATCCAGTACAAAACTACTACCCTCATCCACAAAGCACTCCATGGCTCAGCACCACCATACATCTCCTCTCTGGTCTCAGTCTACCAACCTACCCGTGCCCTCCGCTCTGCTAATGACCTCAGGTTAGCATCCTCAATAATCAGAACCTCCCACTCCCGTCTCCAAGACTTTACACGTGCGGCGCCGATTCTTTGGAATGCACTACCTAGGTTAATACAATTAATCCCCAATCCCCACAGTTTTAAGCGTGCCCTAAAAACTCATTTGTTCAGATTGGCCTACCGCCTCAACGCATTAACCTAATTATCCCTGTGTGGCCTATTAATAAAAAAACAACAACATAATCACGTTCCTCCATCATGTTCTCATACACTTTATGCAGTTAATAGCCTCTGTGTCTGTACTGTTACATACTTAGGTAGTTAACTGGTTCATGCAGCTTTACATGAACACCCGAGCCTTACACTATGGCTGGTCCAAATAACTAAAGCAATTGTTACCATCCACCTCTCGTGTCTCCCCTTTTCCTCATAGATTGTAAGCTTGCGAGCAGGGCCCTCATTCCTACTGGTATCTGTTTTGAACTGTGATTTCTGTTATGCTGTAATGTCTATTGTCTGTATAAGTCCCCTCTATAAGTTGTAAAGCGCTGCGGAATATGTTGGCGCTATATAAATACAATTATTATTATTATTATTATTATTAATATATTTAGAGCCTCTTTAAAATCTATAAACCATACTGAGAATTTAGAAAATCAGTACAATACTTAGCAAATTAGAAAATAATCTATGTTATTATATTACCTTCTATTATTATTTTAGGTACAGTTTGAAAGTATTCAGACCCCTTTAAATTTTTCACTTTTTGTTTCATTGCAGCCATTTGGTAAATTCAAACAAGTTCATTTTTTTCTCATTAATGTACACTCTACACCCCATCTTGACTGAAAAAAACAGAAATGTAGCAATGTTTGCAAATTTAATAAAAAAAGAAAAAGTGAAATATCACATGGTCATAATAAGTATTCAGACCCTTTGCTCAGACACTCATATTTAAGTCACATGCTGTCCATTTCCTTGTGATCCTCCTTGAGATAGTTCTACTCCTTCATTGGAGTCCAGCTGTGTTTAATTAAACTGATGGGACTTGATTTGGAAAGACACACCTGTCTATATAAGACCTCACAGCTCACAGTTCATGCCAGACCAAATGAGAATCATGAGGTCAAAGGAACTGGACAAGGAGCTCAGAGACAGAAATGTGGCAAGGCACAGATCTGGCCAAGGTTACAACAGAATTTCTGCAGTACTCAGGATTCCTAAGAGCACAGTGGCCTCCTTAATCCTTAAATGGAAAAAGTTTGGGACCACCAGAAGTCTTCCTAGACCTGGCCATCCAGCCAAGCTGAGCAATCATGGGAGAAGAGCCTTTGTGAGAGAAGTAAAAAAGAACCCCAAGATCACTGTGGCTGAGCTCCAGAGATGCAGTAGGGAGATGGGAGAAAGTTTCACAAAGTCAACTATCACTGCAGCCTTCCACCAGTTTGGACTTTATGGCAGAGTGGCCCGACGGAAGCCTCTCCTCAGTGCAAGACATATGAAAGCCCGCATAGAGTTTGCTAAAAAACACATGAAGAACTCCCAGACTATGAGAAATAAGATTCTCTTGTCTTATGAGGTGAAGATAGACCTTTTTGGTAATAATTCTAAGGGGTATATGTGTCATGATTCTCAATGGCGAGAGAACATAGCCCAGCATATATGAGAACTAGCTCTTGGAAGATGGAAACTATACTGACCATGAACTAAACCTGCCGCACAACTAGAAGTGGCCGGGTAGCATGCCTACGTTTTTTTATCCCTAGATGCCCAGCGCCAGCCGGAGAACTACCTAATCCTAGCAGAGGAAAAGACAGTCCTGGCTCACCTCTAGAGAAATTTTCCCAAAAGGCAGACAGAGGCCCCCACATATATTGGCGGTGATTTTAGATGAAATGACAAACGTAGTATGAAAATAGGTTTAGCAAAAATCGAGGTCCGCTTACTAGATAGCAAGAAGACAGAAAGGGCACTTTCATGGTCAGCAGAAAACTCTATCAAAACACCATCCAGAAATTACTTTAAGACTCTAGCATTAACTCATAACACCAGAGTGGCAATTTCCGCTCACAAGAGCTTTCCAGACACAGTAACGAAACAGCAGCTGTGAACAGGAACAAAATGCAAAAACACACAAGGACAAAAGTCCAACTTAGCTGGGAGTTGTCTAGTAGCAGGAACATGCACAGAAAGGCTTCTGATTACATTGTTGACCGGCATGAAACTGACAGAGGAGCAAGGTTATATAGCGACTCCCACATCCTGATAGGAGCAGGTGAACAGAGGGGATGATGCACACAAGTACAATTCCACAAGTGGCCACCGGGGGAGCCCAGAATCCAATTTCACAACAGTACCCCCCCCTCAAGGAGGGGGCACCGAACCCTCACCAGAACCACCAGGGCGATCAGGATGAGCCCTATGAAAGGCACGGACAAGATCGGAGGCATGAACATCAGAGGCAGTGACCCAAGAATTATCCTCCTGACCGTATCCCTTCCATTTGACCAGATACTGGAGTTTCCGTCTGGAAACACGAGAGTCCAAGATCTTTTCCACAACGTACTCCAACTCACCCTCAACCAACACCGGAGCAGGAGGCTCAACGGAAGGCACAGCCGGTACCTCATACCTGCGCAACAATGACCGATGAAAAACATTATGAATCGAAAAGGATGCAGGGAGGTCCAAACGGAAGGACACAGGGTTAAGAATCTCCAATATCTTGTACGGGCCGATGAACCGAGGCTTAAACTTAGGAGAAGAAACCCTCATAGGGACAAAACGAGAAGACAACCACACCAAGTCCCCAACACAAAGACGAGGACCAACACGACGACGGCGGTTGGCAAAAAGCTGAGTCTTCTCCTGGGACAACTTCAAATTGTCCACCACCTGCCCCCAAATCTGATGCAACCTCTCCACCACAGCATCCACTCCAGGACAATCCGAAGATTCCACTTGACCGGAGGAAAATCGAGGATGAAACCCCGAATTACAGAAAAACGGGGACACCAAGGTGGCAGAGCTGGCCCGATTATTGAGGGCGAACTCCGCCAAAGGCAAAAAAGCAACCCAATCATCCTGATCCGCAGACACAAAACACCTCAAATATGTCTCCAAGGTCTGATTAGTCCGCTCGGTCTGGCCATTAGTCTGAGGATGGAAAGCAGACGAAAAAGACAAATCTATGCCCATCCTAGCACAGAATGCCCGCCAAAATCTAGACACGAATTGGGTCCCTCTGTCAGAAACGATATTCTCCGGAATACCATGCAAACGAACAACATTTTGAAAAAACAGAGGAACCAACTCGGAAGAAGAAGGCAACTTAGGCAAGGGAACCAGATGGACCATCTTAGAGAAACGGTCACACACCACCCAGATGACAGACATCTTATGAGAAACAGGCAGATCCGAAATAAAATCCATCGAGATGTGCGTCCAAGGCCTCTTCGGGATAGGCAAGGGTAACAACAATCCACTAGCCCGAGAACAACAAGGCTTGGCCCGAGCACAAACGTCACAAGACTGCACAAAGCCTCGCACATCTCGTGACAGGGAAGGCCACCAGAAGGACCTTGCCACCAAATCCCTGGTACCAAAGATTCCAGGATGACCTGCCAACGCAGAAGAATGAACCTCAGAGATGACTCTACTGGTCCAATCATCAGGAACAAACAGTCTACCAGGTGGGCAACGATCAGGTCTATCCGCCTGAAACTCCTGCAAGGCCCGCCGCAGGTCTGGAGAAACGGCAGACAATATCACTCCATCTTTAAGGATACCTGTGGGCTCAGAATTACCAGGGGAGTCAGGCTCAAAACTCCTAGAAAGGGCATCCGCCTTAACATTCTTAGAACCCGGTAGGTAAGACACCACAAAATTAAACCGAGAGAAAAACAACGACCAGCGCGCCTGTCTAGGATTCAGGCGCCTGGCAGACTCAAGGTAAATTAAATTTTTGTGGTCAGTCAATACCACCACCTGATGTCTGGCCCCCTCAAGCCAGTGACGCCACTCCTCAAAAGCCCACTTCATGGCCAAAAGCTCCCGATTCCCAATATCATAATTCCGCTCGGCGGGCGAAAATTTACGGGAAAAAAAAGCACAAGGTCTCATCACGGAGCAGTCGGAACTTCTCTGCGACAACACCGCCCCAGCTCCGATTTCAGAAGCGTCGACCTCAACCTGAAAAGGAAGAGCAACATCAGGCTGACGCAACACTGGGGCGGAAGAAAAGCGGCGCTTGAGCTCCCGAAAGGCCTCCACAGCATCAGGGGACCAATCAGCAACATCAGCACCCTTCTTAGTCAAATCAGTCAATGGTTTTACAACATCAGAAAAACCAGCAATAAATCGACGATAAAAGTTAGCAAAGCCCAAAAATTTCTGAAGACTCTTAAGAGAAGAGGGTTGCGTCCAATCACCAATAGCCTGAACCTTGACAGGATCCATCTCGATGGAAGAGGGGGAAAAAATGTATCCCAAGAAGGAAATCTTTTGAACCCCAAAAACACACTTAGAACCCTTCACACACAAGGAATTAGACCGCAAAACCTGAAAAACCCTCCTGACCTGCTGGACATGAGAGTCCCAGTCATCCGAAAAAATCAGAATATCATCCAGATACACAATCATAAATTTATCCAAATAATCGCGGAAAATGTCATGCATAAAGGACTGGAAGACTGAAGGGGCATTAGAAAGACCAAAAGGCATCACCAAATACTCAAAATGGCCCTCGGGCGTATTAAATGCGGTTTTCCACTCATCCCCCTGCTTGATTCGCACCAAATTATACGCCCCACGGAGATCAATCTTAGAGAACCACTTGGCCCCCTTTATACGAGCAAACAAATCAGTAAGCAGTGGTAACGGATATTGATATTTAACCGTGATTTTATTCAAAAGTCGATAATCAATACACGGCCTCAAAGAGCCGTCTTTCTTAGACACAAAGAAAAAACCGGCTCCTAAGGGAGATGACGAAGGACGAATATGTCCCTTTTCCAAGGACTCCTTTATATATTCTCGCATAGCCGCGTGTTCAGGCACAGACAGATTAAATAAACGACCCTTAGGGTATTTACTACCCGGGATCAAGTCTATGGCACAATCGCACTCCCGGTGCGGAGGTAGTGAACCAACCTTGGGTTCTTCAAAAACGTCACGAAAGTCAGACAAGAATTCAGGAATCTCAGAGGGAATAGATGATGAAATGGAAACCAAAGGTACGTCCCCATGAGTTCCTTTACATCCCCAGCTTAACACAGACATAGCTCTCCAGTCGAGGACTGGGTTATGAGATTGCAGCCATGGCAATCCCAGCACCAAAACATCATGTAGATTATACAGCACCAGAAAGCGAATAACCTCCTGGTGATCCGGATTAACACGCATAGTCACTTGTGTCCAGTATTGTGGTTTATTACTAGCCAATGGGGTGGAGTCAATCCCTTTCAGAGGTATCGGAGCCTCCAATGGCTCCAAATCATACCCACAGCGTTTGGCAAAGGACCAATCCATAAGACTCAAAGCAGCGCCAGAGTCGACATAGGCGTCCGCGGTAATAGATGACAAAGAACAAATCAGGGTCACAGATAGAATAAACTTAGACTGTAAAGTGCTAATTGAAACAGACTTGTCAGGCTTCTTAGTACGCTTAAAGCATGCTGATATAACATGAGTTGAATCACCACAATAGAAGCACAACCCATTTTTTCGTCTAAAATTCTGCCGCTCGCTTCTGGACAGAATTCTATCACATTGCATATTTTCTGGCGTTTTCTCAGTAGACACCGCCAAATGGTGCACAGGTTTGCGCTCCCGCAGATGCCTATCGATCTGAATAGCCATCGTCATGGACTCATTCAGACTCGCAGGCACAGGGAACCCCACCATAACATCCTTAATGGCATCAGAGAGACCTTCTCTGAAAATCGCCGCCAGGGCGCACTCATTCCACTGAGTAAGCACAGACCATTTGCAGAATTTTTGGCAGTATATTTCAGCTTCATCTTGCCCCTGAGACAAGGACATCAAGGCCTTTTCCGCCTGAAGCTCTAAATGAGGTTCCTCATAAAGCAACCCCAAGGCCAGAAAAAACGCATCCACATTGAGCAACGCAGGATCCCCTGGTGCCAATGCAAAAGCCCAGTCTTGAGGGTCGCCCCGGAGCAAGGAAATTACAATCCTGACCTGCTGTGCAGGGTCTCCGGCAGAGCGAGACTTCAGGGACAAAAACAATTTGCAATTATTTTTAAAATTTTGAAAGTGAGCTCTATTCCCCGAGAAGAATTCAGGCAAAGGAATTCTAGGCTCAGACATAGGTGCATGAACAACAAAATCTTGCAAATTTTGTACCTTTGTGGCGAGATTATTCAAACCTGTAGCTACACTCTGAAGATCAATTTGTAACAGGTGAACACAGAGCCATTCAAGGAGTAGAAGGAGAGAAAGAGAGGAAGGCTGCAGTATAGGCAGACTAGCAAGTGATTCAATTAAGAGCACACTCAGAACTAGAGGAAAAAAAAAAAAAAAAAAATTGTAGCAGACTTCTTTTTTCTCTCCTTTCTCAGCCAGTAATTTAACCCTTTTTTTTGGGCCGGTCAAACTGTCATGATTCTCAATGGCGAGAGAACATAGCCCAGCATATATGAGAACTAGCTCTTGGAAGATGGAAACTATACTGACCATGAACTAAACCTGCCGCACAACTAGAAGTGGCCGGGTAGCATGCCTACGTTTTTTTATCCCTAGATGCCCAGCGCCAGCCGGAGAACTACCTAATCCTAGCAGAGGAAAAGACAGTCCTGGCTCACCTCTAGAGAAATTTTCCCAAAAGGCAGACAGAGGCCCCCACATATATTGGCGGTGATTTTAGATGAAATGACAAACGTAGTATGAAAATAGGTTTAGCAAAAATCGAGGTCCGCTTACTAGATAGCAAGAAGACAGAAAGGGCACTTTCATGGTCAGCAGAAAACTCTATCAAAACACCATCCAGAAATTACTTTAAGACTCTAGCATTAACTCATAACACCAGAGTGGCAATTTCCGCTCACAAGAGCTTTCCAGACACAGTAACGAAACAGCAGCTGTGAACAGGAACAAAATGCAAAAACACACAAGGACAAAAGTCCAACTTAGCTGGGAGTTGTCTAGTAGCAGGAACATGCACAGAAAGGCTTCTGATTACATTGTTGACCGGCATGAAACTGACAGAGGAGCAAGGTTATATAGCGACTCCCACATCCTGATAGGAGCAGGTGAACAGAGGGGATGATGCACACAAGTACAATTCCACAAGTGGCCACCGGGGGAGCCCAGAATCCAATTTCACAACAATATGTGGAGAAAACCAGTCAGTGCTCATCACCTGCCCAATACAATCCCAACAGTGAAACATGGTGGTGGCAGCATCATGCTCTTTATTCAAGCAGATCTAATCTATGTTAAAATGTCGGCCACTTTCTCTTGTTAGTGCAACTTTCCTCACATTCAATGGCTGCTGGTGAAGGAGCATGTGACCAGATCAGTCCATCATCCTCTTCCAATAGAAAAGCAGTTTTCTCATGAGGGGCGTTTGATAATTGCAGGATGCTGATGGACTACTCTGGTCACATTTATTCATTTGCAGTCAATTTTTGGACAAAAGCACAAGTAAGTTTGCAAGGAGAACTGCACTAACACGAGAGAGTCTCCAACCCTTTAAAAGGGTATTCCCATCTCCAAGATTCTATCCCAATATGTAGCAGGTGTAATAATAATAATATTAGCAAATACGTCCATTTAGAAATCTAGCATAGTTTTTCTGATTCACTATGGTTCTTTTCTTATGTTCAGGCATTGCAGAACCTTAGGTATCTATGGTTACGACCACTGGTATAGTGACAGTTAGCTAGCTAGTTGCTAGCGGTAGTAACCATAGACATCTAAGGTCCTGCAATGCTTGCACATGAGGTAAGAGACATATCGAATCAGAAGAACTATGTTACATTTCTAATTGAAGATATTTGAAAATATTAATTTTAGTTCTCATTCTATATATTGGGATAGGATCTTGGAGATGGGAATACATTTTTATGTTTAAAATATTAATAAACGATATGGAAAAAAATATTGGTACTTCTTAAATGGAATCTGACACCACCTTTGCCACCTGTTATAGAGTATTTTAGCAAGATGTATATGAGTCTCCAACCCACCCTGTATAGCTCCAAAAATATATTTTATAATACCCCCATATGGTGCAGTCCAGTCCATTGGGTGTCTCTGATCTTGATACTGCACCTCTTCTCTAGGCGCAAACACTGTCCTCTTTCCCTGCTTCATGTGGATGATGTGTTCTATTGTATCATCCACACAATGTCCAACAGTCGTGCTTCTGTACAGGCGTACTTCGCTCTGCCCTGCTGAGGGGTAGAGCAAAGTGCTGTAATGCTCATGTTCCCGGCTTTCCGGTCATCGGCGCTCTTGGGCGTCTCCTGGGTAATACGCATTATGGTACTTTGCTCTGCCCTACTGAGGGCAATGTGGTTCTACACTAGGATGTCACCAGTGTACCAAGTCATTTTGTGAAATCTCCCTCCTAAATAGTTCTTAATACTACCATATGAACGTTATTATTGAAAAATGAAAGTTTTTAAGAACCACAGAAAGTCACCCATGAAGTGACAGAACATGTAAAGCTACAGAGTGGTGTAACTGAGTGCTGCTGATGAATATTATGTGTAAAATGCACCATAGCTCTACTGACTCAATAAATAACTGCAGAGCTCCACACCTCCTCTGACACCAACATCAACACTAAAACTGTGCACTGGGATCTTCATGGCATGGGTTTCCAAGGATTTTGGAGCATGGGGAAACAATTTCTTTGGAGTGATAAATCATACTTCTCTATCTGGCACTCTGTTAGACAAGACTGGATTTGATGAAATCTAAAAGAAAATCATCTGAATAATGGCAATGTACCAACTGCAAAGTTGGGTGAAGTAACGATTATGCTAAGGGACTGTTTATCAGGTATTGGCTTAGTGAAGGGCAAATCTCACTGTTTCAGTATACAGAGATATTTTGAATAATTGTATTTTTGCAATTTTTGTGGCCCACTTAGAGCTATGACCTCAACATCATCGCTGATAAGGAAGATTTGCGGATAATCTGTGCTGCTGGTATCCCATATAATAAATCCAAATCCAGACAGAAAGTACATGCATTTTTTTAGCCAACGCTTTTCGAAGTGTTACAGACTTCGTCATCAGAACAAGAAAAACATCTGATGCTTTTCTTCTTCTGATGAAGAAGTCCGTAATACTTCAAATTGTGTTGACTAAATAAAGAGAAACCGCATGTACTTTCTGTCTGGATTTGGATTTATTATGTGGGATACCAGCAGCACAGATTTTCCACAAATCTTCCTTATCTGTGTTTTCCTGGTCTGATGACCCATCGGACCTGCAGCAGCTGGATGTATAAGTGATTGATATGTTGTATATATGCAACTAAATCAGGTTAGAATAACCTTATTTAAACACCTTTATCTCCCTTGGATACAACTCTATTGCGCTGTCTTTTTCCTCCTAATTTTAGTCTCAACATCATCGAACACCTTGGAGATGAAGTGCAACAGACACTGTGAGCCCAGCCATCTCATCCAGAATCAGTATGTGACCTCTCAAATGGTCTTCTGGATACATGGGTAAAAATTCCCAGACTGATGGGCTGTAGCACTCACGAGAGATAACAATGTAACACAAACACTGGTAGAAATTGCTGGAATGGCGGAATTCAATCAGGTGAGTATATGGTATTTACATTTTACATGAGCCACTGTTGCACTTAAAAAGTGGTTGTCCAAGTACTGGACAACTGAGTACTGGCAGTAATCAGGCATGTTGGGGGATCTTAAACTACAAGTTTGCAGTCACTTTATGTAACTGCAAACTTGTGAATCCTCACATAGTGCACACTACACAATGTGAGGATTCTCTTGTGCAGGGAATGGTGGCCATGTAGCCAACAAGTATGCAGTATGTATACTCCCTGCCCCATTCTGACTAGACTGTTTCCAGCCTCGCTCAATACACTTGCATTGAGTGAGGCCGCATTCATCTAAGTGGAATATGGCCGGGAGTTGCAATCACATGACTGTTGCCCCTGACGCAAGCACCAGAAAATCCCCAAAGAGGGCAACGCACATGATGTGAGGATTCAAAAATCTGCAGTCACAAAGATTGACTGCAGACTTGTAGTTTAAGACAAGACAACCCATTGAAACCATTTTAAGCTACAATTTATTGGGTAACCCGGCAACAAATGCTCAATGTCCAGTCTTCATGGAGATAAGGAAAGGAGTGGAACTCACCATCCCAAAAAATCAATCTTTTATTTCAGACACATTAAAAACTAGTTACAGGAGGGTGAGGGTAGCACTGAGGATGACTGCCATTTCATAGAATACTAATACTTCAGGTAGGACCTGTTGCCACTCTTTTTCTCATCTTCATGAAGACTACTGCAATTGATTTCTCAGCGTTGAGCACCACAAGATCCCATTAGTCATAGGGTGTGTCACAGTTACCAGAGAGCGAGGTTTTTTTGATAGTGCCGGTTGAATCTTATGCTATTTTCAAATGAAATATTCTATTTGACTGTCACACCTCTACAGAATAACAACATATTACACAGTGTGTATCAGAACCAATAGAATATCCAGATAAAGAACAGACATGGAGGAGCTGCCAGGCTGAAAGACGTTTTTAGCCCATCTCACAGATGAGTATCTTGAGTGGGAAATCATCAACGATTAAGTCAAAAGTTCATTAGAGTATCCAAACTAAACATAATTGATAGAACATGTCACATGAAAAAATGCAAAAATATAATAGATGTATTAACTTAAGTACAAATGAGATTAGTTTACTCATATGTAAGTCTGAGGAACGGTCACATTGAAACTCAGTTTGTGATCAACTTTTCTTGTTATTAATCCATTACTTAGCAGGCAGCGTCAAGATACTGTATATAACATTTGGGGATAGTTAGAAAGAAACATCCTCTTATTGTGGTTGTACTTTTCACATTCTTACCATACCATCTGATGTTACCTAGTGGGAGGGCAACGCATGGTGGTATGTTTTCTTAACATCTTTTTTTGCTCTAATTGATATGATATGATTCACAGTAGATACAACATTCATTGTCAGGCTGTGTCTTTAGTATCCACATCTGTTAGACTGTTTCCTTTAATGCTCATTCACATTTAACTATCTGCTCCCATATGGTGATAATGTAAAAGCTTGTAGAACATCTTCACAAGTATTACATTGGAGAAATGTAATTTCAGACACAAAAAATACAGCAGCTGTTTCTACACTTCCCCTGTGTCTACTAAAACATTACGTGTGTGAATTACAGAACTAAACGTGTTCACATGAAGTCATTCTTGCCTATGAGGGCCGGAATGTGTTACACACTAGAACAGTAAACTAGTAGTAGACCTATACGACAGGTTTTCAGGTGCAGCTGATAATAACCCAACCACTGCTGAACACAATACAACAGTGAAACAATTAGGCTATGTTCACATGTTGCATTTTTGCTGTGTTTTTTTTATGCATACAAAACCTGCACAAAGTAGCTGCTTAAAAAAGCCGGTTTTGCTACATTTTTCAGGTACATTTGTCTCTTGTGCATGCTGATACAGTTTAGTGCCTGTTGTTCCTGAGTTTTCTGCACCAAAAAACAGGAAAACCTGACACCTGCATTTTTGCTGCGTTTTTTCACTTATTCATTGCTTTCTACGGGTGAAAAAATGCTGCAAAAACGCTGAAAGAAGTGGCATGCAGCAGTTTTCCAGTTCAGTCAGAAAAAAAACTGTGTGAATTAGGCTGGGGTCATATAACGTTTTAAACGTCCATTATACGGACTGCGTTACACCGCGGCATAACGCGTTGTAACGCAGTCCGTTAACGCTGCCATTAAGCTCTATTTTGGGTGCATCGCTAGTGCACGCCCAAAATGGGCATGCGCTAGCGATGTGCCGTCATTGAGTGATGGACCCTGGGAAGCGGGCTGTAGCATTTCCGGGTCCGTCACCGCTAGCGCAGATAGAGCATGTGCTAGCTCTATCTGCGCTAGCGCGATGTCATGTCGGCACTTGCGTTAACGCAGCCCGTTTAACGCATGAGTTGAATGGGCTGCTTTAACGCAATGTGAACCTAGCCTAAGATTTCTCAAATCTCATAGGTTTTGCTGGTACTGTAAAACACAGCTTTTAATTTGCTGTAAAAGAAAAAAAGCAACCAAAACGCACAGTGTGAACATAGCCTTAATATCAAACTTGACAGATTGTGAGTTTTCTACATAGTAGTTACATGCTTGGGAGATCACTAAAAACATCCCCTCATAGAAATTACTGTTTCTTAGTGGCTCTCTGTAATGCTAGAAGAAGGGATCTTGAGTAGGATCTTGAGTAGTATTTTTTTTTAACTCTTTAAAAAAATTGTTAGTTACTACCTTTTCGGTTTATACATTGTACATTTTCTTTTTTTGTCTGCTTTTGTTGTTTTTTTCTCTACTCTCAAGTAAGTGACTGTACATTATACTTTAACTTAGGGTACTGTCACACTCTGCAACTTTCCAACGATCACGAACAGCGATACGACCTGGCCGTGATCGTTGGAAAGTCGTTGTGTGGTCGCTGGGGAGCTGTCACACAGACAGCTCTCCAGCGACCAACGATGCCGGTCCCCGGGTAACCAGGGTAAACATCGGGTTACTAAGCGCAGGGCCGCGCTTAGTAACCCGATGTTTACCCTGGTTACCAGCGTAAAAGTAAAAAACAAACAAACAGTACATACTCACATTCCGGTGTCCTTCAGGTCCCTTGCCGTCTGCTTCCCGCTCTGACTGAGTGCCGCCGCAAAGTGAAAGCAGATCACAGCGGTGATGTCACCGCTGTGCTCTGTACTGCCTTACGGCCGGGAGTCAGTCAGAGCGGGAAGCAGATGGCAAGGGACCTGAAGGACACCGGAATGTGAGTATGTACGTTTGTTTTTTTTTTTACTTTTACGCTGGTAACTAGGGTAAACATTGGGTTACTAAGCGCGGCCCTGCGCTTAGTAACCCGATGTTTACCCTGGTTACAAGCAAACGCATCGCTGGATCGCTGTCACACACAACGATCCAGCGATGACAGCGGGAGATCCAGCGACGAAAGAAAGTTCCAAACGATCTGCTACGACGTACGATTCTCAGCAGGGTCCCTGATCGCTGCTGCGTGTCAGACACAGCGATATCGTATGGATATCGCTGGAACGTCACGGATCGTACCGTCATAGCGATCAAAGTGCCACTGTGAGACAGTACCCTTAGATTTGGTGTTTGTTTGATGTCTTGTAATCTCTTAAAAGCACTGTAGATTGTGGGAGTCTGGGCGCCAAAACCCCAATGGGGCACAATGGTTCAGCGAATACTTAAAGAGTAACTGTCGTTACAATATATATTTTATAAATTAATAGTACATATGAAAATAACCAAATGTTTAATATATCTCAGAGAAATCTGCTTCTTTCTCCTCCAGAATTGGTCAGTTGCTATCAACATTCTCAATTTTGAGTTAAAATTTGCATTCAGTGAAGCCTGACTTTCCATTACTGAGATAGGAGGTAGCAATTCACACTGATCAGATTCTATGTATAGGGAAGGGGGAGAAGGAGCTCTGCCTGTAGCTCCTCTCTCATACCATCTATACCATCTATATATAAGTGTATTAGTAGCTGTCGCCATCTCCTATCTCAGTAATGAGAAAGTCAGTCTTCACTGAATACAAATTTTAATTCAAAATTGAGAAGTTTGATAATGACTAATCAATTCTGGCAGAGAACGAAGCAAATTTATGTGATAAGATATATTACAAAGTTTCTTATTTTCATTGGTACTATTGAATTAAGTAAAAATGATAATGACGGTTATGCTTTATGTGTTCCTCACCTATCCTGGTTCCATTGTTGAGCAGTGCTTCGTGCCTCTGTATCACCTGGATCCTCTTCTTTAGCATTTCCTTGGGTTGTCTCAAAATTGTCATGCTGGAGTGTCATTTAAAGAGGACCTCTCACCAGGGCAGAAGTGATCAGTTTTAGCTCTTAATTTATTCCTGCTGCTCCACTGAATATTCCATTTTTTTCTTTCTTAAAATCTACCATATAGTACCAGAGATATGTGTTATTTGTTTTAGTGCCAAGTGGGCATTGCTCACAGGATTCTCTAGGGGCATGTCTAAGCTACTCTGCATAATACCGTGTGTACAACGCACCTTTGGTAAAGATTAGTGAAGAAGAGTGAACGTGCTTGGATAACGTTTTATTTGAGCAGGCTCGGGTGTTATGCGAGCATCTTGGGCATGTTCAGCTAATATATTCAAGTCCCTGCAGCTGCATTGGTGGTAGACAGCCACCACACATACAGGTGCGTCTCACAAAATTAGAATATCATCAAAAAGTTAATTTCAGTTCTTCAATAGAAAAAGTGAAACTCATAAATTAAATAGAGTAATTACAAACAGTGATTTATTTCAAGTGTTTATTTCTTTTAATGTTGATCATTATGGCTTACAGCCAATGAAAACCCAAAAGTCATCATCTCAGTAAATTAGAATAATTAACAAAAATACCTGTAAAGGCTTTCTAAACATTTAAAAAGGTCCCTTAGTCTGTTTCAATAGGCTCCACAATCATGGGGAAGACTGCTGACTTGACAGATGTCCAAAAGGCAGTCATTGACAAGGAGGGTAAGCCACAAAAGGTCATTGCTAGAGAAGCTGGCTGTTCACAGAGTGCTGTATCCAAGCATATTAATGGAAAGTTGAGTAGAAGGAAATAGTGTGGTAGAAAAAGGTGCACAAGCAACCAGGATAACCGTAGCCTTGAAAGGATTGTTAAGAAAAGGCCATTCAAAAATTTGGGGGAGATTCACAAGTAGTGCACTGATGCTGAGGTCATTACTTCAAGAGCCACCACACACAGACGTATCCAGGACATGGGCAACAAGTGTCACATTCCTTATGTCAAGCCACTCATGACCAATAGACAACGCCAGAAGTATCTTACCTGGGCTAAGGAGAAAAAGAACTGGACTGTAGCTCAGTGGTCCAAATTGTTGTTTTCAGATGAAAGTACATTTTGCATTTCATTTGGAAATCAAGGTCCCAGAGTCTGGAGGAAGAGTGGAGAGGCACACAATCCAAACTGCTTGAGGTCTAATGTGAAGTTTCCACAATCAGTGATGGTTTGGGGAGACATGTCATCTGCTGGTGTAGGTCCACTGTGTTTTATCAGGACCAAAGTCAGTGCAGCCATATACCTGAAAATTTTATAGCACTTCATGCTTACCTCTGCCGACAAGCTTTTTGGAGATGGAAATTTCATTCTCCAGCAGGACATGGCACCTGTCCACACTGCCAAAAGTAACAGTACCTGGTTTAAAACCAACAGTATCACTTTTCTTGATTGAACAGAAGACTTGCCTGACCTTAACCCCATGTAGGATCTATGGGGTATTGTCAAGAGGAAGATGAGAGACACCAGACCCAACAATGCAGCCAAGCTGAAGGCTGCTATCAAAGCAACCTTGGCTTCCATAACACCTCAGCAGTGAAACAGGCTGATCACCTCCATGCCACGCCGCATTGATGCAGTTACTGATGCAAAAGGAGCCCTGACCAAGTATTGTGTGCATTTACTGAACTTACATTTCAGTAGGCCAACATTTCGGATTTTAAAATAATTTTTCAAGCTGGTGTTATAAAGTTTTCTAATTTACTGAGATAATGACTTTTGAGTTTTCATTAGCTGTAAGCCATAATCATTAAAGGGAATCTGTCACCCCAAAAATCGTATGCCACCGGCATCAGGGGCTTATCTACAGCACTCTGCAATGCTGTAGATAAGCCCCCCGATGTAGCCTGAAAGGTAAGAAAAACAGGTTATATTATACTCACCCAGGGGTGGTCCCAGTGCGGTCCGGTCTGATGGGCGTCGCGGTCCGGGTCCGGCGCCTCCTATCTTCATACGATGACGTCCTCTTCTTGTCGTGGCTCCGGCACAGGCACTTTGTCTGCCCTGTTGAAGGCAAAGTACTGCAGTGCGCAGGCACCGGGAAAGGTCAGAGAGGCCCGATGCCTGTGCACTGCAGTACTGTGCTCTGCCCTCAACAGGAAAGACAAAGTACGCCTGCACCGGAGCCGCGGCAGGAAGACATGAAGAGGACATCATCGTATGAAGATGGGAGGTGCTGAACCCGGACCGCAGCTGGACCGCCCCTGGGTGAGTATAATATAACCTGTTTTTCCTACCTTTCAGGTTACATTGGGGGCTTATCTACAGCATTACAGAATGCTGTAGATAAGCCCCTGATGCCGGTGGCCTTATCTCTTATACGATTTTTGGGGTGACAGATTCCCTTTAACATTAACAGAAATAAGCATTTGGAATAAATTACTCTGCAATGACTCTATATAATTTTAGTTTCACTTATTTTATATCGAAAAACTGAAATAAATTATTTTTTTGATGATATTCAAATTTAGCAAGAAGCGCTTGTACAGGGAGTGCATGTTTGTTAGGCAATCCCCACATGTGTTGCAGCTGTCAACCGCCACAAAATATGCAGCCACAGGGACTCGAATATTTTATCTGAGCACGTTCGCTCATCACTAGCAAAGATCATAAAAATTAGCACTAAATGAAAAGACACATATCTATTGAAAATGTGGTGGATTTAAACAACACAAAAATAGAATGCTCAGAGGAGCTGCTGAAATAAAATAATATAAAAACTTGCTACTTTTGACTTAGAGACGGGTCCTCTTCAATCCTGATTTAGGTGCCAGGATTATAAAAGTAGTTGGCATTCTTGCTTAGTCTCCATTAATAGGCAGCTACATCCTGGTTTTCACTACTGCAATACCGCTGCACAACTTTGCTACATTTAAGTGTCCACTAGTGCAGTTTCTCTGTTCAATTCTACTACCTCCAAGTCTCCTATTCCAGTTTCACTACAGCAGCTCATCTAAATATCCAGTCCTGCTGCATTACTAGCTCATCTGCCCTGCTGCACCAGTGCCACCTGTCGGTGCCATGTAAGGCCTGCTCATCAGAACCAAAGGTTTTGTGTATCCACTTCATCAGGTAAGACATAAAAATGAGTGTCATTACAGAGGTACAGGGGTAAAATATAAAGTCAATGGGTCAGTAGACTGCTGTGTGAATGCTCATGCATTAGCTGAGCACTTCAGTTTGAGGAACTTGTTCAGTCTCAGGACCTGGCTCCCCACTGAACTACAAAATTTATTTTTAGACAGAATATTTTAAAAAGTTTAATACAGCTTTTAGGATTTAGGAAGTTGAATCTATAAGCTATCTCATTAGTGGCTCACACTTTAGAGAACACAAGGATACCATAAACACCAGGATGGCAGCGAACAGAATAGATTCTACCAACAGTGAGGACTATACATGGACAGTCTGTACATATTTACATATTAGGGTAAATGAGTGTCAATTAACAGTATACTAGAAAACCTCTTTATCACTATAGTTACACAGATGAGCTACTGTGCCATTTTAATTCTCATGATTGGGTGGTCCAGGTGGTCAGACTCTCACCTACAGAACAACTATGATAGGCCATCCTTGTTTAGTCCCGCAAAAATCTTTAAGTGGAATATATTTCTTAGAATAATTGTCTTTGAAACCTAGTACAGCATAAATGATGCTGTCTCCTCTAATACTCGGAGGTTTACCAGAAGCAAGCTTCAGTAAGGAAATAGACGTTCATGAAGTAATTGGGCTGCAGTACTGCGCGTGTTTTGGAAGGACTGGTGCTTGTTACCAAACGGAGCTAAATAAAACTGAGACATTTTCTTTTCCAAAGCAGTTAAACAAATAGCATTAATCAAATGGTACCACTGACACAAACCTAACATTTCATTAAAAGTTTGGATAATGATATGAGTTGTAGTATTTGCTATAATGTCAGTATTATACTACATTTTTATAGCACGTTCCGCTTATATCCTGTGGCATTGAAAAACCATAACGGATTTCATTCTTTCATCTAACCATCATTATTGTGCTCCAAGAAAGCTAAGCATGTCCTTTTTATGGCAATAAAGGAAAAACTAGATTGTGCCAATGATGAAAATCTCGTAAGTCAGTGGCCAAGTAAGATTAATGTGAAAACAAGGAAGTATTCCTTGGGAAAGTGATGTTATAAATAACTATCGGTCCTAAAAGCAACGTGATACTCTAGTGAATGATTTTGAGGTGAATTATTACGATATGAAACATTTTCATCTCTAAAGTCAACACAAGACTTGTGGAAATCTGCCTAATAATGGAGGCAGTAAATGCTTCATGGATACACCAAAATCATATTTCAATCAGTTTTTCTCAGACAGAACATGGATTTTGAAGGAGGGTTTAGGACTTCGTGGTGTAACACAATACCAGCCATGAAAACTTGTACAGGAAAAGTCCTGAAATTAATTAAAAAAATGATAGATGTTTGAAAAGAAAGCCACCTAATGATTGTGCTACTCACCAAAGGGCTAGGCTTTGCCTGGATCTAAAGAAAAACATCATTCTCATACAAATACCCGGAATAAAAAAAGTGTCATACGTTATTATGATTATATGAATATGAATGATTTCTGGCAGAGGCTTATCATTATTCTCAAAATGGGCATGAAACTGGGTATGTACCTTTTAACTGTATAGTTGAAATTAAATCTACAGTTGATTAGGCTTTTTTCACAGTTAAAACTACAAAATCCTATCATATTCCACTATCTGTATGAAAGGAGGATATAATCTTGGCATTCACTTGCCAATTAAAATTAATAAGAATGTCAGCATTGGTGCGTCCTTATCTGTATAATTATGAGATTAACAGATAAGTTGTCCAAAGTGCTTAAAGGAAATCTGTCATGTCAGACACTATTAACCTGCAGATATATTGTTAATCTTCAGATTAACATCACTACAATGCTGTCTGGCCACCTTATTGAAAGCACAGTCATGTTACTGAAAGTTTCGCCAATGGAAGAAAATGAACTTTATTCCTCCCAGGAGCTACTGGCTTTCAGTTATAGAGGCATGTGACTACAGTCATCACTCATTGTGTGTCAGCAAACTCTAGAATTTTGATTGACAGCCAAATCTGAACGGATGTGCTGCCGAGACAGCTATTAATTAGAGTGCTTGAGTGTGCTTACAGCCATCACTCGCTATCTACTGAGCAATGACTGTAGCTGCAGGCCTCCATGACTAAAAGCCAGTAGCTTCCAGTAGGAATAAAGTTCAGTTTCCCCCAATGGCTGCACTTTCAGTAAGATGGCTGGATGGCTTGAAGATTAGCACTATGGCTGCAGGTTATTAGTGCTTGGTGACATGAGCGGTTCCCTTTAACATCTATTCTTGCAGGAATAATCTATCACAGTTCAGTTGGTGTAAGAAGCTCCTGTACCAATCACTTGTTGACTGATTAGTGCTCATTATTTCTTTAAAAAGTTCTGCATGACCCAAGGTTTATATAAGAATAAAGGTACCACATAACATAAATTATTAGCAACACTAAAAGTCATATGGAAAGAAAAAGTATGGGTATACTTACCGATAGAACATGGCGTAGTCAACTGTTGAATGGCAGCTTTGAAAATCCCAGGTCTTTAGCCTCTGACATTCCCTGTGAGCTCGGAGTTTCACCTTTACTGTCCCTTGACATAACTCTGGTAAAGTCTTCCTGCGAGGGCGGTTACAGAATTCATTAGATTCCACTCTCCATGAATCACCAAAATCATCCACATCAAACTTGAAGTTCCCATCACTACCTATGAGATCATCTCGCTTATGTCCATTGTAGTTACCACAAAGACCACATAACTTCCCTTTGAGATGAGGGGCTGCCATTACTTCCACAAAACTGTCTCCATCCCAAGAGATTTCCAAACCTAAATATAGAAAAACATAAGTAATGTGCATATTTATACGTATATAAAGATATTATTAAGAAATATTTCAGAAATAATGAAACAACAAATAAATCTGTAGCCATCAGATATTTAGCTGTATATTATCTCATGATTCAGTGTCCTGTGTGGCACAGTTCTATATTCTCTTAATTTTTTATTATACATACAGTATAAATCGACCTTTTATGCAATGAGAATAAAGGAGTTAACTGAGATTAGGAAAAAAGTATTTTTTCATGAAGCACAGTTGTTTGAGCCCATTGGTTGTATCTAGATCAGTTTTCTAATTTTAATAATCCAATACCATCTAGAGCCCAGGTGTGGCAGTTTCTGAACAAAAGCGCAGACCCAGTTTATAATCTCATACATCTTATTTTCTGGTGTTCTAGGTATAATAAGTTATTACCTATCTGCAGTATAGCTGATACCTGCTAGATTTGCTGGGAATTTGAACACTGATCTCTCCTCCAATCACCATAGTGGAATTCCTGTGTCATCTGTCAAATGGGGAGGGGTCATGAATATCTGATACTACTTTATTCAAAGCCTATGGGACTGGCCAAAGTAGCAGATTACAGAAAAGGTAATCTGTATGACAATGATCTAGCAGTTATCAATAGAGATGGGCAGATCAGACAAAGTTTGCATGGATTTTCCCAGAAAATTCAATTCACAGAAGAGAAATTTTGTATGAATTGCCAAGAGCATAATAAATGTAGAAAATAAAAAAGTACTTATACTCTCCTCACCATCAACCATTCGGTCCTTGCCGCATATTCGATTCACCACCACAAGCGCAGATATCCCCATGATGTCACTATGTAACCTAAAGCAAACGATTTCAGCACTCGCAATGACAGGACGAAGAGGCAATGAGGACTGGACGGGTGACGGTAAAGAGCAGAGAAACTAGATATGTAAGAGGTTTGGTGAGTATAAGAATTAAAAAAAAAATGTAACCTTAAGATGGTCCCTTACAGTTTAGAAAAATGGCAGCTAGTGGTTACAATTTTGCTGAATCCCCCCAGAAGCTAAATAAAAACATAAATCTGCATTTTGGCAAATGCAGATCTTAGTAAAATTTGAGAAAATTCAAATGCATTTAAATATATTCACTCATCTCTAGCTATCATCCATTCTAGTATACTGTGTTAAATGTTCTGTTGGGACCATTCAAAATTATTGGATGCACCTCTTAAATCTGTATGTGAATGCAGAAAAGCCATGCGCACATCAATAGTAAGCACGATTTGTGACCCACATGCTCAAAGAGACTGCATTAGATTAGATTCATTTGGTTAATAGAGCAAATGTGTTATTTGTGGCTGTAGCTTTGTCACTACTGGTGAAGAACAGAAGCGGTTTGATGGCTGCCGAAGAATCTGACAGCACAAAGGAAGAGAATACAATTGTAATATTCAAGCTTTGTACGTTCATGCATAGTGCTTGGCTCATGAGTAAGATAATTTGGACTAAGCTTTTGACAATAATTAAACATTATTTTCTATTCTTATTTGGCAAAAAAAAAAATAATAGAG
This sequence comes from Ranitomeya variabilis, assembly GCF_051348905.1. NCBI lineage: Eukaryota > Metazoa > Chordata > Amphibia > Anura > Dendrobatidae > Ranitomeya > Ranitomeya variabilis. The sequence continues at coordinate 178,357,054 of NC_135237.1, forward strand.
GGAGACAATAAATAGATCTCATTATGCCAAGCCTACTTGATCTTTGTATTACAAAAAAGTTATTGATTTTAATACGCATTGAGTAATACTTCGTTACCCTTAAAAATGATACAAAAGAGGATGAAACACTTGTTGCCAGGTTCCCCAGAAAATTCAAACCAGCGCTTTTGGTGGAAGCAGTAGGCCAACTTGTGATCAGCTTACTGTCCTTTGAAAATCCCCAAAAGGGATTGTTAAAAGCAGCTACAATGTCTTATTGGGGGCGGTCCAACCCCATACACTCCTATCGATCAACTGTTGTCAGCATGCCAGGTGCCACCAATGGTGAAGTTTAGTTGCCTCTGCCAGGTACTGCAGAAAGGCTCCTAAGATCTGTCACTAACAGTTGAAGAATCTGAACAGCACAGCTCTCTTAACCATTTAATTGCTGCTGCTGAGGACTTCACATCCACTTCTATTCAGATGAATGAACAATACCAGATCTGCTCACATGCAGCCGCCAACAGCACAGTGTTGGTGCTGTCTTTCGGACCCCAACCAATTTGATATTGATGACCCATTATAATACTGGGTCATCAATGTTATTGCAGTGGAATGATGGCCCTTTAAATTAAACCATCTAACTTACGGTATTTATGACGGACACCAAGGAAATTATACCAACATAAATTTGAACGTTTTCTTAAAGGAAACCAAGTTCTAAATTTTTTTTTAAGTGTTACTTAATTTGAGAGCATGTTTTATGATTTAATATTAAAAAATAACTGAAGTATTTGTAGCGCCCCCACCGCCGCAGGGCCGAGGGGTACCCGGTACCGGGCCTCTGAGTCTCTGCTCTGGGGTTGTCACGGTGGCTAGGCCCCGGTCCGTGACCCTGCCGAGGGGTGCACAGTCAATGATGTGGATAGATATGATGGATGATGGTGGTGGTGATGAAGCTGTAGTGGTGCGGTGCAGTAAATAACGAGGACACCAGGTTGCAGTCTCTTTACCTCTTTACTGAAGATCTCTGGGTCCTCAGTCCAGAACACGGTTCACCAGGCTGCGCAAGTCCGGCCGGTCCAATGGCACCTCCAGAGTTCCCCTCACAGGTGGAAATCGGTGCCTTCCTTCTAGCGCTATGTGTTGTGGTCCTTCCCTGCTGTGCTTACAGAAAGTCCCCACAACTGTTGTGTCTGTTTCTTAAGTTCCCTCACAACTCGATTAGATGATGTTCTGCTAATCCTCCGTCCCTCCCTGGTGTTCTGGTTGGGACGGCACCCGTTTGACGGGTAGGCTCGGAGCTCTTCCGGGACCCTAGAGTCGCCCCTCTCCACAAGTTGCCCCCCAAGACTGCATAGGTGATATAAGTTAGACAGCCCGCCTTAGACTGACTGTCCTGCCGCTGTTTGGAGTATTGCTTGAAGCTGAATGTTATGATACTCCCTCGGCGTTCCGGCCACCGGTAGTGCGCCTCAGTAGGATGTTGCTTCGGTCTTACAGCACGACTCCTACTGGTATTTCTCCTTTTGCGTGATCTCGTTTCTCACTCAGCACAATCTATCTCTCTTCTAATCCTTCCTTGGGCACCGCCGCTACCCGGAGCAGGCACGGTCCCGTTACGTTCGTTCAAGTTGCCAAGCCTCTGTCAGGATCCCACCCCTGACAGAGACCCTACTGTATCTTCCCCCGCAACACCCTCTGCCACAAGGTGTTGCCTGGTTCCAACCCAGTCAGCTTTCTGATCTAACTTCCTGCCTGACCCCCAGTTTACCCACTATGGTGGGGAGTGGCCTAGTGAATAGAACCCTTAGCTCCCCCCGGAGGCCCGGCTGTGAAATGTATTGGTGTCTGTGATACCTGATCAGATGAACTCCTTCAGTGCCATCAGATGCACCATAGCTCCCCTTAGTGGCGGAGCCATAGTACTGCAACGACCAGGACTCTGGGGCGCTGCATATTATGCTACATACAATAACAAATTCTATAAAGGTGTGAAAAACATAAGAAACATAAGAAAACCATCATTATTTGCAAGTTGCCATACAATGAGAGTAAAACTATTAAAATATACAGAAAAATAAATACCCATTCTGCAGTATCAGCATTGTTGTATAAGGGAGCATATTTGTTAACCTTCGTAGCCAGAATAACTGGATCCTGTTACGTCTATTAATGCAGAATTATTACATTTTTTTAAACAAAGTTAATATTGTTTAATGAGAAACTGCAGTACACAGGATGAGAATATTGAGGCACAAATAGGCACAAGTAGGGTACTTTGGAGTGAAAAATGGCATATAGAGTATGTTCTGAGTTGATAAAGGTTTATGAATTTAAATCCTGATATATGTCCACAATACTGTTTAAGGTAAAACACTGTAAAACTAGAATTAACTGATAACACTTCTTAGACATATTATGAGACTATATACATGTAGGTTAATGGAGCAACCAGTGCCAAGGAGCTGCTGTCAAAGCAAATAAACTAATATAATGCATGCTTAAGCCCAAATTAGAAATTGCCTTGTGTTCATGCTAGGTAGCTGAACCAGATTGTAGAACATCAGTGGTCATGGTGTCATAGTGTTCCTTCTTTGTCACTGGCCGCAAACATTTTAGCAGATTTGCTACATACACTTTATACATATGTTTCAAATTCACTCTTCCTCAAATCAATTATATATCATTCATTTCTTCAATTACATCCTTCTACGTCATTTGTCATTTGATAAACATCCAGTCTTTCTTTCAATGTTATTTTGTCATTTTCTATTACTTTTCTATCTACTTTTTGAAATAGGGCCTTATGCAGCTTTCCTACTCTAACTGTTAAAACCCCTTTCTTATACTGATAGGTGTATTAGCTATGTAGGATATTTAAAGAGGACTTGTCTGCAGGTCAAAAAGGTCAGTTTTGCTCTTATTTGATTTTCGTTGTTGGAGGTTTTCTTCTTTTTTTTAAATCCACCATACTGTTTCAGAGATATTGGCCTTTTTACTTTGTGCTGATTTTTATGGTCTTTACCAATGGGGTGTTGGTCACAGGAATCTCTGGGGTATGTCTTTAGGCTCCTCTGCATAACTACCCTGTAAGCAACGCCCCCAAGGTAAAGAACATTCAAATAAGTTATGAATAAAACAGCCCATATCTCTAAAACCATATGTCAAATGGCTGCAGAATACTCAGGGAAGCAAAGGGGATAAAATAAGGGCAAAACCTGGCCACTTTTGACTTATTGACATGTCCCCTTTAAAATGATATGCCCTGTGATATAAAATGTTGCTTGCATGTTTACCAAATAAAAAATAAGCTTACTATTGGACTTTACTGACGGATTCTGCACCACAGTCATGATTTAGGATCCCTCTCAGCTTGTGCTAGCTTTCATTCAAAGGCAGAGAGCTTCCTCCCTCTCATTGTGCTAGTGACTAGATTACAGACGCTTAACAGAACAATAACCATCATTATATATATATATATATATATATATATATATATATATATATATATATATATATATATATATATATATATATTTCATAATTTAACAGTACACATGAAATTAAGGAACTTTAGAATATATTTCATTAGAAAAAATGATGCTTTCTCCTCCTGAGCTTATCATTTATTCTCAAAATTCTCAATCCTCAGGTAAATTCAGTCAAAACATATGTTACCATTTCTGAGAAAGGAGATGACAGTTGGTGCTCATAACGTTCTATGGAGAACTGTAACTGTCATCTCAGGAAAATTTGCAGTAGAATTTCTGTGCCTGCCTCTAGTTTCTCCTTCTCCCCTCTCACCATAGAATCTTATGAGCAGCAGATGTCTTTTATCTCAGTAATGGGAAAATCTGTCTTCACAAATTTTACCCATGAATTGAAAGTGAAATATTAGTCCAGGAAAGTTTCTTATTTTAATGTGTACCTAGTAATTTATGAAGTTAATGTTAAAATGACATTTATTCAATAATCAAACTCCTTGACCTGTTTTCCATATCAGCCACAAAGTAGGAGGGGCATTACTTAGCTAATGGACTGCACCAGTGATCCAGCCCTTTTCATTACATTGCTGACACAAACAATGAGAGGAAGGACTCAGCTTGTGGTGGAACAAAATGTTGAAATAAAGCTTCAAACATTGTAACAGGGGTGTGAAACATGGACATTGGTGCAAATGTAATAATTAAAGAAAACTAGTGTATCCTTACCATTTGAAAAAGAACACAACTTTTTATGTATTTGGACACCCCTTTTCACAGTAATAATCTCCATACACTCTATATTGATGCAGATTTTTCTAAAAGGGTATCTGTCAGCGTTTTTTTTTCTATATAATCTGAGGACAGCATGAGATAGGTGCTGAGACACAGATGTCGGGGATGTGTCACCTATTAGGCTGTGTGCTGTTCAATGCAATGAATATTATATCAGCAGGAAATTATCACTGAATGGACTAGAGCTCCTTTGAGCTCTGGTCTGACCACAACCCCTCCTCTGATAGGCAGCTTACTATCAATAGACAATATATGCAAAAAGCTGTGATATGGGTGGGGGTAGCTTTCTGAGTTTAGTTACATGCTACATCTAAAAACTCTGGTTGTGCACCCAATAAAGTGACACAACGTTGGAATCAGGATCTTTATCCCTTCATTATGTTGCTCTCAGTAAATCTGGTGACAGATTGCCTTTAACATCCTGTTAACACGAGGAATGCTTCTCCATTTTGCCAACAGATGAAGCTGCAAGTCATTGATATGAAATATGTAAATTAAGCTTAGTCTCCAGTTTGAAGCATAAAGTGATGCAAGTCTTTGCTTCTCAACGTAATGATATTGCTGTGTAAACATTTCACAGGCTGCACTAGATATAATACTTATTGTATATCTATTATGGCTATTTGATCTGTATCTGCTGTAACTTCAATTGGAGTCTTTCTTTCTACAAAGTCCTCAAATGAACCAGTGACATTGCCGTCAGTACAAATATCTTTTTAAAATAAATAAACCAAGGATTTAAAAATCGAACAATTTGCCAGTGAATAATAATAAATCTTCTTTACAAATGTCTCTACATGCACTTATTGTTTTCTTAAAGGTTCCAACAGATATCTGTTTGTAGAACGGCTAAGACATATACTGTATACATCAGGCCAGAACACACAGATGTTTCTCATGCACGACAATGTGGATTGTTCCAAATGAAAATTACACTGTTTCTAATAACAAACATTTGGCTGCTGAATCTGATTATGAGATAAAAGGCACAATAATCCCTTTAATTTGTTTATGTTTAAAAGAAAACAAAAAAGTATTATTCCAGGGTCTATCAGCACTCTCACTGGGCATATTTCAATAATCCCCTGTAGTCAAAGTGGAAACAGATTAAATGCTTGGTTTCTTTAATACTGGATGTTGTAGGTGTTCCAGCTCTGTAAATCTCTAAGGATCCCATTCAAGAAGCTGCGGATCCCACTGAGGCTCATGAAACACTATCATTAAAGTTGCTGGCAGGGTTCTAGAGGTGGTGGCCATTATCACTCATTAATTAATAAGGCCCTTGGAACAGTTACCACTCTCTCAAGACAAATGCGCTTTGTTGCCAATGACATGTCAAAGTGATTGATGCCTTTGAAAGCATTTTCAGAGCACATTATAAAGTTAATCTTTAGATGGCAAGTGAAACTTGGAAGTAATTTGACGACGTTTGGCCTTGACACATCGTCTGATGTAATTGTTGATTCTGTAATTGTTGTCCCTTTTCTTTGCCCTTTGCTTGTGTTTGCTCAAGCATAGGATTTATTACAAGTAATGAGATGGGTGAAAATCGTTACCCTGCCAATGAGGCCTTATATTAAATAACAGAACTTCTAAGTAAGCTGTGCCTCTGTTTCATCAAATACATTTAATCAATAGCTTCTAGTAAGAAATGGCATGCACAAAAGTAATACATTTCATTCCATTCACTGAATTACCCCAAATATTGCAAACGTGTCTACAGCAATTTCATGTCTGTAAGTAAAACGTTGTGAAAAGTTGAGTTTCAACTAGAAGTGAGCAGACCAATCCATGGACGATCGAGTTTCAGTCAAATTTCCTGGAATTTTCAGCTCCACGCAAATTCAAACATTTTGAGATTCAAGAACGCCAAAAGAAAAAACTTGTTGGCCACTATTTCCCAGACTGCTGAAGCATCAGTGAGCAGGATAGTGTCATTGCTGTGATATCTAGCGCATTGTCATACCTTGTACAGTGGTGGTCAGTCAGAGATCAGCGTGGAGCACAGTTGGGCTCAGGAAAGGCAGTTTGTACAACAGAGTTGGTTTCCATCTCCCAATTCCCTTAAGTGTTATTTACTTATCAAATTGAAAATTCTCTCTTAATCAAATTTCTAGGGAAAATTTGGCAAAGCCAGAAAATTCAATTTTCAAGCGATACGTTCTTCTGTGGTTTAAACCTTTTTAATATTATAGATGATAGAGATAAGCAGTGACATAGCTGCATACCCCCTCTCCAGACAAATCAAATAGTCACCTTTATCGGGGTGTTAGAAAAAAAAGCTGTTGTATCAGCAACGGATAATCCATCACTTATGACATCGGTGGATTTCTCTGCAGGAAGGATGCAGATGTTGTCCTCTGTCCAAAATGCTCATCTCTTGGCAAGAATAGAGAGCGTCTATAAAGCATCCCTCACTTTTATGTTTTTGGTCCTGCAGTGCACTTACAACTCAATGAATTTTCCAGTGGTGATACTACAAGGAAACTGAACACTTACTGCCAGTGTACTCCCCATTACATATGATTGCTGGGGTCCCAGCAAAATCACACTGCTTGTTACCAAACGACCCTTCGAACAAGTAGAGATCGTCCAAAACAGCGAAGACGTTTGCATTTTAAAGAGGTTTTCCCTGGAACAAAGTTCATTTTAATGAATAGAGCTTGGAATCAAAATAAGTTTTACAATTGGATGTATTAAAAAAATGTTCCTGTGCCGAGATAATGTCATAAATGTGCCCCTGCTGTGTACTGTGTAATGGCCGTGTCTGACCGTACAGGAACTTGGTCTGATGATCATACCACAGCTCCTGGGCAGGGGAGGAAGCAAAAAGGAGCGTATACAGACAGGAAAGCATGGGATCACATATGGTGGTTTCTGTAAGGAAAAACATTTTGTTGCCTGTTTAAAAACATGTTTTACCTCACAGAAAGCAGCAGCTGTGATCCCGTGTGATAATGTCTGTAAACTCTTTTGCTTCCTTTAATAATAGGCAGTATTCTCTTGCTGGGTCCCCTGCCAACCAGATGTAATCTGTGGGGAAAACATTCCAAATGGCAATTAGAATGATAGCTTCTATTATTAATATTTCAATATTCTGGGAGACTAAATGAAGATATGTCAATTTATGTAGTATTACTGCACTTGAGATATACAGAATACGCCTAAAAGTTTTTTGCTTACTTTAAATTTTAGAGATGATCTGCAAACAGGAGTGGACCAAAATTCCTCCTTGCAGCGCCCCAAGGTCCTGGTCATTGCAGTAATATCATTCTCCTCTAGGGGGGAGTGATGCTACGTTTGGAGGCAAAGAAAGACAACTGAATCCAGGTATCACAAACATGCAACACATTTCGCACTCCAGGCCACTAGGGGGAGCTATGCTCCTATTTGTTAGGGCACTTCTCACACTTAGGTAAAACTGGTGACCTGGGTAGGAAGTTAGACAGTTGCTGGCTGAGCTTCGCTCAGGTAGTTGGTCCCTGACAGGGGTGGGAGCCTGTCAGAGATTGAGACAGAAGGACACAGAGCTGTGCCTGCCCTAAGTGCGGCAGCTTCTAAAAAGATACACTGAAGGAGAACTGTATTGTAGAGAGGGTGAAGAAGTCATAGCAAAGGAGTGGATTCCAGGAGGAGTTCTGCCCTACACAGGCTGCCTCCTTCTGAGGCACAGGATCCCAGTAGCCAGAACGCCGAGGGAGCAACAGTCCTTTATGCCTTGCTCCAGAGACCGGCAGGACAGCTAATTTCACGTTACCTGTTCGCCCCTATACCCAGGAGGCAAGGTGGCACCCCTTAGAGGCTGGGGCACGATACAGTCCCTGTAAAACTCCTCAAGCCACTGGTCATACTGGTTTGTCCTATCCATCTGGGGGACAGAGAGAGACATAACATCTGTAACAACTTCAACAGTTGTGAGGACCTTATGAGAAACTTAGCAGTAAGGTACTACAACACCACGGTGCTAGAGGAAGGCTACTGATTTCTACCTGGATAAGGGGACTCTGGAATTGCCTGCAAACCTGCCGGACTCTGCCTGCCGTGTGGTCTGTGCTCTGGACTGTGGATGCTAAAACCTTCAGTAAAGGTAAAGAGACTGCAACCTTGTGTCCTCGTTCTTCACTGCGCCTCTCACCATCCACCATCTACACACTGGGAAGCCCTGGGGACATACTTCACCTGTGGGAAGGTATACCATCTAGCTGCCATAACATCACCCCAGCGGACCCCTTAAAGCAGCATCGGTCACCCTGACCGAATACCACAGGTGGCGTCACAAACATTCCCTTTAAAGACCTTTCCCTTTTACATGGACGTCCCAGGGCCACGGACCGGGTCAGCCACCGTGACATCCCCCTGTGAACCGCAGGACCCGGTACCGAGTATCCCACGGCCCCATGGGGGCACTCCACTCCTGACATGTGCGCAAAACCTCATCATCAACTACAAAAAATGTCTGACTGCTGTGCTTGCCAAGAAGGGTTTTACCACCAAGTATAAGTCTTGTTTGCCAGAGGAATCAAATCCTTATTTCTCACTGCAAAATGCAAATAAATTTATATAATTTATACAATATGATTTTCTGGATTTTATTTTTGATATTCTATCTCTCAATGTTAAAATTAACCTACCCTTAAAATTATAGACAGTTTGTTAGGAGTTGAATTCCCGCTGCTGCACAGGGGGAATTTCGAGCCGTGTCTGCTGCGGTCTCCCATTCTGCATCGGCCGCAGTGGAGCCTGCTCAGCGGAGACGTCGGTCCCAGCGTCTCACTGAGTCTGATATTGTGCAAAGGGTTACTGCTGCCTCTCCAGGCTCTGCTATTGTACCCTGCACTGATCTGCGGCGAGCAGGCTTTTCTGGGACTAAGTCCTGCTTTGCACACACTGAGCATGCCCAGGGTAAGATCTCTCAGTGGAGATCAAGGGTCACATGCTCAGGTACTGCAGCAACTTCCATTGGTCCTCCAGGAAGGTCCTTTACCTGATCAAGTTCTGTGGCAGCCTTCCATTGGTCCTTCTTGGAAGGTCCTGTAGGTGCTGCAGCTATATAAGGTTCTCATGACCACACGGCCATGCGCTAGTGTCAAATATGTACGAGCTCAGCCCCAGTGTGGTCGTGTGTGTGGTCAGGGACCCGGCTGAAATAAGCCCCTAGAATGCTGGCACCTCCGGCGAGGAGTTTTGTGTATGCAGTCAGGGACCCGGCTGAAATAAGCCCGTAGAATGCTGGCACCTCCGGCGAGGAGTTTATGTGTGAATTCAGGGCGGGCTAATAGCCGATAGAATTCCGGCTCCACCGGAGAGGAGCTGCATGTTGGTTGGACTGCATAGCCACTGTCGGCTCTACACAGTAGCTGTGTCCCCTGTGAGCTAAACAGGGCACATCGTTCTCTTTACTACGGGCTCTGTGAAGTAACAGAGTTTGTTTATTCTATTTTGCTTCGCCACCTTACTTAGCAGCAGGTTCTTTCCTGCACGGTGGATCCCGGGTTGCGAACGCACCTATCCCATCTAATAAATATATTCGGTGCGTTCCGCCAACCCTTACACTGTTCATGACTTTGACAGTGGGGAAACTTACAAAATCAGCAAGGGATCAAATAGTTATTTCCTTCACTGTATCAGTAATGTAAGTTTGTACATAGTAAAAAGTCCTCAGATACAGAGGCAAAACAATTCCCAATGGAGCCTAGTGTGAATAAGGATCCTTCAAAGGATTCTTAACCCATTTTAGAATAAGAAGGTTATATAGCCAAAAAACAAGTATCTCTAATGTTGAATCAGATAATATTTTATTGGCTATGTACAGCAAATGCAAAACTTTATAAAATACCATAAAAATGTATTTAAAAAACACAACGCGTTTCAGCCATGTAGGCCTTCAACCAGTGTGTATAATAAAATGATTTTGTTAGAAGCTATTTATACCCTATTTTCATTATAAATGGATGTGGTTGTATTAACTAAGGAACCAAGCACTATCTATCAAACTGTTTAGCAGTTAGAATACGTATATTATAACTTCATCCCCAAGAAAAGACTATTGTACACACATATTATATAACGTCACCCCTCCTTCACCTAGCCCAGGGTTAAACCAATATATCCTTGAAATCTAGGCAATCACACATGTCAATATACATGTTCACAAGAAAAACCCGCACCTGTACATATGTCTGATTAAACACTTATTTCCTCTTGGTGCGAGCAATGTGACCCATGTTTTTACCTACTGTTGTATTTAATAAAAGATTTTATTTTTATATATTATTGTGATGTTCTGTATGGACATATGGTAGTGTCTTTGTCCTTAAAAGTTCTATATATTCAATCACTGCCCTGTCCCTGCTTATTATATTGACCAAATAAATTGAAACACCTCATGAGGCATTCACAGTAGAATACATTATTCTAAATTCTCATACCATTGAGGTTTTGCTTTTCCTGTAGTATTTGTATTTTTATTTTCTCTCCTTAACACACATGGAGAGACCTTTCAGTCATTGTCAGCAGGTGTGGAGAAGTCATTTGGGACCATGTTTCTGAAAAGTCTCCTACACAGCTTGGTTCCTGGTGGTCTTGAAACGTTGCAGTACTTCAATATACCAGTTAAACATACCTGGCTGCAATCATACAGCCAGTGTCTGATACATGCTGTCCATGGTTCCAGCAGTTGTCAGGTTTCCTTTAAGTCTCCCATAAACATTTAATGGGTATCAGAAGAGGATGATTCAGCCAATCTTTCAGCCAACAGCCACATTGGCCTTCTCTCTCATACACAAGAGACCTTGTTTGGCTAAGTGCTTATGTGGTTTGCATGAGAAAGCCACCTAAAGACACCTCAGTTTACCTCCAGGAGAACAAAGCGATTGGCAGTCGAAAATGAATACACAAATCAAAATACAAATTAAAGGATTTTACTACAATTTGTAAAATATGGTGTAGATACACCAAGTAGTATTTAAATTATTATTATTTTTAATTTTGCCTTTAATGTTTTTCCTATAGTATTTAATGCATGTAAAGTACACAAAGATTTCTCTTTACTTAGGCCAATATACAAAAGCTTTTACTGTACCAACTTAGAAGTGCTACAAAAAGACCGATGTACTGATATAATAGATTGTAATTTGTGTGTTAATGGGCACAGAAAAGCACTATAGCTAATTAAATGAATGTTATCTATTATGCCAACCTTTGTAAATGTGTTCTATGTAGTAATCTTTTATTAATAGTAGTTTAGTATTGATAACACTAGTCAATTTTTTTATAAAATAACATCATCAGCTTTTCCTAACAGTTAACTCTATGACATATTTTTCACATTATTTTCCTATACTAAGAAATTGTCCAAGTCTGTTCAGTTTCTCTCTGTTCCTTATTTAATATGGAAAAATTCTAATAAATGAATATTACACCTCTTTAGTTTGATGCTACAATTATTTTTGCAATCTAACACACAGGAGGCTGCTGTAGCGTGCTTAAAGCCTTGCCAATGCACAAATGCTCCCTACAAGTCTGACCCAGACATGGACAGAATATCTAGTAGAAAGTTCAGGGGGATCCGCATATTTTATTGAAAAAGCTCAAAAGGTTCCTTTGTGTTCATTACAGACCCCATTTTCACTGACATCTGTTATACCATTTTAACGCTGAGTTTAACAGTTTGTATCCACATTGCAGGTCAAGTCATAAAAATATGTGAGCAGACCCTTTACTTTTTAGCACAGATAAAATGATTCCTGAGTGCGAGCAATGCTTTCAAATTCATTGCAGGAAATTTTACTTAAATGCATTTAAATTGTGTATACATCAAATTTAGAGAAACATCAACTTCAGGGAAAATGCCCATAGTAACCAGCTTTCAGTTTTAATTTTCAGAACTTCTTTAGAGAATAAAAGCTGAAATTAAGAACGATGTTCTGCACTTTAATAGTAAAGTGGTTTTCCACTAGTAATTTCACCCCCTTTTATTTGTCTTTACTCTTCCTATCAGTTTTCTAATATATTCCTATTACCTAAACTGCTCCTGTAAAGTGATCTCTATGTGGGTGATATAGTTATCTGTTGTGATTATGACTTTGTTATTTCCTGTCTGGAAACTGGAATCAGATGAACTGAGTAGCACATATCATTAGTTGGGATGGGGCTACTTCTGTGAGTGACAGCAGTCAGAGCACACATGCTCAGATCAGACTTCATTCTCCTCTCTGCCTGAATCCTGCTTATGCTTTGGAGTTCTGTTGACAAGCACTGCAATGTACTGTGAATAAAAAGCATATCACAGGGATTACTAGCTAAAGGGAAAGGACTTCAAAGCTTTGTGAGAGTCATTGTGCACCATGAATGAATGAGCTTAGATTTGGTTTCACTCGGTTCTCTGCTTGGGACCTGCTTAGTCCATGAGCCAAGAACCAAATTTGACGATATCGGTACCAAGCGGAGTGACTAATTCTCTTTGGTATTTTTAGGTAGATGCATGTCTGTAGTTTATTTTTTGATATGATAGCCCTTACATATACGTAGCTTATTAACCCCTTCAGCCCTAGGCCTATTTGTACCCAAGTGCCTAAGCCAATCTGACCTGTGCCACTTCATGGGCTAATAACTTTGGAACGCTTTCACCTATCCAAGCCATTCTGAGATTGTTTTCTCGTGACATATTGTACTTCACGTCAGTGCTAAATGGGAGTCAATATATTTTACCTTTCTATATAAAAAAATGCTAAATATTCGGAAATTTTGGAAAAATCGGCAATTTTTTAACTTTGAAATTCTCTGCTTTTTACAAAAATACTGATACCCCCCATAATAGTTATTAATTTACACTCCCCACATGTTTACTTCATATTGGCATCATTTTGAAAATGAAACCTTATTGTTTTACGACGTAATAGGGCTTATAGTTTTATGCGCAATTTTTCACATTTACAGCAAAACCCACTTTTCAAAGGACCAAGTCACTTCTGAAGTCACTTTAAGGGGCTTACATAACAGAAACCACCCATAAATTACCCCATTTTGCAAACTACACCCCTCAAGCTGTTCAAAACTCATTTTTAAAAACTGTTAACCCTTTAGGTGTTCCACAGGAATTTTAGCATGAGCCAAGAACCAAATATGACGATATCGGTACCACCCGGAGTGACTAGATGTAGTATTTGTAACAAAATTTAATCCAAGTTATGTAAATACACACTGAACATGTCATGTGCATATATATATATATATATATATATATATATATATATATATATATATATATATATATATATATATATGTTACTCCATAATATCTTCAACATCGGACTCTGAATCTGACTGTTGTTCTACTGGCTCGTCTTCAGTACCCTTGTTCTGGCATGTCTGTAATCTGCACATGTCTGTGCACTTCAGGCCATTGCTGAGGCAAGTACACTGAGGAAGTTCACATGACCGCACACACTTGCAGGACAGTAGCTGTATAATAGCTTCTGGTGCTGGTGCCCCTTGCATCCACTTGACAACAAGCTTTCCGTCGTTATCTATCATCCAACCGCAGTCTGTTGGGTTTGCAACCCATGGCTGGCTCTGCAGACTTCTCCTCCAGATCGCAGCCTGGTAGTTTGCACGCAGTGCATGCATGAAAAGGCAGTCCTGGCAAGGAGGGAGTTGACTTGACTCTACCACTCCACGTCTGGCACAGAACAGCTGATAACGGAGCCTGTTTACCTCAGTTGTTTGGGTAGTTGGCAGGTACATGTGGCAGGTGATTTCCTGTAACTTCTCAAAAAGTTCGGTAGACACTTCCCATGAACGACCAACTTCCTGAAAGGCATCCTGGTATGTCTTGTTCATCTTCAACTGCTTGAGTGTCGTCATCTTCCCACGGCCAGCGAATGCACTGACGGTGTCACAGCCTGTAAATGCATGCATACCAATCAATGAATCACATACGCTGCCTCCCAATGTTCGGCTCAGAGTGGTGATATCCAGGAATCTTGTCCGGTTCTGTGTACCGCATTTCTGGAACAGGTGGGATGGGATTTTGTGGCACATGCCCAGACACAGGACCATGACATCAGTATCCTCCGAAGTGATGATGACCGACTTGTAACCAGATTCTGCTGCATGAAGAGCATGGAGAAGGAGGCGTGTGTCTGCTTCTTCTTGATTTGACTTAAGGTCAGCAGCCTCTTCCCACTGTTCTTTGGTGATCTTAAAGCAGAGCTGCTCACATGTGACATACAGCTCCTTCTCCTCAAGCTTCTCCCTGTGGTGTTTCGCCTTCCATTCTTCTACCAGAAACTTTATGAGACTTGCCTTGTTGGAGGAACTACTTAGAAGCTTTTTCCACTGCTGGATGTTGTGCCCATGTTGAATGTTCTTGAAATGGATCCCTGTGCCTTCATATCTGTTGACTCTTTCTGTATCTTTGATGGATGTCTCCTTGTAGACGTCAAAGACAATATCAATGCGCTTGCTCTTAGCACCCTCATGGATAGCGCGACTCATTGCTGTGCCTGCTAGCTGGCCAAATGTTGCATTGTTTCCCTTCAGTTTCTGAACCAGGCTCATCCCATCAATGATGGTTGCAGAGGGCTCGGGGATCACTTCTGCAGGACGAGCATTCCTCTCCAACTCCCTTGCGAGGGCAGCCTTGTTGGTCTTGCGGATAGACCCATCACCATTGGCAAGTGCCCATGGCAATGGACCCAGGGGATGAGTCAAGACATCACTCATTTGTAGCTTTCTGTTCTCAGCTACAAGTATCATCTGGCCAAATAGGTTTCTGTCAGCCTTCAAAATTACCTCCTTGCCAAGACCTTGTCTGCGTGTCTTCATTTGGATGTTAGAGAACGTTTTAAGTTTGTTCTTCGTCATCTTGTCATGAAACAATGTAGTTGGCTTATCGGTACCCAAACGCTCATCCTTGAATGTTTGATATGCATCCTCTCCTATACTGTATGCCCCTTGAAGGTCTTTGGCTACATCTGGTGGTGCTACAGTCGCTGTTGACAAACTGATAAGTTCACCATTATGCTCTTTGTTGAAGGGGTTCACCCAACCTGTCTCCAGCAGTTGAACGAAAGATTGGACATCGGCTTCATCTCTTCTAATCCTAGACACCTGTAGGTCTGAATGGCTGAAGTCAGTATATTGTTGGCCTACCAGGGCCCTCAGCTGCCTCAAGTACATACTGCGGTACTCTGATGTCAGGTAGAACCTGGAAACAGCTCCAACTTTGAGGCTGAAGCCTTTTGTGCCCCCTGGTGTCTGGGTGTCTTTGTTGATTGTCTCTTCAATGGTCTGGTCCACAGGAATTCGTCCAAAAGGATTCTTGCTACCGATCTGGACCGAAAAGCCACCTTGCATGAAGTATTCATGGACCTCTGGGTGTTCTATGGGCAGCCGAGACATTGTGGCATAGTAATAGGTTAGGTATCGGGCATAGTTGACCTTGTCATAGGCAAAACACCATGGTATCATCTGTCGGATTGCTCCTAGGTGAAGCATCCAGTTGCCTTCTCTTGAAGCTCGAACCAGGGCCAGCATGGTCTCGACCATGTCCAAGTATGACATCCAGAATGCTGAGAGTTGTTCATTTCTGAGGGTCTCAAGATAAACTTGAAAGAGCTTCAGGGTAAGTGTGCAAGATTCATTATCCAAGAGCTTTTCGAAGGATCCCTGCGACACACTGATGCGAAAGTTTGTGATGTTCTTCAGTGTTTCATCCAGATGGTGAAGGTCCCTTGCATGGTTTTCTTCTAGCCATGGAAGGAAGTTTTTCCATGCAAGCCTCATAAGTGCTTCATAGACCAGCTTGTGTAGTCTCACTGCTCTGTTGTACCTCCGGCCGTCCATCACTCCAGACACTGATCCTTCAGCGATTACACCGGATTCAACACACAGATCTCTAAGGCCTGCATCCTGAAATCTGTTCCCTATGATAGAGAGGAGATTACAGATTGTGTGGAAGACACCCATTCTAATTATAATGTTCTTGAACTTCTCCTGTTTCCAGATAACCTCGGCAGCTTTGGCATAGAGTGCTTGATCAAACACACACACAATTCTGTTAAGCTTCAGGGTCTGCATGATGGCATGTGTTTGCTCCAAGACTTCATTCACAGTGGACATGGCTGTTGCAGGAGCATTGATAGTGGGCAGGTAGCTTACAGTGTCCTGGGCCACTACAATGTCGCTGCGGATTTTTATGTTGAACCCAGTCCAACTGCTGGTGGTCTGATCCTCATGGTCTGACATTCTAGCCAGAAGCCAGATATGGTTTTTGGTTTTTGAATCCTGGACCTCCTTGGTAGTGTTAACATTCGAAGTCTCAATCCTGGGTGGCTCTCCCCGCTGCCCAACATTGTATATCGGTAGCATTAATTCTGTCAGAGTTATGCTTCTTTTCTTCGACTTGGTTACATCTGGCAGGACTTTCTTTGTCACAGAGCATGCAACATTGGACTGAACAGCAATGCCATTGACTCTATGAGATGTACCTGCTCCACTTAGTGTCTCCTCAAGTCTGTCAATGTTATCCCAGGCCAGGGTTGTGAACACACCTGGGTAGATACTTGCTGGCATTGGGATGTCATCCTTTGAACATTCCAACTTCTGGATACAAAGGGCTGTATCGATCTCCTCAGCCATTGAATATGACACACAGTGGCCAAGACGATTCAGAGTTCGAATCAGTTCTGTATTGCCGGTCAAAGACTTAACTGCAAAGGATAGCAGTACGTGCTTTGGTGGCTTTGTCTTTCCATTGGTAACAGCAAAAACCAAGTCACTGCCGAAGGATGTGGCAAGACGTTGAGCTCTTTCACAGGTAGTTTGGCACTCACAATCTCCTGTAAGCAGGGTTTGCAGGAATTGAGTGACTAATGCAGGAACGACATTCTGATCTGTATTGGGAGGCCATGGCTGACTCACATCTTGCTTCTTGATCTCATTCCTTAGCTGCATTGCTGCTTTGGTTACGATATCTCCAGAGTTAGCAGCTCTTGCTTCTTGCAGATCTTTTGTCATGCTGTGTACTTGCCGGACAAGGTCGTCCATTGATAGGCTACATGGATAGACTAGAAGCTTACCTTTCTCATCTGAGAGAAAGCGGAGTGATTCCCCAATCTCTGTTTCAAGTTTTCGTCGAACATGTTTCTTTGTCGATGGTTTCAGTTGGATGATACCACGGGATATCATTAATCTCTCAAGCCTAGATGTGAGGTTTATCATAGGCAGTACTTCTGGGTTTGGGAACAATTTAGTCCTTATATACAAGAAGAGTTCTTCAAGGGCCTCTTTCTCTGCCTCTTCGTAGCGTACTTCCTCGCTTTCGACCTGATTTTCAGCTGCACTAGACCTACAGGCCACTTGGGAATCATCTTTTGTGAATAGTTTGTAGCACGACTTGTGGTAGTGCCCCTCTGCAGCAACAAGGTCTCTGCTAAGTAAACCAAGTATTCTCTGTGTGCCTTTCCTTATCGCTGCTCTGCGGATCGTCTCATCTGCTCGTAGCTCAACACACTGGACAATTGGCTCCCTTGTTTGTTTTCCTTTTAGGTACTTGCTTGACTTCTCACAGAAGATACATACTTTGGCATACACCCTGCTATCACTGGGGGCACCCCTCGGTAGCTTCCTCATGGAGATTTTGCTTGCTGTTTCGACATTGACACCCTTGCCAAGGATAGAATCCAGTGACTTCTTCATTGTAAAGATACTACGACATTTACGGTGATATTGTATGTGTGGTATTTCTCCTTCTTCAAGGCCCTTAGCTGCTACCAGGACTGATTCATGCTGCCTGATCTCTGCAGCCCTAAGCAATGTTTTCCAGGAGTCCAAATCCTTAAGGGACGCCAGATCATCGCTGTCATCATTAGAGCAGTGTATGATACAGTCGATCCGTGATTTCTTCCTTGCTGGTACTTCCATCATGCCGTTAGATAGTCAGTAAACACCTGCAAACACAAAGAAAAACATTAAAATTTTATTTACCGTATTTCCTGGCGTATAAGACGACTTTTTAGCCATGAAAAACATGGCTCCAAGAGGGCGGTTGTCTTATACGCCGAATACAGCCGCCGGGGGGAAAGGCCGCCGCGCAGGGAAGGAGGAGGCAGGGGCCCACCTTCATGAGGCGCTCGTTCTTAGAGCTGGGAGCGCTGGTGCTAGGTGACTGTTCCCCCTCTCTCCACAAGTTCCTTACCAGCAGCAGCACACAGTACAGGACTACAGGACCTGTGGTGATGTCACGGCCATGTGATCAGTCACAAGCCTGGGAGGTGTCAGCCTCTACAGAGGGAGATAGGAGCTCTGCAGAGAAGACCGGAGAGTCCTGTTCAGCACAGAACGTGTATGTGTCAGTGTGTGTGCGTGTGTTGGGGCACCTCAGGGTGTCTTCAAATGTGACATAGCCCCCTAGATTTCTTCCAGTAAAATTTGCACTCCAAAAGTCATTTGGCGCTCCTTCCCTTCCGAGGCCTGCCGTTCCCCAATACTGCAGTGTACGACAACATATCGGGTGTTGTTGTGTTCGGGAGAGATTGGTGAACAAATAGTGGGGTGCATTTTTTGCTGGTACACCTCTTAAAAATAAAAAAATGAGCCTAAAATGACACCTTCATGTAAAAAATGCACTTTTTCCATTTTCTCAACCAAGTGTTTCCAACTACTGTGAAACACTGGTTGGGTCAAAGTGGTCACTATACCCCCTAAAAGATTCCTTGGGGGTGTAGTTTCCAAAATAGGGTCACTTTTTGGGGTTTCCACTGTGGGGGTACCTCAGGCAGCCTTCAAATGTGACATGGCCCCCTAGATTTCTTCCAGTGAATCCGCCACCCAAAAACCACATAGCGCTCCTTCCGTGTTGAGCTGTGCTGTGTGCCCATACTTTAGTTTACGAGTACATGTGGGGTGTTTCTATAAACTGCAGAATTAGGGTAACCAAGTTTGGGTTTGCCGTTAACCCTTGCTAGGTTGCAGGTAAAATTGGATTACAATGTAATATCTGGAAAAAAAATGAAATTTTGAAATTTCGCCTTCATTCTGCTAAAATTCCTGTGGAACACCTAAAGGGTTAACAGTTTTTAAAAATGAGTTTTGAACAGCTTGAGGGGTGTAGTTTGCAAAATGGGGTAATTTATGGGTGGTTTCTGTTATGTAAGCCCCTTAAAGTGACTTCAGAAGTGACTTGGTCCTTTGAAAAGTGGGTTTTGCTGTAAATGTGAAAAATTGCGCATAAAACTATAAGCCCTATTACGTCGTAAAACAATAAGGTTTCATTTTCAAAATGATGCCAATATGAAGTAAACATGTGGGGAGTGTAAATTAATAACTATTATGGGGGGTATCAGTATTTTTGTAAAAAGCAGAGAATTTCAAAGTTAAAAAATTGCCGATTTTTCCAAAATTTCCGAATATTTAGCATTTTTTTATATAGAAAGGTAAAATATATTGACTCCCATTTAGCACTGACGTGAAGTACAATATGTCACGAGAAAACAATCTCAGAATGGCTTGGATAGGTGAAAGCGTTCCAAAGTTATTAGCCCATGAAGTGGCACAGGTCAGATTGGCTTAGGCACTTGGGTACAAATAGGCCTAGGGCTGAAGGGGTTAATAAGCTACGTATATGTAAGGGCTATCATATCAAAAAATAAACTACAGACATGCATCTACCTAAAAATACCAAAGAAAATTAGTCACTCCGGGTGGTACCGATATCTGGCCCGGCTCATGGACTAGCTGAAGCTTTGAAGTGCCGTCCCTTCAGCTGACAAGCTCTATGATAGGCTTTCTAATAAAAAACAGCACATCACAGCTCATGTCAGCTGAAGGCACAGCACAACAAGGCAACATCAGGATCCAGGTGGAGGAGAGTGAAGTCTAATCTGAGCTTGCATGCCCAGACTGCTGCCACTCACTGAGAGGTAGTCCCACACCCATCAATTCCAGTTTCCAGATCGGAAGTCTCAAAGCCACAATCACAACAGACGGGCGATATCACCCACAAAGAGATGAGCTTACAGAAGCAGGAAAGATAATAGGAGTATATTAGAAAATTGATTGTCAAAAAAAGGAAATATGAAAGGGGGTGAAACCAGTAGCGGAAAACCTTTCTTAAAGAAAGTGTGTTGGAGTAAGATGTACCTAATTCATTAGGAGGCACATATTCTTTAATGAGTTTTGCTCATCTAATGACTGGAGTACATTTATGGCATAAGTTAAACCTTTAGGTGGAATAGCTTTTAATAAAGAATAAAGAATTTGCAAGGCGTAGCCACCCAGCCCATTTTCTGCCCACTTAAGCGGAGGTCAGAATGACAGGTATGAAAATGACAAAA
Source organism: Ranitomeya variabilis (assembly GCF_051348905.1). NCBI lineage: Eukaryota > Metazoa > Chordata > Amphibia > Anura > Dendrobatidae > Ranitomeya > Ranitomeya variabilis. The sequence continues at coordinate 178,377,650 of NC_135237.1, forward strand.
GTTGAAAAAATTTTACGCATCTTTAAGTAGCGCAAGAAAAAAATTGTAAAATTTCAAAGTGTATTATGCTTGAAATTTGGTGAAAACACATTGATTAATAGGTCACCCTGTATCACGCATGGACAGAGAATACAATACACAACTAAACAATACATGAATATACTGTAGATACAATTAACTCAAAAGTTAAAAACTTTTAGTCCAGACCATTATGCATAATCAAATCTATTATATATATTCATCCAAGTTAAATGGATTGTTCAAGACTTTGTGGTTTATCATGTGCTTTGTTCAGGAATGCACTACTCCTCTTACTCCTGACTTTCACAGGAAAATGGTGCTGTCTGTCATGATCCAGGTCGGGGTTTGCTTCTTGCTTTTCCTTCCCCTGCATGGATATGGTGGGGCTAACCTTTCCTGCCTCTCTTTGGTTCGTGGGTGGCTATTTATTGGTGCCACTCCTGGTAGCATTTGTCAGTGATAGTTCCAGTCCCTGGCTTGAGCAGCTGACCCATTTACCCTAGTGATTCTTCTGCCTCTGATTACCCGTGTTTGTGCCTGACCCGTTCCCTATCCCTGACTTAGTGTGTGTTTGGTGGTTTCCTACAGTGTATGAATTCTGAACCCTGCCTCCAGCTTTCCGTCTCTGTTACTACGTTTCCCGTCTGGCTTTGACTCTTTGGCTCGTACCCCCACTACGTTTTCTTTCACACGTTTTGGATCCCGCGCTCCCGTCTGGTTCCGATTTCTGGCTTGTCTCTGACCACGTGCATTGCTGTGACTTCTGGTACTTTGTCTTCCTGTTTGCTGCTGATAGACAGTTCGGACCAAAGGAAGAGTCAAACTGCCGGCCAGATCTCTGTACTACCATATACTGCAAGCAGAGACAGCTTTGTCTTTGCAGCATCAGAGGAATGGAAGAGCACTGAATGTGGTTGAATCCAGTTTCAACAAAGCAATGCTTGTAAGCTCTAAAGAAAAGACCTTGCCTATGAAACTAGCCATTTTTCATATACTGAGGAGGTGGCCTGTAACCTAGGCAATGAGCAGAACACAATTGAATTAATAATCCCTCTATTCTTGAGAACTAAAAGGATATTTAATATGAGGTAAATTTAAATTTTGCTTGTTTTTGCAAACACATTTCAATTTTACCCGTTTAATCCATTTTGTCTCTTCAAAGTGAATATATATTTTCGAAAAGGAAACAATTTTACATTTCTCTTTGATTGTTCTAACCAGAATCTATAACTCTATTCAAACATATATGACTCAATTTCATGAAAGTAGAAAGGAAAACAGCTTTCAAGATTTAAAACGTGCCCATGTTTGATGGGGATGTATATAAAATTCCCCACAAGTCACATTGTTTCATATACCGGAGGAAGGCTCTTTCAGAGCAGAAACTCGTTGTGTAGTTTTACAGATTTTACAGGTTTTTTATGCTATTGTTTTATTTTTTGTATCCAGTATGCAAAAACCACTACTACCATTCCATTTTTAGAAAAAAATACAATATTACAAGCACGCAAGTGTTATCATCACTGCTTGGAACATTACACAGAGGTATGTTCCACATCTGACGTCTATTTGAGATCCCTTCCACAAGAGGGAAGAGCCTTCAAAATTTTTCCTTCTACATTTCCATTTGGAGTCATGAATAGAACAGGACTAACACAACTCCACTCAATTCGGATGAGCGGAAAGCCACAAGGTTGGATCCCAATTATCAAATTCCAGCAAAGCGTTGTGCCTATTTTGCACAACGTCTACAGATGAGCACATACACATGTATCACACCCGTCATTTTGAGTAATTTCTTGCGCTCAGGTAGCACTCTCTTGTTTTCGCTCTCTCTTCAGTTTCCTGCAAAACCCACCCATTTAACAAGATGAAACATCCCCTTTAACAATTGGTGAGATGACCTATCGATAGTACAGGTCATCAATATGAGATCAGTGAGGGCCCAACTGCCAGCTCCCTATTGATTATCTTCAAATCTGCTCCAGAAATGGCAGATATAAGTGATATACAATGTGGAACAAAGCAGTACCGTATATTGTTAACATCTACTTCAAAATACTGTACAGTAGTTTATCTCCCATTCATTAGAATGTGAGATTAACAATCATTGGAAAATCACTGGATCCAATCATTGCAAAAAGCCTTACCTCAATATTGGACATACAGTGGATGAAATATGTATTGAACACACTAGCATTATCTAAGGAAATATATTTCTAAAGGTGCTATTGACATGAAATTTACATCAGATGTCGGTAACAACCTATCCAATCCACATAAAAAAATAATAGATGTCATAAATTAAGTTATATGTAATCATGAGAAATGACACAGGGTAAAAGTATTGAACACATGCATCAAGAGTGGGGCAAAATGCCATGGAAAGTCATGACACCAGTTAAAATCTATCAATAATTAGAAAGCAATCCTGTCACTTAGTGTAAAATAATATCAACAGGTTCAACTTATGACCTATAAAAAGGTGGCCCATTACCAAAGTGCCACAAGAAACATCTCATGATGTGCACTCAGTGAGCTGCCTCAATAACTTTGCAACCTTTTTGTTGCAAAACATACTGATAGCATTGATAGAAGAATTTCTAAACTACTAAAGATTCTAGCGAGCATTGTTGGGGTCAAAATACTGGAGTGGAAAGAACATATTTCACCATAAACCAGCCATGTCCAGGTATTCCCCGCAAGATTTCAGATAGAGAAGTGAAATTAATTATTAAAAGAGTTACCCAAGAGCCAAGGATCACCTGTAGATAACTACAGAAAGACCTGGAATGAGCAGGAACAACTGTTTCAAAGAAAACAATAAGTAAGTCACTCAACCTCCATGACTTGTATGCATGCTCATCATACAAGACTCCATTGCTGAGCAAAAAGCATGTTCAAGTAAGTTTAAGTTTGCTCAACAACACTTAAACAAGCCTGTGATATACTAGGAGAATATAGTCTGGTCAGATGATGCCAGAAATTTACTCTTTGGATGCCATAATACATGCCATGTTAAAGCACCATACCAACAGTGAAATTTGGAAGTGGGAACATCTTGGTATGGGGCTGTTTTTCTGCATACAGCACTGGCAAACTTCATGTAATTGAAGGAAGGATGAATGATCAAATGTGCTGACACATTGTTGATAAAAATCTGCTGCCATCTAAAAGGATGATGAAGATAAAATGAGGGTAGACATTTCAGCAAGCCAATGATCCCAAACACATAGCCAAGAAAACTCTAATTGGTTTCAGAAAAAGAGAATAAAGCTGTTAGCATGACCCAGCCAATCACCTGACTTGAATCAAATAGAAAATACTGTATATTGAGGGAACTAAAGCTCAGAATTCATAGAAGGAGCCCACAGAATCAGCACTAGTCTCTCCATACTGCAGGCGTCTTGACACTGTAATCACCAGCAAATTCGTTTATACGAAGTATTAAAATTAATCACATTTTAGTAAGCCTGTTCAATATTTTCTTGCTATGTCATTTCTCATTATTACACAGAACTTAATTTATGGACATCTACAGTGAAGAAAATAATTATTTGATCCCTTGCTGATTTTGTAAGTTTGCCCACTGACAAAGACATGAACAGTCTATAGTTTAAGGGTAGGTTAATTTTTAACATTGATAAATTTTAACATTATCAAAAATAAAACCCAGAAAATCACACTGTCTAAATTATATAAATTTATTTGCATTTTGCAGTGAGAAATAAGTATTTGATCCCTCCTGCAAACAAAACAAGACTTGGTGGCAAAACCTTTGTTGGCAAGCACAGCAGTCAGACGTTTTTTGTAGTTGATGATGAGGCTTGTGCACATGTCAGGAGGAATTTTGGTCCACTCCTCTTTGCAGATCTCTAAATCATTAAGATTTTGAGGCTGTTGCTTGGCAACTCGGAGCTTCAACTCCCTCCATAAGTTTTCTATGGGATTAAGGTCTGGGGACATGCTAGGCCACTCCATGACCTTAAAGTGCTTCTTTTTGAGCCACTCCTTTGTTGCCTTGGCTGTAATGTTTTGGGTCATTGCCTTGCTAGAAGACCCAGCCACAACCCATTATTAATGTCCTGGCGAAGGGAAGGAGGTTGTTTGTCACTCAGGATTTTACGGTACATTGCTCCATCCATTCTCCCATTGTATTAAAAGGCAGGATTGCTTTCTAATTACTGATAGATTTCAGCTGGTGTCATGACTTTTCATGGCATTTTGCCCTACTCTTGATGCATGTGTTCAATACTTTTGCATGAAGAAAAAAAAAGGGTTGTAGATTCCAGCTTCTTAAAAACTTGAAAGTCTTTATTAGTGCATTCCAATATAAAATAACACAAGTCCTTACTTCTAGGTGGATGCAGATAGAGAGTATAGACAACGCGTTTCGATCTAACCAATCTTACTCATGTCTCATGGCATGAAACATGAGTAAGATCGGTTAGATTGAAACGCGTTGTCTATACTCTCTATCTGCATCCACCTAGAAGTAGGGACTTGTGATGTTTTATATTGGAATGCACTAATAAAGACTTTCAAGTTTTTTAAGAAGCTGGAATCTACAACCCTTTTTTTTTCTTCATGCATGCTGCTTCACGTCTGGGTCGAGAAGGAGATTCCTGTGCTTCATACGTCTGTCGGTGAGCTGGCTGAGGCTGTTTAAGCCGCTTTTCTTATCTTTACGTTCAATACTTTTACCCAGCGTCATTTCTCATGATTACATATAACTTAATTTATGACATCTATTATTTTATTTATGTGGATTGGATAGTTTGTTACCGACATCTGGTGAAAATTTCATGTCAATAGCACATTTAGAAATATATTTCCTTAGATAATGTTGGTGTGTTCAATACATATTTCATCCACTGTATGTCCCATATTGAGGTAAGGCTTTTTGCAATGATTGGATCCAGTGATTTTCTAATGAATGGGACATAAACTACTGTCCAAAAAAGAAGAGAATATCCAGCTTCACCGAATCCGTAAAAAAGAGTTTTCTTTATTCACAAACTTTAAACATAGAGGATGCAGACTTCAGCAGGAACCATATGGGTAAGAATCTCAACGCGTTTCTGGAGACTAAGCTGCCTTAATCATGACAATGATACGGTACTGTACAGTATTTTGAAGTAGATATTAATGCAGCGCCCCAGAGTCCTGGTCGTTGCAGTACTGATGCCCCGCCGCTAAGGGGGGTGTTGGTACGTCTGATGGCACTGAAGGAGTTCACCTGACCAGGTATCACAGACACCAATACACTTCACAGTCTGGCCTCCAGGGGGAGCTAAGGGTGCTATGTATTAGGCCACTCCTCACAAACTGGTAAAACTGGGGGTTAGATGGGAAGTTAGACAGAAGCTGACTGGGTTGGAACCAGGCAACATCCTGTGGCAGAGGGTGTTGCAGGGGAAGATTCAGGGGGGTCCCTGTCAGGGGTGGGATCCTGACAGAGGCCTAGCGAACAGAAAGAACGTTACGGGACCGCGCCTGCACTTCATTGCGGCGGTACCCCAAGAAAGGACAAGAAGCGAGGTATATTGTGAAGAGTGAGAAACGAGATCAACGCAACAAGGAGAAACACCAGTAGGAGTCGTGCTGTAAGACGAGGCAACATCCTACTGAGGCGCGTAGCCGGTGGCCGGAAACGCCGAGGAAGTATTGAGCTCCAAGCCTTACTTCAAACCTACGGCAGGACAGTCAGTTATAGGCGGGCTGTCTCACCTAAATCACCTAAGCAGACATAGGGGGAAACAGTTGGAGAGGGGCGACTCTAGGGTCCCGGAAGACATCCAGGCCTACCCGTCATACGGGTACGTCCTAGCCATATCATCTGGGGGACCGAGGAGAACATCAGAATCAGTTGTGAGGGAACTTCAGAAACAGACACAACAGTTGTGAGGACTATCCCGTGGTGCTAAGCAGGGAAGGACTACAACACACAAGCGCTAGAAGGTAGGCACAGATTTCCACCTGCAAAGGGAACTCTGGAAGTGCCATCGGACCGGCCGGTCTCAGACAGCCCTGTTAACCGTACTCCGGATTGAGGATCCTGAAGCCTTCAGTAAAGAGGTAAAGAGACTGCAACCCTGGTGTCCTCGTTATTCATCGCGACCTGCACCACACCACATCACTCTCAACTTTCACTGGACGCCCCTCAGCAGGGTCACGGACTGGGTCTAGCCACCGTGACTAGGGTTGAGCGAAATGGGTCGATCATTTTCAAAAGTCGCCGACTTTTGGCTAAGTCGGCGTCTCATGAAACCCGATCCGACCCCTGTGCTTGTCGGCCATGCGGTACGCGACTTTCGCGCCAAAGTCGCGTTTCAATGACGCGAAAAGCGCCATTTCTCAGCCAATGAAGGTGAACGCAGAGTGTGGGCAGCGTGATGACATAGATCCTGGTCCCCACCATCTTAGAGAAGGGCATTGCAGTGATTGGCTTGCTGTCTGCGGCGTCACAGGGGCTATAAAGGGGCGTTCCCGCCGACCGCCATCTTACTGCTGCTGATCTGAGCTTAGGGAGATGTTGCTGCCGCTTCGTCAGAAGCAGGGAGAGCGTTAGGCAGGGTCCACTAACCACCAAACCGCTTGTGCTGTAGCGATTTCCACTGTCCAACACCACCTTCGGTGTGCAGGAACAGTGGAAGCTATTTTTTTTTTTTTTTTCCTCAGCGCTGTAGCTCATTGGGCTGCCCTAGAAGGCTCCGTGATAGCTGTATTGCTGTGTGTACGCCACTGTGGAAACCAACTGCTTTTTTCAAAGCACATATCCTCTTGTTCCTTTCTGCACAGCTATCTTTTTTGTTTGTCCACACTTTTTATTTAATTTGTGCATCAGTCCACTCCTATTGCTGCCTGCCATACCTGGCTTAGATTACTGCAGGGAGATAGTAATTGTAGGACAGTCCCTGTTTTTTTTTTTTTTTTTTTTTGTGGGAGATTAAGATTGGCATTTCTGCTACAGTGCCATCCCTGTGTGTGCCATCTCTCACTGAGTGGGCCATAGAAAGCCTATTTATTTTTTCCGTGATTTGTGTTCTAAATTCTACCTCAACACAAAAACACTACATCAATCAGTGGTAGAAAAATATTGGCCTCAGTCAGGGCTTGTGTGCCACTGCTGTGTGTGCTATCTCTTATTCAGTGGGCTATAGAAAGCCTATTTATTTATTTATTTTTTTTCTTATTATTTGGTTTCTAAAGTCTCCCTGAAAAAACAAAAAATACATAAAAAAACAGTGGGAGAGTAATATTGCCCTTTCAGCTTGTGTGCCAGTCTTGACTCCTGGGTGTGCCACCTCTCTCTCTCATTCAGTGGGCCATAGAAAGGCTATTTATTTTTTTGGTTTTTTTAATATTATTTGGTTTCTAAAGTCTCCCTGAAAATAAAAAAAAAACTTAAAAAAACAGTGGGAGAGTAATATTGCCCTTTCAGCTTGTGCGCCAGTCTTGACTCCTGGGTGTGCCACCTCTCTCTCTCTAATTGTGGGCCATAGAAAGCCTTTTTTTTTTTTTTTTTTTTTAAATATTATTGGGTTTCTAAAGTCTCCCTTAAAAAACAAAAAATACATAAAAAAACAGTGGGAGAGTAATATTGCCCTTTCAGCTTGTGTGCCAGTCTTGACTCCTGGGTGTGCCACCTCTCTCTCTCTCATTCAGTGGGCCATAGAAAGGCTATTTATTTTTTTGTTTTTTTTAATATTATTTGGTTTCTAAAGTCTCCCTGAAAATAAAAAAAAAACTTAAAAAAACAGTGGGAGAGTAATATTGCCCTTTCAGCTTGTGCGCCAGTCTTGACTCCTGGGTGTGCCACCTCTCTCTCTCTAATTGTGGGCCATAGAAAGCCTTTTTTTTTTGTTTTTTTTTTAATATTATTTGGTTTCTAAAGTCTCCCTTAAAAAACAAAAAATACATAAAAAAACAGTGGGAGAGTAATATTGCCCTTTCAGCTTGTGTGCCAGTCTTGACTCCTGGGTGTGCCACCTCTCTCTCTCATTCAGTGGGCCATAGAAAGGCTATTTATTTTTTTGGTTTTTTTAATATTATTTGGTTTCTAAAGTCTCCCTGAAAATAAAAAAAAAACTTAAAAAAACAGTGGGAGAGTAATATTGCCCTTTCAGCTTGTGCGCCAGTCTTGACTCCTGGGTGTGCCACCTCTCTCTCTCTAATTGTGGGCCATAGAAAGCCTTTTTTGGTTTGTTTTTTTTTAAATATTATTTGGTTTCTAAAGTCTCCCTTAAAAAACAAAAAATACATAAAAAAACAGTGGGAGAGTAATATTGCCCTTTCAGCTTGTGTGCCAGTCTTGACTCCTGGGTGTGCCACCTCTCTCTCTCATTCAGTGGGCCATAGAAAGGCTATTTATTTTTTTGGTTTTTTTAATATTATTTGGTTTCTAAAGTCTCCCTGAAAAAAAAAAAAAACTTAAAAAAACAGTGGGAGAGTAATATTGCCCTTTCAGCTTGTGCGCCAGTCTTGACTCCTGGGTGTGCCACCTCTCTCTCTCTAATTGTGGGCCATAGAAAGCCTTTTTTTTGTTGTTTTTTTTTTTAATATTATTTGGTTTCTAAAGTCTCCCTTAAAAAACAAAAAATACATAAAAAAACAGTGGGAGAGTAATATTGCCCTTTCAGCTTGTGTGCCAGTCTTGACTCCTGGGTGTGCCACCTCTCTCTCTCATTCAGTGGGCCATAGAAAGGCTATTTATTTTTTTGGTTTTTTTAATATTATTTGGTTTCTAAAGTCTCCCTGAAAATAAAAAAAAAAAAACTTAAAAAAACAGTGGGAGAGTAATATTGCCCTTTCAGCTTGTGCGCCAGTCTTGACTCCTGGGTGTGCCACCTCTCTCTCTCTAATTGTGGGCCATAGAAAGCCTTTTTTTTTTGTTTTTTTAAATATTATTGGGTTTCTAAAGTCTCCCTTAAAAAACAAAAAATAAATAAAAAAACAGTGGGAGAGTAATATTGCCCTTTCAGCTTGTGTGCCAGTCTTGACTCCTGGGTGTGCCACCTCTCTCTCTAATTGTGGGCCATAGAAAGCCTTTTTTTTTTTTTTTAAATATTATTTGGTTTCTAAAGTCTCCCTTAAAAAACAAAAAATACATAAAAAAACAGTGGGAGAGTAATATTGCCCTTTCAGCTTGTGTGCCAGTCTTGACTCCTGGGTGTGCCACCTCTCTCTCTCATTCAGTGGGCCATAGAAAGGCTATTTATTTTTTTGTTTTTTTTAATATTATTTGGTTTCTAAAGTCTCCCTGAGAAAAAAATAAAAATAAATTAGGTGGGAGATTAATATTGACATTAGTGCTTGAGTGACAGTCCTGCGTGTGTGTCATCTCTGTGATTTTGTGCCACAGAAAACAGAGTGTGTAACATTGTGCCTGATTTTCCTTGTGGTCTCACCAACCTGTTAAGGGATATTGAAATCATACTGAAGTTATAGCTCACCGTGTAAGTTGTTTGACAGCAACAAATAAAGTTACTTTGGTTAAGATTTTAAAACAATGAGGAAGTCTGGTGCAAGAGGTCGTCGTGGGCGTTCATTGTCAGCTGGTAATGATGGTAGTGGTAGTGGAGCATCAGGTGGTCGTGGGGATAAAAATATTCCACCTAAGTCTGGAGCTGTGGAGCCAGTTTCGTCGTCAGGCTACACAAGGCCTCGAACGCTCTCTTTTCTGGGAGTAGGAAAACCGCTTTTAAAGGTGGAGCAGCAACAGCAAGTTTTGGCTTACATTGCAGACTCAGCCTCTAGCTCTTTTGCCTCCTCTTCCGAAACTGGTAAATGTAAAAGCAGCGCGTCGCTTGTGGATGTTCACGGTCAGGGACAAGTCGCTTCCTTGTCCTCCTCAGCAAAAACTACAACAAGAGAGAAGGATGCAGCAGGCGACACAACGGGTCACTCCATGGAGCTCTTTACACATACCGTCCCTGGCTTAGAAAGTGAAACATTTAACAGGCCATGCCCATTACAAGTAGATTCTGACATGGAGTGCACTGATGCACAGCCACAGCCAGAGTACTATGCTGCTCCTTTGACTCAGACCACCACATTGCCCTCTCAGGGTACAGATCCACAATCAGACCCTGATGAGACTATGTTGCCCCGCCACGAACGCTATACCACCGACCGACACAGTGACACAGACGAAGTTGCACACGAGCTCGAAGAGGAGGTAATAGATGACCCAGTTATTGACCCCGATTGGCAGCCATTGGGGGAACAGGGTGCAGGCGGCAGTAGTTCAGAAGCGGAGGTGGAGGAGGGGCCGCAGCAGGCATCAACATCGCAACAGGTTCCATCTGCCGGGCCCGTATCTGGCCCAAAACGCGTGTCAAAGCCAAAACCTGTTGGAGGACAGCGTGGCCATCCGGTTAAAGCTCAGTCTGCAATCCCTGAAAAGGGATCCGAGTCTAGGAAGAGTGCAGTCTGGCATTTTTTTAAACAACATCCAACTGATCAGCGCAAAGTCATCTGTCAAAAATGTTCAACTAGCTTAAGCAGAGGTCAGAATCTGAAAAGTCTAAATACTAGTTGCATGCATAGACACTTAACCACCATGCATTTTCAAGCCTGGACTAACTACCAAACGTCCCTTAAGGTTGTAGCACCCTCGGCCAATGAAGCTAGTCAGCAACGCAACATCCCTTCCATCACTGTAAGGCCACCATTTTCCGCACCACCGGCAGTATCTGTGCAGGTTTCTTTGCCAGCCAAAAGCAGTCAGGGTCAGGGAACCACCAGTTTTGTAGGAGGAAATATTGCATCTAGGGCACCGGCGGAAACAATACCGTCTCCAACCGTCTCTCAGTCTGCCATGTACACCGGCACACCTGAAAGTTCCACGATCTCCAGCTCTCCAGTCCAGCTCACCCTACATGAGACTCTGGTTAGAAAAAGGAAGTACTTATCCTCGCATCCGCGTACACAGGGTTTTAACGCCCACATAGCTAGACTAATCTCGTTAGAGATGATGCCCTACCGGTTAGTTGAAAGCGAAGCTTTCAAAGCCCTGATGGAGTACGCTGAACCACGATACGAGCTACCCAGTCGACACTTTTTTTCCAGAAAAGCCATCCCAGCCCTGCACCAGCATGTTAAACAGCGCATCGTCCATGCACTCAGGCAATCTGTGAGTACAAAGGTGCACCTGACTACAGATGCATGGACCAGTAGGCATGGCCAGGGACGTTATGTGTCCATCACGGCACACTGGGTGAATGTGGTGGATGCAGGGTCCACAGGCGACATCAATTTAGGGACAGTTGTGCCTAGCCCACGGTCTAGGAAACAGTTGGCTGTAGGCGTTCGCACCCCCTCCTCCTCCTCGTCCTCCTGCAGAAGCTACAGCTCTTCCACAGAACGCAGTCTGCCAACCACTCCATCGGCAGATGACACTGTTGCACACCAGTTGTCCCATTATGGGCCAGCTACTGCCAAGCGTCAGCAGGCTGTATTGGCTATGAAGTGTTTGGGCGACAACAGACACACCGCGGAAGTTCTGTCCGAGTTCTTGCAACAAGAAACGCAGTCGTGGCTGGGCACAGTAGATCTTGAGGCAGGCAAGGTAGTGAGTGATAACGGAAGGAATTTCATGGCTGCCATCTCCCTTTCCCAACTGAAACACATTCCTTGCCTGGCTCACACCTTAAACCTGGTGGTGCAGTGCTTATTGAAAACTTATCCTGGGTTCTCCGACCTGCTCCTCAAAGTGCGTGCACTTTGCTCACATATCCGATGTTCGCCTGTACACGCCAGCCGTATGCAGACCTATCAGCGGTCTTTGAACCTTCCCCAGCATCGCCTCATCATAGACGTTGCAACAAGGTGGAACTCAACACTGCACATGCTTCAGAGACTGTGCGAACAGAGGCGTGCTGTTATTTATTTGTGGGAGGATACACGGGCAGGCAGTAGGATGGCAGACATGGAGTTGTCAGGTGTGCAGTGGTCTAAGATACAAGACATGTGTCAAGTCCTTCAGTGTTTTGAGGAATGCACACGGCTGGTTAGTGCAGACAACGCCGTAATAAGCATGAGCATCCCCCTAATGCGTCTGCTGATGCAAAGTTTGACGCACATAAAGGAGCAGGCGTCTGCACCAGAGGAAGAGGAAAGCCTTGATGACAGTCAGCCATTGTCTGGTCAGGGCAGTGTACAGGACGAGGTAGCGGGCGAAGAGGAGGTGGAGGACGAGGAGGATGATGGGGATGAGTATATTTTTAATGCCGAACCTTTCCCGGGGGCACAGGAAATTGGTTGCGTGTCACGGCCGGGTTCTGGTTTTTTGAGGGACACAAGTGACGTAGATTTGCCTGCAACTGCCCCTCAACCAATCACAACCGGAGATTTGACAACTGGAACTTTGGCCCACATGGCGGATTATGCCTTACGTATCCTAAAAAGGGACACACGCATTACGAAAATGATGAATGATGACGATTACTGGTTGGCCTGCCTCCTTGATCCACGCTATAAAGGCAAATTGCAAAATATTATGCCACATGAGAACTTGGAACTAATATTAGCAACCAAACAATCAACTCTTGTTGACCGTTTGCTTCAGGCATTCCCAGCACACAGCGCACGTGATCGTTCTCACACGAGCTCCAGGGGGCAGCAGACTAGGAGTGTTAGGGGTGCACACATCAGAAGTGGCGTTGGACAGAGGGGTTTTCTGACCAGGTTGTGGAGTGATTTTGCTATGACCGCAGACAGGACAGGTACTGCTGCATCAATTGAAAGTGACAGGAGACAACATTTGTCCAGTATGGTTACTAACTATTTTTCATCCCTTATCGATGTTCTCCCTCAACCGTCATTCCCATTTGATTACTGGGCCTCCAAATTAGACACCTGGCCAGAATTGGCAGAATATGCATTGCAGGAGCTTGCTTGCCCGGCAGCAAGTGTCCTATCAGAAAGAGTATTCAGTGCTGCAGGTTCAATATTAACCGAAAAAAGGACTCGTCTGGCTACCCAAAATGTTGACGATCTAACATTCATTAAAATGAACCACAACTGGATTTCGAAATCTTTTGCCCCACCTTGCCCGGCCGACACCTAGCTTTCCTATGAAAAGCTCTTGCCTGTGAATTACTTTTCTAATGTCTAATTTGCTGCAGCTGATTGTACAGCATACGACATGTTTACACCTCCCTAAATGGCAAAACTCCCCACACGGGGCCGTGGTATCGCGACTTGGCGCAAGCACCCGTGAGACTGCTGTTTGTCTGAAGAGGTGGGTGTGCTCGCTTTTGGTTGACGGCATTGCTACTGGGTCCCTCATAGTACAATGTAGTGTCTCTGGCGGTGGCGGTGCGCACCCAACGTCAGACACACCGTTGTAACATGAGGGGCCCTGGGGCGGTCCCGCCGGCCTCAAGAGAGTTCCCCCCTACCCCAGCTCAAAATGTGCTCTACCACGTGCAAAATTATGTCGCACAGCTCCACCAATCTTTAGTCTATTCGCTGACATCATTCAATGTCTGGCACTGACAATACAAATTTGTAGACATCTATGATGCAACTTAAAGTAGTCTGTGTCTGTGTCCTATATTGGCACCATTAAATAGTTACTGCCAAATTACTATGTCAGAAACTCAGTAGATGAGCCCACCCCTGTACCTAAGTATGCCACCTTTTTTTTGTTTTGGTTGTTTTGCGAGACATTAACATCTATTTATATTTTGGGAGTACTGGCACAGACACTCCTTGCACTACTCCTCCACTCACCACCAAGCTGCCTGTGTATCCATGTAACCGCTGTAAAACTGCCATGAGCCTATTGTTTGTTATTTTAGGCCTTTGATAGCCTGTCTGCGGTCCCTACTTTAAATACTCCTCCACTCATCACCAGCTGCCTGCCCGTGTATCCATGTAACCGCTGTAAAACTGCCATGAGCCTATTGTTTGTTATTTTAGGCCTTTGATAGCCTGTCTGCGGTCCCTACTTTAAATACTCCTCCACTCATCACCAGCTGCCTGCCCGTGTATCCATGTAACCGCTGTAAAACTGCCATGAGCCTATTGTTTGTTATTTTAGGCCTTTGATAGCCTGTCTGCGGTCCCTACTTTAAATACTCCTCCACTCATCACCAGCTGCCTGCCCGTGTATCCATGTAACCGCTGTAAAACTGCCATGAGCCTATTGTTTGTTATTTTAGGCCTTTGATAGCCTGTCTGCGGTCCCTACTTTAAATACTCCTCCACTCACCACCAAGCTGCCTGTGTATCCATGTAACCGCTGTAAAACTGCCATGAGCCTATTGTTTGTTATTTTAGGCCTTTGATAGCCTGTCTGCGGTCCCTACTTTAAATACTCCTCCACTCACCACCAAGCTGCCTGCCCGTGTATCCATGTAACCGCTGTAAAACTGCCATGAGCCTATTGTTTGTTATTTTAGGCCTTTGATAGCCTGTCTGCGGTCCCTACTTTAAATACTCCTCCACTCACCACCAAGCTGCCTGTGTATCCATGTAACCGCTGTAAAACTGCCATGAGCCTATTGTTTGTTATTTTAGGCCTTTGATAGCCTGTCTGCGGTCCCTACTTTAAATACTCCTCCACTCACCACCAAGCTGCCTGCCCGTGTATCCATGTAACCGCTGTAAAACTGCCATGAGCCTATTGTTTGTTATTTTAGGCCTTCGAAGCCTGTCTGCGGTCCCTCCTTCCACTAGGCCTCCACTGACCAGACCACTGCTGCCCGTGTACCCCTGGAACCAATTTTAAAGTGCCTACAGCCAGCCCATTTTATTGTGTTAGGCCTTCGAAGCCTGTCTGCGGTCCCTCCTTCCACTAGGCCTCCACTGACCAGACCACTGCTGCCCGTGTACCCCTGGAACCAATTTTAAAGTGCCTACAGCCAGCCCATTTTATTGTGTTAGGCCTTCGAAGCCTGTCTGCGGTCCCTCCTTCCAATAGGCCTACACTGACAAAGGTACACCTGACAACAGACACATGGACCTGTAGGCATGGCCACGGAAGGTTACGTGTCCTTTGTGGCTCAATGGGTTAATGTATTGGATGCATGGTCCACACAGGGGACAGCCTGCTAAGTCTGTATGCAGTCCCTAATTCAAGTTGTCCTCAACTGAATAAAGCTGAGCTTCTACCTTCTGGCTCTCATTAAGTGTTTTTTAAAAAACAAAATGGTGGTTCCGGCCTACTAACGGTGTCTGCCCCTGCCTGGTGTTGCCCTCAACTGAATAAAGCTGAGCTTCAACCTTCTGGCTCTCATTAAGTGTTTTTTAAAAAACAAAATGCTGGTTCCGGCCTACTAACGGCTTCTGCCCCTCCCTGGTGTTGCCCTCAACTGAATAAAGCTGAGCTTCTACCTTCCGGCTCTGATTAACTGCTGTTTTTAAACACATTGCTGGTTCCGGCCTACTAACAGTGTCTGCCCCTGCCTGGTGTTGCCCTCAACTGAATAAAGCTGAGCTTCTACCTTCCGGCTCTGATTAACTGCTGTTTTTAAACACATTGCTGGTTCCGGCCTACTAACGGTGTCTGCCCCTGCCTGGTGTTGCCCTCAACTGAATAAAGCTGAGCTTCAACCTTCTGGCTCTCATTAAGTGTTTTTTAAAAAACAAAATGGTGGTTCCGGCCTACTAACGGTGTCTGCCCCTGCCTGGTGTTGCCCTCAACTGAATAAAGCTGAGCTTCAACCTTCTGGCTCTCATTAAGTGTTTTTTAAAAAACAAAATGGTGGTTAGGGCCTACTAACGGCTTCTGCCCCTCCCTGGTGTTGCCCTCAACTGAATAAAGCTGAGCTTCTACCTTCCGGCTCTGATTAACTGCTGTTTTTAAACACATTGCTGGCTCCGGCCTACTAACGGTGTCTGCCCCTGCCTGGTGTTGCCCTCAACTGAATAAAGCTGAGCTTCTACCTTCCGGCTCTGATTAACTGCTGTTTTTAAACACATTGCTGGTTCCGGCCTACTAACGGTGTCTGCCCCTGCCTGGTGTTGCCCTCAACTGAATAAAGCTGAGCTTCAACCTTCTGGCTCTCATTAAGTGTTTTTTAAAAAACAAAATGGTGGTTCCGGCCTACTAACGGCTTCTGCCCCTCCCTGGTGTTGCCCTCAACTGAATAAAGCTGAGCTTCTACCTTCCGGCTCTGATTAACTGCTGTTTTTAAACACATTGCTGGTTCCGGCCTACTAACGGT
Source organism: Ranitomeya variabilis (assembly GCF_051348905.1). NCBI lineage: Eukaryota > Metazoa > Chordata > Amphibia > Anura > Dendrobatidae > Ranitomeya > Ranitomeya variabilis. The sequence goes on from NC_135237.1 coordinate 178,393,849, forward strand.
GTCTGCCCCTGCCTGGTGTTGCCCTCAACTGAATAAAGCTGAGCTTCAACCTTCTGGCTCTCATTAAGTGTTTTTTAAAAAACAAAATGGTGGTTAGGGCCTACTAACGGCTTCTGCCCCTCCCTGGTGTTGCCCTCAACTGAATAAAGCTGAGCTGCTACCTTCCGGCTCTGATTAACTGCTGTTTTTAAACACATTGCTGGCTCCGGCCTACTAACGGCTTCTGCCCCTCCCTGGTGTTGCCCTCAACTGAATAAAGCTGAGCTTCTACCTTCCGGCTCTGATTAACTGCTGTTTTTAAACACATTGCTGGTTCCGGCCTACTAACGGTGTCTGCCCCTGCCTGGTGTTGCCCTCAACTGAATAAAGCTGAGCTTCAACCTTCTGGCTCTCATTAAGTGTTTTTTAAAAAACAAAATGGTGGTTCCGGCCTACTAACGGTGTCTGCCCCTGCCTGGTGTTGCCCTCAACTGAATAAAGCTGAGCTTCAACCTTCTGGCTCTCATTAAGTGTTTTTTAAAAAACAAAATGGTGGTTAGGGCCTACTAACGGCTTCTGCCCCTCCCTGGTGTTGCCCTCAACTGAATAAAGCTGAGCTTCTACCTTCCGGCTCTGATTAACTGCTGTTTTTAAACACATTGCTGGTTCCGGCCTACTAACGGTGTCTGCCCCTGCCTGGTGTTGCCCTCAACTGAATAAAGCTGAGCTTCTACCTTCCGGCTCTGATTAACTGCTGTTTTTAAACACATTGCTGGTTCCGGCCTACTAACGGTGTCTGCCCCTGCCTGGTGTTGCCCTCAACTGAATAAAGCTGAGCTTCAACCTTCTGGCTCTCATTAAGTGTTTTTTAAAAAACAAAATGGTGGTTAGGGCCTACTAACGGCTTCTGCCCCTCCCTGGTGTTGCCCTCAACTGAATAAAGCTGAGCTTCTACCTTCCGGCTCTGATTAACTGCTGTTTTTAAACACATTGCTGGTTCCGGCCTACTAACGGTGTCTGCCCCTGCCTGGTGTTGCCCTCAACTGAATAAAGCTGAGCTTCTACCTTCCGGCTCTGATTAACTGCTGTTTTTAAACACATTGCTGGTTCCGGCCTACTAACGGTGTCTGCCCCTGCCTGGTGTTGCCCTCAACTGAATAAAGCTGAGCTTCAACCTTCTGGCTCTCATTAAGTGTTTTTTAAAAAACAAAATGGTGGTTAGGGCCTACTAACGGCTTCTGCCCCTCCCTGGTGTTGCCCTCAACTGAATAAAGCTGAGCTTCTACCTTCCGGCTCTGATTAACTGCTGTTTTTAAACACATTGCTGGTTCCGGCCTACTAACGGTGTCTGCCCCTGCCTGGTGTTGCCCTCAACTGAATAAAGCTGAGCTTCAACCTTCTGGCTCTCATTAAGTGTTTTTTAAAAAACAAAATGGTGGTTCCGGCCTACTAACGGTGTCTGCCCCTGCCTGGTGTTGCCCTCAACTGAATAAAGCTGAGCTTCAACCTTCTGGCTCTCATTAAGTGTTTTTTAAAAAACAAAATGGTGTTTAGGGCCTACTAACGGTGTCTGCCCCTCCCTGGTGTTGCCCTCAACTGAATAAAGCTGAGCTTCAACCTTCTGGCTCTCATTAAGTGTTTTTTAAAAAACAAAATGGTGGTTAGGGCCTACTAACGGTGTCTGCCCCTCCCTGGTGTTGCCCTCAACTGAATAAAGCTGAGCTTCAACCTTCTGGCTCTCATTAAGTGTTTTTTAAAAAACAAAATGGTGATTAGGGCCTACTAACGGCTTCTGCCCCTCCCTGGTGTTGCCCTCAACTGAATAAAGCTGAGCTTCTACCTTCCGGCTCTGATTAACTGCTGTTTTTAAACACATTGTTGGTTCCGGCCTACTAACGGTGTCTGCCCCTGCCTGGTGTTGCCCTCAACTGAATAAAGCTGAGCTTCAACCTTCTGGCTCTCATTAAGTGTTTTTTAAAAAACAAAATGGTGGTTCCGGCCTACTAACGGTGTCTGCCCCTGCCTGGTGTTGCCCTCAACTGAATAAAGCTGAGCTTCAACCTTCTGGCTCTCATTAAGTGTTTTTTAAAAAACAAAATGGTGGTTCCGGCCTACTAACGGTGTCTGCCCCTGCCTGGTGTTGCCCTCAACTGAATAAAGCTGAGCTTCAACCTTCTGGCTCTCATTAAGTGTTTTTTAAAAAACAAAATGGTGTTTAGGGCCTACTAACGGTGTCTGCCCCTCCCTGGTGTTGCCCTCAACTGAATAAAGCTGAGCTTCAACCTTCTGGCTCTCATTAAGTGTTTTTTAAAAAACAAAATGGTGGTTAGGGCCTACTAACGGTGTCTGCCCCTCCCTGGTGTTGCCCTCAACTGAATAAAGCTGAGCTTCAACCTTCTGGCTCTCATTAAGTGTTTTTTAAAAAACAAAATGGTGGTTAGGGCCTACTAACGGCCTCTGCCCCTCCCTGGTGTTGCCCTCAACTGAATAAAGCTGAGCTTCTACCTTCCGGCTCTGATTAACTGCTGTTTTTAAACACATTGCTGGTTCCGGCCTACTAACGGTGTCTGCCCCTGCCTGGTGTTGCCCTCAACTGAATAAAGCTGAGCTTCAACCTTCTGGCTCTCATTAAGTGTTTTTTAAAAAACAAAATGGTGGTTCCGGCCTACTAACGGTGTCTGCCCCTGCCTGGTGTTGCCCTCAACTGAATAAAGCTGAGCTTCAACCTTCTGGCTCTCATTAAGTGTTTTTTAAAAAACAAAATGGTGTTTAGGGCCTACTAACGGTGTCTGCCCCTCCCCGGTGTTGCCCTCAACTGAATAAAGCTGAGCTTCAACCTTCTGGCTCTCATTAAGTGTTTTTTAAAAAACAAAATGGTGGTTAGGGCCTACTAACGGTGTCTGCCCCTCCCTGGTGTTGTCCTCAACTGAACAAAGCTGAGCTTCCACATTCTGGCTTTCGGCCTATACTACTAGATATTAAACTGCATTTGGCCTACTAGTGTGGTTAGGCCCTTGAAACAGTGTCTGCTGCTCTTCGGTTTGCTACTCCACTGAACAAAGCAATGCCGCCTGTTTAGTCCTGTTACCAATTTTGATCTGCATTTAGCCTACTTTATTCTTTGGCCCTATATCTGTTTCCTCATCATCCTGCCCATTGCCCAGCCACTGCTAGATGAGTCTGCTGGTACATTGACCTAGACCACTACATTCCCCTTGTACTCTACACAGCCAGAATCTGACCCTGCTGAAAGTAAGGTTCCCCTTCCCGCATATTATACCACCTTACACAGGGACAAAGAGGAAGGTGCAGATGAAAGTGCAGGTTCCTTCATCAGGTGGGGGGGCATACTCGTTGGCGACGTCACTGGCACAGGGCCACTCAGAGTACGCAAAAGTGTCGCTGCTGGTGGGAGGCGCCCCCGCCATGCAAACACACCGCCGTACTTTGAGGGGCCCTGTGCCAGTGCCAATGCGAACGAGTGGGCCCCCCCTGCTTGCTCAGGATCACAGCACTTGCAACGTTGAAATACTTACCTCTCCCTGCTCCACCGCCATGACGTAGTCCATGTTTCCTGGGCCCACTAAAACCTTGAACCAGCCCTACCCCCACAACTTTTGCCAAATGACCCCCAATTTCCAGTGCCCAACTATTATTATAAAGTTAATTAAGATTGACAAGCTTCAGAAAACAAGAATGGATGTTTTTGGCAGTAAAATGTGCACTGTAGGTGTTTTCCTGGCCTCCACTCACTGCCGGCTATGCTTCCCCATTGACTTGCATTGGGTTTCGTGTTTCGGTCGATCCCCGACTTTTAGCGATAATTGGCCGACTTCACTCGACTCGACTCTGGACTAAATCGGGTTTCACAAAACCAGACTCGATCTTAAAAAAATGAAAGTCGCTCAACCCTAACCGTGACAATCCCAGAACCGAGACAGAGAGGCCCGGTACCGGGTACCCCTCGGCCCTGCGGCAGTGGGGGCGCTCCATTAACAATATACGGTACTGCTTTGTTCCACATTGTATATCACTTATATCTGCCATTTCCGGAGCAGATTTGAAGATAATCAATAGGGAGCTGGCAGTTGGGCCCTCACCGATCTCATATTGATGACCTGTACTATGTTAAAAATTAACCTATCCTTAAAATTATAGACTGTTCATGTCTTTGTCAGTGGGCAAACTTACAAAATCAGCAAGAGATCAAATAATTATTTCCGTCACTGTTTGATTTATTTGCCTGTGTGGAATGGATTGGTTGTGTCACACCTGAGCAAGGAAATGCAAAAGAGGCAAAGAAGATAAAGGGTGCCCTGAGTATAGGGAGAGGTGAGAAGAGACAAACTAAACACTTACCTGAGACTGCTCCCTGCTCTCCCTATTGTCCCTAGATGAGTCTCCTCCTCTAAACCGTGCTTCCATCACGTGCCTAAGCCCTGGTGACCCTTAACTAGCCTTAACTAGTGAGTAGGGCAGCAATATGACAGTCTAACTACTAAGTTAAGGAAACACATGGAGGAAAACAAACAGGGAGAAATCAGGCAGCAAATGGAACTCCACAGCTTAAACTAGAACAACTTATCCAGGTAGTAGAATTTCTTCAAGGAGGTCAGCATAGAAAACCTTCAACCAGCATTGGAGAGAGCTAGAAGTGAGTTTAAAAAATTGACAGGAGTGGCAGCAAGCTGTAGCAGCTGAGATTAGTGCCGATTGGAATCCAAGAGGATCAAAAGGAACTCTTAACCCCTTGCACACCAAGTGAAAATCAATCTGCACCAGTCAAGTTAAACGCTGAGTGGACTCCAAAGAGGACCTGCGATCTGACAACTGCGACATTCTGATCTCAAATACCCCAAAGGTCTCAGCAGGATGCACATTCGTGATAGGTTGTTACCAACATCTGTTAAGAATTTCATGTTAATAGCATCTTTAGAAATATTTTTACTTGGAAAATGGTGACATATTCAATACTTACCGTATTTTTTGGACTATAAGATGCAACGAACAATAAAACGCACCTAGGTTTTAGAGGACAAAAACAGAAAAAAAATGGAACAAAAAATGGTGGTCATGACACACTGTTATGGGGGGAGCTGTTGCTGACACTGCTATAGGGGAAATAATCCTTATCTTGCTATATATATGTCCGCCGATCCTGATATATATGTCCCCATCCAGGTATACATGACCCACCTTCCCCAACCTGGTATATTTGGCCCCCAATTCTGGTATACATGGTCCCCATCCTGGTATACATGATCACCATACCCATCCTGGTATACATGGCCACTATCCCCATCCTGGTATACATGGCCAAAATCTCCATCCTGCTTTATATGGCCACCATCTCCATCCTGGTATAAACGTCCACCATCCCCATCCTGGTATACAATGCCACTGTCTCCATCATAGTATACATAGCCCACACCCACCATCCTGTTGTATGTGCCCCCCATCCTGATATACATGGCCCCCATCATACTGTACACATTAAAAAAAACATTCTACTTACCTTGCCTCCACTTCCTCAAAGCGATGTCCTGTTCTGGTGCCGACAGCAGTGTGTAGCATGTAAGCAGTGCATGACCTCACACACTGAAGTGAGCTGCCAGAATAATCACTGCTCTCCATGCCCAGGACTATGGTGTGGGGAACACTGATTATTCATCTTCTTTAATATCAGCCACCCTGTGAACCATAGCAGCCAGCTTCCTGAAGTGGCTGGATGATCATGTGTGCCCGCTATTAAAGAGAATGAATATTCACTGCTCTCCATTCCCATGGGCATGGGGAGCAGAGAACATTCATTCTCTTTAATAGCGGGCACAGGTGATTGCCCGACGGCTGCAGCTAACAGCTATTAAAGAAAATGAATAATCACTGCTCCCCATGCCCATTGGCCCTCCCACTTTTTGTTGCCAGCTTCAGTGCACAGAGGTGGGATGGACGATGGGCATGAGGAGTAATCAATATTCATTTTCTTTAACAGTGGGCACAGTGGCTGCAGCAGCCAGGTCCTGCTTCGTGGGACCCACTCCTCCACCGCTGCAGCTCCTCTCCCATCCATAGGGAACATATACAGCTCTGGCAAAAATTAAGAGACCACCACAATCTCCAGACCTGAACCCCATTGAAAACCTCTGGAATGTAATAAAGAGGATGATGGATAGTCACAAGCCATCCAACAAAGAACTGCTTAAATTTTTGCACCAGAAGCAGTATGAAAGACTGGTGGAAAGCATGCCAAGACGCATGAAAGCTGTGATTAAAAATCATGGTTATTCCAAAAAATATTGATTTCTGATCTTTTCCTGAGTTAAAACACTAGTATTGTTGTTTCTAAATGATTATGAACTTGTTTTCTTTGCATTATTTGAGGTCTGAAAGCACTGTTTTTTTTCAATTTTGACCACTTTTCTTTGTCAGAAAAAAATACAATATTTATTGTTTGGAAATTCGGATACATGTTGTCAGAAGCTTATAGACTAAAAGAACAATTTACATTTTACACAAAAATATACCGTAAAGAGAAAAATCAGACAAACTGAACATTTTTCAGTGGTCTCTTAATTTTTGCCAGAGCTGTATATATGGTACATCCGGACTATATACTTTTTTTTGGAGGAAAAGAAGTGTGTCCTATAGCCTGTAAAAATACAGTATTTCGTCAGCTGTAGTAGCCACAATGAAAATTTCTTAGCTATCTTTGTTCTTGTCTGATTTGCTAATTCTTGAATGTATTTTTAATTCCTAGAATTCACGTGTGTATTTGTCTCTTCATTAAAAGGAAACTATTAAAACATTCAAACCCTTACTTTCTTTCATCAGTCAATGAAATATCTATAATGGGACACAGTTACTTTTATTTGTCTTTTACTTAGTTTTTCCCTGGATTCAGCCTCTTAGTGCCTAAAATTTGTAGTTGTCTCCCATACATTGTGTGAAATAACAGATTTTCATTTCAGGCAAAAAAGATCAATCTGAATTATATTCCACTGTTCACTGGGGATGAAAGTATGTAGGGCTGTAATGTAAATTTTTCCAGAACTAATACCGCATAATGTATAATTTCTGATTGACAATGTCTGCTCTGTTTTCACAAGGAATATCAGTTTCAAGCTATTCTAGCACTGTGTGGAATTATCACACATTTCTGCATAAGTGCTTAAGGCTCATACAAAATGCATGAGAGTTATGTGACATTGTAATATTCGACTCTATTATTCACACTGCAAATATCAAAATCAAATTTTCGCTTCCTTCCTGACATGAACACTAATTGGACATATTAACTCGAATCCTTCTTTGTCAACCTAACCGTTCAGTACGACTTAGGCTACTTTCACACTAGCGTTAACTGCAATCCGCCACAATGCGTCGTTTTGCCGAAAAAACGCATCCTGCAAAAGTGCTTGCAGGATGCGTTTTTTCCCCGTAGACTTACATTAAGCGACGTATTGCGACGGATTGACACACGTCGCAACCGTCGTGCGACGGTTGCGCCGTGTTGTGGCGGACCGTCGGGACCAAAAAACGCTACATGTAACGTTTTTTGCTCACGACGGTCCGCTTTTTCCAACCGCGCATGCGCGGCCGGAACTCCGCCCCCACCTCCCCGCACTTCCCCGCACCTCACAATGGGGCAGCGGATGCGCTGGAAAAATGCATCCGCTGCCCCCGTTGTGCGGCGGAGACAACGCTAGCGTCGGGAACCTCGGCCCGACGCTAGTGTGAAAGTAGCCTAACCGTTCAGTACGACTACATTTCTCAATACATTCTGAAAATGTAACTTCATGACTGATACATTGTAAAGCTAAAATTGAAAGATTCTCTCTAAATATACTTTAATTTCTACAGTTGTTTTCTTCTGCTAAAGTGGTTGTCCACTCTAGGCACCCCTACTCTTTTGCTTCTGCTCAATGGGCCCCAGCGTATAATAAAGTATTGTACTCCAGCGCGTCACCATAGGCGGCCGCATCTCGGCCCAGGGAGCTTTCCTGGTTCTGCATGGCAGTCAAAACAGAAAGGCAGTGCAACTCCAGGAGAGATCCTTCCACCTCTTCTGTGACATGCTGGTGGCATGTCCAAACGCCACTCGCCAAAAAAACAGAAGTGGAGCTGCACCTGCAGGGGATCGAATAAGAGGTAAGAAAAACTTATTTTTTAATAAAATGAATTAAATGGGTGTTGAGGGGGGAGCAAATGATGGTGAATTGAGGGTGTGGAATGGGGGCGGCAAACAATGCATTGAGGTGTGGGAGCGTAAGTAATGATGGTGGGAGTGAGAAGACTGTATTATCTGTACATTTACACTATATACAGAGCTCTTCTGCATAATGTCACTGGAGATAACTGTATTAGGCTACGTTCACATTTGCGGCCAGCGCCGCAGCGTCGGGCGCCGCAGCGGCGCCGCATGCGTCATGCGCCCCTATATTTAACATGGGGGCGCATGGACATGCGGCGCACTTGCGTTTTGCGCCGCATGCGTCGCTGCGGCGCCCGCGTCGGGGCGCAGAGGACGCAGCAAGTTGCATTTTTGCTGCGTCCAAATTCAATGAAAAAAACGACGCATGCGGCGCAAAACGCAGCGTTGTGCATGCGTTTTGCTGCGTTTTTGTTTGCGTTGTGCGCTGCGGCGCCGACGCTGCGGCGCACAACGCAAATGTGAACGTAGCCTTACCTGTACACTGACACTATATATAGAGCTCCTGTGTATAATGTCACTGGTAATCCCTGTATTACCTGCCCACTGACACTACAGCTCTGGCAAAAATTAAGAGACCACCACATCAAAACCCTGTCATGTGCAGCCCTATCTCCAGACCTGAACCCCATTGAAAAATTCTGGAATGTAATCAAGAGGATGATGGATAGTCACAAGCCATCAAACAAAGAAGAACTGCTTAAATTTTTGCACCAGAAACATTTGTGAAAGACTGGTGGAAAGCATGCCAAGATGCATGAAAGCTGTGATTAACCCTTTCATGACTTTGGTATTTTCCGTTTTTCCGTGTTCGTTTATCGCTCCCCTCCTTCCCAGAGCCATAACTTTTTTATTTTTCCATTGATATTGCCATGTGAGGGCTTATTTTTTGTGGGCCGAGTTGTACTTTTGAACGACATCATTGGTTTTACCATGTTGTGTACTAGAAAATGGGAAAAAAATTCCAAGTGCGATGAAATTGCAAAAAAAGAGCAATCACGTGTGTGTTTTATGTGCTATTATGATTCTCCAGGTCATTATGAGTTCATAGACTCCAAACATGTCTAGGTTATCTTTTATCTAAGTGGTGAAAAAAAATTCCAAAATTTGCTAAAAAATGTGCCATTTTCTGATACCTGTAGCATCTCCATTTTTCGTGATCTGGGGTTGAGGGAGGGCTTATTTTTTGCGTGCCGAGCTGACCTTTTCAGTGATACTATTTTGGTGCAGATAGGTCCTTTCGATCACCCGTTACTGCATTTTAATGCAATGTCGTGGCGACCAAAAAAACGTAATTCGGGCGTTTTGAATCTTTTTCTCACTACGCTGTTTAGCGATCAGGTTAATCCTTTTTTAATTGACAGATCTGGCAATTCTGAATGCGGAGATACCAAATTTGTGTATATTTGATTTTATTTTTATTGTTTTATTTTGAATGGGGGGGAAAGGGGGGTGATTTCAACTTTTATATTTTTTTTTATTTATTTCATATCTTTTTAAACATTTTTTTTTACTTTTGCCATGCTTCAATAGCCTCCATGGGAGGCTGGAAGCAGGCATAGCCTGATCGGCTCTGCTACATATAAGCGATCATCCGATCGCTGCTATGTAGCTGAAATGCAGGCTTGCTATGAGCGCCAACCACAGGGTGGTGCTCACAGCAAGCCGGCATCAGCAACCATAGAGGTCTCAAGGAGACCTCTGGTTACTATGCCGACGCATCGCTGACCCTCGATCATGTGACGGAGTCGGTGATGCGCGCATTTCCGTCCGGATGGCCAGAAGCGGTAGTTAAATGCTGCTGTCAGCGTTTGACAGCGGCATTTAACTAGTTAATAGCGGCGGGTGGATCGCAATTCCACTCGCCGCTATTGTGCGCACATGTCAGCTGTACAAAACAGTTGACATGTTGCGCACATGTTAGCTGTACAAAACAGTTAACATGTTGCGGCTTTGACGTGGACTCACCGCCGGAGCCCACATCAAAGCAGGGGATCTGACCTCGGACGTACTATCCCATCCGAGGTCAGAAAGGCGTTAAAAATCATGGTTATTCCACAAAATTTTGATTTCTGAACTCTTCCTGAGTTAAAACATTAGTATTGTTGTTTCTAAATGATTATAAACTTGTTTTCTTTGCCTTATTTGAGGTCTGAAAGCACTGTTTTTTTTTCCAATTTTGACCATTTTTCTTTGTCAGAAAAAAGTACAAAATGTATTGGAACTTGGAAATTCAGAGACATGTATTCAGAAGTAAGAACAATTTATATTTTACTAAAAAATATATCTATAAAGAGAAAGATCAGACAAACTGAACATTTTGCAGTGGTCTCTTAATTTTTGCCAGAGCTGTATATACACAGCTCCTATGTATGATGTCAGTGGTGATCACTGTATTACCTGTACACTGACAATATACACTGTATGCTCTGTAGAGAGTTCCTGTGTATAATAGAACTTATGGAAATATTAGCATTGTGTTTTTTATTAATGATCTGTATTATAGTATTCGGCGCTATGTGGTTGTACTATGTGGTCTGGTCATGGTGTGGTGGTATTTGTTCCTTTTTTGTGGTATTACTCGGTCACTATGTGGTGTTAATATGAGGTCTGGACATGGTGTGGAGGTATTTGTCCCTGGTATTTGGTAATATTCTATCACTATGTGATGGTAGTATGTGCTCTGGTCCGGTCACGGTGTGATGGTACTTGTTCCTTGAGTGTGGTATTATTCAATCACTATGTGGTGGTAATACGTGGTCTGGCCATAGTGTGACGGTATTAGTCCCATGTACATGGTATTATTTGGTCACTATTCGGTGGTAATATGTGGTCTGGTCATGGTTTGGTAGCATTTCTTCCCTGTATGCGATATTATTGTTAATTTTAAAAAATGTATGTGACACAATCCCTTATATATACAGCTCTGGCAAAAATTAAGAGACCACTGCAAAATGTTCAGTGTGTAAAATGTAAATTGTTCTTTTAGTCTATAAACTTCTGACAACATGTCTCTGAATTTCCAAGCAATACATTTTGTATTTTTTTTATGACAAAGAAAAGTGGTCAAAATTGAAAAAAAACCAGTGCTTTCAGACCTCAAATAATGCAAAGAAAACAAGTTCATAAGCATTTAGAAACAACAATACTAATACTCAGGAAGAGTTCAGAAATCAATATTCTATGGAATAACCATGATTTTTAATCACAGCTTTCATGCGTCTTGGCAAGCTTTCCACCAGTCTTTCACACTGCTTCTGGCACAAAAATGTAAGCAGTTCTTCTTTGTTGGATGGCTTGTGACTATACATCATCCTCTTGATTGCATTCCAGAGGTTTTCAATGGGGTTCAGGTCTGGAGATTGGGCTGCCCATGACAGGGTTTTGATGTGGTGGTCTCTTAATTTTTCCCAGAGCTGTATACCTTTAAAGAGTATTGGATATTTTAAGAAATGTTTAAAAGGTTAGAGTAGAGTAGGCCCTGCCAAAAGAGTCTACCTTCTCGTGGTGGCGGCTTAAAAAATATTTTGGCCAAAACAAAAGCTGATGGTTATGTATATGATATAGTGTTAGAAGAGAACTGTTAATGTATGATTGGTGAGGACTTGGTTCAGAAGTGGAGTTTTTCCAATGGTAGGCGGTGGGACTGTGGAAGGTTCGAAGGGTGGACGTGGTGGAACTGTAGTTGAGACTGTGTGGAATCTCAAGTGGGCCTGAAAATGTTGCCAATATGGGTCCCTGAAATTTCTGGTGGCAGCCTTGTGTCCACTACTTGGACAGCCTCTTCTTAAATACTATATTACCCAGTGTCAATTATTAATATCAGATATTCACCTCCCACACTAGCAGCAGTACATTAATACAGGCTCCAGTGTGGAAAGTGAGTATCTGTTATTTTACACTGGGGAATACAGAATTTAAGGAGTTGTCTGAGTCCATGTTGCATGCATACCAACATATATTCCAATTCATTTCCTTAGGTTTTTTTTTCAGGATGTTGCAGTCTGTGCCTCTCTTTTCTTTGAGCTCACATTTATATAGCTCCCCATGGCAGGGTGTCCATTAATCAGGGCCTTGGTCCTACTCGGCCCTTATTCACACTTATGACATTTAACATATTGTAAGGTTTTAATGTTAAAGGTTAGGACTGTCCGGAATAGGGTTAACTTTACGCAGTGGGATCGCTTTTATGTTTTTTTGTATCAAAAGTATGTTAACTAAGTACTCTATGTTACTTCCATGTACTATTGCTATTTATTTATTTACTGCAGGGTATTTGCCTATTTTGTTTATACCTTAGGTTTTGTCTGGCTGCAATCAAGCAGACAGGCTCCATTTCACATTGCCCATGGTTTGGACAGCATGAATATAGTGACACGTTTTCTTTAATTGTGCTAGTACTTGATTTACAAACAAAGAACAAGACACATATTTCCAATCTTACACTAAAGTAAGTCCAACCTGGGTCACTGGGTATGAACTCCATCAGCCTTAAGAGGTTATGAAGTCTCCATGACTACACAGCAGTGAAAGAAGAACCAAAACTTTTCTGTAATTCTATATTTTCTATACTACCATAATACTATATAATGGTTCCATGTGACTTTGAAATGATCATATTACATGAAAAAAATCATCTTATTAATTTTACATGCTGTTTCATTCATCTACCAGTAAATAAAGTTTGCCTAGCACAGTAATGCACTATGCAGACCAACTCTCCCAGGGATGTTCACTATGTATTCGACACATGTTAATAAGACATTTCCCAACATTCACCCGGTGTTTATCTACAACCAGGATATTACAGTCCCAAATCAGTTTTGTCAAAACAAATGTAAGCCCTAACACATCTTCTAGGATTCAGTGGACCTGCTTGTCGGTTCACTGTTGAACTGATCCAGGAAATATACCAGATGTTCTTAACGTTACTTGTGCCTGTGTCCAACACACTATCCAACAAAAATGAGTTTGTTCCAAACATACAAAGTAGCTGCCCCATTACCTTCCTAGAAATGGCAGTTTTTCTTAGCGATAGATCAACATTTTCAGTATGAGACCATATCTCATATAATTCAGACTCTTGTGCCTGACTGCATGTGGTAATTGTATGATAACCCAATTGTAGAAAAAAACATAGACATTCTTCTAAAGCCGCTAGGTGAAAAATTTACAAAGCTGAACATGAGGTTCTTGATCACCCTCTATGAAGCCCACTGCCACATCATAAAGAATCTCTCAGTAAGTCCCTAACTCCTAACCCAAAAGTGAAATTGTAAGTAAGAGCAGGGGGAGTGACATGCTGCCTCACAGCGCCCATGCTGCAAGGCAAAGCCCCTATGGCTCCAAGCTGCTCCACTCCAAAGGAACACCACCACTGCAGCAATATCACAAGTGAAATCAGTTGAGTTTTGTAAATATTTGCAGAATTAGATCAATGTATGATTTTTGAGTGTACGATCCATGTGTTTTGTTTTACAGTTATAGCTAATTGTATGACTTTTTGCCCTTTGGTGGTACAATGGTTGTAAAATATAACCATTCTATACTAACTGTAGGTGTGTTTATCTAGTTTGGTAGACAGCAGAGATACAGTGCAAAGAAAAATCTAGAATAGACATATCTAACAAAAATGGCATTACAATCTATAACAGTCTGTTTCCTGAATGTACGCCACTGCTCCAAGCATGGAGACTATATAGTCCTATCTCTGCCTGCCCCATACACAATAAGTAGTGTTGTTCATGCAGTCCTATTGAAATGGGGAACTCTAGACTCCCATTTTTTGGATTAGTGAGGGTCCCATTGGGGGGGTGCCCTGATCAGCATCTTATCACCTATCTTATGGATAGGTGATAAATTGTTATGGTGGGCTAACATCTTTATATCCATTTTAATTTGATTCTAATTTGAATCCAGCATTACCTGATTTTAAGTTTGACCAACAGAAAATGTACAAATTATGCCATCTTGATACTGGATGGCACAGTATTACTTGGGTAAGGTCATTTATATTATTTTCTGGTATGCAAAGATTGACTTAATCATAATTTCATCAATAAAAAGTTGTAACAAAACTTAGTATGGACCATTTATTCATACCTGCTTTGGTAGTCACTTTTAGAAGGTAGCCATCAAGGTCAACGTGAAAGTGAGGTGTTTCATATGGAAGTGAAATCCGTGTTCCATTCCACTTGACTGTTAGATGCTGATGAAGACTAATAGTGCTTCCTCCCATTACTAGATCTACTGCCTTTGTCCATGAGAAAGAATGTGTCCGTCGAGCATCATTTTTTACTAAAACTTCAAAAGATGAGGTAGAAGATGAGCAGTCCCTGGTCAAGACATACTGACAAGTTCCTTGAAAGTTGAATGTTCGTCCATCAAAGGTATTGTAGTGGGGATCTCCAAATACAGTACATACCCCAGGTTCTGCAATATATGTAAATTATAATTAATATACACTTTCAATATAACATTGGTGGCTATGATCAATAAATTAATGCCAGATATTTGTAATTACAAAAATATTGGAAAGCTAGTAGGACCAAGGCCAATTTAAAAATGGGTAGCCTAGATAGACATTACTTGCTTTAGGTTAGTGGCTGCACTATGCAACACATTTTATTGACATCTCCTCACTTATAATATAGTATATAAGGTGGCTTGTGAAAGAATTCACCGCCTAGGCATTTTTTATGTTCTGCTACCTCACAACCTGGAATTTCACTTTTTTTTAGTGAGGTTTTGCATCAGTTCATCTAAAGAACATGCCTACAACTGTGAACATTTGGGTTTCTTGTTATTGTGGAGCAAACAACAAATAGGACACATAACTGAAAATATTAGTATGCATAACTATTCACCCCCCTAAAGTTAGTACTTTGTAGAGCCTTTTTTTTGTGACAATTACAGCTGTATTTACTTTGGATAAGTCTCTATGAGCTTTCCACATCTTGCCACTAGGATTTTTGCTCATTCCTCAAGGCAAAATTGCTCCAGTCCTTCAAAGTAGATTGTTTCTTCTGGTGAACATCAGTCTTCAAGTTTGACCACAGATTCTCACTTGGATTAAGGTCGGGACTTTCACTTGGACACTCCATAACATTTACATGTTTCCCCTTAAACCAATTGAGTGCTGTTTTAGCAGTATGCCTTGTGTCATTGTCTTATTGGAAGGTGAACATCCATCCTAGTATCAAATCACAAACAGTCTGAAACAGATTTTGCTTAATAATATACCTGTATTTCGCACCATCATTCTTCCCCTCACCTTGCACCATTTCCACTGTCCTTGCTGCCGAAAAACATCCCCATGGCATGATGCTGCTACCACCATGTTTCACTGTGGGGATGATGTTCTTGGCGTGATGAGCTGAGTTGGTTTAGAGCCAAACATAGCATTTACCATGCTGGCCAAAAAGTTCAAGTTTTGTCTCATCTGACCACAGAACCTTCCTTTATTTATTTGGGGAGTCTCTCACACATCTTTTAGCAAAGTCAAAATGAGCCTTACAGTTTTTGTGTGCAAGTAAAGGCTTTTTTCTGCCCACTCTTCCATAAAGGCCACATCTATGGAATGTATGGCTTATTGAGGTTGCATGAGCAGATACTCCAGTCTCTGCTTGGGAATTCTGCAACTCTGTCAGGGTTAACTTTGGTCTCTGTGCTGCCTCTCTGATTAATGCCCTTGTTGTCCGGGCTGAGAGTTTTGATGGGCGGCCCTATCTTGGTAGGATTGTTGTGGCACGTGTTCTTTCCATTTGTTGATAATGGATTTGACGGTGCTCCGGGGGATCATCATAGATTGGGATACTTTTTTATAACCCAACCCTGACTTGTACTTCTCAACTTTGTCCCTGGCTTGTTTCAACATATCCTTGGTCTTAATGGTGTTGTTTGATTAGTGTTGTCTCTTGCCTAATAGTAGTGCAGCCTCTGTGGCCTTTAAGAAAAGGTGTGCATATACTGACATACCATGTGACAGGCTGCACACAGGTGGACGTTCTTTCACTAAGCATGTGACTTATGAAAGTAATTGATTGCACCAGAAATTTTTAGTGGTTTAATCGCACAAGGGGTGAATACATGTGCACATGTCAATTTTTATTTATTTGATCCCATATATTTAATTTGACTATATTTTTCTCACTTCATTTCATCAACTATCAATATTTAGTGCTGAGGCATCACACACAATCAGATTACAAAAATATTTAAACACAGGTTGTAATGTAACAAAATAATTTAAAAGCCAAGAGGATGAATACTTTTGCAAGCCACTGTAGCTGCCAAAAAATACAGACTTACAGTTGACCAATGACAATGGCAGATGACTCCAAAATAAGGCTATAGTCATATCAGGTAGAGTATGTAATGTTTGCATCCTTTAGGCAGGTATACAACATTCAGTATACCTTTTTTATCTTACTGCATATGAACACGTAGCCTGCTGGACTACAAGGTTGCCAACCTGCATTTTTTTCTAGACAAGTTATGCAAATATCATGAACAGTAAACATACTAAGATGAGAGCCTTCTACACCATTGCCTTCGCATGGTTTTGAGAACCATCAATGGTGTAACAATTGCTATTGCAGAGGATGTGACTGCGGTGCACATCCAGTTGAAAAATATTGTGGAGCAGAGTTTCCCCATAATACTCTTACTTGCTACCAACCTACCAGAGGCCAGCAGCTGATGTGAGGCCAATGTAGGTGTTAGGGGCGGATATACCATTGGTGCAACCTGTGCAGTCTCAAAAAGTAAGGGGCCGCTCCTTCACCTCTAAATAGGGTTGAGCGACTTTTATTTTCATAGGATCGGGTCGGGTTTCACGAAACCCGACTTTCTCAAAAGTCGGGTCGAGTGAAATCGGCTGATCCTATAAAAAAGTCGGGGTCGGCCGAAACACGAAACCCAATGCAGTGCAATGGGATACTATGGTTCCCAGGGTCTGAAGGAGAGGAAACTCTCCTTCAGGCCCTGGGATCCATATTAATGTGTAAAATAAAGAATTAAAATAAAAAATATTGATATACTCACCTCTCCGACGCAGCCTGGACCTTACCGCTGGTAACCGGCAGCCTTCTTTGCTTAAAATGAGCGCGTTCAGGGCCTTCCATGACGTCACGGCTTCTGATTGGTCGCGGCCGCCCATGTGACCGCCACGTGACCAATCACAAGCCGTGACGTAATTCTCAGGTCCTAAATTCCTAGAATTAGGAATTTAGGACCTGAGAATTACGTCACGGCTTGTGATTGGTCGCGTGGCGGTCACATGGGCGGCCGCGACCAATCAGAAGCCGTGACGTCATGGAAGGCTCTGAACGCGCTCATTTTAAGCAAAGAAGGCTGCGGTTACCAGCGGCGATGTCCAGGGGCCTCCGGAGAGGTGAGTATATCAATATTTTTTATTTTAATTCTTTATTTTACACTTAAATGTGGATTCCGATACCGATTTCCGATATCGCAGACATATCGGAACTCGGTATCGGAATTCCGATACCAGATTCAGAAGATCGCCGACCTCATGGCCGACCCCACACAGGGGTCGGGTCGGGTTTCATGAAACCCGACTTTGCCAAAAGTCGGCGACTTCTGAAAATGGCCGACCTGTTTCGCTCAACCCTACCTCTAAAGTAGCATGCAGCTTCTGTCTCAGACACATAAACAGGTGCATAAATAAGACCTAATGGACTGCAAAGGGCCCATGAACTATTCATGCACAGACTTCCTCTTCTGTCTGTGTCCACCCTTGGTAGGAAGTGCAATGTTGCACTACCTTTGCTGGGCACTGAAGGAAGAAAGAGCCGCTACTCGTCATTGGAGTTGTAACAGGTGAGAAACATATTTGTTTTTCGTACTTCCTATATAAAGAAGATCACTTTTGGGGACATTATAAGTATTTGCAAGATAAGTGTACGTGGTCAGAATTGGGAGACATTATAAGTATATGGGAGCCAGAATAGGAGACATTATAGGACTGTAGGAGCCAGGATTGCCTTATATCATAAGTACAGTATATATAGAGGCCAGAGTTGGAATATTATATGTGAATGCCAGAAATTATAAGTGTGATGAAGCCAGCATAAGAGTATATTATAAATATAAAGGAGGACAGAATGGGAGACATTACATGTGTATAGAGGCCAGAATGGGAGACATTATAAGTATGCGGGGGGGCAGAATGGGGACATTATAAGTATGCGGGGGGCAGAATGGGGACATTATAAAGTGTATATAGGGCACAGAGTGGGGACATTATAAGTGAATGGAGGATACTATAAGTGTATGGGTGCCAAATTTATATTTAATTTTAGAAAACCATTGAATCCATGGTGCTGTTCATCAGAATGGTATACATATAAGATACAAATATAAAATTAGGTGTATACACTAACAATTACAGAATGGAACAGAGGAGTGAGGACCCTGCCCTTTCAGGCTTACATAAGGATAACGGGAAAAGAGACAGTAGGTTAGGAAATTGCAGCAGCTTTGGTAGTAGTGAGATGGCAGAGCATTACATGCTGTTGTCTTTCTTAAAGAAGTGGGTTTTCAAGTACCGTCTGAAAGTTACGAGTGTGGTGGATAGTCGGATGTGTTGAGGCATAGAATTTCAGAGGATGGGGATACTTGAGAAAAGTATTGGAGGCGATTGGATGAGGAACATTGAGTGTGGAGGAGAGAAGAGGCTCTTGGGAGTACCAGAGGTTGCATGCTGGAAGACAGAATAGTTCAGAGGTATACGGAAGTATTCAGCTTTGTAGGTTAGCGTGAGTGGTTTGAACTGGATACACTTGGGAATTGGGAGCCAATGTAGGTATTTGCAGAGGAGCAGCATGGAGAAAGGTGGATTACTTGAGAAACAGAGTTAAGGATGGACTGGAGAAGTACGAGAATGTTAACGGGAAGGCTACAGAGGAGGATATTGCAGTAATCGAGGCAGGAGAAGATGAGGGCATTCACTAAGATTTTAGTAGATTCAGGGTTGAAAACAGGACAGATTCTGGAAAACTGTATGAGTTGGAGATGGCAGGACGTGACAAGAGCTTGGATGTGCAGTTTGAAGGACAGAGCAGGAAAATTAGGAGACATATAGGAAAGATGGAGAGTTTAGTTTTGTCTTCTTTGAGTTTTAGGAAGTGAGAGGAGATGAAGTTGGATATGGCTGATATGCAAATCGCCTCTTCAGAAGAAAAGTGGACTTGAACTCTAAAGGGACACCCCAAAACACCGTGATGGCAAATTGAGATTCTGATTTGGCTTTTGTCTTAAGTCACATTTTAAGGCTCGTTAAAGGTCAATATTGATTTGTAGAAATGCTGCTTTCAATTGATGGTGCTATAGAGTTCAAGTCCTCTTCCTCTCTGAAGAGGCAATTTGCATATTAAATTTCCCAGAAGAGCATTGCACAGCAAATAAGCCTTCAAACCTTGGCATGCCAAAGCTGGCATGTCACTCTTCACAAGGAGAAATGTTACCCCTTAGATCTCAGTCCAGAGCCTGTCACCTAACCAAATCAGTTCTCATACTTTGCACTGATGAATGGGAATTGTTGTGGATTCTGTTTGTGGGCTCCCTCTGGTGGTTACTGCTGGTGCTGGGTGACTTTGGTGGGTTGCGGCCTTTGGTTTCCACCTGTCCATCAGTGGCTGGGTGTTTCCTATTTTACCTGGCCTTTCTGTCATTTCCCTTGCCGGCTATCAATGTATTCAGATGTGCTCTGTTTGGTTCCTGCCTACCTGCTCCCAGATCTTTCAGGATAAGCTAAGTGCTGATTTTCAGTTGTTTGGTTTTTTGTCCAGCTTGCTTATTATGTCTCTATGCTAGCTGGTAGCTCTAGTGGACTGAGGTTTTCCCCATGTGCCATGAGTTGGCACATGGGTTCTTGTAATCTCAGGATGGTTTTTTTGATTAGGGTTTTTTGCTGACCGCTCAGTCCCCTTTTGTATCGTTCTGCTTTCTAGTTTACAGCGGGCCTCAATTTGCTAACGCTATATATATCATCTCTATGTGTGTGCCTTCCTCTCATTTCACCGTCAATACATGTGGGGGGCAACTATATCTTTTGGGGTTCATTCCGTTGGAGGCAAGTGAGGTCTTTATTTTCTCTGCAGTGCTAGTTAGCTCTTAGGCTGGTGCGTGGCGTCTAGAACCAACGTAGGCACGCTCCCTGGCTATCTCTAGTTGCGTTTGTCAGGCGTAGGGCAGCGGTCAGCCCAGGTTCCATCACCCTAGAGCTCGTCCGTAATATATTTGTACTTTGCTTGTCCTGTGCTATCCCTAGCCATTGGGATTCATGACAGGGAATACCCCGAAACACCATGTCTGCAAATTGAGATTCTGATATGGCTTTTGTCCTAAGTCACATTTCAAGGATTGCTAAAGGGTCAATAGTGACTTACATGAATGCTGTTTCCAACAGCTGGCATTATAGAGTTCAATCCTCTTCATCTCTCAAGAGGCAATTTGCATATTAAATTTTCCAAAGGAGCATTGCATGGCAAATAAGTGTCCTTACCTTGACTGCCAGTAAGTCACGCTCCACAAGGAGAAATGTTATTCCTTAGATATGGCTCATAGACACTCTGGGATTTTGGACAGCAGAGAGGTTATGTCTGGGCCAAAGAGGTAGATCTGAGTGTCGTAAGCATATAGGTGGCAATGGAAGCGAAGGGACTTTATGAGCTGTTCCATGCCAAAGGTATAGATTGAAAAGAGTAGAGGTCCAAGGACAAAGCCTTGAGGGACACCTACATAGACAGGGTGAGATGAGGCAGTCGTATGGGAGTGTGAGACACTAAATGTACGGTTAGAAAGGTATGAGGAGATCCAGGAGTTGGCAAGGGCTTTGATGATGCCAAGGGAAGAGAAGGTTTGTAGTAGGAGCGAGTGGTTGACTGTGTCAAAGGCCGAGGAATGATCTAGAAAGAGGAGTATAGAGAATTGTCTGACAGCTTTGGCAGTAGGTAAATTGTTAGTCATTTTGGTCAGGGTGGTTTCAATATGGATACAGAGGTTGGGTTGGGACATTATAAGTGTAGGGGGGCCAAAATAGGACAAATGATAAGTGTATGAGGGCCAAAATAGAGAACATTATACGTGTATGGGAGCTAGAATGAGGAACATTATAGTTATATGGGAACTGGAATAGAGGAAATTTTATGCATTGTTAGCAAATTATGGAAAGAGTAATATCAGTGTTTTGTAACAGGGAATGATTGACTTTAGATTTATTATACTATTACATGACTGTGACAAGTTTGCATTATTACAAAATAATGGTATAGTAAAACTGAACTTACTCACTTTCAGTGCAAATTGGGCAACATCCCTTTCTATTCAGAATTTTCCCCTGCAAAAGAGAACCACATAGAAAAAAAATAACAATATGAATAATAAAAAAATCCTAAATTTCACATACTTAGGTAGCTTTTATTGATCTCAAGTTTTGCATATTTCCTTGTAAACACAATTGAAAAAAAATTAAATAAAACATAAATATTTCAGCACAGCCTTTAAAGCTATCAGAGATACTATGCGATACGACGATGTGAAACACACATGGTGCATAGTTAGCATGCCATTAGGACAAGCCGGGAGCATTTATAAAACACATTTTCGTTGTAGTTGGAAAAGCTTGACATTTCCAAAACAAATCTTTAAATATGTTAGCATCTGCATCCTTTCAACTCAATTTTTACCATTGCAAATTAAAAGGAACCTGTCACCAGGTTTTGTCAATACCAGTTATGGCCATCGCCTTTCAGGGCTTATCTACAGCATTCTATAATGCTGTAGATGAGCCCCCGATCCGACCTGCAAGAGAAGAAAAATAAGAAGAAAAATAAGTTTCATTATACTCACCAGGAGGTTGGTCCGTTCCGATGGGTGTCGCAGGTGCGGTTCCGGTGCCTCCTATCTTCTTGCGATGCCGACCTCATGCTTGCTTCACAGGTTCCACGGTATCGTGCTCCTGCACGGGCATACTTATCTGTCCTGTTATGGGCAGAGCAAAGTACTGCAGTGCGCAGGCACGGTGAAAGGTCAGAGAGGCCCAGCGCCTGCGCACTGCAGGAGTTTGTCTGCCCCCAACAGGACAGATAAGTACGCCCGTGCAGGAGCGCAATACCGTGGAGCCTGTGAAGCCAAGCACGAGGTCGGCATCGCAAGAAGAAGGGAGGCAACGGACCCGGACCTGCGACACCCATCGGACCACACCCATCGGACCAGATCGCCCCCCGGGTGAGTATAATAAAACTTATTTTTCTTCTCTTGCAGGTCAGATCAAGGGCTTATCTCCAGCATTATAGAATGCTGTAGATAATCCCTGAAAGGCGGTGGCCATAACTCGTATCAACCAAAGCTGCTGACAGATTCGCTTTAATTTCTATTTTTATATAAATAAGTACTTTAATAATATTAGTATTAAAATTACTGAAATATGCAAAAAATATTTTGAAGTGAGTTATTTAGTCACTGTATATCATACTATATATAAAAGTTTGAAAGGTCCTCCCCCACACTACCATCACCACCTGATGGCCACTATGTGGTAATTGTGACACATGGGGAAACCAATGTTTGCTATGTATCACTTTTATTAGTCCTGTATTAGATGTAGCTGTTTTTACTCCTTTTTACAACAGTAAGTAACACTGAACTGGGACATCACTGTACTTTGCATGTTTGTTCTCTGACATCAATATTTACATTATCCCTTTATTATGAGACTTTGTTATTTCTTCTTGTACTATGACATCACTTAGTCATTAGTTGTGATATCACTTTGTTTTCATCTCTGTTCAGTGACATCGCTTATCCCAATACTGTGGCATATCACTGCGTGCAATAAGCTTTTCCTATTAATGTGTTTATTATGCATATACAATTACATCATTGTATTTGTTTTTCTTGTTTTTTTACAACACTTTGTATAGTCTATAATACTTATTCTATCCCGTATGTTTTTATTATCACTATGTTGTCTGATTGCTGTTTCTATGTTTTTATTATTATACTGTATTATGTATTTAGTAATCCTACACTGTGATTTCAATATGTTTATTATCCATGTGTTGCGATATCATTTTGTACATTATCCACGTGTTGTGACATCATTATGTGATAGGTGTAAATATATGAAAAGTGGGGGTTGCAGATATACTACATCTAGCTTTCTACTCTATTTGACCTTAAAGGGTATCTGTCAGCATTTTCTTTCTATGGAATACGAGAGTGGCATGATGTAGGGGCGGAGAGCCTGATTTCAGTTATGTATCACCTGACTTCTTCTTATCGATTTATCCTGACCTCCACTGTTCCTGTTAACTGTCATTTCTTAATGACTTTTCGATCTAAGAAAAGGGCAACTTGAAAACGCTTTGATATATTCTTACAACCTTCTCCTACATTGTGGGCCTCCACCATTTTCATTTTCAGAGTGCTGCTCAGAAGAACTCATGGCTGCTATTTTTTGGCACAAGGTTAGATGAGGCTGGGTTTTTATAAAGCTGGGAAATTTGCATCATTTGGCCTTTCCTAACGATGATATAGAATAAACCTAAGTTTAACAGGCTAATTAATGTCTGAATCCGTGATCAAAGTTATCTATGCACACAAATCTCCTAGGGTGCCCAAACTTTTGCATCAGCCCATTTTCGTTTTTGTAAATTTTAAAATTTAAAAGATGAAAATATAAACAGGTGCTTCTCACAAAATTAGAATATCTTCAAAAAGTAAATTTATTTCAATGCTTCAATATAAAAAGAGAAACTCATATATTATAAAGAGTCATTATAAACAGAGTGATCTATTTCAAGTGTTTATTTCTGTTAATGTTGATGATTATGGCTTACAGGCAATGAAAATCCAAAATTCAATATCTTAGTAAATTAGAATACTTTATAACACCAACTCAAAAAATGATTTTAAAATCCGAAATGTTGGCCTACTGAAATGTATGTTCAGTAAATGCCCTCAAATTGATCAGGCTCCTTTTGCATCAATTACTGCATCAATCCTGCATGGCATGGAGGCGATCAGCCTGTGGCACTGCTCAGGTGTTATGGAAGCCCAGGTTGCTTTTATAGCGGCCTTTATCTTGTCTGCATTGTTGGGTCTGGTGTCTCTCATCTTCCTCTTCCTCTTCCTCAGGCGAGTTTGATGGCCAATCAAGCACAGTGATACTGTTGGTTTTAAACCAGGAATTGGTAATTTTGACAGTGTGGACAGGTGCCACGTCCTGCTGGAGAAAGAAACTTCCATCTCCAAAAAGCTTGTCAGCAGAGGGAAGCATGAAGTGCTTTAAAATTTCCTGGTAGATGGCTGCGCTGACTTTGGTCTTGATAAAACACAGTGGACCTACACCAGCAGATAACATGGCTCCCCAAACCATCACTAATTGTGGAAACTTCACACTAGACCTCAAGCAGCTTGGATTGTGTGCCTCTCCACTAATCCTCCAGACTCTGGGACCTTGATTTTCAACTTAAATACAACATTTACTTTAATCTGAAAACAATACCTTGGACCACTGAACAGTCCAGTCCAGTTCTTTTTCTCCTTGGTCCAGGTAAGACACTTGTGGCATTGTCTATTGGTCATGAGTGGCTTGACACAAGGAATGTGACACTTGTAGCCCATGTCCTGGATACGTCTGTGTGTGGTGGCTCTTGAAGCAATGACTCCAGCAGCAGTCCACTGTGAATCTCCCCCAAATTTGTGAATGCCCTTTTCTTAACTATCCTTTCAAGGCTGTGGTTATCCCAGTTGCTTGTGCTCCTTTTTCTACCACACTTTTTCCTTCCATTCAACTTTCCATTAATATGCTTGGATACAGCACTCTGTGAACAGCCAGCTTCTTTAGCAATGACCTTTCATGACTTACCCTCTTTGTGGAGTGTGTCAATGACTGCCTTCTGGACATCTGTCAATTAATCAGTCTTCCCCATGATTGTGGAGCTTACTGAAACAGACTGAGGGACCTTTTCAAACGCTTAGGAAGCCTTTGCAGGTGTTTTTTGTTAATTATTCTAATTTACTGAGATAATGACTTTTGGGTTTTCATTGGCTGTAAGCCGTAATCATCAACATTAACAGAAATAAACACTGAAATAGATCACTCTGTTTGTAATTACTCTATATATGAGATTCACTTTTTGTATTGAAGAACTGAAATAAATTAACTTTTGATGATATTCTAATTTTGTGACAAGCAAAGGAAATGTGTCATATTTAACTTTAGGCCTTTTAGAGGTCATTTCATCTTCAACTTGCTTAACTGTTCACAATAACAGTAATTTTCAACAGGGGTGCCCAAACTTTTACATGCCACTGTATGTTACCTGTCATTGTAATCCAGTGTAATGATAATGGGATTACTTCTGAAAAGTGATATCTACAGAACAGAAAGTGTCAGTCTATTGTGAGGCTCATTGACCAGAATAAAAATAGTGATATTGTGTAAAATATTAATAGTGACGTGGAAATTTAAAAACAATAAAAAAAAATCTTGATTTGTTTCCAAAGTAATAATAACTTCAGCAATTGTTTATAAGGAATAGAAACATTATTTGTTATTAGTCTTAAATGTAATGCATACTCTAATGCATGTGCAAGAGAAAGCAGTAGTGAACAAGTAATAAGTCATATATACAGTATATATATATATATATATATATATATATATATATATATTTATATATATATATTTTTATTTATTTTTTTTACTTCTCAATTTTACTTACTACGTAATAAGCTATATGGCGGTAGATGAGGGGATGGTGAACTGGATAAACGACTACCTGACGGACAGGCCGCAGTTTGTAAGGATGGGAGAGGAGGTATCTGGCAGAGTACAGAGCAGTGTTGGAGCCCCTCAGGGTATAGTGCTGTCACCCTTCCTCTTCACATTGTATACAGCTGACTTTCAGTATAAATCAGATTTTTGTCACCTCCAAAAATTCTCAGATGACTCAGTAATTGTAGGGGCCATTGTGGGGGGCCGGGGGGAGGGGGAAAATAGAAGGGTGGTTTCCGATTTTGTGGACTGGTGCCGGACTAACTGTCTAGAACTAAATGTAAAGAAAACCAAGGAGTTGGTGGTGAGTTATAGAAAGAAAAAGGAGGATTACTTACCGATCGATATTGCTGGCCAGGAGGTTGAGATTGTTGAGAGCTACAAATATTTGGGAGTTCACCTTGACAGTAAATTCGATTGGAGGTGCCATATAGAAAAGGTTTACAAGAAGGGAATGAGCAGACTGCACTTTCTCAGAAGCTCGGGTCATTCAATGTGTGCAGTAAAATACTGGAAATATTCTACCAGTTCGTTGTGGCAAGTGCCATCTTTTTTGCTATCATATGCTGGGGCAGTAGTGTGCGAGTATCTGACGCTAATAAGCTCAACAAACGTATCAAGAAGGCAAGTGCGGCTGTTGGCCTCCATCTGGACTCTTTTGAGGAGGTATTGGAGGATAGAATTCAGAAGAAGTGTAGGGCTATAATGATCAATAATACACACCCACTATACGAGCTGTTCTTGAAGCAGAAGAGCACATTCAGCAGCCATCTAATGCTACTAAGGTGCAAGAAGGAGAAATTCAGGAAATCGTTTGTACCTACTGCTATGGGGATGTATAATAATTTCCTAAGGGTGGTAGACAATAATGACTGATTGCTGGTGTACTAATGTCAATTAACAGTGACTTATATACCTGAACCACTCACATTTATTTGTTATGTAATGTTGGTATACCTGTGCAAGATTTGTGTCCAAATATTTTATGTACTGCTGTTTGTATTGCTGCTGTAATACTGTAATTTCCCCCCGGGATCAATACAGTGTATTGTATCGTATCGTATATACGTGTGTGTGCGTGTGTGTGTGTGTGTGTGTGTGTGTGTGTGTGTGTGTGTGTGTGTGTGTGTGTGTGTGTATATATATATATATATTTTTTATTTTTTATTTATTTTTTTTATTTGATGCTCTGCAGGTGAAGAAGGGCCAAGTAATTTTTGGGCTTGAATTGTCTCAGCTCTAACATTTCAATTTTACAGTTTACTGTGCTACTTGAGACTTTATGTGTGATAACTTGTAGATTTTTGTAGATTTGTAGGCAAAGATCAAGGGAGTATATATACTGTATATATTAACATTAAAGGAATTACCTGGTTTCTAGGAAGTAAAAATTAAAAAGAGCCACATTTAAAAAAAAAATAATAATAAAAATAATAAAAAAAAAGTTAAAATTCAAAATTGATTCCCTTTTTTCTTAAAGTGCACATGCATTAGTGGTTCCTTCCATCCTTTATGTACAAATTATCAACAAGTGACTGCTGCAGCTAGTCAGAGGCACTAGTGGTCATGTCCAACACTACTGACTCAGTTGACCACCCAATGTTGAACTATGATTCCAATAAGTACAGCACATGACTGTTAAGGCCAGTGCACTCACTGGTATCATTACTGTTAGTTTACTTAAAAAAAAAAATAACTCCATTAGGACACCGTGTTTTATTTTTTTTAAACTTTGATGTAATGCCTTAAATTGAATATGTGATTATTATATTAGGCCCTACTATGGAACATCTTAACATTAGTGTTGAGCGATACCGTCCGATACTTGAAAGTATCGGTATCGGAAAGTATCGGCCGATACCGGCAAAGTATCGGATCTAATCCGATACCGATACCCGATACCAATACAAGTCAATGGGACTCATGTATCGGATGGTATTCCTGATGGTTCCCAGGGTCTGAAGGAGAGGAAACTCTCCTTCAGGCCCTGGGAACCATATTAATGTGTAAAATAAAGAATTAAAATAAAAAATATTGCTATACTCACCTCTCCGACGCAGCCTGGACTTCAGCGAGGGAACCGGCAGCGTTGTTTGCTTAAAATTCGCGCTTTAACTTCCTTACTTGAAGTCCCGGCTTGTGATTGGTCGCGCGCCGCCCATGTGACCGCGACGCGACCAATCACAGCAAGCCGTGACGTAATTTTAGGTCCTTCAGGATTTTAAAATTACGTTCCGGCGTTGTGATTGGTTGCGTCGCGGTCACATGGGCGACGCGACCAATCACAAGCCGTGACGTCACGGGAGGCTGGACACGTGCGCATTTTAAAATGCGTGCGTCTCCTGCCTCCCGTGACGTCACGGCTTGTGATTGGTCGCGTCGCCCATGTGACCGCGACGCAACCAATCACAACGCCGGAACGTAATTTTAAAATCCTGAAGGACCTAAAATTACGTCACGGCTTGCTGTGATTGGTCGCGTCGCGGTCACATGGGCGGCGCGCGACCAATCACAAGCCGGGACTTCAAAGTAAGGAAGTTAAAGCGCGAATTTTAAGCAAACAACGCTGCCGGTTCCCTCGCTGAAGTCCAGGCTGCGTCGGAGAGGTGAGTATAGCTATATTTTTTATTTTAATTCTTTATTTTACACATTAATGTTGTTTCGATACCGATACCCGATACCACAAAAGTATCGGATCTCGGTATCGGAATTCCGATACAGCAAATATCGGCCGATACCCGATACTTGCGGTATCGGAATGCTCAACACTACTTAACATGCTTTCTTCCTTCACAAATTGTGGAATTGAATATTAAGCAATTAATGCGATGGTTCATTGCGATCGCCATTATACTGTATGTCAGCAGTGTGAAGAGAATGGTGATAAGCGGCAATCATATCTTTTGACCATGGTATTACTAGGCAAGTGTCAAGGTCTATGTTGGAATAAAAAAAAAGTTATAAAAAGGAAATATTTAACAGCTTTGAAAGAAGCAACAAAAAGGCAGTTATTGAAGTTCCTGTGGCACAAACTGTTGATACCAGAGATTTTCAAATCTTTTGAAATTCACATTTGGCAGACTTGATTTGCTGAAAATTTCATGTACTCCAATTACCATGAAAATATGTGTGCTAAATAGGACTGCATCAAAACACAGTTTTCTATATTTCAGTCTCTTGAACACAAACACAACATTAGTAATGTTAATCCTCTGACACACTTTCATGTATTTTTTTAAATTAAAAACAGTCACAAAATTATCCCTAGTAGTCATATGTGATCATGAAAACCGTACTGTGCAGAACACTAGCTCAAACTGATAGTGTCACAGTTAGAGGTAAAATCATCCTGCTGTGAGTGAGTGATATGCCATATATTCCATAACGCCCTCTGCTTCATCCTCACTAATATGCTTGATAGAGACAAAGGAGGGCAATTGTAATCAGTACTTGGTAGTACTATTGTCCAAATGGCTGGTGCCAGTGGTGTTGATGTTTCTACTGCACCTAGTGGCTCCTACATTAGCAGCCATGGTATGGATTAGTTTTTCTTTTTACAGTACTCAAGCCATTACCATTACCACTGTTTCTTGTACCCCAAATTTGTACAACATTACAACTTTTAACAATCTTTTTGACCCCAATTATTCAACTCTTGGAACAAAGGACATTAACAACAATTGCAAGGCACGTAGGTGCATTATGGCAGTATAAGTGTGATGTGTGACACTTTTCAATTTAGACAGCCACTGTTAAATATTTGGATTTTAGTGAATTCTCTATTGTATTTTTTTAAAAAACTATTATTCCACCCTAAAAAAAAGATTGACCAAGAGGTAGAGTCGCTTGTGACAGGCACACACACCGTTTGACACTGATTTCAAATTTTTTTTCTGTAAAAACTATTGTGCAGCCTTGCTTCTACTTTCTACTGGATTCAAAATAAAGAAAAATTGTGTAATTGTAATTAGTGATAGGCGGACCAGTCGATGTTCGGTTCCATCGGGTTCGGCTGAACTTAAAAAAAATTTGGTTTTGCGTACCAGAATGGTACCCGAACTATGATCCGAACCTGAACCAAATGAATGGGGGGCCCGAACATCCGGCATGTCCCACACTGTCATCTGTGTGGCAGCGCGGTAAACACCAGCTCTGATTGGGGCAACTTTTCACATTATTGCCGGTCAGATCACTGCAGTTTCCACGCTGTCACACAGGTTACCGCTCGTTAGGAGTCGGCTGATGAGAGTACATTTATTATCAAACTATGTGTGGTGTCGCTGATAGCAGCGAGAGCAGGCAAGGCTGTAAAGACCATCCGGCGCCTGCACATAGTAATAACTATCAGTGAGATAATTAGTGCAATGCATGTGTAGCTTACTGTACATGTATTTATTGAATAAATAAATAAATGAAAAAAATGGCTTGGGGTCCCCTTCATTTTTGATAACCAGCCAAGCTAAAGCGGGGAGTTGGCCGATGGTATTTTCAAACTGTGAAGGTGCCATTGATATTGGCCCTCCCCAATGCAGCCACCCCAAAAAAGGTGCATTCATTAGATGTGAAAAATTCTGGTGCTTTGCCTGGCTCTTCCTACTTGCCCTGGTGTGGTGGCAAGTGGGGTAATAGTTTTTGGGTTGATGTCAGCTGTTTTATGTCCACTTACATGAAGCCCAGGGGCTAATAACTGATAATGCACATACAGGAAAGCTTGTTGATTGGCTGCACTTGAGCCCTTCAACAAGTTTTGTTCAGGCTGCCAAACCCGACCAGTAACATGGACTTCTGGAAGAGCTTTACTGTTTGGGTTAGCCCATCTCTAGCTTTAATTCAAATTCATCAGCTCAGATGCCAGCTACATCTTATCACTGATCAATCATCATCATTTAATTGATAGCAAAGAGATAGGAGAAGTGCAGTGGCACTGTCACTGCACTTCTATCTCTTTGCTATCAATTAAATCTCTGTATTATTTATAGGCTACTGAACGGTTCATATTCAGTGCTCCTATTATACAAAACAACACATTACTGTCTGGAGTATTTGTCCAATGTTTGAGAGCTTTTCCTTCTTATCTTTCTCTATTTCTCTATAGCTGAGCTGTGAGCTCTGTTGTACTGTTAACATCATAATATCACCCTAAGGCTATGTTAACACATTGCGCTTTTACTGGGTTTTTTAGTGCAAATTTTCTGCTGTGTTTCACAGTATCAGCAAAGTCTATGAGATTTCAGAAATCTCATGCACACACTTTGGTTTTATTTTCCTGACTAATTTTGAAAACTGAATCATGTCACTTCTTTCAGCATTTCTACAGTGTTGTTTCACCCATAAGAAACAATGGGTAAGTGCAAAAATAGCAAAAATGCAGGTATCAGGTTTTGATGCGCTTTTAGTGAAAAAAGCATGCACAGCACTGTGTGAAAATCATTTATTTTTGTGATTTTCCCAAGTTTAAACCATAATGTCTTCATGTTTATGGCAGTTAGGATTAGTTCAGTTCAATTAGACTAGTGATGTGTATGGCTGACCAAGGTGTGAAATTTAACAATACCTGTGGTCAACCAAAGTGTAAAGATAAACAGTGTCCTACAAATGCTCTATCCATGTCTTAGGTAAACTATTCCTGACCAATTCACCTCCCACCACTATTACTTTTGTAACTGTGTATTTTTTCATGAATTCATGTGAACTTTTTGGCCAGAATAGTCACTGTTTTTTCAGTCATAAAAATCTTTTTTCACTAAATAATTTGATCAAATTGCCCTTTTTCAAAAATGGTTTTATAGATTCACATATGTCTTGCACTGCTGACCTGCGTTCATGCTTCTGTGGTGGAAACAAAGCTAAACTTTGGGATCCTAAAAACGCTGCAAAAACACAACAAAAAACGCAGAAAAAAATGCAGAAAAACCTGCTTTTTGTAAGCAGCTTTTTTTTTACTGCCAGGAGAGCAGGTTTTGCCTGCAGAAAGAAACGCCCAAAAATGCAACGTGTGAACAAAGCCAAAAATTCCTAATGCATTTGCTCCCAAAGCTACTATTCATGCTATCATAGTTCCAATCGTATACTGTGATGTGACAGCTGCAAGGCATTATGCGGAAGCCTGTGTGGTCCCGCCTAAGGTCATGTCAGATTTCTTACTGATGCAATTTTCTGAAATGTGTAAAAAGCTGGCAGACATTTTTTTGACAATTCGTAAAGTTAAAATTTGCTTGAATTTACTAGTAACTGCAAATTTTGTAAAATTTTATTTGCATTGATTCAAGTAAATCATCCCAAGTGAATACTGTTAAGATATGACTAAGTACTTCTGTGACAGGAATCAGTTACCATGCATTAGTTCCACATGAGTGTTTTTAGTTGGCAATCTATCAGACTAATGTATACAGATTAAAGATGAGAGACGGCTACCAGTCAGAGAACAGCTTCCACATCCTAACCTGCCACAGAATATAATAAAAGTAAACTAACTGATCTCTTGCACGGTATATCACAATTTTTTGCTGGTGCTCATTTCTGAAATAATTGCTTTCATTGCTCATTTAGTCCTAGAAAACTGTTTTACAAGCTATCATTATCCAATCCTCACATTTGAGCAGTTAACGATATGCAAACACATAGTTTTGCAGGCTAATATTTAACAATAATGTCCCTTTAATGTTTAAAGTGTCACACATCTTTGAAGATAATGTTTATATAGCTATAAATGCAGTAACTGCAGCAGCACCAAAGCCATGAGTTCATCCAAGGATGGAATCTATGACCAACACTAGTGGTTTGCTGAACACTGTGCTCACTGGCATTGATTCCAATCTTTATCTCAAGAAAAAGGTAGCAGCCCATTATATTTTACATGTGTTGCAAATAGTCACTCAAAGGGATCCCTTAGGAGCAAGATAAGTGATATCATCCAATTTTTTCCTTAAGACTCTTTCTAATCAGACCGTGTTTTATTCTGCTACGTTTTATGAGCCTTTCGGTTTTATGTCTGAAAATATTTCAGGCAAGACTAATTAGGCTTTTGTTTGGTTGTGCAACAGAAACAGCTGTTGTTTTTTTTGTGCCTCATTTGGCACCATTGTTAAGAAGGCAAATTTAGAATAGTAATAAGGTACAGATGTGAATGAAATACTTTCTACACCACATACTCAAAAACCTTGGCTGTATTTATAACCAACCTGAGGGTTGTCCTCCTGAAATCTATGAGATCTGCCAGTCATTCATAAATTGTTATGGAAGATCCCGCGCCCTCCTTTCTCTCAATGGCATAGTCAATGACTAATAAGTGATAGCTTTCCATATTTTTTCTATGAATGTTTCCAATCATCCTGTGTCTTTTTATGAGATTTCCAGTGTAAGTCTGAAGTGGTTTGGAGTGATAGAAGGAATGGAAATCTGCTATTAATGGAGCTAAAAAAAAATCTTTGTGCGTCTCTATTGACCTCAATGGAATCTAATTAAATGAGTTACCTTTTTACTCCTATTATGATTAATCACCCTGACCTGCATATGGAGCAGAACTTTTTTTAAGTCGTAAAATACATAATTATCCCGTTTATCCATAACAAAGTAAGTATCAATATATTTTACTATCTGAAAGAGTGAAAAGTTCTCATTATTCCTTTCTGAGCATTCTACAAATAATCTTAAAAGGGCATATTCAGCATGGGACAATTACAAACACCAATGATATTGCATTTATTTCTTACTAGTGATGAAGGAATAATGGAAAATATGAATTTGACAGTTCATCCACTTTTTATCCTGGGAAATCCGATTTGCAGAGAAATGATTCTCTGCTAATTTAATGTCACTTATTATGCTCCGGGGCCTAGAGAGACCCCAAAGTATAATAAATCTAATGTGTAAAAAAAATCCTTGTACTCACCTTATGCTCACCTCTCTTAGATGATCGGTGAGGTGAGTATAAGGATTTTTTGTTAACCTATTGATAATCCTTTATGGTTCAGAAAAATGCCAGCAAGAGGATTTGGCAAATCCAGATTTTTGTAAAATTTGAGTAGAATTTAACTCTACTTGTCTTCTCTATTTCTTACCATTTTTAGTTTTTATTATTTATTTTGAGATAAAGCCAAGAAATTAAACTGAAGCCTAAAACAAACACTTCAATATCATCTAGAATATCTGGAAGTGTAATTTATAAAGATGGACGAGTTGAAATGGAGTGCAATTGGCAACATAAACACCGCTTCTTTTTCAATAACAGGCCCACCACGGAAAATTATTTTGAGCAACTTCTATCACAATACGTATGTAGAACACATGAATGTTGAATACACTTTACTGGGCCTTTAATCCCTTTAATGAACAGGTATGTTTTGGTTCTTTATGCCAACAGCAAAATTGTATTTTTTCAAATGCTGCTTTCTAAATGCAATTTTTTTATTATTATTATTTTTTAGCTTATCCTTAATTTCACTTGTTTTTTTTTTTCATGACACATAACACTTTGTTATAACTTATCTTTCAATCTCATTTCCAAGTTTGTAGTAAAAATTTGTTGAAAATTATAGGTGTTTTATGCATGTTCATCACCTATTTCTCTGGTGTACAATAATGCCATGCATACGAATGTATTATTAAATGTATAGCATTGCTATAGTACTGATAGAAAAAGTTCCTATTTTACTTTTACATGTATATTACCCCAAAATTTTAAATATAACAGCTGTATATTACATTATATTTTTTAATGAAAGTGCAAAAGTAAATAAAGCTGTGGTAGAACAGGTAAAAATACATGCACAGGGATAATGGTTACTTGCTTGATTAACTTAAATCTGCAGACAAACCAAAAATAATGGGGCATATACCCTTTAGGGTAAGTTCACATTTGTGTTCGGGGGCTTTGCGGAGGGCTGCGTACATTCTCCATTAAGCCCCACGTGTGAGCTCTGACAACCTCTCACTAAACAGATGCAACCCCAAATGGTTGTAATTGGCTGTATTACACAATGTGATGTGATACCTGCAAGGCATTACAGGAAAGGCAACCCAGTCATGCACAAGGTTATGTGAGACTTCTCTGGCTGATGCAATTTTGTGTTTAGTATAAATTAATGGTGGACATTTTTGGTGATTTGCGCAAGTCGAATTGCAAATTGTTCAAATTTGCCGGGTCCAGCAAATTTTCCTGCATTATGACATCAATTTGACTCATATAAAATTAGTCACTAATCTTTAATTAATCTGGTCTGAATAATAACACAGATCACAGGCTGTTAAAGACTTTCAGACTTCGATAATCACTTAACCCCATTATCACTGTCAGACTGAGGACAATAAATATACAGTAACCCTGCAGACTGTAACACTTCTAGCTGCCGCAAGTTTATGAATACTGGTTAACCAGCTTTAAATGGGGCTTGCTAGTGCTAGATTTTGGAATTCCTGTAGTTCCCATTTGGAGTTCCTGTAGTGACTGTTTTGAACCCCTTCTGAGGATACTCTGCGACACTGGTGGGCCAGTCCAACATGGGGCATAAAACCTATAATGTCCAAAGACCTTGTAGATTTTAAAGTAATGTGCAGAGTACAGTAATGAAATGACACTAAATTACTTACTTGGGGGCAGCTGTTGACTGGAATGCATTGCTTCTTGCGACACTCTATCTTGCCTTTCACACAAGAACAGATGGTGCAGTTGACAGAGGACCACATCTCTCCATCCTGCATAAAAAGCCAAAACGTGTAGCCATCAGCTGGGGTTTTCAACAGCAAGTGATCCCAGTCTTATATCAAACTACAAGCAAACAAATCATTTTATCCCCAGAGGGCTTGTATTATTGTTTAACCTAAATTATGAGTTATGAATAAGGGCTTTTTGCAGGTTTTCTTAAAGCAGATTATCCTAAAAGAATATGTGGTGGATTCTCATTGCTAATTATCTGGTGTAATGTATACAGGATATGAGTAACTTTCCTTAACTCCATTTTATTTTCTACAAGTCATGGCCTATGATCACGGAAGAGCAATTATAGTCTACTCATGATTTAACATGGCTGGGGATAATATCATATACGTTTTCTTATTATATAAGTTCTCTTTTTCAAAAGGATACTCTTACTATGTTTTATTACAAGAGTTTTAATTATTATTACTCCCATAATAAAAATAAACAGTGTGCATTAATCTATATGGAGTAAACACATTTCTTCTCAATATTGTGTTCTATATTAACAGTAAGATTATACATTTGATTAGCATACTTTTTATGGGAGTCAATGGTAGTCTGGGGCAAAATATTTCAAAGGTCTGCAAAGACACTCTTTACATATGATGAAAATGTAACTTCTTTTTTAAAATTAGAAAGGTGGTAAATGGTAAACTAAATATATGCAATGGAATTAAAACATTAGGACGACTCAAAGATTAAAGGGAACCTGTCACTTAAAAACGCTATTAACCTGCAGAGCCTTGCTTCAGGGAGGAAATTAACTTTATTCCTCCTGCTAACGTTTGAGTTTCAGCCACTTGAGAGGTGCCAGGTCAATTTCAGTTACTGCTCTGTGTATAGAGAGAGGTGGCTGTAACCGCGCTCCCAGCACTGACTGACAGCCGTCCCTAGTGCTGATCTGGCTGTCAGTCAGTGCCGGGGATGCAGTTATAGCCACCACTCTCTATACATTGAGGGGTGACTGAAACCATGCATGTTCATTTCTTTCTGGCAAAAAGGCTCTAAGTGCAGGCACCAGGCAGGTGCAGAATGCTGTTAACCTGAGGATTAACCCCACATCTGCAGGTTAATGGCGTTTGCCCATGCAACAGATTCCCTTTAAGAGTTAGAGTTGCAGGATCTGGTCCATCGACCATGTCAGTAATCTACGACCATAGAACAGCCTCTCACCTCTGTAAATCTTCTTTTGATATATTGGAACAATAATGTTTGATATACACTTGATGTTGCACTATAGGAGGTATGAGGTGGTTCTTAGGATTCCTGTCCAGTGGACACAGATTACTAAAATGGCCAACGGATTGAGTCCTGCAAATCAATTTATACCATCTCTATTAAGAGGGAGTCTAGACAGATGCATTTGGGTGAAATTTGGAAAGTATATTTTGGTGAATTTTAATGGGTATGTCTCCATTCATTTTAAGTCGTACAGACCATAACATAAGTATAAGAAGATTATTTATTTGTACAGATAAAAGGAATACAAATATGAAACCTTTACCCTGAATATTTTGCTTCCTGACTTGCAGACTTTGACTTCTTCAGCAGGCACATAGGAGACACACTCTTCACAGCAGTGCTCCTGTTCACTGCTACATGTTCCTGCAGGAGAACACTTCTTTTTACAGACTACAGTGGAATCCTGAATTAAAAAAAGAAAAAATTGGCAAGTTTAAAGTAAAGAATATTATTAAAGTAAACATGTAAATGACTCCACATATAGTAGTTTGATAAACAGCTATCTCTTCCAAGTCTAACATTCAGGAATGCTCAGATCTGTCTATAACAGCAGCAGTGGCATATCTCAATGGCAAAAAGATCAGTTCCTTAAATGCAGCAGGCCTAAGGGGAGAATTGGGTAGGCCGCCTACCCACACACATAACATTGTAGGCCAATGCCACTGATATTTACAGATTCGGCCAACTTGAGTCTACTTTTTATGAGGGCCTTACATTGGTTGTCTCTGATGCAAACTAACCCACACATACACTCTTTCATCATTCTTAACACATCTGTTTTCTTTTGTAAAGGGGACACTGGTTATGTGCAATTGCAACAGCTGCACTCCCTATTGATAATGCCCCACTTATCTTTTTAAATTCGGTCAAACCCAATGATATCGACTAGGTCGGCTGACCATCTGATGTCATGATAGTGAGATTCGGAATGAAGAGTCTGAATTACAATGGTTAACACTTTGTTCTGAAGCTAGCTGGATGCTCTGCACTCGCCATAGAGAACACATGAAAAATATTTTGGGGTCAAAGATGAGTAATATTCTATTAAAAAAGATAATGTTACAAAAAAAATGCAAAGTTCAAGTAAAGGCGTTGTGTTATTTTTTAAAAAGAGACCGGTCCTTCTTTGTTTGATCTCATACAATACTTTAGTAATAAGATAATAAACAGAAAATTGATGTTATTATGTATTTTATAGGAAATCTATTTTCCTTTGTATATTTTAAAACTGGTGTCAAGAATTAAATTATCAATACTATATACTAGAAACCTGTGTAAATTAGAGGTGAAGTCTATGCTAACTCGTGGCTGGTGTAGAATTCATTTTCTGGCCCAGTGACAGACCAAAAATGTTCCAAATTTAATAAGAGGCATGTACTTCTTAATTAATTTGGCACACCTTACTCCAGCAGGCTATAGGTTCCAGACTGTCATATTAAATTCAGTCTTGGTAAATTTCCACTACATTATTTTTTTAAAAAAATGTTTGGCTTTGGATTTTAGTTTTAGTGCAGCATACTTTGAGTATGTTTTTTCTATAGGCATCCCTATACAACATGAATAACATTTAACATTTTACAAAGTAAAAAGCTACAACTATTAAATATTTGAAAAAAGTACGCTGAAAAATGTATTTGCTTTGGTCCACAACAGGGTTTGGAAAATGGAAAAAGTTTTGGATGGAAAAAGTTATATGACTTGTCAGAAAAGTTTCATGGCTTGAAATGCATCACCATGAGACAATATTAGGCAGTCAACCATTAGGTTGCATAAATGTAGACAAAAGTTACCAAATCTATCAAATAAAATTAGCGATTTTGATTAATTTGGAGCATTTTTCGACTATACAGTCTAAGTTTACAATGTCTAAAAATTAGCCATGATTAGTGAATCTGTTCCAATATCCGTATGAAAAATATATTTAATCCTGTAGCAACCTGATTACTTTATTTTATCCCCTAATATATGACACTGTCCCAGGTAAAGGCTACTAAGTTTTTTTTTACAGTTAGCATCATACAAGTGGACAGCATTCTTGTTCCCTCAAGAGTAAGCTTCTTACTCATATCCTGTATAAATTACACCAGCTAATTAGCAATGAGAATACACCACAGACTTTAATAACATAATCTGTTACTTCTGCTTGAAACAAACTGGGAAAAAAGAGCCGTATTCATAAGTCATAATTTGGGTTAAACAATGACACAAGCCTGCTGGGGATGAAATGATTTTATTCCTGTAGTTTGATACTTGACTGGGAGCACATGCCGTTGAAAGCCCCAGCTGAACGCAGTTCCCAAAAGATCATTTCCTGTTCTGCTCTATTCTATCCCTCTGTGAGTGAGATATTGAGAGAGACTACCATATGTAGCTCAGCATCTATAAAAACGCATCTTTAAAAAAGTTACAGATTGGGACTGAGATATTTTGGACAAATTGGGACTTAGAATTTAGAAGGTGATGATACAGAAAATGATTAGCCATGCTTCACACAATTGTAGACTGAGTGCTAAAGAAAATAAATTCATCAGATTTGTAATGGCTGCCTGGCAGAATGATGACCTTATTGGTCATAGCACATTTACTTTATGAGAAGAAAGCTATACTGTGATTGCTGAGTATGGTCAACAAGACCAATTTCCTGCTATATAGTAAATTTAGCTTAGTTACACCTGCATAGCATAGTAATTATGGTTATAATAAATACTAATAAAAGTTGGTTTCCTATAGACTTTTTTCCCGTGGTGTCTTTTATGCCATTTTTTCTTGAGCAAGGCTACGGTCAGATGTAACTTTGAAGTCTATAATGCAATATGATATAAACTACATTCAGTAATTTTTGTGCCAAATTGGTGGTGTTTTTAAGGTTAATTATGTGTGGCCTTTTTCCAAAAAGCAGAATGCATTGGGTATCATTTTTGTAATAGACTTCCCTACAGCATTTAAAATATAACAGAAATCAATACTCGTGAAACGTGCTATGAAAATATTATGAAATTCATGACATTTTTGTACAGGTAATAAAAAAATGCTGAACAAAAAAAAAAGATTTAATCCAGCAACATGGGCAATTGGTTATAGCTGAATTATCAGATGTTTTGGATTCCTAAATGGTTATGGATAGGCATATAAACATCAAATAAAAGGAATGTGTCAGTTGGATCAACCCTCCTAAGTCATCTACAGTTGAAACTAGAAGTTTACATACACTATATAAAAAGACACATATGCATGTTTTTCTCAAGTTTTCTCATGTTTTTCGTGACATGAAATCAGAATAAACCTTTCCCATTTTAGTTCAATTAGGATTACCTTAATTATTAATATTTTCCAAATGTCAGAATAATGAGAGAGAAAGAATGTTTTATGGCATTTTTATTACTTACCACAAAGTCAAAAGTTTACATACATTTCATGAGCATTTGGTACCATTGCCCTTAAACTGAATGACTTGGGTCTATCATTTGGGATATCCTTCCACAAGCTTCTCACAATAGTTGGTCGGAATTTGGGCCCATTCCTCCTGACAAAACCGGTGTAACTAATCCAGGTTTGTTGGTCACCTTGCTCGCACCTGCTTTTTCAGCTTTAACCATACATTTTCAATAGGATTGAGATCAAGGCTTTGTGATGGCCACTCCAAAACATTGACTTTGTTATCCTAAAGCCACTTTGTTACCATTTTGCCAGAATGCTTTGGGTCATTGTCCATTTCGAAGGCCCATTTCCGTAGAAGCGTTAACTTCCTAGCTGTTGTCTTGAGATGTTGCTTCAGTATTGCCACATCATTTTCTGTTCTCATATACTTTGTGAAGTACACCAGATCCTCCCCTGCAGCAAAACAACCCCACAACATGATGTTTCCACCCCCGTGTTTCACAGTTGGGATGGTGTTCTTAGGCCTCCAAGCTTCTCCCTTTTTCTTCCAAATGTAACGATGGTCATTATGCTCAAGAAATTCAATTTTAGCGTCATCAGACCACATGACATGTCTCCAAAAATTAAGGTCTTTGTTCCTGTGTGCATTTGCAAGCATTAATCTGGCTCTTCTATGTTTGTTTTGGAGTAATGGCTTCTTCCTGGCAGAGTAGCCTTTCAGCCCATGTGGATACAGTACTCATTTCAGTGTAGATACTGACACAATCTTACCAGCTTCCACCATCATCTTCACAAGGTCTTTTGCTTTTGTCTTTGGGTTGATCTGCACATGTTGGACCAAAGCACGTTCATCTCTGGGACGCAGAACCTGATTCCTTCCTGAGCAGTAAGAATCCCTCTAGACCCACTAATATTCGGCACCGCAACTGCGGTGCCAAGGAAAAACAAGCTAAAGATTTACCGCACTATGTGCATACAGCACCACTCTGGCGGACGCCACTAACCACCCAAAGCTTGGGCCAGAAAAGCGCACTATTAGTGCATGGCGCCGCTCTGACGGACGCTGCTGTAGTCGCATTATTGTCGTGCCTTGTGCTGGATGGCACAATCTGGCGCTAGTTAGCTCCAATCACCCACACTCAGTCAACAATGCTAGGGAAGGGGATCATTTAGGAGCTTTCATCAGATTGCATACACACATCCACATATACACGACTCTGGATTTATACTAGCGCATGGCCGAGCGGCCATGCAAACCTGTTATAATTGTGTGCTTCCGGGACCTTCCCCATGGTTCAATCAGGATCACTTCAGGACCTGAGCATGTGACCCCTGACCTCCAATGAGAGGTCATCCCACGGGCATGCTCAGTTGACAAAAAGTAGGACTTAAACCCTGGAGCGTCTACTCGCCGCTGATTAATGCTGGTTACAATAGATGAACCTGGGATGGCAGCAGTAACCAGGTGCTCAGCATAAGCTTGAGCAAGATGCTGGGACTGACATCTCTGCTGAGCAGGCTCCTCTGCAGCTGGGGAAGAATGGGAGACTGTAGAGGACATGGTTCAAGATTCCCCCTGAGCAGCGGTGGGAACTCGACACCTAACATTACCCCCCTCCTAGGGCTTTCCTATGTTCAAAACCTGCAATGAGCTGAGGAGCCCGAATGTGCTCAACCGGTTCCAAGGTCCTGTCCTTTGGGCCATGACCCTTCCAGTCCTCCAGATAGTACCTTTTGCCTCACACCACCTTGCACCCAACGATAGCATTCACCTCATAATCGTCTGTAAACGAGCCCGTTGTCCCAGCAGGTGACTCAGAAAACCGGCACATTTTGACGGGCTTTAGGAGGGACACATTAAAGGTGTTTGTGATACCTAGGTGTGGAGGAAGGACCAGACAATAGACCACAGAGGGTCAGGACTCTGAACATTTTTATTACCTTTTGTACAGTACTGCCCTTTTCCAAGATGGCGTCTTTGGTCTCATGTGCACTGTGTCTTCCTGCTATAAAACTCCACCCCAGCCTTCAGTCTGTGCTAGAGTATTCTGCCTTGCATCCAGCTCCTGACTCTGGTGACTCCCTGGCTATATACCTGCTCCTGTGAACCTGTGTGGTTATCCTGCTACTCTGCTCTGAGTTCCTGCTGCATACACCAGTTTCCAGTAATCCTCCTTCATCTGCTGCTCGTGTTTACTTCCATCTGCATTTGCTGGTCATGTAAGCTGTTGCTGCTCTGCTTAAACCTGAGATTATCACCCAGGCCTTCCTGGTTGAGATAAGACATGGCTTGAACTGCCTTATAAACATATCTATCTGTGTTTGGACTAAAACAAGGACTTATTCGTGTCAAGTATCCTCAAGAATAACTGTGCTTCATAGACTTTCTGCGTGATTGCATTTTCCTCTGAAGTTCCCTATAGACTGCTAAGCTGCGTTTAATATTTACACCAAGTGTTGTGGACTTGAGTTTCTCTCTGCACCTATTTGAATCACCATGTGATAATATAGACTTTACCACTTATTAAACTGTGTCCTGTAGTTGTCTTGTTCCATGCAAAGAGCCTCCTGAGTTATCCCCTATAATTATTACACAGAGTTAACTTGTTCAAAGACATTGAAGGGACCTATGTAGCGAGGCACAAACTTAGTGTTAGGTGTCGAGTTCCCGCCGCTGCACAGGGGGAATCTCAAACCACCTCCACTGCAGTCTCCCATTCTTCTTCAGCCGCAGTGGAGTCTGCTCAGCGGAGACGTCAGTCCCAGCATTTGGCACAGGCAGATACTCTGCGCTTGGTTGCTGCTGCTCTTCCAGGCTCAGCTATTGTAGCCAGTACTGCTCAGCAGCGAGCAGATGCCTTTGGGGCTAAGTCCTGCTTTTCCCCTTCTGAGCATGCCCAAAGGAAGACTTCTTTTTGGAGGTCGAGGGTCACACGCTCAGGTCCTGTAGCAACTCCCATTGGTCTTCTAGGAAGGTCCTGAAGTTGCTGCAACTATAAAAGGTTTGCATGGCCGCACGGCCATGCGCTAGTATAATTTGTGTATGTGCTTGTCGCCAGTTGATACACTACCAATCTCTCTACATGTGGTGTGTCCTCTTCTAGCTTTGGGAATACTCTCAGGCAGGCAGTTAGCATCAGTGGGGGCAATTAGCTGCTTGGCTTAACATCAGGTTCCTTCCTGTGTGCGGTTAGCACGGAAGAGTTCCTGAGCAAGCACAACCCTAGTTAGGGTATTATTCCCACGTGGAATCTTACAACTCTGTGTAGTAACAGGGTTCGTTCATATTCAGACCGAGTGACCAAACTCATGTCTATACCGCCAAATAGTGCCGCCATCTATTAGCAGCAGGTCTCACTTTTGTACGGTGGACCACGGGCTACGAATGCACCTATGCTACTCTACTAATTACTCGGTGCGTTCTGCCAGCCCTAACACTTAGTGGACTCAACTCTCAGCCTGATATTACAGACGGAGAGCCACACTAAGTCACCAGGAGCAAAGGTTGGAGCGGGGCACTGGGGTGCATTGGCGGAAACCCTCATTTTCTTCTTGGAGGCCCAGATGGCATCCTGTGTGCGGTCCCAAATGACACATGCCTCCACCGCTAAGTCTGCCACCCTAGAGTCAGTGGAAGACACGGGCATGGGCACAGGAATCCGTGGATGCTGCCGTAGTTAAGGAGGAATGGGGTTTGCCCAGTGGAATCAGTTACAGCGTTGTTCAGAGCAAACTCCGCCCACGGTAGCAAGGATGCCCAGTCATCCTGCCTGGCTGAAACAAAATGTTGCAGATACATGACCAGGGTCTGGTTGACCCTTGCCACCAACCCATTCATCTAGGGAAGGTAAGCTGAAGAGAGATTCAACTCAATGCTAAGTAGGCGACAAAGCTCTCTCCAGAACCGAGACACAAACTGGGGACCCTGGTCACTGACAATTTTGTCAGGCATACAGTGTAGGCAAAAAACATGCTTAATGAACAACGCTGCCAAGACCCATGCAGGAGGTACCCAAGGAAGAGGCACCAGGTGCACCATTTTGGAAAGATGGTCAGTGACTACACAGATGACTGTGCAACTATGGGACTTGAGTAAGCCCACCACAAAGTGCATCCCGACCATTTACCAGGGCCTGTCTGCCACTGGCAGGGGGTAAAGTAGCCCAGCAGACCGTTGTCGAGAAAACCTATTCTTGGAGCAAGAGACACACGCCCAAGTATAGTCTCCAACGTCACGGGCCATATGCGGCCTCCAGTACATCCTCACCAGAAGCTCGAATGTCCTCTTGGTCCCAAAATGTCCACCCACACTGGACGAGTGAGTCCAAGAGAGAACTTCGATCACAAATTAAGTGGCACAAAAGTCTTGCCCAGGGGCACAGACTCTAGTGAAACTGGGGCCACGTCCTCAGGCTCTCAGAAGGGACAATTAACTGAGGCACCTCCTTCTCTGATGACACTATGGAGCAGGAGAGGGCATCGACACGAATGTTCTTCTTCCCAGAAAGAAAATGGAGGATGAAATGGAATAGGGAGAAGAACAGGGACCATCTAGCCTGGAGAGAATTTAGCCGCTGGGCTAGGAACACCAAATTCTTGTGTTCGGTGTATGCTTGGAAGGGAAAACAAGCCCCCTCCAGGGTGTCTCCACTCAGAGAAGGCCAACTTCATAGCTAGCAACT
Organism: Ranitomeya variabilis; assembly: GCF_051348905.1. NCBI lineage: Eukaryota > Metazoa > Chordata > Amphibia > Anura > Dendrobatidae > Ranitomeya > Ranitomeya variabilis. Next base: position 178,438,842 of record NC_135237.1, read on the forward strand.
CCCTGTCCCCGATGGAATATTTCCTCTCCGCCGGTCTGAAGGTCGTGAAGAAAAAGAAGCAAGGATGCTTCCGACCTTGAGCATCCTTTTGGAAGAGCACTGCTCCAGCACCAACGGATGAGGCATCCACTTCCATTATAAATGGTCTATCTACATTGGGGCGATGTAAAATGGGAGCGCTAGCGAAGTGGGACTTGATATAGAGGAAGGCCTTGGAGACCTCCACCAACCACAATTTGAGATTTGCTCCCTTCTTGGTGAGGGCTACCAAGAGAGCTACCAAAGTTAACAAATGGGAAATTAACTGGCAATAATAGTTAATAAAGCATGAGCGCTACACCACTTTGAGAGAATGGGGTTCCTGCCAGTCCATAACAACCTGTAGCTTGGCAGGATCCATAGCCAATCCCTGGGTGGAGATGATATAGCCAAGGAAAGGCAAGGACTCCTGTTCAAAGACACACTTCTTCAACTTGGCACAGAGGGCGTTTGCCCGTAGGAGGTTGAAGACTTTGCAAACATCTCTCTGATGGGAATCTATATCTGGAGAGTAGATGAGAATATCATCCACATAGACTATGACCGAGGTGGTGAGCATGTCCAAGAAGATATTGTTTACAAAGTCCTGGAAAATGACAGGGGCATTACAGAGCCTGAAGGGCATCACCAGATACTCATAATGGCCTTCCCTGGTGTTAAATGCCATCTTCCATTCGTCCCCCTCACGGATGCAAATCAGGTTGTAAGCACCTTGCAGATCAAGTTTAGTAAAAACCCTTGCTCCCCGAAACCTATCAATTAGCTCAGATATCAGGGGCAGAGGGTACTTTTTCTTAATGGTGATGGCGTTAAGACCTCTGTAATCTAAGCATGGACACAGTTCTCCATTCTTCTTCTGCATGAAGAACCCTGCCCCTGCAGGTGACACAGACTTCCTAATGAATCCTCTTTCCAGATTCTCCTGGATGTACTGAGTCCTGGCCTCCATCTCCAGGAGAGATAGTGGATAGACTCGACCCCGGGGAGGCTCAGCACCAGGCAAGAGGTCAATTGGGCAGTCATAGGGGTGGTGAGGCAGAACGGTCTCCACAGCCTTCTTGGAGAACACGTCCGCATAGCGCCAATAGTGTTTGGGGAGAGAGAAAATATCTGCAGGTACCTCTGTATTAGCAACCTGAATGCACTCCCTCTGACATCTACCCTCACAAGATTCATTCCATCCCAGAATTCTCCCTGAGGACCACTCTATATGAGGGGAGTGGTAGCATAGCCATGGTTTCCCTAAGAGGACCTCATCATTTCATCCGGGAATGACTAGCAGGAAGATGATCTCCTGATGGGATGGAGACATGGATAGACCCATTTACCACTCGTACGGTCACTGGTTTGGCGAGCATCACCAGAGGAATTACATGCCTTTGGGTGAAAGCAGAAGACATAAAGTTGCCCTCCACCCCGAATCCACGCAAAGCATTACCGTACGAGTGGATGGGCCAATGGTAATTGTACCCTTGATGGTCACTAAACGGGGGCGTTTTCCCGACCGCTGAGGACATCTGGAGGCAAGATGTTCTGACTGCCGCCACACTTGACAAACCTTCAGTGAATGAGGGGTCTGGGACTTAGAATCTGCTCGTGACACTTCCATGGCCTGGACTGGAGATTCCAGAGGTTTGGTGAAGGTGGGAGTCAGCCAAAACCTCTGCCTACACTGAGCTCGCTCCAACCTTCGCTTGTTAAAACGAAGGTCGATGTGAGTTGACACCGCTATTAGCTCCTCCAGTGTGGCGGGAATCTCCCTAGTGGCCAAAGCGTCCTTCACATGGTCAGCCAGTCTCCTCCAAAATACAGGGATAAAGATTTTGTCCTGCCACTCCAGCTCAGATGCTAAAGTCCGGAAGTGGACAGCAAAATGGCTGACCATGTCAAGCCCTGTGTCAGTGCTAGCAGTTGGAGATCCATATGATGGGTGACTTGAGGTCCCAAAAATACCTGTTTCAGAGTACTCAGGAACCGTGGAGCACTCTGCACCACATGATTGTCATGCTCCCACGGCAGCGTGGCCCACTACAACACCCTGTCCGACAGGAGGGATATAATGAATCCCACCTTGGCCCGCTCTGAAGGGAAATGTGCAGCCAGGAGCTCAAGATGTGTAGCACACTGGCTCAGAAATCCCCTACATGACTTGCTTTCACCAGAAAACTTATCTGGCAGCGGGAGGCGGGATAAGGTCGAAACATGGGTGGCAGTGGACAAACTAGCTGCAGCCATGCTAGCAGCCTGAACAGCTACTGCGGTAACATCCACAGCTGAGGTTGTGCGCTCGAGAGCCGCCTACCTGTCCTCCAGCTGCTGGATGTACCACTGCAGTCGCTGTTTGTCCGCCATTACTAGCCACACCCTGGCACTAGTATAATGTTAGGGCTGGCGGAATGCACCAAATAATATTAAAGAGGATATAAGGTGCGTTCGCAGCCCGGGGTCCACCGTGCAGAGATGACACCTGCTGCTTAGTGCTTAGTAATGATGGACAGTATATGGCGGTATAACATAAACACATGCAGGTTAACTTAACCCGGTATGTGGGAGGCAAAACTACATGGTAAGTCATCATTTATAGATTAGTTATGCATGTTTTATTTATTTATTTATTTATTTATTTATGTATTTATTTATCGGATGCAGCTCTTGCTAAATGTGTACAGCCTCAATTGAAGTTGTGCTGCAAATAATATCATCTCAGTAGTCTGGTGGACTTTAGAGAAAGGAGCCCTGCACTTAACATTGTCATACACAGCATAAAGTATGCAGGCAGCTACTTAGCTATATTATAAGCACAGGCACTTTTTATAAACCCTGCACAGCACTTCTCTAGTGGCAAACTTCATAGGTCTTTTCAGGCAAATTGCCTTTCCTTCCTTGAACCATACAGATAGATTAAATACACTTATATTCTCTTTTAATAAGAATTGTATACCATGATTAATGAAATGTGTGTTTAATTCTATCCTTAGTCATTAACATTTCTCACACATTCCTCTGGATAAACATGTTAGGGCATGTTAGGTTAGGCTATGGGTTGAACTAGATGGACTTAAGGTCTTCCTTCAACCTTAATAACTATGTTACTATGTTACATTGGAGGCCTTTCCTTTTGTTTTTGTTTGTTTTGTTTTAGTGAATTGTATATTGAATAAAAATTGCAAGTTATATTTTAAGAATCAGATTAATTGTTCTTGTACTTTTCTGGTCACTTTACTCTTGCTCATTGTTTGAATATATAACACAAAGTATTTTTGGATCACATCTATCCTTGATTATTCTCACAGAACTGGAAGAATTTTCCAAGGAAGAATGGATTTCAATCCCTCAAGCAAGAAATGAAAGACTCTTGACTGGCTACAAATAGTGTTTACAAGCTGTGATACTTTCAAAATGGGGTGCTACTAGGTATTAACCATGCTTTTGCATCTGTCCATTTTCCTTTTTGTAATTTTTAAAGTGTAAAAGATGGGAAAAATAAAATACAGCTCTAGCAAAAATTAAGAGACCACCACATCAAAACCCTATCATAGGCAGCCCAATTTCCAGACCTGAACCCCATTGAAAACCTCTGGAATGTAATCAAGAGGATGATGGATAGTCACAAGCCATCAAACAAAGAAGAACTGCTTACATTTTTGTGCCAAAAGCACTGTGAAAGACTGGTGGAAAGCATGCCAAGATGCATGAAAGCTGTGATTAAACATCATGGTTATTCCACAAAATATTGATTTCTGAACTCTTCCTGAGTTAAAACATTAGAACTGTTGTTTATAAATGATTATGAACTTGTTTTCTTTGCATTATTTGAGATGTGTTATTTTATGTTGACCATTTTTCTTTGTCAGAAAAAAAATACAAAATTTATTGCTTGGAAATTCGGAGACATGTTGTCAGAAGTTTATAGAATAAAAGAACAATTTACATTTTACTCAAAAATATACCTATGAAGAGAAAAGTCAGACATACTGAACATTTTGCAGTGGTCACTTAATTTTTGCCAGAGCTGTATATATATATATATATATATATATATATATATATATATATATATATATATATATATATATATATATATATATATATATAGATAGATAGATAGATAGATAGATAGATAGAATCTCCCCCCCCTAAAATACAAAGGGAATGTGTCATTTTTAACTTGAGGCATTACAGAGATCATTTCATCTTCTACCTTGCTTAGCTGTTCACAATAACGGTAATTTTGAACAGTAGTGCCCAAACTTTTACAATACCACTTTTCATGTGCATGTAAATGGCTTAGGATGGTTGATCCTTTAGACAGATTCCCTTGAAAATATCCCATTCACATGTTATTCACACATCCATGCTTCCTGTACGTGTCCTATCTGTGTTTTTCACTGATCATACCCATTATAATCAAAGGATAAATTCATTTTTTTCTCAGAAGAATTATCAATAAAATTGTGATATGCCCACTTTTGATCACATTTCAGGATGAAAATCATCCATTAAAATGAATGGGTCCTTGAAAAAAACATTTAATTAGATATAAGGGTGCATTTTTTTTCTCTTACATACAAGAAAAATGGATGACACACTAATGGTAAAAAATAGTGATGATCAGATCATCAGACTTTGCTGGCTTCTCCTAATTTTAACAATGTATTTGACTGAAATTGAACTAAATATTCCTAATTTGTCTCGTGGTGTCCCTCAAGACTCGAAAGCAAAATGAAAGCAAGATGTTAAAAGAACAAACACAAAAATAATACTCACCATGTTGTTCACTACTCTGGCAGCCCATCTGCTTAATGTTTGTTGCCAGTTATCCGGTCTTCTTCTTTTTGATGTTGCCTGCCATTACTACAGGCCAGGACTTCTGTGCATGGTAAAATCGCAGTGAACGTCATGACCTTACAATGTGCAGTGACCCCCGCAGCCTGATCATGGCTAGAAGTCTTGGACTATATTGAAGAGGCCTGAGATGTGGCAAAGAATAGGATTGGACAGCTAGAAACTAGAAAAAGTCTGGCCATAGAGTTGAGTGATAAGATATTAGCTTTCGTCTGTTTTTTTAAATTATTTAGCTAATACAAATGATGGTCTGGCAATTTTTACGAATCATGATTCAAATTGTAAGGTGATTACATTTGTATGGAACCTCGAATTTCAGAAAATTCGACTCGACTTTGATCCACCAGAGATCAATCTGCACGTCTCTTGTAAAAACTGACACATTGACCAAACATTACTGAAAATCTCCTCCAGCACACTCATGAAAATCGGTCCTCAGAAATCGTACAGAGCAATAATTGTTGAAATAAGACTGTGTTTCTTTTTTAAATACATATTTTTTGCACTGATGATAAAAACAACATGTCACTAAATCCTTCAGTTCCACTGAGCTCAATCTCCAATATTTTTGGCCTAAGTTGCATCTGGACAAGTGACACATACAAGAAGAGGCATCCAAAGTGGGAGTTCGTATTTGGCTGCAGGTGCTCTACTTACCCTGCAGGTGCATGTTGTGCAGCTGTCATGCATAAAACTGGAATGATTGTCGTAGACATCACTTCGAAAGAGGCAACTGCCAGAAGGCAGGTCAAACACTTTTCTTTGGCCTAAAAAGAGGCAATAAAATATATGAAATAACAACGCAAATAAATGAATGCAACTATATCAAAAAGCTTTTCTAAAGCCATAAGAAAATAAGAGTCACATGAAACAAAGAGAAAAAAAATCAGTCTGTAAAAATAAACTACTACCTCAAAATATTCTTAGGCTAAATTCCCAGGATGAGTATTTGAGGTGTTTTTGATATTGAAGATTTTCTACAAAATTTCTGCACAAATTAGCTAATTTTCTTTCTTTTTTTTCTTGTGTTTTTTTTACATAAGCTTTTATTGCGCTTATTCTGCTGCTGGTCTTTTGTAAGTCAAGTTTTTTATAAAACTTTGTTTTGATTTTTTACTGTTTCTCAGCATTGATAAAAGTTTATTGATAATGTCATGTGCGTATTACATGCATTTTTGATGCATTTCTCCTGCAAAAATGCATATGTGTTTTTAAGCACATGCATTTTTACCTTTGGATTTTCATAATATCATTCAAGTCAATGAGGAAAATCCACAAATAGTATGCATATTTACCGCAAGAGAAAATTAGATGTTGCAGATTTCAAAAACGCACCATAGATCAGTTTACCCTGCATAAAAAAGCACAGTCGGCATGAGATTTTTAGAAATCTCGTTCACTTTGATGGAACTATAATATGCTGAGCTTTTTTAGACAACAAAAATATGCAGCATCAAAAATTCACCAAAATTCATCATCTGAACTTAACCTTAGAATTAAATTCAATGTTTCTACTGCTTAATTCACGGAAACATTATTGGATTTATACCCCACTTTATGCTAAAGAGACACATTCAAAATGGAGAAGAAACATTTCTCCTTTTTGACTGGTTGAATTGTTTTTACCCAGCTGCATTTCACAGTCCGAATACGTAATATCATTTATGTGTTGTCTGTGGGACTCTTGACCAGAAATCAACAGTCTCATATATGCTTCTGATGTCCTATAGTTACCTCGAGTCACGGTGATGCGCCCTCTTTTCAGAATAGTTCCCAGGCTCAAGTTCATATGAGTTCATCCAGCAGAGGGCGGATCACCGCGACTCGAGGTAACTATAGGACATTCCCCTGCATTCCATTCATTCACCAAATTTTACAGACAGGAGCACAGCTGCATTAGCAGAGCTCCTGGGTGTAAAATCATTTAACCCCTTCAGATGGATTTACAGCGTGGGACAAGACTGATCGACGGAAGGTATGGAATATTGTTGTTTGTTTTGTTTAACTTTATTTCAGGTGACAAGGGTCTTCAGGTGGATTGAGAGTATAATGAAATATTAAAACACCCTGTGTCTTTATTTCATTAAAATACTTTTTAATAATGTGTGTGTGTGTTTTATTAACCATTTCATACTATTGGATTAATAATGGATAGGTGTCATAATTGACGCCTCTCCATTATTAACCTGGCTTAATGTCACTTTACAATAGCAAGGTGACATTAACCCTTCATTACCCCATATCCCACCGCTACACGGAAGTGGGAATAGAGAGGCTAAGTGCCAGAATAGGCGCATCTTCCAGATGTGCCTTTACTGGGGTGGCTGGGGCAGATGTTTTTAGCCAGGGGGGGTCCTATAACCATGGTACCTCCCTAGGCTATTAATATCTGCCCTCAGTCACTGGCTTTCCCACTCTGGCGGAGAAAATTGCGCGGGAGCCCACGCCAATTTTTTCCGGGATTTAACCCTTTAATTTAATAGCTAGAGCTTCAAAATTTTACACACAGACACTTGTTACATTACTAAAGAGGAATATGTAATAAAAAAAGGGACATGAGATAGTTTACTGAATGTAAACCATGTTTCATATCCTGTCGGGTTTGTGAAGGAGATAGCAAAAGCCGGCAATTGAATTACCGGCTTTTATGCTATCTTGCGCTGAATTAAATCTAAATATATATATGTGTGTGTCTCACTGATATATATATATATATATATATATATATATATATATATATATATATACTGTATATCTGTTTTTAGGAATATTTTAGCCGATGGATCCATGATTTGTCCATTTTGCAAGCCTGCGCAAAAAATTCGCCGTACGGAAGCCATACGGATGCCATACGGATGACACACGGATACATTTGTCTGTAAAAATCGCATCCTCGCATTGAATACGGAACAGTGTTTTGTGAAAATTACTGCGTATTACGGCCGTAAAATATGGACCGTATTTCCCTACGCTGAGTGTGACGCCAGCCTGAGACTGTTGAGTTCGGGTCAGGACTCAGGAGATGATTTGTGGCAACTCCATCGATCGTGGCTTATATTCGGATTCAGAAACACAGTTTAACCTTGAGGATGATATACATGATAGACCTATATGTCCACAGCCTGTTTCCAGGACACAAAACAAACCCTACAATCTATATTACGGAGCTGAAGATTCTTTTTATGACACCAATTGGAGCCCCTCCATAGTACAGAGATATTCCAACAGACAACAACTATCTACACTTCCTTTTTGAAATTATAGAGCTTTATGGGCGCTAAATTACAGTTGTGTACAAATCAAAGCTTGCACAAATCCATAATATTGCTGTGTACTTTATCCTGAATTTTGCACCACCGTGTTTTTTAACTTAAAAAATGTAGAGGCCAGATGTTTCATGTGTGCACATGGTAATTCATGAGCCATGATCATTTTTAAGAGTCTGCTGATGCTAAAACATGCAAAGTGGAGGCCACATGTTTCTTTTTCCATGTACCATAGAACCAAGTGTATAGATTAGCAAAATTTGAATGCTGCTTATTACAGTCTTGCAAGTGAACACAGTAGGTGAAGGCTCTCTGCTAGACACCTCTGTATTTCTTCTGTTGTAGTCTGTTGAGGTATCATGGGTCATTAACTTTTTATTTTCACTCATTAGAGCTGTCATATATCACATACTGATGATTTCAAAGGAAGAAAAGAGGAAGCGGTAGTTGTGGTTGCGTTTCAATGAACCGGACACTATAAAAAGATGTGCTCCAAAAGCTGGACACCTGGTAGATTTGCTTTTCCCTTCAACAGATGTATAGATTTATCTTGTGAGAGTATGTACATAGACAGCATGGTGGCACAGTGGTTAGCACAGCAGCCTTGCAGCGCTGGAGTCCTGGGTTCAAGGACAACATCTGCAAAGAGTTTGTATGTTCTCTCCGTGTTTGCGTGGGTTTCCTCCAGGTACTCCGGTTTCCTCCCACATTCCAAAGACTGGGAATTTAGATTGTGAGCCCCAATGGGGACAGCGATGATATTGTGTGCAAACTGTAAAGCGCTGCGGAATATGTTAGCGCTATATAAAGATAATTATTATTTATTATTATGAGCAGAAGGGTTAAGTCCCTAGCACATGGCACTTTTGTAATGCCATTAAACTCAAACCCTCATATACTGGAATTGGAGTGATGTATTCCTTTGTATTCTACAAGGAATCTGAGAGAGGCTAATTGAATATTACGTTTTCACATGCATCTCCCATTATATCTTATAGTATTCTTACATTATTAAAGGCACAATTATTAAAAAAACTTCATAGAATACAAATGGTCCAAAACCGGATGGGTTAATCTCAAATGCATAATGTGTTAGATAACCAATAGCAGGCAGTTTAAAAAATGGGAGCAGGCCCCAGAGGACATTGTGCATGCACAGTGTTGTCTGGTACCTTCTCACGGCCATAAGTCACTTGACCAATTAAATATCAGGCCAGAGATGTTGTACAACGGAGGTGCAGAGAGACGATCAGGAAGCAGAGAGCAGTGGAGAGGTCGGTGGTGAGGTATGTTTTTTTATTATTAATCTTTTTGCTGACCCACTACTGCTCAGCAAAATGGCAGACACAGCTGGACATAATTTTGCTGAATGAGCGAATTACAAAAAAAATCTGTATTCTCCAGAATGTAGATTTTTATAAAATGCCTCTTGAAATTTGAATAGTAATACTTCTTTCTGTCTCAAACTGACCCTGGAACTGGAACCCTAACTATCGCTGTCACAGGGGTTCTCTTAATGGTAGAGAGGCTCAAGTCTCAAACCTCACTATACTCCTGCTACTCAATGAACTGTCCCATCCCCACCACATGGAGCATGGGACAGAAATGTAATGTGAACAAGACACACAAGACAAAACAGGGATAACAGAAACCCTCCATCATACAAAAGCAAAAAAAAATAAAAAAAAATCTAGGTTTATTATTGTTTGTGTGAGTGAATAGCCCATTTTATACCTGGAGTGCTGTATGAAGTGGAGCCTATGAGCAAAATCAACCCACACCTATTTTAAAACCAGCTGAAGACTGTGAGAATCAACTGCCTGCCTTATACTCTATGACAACAAAAGGCCTATAATATTCAACTTTGTTAGGATTCTTGCACCCATGTTTAAAACAATCCACAGGAAAATCAAGCCATAATCATAAATCACATGAATCTTTATTACATATGTGTATGAGAGGAGGCTATTATTCAATGCCATTCAAAGGTAACTACACAGAGACTTGTGTTATGAGAGACAAATTCATCAACAACATGTGTAATGGATCCTTGTTGTTTATCCCAGCAGTAAACACAATTCTGGCCATTTGGAATGTACTGCAAAAATGTAAGTGGTTGTTTTAACTGGTTAGCTTCATTTATTATAAAAGTCAGCTTTTCCAGTCCAACGTCCTAAGTCATTTGACATAAAAAAGGCTAACACTTGGCACAAACATATAAAATGAAATCAGGTCAGTTATTGCCTTCCTTAAAGAGTCTGGCAAGATTGCAGGTCCCCCAATGATGCACAAAACAGAGGTCCTGTAATCAAGAATGGAGGAGAACATAAAAAAAAACGTGCTGGAGGTGCATGTGCTTTGCCGCTCCACTCAAAGTCCATGGCACTGACCAACAATGACCATTACTGTCTGAGACTAGAAGAGGTAGAAAAATATCATGCCTTTTTATGTAATTGGAGGAATAAAGAGGTACAGTAGATTTTTATGAGTGATGACTCATAGTTCTGTATAACTCAAGGTTCATTTATTTTAATTATTATGCTTGCCTATATAGCATCATCATGCTCCACATCGCTTTACAGACATCACCATCACTGTCTCCCTCTGGGCTCACAATCTAAATTCCCTATCAGTATGACTTAGGATGACTGCTTAACAATACAGAACTAATATGTTCATTTGCTTTTTATGCCCTTGCACAGGAGATACATTGCTGAGTAAGCAAATTATTTTATGCACTGTAAGATCACAGTGTTTTCACTCTTGGCGTGATGCAAAAACTTTCATTATTTCGAGGAAAGTCTAAAATATTTATTTAATAGGTTAAAAGACTTATGTTTAATGCATAACGATAAAGTCTATATATAATCTTATGCTGGCGAAGACAGTTGTCAGATAAGTGCTTGTTTGCCAAATGCAATTTCTCCCAACCACTGAGTGCATGTTTATTTGTTAGATGAGAGGCTCACAATTTGCTACCAGGCTCCTCTGACAGTGGTTTATTACAAAGCAGAATAAAAGATCGACATGATGAAACCCAAAAGGCTGATGCTTGTTTCTACTCACTTTTGTTGTTGGGGAACCATTGAGAGACCCCATATTTAAAGGGGTTGTTCAGGACTTTTTTATTGACAGCCTTATCCTTACGTTGTCGATCAACTGTTCTTAGTGCCGTTGGTGAGGGTAACTGCTATTGATGCACAGTACCTGGGCCACAGTCACTATACAGATCACGGAGCTCTGCTGCGCAACTCCGCAACTGAGAACTTACACCTGCCTTTGGCATCAGGAACAGCAGTGGTGTCGCACCCCTCACCAATCAGGAATTGATCACCTATACTAAAGATAGGCCATTAATGTATATGTCCTGAAAAAAAACCGGTGAGCCAATCTCACCAATATCATTATGATCTGCTAATATTAATCTAATATACAGTGGCATTAGAGATGTGCCTCTTAACTTCCCATGGTCTACTACTACTGCTTGCCTCCAGCCTATTTTAAGAAAGGCCCAATATTTAACAAGTTATATTACTAAGTATTATACTTATGTCAATTTAGGATTATGTTTAGTGTGTTAAATATAAAATAGAATAAAAAATTCACCAATCCCTCTAATGCAGTGTCTTGCCCTTCTTCTGTTTAACTTGAAAATAATTCTAAAACTTTCTAGAATGCAATTATGTGTCAATACTAAGCTGTATTTGTATTACTTAACATCTTGTAAATGGCAAACCAAACACACAGACATGAGAGAAATGTTCATAAACACACAGTAAATATCCCCACTGTTTACAAGGATCATATCACACAGGAATTATTTATTCTTTTTGGCAACAGAGTTGACATTGACTCCTAGACAGTAATGTTCAATGATGTTAGTTCAGACGTTAGTGATTGTGCTTTACGAGGAAGGGTATAGCCTGCTAGTAGTTTTGTACTGTCATTTTAAGCAGTGTTATTGGCAATGGCTTTTAAGGATACCTAAGGTCTTGTCATACCCTTTAAGTTAACCCAATAATCTAATAAAACAGTTTTTATAAAAAGTATATGTAAATTCCAAAAATGCCTCAATTTATCTTACATGTACTCTATGCTAGGGGCCTGCAAATCTACAACATTTCTTGATATATCCACAGTTTTTTCTTCTTGTTTATAGAGTATGAATACTATCATATTCTACAGTGCTTTACAGAACTTGGCAGTACTCATTACTCCTTGATCCCAAACAGAAAAGGTCCAATTAATCTTCAAGTATATTCTGGGATGGTCAACAAACTGTTAAGAAGAGATTATATCCCTAATCAGATTTAATCCCAAGACCCATATTACATCCCCAGTGCAGGAAATGCATTGCTGATGGCATTTTCCCCTCATATGAGGGTTAACTTCTTGAGATAAAAATGTTAACATTTAACAAGACTGTGAAATTTTGCAGATATTTGCTAAAAATTAGTATTGGTACTAAAAAGTTTAAGACAACTCTGGCAAGAAAAACGAGTCATCTTGGAATGCCCAACTTCGATAAAATTGAAAAAAATAGTTGCTAGACACAACATTAGCATACTCCTTATTGATGCACATAATATTATGCAATCATTTCTTCTGCTCATGATCAAGGACAAAATTATGTTTAAGTTTTATCTAAGCAGGGTATTTGTTTGATGTGCTACATGTGGTGATGCTTAAGGTTGGCAGCACCATCTAAATACTTAAACATATTAAGAGTATCCACTCACCTATGCATTTTGGGCAACACTGTCCAGTAGGAATATGACTGAGATGCTGTGGGCATGACAGAATTGGGCAGACTTCTTTAATGCACAGTGTCCTGCCTCCCTAAGGGAAAATAGTGGAGATTAGAAAAAGAAAAACTGCAAGTCTATCCTAAAAACAAAACTGTGTGTGAAAATATACAGAACCGCTTCTCTCCTAAAAACAATATTTTCTCAAAATCAAGTATATAAAATGAATCTGCCAATAGGATCAGCCCTACTAAGCCTACTATATGGACATGTAGGTTATAGGAAGCAAAATAAAATGATATCTTTATGTGTGATCCAATATTTTTCTTCAGAAAAATCCACTTTTTTCTTATATGTAAATGAACTGTTCAGGACTATGGGCCGAACACAGATCTGCATGAGAATCTACCTCCAGAGATTATTTTAAATGAAATGGGGCATTACCAGTGTGAGACAAATTGACACTTTACTCTCATTCACACACAGCTCTTCAGTGAAATCAGACCTAACACAGTACAGCAGAAGTAAACTTTGTCTTGTTACAAACATTGCTAGCAGCAGCTGTCCTCTCATAGTGCTGTCAGCTATGCTCTAGAGCTGTGCCTGATTATAACCAGCACAGTACAGCAGAGTTGAACTTGTCTCAATACAAACACAACAAGCACATTTGCATTTGTCTTCTCACAATGCCATTAGCTCTGCTGTACTGCACTTCCCCAATACTGGCTACTTGTAAAGGTACCTTCACACGAAGCGACGCTGCAGCGATAGCGACAACGATGCCGATCGCTGCAGCGTCGCTGTTTGATTGCTGGGGAGCTGTCACACAGACCGCTCTCCAGCGACCAACGATGCCGAGGTCCCCGGGTAACCAGGGTAAACATCGGGTTGCTAAGCGCAGGGCCGCGCTTAGTAACCCGATGTTTACCCTGGTTACCAGCGTAAAAGTAAAAAAAACAAACAGTACATGCTCACCTGCGCGTCCCCCAGCGTCTGCTTCCTGACACTGACTGAGCTCCGGCCCTAACAGCACAGCGGTGATGTCACCGCTGTGCTTTCACTTTCACTTTAGGGCCGGCGCTCAGTAAGTGTCAGGAAGCAGACGCTGGGGGACGCGCAGGTGAGCATGTACTGTTTGTTTTTTTTACTTTTACGCTGGTAACCAGGGTAAACATCGGGTTACTAAGCGCGGCCCTGCGCTTGGTTACCCGATGTTTACCCTGGTTACCAGTGTAAAACATCGCTGGTATCGTTGCTTTTGCTTTCAAACACAACGATACACGGCGATCGGACGACCAAATAAAGTTCTGGACTTTATTCAGCGACCAGCGACATCACAGCAGGATCCTGATCGCTGCTGCGTGTCAAACTAAACGATATCGCTAGCGAGGACGCTGCAACGTCACGGATCGCTAGCGATATCGTTACAAAGTCGTTTCGTGTGAAGGTACCTTAAGACAGAAGTGGACAGAACTGTGAGAGGACTACAGCCACAAATGTTTTTGTAAAGAGACAAAGTTTAGTTTTGCTGTACTGTGTTAGCTCTGCTCTACTGTGTTAATTCCAATCTCACAGCAGAGCTTACTATTATATGAGCAAATTGTCAGTCATTACTTGGTTCAGACTGGCAATGCCCCCTTTTATTTAAAATAATCTCTGGAGACAGATTCTCAGGGAGAACAGTGTCTGGTCTATAGATCTTAACAGCTGAATTACTAATAAGAAAAATGAGGATTTCTCTGGAATAAGACATCAGATGGCAGATATGAAGGTATCACTTAGTTTAGCTGCCTATGACTAATATGCCCATATAGACAGCTAAGGATGGTTGATCCTACTGACAGATTCCCTTAAAGGTTATACAAGGCACATGAACTGCAAATTGTAAAAATATATTATACATAGTTTCATTGCTACTAATACTCTGAAATTTCAATGGATTTTCATGAATGGATCTATAGTCTAGGAATCTCTGTCAATACATTTTGATACACTACAATGTTTAGTAATGTAGTAATTTAAAAAAAATAACTGCATGGTGGTCAAAACTCTTCATGTTTAAGAAAATAAAAAGTCAAATTTTAATGATTTGAAGATTAAAAAAATGGAAAATGACATAATTAAAAGGTAACTTGTGAATTTTTTAAGGAATATTCTCAAGATCCTCTGCAGGAGCGCACCACTGAGCAACTTCCTGCTTAATAGGAGACGGTGTTCTCCTGCAGATTGGCTTGGTTTAGCCTAATATATACTAAATAATATGATCACAACACATTGTAAAAAAATCTGTGTTTCTACTAAGGTTGGTAAGCGTGTCTTGATTTAAATAACTGACAATAATAAAAGTTAGTAAATTAAAATTAAAAAAATAAAAGAAACCCGTCAGTCATGTCATGCTGCATGTGTTGCAAATCCGAAATATCGTCAGGTTCCTTAATTAAAGAAAGTTATTTTTACTTTGAAATACTATATTGTCTCAGAGAAAACATAGCATGGAAAATGAGCAAAGTACAGACAGCAGAGTCTGCAAACAGGGAGAAGACTTAATTGGGCAGTGTCCTTTAGAGTTCCAACTTGACTTGATTGGAAGGTGTCCCCTAATAGGCAGATAGAGAGATCTATCAATCAAAATGAGCTGGGTGGAGAGGATCTCCAGTTTGTCCTAAAACTGTAACCCTGTAGAGAGGATGCCTGTCTAGATTTCATGTGCACTTTACATACCAATTAGTCTAAAAATGCCCTTGGATAAAACTTGAATTTCCCAGCAGCATTGCGAAAATTAATTTCACTCATCTAAATAGTACACAACATGCAGAAAGAAATGGCTGCTTAAAAACAACTTTCATCTTTGGTGCAGAGTAAGGTTAGACTGAAGTTTAATTACATTTTACACTATATCAGTGTGTGGTATGACATCATAAAGTATTCCATACTGACTTGTATATTAACAAAAGTCAAGTAACTAGTCTAGAATGGATAATGAGAAACACATGAGAAATTTCTAATGTCACTAATTTAGAAGAGCTTGAACCTCTACCAAGGGTAGCAGTATTTCCACAACTACCTAAATGTAATACATGAAGTCTCTGCAAAAGCCCTCATAAAGCTGTCATGAATCAACATTGAACTTTCATTGAAATGGTGAAAAACTAGGTGTGAAAGTTGAAGGCAAAGTTGAGAAAGACCAGATGTTGATGGAACTAAGAGTTAATAATCAGAACCCCCCAGTCATTAGAAGGTCTCATAGAAGAAAAGAGAAAATGCTTATCTGAATTAACGTACAGTCTACTTCGTACAGCTCCAGAAAGTGTTTCTTATTTCAACTGCAAGTGCTGTTAATGGGTTATGAAAACTATCTTTTGGAGATAGGTTACATCTGTGATTGCCGATCACGGCTGACCTGAAATAAATTAAGATGACACCTCCATACTCTATTACAATAAACACTTGCACTATTGGGACAAGCCCAGTCTAAATAAGACTCACTCTTGTTTATGACTCAGGGAATGCTATGTTCTTTATAAACACTATAGGTTTAGCAGAGAATGAAGGGCAAGGCAGAGTCTCCATTCAGTCTATGAATAAATAAACTTAGTCAAGGCCATGAGAAACAACTTTTGTCATGCACATTTCCATATGGATTATGGATAACTGCAATCTATTACCACCATGAGGTAATGGCTTTACATTTGGATGGATTGTAGTCTCTTGCCATGTTTATTAGTACAAGAATAGACTCCTTTTCAGAATTTGTAAAACACAGAATAACGCCCTTGATCTTATCATGTAGAGCTGATGGATCTGTAAAGCACTTGAGGCCAAACATCAGTGGAGAGATTAACAACTAAGGGTTTGTTCTCTAGACTGTCAAAAAGGACACCAAGGTCAATGTTTTTCTAGATAAACCATATTTCCCTGATGTCCAGAGTTCTCAACGGTATAAGGTATATATTGGGTTCAAAAATAGCCATCAAGGTCAATATTTTCATTCAACGGGAGGTAAATATCACATTTGAATAGATCAATCTTCTGAAGAGTGAAAATAAGACAGAAACCTGCATTGTCACACAATATATAAGACAGGATGTGGTTGTAGCTGGCAATACACATCAAGAAGGACAGAAGTACAATGAAGGTTACTTTTTAATTATGAAAAATTGTCAACAGGTTTCGACACGATGTTAGTTCTTCATCAAGCAATAAAGTGACTGTTAGATAAATAGTCAAGGATGGCAAAAGGCTTAAAGTAGTAAAGGGTAGGGTTGAGCGAAACGGATCGGACAAATTCAAAAATCGCCGACTTTCAGCAAAGTTGGGTTTCATGAAACCCGACCCGATCCCAGTGTGGGATCGGCCATGCGGTTGGCGATCTTCACGCCAAAGTCGCGTTTCATATGACGCGTTCAGCGCCATTTCTCAGCCAATGAAGGAGGATGCAGAGTGTGGGCAGCGTGATGACATAGGTCTCGGTCCCCACCATCTTAGAGAAGGGCATGACACTGATTGGCTTGCTTTCTGCGGCATCACAGGGGCTACAAAGGGCATGCACGTCGACCGCCATCTTACTTCTGCCGATCTGAGCATAGGGAGAGGTTGCTGCAGCTTCGTCAGAAGCAGGGATATACTTAGGGAGGGAAGATTAACCCCCAAACCGCTTATGCTGTAGCAATTTCCACTGTCTAACACCACCTTTTCTTTGCAGGGACAGTGGAGGCTAGATTTTTGTGCATCAGCTCTGTAGCTTATTAGGCTGCCTTATAAGGCTCCCTGATAGCTGCATTGCTGTTTGTACGCCGCTGTGCAAACCAACTGCTTTTTTAAAAGCAAAAATCCTGTTGCTCCTTTCTGCACAGTTCTATTGTTTATTTGTCCACACTTTAGTGTGCAGCAGTCCTTTTTATTGCTCTCTGCCATACTTGTCCTGAGATCATTGTAGGGAGATTGAAATTGTAGTACAGTCCTTTTTTTATATATATATATATATATATATATATATATATATATATATATATATATATATATATATATATATATATATATATCTTCCAGCCACGTTCTGCCACTTACATTGTATAGTGTAATACACAGGGCCTGTTTTTTGCTCCAGTCTCCCCCACAAGAAAAGGGAGATTTAAATTGCCAAAAAGTTTACATACGTCAGTTCTGTTTGTTGTATATCTGCCAGCCACGTTCTTCCTTTTACATTGTGTAGTGTAATACACAGGGCTTGTTTTTTGCTCCAGTCTCCCCCACAAAAAAAGGGAGATTTAAATTGCCAACAAGTTTATTTACGTCAGTTCTGTTTGTCGTATATCTGCCAGCCACGTTCTGCCTTTTACATTGTGTAGTGTAATACACAGGGCCTGTTTTTTGCTCCAGTCTCCCCCACAAAAAAGGGAGATTTAAATTGCAAACAAGTTTATATACGTCAGTTCTGTTTGTCGTATATCTGCCAGCAATGTTCTGCCACTTACATTGTATAGTGTAATACACAAGGCCTGTTTTTTGCTCCAGTTTCTCCCACAAAAAAGGGAGATTTAAATTGCCAACAGGTTTATATACGTCAGTTCTGTTTGTCGTATATCTGCCAGCCACGTTCTGCCACTTACATTGTATAGTGTAATACACAGGGCCTGTTTTTTGCTCCAGTCTCCCCCACAAAAAAAGGGAGATTTAAATTGCCAACAAGTTTATATACATCAGTTCTGTTTGTCGTATATCTGCCAGCCACGTTCTGCCTTTTACATTGTGTAGTGTAATACACAGGGCCTGTTTTTTGCTCCAGTCTCCCCCACAAAAAAGGGAGATTTAAATTGCCAACAAGTTTATATACGTCAGTTCTGTTTGTCGTATATCTGCCAGCCACGTTCTGCCACTTACATTGTATAGAGTAATACACAGGGCCTGTTTTTTGCTCCAGTCTCCCCCCCAAAAAAAAAGGGAGATTTAAATTGCCAACAAGTTTATATACGTCAGTTCTGTTTGTCATATATCTGCCAGCCACGTTCTGCCACTTACATTGTGTAGTGTAATACACAGGGCCTGTTTTTTCCTCCAGTCTCCCCCACAAAAAACGGGAGATTTAAATTGCCAACAAGTTTATATACGTCAGTTCTGTTTGTCGTATATCTGCCAGCCACGTTCTGCCACTTACATTGTATAGTGTAATACACAGGGCCTGTTTTTTGCTCCAGTCTCCCCCACAAAAAAAGGAGATTTAAATTGCCAACAAGTTTATATACGTCAGTTCTGTTTGTCGTATATCTGCCAGCCACGTTCTGCCACTTACATTGTATAGTGTAATACACAGGGCCTGTTTTTTGCTCCAGTCTCCCCCACAAAAAAGGGAGATTTAAATTGCCAACAAGTTTATATACGTCAGTTGTTTGTCGTATATCTGCCAGCCACGTTCTGCCACTTACATTGTATAGTGTAATACAGAGGGCCTGTTTTTTGCTGCAGTCTCCCCCCAAAAAAAAGGGAGATTTAAATTCTCAACAAGTTTATATACACCTTCTACCTTGTTTTACAGTACCATATAACGGTTGTTAGTTTGGTTACATTTTCCCAAAAATGAGGAAGTCTAGTGGATGAGGCCACGGGCGGTCGTTGCCAGCTGGTAATGATGGTGGTGGTGGTGGAGCATCTGGTGGTAGTGGGAAAAGCAAAATAGCACCTAAGGCTCGAGTTGTTGAGCCAGCGTCATCGTCTGGCTATACAAGGCCTCGAAGGCTCCCTTATCTGGGAGTAGGGAAACCGCTTTTAAAGCCGGAGCAGCAGGAAAAAGTTTTGGCTTTCATTGCTGACTCAGCCTCTAGCTCTTTCGTCTCCTCTTCAGAAAGTTTGAAATATAAAAGCAGCGAGTCGTCAGTGGATGCTCCCGGTCAGGAACAAGTCACTTCCTTGTGTCCTTCACCCAAAGCAGAAGTGAAGGATGCGCCAGGCGACACTACAGGTTACTCCATGGAGCTCTTTACACATACCGTGCCAGGGTTAGAAAGGGAAATAGTTCACAGCCCATTACAAGATTAATTGGACATGGAGTGCACAGATGCACAGCCACAGCTAGATTATTATGCTGTTCCATTGACTCAGATCACTACATTGCCCTCGCAGTGTACTGAGCCAGAATGTGACCCTGATGATACTATGGTGCCCCGTCCCGAACGCTATAGCACCTTACATGGTAACACAGAGGAAGGTGCACATGACATTGAAGAGGAGGTGATAGACAACCCAGTTGTTGACCCAGATTGGCAGCCATTGGGGGAACAGGGTGCCGCTGGCAGTAGCTCTAAAGCGGAGGAGGATGATCCACAGCAGGCATCTACATCGCAACAGCTTTCATCTGGCAGGCCCGTATCTGGCCAAAAACGTTTGACAAAACCAAAAACACTTTTAGGACAGCGTGGCCATCCGGTGAAAGTAGCACAGCGTGCAATGCCTGAAAACTTATTCAATAGTAGGAAGAGTGCAGTGTGGGAGTTTTTTAACCAAGATCCGAATGATCAGTGCAAAGTTATCTGAAAGAAATGCTCAAAGACCTTTAGCAGAGGGAAGAATGTCCAAAATTTAAATACAACGTGCATGCGTAGACATTTAACCAGCATGCACTTGCAAGCCTGGACTAACTACCAAACACCCCGTACCGTTGGTGCACCTGGTCAGAATGAAGGTAGTCAGCAATGCTACATTGCTTCCCTCACTCTAAGCCCACCAGTTAGGACACCAAAAGCAGCAAATGTGGAGGTATCGTCGCAAGGCCAAAGCAGTCAGGGAATCACAAGGTTATTGGTAGGAAACACTGTATGTAGGCCAACATCGAGAATACCATCACCAACCCTCTCTCAATCTGCCATGTCCACCACCGCTAGTTCCACCATATGCAGCTCTCCAGTCCAGCTCACCCTACAAGAGACTCTCGTTAGGAAAAGGAAGTACTCATCCTCTCATCCATGTACACAGGGTTTGAACACCCACATTGCTAGACTAATCTCGTTAGAGATGATGCCCTACCAGTTGGTTGAAAGCGAAGCTTTCAAAGCCCTGATGGCCTACACAGTAACACGCTATGACCTACCCAGTCGACACTTCTTTGTGAGAAAAGCCATCCCAGCACTCCACCAGCATGTCAAAGACCGCATTGTCCATGCACTCAGGCAATCAGTCAGTAGAAAGGTGCACCTCACAACAGATGCATGGACCAGTAGGAATGGCCAGGGACATTACGTGTCCATCACGGCGCACTGGGTTAATGTGGTGGATGCAGGATCCACAGGGGACAGCCATAGTGGGACAGTTCTGCCTAGCCCACGGTCTAGGAAACAGTTGGCAGTAGGCATTCGACACCCCTCCTCCTCCTCCAGAAGCGAAAGCTCGTCCACAGAGCGCAGTCGCACGACCACTCCATCCGCCGCTGCCAGTGTTGCACACGAGGTGTCACATTATGGAACAGCTAGTGGTAAGCCTCAGCAGGCTGTGTTGACAGACACACCGCGGAAGTACTGGCCTAGTACTTGCAGCAAGAAACTCAGTCATGGCTGGGCACTGCACATCTTGAGGCAGGCAAGGTAGTCAATGATAACGGAAGGAATTTTATGGCTGCCATAGCCCTTTCAGAACGGAAACACATACCTTGCCTGGCTCACACCTTGAACCTGGTGGTGCAGTGCTTCCTGAAAAGTTATCCGGGGTTACCAGCCGTGCTCCTGAAGGTGCGAAGACTTTGCTAGCACATCCGCCGGTCACCCGTAGACTCCAGCCGTATGCAGAACCATGAGCAATCGCTGAATCTTCCCCAGCACCGCCTAATAATCGACGTTGCAACAAGGTGGAACTCCACACTGCACATGCTTCAGAGGCTCTGCGAACAGAGGCGTGCTGTAATGTATTTGTGGGAGGATACACATACACGGGCAGGAAGTTGGATGGCAGACATGGAGTTGTCAGGTGTGCAGTGGTCGAAGCTACAAGACCTCTGTCAAGTCCTTCAGTGTTTTGAGGAATGCACACGGCTGGTAAGTGCAGATGACGCCATCATAAGCATGAGCATCCAACTAATGCGTCTGCTGATGCAAAGTTTGACGCACATTAAGGAGCAGGCGTCTGCAGCCAAGGATGAGGGAAGCCTTGATGACAGTCAGCCATTGTCTGCTCAGGGAACTCTCCTGGACGAGGTGGTGGACGAAGAGGAGGAGGAGGAGGAGGATGATGAGGATGAATATTTATGGGAGGAGGATGCTTCTCAGGGGGCAATAGAAACTGGTGGCGTTGCAAGGTCAGGTACAGGGTTTTTGCAGGAGACAAGTGATGTTGATTTGCAAGAAAGTGCTCCTCAACCCAGCACAAGCAGTGAATTGACACCTGGAACATTGGCCCACATGGCTGGTTATGCCTTGCGTATCCTAAAATGGGACCCCCGCATTATAAAAATGATGACCGATGACGATTACTGGTTGGCCTGCCTCCAGGATCCACGATATAAAGGGAAATTACAAAATATCATGCCACATGAGAACCTTGAGCAAATATTGGCTACCAAGCAACTCTTGTAGACCGTTTGGTTCAGGCATTCCCAATACACAGCGGCGGTGATGGTTCTCACACGAGCTGTAGGGGGCAACATGGCAGAGGTGCTAGAGGTGCACAAAGCTGAAGTGGCATTGGACAGAGGGGATTTCTCACCAGGTTGTGGAGTGATTTCGCAATGACCGCAGACATGGCAGGTACTGATGCATCGATTCAAAGTGACAGGAGACAGCATTTGTCCAGTATGGTTACGAACTATTTTTCCTCCCTTATCGATGTTCTCCCTCACAGGTCATTCCCCTTTGATTACTGGGCATCTAAAATAGACACCTGGCCTGAACTGGCAGAATATGCATTACAGGAGCTCGCTTGTCCAGCTGCTAGTGTGCTATCATAAAGAGTCTTCAGTGCTGCTGGTTCAATACTGACCGATAAAAGGACTCGTCTGGCTACCCAAAATGTTGATGATCTAACCTTCATTAAAATGAACCAATCATGGATTTCAAATTATTTTGCCCCACCTTCCCCTGCTGACACGTAGCTTGCCTGAAAAATGTCTTGCTTTTGGCCTCCTGTTACTGACTCCTTCAATTCCTCCATTTGCAGCTGCTGAATGTCCACCATAGGCCATTTTTTTACCTCCCTAAATGAGCTGACTCCCCCCACAGGGCCATGGTCACCACCTAGCGCAAGCACCCGTGCGAGTGCCGTTTGCCAGGACAGGTGGGTGTGCCCACTCTTGGGCGACGGCACTGGCACAGGGTCCCTCATAGTACAATGAAGTGTCTCTGACGGTGGTGGTGCAGAACCAACGTCAGACACACCGTCGCAATATGAGGGGACCTCTGCCAGTACCACCACCCACGAGAGAGTGTTCCCCCCCAGGTCGAACAGTGCTCTACCACTTGCAAAACTTACCTCTCCCGGCTCCACCACTGTATAGTCTGTGCTTACCTCACTTTATTATTTTGGCCTACTAACTGTGTCAGCCACTCCTTACAGTTGTCCTCCACTGAACAAAGCTATGCCACCTGTGTACTCCTGTAACCAGCTTTGAACTGCATTGAGCCTACTTTTATTTTAGGCCTACTAAGTCTGTCTGCACCACTCATTACAATCGTCCTCCGCTGAACAAACCTATGCTGCTTGTGTACCCCTGTAACCAATTTTAAACTGCATTGAGCCTACTTTTTTATTTTAGACCTACTAAGTCTGTCTGCGCCACTCATTACAATCGTCCTCCGCTGAACAAACCTATGCCGCCAGTTTACTCCTGTTACCAGTTTTGAACTGCATTGAGCCTACTTTTTTATTTTAGGCCTACTACCTGTGTCTGTCTGCGCCACTCCTTACAATTGTCCTCCGCTGAACAAACCTATGCTGCCTGCTTACTCCTGTTTCTGTTTTTGAACTGCTTGGAGCCAACTTTTTTAATGTGGGCCTACAAACTGTGTCTGCGCCACTCATTACAGCTGTCCTCCACTGCACAAAGCTATGCCGCCTGTTTACTCCTGTTTCCATTTTTTAACTGCTTGGAGCCAACTTTTTCAATGTGAGCCTACAAACTGTGTCTGCGCCACTCATTACAGCTGTCCTCCACTGCACAAACCTATGCCGCCTGTTTACTCCAGTTACCAATTTTGAACTGCATTTAGCCTACTTTTTTATTTTAGGCCTACTACGTGTGTCTGTCTGCGCCACTCCTTACAATTGTCCTCCGCTGAAAAAACTTATTCTGCCTGTTTACTCCTGTTTTTATTTTTGAACTGCTTGGAGCCAACTTTTTTAATGTGGGCCTACAAACTGTGTCTGCGCCACTCATTACAGCTGTCCTCCACTGCACAAAGCTATGCCACCTGTTTACTCCAGTTACCAATTTTGAACTGCATTTAGCCTACTTTTTTATTTTAGGCTTACTACCTGTGTCTGTCTGCACCACTCAATACAGCTGTCCTCCACTGAACAAAGCTGAGCCTCAATTTTCATCCTGTTTCGAATATTAAACTGCATTTGGCATAATTGTTTGGTTGGGCCTACTAACGGTGTCTGCCGCTCCTTGCTTTTCTCCTCCACTGAACAAAGCTGAGCTTCAATTTTCATCCTATATCAAATATTAAACTGCATTTGGCCTACTTGTTTGGTTGGGCCTACTAACGGTGTCTGCTGCTGCTTGTTGTTCTACTCCACTGAACAAAGCTGAGCTTTAATTTTCAGCCTATATCAAATATTAAACTGCATTTGGCCTACTTGTTTGGTTGGGCCAACTAACGGTGTCTGCTGCTGCTTGCTTTTCTCCTCCACTGAACAAAGCTGAGCTTCAATTTTCATCCTATATCAAATATTAAACTGCATTTGGCCTACTTGTTTGGTTGGGCCTACTAACGGTGTCTGTCCCTGCTTGTTGTTCTCCTCCACTGAACAAATCTGAGCTTCAATTTTCATCCTATATCAAATATTAAACTGCATTTGGCCTACTTGTTTGGTTGGGCCTACTAACGTCTGCCGCTCCTTGCTTCTCTCCTCCACTGAACAAAGCTGAGCTTCAATTTTCAGCCTATATCAAATATTAAACTGCATTAGGCCTACTTGTTTGGTTGGGCCTACTAACGGTGTCTGACGCTGCTTGTTGTTCTTCTCCACTGAACAAAGCTGAGCTTCAATTTTCATCCTGTATCAAATATTAAACTGCATTTAGCCTACTTGTTTGGTTGAGCCTACTAACGGTGTCTGCCGCTCCTTGCTTTTCTCCTCCACTGAACAAAGCTGAGCTTCAATTTTCATCCTATATCAAATATTAAACTTCATTTGGCCTACTTGTTTGGTTGAGCCTACTAACGGTGTCTGCCGCTCCTTGCTTTTCTCCTCCACTGAACAAAGCTGAGCTTCAATTTTCATCCTATATCAAATATTAAACTTCATTTGGCCTACTTGTTTGGTTGGGCCTACTAACGGTGTCTGCCGCTGCATGTTGTTCTCCACTGAACAAAGCTGAGCTTCAATTTTCATCCTGTATCAAATATTAAACTGCATTTAGCCTACTTGTTTGGTTGAGCCTACTAACGGTGTCTGCCGCTCCTTGCTTTTCTCCTCCACTGAACAAAGCTGAGCTTCAATTTTCATCCTATATCAAATATTAAACTTCATTTGGCCTACTTGTTTGTTTGGGCCTACTAACGGTGTCTGCCCCTGCTTGTTGTTCTCCTCCACTGAACAAAGCTGAGCTTCAATTTTCATCCTATGTCAAATATTAAACTGCATTTGGCCTACTTGTTTGGTTGGGCCTACTAACGTTGTCTGCCGCTCCTTGCTTTTCTCCTCCACTGAACAAAGCTGAGCTTCAATTTTCAGCCTATATCAAATATTAAACTGCATTAGGCCTACTTGTTTGGTTGGGCCTACTAACGGTGTCTGCCGCTGCTTGTTGTTCTCCTCCACTGAACAAAGCAGTGCCGCCTGTTTAGTCCTGTTACCAATTTTGAACTGCATTTAGCCTACTTTATTATTTGGGCCTATATTTGTGTTTCCTCCTCATCCTGCCCATTGCCCAGCCACTGCTAGATGAGTCTGCTGGTACATTGACCCAGACCACTACATTCCCCTTGCACTCTATACAGCCAGTATCTGACCCTGCTGAAAGTCTGGTTCCCCTTCCCGCATACTATACCACCTTACACGGGGACAAAGAGGAAGGTGCAGATGAAACTGCAGGTTCCTTCATCAGGTGGGGGGGCTGTTATGACCTGGTGGTTACGGAGCGGTACTGAGATGACCTGGTGGGTAAAACCAATCATGGACAAGCTCAGAGGAGGTGGCAGCTCCACAGACAGAAATCACTGATATGACCTAGTGATTACGAAGCAGCACTGAAATGACCTGGTGGGTAAAACAAATAATGTACAAGCTCTGAGGAGGTAGTATCTTTACTGACCGCAATCCCTACTCCTAACACCAACACTAGAAATAGCTGTGGAGCGTTCCTATCTCTGCCTAGACACCTCTTCACAGCCTAAGAACTAGCTACCCCTGAAGATGGAAACAGAAAACTATCTCGCCTCAGAGAAACCCCCAAAGGAAGATAGCCCCCCACAAATATTGACGGTGAGTGGAGAGGGAAATGACAAACTCAGAAATGAAACTAGATTTTAGCAAAGGAGGCCAATACTATCTAAATAGACAGAGATAGAAAAGGCTACTGTGCGGTCAGTATAAAAACTAAATGTCCACGCAGAGTTTACAAAAATAACCTCCACACCGACTCACGGTGTGGAGGGGCAAATCTGCGACCCCAGAGCTTCCAACTAGCCGGAATATTTCATAATGACAAGCTGGACAAAAGAGACATAACTTAAACTGAACAGAAGGTCATAAGCAGGGAAACACCCAAAAACTAGCAGAACTTATCTTAAGCTGAAATGGACTGGCCAACAGAGAACTTCCAGGAAAGAACTGAATCCACAGGAAAAACATTGACAGCTGGCATCAACTACAGCCAAAAGCCCAGTTAAATAACAAGGCCAGGGAACCGATTAGTGAAAGCAGCTGCTAAGTTCCACTCAAAACCACCAGAGGGAGCCCAAGAGCAGAAGTCCCAAAAATACCATTCGTAACCACAGGATGGAGCCCAAGAACGGAATTCACAACAGTACCCCCTCCTTGAGGAGGGGTCACCGAACCCTCACCAGAGCCCTCAGGCCGATCGGGAGGAGCCAAATGAAAAGCACGTACCAAATCGGCAGCATGGACATCAGAGGCAAAAACCCAAGAGTTATCCTCCTGGCCATAACCCTTCCACTTGACCAGATACTGAAGTTTCCGCCTTGAAAGACGAGAATCCAAAATCTTCTCCACCACATATTCCAGCTCCCCCTCAACCAACACGGGAGCAGGAGGGTCAACGGAGGGAACCATGGGCACCACATATGTCCGCAACAAAGATCTATGGAACACATTATGAATGGAAAAGGAAGCTGGAAGGGCCAAACAAAAAGACACCGGATTGATAATTTCCGAAATCCTATAAGGACCAATAAAACGAGGTTTGAACTTAGGGGAAGAGACCTTCATAGGAACATGACGAGAAGACAACCAGACCAAATCCCCAACCCGAAGCCGGGGACCAACGCACCGACGGCGGTTAGCAAAACGTTGAGCCTTTTCCTGAGACAATGTTAAATTGTCCACCACATGAGTCCAAATCCGCTGCAACCTGTCCACCACAGAATCTACCCCAGGACAGTCCGAAGGCTCAACCTGTCCTGAAGAAAAGCGAGGATGAAAACCGAAGTTACAAAAAAAAGGCGAAACCAAAGTAGCCGAACTAGCCCGATTATTAAGGGCAAACTCGGCCAACGGCAAGAAGGTAACCCAATCATCCTGATCAGCAGACACAAAGCATCTCAAATAGGTTTCCAAGGTCTGATTGGTTCGCTCCGTCTGTCCATTTGTCTGAGGGTGAAACGCCGAAGAAAAGACAAATTAATGCCCATTCTAACACAAAAGGACCGTCAAAACCTAGAAACAAACTGGGTACCTCTGTCAGACACAATATTCTCCGGAATACCATGCAAACGAAACACATGCTGGAAAAATAAAGGAACCAAATCAGAGGAGGAAGGCAACTTAGGCAAAGGTACCAAATGGACCATTTTAGAAAACCGGTCACAAACCACCCAGATGACAGACATCTTCTGAGAAACAGGAAGATCAGAAATAAAATCCATGGAAATATGCATCCAGGGCCTCTCAGGGATAGGCAAAGGCAAAAGCAGCTCACTAGCACGAGAACAGCAGGGCTTAGCCTGGGCACAGATCCCACAGGACTGCACGAAGGAACGCACATCCCGTGACAAAGAAGGCCACCAAAAGGACCTGGCAACCAAATCTCTACTACCAAAGATCCCAGGATGACCAGCCAACACGAACAATGAATCTCAGAAATCACCTTACTAGTCCATCTATCAGGAACAAACAATTTCCCCACAGGACAGCGGTCGGGTCTATCAGCCTGAAACTCCTGAAGCACCCGCCGCAAATCAGGGGAGATAGCAGAAAGAATCACCCCCTCCTTGAGAATACCAGCCGGCTCACGGACTCCCGGAGAATCAGGCAAAAAACTCCTAGACAGGGCATCAGCCTTCACATTCTTAGATCCCGGAAGATACGAGACCACAAAATCAAAACGGGAGGAAAATAAAGACCACCGAGCCTGTCTAGGATTCAACCGCTTGGCTGACTCAAGGTAAATCAAATTCTTATGATCGGTCAAGACCACAACACGATGCTTGGCTCCCTCCAGCCAATGTCGCCACTCCTCGAATGCCCACTTCATAGCCAACAACTCCCGATTGCCGACATCATAATTATGCTCAGTAGGCGAAAACTTTCTAGAGAAGAAAGCACACGGCTTCAACACAGAGCCATCAGAACTTCTCTGAGACAGAACAGCTCCTGCCCCAATCTCAGAAGCGTCAACCTCAACCTGAAAAGGGAGAGAAACATCTGGCTGACGCAACACAGGGGCAGAAGTAAAACGACGCTTAAGCTCCTGAAAGGCCTCCACAGCTGCAGAGGACCAATTCCCCACATCTGCACCTTTCTTGGTCAAATCGGTCAGAGGTTTAACCACAGTAGAAAAATTAGCAATGAAGCGGCGATAAAAATTAGCAAAGCCCAAAAATTTCTGAAGGCTCTTCACAGATGTGGGTTGAGTCCAATCATAAATAGCCTGGACAGTAACAGGGTCCATTTCCATAGCCGAGGGAGAAAAAATGAACCCCAGAAAAGAAACCTTCTGAACTCCAAAAAGGCACTTAGACCCCTTCACAAACAGAGTATTAGCACGAAGAATCTGAAATACCATCCTGACCTGCTTCACATGAGACTCCCAATCATCGGAAAAAAACAAAATATCATCCAAATATACAATCATAAATTTATCCAGATACTCCCGGAAAATATCATTGCATAAAGGACTGAAACACAGATGGAGCAATAGAGAGCCCGAAAAGAATCACAAGATATTCAAAATGGCCTTCGGGCGTATTAAATGCTGTTTTCCATTCATCACCCTGTTTGATGCGGACCAGATTATACGCCCCTCGAAGGTCAATCTTGGTAAACCAGCTAGCCCCTTTAATCCGAGCAAACAAATCAGAGAGCAAAGGCAAAGGGTACTGGAATTTGACCGTGATCTTATTGAGAAGGCGATAATCTATACAGGGCCTCAAGGAGCCATCCTTCTTGGCAACAAAAAAGAACCCCGCTCCCAACGGTGACGAAGACGGGCGAATATGCCCCTTCTCCAAGGACGCCTTTACATACGTCCGCATAGCGGCATGCTCTGGCACTGACAGATTGAAAAGTCGACCCTTAGGGAACTTAGAGCCAGGAATCAAATTAATAGCGCAATCACAGTCCCTATGAGGAGGCAGAGGACTGGATTTAGGCTCCTCAAATATATCCTGGAAATCCGACAAAAACTCAGGAACTTCAGAAGAAGGGGACGAGGAAATTGACATCAGAAGAATGTCACTATGTATCCCCTGACAACCCCAACTAGTCACAGACATAGATTTCCAATCCAGCACTGGATTATGTACCTGTAACCATGGAAACCCCAGCACAACCACATCATGCAAATTATGCAACACCAAAAAGCAAAATTTTCCTGATGTGCTGGAGCCATGTTCATGGCTAACTGTGTCCAGTACTGAGGTTTATTCTTGGCCAATGGCGTAGCATCAATCCCCCTCAAGGGAATCGGACTCTGCAAAGGCTCCAAGGAAAAACCACAGCGCTTGGCAAATTCTAAGTCCATTAAGTTCAGGGCAGCGCCAGAATCCACAAATGCCATTACAGAAAAGGACGACAATGAGCAAATCAGGCTAATAGACAAGAGAAATTTAGGCTGTACAGTACTGATGGTAACCGACCTAGCAACCCTCTTAGTTCGCTTCGGGCAGTCAGAGATAGCATGAGTAGCGTCACCACAGTAAAAACACAGCCCATTCTGACGTCTGAACTCCTGCCGTTCTGCTCTCGTCAAAATTCTATTACATTGCATAGGCTCAGAACTCTGCCCAGAGGACACCGCCATATGGTGCACTACCTTACGTTCACGTAGGCGCCGATCAATCTGAATGGTCAGAGACATTGATTCGTTCAAACCAGCAGGCGTGGGAAACCCCACCATAACATCTTTAAGGGCTTCAGAAAGCCCCTTTCTGAAAATAGCCGCCAGGGCATCCTCATTCCATTTTGTAAGCACAGACCACTTTCTATATTTCTGGCAATATATCTCTGCCGCTTCCTGACCCTGACACAGAGCCAGCAAAATTTTTTCTGCCTGATCCACAGAATTGGGTTCGTCATAAAGCAATCCAAGTGCTTGAAAAAATGAATCTACATTGAGCAATGCAGGATTCCCTGGCTCAAGGGAGAATGCCCAATCCTGCGGGTCGCCACGCAGCAGAGAAATAACAATCTTCACCTGCTGAATGGGGTCACCAGAGGAACGGGGTCTCAGAGCAAAAAACAATCTGCAATTATTTTTAAAGTTCAAGAACTTAGATCTATCCCCAGAAAACAAATCAGGGATAGGAATTCTAGGCTCAGAAACAGGAGTTTGAACAACATAGTCTTGGATACTCTGTACCCTTGCAGCGAGATGATCAACACGCGCAGACAGACCCTGAACCTCCATATCAGCACCAAGCTCCTGCACCATCCAAAAATCAAGGGGAAGAAAAAAGACGAAACAAGCAACAAGAAAAAAAAAACAATGACTCAGAACTTTCTCTTCCCTCTTTTGAGATGCATTTAACACATTGTGGGCCAGCTGTACTGTTATGACCTGGTGGTTATGGAGCGGTACTGAGATGACCTGGTGGGTAAAACCAATCATGGACAAGCTCAGAGGAGGTGGCAGCTCCACAGACAGAAATCATTGATATGACCTAGTGATTACGAAGCAGCACTGAAATGACCTGGTGGGTAAAACAAATAATGTACAAGCTCTGAGGAGGTGGTAGCTTTACTGACCGCAATCCCTACTCCTAACACCAACACTAGAAATAGCCGTGGAGCGTTCCTATCTCTGCCTAGATGCCTCTTCACAGCCTAAGAACTAGCTACCCCTGAAGATGGAAACGGAAAACTATCTCGCCTCAGAGAAACCCCCAAAGGAAGATAGCCCCCACAAATATTGACGGTGAGTGGAGAGGGAAATGACAAACTCAGAAATGAAACTAGATTTTAGCAAAGGAGGCCAATACTATCTAAATAGACAGAGATAGAAAAGGCAATTGTGTGGTCAGTATAAAAACTAAATGTCCACGCAGAGTTTACAAAAATAACCTCCACACCGACTCACGGTGTGGAGGGGCAAATCTGCGACCCCAGAGCTTCCAACTAGCCGGAATATTTCATAATGACAAGCTGGACAAAAGAGACATAACTTAAACTGAACAGAAGGTCATAAGCAGGGAAACACCCAAAAACTAGCAGAACGTATCTTAAGCTGAAATGGACTGGCCAACAGAGAACTTCCAGGGAAGAACTGAATCCACAGGAAAAACATTGACAGCTGGCATCAACTACAGCCAAAAGCCCAGTTAAATAACAAGGCCAGGGAACCGATTAGTGAAAGCAGCTTCTAAGTTCCACTCAAAACCACCAGAGGGAGCCCAAGAGCAGAAGTCCCAAAAATACCATTCGTAACCACAGGATGGAGCCCAAGAACGGAATTCACAACAGGGGGCATACTCGTTGGCGATGTCACTGGCATTGGGCCCCTCATAGTACGCAAAAGTGTCTCTGCCGGTGGGAGGCGCCCTCGCCGTCAAACACACCACCATACTTTGAGGGGCCCTGTGCCAGTGCCAATGTGAACGAGTGGGCCCCCCTGCTTGCTCAGGATCACAGCACTTGCAAAGTTTAAATACTTACCTCTCCCTGCTCCAATGCCGTGACGTATTCCACATTTCCTGGGCCCAAGAAAATCTTGAGCCAGCCCTACCCCCCCCAAAACTTTAGCCAAATAACCCCTTGTTTTCAATGTGTAACTATCATTATAAAGTAAATTAAGATTGACAAGCTTAAGTAATAAGAATTGATGTTTTTGGCATTAAAATGGGCACTGTAGGTGTTTTCCTGTCCTCCACTCACTGCCGACTTTGATTCCCCATTGACTTGCATTGGGTTTCGTGTTTCAGTCGGCCCCCGACTTTACGCAATAATCAGCTGATTTCACCAGACCCAACTTTTGAGAATGTCGGGTTTCGCAAAACTCGATTCGATCCTAAAAAAGTAAAAGTCGCTCAACTCTAGTAAAGGGATCAAAAATGTAATCCGTTTCCAGACTGTCTTTTTCCTCATACCACATGTGTAATCATTGATATATGATATTAAATGCGTAATGTATAGTGATGAGCAAACGTGCTCGCCACTACTCGTTATTCACCCGAGTATCACTGTACTTGGTGTACTCGGTGAGCACCGAGCATTTCCGGGATTACTCGGCGGGAGCTCGGGTCTCCACCCTGCATTTTTGGCGGTCTTTAGAGACCCAATCTACATGCAGGGATTGTCTGCCATGCACTGTAAAGCTGCAGCCATCTTTGTTGTGGTCTTGCAGTGATTGGCTGGCCACACAGCATCACCAAGGGTATAAGAGACCGGATGCTGCCGTGCTCGGCACATTCAGCTCCGGAATCAGACAGTGTAGGGAGAGCTGCTGCTGAGATAGGTTCAGATTTGGGGATTTCTTAGTCAGTGTGGAGTCTACGAACCTAAACTACTCAAATCCAGCTAAACCTTCTAAGGACTAATTCCAAAGTATATAGGTTGCAGTGTTAGGTAGGCAGGGGAGTGTACGTTGCTCTATACATTTCAGTGCAAGGCCTGCAGGCACTGTATGTGTGTATATAGATATCGTTGCATACATCAAGAGGGTCCATTCCATTACTGTCTGCTGCTGCTACCTATAGCATATATTGACCGTATATACCTAGCCCGATGTATAATTGGCTAGAAAAAAAAATGTTTGACAGGTTAATAGAGATTATTTTATTGAAAAGCAATCCAGAGCCCTTTTTTTCTCCATTTGCTTTTTGACACTGCACAATACAGCCAGATTCTTTTCCTAGCACAGCATGAAAATCCAGCAATTTTAAAGGGGTTACAAAAATCACTTATGAGTGAGCAGAAAAATCTTTCATTTTTTTGTGATACAGTAGAGTAGATTTTTTTTGAGTGTCTTACACAATTTTTTGACACCATTTTGATGGACCCCCCAAAAAAATACATACAGGCCACATATTTTACAGTGTGGTATATCTGTGACATGCCCCATGCATCCGTGTGTTAAATTCCATTTTTTGATGTCTGTTACTCTAATTATATACAGCACAATTTTGCAGACCTCAAAAAAAATACAGGCCACATATTTGGCAGTGAGGTATTTTCGTGACAGGCCTCATATATCTGCATACTCCAAGTTTGGGCATTTTAGGCCGGTATTCCAGTTTTTTTTCCTGGCTGTTACTCTACTTATATACAGCACTAATTTGCATTAAAAAAATAAAAAATATAAGCCACATATTTGGCAGTGTGGTATTTCCGTGACAGCCTCATACATATGCGTGCTCCAAGTATTAGGGTTTGCAGCCCGGGGTCCACCGTGCAGAGATGACACCTGCTGCTCAGTAATGGCAGACAGTATATGGAAGTATAATGTGAACACACATTTTAGCTTCACCCGGAATGTACGGAGGTGAACCCTGTTGCATCACAGGGAAGCAATACCACAGAGTGAACACTAGTACAGATACCTTAACACACCACTCAAAGAGAACGAATAAAAAGATAACAATTTTTTATTGAAATACCATTAATACACATACCAAATATATAGAAAATCAATTAAGAGGAAATGATTTTTACTCAAGCAAAGTGCACAAACAGGATGGAGGAAATAGGTATATTCAGGCTCTGGGGTTCCATGTGAGGTGTCAATATGTAAATATGCATGAAGTATCGTAGCAATATTAGCTTTTAAAGTGCATAGTGCAAAAAGTGCATGAAAAGATTAGTCCAAAATTAACAACCAGCACATACCCATATTGTCCGCCTGTCCTCACTATCGCTGAAGTCCCGACGTGCGTTTCGCGTATCGCTTTATCAAGGGAACGAGAAATTGTGCCTGTCATGTCTCTAAAGAATCCCCGTTTATATAGCATCATCATCATCATCATCAAAGTAAATTACCCCCCAATGATGCGTCGCACATGGCACCGCCGCCCCCGGTTCCAGACACATCTGTTTCTGGCACTCTCAATCGACGTGCGGGGAGGAAATCCTCCATGATGTCATATCCGCACTGTCGATAGCATCAGAGGCCTTCAACAAAATACCGGATCCCGGGCGCAGTGCGCGTCGCCATGTTGTGAGAGCCTTATCCTAATACCAGGCACTGCCACACACG
Source organism: Ranitomeya variabilis (assembly GCF_051348905.1). NCBI lineage: Eukaryota > Metazoa > Chordata > Amphibia > Anura > Dendrobatidae > Ranitomeya > Ranitomeya variabilis. The sequence goes on from NC_135237.1 coordinate 178,473,746, forward strand.
AATGAAGAAATCCATTAAAGCAGCATACGCATACCACCACATATCCGAGGCATAGGGTACAGGTGCCCACATCCAAAAGGTAATAACATCAAAATAATAAAGACAATAAGTCCAGTGATACACCTTGAAGATACATAATTCCAATATGATACGCACATAACATATCCATATGTGACGTAATCGGTACATACATAAATAAGGACATATATAACAGATCACAATATCATATGATAGTGCATATCGGGATCACACTACTTTTAGTGAGAAAAGTCCATTCCATGTGATCTTTTAATCTCCATACGGTACCAACAGGAAAAGGGGGAGACTTTTAAGGTTGACATCAAAGTCATTAGTAAAGTAGGTTCCTTTCATGATTTTCATAACTTGTTAACGAACTACTGGTGTCAATCAGTATGGATGAATAAAGAGGATGGTATCTCAAACCGGGATACTATTTGAAGGTGGTTTTTTCATAGTAATTACTAGAGTAAAGAATTTGCAAAAAAGAGAGGTTAAAAACACATAATAAAGACATAATAAAAGATAAAAAACAGAGAACTAAAGAAACAGAGCAAAGCTCAACTTTTCATTAAGTCCAGCAGGAGACATTGTACCCAATTCCACAATCCATTTTGTCTCGGATTGTGCGAGTAGTTGTTTCAGATTCCCCCCTCTTATGCCCCCATGTATCCTGTCGATGCCAATAACTTTAAGACCGCGTGGATCAGAGTTATGATATAATAAGAAATGTTTTGGTATAGTCTTTAGCATCGACGGATCCACCTCCTCTCTAGCCGCAAGAATATCCCTGACATGCTCTCTTACCCTGATACATAATTCCCTTGAAGTAAGGCCGATATAGATCTTAGAGCAGGGGCATTGGGCAAGATAGATCACATATGAGGTGGTATATGAGATGTAGTAAACAATATTATATTCACAAGTACCATCAGTGTTTTTAAAAATGTTTGCCCTTATAATGTTGTATAAGTTGCAAGCCTTACATTTCCCACATGGGAAGCAGCCCCACCTCTGTTTTGGGTTGCCAAAGAGGCTCTTATGAGGATCCACATAATGGCTTCTTACCAGTTGATGTTTAAGGTTTTTGCCCCTCCTTTCAGTAATGACAGGCACAATTTCTCATTCCCTTGATAAAGCGATACGCGAAACGCGCGTCGGGACTTCAGCGATAGTGAGGACAGGCGGACAATATGGGTTTGTGTTGGTTGTTAATTTTGAACTAATCTTTTCATGCACTTTTTGCACTATGCACTTTAAAAGCTAATTTTGCTACGGCACTTCATGCATGTTTACATATTGACACCTCACATGGAACCCCAGAGCCTGAATATACCTATTTCCTCCATCCTGTTTGTGCACTTTGCTTGGGTAAAAATCCTTTCCTCTTAATTGATTTTCTATATATTTGATATGTGTATTAACTGTATTTCAATAAAAAATTGTTATCTTTTTATTTGTTCACTTTGAGTGGTGTGTTAAGGTATCTGTGTACCTATTTATTGGGTTAATGCTATTGCACACACCCCCTTTCATGCTTTTTGGGATCTTTTTTCATGGTGAATGAACCCGTCTATTAGCAAAAGATATGTTTTTGGACATCTTTTTGTATGTAGAGTGAACACTAGTGTTTGGTCTCAGGACTCCACCCCAAGGACATAGGGTGAGAGTCCCTCTAGACCCACTAACGTTCGGCGCCGCAACTGCTGTGCTAGAGAGAAAACTGAACTTAAAGATTTATCGCACAAAGTGCGTACAGCACCGCTCTGGCGGACGCCACTAACCACCATAAACTTGGGCCAGGAAAGCGCACTATTTGCGCACGGCGTCGCTCTGACAGATGCTGCAATAGAAGCAGTATTCTCGTGCCTAGTGCTGGATGGCACAATCTGGCGCTAGTTAGCTCCAATCGCCCACACTCAGTCAGCAACACTAGGGAAGGGATTTAATTAGGAACATTCATCAGATTGCATACACTCATCCACACATACATGATTTTAGATTTGTACTAACCCATGGCCGAGCGGTCATGTGAACCTTTTATAGAGGCATCATTCCCAGTGGTCCAATCAGGGCTGCTTCAGGAACTGAACATGTGACCCCTGACCTCCAATGAGAGGTCATCCCACGGGCATGCTCAGTTGACAAAAAGCAGGACTTAGTCCCTGGAGCATCTGCGAGCTGCTAATTACTGCTGGTTACAATAGCTGAACCTGGGAGGGCAGCAGTAACCAGACACTCAGCATCAGCTTGAGCAAGATGCTGGGAGTGACATCTCTGCTGAGCAGGCTCTCTGTCTCCTGGCACCAGTCATTGACCACTCCTACCAGAGATTCAGCTACTTCCTGTCAACAGAGCAGCAGTTTGTCCTCCTGTTGATAGGACTGAACTACTGGTGTTATGCTGATTGACAGCCGGCTTTGCCCAAATAGGTAGCAGACAGCAGGCTGTCAATCAGCATGACTTCAGTAGTACCACGCTGTCAACAGGAGGACAAACTGCAGCTCTGTTGACAGGGAGTAGCAGAATCTCTGGCAGGAGCGGTAATTGAATGGCGCCCGGCACAACAGACAGGTAGCTGCCTCTGTTAGCAACTATATGCCTTTTTTTAAAAAAAGTCCCAGATATCTCCATTAATGTCTGGAGGGCACAAAAGTTTAACTATTACTGTGCGATGCACTAAAAGGGACACTATTACTATTTGGGGAACCAAGAAGAACACGATTACTATGTGAGGCACAAAACATAACACTTTTACTATTTAAGCTACAAGGGGTGCCACTTACAGTGTGATGCCCTATTACAGTATATTTCCAACAATCACATTTTGGAACCATATGTATCTGAGTGGTGATGTATATCTTGGCTCTGACTGTGTAGGAGGGAGTGGGGGTGATCAATGTAAAGACATAATTTTTGAATATTGAGGCATCGTGCCAGGCAACAGGTGCAACAATGGGACAAAAGAGGCAGCTACAGGCACTAAATTAAGAGTTTCAGCAGAATGGGGAGTATGCCTAAGTTGAGAATAGATGGGATGGTGCTGAAAATGTGACAAATCAAATGTGTCTATATCGTAAGATGTGCACGCAAGTTATGGCTCAAAGAAGTCATCATGGCTGTCTTGAGCAGTTGCAAAAGATGGGAAAAGCATATGAATCCAATCAGAAATTATGTCAACTGTGAGTTATTATATAAAACTGTAATGTAATAATATATGGTATGCAGAATTAGTATTTACTTGATATGAGCAAAAATGGTTCACAGGAACCTGAACGAGTGACCACATAGGTTCTCTTTTGCAGCTGGACCACAGCACTGAAGACTTCATATCACTTATTTTTATTGTAATGTTGGTCTTCTTTACAGTATTTTAGTTTAGTTAATACCAGTTTGGTGGTACAATTCAGTCACTATTTAGATTTAGCATAGAGTGGGATTATTACTAATACCGTATTTGTCTTAGCACAATTTATTTTGTATGGTAGAAGCTTGTTAATATTATTTATTTTATTCACTATGTAATAGTAAGAGTTGTGACTGTATGGTAGCAATATTGGTAATAATTAGATTTTGTGTGTTTTGTTCACAACAACACTTAGGTAATATTAGCCCTGATAAAGCAGCAACAGTGATTTGATATGAAAACTGTTGGAGGAAAATCGCGCAATAGGGTTTTATCCGATATTAAGCAGTCAATGCAAGGTAAAAGCACTCACCAGACGGAGCTTAAGACAAGCATTGGAAAGATTCGCTGCTGCAGATCCACGGATCCACGAGGGACCGGCCATTCAGAATACAGTGTAGGAGAACGTGGTCAAATTCTGCGTTGCTGAATCATGTACGCTACATGATTCAGCAGTGCAGAATTTGACCACATTCTCCTAAATTGTATTCTCAAAGCAGCAACAGTGTTATATGTTAACTATACACAACAATAATTTTATTTTAAGTGACTGGGGGCATTTGGGGTGACATATTCCTAGGGAATGATGTGCCTGATGAAGACTCAAGCAATGCCCCTGGTAGTATGGTATTAAGAGTCAACTGAGCTCTAGATTGGTGAAAGATATACGGATTACATTTCAATATGTGTATATATATATTTATTTTTATTTTTTTTATTTAGTGAATGTTCTCATATCCATCATCTACAGTATATCCTGTCAATATGTTATATAAATGTTTATTAAAGGATATCCCTTTTATTTAATAAATCAATCATTATTGTTTCATGATTCATTCACTAAAAATTGACACATTATTAATATACAATATATGATGATGTCTGTAAAGCACTGTGAAGCAAGATAGCGCTGTATAAGCGAGTAAATGAAATAAATAAAATACAAAACAGGTGAAACAAAAAATTTTAAGCATTTTAGGACAGATGTCAGTTCTGAATCTTACAGTTAGTGCATAAGACATTTTTTTCTATCTACTTGCAAGCCAAAACCTAACACAAGGAAATGACAACAGCCCACCAGATACAACATATTAGAAGAAATTTGTTTTGCTTGAGCAACACTTGGCAAAAGTTTGCTTCCAATTTTTCATGCAAGACTTAAAAATCCCAAATAAACCCATCTGAAATTGAATCCTGACCTCAAATATATCACAAGGTACTGACTTTCAGAAGCCAAGTATCATAATCACGAATTTTAGTTCTCTCCTGAGCTCCACAATCACTAACAGACAAACCCTCCAGTCTTTCTGTAGAGTAGAGAAGCAGGTGGTAACAGACCTATAAATTAGCCAATTCTCGCTGTAAACAGGTTCTGTTCTACAGTGAGAATTTCAATTTCTGCCATTTCAGGAACGTTATGACAGCTTTATGTATTTTAGAACATAACTGACATAACTTTGGTTTTATGAGAAGTGCTGGATTCTGTCCATGTGAAACAGTGGTGTTAATGGACAAGAGCTCTCAGAGCAAAAGGTTTTCAGTTTCTATAACTAAAATAAAGACCATTACAATTGTGACACATTATTTATTAATCTGTTGTGATGTAAGTACTTGATTTATGTCCTATTTTGTATTATTTAAGTATAGTTCACAAATTATCATTACCCATACATGAGGATTGTTCCAATGATCACCATTTTTGCTCCCACAGGGTTTTCCCAACTTATGAAAGATAAATTTGCTAATTCTGATTTTCAGCCACATTGTCACCTATTATTTTTAAGCATTATGACTTAGTGACTTCTGAAAGGAAGTTTTCTCATTTTGGAATATTTAACAACTTGAGGGCTTAGATTTAGAATTGGGGGTTAACCTTGAGTGATACTGTATTAACAATAATGGGATGTATGTTAAAGCGTTTTCAAGAATTTTACAAATTTAAACTGGGAAGTCTTACATTATTTTTTTTATTTTAGGTCATTCCCTACTGCTGGGAAATATTAGAAAAATCCCGTAATTCCACTAAAGGGACCGTCTGCACAATATAACTGTTGAAACCAAGTACAGGCGCTTGGTGCACCATGGTGTGGCCAAACATATAAGTAATGCCATGATTAAGGCTTAGCAGCTGAAAGGCATAAGTTTGACCAATTCTCTGTGGTGTACGAGCTATGATGCTTTTTAATTGAAGAAATAAAATGCAAAGTTTTATTCATATTCATCTTGATTTCAATGCTGGAGATTTTTTTTTCTTCCTGCAGGGAAAACAAGATGGTGGGAAGGTGCATTTTAATAATTGGCCCCACCATGGTGCATCGAGCATCTGTGCCTGATATGAACAGTCATTCTGCATTGTCCATTTGATTTATAAGATTTATAATATCTTTTAAAAGTAATGTAAAATTTACAAAACTAATTTTTAATGTGTATTAGGAAAATATTAAGTTCTTGGGGGTTCTTTATTAGGACCCACATCTATTAGTCAGAGTGCTGCTCAAAAACGGTCCCCCCCTTCCTACTCTGGAGGGACCAACATGTCCATGTAACTGATTTCAATGGACACTGTATCCAACTTCATTTCTCCGTTAGTTGAGCTGCAGAAAAATTAAACATTTGTTGCCCTTCAATTTACTCTGCTCACCAGGGATCAATGAGTGATGTCTCTAACAAAAAGAGAATGCCAAATGTGGACAAAACATTTAAATGGAACCTGTCACCGGGTTTGGCCAATACAAGTTACGGTCACTGCCTTTCAGGGCTTATCTGCAGCATTCTATAATGCTGTAGATAAGCCCCGGTCTGACCTGAAAGATAAGAAAAATACGTTTCATTATACTCACCCGGGGGGAAAGGTGGTCCGGTCCAATGGGTGTGGCAAGTCCTCGTTCGGCGCCTCACATCTTCTTGCGATGCCGTCCTCCTGCTTGCTTCATGTGGATTATACATCCATATGTCATCCACATGGGCTCTCCGGCATCACACTCAAGTGCAGGCGAACTCATCTGCCCTATTGAGGGCAGAGGAAATTTATGCAGTGCGCAGGTATTGTGCCCCTCTGACCTTTACCGGTGCCTACGTAAAGCTGCACTTTGCTCTGCCCTCAACAGGGCAGATAAGTATGCCTGTGCAGGAGTGCAATGCCGGGGAGCCCATATGGATGACGCATGGAGGCATCATGCACATGAAGGAGGGCGGCATCGCAAGAAGATGGGAGGCGCCGGACCAGGACTTGCGACACCTTTCGGACCGGACCGCCTCCAGATGTGTATAGTAAAAGTTATTTTTCTTCTCTTACAGGTCGGTTTGGGGGCTTATCTACAGAATTATAGAATGCAGTAGATAAGCCCTGAAAGGCGGTGTCCGTAACTCCTATCGGCCAAACCTGGTGATAGGTTCCCTTTAATTAAATGTTAAACATTAAAAAATGTAATGGATAATATTATTGGTTATAAAGGATTAATTAAAAACTAAATCTCTTAAAGTCATTTATTTCCAGATAACATACAGTACTTCGATTCTACCATGCTGTTTCTGCTAAAAAGATTAGTTGTAAGTTATGTGGGTACTGTCTTCACTTGATCCAATTGAAAGTGACATTTCGAAATACCTGTTTTTCATAATGATCCATGTTATTTTACAAAGCAATCTATACTAATCTGTATTTGTTTGGCTTCAATAAGTGAAATCTCTCATTGATTTATTTTTTTCTTTCATTTTCCACCCTCTTACTCCCAGAAAGATGTTGATCTCATGGCCACAGCCAAGTATTCTATTTCTTTCCTTAAATTAGTTATAGTCACACACACAGGCACATTTATTTTAGGATTTTGTGCTTTTAGGTGGCTCGGTGCTCTGTTTACACAGCAGTGGCGAGACACACATCACCGTCATCTGGTGAGAATTATAAAGAATTTACAATATGTGTTTCAAATTAACAGAAGAAAGATAAATGTGCTCCTTTTTATGGCGTTACAGCTGACTAGTACGGAGCAGACCTAATTCATTGGGCTACTGATGCGTTCAATAACTCTAACAGGAATTCCTGCTTTAAAAACTCACACACACATACACACATATCATTGCCACAACAGGAAAACTGGAATTATGTCATTAAGATTTCATCCCAAAATATGCCCTTAATTTGTATGGATGGGAGGTTTGGATAATATGATGTCTTCCAGATTAATGAGCTCTCATCTGCAACTTAAAGGGAAATGTTTCATTGGCGAATGTGAAGAGATTAAGTGTTCCAGCGGAAGATTTATTTTTCTGTCCTGTGGCTGGATGTATGCCTGCCTTTGTTATGACTCTCAATTCGAAGAGACCTGTGAAGTCCAGGGCTAGGTGTGAGATGGAGGTCAGACATACAGGAGACAGTCTGCAACTCTATATTATAAATGGTCCTATCTCAGGTGCAGGTTTAAGAATGGAACCATTTGTATTACTGTGATTGGTAAGAATAAGGCTAAGATCATATGACAATATTGGCTGCTAGACATACTGTAAAATCCCAGGCAAATCATGTAACCAATACATTAGTGTAATTTATCGGCAAATTGCTGTTACATTGTGACTATTTTACAGTTAATATTTAGCTGTAAAAAAAGTAGACAGGTCACTTGTGGCATACATGGTTGTCTATGATGATGTCAATCTCACATGTGACTGTTGAATTATAATTAAAAAGACAACAGACTTGGACTTTTGGCTCTAGTTATGTAGCAGTCTCATCATGTTGCATTACAGTCTTCGTGCTGTATGTCCAAAGTCTGGATGCGTGGACACAGTATCCACCACTTCCCTCATAGAATCAAAGAATCATAGAATGTTAGAGTTGGAAAGGACCTCCAGGATCATTGTGTCCGGGCCCCTGCTCAATGCAAGATTCACTAAACCACCTAAGACAGAAGTCTGTCCAGCCTCTGTTTGAAGACTTCCATTGAAGGAAAACTCCCCACCTCTCTTGGCAGCCTGGTCTACTCATTCTACTCACATAGTATCTGCTTAGATGGGTACGGCAAGAGTAAAGCTACAGTATATACAGTCAGATCGATTTTTTTTGCAATCCTTGTGATCTCTTGGGTTCCTCAGAGTTTTTGCATATTACTCATAACAAAACTCATGCTTAGAGTAGCGTGCTTCCAGCATTAAAAATGTAGAGGGGTTTTCTACTACCTGGACAACCACTGCTTTAATTAAATAATTCCTGTTAAAAATTAAAAATAGCATTTACTCACATCCCGCACATGTGCCACTCCAGCAATGGTGGCGCAGGGTCTCTCCAGGGACACATGACATTATTATTAGTAATGAGCAAACGTGTTCGGATAAGGTGTTATCCGAGCATGTCAGGTGTTATCCGAGTATCTTGAGTGTGTTCGAAAAATGTTTGTTCCTGCAGCTGCATGATTTGTGGCAGTTAGACAGCCTTAACACATGTGGGGATTCCCTAACAAACAGGCAGTCCCCGCATGTGTTGTGGCTGTCTAACATTTGCAAATCATGCAGCCTCAAGGAGTTGAACATATTATTCGAGAACGCCCATGATACTCGGATAACACTCAAACATGCTTGATAACACCTTATCCAAGCACGTTCGCTCTTCACTAATTATTATGCAACATGAGTCATGCAGGCAATCAGTAGCCACTGTTGGGCTGCTAAGCTCTCAATTCTTCAGCTTGTCCGAGGTTCAGCTGAGTAAGAGAGCAGCAGCCCAATAAGTGACCGCTGATTGGCTGCAGGGCTCACATGGCAAAACAATGTCTTGCCTCAGTGTTGGCAACTGAATAAAATTTACAAAGCTTTATTTTAAAACATGGAATTAAAATTCATGGTGGAAGATAAGATAATGCTCAGATGCAAGAATTGCCCTTGATCAAGCAAAGCTTTGAAAATTTTATTCAGTTGCTGACACTTGGAATTTTTCTTCATATTTTACCGTGGGTCAAGGGTTCTTCTTGAAGCAGTAACGTCATATTGTGAATGGTCCTGATATTGAACAACACGAAGAGACTTTGAAGTTTTTTTTCTCATTTTATCCAAGAAGTATCGTTTCTCCTTGCAGAGAGTGACATGATAAGCATGTCGAGGTGAGGAGACTTAAAGCCGCAATGCTCCTCTGGGAAAGATGAAAATTCTCTCTTCAGAGAGGAAGAGGACTAGAACTCTAGGCAATACCCCGAAACACAGTGTCTGCAAATTGAGATTCTGGTTTGGCTATTATCCTAAGTCATGTGACAAGGCTCGTTAAAGGGTCGACATTGACTGTTAGGATTGCTACTTCCAATAGGTAGCATTAGAATTCTAGTCCTCTTCCTCTCTGAAGAGACAATTTGCATATTTCTCATTATATGAATGTCTTGCCTCTGTGGACAAAGCGCTGACATAGTTGAAACGGCACTGGTGCAGGAAGTGAGTATATGCTATTTTTACTTTATAACAGGAAAAACCTCATTTAAAAATTGGTTGTCTAAGTACTGGACGACCACTTTAACTACTTGCAGATAGACAATCAGACACTTAGAATTGTCAAAGTGAGCTCACCATTGAATTCAATGGTAACCCTGTAGTAACCAAAAGCCCATTTATTAAAACAGCCCGTGGAGAGACTTTTTTTGTTCGTTTGATTTTTATTTTATTTTAAAAATGGCCCAAAATAATCCTTTCTAGTGACGTGATTTTGTCTTCTTTTATACCATGCCTATTAATTTATACCCTGTCCCTTTCCACTTCTTCATTTACTATACATTTTGCACAACACTAGAATTAACTTTTTAAAATCTGTACAGATGTAATTGTGACTAGCAAGCACACTGTCTCAGACATACACTGTTTTCAGATTTTTTTTTCTGCAAAAAATACTGTGCGGCCTTACTGCTATTTTAATTTTAGTATACTATGAATTAAGAAAAAAATGTATAATTGTAATGCAAATGCAGCAAGACAGACACCATATACCATAGCAATGATCAGTAACACTGAGTCTGGCATTGCTGATGACACCTCTCATAACTTTCTCTTCCCCGCAAATTTAATCTAATATTAGTGGACTACTACACTCATCTTCTGCTCTGCTGTAGTTGTACAATACATTACTGTCTGGAGTTTTTGTCCAATGTTTCAAGGCTTTTTCCTCCTATCTCTGTTGCTGAACTGTGAGCTGATGCCCTCTTAATGTTCTAAATTAACTTAAAATGGCTGCTGAATTCACTGCTAAGGCTTTTATACAGTCTATGATGGTCCCTCCTGATTGGCTGTGCTATGCCATGTTATTTGATAAATACGAGCCATTATGAGGAAGCTTACACAATCACACTTTTGGTCATGTTAGCCTTCTGTAACTGATGCAATCTTTGAAAACTTTTTTTTTATTTGCGTGCATCAAATTGCAAATTGTTTGAATTCGCCAGGGCCTAAAAATTTCATGAAATTTTATTTTAATTCAATTCACATAATTTTGATTCAATAATTTCTAACTACTTCCCGACTGGATCGATTTTCAGCTTAAAAATGACTGTCAGTCTGGAGAAAAGTCACACTTATGTCTGTCCGTCTGTCTTTAAGCACAACAGATATACTGTAAGTGTGACCAGTGTCAAACTGGGGTGCCAAGGGCCCACCAGTAACATTGACTTTGGGGGGGCTGCAAGATTGTAATAAAATGCAATAATGGGCGATCAAAAGATCATATCTACACCAAAATGGCATCAATAATACATCAGCTCAGCACACGAATAATAAATCCTCACTTAGCCCCAGATTCTGAAAACTGGAGACAGTACGGGTCTCGGGAAATGGCAACTTTTTTTTACAAACTTTGGATTTTTTTCACCACTTAGGCCGGGCTCACATTAGCGTATCTTTGCGCAGCGTATGCCTGCATACAGATCCGCATAGACCCGCATGTGTCTTGCATACCTATCTTTAACATTGTGTATGCAGGGACATGCGTTTGCATCAGTTTGGGTGCAGATGCGTCCGCATGCGTTGTTTCGCCATGCCCGCCGAACGCAACATGTTGCATTTTTTGGCGCGTCAAATATGTGCAGGCATGCGCATGCGGATGAGTGCATCAAAACAACACGTTACTGTCTGTGAGAACGCATTGGTATGCAAGGACATGCATATGCATGCATTTGATGCACTTGCGTACTTAGGACTGCACATGTCCAGGAAATGATTTCACCACCTCCAAATTCGCAGCTGTATAAAAAGGTGTGTGGACACTGGAAGTCCAGTACTCTCAAGACTCTGGAGGTAAGTATTGAAGCTTTGAAAATTTCTGTCTCTCTCTCTGCAGTCTGTACTCTGTACTTATGTTTTGCTCTTTTTCCTTGTAGACTGTGTGGTGCTGCTGTCTTGGACTGCTGTGTGGTACTAGCCTTCTCAGCTGCTACTTAATGTAAGACTTTATCAGCAAGGACAGCACTTCAAATAACCTATATATTCTTAAATCTTAGCAGCTGGTTAGAGATTAAATGATAAAACTTAACTTTTACTCTTAATAAAAAAAGCTCAATAGTGACCACAAGTGCATAAAGTGCCAGTGTTTTAAAACAAAACAGCAAAACAAGAAAAACACAACCAAAAACCACAGATAAAAAACCAATGGTACAATATTCATAAACCACACATATGCCTCAACCTGAAGGTAGTCAAATATTCTCAACCCCAGAGGAGCAGGTGTACGAGTGTGGCAGTTTGCAGAGACCACTCTATTTTCGGGCTTGGTCCCCTTTACCACTGCTTATAACCTTTAATGGGGCATCATTAAATGTCTTTTTGTGGACATGGCAGAATTCCTCATACCATGAGCCCCGTGCGTACTTATCAACCTGCAGCAAAAGTCCACCTGGTTGGACCAACCAGAATCCATCCAGTCTATTCACCTGGTATGCTTATAACTCGCGGACATATCCCTTATTCTTTATACGCATATGGTGTTTACAGCACATCAGCAAGCTCAACAAAACATAGAGCGGGCAATTCCCCGTCTCATTGTATTCAACCCACCAGTTACACCAGAATACATATATGCCTCCCAGACAAAGCTGCACACATCAGCATATGTTCAGTAAATGTTATACATGGGTATATTAATTTAGAGCATCATAGTTTATACTCATCCATGGGACCGGGTCTGTAAGCGGTGCCTTCTCAGAGTGTTCGGGATCTGGAAATGAATCATAACATTCCGTCCACTGATCCCTTCTAGTGCTTATGTCTCCCGACGCGTTTCCTCTTTCGATTCATCAGGGGAGTATTGACAAACATCCTGCAGCATGTCCGAGCATTGCTAGACCACCTATCTCTTTACCAGCCTTAAATATACTGAATGTGTGTCTTGGTACCGCGTGCTTCCGGATGCTAGCAAATCATTACCGGCTCCTGTTGCCCGCGCGCTGCATGATGTGTTTACCCACGTCACACCGCATCTATGTATATCTCGATACTGCGTGCTTCCGGACGCCGGCAAGTCGTTTCCGGAAGCACGCATGAACATATTTTTCCAGGATGTCCACAGATGCCTTGACTGCCTGGAAGCTGACCTTCAGAGACCAGCGCAACATTTTTTTCTGCAATAGAGCAGGGCATGTCAGTAAAATCTGCCGCCTGATCTCCAGCTCTATGTAATGAAGGCCTGTCAGGCTGCTTACAGCGAGGCCATGCAGCAGTCCAAACTGCAGTCAAGATATCACCAGCTGCCACACATTTCCCTTCTGACATGGCAACAAAGGCCAGCACAGCACCAGTGGCAGAATATGCCAGCCCCACAAGGACATGGATACCAACAACTGACTTCAGTGCAAGTGAACTTTCCTCCACCACCACCGCTGGACATTACGGCAGTTCCTATAGTTGCCAGATACACCACGCAGCCGAGTGCAGCACTCCTGCAGCATGCAGCTCCCACCACGTAGCCGAGTGCAGCACCCCAGCAGCATGCAGCTCCCATGATGCAGCTGAGTGCAGCAACCCAGCAGCATGCAGCTCCCACCACACAGCCGAGTGCAGCACCACTGCAGCGTGCTGCTTACACCATGCCGCCGAGTGCAGCACTCCCTGAACAAGAAAAAAAACCCTGAAGGAACAGCAAAAAAAAGGCACCCCGTACACACCAAAAACAAAAGCCAGGGAGAAGAAAACTTGCCAAAAATTTACACACCACCTCCAACCTCACCCCCAATGTGTCTGTTATCCAATTTGTCTACACCTTCCCTTGTGTCTATCCTTTCCAATGTGTCTATCCCTTCCAATGTGTCTATCCCTTCCAATTTATTTTTTTACTACTAATGTGTCTTCTTCCCCAATGACCAAATCCTCTATTTTGTTGCCACTTCCCCTGCAACCACTCCCTCACCCACTCCTGCCCAATCATCCCAGCCCGACACCCCCTGGTCCACAATGTCACACCATCGAACAGACCCCAGGTCCTCAGAGGGTGATCTTGGTAATCTCGCAATGTGCTAACAACAGGTTCCTCAAGTTCTAAGTGGTGTCACTCTTTTGCTAGGATGTAATTGTGCAGAATAACACACGCTTTGACAACCTCATCAATTGTCTCAGTTTTGAGACTGATGGCTGTTCCCAAAATGCGCCATTTAGATGCCAGCAAACCAAAGGCACACTGCACAGTTCTTCATGCCCTTGTCAGTCGGAAGTTGTAAATTCTTTTAGTGTAATTCAAGCCCAACTCGAGTACAGTTTTATGAGGTTGCACACATTTGAAACGCCTCATACTCAACCACAACAAATGGCATTGGTGGTCGTTCAGTGTTCGGAAGAGGTCGGGGTGCTGGAAAATTGAAATTATTCCCGTACAAACGTTGGCCCATGTCAGAGTCTTTGAAAGTCTGAGAGTCAATTCCTCATCCAAATGAGCCAACGTCAATGGCAACAAATCGACAGCCAGCATCTGCAATCGCCATGAGAACAATTGAAAAATATTTTTTTAACTTGAAACATTCTGATCCATTTCCAGCAGGTTTCAAAATCTGAATATGTTTGCCATCCACAGCCCCCAAACAGTTTGTAAAATTACAAAAGTCCTGGAATTTTGCAGCATTTTCCAGCCAGAGTTCAGTTGTGGGTTGGGGGAGAAATTCTTCATGCAGAGCGTCACATAAAGCACGGGCAGGTGTCTGCAACTATTCCAGAAAGGGAGAACACTTCAATCCGGAATTTAAAATGTAGAGATCTTAAGGTCTCTCCGGTAGCCAGGAATGTGCTGAAACAGAAAATGGAAATAAAAAATAAGTACATAGCTTTTATAACAATAATACTAATGACATGTGTTTCTTTTTCAAAATTACACACCTCAGGGTCACCAGCAGGCATTCCTCAGCAGGAATTGCTTGACGTAGCTGTGTGTCCTGTCAGGTGATGGATCCTCGGACACGTAGCAGCAAGTCACTGAAGCTCTGATCCAACATCCTCATGTAGTTGAAATACTTCTCTGGGTTTTCAAGAAGCTCGGTGTACAACGAGTGGCAGGCTCCACGGCTCTCTCTTAATTCAACGATGGGGTGTTGCCAATAGCAACGACAACATCTTCTCCGTCTTTCTCTTCTTCTTCACAAACCACAGCAAATGCCAATTTCAATGACAAATCAAGATTAAGATTGAAGCTCTCCACGCTAAAATCCATCTTGCAGCTAAATACAGCATCAAAAGACAAGTATTTCATCGGTGCTGTGTGTCTATATATAGAAATCCCATGAGACACGCACATTGTGTGTGGCTTGGGTCAAGGAAATTTGACAGGAAAAGTATTGTCCGCTTAACCAATTTCCCCCGGAAATATGAAATGCATGCACATAAACAATGCAAACGCATGCCAAAACGCATTTAAACGCATGCACACGCAGTGTTTTTTTAAGTCATGCACAAGCTGACAGAGATAAAAAATACAGCGTAAGCATGCATTTAAATGCATTTTGGCATGCGATTGCGCATGCAG
This sequence comes from Ranitomeya variabilis, assembly GCF_051348905.1. Lineage (NCBI taxonomy): Eukaryota > Metazoa > Chordata > Amphibia > Anura > Dendrobatidae > Ranitomeya > Ranitomeya variabilis. The sequence goes on from NC_135237.1 coordinate 178,489,132, forward strand.
ATGATATGCTGCACACAAATACGCTACTGTGAACTTAGCCTAAAGTAAAAAAGAACCTATACATGTTTGATATCTATGAACCCATAATGACTTGCAGAATCATAATAGCCGGTCAGTTTAGCATTTAGTGAACATGGTGAAAAAGCAAACAAAAAAAATTGTGGAATTGCACTTTTTTCCTATTTCACCACAATGTGGAATTTTTTCCCACTTTCCAGTACACTAAATGGCAAAAACAATGGTGTCATTCAAAAGCACAACTCATCATGAAATAAACAAGCCCTTACATGTCCATACTGACAGAAAAATAAAAAATGAATCTGGGAAGAAGGGGAACAAAAAACAAGAACGAAAAATCCCAAGGTGGTGAAGGTGTTGAAACTTCAGAAGTATTTTTTATTTTTCTTTATTTCTATGCTCAGTATCCCTTTAATAGAGCTAATACTTAATTAACCATGATAGTATTTCTAACGTTTTACACAAGGAAGTTATTTTTGGATAGCTATTGGAAATACAGATTGTAAGATAATAACGGGATGCAATTAATTACATGGAGTGTGGGCAAAAATGTAGTTAAAAGAGTTAACATATTTCATGTGACTTATTACAGTTATTTTTTTATCTAAGTTTCCATACTAATTTCCATTGTTCTCTAGGTTAATTACTTAAAATAATATTTGTGGTTTCTAACAGCATACTATGTATTAATTACAGAAAATTACTGCTCGAAAAGCAGTCATTTACTAAATTTTCTGGTCAATGTTTAGCCCAAGGAGTATGTAAAAAGATTGGTACCTATGTAACTTTTTCTTTATGTTCTCAATAAATAAACATGATCTTTGACTTCTAAATTCTTTGGTACACCATAGTAATAGTACACATACAGAAGAAATCAATACATGTACAAAATATATGTAGATAATAAAAAGAAGCTAAAAATAAAAAATAAAACATTTTCTTATCTAAATGTTACAATAATTCTGGAGATTTTATTCAACTATGCACCTTTTAATAAGCCCCCAAACAAAAATCTCAGTTAACACTAATCCTTAGAATGCTAAGGGTATGTGCACACGTTGCGGTTTTTGCTGCGGATCCGCAGCGGTTTTGACGCTGCGGATCCGCAGCAGTTTTCCATGTGGTGTACAGTACAATGTTAACCAATGGAAAACAAAAACCGCAGTGCACATGCTGCGGAAAATTCCACGCGGAAACGCTGCGGAAAAAAAGAAGTAGCATGTCACTTCTTTCTGCGGATTCCGCAGCGGTTTTCAACCTGCACCAATAGGAAAGTGCAGTTGAAAACCCGCAGAGGAATCCACAGAAGAAACCGCGTGAAAATCCGCAGTGAAAACCGCAGTGGTTTTGCACTGCGGATTTTCCAAATCCGCTGCGGAAAAATCCGCAGCAAAATCCGCAACGTGTGCACATACCCTAAAGTTTTAGCCTTTAACTTTTTTTGCTATGTAGACAGATGCTTATCCATCGAGGGCTGGTGAGTGGTCAGTTTACCCTCCTATATGCATAGGTGTTGACCATGTGCTTAGCATAATAAAAAAAAAATATAGCTAGTCAGACGTTTTCCCATCAGTGCTCGCTGAAGGGTATTGCATGATGACTATACAGATGGATTATCCTTCCTTTACTACATGGATGTCCTAAATAAGTCAAAGAAGTTGGTTTTACAGAGTAGGTCTCCATTTTGACTACACTCTATGATGAATGACTACATTCCCTAACAGGGTACATGGACAGGTGTAATCTTATTAAGTCTCCCAAAAGAGATGTGACATACAAAAATTTCACTAAATGTTGACCTAAAAAATCTTCAATTACTATTTAAAAGGAAATCTAGTAAAATGATCTCTGAATTAGTAACAGATACACAGATATTTACTAATTTGAAAAACAAATTGTCTCTTTGGAAAATTATACTTCTTTGGTCCCATATGTGGTGATTTCTGGTCTAGAAAATATGACACATCATTTTAAGCACATGTAGCAGATGCTGTTCATAATGTTAGCTTTTCAGGAATATGTACTTAAGTGGCTTAAAGGAGTTGTCCAGGCTTAAGCTACATGTCTGCAGTTACTCTATGTGACTGCAGACTTGTGAATCCTCACATTGGGTACTGCGCACTGAGAGGATTCTCGGTATCGGCGCTAGGAGTGGACAGACATGTGGCCACAAGTATGCGATATGCATATTCCTGGTCACATTCCAACTAGACTTGCAATGAGCATCAAACTTTCGGAATGTAGCAGGTAGTACGCATATTGCATACTTGTGGTTACAGACTGCCCACCACCGCCACTGGCACCAAGCGTTCTCACAGCACGGAATTGGCATGATGTAAGGATTCACAAGCCTGCATTAAAACAGATCATTGATATCAGTCAGATGCCCTATAAACAGAAACAGAACAGTGAGGAGGAAAAGGAGGATGTCATGGTTGAGCTCTGGTGACATAAATCTCTTTATATAATACTCAGTGTTATTATTATATGATACATAATATGATCAATGAAAAGATGGAAGTAATGACGGGTCTATTATTTACCTTTTCCGTGCATTTTATGTGCTTAGTGTTCCTTTAACCCCTTCCCGACATGCGCCGTACTAGTACTGCGCTGCCGGCACTGCATTACTGACAGCCGCAGTACTAGTACGGCGCCCCGATCACCGCGGTCTCGCGCTGAGCGCCGCGGTGATCGGGTGCGGGTGTCAGCTGTATATGACAGCTGACACCCCGCAGCAATGCCCACGATCGGCGCTGTCGCCGATCGCGGGCATTTAACCCCTCTGATGCCGCTGTCAATAGTGACAGCGGCATAGAGGGGGATCGCGCAGGGACGGGGGCTCCCTGCGCTCTCCCACCGGAGCAACGCGATGAGATCGCGCTGCTCCGGTGACCTGGAAGGAGTCCCCGGATCCAAGATGGCCGCGGGACTCCTTCCGGGTCATAAGATGACCCTGCTTGCCGGCGTCTGCTGAGAATCCTCATAGCAGGCGCCGGCAAGCCTCTGCAATGTGCCTGTCAGATCGATGATCAGGCAGAGTGCTGTGCACACTGTCTGATCAACGATCTGTGATGTCCCCCCTGGGACAAAGTAAAAAAGTAAAAAAAAAAATTTTCCACATGTGTAAAAAAAAAAAAAAAAAAAATTCCTAAATAAAGAAAAAAAAAATATATATATTCCCATAAATACATTTCTTTATCTAAATAAAAAAAACACCACACAATAAAAGTACACATATTTAGTATCGCCGCGTCCGTAACGACCCCACCTATAAAACTATATCACTAGTTAACCCCTTCAGTGAACACCGTAAAAAAAAAAAAAAAAAAACGAGGCAAAAAACAACGCTTTATTCTCATACCGCCAAACAAAAAGTGGAATAACACGCGATCAAAAAGACGGATATAAATAACCATGGTACCGCTGAAAACGTCATCTTGTCCCGCAAAAAAAAAGCCGCCATACAGCATGATCAGCAGAAAAATAAAAAAGTTATAGTCCTCAGAATAAAGCGATGCAAAAACAATTATTTTTTTATATAAAATAGTTTTTATTGTGTAAAAGCGCCAAAACATAAAAAAATTACATAAATGAGGTATCGCTGTAATCGTACTGACCCGAAGAATAAAACTGCTTTATCCTTTTTACCAAACGCGGAACGGTATAAACGCCCCCCCCTAAAAGAATTTCAGGAATTGCTGGTTTTTGTTCATTCTGCCTCCCAAAAATCGGAATAAAAAGCGATCAAAAAATGTCATGTACCCGAAAATGGTACCAATAAAAACGTCAACTCGTCCCGCAAAAAACAAGACCTCACATGACTCTGTGGACCAAAATATGGAAAAATTATAGCTCTCAAAATGTGGTAACGCAAAAACTATTTTTTGCAATAAAAAGCGTCTTTTAGTGTGTGACGGCTGCCAACCATAAAAATCCGCCCAAAAAACGCTATATAAGTAAATCAAATCCCCCTTCATCACCCCCTTAGTTAGGGAAAAATAATAACATTTTAAAAAATATATTTATTTCCATTTTCCCGTTAGGCTACTTTCACACTAGCGTCGGTACGGGGCCGTCGCGCTGCGTCGGCCCGACATACCGACGCATACTGTGCAAGCGCCGCACAACGGGGGCAGCGGATGCTGTTTTTCCACGCATCCGCTGCCCCATTGTGAGGTGCGGGGAGGTGGGGGCGGAGTTCCAGCCGCGCATGCGCGGTCGGAAATGGTGGACCGTCAGCACAAAAAAAGTTACATGTAACGTTTTTTGCTGCCGGCGGTCCGCCACAACACGACATAACCGTCGCACGACGCTTGCGACGTGTGTCAATACGTCGCTAATGTTAGTCTATGGGGAAAAAATGCATCCTGCAGATGACTTTGCAGGATGCGTTTTTTCGCCAAAACGACGCATTGCGACGTATGCAAAAAAACGCTAGTGTGAAAGTAGCGCTAGGGTTAGGACTAGGGTTAGGGTTGGGGTTAGGGTTTCAGTTAGAATTGGGGAGTTTTCACTGTTTAGGCACATCAGGGGCTCTCCAAACGCGACATGGCGTCCGATCTCAACGCGTTTGTTTGCGTTAAAAACGCATGCGTTTTTATAGAAAAAAACCAGAACACACACTGAAAAGTCACCCACCACCATCAAGGTGATAAAGGGATCCAAACCCTAACCCTAAACTCATCCCTAACCGTTTAATGAACATTTTCTGACAGTCATAGTGCCACGTATTTCAGTGCCACGTATTTCAGTGCCACGTATTTCAGTGCCACGTATTTCAGTGCCACGTATTTCAGTGCCACGATATTTCAGTGCCACGATATTTCAGTGCCACGATATTTCAGTGCCACGTATTTAAGTGCCACGTATTTAAGTGCCACGATATTTCAGTGAAATACGTGGCACTGAAATATCGTGGCATTTACGTGAAATACGTGGCACTTAAATACGTGGCACTTAAATACGTGGCACTTAAATACGTGGCACTTAAATACGTGGCACTTAAATACGTGGCACTTATATACGTGGCACTTAAATATCTTGGCATGTACATGAAATACGTGGCACTTATATACGTGGCACTTATATACGTGGCACTTATATACGTGGCACTTATATACGTGGCCACTGAAATATCGTGGCACTTATATACGTATATACGTATATAAACGTATTTCAGTGCCACGTATTTCAGGTAAGGGGTAGGGTTAGGGTTTTTTGGTTTTTTCTTGTTTTCTTGTGTTTTTCTATAAAAACGCATGCGTCTAAAAAAACGCATGCGTTTTACCGCGATTACATGCGTTTTTTCACACATGCGTTTTTTTTTAAAACGCATGCAGATAAAAACGCAAGTGTGAAACCAGCCTTACCCTTGGGAAAATAAAAACATTGGGGCTAAAATATAATTTTCGTAGAAAAAAATATATTTTTTATTTTCGCGGCTCTGCGTGATAAACTGTAGTGAAACACTTGTTGGTTCAAAGTTCTCACAACACATCTAGATAAGTTCCGTGGGGGGTCTAGTTTCCAATATGGGGTCACTTGTGGGGGGTTTCTACTGTTTAGGTACATCAGGGGCTCTGCAAATGCAACATGACACCTGCAGACCAATCCATCTAAGTCTGCATTTCAAACGGCGCTCCTTCCCTTCCGAGCTCTGCCGTGCGCCCAAACAGTGGTTCCCCCCCATATATTGGGTATCAGCGTACTCAGGACAAATTGGACAACAACTTTTGTTGTCCAATTTCTCCTGTTACCCTTGGGAAAATAAAAATGTGGGGGCTAAAATATAATTTTCGTGGAAAAAAAAATATTTTTTATTTTCACGGCTCTGCGTGATAAACTGTAGTGAAACACTTGTCGGTTCAAAGTTCTCACAACACATCTAGATAAGTTCCGTGGGGGGTCTAGTTTCCAATATGGGGTCACTTGTGGGGGGTTTCTACTGTTTAGGTGCATCAGGGGCTCTGCAAATGCAACATGACACCTGCAGACCAATCCATCTAAGTCTGCATTTCAAACGGTGCTCCTTCCCTTCCGAGCTCTGCCGTGCGCCCAAACAGTGGTTCCCCCCAATGTATGGGGTATCAGCGTACTCAGGACAAATTGGACATTAACTTTTGTGGTCCAATTTCTCCTGTTACCCTTGGGGGAAAAAAAATTGCGGGCTAAAACATCATTTTGTGGAAAGAAAAAATGATTTTTTGATTTTCACAGCGCTACATTCTAAACTTTAGTGAAACAACTGGGGGTTAAAAGTGCTCACCACACATCTAAATAAGTTCCTTAGGGGGTCTTCTTTCCAAAATGGTGTCACTTGTGGGGGTTTCCACTGTTTAGGCACGTCAGGGGCTCTCCAAACACGACATGGGTTCCGATCTCAATTCCAGCCAATTTTGCATTGAAAAGTCAAATGGCGCTCCTTCCCTTCCGAGCTCTGCCATGCGCCCAAACAGTGGTTTATCCCCATATATGAAGTATCAGCGTACTCAGGACAAATTGCACAACAACTTTTGGGGTCCAATTTATCCTGCTACCCTTGGGAAAATAAAAAATTTGGGGCAAAAAGATCATTTTTTGTGAAAATTAATATTAATTTTTTTTTACGGCTCCACATTATAAACTTCTGTGAAGCACTTGGAGGTTCAAAGTGCTCACCACACATCTAGATTAGTTCCTTAGAGGGTCTACTTTACAAAATGGTGTCACTTGTGGGGGTTTCCACTGTTTAGGCACGTCAGGGGCTCTCCAAACACGACATGGGTTCCGATCTCAATTCCAGCCAATTTTGCATTGAAAAGTCAAATGGCGCTCCTTCCCTTCCGAGCTCCGCCATGCGCACAAACAGTGGTTTATCCCCATATATGAAGTATCAGCGTACTCAGGACAAATTGCACAACAACTTTTGGGGTCCAATTTATCCTGCTACCCTTGGGAAAATAAAAAATTTGGGGCAAAAAGATCATTTTTTGTGAAAATTAATATTAATTTTTTTTACGGCTCTACATTATAAACTTATGTGAAGCACTTGGAGGTTCAAAGTGCTCACCACACATCTAGATTAGTTCCTTAGAGGGTCTACTTTCCAAAATGGTGTCACTTGTGGGGGTTTCCACTGTTTAGGCACGTCAGGGGCTCTCCAAACACGACATGGGTTCCGATCTCAATTCCAGCCAATTTTGCATTGAAAAGTCAAATGGCGCTCCTTCCCTTCCGAGCTCTGTCATGTGCCCAATCAATGGTTTACCCCAACATGTGGGGTATTGGCGTACTCAGGACAAATTGTACAACAACTTTTTTGGTCCAATTTCTCCTGTTACCCTTGGTAAAATAAAACAAATTGGATCTGAAGTAAAAATTTTGTGAAAAAAAAGTTAAATGTTCAATTTTTTTTAAACATTCCAAAAATTCCTGTGAAGCACCTGAAGGGTTAATAAACTTTTTGAATGTGGTTTAGAGTACCTTGAGGGGTGCAGTTTTTAGAATGGTGTCACTTTTGGACATTTTCTGTCATGTAGACCCCTCAAAGTCACTTCAAGTGTGAGGTGGTCCGTAAAAAAAATGGTTTTGCAAATTTTGTTGCAAAAATGAGAAATCGCTGGTCAACTTTTAACCCTTATAACTCCCTAACAAAAAAAAAATTATGTTTCCAAAATTGTGCTGATGTAAAGCAGACATGTGGGAAATGTTGTTTATTAACTATATTATGTGATATAACTCTCTAATTTAAGGGCATAAAAACGAAAAATTTGAAAATTGCTAAATTTTCATAATTTTCGACAAATTTCTGTTTTTTTCACAAATAAATGCAAGTCATATCGAAGAAGTTTTACCACTATCATAAAGTACAATATGTCACGAGAAAACAATCTCAGAATCACCAGGATCCGTTGAAGCGTTTCAGAGTTATGACCTCATAAAGTGACAGTGGTCAGAATTGTAAAAATTGGCCGTGTCACTTAGGTGAAAACAGGCTTTGGGGTGAAGGGGTTAAAACCCAAGACCCTTCACATGGGAAAACTTAAACGACAACTTGAAATAAAACAGGTTGACAAGCTGTAGTTCCAAAAACAACAGACTTCAGCACAATACCTTCATGAAGCCATAATAAATACGTTAACATTACTGCAAACCCATGACATAATATCACAGCTAACTAAATCTGTTGATGATAAGCTTACACGTCCCCTTCCTTCTACCATTCTCTACACTCCCTATGTCACTGTACAACTCATTATTTACAGTGTTCAGTAATATATGCATATATATTTATAGGACTGAGTAAATGTTTTAGGCTAGTGTGGTAAAATGCTACAAAGTGGGTATTTAAAAAAAATAGGAATGTTAATAGTTTATATTTATCAATTAACATAAAAAAGCAAAGTGAATGAACAAACAAAAATCTATGTCAAACCAGTTCTTGATGTACAGTAAGTAAGCTTTGCCTCCAAAACAGCATCAATTCTTCTAGCTACACTTTCAGAAAGCCAGGAATTTTGTAGGATTATATTCAAGTGTATGATTAACTAATTACACCATATACAGAGAGAGAGGCATGCACTCAGGTGATAAGACTGTGCAAGGGAAAAGGCATCAGCCCGGATTTAGATAGTCTGCGAATCACAGCACAATAATGCAGATATGAAGGCTGCATGATGCCTGAATGTGTGTAATGGTTCCGTTGGTGAATAAACAGATATTTCAATGTTTCAACCAAAAATGAGCACCCAGTGACACAGATTTGCCATTCCCCTAACTTGTTGGTTCTTTCAAGTTTTCTCTACAGATACCTTGACAAAAACACATTTGGTTGAAACAGAATATTATCTTTTTATTCACCATCAGAACTACTAAACACATTCATACATCATATAGGCTTTGCATCTGCATTTTTATGCTGGGATTCTCAGACTATTAACTAATTACACCAATCAAGTGATGATGATCATCATTTTCATATAAAGTTTGAAACACATTAACTGAAACAGAAACAGCTGTGTAGGATGCTTACAACGGTCTCAGAAACAGTAAGCTCTGTTACAAAAGTGAGGTAGTGGAAGACAGTTTCACGTCCCACATCATGCACCATGGCAAGATTGAGCACAGAATCATCATACAAGGTAACTGGTCTTGTTCCAGTGCTTAGTACAATAATACAGAAGGAAAGTTTTGTACCTCCCAGGCAAAGATTTCAAAACAGACAAGAGTTTTAAGTTAGTATTCAGCCTAAGGAACTTAGTGACAAAGATGCAAGACACTTGATGCTTATTTCTCTTTGAAATTATAAGATGTCCAGTTAGTGCCATCAACTCAAAATTGGCTGAAACCAGTAGGACTAAGATGCTCCATTAATTGTTCATGGATGTATGGCTAGAAGTGGTCTCCATGGAATAATTGTGGCTGAAATGCTGTTATCTTAACCCCTTCATGACCTTGCCGTTTTTTGCAATTCTGACCAGTGTCCCTTTATGAGGTAATAACTCAGGAACGCTTCAACGGATCCTAGCGATTCTGAGACTGTTTTTTCGTGACATATTGGGCTTCATGATAGTGGTAAATTTAGGTCGATAATTTCTGAGTTTATTTGTGAAAAAAACGGAAATTTGGCAAAAATTTTGAAAATTTCGCAATTTTCACATTTTGAATTTTTATTCTGTTAAACCAGAGAGTTATGTGACACAAAATAGTTAATAAATAACATTTCCCACATGTCTACTTTACATCAGCACAATTTTGGAAACAAATTTTTTTTTTGCTAGGAAGTTATAAGGGTTAAAATTTGACCAGTGATTTCTCATTTTTACAAGAAAATTTACAAAACCATTTTTTTTAGGGACCACCTCACATTTGAAGTCAGTTTGAGGGTTCTATATGGCTGAAAATACCCAAAAGTGACACCATTCTAAAAACTGCACCCCTCAAGGTGCTCAAAACCACATTCAAGAAGTTTATTAACCCTTCAGGTGTTTCACAGCAGCAGAAGCAACATGGAAGGAAAAAATGAACATTTAACTTTTTAGTCACAAAAATGATCTTTTAGCAACAATTTTTTATTTTCCCAAGGGTAAAAGGAGAAACTGGACCACGGACGTTGTTGTCCAATTTGTCCTGAGTACGCTGATACCTCATATGTGGGGGTAAACCACTGTTTGGGCGCACGGCAGGGCTCGGAAGGGAAGGAGCGCCATTTGACTTTTTGAATGAAAAATTGGCTCCAATCTTTAGCGGACACCATGTCGCGTTTGGAGAGCCCCCGTGTGCCTAAACATTGGAGCTCCCCCACAAGTGACCACATTTTGGAAACTAGACCCCCCAAGGAACTTATCTAGAAGCATAGTGAGCACTTTAAACCCCCAGGTGCTTCACAAATTGATCCGTAAAAATGAAAAAGTACTGTTTTTTCACAAAAAAATTATTTTAGCCTCAATTTTTTCATTTTCACATGGGCAACAGGATAAAATGGATCCTAAATTTTGTTGGGCAATTTCTCCTGAGTACACCAATACCTCACATGTGGGGGTAAACCACTGTTTGGGCACATGGTAAGGCTCGGAAGGGAAGGAGCGCCATTTGACTTTTTGAATGAAAAATTATCTCCATCGTTAGCGGACACCATATCGCGTTTGGAAAGCCCCTGTGTGCCTAAACATTGGAGCTCCTCCACAAGTGACCCCATTTTGGAAACTAGACCCCCCAAGGAACTCATCTAGAGGCATAGTGAGCACTTTAAACCCCCAGGTGCTTCACAAATTGATCCGCAAAAATGAAAAAGTACTTTTTTTTCACACAAAATTTCTTTTAGCCTCAATTCTTTCATTTTCACATGGGCAACAGGATAAAATGGATCCTAAAATTTGTTGGGCAATTTCTCCTGAGTACGCCGATGCCTCATATGTGGGGGTAAAACACTGTATGGGTGCACGGCAAGGCTCGGAAAGGGGAGGCGTGCCATTTGACTTTTTGAATGGAAAATTAGCTCCAATCGTTAGCGGACACCATGTCGCGTTTGGAGAGCCCCTGTGTGCCTAAACATTGGAGCTCCCCTACAAGTGACCCCATTTTGGAAACTAGACCCCCCAAGGAACTTATCTAGATGCATAGTGAGCACTTATAACCCCCAGGTGCTTCACAGAAGTTTATAACGCAGAGCCGTGAAAATAAAAAAATAATTTTTCTTTCCTCAAAAATGATTTTTAGCCCAGAATTTTTTATTTTCCCAAGGGTAATAGGAGAAATTGGACCCCAAATGTTGTTGTCCAGTTTGTCCTGAGTACGATGATACCCCATATGTGGGGGTAAACCACTGTTTGGGCGCACGGCAGGGCTCGGAAGGGAAGGCACGCCATTTGGCTTTTTGAATGGAAAATTAGCTCCAATCATTAGCGGACACCATGTCGCGTTTGGAGAGCCCCTGTGTGCCTAAACATTGGAGCTCCCGCACAAGTGACCCCATTTTGGAAACTAGACCTCCCAAGGAACTAATCTAGATGTGTGATGAGCACTTTGAACCCCCAAGTGCTTCACAGAAGTTTATAACGCAGAGCCATGAAAATAAAAAATAATTTTTCTTTTCTCAAAAAAGATTTTTTAGCCCACAATTTTTTATTTTCCCAAGGGTAACAGGAGAAATTGGACCCCAAAAGTTGTTTTCCAGTTTCTCCTGAGTACGCTGATACCCCATATGTGGGGGTAAACCACTGTTTTGGCACACGTCGGGGTTCGGAAGGGAAGTAGTGACGTTTTGAAATGCAGACTTTGATGGAATGCTCTGCGGGCATCAGGTTGCGTTTGCAGAGTCCCTGATGTGCCTAAACAGTAGGAACTCCCCACAAGTGACTCCATTTTGGAAACTAGACCCCCAAAGGAACTTATCTAGATGTGTAGTGAGCACTTTGAACCCCCAAGTGCTTCACAGAAGTTTATAACGCAGAGCCGTGAAAATAATAAATGTGTTTCCTTTCCTCAAAAATATTTTTTTAGCCCAGAATTTTCTATTTTTGCAAGAGTAACAGGAGAAATTGGACCCCAAACGTTGTTGTCCAGTTTCTCCTGAGTACGCTGATACCCCATATGTGGGGGTAAACCACTGTTTGGGCACATGCCGGGGCTCGGAAGGGAAGTAGTGATGTTTTGGAATGCAGACTTTGATGGAATGGTCTGCGGGCATCATGTTACGTTTGCAGAGCCCCTAATATGCCTAAACAGTAGAAACCCCCCACAAGTGACCCCATTTTGGAAACTAGACCCCCCAAGGAACTTATCTAGATGTGTGGTGAGCACGTTCAACCCCCAAGTGCTTCACAGAAGTTTACAACGCAGAGCCGTGAAAATAAAAAATCATTTTTCTTTCCTCAAAAAAGATGTTTTAGCAAGCAATTTTTTATTTTCACAAGGGTAACAGGAGAATTTGGACCCCAATATTTGTTGCCCAGTTTGTTGTGAGTACGCTGATACCCCATATGTGGGGGTAAACCACTGTTTGGGCACACGTCAGGGCTCAGAAGGGAAGTAGTGACATTTGAAATGCAGACTTTGATTGAATGGTCTGCGGGCGTCACATTGCATTTGCAGAGCCCCTGATGTGCCTAAACAGTAGAAACACCCCACAAGTGACCCCATTTTGGAAACTAGACCCCCGAAGGAACTTATCTAGATGTGTGGTGAGCACTTTCAACCCCCAAGTGCTTCACAGAAGTTTATAACGCAGAGCCGTGAAAATAAAAAATAATTGTTCTTTCCTCAAAAATTATGTTTTAGCAAGTAATTTTTTATTTTTGCAAGGGTAACAGGAGAAATTGGACCCCAACAGTTGTTGCCCAGTTTGTCCTGAGTACGCTGGAACCCCAAATGTGGGGGTAAACCACTGTTTGGGCACACGTCGGGGCTTGGAAGGGCGGGAGCACCATTTGACTTTTTGAACGCAAGATTGGCTGGAATCAATGGTGGCGCCATGTTGCGTTTGGAGACCCCTGATGTGCCTAAACAGTGGAAACCCCTCAATTCTAACTTCAACACTAACCCCAACACACCCCTAATCCTAATCCCAACTGTAGCCATAACCCTAATCACAACCCTAACCCCAACACACCCCTAACCACAACCCTAACCGCAACACACCCGTAACCCTAATTCCAACCCTAATCCTAACCCTAATCCCAACCGTAACCCTAATCCCAACCCTAACCACAACTGTAACCCCAACACACCCCTAACCCTATCCGTAACCCTAACCACAAGCCTAATCTTAACCCTATTTCAAACCCTAGCCCTAATTCCAACCCTAACTCTAATTCCAACCCTAACCCTAAGGCTATGTGCCCACGTTGCGGATTCGTGTGAGATTTTTCCGCACGATTTTTGAAAAATCTGCAGGTAAAAGGCACTGCGTTTTACCTGCGGATTTACAGCAGATTTCCAGTGTTTTTTTGTGTGGATTTCACCTGCGGATTCCTATTGAGGAACAGGTGTAAAACGCTGCGGAATCCACACAAAGAATTGACATGCTGCGGAAAATACAATGCAGCGTTTCTGCACGGAATTTTCCGCACCATGGGCACAGCGGATTTGGTTTTCCTTAGGTGTACATGGTACTGTAAACCTGATGGAAAACTGCTTCGAATTCGCAGCGGCCAATCCGCTGCGGATCCGCGGCCAATCCGCTGTGGATCCGCGGCCAATCCGCTGCCCATCCACTGTGGATCCGCGGCCAATCCACTGCGGATCCGCGGCCGATCCACTGCGGATCCGCGGCCGATCCGCTGCGGATCCGCGGCCGATCCGCTGCGGATCCACTGCGGATTCGCTGCGGATCCGCTGCCGATCCGCTGCGGATCCGCGGCCGATCCGCTGCGGATCCGCGGCCGATCCGCTCTGTGTGCACATGCCATAACCCTACCCCTAACCCTACCCGTAACCCTAACCCTACCCCTAACCCTACCCCTAGTTCTAACCCTAGTTCTAACCCTAACCCTAGTGGAAAAAGAAAAAAAAATATTTTCTTTATTTTATTATTGTCCCTACCTATGGGGGTGATAAAGGGGGGGGTTTATTTATTATTTATTTATTTTGATCGCTGTGATAGAACCTACCACAGCGATCAAAATGTACTTGTAATGAATCTGCCGGCCGGCAGATTCGGCGGGGCGCACTGAGCATGCGCCCGCCATTTTGGAAGATGGCGGCGCCCAGCGAGGAGACGTACGGACACCGGGAGGATCGGTAAGTATGAAGGGGTGGTGGGGGGGTGGATCGGAGCACAGGGGGGGTGATCGGAGCACAGGGGGGGGTGGATCTGAGCAAGGAGGGAGCGGACAGGAGGACGGGGGAGCGGGCAGGCGGACGGAGGGGACCGGACCCCATAACGGAGCACTGGGGGGGCGATCGGTGGGGTGGGGGGGTCACTTCAGGTTTTCCAGCCATGGCCGATGGTATTGCAGCATCGGCCATGGCTGGATTGTAATATTTCACCAGTTTTTTAGGTGAAATATTACAAATCGCTCTGATTGGCAGTTTCACTTTCAACAGCCAATCAGAGCGATCGTAGCCACGGGGGGGTGAAGCCACCCCCCCTGGGCTGAAGTACCACTCCCCCTCTCCCTGCAGATCGGGTAAAATAGGAGTTAACCCCTTCACCCAATCTGCAGGGACGCGATCATTCCATGATGCCACATAGGCGTCATGGGTCGGGAAGGGGTTAAACAAAGAAACAAGGCCAAGCGACTCAACTATGAACAAAAACATAGGAGTGCAGTAAATGGCACCAGGTGCTCTGGACTTAAAAGCGAAAAATTTTTTTGGGCTGTAAAAGAAGGTAGTTTGTATTGGAGATCAGTACCATAATGCAACAGTAAAGCATAGTTGAGGTTACTCCTAAGTTTGGGGATGTATTCCAGCAAATGTTGGGGATTCAGTCAGGATTAATGGTGTCCTCAATTTAAACAAACTATTATTATTATTTATTTATATAGCACCATTAATTCCATGGTGCTGTACATGAGAAAAGGGGTTATGTACAGGGTTATAGATATCGTTTACAGTAATCAAATTTACAATGACAGACTGGTACAGAGGGGAGATGACCCTGTCCTTGCGGACTTACATTCTACGGGATAACGGGGAGGAGACAGAAGGTCGGGGGAGCGGCAGCTCTGGTGGTGGTGAGGCAGCAGCTCTGGTGGTGGTGAGGTGGTAGCTCTGGCGGTGGTGAGGCGGTAGCTCTGGCGGTGGTGAGGCGGCAGCTCTGGCGGTGGTGACTCGGCAGCTCTGGCGGTGATGACACAGCAGCTCTGGCGGTCGGTGACGTGGCAGCTCTGGCAGATACTTATCCATCATGTAATACCATGAGGAAAGCTTCTGATTAGCTCCAAATTTATTCAGCTGCACAACAATGAATCAAATATTCAACCAATGTCATTAAGAACTATCTTCTCGTGAAGAAGAACAAGGAGTTCTGGAAGTGATGATATGGCCACCACAGGGCCTTGATCTCAACATCATCAAATCTGTTTGGATTATATGAAGAGAGAGAAGGATTTGTAGAAGCCTGCAACAAAGGAAGATCAGTGATTATTCTGTAAGGGGGAGAAAATAACCAGGTTTGCCTCATCCGTAACAGGTCCAGAATCATCGGGTCTATCACCTAGGATACAGGGGAAGAGCTTGGGGTGTCCCTGTGCTCTAGAGAAGGGGGCATGGCTAAGTAGACAGTTAATGCACATGCAGAAATTCAAACAGTTCAGGCGGGAACGTGCGAGAGTCCTGTCAGAGTAGATCAACTGTGAGGCGACAGGGTGGCGCTGACTGGAGCCGGGGACGAGCGGACATGCTGACAGGAAATGACCGACGGGGACCAACTGAGACACCACAGATAATGCTTTCCTCGCTAACACCGCTGTCCCAGCTTACATCGCGGACCTTTAAGAGACTGCCGCCTCGGCCAGGAGTACTGACCGTGAGAGGCAAGTCGGTGTATGGGATACAGGCACTCATCGGTACGGCACAGCAGACCGAGCTGGCCATAATAGAGTGTGTCAGGACAGTGTCACAGGGACCAACAGTGTAGGGACTCTCACCACTGAGGGAAGAGACTATTCCTCCTTCCTCCCTTCATCCGTTGGGGCCAGTGCCTGTGATAATAGCACAGACTATCACCGCCATCGCAAGGTTCACCAGAGGACATCGCTACCACCAGGACCACCAGAGGACACTGTCATCATCAGGACCACAGGAGGACACCGTTAATGACTGGGAATTTTCCCCCATTTTTTTATGGAACAGTGACAGATCCTTTTTTTTGTCACGTAATCTAAACTTCCTCAGTCATGGACAGGAACACACCCATGGCTGATGCCCAAAGTGTTAAGAGTATTATTTGTATTATTCTCCCCTGTTCCTTAAAAAACCTTCCCCCATTAGTTCTCTCTGTATTAGGCATAACCTTGCTCCTTGTGTACATATCTCCCTGCGAGGAGTAACTACTGTTTATTAAACCCCTTGTTAACCCTTGGTCTGCCTCCTGTTCGTCACTGCATCCTGCAACCTGCTTATAAGTCTTCCAAGATATTTGGAATAATCTGCATGCCGAGTTCTTTCAAAAACTGTGTGCAAGCATACCTACAGTAGAAGAATTGATGTTTTAAAGTAAAAAGTTTGATACACCAAATATTGATTTGACGTAGATTTCACTTTTCATTTTAGTAATTAATAAAAATCAACTATTAAGAGAGAGCGTTTCCAAGATAGTCTGCTTGCATTAGATCAGCCTGTCAATGCTTTTAAACTTATTATCAAGTTCATAAAGGAGATACAAAATTCAGACCACAATAAGGCAAATATAAAAACGTTGAGGGCAGGCAATAACCATACTAATGTTGCAAAGTACATGTACAAATGCATTCATTTTAGTAGGGCAGACCTGAAATATTGAACATATCTATTGGTGAAAACTGTTTGAGAAAAAAGCAGAGTCTTTTTCTAGTGTAATTATCCATTACATCAGAGTATACATGAGTTCACTATATATGTGCTAGTTTTAATATTAATTTTCATAAATTAAGCTTCTAGGTTTACTCTGATAAGTTTACATTCTCATTTCACCACTAAGGTTGCTAAGGATGCAAAAATGTGACTTCACCTCAAGTGACATCTAATTTAAGAACTCCTTAACTGATTTAATGGGAAACATGGCCCCAAATTTGGGCTCCAGGGTGAAATGCTTATTGGGTTAAATGTCAATCTAAATTTGGCTTTTAATATCAGTATTACTAACATCATCAGTGAGATACGTTGCTTACCTCCGAGTCCTCAGTTATAATACTTTTGTTTGTTTCAGAGCTTACTTCTTGCTGGAATTCTTTTAATCCACACTTAGGGAATTGTAAATGAAAATCCCTTGTTAAAATGTCCTTGTTTAATTCTGCAGAATAAAACCATCTGTTCTGATGATGATTTGTATGTGTAACACATCAGCATTGTCTACACACATTTCTGTACTGTTGCAATTAAAAATTTGGGATTATAACATGTATGCAAATTGCCTATAACATGGGCAGGCAGTCCTCACTGACAAGTTTTCTCACTGTTTATGGGGTAGTGTGTAACTTTGCAACTATGATTTTCATTTTTTAGTAGCACAAATGGAGAAATAAGAGGCACAGACATGAACTAGTGGTCTATGTCATGCTTTTTAACTAGCAATAAGTATAAACATTAGAATAACCTAAAGTATAAAAAATGGATTTAGGATCCTGGTATTTAGATTCTCAAAAATCTCTCCAATAGACCAGCTCTTTTAACAGCAACCACTTTTCTTGATCATAATTCTCAATTCCTCTTTATCTAATGCATATTAGATTCTTTGAGAACACCAGTTTTTAATGGTGGCCACTAGTGAAGACGTTTCAAAGTAGAAGTGCTAATTGGGTCCCTCCCCCACAAAAAAAAGCTAATAAAATCTGGTGAGGTCAAACAAGAGCATATCTCATAACTTTGAAGCCCTGATAAAGTAATTTTGTTCCTATTGAAGTCCCTTATTATTCCCATGCACTAATATAACCTTTTCATGGCCACCTTAATGTATGATGCCAACAAAAGTGCTCTCCAAATGCAATATACTTCACAGCAAACTTCTCAATATTGCCTTCCACATGCAGTATGATGACCCATCAATCCCCCCTCTTCCCAGATAAGCATATCTCCACAGTGACACCAACACAGTATAATGGCCTCTACAGTTTCGCACCCACAGCATGATTGTACCCACAGTCCCCACACACAGTATGATGGCCCTCCATACACTATAATGACCTACCATACTGTATAATAGCTCCTACACCTCTCCTCACAGAATGATTTCCCCCAAACAACCATTCACACTGTATTATTGTCTGCATACATAATGGTCCCCATTATCCTTCCAAACAGTATAACGAATCCCCTGATAGCCCTCCAAACAGTATAATGGCCCACACACAACCCTTCACACATTATGATGCACCCCACATAACCCTCCACACTGTATAATAGCCCACATATACAGTTAGGTCCATATATATTTGGACAGAGACAACATTTTTCTAATTTTGGTTATAGATGTTACCACAATGAATTTTAAACAAAACAATTCAGATGCAGTTGAAGTTCAGACTTTCAGCTTTCATTTGAGGGTATCCACAATAAAATTGGATGAAGGGATTAGGAGTTTCAGCTCCTTAACATGTGCGACCCTGTTTTTAAAGGGACCAAAAGTAATTGGACAATTGACTCCAAGGCTATTTCATGAACAGGTGTGGGCAATCCCTTCGTTATGTCATTCTCAATTAAGCAGATAAAAGGCCTGGAGTTGATTTGAGATGTGGTGCTTGCATTTGGAAGGTTTTGCTGTGAAGTAAACATGCGGTCAAAGTAGCTCTCCATGCAGGTGAAACAATCCATCCTTAAGCTGCGAAAACAGAAAAAAACAAGCCGAGAAATTGCTACAATATTAGGAGTGGCAAAATCTACAGTTTGGTAGATCCTGAGAAAGAAAGAAAGAAAGCACTGGTGAGCTCATTAATGCAAAAAGACCTGGGCGTCCACGGAAGACAACAGTGGTGGAGGATAGAAGAATAATCTCCATGGTGAAGAGAAACCCCTTCACAACAGCCAACCAAGTGAACAACACTCTCCAGGAGGTAGGCATATCAATATCCAAATCTACCATAAAGAGAAGACTGCATGAAAGTAAACTGCACTGCACGGTGCAAGCCACTCATAAGCATCAAGAATAAAAAGGCTAGACTGGACTTTGCTATAAAACATCTAAAAAAGCCAGCACAGTTCTGGAAGAACATTCTTTGGACAGATGAAACCATGATCAACCTCTACCAGAATGATGGAAAGAGAAAAGTATGGCAAAGGCGTGGTACAGCTCATGATCCAAAGCATACCACATCATCTGTAAAACACGGCGGAGGCAGTGTGATGGCTTGGGCATGCATGGCTGCCAGTGGCACTGGGTCACTAGTGTTTATTGATGATGTGACACAGGACAGAAGCAGCCGAATGAATTCTGAGGTATTCAGAGCCATACTGTGTGCTCAGATCCAGCCAAATGCAGCCAAACTGATTGGTCGTTGTTTCATCCTACAGATAGACAATGACCCAAAACATGAAGCCAAAGCAACCCAGGAGTTAATTAAATCAAAGAAGTGGAATATTCTTGAATGGCCAAGTCAGTCACCTGATCTCAACCAAATTGAGCATGCATTTCACTTGTTAAAAACTAAACTTCAGATAGAAAGGCCCACAAACAAACAGCAACTGAAAACCACCGCAGTGAAGGCCTGGCAGAGCATCAAAAAGGAGGAAACACAGCGTCTGGTGATGTCCATGAGTTCAAGACTTCAGGCAGTCATTGCCAGCCAAGGGTTTTCAACCAAGTACTAAAAATGAACATTTTATTTAAAATTATTGAATCTGTCCAATTACTTTTGGTCCTTTTAAAAACAGGGTGGCACATGTTAAGGAGCTGAAACTCTTAAACCCTTCATCCGATTTTAATGTGGATACCCTCAAATGAAAGCTGAAAGTCTGAACTTCAACTGCATCTGAATTGTTTTGTTTAAAATTCATTGTGGTATTGTCTATAACCAAAACTAGAAAAATGTTGTCTCTGTCCAAATATATATGGACCTAACTGTAGTATAATTGCCCCCACTATCGCTCCAAACTGTATAATAGCTGCCCAGATAGCTTTCCAAATAGTATAATAGCCCAGACACTACCCTCCACACAGTATGATGGACCACAAACAACCTTCCACACTATATGATCACCTGCATACAGTATACTGGAGCCCGCTAGTTTTATAAATAGCATAATAGCTCCCCACATAGCCCTCCAAACAGTATAATGTTCCCCATATAGACCTCCAAACAGTATAATGACCCTGACATAACTCTCCAAACAGTATAATAGACACCCATAAAGCCCTCCAAACAGTATAACGACCCTCCATATAACCCTCCAAACAGTATACTGTCCCCCACATAACTGTCAAAACAATATAATGGCCCCCACATAGTCCTTCAGACAGTATAATGGCCTCCACATATCCCTCCAAGCAATATAACGGCCATCACATAGTCCTCCAAACAGTATAATGGCCCCCACATAGGACTCCAAACTGTTTAATAGCCCACTCATAGTCCTCCAAATGGCAGCACAGCTCCCAGCTGGCCAAAACAAAAAGATCACTTCGCCCAGAAAACAAGACTTTTGCTCATTGATCTGGTGATCATCAGCTTGTTTATACTGTTTGACTTTCAGGAAACGAGCATTCCTAGTAACAGTTTCCCCAATACTTGTGAAGTGTAAATGCACCTTAAGTCTACAGTGCTTAAGCACGGGCAGAAGTCTCCAAAACTCACAATGCCCATCAAGTGAGTCATTGTGCCTAAAATAGAAAACCAATACAAAAATAACATAAGAGGAGTCAAAGAATCTTAGACAATAACCAGTATTGTGCAGATGACATCATCACTTTAAGGGGTTTTCCATTCTTCAGCAAAAACCATTAATGAGATTTGAACCTTCATCATGCATTCTTCAAGAAACAAGAATGGTACCTGATATGGATGTTATTATTCAATGTTATATTGTCTGTTCTGCATGAAATATATGCTACATACCCACTTTTACAGCAATAGATCATAAATACTACAAGCCACAGCATACATTACATAGCATCTTATAAAGAAACACACACACTGAAAAAGCAAAAATAAGGGATTCAGGCCCCTGCTTGGGCCATTTCCCTAGACTTAAATAGTTTAGAATGATCTCAATGTCTAAAGACTGTAGACTGAATAGGGGACTATGACTTAAGCCTAGTACTTGAGATATTGGCAACGTTACCTTTTCAAGAACAGGATGTAGGTACTCATGCTCGGAGTCTGTTCTACTAACTTTTGCTTGATTTTATGGATTTGGACATTTTCTGAATGATATGAAATCCTTTTAACAAAGATTTATTGCTGGTCTAGAATTACTAAGTCTCTGTTGCAGAGGACTATGATGGAGCCTTTTTGCTCTGCCAAACACTTTACTTTAGGCACTTAAGCGAATTGCTCTTTGCTTTGTTAACCTGTTAAAGTCCTGAGTTTTGAAATAATGCTTTCCATCTGTTTCATCTAAAACTCTCGTCAGACTGTTTTTTTTCTAACATAAGGTGGTAGTAAAGAATCTGCTATGTCACACAAATAAAATAAACTTTATTATGATTTCGGAACAATGGACATAATTATACAAATGAAAAATTAGGAAAAGAATTCCAGCTCCTGGTTAACAATCATTTTGCTTTATTTATTTAAAAAATTCCTCCAAGAGTACATGACAAGGAACACTAAACAGAAAGCTACGTGTTTCGATTGCTAACCTTTGTTCTTTGTCAAAGCTAGACAAAGAACTCTGAATAGCATTCGAAACGCGTAGCTTTGTTTTCTGTTCCTTTGTCACGAACTCTTGAAGGAATCCACACGACTGGTCAGATCCTGGTTTGAAGCATAATGGATTCTCATTTAACAGTTGGTAAGCTGGCCTCTGTTATATTTTTATTGCATAATCATGCAAAAGCTTTAAGCACTCCAAAAACGAGTGCCTTCTTCCAAAATACATATACTATATTTATTATTAAAAGATATAAAGATGATTAAAAGATTAAAAGATGATAAAAAGATGATCCCTAAACAACAAACTAATTTCCAGATACAAAATTCATTTAAAGTGATGATAGCAAAAGGAGACAAAGTGGTCTTTTAGCCCTCAAGACTTGTGTAAAGAAGCACAAGCAAGTTTAAGGATCAAGAATACAATTGTAGGCAATGAAAACTAGGGAATAAACAATACAAAACATATGAAACTAAAGTTCAGCAATGGAAGACAACCACACCATCCTATAATGTGGAGATGTGGTGCCAAGAGTGGTCTAAATGGAAAAGTGGAATAAAAGTCAAGAGAGGCACTTAAGGTACCTTCACACTAAGCGACTTTACAATGATAACGATAGCGATCCGTGACGTTGCAGCGTCCTGGATAGTGATATCGTTGTGTTTGACACACAGCAGCGATCAGGATCCCGCTGTGAGATCGCTGGTCGTTGCTGAAAGTCCAGAACTTTATTTTGTCGCTGGATCTCCCGCTGACATCGCTGAATCGGTGTGTGTGACACCGATCCAGCGACTTCTTCACTGGTAACCAGGGTAAACATCGGGTTACTGTCATGATTCCCCAATGGCATGGGAACATCAGAAACACAAAAATAACAGACTAGCTCTCGGGTGATGGAAACTCAAGCTAACCGTGACCTAAATCTACCACGCAACTAACAGTAGCCAGGGAGCATTCCTACGGCTGCCTAAATGCCACGCGCCAGCCGGAGAACTAACTACGCCTGAAAGAGGAAGGAACAGACCTGGCTTACCTCTAGAGAAATTCCCCAAAGATGATAGTAGCCCCCACATATATTAACGGTGAGTTCAGAGGAAAAGACATACACAGTATGAAGGTAGATTTAGCAAAGCGAGGTCCACTTACTAGATAGAGGAAGGATACAAAAGAGGACTTCACGGTCAGCTGAAAAACCCTTTCAAAAACCCATCCTGAAATTACTTTAAGACTCCTGTGTCAACTCATGACACAGGAGTGGCAATTTCAGTCCACAAGAGCTTCCAGTAACAGGAAATGACAAAACTGTAAACTGGACAAGAAATACAAAACAATAAGGACAAGAGTCCACTTAGCTGATCAGCAGACTAGTAGCAGGAACATGCAACTGAATGACTCAGGTTACAATGATGACCGGCAAGGAAGTGACTGGAGAGCAAGGCTAAATAGGGAACTCCCAAAACTGATGGAAGCAGGTGAGCCGAGGCAGAAAAGCACACACAAGTCTCCAGTACCACCAGCCACCACCAGGGGAGCCCAAAAAGCGGATCACAACAGTACCCCCCCCTTAAGGAGGGGGCACCGAACCCTCACAAGAACCGCCAGGGCGACCTGGATGAGCCCTATGAAAGGCACGAACCAAATCCGAGGCATGAACATCAGAGGCAGTTACCCAAGAATTATCTTCCTGACCATAGCCCTTCCATTTAACCAGATACTGGAGTCTCCGCCTGGAAATACGGGAGTCCAAGATCTTCTCTATAACGTACTCCAATTCACCCTCAACCAGCACAGGAGCAGGAGGCTCAGCAGAAGGAACCACCGGCACCTCGTATCTCCGCAACAACGACTGATGGAACACATTATGGATAGCGAAAGATGCCGGAAGGTCCAAACGAAAGGAAACAGGGTTAATAATCTCCAAAATCCTATAGGGACCGATGAACCGAGGCTTAAATTTAGGAGAAGAAACCCTCATTGGGACAAAACGGGAAGACAACCACACCAAGTCCCCAACACGAAGGCGAGGACCAACCCGACGCTGGCGGTTAGCAAACTGCTGAGTCCTCTCCTGGGACAAATTCAAATTGTCCACCACTTGTTCCCAAATCCGATACAACCGATCCACCACAGCATCTACTCCAGGACAATCCGAAGACTCCACCTGACCAGAAGAAAAACGGGGATGAAACCCCGAATTGCAAAAGAAAGGGGAAACCAAAGTGGCCGAACTAGCCCGATTATTAAGAGCAAACTCCGCCAACGGCAAAAAGGCAACCCAATCATCCTGATCCGCAGACACAAAACACCTCAAATACGTCTCCAAAGTTTGATTAGTTCGCTCCGTCTGGCCATTAGTCTGAGGATGGAAGGCAGACGAAAAAGACAAATCAATGCCCAACCTGGCACAGAATGCCCGCCAAAATCTAGAAACGAACTGGGTACCCCTATCAGAAACTATATTTTCAGGAATACCATGCAAGCGAACCACATTTTGAAAAAACAAAGGAACCAACTCAGACGAGGAAGGCAACTTAGGCAATGGCACCAAATGAACCATCTTAGAAAAACGGTCACACACCACCCAGATAACAGACATCCTCTGAGAGACAGGAAGATCAGAAATAAAGTCCATCGAGATGTGCGTCCAAGGCCTCTTCGGAATAGGCAAGGGCAACAACAACCCGCTAGCCCTAGAACAACAAGGCTTGGCCCGAGCACACACATCACAAGACTGCACAAAAACACGCACATCTCGAGACAGAGATGGCCACCAGAAGGATCTAGCCACCAAATCCCTGGTACCAAAAATTCCAGGATGACCCGCCAGCGTAGAAGAATGAACCTCCGAGATGACTCTACTGGTCCAATCATCAGGAACAAACAGTCTACCAGGTGGACAGCGATCAGGTCTATCCGCCTGAAACTCTTGCAAAGCACGTCGCAGATCTGGGGAAATAGCGGATAATATCACCCCATCCTTAAGGATACCTGTAGGTTCCGAATCACCAGGGGAATCAGGCTCAAAACTCCTAGAAAGGGCATCCGCCTTCACATTCTTAGAACCTGGTAGATATGAGACCACAAAATTAAACCGAGAGAAAAACAACGACCAGCGCGCCTGTCTAGGATTCAGGCACCTGGCAGACTCAAGATAAATCAGATTCTTGTGATCAGTCAAAACCACCACCTGATGTCTAGCACCCTCAAGCCAATGACGCCACTCCTCAAATGCCCACTTCATGGCCAAAAGCTCCCGATTACCGACATCATAATTTCTTTCGGCGGCAGAAAATTTTCGAGAAAAGAACGCACAAGGTCTCATCACTGAGCAATCGGAACTTTTCTGCGACAAAACCGCCCCCGCTCCGATCTCGGAAGCATCGACCTCAACCTGAAAGGGGAGAGAGACATCGGGCTGGCGCAACACAGGGGCAGACGAAAAGCGGCGCTTAAGTTCCCGAAAGGCCTCCACAGCGGCAGAGGACCAATTGGCAACATCAGCACCCTTCTTAGTCAAATCCGTAAGAGGCTTAGCAACACCAGAAAACCCAGTTATAAATCGACGATAAAAATTAGCAAAGCCCAAGAACTTCTGAAGACCCTTTAGAGAAGTAGGCTGCGTCCAGTCACAAATAGCCCGAACCTTGACAGGGTCCATCTCAACAGAAGAAGGGGAAAAAATGTACCCCAAAAAGGAAATTTTCTGAACCCCAAAAACACACTTAAAACCCTTTACACACAGAGAATTCTCCCGCAAGACCTGAAAAACCCTCCTGACCTGCTGAACATGAGACTCCCAGTCCTCAGAAAAAATCAAAATATCGTCCAAATACACAATCATAAATTTATCCAGATATTCACGGAAAATATCATGCATAAAGGACTGAAAAACTGAAGGTGCATTAGAAAGGCCGAAAGGCATTACTAAATACTCAAAGTGGCCCTCAGGCGTATTAAATGCGGTTTTCCACTCATCCCCTTGCTTAATTCGCACCAAATTATACGCCCCACGGAGATCAATCTTGGAGAACCACTTAGCCCCCCTTATGCGAGCAAACAAATCAGTAAGCAGCGGCAACGGATACTGATATTTGACAGTAATTTTATTCAGGAGTCGATAATCAATACAAGGCCTCAGCGAGCCATCCTTTTTAGAGACAAAGAAAAACCCAGCTCCTAAAGGTGATGAAGAAGGACGAATATGTCCCTTTTCCAGGGACTCCTTAACATACTCTCGCATGGCAGCATGCTCAGGTACAGATAGGTTAAACAAACGACCCTTTGGAAATGTACTGCCTGGAATCAGATCTATGGCGCAATCACACTCTCTGTGGGGAGGGAGAGAACCAATTTTAGGCTCTTCAAAAATATCCCCAAAATCCGACAAAAATGCCGGAATCTCAGAGGGAATAGATGACGAGATAGGAACCAAAGGTATGTCCCCATGAGCCCCCCGACATCCCCAGCTTAACACAGACATAGTTTTACAGTCCAGTACTGGGTTATGAGATTGTAACCATGGTAATCCAAGCACTAAAACATCATGTAAATTATGCAGCACGAGGAAGCGAATCATCTCCTGATGGTCTGGAGTCATACGCATAGTCACTTGCGTCCAGAACTGTGGTCTATTACAAGCCAGAGGTGTAGAATCAATACCCTTCAGAGGTATAGGAACTTCCAGAGGCTCCAAATCAAACCCACAGCGCCTGGCGAAGGACCAATCCATGAGACTCAGAGCGGCGCCAGAGTCCACATAGGCATCCACGGTAATAACTGATAATGAACAAATCAGAGTTACAGACAGAAGAAATTTAGACTGTAAAGTGCCAATAGAAACAGACTTGTCAACCTTCCTAGTACGTTTAGAGCATGCTGATATAACATGCGCGGAATCACCACAGTAGAAGCACAAGCCATTTTTGCGCCTATAATTCTGCCGCTCGCTTCTTGACAGAATTCTGTCACATTGCATTTTCTCTGGCGTCCCTTCAGAAGATACCGCCAAATGGTGCACGGGTTTGCGCTCCCGCAAACGCCGATCAATCTGAATCGCCATTGTCATGGACTCATTCAGACCTGTGGGCGTAGGAAACCCCACCATGACATCCTTAACGGCATCAGAAAGGCCCTCTCTGAAATTTGCCGCTAGGGCACACTCATTCCACTGAGTAAGCACAGACCATTTACGAAATTTTTGGCAGTATATCTCAGCTTCATCTTGCCCTTGAGACAGGGCTATTAAAGCTTTTTCAGCTTGAATCTCCAAATTAGGTTCCTCATACAGCAACCCTAAAGTCAGAAAAAACGCATCCACATTGAGCAACGCAGGATCCCCTGGTGTCAATGAAAATGCCCAATTTTGAGGGTCACCTCGCAGCAAAGAAATCACAATCTTAACCTGCTGAACAGGATCTCCAGAGGAGTGAGGTCTGAGTGAAAGGAATAATTTACAATTACATTTGAAATTCAGAAACCGAGATCTATCTCCGGAAAATACCTCTGGTGTAGGAATCTTAGGTTCAGAAATAGGAGTACGTATAACATAATCTTGTAAATTCTGAACCTTCGTAGCAAGATTATTTAAACCTGCAGCCAAACTCTGAGGGTCCATCCTTAAACCGGAGAGATCAGAGCCATTCAAGGATTAGAAGGAGAGAAAAGCAAGGCTGTAAATAGAGCAGAAATACAACTGAGCCAACTAAGTGGCAAACATGAAAAGGAAAAAAAAAAAAAAAATCTACAGACTTCTTTTACTCTCCTTTCTTCTGCCAATTACTTTAACAGTGGCCGGTCATACTGTCATGATTCCCCAATGGCATGGGAACATCAGAAACACAAAAATAACAGACTAGCTCTCGGGTGATGGAAACTCAAGCTAACCGTGACCTAAATCTACCACACAACTAACAGTAGCCAGGGAGCATTCCTACGGCTGCCTAAATGCCACGCGCCAGCCGGAGAACTAACTACGCCTGAAAGAGGAAGGAACAGACCTGGCTTACCTCTAGAGAAATTCCCCAAAGATGATAGTAGCCCCCACATATATTAACGGTGAGTTCAGAGGAAAAGACATACACAGTATGAAGGTAGATTTAGCAAAGCGAGGTCCACTTACTAGATAGAGGAAGGATACAAAAGAGGACTTCACGGTCAGCTGAAAAACCCTTTCAAAAACCCATCCTGAAATTACTTTAAGACTCCTGTGTCAACTCATGACACAGGAGTGGCAATTTCAGTCCACAAGAGCTTCCAGTAACAGGAAATGACAAAACTGTAAACTGGACAAGAAATACAAAACAATAAGGACAAGAGTCCACTTAGCTGATCAGCAGACTAGTAGCAGGAACATGCAACTGAATGACTCAGGTTACAATGATGACCGGCAAGGAAGTGACTGGAGAGCAAGGCTAAATAGGGAACTCCCAAAACTGATGGAAGCAGGTGAGCCGAGGCAGAAAAGCACACACAAGTCTCCAGTACCACCAGCCACCACCAGGGGAGCCCAAAAAGCGGATCACAACAGGTTACTAAGCGCAGGGCCACGCTTAGTAACCTGATGTTTACCCTGGTTACCATTGTAAAAGTAAAAAAAAACCCCACATACTCACATTCCGGTGCCCGGCGTCCGCTTCCCTGCACTCCTCCTGCATCCTGTGTAAGTGCCGGCCAGAAGCAGAGCGGTGACGTCACCGCTCTGCTCTGTGGGAGATGCCGGAGATGTTCAGCGCTGACACAGGATGCAGGAGGAGTGCAGGGAAGTGGACGCCGGGCACCGGAATGTGAGTATGTTTTTTTTTACTTTTACAATGGTAACCAGGGTAAACATCGGGTTACTAAGCGCGGCCCTGCGGTTAGTAACCCGATGTTTACCCTGGTTACCAGGGGACTTCGGCATCGTTGGTCGCTGGAGAGCCGTCTGTGTGACAGCTCTCCAGCGACCACACGACAAAACAGCGACGCTGCAGCGATTGGCATCGTTGTCTGTATCACTGCAGCGTCGCTTAGTGTGAAGGTACCTTTACATATATAAGCCAGGACTTGTTTGTTAAACAATAGGACACTGCTAAACTGGTAGGAAGGTTGCAAGTCCATTGACCAGTTGTAGCTAACAGCCAAGAAAAAGATTTGTAACTGAGAACAGAGTTAATTTGGTCATAGAACATGAATATTCTAATTAATTGTATCAGAAAGGTATCAGCTCTGTTCTAACACAAAGGTGACCAATATTATATAGAATTGGGACATGAAGAACTGCAGTAACCAGTATAAAGTCTGTGTCGCTCAGATCAATCTGAAAAACTGGTTTTCACCACTGAGCATCAAGAACATGACAAGATTGTTATCAATTGGAATTCCACCAAATTTTATACATTTTTTAATCTAAAATAAAAAATTAACTCTGTAAAAAGTCTTGGATAAAAAAATTATTTTGTATTGTGTCTGCAGCCCATATGCTGACCAATTTGTTTCTATGGCAACCAGTGGTATCGTCCAATGTGACTTTATATCAATGGTCAGGTGAAATAATCACCACATGGCACAGTCTAAGGGCTCTGAATTGTGCATCAGTCACTTGATAAGGTCTTGTACACAAAGTGTGAGGCAGTGACTGGTGTTACATGTAGGAGTCGCTGTGTGTTCCCTCCAGAATGCGCACATAGGCATATTGAGGGCATGGGAGTGCATTGCAGCATTGCAGTAACAGGCGTAGCTGTGATTGCAATGCAGAATAAAAGTGTTAGTCTTGGGCAAACTATTTGTCGAAGGCAGATTTAGGAAAACCTGCTGGGATTTTATTTTTGAAGCAGACTACAGGATGGTAGTTGTGCAGTCGGTTTCCTTCCTGGCCGGGTTTTCCATGTGGCTGAAGGCCACAGGTTACCAAGGTAAAAACCTTGCAGTAAAGGGTTTGGATGTGTCAGGTTAAGTGTCAGTGTCAATCTGGTGTCTTCAGGAGTGCAGAGCAAGAAGCTCTGCAGAGTTCCACCTGTGTGAGGCAACACAGGCAAGTGGAGCTGAAGGGCCTGGCACCCACAGCGTACATGGTGGAGCAGTCGCCCACAGCAACTGGTCTCGCATACGTGAACTGCACGAACACAGAGACGGGGTGATGACGAATGGAGTTGCATGTTAGAAACAGTGCAACAGTGTGAGTAGTGCTGATTAGCTGGTTTTGGCTCCAATGATATTGTGGGCAATGATTGGCTATGCACATAAACAAATAGTGGGGTGAGCCCTGATTGGGATTTGGTTCCTATACCAACATCACTTGTTCTGTATGTGATTGGTTGTTTTTCCAACATTGAAGTTTTTTGTATGTTTTGGTGGTTTATTTTTTTCTTTGTATGTGTTCTATACTAAAGTTGAAATTGTTTATATAATAGAAACATGTTGTCTAAAAATGTAATGATGTATTTTGTATATATTTTGTATTTAAACAAAGTGGGCAGTACCTTGTTAGTGACTGGTGTGCTTGTGCCACCACACTATATAAGGCTGCCATTTTATGTTATGTACATGCTTGATAAAGACTTACAATGGTCGAAACGTTGCATCATGGCAGAATAAACATTTTTTTTTACTTCAATCACCTGGATGGAATGCTGTTTCTTCTTTTTACTGGACTGTACATTGAAGGTCTGGTCTTGCTGTGTGCAGTCCTTCCTCCACTCTCTTGTCACCTAGTGGAGCTTGCATTTACCTGCATTGCAGCAGCGTGACATATCTCTCAGATTTGCTGCTTGATACCTACTTTGATTTGTTCCGCTCTGCTACCAACACAGCCAATTTCCTGCTGTAGCTTATTCAGTAAGTGCTATATCTTGCAGAATAACCAGGAATCCAAAGAAATTCGCTTATCTCTAGTGGTGAATGAGTCTTGTATAGCAAAGATGAGGGCCAACTTGAATGTCAGAGTTGTGCGTTTTCTTCCAGCGCTGCTCAGCCACTCTAGACACTTGCCAAAGCTTTTTAGTGAGGTTGTTGTTCCAGGGTTGTCTATTGATTGGTCGCACTCAGTCATGCATGAAAGAGGCGACTGAATCAATAGCTGATGCAAGTGTGGTGTTGTAGAAAACAGTGGGATTGCCTGTGTCATGGAGTTAAGATATGGAGGACAGCGGTAAAATAGAGCCAGATAGTAGATGAGTGTCTAGATATGCAAAGCTTCTGTCGGGATGCACTAGTTGCTGGACATGGGGGGCAGGTGAGGAGGTCAGGCATGAGAAAAAGAGTAGATGGTGGTCAGATAGGGGGAGAGTTGAAATTGTGAGGATAGATAGGGAGCAGAGCCTGATGAAGATGAGGTCTAATGTATGGCCTTCCATGTATGTGGCTGCGGAGGACCCCTGGGTAAGACCAGAGGATGAAGCACGTGACAGGAGTTTGGAGGCTGCAGGCAGGCGGGTATCAGAGAGGAAGTTGAAGTCACCGATGATCATGGTGGGAATGTCAGCAGAAAGTATGAAAGCCA
This sequence comes from Ranitomeya variabilis, assembly GCF_051348905.1. Lineage (NCBI taxonomy): Eukaryota > Metazoa > Chordata > Amphibia > Anura > Dendrobatidae > Ranitomeya > Ranitomeya variabilis. Next base: position 178,520,552 of record NC_135237.1, read on the forward strand.
CTTGTAGAAGTGGTCAATAAAGGCATTACATTAACTAGATGCTATGAATGTAAGATTTTATATTATATTTCATTGCATTCTACTTTCAAAATAGAGTAATTCACTTTAGAAAACAACATAATCTAAAAATAATTGCTATGTATATCTAAAGTTAAATGTATGGGGTAGTTAGCTTTTTGTTTTTACTTAATATGTGCTGACAATTACAAGCAGTATTATATACTCACCTAAGTTTTGTAAATGTAACTAAATGCTCTGGCTTCAATCTTATTACTTAAAGCATGACTGCAGATTTAAGAGAACACATCTTGATCAGGATTTTCTAAATTTAATTTAACAACAATAAAAATCTGACTCCCTGAAGGATTAGGCAACTCGCCAATGGCTGTCCCATGGGAATCGAGCAGCGATGTCAGTCAAACACTAGATGGAGCCAGTTACCAAGGACTAGTGAGTTACCAGCAGTGAATAATTCCACGGACAAGTTCACATAATAACACATAGGAGCTGTGGTGCAAGGCTTATTCAGTGCACATATAAGCCGCCTAAACCAACTGTAATATATTCTGTTTAATGTTTTAGCTGAAGCAACATGATATGGAAAATGATGAATATTAAAGGAAGGAAATGCAAATGGCACTGGGTTGTATACAAATCCAAATGAATACCGGAGATGGAAGATATATATATATATATCTTCTATATCCCATATTCATCTATCCATGTGTCTTAGGGCCTGACCTTTTCACGTCTTACCACTGCTCCTCTAGACAATAAGAGCTTGAGGAGACAACAAACTTGTCATTTACTTGTAACTCCAAATAATATATATATATATATATGTGTGTGTGTGTGTGTGTTAGACATACGTGCCCATATATGTGTGTGTATATATATATATATATATATATATATATATATATATATACACACGAGTATATATGAACATATATATATATATATATATATATATATATATATATATATATATGAATGTATATAATATACTGTTTACAAACACATATACTATATATATATAATATTTTATTTTTTTTCTGTAATATGTGAACAGATCAGGCCCTAAAACACATGGATAGAGAGATACTGGATATAATAGAATGAGATGTACTTTGCAAATTAACCCCTTAGTGACAGAGCCAATTTGGTACTTAATGACCGAGCCAATTTTTACAATTCTGACCAGTGTCACTTTATGAGGTTATAATTCTGGAACGCTTTATCGGATCCCGCTGATTCTGAGATTGTTTTTTCGTGACATGTTGTACTTCAAGATAGTGGTAACATTTCTTCGATATTACTTGCGATTATTTATGAAAAAAATGGAAATATGGCGAAAATTTTTAAAATTTTGCAATTTTCAAACTTTGTATTTTTATGCCCTTAAATCAGAGAGATATGTCACAAAAAATAGTTAATAAATAACATTTCTCACATGTCTACTTTACATCAGCACAATTTTGGAAACAATTTTTTTTTTTGTTAGGGAGTTATAAGGGTTAAAAGTTGACCAGCAATTTCTCATTTTTACAACACCATGTTTTTTTTAGGGACCACATCACCTTTGAAGTGATTTTGAGGGGTCTATATGATAGAAAATAACCAAGTGTGACACCATTCTAAAAACTGCACCCCTCAAGCTGCTCAAAACCACATTCAAGAAGTTTATTAACCCTTTACGTACTTCACAGGAACTAAAACAATGTGGAAGAAAAAAATGAACATTTTACTTTTTTTTGCAAACATTTTACTTCAGAACCATTTTTTTTAATTTTCACAAGTGTAAAAACAGAAATTTAACCACAAATTTTGTTGTGCAATTTTTCCTGAGTACGCCGATACCCCATATGTGGAGGTAAACCACTGTTTGGGCGCACCGCAGAGCTTGGAAGTGAAGGAGCACCGTTTGACTGTTTCAATGCAGAATTGGCTGGAATTGAGATCGGACGCCATGTCGCGTTTGGAGAGCCCCTAATGTGCCTAAACAGTGGAAACCCCCCACAAGTGACACCAGTTTGGAAACTAGACCCCCCAAGGAACTTATCTAGATGTGTGGTGAGCACTTTGAACCCCCAAGTGCTTCACAGAAGTTTATAACGTAGAGCCGTGAAAATAAAAAATCGCATTTCTTTTCACAAAAATGATTTTTTCGCCCACAAATTCTTATTTTCACAAGGGTAACAGGAGAAATTAGACCACAAAAGTTGTTGTGCAATTTCTCCTGAGTACGTCGATACCCCATATGTGGAGGTAAACCACTGTTTGGGCGCACTGCAGAGCTTGGAAGTGAAGAAGCACCGTTTGACTTTTTCAATGCAGAATTGGCTGGAATTGAGATCGGATGCCATGTCGCGTTTGGAGAGTCCCTGATGTGCCTAAACAGTGGAAACCCCCCACAAGTGATACCATTTTGGAAACTAGACCCCTTAAGGAACTTATCTAGATGTGTGGTGAGCACTTTGAACCCCCAAGTGCTTCACAGAAGTTTATAACGTAGAGCCGTGAAAATAAAAAATCTCATTTTTTCTACAAAAATGATCTTTTTGCCCCCAAATTTTTATTTTTACAAGGGTAACAGGAGAAATTAGACCACAAAAGTTGTTGTGCAATTTCTCCTGAGTACGTCGATACCCTATATATGTGGGTAAACCACTGTTTGGGCGCACCGCAGAGCTTGGAAGAGAAGGAGTGTCGTTTTACTTTTTCAATGTAGAATTGGCTGGAATTGAGATCGGACGCCATGTCACGTTTGGAGAGCCGCTGATGTGCCTAAACAGTAGAGACCCCCCACATATGACACCATTTTGGAAACTAGACCCCTTAAGGAACTTATCTAGATGTGTGGTGAGCACTTTAAACCCCCAGGTGCTTCACAGAAGTTTATAACGTAGAGCCGTGAAAATAAAAAAATCGCATTTTTTCTACAAAAATTATCTTTTTGCCTCCAAATTTTTATTTTACCAAGGGTAACAGGAGAAAATGGACCCCAGAAGCTGTTGTACAATTTGTCTTGAGTACGCCGACACCCCATATGTGGGGGTAAACCACTGTTTGGGCGCATGGCTGAGCTCGGAAGCAAAGGAGCGCCATTTGACTTTTCAATGCAAAATTGACTGGAATTGAGATCGGACGCCATGTCGCGTTTGGAGAGCCCCTGATGTGCCTAAACAGCAGAAACCCCACAAAAGTGACCCCATTTTGGAAACTAGACCCCACCATGGAACTTATCTAGATGTGTAGTGAGAACTTTGAATGCCCAAGTGCATCACAGAAGTTTATAATGCAGAGTCGTGAAAATAAAATATATATATTTTTTAACAATAAAGATTTTTTAGCCCCCAAGTTTTTATTTTCACAAGGGTAACAAGAGAAATTGGACCCCAGAAGTTGTTGTCCAATTTGTCCAGAGTATGCTGGTACCCCATATGTGGGGGTAAACCACTGTTTGGGCGCACGGCAGAGCTCGGAAGGGAAGGAGTGCCATTTTGGAATGCAGACTTTGATAGAATTGTCTGCGGGCGTTATGTTGCCTTTGCAGACCCCTAATGTACCTAAACAGTAGAAACCCCCAACAAGTGACCCCATTTTGGAAAATAGACCCCCCAAGGAACTTATCTAGATATGTGGTGAGAACTTTGAATGCCCAAGTGCTTCACAGAAGTTTATAATGCAGAGTAGTGAAAATAAAAAATATTTTTTTTCCCACAAAAAAGATTATTTAGCCCCAAAATTTTTATTTTCACAAGGGTAACAAGAGAAATTGGACCCCAAAAGTTGTTGTCCAATTTGTCCTGAGTATGCTGGTACCCCATATGTGGGGGTAAACCACTGTTTGGGCGCACGGCAGAGCTCGGAAGGGAAGGAGCGCCATTTTGGAATGCAGACTTTGATAGAATTGTCTGCGGGCGTTATGTTGCATTTGCAGACCCCTAATGTACCTAAACAGTAGAAACCCCCAACAAGTGACCCCATTTTGGAAAATAGACCCCCCAAGGAACTTATCTAGATATGTGGTGAGAACTTTGAATGCCCAAGTGCTTCACAGAAGTTTATAATGCAGAGTAGTGAAAATAAAAAATATTTTTTTTCCCACAAAAAAGATTTTTTTAGCCCCCAAATTTTTATTTTCACAAGGGTAACAAGAGAAATTGGACCCCAAAAGTTGTTGTCCAATTTGTCCTGAGTATGCTGGTACCCCATATGTGGGGGTAAACCACTGTTTGGGCGCACGGCAGAGCTCGGAAGGGAAGGGGCGCCATTTTGGAATGCAGACTTTGATAGAATTGTCTGCGGGCGTTATGTTGCGTTTGCAGACCCCTAATGTACCTAAACAGTAGAAACCCCCAACAAGTGACCCCATTTTGGAAAATAGACCCCCCAAGGAACTTATCTAGATATGTGGTGAGAACTTTGAATGCCCAAGTGCTTCACAGAAGTTTATAATGCAGAGTAGTGAAAATAAAAAAATATATTTTTTTCCAACAAAAAAGATTTTTAGCCCCCAAGTTTTTATTTTCACAAGGGTAACAGGAGAAATTGGACCCCAAAAGTTGTTGTCCAATTTATCCCGAGTACGCTGATGCCCCATATGTGGGGGTAAACCACTGTTTGGGCGCACGGCAGAGCTCAGAAGGGAGGGAGTACCATTTGACTTTTTTAGCGCAAAATTGGCTGTCGTGTTTGGAGACCCCCTGATGTACCTAAACAGTGGAAACCCCCCAATTCTAACTCCAACCCTAACCCCAACACAGCCCTAACCCTAATCTCAACCCGATCCATAATCCTAATCACAACCCTAACGATAATCACAACCCTAACCCCAAAACAGCCCTAATCTCAACCCTAACCATAACCCTAATCAAAACCCTAAATCCAACACACCCCTAACCCTAATCCCAACCCTAACCCTAATCCCAACCCTAATCCCAAACGTAACACTAATCCCAACCCTAATCCAAACCCTAACCCTAATCCCAACTCTAACCCTATCTTTAGCCCCAACCCTAACTTTAGCCCCAACCCTAACCATAACTTTAGCCCCCGTCGTCACAAAAAAAGTTCAATGTAACCTTTTTTTTGTACGTCGCGTCCGCCATTTCCGCGGATGCGTGGCCGTAACTCTGCCCCCTCCTCCCCAGGACATAGACTGGGCAGCGGATGCGTTGAAAAACTGCATCCGCTGCCCACATTGTGCACAATTTTCACAACGTGCGTCGGTACATCGGGCCGACGCATTGCGACCGCCCCGTACCGACGCAAGTGTGAAAGAAGCCTAAGGCTACTTTCACACTAGCGTCGTACTCGGCCCATCGCAGTGTGTCTGGCCGATGTACCGACGCTAGCGTTGTAAGCGCCGCACAACGGGTGCAGCGGATGCTGTTTTTTCAACGCATCCGCTGCCCCATTGTGAGGTGCGGGGAGGCGGGGGCGGAGTTCCGGCCACGCATGCGCGGTCGGAAATGGCGGACACATCGCACAAAAAAGTTACATGTAGTTTTTTTTGTGTCGACGGTCCGCCGAAGCACGACGCATCCGTCGCACGACGGATGCGACATGTGGCAATCCGTCGCAATGCGTCGCTAATGCAAGCCAATGGAGAAAAAACGCATCCTGCAAGCACTTTTGCAGGATGCGTTTTTTCTCCAACGACGCATTGCGACGGAAGCCAAAAAACGCTAGTGTGAAAGTAGCCTAACCCTAACCCTAGCCCTAACCCTAACCCTAAATTTAGCCCCAACCCTAACCCTAACTCTAACCCTAACTCTAACCCTAACCCTAACCCTAACTCTAACCCTAACCCTAACCCTAACCCTAACCCTAACTCTAACCCTAACCCTAACCCTAACCCTAACTCAAACCCTAACCCTAACCCTAACCCTAACTCTAACCCTAACCCTAACCCTAACCCTAACCCTAATTTTAGCCCCAACTTGTCTTCTCCTGCCGGCCGGCAGATGGCAGCAGATGGCGGGCGCACTGCGCATGCGCCCGCCATGATGAAAAAGCCGGCTGGCAGGAGAAGACAGAAGAGGACCCAGGGACCCCGGGTGAGTATGATAGGGTCCCCGAATCCCCCTATTTCTCTGTCCTCTGATGTGCGATCACATCAGAGGACAGAGAAATAACTGATCGCTTTTTTTTTTTTGCGGTCGCCGGTAAACTGTTAATTACCGGCGATCGCAAAGCAGGGGTCGGTGCAAACCGACCCCGATCATGTTCTTTGGGGTCTCGGCTACCCCCGGCAGCCGAGACCCCAAAGAACATCCGGGTGCCGGGCGGCGGGCGCACTGCGCGTGCGCCCGCCATTTTTTCCCGGAAAAAAGATGGCGGCGCCCATGGGGAGACACGAGGAGCACCGGGGGAGGTAGGTGAGTATTGGGGGGCTATTGGGGGCCATCGGGGACCACATTTCTCTGTCCTCCGATGTGCGATCACATCGGAGGACAGAGAAATTAAACGGCAAATCGCGTTTGTTTGTTTTTTTGTTGCGACCGCCGGTAAACGGTTAATTACCGGCGATCGCAACTCGGGGGTCGGTAAAAACCCCCCGAATCATGTTCTCTGGGGTCTCGGCTACCCTCGGCAACCTAGACCCCAGAGAAAATCCGACTCTGGGGGGCGCTATTCACTTTTTCCACAGCGCCGTTAATTCGGCGCTGTGGATTAAGTACCCTTAGCGGCCGCCGTTAAAAGGCGTATCGGCGGTCGTTAAGGGGTTAAAGGTTTATTTCACTATAAAAAAATTATTAAATATAAAAAATGTTACGTAAATATATAAATAATTTATCTGTTATTCTAATTAACATAATCATTTAATAATTTGCAATAATATGCTAATTATATATTGTATACTCTAATAGTATGAATGTGTCTATAATAATAATAATAATAATAAACTACATAGGGATTTACAGGAGATTCTATGTCCCTTAAATATTTTTTTGTTGTCTTTTGGAAAATAGTTTCTAGCTCAACTTCCTGAACAAAAATCAGACAGTTTGAAATGATACTAAGAACATGAGACATACTTAGGTGAATGTGAATTAGTGAATGACCCTTTATTATTTGTTCTTTTTAGTGGTACACTGACAAAACTATAGGGCCTTTCTTCAGTCTAGTTATCATGTTTTTCTTTCCCAATTGGTAATACATTAAGGAACATTTTGGTTAGCGGCAGACAGGAAACAGACAGAAAAAATGGAAAGGAAGGAAATAAGAAGGTCAGTAAGTTAATTTCCAAGTACCCTATAAAATGAGTTAAACACTGTAAACACCTTCCTTCCATGTGATGGTTATATGTATACAGATTAGGAAGCAAGTAGCTATAATTAGTTTTCCTTAAACTAATAATAAAATACGTCATATTAGTGCATTCCATGTATACAAGGCAGGTGAGGCTTTCCTAATGGTACAATATTCTGTAATGTATTCAGGGGATTCCACAATTCCACAGTCCACCACAACCCAATTTACCAGAAACAGTAGTAGTTATAAGCCAATCAACCATGTCTCAGAAAAATAGATGAAAATAGTTTTATAATTTATTAGGAAAACTCCAGTGGTGTTTTCTTAGAGAAACAGTAAAAATTATGACACAATCACCACAATGTTACCCCACAGCCACTGATGGCATGCCACCCTAGACTAAAACATAAACAAGGCCGCAGTTTTAGATAATATACAAACATTATTTTATAGATGGTCCCTATATAAATAAGTATAATCATCAGTGTCTGAATGCGCTCCATAAACCTCTGCCTTTGGTACTAGGTGGCATTGGACTGATACTGCATACACTGCTGGTTGATGGTAGAATCTTACGGTTTATTATTTGGATACCTGGGACTTGCCTTCTTCCAGTTCTTTGTGTCTTGCAACACAGGGCTGGTTCAGTGAAGTTAGCTCTCTGCTGGGAGCCTTGGGGGGCTCCTCCATATTTATACTCCCAGCATTTAGTCTCAGACTACCAGTTAACTTTACTCTTGTTCTCTCCTCTAACTCAACCTTTCATGACCATCTGAGATGTCACCTTGTGTTTTTACTACCCAACTACCTCTCAATTTTTTCCTGCTCTTGACCTCCTGGTTCTGACCTGTATTTTGACTATTCTTTGCCAACCCGCTCCACGGGCCAGCAGACACTCTGTTGTGATTCATGTACAGGGTTTAAAGGGTTCCCCTGTGACCTGCTAGATAGTGCGGCTTACGCAAAGATTGTCACTGGAAGCGCTTTTAAGAGATGTCAGTCTACCACTGTCAGTGCTTCATTACAATCATGAGCTTCATCTGAATACCATATGCCATACCATGTCAAACTCTCTAAACGCACCAGCCCAAAACTGCAGGGAAAATTGGTTTCAGGTGGTTGACACACTCTTAAAAGAAGCTAATAATATGCACACACCATAGTCAAACTATCAATCCAACACAAAAATATCAGATCTACCAGATACCAAACACATTAGATGGAGAACAGCCTTCTCAAAGAGGTGGTCTTTTGGAGAGGTTCTGTGTATTAGATTAGAGGGGATAACTCATGTATTGTATGCATGCAGTTAAAGCAATTCCCCAATATAACAGTATGCATGGATTTACAGCAATCACCAACAACCATGGGGAAATTAAGTTAATTACTGTTGCCTTGAGACTGAGCTGCAGAATACGTCTTCATACAGCACAGCAGACACAGGCTGTTATAAAGCAGTCAGCTATCACAGGTGGGCTGCTGGGAAGCCATATGGTATTACATTTCACTGTTCCAGAATGGGATCATTGCTGCTACTAAGTGAAATGATTCCAATAGTATAGCATACTAGACTTTAGATTCAATACTATAGGCTCTCATTCTCATTAGATTAAAGTTATGTTGGCCAAACTCATCATAAATGTACACGGGGCCCCTCATTTCCCTCGTCTGAAAGAGGAAGTTGGTAGAAGGAAGGATCAGGCAGACTGAATTCAAATGCTCAATAATTTGTTTTTCCAGGAGATAAGCTACTGCTAAACATGTCTAGCAAAGACTTATTCCATTTTACCCATAGAGAACACATGAACGCTTGACTTAGGCTACGTTCACATTTGCATTGTTGGGCGCAGCGTCGGCGACGCGACGCAACCAACAACGCATGTACACAACGCAGCATTTTGCGACGCATGCGTTGTCATAAGATCCTACAGATCTGGACTTTCGGTGCAGGGAAAAGGCTACAAGTAGCGTCCCCTGCGCCCTGTCTTGTGCGTATGATGCATGCGTCGTAAAACGCAGTACAACGCATACCGGCGCATGTCCATGCACCCCCCATGTTAAAGATAGGGGCGCATGATGCATGCATCGGTATGCGTCGACGACGCTGCGCCCAACAACGCAAATGTGAACGTAGCCTTAGTGGAATATTCATACGTGTACCGGGTCAGGAGAGATGGCTGTCATTCAATCCATCAAGTGAGATTGCCATCAGGTAAGTTATCTAAGATGCATGGGCACAATATCACTACAAGATCGTGATTGGGGTGGATCCATCACATGAATGTTTAAATGGTGCCTGATGTACCCCACTTACTACAGTGGGATCTAGCAATTTTTACATCACTTTAGGGAATCAATGACTGAGGTTATTAACCCCTTCACCCCCAAGGGTGGTTTGCACGTTAGTGACCAGGCCAATTTTTACAATTCTGACCACTGTCCATTTATGAGGTTATAACTCTGGAACGCTTCAACGGATCTTGGCGATTCTGACAATGTTTTCTCGTGACATATTGTACTTCATGATAGTGGTAAAATTTCTTCGATATAACATGCGTTTATTTGTTAAAAAAATGGATATTTGGCGAAAATTTTGAAAATTTCGCAATTTTCCAACTTTGAATTTTTATGCCCGCCCTTAAATCACAGACATATGTCACGCAAAATACTTAATAAGTAACATTTCCTACATGTCTACTTTACATCAGCACAATTTTGGAACCAAATTTTTTTTTTGTTATTGAGTTATAAGGGTTAAAAATTGACCAGCAATTTCTCATTTTTACAACACCATTTTTTTTCAAGGACCACATCTCATTTGAAGTCATTTTGAGGGGTCTATATGACTGAAAATACCCAAGTGTGACACCATTCTAAAAACTGCACCCCTCAAGGTGCTCAAAACCACATTCAAGAAATTTATTAACCCTTCAGGTGTTTCACAGGAATTTTTGGAATGTTTGAAAAAAAGTTAAATGTTCATTTTTATTTACACAAAATTTATTTCAGCTCCAATTTGTTTTATTTTACCAAGGGTAACAGGAGAAAATGGACCCAAAAAGTTGTTGTACAATTTGTCCTGAGTACGATAATACCCCATATGTGGGGGTAAACCACTGTTTGGGCACATGGCAGAGCTCGGAAGGAAAGGAGCGCCATTTGACTTTTCAATGCAAAATTGACTGGAATTGACATGGGATGCCATGTTGTGTTTGGAGAGCCCCTGATGTGCCTAAACATTGAAACCCCCCATAACTGACACCATTTTGGAAAGTAGACCCCCTAACGAACTTATCTAGATATGTGGTGAGCACTTTGACCCAACAAGTGCTTCACAGAAGTTTATAATGCAGAGCCGTAAAAATAAAAAATCATATTTTTTCACAAAAATGATTTTCGCCCCCATTTTTTTATTTTCCCAAGGGTAAGAGAAAAAATTAGACCACAAAAGTTGTTGTGCAATTTGTCCTGAGTACAACGATACCCCGTATGTGGGTGTAAACCATTGTTTGGGCGCAGGGCAGAGCTCGGAAGGGAAGGAGCGCCATTTGACTTTTCAATGCAAAATTGACTGGAATTGAGATGGGACACCATGTTGCGTTTGGAGAGCCTCTGATGTGCCGAAACATTGAAACCCCCCACAAGTGACACCATTTTGGAAAGTAGACCCCTTAAGGAACTTATCTAGATGTGTGTTGAGCACTTTGACCCAACAAGTGCTTCACAGAAGTTTATAATGCAGAGCCGTAAAAATAAAAAATCATATTTGTTCACAAAAATGATCTTTTCGCCCCCATTTTTTTATTTTCCCAAGGGTAAGAAAAGAAATTAGACAACAAAAGTTGTTGTGCAATTTGTCCTGAGTACGACGATACCCTATATGTGGGGGTAAACCACTATTTGGGCGCATAGCAGAGCTCGGAAGGGAAGGAGCGCTATTTTACTTTTCAATGCAAAATTGACTGGAATTAAGATGGGACGCCATGTTGCGTTTGGAGAGCCTCTGATGTGCCTAAACATTAAAAACCCCCACAAGTGACACCATTTTGGAAAGTAGACCCCCTAAGGAACTTATCTAGATGTGTTTTGAGAGCTTTGAACCCCCAAGTGTTTCACTACAGTTTATAACGCAGAGCCGTGAAAATAAAAATTCCTCTTTTTTTTCACAGAAATGATTTTTTAGCCCCCAGCTTTGTATTTTTACAAGGGTAACATAATAAATTGGACCCCAAAAGTTGTTGCTCAATTTGTTCTGAGTACGCTGATACCCCATATGTGGGGGGGAACCACTGTTTGGGCGCATGACAGAGCTCGGAAGGGAAGGAGCTCCATTTGGAATGCAGACTTAAATGGATTGGTCTGCAGGCGTCACGTTCCATTTGCAGAGCCCCTGATGTACCCAAACAGTAGAAACCCCCCACAAGTGACCCCAAGTTGGAAACTAGACCTCCCAAGGAAATTATCTAGATGTGTTGTGAGAACTTTGAACCCCCAAGTGTTTCACTACAGTTTATAACGCAGAGCCGTGAAAATAAAAATTCCTCTTTTTTTTCACAGAAATTATTTTTTAGCCCCCAGCTTTGTATTTTTACAAGGGTAACATAATAATTGGACCCCAAAAGTTGTTGTCCAATTTGTCCTGTGTACGCTGATACCCCATATGTGGGGGTAAACCACTGTTTGGGCGCATGGCAGAGCTCGGAAGGGAAGGAGCGCCGTTTGGAATGCAGGCTTAGATGGATTGGTCTGCAGGCGTCACGTTGCATTTGCAGAGCCCATGATGTACCTAAACAGTAGAAACCCCCCACAAGTGACCCCATATTGGAAATTAGACCCCCCAAGGAACTTATCTAGATGTGTTGTGAAAACTTTGAACCCCCAAGTGTTTCACTACAGTTTACAACGCAGAGCCGTGAAAATAAAAAATCTTTTTTTTCCCACAAAACTTATTTTTTAGCCCCCAGTTTTGTATTTTCCCAAGGGTAACAGGAGAAATTGGACCCCAGAAGATGTTGTCCAATTTGTCCTGAGTACGCCGATACCCCATATGTTGGGGTAAACCCCTGTTTGGGCACACAGGAGAGCTCTGAAGGGAAGGAGCACTGTTTTACTTTTTCAACGCAGAATTGTCTGGAATTGAGATCGGATGCCATGTCCCGTTTGGAGAGCCCCTGATGTGCCTAAACAGTGGAAACCCCCCAATTATAACTGAAACCCTAATCTAAACACACCCCTTACCCTAATCCAAACGGTAACCCTAACCACACCCCTAACCCTAATCCCAACCCTATTCCCAACCGTAAATGTAATCCAAACCCTAACCCTAACTTTAGCTCCAACCCTAACTGTAGCCTTAACCCTAGCCCTAACCCTAGCCCTAACCCTAGCCCTAACCCTAGCAATAACCCTAGCCCTAACCCTAGCCCTAACCCTAGCAATAACCCTAGCCCAAACCCTAGCCCTAGCAATAACCCTAGCCCTAACGCTAGCCCTAGCCCTAACCCTAGCCCTAACCCTAGCAATAACCCTAGCCCTAACCCTAGCCCTAACCCTAATCCTAGCCCTAACCCTAGCCCTAGCCCTAACCCTAACCCTAGCCCTAACCCTAATGGGAAAATGGAAATAAATACATTTTTTTCATTTTTTTATTTTTCCCTAACTAAGGGGGTGATGAAGGGGGGTTTGATTTACTTTTATAGCGGGTTATTTAGCGGATTTTTATGATTGGCAGCCGTCACACACTGAAAGACGCTTTTTATTGCAAAAAATATTTTTTGCGTTACTACATTTTGAAAGCTATAATTTTTCCATATTTGAGTCCACAGAGTCATGTGAGATCTTGTTTTTTGCGGGACGAGTTGACGTTTTTATTGGTAACATTTTCGGGCACATGACATTTTTTGATCGCTTTTTATTTCGATTTTTGTGAGGCAGAATGATCAAAAACCAGCTATTCATGAATTTCTTTTGGGGGAGGCGTTTATACCGTTCCGCGTTTGGTAAAATTGATAAAGCAGTTTTATTCGTCGGGTCAGTATGATTACAGCGATACCTCATTTATATAATTTTTTTATGTTTTGGCGCTTTTATACGATAAAAGCTATTTTATAGAAAAAATAATTATTTTGGTATCGCTTTATTCTGAGGACTATAACTTTTTTATTTTTTTGCTGATGATGCTGTTTGGCAGCTTGTTTTTTGCGGGACAAGATGACGTTTTCAGCGGTACCATGTTTATTTATATCTGTCTTTTTGATCGCGTGTTATTCCACTTTTTGTTCGGTGGTATGGTAATAAAGCGTTGTTTTTTGCCTCGTTTTTTTTTTTTTCTCACCGTGTTTACTGAAGGGGTTAAATAGTGGGACAGTTTTATAGGTTGGGTCGTTACGGACGCGGTGATACTAAATATGTGTACTTTTATTGTTTGTTTTTTTATTTAGATAAAGAAATGTATTTATGGGAATAATATTTTTTTTTTTATTTATTTAGGAATTTATTTTTTATTTATTTTTTTACACATGTGGAAAATTTTTTTTTAAACTTTTTTACTTTGTCCCGGGGGGGACATTACAGATCGGTGATCTGATAGTGTGCACAGCACTCTGTCAGATCGGCGATCTGCTGTGCAGGGCTGCAGGCTTACCAGCGCCTGCTCTTAGCAGGCACTCGGTAAGCCACCTCCCTCCCTGCAGGACCCGGATGCCGCGGCCATCTTGGATCTGGGACCAGGAGGTAGGAGACCCTCGGAGCAACGTGATCACATCGCGTTGCTGCGGGGGTCTCAGGGAAGCCCGCAGGGAGCCCCCTCCCTGCGCGATGCTTCCCTATACCGCCGGTACACCGCGAACATGTTTGATCGCGGTGTGCCGGGGGTTAATGTGCCGGGGGTGGTCCGTGACCGCTCCTGGCATATAGAGCCGGATGTCAGCTGCGATATGCAGCTGACACCCGGCCGCAATCGGCCGCGCTCCCCCCGTGAGCGCGGCCGATCACGTATGACGTACTATCCCATCGGTGGTCATACGGGCCCACCCCACCTCGACGGGATAGTACGTCAGATGTCAGAAAGGGGTTAATTGAGCTTCCAACACAGATGGGAATTAAGTCTTAGGCTACTTTCACACATCAGTCTTTTGCCGTCAGGCACAATCCGGCGAATTTTGAAAAAAAAAAAGGATACGGCAAAAGTTTTTTTCCCCATAGACTTGTATTAGCGCCGGATTGCGATGGATGGCCTCATGTTTCATCCGTTTTTTGCCGGATCCATCGAAAATCCGTTTTCAGGCGGCCGGAGAAAACGGACTGTTATGACCCCAATGGCAGAGGGTCTCAGAAATAATTACTAAGTCTGCAAACACAAAAAACCCAGCTCATAGGGCAGTGGTAACTGAGCTGACCATATATCTAATCCTAACACCACAAATAGCAGCAGCCGGGGAACGTGCCTACGTTGGTTCTAGACGTCTCGCGCCAGCCGGAGAACTAACTAACCCTAGAAGGGAAAAGAAAGACCTTTCTTGCCTCTAGAGAAAAGACCCCAAAAGTTGGATACAAGCCCCCAACAAATAATAACTGTGAGGTAAGAGGCAAAGACAAACGTAAGAATGAGCTAGGTATTTAGCAAAGAGAGGCCCACTGGCTAATAGCAGAATATAGTAAGATGACTTATATGGTCAGCAAAAACCCTATCAAAATATCCACGCTGGATATTCAAGAACCCCCGAACCGTCTAATGGCCCGGGGGGAGAACACCAGCCCCCTAGAGCTTCCAGCAAAGTCAGGAATCACATTTAGTACAAGCTGGACAAAAATAAGAACAAGCAAATAACCAAAAAACAAAAAAGCAGGACTTAGCTTAATTTTGCACGAACAAGGAGCAGCAGACAGGAGCAAACAGAAAGGATCTGATTACAACGATGCCAGGAAGTTTATATAGCAACACCCCTGGACTAACGACCCAGGTGGGTGCCAAACTGAGGAAAGACAATCCCAGAGTCATATCACTAGTAACCACAAGAGGGAGCCGAAAAGTCTAATTCACAACAGTACCCCCCCCTTAAGGAGGGGTCACCGAACCCTCACCAAGACCACCAGGGCGATCAGGATGAGCAGCGTGAAACGCACGGACTAAATCGGCCGCATGCACATCAGAAGCAACCACCCAGGAATTATCCTCCTGACCATAGCCCTTCCACTTGACCAGATACTGAAGCCTCCGTCTGGAGAGACGAGAATCCAAGATCTTCACCACGTACTCCAACTCGCCCTCAACCAACACCGGAGCAGGAGGCTCAACAGAAGGAACCACAGGTACAACGTACCGCCGCAACAAAGACCTATGGAACACGTTGTGAATGGCAAACGACACCGGAAGATCCAAGCGAAAGGACACAGGATTAAGGATTTCCAATATCTTGTAAGGACCGATGAAGCGAGGCTTAAATTTAGGAGAGGAGACCTTCATAGGAACAAATCGAGAAGACAGCCATACCAAATCCCCAACACGAAGTCGGGGACCCACACCGTGGCGGCGGTTGGCAAAACGCTGAGCCTTCTCCTGTGACAACTTTAAGTTGTCCACCACATGATTCCAGATCTGCTGCAACCTATCCACCACAGAATCTACCCCAGGACAGTCAGAAGACTCCACATGTCCCGAGGAAAAGCGAGGATGGAAACCAGAGTTGCAGAAAAATGGCGAAACCAAAGTAGCGGAACTAGCCCGATTATTAAGGGCAAACTCAGCCAACGGCAAGAAGGTCACCCAATCATCCTGATCTGCCGAAACAAAACACCTCAAATAAGCCTCCAGAGTCTGATTAGTTCGCTCCGTTTGTCCATTAGTCTGAGGATGAAAGGCAGATGAAAACGACAAATCAATGCCCATCCTAGCACAAAAGGATCGCCAGAACCTGGAAACAAACTGGGATCCTCTGTCAGACACAATATTCTCAGGAATGCCGTGTAAACGAACCACATTCTGAAAGAACACAGGAACCAGATCGGAAGAGGAAGGCAGCTTAGGCAAAGGCACCAAATGGACCATTTTAGAAAAGCGATCACATACCACCCAGATGACAGACATGCCCTGAGACACCAGGAGATCTGAAAATAAATCCATGGAAATGTGTGTCCAAGGCCTCTTCGGGACAGGCAAGGGCAAGAGCAACCCGCTGGCACGAGAACAGCAAGGCTTAGCTCGAGCACAAGTCCCACAGGACTGCACAAATGACCGCACATCCCGTGACAAGGAAGGCCACCAAAAGGACCTAGCCACCAGATCTCTGGTGCCAAAAATTCCCGGATGCCCTGCCAACACCGAGGAATGAACCTCGGAAATAACTCTGCTGGTCCACATATCAGGAACAAACAGTCTGTCAGGTGGACAAGAGTCAGGTCTACCAGCCTGAAATCTCTGCAACACACGTCGCAAATCAGGAGAAATGGCCGACAAGATAACTCCCTCTTTAAGAATACCAACTGGTTCTGCGACTCCAGGAGAGTCAGGCACAAAGCTCCTTGAAAGAGCATCAGCCTTCACATTCTTTGAACCTGGTAAATACGAGACCACAAAGTCAAAACGGGAGAAAAACAATGACCAGCGGGCCTGTCTAGGATTCAGGCGTTTAGCAGACTCGAGATACATCAAATTTTTGTGATCAGTCAAGACCACCACACGATGCTTAGCACCCTCGAGCCAATGACACCACTCCTCAAAAGCCCACTTCATGGCCAGCAGCTCCCGATTGCAACATCATAATTCCGCTCAGCAGGCGAAAACTTCCTAGAGAAGAAAGCACATGGTCTCATTACCGAGCAACCAGGGCCTCTCTGCGACAAAACGGCCCCTGCCCCAATCTCAGAAGCATCCACTTCGACCTGAAAGGGAAGTGAGACATCAGGCTGGCACAAAACAGGCGCCGAAGTAAACCGGCGTTTCAACTCTTGGAACACCTCCACGGCTGCAGGAGCCCAGTTGGCAACATCAGAACCTTTCTTGGTCATATCCGTCAAAGGTTTAACAACGCTAGAAAAATTAGCGATAAAACGACGGTAGAAGTTAGCAAAACCCAAGAACTTCTGAAGACTCTTAACTGACGTGGGTTGAGTCCAATCATGAATAGCTCGGACCTTGACTGGGTCCATCTCCACAGCAGAAGGGGAAAAAATAAACCCCAAAAAGGGAACCTTCTGTACTCCAAAGAGACACTTTGAGCCCTTAACAAACAAAGCATTCTCACGCAAAACCTGAAACACCATCCTGACCTGCTCCACATGTGAGTCCCAATCTTCAGAGAAAACCAGAATATCATCCAGATAAACAATCATAAATTTATCCAGATACTTCCGTAAAATATCATGCATAAAGGACTGAAACACTGAGGGAGCATTAGAGAGCCCAAAAGGCATCACCAAGTACTCAAAATGACCTTCGGGCGTATTAAATGCTGTCTTCCATTCATCTCCTTGCTTAATGCGCACAAGGTTGTACGCACCACGAAGATCTATCTTGGTGAACCACTTGGCACCTTTAATCCGGGCAAACAAGTCCGACAACAGAGGCAAAGGATACTGAAATTTAACAGTGATTTTATTCAGAAGCCGATAGTCAATACAAGGTCTCAAAGATCCGTCCTTCTTGGCCACAAAAAAGAATCCCGCACCAAGAGGGGAAGAGGATGGACGGATATGCCCCTTCTCCAGAGACTCCTTGATATACGAACGCATTGCGGCATGCTCAGGTACAGACAGATTAAATAGTCTTCCCTTAGGAAATTTACTACCTGGAATCAAATCTATGGCGCAGTCACAGTCCCTATGAGGAGGCAGAGCACTGGACCTGGACTCGCTGAATACATCCTGATAATCAGACAAATACTCAGGAACTTCCGAAGGAGTAGAGGAAGCAATAGACACCGGCAGGGAATCAGCATGAATTCCCTGACAGCCCCAACTTGACACAGACATTGCCTTCCAATCCAAGACTGGATTGTGGGTCTGTAACCATGGCAGACCCAAAACGACCAAATCATGCATTTTATGCAGAACAAGAAAACGAATCACCTCCCGATGTTCAGGAGTCATGCACATGGTTACCTGCGTCCAAAACTGCGGTTTATTTTCCGCCAATGGCGTAGCATCAATACCTCTAAGAGGAATAGGATTTACCAACGGTTCAAGAACAAAACCACAGCGCTTGGCAAATGACAGATCCATAAGACTCAGGGCAGCACCTGAATCCACAAACGCCATAACAGGGTAAGAAGACAATGAGCAAATTAAAGTCACAGACAAAATAAATTTAGGTTGCAAATTACCAATGGCGACAGGACTAACAACCCTTGTTAGACGTTTAGAGCATGCTGATATAACATGTGTAGAATCACCACAGTAAAAACACAACCCATTCTGACGTCTATGATTTTTCCGCTCATTTCTAGTCTGAATTCTATCACATTGCATTAAATCAGGTGTTTGTTCAGACAACACCACCAGAGGATTAGCGGTTTTGCGCTTCCGCAAACGCCGGTCAATTTGAATAGCCAGCGCCATGGAATCATTCAGACTTGTAGGAATGGGGAAACCCACCATCACATTCTTAATGGCTTCAGAAAGGCCATTTCTGAAATTTGCGGCCAGAGCACACTCATTCCACTGAGTAAGCACGGACCATTTCCGAAATTTTTGGCAATACACTTCAGCTTCATCCTGGCCCTGAGAAATAGCCAGCAAGGCTTTTTCTGCCTGAACTTCAAGATTGGGTTCCTCGTAAAGCAATCCAAGTGCCAGAAAAAACGCATCAATATTTGCCAATGTCGGATCTCCTGGCGCTAGCGAGAAAGCCCAATCCCGAGGGTCGCCCCGTAAAAAAGAGATAACAGTTTTAACTTGCTGAGCTGAATCTCCAGATGAACGGGGTCTCAGAGATAGAAACAATTTACAATTATTCCTGAAATTCCTAAACTTAAATCGGTCTCCAGAAAACAGTTCAGGAATAGGTATTTTAGGTTCGGGCATTGGACTACTGGTAACAAAATCTTGTATGCCCTGCACACGAGCAGCCAGCTGGTCTACACTTGTAATCAAGGTCTGGACATTCATGTCTGCAGCAAGCACAAGCCACTCAGAGGTAAAGGGGAGGAAGAGAGGAAAAAAAAAAAAAAAACCTCAGAATTTCCTTTCTTATTATCCCACTTCTGCAATGCATTAAACATTCAATGTTGGCCTGGCATACTGTTATGACCCCAATGGCAGAGGGTCTCAGAAATAATTACTAAGTCTGCAAACACAAAAAACCCAGCTCATAGGGCAGTGGTAACTGAGCTGACCATATATCTAATCCTAGCACTACAAATAGCAGCAGCCGGGGAACGTGCCTACGTTGGTTCTAGACGTCTCGCGCCAGCCGGAGAACTAACTAACCCTAGAAGGGAAAAGAAAGACCTTTCTTGCCTCCAGAGAAAAGACCCCAAAAGTTGGATACAAGCCCCCAACAAATAATAACAGTGAGGTAAGAGGCAAAGACAAACGTAAGAATGAGCTAGGTATTTAGCAAAGAGAGGCCCACTGGCTAATAGCAGAATATAGTAAGATGACTTATATGGTCAGCAAAAACCCTATCAAAATATCCACGCTGGATATTCAAGAACCCCCGAACCGTCTAATGGCCCGGGGGGAGAACACCAGCCCCCTAGAGCTTCCAGCAAAGTCAGGAATCACATTTAGTACAAGCTGGACAAAAATAAGAACAAGCAAATAACCAAAAAACAAAGAAGCAGGACTTAGCTTAATTTTGCACGAACAAGGAGCAGCAGACAGGAGCAAACAGAAAGGATCTGATTACAACGATGCCAGGCACTGGACTAAGGATCCAGGAAGTTTATATAGCAACACCCCTGGACTAACGACCCAGGTGGGTGCCAAACTGAGGAAAGACAATCCCAGAGTCATATCACTAGTAACCACAAGAGGGAGCCAAAAAGTCTAATTCACAACAACGGACATAGGAACATTTTTTCTGTCCGCCGAAAGAATTATTATTATTATTATTCTAAAAAATGGACAGCAACAGATCTGGCGAAAAACGGGTGAAATGTGAGGTCAAATGATGGAATCCGGAGACGGATTTTTTTTAAACAAATCATGCAATTTACATTCTGGAGCCAGTCTCTCTCTCTCTCCTTCCTCAGAATCAAAAATAGCCAGCAGATCCACAAACTCGGATCCGGCGAAAAAACGGATTCGTCGCATCAGTTTTTCACAATTTCTGACCGATCCGTTTTTTCAAAATTCACCAGATTGAGCCTGACGGCAAAAACCTGATGTGTGAAAGTAGCCTTAGCTTTACTAAGTATTCCAGTATTTTACATTTCTGGTCTAATCTTCAGATTGACAAAAGTTCTAATTCCAGGAACCCAGTGAGCAGCAGAACAAAAGGACAGTTACTAGATGACTACAACTCCTTTATGCAGTACCTGACATAGTGCTGTCTATATGAGCGTGGCTGATACCAGTGAGCCGGGACCAGATTGCCCATCTCTCTGTGCCGAGCTGTAATACGGATTACCGTATGTAGTAAGTAGCTGAGATGGCTGCAGTATAGCAGGAGCTGGGGTAATCTAGAAAGCATCAATGTCTATTTGTCCTGCAGGCTGACAAGGTGAGCAGTTTGGTGGTCGAATCCCCAATAATCAAACATTGATAGCTTATCCTAAAGACATTTTTTTTTAATATTGGAGCATTTATGGTATAACACATTCATATAAAGTAGTTACACTACAATCCAGATTGACATGTAATATTACTCCAGCCATAGCATTGCACGACGAAAATTCTAATTGAATGGCTTTACACAGGTGTGAAAACAGATTGCCATAATTATATTCATATATATGATGATCACCTTAAAGAGGACCTGTCACCGGGTTAAAAATAATCAGTTTTTGCTCTTATTTATTTGCCATTCCTCCATTGAGTATAGCGCTTTTCTGTTTTATTAAAATCCGCAGTGAGCTGTTTTATTTATTGCTGCTTTTTTGGTCTTTATCAAAGGGGCGGTGCTTACAGGATAATAATATAGAGCAGTCTATACACATGTCCCCTTATAAAGACCATTGATGCCAGCCAAAAATAAAAAAGGCCCGTACCTCTCGAACTGTATGGCATAATAAAAAAAATTTCAAAACTTAAGGGAGTAGGAAGAAAAAAATGAGCGCGAAAACTGTCCGCTTTTGGCTTGGTGATTGTTTCTCTTTAAAAGTATTTTCTTGTTTGCTCTGTTGAATTTTTAAGGCATTTTCAGACATCTTCTGCCTGCAGTCCTTTATGTTGCCAGAAACAACCACTGTAATATTTTTCAGGCCGCACCAGTAAACGCACCAGACGTGACATTCAGTGTAGCAGAAGATTTTCGCTTTTTCAGCAATACGTCCATCTCTATTTTTATGGTCCCAGAAATGTTTCAGGGAAGGTCAATAGACACTGGCTGGGTCCCTTCATGTAGACAGTCTCAGGTCTTTAATAGATTGAAGCTTTTACTCTCTGCATGATGCCATGCACCTCCCTAAATGCTTTGCATGCCAAAGTTCCCATGGCCCATGGTCCACAAAACAATAAAGTACAAAATCTTTTTTTTGTAATTCAAGTAGCTTAGTTATGAGTTTAAATGCTCCCTTTTAACTTGTCCTTTTCCATGGTTACTATTGTCAAGACATCATTTTCTCGTCATGGCTTTCCTTGGCGCACGCTACTTCAAAAGGAAATATTTATGGTTATAAGAATCTAAATCTTCTATAATAACATAGTCTGAGATAAAGACCTTTTATAGACTGCTCTCTGGGGTGCCTGTCACTATTTGGCCCCAAGGAGGGCACTATAACAACAGGAGACAAGCCAACATTTGTGTTACAAATTTTGATGTCTGGGAACTTTTAATTACAGGTGCCATTATTTGTTTTAAGATACAATGGCTTGTTACATAGGCACCAACAATGGACTGAGCATGTTCAATGCAAATGTCACTAATTCTATTCACCAGCTCTTTTCTAGAGAGGGATACTTAGAATTCAGGGCAAAAGACTGACTTTACTATGAAGGTCCATGTCCCATAGCAGGCTGTCATTTACATATTAGCCTTGCAGGAGTCTAGACTAGCACCGGGATCGCTCTGTGTCTTTTCATTTTCTACTCAGCGAATTATATTTATTGCTCATGTATACAATCAGATTTTCCAGTAAAAATGAACTAAGAGCCGGATTCATTAAACAGTTTGTATCAGAATTCTGTTTGAAATGTTGTAATCTTTTTGAACAAACTTCTGTTCATGCGTCTTAATTTTTGTACAAACTTTTGCTCATGCATCTCAATTTTTGCACAAACTTTTGCTCATGCATCTTAATTTTTGCACAAACTTTTGCTCATGCATCTTAATTTTTGTACAAACTTTTGCTCATGCATCTGAATTTTTGCACAAACTTTTGCTCATGCATCTTAATTTTTGCACAAACTTTTGCTTGCGTGTTTTATTGCACCCTTCATCAGGACTGGCGTTCTAAATGCCAATCTTGATTAATTAGGGCTACATTTTAATGACAAACTAGAAATACGTTTTACAATTACACCTCATCTTCTGTTTTCATCTCTCATTTGACCAATGTTTTACTATGTTTGCGAAATTATTATGATTCTAGGTGTTTGTACATTTGCGTATATCCCCATGTCTGTTTTCTTATTTCTATGGTCAAAGGGAATGTGTTTTGCGATCTCATTTGAGAGCCGCATGATGTAGGAAAAGAGACCTTGATCCAAACAGTGATTCCACTTAGTTTACTTCATGCAGGAGTTGTGATAAAATCACAGTTTTCTCTGCTGCAGATGTGGCAGTGCTCCAAACGCTAAGCCCTGTATAACCCCACCTACATCACTGATTGGTAGGTTTACGTATACACTATTCATTGACAGAAAGCTGCTAATCAGTGTTAAGGGTATGATTGCAAAGAGCAGTTGACTAGGAGGCATGAGACACCTAGTCCAGTAGTGTTAATCTCCAGCTGATAAAACACTGATTTTAATTAAACAACACCAATCATCCCAGTAAGTGACACATCACTGTAATCAGGCTCTCAGACCCTACATCATGGTGCTGTCAGATTACATGGCAAAACCTGCTGATGGATTTTTTTCAGTAGTAATTTTTTTGAAATTAGGTATTGTTCCTGTAATGGACAGATCCAACCATACTCACCCAGCTTGTGTATAGAGGTGCGCTAGATTGATTTTATCACCATCTTTACATTTGTATTTCCTATACTAGGATTCAGCAAACATTTTTCTAGAATTTTTTTTGTATTTATTTTTTGCCACTTGTGTTTTATGGTGGCATTATTTGGTGCTTCACATTATACAGTATATCATGAGAATCATTGATCATGTCAATCCATCATTCTGCTTACATTTACATAATTTGCAATGTGAAAAAAGCACCATAAAAACATAAAGGATTATTCCCATCTCCAAAATCTTATCCCAATATGTAGTAGCTATAATAATAGTATAGGCAAATACCTTCAAATAGAAATGTAGTATAGTTTTTCTGATTCACTATGTCTATTTTCTCATGTGCAGGGCATTTCAGGACCTTAGGTATCCATGGTTACGGCGACTATCAACTAGCTGTCACTGTATTAGTGGCTTGCACATGAGGAAAGAGACATAGCAAATCAGAAGAACTAAACTACATTTCTAATAGGAGGTATTTACTCATTTTATTACTATTACACCTACTATAAAATAGGATAGGATCTTGGTGATGGGAATACCCCTTTAAGACACATGAAGGCCTTGTTCAGATGTCGGCTTTTCTGTTTTTCACAGATAGAACCTGTATGTATTATTGTCAAAGGGGTTGTTCACATCCATTTATTCCTGCAAACTGAGTGACCCACACAAAAAAATAGACAGCAGTCAGATGCCATCCATGTACTGACCATTTCATGTGGACTGTTTGATAGGAAAATGTTTAGAAACTCCCATCAGTTGTTTTTTTTTCATCTGAAAAAACTGAGGAAACTCTAATCAAAGTCTGATGGTAAAAATTGACACCCTGAGCAAACTCTGAAAAAAAACACTGATTAAATTGGAGAAAAAAATCAGAGATGTCTGAAAGAGGCTTTACATGTACTTATTTATCTCAGAACAAAGGAAAAAACAATGGAGGTCTTTGGGAGAGACAGGTCACAAACAGACAGAGCAAAGACAGACATTGGTGGGCCTATTAGTGTATAAGTGATATGTATAAGTATTGTTAGTATAGTGTTAATGTAGGAAAGTAGTGCAGGCTGTGTGTTCTGGAATGTATGTGAAAGGTTAGATTGTTCCAGCAACAGACGGCAGGAACAGATACAGTTACATGTTTGGAACCAGCCCAGCATGGGAGGTGGGGGTCAAGTAGGAAGGGGAATCATTTCCTGGTTTAGTCTGAGTTAGTGAGAGGTTCATATGCTGTTCAGGTTTAAGCTGCAGTGGGCTGGATGCAGGTAGAGTACATATTGTTCTGACAGTGTGAGGACATACCAAATTTCCGGTAGACCTTCCTGTGATGTCTGGGGCCTAGTGCCCGATCTAGGCACTAAGGATTGTGCCTTATCACTTCCATACAGAGAAAGCTAGACAGAGAACCACGTTATGGAAACGTAGCAGATCTCTGAAGTGCTGTAGGGCTGGATGGGAAATCCCTTGGGCTGACAGGAGGAATAAGCTTAGGGGTAAACCAAACTCAACGTAAGCAGATGCTTGAAATGTACTCTGATCAAGAAACTGGAACTGGAGGGTGTTAAAGGCTATTGTACATTAAACTTGAACTTGCTATAATGAACCGGGTGCCCCCTGATGTGTGAGCTGATCATGGAGCTAAACACGTGGATGCAGCAGAGGCCTCTAGCCTACGAGTGCAACACAGACTTCATAGCACACTATACCTGGCCTGGGACACTGTTTATTTTTAGGATGCCAGGGCGTAGAGAAGCAACAGCTCCCCCACAGCTACCACCCTTGGCCCCTTACATCCTGTGACTATGTTAGTGATGGTTGTGATGGGCATGTTACATTTTTACAATGATTCAGCACCATTTTCATAAATCACAAAGATTGGCACATTCCCTGTATGGCTGTCTCATCAGATATGACGAGGCTCAGGAGACCCCTTTCTGGAGATGGACATTTTAAAGGCCAGCTTCCCTTTTTAATAATTTAGGCAATTCATCACATTGCTTGTATGTGTTTATTTTCTGAAATATACATTTAGTAATTTGCCGTTTGGCTCTCATACAGGTAGAACATTAGATGAACCACCAGGTTGCACCTCTCTCATAGCTACACCCTGGCAATGTTTGTTGGAGCGGAATCTAAAACAATGCACATAGTGTATCATTTATGTTTTTGTTTTGACAAAATTGGGTAAAATAAGCATTTTACTGCAAAGTTCAAACTGAACTACAATACTGCTAGACTATTTATTTGCACTAAAGCTCACTACATGCTCAAGTCAAGCTTGCAATCACTTTGGATCACCCTAATTCCAACTATTTCATTTGAACTACATTTATCAATCAAATGTATTCAGTATGGGAGTGGAAGATTAGAGCCGGAGAAAAGTAAGGGTACCGTTACACAAAACGATTTACCAACGATCACGACCAGTGATACGACCTGGCCGTGATCGTTGGTAAGTCGTTGTGTGGTCGCTGGGGAGCTGTCACACAGTCAGCTCTCCAGCGACCAACGATGCCGAAGTCCCCGGGTAACCAGGGTAAACATCGGGTTACTAAGCGCAGGGCCGCGCTTAGTAACCCGATGTTTACCCTGGTTACCATCGTAAATGTAAAAAAAACCAAACCGTACATACTCACATTCCGGTGTCCGTCAGGTCCCTAGCCGTCTGCTTCCCGCACTGACTGAGAGCCGGCCGTGAAGTGAAAGCAGAGCACAGCGGTGACATCACCGCTGTGCTCTGCTTTTAATTTCCGTCCGGCACTCAGTCAGTGCGGGAAGCAGACGGCTAGGGACCTGACGGACACCGGAATGTGACTATGTACGGTTTTTTTTTTTTTTTACATTTACGATGGTAACCAGGGTAAACATCGGGTTACTAAGCGCGGCCCTGCACTTAGTAACCCAATGTTTACCCTGGGTACAAGCGAACGCATCGCTGGATCGCTGTCACACACAACGATCCAGCGATGACAGCGGGAGATCCAGCGACGAAATAAAGTTCCAAATGATCTGCTACAACGTACGATTCTCAGCGGGGTCCCTGATCGCTGCTGCGTGTCAGACACAGCGATATTGTATGGATATCGCTGGAACGTCACGGATCGTACCGTCGTAGCGACAAAACTGCCACTGTGAGACGGTACCCTTAGTTAAGACAAGATTGTCATCATTATCCCTGCTCCCTTAGGAAAACAGAAGGGTCTGCAGGCTCAAAGGGGGAAATGTGGCTTCTTCTTTCTATGTAGCACAGGGAATATCAACTGTAAATCCAATTGAAATGTTTTGTTCCACTAATTAAATGAATGTATGTGTCAATGTGTATATATTATTATACAGTACATACTGCGTATATATAAGTAAAGAAATCAAGTATATATAAGAATACAGTACTCAGCATACATGAGTAGTACTCATCAACAGATTTGTCAGAAAACCTTCAGTTTCATTTCAGAATCAACATTTTCTGTGGGATACAATACTACAAAATACTCGCACAAATAAGGGCCATTGATTGCAAGCAAGATATGTTATTTTGCAAACCCAGTAAAGTAATTTTACTAACAAGTTAATTCCAGGCCATGTTGCAAAAATAAGTACACCCAAATGAAAGTCTCAGGAGCAAAGCTAAAGTTTAGATTACAAAATTCAAATTAACAAGAATTCAACCAAAGGTAAGTCTAATTATTCATTAAACAGATGTCCAACAGACAGTTAACTATGAAATAAGAAAGACTGGAGCTCCAATTTTTTTTCATGAATGTTACTGTGAATCTCATGAAGATACTTATTTTTGGAAACACGATTGAATAGTGTTAACAGAATTTTTATAATTAGCTGACAATAAAAGGGCGTTACTTAACAAAGAAAACCCCTACCAATTTTATGTTTCCAGCAGTGGCACCACATGGAAAAGTAATTACCGTACACAAGACATGAGAGAGAAAATTATTTCTTTACACAAGAAAGGTGAAGGTTACAAGAATACTGGCAAAGCTTTACTTATCAGACAGAATACTGTAGCACAAGTGATAAAACATTTTTTTACAAAGATGGACCTGCAACCATTCCAGAGTCCAGGCTGACCACAGATGTTAGTTAACACCTAAAAAGATCAAATAATGGAGATAAATTGTTTAGATCTGCACTGCTGGTGAATGATGATGAAAAAGAGTCAGAAATCCAGGAATGCGATTTATTAGTCAACACGTTTCGAAGTGCCACACTTCTGATGAAGAAGTGTGGCACTTCAAAAAGCATTAACTAATAAACTGTAAGGGGAGTTGCTTCTGCCAGTATGGCCTTTACTTAGCTTCTCTGCTTGCAGATGCTTTAAAGCTACCACCCAGCGCACTCTCTTCATCTCGTATTCTCTTCTCTGATTCGTCCTATCACCTCTTCGGCTTGCAAACTCAGGACCGTCCCACGCTACACTTCCTGTCCCAGATCCCATCCCTGGTAAACCACTCACTCTTTCTGTCTCTTTTCCTCAGCTCTGGATCTCGATATCCCTTGCCTCTGTGTCCTCCCACTTCAGGGACACTCACTTCATGTGGTTCTGCTTGCTGACAGGAAATTGACCCTGTCACTTCACTTTAGCCCTTTTCAATCTGGGCTAGTCCCAACTATTAACCCTAACTGTTCCTATTAACTCCCTGCTGCTAGGAAGAATACAACCTACTATCAGTAATAACACACATTGCTAAACATGTCTGTTTCAACAGCGCTGTCGCCACTGCATGTGTCCCCTTCCTCCCCCCTGCAATAATGCCGGCATATTCATGTATTCACTTACTTATCCGCAATCCCCTGGATTCTTTTTCCTCCTAGGGCCTGTACACTACATGCAGGTCTCCTGGGAGAATGCTTGGGGCAAACATAAATGCTCCCGGCTTCTTAAAGGGTCTGTACCTTGGCAGTGACCATTCAGTCTGCAAGTCATGATTCAAGTCCTGGACCCAGTAGCATAGCTACCGGGGGCAGAGGGTGCGGGCGCTACCGATACAGTTACATTCTGTGGCAGAGCAGGGAGAATCGATCTCCCTGCTCTGCTGCTATGGGGCCACTAAGCAGGCGGGGGGCCCAGTGCCAGCAGTGGGCCCCCGCCATCATTGGAAGATCAGCTGTACCGGCATTTAGCAGATACAGCTGACCACAATGATGGGAGAAGGAGCGCTGCGCTCCTTCTCCCATCATCCCCCTGTCAGTGTCTGACGTCGCCGACACTGACAGCGGGTGCGATGACGTCACTGCTCGGCGCCCGCTGTCAGGAGATCAGCGGGAACAGCGCAGGAACCAGGAAGAAGAGAGGTGAGTATTTATTTATTTTTTTAATGGGTGCAGCTGCCTTATTACAGGGTCTGCCTATAGGGGTGCTGCCTCATTACAGGGTCTTACTATGGGGGTGCTGCCTTATTACAGGGGCTGCCTATGGGGGGCTGCCTTTTTACAGGGTCTGACTATGGGGGTGCTGCCTTATTACAGGGTCTGACTATGGGGGTGCTGCCTTATTACAGGGTCTGACTATAGGGGCTGCCTTATTACAGGGTCTGACTATGGGGGTGCTGCCTTATTACAGGGTATGCCGCCTTATTACAGGGTCTGCCTATAGGGGTACTGCCTTATTACAGGGTCTGACTTTGGGGGCTGCCTTATTACAGAGTCTGACTATGGGGGTGCTGCCTTATTACAGGGTCTGCCTATGGGGGTACTGCCTTATTACAGGGTCTGCCTATATGGGGGTGCTGCCTTATTACAGGGTCTGACTGTGGGGGCTGCCATATGCTATAGAGTCTGCCTATGGGGAGTGCATTATACTATATTGTGGACTATTTGGTGCATTATACTACTGTATATGGAGGTTATCTAGGGGGCCATCATACAGTATGGAGATTACAGTGTGGGGGTCATTATACATTGTTGGAGCATCAAACAGTTTGGGGGCTACTAAGGAGTCAGTATACTGTGTGGGTGCATTATACTGTGTATAAGAGAGCATCATGCTGTGTAAAGGGGAGCTGTACAGGGGGAGACTCGGGACTTTATTAAAAGTAAAGTGGGCACTTATTGTTATAGTGGAACTCAGATTAGTGTGGCTATCAAAGGGGCACACAGGGCATTATTACTTTCTAGGGACAAAATATGGGCACTGTTTCTAGGGCACTTGCACCTGGCATTACTATATTGTAGAGAGTTGCTTTAGAATTTAGAGGGCACAGAGAACCACACAGCAGGTGCAGTAATAGGGACACGTACGGCAGCAGCGGCTCAGTATTGGGGTATCAAGTGCAGTAATAGGGTCACATACGGCAACAGCGGGTCACTATTGGGGTATCAGGTGCAGTAATAGGGTCACATACCCCAATACTGAGCCGCTGCTGCTGTATGTGACCCTATTACTGCACCTAATACCCCAATACTGAGCCGCTGTTGCCGTATGTGACCCTATTACTGCACTTGATACCCCAATACTGAGCCGCTGCTGCTGTATCAGGAGCAGTAATAGGGACACATACGGCAGCAGCGGCTCAGTATTGGGGCATCAGGTGCAGTAATAGGGACACATACAGCAGCAGCGGCTCAGTATTGGGGTATCAGGTGCAGTAATAGGGACACATACGGCAGCAGCAGCTCAGTATTGGGGTATCAGGAGCACTAATAGGGACACATACGGCAGCAGTGGCTCAGTATTGGGGTATCAGGTGCAGTAATAAGGACACTTATGGCAGCAGCGGCTCAGTATTGGGGTATCAGGTGCAGTAATAGGGATACATATAGCAGCAGTGGCTCAGTATTGGGGTATCAGGTGCAGTAATAGGGACACATACAGCAGCAGCGGCTCAGTATTGGGGTATCAGCAGGATGAGGAGTTTGTGCAGGTTGGGAATAGATGGTGATGGGGCTGGAATATGAGAAGTGAAATATGTCTTCGTTGTATTCTCTGCAGGCGAGTTGTAGCTGGAAGAAGTTGTCATGTTGGTCTGGGCCAGATGGAAAAGACAGGAAAAATGAATGATTCCATCAGAAAGGACGTCATCGGTAAGATTATCTGTAACTGTGCAGTGATCTGTTATATGTTCTGTAGGGCTGGTATCTACCACTGACCATATGGCAGTAATATCCATATTGGTATTTATATAGAGATTATCTTCAGTAACCACACAGTCATCTGCTGAGGTTCTCCTCCAGTATTAGGGCGCATCACCGAGTTGTAATCAAGGTTACCTGGTTAGGGGCCCACTCAGAAGTTTCGTCCCCCTGAACCAAAACCCTAGCTACACCTCTGCCTGGACCCCATCTGTCTGCACCACCAAGTGTTGACTGTGATCTGATACAATGCTGAGGTTTTATCAACTAGTGCTAGCTGCACTTTTAACTGGTCAGGTGAAGGAAGCCTTTT
Source organism: Ranitomeya variabilis (assembly GCF_051348905.1). Lineage (NCBI taxonomy): Eukaryota > Metazoa > Chordata > Amphibia > Anura > Dendrobatidae > Ranitomeya > Ranitomeya variabilis. Next base: position 178,551,480 of record NC_135237.1, read on the forward strand.
CTAATGTCTCATCTTGGAGGGGATTCTCTGGCATGGCTCAAATTGCTTGTCGGAGAGAGGAGATGTGATAATCTCAGACCTGCAGACCTTCCTGTAGGCATTTCGCAAGGTATTTGATGAGCCAGGTCTTTACTTCTGCTGCTTCATCCCTCCTCAGACTACGCCAAGTCAATTTGTCTATAAGCCAGTACGCTGTGCAGTTCCACACCCTGGCCTCAGAACTCGAGTGGAACAATGAGGCACTGGTCTCCTCTTCCGGGAGGGATTGTCCGGAAGGATCAAGGAAGAGCTAGCCGGTCAACACATTCCTACTATACTGGACAATCTATTTTCCCTGGCCATTTGAACTAATCTCCGGTTGCAGTAATGCTCCCAAGAGAAGGTGTGTGATAGATAACCGCTTTGTCTGGCTCTGTCCTTTTAAAGGCCACTCAATCTTCAGCATCCCATGCCTTCAGCACCTCTTGACCCTATGCAAGCCGACAAGATGCGGCTGGCTGAGCAATGGCTGGAAAATAATCGAGCCAGGGGCTTGTGCTTCTATTGTGGAGACACAACTCATCTCCTTCGCTGTTGTCCAAAGAAGCTGGAAAACCCCCAATCCTAAGGCTGTTAGGAGAGGTTACCCTGGGTGAGAGCAATTCTCCACCATTGATCATGACTACAGTATAGCTGTTGCTTGTGGAGGTTCTCGATTCGTTGAGACATTGTATCTAGATTCTGATGCATCAGGGAACTTCATACAGCAAGCAGTGGTAGATCGCTACCAGATCTTCATTCAACAACTCCAAAATCCAATGCTGGTGTCATCTGCCAATGGGAAGCCCCTATCCGAAGCTGTTCGGGTGGTCGCCGAGCAAATAGAGCTACTGATAGGAATGCTGCAAACTGAGAAAATTTTCTTCTTCTTGCTTTTTTGCCTGTCTCATCCACTTCTTCTGGGTCTTCCCTGGCTCTGCATGCATGAACCCATCCTTGAAAAGAAATCTGGAGAGGTGCTTCCTTGGGGTAAGTCTTGTCATTAGAAGTGTCTTGTACCTGTACGACTAGTCTGGCCGCTGGTGGCACAATCTTCTATGTCAGGATTGACATCTGCGTACTGGTCATACACGGATGTCTTTGACAAAAAAGAAACAGACATGTTTCTTCCACATAGGCCGTACAACTGCCCTATAGACCTGCTTCCGGGATCCTCACCTCATACGAGGCCGTATGTACCCGCTGCCACAGGCGTAGCCTTGTCCGAGTGTGTTAAGGGGAATTTGGCTAGGGGTTTCATTCAGAAGTCCTCTTCTGCAGCTGGAGCTGGCTTCTTCTTTGTAAAGAAAAAGAACGTTATCCTCTGACTTTGCACTGATTATAGGGATGTCAATTAGATCCCGATTAAGAACAAGTATCTGCTGCCGTCGATTCCAGAGTTGTCTGAGGCAGGTCCTTGATGGCTTCTCTCTCCCCTGTTTCCCTAGACTGACAGATCTCTTCCTATATGTGTGTAATGGGAGAGACCTACCAGTCATGGGGAGTGGATTGGTGAGTTGTTGTAATGGACCTGTCTCAGACTCATACAATGTGCAAAGTTCACAGTCAGAGTTTCAAATTATATTTTCTCTAAAAAAACACAGTGTTTCAGAGTAAAACAACCATGGTTGCAATAACATAGCTAATATCTAGTTCATGCTGCAATTTAAAAGCATTATCCTGTGAGTAATTTTTTTTTTTTTTTGGGGGGGGGGGTTAAATGATAGCTTTAAGCTGGTCTGGAGATCATATGGCCAAGGCCATGAAGATGTCTTCATGAGGAGACATTACATTGGTGTGCCCTGCTAATAGTGTGAGGTGGCATAATATACAGTAGATGGATCTCTCCAGGTACACTATGAGCTTGGCTTTAGATGGATTGTTTGTAAAACATGTTATAAAGCCATTTCTCCAAGTGTCCCAGGGGTCATTTTTCAAAACAACACCCAACTGACCACATGTTGCTGATGCTGCTGAGAGCATTCTGTGTGGCCTAAACATGCATCATGGACTGCGACATCTCTGGACTTGTCTCTCATTGATCAAATCTCGGAAGTCATTGTTTGGCAATTGCAAAAAGAGTTGCCAGTAGCAGATCACAGTGATTTTCATGCCCAATCACATTCAACATGGCAGAACATTCGTCAGGCAACCATAACTAACCTCATTGATAACTTGCCAACACATGTAAGTGAACGTATTCATTTGTCTTTAGCTCATTCTCAATTCTGAATAAATTAGGATCTTTGAAAACTCTGTTTCTATTTTTGCATAATTTGCATATCATTATCATATCTATTTATCTTGTGAGTTCCATAATTTTACATCTTTCCTTCTTGGTGTTGCAATTTCAATGCTATGGTGTTTATATTTCCATATATACTGTACACTGTACATATACTGTATATTTGGTGAGCAAAGTGATTCTCAGGACTCTTGCACAGCTGCTATGTCAGTACTTTGTGGCAGTTGGACCAGAGCACTGCCAACTTCCTACTACCTGCCTGCATCTAAAGCATTTCTTCTGATTAGCAGACTCTGGTCTGCCTGTCAAAGAGTATTAGTGTGGCTATTGGAACTAGGTTCATTCAATCATTTCAAGGATTTGATGGGACAGATTGACCTGCTTCATAGTGGGAATGGTCTACAAGATTAAAGAGCCACTACATTAAGCAGTCACATTGCTGAGATGCAAGCTTTATTAATCAAGGAAGAGCAAATCAACACAGAATTAAGAAGAGACAAGGCACTGTTGGTCGACCATATTTCTTCCTTACAAACACAGAAAGAATAGTGCCACATACCCACCTCTTCCGACAAGCCTACAACCTGCAGTAACCACCGATCGACCAAACCGCTGCATGACCAGCTCTATCCTCACCTACTGTATTCTCACCCATCCCTTGTAGATTGTGAGCCTTCGCGGGCAGGGTCCTCTCTCCTCCTGTACCAGTTATGACTTGTATTGTTTAAGATTATTGCACTTGTTTTTATTATGTATACCCCTCCTCACATGTAAAGCGCCATGGAATAAATGGCGCTATAACAATAAATAATAATAGTAATCATTCTGCTGAACTCTAATATATATGTAGATGTATCCCTGGTAGCACTGATGTCAGGTATGTTATACAGCTTTTTTCACCCATTATTGTTGCTTTAAGCATAATGATCTGTGTCAGTGAAGTAAAAAATAGGAATATTCTAAGTCCTTTGAAGTTTAAAATCAACACACCAGCAATATGCAATGATTTCGTGGAGAAGAAAGCATGTGTGGTCCTTGACAACCAAATACTACTGGGTCTGCTGACAGCCTTTTGACACTGTATCAACAAAAAGGTTTCATGTGTACAAGGAATTCTTGAAGAAACAGACGCTTCTAACTATGTAATCGAGGTAATTCAAAAGAACAAAGAAAGTGGAAAGTACGATCTCAGCAAAAAAAAAAAAATTAGAAAAAAAGCAGGTAAAAATAATATGATTTCTGTTTAATGATAACCTAGCAGAAAAAACTATCCATAGTTTGGAGCCTATGAAGTGTTTGCCTCATGATACTTCCAAAATATTTAGAAAATGTTCAAAACAAAGGTTTTGTAAATTCAATAGATTCACCCAGTAAGGCCGGAGTCACACATAATGTATACAAAATCAGTCCTTTTTTATGGCCAAGAATCGCAGAAAATGTTCTTGAACAGTGATCCGTATGTCATACGTGTGCAGTGCGAGGATGCAATTTTCTCCCATCTAAGCATCCGGGTGACATCCGTATGGCATCCGTATGGTGATATTTTCTTGCCAGCTTGCAAAATGGACATTTAATGGATCCTGGCCCAGAAAATCATGAATAAATAATGTGGAAGCCTATTTATTGGCTCCACAAGTTCCATCCTACAGGCAAAAAAAATTGCGTGGTCTCCCATGCAATTTTCTTCGCCAGAGAGGGACAGCCGACAGCCGGGGCCAATATTTGTAGCCTGTGAAGGGGTTAATACCCATGGATCTTCCCAGGCTATAAATATCATCCCGCAGCTGTATATTTAGCCTTTACTGGCTATTCTAATAGGTGTACCCCCCAAAAAAATGACGTGGGGTCCCCCTATAATTAATAGCCAGAAAGGCTACGCAGACTGCTGAAGGCTGATATTAATAGCTTAGGAAGGGGCCATGGACATTGACCCCCTTGCTAAAAATACCAGCACCCAGCCGCCCCATAAAAGACGCATGTGATGGAGCATTGTCCTGCATGAAAATCATGTTTTTCTTGAACGATACCGACTTCTTCCTGTACCACTGCTTGAAGAAGTTGTCTTCCAGAAACTGTCAGTAGGTCTGGGAGTTGAGCTTCACTCCATCCTCAACCTGAAAAGGTCCCACAAGTTCATCTTTGATGATACCAGCCCATACCAGTACCCCACCTCCACCTTGCTGGCATCTGAGTCGGAGTGGAGCTCTCTGCCCTTTACTGATCCAGCCTCTGGCCCATCCATCTAGCCCATCAAGAGTCACTCTCATTTCATCACTCCTTAAAACGTTTGAAAAGTCAGTCATAAGATATTTCTTGGCCCAGTCTTGACGTTTTATGTTATGTTTCTTGTTCAAAGGTGGTCGCTTTTTACCCTTCCTTACCTTGGCCATGTCCCTGAGTATCGCACACCTTGTGCTTTTTTGTTTCTCCAGTAACGTTGCAGCTCTGAAATATGGCAAAACTGGTGGCAAATGGCATCTTGGCAGCTTCACGCTTGATTTTCTTCAATTCATGGGCAGTTATTTTGCGCCTTTTTTGCCCAACACGCTTCTTGCGACCCTGTTGGTTATTTGCCATGAAACGCTTGATTGTTCAGTGATCACGCTTCAAAAGTTTGGCAATTTCAAGACTGCTGCATCCCTCTGCAAGACATCTCACAATTTTGGACTTTTCAGAGCCCGTCAAATCTCTCTTCTGACCCATTTTGCCAAATGAAAGGAAGCTGCCTAATAATTAAGCACACCTTATATAGGGTTTTGATGTTATTAGACAACACCCCTCCTCATTACAGAGATGCACATCACCTGATTTACTTAATTGGTAGCTGGCTCTCAAGCCTGAACAGTTTGGAGTAGGACAACATGTATAAAAAGTATCATGTGATCAAAATACAACTTGCCTAATAATTCTGCACACAGTACATACACTCACCGGCCACTTTATTAGGTACACCATGCTAGTAACGGGTTGGACCCCCTTTTGCCTTCAGAACTGCCTCAATTCTTCGTGGAATAGATTCAACAAGGTGCTGGAAGCATTTCTCAGAGATTTTGGTCCATATTGACATGATGGCATCACACAGTTGCCGCAGATTTGTCGGCTGCACATCCCAAAGATGCTCCATACAAGGCAGGATGGATCCATGCTTTCATGTTGTTTACGCCAAATTCTGACCCTACCATCCGAATGTCGCAGCAGAAATCGAGACTCATCAGACCAAGCAACGTTTTTCCAATCTTCTACTGTCCAATTTCGATGAGCTTGTACAAATTGTAGCCTCAGTTTCCTGTTCTTAGCTGAAAGGAGTGGTACCCGGTGTGGTCTTCTGCTGCTGTAGCCCATCTGCCTCAAAGTTCGACGCACTGTGCATTCAGAGATGCTCTTAGGCCTACCTTGGTTGTAACGGGTGGCGATTTGAGTCACTGTTGCCTTTCTATCAGCTCGAACCAGTCTGCCCATTCTCCTCTGACCTCTGGCATCAACAAGGCATTTCCGCCCACAGAACTGCCGCTCACTGGATTTTTTTTCTTTTTCGGACCATTCTCTGTAAACCCTAGAGATGGTTGTGCGTGAAAATCCCAGTAGATCAGCAGTTTCTGAAATACTCAGACCAGCCCTTCTGGCACCAACAACCATGCCACGTTCAAAGGCACTCAAATCACCTTTCTTCCCCATACTGATGCTCGGTTTGAACTGCAGGAGATTGTCTTGACCATGTCTACATGCCTAAATGCACTGAGTTGCCGCCATGTGATTGGCTGATTAGAAATTAAGTGTTAACAAGAAGTTGGACAGGTGTACCTAATAAAGTGGCCGGTGAGTGTACATATATATATATATATATATATATATATATATATATATCAGTGACAAACACATATATATATTTATATTACATAGATAGATAGAGAGAGAGAAGCCGCAGTAGTGTAAAATCACAGCAGGAGCCGACAGAAGAGAAGAGATGGGTTACACACAGTAAGTACAAATAGAATAGGTAGATATATAGATGTCAGTGACAAATACAATGAGTACAGTGTGTGTGCAGCTTACTGTATATGTACTTAATTAACAAAAGATTATTTTTCTGAAAAAAATGGCGTGGGCTCCCGCGTAGTTTTCACAACTAGCAGAGGGAATGCTGATGGCTGAGGGCTGATGTTTATAGCCTGGGAAGGGGGTAATACCCATGGAGCTTCCCAGGCTATTAATATCAGCTCACAGCTGTATAATTAGCCTTTACTGTCTATTAAAATGAGGGACCCCCAAAAAATGACGTGAGGTCCGCCTATAATTAATAACCAGCAAAAGCTATGCAGACAGCTGCGAGCTGATATTAAAAGCCTGGGAAGGGGCCATGGATACTGGCCCCCCACAGATTGAAAGCATCAGCTCTCAGTCACCCCAGAAAAGGGGCATTTCTAAGATGTGCCAATTTTGGCACTTAGCCTCGCTCTTCCCACTTGCCCTTTAGCGGTGGCAAGTGGGGTAATAGTTGGGGGGGTTGATGTCACCATCAGGTGACATCAAGCCCCGAGGTTAGAAATGGAGAGGTGTCAATAAGATGGCCCCATTACTATTCCCATATTCACATTGTATAAAAAAACACCCAGAAAAAGTCCTTTAATTGAAAAAATGACACAGACTCCTTTAATAATCTCAATTTAACCATGCTTATGACCTCGCCTATTTCCACTGAAGCCCTCCATCTCCTGTAATAAAAATAAAAAATCAACAATACATCATACCTGTCCATTGTTCTGTCCCACGTCATAATCCATGTTTGGGTGATAATTAGTTAGGTGAGATCCCCGCTAGTACCGTGAGAAAGTCACACGGTGCAGAGGTAAGCTCACCGCAGTGAAATTCTTCTGTGAGATTCTCCCAGTGAACTCGCCTCTGCATCGTCTGACTTTCTCACAGTACTAGGGGGATCTCACCGAGGTCACCACAGTTCATCCCAGCTGGGAACGGAGTCCTCGTGCCGTTAATGCAAGTCACTGAGGCTGCGCCTGTAGCATCTCATTCACCAGTGGTTCTCAGCCTGTACGGTCGCATTTTGGCACCGTCCAGGTTGAAAACTAATTATCCCCCAGACATGGATTACGGTGTGGGACAGAACGATGGACAGGTATGGTGTATTGTTGTTTTTTTATTTTATTTTTATTACAGGAGATCGAGGGCTTTGGTAGAATTAGGAGATGTTGTAAGTATGGTAATTGAGAATATTAAAAGAGTCTGTGTCATTTATTCAAATAAAGGATTTTATTCTGGATGTGTCTTTATCTAATATATAAAGCTGAATGTGTGTACAGGTCCTTCTCAAAAAATTAGCATATAGTGTTAAATTTCATTATTTACCATAATGTAATGATTACAATTAAACTTTCATATACTATAGATTCATTATCCACCAACTGAAATTTGTCAGGTCTTTTATTGTTTTAATACTGATGATTTTGGCATACAACTCCTGATAACCCAAAAAACCTGTCTCAATAAATTAGCATATCAAGAAAAGGTTCTCTAAATGACCTATTACCCTAATCTTCTGAATCAACTAATTAACTCTAAACACATGCAAAAGATACCTGAGGCTTTTAAAAACTCCCTGCCTGGTTCATTACTCAAAACCCCCATCATGGGTAAGACTAGCGACCTGACAGATGTCAAGAAGGCCATCATTGACACCCTCAAGCAAGAGGGTAAGACCCAGAAAGAAATTTCTCAACAAATAGGCTGTTCCCAGAGTGCTGCATCAAGGCACCTCAATGGTAAGTCTGTTGGAAGGAAACAATGTGGCAGAAAACGCTGTACAACGAGAAGAGGTGACCGGAACCTGAGGAAGCAGTGGACTGAGTCTGGTGTGGAAACATCCAGAGCCACCGTGCACAGGTGTGTGCAGGAAATGGGCTACAGGTGCCGCATTCCCCAGGTAAAGCCACTTTTGAACCATAAACAGTGGCAGAAGCGCCTGACCTGGGCTACAGAGAAGTAGCACTGGACTGTTGCTAAGTGGTCCCAAGTACTTTATTCTGATGAAAGCAAATTTTGCATGTCATTCGGAAATCAAGGTGCCAGAGTCTGGAGGAAGACTGGGGAGAAGGAAATGCCAAAATGCCTGAAGTCCAGTGTCAAGTACCCACAGTCAGTGATGGTGTGGGGTGCCATGTCAGCTGCTGGTGTTGGTCCACTGTGTTTCATCAAGGGCAGGGTCAATGCAGCTAGCTATCAGGAGATTTTGGAGCACTTCATGCTTCCATCGGCTGAAATACTTTATGGAGATGAAGATTTCATTTTTCAGCATGACCTGGCACCTGCTCACAGTGCCAAAACCACTGGTAAATGGTTTACTGACCATGGTATTACTGTGCTCAATTGGCCTGCCAACTCTCCTGACCTGAACCCCATAGAGAATCTGTGGGATATTTTGAAGAGAAAGTTGAGAGACGCAAGACCCAACACTCTGGATGAGCTTAAGGCCGCTATTGAAGCATCCTGGGCCTCCATAACATCTCAGCAGTGTCACAGGCTGATTGCCTCCATGCCACGCCGCATTGAAGCAGTCATTTCTGCCAAAGGATTCCCGACCAAGTATTGAGTGCATAACTGAACATTATTATTTGATGGTTTTTTTGTTTGGTATTAAAAAACACTTTTATTTGATTGGTCGGGTGAAATATGCTAATTTATTGAGACAGGTTTTTTGGGTTATCAGGAGTTGTATGCCAAAATCATCAGTATTAAAACAATAAAAGACCTGACAAATTTCAGTTGGTGGATAATGAATCTATAGTATATGAAAGTTTAATTGTAATCATTACATTATGGTAAATAATGAAATTTAACACTATATGCTAATTTTTTGAGAAGGACCTGTATGTGTGTGTGTATGTATGTATGTATGTATGTCCGGGATTGGCATCTGAACCGTCGCAGCTACAGCCACAAAATTTTGCACTGTCACACGTCTGGACCCCGAGAGCGTCATAGGCTATGTTGTGAGGTGAAATTTTAACCCTGCGCTTTCCAATTCACCAAACAATTTTGCCCCTATCTACATAATGGGGAAAAAGTGAAAGGAAAAGTGTTGGAGGCGTCGCAGCTACAGGCACAAAATTTTGCACAGTCACACGTCTGGACCCTGAGAGCGTCAAAGCGATGTTGTGAGGTGAAATTTTAACCCCGCGCGTTCCAATTCACCAAACAATTTTGCCCCTATCTACATAATGGGGAAAAAATGAAAGGAAAAGTGTTGGAGGCAAATTAACAGCTGCCAGATGTGAACAAGGGGGACTTAAAGAATGACAGCGATGGCGCCAAAGAGTATATACTGTACAGTTGCTAAGGTGGGGCCCCCAACATGGGATAATCCCCACACCACCACGGGGATATGAACACACACACAAAATGCACCACACACTACCACGTGCTCGAACACATATACCACCCTCAGCGCACATTTCACCACACATACACCAACCTCGCCACATAAAAGTAGAAACACAAAAGTCGCCGCTCAAAACTCGCCACACGCAAAACTCTCCACATGCAAAACTCGCCACACGTGCAAAACTCACCTCATGGAAAACTCGCCACACGCAAAACTTGCACACGCAGAAAAATTGCCACACGCAGAAAAATTGCCACATGCACAAAAGTTGCAACACATGCAAAAGTTGCCTCACACAAAACTTGCACATACTCAAAAGGCACCACACATAAAACTCGCCCCGCGCAACACTCGCCATGCACAAAACTTGCTGCACACAACTTGCTACACTAACCTGTCACATGCAACTCGACACACAAAAAGTTGCTACACGCATGTCGCCACACAAAACTCATCTCACAAAAGTCCCTACATGCATGTCGCCACACGCAACTCAACACACACAACTTGACACACGAAACTCGCCCTAAAACACGCACAAGTCTGGTATTATCCTTCAAAAATAAAAATCTGATTAATAAGCAGACAAACTACAAGAGCAACAAATGTACCATATAGGAATCCGGCAGCTGTCAGTCACATGACCAGTCTATTATGTGTATGTGTGAGCTAATATATACTGCCAGGGGGTGGGCTTACTGTTGGCTGGGGATTTATCAGGCTGCCATTTTAGCTTACAAATACTGAGGTAAAAATACTGACCAAATAACATGTGAACGAGGGCTAATACAGGAGGAGATGACATACAGCTATATACTATATACAGGAGGAGATGACACACAGGTATATACTATTTACAGGGGAGATGACACACAGGTATATACTATATACAGGAGGAGATGACACACAGATATATACTATATACAGGAGAGATGACACACAGGTATATACTATATAGAGGAGGAGATGACATACAGGTACATACTACATATAGGAGGAGATGACATACAGGTATATACTATATACAGGAGGAGATGACACACAGGTATATACTATATACAGGAGCAGATTACCTACAGGTATAAAGTATATACAGGAGGAGATGACATACAGGTATATGCTATATATAGGAGGAGATGACATACAGGTATATACTATATACAGGAGGAGATGACACACAGATATATACTATATATAGGTGAGATGACACACAGGTATATACTATATACAGGAGATTACATACAGGTATATCTAATATATAAAGCTGAATGTGTGTATGTATGTATGTGTGTATGTCCGGGATTGGCATCTGCACCGTCGCAGCTACAGCCACAAAATTTTGCACAGTCACACGTCTGGACCCCGAGAGCGTCATAGGCTATGTTGTGAGGTGAAATTTTAACCCCACGCGTTCCAATTCACCAAACAATTTTGCCCCTATCTACATAATGGGCAAAAAGTGAAGGGAAAAGTGTTGGAGGAAAATCCCGAGAGCGTCATAGGCTATGTTGTGAGGTGAAATTTTAACCCCACGCGTTCCAATTCACCAAACAATTTTGCCCCTATCTACATAATGGGGAAAAAGTGAAGGGAAAAGTGTTGGAGGAAAATTGACAGCTGCCAGATGTGAACAATGAGGACTTAACCCCTTCCCGACATGTGACGGTATAGTACGTCACATGTCGGGACCCCCGCTTTGATGTGCGCTCCGGCGGTGAGCGCACATCAAAGTCGCGACATGTCAGCTGTTTCTTACAGCTGACATGTGCGCGCAATAGCGGCGGGTGAAATCGCGATCACCCGCCGCTATTAACTAGTTAAATGCCGCTGTCAAACACAGACAGCGGCATTTAACTACCGCATCCGGCCGTGCGGCCGGATATGAGCGCATCGCCGACCCCCGTCACATGATCGGGGGTCGGCGATGCATCAGGACAGTAACCATAGAGGTCCTTGAGACCTCTATGGTTACTGATTGCCGGTGGCTGTGAGCGCCCCCCTGTGGTCGGCGCTCACAGCACACCTGCAATTCTGCTGTGTAGCAGCGATCTTATGATCGGTGCTGCATAGCAGAGCCGATCGGGCTGTGCCTGCTTCTAGCCTCCCATGGAGGCTATTGAAGCATGGCAAAAGTAAAAAAAAAAAGTTTTTAAAAATGTGAAAAAAAAAAAAAAAACATAAAAGTTTAAATCACCCCCCTTTCGCCCCAATCAAAATAAATCAATAAAAAAAGCGCCCAACCTACACATATTTGGTATCGCCGCGTTCAGAATCGCCCGATCTATCAATAAAAAAAAAGCATTAACCTGATCGCAAAACGGCGTAACGAGAAAAAAAATCGGAACGCCAGAATTACGTTTTTTTGGTCGCCACGGCATTGCATTAAAATGCAATAACGGGCGATCAAAAGAACGTGTCTGCACCAAAATGCTATCATTAAAAACGCCAGCTCGGCATGCAAAAAATAAGCCCTCACCTGACCCCAGATCACGAAAAATGGAGACGCTACGAGTATCGGAAAATGGCGCAATTTTGTTTTGTTTTGTTTTTTGCAAAGTTTGGAATTTTTTTTCACCACTTAGGTGAAAAATAACCTAGTCATGTTAGGTGTCTATGAACTCGTACTGACCTGGAGAATCATAATGGCAGGTCAGTTTTAGCATTTAGTGAACCTAGCAAAATAGGCAAGCAAAAAACAAGTGTGGGATTGCACTTTTTTTGCAATTTCACTGCACTTGGAATTTTTTTCCCGTTTTCTAGTACACGACATGCTAAAACCAATGATGTCGTTGAAAAGTACAACTCGTCCCGCAAAAAATAAGCCCTCACATGGCCATATTGACGGAAAAATAAAAAAGTTATGGCTCTGGGAAGGAGGGGAGCGAAAAACGAAAACGGAAAAACGGAAAAAGCTCCGGGGGTGAAGGGGTTAAAGAATGAGAGCGATGGCGACAAAGAGTATATACCGTACAGTTGCTAAGGTGGGGCCCCGACATGGGATACTCACCACACACGGGGATATGAACACAAACACAAAATGCGCCACACACTACCACGTGCTTGAACACATATACCACCCTCAGCACACATTTCACCACACACACACCAACCTCGCCACATAAAAGTCAAAACACAAAAGTCACCACTCAAAACTCGCAACGCGCAAAACTCGCTACATGCAAAACTCGCCATATGCAAAACTAGGCTCACGCAAAACTCGCCACACGTGCAAAACTCACCTCATGGAAAACTCACCTCATGCAAAACTTGCACACACAGAAAAATTGCCACATGTACAAAAGTTGCACCACATGCAAAAGTTGCCTCACACAAAACTTGCACATACTCAAAACGCACCACACATAAAACTCGCCACGCGAAAAACTCGCCATGCACAAATCTTGCTGCACACAACTTGCTACACTAACCTGTCACATGCAACTCGACACACAAAATGTTGCTACACGCATGTCGCCACACAAAAACTCATCTCACAAAAGTCGCTACATGCATGTCGCCACACGCAACTCAACACACACAACTTGACACATGAAACTCGCCCTAAAACACACACAAGTCTGGTATTGTCCTTCAAAAATAAAAATCTGATTAATAAGCAGACAAACTACAAGAGCAACAAATGTACCATATAGGAAATACGGCAGCTGTCAGTCACATGACCTGTCTATTATGTGTATGTGTGAGCTAATATATACTGCCAGGGGGGAGGGCTTCCTGTTGGCTGGGGATTTATCAGGCTGCCAATAGCAACCAATCACAGCTCAGCTTCTATTTTGCTACAGTTAATTAACCTGAGCTCTGATTGGTTAATATAGGCAACAAAGACATTCTCAGTATAACAAAGCTAATATATGTTGTGAAATGCTTCTATTAGCTTAGTTTTTGCCTTTTAATAATTACATTTCTATCTATTTGTTTTGTGGTTTTTGTGTGCAGAATAAATTTTTGTTAACACATTCTATTTTGCTAACAGCAGTCATTAACCCGGGCGAAGCCGGGTAGTACAGCTAGTTTAACATATAACTAGAGGATTAGTATTGAAGATGTGTCTTATAGTCTTATGGGCTTGATGTCACCTGACAATACAAAGGTTACATCAATCCCACAAATATTAACCCCACTTGCCACCGCTACAGGGCAAGTGGGAAGAGCCGGGCCAAAAGCCAGAATCGGTGCATCCAATAGATGCGCATTTTCTAGGCAGCTGCGGGCTGCTGTTTTTAGGCTGGAAGGGGCCTATATCAATGGCCCCTTACCAGCCTGAGAATACCAGCCCACAGCTGTGATCTTTAGCAAGGCTGGTTGTCAATTGGGGGACCCCATGTTGTTTCTTTAATTATTTATTTAAATAATTAAAAAACAGCATGGTGACCCCTCTATTCTTGATAACCAACCTTGCTGAAGCTGACAGCTGAGGGTTGCAGCCCCCAGCTGAGAGTTTTGCCTGGTTGGTTCAAGAAAATAGGGGAGAACCCATGCCAGGTTTTTCATTCATTTATTTCATTATATCACAGGCAGTGGGTGAGGAATACCCCCAATCATCCGCTCCTGCTCTCACTGTTATTAGCGGAGCTGTAGTCCCATCAGCTGACACCAGTGACTGGAGTTAAACTTTCTACCTCCGATCACAGCTGCAGGCTCACGCTGTCTTCTGACAGTGTGGGAACTGCAGCTCTCTGACCGGCGGGAATGATTTCACCTCCGATCAGAAGCGCTACGCCGGTGCTTACCACGCTGTTGTGATTCGGTTCGTGGGCTCCCCCGGTGGTCTCTTGTGGTACTGGTGTCCTGTAAGCTTTGCCTTCTCAGTTCACCTGTTCCTATCAGGATGTGGGAGTATCCTATTTAACCTTGCTCCTCAGTCATTCTAATGCTGGCCATCAATGTATCCAGAGTGATTCTGTTGCATGTTCCTGCTCCCAGTTTTCTGCTCAGCTAAGTTGGACACTTTAGTCCTTAAGTCTATTTTTGTATGTTTTGTCCAGTTTGCACTTATGTGAATCTCTGCAGCTGGAAGCTCTTGTTGGGCTGAAATTACCACTCCAGTGGCATGAGTTGTCACATGAGTTAAGGTAATTTCAGGATGGTGTTTTGAAGGGTTTTGCAGCTGACCGCGAAGTCCTCTGTTGTATCTTTCTGCTATTTAGTTAGCGGGCCTCTCTGTGCTAAATCTGCTTTCATACTACGTGTGTCTTTTCATCTGCTCTCACCGTTATTATATGTGGGGGGCTGCTATCTCCTGTGGGGACATTCTCTGGAGGCAAGCCAGGACTGTGTTTTCTTCTACCAGGGGTAGTTAGTTCTCCAGCTGGCGCGCGGCATCTAGAGACAACGCAGGAATGCCCCCTGGCTACTTCTAGTGTGGTGTGTAGGTTTAGCATCGCGGTCAGCTCTAGTTTCCATCACCCGAGAGCTTGTCCGTTTATTCTATGCTTCTGATGTTTCCTTGCCATTGGAAACCATAACAGTATGGCCAGCCAAAATGTTTAATCTATAGGCTGAAGCAGGAGAGAAAAGGAACTGTGTGAAACCTTTATTTTTTTTTTCCTTCCTCTGAAGTTGCACTCCAGCTCTAATTGCAGTCTCCTGTTTTCCTCTCCTCTTAACCCCTGAATGGCTCAGACTTTATCTGTTGAAATATGGATCCCCAGAGTCTGGCTACCAATTTGAATAATCTTGCCTCTAAAGTTCAGGATATACAAGATTTTTTGTTACATGCTCCTCGGTCTGAACCTAAAATTCCTATGCCGGAGTTTTTTTCTGGAGATCGATCTTGTTTTCTAAATTTTAAATACAATTGTAAATTGTTTCTTTCGCTGAGATCTCATTCTGCTGGAGATCCTGCCCAGCAAGTAAAAATTGTTATTTCTTTACTGCGGGGTGACCCCCAAAATTGGGCATTTTCATTGGCACCAGGGGATCCTGCGTTGCTCAATGTGGATGCGTTTTTTCTGGCTTTGGGGTTGCTTTATGAGGAACCAAATTTGGAGATTCAGGCTGAGAAAGCCCTAATAGCCCTCTCTCAGGGGCAAGATGAAGCCGAAATATATTGCCAAAAATTTCGAAAATGGTCTGTGCTTACTCAGTGGAATGAGTGCGCTCTGGCGGCAATTTTCAGAGAAGGTCTCTCTGATGCTGTAAAAGACGTCATGGTGGGGTTTCCTGTGCCTACTGGTCTGAATGAGTCCATGACAATGGCAATTCAGATTGATCGGCGTTTACGGGAACGCAAACCTGTGCACCAGTTGGCGGTGTCTTCTGAAGAGGCACCACAGAGTATGCAATGTGATAGCTTTCTGTCCAGAAGCGAACGACAGATTTATAGGCGCAAAAATCATTTGTGCTTCTATTGTGGAAATTCTACTCATGTTATATCAGCATGCTCTAAACGAACAAAGAAAGTTGATAAATCCTCTGCTATTGGCACTTTGCAGTCCAAGTTTATTTTGTCTGTAACTCTAATTTGTTCGTTATCTTCTATTGTTGCGGATGCGTATGTGGATTCTGGCGCCGCTTTGAGTCTTATGGATTGGTCCTTTGCCAGGCGCTGTGGGTTTGATCTAGAGCCTCTGGAAGTTCCTATACCTTTAAAGGGTATTGATTCTACACCATTGGCTAGTAATAAACCACAATACTGGACACAAGTGACTATGCGTATGACTCCAGACCATCAAGAGGTGATTTGCTTCCTTGTACTGTATAATCTACATGATGTGTTGGTGCTGGGATTGCCATGGTTGCAAACTCATAACCCAGTCCTTGACTGGAAAACAATGTCTGTACTAAGCTGGGGATGTCAGGGAAATCATGGGGACACATCTTTGGTCTCCATTGCTTCATCTATTCCCTCTGAAATTCCTGAGTTTTTGTCTGATTATCGTGAGGTTTTTGAGGAATCTACTCTTAATTCTCTTCCTCCTCACAGAGATTGCGATTGCGCCATAGATTTGATCCCTGGCAGTAAATTTCCTAAGGGTCGTCTATTCAATCTGTCTGTACCTGAACATGCTGCCATGCGAGAGTATATTAGGGAGTCCTTGGAAAAGGGACATATTCGTCCTTCTTCGTCTCCTCTTGGAGCGGGGTTCTTTTTCGTAGCTAAAAGCGATGGTTCTTTGAGACCTTGTATTGATTATAGACTCTTGAATAAGATCACAGTCAAGTATCAGTATCCTTTGCCATTGCTGACAGATTTATTTGCTCGCATTGAGGGGGCGAAGTGGTTCTCTAAGATTGATCTTCGCGGTGCGTATAATTTGGTGCGAATTAAGCAGGGGGATGAGTGGAAAACCGCATTTAATACGCCCGAGGGCCATTTTGAGTATTTGGTGATGCCTTTTGGTCTGTCAAATGCCCCTTCGGTCTTTCAGTCTTTTATGCACAATATTTTCCGTGAATATCTGGATAAATTTATGATTGTGTATTTGGACGATATCTTGATTTTTTCGGATGACTGGGAATCTCATGTTCAACAAGTTAGGAGGGTTTTTCAGGTTTTGCGGACCAATTCTCTGTTTGTTAAAGGTTCAAAGTGTGTTTTTGGGGTTCAGAAGATTTCTTTTTTGGGGTACATTTTTTCCCCCTCTTCTATTGAGATGGATCCTGTGAAGGTTCGGGCTATTTGTGACTGGACGCAACCGACTTCTCTTAAGGGCCTTCAGAAATTTTTGGGCTTTGCTAACTTTTATCGTCAATTCATAACTGGTTTTTCTAGCGTTGTCAGGCCTTTGACTGATTTGACTAAAAAGGGTGCTGATGTTGCAGATTGGTCTCCTGCTGCTGTGGAGGCCTTTCGGGAGCTTAAGCGCCGTTTTTCTTCTGCTCCGGTGTTGTGCCAGCCTGATGTTTCTCTTCCTTTTCAGGTGGAAGTTGATGCTTCCGAGATCGGAGCGGGGGCGGTTTTGTCGCAGAAAAGTTCAGATTGTTCAGTGATGAGACCTTGTGCGTTCTTTTCTCGAAAATTTTCGCCCGCCGAGCGAAATTATGATGTCGGTAATCGGGAGCTTTTGGCGATGAAGTGGGCATTCGAGGAGTGGCGTCATTGGCTTGAGGGTGCTAAACATCAGGTGGTGGTCTTGACTGATCACAAAAATTTGATTTATCTTGAGTCGGCCAGACGTCTGAATCCTAGACAGGCGCGCTGGTCGTTGTTTTTCTCCCGGTTTAATTTTGTTGTTTCGTATCTGCCAGGTACTAAGAATGTGAAGGCGGATGCCCTTTCTAGGAGTTTTGAACCTGATTCCCCTGGTGATTCTAAACCTACGGGTATACTTAAGGATGGGGTGATATTGTCTGCTGTCTTCCCAGACCTGCGACGTGCTTTACAAGAGTTTCAGGCGGATCGGCCTGATCGTTGTCCGCCTGGTAGATTGTTTGTGCCGGATGAGTGGACCAATAGAGTCATCTCGGAGGTTCATTCTTCTGCGTTGGCAGGTCATCCGGGAATTTTTGGTACCAGAGATTTGGTGGCTAGGTCCTTCTGGTGGCCTTCCCTGTCTCGGGACGTGCGTACTTTTGTGCAGTCTTGCGATGTTTGTGCTCGGGCCAAGCCTTGTTGTTCTCGGGCTAGTGGGTTGTTGTTGCCCTTGCCTGTTCCTAAGAGGCCTTGGACACACATCTCTATGGATTTTATTTCTGATCTCCCTGTTTCTCAGAAGATGTCCGTCATTTGGGTGGTGTGTGACCGCTTTTCTAAGATGGTTCATTTGGTGCCCTTGCCCAAGCTGCCTTCCTCATCTGAGTTGGTGCCCCTGTTTTTTCAGAATGTGGTTCGGCTGCATGGTATTCCGGAGAATATCGTTTCCGACAAGGGATCCCAGTTTGTGTCCAGATTTTGGCGGGCGTTTTGTGCCAGGATGGGCATTGATTTGTCTTTTTCGTCTGCATTTCATCCCCAGACAAATGGCCAGACGGAACGTACTAATCAGACCTTGGAGACTTATTTGAGGTGTTTCGTGTCTGCTGATCAGGATGACTGGGTCTCCTTTTTGCCGTTGGCTGAGTTTACCCTTAATAATCGGGCCAGTTCTGCCACTTTGGTCTCCCCTTTCTTTTGCAATTCAGGGTTCCATCCTCGTTTTTCATCTGGTCAGGTGGAGTCTTCGGATTGTCCTGGAGTGGATACCATGGTGGATAGGTTGCATCGTATTTGGGGGCAGGTGGTGGACAATTTGGAGTTGTCCCAGGAGAGGACTCAACGTTTTGCTAATCGCCATCGTCGTGTTGGTCCTCGTCTTCGTGTTGGGGACTTGGTGTGGTTGTCCTCCCGTTTTGTCCCTATGAGGGTCTCTTCTCCTAAGTTTAAGCCTCGGTTCATCGGTCCTTATAAGATTTTGGAAATTCTTAACCCTGTGTCTTTTCGTTTGGACCTCCCAGCATCCTTTGCTATCCATTATGTCTTCCATCGGTCATTATTGCGGAGGTATGAGGTACCACTTGTGCCTTCTGTTGAGCCTCCTGCTCCTGTGCTGGTTGAGGGTGAATTGGAGTACGTGGTGGAGAAAATCTTGGACTCCCGTGTTTCCAGACGGAGACTTCAATATCTGGTGAAATGGAAGGGCTACGGTCAAGAGGATAATTCTTGGGTTACAGCTTCTGATGTTCATGCTTCTGATTTGGTCCGTGCCTTTCATAGGGCTCATCCAGATCGCCCTGGTGGTTCTTGTGAGGGTTCGGTGCCCCCTCCTTAAGGGGGGGGTACTGTTGTTATTCGGTTTGTGGGCTCCCCCGGTGGTCTCTTGTGGTACTGGTGTCCTGTAAGCTTTGCCTTCTCAGTTCACCTGTTCCTATCAGGATGTGGGAGTATCCTATTTAACCTTGCTCCTCAGTCATTCTAATGCTGGCCATCAATGTATCCAGAGTGATTCCTGCTCCCAGTTTTCTGCTCAGCTAAGTTGGACACTTTAGTCCTTAAGTCTATTTTTGTATGTTTTGTCCAGTTTGCACTTATGTGAATCTCTGCAGCTGGAAGCTCTTGTTGGGCTGAAATTACCACTCCAGTGGCATGAGTTGTCACATGAGTTAAGGTAATTTCAGGATGGTGTTTTGAAGGGTTTTGCAGCTGACCGCAAAGTCCTCTGTTGTATCTTTCTGCTATTTAGTTAGCGGGCCTCTCTGTGCTAAATCTGCTTTCATACTACGTGTGTCTTTTCATCTGCTCTCACCGTTATTATATGTGGGGGGCTGCTATCTCCTGTGGGGACATTCTCTGGAGGCAAGCCAGGACTGTGTTTTCTTCTACCAGGGGTAGTTAGTTCTCCGGCTGGCACGCGGCATCTAGAGACAACGCAGGAATGCCCCCTGGCTACTTCTAGTGTGGTGTGTAGGTTTAGCATCGCGGTCAGCTCTAGTTTCCATCACCCGAGAGCTTGTCCGTTTATTCTATGCTTCTGATGTTTCCTTGCCATTGGAAACCATAACACTACGCTGTCTCACAGCTTGGGAAATACCAACTTTTGTATTGTATATGTTCGGCTATATTCGGTGATTTAATTGAGGATTAAATTGGCGAATATTGCAAATTTGGCGATCGTGAGCAGAACCGAACATTGAAATATTCACTCAGATCTATTGCCTGAAAGTTTATCCACTGCATCATCCTTCTTTGATCATCTGCATGCAACTGGTTAGGCTTGAACAGAGATCCGTGGCAGAATAAAATCACTCTTATTACCAACCTTCTTAATAAAGAGCCTATATAAAATAACCCTGAATGCATAACCCATTATTAAGGACCCCACACCAAACCCTTCTTAATACTGACCCAAGACTAGACCCCTCTTTATACAGATGCTTAATGATGCCTGATAAGCACTTTTTTGCATACTGGACCCTCTTAATACAGCACCTGGATCAGGCTTACCATTTCTATAGACCTCAGATCAGACCCCTCTTTTTCACTTTACCCAAACAAAACTTGTCCTTGCCACAGATCTCAGACCAGACTCCTTTCTTTATAGACCCCACACTTACGCCTTCTTATTCCTGCACTAACTTTAACTCCAGCATGTCTGGCATCAGTGCGCTATTATTGACGAGACCAAGCAAGTATGGGGGAGTGAGGGAAACGAAAGAGATAAGTATATTTAAAATATGTGTTGCAAAGGAAAATGCCTACTCCTTCAAAATATGCAAATTGCCTCATCAGAAAGGAAATGGACAGGAACTCTAGTGCCACCTATTGGAGATAGCAATCTTAACTGTCAGCATTGTCTAATGATCCATATGACGTAGGATAAGAAGACAAATAAGAAACTCCATTAGCAGATAAGTGTTTTTGCCTCTCAGTGCAAAGCACTAACACCAGTTTGGTTGGGTGAGAGACCGCTGACCAGTGGTTCAAGGGATACGTTTTCCTGTGGAAGAACCAAGTCTGCATAGGGAGATATTTTTTTGTCATGTGAAAGGTAACAGCAGACATACGCAACTATAAAGGGATGTAGTTGCATGTACAGTATCTTCGGCAAGCATATTGCTGAGAACAGGTGAGGCCTAGTTTAATATGTATAACCTTTTCAATGGGGCTTACTGCTGCCAGGTTGCAGTGTCTGCTTTGACTTTTATGTCTATCATCAACTATCATGAATTTGTATGTATTTTTCTTATCAAGGTATCTAGGAAGCTTGCCTATTTTGGGGGGGTGATGAATTTTAGATCTTTTTCATTACTTGTGGAAGAGCAGATGTTTTCTCAGAAGTTAAAAATATCGCTGGCAATGATAATTTCAAGTTGGACTTTTTGATATTTTTCCTTTAATCATGGTAATAACCAGTTAATGAAAAATATGATCATGAAAAAATGCACACAGTCATGTAAGTCATGTATGGTGAACTGAAGTGGTTGACTGCTCCTAGTTAGCTTTAAACCACAACTGACAGATAACACCCTGACAAAAAGCAGACAGACTGGAAAATATCTGATGTTTAATTCCTGCTGTTTTTATGGTCTTGTCCATACCTAAGCAATAAATTAGATACAAACTATTTGCATTGCTTGTCTCATATAAAAAAGTAAAGCATAACATGCATTAAAAGGTACGACTTATGTTCAGTTTTATCTTTGACATCTTCAAGGGGATGTGTGAAATTTTTAACAAAGCGATGTACTGATTTCTCTTCCCAAATATTTGTCCATGTTCTGGCATACTAGTGTTTCAGAGACTACAGTTACCTTTACAATTCCTTGGCTTTGCTTGCTGGGAAACATTGACATTGTGCCAAAAACTCCATTATACTGAAGATTGCAAAGTCACAATGGTCTAGATGGTTGAGATACGGTATAGTTTCTTTGTGTAATGGGGAAAACTTGCATTTTTATTAATATAAACCTAAAGATCAGTGCAATCTGCAGGAATAATGTTATAGAGCATGGATATATATAAATATCTGTTAAAAAAAATGACTGATATATATATATATATATATATAGAGAGAGAGAGAGAGAGAGAGAGAGAGAGAGAGAGAGAGAGAGAGAGAGAAAGAAAGGAAGGAGATTAAGTATAATCTGTGCTTTATTCCTTTGAACCTTTTCTCTTTCTCAGATTTTTAGTCCAGTGGGCGGTCCTATCAATGATTGACAGCTACCTCTGCAAGCACACTTATATGAAGACAGCTATCAATCACTGATAGGACTGCCTACTGGACCAAAAATCTGAGAAAGAGCAGAGGAATAAATAAATAAAACACTGTCTTCCTCATCTATAACATGGTGCCTTCAGACTGGACTGTATTTTAGGCCGGGGTCACACTTGCGAGAAACTCACATGAGTCTCGCACCTCAATATCCGGCACCGCCGCCTGAGGGTTCAGCTACATATAAATACATGCAGCCGCATGCTCCAGTCCTGGGTGCCGGCGGCAGTGCCGGGTATTAAGGCGAGAGGCTCGTGCAAGTTTCTCACAAGTGTGACCCCGGCCTTATGGTGATAATTTCTTTTAAAGAAAGCTCTAGCAGGGTTTTCTAGAAGTTAATAAGACTAATAGAGTTGTACTAGCTTAAATTGTAGCAGCCATATGAAGAGATTTTTCAGCAGAATGTCTATGCTTGCCTCGAGCTTCTCCTCTCTCCTAGAACTTTATGAGCACTGTTAGTAATAGCAAAGTCTGTATTTACTGAAGGCAGGTATTACCAGTGAATTGCGTATATTGAGAATGAAAGATAAGAGAGAAGTAGACTTCTCTGATAAAATATATTACAAAGTTTCTTATTTTCACGTCTATTATTGATATATGGAAGCAAAATATAATAAAACAACGGTTACAAGTTAATTGCCAAAAGGACACTCTTTAGAATCCAATGTATACTCAGCCAGCTTTACCAGCGCATACTGTGCACACTGAAAATGCAATGTGAATTCACTCTTATCATCAAGAGTAGGGATATGTGGACCTGAACTTTAAAGTTTGGCATTCATACCGTTATGTCCAGTGCTAAACACCAAACACCGACTTTCCCCGAAAGTACCTTGCATTGTTGGAGTTCCGGGGGTAGTCTGTTACAGAGAGAGAGAATTTTGTGGTTCAAATGTCCGAGTCCCCATTAATTTCAATGGGGTTTGGGTTCTAGTTCAAGTTTGGGTACAGTTCTGGTACCCAAAACGAAATTTGAATCTTCCATGGATCCTCATCCCTAATAAAGAGACCCTTGCAACACACTGATTTTTTTTTGTAGTTAAAGCATAATGTTTGTATGATGAAAAGGTTCTGTATTTTGCAATTATGTTGGTGTTTTAGTTGCTCAGTTTTCAGAAATCACTGAATATACATGCATTTTTTTTTTAAAGGATACAGTGGTCGTCTACTAGAAGCCATTACTTAAAGGGCATGTCCACAGTTCGGACAGCCCCTACTCAATCCGTATGTTTCCCCGTTATAAAATAACAACACTTACATTGATATCCGATGCAGTCCCAGCGGTGTCGGCAATGTCTCACGTGTAACAGTATGATTTCATGGAAACTCTGTGGCTAATTAGCGCTGGCTTCACACTCCCTGCATTCGGACAAATTGCTTACATCCAAAGGAAGTGAGCGCTGCTGCTCTCGCTCTTCCTTCGGATGTATGTGATATTACCCATTGAGATAATGGTTGTGGAAATTCACTGAAATGTTCCCAAGATCCAATTTAAAAAGCTGTTCAGGGGCAAATATACCCTGTATACTAAGAAGAGATGAGCAGATCTTTTGGAATTCACTTTTGCTAAAGTTTCCCAAAAAAGTTTGATTTATGCTAATAACTTTGCTCAAATCTCCATACTGGAAAGCTTGCAATTGCTTAGAAATTACTGTACATGTGGGGGAGAGAAGAGAGAGAGAACCCAGCAAACCACAAGAGCTTACCTTCTATAAGAGAAAGAGTGAGGACCTCTCTGACCATAAGGGCTTGCAATTTACAGGACAGAGACAGGACTCCGCTGACCATAAGAGCTCACGCCCTGTAGGAGTGAGAACCCAGTTTACCATAAGAGCTTACACACTATATGACAGAGAGAGAGATAGGACCCTGCTGATCTTAAGAGCTTATGTGGCACCCCTGAGGGTCCAGTCACCACAGAGGTACTGCACCTCAGCCAGAGGTGTGGTACTCTGCTAAGGATGGGGCATTACCCGGGAATCACACACTAGCATCCAACACCACACCACTCCAGGCCAGGGGATCTGGGCAGACCCTATTGAGGGAGGGCCCCATCTCAGGCTGGAGCTAGGAAGAGGGTGTGGGTGGAGTGTGACAGTTGGAGGGAAAGTAGTTAGGAGTTGGTGAGGAGGAGCTGAGGAGAGCAGATGTGAAGGAAGAAGCTCCTGAGATAGAAGGGGTCCTAGGGGCCAGGGAAGGGAGGAATCCACTCTGGGCACCCGAATCCACGCCGGCCGTAGTTGGGTGGAAGGACCAGGTCGCATTGAGGGACCAGCCTTAGACTAGTGGAGGAACTGCAAGTCTCAGCTAGCAAACCAGAGGCTGTGGTATTTGTATGTGCCACAGCCACATCTGCACACATTTGCTGAAAAGGCAGCCACATAGGGTCAAGGGGACCAAGAGACACATCACCCGACAGGACTCGAGGCTACTGGCTTGGGACAATATATGTGAGGCGCAGGGCAGTAGGGCAAAGCCAGTGCAGAGAGACGGCCAGGGAAGGTACACAAGAAAGGGAATCTTGGTAAAGTGCACCCAAATTACCTGAGAGCTGGCTGGACCACAGACCCAGAGGACACAGCATCCGGCTGGATACTGTAACCATCTGACTATGAGTAAAGTGAGAAAACTGTACCCTGCTGTGTCCTCAGAATTATTACTGCGCCACATGCCCTGCACTACAACATTCACCATCATTGACTTTAACACTTTAACTGCCCCGGGGCCTAGCTCTACCCATGGAGAGCTGTAACACCTCTGCTGCGTCACCAACTGCCCCAGTGGACCTGAACCGCAGCGTCGGCCATTTTCCTTATTGCCTAACACCACAGGTGGCATCACGAACTAATTCCCTATTAACTTTACTTCCCCTTCATTTCAATTTTCTTGGACGTCTAGGGCCACAGACCGGGTCACTGCTGCCGTGACAACCCCCGAAGGACCGTCGGACCCGGCCCGAGTACCCCACGGCCCTAGCGGGTGCTCTACTTGCCCTTTACAGGAGAGAGAGGACCCTGCTGACCATAAGAAATTATACTCTACAAGAGAGACATAATCCCATTGTTCATAAGAGCTTACAATTTACAGGATAGAGAAAGTGGATCCCATTGACCATGCGAGCTTACACATTATAGTAAAGAGTGATAGGACTCCAATGACTATAAGAGCTTATGTTTTACAGTAGAGCGAGAAGACACCATTAACCATGCAATCTTACACTTTATAGTTGAGAGAGACTTACTCAGTGACTCTGGAGATGGATTTGATACCCTAGTTACTGATCACCATTGTGCAAGGTATGGTAATCTGTAAGCCAGACCCATGCGGCAATGCAAAATGACGTTAGCCTGTGCTCTAGCGGTTCAACAGTGTGGGAAATTTTGTGCCAGGCAAGTGTTTTTATGAAACTGGGAATTAAATCTCAAAATGTTCAAAATTAGCATGAAACCACGAATTTGACACAATTGTCTTTGCATCCATCCGCTTATCTCTAATATTAAGTGCAGCCTGTTGAGTTGCAGAGGGGCTTTCTGGGTAGGCTTTTGTAGAATACTAGCTCTCCACAATGTGAAACAATTGGTAGTCACTATAAAAAAATGGATCACCATGCTTATGACAGTCCCATGTTTGCAGATGTACTTGGTTACATAACCAAGTTATGTACTATTATTTACTATTTTGTGTGACAAATGTAATATACATGGGCATACATTTATATGAATAAATCTGGACTGTTGAAAATGAGGATAGATCAAAACAGGAAAAGCAAAGGAAATATTCTGCAATAATATCAACAGATGAGAGAATGATACAGGGCATGGGAACATTTATACCATATAAAGTGCAAATTTTAATAAAAGATTCATGAAGTTTACATCATAAAAGAATATCTGCATATAGAATTTTCCAGTGAAGACCCTCGACATGCTGTCAGCGGCCCATGTAAATTATTGTGATACAGCAGGGCTGCAGTTTCTTCTCTTTTCATGTCTACATGGTATGTCTTTTATGAGATAAGACGCTATTCCCAGAAACCCACTCATCTGTTCGGCTGCTACTTTTATGTCTTATAGAAACGTGAATAAATTCACATGTCTAAAGTCAAGTTTATGGTAAATATGCGTTTGTGATGCTTCTTGTCACGACCAATGGTGTAAGTTAATATATGACTTGGAGATGTAATCACGAACATATTTCCATTTCAGGAAAAGATAAATATGCAGAGAACTTTTATAAATTTTTCTAAAGTTCTTATGTCAGCTTACTGGCAGTAATAATGGTAAAATACACTTATGTGGGTTAGAAAACGTCTTTGCTGATGACATCAACGGAAATAAGTTACTTCCCTTATGGTCTACACACCTTTCTTACAAGCGAATGAAATGATAAAGAGATATGAAATAGATAGATAGATAGATAGATAGATAGATAGATAGATAGACCTACACCTTCTCACTCTGAAGAGGATGTTGCCATTCAAGGCTCACCTACATAGTAGCAGTCCAAACTATCATCACGATAAGATCCTGTTACATGTAGGTGGTCCACTCAAACCAGGACCCCTAGAACAGCTCACCCAAACCCAACCCGACCAAAACACCAATCAGAGCAGCCTGACAAAAGCCAAAATCAGGAAGATGGTAGACGAGGGCCAGGAAAGGTATGTTAGTGACTGGAGGAATGATATCACCTCACAGAAACTGAACATGTACCGGAGTCTACAGGGAAACTGCAGACTGGCCTCATACAGTATCTCGAGAAACTCCAGGACTCAAGAGAATGTAAGATCCTGAGCCGATATAGACTCATAGTCTGGCCATGTAATCCAGATGACAGAGACAGAGCTATAAGCCCAAGGAGGACAGACAGTAAACACACTGTGACCTGAAGTACATGGAGGGTCAGACCCACTTCCTGCAACACTGCCCAAATATTCAGCAGTGAGGGATACTCATTTCAGGAGACTCTCCAACCTCTTCAGCTCCATGAAGGAGGAAGAGAAAACATATATCCTGCTGGGGGAAGAAGAGAGCACAGTGGAGATAGCAGCGCAGTATGTGAGCGCATGTCATAGGCTGCCAGAAAAAGAACTATGATATGTCATGGACTCCCATAGCACCTACCCTAGATATGCCCCCATCCATCATTTGTACAGTCCAAACACATCATCCCTACAGCCACTATCCCTACTTTATGCTAGTTTTGGCAGAACAAATGTGTATTTAGTCCTGCCAATAATGCTACTTTGAATTTAAATTAGAAATAGATAGATGGATGGATAGATAGATAGATAGATAGATAGATAGATAGATAGATAGATAGATAGATAGATAGACTAATGCAGGCATGTGGATATATAATGCTGCTTTTTTAGTGCAGTTTTATGACGGTCTCCCCTACTTAACCACAACTTACGATGCAGGAACACTTAAGGCATTTGTTCCCTTCTGGCTGAAATTCATCTCCTTCTTTATAGTGTCGACCTTCATATACACAACCTGAAACAGACAGAGGAAGTGGTTAGGAAAGTGAAAGGCTCCACAGTACACAAGGCATCTTTTGATCATTGTTACATGTTATCTTCACTTCCTTAGGAACATCATACAATTAAATTGATCTTGGGGACAAAAGTTCTTGTTATCTGTACATGCAAATTATATGGCTCTGTATATCTTAAGTATCTGGTCTCTTGTCTCTTGTCATTGTAAGGATGCAGTAACAGGGTTGTAACAAACCACAAAAACTATAACAATAATTGAACTACTGGCCCAATCTATTCTACAATCTATGGGTGTGTATAACACTGTTTTTACACTGGCCGATAGATAATCCTTCAGATATTATTGTTAATGACCCTTCATTCATGATAACTGCGCAATGTAAATGGATTGAGTGACTGGATGATGAATCATTAAGGCAAAAGAAAAAAATTCTCGTTCATGTTTTAAAAATTGTTTTAGGTAAATGGAAATT
Organism: Ranitomeya variabilis; assembly: GCF_051348905.1. Lineage (NCBI taxonomy): Eukaryota > Metazoa > Chordata > Amphibia > Anura > Dendrobatidae > Ranitomeya > Ranitomeya variabilis. The sequence continues at coordinate 178,579,759 of NC_135237.1, forward strand.
TCTCATTCATTCAACAATTAGACTGGAAATAATGAGGACTGGAAGTTTAAGTCTTACATAGGTATGACTTTCAATGATTGGTTGATCATGTTGAAATAAAACCATGAAATTGATTTGCAAACATTTTAGCTGTAACTCAATTACATTTTTTGGGTACTGTTTTAATAGAAAGGTTTGTACCATACTTATAAATTAATATATTTGAAATATGTAGCATGTCTTATAGGATTTGAATGTTGAACACATTCACACTTCAGATTATCTTTGTGAACATAGTGCACCATGTACATATTTGGTGATGTTTTTTTTTTTTTTAATTGTCCACACTTACTTTTTGAAACTGCATAATTCTTGGAAAGTGTCCTACTATGAAGGAACGTATGAGGTTGCAGTGAAAAACTGTGTTTCGAATAGTCTTGTTCTTAGTCATGGCATGGCAAGATTTAATATAATATTTGAATAAAGAATTTTTTGTATTCAGAAGTGATGGATTACATATTTAAGGATATCATTGGATCTGACGGATTTCCTTTTAAGTTGCCTGCTGGGCTTCTTGCACTTCATTTGTTATGTGATGTGCACATGATATGGAAAGGTGAGATGCATTTTGCTATTTCTTATTCCTGCAAAATGAAGGGTCTAGTGCAGAGGTCTCAAACTGCATTCCTCAAGGGCCACAAACAGGTCATGTTTTCAGGATCTCCTTGTACTGGCCACAGGTGATCATTGAATCACCTACACACACAATGATTACAGCACCTTGTGCAATGCTAAGGCCATGTGCACACGTTCAGGATTGTTAGCGTTTTTTTCGCGTTTTTTCGCTATAAAAACGTGATAAAAACGCGAAAAAAAACGCTTACATAAGCCTCCTATTATTTACAGGGTATTCCGCATTTTTTGTGCAAATGTTGCGATTTTTTCCGCGAAAAAATCGCATAGCGGAAAAAAAAGCAACATGTTCATTAAAAATGCGGAATTGCAGGGATTCCGCACACCTAGGGGTCCATTGATCTGCTTACTTCCCGCACGGGGCTGTGCACACCATGCGGGAAGTAAGCAGATTATATGCGGTTGGTACCCAGGGTGGAGGAGAGGAGACTCTCCTCCACGCACTGGGCACCATATAAGTGGTCAAAAAATAAGAAATAAAATAATAAACAGTCCTATACTCACCCTCGATGTATTCCCGCCTCCTCGCACGCTGCCGTTCGGTTCCTGTAGCTGGTGTGCGCTGAAGGACCTCGCCGAATGACGTCACTGTCCTGTGATTGGTCGTGAGCGGTCATGTGACCGCTCACGTGACCGTGACGTCACGGGAGGTCCTGTGCGCACAGACCAGCTAGAAGAGGAGCCGGACGGCCGCTGAGGAGATGTCTGGGTGAGTATAAGCATTTTTTTTATTTTTTTTATTATTTTTAAACATTCTATCTTTTACTATAGATGCTGCATAAGCTGCATCTATAGTAAAAAGTTGGTCACACTTGTCAAACGCTATGTTTGACAAGTGTGACCAACCTGTCAGTCAGTTTTCCAAGCGATGCTACAGATCGCTTGGAAAACTTTAGCATTCTGCAAGCTAATTACGCTTGCAGAATGCTAAAAAAACGCGAAAAAAACGGAAAAAAAACGCAAAAAAAAAATGCGGATTTCTTGCAGAAAATTTCCGGTTTTCTTCAGGAATTTTCTGCAAGAAATCCGCAACGTGTGCACATACCCTTAGGAAATCTTGAAAACATGCATGGTTTGCGGCACCTTGAGGAATGCAGTTTGAGACCCCTGGTCTAGTGTGATGTCTAGATTAATTTTGGGCCTTATCTGGAGTTCATGCTTAAAGTGTACTTATCTTTTTTCTTTTTAATTAGAACTAGCTAAAGTGTCCTACAGATTAGTGGAGATATTAGGACCTCAATCTCCAACCATAACTCAAAAGACACTCGGAAAAGCATAGCTTATCAGACACAGAATGGTGTTCAGGCTCAGAGACTTTCTTTTGAGCCTATACATCATTTTCTGTGCATACTGTGTCATAAGCTCAAGACTTGGATCCCCACCAATTTTCGGGCCATGTCAGGTAGCATCTGTTATTTAACAATAATGCAAATGATAGTTAATCTTTAATATAGGTCCATGTCTTAAATCTGCCATTATTTGGGGTCTGATCCAGGGGTCTGAATTTATTTGTGTTGCTATACACAGGAATTACAAATAAATCAAGATACCTATAGGCTAGTATAGGGATGAAGAAGGGAAATATCAAAGATGGCCTGACAAGTAACTCCTCAGTGGTCAAGAAAAGTCATTACGGAGACTCTGTCTGTGACCCCATCTGATTGAGACACTCTCATACAGACTGCAGCATAACATGTTGTAAATCACCTGAGCCGACCTGATATTATTATTGATGTAATTGCTGTTTTAGTTTTATAATGTTAGCATATACTTTTCCCATGATTGAAAACATAAGTATACAGTATGTCTGTTCCTGACTGTGTGGATCACTGTTTCCACTTTTCTTTTCCATCCTCTGTGAATAGTTTGACTTCCATATTTAAAGGAGTGAAGAGATGTTTTAACAATCAAAATTTAACAAATTTTACCTTACTCTTCTAGAATACAGTCTTAGAATCGAGTCCTACACTATGTCAAATTTAGTAGGGAACCTATATTTTCAACACACATTTCTGTAGTGATAATATTGTTAACTAGCTGTATGCACATAATTAAAGAAGGCAGTTTAGTGTGCATGCAACAATCTGAATATTTTTAATCTGACACCCGCCTTCCTATTAAGCAGTTATTCTGTAATGAGAACAGAATTTAGTTATATAATATTACCTGACCTACATCACACTTTTCAGTGTATATCATATGAATTACCTGGACATGTGGGACAGCATAATCCTGGCACCTTTACAGGGTTCTTACAGTGAACTAGACATTGCACGTGATATTCTGTGATAACCCCTTCCTGTAAGACGAACAGCACAATTAATAATAATAATAATAATTTTTATTTATATAGCGCCAACATATTCCGCAGCGCTTTACAAATTATAGAGGGGACTTGTACAGACAATAGACATTACAGCATAACAGAAATCACAGTTCAAAATAGATACCAGGAGGAATGAGGGCCCTGCTGCCAAGCTTACAATCTATGAGGAAAAGGGGAGACACGAGAGGTGGATGGTAACAATTGCTTTAGTTATTTGTTAATTAAAATACATTTCTTTAATGTGACTATGTAATGTGGTGCAATAAGTAGAAACAAATAATGTAAAGTCTTCTCTCAACCCTACCCGATCATTCTAAATAAATGAAGCAAATAGCAAACATGTATTTATTTAATGGGGAAAATAACATTGTTTAAATCAGCTTTTTGTGTTAAGTACATTTTTTGAAATGGTGACAATATTTTTATTCCATAGAAATGTTGCAGTTTTTACCCAGAACACCAGAGTTTTTTGGACTCTAACATCCTGTTTCAGGAAAAAACACATGTATATAGCCATAATAAGCAGACTCTGACCCTGCATTTTTTATTGAAGTATCAAATGAGCAAGTACAAAGGTCATTGTGAAGTGAAGAGGAGCAGGGTCAGTTGTGACATCGCCTATTGTGATGGTGGATCGTGTTTTTTATCAGCCCTGTGTAGAGGTTTTACCTGTCATTGTATTATTTCCTCTACTAATAGGGAAACCGCTGAAGACTCATCCATAAAAGTTAGGAAGTATGAATCTATGAATCTAGACAAGCCCTAGTGGCAAATGTGAAAATTACTAGATTATTAATTTTGTTTTTTTAATAAAGATCATGATATGAAAAAAAAATTGTTGTTAATTATTAAAAAAAATACATGTACCACAAAAACCTGTTTTAAACAAACTGCAATTTTCTGATTATATCTCTGATGAGTCCCTATTCACAGGAACATTCATCAGAAGTCATCTGGCAGCGCATAGTAATCTGGGAAACAAAAGATTTGGCCAATCAAAGTTGAACTTGCAAGGCCCTTCTCTCTGCTGACATCATCAGTCAGGGGAGAATCAGGGGGCCCAATACATAATCGACCATTGTCCAATCCCTGCCGATTAGACATTTGCCTAATTTGCATGGGGGTTTTAGGACAGGGGCAGTGGAACTTCATGGTCACCAAAAGATGAAGATTTTTAGTTAATTGATTTTATTTGCACCCTTTGAAAGTAGTTTTATGACCATTAGAAAAAGTAGAACATACCCTTAAAAAGTACTAATGAAAAATTAGCATGTCTATATACTTGAAACTTTGAGGTGATTTGAGCAGATACTGAATGCAGAACACTTAGGGTATGTGCACACGTTCAGGATTTCTTGCAGAAATTTCCTGAAGAAAACCGGAAATTTTCTGCAAGAAATCCGCATTTTTTTTTTGCGTTTTTTTTCCGTTTTTTTTGCGTTTTTTTAACATTCTGCAAGCGTAATTAGCTTGCAGAATGCTAAAGTTTTCCAAGCGATCTGTAGCATCGCTTGGAAAACTGACTGACAAGTTGGTCACACTTGTCAAACATAGCGTTTGACAAGTGTGACCAACTTGTTACTATAGATGCTGCTTTTGCAGCATCTATAGTAAAAGATAGAACGTTTAAAAATAATAAAAAAAATAAAAAAAATGCTTATACTCACCCGCAGACATCAGATCTCCTCACCGGCGTCCATTCCTATAGCTGATGTGTGCGCGCAGGGCCTTCCATGACGTCACGGTCACGTGAGCGGTCTCGACCAATCACAGGACAGTGACGTCATTCGGCAAGGTCCTTCTCCGCACACCAGCTACAGGAACCAGCCAGCGTGCAGCACAGAGGCGGGAACACTGCGCTGGACATCGAGGGTGAGTATAGGACTGGTTTTTATTTTATTTCTTATTTTTTGACCACTTATATGGTGCCCAGTGCGTGGAGGAGAGTTTCCTCTCCTCCACCCTGGGTACCAACCGCATATAATCTGCTTACTTCCCGCATGGTGTGCACAGCCCCGTGCGGGAAGTAAGCAGATCAATGGACCCCTAGGTGTGCGGAATCCCCGCAATTCCGCATTTTTAATGAACATGTTGCTTTTTTTTCCGCTATGCGATTTTTTCGCGGAAAAAATCGCAACATTTGCACAAAAAATGCGGAATACCTTGTAAATAATAGGAGGCATATGTTAGCGTTTTTTTCGCGTTTTTATCACGTTTTTATAGCGAAAAAACGCGAAAAAAACGCTAAAAATCCTGAACGTGTGCACATGGCCTTTATAATGAACATCCCCTAGCAGCAGACTGCCCAAATAAGAGATATAACAGTAAGTTTCTGTTTTGTGGAGACTTTTATCTGCGATTCCAATCTTGATGTGCATTGAAATGATCATTTCCTAGGCTGCTAGCTAATCAGCTAATAGTAATCACACTAGTTAACAATAAACTACAGTATCTCTATACAAATGTCAACTAATTTTCCAACCAAACACATTGCTGGAATTTATTGCAATAAAGGTGCGGAAACAGGAAAAGCACAATAAAGTCAGAAAGGACTTCCTACATTGTCACTTTGCAGTTAACAATACAGCTTACATAGCAAGCTCTGTAGAAGACAATGTTAATTCAACATAGTTCCAGATGAGAGAAAACTACTTTTGCTGGACATGTTTTGGCATTACTAAACACATGGAATGTAATAACATTTGAAAATCTCTGTGTGAGGCACAATTACTGAAAATTTGCATGCCATTTTTAATACAGGGTTAAACAGAACAAAATTAAATCGTACCTGACACTGACGGGTGATGCAGGGATGCTTATGTTCTTGCCACTTCATGGAGCTATTGTAATGATTACCATGAAGACTACAACCTTGTGAAAACAAAATGCAAGAAAAGGTCTATAAATCACTGAAAATAAGGTGCATATATATGTACTGCTCAAAAAAATAAAAGGAACACTAAAATACCACATCCTAGATATCACTCAATTAAATATTCCAGTTGCAAATCTTTATTCATTACTAGTGTTGAGCATTCCGATACTGAAAATATCGGGTATCGGCCGATATTCGCTGTATTGGAATTCCGATACCGAGTTCCGATATTTTTGTGATATCGGAAATCGGAATCGGAAGTTCCCAGTGTATGGTTCCCAGGGTCTGGAGGAGAGGAGACTCTCCTTCAGGCCCTGGGATCCATATTCATGTAAAAAATAAAGAATAAAAATAAAAAATATGGATATACTCACCCCTCCGACGGACCCTGGACCTTAGCGGTGCAACCGGCAGCCTCCGTTCCTAAGAATTCAGTGAGTGTACAGGACCTGCGATGAAGTCGCGGTCTTGTGATTGGTCGCGTGACCGCTCATGTGACCCCTCACGTGACTGCGACGTCATCGAAGGTCCTTCACTCACTGCATTCTTAGGAACGGAGGCTGCCGGTTGCACTGCTAAGGTCCAGGGTCCGTCGGAGGGGTGAGTATATCCATATTTTTTTTTTTTATTCTTTATTTTTTACATGAATATGGATCCCAGGGCCTGAAGGAGAGTTTCCTCTCCTTCAGACCCTGGGAACCATCCAGGATACCTTCCGATATTTGTGTCCCATTGACTTGTATTGGTATCGGGTATCGGTATCGGCGATATCCGATATTTTTTGGATATCGGCCGATCCAATCCGATACCGATACTTTTGAATATCGGAAGGTATCGCTCAACACTATTCGTTACATATTGGAATGCGTTGAGAACAATAAAACATAAAAATGATCAATGTAAATCAAAATTAATGTCCCATGGAGGTCTGGATTTGGAATGATACTCAAAATCAAAGTGGAAAATCAAATTACAGGCTGATACAACTTCAGTGGACATGCCTCAAGACTAGTGTTGAGCATTCCGATACCGCAAGTATCGGGTATCGGCCGATACTTGCGGTATCGGAATTCCGATACCGGGATTCCGATACTTGCCGCGTATCGGATACCGGAATCGGAAGTTCCAAGATTCAAAATGCAGAAATTCAGCCAATGAGAATGATTCCAAGTGTGGGCACATCCTGTTTAGCATGGAGGGCATGAAACTACTGGCAAGGCTGTGATTGGCTGCTGAAATGATGTCATGCTGCAGTTTAAAAGTCGCTGGCGCCATTTTGCGATCACTCTGCTGTGAATTCAGTTAGTGACAGGACGCTGTTTGCTGACTGAGGGACAGTTTAGAGATAGCGATTTGCTTCTTTGTGCTTTCCAAAGGCTAATTTAGCAACCGCTGTGTTCACCTACTATTCACCTTGCTTTTGCCTTGTAGCGCTGTTTTCACAGCGATCTGCAAGGTCTGTGTGTGTGTGTGTGTGAGTGCAGCCCACTCTCTAGTCTGAGTGCAGCCACATAGGCCATCCATAGCTGGTTGTATTCAGTTCAGGGAGGGTGGTTCATTGCCTCATACTGTTCTTTTTTTTTTTTTTTTTTTTCAAGTAGTGTAGTCTGCTGCTAATTTATTCAAAAAAATCCTATTAGTGTCTTTCCACCCGTCTCCAGCTAATTTGTGGAAAAACACTACATAGGATAAAGTAGAGGAGGGTTTTTGGGCCTTGCAGCGCCGTTTACGGCTGTCTGCACGGTCTCCGTGTGACTGCAGCTCGCCCTGTAGTCTGTGAGCAGCCATAGCCTGGTTGTCTCCAGCTCAGGGTTGTTCACTGCGTCATACCGCCAAATCAATTTTAATTTTTTTTCAAGTAGTGTAGTCTGCTGCTAATTTATTTAAAAAAAATCCTATTAGTGTCTTTCCACCCGTCTCCAGCTAATTTGTGGAAAAACACTACATAGGATAAAGTAGAGGAGGGTTTTTGGGCCTTGCAGCGCCGTTTACGGCTGTCTGCACGGTTCTCGTTGTGATTGCAGCTCGCCCTGTAGTCTGTGAGCAGCCATAGCCTGGTTGTCTCCAGCTCAGGGTTGTTCACTGCGTCATACCGCCAAATCAATTTTAATTTTTTTTCAAGTAGTGTAGTCTGCTGCTAATTTATTTAAAAAAATCCTATTAGTGTCTTTTTACCCGTCTCCAGCTAATTTGTGGAAAAACACTACATAGGATAAAGTAGAGGAGGGTTTTTGGGCCTTGCAGCGCCGTTTACGGCTGTCTGCACGGTCTCCGTGTGATTGCAGCTCGCCCTGTAGTCTGTGAGCAGCCATAGCCTGGTTGTCTCCAGCTCAGGGTTGTTCACTGCGTCATACCGCCAAATCAATTTTAATTTTTTTTCAAGTAGTGTAGTCTGCTGCTAATTTATTTAAAAAAATCCTATTAGTGTCTTTCCACCCGTCTCCAGCTAATTTGTGGAAAAACACTACATAGGATAAAGTAGAGGAGGGTTTTTGGGCCTTGCAGCGCCGTTTACGGCTGTCTGCACGGTCTCCGTGTGACTGCAGCTCGCCCTGTAGTCTGTGAGCAGCCATAGCCTGGTTGTCTCCAGCTCAGGGTTGTTCACTGCGTCATACCGCCAAATCAATTTTCTTTTTTTTCAAGTAGTGTAGGTTGCTGCTAATTTATTTAAAAAAATCCTATTAGTGTCTTTCCACCCGTCTCCAGCTAACTTGTTGAAAAACACTACATAGGATAACGTAGAGGAGGGTTTTTGGGCCTTGCAGTGCCGTTTACGTCTGTCTGCACGGTCTCCGTGTGACTGCAGCTCTATCTGTTGTCAGTTCAGCCCCCAAAAAATAAATAAATAATAAAGTTCACCAAACACACCAGTTACACCACTTTACATTTGTGTAGGCCACATTAGCTCATATTAAAGTCTAGTCCACACTTTAGAAAATTAGTGTTTCTTATACCTGTTAGGAGGAGTTGCTCAGGAATAAGCACACAAATCCGTTAGTACTTTTCTGCTTATCTTTATCAGTCAACCAAGATGAAGAAGGCAGTGAGTAAGGCACGTGGGCGTGGGCGCGGAGCAGGGAGGGGACGTGGGGATTCTGTGCCTGCTGCGGGCACCGGTGACTCATCAGCACCCACTTTCACCAGGCAACAGTCGTTCATGCGCAGCTTTGTGTCAGAGCGCCGTACACCGCTGCTGCGTCAAGAACAAATTGAAGCTGTTGTCGGATGGATGGCAGCTAATGCATCAACTTCCATTAGTGCCACATCCTCTCAGACACAGAGCACTGGAGAGCAGCCATCTGTCTCTTCACCACCTGCCAAATTGCCCAGGCAGACAGAGAGCCCAGGACAGGAGCCGTCTCTACTTCTGTTCTCTGAATCTCTTGGCTTGGAAACAGGGGGCCAGCCAAGCAGCATTGGAGAAATGGAAGAAGAGGCAGGGTGCAGTGATGCCCAACAGCTTTTTCTGTCTTCCTCTGAAGAGGCGGGTGGGCCAGTGGCTCCGGTCACCACATCGCAGGCCGCATCAGCTGATGATGACACTCAGGTGCCACTTACTGGTGCGTGCTCTGCTGCTGAGACTACCCAGGAGGAGCAGTTGGGGGCAGAGGGTAGTGTAGATGATGAGGTCCTCGACCCATCTTGGCGTGAGGGACAGGAAGGTGGTGGGAGCAGCTCTGAGGAAGAGATTCCCCATACGGCCCAAAGAGGGAGAGGGAGGGGGAAGACTGCGGATCCTGCAGCCTCCGCTTTGGCACCCGTTAGGAGCATGTCTCTTCCAAAAGCCAAAAAGGGCGCTCCCAAGACTTGCAGTGCCTGGTCCTTTTTTGACACAGTTGCAGATGACATTTGCTATGTCAGATGCAAGGTGTGTCATCAAAAAGTCAAAAGAGGGAAAAATGTCAGCAACCTCAATACCTCCAACATGTGGAAACATGTGCGCAACAGGCACCCGGCGGAGTTAGAAAAACACACTGAAGAGGTAGGCCAACCAACAGCGGCAGCTACCACCTCTTCAGCTCGTGTTGCCTCTTCCTCTAGCTCACACGCAGCTGGTTCGGCTTCCTCCCAGGATCGCCGTGGAAGAACCTCTGGCCCTGTTGTCCAGAGACCCGCTGTAATTCCACCCGCAGCACCACTTTCCCAGTCATCCACACACTCCCAGCCCAGTCTACAGCCATCGGTAGTACAGGCATGGGAGAAAAGGCGGCCTTTCTCGTCAAACCACCCACGAGCACAGGCTCTGACTGCAGGCATTGCCAAACTTCTGTCACTGGAAATGCTGTCATTCAGGCTGGTGGAGACTGACAGCTTCCGTGACTTGATGTCATTTGCAGTCCCACAGTACAATGTGCCCAGCCGCTTTTACTTCAGCAGGCAAGCCGTCCCTGCCCTGCACAAGCATGTGGAGGGACACATAAAACACGCGCTACTGAACGCCGTCAGTAGCAAGGTCCACCTCACCACCGATGCGTGGACCAGTCAACATGGACAGGGGCGATACCTTTCCCTCACTGCCCATTGGGTTAATGTCGTTGAGCCGGGTACAGACCGTGCGAGTGGCGCAGGACGTGTCCTGCCCACTCCAAGGATTGCAGGAATCCATTCTGTACGCATTGACTCCTCCTCTTACACCAGTTCCTCAGAATCATCGCTGCAGGAGCCGTCACAGTCCACCTCCACATGGACCCGTGATGAACGTGTACCTGTTACGACCGACATGAGCACAGCCATGGCCAAACGTCAACAGGCCGTGTTGAAATTAATTTTTTGGGGGAATCGTAGCCACACAGCGCAGGAGCTCTGGAATGCCATCAAGCAGGAGAGCGATGTGTGGTTTGTGCCAGCGAATCTCCAGCCAGGCATGGTAGTGTGTGATAATGGCCGAAATCTGGTGGCAGCTCTGGGCCTCGGCAACCTCACTCACATCCCATGTCTGGCACATGTGCTCAATTTGGTCGTGCAGAGCTTTTTGAGGGACTATCCGGATCTTGATGCACTGCTGCACAAGGTCCGCCTAGAGTGTGCTCACTTGCGGCGTTCCAGCACGGCAAAAGCGCGCATTGCGGCTCTGCAGCGCCGACACCGCCTGCCGGAACATCGCATCATATGTGACCTACCTACCAGGTGGAATTCCACGTTACATATGTTGGAGCGGTTGTGTGAGCAGCAGCAAGCTGTAATGGAGTACCAGCTGCTTCAGGCGCAAAAAAGTAGCAGTCAGCGCCGTACAGACTTCACAACCACAGAGTGGGCCACTATGAATGACGTCTGCCAGGTTTTGCGTCCCTTTGATTATTCCACGCGGATGGCGAGTGCAGATGATGCACTAGTCAGCATGACTGTCCCCCTTATCTGCCTGCTTGAAAAATCACTGCAAGCGCTAAGGGATGATGTTGTGGAAGAGGTGGAGGATGAGGATTCACCATTTCCATCATCTTCTGGACAGTCAGCGCCACGTGGTTCCTCACAAACGCGTAGGCAGGGGACAGTTTGTGAGGAGGATGAGGAGGAGTCAATGGAGGAGGAAGACGTCCGTCCAGAGGAGGGAGTTACCGAATTGTCCAGTACTCAGTGTGTACAGCGAGGGTGGGGTGATGACGAGCGGGCAGAGATCACGCCTCCAGCAGGGGACAGCGTTTCTTGGGCAGTTGGCAGTCTGCAGCACATGGTGGATTACATGCTGCAGTGCCTGAGAAACGACCGCCGCATCGCCCACATTCTCAACATGTCTGATTATTGGGTGTTCACCCTCCTCGATCCTCGCTACCGGGACAACGTAGAAAGCCTCATCACACCGTTGAACCGGGAGCGAAAAATGCGGGAGTACCAAGACACACTGGTCAATTCCATCATCTTCTCCATTCCAACTGAGAGAAGTGCTGCTAGTGCATTCCAAAGCAGCTCAGTGCGTCCAGGCAGTGGTGGAGGCTCTGCACAAAGAGGGAGCAGAAGCAGTGCCTCTGCCCAAGGCAAGACCAGTATGGCCCAACTGTGGCACAGTTTTCTGTGCCCCCCACAAAAGTCTACACCATCACAGACGGCTCCAGTCAGCAGGAGGCAACGGTTCCGTCAGATGGTGACAGACTACATGTCTTGCCCTCTTGCTGTACTCCCAGACGGCTCTTCCCCTTTCAAGTTTTGGGTCTCAAAGCTGGATACATGGCCAGAGCTAAGCCAGTATGCATTGGAGGTGCTGTCTTGCCCTGCGGCCAGTGTATTATCGGAACGTGTCTTTAGTGCTGCAGGTGGTGTACTAACTGACCGTCGCATGCGACTATCCTCCGATAACGTTGACCGGCTTACTTTCCTGAAAATGAACAAGGCCTGGATCTCGCAGGAATTTGCCACTCCTCCTCCTGATTAAATAATTAGGTCACTGTATACGTTATCCAGGTCTCCTGTTGTGTTCATCTTTCTACCACCTGAACTTAAATTCCTGGGCTCCAACACCGCCAGTTGAGGCTCAGAAGTGCCGTCTGCACAGTCAAAACATACGACCCAGTGTTATTGGGTTTCAGTAACGTCAGCTGATCCCCAGCTGTGTAGCCGGCAATGTGTCATGCGACCGCCACGCTGACACAACAACTGAAATGTAAGGGAATCTGTCCCCCCCCCCCAAGGCGTTTGTTACTGAAAGAGCCACCTTGTGCAGCAGTAATGCTGCACAAGGAAAAGGTAGCTATTTTGGTTTAGCTCCTTGCACACGCAGAACTTAACACTTATAAAATGTGTCCACTGATACCGTAAAACCGTCCCGGAGGTGGGACTTTCCTTCGTAATATGACGCAGCACAGCCGTCATTCCTACCCCCCCGGCGCTGCGCCCCGGCTTCTCAGCGTTGTTTGATTCCGTCCCGGAGCCTGCGCTGTTATGTTATCCCGTGGCCAGGCACACTTAGCGCTGCCCGTCTTCTGGCTGGCATCATTTGGTGTCAGGATGGCTGCGCCTGTGCGGCCGCGCTGGCCGAGAGCCCGCCTCGCAGTGTCTTCTGATTTAATCCCACTGGGGGCCTGGGATCCATGGACATGCGCATTGCATATCTGAACCTCCACCTCTCACTCATCTCCCTATGGCTTCTTCAGACTGTTCGGTGTCAGCTGGTCCCTAATAGCATGCCACGGTCGTGACACCGCACAGTCTTAAGAAGCCGTAGGGAGGGGAGTGAGAGGCGAGGATATGCACTGCGCATGGCCATGGATCCCAGGCCCCCAGTGGGATTAAATCAGAAGACACTGCGAGGCGGGCTCTCGGCCAGCGCGGCCGCACAGGCGCAGCCAGCCTGACACCAAATGATGTCAGAAGATGGGCAGCGCTAAGTGTGCCTGGCCAAGGGATAACTTAACAGCGCAGGCTCCGGGACGGAATCAAACAACGCTGAGGAGTCGGGGCACGGCGCCGGGGGGGTAGGAATGACGGCTGTGCTGCGTCATATTACGAAGGAAAGTCCCACCTCCGGGACGGTTTCACGGTTTCAGGGGACACATTTTATAAGTGTTTAGTTCTGTGTTTGCAAGGAGCGTGATGAAAAGAGCCACCTTTTCCTTTTGCATCTTTTGTGCTGCACAAGCTGGCTCTTTCAGCTACAAACGCCTTGGGGGGGTTAAAGGTTCCCTTTCGACTTTCTCAGGCTTCGGCCTACATTGTGTTCCTCTGCTTTTCCACCTGTCCCTGGGCTCCAACACCGCTAGTTGCCGTCCAGAAGTGCTGTCCGCACAGTCCCAACAGTCGCTCCTCTGTTATTGGGGTTCAGTAACGTCAGCTGTTCCCCTGCTGTGTGTGTGGCAATCCCTCCTACCTCCTCCACCTCCTCCTCCTCCACCTGACCCTGGGCTCCAACACCGCCAGTTGCCGTCCAGAAGTGCTGTACGCACAGTCAACAGTCCCTCCTCTGTTATTGGGGTTCAGTAACGTCAGCTGTTCCCCTGCTGTGTGTGTGGCAATCCCTCCTACCTCCTCCTACCTCCTCCTCCTCCACCTGTCCCTGGGCTCCAACACCGCCAGTTGCCGTCCAGAAGTGCTGTACGCACAGTCAACAGTCCCTCCTCTGTTATTGGGGTTCAGTAACGTCAGCTGTTCCCCTGCTGTGTGTGTGGCAATCCCTCCTACCTCCTCCTACCTCCTCCTCCTCCACCTGTCCCTGGGCTCCAACACCGCCAGTTGCCGTCCAGAAGTGCTGTCCGCACAGTCCCAACAGTCGCTCCTCTGTTATTGGGGTTCAGTAACGTCAGCTGTTCCCCTGCTGTGTGTGTGGCAATCCCTCCTACCTCCTCCACCTCCTCCTCCTCCACCTGACCCTGGGCTCCAACACCGCCAGCTGCCGTCCAGAAGTGCTGTACGCACAGTCAACAGTCCCTCCTCTGTTATTGGGGTTCAGTAACGTCAGCTGTTCCCCTGCTGTGTGTGTGGCAATCCCTCCTACCTCCTCCTACCTCCTCCTCCTCCACCTGTCCCTGGGCTCCAACACCGCCAGTTGCCGTCCAGAAGTGCTGTACGCACAGTCAACAGTCCCTCCTCTGTTATTGGGGTTCAGTAAAGTCAGCTGTTCCCCTGCTGTGTGTGTGGCAATCCCTCCTACCTCCTCCACCTCCTCCTCCTCCACCTGACCCTGGGCTCCAACACCGCCAGTTACCGTCCAGAAGTGCTGTACGCACAGTCAACAGTCCCTCCTCTGTTATTGGGGTTCAGTAACGTCAGCTGTTCCCCTGCTGTGTGTGTGGCAATCCCTCCTACCTCCTCCTACCTCCTCCTCCTCCACCTGACCCTGGGCTCCAACACCGCCAGTTGCCGTCCAGAAGTGCTGTACGCACAGTCAACAGTCCCTCCTCTGTTATTGGGGTTCAGTAACGTCAGCTGTTCCCCTGCTGTGTGTGTGGCAATCCCTCCTACCTCCTCCTACCTCCTCCTCCTCCACCTGTCCCTGGGCTCCAACACCGCCAGTTGCCGTCCAGAAGTGCTGTACGCACAGTCAACAGTCCCTCCTCTGTTATTGGGGTTCAGTAACGTCAGCTGTTCCCCTGCTGTGTGTGTGGCAATCCCTCCTACCTCCTCCACCTCCTCCTCCTCCACCTGACCCTGGGCTCCAACACCGCCAGTTGCCGTCCAGAAGTGCTGTACGCACAGTCAACAGTCCCTCCTCTGTTATTGGGGTTCAGTAACGTCAGCTGTTCCCCTGCTGTGTGTGTGGCAATCCCTCCTACCTCCTCCACCTCCTCCTCCTCCACCTGTCCCTGGGCTCCAACACCGCTAGTTGCCGTCCAGAAGTGCTGTCCGCACAGAGCCAAACACCTCGCCAATGTGTTAGTGGGGTTCAGCACCGCCAGCTGTTCCCCTGCTGTGCAGCCGGCAACGTGTACTGCGACCGCCACGCAGGCACAACAAGTTAAATTTAAGGGAACCTGTCCCCCCCCCCCAGGCGTTTGTTACTGAAGGAGCCACCTTGTGCAGCAGTAATGATGCAAAGGGAAAAAGTGCCTCTTTTCGTGGTGCTCCTTGCACATGCTGATCCTAACACTTATGAAAAGTGTCCCCTCCTACCGTGATACCGTCCGGTAGGTGGAACTTTCCTTTGTGATGTGACGCAGCACAGCCGTCATTCTTACCCCCTTGGCGCCGTGCGCCGCCTCCTCAGCGTTGTTTGAATCAGTCCCAGAGCCTGCGCTGTTAGGTTAGCCCTTGGCCATGCACACATTTTGCGCTGCCCGTCTTCTGACATCATTTGGTGTCAGGCTGGCTGCGCCTGTGCGGCCGCGCTGGCCGAGAGCCCGCCTCGTACTGTCTTCTGATTTAATCCCACTGGGGGCCAGAGATCCATGGACATGCGCAGTGCATATCTGAACCTCCACCTCTCACTCATCTCCCTACGGCTTATTCAAACTGTGCGGTGTCAGCTGGTCCCTAATAGCATGCCACGGCCGTGACACCGCACAGTCAGAAGAAGCCATAGGGAGATGAGTGAGAGGTGGAGGTTCAGATATGCACTGCGCATGTCCATGGATCTCTGGCCCCCAGTGGGATTAAATCAGAAGACAGTACGAGGCGGGCTCTCGGCCAGCGCGACCGCACAGGCGCAGCCAGCCTGACACCAAATGATGTCAGAAGACAGGCAGCGCAAAATGTGTGCATGGCCAAGGGCTAACCTAACAGCGCAGGCTCCGGGACTGATTCAAACAACGCTGAGGAGGCGGCGCACGGCGCCAAGGGGGTAAGAATGACGGCTGTGCTGCGTCACATCACAAAGGAAAGTTCCACCTACCGGACGGTATCACGGTAGGAGGGGACACTTTTTATAAGTGTTAGGTTCAGCATGTGCAAGGACCATAATTAAAAGAGCTAAGTTTACCTTTTCCAGCATTAGTGCTGTATACGATGGCTCTTTCAGCTACAAACGCCTGGGGGGGGGGTTAAAGTTTCCCTTTCAACTTGCTCCAGTGCAGGCTTCGGCCTACACTCTGCTCCCTCTCCTCCTCCTGCTGACCCTGGGCTCTAACACCGCCAGTTGGGGCCCAGATGTGCTAGCTGCACAGAGCCAAACACCAGCCAATGTGTCAGTGGGGTTCAGCACCGCCAGCTGTTCCCCTGCTGTGTAGCCGGCAACGTGTCCTGCAACAGCCACGCAGACACAAGAACTGAAATTGAAGGAAACCTGTCCCCCCTCCCCCAGGCGTTTTTACGTTTTACAGCCACCTTGTACGACAGTAATGCTGCATGTGTGCAAGGTGGCTCAGAAACTTAATCTCCTTGCCCATGTTGAAGTGAACACGTCTAAAAATGAGTCCTCTGCGACCATTAAAACGTCCCTCAGGTGTGATTTTCCTTTGTATTGACACGCAACAAGCTCCTTGGTAGCGCTGCCCGTCTTCTGGCATCATTGTTTGGCTGCCTGCGCCTCTGCGGCCGCCTTGCCCCACACAACGCCCCTCGTTGTCTTATTTATTTGGACTGCGAGGGTGTGATTGATGGGCATGAACGGTGCATCAGTTCGCCTGTCCCTCATCTCCTTCCGCCTTCTGCGGACTGTGCGGCTTCATGGCCGTGGCATGCGATAAGGGATCAGATGACGCCGCACAGTCTGAAGCGGGTGTAAGGACCCGAGTGTGAGAGGCGAACATATGTGCTGCGCCAGGCCCTGAATCCCAGCCCCGCAGTGTTTTAACAATGTTAAGACACCGCGGGGCTGGGATTCATGGTCATCGCGAACCGCACCGGCCGACATTAAATGATGCCAGAACATGGGCAGCGCTAACAGCGCTAGGCCAGGGGATAACACGACAGCGCAGACTCCTGTACAGCAAATAACAACGCTCAGGAGGCTGCACCCAGCACCAAGGTGGGATTCTTGACATCTGTGCTGCGTCTCATTACAAAGGGAACTCGCGCCTCCAACACAGTTTGACTGTATAAAGGGCTAAATGTTATACGTGTTTCATTCAGCGTGTGCAAGGAGCGAAATTAAAAGAGCAACCTTTGACTTGTGCAGCACTACTGCTGCATAAGCTGTGGCTCTTCTACTTTGTAACCCCTGAGGGGGGGTTAAAGGTTACCTTTGAAATTGGATCAAGTAGGCTTCGGCCTACACTCTGCTCCCCCTGCAGAGCCCGGGCTCCAACACCACCAGTTGGGGCCCGGTACTGCTAGCTGCACAGAGCCAAACACCAGCCAATGTGTCAGTGGGGTTCAGCACCGCCAGCTGTTCCCCTGCTGTGCAGCCGGCAATGTGTCCTGCAACTGCCACGCAGGCACAACAGACCCAAAAGCTGCCGCCAGTGCAGGCTTCGGCCTACACTCTGCTCCATCTCCTCCTCCTGCTGACCCCGGGCTCCAACACCGCCAGTTGGGGCCCGGTACTGCTAGCTGCACAGAGAAAAACACCAGCCAATGTGTCAGTGGGGTTCAGCACCGCCAGCTGTTCCCCTGCTGTGCAGCCGGCATCGTGTCCTGCAAAAGCCACGCAGACACAAGAACTGAAATTGAAGGGAACCTGTCCCCCCTCCCCCAGGCGTTTGTACGTTTTAAAGGCCACCTTGTACAGCGGTAATGCTGCATGTGTGCAAGGTGGCTCATAAACGTATTCTCCTCGCACATGTGGAACTGAAAACACGTCTAAAATGTGTCCTCTGTGTGACCATTTAACCGTCCCGGTGGTGTGACTTTCCTTTGTAATGACACGCTGCAACCCCCTTGGTAGCGCTGCCCGTCTTCTGGCATCATTGTTTGGCTGGCTGCGCCTCTGCGGCCGCCCTGACCCACACAACGCCCCTCGTTGTCTTATTTATTTGGACTGCGAGGGTGTGATTGATGGGCATGAACGGTGCATTTCTTCGCCTGTCCCTCATCTCCTTCCGCCTTCCTCAGACTGTGCGGCTTCATGGCCGTGGCATGCGATAAGGGATCAGCTGACGCCGCACAGTCTGCAGCGGGTGTAAGGACCCGAGTGCGAGAGGCGAACATATGTGCTGCGCCAGGCCATGAATCACAGCCCCGCAGTGTTTTAACAATGTTAAGACACCGCGGGGCTGGGATTCATGGTCATCGCGAACCGCAGCGGCCGACATTAAATGAGGTCAGAAGATGGGCAGCGCTAACAGCGCTAGGCCAGGGGATAACACGACAGCGCAGACTCCTGTACAGCAAATAACAACGCTCAGGAGGCTGCACCCAGCACCAAGGTGGGATTCTTGACATCTGTGCTGCGTCTCATTACAAAGGGAACTCGCGCCTCCAACACAGTTTGACTGTATAAAGGGCTAAATGTTATACGTGTTTCATTCAGCGTGTGCAAGGAGCGAAATTAAAAGAGCAACCTTTGACTTGTGCAGCACTACTGCTGCATAAGCTGTGGCTCTTCTACTTTGTAACCCCTGAGGGGGGGGTTAAAGGTTACCTTTGAAATTGGTTCAAGTAGGCTTCGGCCTACACTCTGCTCCCCCTGCAGAGCCCGGGCTCCAACACCGCCAGTTGGGGCCCGGTACTGCTAGCTGCACAGAGCCAAACACCAGCCAATGTGTCAGTGGGGTTCAGCACCGCCAGCTGTTCCCCTGCTGTGCAGCCGGCAACGTGTCCTGCAACTGCCACGCAGGCACAACAGACCCAAAAGCTGCCGCCAGTGCAGGCTTCGGCCTACACGCTGCTCCATCTCCTCCTCCTGCTGACCCCGGGCTCCAACACCGCCAGTTGGGGCCCGGTACTGCTAGCTGCACAGAGCCAAACACCAGCCAATGTGTCAGTGGGGTTCAGCACCGCCAGCTGTTCCCCTGCTGTGCAGCCGGCAATGTGTCCTGCAACTGCCACGCAGGCACAACAGACCCAAAAGCTGCCGCCAGTGCAGGCTTCGGCCTACACTCTGCTCCATCTCCTCCTCCTGCTGACCCCGGGCTCCAACACCGCCAGTTGGGGCCCGGTACTGCTAGCTGCACAGAGAAAAACACCAGCCAATGTGTCAGTGGGGTTCAGCACCGCCAGCTGTTCCCCTGCTGTGCAGCCGGCATCGTGTCCTGCAAAAGCCACGCAGACACAAGAACTGAAATTGAAGGGAACCTGTCCCCCCTCCCCCAGGCGTTTGTACGTTTTAAAGGCCACCTTGTACAGCGGTAATGCTGCATGTGTGCAAGGTGGCTCATAAACGTATTCTCCTCGCACATGTGGAACTGAAAACACGTCTAAAATGTGTCCTCTGTGTGACCATTTAACCGTCCCGGTGGTGTGACTTTCCTTTGTAATGACACGCTGCAACCCCCTTGGTAGCGCTGCCCGTCTTCTGGCATCATTGTTTGGCTGGCTGCGCCTCTGCGGCCGCCCTGACCCACACAACGCCCCTCGTTGTCTTATTTATTTGGACTGCGAGGGTGTGATTGATGGGCATGAACGGTGCATTTCTTCGCCTGTCCCTCATCTCCTTCCGCCTTCCTCAGACTGTGCGGCTTCATGGCCGTGGCATGCGATAAGGGATCAGCTGACGCCGCACAGTCTGCAGCGGGTGTAAGGACCCGAGTGCGAGAGGCGAACATATGTGCTGCGCCAGGCCATGAATCACAGCCCCGCAGTGTTTTAACAATGTTAAGACACCGCGGGGCTGGGATTCATGGTCATCGCGAACCGCAGCGGCCGACATTAAATGAGGTCAGAAGATGGGCAGCGCTAACAGCGCTAGGCCAGGGGATAACACGATAGCGCAGACTCCTGTACAGCAAATAACAACGCTCAGGAGGCTGCACCCAGCACCAAGGTGGGATTCTTGACATCTGTGCTGCGTCTCATTACAAAGGGAACTCGCGCCTCCAACACAGTTTGACTGTATAAAGGGCTAAATGTTATACGTGTTTCATTCAGCGTGTGCAAGGAGCGAAATTAAAAGAGCAACCTTTGACTTGTGCAGCACTACTGCTGCATAAGCTGTGGCTCTTCTACTTTGTAACCCCTGAGGGGGGGTTAAAGGTTACCTTTGAAATTGGTTCAAGTAGGCTTCGGCCTACACTCTGCTCCCCCTGCAGAGCCCGGGCTCCAACACCGCCAGTTGGGGCCCGGTACTGCTAGCTGCACAGAGCCAAACACCAGCCAATGTGTCAGTGGGGTTCAGCACCGCCAGCTGTTCCCCTGCTGTGCAGCCGGCAACGTGTCCTGCAACTGCCACGCAGGCACAACAGACCCAAAAGCTGCCGCCAGTGCAGGCTTCGGCCTACACTCTGCTCCATCTCCTCCTCCTGCTGACCCCGGGCTCCAACACCGCCAGTTGGGGCCCGGTACTGCTAGCTGCACAGAGAAAAACACCAGCCAATGTGTCAGTGGGGTTCAGCACCGCCAGCTGTTCCCCTGCTGTGCAGCCGGCATCGTGTCCTGCAAAAGCCACGCAGACACAAGAACTGAAATTGAAGGGAACCTGTCCCCCCTCCCCCAGGCGTTTGTACGTTTTAAAGGCCACCTTGTACAGCGGTAATGCTGCATGTGTGCAAGGTGGCTCATAAACGTATTCTCCTCGCACATGTGGAACTGAAAACACGTCTAAAATGTGTCCTCTGTGTGACCATTTAACCGTCCCGGTGGTGTGACTTTCCTTTGTAATGACACGCTGCAACCCCCTTGGTAGCGCTGCCCGTCTTCTGGCATCATTGTTTGGCTGGCTGCGCCTCTGCGGCCGCCCTGACCCACACAACGCCCCTCGTTGTCTTATTTATTTGGACTGCGAGGGTGTGATTGATGGGCATGAACGGTGCATTTCTTCGCCTGTCCCTCATCTCCTTCCGCCTTCCTCAGACTGTGCGGCTTCATGGCCGTGGCATGCGATAAGGGATCAGCTGACGCCGCACAGTCTGCAGCGGGTGTAAGGACCCGAGTGCGAGAGGCGAACATATGTGCTGCGCCAGGCCATGAATCACAGCCCCGCAGTGTTTTAACAATGTTAAGACACCGCGGGGCTGGGATTCATGGTCATCGCGAACCGCAGCGGCCGACATTAAATGAGGTCAGAAGATGGGCAGCGCTAACAGCGCTAGGCCAGGGGATAACACGACAGCGCAGACTCCTGTACAGCAAATAACAACGCTCAGGAGGCTGCACCCAGCACCAAGGTGGGATTCTTGACATCTGTGCTGCGTCTCATTACAAAGGGAACTCGCGCCTCCAACACAGTTTGACTGTATAAAGGGCTAAATGTTATACGTGTTTCATTCAGCGTGTGCAAGGAGCGAAATTAAAAGAGCAACCTTTGACTTGTGCAGCACTACTGCTGCATAAGCTGTGGCTCTTCTACTTTGTAACCCCTGAGGGGGGGTTAAAGGTTACCTTTGAAATTGGTTCAAGTAGGCTTCGGCCTACACTCTGCTCCCCCTGCAGAGCCCGGGCTCCAACACCGCCAGTTGGGGCCCGGTACTGCTAGCTGCACAGAGCCAAACACCAGCCAATGTGTCAGTGGGGTTCAGCACCGCCAGCTGTTCCCCTGCTGTGCAGCCGGCAACGTGTCCTGCAACTGCCACGCAGGCACAACAGACCCAAAAGCTGCCGCCAGTGCAGGCTTCGGCCTACACTCTGCTCCATCTCCTCCTCCTGCTGACCCCGGGCTCCAACACCGCCAGTTGGGGCCCGGTACTGCTAGCTGCACAGAGAAAAACACCAGCCAATGTGTCAGTGGGGTTCAGCACCGCCAGCTGTTCCCCTGCTGTGCAGCCGGCATTGTGTCCTGCAAAAGCCACGCAGACACAAGAACTGAAATTGAAGGGAACCTGTCCCCCCTCCCCCAGGCGTTTGTACGTTTTAAAGGCCACCTTGTACAGCGGTAATGCTGCATGTGTGCAAGGTGGCTCATAAACGTATTCTCCTCGCACATGTGGAACTGAAAACACGTCTAAAATGTGTCCTCTGTGTGACCATTTAACCGTCCCGGTGGTGTGACTTTCCTTTGTAATGACACGCTGCAACCCCCTTGGTAGCGCTGCCCGTCTTCTGGCATCATTGTTTGGCTGGCTGCGCCTCTGCGGCCGCCCTGACCCACACAACGCCCCTCGTTGTCTTATTTATTGGGACTGCGAGGGTGTGATTGACGGGCATGATCAGTGCATCAGTTTGCCTGTCCCTCATCTCCTTCCGCCTTCTGCGGACTGTGCGGCTTCATGGCCGTGGCATGCGATAAGGGATCAGATGACGCCGCACAGTCTGAAGCGGGTGTAAGGACCCGAGTGTGAGAGGCGAACATATGTGCTGCGCCAGGCCCTGAATCCCAGCCCCGCAGTGTTTTAACAATGTTAAGACACCGCGGGGCTGGGATTCATGGTCATCGCGAACCGCAGCGGCCGACATTAAATGAGGTCAGAAGATGGGCAGCGCTAACAGCGCTAGGCCAGGGGATAACACGACAGCGCAGACTCCTGTACAGCAAATAACAACGCTCAGGAGGCTGCACCCAGCACCAAGGTGGGATTCTTGACATCTGTGCTGCGTCTCATTACAAAGGGAACTCGCGCCTCCAACACAGTTTGACTGTATAAAGGGCTAAATGTTATACGTGTTTCATTCAGCGTGTGCAAGGAGCGAAATTAAAAGAGCAACCTTTGACTTGTGCAGCACTACTGCTGCATAAGCTGTGGCTCTTCTACTTTGTAACCCCTGAGGGGGGGTTAAAGGTTACCTTTGAAATTGGTTCAAGTAGGCTTCGGCCTACACTCTGCTCCCCCTGCAGAGCCCGGGCTCCAACACCGCCAGTTGGGGCCCGGTACTGCTAGCTGCACAGAGCCAAACACCAGCCAATGTGTCAGTGGGGTTCAGCACCGCCAGCTGTTCCCCTGCTGTGCAGCCGGCAACGTGTCCTGCAACTGCCACGCAGGCACAACAGACCCAAAAGCTGCCGCCAGTGCAGGCTTCGGCCTACACTCTGCTCCATCTCCTCCTCCTGCTGACCCCGGGCTCCAACACCGCCAGTTGGGGCCCGGTACTGCTAGCTGCACAGAGAAAAACACCAGCCAATGTGTCAGTGGGGTTCAGCACCGCCAGCTGTTCCCCTGCTGTGCAGCCGGCATCGTGTCCTGCAAAAGCCACGCAGACACAAGAACTGAAATTGAAGGGAACCTGTCCCCCCTCCCCCAGGCGTTTGTACGTTTTAAAGGCCACCTTGTACAGCGGTAATGCTGCATGTGTGCAAGGTGGCTCATAAACGTATTCTCCTCGCACATGTGGAACTGAAAACACGTCTAAAATGTGTCCTCTGTGTGACCATTTAACCGTCCCGGTGGTGTGACTTTCCTTTGTAATGACACGCTGCAACCCCCTTGGTAGCGCTGCCCGTCTTCTGGCATCATTGTTTGGCTGGCTGCGCCTCTGCGGCCGCCCTGACCCACACAACGCCCCTCGTTGTCTTATTTATTTGGACTGCGAGGGTGTGATTGATGGGCATGAACGGTGCATTTCTTCGCCTGTCCCTCATCTCCTTCCGCCTTCCTCAGACTGTGCGGCTTCATGGCCGTGGCATGCGATAAGGGATCAGCTGACGCCGCACAGTCTGCAGCGGGTGTAAGGACCCGAGTGCGAGAGGCGAACATATGTGCTGCGCCAGGCCATGAATCCCAGCCCCGCAGTGTTTTAACAATGTTAAGACACCGCGGGGCTGGGATTCATGGTCATCGCGAACCGCAGCGGCCGACATTAAATGAGGTCAGAAGATGGGCAGCGCTAACAGCGCTAGGCCAGGGGATAACACGACAGCGCAGACTCCTGTACAGCAAATAACAACGCTCAGGAGGCTGCACCCAGCACCAAGGTGGGATTCTTGACATCTGTGCTGCGTCTCATTACAAAGGGAACTCGCGCCTCCAACACAGTTTGACTGTATAAAGGGCTAAATGTTATACGTGTTTCATTCAGCGTGTGCAAGGAGCGAAATTAAAAGAGCAACCTTTGACTTGTGCAGCACTACTGCTGCATAAGCTGTGGCTCTTCTACTTTGTAACCCCTGAGGGGGGGTTAAAGGTTACCTTTGAAATTGGTTCGATTAGGCTTCGGCCTACACTCTGCTCCCCCTGCAGAGCCCGGGCTCCAACACCGCCAGTTGGGGCCCGGTACTGCTAGCTGCACAGAGCCAAACACCAGCCAATGTGTCAGTGGGGTTCAGCACCGCCAGCTGTTCCCCTGCTGTGTAGCCGGCAACGTGTCCTGCAAATGCCATGCAGACACAACAGACCTACAAATGCCTCCAGTGCAGGCTTCGGCCTACACTCTGCTCCCCCTGCTGACCCTTTGCTCCAACACCGCTAGTTGGGGCTCTTGGAAGACAAGCTTGAATAGGTCCCCATCCTGGTTCCAGCACCGTCAGCTGTTTCCGGGCAGAGCCTTTGGCTTAGGTGCCTCCCTCTGGGTATCCGAGTTCCACCAACGTCAGGTGGTCCTTGGTAGTGCTTTCAGGCACGGGTACCTCCTGCTTAGTAACCAGGTTCCAGTAACGTCAGCTGGTCCTCGGTAGTTCCATTGGCTCTTGGACCTTCGGCTGCCCATCCGGGTTCCAGTACCGTCAGCTGGTTCTCGGCAGTGTCTTTTGCTCTTGTACCTTCTGCTCCCCATCCTGGTTCCAGTACCGTCAGCTGGTTCCGGGCAGAGCCTTTGGCTTAGGTGCCTCCCTCTGGGTATCTGAGTTCCACCAACGTCAGGTGGTCCTTGGTAGTGCTTTCAGCACGGGTACCTCCTGCTTAGTAACCGGGTTCCAGTAACATCAGCTGGTCCTCGGTAGTTCTATTGGCTCTTGGACCTTCGGCTACCCATCCGGGTTCCAGTACCGTCAGCTGGTTCTCGGCAGTGTCTTTTGCTCTTGTACCTTCTGCTCCCCATCCTGGTTCCAGTACCGTCAGCTGGTTCCGGGCAGAGCCTTTGGCTTAGGTGCCTCCCTCTGGGTATCTGAGTTCCACCAACGTCAGGTGGTCCTTGGTAGTGCTTTCAGCACGGGTACCTCCTGCTTAGTAACCGAGTTCCAGTAACGTCAGCTGGTCCTCGGTAGTTCCATTGGCTCTTGGACCTTCGGGTAGCCATCCGAGTTCCAGTTCCATCAGCTGGTTCTCGGCATTTTCTCAGCCTTCTTGTACCTTCTGCTACATTTCCAAGTTCAAGAGACTAAACACGATGACCCGGAAGACCACCCCTAAGATGACGATGACACCAGAGACGACAACCACCGTGATGACGACGACCCTGGAGACGATGACCCCGAAGACCACCCCGATGACGACGACCCCGGAGACGACGACCCTGAAGACCACCCCGATGACGACGACCCCGGAGACGACGACCCTGGAGACGACGACGACCTGGAAGACCGAGAAGCAGAAGAACAAGAGGCTGCAGAACAAAGAGCAGAAGAACATTAAGCATAACACTAAATATCAGAGCAAAAAATATTATCTAAATTATAAGCAGAAGAAGACTAAGCAGTGTATGGGGGTGAGTCCGTTCCTCCTCGTGGTGCCCCTGGATAAAGCCTGATGCTGCAGGCCAAACTGAACGCGGACAAATGTAACTCTTTTGTGACAGGCAGAACGGAAGGTGTAATCTTCAAACTTTTATAGATAACAACTACGGGAATGCCTGTCACAAATAAGAATATGATGAAGAAGTAGAATATGATGAAGATAATAGTAAAATAAAAAGAATATGAACAATGTAACCAAAAAAATAATAGGTAGAAGATGAAGAAGAAGATGAATAAGGTGAAGAAGTTGATGTCAAAGAAGCTGATGATGAGGATAATGAAGAAGAAAGTGTGGGAGAAGTAAAAAAGAAGGTGAAGGGCGTGGAAGTAGTGAAACATCAATATCTGACAAAATAAAAAAAAAAATTAACATAGTCAAAATCTTTCTACCGCCGAATGTCATAAAAAAAACCCAAAATCCTGCTATTCTATTACATTGGGCTAAACCTCTGTGCCTTTAATGTCTCCGCCACGTCCCCCAATACATCCTACATTATTCTTAGTTGTTTTCCTTCATGTAGAATGAACCTACAAGTTTATAAAGGGTTTATTTTAATTCCGATATTTTCGTCCCATTGACTTGCATTGGGATCGGGTATCGGTATCGGATTGGATCCGATATTTTGACGGTATCGGCCGATACTTTCCGATACCGATACTTTCCGATATCGGAAAGTATCGCTCAACACTACTCAAGACAAGGAAATGATGATGCTCAGTAGTGTGTTGCCTCCTTACAATGCCTGGACATGGTCCTGACAAGGTGGTGGATTTTATTCTGAGGGACCTCCTTCCAGAAATAGATTAATGCATTACTCAATTCCTGGACAGTCTGTGGTGCAATGTGGCATTGGTGGATGGAATGAAACAAGATGTCCCAGATGTGCTTGATTAGATTCAGGTCTGGGGAATGTGCAGGCCATCCTATAGCATCAATGCCTTCATCATGCGGAACTGCTGACACACTTCAGCCACATGAGGCCTAGCATTGTCATGCATCAGAAGGAACCCAGGGCCCCGTGCACCTGCATATAGTCTCACAATAGGTCTGAGGATTTCATCCCGGTACCTAATGGCAGTCAGGGTACCTTTCATTAGCACATGGAGGATTGTGAAGCCCTCTGTTATGACCCCAATGGCGAGGGTCTCAGAGGAACGTGGAAGTCTGCAGAATACAAAAAACCAGCTCATAGGGCAGTGGTAACTGGGTTGACCATATATCTACTCCTAACGCCAACACTAGAAGTAGCCGGGGATCATTCCTACGTTGATTCTAGATGACACGCGCCAGCCGGAGAATCTAGCTACCCCTAGTAGAGGAAAACAAAGACCTTTCTTGCCTCCAGAGAAGGGGACCCCAAAGCTGGATAGAAGCCCCCCACAAATAATGACGGTGAGGTAAGAGGAAATGACAAACACAGAAATGAATCAGGTTTAGCACAGAGAGGCCCGCTTTCTGATAGCAGAATAAAGAAAGGTAACTTATATGGTCAACAAAAACCCTATCAAAATCCACACTGGAAATTCAAGAACCCCCGAACCGTCTAACGGTCCGGGGGGAGAACACCAGCCCCCCTAGAGCTTCCAGCAAAGGTCAGGATATAGATTAGGAACAAGCTGGACAAAAATGCAAAACCAAAACAAATAGCAAAAAGCAAAAGGCAGACTTAGCTGATATAACTGGAACCAGGATCAGTAGACAAGAGCACAGCAGACTAGCTCTGATAACTACGTTGCCAGGCATAGAACTGAAGGTCCAGGGAGCTTATATAGCAACACCCCTAACTAACGACCCAGGTGCGGATAAAAGGAATGACAGAAAAACCAGAGTCAAAAAACTAGTAACCACTAGAGGGAGCAAAAAGCAAATTCACAACAGTACCCCCCCCTTAGTGAGGGGTCACCGAACCCTCACCACGACCACCAGGGCGATCAGGATGAGCGGCATGAAAGGCACGAACTAAATCGGCCGCATGAACATCAGAGGCGACCACCCAGGAATTATCCTCCTGACCATAGCCCTTCCACTTGACCAGGTACTGAAGCCTCCGCCTGGAGAGGCGAGAATCCAAGATCTTCTCCACCACGTACTCCAACTCGCCCTCAACCAACACCGGAGCAGGAGGCTCAGCAGAAGGAACTACAGGCACAATGTACCGCCGCAACAAGGACCTATGAAATACATTGTGAATAGCAAACGACACAGGAAGATCCAGACGAAAAGATACAGGATTAAGGATTTCCAATATCTTGTAAGGCCCAATAAAACGAGGTTTAAATTTGGGAGAGGAGACCTTCATAGGAACAAAGCGGGAAGAAAGCCATACCAAATCCCCAACGCATAGTCGGGGACCCACAACGCGGCGGCGGTTGGCAAAGCGCTGAGCCTTCTCCTGTGACAACTTCAAGTTGTCCACCACATGATTCCAGATCTGCTGCAACCTATCCACCACAGAATCCACCCCAGGACAGTCAGAAGGCTCCACATGACCCGAAGAAAAGCGAGGATGGAAACCAGAGTTGCAGAAAAAAGGCGAAACCAAGGTGGCGGAACTAGCCCGATTATTAAGGGCAAACTCAGCCAACGGCAAGAATGTCACCCAATCGTCCTGATCAGCAGAGACAAAACACCTCAAATAAGCCTCCAAAGTCTGATTGGTTCGCTCCGTCTGTCCATTAGTCTGAGGATGGAAAGCAGACGAAAACGACAAATCAATGCCCATCCTACTACAAAAGGATCGCCAGAACCTGGAAACGAACTGGGATCCTCTGTCTGACATAATATTCTCAGGGATGCCGTGCAAACGAACCACGTTCTGGAAAAACACAGGAACCAGATCAGAAGAGGAAGGCAGCTTAGGCAAAGGAACCAAATGGACCATCTTGGAGAAGCGATCACATATCACCCAGATAACGGACATGCCCTGAGATAGCGGAAGATCAGAAATGAAATCCATGGAGATATGTGTCCAAGGTCTCTTCGGGACAGGCAAGGGCAAGAGCAAACCGCTGGCACGAGAACAGCAAGGCTTAGCTCGAGCACAAGTCCCACAGGACTGCACAAATGACCGCACATCCCTTGACAAGGAAGGCCACCAAAAGGACCTGGCCACCAGATCTCTGGTGCCAAAAATTCCCGGGTGACCTGCCAACACCGAGGAATGAACCTCGGAAATGACTCTGCTGGTCCACTTATCCTGGACAAACAGTCTGTCAGGTGGACAAGACTCAGGCCTATCAGCCTGAAATCTCTGCAACACACGTCGCAGATCCAGAGAAATAGCTGACAAGATAACTCCATCTTTAAGAATACCAACAGGATCAGCGACTCCAGGAGCATCAGGCACAAAGCTCCTAGAAAGAGCATCGGCCTTCACATTCTTTGAACCTGGTAAATACGAGACAACAAAATCAAAGCGGGAGAAAAACAATGACCAGCGGGCCTGTCTCGGATTAAGGCGTTTAGCAGACTCGAGATACATCAGATTTTTGTAATCAGTCAAGACCACCACACGATGCTTAGCACCCTCGAGCCAATGACGCCACTCCTCAAATGCCCATTTCATGGCCAACAACTCCCGATTGCCCACATCATAATTTCGCTCGGCAGGCGAAAACTTCCTAGAGAAAAAGGCACAAGGTTTCATAACAGAGCAACCAGGGCCTCTCTGCGACAAAACGACCCCTGCCCCAATCTCCGAAGCATCCACCTCAACCTGAAAGGGAAGTGAGACGTCAGGCTGGCACAAAACAGGCGCCGAAGTAAACCGGCGTTTCAACTCCTGGAAAGCCTCCACGGCAGCAGGAGCCCAGTTAGCTACATCGGAGCCCTTCTTGGTCATATCTGTCAAAGGTTTCACAATGCTAGAAAAATGAGCAATAAAACGACGGTAGAAGTTAGCGAAGCCCAAGAACTTCTGAAGACTCTTAACTGACGAGGGCTGAGTCCAATCAAGAATAGCTCGGACCTTGACTGGGTCCATCTCCACAGCAGAAGGGGAAAAAATGAACCCCAAAAAGGGAACCTTCTGTACACCAAAGAGACACTTTGAGCCCTTGACAAACAAAGAATTTTCACGCAAAATTTTAAAGACCAACCTGACCTGCTCCACATGCGAATCCCAATTATCAGAAAAAACCAAAATATCATCCAGATAAACAATCAAAAATTTATCCAGATACTTCCGGAAAATGTCATGCATAAAGGACTGAAAAACTGAAGGCGCATTGGAGAGCCCAAAAGGCATCACCAAGTACTCAAAATGACCTTCGGGCGTATTGAATGCGGTTTTCCATTCATCACCTTGCTTAATGCGCACAAGGTTGTACGCACCACGAAGGTCTATCTTGGTGAACCACTTGGCACCCTTAATCCGGGCAAACAAGTCAGACAACAGCGGTAAAGGATACTGAAATTTGACAGTGATCTTATTTAAAAGCCGATAATCAATACAAGGTCTCAAAGATCCGTCCTTTTTTGCCACAAAAAAGAATCCCGCACCAAGAGGGGAAGAAGACGGACGAATATGTCCTTTCTCCAGAGACTCCTTGATATATGAACGCATAGCGGTATGTTCAGGTACCGACAGATTAAACAGTCTTCCCTTAGGAAACTTACTGCCTGGGATCAAATCTATAGCACAGTCACAGTCCCTATGAGGAGGCAGTGCACTGGACTCAGACTCACTGAAGACATCCTGATAATCAGACAAATACTCCGGAACTTCCGAAGGCGTAGAAGAAGCAATAGACACAGGCAGGGAATCCCCATGAATACCACGACAGCCCCAACTTGAGACTGACATAGCCTTCCAGTCCAGGACTGGATTATGGGTCTGTAACCATGGCAGCCCTAAAACAACCAAATCATGCATTTTATGTAAAACCAGGAAACGTATCACCTCGCGGTGTTCAGGAGTCATGCACATGGTAACCTGTGTCCAATACTGCGGTTTATTTGCTGCCAATGGTGTAGCATCAATACCCCTAAGAGGAATAGGATTTTCTAATGGTTCAAGAGTAAAACCACAGCGCTTAGCAAATGAGAGATCCATGAGACTCAGGGCAGCACCTGAATCTACAAACGCCATGACAGGATAAGATGACAGTGAGCAAATCAAAGTTACAGACAGAATAAATTTAGGTTGCAAATTACCAACGGTGACAGGACTAACAACCTTAGCTATACGTTTAGAGCATGCTGAGATAACATGTGTAGAATCACCACAGTAGTAGCACAAGCCATTCCGGCGTCTATGAATCTTCCGCTCATTTCTAGTCAGGATTCTATCACATTGCATTAAATCAGGTGTCTGTTCAGACAACACCATGAGGGAATTTGCGGTTTTTCTATCACATTGCACCGAATTAGGTGTCTGTTCAGACAACACCATGAGGGAATTTGCGGTTTTGCGCTCCCGCAACCGCCGGTCAATTTGAATCGCCAGTGCCATAGTATCATTCAGACCTGTGGGAATGGGAAAACCCACCATAACATTCTTAATGGCTTCAGAAAGGCCATTTCTAAAATTAGCGGCCAGTGCACACTCGTTCCAATGTGTCAGCACGGACCATTTCCGAAATTTTTGGCAATACACTTCAGCCTCGTCCTGCCCCTGAGACATAGCCAGCAAGGCCTTTTCTGCCTGAATCTCAAGATTGGGTTCCTCATAAAGTAAACCGAGCGCCAGAAAAAACGCATCAAGATCAGCCAATGCCGGATCTCCTGGCGCCAGCGAAAAAGCCCAATCCTGAGGGTCGCCCCGTAAGAACGAAATAACAATTTTTACTTGCTGAGCAGAATCTCCAGATGAACAGGGTCTCAGGGACAAAAACAATTTACAATTATTCACGAAATTCCTAAACTTAAACCTGTCTCCGGAAAACAGTTCAGGAATCGGTATTTTAGGTTCTGACCTAGGATTTCTGATAACATAGTCTTGTATGCCCTGCACACGAGTAGCCAGCTGGTCCACACTTGTAATCAAGGTCTGGACATTCATGTCTGCAGCAAGCATAGCCACTCTGAGGTAAAGGGGAAGAAGAAAAAAAAAAAAAAAAAACTCAGAATCTTCTTTCTTATAATCCCTCTTCTGCAATGCATTAAACATTTAATACTGGCCTGGCAAACTGTTATGACCCCAATGGCGAGGGTCTCAGAGGAACGTGGAAGTCTGCAGAATACAAAAAACCAGCTCATAGGGCAGTGGTAACTGGGTTGACCATATATCTACTCCTAACGCCAACACTAGAAGTAGCCGGGGATCATTCCTACGTTGATTCTAGATGACACGCGCCAGCCGGAGAATCTAGCTACCCCTAGTAGAGGAAAACAAAGACCTTTCTTGCCTCCAGAGAAGGGGACCCCAAAGCTGGATAGAAGCCCCCCACAAATAATGACGGTGAGGTAAGAGGAAATGACAAACACAGAAATGAATCAGGTTTAGCACAGAGAGGCCCGCTTTCTGATAGCAGAATAAAGAAAGGTAACTTATATGGTCAACAAAAACCCTATCAAAATCCACACTGGAAATTCAAGAACCCCCCGAACCGTCTAACGGTCCGGGGGGAGAACACCAGCCCCCCTAGAGCTTCCAGCAAAGGTCAGGATATAGATTAGGAACAAGCTGGACAAAAATGCAAAACCAAAACAAATAGCAAAAAGCAAAAGGCAGACTTAGCTGATATAACTGGAACCAGGATCAGTAGACAAGAGCACAGCAGACTAGCTCTGATAACTACGTTGCCAGGCATAGAACTGAAGGTCCAGGGAGCTTATATAGCAACACCCCTAACTAACGACCCAGGTGCGGATAAAAGGAATGACAGAAAAACCAGAGTCAAAAAACTAGTAACCACTAGAGGGAGCAAAAAGCAAATTCACAACAGCCCTCCAAAGAAATGCCTCCCTACACCATTAGTGACCCACTGTCAAACAGGTCATGCAGAGGGATGTTGCAGGGAGCAGAACATTTTCCATGGCGTCTTCAGACTCTGTTACATGTGCTCAGTGTGAACCTGCTCTCATCCATGAAGAGTACTGGGCGGCAATGTTGAATCTGCCAATCTTGTGTTCTCTGGCAAATGCCAATCGCTCTGCACAGTGTTTGCAAGCACAACACCCACTTGTGGATGTTGGGCACTCATACCACCCTCACAGAGTCGGTATCTGACAGTCTGAGCATACACATGGATGTTAATGGCAGCTGGAGGTCATTTTTGCAGGGTGCTGGGTTGCTACCCTACTACAGCCCTCTCCTGGTGTACTGGCCTGTCTCCGGGT
Organism: Ranitomeya variabilis; assembly: GCF_051348905.1. Taxonomy (NCBI): domain Eukaryota; kingdom Metazoa; phylum Chordata; class Amphibia; order Anura; family Dendrobatidae; genus Ranitomeya; species Ranitomeya variabilis. Next base: position 178,612,850 of record NC_135237.1, read on the forward strand.
ATCTGCTCCATGCTTTTGACACTGTGCTGACTGACACAACTACCCTTCTTGCCACAGGATGCATTGATGAGCCATCCTGAATGAGCTGCACTACTTGAGCAACGTATATGGGTTGTAGACACCACCTTATGCTAGTGTCCCTCTAGGGGTGAGAGCAGTGACAAAATGCCAAAGTGATCAAAACAACAGCCAAAAAGGATGAGAACAGAGAAATCATCTGTGGTTACCGTTTTTATCTGTTGTCTGTTCCATTTGCACAACAGCAGGAGAAATTGATTCACAATCAGTGTTCTAAGAAACTCATGTGGCATGTTTGCTATACTCAGTCATTAAATATATATTTACAGTGGCACGTAAACATTTGGGCACCCCTGGTTAAAAATAAGCAAGTTGAAGATTAAATGATCTCTAAAAGGCCTAAAGTCAAAGATGTAAAAATGACACATTTACATTTCCTTTACATTTTCTGGAAAAAATATACTGTATATATTTTTTTCATCTTTTACATTTTAAAAATTACAAAATGAAAATGGGCCAATGCAAAAGTTTGGGCACCCTGCATAGTTAGTACCTAGTAGCACCCCATTTTGCAAGTATCAAAGCTTGTAATGCTTTTTGTAGCCAGCCATGAGTCTTTCAATTCTTGTGTTTGAGGGATTTTCATACATTCTTCCTTAGAAAATTCTTCCAGTTCTGTGAGATTCCTGGGTCATCTTGCATACACTGCTATTTTGAGGTCTAGCCACAGATTTTCACTTAAGTTCAGATCTGGGGACTGTGAAGGCCATTGTAAAACCTTTAGCTTGTGCCTTTTGAGGTAGTCTATGGTGGATTTTACAATCATTATCCATTTGTAGAAGCCATCCTCTTTTCAACTTCAGCTTTATTTACAGATGGTATTATGTTTGCATCAAGAATTTGTTGATATTTCATTGAATCCAATCTTCCCTCTACTCGTGAAATATTCTCTGTCCCATTGGCTGCAACACAACCCCAATGCATTATTGATATACCCCCATGCTTAATGGTTGGCGAGATGTTCTTTCCCTGAAATTCAGTACCTTTTTTTCTACACACCTACCTTTGATCATTGTCAAAGAGTTCTATTTTACCCCCTTAATGACAGCCAATACGTCTTTTAACCCCTTCACCCCCAAGGGTGGTTTGCACGTTAATGACCGGGCCAATTTTTACAATTCTGACCACTGTCCCTTTATGAGGCTATAACTCTGGAACGCTTTGACGGATCTTGGCGATTCTGACATTGTTTTCTCGTGACATATTGTACTTCATGTTAGTGGTAAAATTTATTCGATATAACTTGCATTTATTTGTGAAAAAAACGAATATTTGGCGAAAATTTTGAAAATTTCGCAATTTTCCAACTTTGAATTTTTATGCCCTTAAATCACAGACATATGTCACGCAAAATACTTAATAAGTAACATTTCCCACATGTCTACTTTACATCAGTACAATTTTGGAACCAAAATTTTTTTTTGTGACGGAGTTATAAGGGTTAAAAGTTAACCAGCAATTTCTCATTTTTACAACACCATTTTTTTTTAGGGACCACATCTCATTTGAAGTCATTTTGAGGGGTCTATATGATAGAAAATACTCAAGTGTGACACCATTCTAAAAACTGCACCCCTCAAGGTGCTCAAAACCACATTCAAGAAGTTTATTAACCCTTCAGGTGTTTCACAGGAATTTTTTGAATGTTTAAATAAAAATGAGCATTTAACTTTTTTTCACACACAATTTATTTCAGCTCCAATTTGTTTTATTTTACCAAGGGTAACAGGAGAAAATGGACCCCCAAAGTTGTTGTACAATTTGTCCTGAGTACGCTGATACCCCATATGTGAGGGTAAACCACTGTTTGGGCGTATGGCAGAGCTCGGAAGGAAAGGAGCGCCATTTGACTTTTCAATGCAAAATTGACTGGAATTGAGATGGGACGCCATGTTGCGTTTGGAGAGCCCCTGATGTGCCTAAACACTGAAACCCCCTACAAGTGACACCATTTTGGAAAGTAGACCCCCTAAGGAACTTATCTTGATGTGTGGTGAGCACTTTGACCCACCAAGTGCTTCACAGAAGTTTATAATGCAGAGCCGTAAAAATAAAAAATCATATTTTTTCACAAAAATGATCTTTTTGCCCCCAATTTTTTATTTTCCCAAGGGTAAGAGAAGAAATTGGACCCCAAAAAATGTTGTGCAATTTGTCCTGAGTACGATGATACCCCATATGTGGGTGTAAACCATTGTTTGGGCGCATGGCAGAGCTTGGAAGGGAAGGAGCGCCATTTGACTTTTCAATGCAAAATTGACTGGAATTGAGATGGGACGCCATGTTGCGTTTGGAGAGCCCCTGATGTGCCTAAACATTGAAACTCCCTACAAGTGACACCATTTTGGAAAGTAGACCCCCTAAGGAACTTATCTAGATGTGTGGTGAGCACTTTGACCCACCAAGTGCTTCACAGAAGTTTATAATGCAGAGCCGTAAAAATAAAAAATCATATTTTTTCACAAAAATGATCTTTTTGCCCCCAATTTTTTATTTTCCCAAGGGTAAGAGAAGAAATTGGACCCCAAAAAATGTTGTGCAATTTGTCCTGAGTACGCTGATACCCCATATGTGGGTGTAAACCATTGTTTGGGCGCATGGCAGAGCTTGGAAGGGAAGGAGCGCCATTTGACTTTTCAATGCAAAATTGACTGGAATTGAGATGGGACGCCATGTTGCGTTTGGAGAGCCCCTGATGTGCCTAAACACTGAAACCCCCTACAAGTGACACCATTTTGGAAAGTAGACCCCCTAAGGAACTTATCTTGATGTGTGGTGAGCACTTTGACCCACCAAGTGCTTCACAGAAGTTTATAATGCAGAGCCGTAAAAATAAAAAATCATATTTTTTCACAAAAATGATCTTTTCGCCCCCAATTTTTTATTTTCCCAAGGGTAAGAGAAGAAATTGGACCCCAAAAAATGTTGTGCAATTTGTCCTGAGTACGCTGATACCCCATATGTGGGTGTAAACCATTGTTTGGGCGCATGGCAGAGCTTGGAAGGGAAGGAGCGCCATTTGACTTTTCAATGCAAAATTGACTGGAATTGAGATGGGACGCCATGTTGCGTTTGGAGAGCACCTGATGTGCCTAAACATTGAAACTCCCTACAAGTGACACCATTTTGGAAAGTAGACCCCCTAAGGAACTTATCTAGATGTGTGGTGAGCACTTTGACCCACCAAGTGCTTCACAGAAGTTTATAATGCAGAGCCGTAAAAATAAAAAATCATATTTTTTCACAAAAATGATCTTTTTGCCCCCAATTTTTTATTTTCCCAAGGGTAAGAGAAGAAATTGGACCCCAAAAAATGTTGTGCAATTTGTCCTGAGTACGCTGATACCCCATATGTGGGTGTAAACCATTGTTTGGGCGCATGGCAGAGCTTGGAAGGGAAGGAGCGCCATTTGACTTTTCAATGCAAAATTGACTGGAATTGAGATGGGACGCCATGTTGCGTTTGGAGAGCCCCTGATGTGCCTAAACACTGAAACCCCCTACAAGTGACACCATTTTGGAAAGTAGACCCCCTAAGGAACTTATCTTGATGTGTGGTGAGCACTTTGACCCACCAAGTGCTTCACAGAAGTTTATAATGCAGAGCCGTAAAAATAAAAAATCATATTTTTTCACAAAAATGATCTTTTCGCCCCCAATTTTTTATTTTCCCAAGGGTAAGAGAAGAAATTGGACCCCAAAAAATGTTGTGCAATTTGTCCTGAGTACGCTGATACCCCATATGTGGGTGTAAACCATTGTTTGGGCGCATGGCAGAGCTTGGAAGGGAAGGAGCGCCATTTGACTTTTCAATGCAAAATTGACTGGAATTGAGATGGGACGCCATGTTGCGTTTGGAGAGCCCCTGATGTGCCTAAACATTGAAACTCCCTAAAAGTGACACCATTTTGGAAAGTAGACCCCCTAAGGAACTTATCTAGATGTGTTTTGAGAGCTTTGAACCCCCAAGTGTTTCACTACAGATTATAACGCAGAGCCGTGAAAATAATTTTTATTTTTTTTCTCAAAAATGATTTTTTAGCACCCAGCTTTGTATTTTTACAAGGGTAACAGAATAAATTGGACCCCAAAATTTGTTTTCCAATTTGTCCTGAGTACGCTGATACCCCATATGTGGGGGGGAACCACTGTTTGGGCGCATGACAGAGCTCGGAAGGGAAGGAGCGCCATTTGGAATGCAGACTTAAATGGATTGGTCAGCAGCCGTCACGTTGCATTTGCAGAGCCCCTGATGTACCCAAACAGTACAAACCCCCCACAAGTGACCCCATATTGGAAACTAGACCTCCCAAAGAACTTATCTAGATGTGTTTTGAGAACTTTGAACCCCCAAGTGTTTCACTAAAGTTTATAGCGCAAAGCCGTGAAAATAAAAATTCTTTTTTTTTTTCACAAAAATGATTTTTTAGCCCCCAGTTTTGTATTTTCACAAGGGTAACAGGATAAATTAGACCCCAAAAGTTGTTGTCCAATTTGTCCTGAGTACGCTGATACCCCATATGTGGGGGGGAACCACTGTTTGGGTGCATGACAGAGCTCGGAAGGGAAGGAGCGCCATTTGGAATGCAGCCTTAAATGGATTGGTCTGCAGGCGTCACGTTGCATTTGCAGAGCCCCTGATGTACCCAAACAGTACAAACCCCCCACAAGTGACCCCATATTGGAAACTAGACCTCCCAAGGAACTTATCTAGATGTGTTGTGAGAACTTTGAACCCCCAAGTGTTTCACTACAGTTTATAACGCAGAGCCGTGAAAATAAAACATCTTTTTTTTCCCACAAAAATGATTTTTAGCCCCCCAAATTTTTATTTTCCTAAGGATAACAAGAGAACTTGGACCCCAGAAGTTGTTGTTCAATTTGTCCCGAGTACGCTGATAACACATATGTTGGGGTAAACCCCTTTTTGGGCGCACGGGAGAGCTCGGAAGGGAAGGAGCACTGTTTTACTTTTTCAACGCAGAATTGGCTGGAATTGAGATTGGACGCCATGTCGCGCTTGTAGAGCCCCTGATGTGCCTGGACAGTGGAAACTCCCCAATTCTACCTGAAACCCTAACCCAAACACACCCCTAACCCTAATCCCAACGGTAACCCTAACCACACCCCTAGCCCTGACACACCCATAATTCTAATCCCAACCCTAATCCAAACGTAAATGTAATCCAAACCCTAACCCTAACTTTAGCCCCAACCCTAACTTTAGCCCCAACCCTAACTTTACCTCCAACCCTAGCCCTAACCCTAACCCTAACCCTACCCCTAACCCTAACCCTAAACGTGACTGAAATACGTGGCACTGAAATACGTGGCACTGAAATACGTGGCACTGAAATACGTGGCACTGAAATACGTGGCACTGAAATACGTGATACGTGGCACTTAAATACGTGGCACTGAAACACGTGGCACTGAAATACGTGATACGTGGCACTGAAATACGTGGCACTGAAATACGTGGCACTGAAATACGTGGCACTGAAATACGTGATACGTGGCACTGAAATACGTGGCACTGAAATACGTGGCACTGAAATACGTGGCACTGAAATACGTGGCACTGAAATACGTGGCACTGAAATACGTGGCACTGAAATACGTGGTACTAAAATATGTGGCACTGAAATACGTGATACGTGGCACTGAAATATGTGATACGTGGCACTGAAATATGTGATACGTGGCACTGAAATACGTGGCACTGAAACACGTGGCACTGAAATACGTGGCACTGAAATACGTGGCACTGAAATACGTGGCACTATGACTGTCAGAAAATGTTCATTAAACGGTTAGGGGTGAGGTTAGGGGTAGAGTTAGGGTTAGGGTTTGGATCCCTTTATCACCTTGATGGTGGTGGGTGGCTTTTCAGTGTGTTTAAATGCATGCGTTTTTAAAGCAAACAAACGCATGTGCTTAAAAACGCAAGAAAATACTGCAGGTTGTATTTCTGAAAATGAACGCATGCAGAAAAAAAACGCATGCGTTTGAAAACGCGACCAAACGCGTACAAAAAAACCGCATGCGTTTTCAATGTTAAATATAGGGAAAAAACGCATGCGTTTTTTTGTGCAAAAAACGCTGCAGACAAAAACGCAAGTGTGAAACCAGCGACGCTTTTTATAGCAAAAAAGTTTTTGCATCTCCACATTTTGAGACCTATAATTTTTCCACATTTTGCTCCACAGAGTCATGTGAGGTCTTGTTTTTTGCGGGACGAGTTGACGTTTTTATTGGTAACATTTTCGGACACGTGACCGTTTTTGATCGCTTTTTATTCCGATTTTTGTGAGGCAGAATGACCAAAAACCAGCTATTCATGAATTTCTTTTGGGGGAGGCGTTTATACCGTTCCGCGTTTGGTTAAATTGATAAAGCAGTTTTATTCTTCGGGTCAGTACGATTACAGCGATATCTCATTTATATCATTTTTTTATGTTTTGGCGCTTTTATACGATAAAAACTAAAATATAGAAAAAATAATTATTTTCGTATCGCTTTATTCTCAGGACTATAACTTTTTTATTTTTTTGCTGATAATGTTGTATGGCGGCTTGTTTTTTGCGGGACAAGATGACGTTTTCAGCGGTACCATGGATATTTATATCAGTCTTTTTGATCGCGTGTTATTCCACTTTTTGTTCGGCGGTATGGTAATAAAGCGTTGTTTTTTGCCTCGTTTTTTTTTTTTTTTTCTTACGGTGTTTACTGAAGGGGTTAACTAGTGGGGCAGTTTTATAGGTTGGGTCGTTACGGACGCGGCGATACTAAATATGTGTACTTTTATAGTTTTGTTTTTTTTATTTAGATAAAGAAATGTATTTATGGGAATAATATATTTTTTTTTATTATTATTTATTTAGGATTTTTTTTTTTTTTTTTTTACACATGTGGAAAAAATTTTTTTTAACTTTTTTACTTTGTCCCAGGGGGGGACATCACAGATCATTGATCTGGCAGTGTGCACAGCACTCTGCCAGATCGACGATCTGCTGTGCAGGGCTGCAGGCTTACCAAGTGTCTGCTCTGAGCAGACACTCGGTAAGCCACCTCCTTCCCTGCAGGACCCGGATGCCGCGGCCATCTTGGATCCGGGACCTGCAGCCAGGAAGGAGGTAGGAGACCCTCGCAGCAACGCGATCACATCGCGTTGCTCCGGGGGTCTCAGGGAAGCCCGCAGGGAGCCCCCTCCCTGCGCGATGCTTCCCTATACCGCCGGTACACTGCGATCATGTTTGATCGCGGTGTGCCGGGGGTTAATGTGCCGGGGGCGGTCCGTGACCGCTCCTGGCACATAGTGCCGGATGTCAGCTGCGATATGCAGCTGACACCCGGCCGCGATCGGCCGCGCTCCCCCCGTGAGCGCCGCTGATCGGTGATGACGTACTATCCCGTCGGCGGTCATACGGGCCCACCCCACCTCGACGGGATAGTACGTCAAATGTCGGGAAGGGGTTAACTGACCTGAGATATAAGTGAATAGCCTCCCCATAGAGGTGACAATCCAGCAGCTTTTAGCTGTCCACTATAGCTGACAACTTGCTGCATCACCCACAGTCAGTGTTTGCACCATCCAAATCTGTTTAACCCCTTAGATGCTGCTGTCAATAGTGACTACATCATATAAATGGTTAACAGAGTGTGGGGGCTTCCTCTTTATCCCAGTTGGTGGCCTCAGATCATGATTGTGTGGTCCTGATGTTTGCCATGGCAAATCATGACCAAGTAGCGGCCTCAGAGTCTGATGGCTGTTGCAACCTGTTCAGAAGTTAGAGGCATTTAGGTGGTAAAAATACACATTTTCATTTCTGTCATGCCACTTTGCATTAATTCCTGAAAATCACCTGAAGGGTTAATAAACTACCTGACAGCAGTTTTCAGTATGTCAGGGGGTGCCGTTTTTATAATAGTATAACTTTTGGGGGTTTCCGATTATATAGGACCCCTAAAGTAACTTCAAACATGGATAGGTCCCTAAAAACATTAATTTTTTAAATTTCCTAGAAAAAATGAAAAATTACTGCTACATTTTTAAACCTCCTAAAATGCTAACAAAATAAAAGAACATTTTACAAATGGTGCTGATGTAAAGAAGGCATGTGGGAAATGTTATTTACTAATGTTTTTCTGTGGTATGACTATGTAGATTAAAGGGATAATTATTCAAAGTTTGAAAATTGCTAATTTTTTAACATTTTCCTCAAATTTCTGATATTTTTTAAAAATAAACACAAAACATATTGGCCTAAATTTACCATTATCATAAAGTATAATGTGTCACAAAAAAAAAATTTTCAAAATCACTGGTATTTGTTGCAGCGTTCCATAAAGTGACACTGGTCAGATTTCAAAAATGTAGCTCCGTCACTAAGGGGTAAAACTTATTTGTCCACAGGACTTGTTTCCAAAATGCATGAGGCTTGTTTAGATGTTCTTTTGCATACTTCTGACACTGAATGTTATGGTGAGGACTGATGAGAGGTTTTCTTCTGATTACTTTTTCATGAAAACCATATTTGTGAAGGTGTCTCTGAACAGTGGAACAATGTACCACAACTCCAAAATCTGCTAAATCTTTTTGAAGGTCTTTTGCAGTCATTTGGTTGTTCTGATTTGCTTCTCTAGCAAGCCTAAAGGTACCGTCACATTAAGCGACGCTGCAGCGATATAGACAACGATGCCGATCGCTGCAGCGTCGCTGTTTCGTCGTTGTGTGGTCGCTGGAGAGCTGTCACACAGACAGCTCTCCAGCGACCAATGATGCCGAAGTCCCCGGGTAACCAGGGTAAACATCGGGTTACTAAGCGCAGGGCCGCGCTTAGTAACCCGATGTTTACCCTGGTTACCAGTGTAAATGTAAAAAAAACCAAACACTACATACTTACATTCCGGTGCCTGTCGCGTCCCTCGGCGTCCGCTTCCCTGCACTGTGTAAGCGCCGGCCCTAAAGCAGAGCGGTGACATCACCGCTGTGCTCTGCTTTGCGGCCAGCCGGCGCTGACACAGTGAAGGAAGCGGACGCCGGGGGACGTGACAGACATCAGATGGTGAGTATGTAGTGTTTGGTTTTTTTTACATCTACAATGGTAACCAGGGTAAATATCGGGTTACTAAGCGCGGCCCTGCGCTTAGTAACCCGATGTTTACCCTGGTTACCAGTGAAGACATCGCTGGATCGGTGTCACACACACCGATCCAGCGATGTCAGCAGGTGATCCAGCGACGAAATAAGGTGCTGGCCTTCTAGCTCCGACCAACGATGTCACAGCAGGATCCTGATCGCTGCAGCGTGTCAAACACAACGATATCGCTATCCAGGACGCTGCAACGTCACGGATCGCTATCTTTATCGTTGTTAAGTTGTTCAGTGTGAAGGTACCTTTATAGTAGCCCTCACTGAAATTGTGTTTGGTCTTCCAGACCTTATCTTGACCTTCACAGCTCCTGTTAACTGCCATTTCTTTATTACATTTCAAACTGAGGAAAGGGCAAATTGAAAGCACTTTGCTATCTCCTTATAACCTTCTCCTGCTTTGTGAGCCTCCTCCATTTTCATTTTGAAAGTGCTAGGCAGCTGCTTAGAAGAAGTCATGGCTGCTGTTTTTTTGGCAGAAGGTTAGAGGAGGCTAGGTTTTATAAAGCTTGGAAATTTGTATCACCTGGCCATTCCTGATAGTGAACAAATCATAATTCTAACAGCCCAATTAATGTCTAAAACCTTGGTCAAAGTTATCTTAGCACATAAATCTCTAAGGCTACCCAAACTTCTTCATCAGGCTATTCTCCCATTTTCCTTTTTGTAATTTGTAAAATGTAAAAAATGACATATATTGTTTTGCCTAAAATACAAAGAAAATGTGTCAGCTTTACCTCTAGCCTCTTTAGAGATCAATTCATCTTCAGCTTGCTTAACGGTTCACAATAACAGTAATTTTGACCAGGGGTACCCAAACTTTTACTTGCCTTTATATATATATATATATATATATATATATATATATATATATATATATATATATATATATATATATATGTATATATATATATTCTTCAAAAGCAAGACTGATGAACGGTCCATCTGCACGCTCCCTGCATGCCTCCCTGACCCGCAAATCCCACACAGAGTCTCTTGTATAAATATAGATATGCATATTTATATTTAATGATGGAAAATAGTAAACATGTCACATGAGTTTCTAAGACTAAAGATTTACAGATGGCCAATCCAATAATGTAAAAGTTCATGTGATACATCTGATTTGAGTACAAAAGATATTAGAATGATCTTCACATATTTTTATGGTAAAGATAATGTGATGCTGGCTGGATACTTCTCACGGACCAGCCATGAGACAGGGTAATAGAGGTGTCCGGGATCAAATACCAGGAGTGTACATCAAGGGCAAAGAGGCAAGACAAACGAATAGTCAAATGACAAAGTCTGAGGTCAGGCAACAAAGATCAGAGTAAGTCAAAGTAAGAAGCAATGCAGATGAAAGGGCAAAATCTAAGGCCGGTTTCACATTTGCGGTTTTTGCCGCTGCGTTGTAGCGCAAAAAAACGCATGCGTTTTTTTTCCTATATTTAACATTAAAAACGCATGCGTTTTTTTGTATGTGTTTTGCCACGTTTGACGACGCATGCATCATTTCTATGCTTGCGTTTGGTTGCAGAAATGCAACATGTAGTAATTTCTAGAGGCGTTTTTTTTGCCGCAAAAAAACATGCGTTTTTTGCGGCAAAGAAAGCATTGCTGTCTATGTAAATGCGTTTTTAATCACATGCATTTGGTTGCGTTTTAAACGCATGCGTTTCAATAGAAAAAAACAAGAACACACACTGATAAGCCACCCCCCACCATCAAGGTGATAAATGGATCCAAACCCTAACCCTAACCCTACCCCTAACCCTAACCCTACCCCTAACCCTAACCCTAGGGATCCTAACCCTAACCCTAACCCTACCTCTAACCCTAACCCTAGGGATCCTAACCCTAACCCTAACCCTAACCCCAACACTAGCTATTTCTATTTATAGTGGGTTTTCTAGATGATTTTGATGATTGGCAGCTGTCACACACTTCTCAGCATGCGTTACAAAAACGCAAACGCAGGAAAAAACGCATGTAAACGCGTCAAAACGCTGCGTTTTTTTTTACCGCATGAGAAAACGCATGCGCCTAAAAAACGCAGCGTTTGCACGCGTTACATGCGTTTTTTTCACCACCTGTGTTTGCGTTTTAAACGCTGCATTTTTTAAATGCAAATGTGAAACTAGCCTAAGAGCAGGCAGCCAAGATCAGAACAGCAGAACAGAGCACAAGGAACATACACTACTGAGCAAAGCTACAATTGGCAATGGTCTGACCATTATTAACTACCTAAACAGTCAGGCAATCACCCAAAAAGAGTGGCACCTGGAGAAACCTCAGCCGGTCCAGATTTGTTGCACTGCTGGACAATCCATAATTTGAATGGGGATAGCCTGGTGCACCCCAGCCCTTGGTTGGGCATCTGGGCTATCCCATTCACATAGATGACAGCCCAGCAGGCCCCTGACATCCATAGGGTGGCTGAGCTGTCATTCACTGTGTCCTTGGGACACTGAGAGTGGCAGAATCGTGACATATAATTAAAAAAGCACTACATCTATATTTTTTATTAAATGTGTGTATTTGCATGTAATGTAGTGTGAGTGTATACCCACTAATCGCCACTCTCTCCCGTGTGTCCAGCACCATGCTTCTCCTCTTCTGAGTGACATCACTACTCTGCACACTAGCTGGGTCATGATGCACTCTATATGACCAGGAAGTGAGTTTTACAATGAAAGTCTATGGAACATTAGTACGAGGCTCTGAATGAAGCTCCGTAGCTTTTCATTGTCATACTGGGTTAACAGTATTTTTGTATAGAATACAAAGGGACAACTCCTTTAACCCCTTTCTGCCAGCTGACGTACTATTCCGTCCTGCTTTAAGGTGGGCTCCGGCGGTGAGCCCACCTTAAAGCCGTGACATGTCAGCTGTTCTGTACAGCTGACATGTGCGCGCAATGAGCGCGAGCGGAATCGCGATCTGCCCGCGCCCATTAACTAGTTAAATGCCACCGTCAAGCGCTGACAGCGGCATTTAACCAGCGCTCCCAGCCGCGCGGCCGGAAGTGCTCGCACCGCTGACCCCGTCTCATGATCGGGGGTCAGCGGTGCATTGCCATAACAACCAGAGGTCTCCTTGAGACCTCTATGGTTGTTGATGGCCGATTGCTTTGAGCGCCACCCTGTGGTCGGCGCTCAAAGTACACCTGGATTTCTGCTACATAGAGTTGATCTGTACTTCACCTCTAGGTAGCAGAGCCAATCGAGTTGTGCATGCTTCTAGCCTCCTATGGAGGCTATTGAAGCATGCCAAAATTTTTAAAAAAAGTGTTTAAAAATATAAAATATAAAAAAAAATAAAAAATATATAAAAGTTCAAATGACCCCCCTTTCGCCCCAATCAAAATAAAACAAGTAAAAAAAAAATCAAACATACACATATTTGGTATCGCCGCGTTCAGAATCGCCCGATATATCAATAAAACAAAGGATTAACCTGACCGCTAAATGGCGTAGCGAGAAAAAAAATCAAAACGCCAAAATTAAGTTTTTTTGGTCGCCGCGACATTGCATTAAAATGCAATAACGGGCGATCAAAAAAATGAATCTACACCAAAATGGTATCATTAAAAACGCCAGATCAGCACGCAAAAAATAAGCCCTCAACCGACCCCTGATCATGAAAATTGGAGACGCTACGGGTATCTGAAAATCGCGCAATTTTTTTTTTTTTTTTCAGCAAACTTTGGAATTTTTTTTCACCACTTAGATAAAAAATAACCTAGACCTGTTAGGTGTCTATGTAATCGTAATGACCTGGAGAATCATAATGGCAGGTTAGTTTTAGCATTTAGTGAACCTAGCAAAAAAGCCAAACAAAAAACAAGTGTGAGATTGCACTTTTTTTGCAATTTCATCACACTTGGAATTTTTTTCCCGTTTTCTGTTACAAGGCATGGTAAAACCAATTGTATCGTTCAAAATTACATCTCGTCCCGCAAAAGATAAGCCCTCACATGGCCATATTGACAGAAAAATAAAAAAGTTATGGCTCTGGGAAGGAGGGGAGCAAAAAACGAAAACGAAAAAACAGAAAAAGCTCCGGGGGCGAAGGGGTTAATGAACATCCTTGCATTTCCCTGTTTACGGTGATTCTATTCTGTTTCATATTGCATAAGAATTCTTCTCTGTGCCTCCTAGAAGATCAATATGCAAATTGCCTCTTCAGAGAAAAAGAGGAGTTAAACTCTATAGCGCCACCTATTGGAAGTAGCGATCCTACATGTCACAATCAACCCCAGAAGATCAGGATCACTCCCTTTCTTGCTCCAACAAACCTCTGTCTGGCTGTAAGACAACTGCCTGCAGCAACATCCTTAGGCTCTGCTACATAGCAATATAGGGGATCTGTGGGAAATTAAGTCCTTGGTTCTATGCAGGTTTTTTCCAATGCAATTTTTTTTTTGTAGGAAAAGCAGCAGAAAATTATTTTTAACAATGCGTTTCCCTGTTTATTTTTGTCATTCTTTTCTAGTTTTAATGTTCTCTCAATGTGGAAAAATTTGGCAAAGGTATACCAAGCTATTCTTTATAAACAAATAAATAAGTAATAATAATAATTCCCAGCATTTAACACTGTACATGTACTGTATCTGCTGTAGTAAAAATGCTTCATAATGCCCCAGGTAAACAAATCCTATGCAGTCAATATTCATATTGGTGTAAAAGACATTTCTAGGATTGGATCTGTATGTTTAGACTTTTGATAAAAGGCAGAGGTCTGCAAATAGATCTATGAAAATGCAACCTCAGTTGAGGTTATTATTTACTACTCTGTGAGGTCAGGAATACTACAGGAACTAATGGAAAATATTATCCATTAAACCAGCACAATGTAAAACATCTGAGACATAATACTTAAGTAGAGATCATTGTGTTTCATGTTTCTTTGCCTTATTTTACAAACCACAGCCTATGTATGTCATGCCATTGCCATTTTGAAAAAAAATCCCTTAAAATAGCTAACATAATTTTTCAGAAAAGAAAGCCATGTATGGAAATAAATGAATTACATTTTCCGTTTTGATGAATTAATTTTTCAGAGCTAAAAAAAATAATGTCACCTAATGTGATAAACTTGACCCAAACAAATATATGCTTGTGGTTATGTATATTTAATTTTCAATGTATTCATTAATTCATATTAGCAATAAAATGTCAATTTCTCCGTAGAAACATTTGCGTATTTAGATTTTTGTCTTCTTTACATAATTTAGGGGGACCAGAAATCAATAATTAATTCATAAATCCATAACTGAAAACAAGTTCTGGCAATGTTCTTGGCGCCCTCTTTCAGAATCAATGCCATTGGTACCATCTGTGTTGTGAATTCTGCTTTTGGGCTCCCTCCGGTGGTTGTAGGTGGTAATGCAGTTGCCCCTGAGTTGCAGTCCTGGTCAGGTGTATCTGCTGATTGCAGTTCTGACTGGGGTATTTAGGCGTGCAGAATTCATTAGTCCTTGCCAGTTGTCCATGGTTGTTGGGAGGTTTTGGTCCTGGTTTGGTTCCTTCTGCCTTCTGCCAAATCAGCAAAGATAAGTGTCTGATTTTGTTTCTGTGGCACACATGCTGTGTGCTTAATAATTCTGTGCTATTCAGTGTTTTTTGTCCAGCTTAGATTGTGTCAGTATTTTCTCAGTCTTGTTGGATTCTCTGGAGTGGCAGATATACATTCCATGTCTTTAGTTAGATTGTGGAACTTTTTGTATTATCTGCTGTGAATATTTTTGGAAGGGTTTTAATACTGACCGCTTAGTATTCTGTCCTATCTTTCCCTATTTAGCTAGAGTGGCCTCTTTTGCTGAACCCTGTTTTCTGCCTGCGTGTGTCTTTCCTCTCCTACTCACAGTCAATATTCGTGGGGGGCTGCCTATCCTTTGGGGTTCTGCTCTGAGGCAAGGTAGTATTCCTATTTCTATCTATAGGGGTATTTAGTCCTCCGGCTGTGTCGAGGTGTCTAGGGTTTGTTAGGCACACCCCACGGCTACTTCTAGTTGCGGTGTTAGTTCAGGTTTTGCGGTCAGTACAGTTTCCACCTACTCCAGAGAAAGTTCATGCGGCTCCAAAGTCACCGGATCATAACAGTACAACTGGCCCACTATGAGTTAAATGCATCTCAGAAGAAGGGAAGAAAGGTGTTGAGTCATTTTTTTTTCTGCAGTTTGCTTTGCCTTTTCTTCCCTCTTTTTCTCTGGGTGGCTAAGGAGTCTTGTGTTAGCATGGATGTTCAGGAATTAGCTTCTCGTATAGACCAGCTTGCTGCTAGGGTACAGGGAAGTTCTGATTATATTGTTCAGACTCCTGTTTTAGAGCCGAAGATTCCTACTCCTGATTTGTTTTTTGGTGACAGGTCCAAATTTTTGAGTTTTAAAAACAACTGTAAACTGCTTTTTGCTTTGAGACCTCGATCCTCTGGGGATTCTATTCAGCAGGATAAAATCATCATTTCCCTGCTGCGTGGTGATCCACAGGATTGGGCATTTTCCCTGGAATCTGGGAATCCGGCTTTGCTTAATGTAGATTCCTTTTTTCAGGCTTTAGGACTATTATATGATGAACCTAATTCTGTGGATCAAGCGGAGAAGACCTTGTTGGCCCTATCTCAGGGTCAAGAGGCGGCAGAATTGTATTGTCAGAAATTTAGAAAATGGTCTGTGTTGACTAAATGGAATGATGATGCTTTGGCGGCAATTTTCAGAAAGGGTCTTTCTGAATCCGTTAAAGATGTTATGGTGGGGTTTCCCACGCCTGTCGGTCTGAGTGATTCTATGCCTTTGGCCATTCAGATTGATCGGCGCTTGCGGGAGCGCAGAACTGTGCGCGCTGTGGCATTGTCCTCAGAGCAGAGTCCTGAGCCAATGCAGTGTGATAGGATTCTGTCTAGGACAGAACGACAAGGACTCAGACGTCAGAATAGGTTGTGTTATTATTGTGGCGACGCTTCTCATGTCATTTCAGTCTGCCCTAAACGGACAAAGAGGATCGCTAGTTCATTTACCATCAGTACTGTACAACCTAAATTTCTGTTATCGGTGTCCTTGATCTGCTCATTGTCATCATTTTCTGTCTTGGCGTTTGTGGATTCAGGCGCCGCTTTGAACTTAATGGACCTTGAGATTGCCAGGCGTTGTGGTTTCCCCTTGCAGCCCTTGCAGAACCTTATTCCTTTAAGGGGCATTGATGCTACACCTTTGGCTAAAAATAAGCCCCAGTTTTGGACACAGGTGACCATGCGCATGGCGCCAGCCCATCAGGAAGATTGTCGATTTCTGGTATTGCATAATTTACATGATGCTATTGTGTTGGGTTTTCCGTGGTTGCAGGTACATAATCCTGTGTTGGATTGGAAGTCTATGTCTGTGACTAGTTGGGGTTGTCAGGGGGTTCATAATGATGTTCCTTTAATGTCCATCTCCTCTTCTTCCTCTTCTGAAATTCCAGAGTTTTTGTCTGATTTTCAGGATGTATTCGATGAGCCCAAGTCCAGTTCTCTTCCACCGCACAGGGACTGTGATTGTGCTATTGATTTGATTCCAGGCTGTAAGTTTCCTAAGGGCCGACTCTTCAACCTGTCTGTGCCTGAACATACCGCTATGCGGAGTTATGTTAAGGAGTCTTTGGAGAAAGGGCATATTCGGCCATCTTCTTCACCGATGGGAGCGGGATTTTTTTTTGTTGCTAAGAAGGATGGCTCCTTGAGACCCTATATTGACTATCGCCTCTTGAATAAGATCACGGTCAAGTTTCAATACCCTTTACCTTTGCTTTCCGATTTGTTTGCTAGGATTAAGGGGGCTAGTTGGTTTACGAAGCTTGACCTTCGGGGGGCGTATAATCTTGTTCGTATTAAGCAGGGTGATGAATGGAAAACTGCGTTCAATACGCCCGAAGGCCATTTTGAATACCTTGTGATGCCGTTCGGGCTCACTAATGCTCCATCTGTTTTTCAATCTTTCATGCATGATATCTTCCGGACTTATATTGATAAATTCTTGATTGTATATTTGGACGATATTTAGATTTTTTCTGATGATTGGGAGTCTCATGTGGAACAGGTCAGGATGGTATTTCAGATCCTTCGTGACAATGCTTTGTTTGTGAAGGGGTCTAAGTGTCTCTTTGGGGTGCAGAAGGTTTCTTTTTTGGGTTTTATTTTTTCTCCTTCATCTATTGAGATGGATCCGGTTAAGGTTCAGGCCATTCATGATTGGATTCAACCCACGTCCGTAAAGAGCCTTCAGAAATTTTTGGGTTTTGCAAATTTTTATCGCCGTTTCATTGCTAACTTTTCCAGCGTGGTTAAACCCTTGACATATTTGATGAAAAAAGGCACTGATGTGGCGAATTGGTCCTCTGCGACTGTTTCTGCCTTTCAGGAGCTTAAACGTCGATTTACTTCTGCTCCGGTATTGCGCCAACCGGATGTTTCCCTTCCGTTTCAGGTTGAGATTGACGCTTCTGAGATTGGCGCAGGGGCCGTTTTGTCCCAGAGGGATCATGTTGGTTCCTTGACGAAACCGTGTGCATTCTTTTCCCGTAAATTTTCGCCTGCTGAACGCAATTATGATGTCGGCAATCGGGAGTTGTTGGCTATGAAGTGGGCATTTGAGGAGTGGCGACATTGGCTTGAGGGAGCTAAGCACCGTATTGTGGTCTTGACTGATCATAAGAATTTGATTTACCTCGAGTCTGCCAAGCGGCTGAATCCTAGACAGGCTCGATGGTCCTTGTTTTTTTCCCATTTTGATTTTGTGGTCTCGTATCTTCCGGGTTCCAAGAATATTAAGGCTGATGCCCTTTCTAGGAGTTTTTTGCCTGATTCTCCTGAGGTCCTTGAACCGGTCGGCATTTTGAAAGAAGGGGTGGTTCTTTCTGCTATTTCCCCTGATTTACGACGGGTTCTTCAGGAATTTCAGGCTGACAGACCTGATCGTTGTTCAGTGGGGAAACTGTTTGCTCCTGACAGATGGACTAGTAGAGTGATTTCTGAGGTTCACTGTTCTGTGTCGGCTGGTCATCCTGGTATTTTTGGTACCAGAGACTTGGTTGGTAGGTCCTTTTGGTGGCCTTCTTTATCACGTGATGTGCGTTCTTTTGTGCAGTCCTGTGGGACTTGTGCGCGGGCCAAGCCTTGTTGTTCCCGTGCTAGTGGGTTGCTTTTGCCATTGCCGGTCCCTGAGTGGCCCTGGACGCATATTTCTATGGATTTTATTTCTGATCTTCCAGTTTCCCAGAGGATGTCGGTTATCTGGGTTGTTTGTGACCGGTTTTCTAAGATGGTTCATTTGGTGCCTTTGCCTAAATTGCCTTCCTCTTCAGATTTAGTTTCGTTGTTTTTTCAGCATGTGGTTCGTTTGCATGGTATTCCGGAGAATATTGTGTCTGACAGAGGTTCCCAGTTTGTTTCTAGGTTTTGGCGGGCCTTTTGTGCTAGGCTGGGCATTGATTTATCTTTTTCCTCTGCATTTCATCCTCAGACAAATGGCCAAACCGAGCGAACTAATCAGACCTTGGAGACTTATTTGAGATGCTTTGTGTCTGCTGATCAGGATGATTGGGTGTCCTTTTTGCCATTGGCCAAGTTTGCCCTTAATAATCGGGCTAGTTCGGCTACTTTGGTTTCGCCTTTTTTTTGTAATTATGGTTTTCATCCTCGTTTTTCTTCTGGGCAGGTTGAGCCTTCTGACTGTCCTGGTGTGGATTCGGTGGTTGACAGGTTGCAGCAGATTTGGGCTCATGTGGTGGACAATTTGGTGTTGTCTCAGGGGTAGGCTCAACGTTTTGCTAACCGTCATCGGTGTGTTGGTTCCCAGCTTCAGGTTGGGGATCTGGTCTGGTTGTCTTCCCGTCATGTTCCTATGAAGGTTTCTTCTCCTAAGTTTAAGCCTCGGTTTATTGGTCCTTATAGGATTTCTGGGATTATTAATCCGGTGTCTTTTCGATTGGCACTTCCGGCCTCTTTTGCTATCCATAATGTCTTCCATAGATCTTTATTGCGGAAATATGTGGTCCCCGTTGTTCCCTCTGTTGATCCTCCGGCCCCTGTGTTGGTTGATGGGGAGTTGGAGTATGTGGTTGAGAAGATTTTGGATTCTCGTTTTTCGAGGCGGAGACTTCAGTATCTTGTCAAATGGAAGGGTTATGGCCAGGAGGATAATTCTTGGGTTTTTGCCTCTGATGTCCATGCTGCTGATTTGGTTCATGCTTTTCATCTGGCTCGTCCTAATCGGCCTGGGGGCTCTGGTGAGGGTTCGGTGACCCCTCCTCAAGGGAGGGGTACTGTTGTGAATTCTGCTTTTGGGCTCCCTACGGTGGTTGTAGGTGG
Organism: Ranitomeya variabilis; assembly: GCF_051348905.1. Classification (NCBI taxonomy): domain Eukaryota; kingdom Metazoa; phylum Chordata; class Amphibia; order Anura; family Dendrobatidae; genus Ranitomeya; species Ranitomeya variabilis. The sequence goes on from NC_135237.1 coordinate 178,632,429, forward strand.
TAATGCAGTTGCCCCTGAGTTGCAGTCTTGGTCAGGTGTATCTGCTGATTGCAGTTCTGACTGCGGTATTTAGTCGTGCAGGATTCATTAGTCCTTGCCAGTTGTCCATTGTTGTTGGGAGGTTTTGGTCCTGGTTTGGTTCCTTCTGCCTTCTGCCAAATCAGCAAAGATAAGTGTCTGGTTTTGTTTCTGTGGCACACATGCTGTGTGCTTAATAATTCTGTGCTATTCAGTGTTTTTTGTCCAGCTTAGATTGTGTCAGTATTTTCTCAGTCTTGTTGGATTCTCTGGAGTGGCAGATATACATTCCATGTCTTTAGTTAGATTGTGGAACTTTTTGTATTATCTGCTGTGGATATTTTTGGAAGGGTTTTAATACTGACCACTTAGTATTCTGTCCTATCTTTCCCTATTTAGCTAGAGTGGCCTCTTTTGCTGAACCCTGTTTTCTGCCTGCGTGTGTCTTTCCTCTCCTACTCACAGTCAATATTCGTGGGGGGCTGCCTATCCTTTGGGGTTCTGCTCTGAGGCAAGGTAGTATTCCTATTTCTATCTATAGGGGTATTTAGTCCTCCGGCTGTGTCGAGGTGTCTAGGGTTTGTTAGGCACACCCCACGGCTACTTCTAGTTGCGGTGTTAGTTCAGGTTTTGCGGTCAGTACAGTTTCCACCTACTCCAGAGAAAGTTCATGCGGCTCCAAAGTCACCGGATCATAACACATCTGCCCGGCATGGGCCAATAACCCAAGCTAAGATGCTAATGAGAGCTGTTGCAATGGGGTGGTATGATGCACTGACTAATACCTCAAACTATATACTGATGAAGTGACAAAAATGTTTCTGGTAAGAAGACAAAACCCTTAGGATTGCCACTCCCTATAGGTGGCACTAAAGGTCAAGTACTCTTCCTCTCTTTGCATATTTAATTTCCCAGAGAAGCATTGCATGACTTTAAGCCTCCTCACACTGGCATGCCAGGCTAGTCATGTCACTCTCCATAAGAAGAAACATTACCCCTTACATCCCACTAAGAAGCCTGTCATACAGCCAAATCAGATCTCATGCTTTGCACTGATGATGGGCAATACCCCAAAACACTGTATCTGCAAAATGAGATTCTGGTTTGGCTTTTATTGTAAGTCATGTGACAAGGATCGATATTGACTTTTAGGATTGCTACTTCCAATCGGTGGCAATAGAGTTCAAGTCCCTTTTCTCTCTTAAGAGGCAATTTACCTACTGAAGTTTGAAAATTGGTGCACAATACCAGACAATCAATGAAACGTTAATACATTTTTCTAAGAGGACAAACCATCAAATAAGTTTATATTGTACTATGTTCCATATATTGTAGCACTTAAGGTCTGACTCCACTGATAATGTACATACTGTACACAACAAGGGGTTAATTGTAGAGATGATCATATGAACTAAAAAGGGACCACATTCTGTATGATGTACATTCTAGAGATGAGTCATCTCATAAGCACAAAGCAGACTAAACCACAAGCTGAATGTATACAGCACTGCAGTCCCCTCCATAGATATTTGCTACTAGGATACCCTTCCCTTCCTCTTCTTTTTTTTTTCTTTTACATTTAACAATTATGCTTGACATGAGAAGTAAACTGTGTGAAGAAACATCTGCCACAAATGGTTTATATAACATTTGATAAATTCATCCTTAGAGACAGATCTGACGGGGGCCAACACAAAACACATAGAATGATGCCAAAGAGACTACTTCCATCACAATTCAATGTGTCTTTCGGACTCTTGGAGGTGCTGAAATCAGGTACTTGTGAATTACAGTAATCCCTAATATAAAGGTAGTGAAATGTTGAAATGTAGTAAGCTCGTTAATTAACACCATTACACTGCGTTAACAGTTCACTCAGGCACTCGAGTGTTAAGCCAGACATATTTCAGCCTATTAGATGCATTGGGTAATACTTTGTGAATGTCAATAAAATATCTCGGTGCATTAAACACTTTGTGCTTACGTTGCACTGAGATCTTGGAATTGTCAAATGTTTCTGGATGTACTATATATCTGTAGGATTAGGAGGGTATGTCACACAAATAATGCTTACATGTGCAGAAACCCCAGGAAGAAATGAACAATCTTTATAAGTTTCCACGACATGTATGGTCACAGCTGATCTATTCCACTGACAGTATCCCTATCTGCTTTATTTTTCTCTGTTGGACTGTGCCCAACTCGTCACTCAGTGAGCACATAGGATACATCTGGCCACACACAATGCAATGTTTCAAGCTAATGCATCAACTGAGCCAAGCTAAGAGGAACTATTGGAAGCCTTCGAAAACCAACAGAAAGCAGTACTCAATATCTAGCAGTCTTTATGACAAAGCAAATCAGATCAGTTGAGATCTTATCATCACTATCCAGACATCAATAACACATTTCCAAGAAGCTTTTACCAATATGAATTGCATTTTTTCTATTTCCCAGAATTGAATACACTGCTATACAGTGATTTTGGTGCCAACGATGACTGGACTATTTTATATTAATTTTATGGTGCTGATTAAGAATATGACTTTGGTTTTGCCAGATAGGCTCTAGTTTCTGAGATATTTAATAGTTAATAAATTAATTACAGTAGAATTCTGACTTAAAAAAGTCACTTTTATAGCATTGTAAGCCTACAAATTGAAATACAAAAAAATTATATGGAATATTTCATTATAAAGACACTGTTTAATAGTCAAAAGATAGACCAAAAAAAAACTATTGCATTTATCCCATGCAATTCACTTTGGGGAAATGCATTATTTTCATGGATGAATTATCTAAAAAACTAGAACCAATTAAGCAAAAGTAATGGGATTTTTAAATCAGAACCCTCAAAATACCCTAAATCCTTTCAGAAAACCTTGGCACTGGAAAAAAGAAATTTTTGTAGACCCGTGTATTGATGTTATGCTGACCTTCATTTTTATAAAAGAGTAATAATAATTAATAACAACAATAATAAATAATGAGAAAAAAGATTAGAATCTTTCCACTATACTTTCTACATGTCCCATTTATTTTTTGCACTGATGAAGGGGAATACCTAGAAACATGTGTATACCAATTGAGATTATGGTTTGTCTTTTATCCTAAGTCATATGGCAAGGCTTGTTACAGGGTCCAGTAGGTGGAACTAGAGTTTAAGTCTTCTTCCTAAATTGCATGGCCTATAAGTCTCCTTACAATTACATATCAGGCATGCTACTCTCCACAAGGAGAAATCTAACTCTTTAGATTCCTTGTTTTGGTTTAGAAATGCTAATTCAAAAATACTGCTGTATGGCATTAATAAAGTTGCAATAATAAAAAAAACCCTTTGGTCCACACCTTAAGTTCAACAACAACTAGTCTGAAACTGTATAATAATTATCGTTGGGTGGGGTACTGCACATCTACTCTTGTTCTAATGGGAGTGGATCTGCAGTACTCTGCTGCAGCAACTATACAGTTTGTGGAGCTGTGCAACTCTGCTAAAAATCTCATCTGGCCGCTGCTGGCACTGGAAACAGATGATAGCTGGGGGGTGCCATAATTCCATCCTAAGGATGGGCCATTAATATCTACGTAGTAGATAACCCCTGTCTTGGTATTGTATAATACATCCTAAGGATGGGCCATTAATATCTACGTAGTAGATAACCCCTGTCTTGGTATTGTATAATACATAGCAGATGGGACTCTCTTGTCAAGCACATCGATATGCAAAATTATGTTTTAAAAATTATTTTAGTTAGATAAAATGAAATACTGCACCTTTACAACGTTCACAGCAAGCTCCTCTCTGCTTTATGACCAGAGCACAATCCTTCGAGACCACCGGGCATTTTTCTCTCTTGCAGGTTACTTCTTGATTCTACAATTACATGAACAAATAGTTTATTCACATAATTTTGCCAAAAAATAAGTAATATTTAATATAAAAACAGATAGATACATAGAGTGGAGCTCTAATAGAAATACATTTAACCATGCACGTGCATCCACCTCTTCATTTCTGACAGTGCAAAATTGAGCCTTGTTCTCAAGATAGATGCTATCTTACAGTTTGTGGCATAGCCTATCCCACCCATTCATGTAACAGATAGAAACACCTCTTTAGCTTAAAAAAAACAAACAAACAGATTTATTAAGGGGAAGAAGTCATTTTATTCATACTGTGAGCGACATGAATTAGAGCCCAGATGCTCAATTGCAGCCAGATATATTTTTCTCTGAAACACTCAGGTGTTCACAGTAAATATATAGGGTGGGCCATTTATATTGATACACCTAAATAAATTGGGAATGGCTGGTGATATCAACTTCCTGTTTGTGGCACATTAGTATATGGGAGGGGGAAACTTTTCAAGATGGGTGGTGACCATGGCAGTGATTTTGAAGTCAGCCATTTTGGATCCAACTTTATTTTTTCAATAGGAAAAGGGTCATGTGACACATCAAACTTACTGAGAATTTCACAAGAAAAACAATGGTGTGCTTGGTTTTAACGCAACTGTATTCTTTCATGAGTTATTTACAAGTTTATGATCACTTATAAAATGCATTCAAAGTGCTGCCCATTGTGTTGGATTGTCAATGCAACCCTCTTCTCCCACTCTTTACACACTGATAGCAACACCGCAGAAGAAATGCTAGCACAGGCTTCCAGTATCCGTTGTTTCAGATGCTGCACATCTCGTATCTTCACAGCATAGACAATTGCCTTCAGATGACCCCAAAGATAAAAGTCTAAGGGGGTCAGATCAGGAGACCTTGGTGGCAATTCAACTGGCCCACAATTACCATTCCACTTTCCAGGAAACTGTTCATGTAGGAATGCTCGGACCTGACACCCAAGATGGTGCACCACTACTTTATGCTAGCATTTCTTCTGCGGTGTTGCTATCAGTGTGTCAACAGTGGAAGAAGAGGGTTGCATTGACAATCCAACACAATGGGTAGCACTTTTAACACATTTTATAAGTGGTCATAAACTTGTAAATAACTCATGAAAAAATAAAGTTACGTTAAAACCATGCAAACCATTGTTTTTCTTGTGAAATTCTCAATAAGTTCGATGTGTCACATAACCCTCTTCCCATTGAAAAAAATAAAGTTGGACAAACAACAAACAGGCAATCCCCACATGTATTCAGGCTGTCTAGCAGCCACAAATCATGCAGCTGTGTAGGCAAAAACTAAATCTCCGAGCACACCAAAATACTCGGAGGATACTCGTGCATGCTCGGGAAAACCCGAGCAACGAGTATACTCGCTCATCACTATTACATGATATAGCCACTTAACATGCTCTAACTGATGAAAGATTATCTTTAATTATTCTATTTATTCAGTCATGCTAGCCTTCTTCAGTGAAGTCCATATATTTTTCTTTGCATAATATTTTTTCAATTGTGACCACAAGCAGGAACAATAAATCTAGCATATCATTTACTAATGCACCTTAAAGTCAACATATTTTTGCAAAGTGTTCAGCCTGTTCCCTACTCTGTTATCATGGCACTGTAATTCATTTTTAAAAGTGACATCTAGCTCTGAATGAAGAATGAAATCAGAACAACACAGCAGTGGAAAGAGTGACATCTCACATGGGAGCAGCAAGAGTTTATTATTTTAGCCGCCTAATTCAATCCTCCTTAGCCCTGAAAAAGGAAATGAAGTTCCGCATTTTCAAGGAAATGTACGATTCATTAACAACCAGAAGACACTTGTATGTACAGGCATCTGACTTTCATGTCTAGAAAAACTCTCACTTATATTCATGTAACAGAAGGATAGATAGATAGATAGATAGATAGATAGATAGATAGATAGATAATAGATGGATAGATAGAGACATAGATAGATGTTAATATTTATTTTATTCATAAGACTGTATTACATTCATCGTCCCTCATAAGTACATTTGACACTAACACTACTCAATGTGATTATGGCCATATGGTTAGTGATTAATAATTATTTGAGAGTCAATATAGATGCAAGTCTGAATAGTTTAGTCCACTAAAACTTTCTGATTAATTACATTGTCATAAAACTAAACACTACAGTTTGAATGTATCATGTAAACTGATGGTAAATCCCTTATCTATATTTGTATCTAAAATCCAGTACTTTAATAGAAAAGTTTGTCTACTACCCAAACTCCCCTTTCTCAATCACTTTATTCCAGTGTATAAAATAAAAATACCTCATACTTACCTTGAATGCTGGTGCTGTTCCTACGACTTTGGTGCCTGGTCTCCTGGGGCACAAGTGACATTGTTACGCCACTCAGCGACCGCTTCATTCTTACTTCCTTCAAAAGAAACTGACTCCCCAAAGAAGTCAGAGCTGCTGCTGCTCTCTGACTTCCTCCCAATGTCAGTTACATCCATAGGAAGTGAGAGTAGAGTGGCTTGGGTTATAGGGTGCAAGACTTATGTGGCATACAGTCACGTCACACGAGCAATGGGAGACCAGACTCCTAAGACACAACAACGGTGCTGACACTGGAGGCAAGTATAGGCTTTTTTATTATATACAAGGAACTAGCTGAAGAGTCCGGCGTTGCCCATGCATAGTAACTAACTGTGGTTAGTTATAACAAATTATAATGATTATCCTCCATCCCATAGTCCAGTGCCCATATACCCATCATACATATCCTCCATCCCATAGTCCCGTGTAAATATACCCATCATACATAACCTCCATCACATAGTCTTGTGCCCATATAACCATCATACACATCCTCCATCCCATAGTCCCATGCCCATATACCCATCATACACATCCTCCATCCCATAGTCCTGTGCCCATATGCCCATCATACACATCCTCCATCCCATAGTCCTGTGCCCATATACCCATCATACATATCCTCCATCCCATAGTCCTGTGCCCATATACCCATCATACACATCCCCCATCCCATAGTTCTATGCCCATATACCCATCATACACATCCTCCATCCCATAGTCCTGTGCCCATATACCCATCATACATATCATCCATCCAATAGTCCCATGCCCATATGCCCATCATACACATCCTCCATCCCATAGTCCTGTGCCCATATACCCATCATACATATCCTCCATCCCATAGTCCCATGCCCATATACCCATCATACATATCCTCCATCCCATAGTCCCGTGCCCATATACCCATCACACATCCTCCATCCCATAGTTCTGTGCCCATATACCCACTATGACATCATCTTCGCCATGGCAACCATTTTGACATTATCGTCGCCATGGCAACCTATTGTGGCATCATCACCATGGCAACCATTATGACATAACATCACCATCGCAAACTATTATGACATCATTGTCGCCATGGCAACCATTATGACATAACATCACCATTGCAACCTATTATGACATCATCGTCGCCATGGCAACCATTATGACACTATCTTTGCCATGGCAACCTTTATGACATCATCATCGCCATGGCAATCATTATGACATCAACAATGATACACACATACATTTTTGTTCACGATAATCGGCCAGTGTAAGTTCAGCTTTACAGGCATGACACTTTGTTCTAGCGATTAGATGGGTACATTGCAGTCAGACCTCTACTGACCAGATATTAATGGTGTAAACTAGAAACATACAACCATTCTGGGACAATGGATAAAAACATAAAAAGAAGGATACTTTCCCTATTTTACTCCATCTACTGCATCTTTCTCCCTTTGCCTGTCTCTTCTCTCTGCGCTATCATTTACTATTTCACGGCCTGCCCATAGCGCTGAACGTGTGTGTGACCGATGCATGTGTTTTATTGTAAGAGTAAATCCCCGACCATATATAATTGTAACCAGATAAATATCGTTATATTCAAGACAACATTCTGAACAGGAAGAAAAAACAACACCTGGTTTATCTTACAAATGAATCCAAAGGAAAACAGTGAAAGCGGTGCAGGAGATTTTGATAACTAACCACCAAGGCACCTAACAATACAAGTCATTGAACAGTCATCCCGTTTATCAAACTGTAGACTATTTCCACATCGCTGCAATGAAATAACATCTGACATATAGACGTATCACCTTCCTTATTTCACTTTTAGTGGTCACAGCAGGAAGGTTGTCAGTTAAAAGCCCAGCGTGAGAGATTTATAATGCAGCTATACATATGCAACAAATGCAAACATTCTGAGTGTGTACATTTTGCACCGGCTTAAATTTCATTGCGTACACAGGTTCTATGCTCTTATGTGCTTTTATGTTTTTCTTTCTCAAAGCACGGAATTGGGCTCAAACAGGATTGGTCATTTGGGAGATTTAAAAAGAAAGACCAGTTACAAATTAAGTCACTAACCCGCAGTTCTGTGAAATAATGTCCATTGGTTCCATTTATTTAACCGCTCAAGCTCATTTACAACAACATTTTCCACCAACTTTCTAATATTTAAATGATCTTTTCATAGTAATATAAATTAATAACAAAGACTCATTAGCCATAGTGACATGCTCCCTTGGTCACAGCTCTGGTCCGTACAGCCACACTTCAGGTTCTGTGCTCCACACAGGATATTTTTCCTGTGTCAGTACATGACTGGAGCAGTGAGTAAAGGGGGCAAGCTGATTATTAATTTTAATAGCTAAGTTGGTCCCTTGTCTATGCATCAAAAACACTTAAATCAATTACTGGACAAGACACATAGCAGCGGGAGGATAGGAAGTCAGAAAATAATACTACATTATCAAATTTAGTATTTAAGATTCATCTAACTGTTAACTCTTTATACAAAAGCTACAGAAAGCTACAATGGCAGCATAGTCACCTAAGGATTATTAACGACAAAGTGCGGCTAAAAGATATCCTAGAAGTGAGCATGCACCATTTTAATCTCTGTGTGTCCAACATTTTGTGCTAATTCATTTCATAGGGGACATTTAGGATGGTAGATAATTGGGAAGTTAGTTTTCTTAAGCAGGTCCGTTCCCAATTATCAGACCTTCTAAATAGGTTAGCAAACACTCGACAAACTAGCAAAATGCTCATTCATCAGGTGCAATAATTTTTAGGCAGGCTTAAAATAATCGTTATTAGCAGCACATCATCCTGTGTAAGCAAGTAATGTGCTGTTAATCACATGGTGTTTTATGGGCACAGAACAATAGTATTTACAATCATTCTGTGCCTATAGGATTCTGGTTGTCCTACAGTCCAGAAAATGATAGCCGATCAGCTTGTATCTAGCCAATTTCAATTTATTTTGTTTGGGTAGTGTAACTGGTCCCTAAAGCCCCTTTCACACATCATTTTTTTGCCATCAGTCACAATCTGTTGGCTTGACGGATCCATCGCAGATTGTGAAAAACTGATGCTACGGATTCATTTTTTCGATGGATCTGACTAGCGGATTTGGCTAAATAAATCGGAGCATGTTCAGTTAAAAAAAATGGAATCCGTCGCCGGATTCCATCAGTTGACGAATCCGGCACCCATAGGCTTCCATTCGAGCAAACGACAGATGGCAACGGATATGTCGCTGTCTGTTTTTTCGACAAACACAAGAAACTTTACTTTGTCCGTTGTCTCTAGCCGCCGGACAAGCAATTTTCGACAGATCCGGTGAATGACGGATGAAATGTGAGGCCATCCATCGCAATACGGCGCTAATACAAGTCTATGAGAAAAAAACGGGGTTGGCGGCATCAGTCACCGGATTCATTTTTTCAAAATTCAACAGATTGCGACTGATAGCAAAAAACTTTATGTGAAAGGGGCCTAAAAGTGGATGTGTGATTTCACAATACAAATGTATTATTGTATAGCTCTCGTAGATAAAAGTCTGCAATCATTTCCTGTGACTGCAGACGTCTGAATCCTTTCAGCTTGTACACCGCACACTGTCAGGATTTTCTGGTGTTTGGTTTGTAAATGGACGATATGCGTACGTCCGGCCACATTCCGAGTACACATGCTATAGCTTGCACATGACTGTATGTATGCCAATCACATACTTGTGGTCCTGTGACCGTGCGCTCTAATTAGCAATATGCGAGAATCCTGACAGCATGCAATGCGCATGAGTTAAGGATTCAGATGTCTGCTGACTTTTATAAAAAAGTGAACCCCTTTAAGAAAAACATTTTATGAGTCCAACTATATTTTAGTATCCGATAGAAAACTAAAAAAATCACATTGAATATTGTGGGGTCTGTTTGGATTCTATTATGTTTCTGTGTTTAGAAGCGAAGAAAAAGTGCATCATGCAGAACTTTTCATTCAGTTCTAAGAACTGACACTGATATTAATTCAGGTTTGTCTGTTCCAAGAACATATGAAAATGTAAGTCATAGAATTCTGATTTGGTGATGTTCTTGTAATAGTCTAATTGTAATACAATATAGATAACACGTTAATAAAACCCATTCTATTCCCCATTTATTGACAGTTGCACCGCGGCTGGCAACAGGAAAATGTGGGAGGTCTTCGCTGTCTGCTGAACAAACTGCCTTACAACAGAACAATTGTTCATGGTTTCTTAGGTTCTTATTAGCATGAGTCATGAGGAAGGAAAATACTGTAAAAATATTGTTTTATGTCATGAAAGATACCTCATATTGTGTGCACCCAAAGAGAATCCTCCAGTATCACAACAGGATTTACAGAGGATCATTTTTATTTGCAACCAGGTGGACAGTGTGTTATTTCCTTGAAAAATATGTTGGAGACATAAGAAACGTAGTGTAGAACATAAGCAGCTGCACAATTCTAAAAACACTGGAATATCTGAAGTGCCAGATACCAGCTGTGCAGCTGGACAAAGCCAATGTGTGGATCCTCTGGAAATATAGATTTGTTGTCACCTGTGCCCACACCCAATCTCCACACTGAGAATATGTATATAAGGCATACAGTCTAATGATAACAGCCATCAATAACACAACAGAGACTGTTACTCTTACTAATAGTTTCTCAGACAAGAAAAAGCCAAATCTCTGGATCTTACCAATTATAGGGGATGCTAATTATTCATACATAAATGATGTAGGATTTTCTTTAAAATTATCTGTTATGTCTTTCACTCTAGGTCTAAATGTGGGGCGATAGAAGAAACAGGAGAGACTCTTGACAGCATAGAACAACACAATAAACACCATATTATCCCTGGAACGATGATGGGTGGATACTAGCGATGAGCTGATCTGACAAAATATGAATTTACCAAATAGAGAGGGTTGTACTGGGAAATTTGATTTTTAGCATAGTTATTCTCTGCAATTGGAATATCCTTTATTATTCATTTGGCCCATATCAGACCTCAGAGCATAATGAATGTAAAATGTAGAAAATAAAAAAAAATACTTATACACACCTTACCTCAGGCCTCTTCGCACTAGGCTGGGACTTCCGGCTTGGAGGAGGCCCAGGCCTTTTCCACCCAAGCATAAATAAGGTCATGATATCACAACATAAGCCGTGACCTTATGAACACCCTTTCCATCCTAGGCAGGGTCTCCTGGCTCTGATGATGCCCAGGGAATCAGCACATAGCAGTGGTCATAAGTAGATGTGCGGAGGGCTAGATGGGCGTGAGAGATGAGCGATATTTTTAATGATCACCACATGGAACCAAATAAATTTTGGTAAAGCAAATGTTTGTAATATTTGAGTAGACTTCAATTTACTTAAAGGGAATCTGTCAAAAATATTTTTGCTATGTAATCTGAAGACAGCAGAAGATAGAAGCTGAGACACAGAGTTGACTGATGTGTCATTTATTACCCTGTGTGATGTTGTTTACTTCTAGTGAAAGTTGTATCACTTGTCAGTAGCATTCCCTGACTAAACTAGTCCAACTCCACCCCACAGTAGTGCAGCGCCCCAGAGTCCTGGTCGTTGCAGTACTGACGCTCCGCCACTAAGGGGAGTGATGGTTACGTCTGATGGCACTTAAGGAGTTCACCTGACCAGGTATCACAGTCACACATTACACTTCACACTCTGGCCTCCAGGGAGAACAAAGGGTTCTATGTATTAGGCCACTCCTCACAATCTGGTAAAACTGGGGGTTGGATAGGAAGTCGTGAAGAAGCTGACTGGGTTTTGCCCAGGCAACATCCTGTGGCAGAGGGTGTTGCGGGGAAGATTCAGGGGGGTCTCTGTCAGGGGTGGGATCCTGACAGTGGCCTAGCGAAAAGGACAGAACGTTACGTCGCGCCTGCACCCGTTGGGGTGGCAACCTGTTATGACCTGGTGGTTAGGAGCACCCGAAGTGACCTGATGGTTAAAACAGAAAATCTGGGACAAGCTCTGAGGAAGTGGTAACTCTACTAACCGCAATCCCTAATCCTATCACACACACTAGAAATAGCCGTGGAGCGTACCTAACTCTCCCTAGACGCCTCTTCACAGCCTAAGAGCTAACTACCCCTAAAGATAGAAATAGTAGCCTACCTTGCCTCAGAGAAATTCCCCAAAGTAAAGTTAGCCCCCACAAATATTAACTGTGAGTTAAGAGGAAAGTGACAAACACAGGAATGAAACAGATTTTAGCAAAGGAGGCCGAATCTTCTCTAGAAAGACAGAGGATAGGAAAGGGAACTATGCGGTCAGTATTAAAAACTACCAAAACCACGCAGAGTGTGCAAAAAGACCTCCACACTGACTCACGGTGTGGAGGTGCAGCTCTGCACCCCCAGAGCTTCCAGCTAGCAAGGAAATATCATAATAGCAGGCTGGACTGAAACATAGCATGTACTGAAAAATATATTCAAAAACCAATGAAAAGCAAATGACTAGCAAGGACTTAGCTTCTGCTGGAGTAGTCAGGTCATCTGAGAATCCCAAGAGAGATCTGAACCAGTACTGAGACATTGACAGCTGGCATGAACTAACGACCTGGGCAGAGTTAAATAGGGAAGCGAGCAGAAGCAATAAACGAGGGCAGCTGAGAAAGCCAACCTCAAAGATCAGCAGTTCCACTCAAAGCCATCACAGGGTGTCCAAGGACAGAACTCACCAAAGTACCATTCACGACCACAGGAGGGAGCCCGAGAACGGAATTCACAACAGCAACCTAAGAAAGGACACAAAGCGAGGTTTATTGTGGAGAAGTGAGAAATGAGATCACAGCACAAAGGAGAATAGAACCAGTAGGACTCTTGCCTTAAGATCGTGGCAACATCCTACTGAGGCGCTTAGCCGGTGGCCGAGACGCCGAGGAAGTATTGGGCTCCAAGCATTACTTCAAACAGCGGCAGGGCAGTTGACTTTAGGTTCGCTGTCTCACCTAAATCACCTAAGCAGACATAGGAGGCAATTGTGGGAGAGGGACGACTCTAGGGTGCCGGAAGAACTCCAGGCCTACCCATCATACGGGTGCGTCCTAGCCAAATCATCTGGGGGACGGAGAAGAACATCAGAATAGATACGAGAGTTGTGAGAAAGAACATCAGAAACAGACACAACAGTTGTGAGGACTATCCCGTGGTGCTCAGCAGGGAGGTACTACAACACACAGGCGCTAGAAGGTAGGCACTGATTTCCACCTGCAAAGGGAACTCTGGATGTGCCTTCGGGCCGGCCAGTCTCAGCCAGCCCTGTTAGCAGTGCTCTGGATTGCGGATCCTGAAGCCTTCAGTAAAGAGGTAAAGAGACTGCAACCCTGTGTCCTCGTTATTCATCACAACTTGCACCACGCATCATCATCACACCTTTCATTGGACGCCCCTTAGCAGGGTCACGGACCGGGTCTAGCAACCGTGACAACCCCAGGACCGAGACAGAGAGGCCCGGTACCGAGTACCGTGCGACCCTGCATCCGGGGGTGCTCCAACTTGGCGTCATGAACAGGATCTACTTAAGCCTGAAGAATCAGGTCATGTGTGCCTTGGAACTGTGTCTGAATTGTGCTTGAACTGTGACTTATTGCAAAGACTGTGTATTGCTATCGCCGCCAAACATTCCCACCAAAATCACCACCATTACAGCGCCACGAGGAGCGCAGAGGAAGAAGGGTGTGCCATGGGAGGAGACTATCAAAGCGGCGCCAAAAGTGGCGACCGCCCCCTCTGACTATTGCTGCAAGATGATGACCTGCCCCGAAGCAGAGGAAAACCGCCCCCTGGAGTGCAATGGTGGGAACCAAGACAAGAAGGAGCCCCACCTCGGAGAAATGGTGGAGCCAGGTGCATGTGCAGCTACCGACCTCGAGACCGCGAAGGTGATCAGCGAGTACCTGAACGACGACGGAGTGATCCCGGATTATCCCCACCGGCCAGAAGTGGGTCCGAACTCACCGCAGCTGAAGGACCTGAACTTCTTGGAGCCGCAGGAGGGGGAGCTGAGTCAACCTATCCCGGACATGGAGCCAGCCGATGGGAAGCAATGGAAGTCGGAGTCGTGCCGGAGGGACGCCTTGGAAGAGCCGCGGTCCGAGCTGCACCCAACTCCAGTGTCCTCGTCAGTGGAACAGATCGGCATCGGTGGAACCACATCAGACGCAGGTATGGAAAGCGCCCCTGCTCTCCCGACCGATCCTGCTCCCATGACTACTCCCTGTCCCGACAATGACCGATTCTTCTGCCCCGAGCTGATAGTGATAACCCCCGATACTATGGAGAAGCTGGTGCCTCCGTTACCGACAACTATGGGGGAACCACTAGATGTAAGCTCGGAGGGGGTGATCTTCCAATGGGATACCCCGAGGATTGGGCCAGACGGGGCCAGGCAGGAGGGCCTCAGCATTGCTGTGCTCACCTGGGAACAGTATAAACAATACTTAATTCTGCACTGGAAGAACCGAAAAGAGACTGAACAAAGTGACCCACCGAAAGTACAAAACCCAAAGACTGCACGCGGTAAGAAGGACTTGGTAAAACAAAACTGTACTAGCCTTTCACCCGAAACGGGGTTGGGGCTCTATACAAGAACCGGGACTGCCGACTGAAATATTCTTTACCAGCTATAATGTGAAGACCCCGTTCCGCAATAGATGCGACAACCAGCTACTATGCAGAGGGGACCAGGTGACCTACACTCGCCATCGGAGTGCGCAGGGGTGGTGCGCTCGAGATGTCCAGCGATGCGAGCCTGCAGTGGCGCCACCTGCTGTCCCGACTACGACTAACCCTGATTTGACCAACTCTACCACTATCACTACGGTGTGCATTATCGCCGCTACTGAACTTGCAACCAAAGCTGACATTCGGATCCAGACGCCGGGTGACATGACCGCATCTGGGAGACCAACCAATGACACCGACCCCGCATCAGCTGAGAACAAAGAACCGCAGCCCTACCGGTCAGGAGGTGTTCGCCACCAGCTGTTGCGGTGTAACCTACTGTAAGAATAGATGTCGGAGCTATGAGAATGTAAATAGTTCTTTGTTTGTCTTCTACTGTTTGCTGCTTTAAACCCGACCAGGGTTATTCTTAAAGGGATCCATTTGTTTACCCGGGATCCCTATTGTTTTTGCTTTTTGTTTTTGTTTTGTTCGTCATTGTTTACAAAGACTGCCGAATCATGGACGGTGAATGGTTCACAAACTGTGTTGTAAATAGTTTGCACCTTCTTAAAGGTGCCCCTTACTGGTTTTACAAAAAGGAGTACTTTTTGAAGAGACTGTTCTTGGATACAGCGCAGAAGTTCTTGACTTTAAACGGACTTGCAGATAGAGAGTCTGCACCACTTCAGAGAGACTTGAGTCCCTCTTAAAGGGAATGTTCATATGTTGCACTTAAGTATAATGTTACTTTGAGAATGTTGAATGATAATAGATAGTGTGTAGTTATTCAAAATAGAAAATGTTTAATGATGTTACTAGAGATTGAGGACAGGAAAGAGTTGAAAGCCGAATTTCAATGAAAGTGAACCCGTAGGGGTTAGTGAGTCCTCCTGGAAACCATAGAGAGATGGTTGATTGATCTTACACTGTGAATAAAGATTAAGCTTGCAAAAAGAAAAGAGGCAGTAGGCCCGGACGAGTAGCCAGGTGGTCCTGCATGTTCCAAAATCAGAGAGTCAAGAGAAAATATTGCATTTAGAAAAGAAATATAAAGACAAAGTTAATTTATATTTTTGAGTTTTATAGTAAGCCTTTAGTGGGTTCAGCCTATACGCCCTTAAAGGAAAAGTTAAATTATTGTTCCAGAATTTGCACTTAGTAGATAGAATACTCGGCTGGGTAAAGATGGTTATTTATAGTCAGTCATTTAATTAGTGTTATTTAAAAAACATTAAATATGTTTCTGCTTGTAACGTTCAAGTGTCCTCACCTCCCATAAAGGGAAGCACTGTTAAATTTACTTGTTCATTGCATTTCAAAATTTTGTATGTCTTTTGCTAACATGTATTGTTGTTCTTCTTCCCAGTCCGGGAGTACTGGATTTAACCGGGGGGGAGTGCAGCGCCCCAGAGTCCTGGTCGTTGCAGTACTGACGCTCCGCCACTAAGGGGAGTGATGGTACGTCTGATGGCACTTAAGGAGTTCACCTGACCAGGTATCACAGTCACACATTACACTTCACACTCAGGCCTCCAGGGAGAACAAAGGGTTCTATGTATTAGGCCACTCCTCACAATCTGGTAAAACTGGGGGTTGGATAGGAAGTCGGGAAGAAGCTGACTGGGTTTTGCCCAGGCAACATCCTGTGGCAGAGGGTGTTGTGGGGAAGATTCAGGGGGGTCTCTGTCAGGGGTGGCATCCTGACAGTGGCCTAGCGAAAAGGACAGAACGTTACGGACCGCACCTGCACCCGTTGCGGTGGCATCCTAAGAAAGGACACGAAGCGAGGTTTATTGTGGAGAAGTGAGAAACGAGATCACAGCACAAAGGAGGATAGAACCAGTAGGAGTCGTGCCTTAAGATCGTCGCAACATCCTACTGAGGCACGTAGCCAGTGGCCGGAACGACGATGAAGTATTGGGCTCTAAGCATTACTTCAAACAGCGGCAGGGCAGTTGACTTTAGGTTGGCTGTCTCACCTAAATCACCTAAGCAGACATAGGAGGCAATTGTGGGAGAGGGGCGACTCTAGGGTCCCAGAAGAACTCCAGGCCTACCCGTCATACGGGTGCGTCCTAGCCAAATCATCTGGGGGATGGAGAAGAACATCAGAAACAGACACAACAGTTGTGAGGACTATCCCGTGGTGCTCAACAGGGAGGTACTACAACACACAGGTGCTAGAAGGTAGGCACTGATTTCCACCTGCAAAGGGAACTCTGGATGTGCCTTCCGACCGGCCGGTCTCAGCCAGCCCTGTTAGCAGTGCGCTGGATTGCGGATCCTGAAGCCTTCAGTAAAGAGACTGCAACCCTGTGTCCTCGTTATTCATCGCGACTTGCACCATGCATCATCATAACACCTTTCATTGGACGCCCCTTAGCAGGGTCACGGACCGGGTCTAGCCACCATGACAACCCCAGGACCGAGACAGAGAGGCCCGGTACCGAGTACCCAGCGGCCCTGCGTCTGGGTGCGCTCCAGTAGTCAGACTCTGCCCCTTCTGTGATAAGCATCTCACTGTTAGTAGGCATTGTATATAGAGAGCCTGATGTGGGCGGGGTTAGCTTTCTCAGCTCTGCTGCATTCCCAAATCTCAAAGCACCGATTGTGTCAGAATGGCTGCACCTAGTAATCTAAGTGATTCAGGGTCTTGTTTCCTACATCAGGATGCAGTCACACGAGATAACAAAAACCTGCTGAGAGATTCCCTTTAAATATTCGCTTATCTGTAGTTGATATTTTACTTAAGTCATAAAAATGAAAAAAAAAATCTATTTATACAGAAAGCTTAAAAATTAGTTATTTTTCAAACCTATTGTCCATTGTCTACTGGTATTCATTGAGTAGTCATTCTTCTCTGTAGATTCCCTATTACATTATAAAGCATGTGTAGCTTTTAAACACAAGTCTTTTTTTTATGTAAAACACTTTACCGACTACAATACCTGTCCTACACGCAAATCAAACACTACAAAGTTGAAATATGTAGAGGCTCTATGTTTTGAAGCTGCAGTTTGTGGCAAGGAGATATTAATAGGTTATGACAGCAAGTATAATTTTGGCTATCAACCACACATATTGCGCACCTGGAACAATTGAAATGCCCTTCTGGAACAAATCTGCAGTGATTACCATTGTAGACCTATTAAACTAAGCAACTGCAGGCATCTCAGCTATGAATAAACTGCAACTTCTGAAAGCCTCAGCATTTAGGATCACAGTCTGAAAGCAGAACTAATACATAAATATAACGGGGGTAACGGGGGTGGAATACATAGTGGAAATTTCAAATGTGCTTGGATTACTTCAAATTAATGCAGCATGAATCATTTGATATCAGGAAATCATGTTTATAGCCAATAATAAAAGACTTTTATTTTTTGTCAAGGAGATCAAAAGTCTGCCTTAATCAGTGTTATGAAACCCTAGAAACCCATATGCTGGTGAGAGAATCATATCAAGTTTTCTGCACTTACCAAGGCATCAGTATTCCTACAGGCCGCCACTGATTGTCTGCATATCCTCTACACAAAGTAGGCACAAGAGAACGAAGAATGCATTTTAGGATAATTATTGTGGTAACATTGTAACTTATACAGAGCAATGTTTTAGAATATGTGTAATTCAGGCCTTCTGAGTTTACGGTCTTGTCGTACAGCCACAGTCTGTAGTATAATTTTTTTTCAAAACTGCTAATGAAGAGTCAATCATGGTAAGGTAGAACAGATTAAACTCAGTTTAGTTTATCAGAGGTCACAGACAGTGGAAACAAGGCTTAGGATCCATGTCAGATGATAAGGTATCTGTGGGTCTTCTAGAATCACTTAAGGTACCTTCACACTAAGCGACTTTACAACGATAACGATAGCGATCCGTGACGTTGCAGCATCCTGGATAGCGATATCGTTGTGTTTGACACGCAGCAGCGATCTGGATCCTGCAGTGATATCGCTGGTCGTTGCTGAATCGGCGTGTATCGTCGTGTTTGACAGCAAAAGCAACGATGCCAGCGATGTTTTACAATGGTAACCAGGGTAAATATTGGGTTATTAAGCGCAGGGCCGTGCTTAGTAACCCGATATTTACCCTGGTTACCATTGTAAAAGTAAAAAAAAAAACACTACATACAGTTAGGTCCATATATATTTGGACAGAGACAACATTTTTCTAGTTTTGGTTATAGACATTACCACAATGAATTTTAAACAAAACAATTCAGATGTAGTTGAAGCTCAGACTTTCAGCTTTCATTTGAGGGTATCCACATTAAAATTGGATGAAGGGTTTAGGAATTCCAGCTCCTTAACATGTGCCACCCTGTTTTTAAAGGGACCATAAGTAATTGGACAATTGACTCCAAGGCTATTTCATGGACAGGTGTGGGCAATCCCTTCGTTATGCCATTCTAAATTAAGCAGATTAAAGGCCTGGAGTTGATTTGAGGTGTGGTGCTTGCATTTGGAAGGTTTTGTTATGAAGTAAACATGCGGTCAAAGGAGCTCTCCATGCAGGTGAAACAAGCCATCCTTAAGCTGCGAAAACAGAAAAAACCCATCCGAGAAATTGCTACAATATTAGGAGTGGCAAAATCTACAGTTTGGTACATCCTGAGAAAGAAAGAAAGCACTGGTGAACTCATCAATGCAAAAAGACCTGGGCGCCCACAGAAGACAACAGTGGTGGATGATCGCAGAATAATCTCCATGGTGAAGAGAAACCCCTTCACAACAGCCAAGCAAGTTAACAACTCTCTCCAGGAGGTAGGTGTATCAATATCCAAATCTACCATAAAGAGAAGACTGCATGAAAGTAAATACAGAGGGTTCACTGCAGGGTGCAAGCCACTCATAAGCATCAAGAATAAAAAAACTAGACAGGACTTTGCTAAAAAACATCTAAAAAAGCCAGCCCAGTTCTGGAAGAACATTCTTTGGACAGATGAAACCAAGATCAACCTCTACCGGAATGATGGAAAGAGAAAAGTATGGCGAAGGCGTGGTGCAGCTCAAGATCCAAAGCATGCCACATCATCTGTAAAACACGGCAGAGGCAGTGTGATGGCTTGGCCATGCATGGCTGCCAGTGGCACTGGGTCACTAGTGTTTATTGATGATGTGACACAGGACAGAAGCAGCCGAATGAATTCTGAGGTATTCAGAGACATACTGTGTGCTCAGATCCAGCCAAATGCAGCCAAACTGATTGGTCGTCGTTTCATACTACAGATGGACAATGACCCAAAACATAAAGCCAAAGCAGCTCAGGAGTTTATTAAAGCAAAGAAGTGGAATATTCTTGAATGGCCAAGTCAGTCACCTGATCTCAACCCAACTGAGCATGCATTTCACTTGTTAAAGACTAAACTTCAGACAGAAAGGCCCACAAACAAACAGCAACTGAAAACCACAGCAGTGAAGGCCAGACAGAGCATCAAAAAGGAGGAAACACAGCGTCTGGTGATTTCCATGAGTTCAAGACTTCAGGCAGTCATTGCCAACAGAGGGTTTTCAACCAAGTACTAAAAATGAGCATTTTATGTAAAATTATTGAATCTGTCCAATAACTTTTGGTCCCTTTAAAAACAGGGTGGCACATGTTAAGGAGCTGAAACTCCTAAACCCTTCATCCAATTTTAATGTGGGTACCCTCAAATGAAAGCTAAAAGTCTGAACTTCAACTGCATCTGAATTGTTTTGTCTAAAATTCATTGTGGTAATGTCTATAACCAAAATTGGAAAAATGTTGTCTCTGTCCAAATATATATGGACCTAACTGTACTCACCCTCTGATGTCTGTCACGTCCCCCGACGTCCGCGCTGCTGCTCAGAGCTTCCTGCACTGAGTGTGTCAGTGCCGGCCGGAAAGCAAAGCACAGCGGTGACGTCACCGCTCTGCTGTTAGGGCCGGCGCTCACACAGTACAGGGAAGCGGACGCCGGGGGACGCGAATGTGAGTATGTAGTGTTTGTTTTTTTACATTTACACTGGTAACCAGGGTAAACATCGGGTTACTAAGCGCGGCCCTGCGCTTAGCAACCCAATGTTTACCCTGGTTACCGGGGACTTCGGCATCGTTGGTCGCTGGAGAGCTGTCTGTGTGACAGCTCTCCAGCGACCACACAGCGATGCTGCAGCGATCGGCATCGTTGTCGATATTGCTGCAGCGTCGCTTAGTGTGAAGGTACCTTTATATATCAAATACAGTAAGGTCCAGAAATATTTAGATAGAGACATGTTTTGGCATTTTAGATGTTTACCAAAACATATTCAAGATACAGTAATATAATCAATATGGGCTTAGATCCAGATTAAGCTTTAATTCAAGGATTTTCACATCCTAACTGGAGTAAGGGTTTAAAATTTACAGCTGTTTAATATGTGGCTGCCTCTTTTTAAAGAGGACAAAAGTAATTGGACAATTATCTCAAAAGCTCTTTAACCACTTCACAACATTTGTTGAAAGTTTATGTCATGGTCAGGAAGGGGTTCCCGCAAAATGATATAAACTTACGTTATGGTGATCACAAGGGCACAGGAGAAGTGCCTGCACCACCCCAGGCCATTTAACTCCCTAAATGTTGTGATCAATAGCAATTTATAAGTTTTGGAGCTCCCTCTCCCTTCAGCTAGGTGCCCAGATTGCAGCCCAATCGTTGCTATAGTAACGCTACGGCCTCCAGGTTTATCAGCTATAGTGGTCTGCTTAGACCATACAGTAAGAAAAAAAAGTTTAAAAAAAGAATGAAAATATTTTTAAAAATCACAAAATGAAAAAAATAAAAATATTATACCAATAAATATGTATATTTATGTAAAAAAAAGAAAAAGGTACACATATTTGGTAGTGCCACATTCCTATTCTTCCTGTTACTCTTGTAAAAATACAAAATTAGGGGCTAAAGCAGCATTTTTTGTGGGAAAAAGTAACATTTTCATTTTTCCTTCCACATTGCTTTAATTCCAGTGATGCACCGGTAGGGTTAATAGACTGCCTGAAAGTGGTTTTGAGGACAATGAGGGGTGCAGTTTTAAAATGGTGTCACTTTTGGGTATTTTATGTCATGTAGGCCCCTAAAACTAACTTTACATGCGATGCAGTCCCCCCAAAAATTGGTTTTGTTGGTAAAATGAGACATTGCTGATAACGTTTTGACCTTTCTAACTTTCTATTTAAAAATTAATGCTTGCTGATGTAAAATAGACAAGTGGTAAATATTATTTATTAACTTTTGTATGATAAAACTATCTTGCTTAATGGCATAAAAATTAAAAGATTGAAAATTGCAAAATTTTAACATTTTAGCTAAGGCTGGTTTCACACTTGCGTTTTTGTCTGCAGCGTTTTTTGCACAAAAAACGCATGCGTTTTTTTTCCTATATTTAACATTGAAAACGCATGCGTTTTTTTGCACATGCGTTTGGTCGCGTTTTCAAACGCATGCGTTTTTTGTCTGCATGCGTTCATTTTCAAAAATGCTACCTGCAGTATTTTCTTGCGCGTTTTTTTGCCGCGAAAAAACGCATGCGTTTTTTCGCGGCAAAAAAATGCATTGCTGTCTATGTAAACGCATGCGTTTTTAAGCACATGCGTTTGTTTGCGCTAAAAACGCATGCGTTTTTATAGAAAAAAAACAGAAAACACACTGAAAAGCCACCCACCACCATCAAGGTGATAAAGGGATCCAAACCCTAACCCTAACTCTACCCCTAACCTCACCCCTAACCGTTTAATGAACATTTTCTGACAGTCATATTGCCACGTATTTAAGTGCCACGTATCACGTATTTCAGTGCCACGTATGCCACATGCCACGTATTTAAGTGCCACGTGCCACATATTTAAGTGCCACGTATTTAAGTACCACGTATTTCAGTTGCACGTATTTCAGTGCCACGTATTTCAGTCACGTTTAGGGTTAGGGTTAGGGGTAGGGTTAGGGTTAGGGTTTTCTTGTTTTTTCTTGTGTTTTCTTGTGTTTTCTTGTGTTTTTCTATAAAAACGCATGCGTCTAAAAAACGCATGCGTTTTACCGCGTTTACATGCGTTTTTCACACATGCGTTTTTTTTAAAAACGCATGCAGATAAAAACGCAAGTGTGAAACCAGCCTAAAGCGCCAATATTTTCACATATAAACGCAAAAAAATATTGACATAAATTTACCACTAACATAAAATGCAATGTGTCATGAAAAATAATTTTAGAATCACTGGGCTATGTTCAAGCATTCCAGACTTATTACCAAATAAAGTGACTCTGGTTAGAATTGTAAAATTTGGCCTGGTCAAGAAGATTAAATCAGGCTCGGGGCTGAAAGGGATCATGGGCTGCCTGGGTTATTCCCTCATTAGTCCATCATCAATTAAGCAGGTAAAAGGTCTGGAGCTGATTCCAGGTGTTGAATTTGTATTTGGAAGCTGTTGCTGTGAACCCACAATATGCGGTGAAAGAAGCTCTCAATGGAATAAAAAAAGACCATAGGCTGAAAAAGAGAAGAAATCCATCAGAAAGATAATAGAAATGTTAGGAATGGTCAATACAAAAGTTTGGCACATTCTGCAAAAAAAAGAAATCACTGGTGAATTTGGAAACTTAAAAAGGTCATGATATCCACAGAAGACAACCGTGGTAGGTGATTGGAAAATCTTTTCCATGGTGGAAAAAAATCCCTCACAATATCCTCCAAAGTGAAAAACACTGTGTTAGGGTTTGCGAAATGCACCGAATATATTTATTGATGGGATTGGTGCATTCGCAACCCGGGATCCACCGTGCAGGAAAGAACCTGCTGCTAAGTGAATGGCGGCACAATATGGCGGTATGAACCAGCTCTGTTAGCTTCACAGAGCGGCCGAGAAAGCAAAGCTCTGTGCCCTGTTAGACTCTCACAGAGGCACAGGCTAACTACCCAAATGAGAGCAGTCAGTGGTCATGCATGCACACAAAACTCCTCGCCGGAGGTGCCAGCATTCTAGGGGCTTATTTCAGCCAGGTCCCTGAATACACACAAACACAATCTCCTTGCCGGAGGTGCCAGCATTCTAGGGGCTTATTTCAGCCGGGTTCCTGAACACATTCAAACACATGACCACACTGGCGCAAAGCACGTAACTTTGGAAAATACTAGCGCATGGCCGTGCGGCCATGCGAGCCTTAAATAGCTGCAGCGCGTACAGGACCTTCCTAAAAGGACCAATGAGAGACTGCTACAGAGCCTGCGCACCTACAGGACCTTCTTAGAAGGACCAATAGAATTGGCTGCAGTACCTGAGCATGTGACCCTTGATCTCCACTGAGAGATCTTGCTCTGGGCATGCTCAGTGTGTGCAAAGCAGGACTTAGTCCCAGAAAAGCCTGCTCGCTGCAGATCAGTGCAGGGTACAATAGCAGAGCCTGGACAGGCAGCAATAACCCTTTGCACAGAATCAGTCTCAGTGAGACGCTGGGACCGACGTCTCCGCTGAGCAGGCTCCACTGCGGCCGATGGAGAATGGGAGACTGCAGCAGACACGGATCGAGATTCCCCCTGTGCAGCAGAGGAAACTCGACTCCTAACATTACCCCCCTCCTAGGGCCCCCCCTCCTTGAGCCTCGCTACGCTCAAAAGCTGCAATGAGCAGCGGAGCCCGAATGTGCTCCACAGGCTCCCAGGTTCTATCCTCTGGACCGTGACCCTTCCAATCCACCAGATAACATTTCTTGCCACGTACCACCTTGCACCCCACGATAGCATTCACCTCAAACTCATCCGTGGATGAACCCGATGTCCAGGCAGATGACTCAGAAAACCGGGACAAATGAACGGGCTTTAAGAGGGAAACGTGAAAGGTATAGGTGATACCAAGGCGTGGAGGAATAGCCAAACGGTAGACCACAGGGTTGACCTGTTCCAGAACCTTGAACGGGCCAATGTAGCGAGGCGCAAACTTAGTGGACTCAACTCGCAGCCTGATGTTATGGGCGGAGAGCCACACTAAGTCACCAGGAGCAAAGGTCGGAGCGGGGCGCAGGTGTGTATCGGCCAAAACCCTCATTCTCTCATTGGAGGCCCGGATGGCATCCTGTGTGCAATCCCAGGTGTCACGTGTCTCCACTGCCCAGTCTGCCACCCTAGAATCGGTGGATGACACAGGCATGGGCACAGGGATGCTGGCCGTAATTGAGGAGAAAAGGAGTCTGACCAGTGGGATCGGCTACGGCGTTGTTCAAGGCAAATTCCGCCCAAGGTAGCAAAGATGCCCAGTCATCCTGCCTAGCAGAGACAAAATGTAGCAAGTATGTCACCAGAGTCTGGTTGATTCTCTCTACCAACCCATTCGTCTCGGGATGATATGCAGAGGAGAGATTCAGCTCTATGCTGAGTAAATGGCAGAGCTCTCTCCAAAACCGAGACGCAAACTGGGGACCCCAGTCGCTGACAATTTTATCAGGCATTCCATGTAAGCGGAAAATATGTTTAATGAACAACGCCGCCAAGGCCCGTGCAGAAGGTAACCGTGGAAGTGGCACCAAATGCACCATCTTAGAAAAATGATCGGTGACTACCCAGATAACGGTGCAGCTACGAGACTTGGGTAAGCCCACCACGAAGTCCATCCCGACCATTTCCCAGGGCCTGTCTGCCACCGGCATGGGGTAAAGTAACCCAGCAGGCCGTTGCCGAGGAGACCGATTCTGGGCGCAGAAGACACACGCCCGAATATAGTCCCCGATGTCACGAGCCATATGCGGCCACCAGTACGTCCTCGCCAAAAGCTCAGATGTCCTCTTGGTCCCAAAATGTCCACCCACTCTGGATGAGTGAGCCCAAGAGAGAACCTCCTGTCGCAAATTCGCTGGTACAAAAGTATTGCCCGGGGGCATGGACTCAAGCGAAACCAGAGCCACAGTTCTCAGGCTCTCAGAAGGGACAATAAGCCGAGGCTTCTCCTCCTCCTCAGATGACACTACGGAGCGGGACAGGGCGTCGGCACGAATGTTCTTTTCCCCGGAGAGAAAATGGAGAGTAAAATGAAACCGGGAGAAGAACAGGGACCATCTACCCTGGCGAGAATTCAGCCGCTGGGCCATCTGTATATACACCAAGTTCTTGTGGTCAGTGAACACTTGGAAGGGAAAGCGAGCTCCCTCCAAGAGGTGTCTCCACTCTGAAAAAGCCAACTTCATGGCTAGCAACTCCCTGTCCCCGATGGAATAATTCCTCTCTGCTGGTGTGAAGGTCTTGGAGAAAAAGAAGCAAGGATACTTCCGACCTTGAGCATCCTTTTGGAAAAGGACTGCTCCAGCACCAACGGATGAGGCATCCACCTCCATGATAAATGGCTTATCTACATCGGGGCGATGTAGGATGGGAACGCTAGCGAAGTGTGACTTAATCGAGAGAAAGGCCTTGGAGACCTCCTCTGACCACAACTTGGGATTTGCTCCCTTCTTGGTGAGGGCAACCAAGGGAGCTAGCAAAGTTGAGAAGTGTGGAATGAACTGGCGATAGTAATTAATGAACCCCATAAAGCGCTGCACCGCTTTAAGAGAATGGGGTTCCTGTCAGCCCATCACAGCCTGTAGCTTGGCAGGATCCATAGCCAAACCCTGGGCATAGATGATATAACCAAGGAAAGGCAAGGACTCCTGCTTAAACACACACTTCTCCAACTTGGCATAGAGGGAGTTTGCCCGTAAGAGGTCGAAGACTTTGCGAACATCTCTCCGATGGGAGTCAATATCTGGAGAGTAGATGAGAATATCATCCAGATAGACTACGACCGAGGTGGTGAGCATATCCCGGAAAATGTCGCTCACAAAGTCTTGGAAAACGGCTGGCGCATTACAGAGCCCGAAGGGCATCTCCAGGTATTCATAATGCCCATCCCTGGTGTTAAAAGCCGTCTTCCATTCGTCCCCCTCACGGATGCGAATCAGGTTGTAGGCATCCCGCAGATCTAATTTTGTAAATACCCTTGCTCCCTGTAGCCTATCAAAAAGCTCAGAAATCAGGGGTAATGGGTACTTGTTCTTAACGGTGATAGCGTTAAGACCCCTGTAATCTATGCATGGACGTAAGTCCCCTGTCTTCTTCTGTATGAAGAAGAACCCTGCCCCTGCAGGTGACACTGACTTTATAATGAATCCTCTTGCCAGATTCTCTTGGATGTACTGAGACATTGCCTCCGTCTCCGGAAAGATAACAGATAAACTCGACCCCGGGGAGGCTCAGCACCAGGCGAGAGGTCAATAGAACAGTCATGGGGGCAGTGAGGCGGAAGGGTCTCCGCAGCCATTTTGGAGAACACGTCTGCATAGGGCCAATAGTGTTTGGGGGAGAGGAAAGATCTGCAGGTACCTGAGTTGTAGCAACCTGAACGCACTCCCTCTGACATCTACCCTCGCAGGATTTACTCCATCCCAAAATTCTCCCTGAGGACCACTCTATAGGAGGAGAATGGTAGCGTAGCCATGGTATCCCCAACAGGACCTCATCAATTCCCTCAGGAATGACTAATAGGGAGATAATTTCCTGATGTGATGGAGACACAGAAAGCGAGATAGGAATGGTTTGGTGGGTAATCTGAGAGGGTAGTGTCGACCCATTTACCACTCGAACGGTTACTGGTTTGGCGAGCATAACCAGGGGTATTGCGTGACGCTGGGCGAAAGCGGATGACATAAAATTACCCTCCGCCCCAGAGTCCACGCATAGCTCTACCATAAGAGTGGATGGGCCAAAGGTAATTGTCCCCTTGAAGGACAACTTTGAGGCAAACGTCGCCGTGTCTAGTGTACCTCCTCCTACTGCCACTAGAAACTGACGTTTCGCCGACCGCTGAGGACACTTGGAGGCAAGATGTCCTGACTGCCAGCAAACATGACAGACCTTATGTGCACGAGCGGACTGGGACTTGGGTCCCGCTCGTGTCACCTCTATGGCCTCATGTGACTCGGACGCCTGGACTGGAGATTCCAGAGGTCTGGCGAAGGTGGGAGCCAGCCGAAACCTCTGCCTACACTGGGCTCGCTCTAACCTTCGCTCGTGAAAACAAAGGTCTATGCGAGTTGATACAGCTATGAGCTCCTCCAGTGTGGCGGGAATCTCCCTAGTAGCCAAAGCGTCCTTCACATGGTCAGCCAGCCCCCTCCAAAATACGGGAATAAGGGTTTTATCTGGCCATTCCAACTCAGACGCTAACGTCCGGAAGGTAACTGCAAAATGGCTGACCATGTCTGAACCCTGAGTCAAAGCCAGCAGCTGGAGCGCTGTATCATGGGTGACTTGAGGTCCTACAAAGACCTGTTTCAGAGTGTCCAGAAACCGAGGAACACTCCGCACCACATGATCGTTGCACTCCCACAGCGGCGTAGCCCACTCCAACGCCCTGTCCGACAAGAGAGAGATTATGAATCCCACCTTTGCTCGCTCTGTGGGAAAACGTGCAGCCAGGAGCTCGAGGTGTATACCACACTGGCTCACGAAACCCCTACAGGACTTACTGTCCCCAGAGTATCTCTCAGGCAATGGGAGGTGAGATATGGTCAGAACAGAGGTGGCAGTGGGTAAAGCTGCTGCAGCCACGCTAGCAGCCTGAACAGCTATTGCGGTAACATCCACCGCCGAGGTTGCACACTCAAGAGACGTCAACCAACCTTCCAGCAGCTGGATGTACCCCTGCAGTCGCTGTTCGTCCGCCATTACTTAGCCAGATCCTAGCGCTAGTATACTGTTAGGGTTTGCGGAATGCACCGAATATATTTATTGATGGGATTGGTGCGTTCGCAACCCGGGATCCACCGTGCAGGAAAGAACCTGCTGCTAAGTGAATGGTGGCACAATATGGCGTTATGAACCAGCTCTGTTAGCTTCACAGAGCGGCCGAGAAAGCAAAGCTCTGTGCCCTGTTAGACTCTCACAGAGGCACAGGCTAACTACCCAGATAAGAGCAGTCAGTGGTCATGCATGCACACAACACTCCTCGCTGGAGTTGCCAGCATTCTAGGGGCTTATTTCAGCCAGGTCCCTGAATACACTCAAACACAATCTCCTCGCCGGAGGTGCCAGCATTCTAGGGGCTTATTTCAGCCGGGTCCCTGAACACATTCACACACATGACCCCAGTGGCGCAAAGCACGTAACTTTGGAAGATACTAGCGCATGGCCGTGTGGCCATGCGAGCTTTAAATAGCTGCAGCACGTACAGGACCTTCCTAAAAGGACCAATGAGAGACTGCTACAGAGCCTGCGCATCTACAGGACAGTCCTAGAAGGACCAATAGATTTGGCTGCAGTACCTGAGCATGTGACCCTTGATCTCCACTGAGAGATCTTGCCCTGGGCACGCTCAGTGTGTGCAAAGCAGGACTTAGTCCCAGAAAAACCTGCTCGCTGCAGATCAGTGCAGGGTACAATAGCAGAGCCTGGAGAGGCAGCAGTAACCCTTTGCACAGAATCAGTCTCAGTGAGACGCTGGGACCGACGTCTCCGCTGAGCAGGCTCCACTGCGGCTGATGCAGAATGGGAGACCGCAGCAGACACGGTTCGAGGTTCCCCCTGTGCAGCAGAGGAAACTCGACTCCTAACACAGTGTCCAGGCAGTAAGTATTTCAGTATCTAATTCTACCATAAAGAGAAGACTTCATGAGGGCAAATACAAAGGGTTAACCACAAGGTGCAAACCATTAATTAGCCTTAAAAATAAAAGACTAGGTTAGACTTTGCCAAAAACATTTAAAGAAGCCATCCCAGTTCTGGAAAAGTATTCTTTGGAATGATGAAATTAAAAATCAACCTGCACTGAAATGATGGGAAGAAGAAAGTATGGAGAAGGCTTGGAACAGCTCATGATCCAAAGCACACCATATCCTCTGTAAAATACGGTGGGGCAGCATGATAGCATGGGTATGCATCACTTCCAATGGGACTGGGTCACTAGTGTTTATTGATGATGTGACTGAAGACAGAATCAGCTAGATGAATTCTGAAGTGTACAGAACTATACTTCCTGCTCAGATTTAACCAAATACAGCAAGGTTGAGGGACGGTGTTTCATAGTATAAATGGGCAATGACCCAAAACATACTGTGAAAGAATCCCAGGAGGTTTTTTTATGCAAAGAAGTGGAATATTCTGCATTAGCCAAGTCCATCACCAGATCTCAACCCCATTGAGCATGTTTTTAACATGCTAATGACAAAACTTAAGGCAGAAAGACCCACAGACAAGCAACTGAAGTCAGCTGCAGTAAAGGTTTAGCAAATCATCACAAAAGAGGAAACCTAGCATTTGGTGTCGATTATGGCTTCCAAATTTCAGGCAGTCATTGCATGCAAAAGATTCTGTACAACGTATTAAAAATAAACATTTTATTTTAGTAATCTTAATTTGTCCAATTACTTTTGAGCCCCTGAAATGGGGAGGCTTTGTAGAAAAGTGGTTGCAGTTCCTAAATGTTTCACAGGATATTTTTGTTTAACCCCATTAACTACACTTGAAAGTCTACATTTCAATTGTATCTCAGTTGTTTTATTTTAAATCAAAATATTGGCATTCAGAGTTGAAATGAAGAGAATTATGTCACTTTCCAAATATTTCTGGACCTAACTCTATGTATGTGTAGAACATGTACTATTATCCCTATGTCAAAATAGAAGGATGGTGTTCACCACCTTGAAAGTTTAAAGCAGTCAAAGCTTTGTGCACAAATGTTATATTTCCCATTGTAATGTTAATAGTAGATTTGATCATAAAAGGTGTGGTTTTTAACTTATCCATATGCCTTGAGATGATTCATCTCATTCCTATTTCTACACAATGGTATAAATCTATAGTAGACAACTTGTACATTTCTATGAGAATCTGCCTCCAGAGCTTTTATATAAGAAGGAGGTGTTACCAGTGTGAAACATGTAGTGACTACCAGGCTGCTCTCTTGATTTACATGTCTCACACTGGTAATGCTCCCTCTCTTTTAAAATAAGCTCTAGAGTCAGATTCTCATGCAGATCCGTGTCCAGCCCATAGTTCCTCAGCACATTTACTTATAAGAAAAACTTGAATTTTCTCTGGAGTAAGACATTAGATCGCAGATACCAAAGTATCATTTTACGCAACTTCCTATTACTTACATGCCCGTATAGATGACTTAGGATGGTTTGTACTACTGACAGATTCCCTTCAGACAGTACCTAAACTTGCAATATTTTTTTAGAATTGTGCCCAGCATTGAAAGTTATAACACTCAGCAATACACTTCATTAGTTGATATGGTTTACATTATGTAGAAAAATCCTATGAAAGTGGCTTCAGGGCTTTTCTTCAGTGTAGTTGCATGCCTTCTATTGTACTGACTCATTATCCTTACTCCGCTTGTATTTATTTGGAGTGCAGACTGGCTGTGCAGTTGATGGCACCTTAGAATCAGGCTCGCCCCCAAGCCTTCAATCATGTGATAAGCTTCATAACTCTAGAGGCAGTAGGAGTGTATTAGGAAAAAGAGATGATTGTTGCTTGTCCCACAATGAAGGATCCAGAATGCTCTGGAAAAATCATGTGACCTTAGAAATAGGCTTTGCTTAGAGGGAACCTGTCACCAGTTTTGGCCAACATAAGTTAAGGCCATCACCTTTTGGGGATGGTATACAGCATTTTATATTGCAGTATATCTGCTCCCAACCTGACCTGTAAGAAAAATAACTTTTATTATACTCACCTGCGTGGCGGTCCGGTTCGAGGGTGTCGCAAGTCTGGTGCCTCCCATCTTCTTCAGATGCCGTCCTCCTGCTTGCTTCGTGTGGACGATGCGTCTCCTTAGCACCATGCTCCTATGAAGGCGTACTTCTCTGCCTTGGCTAGAGCAGAGCAAAGTACTGTAGAGCGCAGGTGCTGGGAAAGGTCAAAGATGCCCAGCACCTGTGCACTACATTACTTTCCTCTGGCCTCAAAAGGGCAGATATGTACCCCTGGTGACAGGTTCCCTTTAAATGAAAGTCTACTCCTGAGGTGCTGCTCCCTCCACAGTCACAATTTCTATGCCAGGTATATACACATGCAGTATAGATCATCAGTCAATACAAGAGAAGGCAGGCAATTACACTAAGGAAACAGGGGTTTGGAGGCCACTTTGATGTGATGGTTTTTTTCTGCAGAAATAAAGTCAAATTGCCTAATGCATTACAAAGTGTCATGACTTTCAATGATACATACAATTCAGAAAAAAAATTGAAAACTTAGTTACTCTTTAAAAAATAACATGAAACCTCACTCTCTTTTCTAGTGTTTGCTCTATTAATCTTTTATTTTTATATAGCGCTAACATATTCTGCAGCGCTTTACAGTTTGCACACATTATCATCGCTATCCCCGATGGGGCTCACAATCTAAGTTCCCTATCAGTATGTCTTTGGAATGTGGGAGGAAACCAGAGAACCCGGTGGAAACTCACGCAAACACAGGGAGAACGTACAAACTCTCTGCAGATGTTGTCCTTAGTGGGGTTTGAACCCAGGACTCCAGCGCTGCAAGGCTGCTGTGCTAACCACTGCGCCACAGTGCAGATTGAAAAAAAAAAACAGGTAAATTACTCTTTGAATAACCTTCTCAACCATTTCAATGGGAAAATACAGCAATAGTGCATTTGATGCTGTTTTTTTCTACCTGGAATTAAAAGCAACTTTTCAATTTTTGAGGTGATTAATTTGAATAGTAAATAAACGAATGCAGAAAAAGCTCTGAAAAAAAACATCAAACAAGTTGCAGTTTTGAAGGATATTTTTCAGCAAGAAAAATCCATGTTAAATAAAATCCATATTATTGCACCCTAAGGGTAAGTGCATATGACGTATTTACGATGCTAACACAACCACGGACGGTTTTCCTTAGCAAAGTCACTTCCGGAAAAAGCAGTCTTTTCCTAATGTGGTTTTTCCAACATTTTTGTGGCTGATTTTCCAGAGTCTTTAGACAATTATTTAAACTATGACTAGAATGAACATGCTACTTGTTTTAACTACAAAATAAGTTAAAAGAACTGACAATACACTGACCATGTCCACAACAATATCG
Organism: Ranitomeya variabilis; assembly: GCF_051348905.1. Taxonomy (NCBI): domain Eukaryota; kingdom Metazoa; phylum Chordata; class Amphibia; order Anura; family Dendrobatidae; genus Ranitomeya; species Ranitomeya variabilis. The sequence continues at coordinate 178,665,487 of NC_135237.1, forward strand.
TTTTTACATTGTGTTCATTTTTTGTGGCAGTTTTCTTGCACTTTTTCTAGTGAGTTCCAGTCGGAATCTACCTGAAAAAAGATGTCATGTACACATACCATACCAACAGTGATCTTATAGACAAAGAAGATTAAACTCTAAAATTTGTTTTCCTAGCAATATATCTAAGTTTCATGTCAAATGTGCTACAAATTTATGAAAATCAGGTTGAAACTCGAAATTCCAAATCTATCTGCAAATTCCTTCTTCTTTTGAAATGTTCTCCAGAAATGACTACTGTTCAGTTATGGCAGGCACCTGATATGATGCTTGAGATTCACTATAATCAAACAACGATGTTCTGTGATAGACTCCCTTTTCTCTGAACCCTTACCATCTTTTTATTCCCTTCTCTTGACAATGAACATTTTTATGTCATACAAAACTAAAGTTTTTGACCCCTCTTACAAGTGGAACATTGGCAAAACTATACACTCTTCAAAGTATTTTTGTGAAAACTTAGGACCTTATAGGCAACAGGTGACCACAGGGCAGAACAACATGGCCGCAGGCAGTTTTATTAGATGCAGGTTCAGAAGAATTCATTAGATTGTTCACAGTTTGCACTATGCATTCCATAGTGGTAGAAACCAGAAGCAATGTAGTGTCCGTGATGGTCTATCTCAAAGAATTAGCAAGCAAGGTTTCACGCTCGGCTGAAGACCTTTAAATCTTCCCCTTCCAATTTGCAAATGTTCGAGTGGTTAAATCTGTTGAGTTAATGTAGGGCCATATGGCAGTTCTTCTTCTGTCATTAACAACAGCTTGCCAGTGTGAGCAAATAGCAATTAGAGAGTATCGCTAATTAGAAATCCTATGGTGGGGATTGGAGGAAGTAAGAAAAAAATAATATGGTTTTGTTTTCAAACTTTAGTTTACATTGCTCATATTTCTCTCTTGGGCATAAACGGTATTTGTTTGTAGGAAAGAAGCAGAGCCCATGAGTGTGAGAATGGGGTCTAAACCTGAATGCTGGAAATCAGAATCATCCAACAAGCAGCTGAACAGCCTTCAGCTGTAAGAAACATGTTGGCAATTTATATTCATACATTTGCTGCCCATATGAGTGCTGAATAAATTATGTGGCCTCCCGTACAAATAATGTAATCAGATCTGCTCCTGTTTGCAAGAAATATTTTGAAATAAATCAAATAAATACATTAAGAATGGCTTTGGTTTTCTTTACGTAGGTTCATTTCCTTGTCTGCAAAACTAGCATTATAGGTCCAAGAAAATGGTGTCATATTAAGACAAAATATCATGAAACCTCTTTTGAAATAAATGGCCAAAAAGGGGAATCTGACAGCATTTGTTTTCTATTTAACCTGAGGGCAGCATCAGGTAGAGGCTGACACCCTGATTTCAGCTATGTGTCACTTATTAGGCTGTGTGGTGTTTTATCAGCAGGTGATTATCACTGCCAGACTAGAGCTCATTTGCTTCCTAGTCCACTCCACCCCCACCACTGACTAGCACCTTTCTGTCAATAGACAATGTACATAGAGAGCCTGGTGTGGGCGGAGTTAGCTTTCTGAGCTCTGCTACATCTAAAAACTCTGATTACGTCACAACTGCTGCACCCAGTAACTAATCACTCACTAAGGCTAGTTTCACACTAGCGTTTAACCGGGCTGCGGACTTCCTCCGTGAAGCTCCGCCCACTGCCGCGCCTCTTTGTTCAGCTCCACCTACAGCTGCATGCGGCGTGCGCGCCCTATCTTTAACATTGGGTACGCAGGCCATGCCACCGTATGCGGATGCCGCCGCATGCGTTGTTTTGACGGTGCGACGACCTGCGCCGAACGCAACATGTTGAATTTTTGAGCAGATGCCGGATCCGCAGCCTGGATAAATGCTAATTTGAAACCAGCCTAAGTGATACATTGCTAGAATCAGGGTCTATTTTCCTACATTATGCTGCTGTTAGATGAGGTTGAAAAAACCTGGTGACAGATTCCCTTCAAGTGGCATACAGAATATAGCAAGTTAGTAATTGATGGTGCAACCTATCAGGTCTGTTTTAAAAAGTATATTAAGGATGTATAATGCCATTACTTTCAGTTATTAGACAAAGATTCTGTCAAATAAATGCTCCTGTATTACCATATTGTGACATTGGCCTCTATATATTGGCCTCCTTACATCTGTGACCTCATCTCCCGGTACTTTCCTACACGCAACCTCCGATCCTCACAAGATCTCCTTCTCTACTCCCCTCTTATCTCCTCTTCCCACAATCGTATACAAGATTTCTCTCGCGTATCACCCCTACTCTGGAACCCTCTACCACAACACATCAGAGTCTCGCCCACCATCGAAACCTTCAAAAAGAATCTGAAGACCCACCTCTTCCGACAAGCCTACAACCTGCAGTAACCACCGATCAACCAACCGCTGCACGATCAGGTCTATCCTCACCTACTGTATTCTCACCCATCCCTTGTAGATTGTGAGCCTTCGCAGGCAGGGTCCTCTCTCCTACTGTACCAGTTATGACTTGTATTGTTCAAGATTATTGTACCTGTTTTTATTATGTATACCCCTCCTCACATGTAAAGCGCCATGGAATAAATGGCGCTATAACAATAAATAATAATAATAATAATAATAATATATCAACACGACAGATATTTTGCAGGTTTTATAACATTCTATTCGAATAAATTATGCCTTGGATACCATGCATTCCATAATTCACTTAGTAATATAAGTGAGATATAAGGATATAATTTACCTTGACACTTAACCTATTTCTTAATTTGCTTTCTAGAATATTGCTTCCTTTGTGTCCTTTTCTGCTTTCTAGACTATTACAGATAGTGCTGTATTGTTTGGGCAGCAGCCAGTATCATAGAAACACATACACAAATATAAAATGCACAGATGTTCAATTCTGTTTATGGCAATTAATTTTAGAGGAAAATCTGCTCTACAGTACTTACCGTATATACTCGAGTATAAGCCGAGATTTTCAGCCCAAATTTTTGGGCTGAAAGAGCCCCTCTCGGCTTATACTCGAGTCACGGTCGGCAGCAGGGTCGGCGGGTGAGGGGGAGAGGGCGCTGAGGCATACTTACCTGCTTCCGGGGCTCCTGGCGCTGTCCCTGCAGTCCCACGGTCTCCGGGTGCCGCAGCTCTTCCCCTGTTCAGCGGTCACGTGGGACCGCTCATTAGAGAAATGAATATGGACTCCACTCCCATAAGGGCGGAGTCACATATTCATTCCTCTAATGACGGTAACGGTGACCGCTGATAGAGGAAGAGGCTGCGGCACCGAAGACCAGCTGTCCGGGGGAAGGAGCGGGACGCCGGGAGCAAGTAAGTATTACATATTCACCTGTCCGCGTTCCACACGCCGGGCACCGCTCCATCTTCCCGGCGTCTCTCCGCACTGACTGTGCAGAGAGACGCCGGGACGGGACGCTGAGGAGCTGCAAGCAAGAGAGGTGAGTATGTCATTTTTTTTATTGCAGCAGCAGCAGCATTATAGATGGGGCACAGCTTTCTATGGTACATCTATGGGGCAATAATGAATGGTGCAGAGCACTATATGGCACAGCTATGGGGCAATAATGAACGGTGCAGAGCACTATATGGCACAGCTATGGGGCAATAATGAACGGTGCAGAGCACTATATGGCACAGCTATGGGGCAATAATGAACGGTGCAGAGCACTATATGGCACAGCTATGGGGCAATAATGAACGGTGCAGAGCACTATATGGCACAGCTTTCTATGGTACAGCTATGGGGCAATAATGAACGGTGCAGAGCACTATATGGCACAGCTATGGGGCAATAATGAACGGTGCAGAGCACTATATGGCACAGCTATGGGGCAATAATGAACGGTGCAGAGCACTATATGGCACAGCTATGGGGCAATAATGAACAGTGCAGAGAACTATATGGCACAGCTATGGGGCAATAATGAACGGTGCAGAGCACTATTTGGCACAGCTATGGGGCAATAATGAACGGTGCAGAGCACTATATGGCACAGCTTTCTATGGTACAGCTATGGGGCAATAATGAACGGTGCAGAGCACTATATGGCACAGCTATGGGGCCATAATGAACGGTATGGAGCATCTATTTTTATTTTTGAAATTCACCGGTAGCTGCTGCATTTTCCACCCTATTCTTATACTCGAGTCAATAAGTTTTCCCAGTTTTTTGTGGCAAAATTAGGGGGGTCGGCTTATACTCGGGTCGGCTTATACTCAAGTATATACGGTATATATCTTTGCTTTAGATCTCACTCAATACGTAAATTTCATGAATGATGATGTTTATTTTATACATCACAATGCGTCTTTTCACTAAAATATAACTTCAAAATATCACACCAAACTGATGTATTCTATTCCATCTCCATATGGACAAAAGTAGAAAAATGTAAGAACTGCTAGTTCTTGTTATTGTATCAGAGTCGAATAATGCTCTTTTAGAGAGTGTGATAAAGATTCTTCACTTTGTTTCCTAGATCATGTCATTTCACAGGAAGACGGGTTTTACCTTTTAAGGTTCATGATTCTATGACACAGCTCTCCATAAAGTTAAAATTAAAATGTTTCTATTCCATAAAAAATGTAATTACCATGATGTAACTCAATCCTGTAGCTATTTTTTCTGGTCTTTTTTTTTTGTAAATCTGTACATTTCTTGCTAAAACAAAAATCGATACCTCAAAGTAAAATAGTAAAACTACCTTGGACTTGCAGAATGAGCGTCTGGCTCTAATGAGATTTTTAAGCAACAAAGTACTTGATCTAAAAGTGGCCATATACTGTCACACTGTGACAGTATTTGGTAAGGAAAAGGGCCTCAAATTTTCCCTGGAATTGGGACCCTAACTATCTCTGTCCCTGAGGTACTCTTTGCTAGGGCTGGCGGAACGCACCAAATAATATTAAGGGAGATATAAGGTGCATTCGTAGCCTGGGGCCCACCGTGCAGAGATGGAACTTGCTGCTAAGCAATAGCAGAACAAGATGGCAGATGAACACTTGTGAACTCGTGGGTTAAACTTCACCCGATGTAGATGGAAGGGAACTCTGTTGCTTCACATTGTCACTAAAGGCACGCTGTGCCCTTTTAGCAGTCACAGGGTGCAGCCGGTAGATGGTAGTGGGATCCCTATGATTCACCCCCACTATACTGGTGATTGTACTCGCTCTGACCCTCGGTGGCTTTTGAGCCCACGCCTGAGGATGCCCTGAGTCAGATGCTGAGTCCAAGTGGGAATTCCCACCCTCAACTGACCGGTGGTATTAACACAGCTGTGCCGCCTAGATATGGTGCTGATGGTTTGCTCCACTCACCCTAATGCGCAAACAACTAAGAGGATGGGAGGATGGGGATCATTGAGAAGCTTTCACCAGTCTCAAACACACAGCACTCACACACCTAGTCAGGTTTATACTAGTGCATGGCCGAGCGGCCATGCAAACCTTTTATAGATGCAGCCTTTTGGGACCTTCCCAGTGGTCCAATCAGAGCAGCTACAGGACCTGAGCATGTGACCTCCAGCCTCAAATGAGAGGTCGTCCCATAGGCATGCTCAGTAGAAGAAAAGCAGGACTTAGTCCCTGGAGCATCTGCTCGCAGCTGATTAATGTAGGTTACAATGGCTGAACCTGGGATGGCAGCAGTAACCAGATGCACAATATCTTGAGCCAGACGCTGGGACTAACATCTCTGCTGAGCAGGCTCCTCAGCAGCTGAGGAAGAATGGGATACCGCAGAGAACATGGTGCGAGATTCCCCCGTGCAGTGGTGGGAACTCGACGCCTAACACTCTTGAAGGTAGAGAGGCACTAGTCGCCAACCTTACTATGCTCCTGTTAAACCCTATTTATCCCACCCCCACACCATGAGGCATGGGACAGAAATGTAAAGTAAATAAGACACAAAGACAAAACAGAGAAAACAGAAAACTTCTTTCATACAAAAGCACTAACCAACAATAGGGAGGAGGATAGGGATAGGGAGGAATAAACTAAATGGGAACAGGGACCAGGAGATAAACACACACGTACTACAGCAAACCATAGAACACTTCTGCAAGAACTCTACTCCAGAAACCTAGCTTTAGCACACAGCACAGGAATTAATCTTTCACGGGAAGGGAAAAGAAGGTCTGACCAGTTTATATAGGAAGAGCTAATGACCATATCAGAAGCAGCTGAAATGGAGCTACATGTTTCTGACCAGCATAGAAAGGTCATTAACCACTTTAGCACTAGAAGAACTTAAATCCATTTAATATGGGACATAAATCACACCATGTCTAGAGAAGAGCTGCGATTCATTACTCAATGTGAACATCTAACTCTAGGTCTTCCAGGGAGACGTGACACTCTTGTGACATGTACATCAGATCTAAGCCAGGGAAATTTGGAAAGTTTGACAGGAGTAGCCAACAATCCTATGTGTATGGTGGCTCTTCCCTGACATACAATACTATTTCATATAAAAAATATATAAAAAATGATCAGGCATGTTGAGCTTCAACTCCAATCTTTTTTTTTGTCAAGGGAGATCGACTAAGATCAAAACTGTACTGCAGCAACCAAAGACACCCATATGCATTAGATAAAAGTAAACCAAAAATGACAATTTCGGTGGGCTTGACCACTCATCTAATGTCTGGACCTAATGTCGGGACCTCCAGAATGTACACCTAAGATCAGGTGATGATTGGAATTTAAATGCCTGATTCTTTTGTTCAGCAGGTAAATAAGGTGCTACTAAATGATAGAGGCAGCTTAGTTCTCTTACAGAACAAAGGAGTCAAGCCAAGCATCCCTGAGTTTGGTGGAGTTGGGAGAAGTAGCTGTGAGCAAAATGATTGTTCAGCCAACAGATATCTAATGCATATGCCAAGCTTTACTTGCCACTTCCCACTGAACATATATGTACACTTGTGTAGAATTTGAATACTGGGGTTGGGAGGAACAACCGTCAACCAACAATCATTGAATGTGTATAGGCACCCAAAATGAAATGTGTCGCCATAAGACAAATGTTAAATAAATATATATATATAAATAAATAAATAAATATATATATATATATATATATATATATATATATATATATATATATATATATATATATATATATATATATATATATAAATTTTGGTGACTTAAATTTTCCAGATAACTATATTAATACACACCGTGAGATCTTGCAGTTTTCGTGGAATCCATTAACCATCTCCTGACTATTGTCTCCTTGTGTCCTATGGCCCATTTTGCTATTTTAAAGCTGTTAACACTACAGTAGCTGTGACAAGATGCCTCTCCCAGTAATCATAAACGAAAAATAGAATTAGAACATTTAACGTCCGTAAATAAAAACAGATTATAAAAAAAGCTATCTGGTTTAAATGATTAATAAATATAGGTAATATATTCCCTTTAAAGAGGACCTATCACCAAGTTAGGTAGCCAGTTTTTACTTTTATTTTATTCTCGATGCTCCTGTTATTATTATATTTTTTGTTGGTTGTTTTTTTATGCTTTGTTTTGACAGGTCTTCTTTAATGCTTTCCATGCCAAGGACGTATCTCCTATGTTCTTAAAGGATGGCAACTTTATAATCAATTACATATGAGACACATCCAGGCCACTAGTTTCTGGATCCCAACCTGGACCACAATTACAGTAGTGATCCATGGCTCATTTATCATGGGTTAAAGTGAAAATTGCATGTGTGTCTGCAACTTGTGATATCTTGGACTAGGTTCAGAAACTTAACTTTTAACTGAGCCCTTGTTCACAACTAAGGCAGCAATCCAGGCTGAGGTATATGCTGTCATCCTCCTCCTCTACATATGTACCAGTAGATTTTGAGTGAATTACACTGGAAAAGCAAAAAAAGTTTAGAAAAACTAAAAAAAAATCATATAAAAATGTAAATAGCTTTTTATATACAAATTTGTTATCAGTGAGTTTTTAGTGACCGTATCAGTAGTTTGTAATTGAGCTCTCCCAGTTCATATGGTTTTTAAACCCCTTTCTGACCTCAGACGGGATAGTACATCCGAGGTCAGATCCCCTGCTTTGATGCAGGGCTCCGCGGTGAGCCCGCTTCAAAGCCGGGACATGTCAGCTGTTTTGAACAGCTGACATGTGCCCGCAATAGCGGCGGGTGAAATCGCGATTAACTACATAGTTAAATGCCGCTGTCAAACGCAGACAGCGGCATTTAACCGGCGCTTGCGGCCGGAAATGAGAGCATCGCCGACCCCCGTCACATGATCGGAGGTCGGCGATGCTTCTGAATAGTAACCATAGAGGTCCTTGAGACCACTATGGTTACTGATCCCCGGCAGCTGTGAGCGCCACCCTGTGGTCGGCGCTCACAGCACACCTGCATTTCTGCTACATAGCAGCAAACATCAGATCGCTGCTATGTAGCAGAGGCGATTGTGTTGTGCCAGCTTCTAGCCTCCCATGGAGGCTATTGAAGCATGGCAAAAGTAAAAAAAAGTAAAAAAAAATGTGAAAAAAATAAAAAAAATATAAAAGTTTAAATCACCCCCCTTTTGCCCCAAACAAAATAAATCAATAAAAAAATAATCAAACCTACACATATTTAGTATCGCCGCATTCAGAATAGCCCGATCTATCAATAAAAAAAAGCATTAACCTGATTGCTAAACGGCATAACGAGAAAAAAATTAGAAACGCCAGAATTACTTTTTTTTGGTGGCCGCGGCATTGCATTAAAATGCAATAACGGGCGATCAAAAGAACGTATCTGCACCAAAATGCTATCATTAAAAACGCCAGCTCGGCACGCAAAAAAAAGCCCTCATCTGGCCCCAGATCATGAAAAATGGAGACGCTACAAGTATCGGAAAATGGCGCAATTTATTTATTTATTTTTTAAGTGTGGAATTTGTTTTCACCACTTAGATAAAAAATAACCTAGTCATGTTAGGTGTCTATGAACTCGTACTGACCTGGAGAATCATAATGGTAGTTCAGTTTTAGCATTTAGTGAACCTAGCAAAAAAGCCAAGCAAAAAACAAGTGTGGGACAGCACTTTTTTTGCAATTTCACCGCACTTGGAATTTTTTCCCGTTCTCTAGTACATGACATGGTAAAACCAAAGATGTCGTTCAAAAGTACAACTCGTCCCACAAAAAAATAAGCCCTCACATGGCCAAATTGACGGAAAAATAAAAATGTTATGGCTCTGGGAAGGAGGGGAGCGAAAAACGAACACGGAAAAATGGAAAATCCCAAGGTCATGAAGGGGTTAAAAAATAGCCAGAATTGCAATAATTTTGTTACTTTGCCTAGAAAATTTTGAATAAAAAGAAAAAAAAAATGAAAAATTAAAAAGTCTCTAGCCTAAAAATTATCCCAAGTAAAATTACAGTTCATCTCACATGGAACAACCTCCATCATCAAAATGATTGCTTTTAGAATACGATGACACACATTTTTATTTATTATTTTAATGGAATTTAATTGTGGGAAAGCAATACACCATGAATAAATTATACATACCTTACTAAGTCAATAATGACCCAAACATTAAAATGAGACTGCAATTTATGCCAACCAATAACACACCATAAAAAATAAAAACATCAAAACTGTTGTTTTATGATCTTTTAATTTAAAAAAAATTAATGGAAAGCAATCAAAAAATCTCAAGAACCCCAAAATGGTTGATATAGTATTACAGCTTCTCGCAAACAAAAAACCTTCATTCATCTCTCTGTTAAAAACAAGTAAAAAAAATGTGCCTCTGAAAATATGACAATGCATAAAAATACAGATTTTTGCGACCTTGGACGCACCTATGGCGATGAGCTTGCAACCTTCTCTGCACGTGACAGCTGAACTGATCAACTGTCATGTGCTTCTAACAGCCACAGGTGGATCCGCCATCCACCTGTGGCTGTTATCAAGTTAAATTATGCTTTCAATCACTGACAGCAGCATTTCACTTGCAAAAGCCTGAAGCGCATCATAAGAGAGGCCCATCGGCGCCCCTATCACATGATCGCAGGGCGCCGATGGGAAGCCATAACAGCCGGGGGTCTGAAGAAGATCCCCGAGCCTGTCATTGTAAATCCCATCAATTGGATGATCGCAGCTTCAGGTCCCGTAAGTGGACTATTGAAGAAAGTAAAAAAAGCTTTAAAAAAATGAAAAAAGCAAAAAAGTTCAAATCAACCCCCTTTACCACATTCAAAATAAAACAATATAAAAAATAATACACATATTTGTTATTGCTGCTTTCAGAAATGTCCACTCTCTCAAATATAAAGTAAATTAATTAGATTGGTAAATGGCGTAAAGGGAAAAAAAAAATCAAAAACCCAGTATTACTTTTTTTGGTAGCCGCAAAATGGCACTAAAATGCAATAACAAGGCAATAAGAACATTGTATTTACCCAAAATGGTATCAATAAAAATGACAACTTGGCCAACAAAAATTAAGCCTCACCCAGCCCTAGATCCCAAAAAATAAAGATGCTATGGGTCTCGGAAAATGGCAACATTTTTTTTCCTACATTTTTGGGATTTTTTTTTTCACTACTTAAACAAAAAAGAACCTACAAATGTTTGGTATCTGCAAACTTGTAATGACCTTGTAAATCATAATGGTGGGTCAGTTTTAGCATTTAGTGAACATGGTACCTAAGAAAAAAAACAATTGTGGAATTGCACTCTTATTTGCAGTTTCATTGCACTTGGATTTTTTTCTTGTTTTCCTGTAGATTACATGGTAAAATCAATAGTGTCATTCAAAAGTGCAACTCATCTGATAAAAAATAAGCCCGTTTTTTTTAAGACATATTGTTCTTCATAATAGTGGTAAAATTTCTGTGATATGGCTTGCGTTTATTTGTGAGAAAATGAAATTTTTTGAAAATTTAGCAATTTTCTAAATTTTAATTGCAATTTTCTAAATTTTAATTTTTATGCTCTTAAATCAGAGAGTCATATCACACAAAATAGTTAATAAATAACATTTACCACATGTCTGCTTTACATCAGCACAATTTTTAAACTTTTTTTTGTTAGGAAGTTATAAGGGTTAAAAGTTGACCAGCAATATCTAATTTTTACAATAAAATTAGCAAAACCATTTTTTAAGGAGCACATCACATTTGAAGTGACTTTGAGGGGAAGAGATGAGAGAAAATACCCAAAACTACTCCCCTCAAGATACTCAAAATCACATTCATGAAGTTTATTACCCTTGAGGTGCTTCACAGGAATTTTTGGAAAGATAAACATTTACTTTTCTTTCACAAAAAAATTTCAGTTAGACCCAATTTTTTTTACTTTCGCAAGGGCAACAGAAGAAAATGGATCATAGAATTAGTTGTGCAATTTCTCCTTAGCATAACGATACCCCATATGTTAGGGAAATCTACTGTTTGGGCACACGGCAGAGCTTGGAAGGAAAGGCGCACCATTTCACTTTTTGAGCATAAAATTTGCTGGCATAATTAGCGGATGCCATGTCGCGTTTGAAGAGCCCCTGATGTGCCTAAACAGTGGAAACCCCCAAAAGACACCATATTGGAAACTAGACCACTTAGGGAACTTATCTAGATGTGTATTGAGCACCCACAGGTGCGTGACAGAAGTTTATAATGTTAAGCCGTGAAAATTTTTTAAAAATCACACTTTTCCTAGATAAATATTTTTAGCTCCAATTTTGCATTTTCATAAGGGTAACAGGAGAAATTGCTCCATATAATTTGTTGTGCAATTTCTCCTGAGGGTGTAGATACCCAATATGTGGAGGAAAAGAACTGGGTGCATGGCAGGGCTTGGAAGAGAGGGAGCGCCATTTGACTTTTTGAATATAAAATTTGCTGGCAGAATTAGCGGATGCCATGTCAGATTTGGAGAGCTCCTGATGTGCCTAATCAGTGGAAACCCCCCACAAGTGACACCATTTTGGAAACTAGATGCCTTAGAGAACTTATCTAGATGTGTATTGAGCACCTTGAACCCACAGGTGCTTCATAGAAGTTTATAACGTTAAACCATGAAAATAAAAAAATAAAACTTTTCCCACAAAAATCTTTTTTAAGTCCAAATTTTGTATTTTCACAAGGGTAACAGGAGAAAATGGAACCCAAAATTTGTTATGCAATTTTTCCTGAGTTCACGGATTGCTCATATGTTGTTGAAAAATACTTTTGAGGACAGTGCCAAGCTCAGAAGGGAAGAACACCATATTACAGTGCAAATTTTGCAGCACTTGCTTGTGTGTGCCATGTTACATTGGCAGACCTCAATTTACAAACTGAACATCTCAATGTATTCATCTAAGGGTGCAGAGATCATATTGACAGCACTGGTGTGTCACAGACTTTTATACCATTGAGCAGTGAAAATAAAATAATTTACATTTTTACCACCAAGATTGTGTGTTAGCCCCAAGTTTTATATTTTCATACTGGAAAATGTGTAAAAATGGCACTAAAATGTGTTCCATAATTACCACTGAAAGTGGCAATACCCCATATGTGGCTGTACAGTACTAATTAGCCATACGGAGAGACTCAGGAGGGCCGGAATGCAATTTACCTCCTGGAATGCAGATTTTCCTAGAATAGATTGCGGATTCCATATAAAGAGCCCCTAAGTGCTAGAAAAGCAGAATCCCTCCTCAAGTGACCCATTTTGGAAATTATACCCCTTTGGGAATTTATCTACAGATGTAGTGACGATTTTAACTCCATGGTTATTTTCCAAAATCAAACAGCAGTGGATGTTGCAGAGTGAAAACTGCAAACTGCTGTTGTAGTGACCAGTACATTATGGCCAACTCACGCTTCTGGAGACACGCACCTGTAAATTAGGCCGGGCTCTCATCACTGCAGAAATTAAAAACATGTGGGCTCTAAATGTGTTTTAGGCACACTGGGGCTCAGATGGGAGGGGGGCATTTGAATTTGGGAGCAGAGAATTTGCTGAATTTCTTTTGGGGGCAAGGAGCCATTTCACTTTTCCAGAGGCTTTGTGCTACCAGTAACGTGGAAGCCTCTATATTTCCATTAACAGATAACAGATCTGAGTGAACGCTTGCTTCTTTCGTGGATTGAGTTGAAGCTTTTGTTGGGAACATTTTACATAACATTTATGATCACATTTATACGGCGCTCTACACAGAGCACTCACATCGTGGTTTCTATCTCAATCTCCCGGTGACATGACAGATGAAACTCCCGATGGATCCATTTACTATAATGATGCAGCAGAGTTACTTTGGACTCCATCTGGCCTCAATTCAGTGGTGTCTTTTTCAGAAGTGCACAAAACTGTGACCGATGGCACTTTTATGCAATCCTAAAAAGACGGACACTGCCGGATCACAGGTCCTATGACATCCACAGTGCCTCCATCTGCCTCATTATAGGGAACTAGATGGTGGCCCGATTCTAACGCATCGGGTATTCTAGAATATGTATGTAGTTTATTTATGAAGATTTCAGAATAATGCAATGAATACACAGGATTCGTCCGGCTCGTCGCGACCAATTAGTGAAGCGTGGTTCAAATCCCATGCCAATTCGTGGCTGGACTGCATCTGTCGCTGATTGTTTGCGGCCAGCCAGGCGCAAGCAATCAGTGAAGCCAGGTCGAGCCTCAGGTTTTTGAGGGCCCCGGGCAAAAGAGTCTCACAGCCCATGTAGCATATAACACAGCCCACGTAGTATATAGCACAGCCACATAGTATATAGCACAGCCCACGCAGTATATAACACAGCCCACATAGTACATAACACAGCCACGTAGTACATAACACAGCCACGTAGTATATAGCACAGCCACGTAGTATATTGCACAGCCACGTAGTATATAGCACAGCCTGCCTACTATATAGCACAGCGACGTAGTATATAGCACAGCCCATGCAGTATATAACACAGCCCATGTAGTATATAACACAGCCCACGTAGTATGTAGTATATAGCAATGTGGGCACCACATCCCTGTTAAAAAAAGAATTGAAATAAAAAATAGTTATATACTCACCTTCCGGCGGCCCCTGGATCCAGCCTAGGCCTTTAGCGATGCTCCTCGTGATGATCTGTTCCCAGTAATACCTTGCGGCAGTAACCTGTGATGATGTAGCAGTCTCACTAGACCGCTACGTCATCTGGGGTCATTGCCGCAATGCATTCTTGGCACCGGAGCATCGTGAGGAGTGGGAAAGGCTGCAGCGGACACCGGAAGGTGAGAATATAATGATTTGTTATTATTATTTTTAACATTATATGTTTTTACTATTGATGCTGCATAGGCATCAATAGTAAAAAGTTGGTCACACTTACAGGGTTAAAGACAGCGTTAACGGACTGCGTTACACCGCGTTATGCCATGGTGTAACGCAGTCCGTTTAACAGACTGCTAAAACGCTATGTGGGCACTGAGTGGAGGGGAGTATGGAGGGGGCACTGACTGGAGGGGAGTATGGAGGGGGCAGTGACTGAAGGGGAGTAGGGAGCGGCCAATTCACGGCCGGACTGTGCCTGTCGCTGATTGGTCGCGCCCAGCTGGCCGCGACCAATCAGCAACGCGGGATTTCCATTACAGATAGACAAACAGACAGAAGTGGACCTTAGACAATTATATATATATACAATAATAATTATATATCAGCGCAGGATAAATGTGCGTCAAGCCTTACTGCGATCTTTGGGAGACAGAATGAAAAAATCAACCGCATGTGAGGAATTGGTTTTATTTATTTTTTACACTGTTCCTCGTGCAGAATAAGTGATATGCGACTTTACTCTTCGGGTCGATGCGATTACAGTGATACCAGATTTATATCGGGTTTTATGTTTGGCTGCTGTCACACGCTAAAAAAAAATGTTATATTGTGAAAACTAGTTTTTGAATCACCATATTTTGAGAGCTATATTTTTTCCATATTTTGGCCCATTTTGGCATGTTCTGGCTTGTTTTTTACAGGACGTGTTGATGTTTTTATTTTTACCATTTTCCGGAACATGACATTTTTTGATCGCTTTCTATTCTGATTTTTGGGAGACAGAATGAACAAAAACCAGCAATTCAAGAATTGCTTTTTGTTTTTGTTTTTTTATACTGTTCTGCGTGTGGTAAAATTGATAAGGCAGGTTTATTCTTCGCGTCAGTATGATTACAGAGATACCCAATTTAATTTTTTTTATGTTTTAGCGCTTTTACATAATAAAAACTATTTTATAGAAAAAATAATTATTTTTGCATCACTTTATTCTGAGAGCTATAACTTTTTTATTTTTCTGCTGATGGAGCTGTGTTATGGCTTGTTTTTTTGCGGGCCAAGATGCTGTTTTCAGCGGTACCATGTTTATTTACATTTGTCTTTTTGTTCGCATTTTATTGCACTTTTGTTTAGTAGCATGATGATAGAGCATTGTTTTTTGCCTCGTTTTTTATTTTTTTACTGTGCTCACTGAAGGGGTTAACTAGTGTGACAGTTTTATAGAGCGTGTCATTAGGGATGCGGCAGTACCAAATATGTGTACTTTTATTTATTTTTTATTTACATAAATAAATGTATTGGAAAGACATTCATTTCTTTTTTTCTTTATTTGGGGAGTTTATAAAAAATATTCTTACACTTTTAAATATTTTTTTTTCCTTTTTTACATTGTCCCAGTATGGGACATTACTGTACAGTATCAGATCGCTGATCTCATGTTCTGCAATGCATTTGAACAGCAGAACATCACATCAGCATCTGACAAGCAGGGAAGGAGGTGTCTCAGGTCCTGGTCTGAGTAGGCCGGGGGTCTCCATGGAGACCATCAGGACAACGCGATCACATTGTCTGATGGAAGCGCACAGGGAATGAGTTCCCTGCGTGATTGTCCTCTATGTCGTTGTCACTACTGACAGTGGCATCAGAGGGGTTACA
This sequence comes from Ranitomeya variabilis, assembly GCF_051348905.1. Classification (NCBI taxonomy): domain Eukaryota; kingdom Metazoa; phylum Chordata; class Amphibia; order Anura; family Dendrobatidae; genus Ranitomeya; species Ranitomeya variabilis. The sequence continues at coordinate 178,681,458 of NC_135237.1, forward strand.
TGCCCACGATCAGTGCTAGCACCGATCATGGGTGTTGTACAGTGTCAGCTCTCACACAGAGTTGACAGCCACACCCGATTGCCACGGCACTCAGCGTGAGGCTGCACGATCGGTCAACCGTACCTGTACTGTTGTTTGCAGGAAAGCAGCTCCCGCATAGCAGTACATGTACGACGAATGTTGGGAAGGGGTTAACAATGCCGTTTTTTTTTTCATTTTTACTTAAAATTTCCTTTTTTATGTTAAATAAAATTCAAAACATATTGATCTAAATTAACTATTAATATAAAGTGTGTCATTAATAAAATATATATATATATATATATATACACAGTATATATATATATATATATATATATATATATATATTAGCACCAAGAGGATACATAAAAGTAAAAAAAAGTACTATGTAAAGTGACATATTTTAATTTTTCCATTGTAAAAACAGATTTTTAGTCTCTCCAATCCTGATAATTTTATAAAGATATATAAAATATAGACATAGACTTAGTAGTATGTATGGACTCTGCACATTTAAACTTTTATTTTAAGATGGTGAGGTGTATTTAATTTTAGTTTTAATTACACTTTTGCCCAGTAATTTTAATTACTTCATAAAAAATTAATTTGGATGCAAAATTGCATGAAAGTGTCTGCAAAAAATAGCTGGTTGAATGGTATATTGACAATGTGACAGGTGTCTACTTTTGGAAAATATATAGGTATGGGGTCTTAATTAGAGGTGAGTGAACCTGAACTTATTCGTACCGGACAGTTAGTGTCTGGTGCCAAACACTGAACACAGACTTGTCCCGAAAGTCTCTTGCAAAATTAGGCTATGTGCACACGATGCATTTTTGATGTGTTTTCACAGTGCTTTTTTACACGCATAAATGTTCAAAAACGCAATTGAATACTAAAGCAATGTAATTCAATGACAATCCTGAAGTATTGTGCACATGATCAGTAAATTTCCGTCCGTATTTGCAGAGTTTTATTTTCTGCAGCATGTCAATTCTTTTTGTGTTTCTGCAACGTATTTGACTTATTGACTTCATCTGAGTCAGTCAAATCTGCAGCAAAAACTCAGGTGTAAAAAGGGTTGCGTATTTGCTGCAGATTTGTTGCCAAAAACGCTGTGATTTGTCAAAGGGAAATTATGTCAGAAGAAGGAAGAGTGTGTGGGTGGAGAATATGTGTGTGTGCCTCTGTGTGTGGGTGGAGAATATATGTGTGTGTGCATGGGTGATACACTGACAGGAGGTTATCGCTCCCGCAGTGTATCACTGAGCCGCTGTGAGAGTTCACCGGAGTTCATCAACTGATCAGCTCTGGTACTCTCACTTACGACACCGCTGCGTGGGAAAGTTCCCACACAGCGGTAGTGTCGTAAGTGAGAGCACTGGAGCTGATGAACTTCAGTGAACTCCCACAGCAGCTCCCTGATACACTGCGGGAGCGCTTGCCTCCTGTCAGTATATCGCCTGCGGATGGGTACAGAGGTCTCATCTCGCGATGTGACTGTTCTACACATGAGATCGCCGTGGAACACTCGCTATTAAATGGACTACGTCAAACAGGATAGTATTATATGTCGGTTTATTATTTATTTATTGATTGTTTGCAGGAGACGAGGGTGTCGGGGATTAGGCGTTCAGTAGGTATGGTAAATTTAAATTCAATTAAGGAGTCTGTGTGATTATTTCAAATAAAGGACTTTATTTTGGCTGTGTCTTTATTTACCAGACGCCTCTCCATTACTAACCAGTGGGCTTGATGTCACCTGACAATACAAAAGTGACATCAACCAGACAAATATGTCTTGCCACCGCTTCAGGGCAAGTGGAAAGAGCAAGACTAAGTGCCAAAATTGGTGCATCTATAAGATGTGCTATTTCTGGGGTGGCTGAGAGCTGATGTTTTTAGCCTTGGGGTGCCAATATCCATGACCACTTCCCAGGCTATTAATATCAGCCTGCAGCTGTCTGCCCAGCCTTTGCTGGTTCCATTTTAGAGGGGGGCCCCATGTCAATTTTTTTCTGCAGTTCCCCTGTAAACTAGCCAGTAAAGGCTAAGCAAACAGCTGTGAGCTGATATTAATAGCCTGGTAACCTTTGGCTATTGGCTCCTTCCCAGAATATTAACATCAGCCATCAGCCGTTGGCTTCCCCTCTGCTGGTTATGTAAGTTATGTGTGAGCCCACGCAATTTTTAAAAATATATATTTTTTTTAAATAAACAGATATTGCATTTCACACAGATTTCTGACAGTTGCAGTTTTGTTACAGCATATGTAGGTTAATTATGTTAATGCTCCTACATAGGCTGGTGGCTGTGTGTGTGTCTTTATTTAATATTAATGAGGGTATCTGGCTGAAGAGGTTGAACAAGGAAATTACATCACAATTCTTTTTTTCTTTTAAATAATATACCTTTATTTAGCTCTATGGATTTACAAAAATGCATGAAAAATTGCATCAAAAACACGCGTATTTTCAGATGCATATTTCTGGCAAGAGATGCAGAAACCTTGTAGAAATTTCTGCAAGCAAATACTGAATGTGGCACATAGCCTGAGGAGTTCCATGGAAAGTCCGTGACAGAGATAGAGACAGAATTTTTTTCCAGATCCAAAGTTCAGGTTCCCATTGTTTTCAATGTGGTTCTGGTTGAAGTTTGGGTACTGTTCTTAGAGTCGAATTTAACTTTGAACTAAAGTTCAGGTTGGGTACCAGAACCTGAATTTCCATGGGTCCTCACATCCCTAGTCTTAATACCAATTTTTTTTTTAGCATTTAGTTTTTACTTCTACAGTACAAAGTTGAAAAACTATCCTGGCAACCAGAGACGCAGAATGTAGAAAAACTTCTGGGAGCAACAGGGTTGAGCATCCTGTGTGATCATTTTGGTTGAGGTCTGATGCCTAGTAATATACAGAATAGATAGATCACAGATTTTAATATATCTGAACAATAATAATTATGAGTTGATTCAATATTATTGCTAAAAAAGTGTAGCATCTGTCACCAGTCAAGAGATGTTTATAAAGAAAGGTAAAGGAACGCATAAAATTAGAGCTCTAAAGATCACATTTTGTATTTTGTCAGTTAAAGTCTTAACACATATAGTTAGCTTCCAATTGTCATACACATATTCAGTTAAAAATGCTGAATATTAAACTATGGATATGATAGATTCAGTTATTTCACCTAGTAAACCGAACATTGAGAATGAAGATAATAAGGTCCTAATAATAATTACCTTCATAGTCTTGTATTGAGTTCTCTAAAATGTATAATCTTACATGTTCCTATTAGGAATCATGTGCTGGAAAGCTTGTCAAAGAAAAAAATTATAGCGAACAATGTCTTAGCTTTTGACCTTGTACATTTAGTGTAATATTATCTTAACTGTGTGCCATGTAATGAATATGTTCTAGTTGACCTAAGGCAAACTGCTTATTTGATGCTAACATTCACAAGGACTATTGCTTGATGTAGATCTTTATTTCACAAGAAAGCTTAAGAAGTGAAAATGAAAAATCTAGAAAATCTAGACTTCACAGGTTTTACATAATTTTCACTCTACTATAGTTTCTAAGTTACATTTAATTTTCATAGATGCTCGTTATCACTTCCATCTACCATGTGGAACCAGTTTTACAGGGCAATTCATAAGTTTAAATATAAAAAATATGACTGTCTTTAGGATAATGTATGCTTAGTCTAACACCTGAGGTGTGCAGTCTATAGTGTACATCGTGCGGTCAAAGCCAGTAGGTCTGTTCAAAGGGTAATGACCAAGACCATAATGGCAGAAGAAAACCGGTTGATAGAATGTGCGATGCATGTATTTTTCTACAGTTATGTTAGTTAACAGGAAGTAATTGCTGGACTGTAGAAAATTTTTTTCAACCTTTGGAGCACTAACATAGTACTCCAGGAATATCTCATACAGTATATGACCATTCGTGAATTCTGAAATGAAAGGCTTAGTGGCTATGTAGGAAAAAGATGGATTAGCAGACAAAATGTTAAGCTCCCTTTGCTCTACAGATGGCTGGGAGTTCCTGAGGGCTTCATAAGGTGATAGAATATCCTAGCAATTTGGTATTACTTGTGATGGGATAATGGTGGTGCTTAAGAACTGTATAGCAAGAAAAACTAGTATATTAATTCAGAAAGTTTTTCATAGTCATTCTCTTATTGAGATGACCATAGTTAAAGGGTTGTTTCACTTTAATAAGAGTGGTTCCTAAATACATGTAAACTAACAAAAACAGCAGATACTCGCTGTCCTTTTGGTCCAGGGTTGGTTTTCTGCCTCTGCTTCGGTATCTGTGTTTTGGTTGCAATGGTGATGTCTAAACTACAGCACACATCACCACTGCAGCTAATCACTGAGTTCAGCAGCTCATAACGTCTATATTGATCTAACTCTATCTAGCTCAGTGTTGGCTGCAGCAGTGAAGTGATCTGTAGTGGCGGCTGTTGTGAACTCTGTTTTTGGGCTCCCTCTTGTGGTCACAACTGGTACTGTGTGAGTGCTGTCTTTGGGCTCCCTCTGGTGGCTCTTTGTGTCATTCTGCAGGTCTGAGGCTTGATCAGCTGTCTCGTTATCTGTTAGCTGGTTTCCTATTTAGTTCACCTGGACTCTCAGTTGTTGCCTGCTGTCAATGTCTTCAGTGCTATTTTGGAGCTCTCCTGCAGTCCTTCGTTATCAGTCTCTTCAAGAAAAGCTAAGTTTTGCTTGGTTCATTTTTTGACCATCAGTGGTCATATGTTTCTTGGTTTATTTTTGTTTCTTGTCCAGCTTGCTAATATGTGATTTCCTTGCTTGCTGGTAGCTCTAGGGGGCTGAGTTTCTCCCCTCACACCGTTAGTTGGTGTGGGGGTTCTTGAACTCTCAGCGTGGATATTTTGTATAGGGTTTTTTTTACTGACTGCACAGTTCCCTGCCTGTCTTCTGCTATCTAGTATTAGTGGGCCTCATTTGCTGACTCTGTTTTCATTTCTACGTTTTGTATTTTCCCCTTACCTCACCATTATTATTTGTTGGGGGCTTCCTATATCTTTGGGGTCATTTCTCTGAGGCAAGTGAGGTCTTACTTTCTCTATAGGGGTAGCAAGTTTCTCAGGCTGCGTCGAGACGTCCAGGAATTTAGGCACGTTCACCGGCTACCTTTAGTGTGTTTGGTTAGGATCAGGTTTTGCGGTCAGTCCAGTTACCACCTCCCTAGAGCTTGTTCTATGTTCAGTAACTTAGCTAGTCCTATCTGTGATCCTCAGCCACTAAGGATCATAACAGTAAAGCAGGCCGAAAAGTGTTTAATGCATCGCAGAAGTGGGATAAGAGAAGCCCTAAGTACAATTTATTTATTTTTTTCCTCTCTATCTTTGCTGCAGTCTGCCCAGCTTCTCTCATCCCCTTAATCTCTGGGTGGTTTTGTGTTCAGCTGCAGACATGGATATTCAGAGTCTGACTTCTAGTGTGGATCATCTTGCTGCAAGGGTGCAAAGCATTCAGGATTTTGTTGTTCATAGCCCTATGTCAGAGCCTAAAATACCTATTCCTGAGTTGTTTTCTGGAGATAGATCTAGGTTTCTGAATTTTAAGAATAATTGTAAATTATTTCTATCTTTGAGACCTCGTTCCTCTGGTGATTCCGCTCAGCAAGTTAAAATTGTTATCTCCTTGTTACGTTGCGACCCTCAAGATTGGGCTTTCTCTCTGGTGCCAGGAGATCCTGCATTGCTGAATGTGGATGCGTTTTTTCTGGCGCTTGGACTGCTTTATGAGGAACCTAATCTTGAGAACCAGGCAGAAAAGGCCTTGCTGGCTCTTTCTCAGGGCCAGGATGAAGCTGAGGCGTATTGTCAAAAATTTTGGAAATGGTCGGTGCTTACTCAATGGAATGAGTGTGCCCTGGCTGCAAATTTCAGAGAAGGTCTTTCTGAAGCCATTAAGAATGTTATAGTGGGGTTCCCCACGCCTGCAAGTCTGAATGACTCAATGGCTTTGGCCATTCAGATTGATCGGCGTTTGCGGGAGCGCAAATCTGCACACCATCTGGCGGTGTTTTCTGAACAGAGACCTGAGTCTATGCAATGTGACCGAGTTCTGACCAGAATTGAGCGGCAAAATCATAGACGTCAAAATGGGTTGTGCTTTTACTGTGGTGATTCAACTCATGTTATCTCAGCATGCTCTAAGCGCGTTAAAAAAATCGCTAAACCTGTCACCATTGGTACTATACAGCCTAAATTCATTTTGTCTGTTACTTTAATTTGTTCTTTGTCATCCTACTCGGTTATGGCTTTTGTGGATTCAGGTGCTGCCCTGAATCTGATGGATTTGTCATTTGCCAGGCGCTGTGGTTTTGTCCTGGAGCCTTTGGAATTCCCTATTCCACTGAGGGGAATTGATGCTACACCATTGGCTGAGAATAAGCCTCAATATTGGACTCAAGTGACCATGTGCATGACTCCTGTGCATCAGGAGGTGATTCGCTTTCTTGTGCTGCATAATTTGCATGATGTTGTCGTGTTGGGTCTGCCATGGCTGCAGGCCCATAATCCAGTTCTGGATTGGAAAGCTATGTCTGTGTCAAGTTGGGGTTGCCAGGGGATTCATGGCGATGCTCCTTTGGTATCAATTGCTTCTTCCACTCCTTCTGAGGTCCCTGAGTTTTTGTCGGACTACCAGGATGTATTTGATGAGCCCAGATCCGGTGCCCTGCCTCCTCACAGGGATTGTGATTGTGCTATAAATTTGATTCCTGGTAGTAAGTTCCCTAAGGGATGACTTTTTAATTTGTCTGTACCAGAACATGCCGCAATGCGGAGCTATATAAAGGAGTCTTTAGAGAAGGGACATATTCGCCCGTCCTCCTCCCCTCTTGGTGCAGGATTCTTTTTTGTGGCCAAGAAGGATGGTTCTCTGAGACCTTGTATAGATTATCATCTTCTAAATAAAATCACGGTCAAATTTCAGTATCCTTTGCCATTGTTGTCTGATCTGTTTGCTCGGATTAAGGGGTCCAGTTGGTTCACCAAGATAGATCTTCGTGGTGCGTATAACCTTGTGCGCATTAAGCAGGGGGATGAATAGAAAACTGCATTTAATACGCCCGAAGGCCATTTTGAGTACTTGGTGATGCCTTTTGGACTCTCTAATGCTCCTTCTGTGTTCCAGTCCTTCATGCATGACATCTTCCGAGAATATCTGGATAAATTTATGATTGTGTATCTGGATGACATTTTGGTCTTTTCTGAGGACTGGGAGTCCCATGTGAAGCAGGTCAGGATGGTATTTCAGGTCCTGCGTGCTAATGCCTTATTTGTGAAGGGCTCAAAATGTCTCTTCGGAGTACAGAAGGTTTCCTTTTTGGGTTTTATTTTTTCTCCTTCTACTATTGAGATGGACCCAGTCAAGGTCCAGGCTATTCATGACTGGACTCAGCCTACATCTGTTAAGAGTCTTCAGAAGTTCTTGGGTTTTGCTAATTTTTATCGTCGCTTCATTGCTAATTTTTCTGGCGTGGTTAAACCCTTGACGGATTTGACCAAGAAGGGTTCTGATGTGACTAATTGGTCTCCTGCGGCCGTGGAAGCCTTTCGGTAGCTGAAGCGCCGGTTTTCTTCGGCTCCAGTTTTGTGTCAGCCTGATGTCTCTCTTCCTTTTCAGGTCGAGGTTGATGCTTCTGAGATTGGAGCAGGGGCTGTTTTGTCGCAGAGAAGCTCTGATTGCTCTGTGATGAAGCCTTGTGCCTTCTTTTCAAGAAAGTTTTCGCCTGCCGAGCGGAATTATGATGTTGGTAATCGGGAGTTGTTGGCTATGAAGTGGGCATTTGAGGAGTGGCGACATTGGCTCGAGGGAGCTAAGCATCGTGTAGTGGTCTTAACTGATCATAAAAATCTGATTTATCTCGAGTCTGCCAAGCGGCTGAATCCTAGACAGGCTCGTTGGTCGTTGTTTTTCTCCCGTTTCGATTTCGTGGTCTCGTACCTGCCTGGTTCGAAGAACGTGAAGGCTGATGCTCTTTCTAGGAGTTTTGTGCCTGACTCTCCGGGAGTTTCAGAGCCGGCTGGTATCCTCAGAGAGGGAGTGATTTTGTCTGCCATTTCCCCAGATTTGCGACGAGTGCTGCAGAAATTTCAGGCGGATAGACCTGACCGTTGCCCACCAGAGAGACTGTTTGTCCCAGATAGATGGACCAGCAGAGTTATTTCCGAGGTTCATTCTTCGGTGTTGGCAGGCCATCCTGGGATTTTTGGTACCAGAGATTTGGTGGCTAGGTCCTTCTGGTGGCCTTCCTTGTCGCGGGATGTGCGTTCCTTTGTGCAGTCCTGTGGGATTTGTGCTCGGGCTAAGCCTTGCTGTTCTCGTGCCAGCAGTTTGCTTTTGCCTTTGCCTGTCCCGAAGAGGCATTGGACGCACATTTCCATGGATTTTATTTCGGATCTTCCAGTCTCTCAGAGAATGTCTGTCATCTGGGTGGTGTGTGATCGTTTTTCCAAAATGGTCCATTTGGTGCCCTTGCCTAAGTTGCCTTCCTCCTCCGATTTGGTTCCTCTATTTTTTCAGAATGTGGTTCGCTTGCACGGCATCCCTGAAAATATTGTGTCTGACAGAGGATCCCAGTTTGTGTCCAGATTTTGGCGGATCTTTTGTGCTAAGATGGGCATTGATTTGTCTTTTTCATCGGCCTTCCATCCTCAGACGAATGGCCAAACTGAGCGAACTAATCAGACCTTGGAAACTTATTTAAGATGTTTTGTTTCTGCTGATCAGGTTGATTGGGTGACTTTTTTGCCATTGGCCGAGTTTGCCCTTAATAATCGGGCTAGTTCTGCTACTTTGGTTTCGCCTTTTTTCTGCAATTCTGGTTTTCATCCTCGTTTTTCCTCGGGTCAGGTTGAGCCTTCTGACTGTCCTGGGGTGGATTCTGTGGTGGATAGGTTGCAACAGATTTGGAACCATGTGGTGGACAATTTGAAGTTGTCACAGGAGAAGGCTCAGCGCTTTGCCAATCGCCGTCGCGGTGTGGGTCCCCGACTTCTTGTTGGGGATTTGGTATGGCTGTCTTCTCGGTATGTTCCTATGAAGGTTTCCTCTCCTAAATTCAAGCCTCGCTTCATCGGTCCTTATAAGATTTTGGAAATCCTTAACCCGGTGTCATTTCGTTTGGACCTCCCAGCATCGTTTGCCATTCATAACGTGTTCCATAGGTCTTTGTTGCAGAGGTATGTGGTGCCTGTGGTTCCTTCTGTTGAACCCCCTGCCCCGGTGCTGGTTGAGGGCGAATTGGAGTACGTGGTGGAGAAGATCTTGGATTCTCGTATTTCTAGACGGAGGCTTCAGTATTTGGTTAAGTGGAAGGGCTATGGTCAGGAGGATAATTCCTGGGTTGTCGCCTTTGATGTTCATGCGGCCGATTTGGTTCATGCCTTCCATGTGGCTCATCCTGATCGCCCTGGGGGTTTTGATGAGGGTTCGGTGACCCCTCCTCAAGGGGGGGGTACTGTTGTGAACTCTGTTTTTGGGCTCCCTCTTGTGGTCACAACTGGTACTGTGTGAGTGCTGTCTTTGGGCTCCCTCTGGTGGCTCTTTGTGTCATTCTGCAGGTCTGAGGCTTGATCAGCTGTCTCGTTATCTGTTAGCTGGTTTCCTATTTAGTTCACCTGGACTCTCAGTTGTTGCCTGCTGTCAATGTCTTCAGTGCTATTTTGGAGCTCTCCTGCAGTCCTTCGTTATCAGTCTCTTCAAGAGAAGCTAAGTATTGCTTGGTTCATTTTTTGACCATCAGTGGTCATATGTTTCTTGGTTTATTTTTGTTTCTTGTCCAGCTTGCTAATATGTGATTTCCTTGCTTGCTGGTAGCTCTAGGGGGCTGAGTTTCTCCCCTCACACCGTTAGTTGGTGTGGGGGTTCTTGAACTCTCAGCGTTAGTGTTGAGCGATACCGTCCGATACTTGAAAGTATCGGTATCGGAAAGTATCGGCCGATACCGGCAAAGTATCGGATCTAATCCGATACTGATACCCGATACCAATACAAGTCAATGGGGCTCAAGTATCGGACGGTATCCCTCATGGTTCCCAGGGTCTGAAGGAGAGGAAACTCTCCTTCAGGCCCTGGGAACCATATTAATGTGTAAAAGAAAGAATTAAAATAAAAAATATTGCTATACTCACCTCTCCGACGCAGCCTGGACCTCACCGAGGGAACCGGCAGCGTTGTTTGCTTAAAATGCGCGCTTTTCCTTCCTCCCGTGATGTCATGGCTTGTGATTGGTCGCGTGCCGCCCATGTGGCCGCGACGCGACCAATCACAGCAAGCCGTGACGTAATTTTCAGGTCCTGAATGCCGAATTCTAGGCATTCGAGATTTTAAAATTACGTTCCGGCTTGTGATTGGTCGCGTCGCGGTCACATGGGCGACGCGACCAATCACAAGCCGTGACGTCACGGGAGGCAGGAAACGCGCGCATTTTAAAATTACGTCCCGGCTTGTGATTGGTTGCGTGCCGCCCATGTGACCGCGACGTGACCAATCACAGCAAGCCGTGACGTAATTTCAGGTCCTGAATGCAGAATTCATTAGAACAGGCAGGACGTCAGCAACTACCTGCCTGTCAGCTTTTAGACCTGTAGTGAAATGAAAATGTCCTCGATAACACCTTTAAGACCCAGCTATTAGACATTTATGGCATTTACGGCACATAAGTGTCTGATATTGTAAAACTCTTTTAATGTATTAAAGACTGCTGGGACATTTCTGCCTTAAAGTTTTGATAACTGTGACAACAGGTATGGACTATGGACTATAATATATTTAGTATTATACAGTATATCCTACAATCCACATTGTAATTGTCACCCTTTTACAATCTGCAATCAGCAATTCTCCAGTTGCAAAATCTAGAATAAAACCCAACACCCAACCTGCTCCTGTGCCACCCACTTTTGCCAGGCTTGTTTCTCAGAGTTGTAGATATCACCTAAATGCCCTTTTCTGACTATTTTTATTTTCATTCTTGTAATTTTAAGACACTAGTAAATACAGGAGATAAAGGTCATGAACCTAAAATGGGAAAAGATTGGAAGTAGAGGTCAGCAGTAAAAGTGACTTATGAAGACAACTATGTCTAGAAGAGATTCCAGCAATCTTGGAAAAAATGAAACGTGAACTTCCAGCGGAATCCAAAGACTTTTGTTCCTTTGTATGTGAAGCTACTGAAATGTGTCAATATTTGACGGCTGCAGAGTGAAGTTCTGTTTGTTTTGTGTACAGAGAGATTGTCAAGAAATAGCCTAAACCATTAAAAAAATGTGAAGACAACCCATCAGCGGTTTCACGCTACCTGAATTATGGTCAGAATGAGCTAAGTTATGAAGTGGACTAAATAAAATCTTCCAGAAAGTCTCACACGTGCACCCTAAGCAAACCTGAAAATAGTGAGTCTCGGAGCTTGGCTTATCCATTGGCTCAGATGTTCCCCTGACCACCAGCCTCTGACTGACAGGTTCCTTATACATACTCCAAGGCTGAGACTACACAGCGACTTTCACAGTGATGCGGTTGGAAATTTTGTGATTTGTGCCTGACCCCAAGTAGATGCAGCCAAGTATTGTTTCATGTAATTTATATAGCGGTTCTTTTATTCTTTTACTAATAAAGCAAATCCTGTAACTTAGTATCACGTGACCTGTAGCATATAAATAGTAAGCCCTCACTTGCTGGGTCTTCTACTCCATCAGTGCCAGTATGCCACTCATTTAGCTAATTACTGTAATAGTTTACTGTGTAATATTATGTTCTTAACCCTTGTCATATGTACTGTGTCTTGGGATTAAAAGGGTTTTCCAAAAATAATTGTGCTCCAGACGTGTGGTTTATGCTGTAGCAACAAAAACTGGGGGAAGCAGCAACGAGCTGCCACTGGTGCAAGTAATGCCTAGTTTGCTTTTTTAACTTTGGCAGGCTTGGGAAGTAAAATAATATATTTTGGAAAACAGTAAATAATAGTACAAGTTAAAAGTCATGCAACACATAGCAATCAGCTATATTTTGAAAAATATCATAGGATGTGTGCAGGGTCACATTACATATGTGGCGGGTAGTCCTGTTGCTGGCACCATATATACACTATAAACCACACATCCATGAGCTATATTAGGTATACTCAACTTATGGTCCATGGCAATTGGCATTCAGACATAGTTAAAGGGAATCTGTGAACAGCTTTTGGCTATGTAATTTGAGAGCAGCATGATCTAAGGACTACGACCTATAGGATGTGTCACTTACTTAGCTGTGTGTTGTTGTAACAAAATCAGTGTTTTATCAGCAAGGAATTATTTGTAAAGGTCTAGGTGTTTTTTGTCATCTACTCCTGCTGCTCTGTGCAACCAAGCACCCACTAATGACTAGCAACTTTCTGGCAATACACAGTGCACACAGAAAGCTGGCCATCGGTGGTGTTGGCAGGGGTCATACAGAGCTCAGTATCCAGAGAATTTATATATCTGTTGCAGAGAAGACTGTGATTTTATCACAACAGCTTCATCCAGTAATCTAAGAGATACATCTGGTACAATGCTGGAATCATTATCTCTGTCCCTACATCAGGCTCCTCTCAGAAGAAGTAGCAAACAACATGGTGACAGATTCCCATCACTGCTTTTTAATTAGGCCAACCATCGCCAATTTATCAAAATGTGATTATATATATATATATATATATATATATATATATATATATATATATAAAAACTTCCTTCTCTTCCCCACCCCAATGGGGGTGGTCTTTGTTGTCCTTTCTCATTCTCGGGCCAGAGGCCTGGGAGTTTGAGGGCTCTGCGCAGGATCTTAGTTGTTCCCAGCATTGCGCTTTTCTAGACAGAGTTCAGATGTTGCTCCTGGGATCTGTTGAAGCCAGGTACGGACTGGGCCATCGACACCTGTGATCCGGTACCCTGGACTGTGGATACCTGAACCCTTCAGTAAAGAGGTAAAGACACTGCAACCCTGTGTCCTGCATCTCTTTCCGGCACACCATCCTTGCCAAACACACTGGGAGCCCTGGGGACTCAGCTTCACCTGTGGGAAGCCATACCATCCCAGCTGCCATAACATTACCCCAGTGGACCCCTTTAAGCAAAGTCAGTCACCCTAACTGAGCACCACAGTTGGCGTCATGAACAAACTTTATCCAAACCCCTTTAAAGACCGTCCCTTTCACTTGGGTGCCCAGGGCCACGGACTCGGTCGCAGCCACTGTGACACATCCCTTTAAGTACCGAACCTGGCACCGAGTACTCCCTAGGCCCTGGCTCGGGCGCTCCAACTTGGCATCATGATCAGGATGGACCGACCCATTGAAGTGAGTCTTCTGCGCCTCAGACACTGTGCTTTATTGTGAGACTGTTGAACTGTAAATTGCTGCCAAAACCATAGCCATTAGAGCACCATGTGGCATGCAGGAGGAAAAGGGCGTGCTGTCATGGGTGGAGCCTGGAGAAACAGCACGAGAACTATGGCCGCCCTCACCAATACAACTATGTGAGAGAAGTATGCCCATCAATGAGTGAGGTCCACCTCCTGGTCTGGGATGGCGGGAAGAAGGTGAAGAACCGCCCATGAAGACAGGTGTGGTGGAGTGAAACTGTGGGAAACCAGTCCGTGGAGGAAGTACCAGAAAGCAACCTGGTGGAGCAGGAGGACTCCCCTAGCCGGGGTTTGAAATAACCATACCCATCACCGAAGCTGGATCTGGGCCTCCTGCGGAGAGAAGTGGAAGAACTCACCTCACCCGCCAGGTCATGCAGATGCAGCTGGAGGATGTGGCCGGGTGGGAGGAGGCCTTTCTCGGGAACCTTACGGGACGACCGCCAGCAACCCTGTACAGCCCAGAGTGAGAAAGAAGATCCGGCGCTCCAGAAGAAAAGGCAAGGGGTGCGACCCTGACCCTGGCGGCGGAAGGCCCAATGGCTAGGCCCGAATCACACCCACCACTGTAAACACCCGACAAGGGTTTTAGGTCCCTCGGTGAAATGTCACCATACGCCGAGGGTACCCCGTCCTCAAGTCCCGCAGCAACCCCTGCACCGGATGACACCCTGGTGGGCCCCCTACCGACCCTTCCGATGCCGAGGCCTGGAGGAGTAGATAATCTGCTATACTGGGACCAGGGGCTCCACCCACCTCCATATGGCGGCGGCGTCCTCCTATGCCCGGCACCATACTCCACGTGTTCAGCTAAAACAGGAAGTTTGGTGACATGAAACGATCGCCACAGCGCAAATGCGCTCCTACTGATGACGTTCTCTGGACCGCCTCTGCACACCCTGATGACGTGCTTGCTGTGCTGTGGAACGCATAGCCATATCTAGACCTACTGCGCAGCCGCAGAGAGCCCTTGCCGTTCGTAGAGGTATAATGACAGCGTACTCAGCTTCTGTCTTACGCATATATCTAACTTCTGAACAGTGATACACCATATGCTGCAACTGCAACTAAATAACATGTTTGCTAATCCAAATAGTGTTTTCCACACAGCACAGGAGTGATGATATATCTAATAAATTAATTGATAGACTGCCAGTTAACTAGTGTAGAAATATATCCTCTCACTAGCAAGCGTCATCACTACTCGTTGGGTGGCAATTCCCAGGTTCACCATATATCCCTATGTTTCCCGGGTCTTATTATCATTTCTCATCGAGAGGATATGGGTTACTCGTGGAGGCTATATGGCACGGCGTTAGAGAACCTCAGATTGCCTGTATGCATTTAACTGCCACATATAAGCCTTCCACTTATTCCTGAAGGATGTTCCGACCAGGGGTATCCCTACCTCCTGAATTTCAATATATAACACACTAACAATGTATAAAACAGGCTATATTGTTTCCTCTCATGGGAAATGTGCTCACCATTACGTCTTAAATGAAGCTCGAGAAGGTCAACTGCTCATTTAGACCATTTGGATGGACTGTATCAATCCAGAAAATCCATCTTGTTTCTCTCTGTAGGATCTTCTTGTCCCAATCTCCTTGGCGGACCGATGGTTCTACCACCTCTATCACCCTAAATACAATTGACCCTAAGTCCCCCCCATGATGCACATTTACGTGACGTGCCAATGGTGTGTCTCTCTTTTTGCGTATATCGCCAAGATGCTCTCCAATACGGATTTTGAATTGTCTCTTCGTCTTCCCAATGTAACTTAACGGACAGGAGCATGTACACAAGTATACAACACCCACTGTTTTACAGATTGCAAACTGTTTGTTGTTATATGTTCTCTTGGTAACTACACTCGTAAACATATTGGAGGGCGTTACATACCGACAGTAGCTACAGTGCCCATACCTAAAGGTCCCTGCGGATCTATTATCGAGCCACATACCTTGTTTTTTTGGTGGGGCAAAGTGACTGTTCACAAGTTGGTCCTTTATTGATTTCCCCCGTCTGAATGTAACCGAGGGTCTTGGTGTAATCCATTTGGCAATATCCGAATCAGTTCTCAGAACATTCCAATGTTTTCTGAGGATGTGCATCACTTTAGGATTTTGGTCATCAAATGTTCCTATCAGTCTAGTAAGTGTCTCTGGATCTTGCTCCTTCTTAGTGGTCAGAAGGGATGTCCTGTCAGTCCTAAGTGCGTTATCATATGCTCTCTTTATCACCGGCCCTGGGTACCCTCGATCTCTAAATCTTTTAGTGAGGTCACGCGCCCTATTACAGAAATCTGCTGTCCCAGAGCAGTTTCTTCTGAGATGAAGAAACTGACCCTTTGGGATGCCCTGTTTTTGAGGGACAGGGTGGTGACTTTCCCACCTAAGTAGGCTGTTTGTAGCCGTAGACTTCCTAAATATCGAGGTTTTTAGAGAGCCATCTGACTGTATGGCAATGGCCACATCCAGGAAGGCAATCTTATTGCCTCCAACCTCAAATGAGCGATCTCCTCTCCTATTTTGGTTAGTGAATCTATGAGAGATTCACTAACCAAAATAGGAGAGGAGGTGGCTCTAAAAAATGGCAAAGAAAGGGAGGAGAAAGGGGGGGAAGGGGGGTCTCATATCAGGGCTCAGCCTCTGCCTCATCATCCTCTTATTCATCTCAACACTCTCCCTCTTTTTTAGAGAGTCGAGATGCCCGATACCAACTCAGAGGTCGCACAGTCACCTGAAACAAATAGGGGCCGGTGACGATGTAGAAAGAGACTGGGGTATACAGGAATCAGATAAAAATTGTATTATTAATCTGTCCTCTCACACACTCACTGCATCTGAATTCAAGGTATTGAAAGCAGGAATTACATTTGTTCCTACCACTCAGTTTGACCCGTTTTTATGGGTCAAAGATATACATCTCTTTTTGAGAAAAGTTAGATGGTGAAAATTTTTTGCTCACAATGACAGGAACAAGTACCAGGAATTGGGCATATTGATTGATGAACTTCCTGATGTACTGTTACTCACTGACCTAGCTAGGGAAGGAGAGAGGAATATAGGTGAAGGTCCTTTCACGAACCTGAAATGTAAGAGTGTAAGGATGCCCCCTAGCGGGGAGGTTAATAGTATTGATATTTTTTTGAAACTAGTGGTGGAAGATATTAGAAAGATTAATAGGAAAGAGAACTGTACATCTCCTAATTTATCATCGGATGATTTACATGCAATACAGAATTTGAAAGAGAATGCATCCCTTGTTATAAAACCTTCGGACAATGGGGGGAATATGGTGGTGATGAATAATGAACAATACCGAGAGATGTGTATAGAGTTGTTGTCTGACAGGACAGCTTATGAGATACTGCTGCATGACCCCAGTCCGGTCTATTTTAAAGCCCTGAAAGAGATAGTGTCTGAAGCCAAACAGAACTGCCTGATTTCCTCAAATGAAATGGATTTCCTTCTGCCAAAACACCCATTAATTGCGACATTTTATGCAAACCCTAAGATACATAAAGGGTATCCCCCTCTTAAAGGGAGGCCTATAGTGTCCGGGATTGATGCACTGTGTCAGAACAGTAGTGTGTACCTGGATAAAGTCCTAAGGAGCTTTGTCACGGCACTGCCATCACATCTGAGGAACACCACGGATCATCTAAACAAATTGGATGGTATTAGTGTCGAACCAGGTACCATCTTAGCATCAATTGATGTACAGGGCCTGATGGCAGTGAGGTATTTTCTTTGTATGAGAGGTATACATTTAACAGCACATAATGAGTTCGTACTGACTTAACTACAATTTGTACTTAGACACAATTTCTTCCTCTTTGGGGGAGGTACTACCACCAGCTCAGGGGCACGGCTATGGGGAGCCCTTATGCCCCCACATGCCAATTTGCTCCTGGGCTGGTGGGAAGATACCGTGGTGTTCAGGGATGGAGATGTCATCTGGGGCCCTAAGATTCAATTCTGGGGCCGATATATAGATGACATCCTCGTCCTTTGGACAGGAAGTGTGCAACAATTTGCCACCTTTGTCCAGGAGCTTAATATCAATGACCTGGGCCTCAAATTTACATTTGAGGTTGGGGGCAATAAGATTGCCTTCCTGGATGTGGCCATTGCCATACAGTCAGATGGCTCTCTAAAAACCTCGATATTTAGGAAGTCTACGGCTACATACAGCCTACTTAGGTGGGAAAGTCACCACCCTGTCCCTCAAAAACAGGGCATCCCAAAGGGCCAGTTTCTTCGTCTCAGAAGAAACTGCTCTGGGACAGCAGATTTCTGTAATAGGGCGCATGACCTCACTAAAAGATTTAGAGATCGAGGGTACCCAGGGCCGGTGATAAAGAGAGCATATGATAACGCACTTAGGACTGACAGGACATCCCTTCTGACCACTAAGAAGGAGCAAGATCCAGTGACACTTACTAGACCGATAGGAACATTTGATGACCAAAATCCTAAAGTGATGCACATCCTCAGAAAACATTGGAATGTTCTGAGGACTGATTCAGATATTGCCAAATGGATTACACCAAGACCCTCGGTTACATTCAGACAGGGGAAATCAATAAAGGACCAACTTGTGAACAGTCACTTTGCCCCACCAAAAAAACAAGGTACGTGGCTCGATAATAGATCCGCAGGGACCTTTAGGTGTGGGCACTGTAGCTACTGTCGGTATGTAATGCCCTCCAACACGTTTACGAGTGTAGTTACCAAGAGAACATATAACAAACAGTTTGCAAACTGTATAACAGAGGGTGTTGTATACTTGTGTACATGCTCCTGTCCGTTAAATTACATTGGGAAGACGAAGAGACAATTCAAAATCCGTATTGGAGCGCATCTTGGCGATATACGCAAAAAGAGAGACACACCATTGGCATGTCATGTAAATGTGCATCATGGGGGGGACTTAGGGTCAATTGCATTTAGGGTGATAGAGGTGGTAGAACCATCGGTCCGCCAAGGAGATTGGGACAAGAAGATCCTACAGAGAGAAACAAGATGGATTTTCTGGATGGATACAGTCCATCCAAATGGTCTAAATGAGCAGTTGACCTTCTCGAGCTTCATTTAAGACGTAATGGTGAGCACATTTCCCATGAGAGGAAACAATATAGCCTGTTTTATACATTGTTAGTGTGTTATATATTGAAATCCAGGAGGTAGGGATACCCCTGGTCGGAACATCCTTCAGGAATAAGTGGAAGGCTTATATGTGGCAGTTAAATGCATACAGGCAATCTGAGGTTCTCTAACGCCGTGCCATATAGCCTCCACGAGTAACCCATATCCTCTAGATGAGATATGATAATAAGACCCGGGAAACATAGGGATATATGGTGAACCTGGGAATTGCCACCCAACGAGTAGTGATGACGCTTGCTAGTGAGAGGATATATTTCTACACTAGTTAACTGGCAGTCTATCAATTAATTTATTAGATATATCATCACTCCTGTGCTGTGTGGAAAACACTATTTGGATTAGCACACATGTTATTTAGTTGCAGTTGCAGCATATGGTGTATCACTGTTCAGAAGTTAGATATATGCGTAAGACAGAAGCTGAGTACGCTGTCATTATACCTCTACGAACGGCAAGGGCTCTCTGCGGCTGCGCAGTAGGTCTAGATATGGCTATGCGTTCCACAGCACAGCAAGCACGTCATCAGGGTGTGCAGATGCGGTCCAGAGAACGTCATCAGTAGGAGCGCATTTGCGCTGTGGCGATCGTTTCATGTCACCAAACTTCCTGTTTTAGCTGAACACGTGGAGTATGGTGCCGGGCATAGGAGGACGCCGCCGCCATATGGAGGTGGGTGGAGCGTCTAGCATTACGCTATATAAGTGAGTGGATAGGGTAGGAGATAGCACAGACTGTGGAACCCAGTATCTTGAATCCTGCTTGTGGCTCTATGACCTATTATGGCAGAATAATCTAAAGTCCCCTGATGAACCCCCTGAATGAATAGAACGGGGGAGAAACGCGTCGGGACAGCGTGTACATGAGCCGATGGATTTACATGGCGGCTATGAGGGAACATCTGAGGAACAAGGAGCTAAGTGGATAACTTGTATTGAGTTTAGCGTTATGATGCAATCTATGGCATACTAAGCACTTGATTTGTTTAAATTAGTGATGCATATGATATATGTATATCCCCGTTATCTGTAAATTAGGAAACTGGGAGTGTGGATCTGAACTGCATATAGAGAGAATAATATATGGGTGATAACTAGTCTATTCAGCACTGTGTTTTTGATTAAAACTTTAGCTAGAAACTATATTAGATTTTTGGGGGTATATCCCCTTGGTGATGATAAGTGACTAATACTTTCTCCTCTAATACGCATATGAGGATCTACTAAAGTCTATGCCTTGAGTTAGGACAAGTCTGCATATTATAGGTTTGCTGGCTAGATATAGCTGTTGCTAATATACATTAAACAACTTAGGTGCAGTTCTAGATCTCTATTGATTATTTTATATCCACTATTATTAACTTTAGTTTGAATATCAGGTGCAGCATTGAGCGGACTTAATAGTATTGTACTATGGATCTAATTTGATCCATATATGTGTGGTGGTTTTTGTCTGTGGGTATTAGATTTGTAGGGGTCACCTAGGGAAATAAGGGACAGCCGCCGTTGAGCGGGGGCGCCATATCGATAATCTAGGGTGCCAACCTCTGCTGCAAGGAAGGTTATCAGACCTTAGGGCATATTAGGGTCAACATAGGCATACTATATCCAATATTCTTAGTTTTTATGTTTTTTTCATGTTTTTTGGTTTTTTAGTGTTATTTTTCACGTTTTGTTGACTTTTTCTATTGTGTTATTTTGGTATTTAAATGAGATATAGATAGGCGGTGTCTCTAATCCCAGGATTTTGGTCCCCTAATTGGGATGTTTTTTATCTAGATTTTTGATAACAATTGGTATTATGCTGGATTATTAATAAAGATTAATGTTTTTAAGGGGTAGGTTTGTTCTTTTGGTTTTGGTAAAGAGACTGCAACCCTGTGTCCTCCGTTTCTTTCCAGCACCACACCATCCTTGCCAAACACACTGGGAGCCCTGGGGACTCAGCTTCACCTGTGGGAAGCCATACCATCCCAGCTGCCATAACATCACCCCAGTGGACCCCTGACCGAGCACCACAGGTGGCATCATGAACAAACTTTATCCAAACCTCTTTAAAGACCGTCCCTTTCACTTGGGGGCCCAGGGCCACAGACCGGGTTGCTGCCACTGTGACACATCTCTTTAAGTACCGAACCCAGTACCGAGTATCCCCTAGGCTCTGGCTGGGGCGCTCCACTTGTCTTGTGTGGTAGATTCCTGCTTCTATGGATCTAGTACTTAGTGCTTGCTCTTGTGCCACTTAAGTGCCTCTGTGCTGTCTTGGAGTCCAGCTTTCTCTAGCCATTGGTAGGATTTGTCTATGTCAGCCACATCCATTACCTGTCGATGGTACATCCCATGCAGCGGCTTTTCTTGCCATGGCGCTTCATGTTCCTGTCCTTCCTTACAGATCTGTTGCTGTTGCTGCCTTAGGCTTTCTCTCAGCATCTCATCTTTTAGCACCATTTTTCTGATGTATCCCTGGATACTTCATATTTCATCTGTGATGGTATACAATCTTTGGGTGTTAGACTTAGGTTGGAGACCTCCATGCATTGTGAGGAGCTTTTGTGTCTTCATATCTGCAGCTTCCATCTCTTTTTTTGGCCAGCACACTATGCCAGCAGGGCATCTGATAACTGGCAGGTTATATGTATTGATGGCGCAGATTTTATTCTTCCAATTGAGCTGGCTGTTCAGGACCTGTCTTACCCTTTGATGGTATTTGGATGTTGCCGCTCTCCTTGCCTCCTCGTCATGGTTACTGTATCCTGTGGGATGTCGAAGTACTTGGAGCATGTCTGTACATCTGCTATGTGCCCTGCTGGTAATTCTACCCCATCAGTCTTGACTACCTTGCCTCTCTTTATTACCAACCGGCTGCACTTCTCCACTCCAAAGAACATCCCGATGTCTTTGCTGTAGATCTTTGTCAGGTGGATCAGTGAATAGATGTCTCAATACAGCTTGATGTCATCCATGTAGAGGAGGTGAATGATGGTGCTTCCACTCTTGAACTTGTATCCATAGACAGAATCTGTAATTATCTGACTGAGGGGGTTCAAGCGTATGCAGAACAGCAATGGGGACAATGCATCACCTTGGTATATGCAGCATTTGATGGTCACTTGTGCTAGTTGTCTTGTGTTGACTTCCAATATTGTTCTCCATAGCCCCATTGAGTATCTGAGGAAGGTACTAAATTTCCTGTTGAGATTGTAGAGAGCCAAGCATTCACAGATCCATGTGTGTGGCATTGAGTCATAGGTTTCCCGGTGCTAAGATGGGTCTGTCTGGATCTTGAGTCTTGAGCTTAGAGCTTCTGGTGTTTGGGCCAATGCCTTTCTGAGCTCGATTCATGTACTGGTCCTGTGCAACAAAATATTAAGTTAAGGGTACCATCATTTCTGTCCAGGCCTATTTCATGAGTTTTATTTTTTTTTTTATTCTGTGGAAGCATGGTTGAAAAGCAATGTTTGACTTTCATTTGTTCATTTTCATAGATCTTTAATTTATTATTACTTTTGTCAGATTCATGATATTTCTGTGACCATTGTGGGTTTTTTCTCACTAAACGAGGGGTACCAACAACTTTGATCACGTGTAAATATATATAAATATTTTCTGCATATGACATGATTTGCTATATAGTAGACTGAATTTTCTCCCACAAGGAACTTAAGTTATAAGTATGGCATGATGCAAATAAATATTATTATTCAAATTAATATTATTAGAAAGATCTCATTTTGCAAATTCATAAACACTTCTCTTTATGAAATAACATATTTCCAAATATAATATTGTATGTATTCTCAAAAAATGTTTTTTGGTAAAATAAAGAATACAGTTTAGATTCTCACTTTGCACCGTTCATTACCAATATACCTACGGTTCACAAAATAACAATGCTTTTGAAACCAACAGATACAATGGAAACATAACCGCATAAGTGGTTTTTATGTGTTTAGCAGTTAAGCACTCAGCAAGTCCAAAAACACAAACAACTAAAAATAACAGTCATCCAAGCATGAGGATAGATTCCCTTTCTTGCTTCAGGTTTGCTAAGTGAAAAATGATCTTTTATGCAAAGCTATCATTACTGGTCTATATGCAGAGGGTTTGCTTACACTCTGCATTGTAATTATGGACAAAAGGTTTACTCCCCGCCTATTGCTTTGAACTGAAGGATGCTGTTACTCATTGCTCTCCACTCCACTCATTTTACAAACAGATCCATCACTGAGAGATTTGCTTTGATTTTCTGATTTTGTTTAGATGCTAAGGTTGAAAGTGAGGAGGGCAAAATGAGAGTTAAATAATCTTAAGTTAGCAAATATAGTGAGCACAGAAGTTTCAGTCAGCATATTGTCTACTGTGTCCTGGAAGCTGGCATTATGTAGATTAAGGGCAAAAATAAGGCACAAAACAGTATTTGATTTTCTGGAAGGCATTATTCAGGATTAAAAAATGGTTACGTGTAGAAAATTTGATGAATTTAAAAAAAAAAAAAAATACCAGATCAACCGTTCCCAGCAGAACCAGTGCTGACACTCAACTAGTCTCTGTAGTAGTGATGAGCCATACATACTTTCCCATGATAGTATGGCAAATCAGTGGCCTGAGCAGTACTGAAGGCCAGTGACAAGCTAGGAACAACTAAAGTACCAAAGATGAATTGCTTCAGCTCCTTTTAAATCCAGACTTTATTCAATCCAACTTTATGTGTATATGTGACATGCAAGGCCTGACAGTTGTCATGTGATTTGATGTGACTTTATGATTGGTTCATGTGCATCTTACATTTTTGTGGAGACCAAATGGAGTTAGCTTTGATAAAGATTGCTGCTGCGATCGATACGCGTTCCTTGTTTTCCCTTGTCCGTGCATGACTTTGGAGCATTTGCCATTTTAAAATTGGATTGAATAACGTCTGGATTTTAAAGAAGCTGGAACATTTCATATTTTGGCATTAATTTTGGCGTCTCATCAGGATTGAGTTCCGTACACCTGTATTGGCTGTCGGTGAGCTGTTTGCTGCTTTTCTTTCTTTATGAACAACTAGA
Organism: Ranitomeya variabilis; assembly: GCF_051348905.1. Classification (NCBI taxonomy): domain Eukaryota; kingdom Metazoa; phylum Chordata; class Amphibia; order Anura; family Dendrobatidae; genus Ranitomeya; species Ranitomeya variabilis. The sequence continues at coordinate 178,705,128 of NC_135237.1, forward strand.
GTGGTGGTTCTGTTATGTAAATGTTATTATTATTATTTACTATTATTATAACGCCATTTATTCCATGGCGCCTTACATATGAAAAGGGTTGTACATAATAAAAACAAGTACAGTAATCTTAAACAATAAAAGTCAGTGACTGGTACAGGAGGAGAGAGGACCCTGCCCGCGAGGGCTCACAATCTACAAGGGATGGGTGAGGATACAGTAGGCGAGGGTAGAGCTGGTCATGCAGCGGTTTGGTTGATCGGTGGCTACTGCAGGTATTTTACATATATACTGTAGATATCTATATAAAATCAGAAAAAAACAGGCAGCACTCCAAAAAATAAAAGTAAAAAACCATGGCTTTACTGATCCATTAACAGCAACATTTTGACAGATTTCTCTGCCTCTCTCAAGCTTGAGAAACATTGCTGTTATTGGATCAGTAAAGCCACTTTTTTACTTTTATTTCTTGGAGTACTGCTTGTTTTTTTTTATTTTCTATTTTGGAGGTTTGGACATTACCTTAACAGGTCTTATTGCACCCAGTTTCTTTTGGTAGTGCTGCCAAATTTTCTTTAATTATTCTAGATATCTATACATATATGGGAAAAATAGAAAACACAGCACAGTTAAAAAATAGGATGCAAACGCCTCACAGGCACATACCAGCCCTTTTACATAGATTCAGAAAAAGTTGAAGCAGCACACCATATCCAGATTCACAAAGTGCTTTTTAATAGCCCATGTGGTGACGTTTCGGTCCGGGGTACAGACCTTTCTCAGGCTTTCTCAGGAAGAGTTCAGAAATCAATATTTTGTGGAATAACCATGATTTTTAATCACAGCTTTCATGCATCTTGGCATGCTTTCCACCAGTCTTTCACACTGTTTCTGGTGGAAAAATGTAAGCAGTTCTTCTTTGTTTGATTGCTTGTGACTATCCATCATCATCTTGATTACATTCCAGAGGTTTTCAATGGGGTTCAGGTCTGGAGATTGGGGTGGCCATGACAGGGATTTATGTGGTGGTCCTTCATAAACACCTTGATTGACCTAGCTGGCATGGCCCTACTGGAAAAAACAGTCTTCAGAGTTGGGGAACATTGCCAGAGCAGAAGAAATCAACTGTTTTTCCAGGATAACGTTGTATGCGTCTTGATCAATATGTCCTTCACAAAGATTAACTTGCTCAATTCCAGCCTTGCTGAAGCATCCCCAGATCATCACTAATCCTCCACCAAATTTCACAGTGGATGCAAGACACTGTGGCTTGTACGCCTCTCGAGGTCTCCATCTAACCATTAGACAACCAGGTGTTGGGCAAAGCTGAAAATTAGACTCATCAGAGAAGACTACCTTACTCCAGTCCTCTATGGTCCAATCTTTATGGCCTTTGGCAAACTTCAGCCTGGCTCTCCTTTGCTTCTCATTGATGAAAGGCTTTTTTCTAGCTTTACATGACTTGAGCCCTGCCTCTACGAGCCTGTTACGAACTGTTCTTGCCATGCTCTTCACCCCAGCTGCCATTTGCTATTCCTTTTGTAGGTCACTTGATGGCATCCTTAGGTTGCTGAGTAACATTCGAATAAGATGACGGTCATCTCAGTCACATGAGAGTCGTTTTCGCCCTCTGCCGGTCTGTAGCTTTATTGTCCCCGATGTCTGCTGCATGACCTTGTTGTAATGGACTGTTGTCATAGAAATTATAAGGATGGAGGCAACATGACGCTCACTGTGTCCCTTTGCTAGTAAAACCAGAATTGAGCCCTTCTATTCCTCACTCAAGACTTTTCTTTTCAACTCCTTTGGCATGGTTAAAAGTTTTTTTTTTCATTCCTATTACTTTTGGGATATCACTAGCACTTGTTTTGCCATCCAACTTGTCCTATTGCAAGAGGATTGTGAACACCACAGCAGTGTTTTTTATGCTTTCCTTCACTAAATAAGATTTGGTTCAGGTGATCACCTAATCAGAGGCACATTAAGTAGAATGAGGTGTTCTCTGGTTGGAATTAAACTGACACTGGAATGCAATGGTTGATAGACATGTAGAGAAGCTGATTTTTATAAAACTGTGCAGTGGTCTCTTAATTTTTGCCAGAGCCCTCTCTCTCTCTCTCTCTCTCTCTCTATATATATATATATATATATATATATATATATATATATATATATATATATATATATATATATAATATATGGCTAGATAGATAGATAGATAGATTGATAAATAGATAGATATAGATATATCTGGATAAATATATAACCAAATTAACTTTTAAATTTTTCTCTAATGCTTTTCTGTCATTAAGGTATTCCTTAATATCTGAAGGGTCAATGATAATTCTACAGCATTGATGCTACATTTAGTTTGAAGAGAAAACACCAGTAGTTGACAGTTACTTTGCCATGGACATAACAATTTTACTTGCTCTCTTGCTGAGAAAGTATCCTGGTTGAGATTGATGATCAAATATTTTAGTGCAAAAATGGTAATAGCTGTGTAATTTCAGGCCGACTTTTCATGTTGTATATTTATAGCTATTTGCAAAATTTATTTTTATCAAACATGAATCTCACCTAATTCAAATTTATTACATTGTAAAGTCCCTATAAGGCACAAAAGAACACATGCAACCAAGAGAGAAAAAACTGTGCCAGGAACAAAGTACAACAGACTTATAATAAAATGTAACTTTTATTTAATAGATTAAAAAGGTGCATATAGCAATATACAGTAGATAATACAATGCAAGCAAACACCAGTGAGCAGGTACAGATGACAACAGAAGTTGGTGGGTGAGCTAATCAGAAAAAGATCTATCAAAGTATTTATAAGTATATAAACATATGAAAAAGGATAAAACAGCATTAGATATCTAATGGCTAATTGATCGTTGCTTATGGGTACAAGACAACAATGTAGTAAATAGTGATGGCTGAACCCCTGGATGTTCTGGTTGGATAGGTTCGGATGAACAGTTAAACAAAAGATCAGTTTGGGTACCAGAATAGTACCCGAACCCAAACCCCATTCACATAAATGAGGGGCCTGAACATTTAGTGTTTGCCTTGCAGTCAACTGCATGGCAGCGTGGCAAACACTGCTTCTGAATGGCAGTAAGATCATTACCACCCGTCAGAGCGTTGTGGCTCCCTCACTGTCAGATGACAGCGTAAGATCGCAGCTTTTACCAGAAGTAGAAAGTTTACCTCTGTTCACAGACGTCGCCTGATGTCTGGTGATATAAAGTACACAGGCTAGTAATGAAGAGGCATCTACAAGACGCCACTCCATTACTAATCCTATGGTTATAATGTAACTATTATAAAGTCTTTAATTTGAAATAAAAAAAACCACTTTTTCTTTTTTATTTAAAAATAACAAACACAGTTATACTCACTTAATGCCCATTCCATTGAAGACTTTGTCTCCTGGAAAAAAAATAAAAAACAACCATATCCCTCACCTGTCTGACGTTCAGTCCCACGTCGTAATCCATGTCTATGATAAATAGTTTTAAACATTGATGGTGCCATTATATGACCATCCAGGCTGAAAACCAATGGAAAATGAGTAGCCTCAGTGGCTAGCAGTGACGTAAATTTCCGCAGGTCACTGAGGCTGCGTTCCCAGTCGGGCCAATGAACTGCGGTGACCTTAGTGAAATCGCCGCTAGCACAATGAGAAAAAGTTTGAAGGTGCAGCACTGAGCTCAGTAAGTTCACCAAAGTTCACCAAGGAATGCGTGGGACAGAACTTTGGACAGGTAAGGGATATGGTTGTTTTTTAATTTTGTTCTTTTTGCAGGAGACAATGACTTCAATTGAATGGGCATTAGATGAGTATAACTGTGTTTGTTATTTTAAAATAAAAAAACTAAAACATTGTTTTTTATTTCAAATAAAGATCTTTATACTGGCTATATGTTTACTACAATATAACTATAGGATTATTAATGGAGAGGCGTCGTATAGACACCTCTCCATTACTAAGCTGTGAGTTTGATGTCACCTGACAATACAAAGGTGACATCAACCCCAGAAATAATAGCCCACTTGCCACAAGACAAGACAAGTGAGAAGGACAGGGCTAAATGCCATAATTGGTGCATCTAATAGATGCACCTTTTTTCTGGTGGTTGTGGGATGCTATTTTTAGGCTATGGGGTCAATATCCATGGCCTCTTACCAGGCTGAGAATACAAGCCCCAAGCTGTCTGCTTTAACTTGGCTGTTTGTAAAAAATGGGGGGACTCCACCCAGTTTTATAATTTAAAATAACAGAGTGGGACCCCTTTATTCTTGATAACCAGCCTTGCTAAAGCAGACAGCTGAAGGTTGCAGCCCGCAGCTCTCAATTTTGCCTGGTTGATTATCAGCGAGAGCAGGCATAGGCTAATGGGAGTATAGTCCCATCAGCTGATGCCTGTGACTGGAGGTAAACTTTTTACTTCCAGAGACAGCTGTGGGCTTACATTGCCATCTGACAGAGAGGGAGCTGCAGCGCTTTGACCGGCGGTAATGATCTTATGATGACAGTGCGAAAAACAGCCAGTGTTCGTGGTGTCGAATCCTAAACAGTAACACGGACTTAATGGTGAAGTCCATGTTCGGGGTCCATGTACTGACCCAAAACTTTACTGTTCATGTTCGCCCATCTCTATTAGTAAAGAACAATTTGTACTATTATAATTACATTATCAATGAACTCCTTTCAGGGACCACATCAGTAATACAAGGATATAGTAATATGAACAAAGTTACCAACAGGGGATTACAAATAGTTTGAAAAATACATACGATCAGGTCACCCACCAAGAGACCCGACACGTGTTTCACCACAGCTTTGGCACCTCTTTGATAGGTATTTTTTCTGATTAGCTCACCCACCAATTTCTGTTGTCATCTGTGCCTGCTCACTGGTGTTTGCTATATACACCTTTTTAATCTGTTGAATAAAAGTTACATTTTATTAAGAGACTGTACTTTGTTCCTGGCACATTTTTCTCTCTCTTTGTTGTATAAAATTTCTATTTTTGCAGTTATTAATAAGGGTAAGCTTAAAGGATAGTCCCATCTCTAAGATCCTATCCCAATATGTAGTAGGTGTAATGACAATAATATTAGCAAATACCTCCAATTACAAATGTAGTATAGTTTTTCTGATTTGCTATGACTCTTTCCCCATGTGCAGGCATTGCAGGACCTTAAGTATCCATGGTTATGACCACTAGCAACTAGCTAACTGTCACAATATCAGTGGTCGTAAGGATGGATACCTAAGCTATTGCAATGCCTGCACATGAGGAAAGAGACATAGCAAATCAGAAAAAACTATACATTTCTAATTGGAGGTATTTGCTAATATTATCATTACTACACCTACTACATATTGGGATAATATCTTGGAGATGGGAAATATCCCTTTAAGGGTATGTGCACACGTTCAGTTTTTTTTGCATTTTTTTTTTCATTTTTTCGAGATAAAAACGCTATAAAAACTCATTAAAAATGCATACATTATGCATCCTATCATTTAGAATGCATTCTGCATGTTTTGTGCACATGGTGCGTTTTTTTCCACGAAAAAAATGCATCGCGGTAAAAAAAGCAGCATGTTCATTAATTTTGCGGATTTTCCGCGTTTTTCCCGCAATTCTATGCATTTGGAAAAAAACGCACAAAAACGCGTCAAAAACGAGTCAAAAACGTGATAAAACGCATGCGGATTTCTGGCAGAAATGTCCGTTTTTTGTCAGGAAAATTTCTGCTAGAAATCCTGACGTGTGCACATAGCCTTACTGTCCCTCACTGATGTGACTGCATCCACTGTTTTTACCCATTGATACTGTTTGTATCTTAAACAAAGTATACAACTTTTACAAAGCAGTATTAGCTAGTGAGTGACACTAGGTGGCTCTGTTGAAATATAAACTAGGAGGAGGTGGCTGCAAGAAGGGAGTCAGAATGTGACTGAAGACACATGCAATGCTAGGAGAACCTGCTCAATTGTGTGAGTTGTGCAGCCCTGAATCCAGTAAATGTGAAGCCTGTTAATGGGATAATGGAAAAGCAAGATGCTGAGATCACGAGTAGGCAAAAAACAAACAAACAAATAACAAACAATAATAATATTAATAATAATTCAGAGCCTGAAAATTATGGGTATGTGCATTAAGACCTCATAAGTAGAGTTGAGCGAATTTGTTTTGGTTCCCTTATTCGGCAAGCTATAGCGCTTAACAAATAAGCTGCATGGGTAAACATGGGTTTACTAGGGACCGTTCCTGTCAGACTAGTCTGATCAATTTCTATGAAGAGATGAGTTCCGGACTGGACTAAGGGAACCCAGTGGACGTAGTGAATATGGACTTTTCAAAAGCTTTTGATACGGTGACACACAAAAGGTTAATACATAAAATGAGAATAATGGGGATGGGGAAAATATGTCTAAGTGGGTTAAGAGCTGACTCAGGGATAGGAAACAAAGGGTGGTTATTAATGGAGCACACTCGGACTGGGTCGCGGTTAGCAGTGGGGTACCACAGGGGTCAGTATTGGGCCCTCTTCTTTTTAAAATATTTATTAATGACCTTGTAGGGGGCATACAGAGCAGAATTTCAATATTTGCAGATGAAACTAAACTCTGCAGGGTAATCAATACAGAGGAGGACAATTTTATATTACAGGATGATTTATGTAAACTAGAAGCTTGGGCTGATAAATGGCAAATGAGCTTTAATGGGGATAAATGTAAGGTCATGCACTTGGGTAGAAGTAATAAGATGTATAACTATGTGCTTAATTCTAAAACTCTGGGCAAAACTGTCAATGAAAAAGACCTGGGAGTATGGGTGGATGACAAACTCACATTTAGTGGCCAGTGTCAGGCAGCTGCTACAAAGCCAAATAAAATAATGGGATGCATTAAAAGAGGCATAGATGCACATGAGGAGAACATAATTTTACCTCTATACAAGTCACTAGTTCAACCACACTTAGAATACTATGCACAGTTCTGGTCTCCGGTGTATAAGAAAGACATAGCTGAACTAGAGCGGGTGCAGAGAAGAGTGACCAAGGATATTAGAGGACTGGGGGGTCGGCAATACCAAGATAGATTATTACACTTGGGGCTATTTAGTTTGGAAAAACGAAGGCTAAGGGTATGTGCACACGTTCAGGATTTTTCACGTTTTTTTGCGATAAAAACGCATAAAAAACGCATACATATGCATCCTATCATTTAGAATGCATTCCGCAATTTTTGTGCACATGATACTTTTTTTCCACAAAAAAAACGCATTGCGGTAAAAAAGCAGCATGTTCATTAATTTTGCGGATTTTTCACGTTTTTCCCGCTATTTAATGCATTGGGAAAGCTCCGGAAAAGAAACGCAAAAAAAATGCACAAAAAACGAGTAAAAAACGCAAAAAACCCCACGAAAAAACTCATTCGGATTTCTGGCAGAAATGTCCGTTTTTTGCCAGGAAATTTCTGAAAGAAATCCTGAACGTGTGCACATACCCTAAGGGGTGATCTTATTTTAATGTATAAATATATGAGGGGACAGTACAAAGACCTTTCTGATGATCTTTTTAATCATAGACCGGTGACAGGGACAAGGGGGCATCCTCTACGTCTGAAGGAAAGAAGGTTTAAGCATAATAACAGACGCTGATTCTTTACTGTAAGAGCAGTGAGACTATGGAACTCTTTGACGCATGATGTTGTAATGAGTGAGTCATTACTAAAATTTAAGAGGGGACTGGATGCCTTTCTTGAAAAGTATAATGTTACAGGTTATATATACTAGATTGCTTGATAGGGCGTTGATCCAGGGAACTAGTCTGATTGCCATATGTGGAGTCGGGAAGGAATTTTTTTCCCCAATGTGGAGCTTACTCTTTGCCACATGGTTTTTTTTGCCTTCCTCTGGATCAACATGTTAGGGCATGTTAGGTTAGGATATGGGTTGAACTAGATGGACTTAAAGTCTTCCTTCAACCTTAATAACTATGTAACTATGTAACTATGAACGCGGATGCCTGGATTCCGCCGTCTGATCAGCTGTTCGGCTCCGCAGCTGCATGTGTTGTTGTTGTGTGATAGACATGACACATGCATGGAAAGCCTGTTTGTTGGGCTCTCTGTTGTGAATTTGCTTTTTGCTCCCTCTAGTGGTTACTAGTTTTTTGACTCTGGTTTTTCTGTCATTCCTTTTATCCGCACCTGGGTCGTTAGTTAGGGGTGTTGCTATATAAGCTCCCTGGACCTTCAGTTCTATGCCTGGCAACGTAGTTATCAGAGCTAGTCTGCTGTGCTCTTGTCTACTGATCCTGGTTCCAGTTATATCAGCTAAGTCTGCCTTTTGCTTTTTGCTATTTGTTTTGGTTTTGTATTTTTGTCCAGCTTGTTCCAAATCTATATCCTGACCTTTGCTGGAAGCTCTAGGGGGGCTGGTGTTCTCCCCCCGGACCGTTAGACGGTTCGGGGGTTCTTGAATTTCCAGTGTGGATTTTGATAGGGGTTTTGTTGACCATATAAGTTACCTTTCTTTATTCGGCTATCAGTAAGCGGGCCTCTCTGTGCTAAACCTGGTTCATTTCTGTGTTTGTCATTTCCTCTTACCTCACCGTCATTATTTGTGGGGGGCTTCTATCCAGCTTTGGGGTCCCCTTCTCTGGAGGCAAGAAAGGTCTTTTGTTTTCCTCTACTAGGGGTAGCTAGATTCTCCGGCTGGCGCGTGTCATCTAGAATCAACGTAGGAATGATCCCCGGCTACTTCTAGTGTTGGCGTTAGGAGTAGATATATGGTCAACCCAGTTACCACTGCCCTATGAGCTGGATTTTTGTATTCTGCAGACTTCCACGTTCCTCTGAGACCCTCGCCATTGGGGTCATAACAGTTTGCCAGGCCAGTATTAAATGTTTAATGCATTGCAGAAGAGGGATTATAAGAAAGAAGATTCTGAGTTTTTTTTTTTCTTCTTCCCCTTTACCTCAGAGTGGCTATGCTTGCTGCAGACATGAATGATACTATGGCACTGGCTATTCAAATTGACCGGCGGTTGCGGGAGCGCAAAACCGCAAATTCCCTCATGGTGTTGTCTGAACAGACACCTAATTCGGTGCAATGTGATAGAAAAACCGCAAATTCCCTCATGGTGTTGTCTGAACAGACACCTGATTTAATGCAATGTGATAGAATCCTGACTAGAAATGAGCGGAAAATTCATAGACGCCGGAATGGCTTGTGCTACTACTGTGGTGATTCTACACATGTTATCTCAGCATGCTCTAAACGTATAGCTAAGGTGGTTAGTCCTGTCACCGTTGGTAATTTGCAACCTAAATTTATTCTGTCTGTAACTTTGATTTGCTCACTGTCATCTTATCCTGTCATGGCGTTTGTAGATTCAGGTGCTGCCCTGAGTCTCATGGATCTCTCATTTGCTAAGCGCTGTGGTTTTACTCTTGAACCATTAGAAAATCCTATTCCTCTTAGGGGTATTGATGCTACACCATTGGCAGCAAATAAACCGCAGTATTGGACACAGGTTAACATGTGCATGACTCCTGAACACCGCGAGGTGATACGTTTCCTGGTTTTACATAAAATGCATGATTTGGTCGTTTTAGGGCTGCCATGGTTACAGACCCATAATCCAGTCCTGGACTGGAAGGCTATGTCAGTCTCAAGTTGGGGCTGTCGTGGTATTCATGGGGATTCCCTGCCTGTGTCTATTGCTTCTTCTACGCCTTCGGAAGTTCCGGAGTATTTGTCTGATTATCAGGATGTCTTCAGTGAGTCTGAGTCCAGTGCACTGCCTCCTCATAGGGACTGTGACTGTGCTATAGATTTGATCCCAGGCAGTAAATTTCCTAAGGGAAGACTGTTTAATCTGTCGGTACCTGAACATACCGCTATGCGTTCATATATCAAGGAGTCTCTGGAGAAAGGACATATTCGTCCGTCTTCTTCCCCTCTTGGTGCGGGATTCTTTTTTGTGGCAAAAAAGGACGGATCTTTGAGACCTTGTATTGATTATCGGCTTTTAAATAAGATCACTGTCAAATTTCAGTATCCTTTACCGCTGTTGTCTGACTTGTTTGCCCGGATTAAGGGTGCCAAGTGGTTCACCAAGATAGACCTTCGTGGTGCGTACAACCTTGTGCGCATTAAGCAAGGTGATGAATGGAAAACCGCATTCAATACGCCCGAAGGTCATTTTGAGTACTTGGTGATGCCTTTTGGGCTCTCCAATGCGCCTTCAGTTTTTCAGTCCTTTATGCATGACATTTTCCGGAAGTATCTGGATAAATTTTTGATTGTTTATCTGGATGATATTTTGGTTTTTTCTGATAATTGGGATTCGCATGTGGAGCAGGTCAGGTTGGTCTTTAAAATTTTGCGTGAAAATTCTTTGTTTGTCAAGGGCTCAAAGTGTCTCTTTGGTGTGCAGAAGGTTCCCTTTTTGGGGTTCATTTTTTCCCCTTCTGCTGTGGAGATGGACCCAGTCAAGGTCCGAGCTATTCTTGATTGGACTCAGCCCTCGTCAGTTAAGAGTCTTCAGAAGTTCTTGGGCTTCGCTAACTTCTACCGTCGTTTTATCGCTAATTTTTCTAGCATTGTTAAACCTCGTTTTATTGGGCCTTACAAGATATTGGAAATCCTTAATCCTGTATCTTTTCGTCTGGATCTTCCTGTGTCGTTTGCTATTCACAATGTATTTCATAGGTCCTTGTTGCGGCGGTACATTGTGCCTGTAGTTCCTTCTGCTGAGCCTCCTGCTCCGGTGTTGGTTGAGGGCGAGTTGGAGTACGTGGTGGAGAAGATCTTGGATTCTCGCCTCTCCAGGCGGAGACTTCAGTACCTGGTCAAGTGGAAGGGCTATGGTCAGGAGGATAATTCCTGGGTGGTCGCCTCTGATGTTCATGCGGCCGATTTAGTTCGTGCCTTTCATGCCGCTCATCCTGATCGCCCTGGTGGTCGTGGTGAGGGTTCGGTGACCCCTCACTAAGGGGGGGGTACTGTTGTGAATTTGCTTTTTGCTCCCTCTAGTGGTTACTAGTTTTTTGACTCTGGTTTTTCTGTCATTCCTTTTATCCGCACCTGGGTCGTTAGTTAGGGGTGTTGCTATATAAGCTCCCTGGACCTTCAGTTCTATGCCTGGCAACGTAGTTATCAGAGCTAGTCTGCTGTGCTCTTGTCTACTGATCCTGGTTCCAGTTATATCAGCTAAGTCTGCCTTTTGCTTTTTGCTATTTGTTTTGGTTTTGTATTTTTGTCCAGCTTGTTCCAAATCTATATCCTGACCTTTGCTGGAAGCTCTAGGGGGGCTGGTGTTCTCCCCCCGGACCGTTAGACGGTTCGGGGGTTCTTGAATTTCCAGTGTGGATTTTGATAGGGGTTTTGTTGACCATATAAGTTACCTTTCTTTATTCGGCTATCAGTAAGCGGGCCTCTCTGTGCTAAACCTGGTTCATTTCTGTGTTTGTCATTTCCTCTTACCTCACCGTCATTATTTGTGGGGGGCTTCTATCCAGCTTTGGGGTCCCCTTCTCTGGAGGCAAGAAAGGTCTTTTGTTTTCCTCTACTAGGGGTAGCTAGATTCTCCGGCTGGCGCGTGTCATCTAGAATCAACGTAGGAATGATCCCCGGCTACTTCTAGTGTTGGCGTTAGGAGTAGATATATGGTCAACCCAGTTACCACTGCCCTATGAGCTGGATTTTTGTATTCTGCAGACTTCCATGTTCCTCTGAGACCCTCGCCATTGGGGTCATAACAGCTCTCCATGCATGTATTGTGACTGTGAAACAGCTGCGACACATGCAGCTGTGGCGCCGATCAGCTGAGCAGCTGGACCGATCCAGGAAGCCGAGTTCCCTCTGCAGCTTATTTGGTAAGCGCTAGGGTTGAGCGACCTTTACTTTTATTGGATCGGGTCGGGTTTCACGAAACCCGACTTTTTCAAAAGTCGGGTCGAGTGAAATCGGCCGATCCTATAAAAAAGTCGGGGTCGGGGTCGGCCGAAACTCGAAACCCAATGCAGGTCATTGGGTTTCCAATGGTTCCCAGGGTCTGAAGGAGCGGAAACTCTCCTTCAGGCCCTGGGATCCATATTTAAGTGTAAAATAAAGAATTAAAATAAAAAATATCGCTATACTTACCATCTGGCGGGCCCTGGTACTAACCGGGAACCTTCCTTCCTTAGAATTAGCCTTCCAGGACCTCGCGGTGACGTCACGGTGACGTCGCGGCTTGTGATTGGTCGCGCGGCCGCCCATGTGACCGCTCGCGTGACCAATCACAAGCCACGACGTCACCGTGACGTCACCGAAGGTCCTGGAAGGGCTGATTCTTAGGAAGGAAGGCTGCCGGAACGAAGCCGAGGGTGAGTATATTCCTATTAGGTATATACTCACCCTCGGACACGCCCTGCTTCGTTGTTTACACTTAAATCTGAATTCCGATACCAATTCCCGATATCTTAATCATATCGGGAATCGGTATCGGAATTCCGATTCCAGATTCAGAAGATCGCCGACTTCATGGCCGACCCCACATAGGGGTCGGGTCGGGTTTCATGAAACCCGACTTTGCCAAAAGTCGGCGACTTCTGAAAATTGCCGACCCGTTTCGCTCAACCCTAGTAAGCGCTATAGCTTGCCAAAAAAGAGGGAACCCAAACAAATTTGCTCAACCCTACTCATGAGGAGTTTGAGAAATGCACACAAGTGACTTGATGCTTTGCAACATTCCAATATTTTGCACACCCTAGTGTTATCTTATAAAGTCAAGTGTATTGTGCCACCCCATGTGATGTTCCACAGCTGCTATACTTCCTACAGAAATTTCACTACCCATGCTTTACCTTCCTCACTTTAATACTAGCTTTGGTACTTTATTTAACATCTTGTTACATATATGCTGATTTTGGTTGCCACCGGAGAGTATATGTGGATGCATGTGCCCATGAACACTTTTAGGCTAAGTGCAAATGTTGACAACCACAGGTGGATAAACCACACTACAACCGAGTATAATCCACAATATAATATTTTATTAAAGAATCATTAAAATAGACATAAAGTACACATAAAATTAGAAAAACTGGATACCAATAAACAGGACACAAAGAGTGATCGGCACATGAAGCATATAGCAGCAGAGTAAAAATTCAATGCCCAAATAAGTGCTAGCAATAATATGAACACGCAGCAATGTCAAATATCAAAGTGTGGAAACTACAGCAATCACAACATTCAAAACATGTCTGGTGTCAAAGACATCCAAATGGTATTGGTATGTGCACTGGCTAAGCTCGACACAAAGGATCGACATGCTGCTGTATAATGAATAGGGCAACCCATGTATACAGCTCAGTATTATTAACCCACATTAGATCAAGTGTATAATGTGGAAAAGCTAAGAAACAGGTGAAAGCCCGAGATGTAACATTGAAAATAAAGCTAAAAAGGGCATGATATACTCACTAAATGTTATGAAGGCAGAGTGCCGATACCACGTTGGTCCCTGCCGCCCCAACGCACGTTTCGTAGAGACTTCCTCAGGAGAATGCGTTTCCGCTCAGGAAAAAAACGCAGCATGTGCATACAAAATGCGGATTGCATTCTTTTAATAGGATGTTTAATGTGAGCATTTTTTCACGGTTTTATCACGTTTTTATAGCGAAAAAAATGCGAAAAATCCAGAACGTGTGCACACAGCCTTAACCTTCACTAGATATTTTTTAAATGAACAACGGCCTTCACTGTAATTACAGATGGGAAAGTATCAACAGCAGCTGAAATACAACAAACTTGCCAGAGGGAGTCACTGTTTCGAATATCAGATCCTGTTCATTTATGATATAATACTCTGCCTGTTGTAATCTGGGAAACTGTAGTAATGTGTGCAGTACAATGGGAGCTCTCTCTAGGAATCACTTAAGCAAACATACTCATTCAGCAATTCTACATTACCAGCAATTACTTCCTATTAACATCCGGCATGACTATTTCATGACACATCATGAATCATTAGCTCAATATTACCAATTTCAGATTCTTATTAGTGGCAATTCCTAGTTTTTTTTTGTTTAAAATTCTACCGACGCAATTGTTATTCCTTATTTATATATATATATGACAAAAATTAAGAGACCACCACATCAATACCCTGCCATGGGCAGCCCAATCTCCAGACCTGAACCCCAATGAAAACCTCTGGAATGTAATCAAGATGATGATGGATAGTCACAAGCCATCAAACAAAGAAGAACTGCTTACATTTTTGTGCCAGAAACAGTGTGAAAGACTGGTGGAAAGCATGCCAAGGTGCATGAAAGCTGTGATTAAAAATCATGGTTACTCCACAAAATATAGATTTCTAAATCTCTTCCTGAGTTAAAACATTAGTATTGTTGTGTCTAAATGATTATGAACTTGTTTTCTTTGCATTATTTGAGGTCTGAAAGCACAGTTGTTGTTTTTTTAATTTTGACCGTTTCTCATTTTCAGAAAAAAATGCAAAATTTATTGCTTGGAAATTTGGAGACATGTTGTCAGAAGTTTATAGAATAAATGAATAATTTACATTTTACTCAAAAATATACCTATAAAGAAAAAAATCAGACAAACTGAATATTTTGCAGTGGTCTCTTAATTTTTGCCAGAGCTGTATATAACCTCTAACTGGTAACAGAGAAACAGCCTTTCTGGCTCAAAAGAACGTAAACAGTTCATACACAGTCCTGCCAAGTGCCTCTGGCACAACACATATAGCAGCTCTCACAGGAGCTAGCAGTCTGGAGGCTTCCTTCTTCCACACAACACAGACAGAGGAAAAAAACTGGCTGGACATTTAACTCCCTCCAGCCACACCCTTGAGGTGGAGATATGGTGAGTAGGCGTCCCACCCATCTCTTTTCCTACTCACCTAAAATCCCGCCCATAACGTGGCTGCTTAACTTCTTCAGCACATAGCATGCTCAAAAGAAACTTATGGGTTTCTAGATCACAGAGGAAAGCAATCTCCGTGAAGACTTGGTCCAGCCAGCATGTCGGTGGCCCATGTCCTCTGGACCAATTCCCTGCAAACTTTCTTCTATCAGTCGGCATCCCTAATGTCTCTTCTGTGTAGTAATCCTAGTGCCATGTGATTTGTGCTTGATGACACAACATAATGACTTTTAAGGCCCTACTAATCAGCTTAGG
Source organism: Ranitomeya variabilis (assembly GCF_051348905.1). Classification (NCBI taxonomy): domain Eukaryota; kingdom Metazoa; phylum Chordata; class Amphibia; order Anura; family Dendrobatidae; genus Ranitomeya; species Ranitomeya variabilis. The sequence continues at coordinate 178,720,343 of NC_135237.1, forward strand.
TGGCGGGCGTGCTGGCAAGTAGTAGGAGGTTCATTGGACTCTAGTCCGGTGGCCACAGACTACCAGCAAGGGTCTTCCAAATCTTTTTCGTCGTCTGTAATTTTGTCCAACCAATGGTTGTCTTTAACAGCTATGAAAAAAGGTTAGAAAACTAAAAAGAAATTTCTTGATGCTTTTACTGAATTTGTAAGGAGGTGAAGCACAAGAAGAGTCCGGGGGGCGGTTACCTTCTCGGCTCCATGCCTGGAACCATTAAGTTGTGCTACAGGTTCCCAGAAAATTAACTGTGATCCAAGAAGTGCAGCAAAGTTATATTTAAAACACAATCTTTTTATTTACAAATTAATTAAAATACAAACATACATATATATAAACAGTAAGGTGCCTCTATACAACCGAAAAAAGAAATGCGGTCAGCTTGAGCAGGACACTTATTTTGGGAGCAGAAACCTAGGAGTGTGGCAATTTTTAACAATATCAAGTTATGCATATAATTCACTTAATTCAACCACTACATATGTCTATAGTACAAGAAACCAATGTGATTGGGTCCTAAAGTATCACATAATAAATATGATCCGTTATAGTTTAAATACTGCATATGTCCCAGTTACGTAAATATTTTATGTTTATGTTTATATATATGTATGTTTGTATTTTAATTAATTTGTAAATAAAAAGATTGTTTTAAATTTAACTTTGCTGCACTTCTTGGATCACAGTTAATTTTCTGTGCTCCTAGTATGTTTTAGAGCTATATGAAGTGTTGCCCACTCCCCCTCGGGGGTTATGGGTTTGGGTATTATGCTTACAGGTTCCCTAGGGGGCAGATTTAGAGACCGGGACGGGAAGGAAACCGGACAGAGAGTGGGAAAGGCGCGCGTGCAAGGGTCAGAGCAGCGTGAGCAGCGTTCAGAGCAGCGATCAGAGCAGCGATCAGAGCAGGATGCAGCTGCACTCTGGGAAAGAGAGAGAGCTTCCGGTCATAGGACAAATACAGGGAGATCACCCAAAAAGACTGCATCACGTGAGTACATGGAAGCAGACTCTGCTGTGACTAGAGAGGGGCATCTTGACACCCGTGCAGAGACCGTGGCCCATACAGAGACTGTGATCCCTGGTACCCACGGCACCAGTGCAGAGCCCTTGATTCCTGTTGAGAGACTTAATAATAGACTGACCATCGTTTTCCTGGGATAGGCTGTGCTGTAAAAGTTAAAGACTCAGAGCCGGTGTATATCACATTAACTCCCGAAACCCCAGGCAGTGGGTTCCTACAGACTACTCAGCCCACAGACAACAGAGGGACGACAAGTGCCGCTGTATCTCGGCGCCTGTGTTGGAGAAGACGACCCTTCAAGCAAGTCCTCATCAGACTGATAAGTGTTTTTTCCCAAGAAATCCCGTTTTCTACTGTTACAGTGTTTGACTCCCATATTTTTGAACTGTTATATGGTAAGTTATATTCCGCTGCTTCCTCCCTGCGAGGAGAACCTGATTCCTGTTAATAAACCCCTCAACTGTTGGTCTGTCTGTTCCATGGTGACACACTCAGTACCTGCATCCTATGACAAATTCAATAGTCATGAGTGATACGTTGATGAAACAATCCCTTAGACTTCCTAAATGTGGCTGTGACACAAGTCACTACTCACGGACAGGCAGTGAGGCAGAGAAGTCAGACATTTTGGGGTCAATACCAAAAAAGCATGTATATAGCCAAGGAAAAAGACAAAGGCATAAGTCAGGTCATGGCTCAGGGTTAATATACCAGGATAAAATCAAAGACAAAGACAAAGGGATAGTCAGAACATGATCCAAGATTCAGGCAGCAGAAGATCAGAACTCACCAGGAAGTACAAACTACATCTGGCATGGATCAGGGGCAGACAGTTCAGTTAAATAGCTTGGGCAATCTCCAGAACACAGAACCCCTGGAGAAAGTCCCACAACCCAGAGTCACAGATTGGACAGCTGAGCTGTCAATCAAAGCATCAACAGCTCAGCACGTCCATCACAAGTTTAGACAGCCAAACTGTCAATTAAAACACTGACAAATCAGCATGACCCAGTTTCCATAGGACTGCACAGCAATCACTCACTGAGAAGAGGAATCATGACAGTGTCAACCACGAAAATATAGCTGTGTTCCTTCATTTTACACCTGAATTACCTTTTCTAACTTGACCAAATGGGCATGGTATTGTAAGGGACACAAGGAGCTGTCCGTAAATATTACTTGTAATGTCTTTGTAAGTGCCCATGTTGTGCATTTCCCTGCTATGCATAATTACTGTTATAGTTGTAGGAAAAGTGTAGTACCCTAGTTTGGCCACTAGATGGGGGTGCAGAGTTATTCAGCTTGTAAATAGTTAAGTGGGTGGAGCTACCGACAGTTAATCTGGGAAACATCTGGAAATTTGAATCAGTTGGGCGGGAGCGCCCTGTCAGGGCAGTCAGCTCTGCAGCAGCCCAAGATCCAGTCAGGCAGCATCTAGGCCAGGAAGGCTATGAGAGAAAGAAGGAAGGCATTGAAAGGGTCACTGACAGCGCAGTATAAGTGGGACTGTGGCTGGAGGTGCTAGAAAAGAACTAAGCAGTATGGACAGGTCACTCAGAATGTGGCAGCTTGCTAAGTGGGTGGATGTACTCGGGACCAGGGCAAAATGGTTTAGAGGAATCCCTACTAAAGTAAGACTGGGCACAGGGGATGCTGGAGGACCAGTAAGCATGGTCCGTTCCGGAAGCAGGCTTAGTAAAGATGAAGGAAAGACAGAGAAAGAGGAGAAGATATGTAATGCAAAGCCAGATGTAAATACTGACAATGAAAGAGAGGAGACAGGGACAGAGAAGAAACTGTATATTGTAAAACCTGCTGTAAATGCTGAAAAGAACCGTTATGTGACTGTTTCAAGTAAAGTTCATTGTTCAAGTGTTCAACGGGACTGTGACACTGATTATTCTGCTTCAGCTGAGGAAAACGTGCAGATTTTTATAGGAAGCCCCAAGGGAAATGGAGCTGCAGGTATGCTGACTGAGAGTCGTGGAGTGTATGTGAGGGGAGGTCAGGGTGTGCAAGAGACTTTTACCTCAGCCAAGACTACCACTATGCTCTACCCTTACACTATCAACATTATGGGAGATAAATGACTGTCTCTTATCTCAGGGAATACAAAGGATTAGACCAGTTGAAATTTTTCATTAAGGTACCGTTACACTAAACGACTTACCAACCATCACGACCAGTGATACGACCTGGCCGTGATCGTTGGTAAGTCGTTGTGTGGTCGCTGGGGAGCTGTCACACAGACAGCTCTCTCCAGCGACCAACGATCAGGGGAATGACTTCGGCATCGTTGAAACTGTCTTCAACGATGCCGAAGTCCCCCTGCAGCACCCGGGTAACCAGGGTAAACATCGGGTTACTAAGTGCAGGGCCACGCTTAGTAACCCGATATTTACACTGGTTACCATTGCAAAAGTTAAAAAAAACCAGTACATACTCACATTCTGATGTCTGTCACGTCCCCCGGCGTCCACAGGGTTAAAACTGCTTTCGGCAGGAGCGCTGTTAATGCACGCGCTGCTGCCGAGAGCTTCCCTGCACTGAATGTGTCAGCGCCGGCAGTAACAGCGGTGACGTCACCGCTGTGCTCTGCTTTATGGCTCGGCAGCAGCGCGTGCATTAACAGCGCTCCTGCCGAAAGCAGTTTTAACCCTGTGGACGCCGGGGGACGTGACAGACATCAGAATGTGAGTATGTGCTGTTTTTTTTTAACTTTTACAATGGTAACCAGGGTAAATATCGGGTTACTAAGCGCGGCTCTGCGCTTAGTAACCCAATATTTACCCTGGTTACAAGTGAACACATTGCTGGATCGGCGTCACACACGCCGATCCAGCGATGACAGCGGGTGATCAGCGACCAAAAAAAGGTCCTGATCATTCCCATCGACCAACGATCTCCCAGCAGGGGCCTGATCGTTGGTCGCTGTCACACATAACGAGATCGTTAGCGGGATCGTTGCTACGTCACCAAAAGTGTGACGTTGCAACGATATCGTTAACGATATCGTTATGTGTGACTCAGCCTTTACAAACATTGGGGCAGCCACTTTATCCTCATAGATAGACACATATCTGTAGCCAGCTTTACACAGATGTACAACATTGCAAGCAAAAAAAGAATCATGCCGCAGACTTTCATGGTGAGTTGGTAGTGATTAATAAGATGCCATTAGTCTGAATTCATTACTTAGCGTGCAGAGTTCGGTTTCCATACTGCATTTTAAACTACAGGCTCCTTTATAGTCATGGGTTCTCTAACAAGTAATTATTATTATTATAATATATACAGATGCTTCTCACAAAATTAAAATATCATCAAAAAGTTAATTTATTTCAGTTGTTCAATACAAAAAGTTAAACTTATGTATTATATAGAGTCATTACAGAATGATCTACTTCAAGTGTTTATTTCTGTTAATGTTGATGATTATGGCTTACAGCCAATGAAAACCCAAAAGTTATTATCTCAGTAAAGTAGAATAATTAACAAAAAACACCTGCATAGGCTTCTTTTGGTATGTAAAAGTAAAAAATTATTTTTGTCATTTATGGTCAGCCAAGTTCTATCAATAAACAGGGTTCACAGCAATTATCACCTTTGTCTATAGTTGTAAACTTTAATTTGGAGATTATTGTGATGGGATAGTTGTGTGTACCCGATTTACCTTTATGGACACAGATGTGGAGGGATGTTGGTTCGAGAGGGCCACATAATTCCCATTGGTGCCATTGGTTTCTGGAAGGGACATATGCCGGGGACTGTCCAGTATGCCAGGGTAGGAGTACCCCAATACCCCAAGTAACACAATACCCCATGGATGTTAAAAAAAATTTTTATTCTAAAACTCAGTTTTAATAAAAAATGGTGTAAGAAAGTGGTGATTCAGTCTTTATTAAGCAAAGTCATATTTATGATAGATAGGGGGAGCTCCAAGAATGTGCAGAAGCGCACCATAAAATCATTAGCTCGTCACATTAAAGATGGCACTGAAGTGTCTTATTTAGAATGGTACGCATGCGCCCTTGGAAGACCCCCCGCACAAGAGGTATAATAAGCGGAAATACTTACAGTCATATGAAAAAGTTTGGGCACCCCTATTAATCTTAAGCTTAATGTTTTATAAAAATAGGTTTTTTTTGCAACAGCTATTTCAGTTTCATATATCTAATAACTGTTGGACACAGTAATGTTTCTGCCTTGAAATGAGGTTTATTGTACTAACAGAAAATGTGTAATCTGCATTCAAACAAAATTTGACAGGTGCATAAGTATGGGCACCCTTATCATTTTCTTGTTTTAAATACTCCTACCTACTTTTTACTGACTTACTAAAGCACTTTTTTTGGTTTTGTAACCTCATTGAGCTTTGAACTTCATAGCCAGGTGTATTGCAATCATGAGAAAAGCTACTTAAAGTGGCCACTTGCAAGTTGTTCTCCTGTTTGAATCTCCTCTGAAGAGTGGCATCATGGGCTCCTCAAAACAACTGTCAAATGATCTGAAAACAAAGATTATTCAACATAGTTCAGGGGAAGGATACAAAAAGCTGTCTCAGAGATTTAACCTGTCAATTTCCACTGTGAGGAACATAGTAAGGAAATGGAAGAACACAGGTTCAGTTCTTGTTAAGGCCAGAAGCGGCAGGCCAAGAAAAACATCAGAAAGGCAGAGAAGAAGAATGGTGAGATCAGTCAAGGACAATCCTCAGACTATCTCCAGAGAGCTGCAGCATCAACTTGCTGCAGATGGTGTCACTGTGCATCAGTCAACTATACAACGCACTGTGTTTTTTTGCCGCCATGCATAACGCCTTTTTGTATTACCAAACAACTCAATCTTGGTTTCATGAGTCCACAGGGCCTTCTTCCAAAAAGAAATTGGCTTCTCCAAATGTGCTTTTGCATACCTCAGCCAACTCTGTTTGTGGCGTGCTTGCAGAAACGGCTTCACTCGCATCACTCTCCCATACAGCTTCTCCTTGTGCAAAGTGCATTGTATAGGTGACCGATGCACAGTGACACCATCTGCAGCAAGTTGATGCTGCAGATCTCTGGAGGTGGCCTGAGGATTGTCCTTGACTGATCTCACCATTCTTCTTCTCTGCCTTTCTGATGTTTTTCTTGGCCTGCCACTTCTGGCCTTAACAAGAACTGTACCTGTGTTCTTACATTTCCTTACTATGCTCCTCACAGTGGAAATTGACAGGTTAAACCTCTGAGACAGCTTTTTGTATCCTTCCCCTGAACAACTATGTTGAACAATCTTTGTTTTCAGATCATTTGACAGTTGTTTTGAGGAGCCCATGATGCCACTCTTTGGAGGAGATTCAAACAGGAGAACAACTTGCAAGTGGCCACTTTAAGTAGCTTTTCTCATGATTGCATACACCTAGCTATGAAGTTCAAAGCTCAATGAGGTTACAAAACCAAAAAAAGTGCTTTTGTAAGTCAGTAAAAAGTAGGTAGGAGTATTTAAAACAAGAAAATGATAAGGGTGCCCATACTTATGCACCTGTCAAATTTTGTTTGAATGCAGATTGCACATTTTCTGTTAGTACAATAAACCTCATTTCAAGGCAGAAACATTACTGTGTCCAACAGTTATTAGATATATGAAACTGAAATAGCTGTTGCAAAAAAAACAATTTTTATAAAACATTAAGCTTAAGATTAATAGGGGTGCCCAAACTTTTTCATATGACTGTAAATACCTATGACGCGCCAAGACATGCACAATAGGTCCACATTTAACCGGTATACCTTAATCAATATGGCCCTGATGCGTCTCAAACGTTTAAGCGAGCATGTGCGATGTGTAGATGATGGAATTGGCTGATCGTCAATGACGAAATGATGACGCATGTGCAGCGCCCCAGAGTCCTGGTCGTTGCAGTACTGATGCTCCGCCGCTAAGGGGGGCTATGGTACGTCTGATGGCACTAAAGGAGTTCACCTGACCAGGTATCACAGACACCAATACACTTCACAGTCTGGCCTCCAGGGGGAGCTAAAGGTGCTATGTATTAGGCCACTCCTCACAATCTGGTAAAACTGGGGGTTGGATAGGAAGTTAGAGAGAAGCTGACTGGGTTGGAACCAGGCAACATCCTGTGGCAGAGGGTGTTGCAGGGGAAGATTCAGGGGGGTCCCTGTCAGGGGTGGGATCCTGACGGAGGCCTAGCGAACTGAGAGAACGTTACGGGACCGCGCCTGCACCTGATCGCGGCGGTACCCTAAGAAAGGACAAGAAGCGAGGTTTATTGTGCTGAGTGAGAAACGAGATCAACGCAACAAGGAGAAACACCAGTAGGAGTCCTGCTGTAAGACGAGGCAACATCCTACTGAGGTGCGCAGCCGGTGGCCGGAACGCCGAGGAAGTATAGAGCTCCAGGCCTAACTTCAAACCTACGGCAGGACAGTCAGTTATAGGCGGGCTGTCTCACCCAAATCACCTAAGAAGACATAGGGGGCAACAACAGGAGAGGGGCGACACTAGGGTCCAGGAAGAGCTTCGAGCCTACCCGTCATATGGGTGCGTCCTAGCCATATCATCTGGCGGACGAAGAAGAACATCATAATCGAGTTGTGAGGGAACTTCAGAAACAGACACAACAGTTGTGGGGACTATTCCGTAAGCACAGCAGGGGAGGACCACAACACACAAAAGCTAGAAGGTAGGCACAGATTTCCACCTGCAAAGGGAACTCTGGAGGTGCCATTGGACCGGCCGGACTTGCGCAGCCTGGTTAACCGTATTCCAGACTGAGGATCCTGAAGCCTTCAGTAAAGAGGTAAAGAGACTGCAACCTGGTGTCCTCGTTATTTACTGCGGCCTGCACCACATCATAACATCATCACCATACCTCCACCTTCATTGTACGCCCCTCAGCAGGGTCACGGACCGGGTCTAGCCACCGTGACAACCCCAGAGCAGAGACTCAGAGGCCCGGTACCGGGTACCCCTCGGCCCTGCGGCAGTGGGGGCGCTACACATGCTGACGTGCGCAGTTCATTTCATGGAATTTCTAATGTCTCCCCTGTGTGAATCTATAATCTGTTTTGGGTAAGTTAGATTTGCTGCACTGATAATATAATTATGAGTAATTAAGATGGATAAAGTTGTATTATATATGTACACAGAGCTCTTTAAAGCACTAGCACTTTCTGAAGATGTATGGTAGGTAGTACTATTGCATTATGGATGGAATTACGGTATGTACTATTGTGTAATTTTTTGCACTATGTATGGAGATTGCTATTAATTGATAATTGTAAATTGTAACTATATAGACTCACCAGTAACATTAATTCACTGAGAAAGGCTCAGTGTGAGCCGAAATGTGGCCACGCCATGTTGGTCTGGATAAACCCACCTATTCACCTGAAACTGCTGCCTTCCTTTTTTCTTGTTGTAGATGGAAGGAAGGAAGGAAGGAAGGAAGGAAGGAATACAAGGATTGATAGATAGATATAGAATAGATGGATAGATAAATAGATGGTTGATTAGATAGATAGATCAACAGATAAAGCCACTGAAATGAATCAACTTTACATATTTACATCATTTCTTTGGCGTATACTTTATATTTAATATTAAAATAAGCTACAATCAATATTGCAAGTGCTATAATAATAATAATAATAATAATAAGATAATGAAAATAGTTTTACCTAAAGCAATAAATATCAGCACATTTTGAAAAGTAAGGACATTAACCTCAAGGTTTTCATGTAACACTTCATACAGTTTCTCTTGACTGCAGTACAGGTGACTGTATACACAAGCATTTTTACAATAAGCACCCAACACACAGAAATCAGTGTCTGCCTGCCAAGTATTGTTATGTCATCTTCCACTTGTAACCCAATCTCCGCTGAAATATATTACAACTTGTACTATTTTAGAGCCTGGCATAGTGAGACATAATTGGAAGGCAATAAAGTAAAAGTACTCACTTAAGCACCAAGTTTCAACCTTAAGGGAAAGGAAGGCAAGCTTTCATCTGAAAGTAACTACGTGCTCTAATAATATGCTTGTGAGATAAAAGAAGAGAAGCCTTGTTACATTCATATGTCTCTTTCTAGAATAGCAAAGCCACATTTAGATAACACACTGTTCTAAAGAAACTATAGCCGTGGCGTCTTGTTCCAGGACATATGTGCTGAATACCCAGACATTTCCTACTGGGATCATATATTTTATTTATATTCATACTGAAAGTTAAAATGAAAATAAACGCATTTAAAGAAAAAAAAATCCACATTAGCCATCCTTCACATTCCCTGATTAATGCATACAAGCCTATGATATTAATTTCAAAACCCAAAATGAATATACTGCTGGGGAGTCAAAACACTAACAAACAAACCAAAAGAATAAATCTTTATGAGATATACATTAAAAATAACAAAGACCTAAACTAATGTCATGTGCCAGCAATCATCCCTGAGGAAGTAAGATCATCCTCAGACGTCACCTAAAGATGGGTGCGCTGGGGCTGGAATGCACGTTGCGCTCCACCTCTTCATACTGCGACCACGGGGTTGATACAGAACCTATGGTCAGTGCATCCTCTCTGTACAACTGGCACTTATTGCTAGTGCCCTAATTATAAACAACGTCCCCTGATGAACCTCAGAGCTTTTGGGGAAAAACGCGTCAGAACAATGGATCTCTGCTAAGTAGCAATGGGATTTAGCTAAGTAATTACACATTCAGATTCAATATGTGGCATATTTTGCATATGGGACATTTATCTTTAGTTTTTAGCCAATGACCCAGGAACAGTTGCATCTTCTACTATTTTTTTGCGAAACATGCATTTTTTGGCATACTGGTTTTATCAACCATCCAATATGTTTAAGGTTCATCATGACAGAATGAAGTGACCACACTAATTGTACTCATATTTGGACACAAATAATACCCTTGACTGTACTTGTAAGAGTGTATGTATATATCTCGCCATAGACTTACACACAATTTATGATTTTTACTGTCTATTTATAGGGGGAAAGTATTTGATGTAGTAGGCTTTAATGGTTTTGATGCATCAGTTATCATTACTTATTAACACCATGTCCCCAGATTTTATCCTCTCTGGATAATAATTCCTTGGATTACTCATTAGGACATGCAATAGCACTGTTTTGGGCCAGTCTACGTTAAGCGGTGCTGCCATATTGTCCACATAAAGGCCTATTAGGGTGGACTAGGGACTGGACGTATATAACAACAATATCCAGTGCCTCCTCCCTGCATGTTTTCCCTTCCTGTCCCCAAAGTATGCTGCATGTACATATCATTATTTATGATCTTCGGCAATTTTAATGAATATGTAATAAAGATTTATTCTTTTTGTGGGGTTTTGTTTTGGGTTGTTACCTATAAAACTACTTGTCAACACCCAAATGGGTTAGGCTGCTTTCACACATCAGTTTTTTGCTGTCAGGCACAATCCGGCAAATTTTGAAAAAAACAACAAAAGTTGCAGCTGGGTCGTTTTTTTTAATCATAGACTTGTACTAGCGACGGATTACGACGGATGGCCTCACGTTTCATCCGTTTTTTGCCGAATACTTCAAAAATTGGTTATCCGGCGGCCGGAGAAAACGGACAAAGTAACGGTTTTTGTGTCCATCGAAAAACGGACAGCGACGGATCCGGCACCATCTGGCTTTTGCTATAATGGAAGCCTATGGCATCAGATCCGTCATATGATGTAATCCTGCTACGGATTCCGTTTTTTAAACTGAGCATGCTCCGCTTTTTGCTTTCTTTCTCTCTCTCTTCCCTGATCAGTTAGTCGGATTTCCTCCCCAGATCAGCTAATCAGATCCGGCTAAAAAACAGATCTGTCGCATCAGTTTTTCACAATTTCCGACTGATCCATTTTTTCCAAAATTTGCCGGATTCAGCCTGACGGCAAAAAACTGATGTGTGAAAACAGGCTTAGGGTATCCCCCTAATAACATACATCCATAATGTACATTCTCTCAAGCAGATTAATATCCTTAATATAGATCATCAATATTCAGTTGGGTTAATTTCTTGGCATTGTTCACCCGGTAAAGCTCTGTACTCTTAGTAGTGTTCTTGCCTGGCATTTCAAAACACTAGTTTTATTAAACTTAGGTGCATAAGACTAAGGTGTAATATCGGAGAATAATGAAGGGATGTGGTGGTGCTCAATATCTTAAAGTTGCCCCCCCCCCTTACTGATATAATATTAATGGCCTATAAATTACTCATTGTTAATACACATTTTATATATCCAAGCAAGAATCCCAACTAGAGGTCAAACTGCTGATGTAAAGATAAAGCAAAACCATGTGGGGATAAAAGACCATTACGTACAACAGACCACTTTGGAACACAGCTACTGAAAAGTATCATACTCGGGTTATATGCAAGACATCTACCCAGAATCAGCCACATTTTTGCATTATTTGCTAGAAGTTCATGATTACTTATGTGGAATATCCTAGTTCTCCTAAATTATGCACCACATTTACATCCATTGGGTTATACCACAAATGTTTTACATTATACACAATACGATAAGCATATTGGTAGAGTAGATACCAATATTGGAAGATACGCAAAGCCCTGGTCCAATGGCCTGATCAGTAGTTTGTGGGTCGCTGGCCAGAGCTTTACAACCCGCCTCCCATTCGCCGGCATCCCTGGTGCCCAGTGTTCCTATTACAGCTCATTTGACATCATGCCAAGCCTGCTAATCACTGGAAGTGCTGGGGATGATGGCTCCTAGAAGCATGACCACAAGCTCTCAAAGTGGCCACTAAACCAAGCAGATCTTTTCGCTCAATTCTACATAGTAGATAAATCCGATTTGGGCAGCTAAAAGACTATGAAATGTAACTAGTCTATTGCTATAATATAATCAGTGGTGTGAAATGAGCATATTATACAATAGGACTTTATGGAGGGAGAGGGAAAATGTCTACCAACCATTACCCAACAAGCCCTGGCAAGTAATGGCCACATACAACGGGCCAAAAATGAAGGTCAGTTTATAGAATCCTAGCGGCTATCAAAATCTAAAGTCCATAATTCAATAAATTCATTGCCAAGTTTAACAAAAGTGTTTATTCAGAAACAAAAGGTAGATAAATGCGATTGATACACATTGTGTAAAGTGGAAATTGTTTCTGTGCCTAAACTCAAGGTGAATATTTGTTAAAATAAACTTTGTCCTGTAAACCAGGTGCAGAGATTTGATGTATTTGGTAGCAGGTATTTACTATTCATAATCCTTGTACCTGCTTTTCAGCTTACCCTTGGAACAAGTGCTATGGCATGGTAGTATATGTAAGTCTGGTAAGCCTTCTTTTGGAGAACGAGTTCCCCAGTCTCTGCTTGCTCCTCAAGTGTCTCTTTTTGAACTGATAAGTAAATTTACATTAATAATCATTTTATCCCCCAGAAAAGCATCTTTGGTACATGACTGTAAATTAAAACCCAATTTGTATAATATATGTCTTTGTTTCGATGATTTTTGTAGTAATGTGTATTGAAAACTATTCAACACCATGGACATAAAAAATAGATCTTTCATAAAATAAAAATGAAATATCACTTTCACCATTTATTTGTCAAAACTAATGCAAAAAACAGTCAGAATAGAAACTCTGTACATAACATTCGATCAGACTTTTTTTTTCAAAGGGATTCTGAAAAGTGGGAGCTGGAAAATAATTCTGTTTCCTATAAGCAACTTTTTCCCAGTTTGATAAATCTCCCCCAATGGGCCTATGACTAGTGAAACTAAAACTCAAGCAACTGCCAATAGCAACTAATCACATGAAAAATCAGAGCTGTAATCCAAACTGCTGCAGTTTTTTATTAGACTACCTTTCGTGTATGTATTTCTCAGCATTTACTTCAATGACTGGAATAAGTCATCCCCAGGTGCCAGAAATAAGAATCAGACACAGACTGATTTTTTTTCTAAATCCGCAGGCAATGTTTTCAAATAGGCAAAATAAATATTTGTAATAGGAATGACTTTGTTGACCATGATAAATCCAAGTGCCCAAAGATGGGTCATACATTTACTGATCCAGTAAAATTCTTCTGTTGGCGTACCACAGAAATGAAATAATCAGTTAATCCTTTCTTTCCATTGTTTGGACAATGCATATGTCAGAAATGATAAAGACAAGCACTATTGTGAATGCTGCTTACTGTTGCTTTCTTTTGCAGTAAGCCTTTTATTAAATAACAAAAAGCCTTGTAATTTCTGTGCAGCAGGATTACAAATCAAATGTTTTCTGCTAACATTGTGTGCATTAGATTTTCACAAATCCCATTCACCCCAGCAGTAATCAAGTAATGCCGTAATTTAGAATGAGAGAATGCGCTGTAAATGGCAAATGCGAAAATAACCTCATGTTCCAAAGTCTATGGAGATTTTAAATTAGATAAATTAATATTAATTAATTTTAATAACAGTTTGATGCATATTTTAAACCAAGCCAAGAGAATCCGAAAAAAAGGAAAGAAAAAGATATTGTAGAAATACAGGCCGCAATAACACAATGTTCAGGTGCATCCCTTGTTGAAATTTTGTGTCTACTCCTGAATTTGGCTGAAACAAATGCACCAAAATCTTCCCAGTGTAAATATAGTCTGATTTATTCCCAGCTAAATTGCTACACAAATATGAACAACGCAAATCAGTGTAATTACATGTGATTTCCATCTGTAATTTTTGCAATTCTATAATATTAATCTACATACTCAGCATAAACAACAGAGATGAATACAATGGCACATGATTTCCCCAAATAAGGCAATGCAAAACAGTAGAATACAACATATAATGCTACTATCTAAAGAAAGATCAGTCCAATGATAAAATCACATGCAAAGGCGATTTTAGCACAGGTTCATAAAATGAAAATTTGGGCTGCAACCATAATAGAAAGCTCCTGTATATTCACAGGCTAGTAAAATAAGCAAGACTACAAGTAGAAATTCAGCTGGGAATGTAATATGTTAGAACCACAAAATGAATAATTTTAGATGTTAAGAGAACCATCAAATAAACATATATAATAAAATGTCATAAAATAAGTCAGAGAGGTCAATACATATTCATGATTTATGAATATATGTGCAAATGTGTAAGATGCTGGTGGTCAGGAATGTGCTGTCAGTCTCTTGGGGCTTGTACTTAGATCATTAGCAACGGAATTGATTAGTGATGTCTACAAGACAAGTACCGTACACAGCTAACATTAGGATAAAGCCCCCCCAAACAGCTTAGAGCTAAACTGTGTTATCAGACCCTTATTTACACCACTCTCCAGATAGCGATCTCGCAATGGTTAAATCTGTCTAGTCCTATCATGACTGCACTCACCACATACACAGCAGATTTACATTAAGCAAGCCTGTAGAAACAGATCAAATATCAGCAAAGGTAACTTGATTTTTCTCACTTAAGTAAAGGGTAAGTTTTGGTAATAAGTTGTATTATTCAATGTTATAAGGACAAAGAACAAATGAAATCTGCAGTTAGTATGGGACAATGGTAGGATCACACAATTAGCATAAATATTTGTAAATATATGTATATAGGTAAAAATGTTGTAACTGTTATTTGTATCTATTTATTGTTAGTACTGTATTAATAGTAGATAGTATGATGATTTACTACATGATCTACACAGCACACAGTGAGTTACACAGAGGTTTAGGATTACAGAGGGGGCATTAACTTACTGTGGCCAACCAGTATGATAAACCCTGCACTTACCAGGCACACGCAGGAGATGCAGGGGTTGTCAGTGATGAATGGAATTTGCAGGGCTTCTCCTTCATTTTCACATTTTGCCACAGAGCCTTGGAAAATAACCCAAAATAATGCATTATTCTCTCTGTAAACCTCCATGACATGCAGCAGAGGTGTATGATCCCACATGGAGGGGATGTTAATACCTAGCATTGTTATGATCTGACACCAGGTATCTATAGGAGAAACCTGGAGATACAGATATTGTCTTGTATCATGAAACTGCTCCTATCCTAAGACTGGACCCTCACAGAAGCCACCTTTGCACCCTGACACGTTACTCCATGATTTATTATTATTACACGTGCTAGTCCCTGATTTATGGTCACTTCTCTGGGTGAGGTGCTGCAGTTGTCTTCTCCAGCAGTAGAGCACACATGCCTGTAATAACTAAGACAAACTGATCTACACTAACTTTCAATTACATGAAAAAAACACATCCTGTAAACTCCAGTTATTACATGTTGCTCCTTGTTCATATATCTTTATATGTAGTTAAAAGACAGGGAATTCTGGCCAGAGCTGATCTACTGACATGAGACATCTCGATCTATCTTTATCAAAAGCAGCACTAAGGATGTATGCACCCCATAACAAGCCCTTCACTACTCCTCCCAAGCCCTATGATCAGCATGGCATTATCTACATCTGGCATCACCTTCTCTAAACTCAGCCCCTGCTAGTCTGCAGGAAGGATCAGCTTTATTCTTGTATGGACCAGGTGTCAGCAGGGACAGGGGTCCTCACCTGCCTCCACACAAGGAATTCTTTATAAAATATCCCCTCCCTAATCTAAAGAAAGGAAGGCAGCAACTGTATAGGCCATGGAGAGCAACTGTCCTGCCAGGAGTGTTACAGCACCTGTCCTATTTCTACTGTACAGTGAAGGGAATATAAGGTGCCCTTACCTGGCAAGAATGAAGAACAGGCTGCCAAGTGCACAGAATTTGGTGTGTAACAGGAGCATTCTAATATATATATATATATATATATATATATATATATATATATATATATATATATATATATGTATGTATATATATATATATATATATATATATATATATATATGTGTGTGTGTGTGTATGTATGTATATATATATATATATATATATATGTATATTTATATAAGTATACATCTTAGATACTTCCTTACCTGTCAAAAATGAAGATCCCACTGACATGTGCAAAAACGTTGTAAATATAAATATCCATCCAGTGAGTGTAGTAATCCCAGGGGAGCTGGCACACATTGGCAGAGGCACACTGCTGGCCAAGCAGAAGTTCATTGTCCCAACAGATCCAGTCTGCAGACGGGAGTCAGACGTATTGGGGGCTCTTGACCGATGTACGGGGCTTGAGTGAATGATGTCAGAAAGTGCTTCCAGGAGGGTCGCTGCTGCTGGTGTGTATAAGGTCAAGGGCTAATATCATAGGAAGACTGCTTCTGCTGGAGTGTGTGAGGTCAGGGGCTGATCACAGGGGGGTCCCACTGCTGGTGCTACAGCTAGATTGGGAGGACATGCCCTGATCACAGCTGGGTGCCTTTGTCGCTTTCTCTGGGGTGTAAACTATAAGGAGGACACGGGGAGATGTGACTAAGGTCCCTTTTCTTCCACTGGTTCTGGAACATATGAGAACAGGGGCTGATGTTAATAAAGTCCTTGTGGTGCTGCTCCTTGCCTCAGGTGGGTCTTTACGCTGATGCTGCCGAAGTCTGTGAGGATAAGGGTTAATCTCGGGAGAGTTCCTCCTCTGGTGCTACTGCAGGATTTAGGAAGGATATTCTGGTAGGAGCGCTCTTGACCTCAAGAAGGTCCCACTGCTGATGCTGCTTCTGGAGTTTAAGGTCAAATCTCAGGGGGTCCTTCTGCTGGTGCTGCTACTGGATAAGAATGAGGGCAGATCTTCAATGGACTCAGTGCTGGTACTAAGTGTATAAAGAGGGGGCTGATATTAGGAGGGTCTCCCACTGCTGGAGTGTTGGAAGTCAGGGACCCTCTGCTGGTGCTGCTGGAGAGGATAAGGAGAGGGCTGATCTCAGGATGGTCCCACTGCTGGAGAGGATAAGGACGGGGCTGATATCAGGATGGTCCCACTGCTGGAGAAGATAGGAACAAGGCTGATCTCAGGATGGTCCCACTGCTGGTGCTGCTGCTGGAGACGATAAGGACGGGGCTGCTCTCAGGATGGTCCCACTGCTGGAGGGGATAAGGACAGGGCTGATCTCAGGATGGTCCCACTGCTGGTCCCACTGCTGGAGAGGATAAGGACAGAACTGATCTCAGGATGGTCCCACTGCTGGAGATGATAAGAACAAGGCTGGTCTCAGGATGGTCCCACTGCTGGAGGGGATAAGGACGGCTGATCTCAGGATGGTACCACTACTGGAGAGGATAAGGAGAGGGCTGATGCCAGGATGGTCCCACTGCTGGAGATGATAAGAGCAAGGCTGATCTCAGGAGAGTCCCTCTGCTGGTGCTGCTGCTGGAGTGTTGGAAGACAGGACTGATGTCAGGAGGATCCGGTGTTGCTGCTATTGGAGTATATGAGGACAGAGCTGATCACAGGAAGGTCCCTCTGCTGGAGTATATGAGGACAGGGTGATCACAGGAGGGTCCCTCTGCTGCTGTTGGATACACTTCTGCTGCTGCTACTATTACTCTTTTGCTTGGCTTCCGTTTCCTTTATTTTCTTCCCCTGCACCCCTCCTCCTGTTTTTTTCACTACACAAGCGTGCCGAAATCCCGACTCCCGACCAGTGTGATACACGAGGTAGCTGCTGGCCAGTGGGGCCATGTATATGTGTCTGTGCAGGCAGCAATGATCTACTGATCCTATCATCATCAGCTAAGGCGCTGACACTGGATCCTCCGCTGATCACTGCTATTCATTGCCTGCTGCTAATATGTGTAAGCTCAGATCAATACATCACATCTGCTGAATGATGAGGACCCGAGGCGGCACCAGCACCGTCCACAGATGGCTGCCTACATGTATCCTGACATGCCCCTGGTTTACCTACTCTCTCATGATCTCCCCTGCGCCTCCCCAGAGCTCACAGTCCCCACATCTGCTATATATATATATATATATATATATATATATATATATATATATATATATATATATATATATATATATATATATATATATATACACATACATACATACAAACACACACACACACATCACTGTGGCAGAGCAGACGCAGCCCTCACCCCCTGGCAGAGGCTGGGTGCTAGCTGTCCCTCATTACTAGTCCCTATCTCTGTCCCTAGCCCCCGGGGTGTTCTGTTTTCTGGAGGTAATGAGACCACTTCCCTCCATCCATTTACACTGATTGCAGGGCAGATAGAGGCTGGGGGAGAGCACGAGCTGAACCTGTATAATAAGCCAGGCTGCAGCATTATCGCCGGATGACAGTGAATCACTGCTCTGCTCTCTCCATGGTTTATGGGCTGTCGGCACAGGATGGGTTAACCACGATCGATGCGATTGCCTTTCAGTTCACTTTCCATATATCGCACTATTGGTAGCAGAGCTGAGGTCAGATACAGCAGAACTTGTGGACCCTGGTTACTTTCTCTCCTAGGGTCAAATAGCAAACACAGCTCTGCTACATTTGAGAACCAGGGGGCTGCAGCCCCCCAGAATGAATAGCTCGTGTGCCTATAGACTACAGCATTGCTGCCATCACGCACGGAGTCAGGGATCGGTCCTTTGTCCTCGTGTACTCGGTGCTGGTGGACCCCCAGACTTCTCCTGGGGTCCTGACTGTGTGACTCGTGAAGAGCGAGAGGCGACAGTGCTGTGCGAGAGATAAAGGGGCAGCCCGATGGTGAGACAGTCTGCTGCCTGCGGACCCTTCATCTCAGCCGCCGCCCCCTCCCACTGGCATCAAGTCACTCCAGAGAAGTCATTAGTCTTCTGCTGAAAAGGTATGGAGCACATCCCACTCATTCATGCCTGCTGTCTCCACCCCGGCCAGTCTGCAGACACGGGGGAGGAGTGTGCCCACCTTCTATTCATCAGCTCCTGGATGGGGGGATGAATCCCTGCAGACAGAGGAGGGGGCTGCTGATAGCCCTGATACACAGTCTCACCCTGGAGTCCTAGAATCTGCACTGATAAGAGTGGTGCAGGAGCTTTGTGAGCACAGCTGATCATTGCAAATCCTATTCAGTTCTAATGGACAGACTAGTGCTGCTAAAGGGGAGAAGTTCTAGTCATCAGAAAACCCTCCCCTGGGGGGCGCTCTCTTACTCAGCCTGGCCATAGATATAACCAATATGCCTTCAATTCCACAAAAAATCACCATTGATCCAACCTCGGGCTAAGTTCCCATCGCGCCTTAAGCCCCCGTCTCACTAAGCGAGATCGCTAGCGAGATCGCTGCTGAGTCACAAGTTTTGTGACGCAACAGCAACCTCAGTAGCGATCTCGCTATGTGTGACACGTAGCAGCGACCAGGCCCCTGCTGTGAGATCGCTGGTCGTGTCGAAATGGCCTGGACCTTTTTTTGATCGTTGAGGTCCCGCTGGGTAGCACACATCGCTGTGTTTGACACCTTACCAACGACCTCGTTGACGACTCAGACACTGAATCGTCATAATAGCTCCCATGTGACATCGTTGTACAGGTCGCTACAAGTCGCTGGTGAGATGTCAAACAGTGAGATCGCAGCAGCGATCGTTGGAAGATCTCACTGTTTGACATCTCACCAGCGACCCATAGAGACGCAGCAACGATCCCTGACAGGTCGTATCGTTGTCGGGATCGCTTTAGCGTCGCTAAGTGAGACGGGGCCTTTACCCTCATGTTACTGACTCTGCCGGCGCTTCTATCTCATGCCCTGGATAGTGGGATTCAGGCACATGCACTGGGAATTTCCAGTAATGATGCAGACGGAGTCACAGTGGGCTCTGCCAGATCTCATTTTCAGCTGTCTATGCCTATATGAGGTGGCACCAGGACGTGGGCGACTGGGTCCTGGAGCCCATCGCAATGAGGTGGATATATCTGGATATTATGCACACAGTGACGCCTTCTGTATCATTACAGTCAAAGCATATGCCCAAATCCCGTTTTCCCGGGTTTTAGATGTAAGCCCCTAGAGAGCCACTTACGTTAGGGTAAAGCAAAATGGGAAACCAGCCTAAGGATAACGACAGCGTCCTTTACAGTAGGATTCCGCTTCGATATCCACCTGAAGAAGCGCTCGCTAAACGCACAAAAAACTAACATGCATGTTATCCACTTCAGCTTTCCAATGACATCAGGCGGCTTAAGGAAATGACCTGATCATTCTTAAGATGGCTTCAAGTCTGAAGAAGCTCTAAATCAGGGGCAACAACTACTATTGGTGTAACCCGTGCAGCCACACAGATGCCCAGGAGGTAAGGGGTCCAAAGCAAGTGAAATACTGCATTATGAATTGCTATTGGACGGCAAAGCCACCATTTATTGCTCTGTCCGCCAACATAACAGGAGTCAATAGGAAAGTTTGAGGATGACCGAGCTTTTTCTTTATTGTTTTGCCAGTGTCTTTGCTTGAAACACAGCTAAAAGTACATGCATTGTTTAAAATAAACTTTCTAGAAAATGCCAACAAAAGAGATGGCACAAAAATGATGGTAAAACTTACCCCAAAAATCAATTCGTGGTTAAAAACATCGCAAAAGCACTCAGGAAGGGAACCCAAAAAATCGATATCAGCATCAATCAAAGTGACTTTACCGATGGCGTTTTTTCCCTTTACTTTTGTTTTGGGATATATATTTTTTTATTATTCTATTTACACATCGATCATCAGATCATCAGATCTACAAATGACCTAAGGCTAACATCCCCCATAATCCGAACCTCGCACCTCCGTCTCCAAGACTTCTCTCGTGCTGTGCCAGCTCTCTGGAATGCACTTCCCCAGGCGATCAGACTGATACCTAGCCCCGACCTATTCAAGCGCGCTGTAAAAACCCATCTCTTCAAACAAGCCTACCACATCAACTACTCAGTAAACTAACTTTGCCCTGTTCCCTCCTTCCAAATATTAATGTCACTGTTTAAATTGTCTTAACTTGTATTGAATTTGTCTGTACATGTCCCCGCTTAATTGTAAAGTGCTGCGGAATATGTTGGCGCTATATAAATAAAAATTATTATTATTGTTATTATTATTATTATCATTACTGTACAATTTTATGCTGGAATCAGGGCTGGTTTTAGACAAAGTGGATCCCTAAATGCTCACATATTGCTCCTTCATAAGCAAACATTTATGGTGCATTTACATGGAGTGAGTTCAGACCCTTAACGAGAGCGATGATGATGAGGAATGATGGGCACAGACTGATCACTAGGGCCGGGATCACACATACGCGAGATACGTCCGAGTCTCGCAGGGGAAACCCAGCTCTGGCGCAGACACTACGGAGCGGAGCGTGCAGCTCCATGTATTGCTGTGCGGCTGCACGCTCCGCTCCAGAGTGCCGGCGCCAGAGCAGGGTTTTCACCTGTGAGACTCGGCCCTATCTCGCGTATGTGTGATCCCGGCCTAATAGATTAGAGGTGATGTGCTGCCCAGAACAATGATTCTTGTTCCAGCATTAACAATCCAATCACACCATGACTAGACAGCATTTTGCTCTTTCGTTGGGCGAGTCAACATGTTTACACCTATGAATTCTTATCTGCGCTGCCAGGATTTATAAATGTGGATGCTACACACACACATGTAGGGCATAGGAAGCGGACTAATATGATACCTTGATATTTGCACTCTGAGGTCTTATTTCAGAGAAACCATGTTTTTCTTAATATGTAAATGAGCTGATAAGATCTATAGGCCGGACACTGATCTGCACTAGAACCTGACTCCAGAGATTATTTTAACCGCTTAACGACCAGAGGTATTTTTGGTTTTGCATTTTCATTTTTTGCTCCCCTTCTTCACCGAGCCATAACTTTTTTATTTTTTCCAGGTCATTATGAGTTCATAGACACCAAACATGTCTAGGTTCTTTTTAATTTAAGTGGTGAAAAAAAATTCCAAAGTTTGTACAAAAAACAAAACAAAATTGTGCCATTTTCAGATACCTGTCGCTCCTCAATTTTCCGTGATCTCGGTTTGGGTGAGGGCTTATTTTTGCGTGCCGAGCTGACGTTTTTATTGATACCATATCGGTGCAGATACGATCTTTTGATCACCTGTTATTGCATTTTAATGCAATATTGCGGTGGCAAAAACAACATAATTCTGGCATCTTGACTTTTTTCTCTTGTGCCGTTTAGCGATCGGGTTCATTATTTTTTTATATTGATAGATTGGGCGATTCTGAACGCGATGATACCAAACGTGTGTGCTTGATTTTTTAAAATTTTATTTTGAATGGGGCAAAAAGGGGGTGATTTGAAATTTTATATTTTTTATTTTTTACTATTTTTAAAAACTTTTTGTCACTTTTGGCATGATTCAATAGTCTCCAAGGAAGACTAGAAGCTGCCATAATCCAATGGGCTCTGTTGCATACAGGCGATGATCAGATCGCCTGTATGTAGCAGAATTGCTCACTTGCTATGAGGAAGTCCGACATCAGTGTACTATTATGCCCGATGTTGTAAAGGGATTAAAAGAATGGGGATGTTATCAGGGTGAGATATGTAGATCAGGAAAGCAGACTGCCAGTCATTACATGTCTCACACTGGTAATGCCTCTTTCATTTAAAATAACTCTGGAAGCTGATTTTCAGGAAGATTAATGTCCGGCCCATAGATCTTAACTGCTCATTTGCATATTAGAAAAACGCAAATTTCTTTGGAATAAGTCATTGGATGGCAGATATCAAGGTAGCATTTTATTCAGCTTCCTATGGCCTACATGCCAAAACAGACAACTTAGGAAGGTTTAATAGATTCATCTGAATGAAGCCTAATTGTGGTCAGGGATATTGATTAGTTCCAGTCTTCTGCCCTCTGCAGAAATTCATGTGGTTAAACAAACCTATTCACATGAATGGAACTAATTTTCTGATTTTCAAAACTTTTTGCAGTGAATATGTGAATTGTGGCTATGGTAATAAAGTAGTACATTCCTTTATTGTAAAAATGTATATGGCAGATTTGATCCTTTTACAAGCTGGGCACTGCCAATATTCAGTTGTCCTTTGCCACTGAGATAATTCCATTGATTGTAGGATGTTTTCTGTTGACATGTGAGATAGTAGACAAATGGACAAATGTCTGTCATCTTTTATGCATCAAATTACACTGTTGTAACTGTAATGTCAGTGTCAGTGTTGCCTGTAACAAATTAGTTCATTTTTTTAAGACACAAATTTATTTTCTATAATCCTGTTTTCATCCCAACAACTATTGTTTATCTATATTTTATCTTTAACCTGCCCTCAACTACTTGGTGTCACCAAAACCACACCCGAACTTGAACAAGATTCTGAACCCAATTGAAAACAATGGAGATACGAACTTTGGAGCTGAAAAAAAAATGTATCTCTCCAACGGACTTCCCTCAACACTCCGAACATTGCAACAGACTTCTGGGAAAAGTCTGTGTTCGTCGTTTAACTACGAACAATAACTGTTCAGTACGAACCCTAAACTTATTTGGGTTGGCTCATCTCTAGTCAAATTACAGGATTCAATTGGAGCAATGGCTAAGAGCAGTAGGGTTGAATGCACGAGTTACAGTCAAGAAGCTTTCATCTCTGCAAAGAACCGGAAGGTCTGAGTCGAGTTTGCCAAAGAACACAGCCAATGAAAAGAGACAAATTTGTCTTAGGTGTTGTGTTCGGATGAATCCAAGTTCAGTCTGCTTGGTAGCGATGGCAAGCACTATATATACTGCCCAATTGGAAAACGTAATGATGTAAGGTACCAAACACCTACAGTGAAACATGGAGGTGGCAATGTCATGGTTTAGGGCTGCTTTTCTGCATCTACCATTGGGTCTCTGCATAGAATTGATGGAAATATGAATGCTACCATGTACAATGATATACTGGAGAATGTAATTTTGCCACATGGTAAAACCAAAGTAGGCAGGGGCTGGAAATTCCGGCAAGACAGTGATCCTAAGCACACATCCAATTGGTTAGCAAATAAAATGTTCGCCTGTTGCAATGGCCAAGCCAATCACCTAATTTAAACTCTATAGGGCACCGTTGGGATGAGTTAGGGCAACGAGTTGGGGCCTGTACCCATAGCAATACAGATGAATTATTTGCAGATTTGCAAATGGAATGGAGCTAGATCCATCAGGAATCCATCTTGAATACCCTAGTGGCTTCAATGCCCCTTCGGTGTGGTGCAGTAATTAAAACAAGAGGTTATGCTGGGAAATACTAAGTTATGGCATTGTAAAGAATGAATTACTCTCTATGTTGTCATCAATAAATAGTATATGCAAAATGTTTGGCAGTCAGTTTTCTTTAATAAAATGACCATACCTATATTCTAAAGCATTTTGGTTAAAATTTTGGTTTTGCATTATGACAACTTCATGCACTTTCAATTCATCACCAGGAAAATAGCATCACAACATCCAGACAGAAGTAATTACACTTTAAAAAAATGTAAATCTTTTGGTCGCCACTGTACGCACTGCACATATGTGTTGTATCAATTTTTTCATGGCTACAATACGTAACGATTATAATGTATGGTGCTATTTAGTTTTTTCATGGACCATGTGTTAGTGCAAAACTCATGGAAACATCCATTTTTTTCCAATATCATGGCTGAAAAGGGGTCAATACAAGTCTTTGGGTCCTTGAAAAACACATCCGTGTCCCATCAGAGTTCACAACTTGCCTTTTTATTTAGCTTATCAGAAATCACCGACAGACAATATTTTTATGCACACAATGAAAAACCATAATAAATCATTAAGATCATAAGTGATCAATGCCACCACCCATGATTCTGATATGACGACAAGAGTTGCATGCAGTGTAATCTGTAAAATGATAAATACAATCAGAATAATCTGTATGAGTTTCTTCAGCTTCAAAACAATCATGGAGACCTTACATTTTTTTTATGAACAAGGCAAAAATGTGCCTTATTTTTACGGACTTTCCTGGAATTTTTGGATGGTTGGTAACCCTGTGTGCCATACATATACTGTGTGTATTTAACATTGCAAAGGATAGGAAAAACTTTGTAATTTATTTAGTCATCTGTGAAAGATACTGAAGACACATGGACCAAACACTGATGACACCCTGATGGTAAAAACGGACATACGGACCATACACTGAATACACACTGATGGTAAAAATGGGCACACGGACCATTCACTAATGACACACTGATGGCACACTGATCCAAAACACTGATGACACTGGTACCAATTTTTTCATGTAAACATTTAAACACTGCCGTATGAATGAGCCTTAGCATATTTTGGTGCCCATAACTTTTTATTTCTTTGTACAGGAAAGATATATATCTTGGTACCGTGATAGCCAGTGGATAGAAAAATATTTAGAATTGAGAGTCCTCAGTGGTTGATACCTTTTAATGGCTAACTGAAAATATATACCAAGATATATATATATATGTATATCTTTCCAGTATTAATGTAAAGATTATAAGGGATAACTCAGGAGACTCTTTGCATGGAACAAGACAACTACAGGACACAGTTTTATAAGTGGTAAAGTCTATATTATCACACGGTGATTCAAACAGGTGCAGAGAGAAACTCAAGTCCACAACACTTGGTGCAAATAATAAACGCAGCTTAGCAGTCTATAGGAAACTTCAGAGGAAAATGCAATCAAGCAGAAAGTCTATGAAGCACAGTTATTCTTGAGGATACTTGACACGAATAAGTCCTTGGTAGTCCGAACACAGATAGATATGCTAAGGCAGTTCAAATCATATCTTAGCACAACCAGGGAGGCCTGGGTAAAAGTCTCAGGTTTAAGCAGAGCAGCAACAGCTTACATGTCCAGCAAATGCAGATGGAGACAAACACAAGCAGCAGATGGAGGAGGATTACTGGAAACTGATGTATGCAGCAGAAACTCAGAGCTGAGTAGCAGGATCTCCACACAGGTTCACAGGTGCAGGTGCAGGTGCAAAACCAGGGAGTCGTCAGGAGCTGGATGCAAGGCAGAATACTCTAGCACAGACTAAAGGCTGGGGTGGAGTTATATCGCAGGAAGACACAGTGCACATGAGACCAAAGACGCCATCTTGGAAAAGGGCAGTAATGCACAAAAGGTAATCAAAATGTTCAGAGTCCTGACAATCAAAATGGATGATACCAGAATGTACTGCATCTTTATGGAACTAAAGCCACTTCTGAAATAGTCTTCACCTGATGAAGAGACCTGAGTAGTCTCGAAAGCTTGCAATTTGTTACCATCTTTTCAGTTAGCCATTAAAAGGTATCAACCACTGAGGACTCTCTATTCTAAATATATTTCTTTGTAGACATAGTTCTATAAAGGCTTGCTTTTTTGTAGGAAAAGCTGGTACACTTTTTTGGTACATACAACCTTTTGATCACTTTTTAACACATTTTTGGGTAGGAGTAAGATCATAACACATTAATTCTGAAATTATTAATACTATTTTTTATGAAGTTCACTGTGCATAGTTTAGTATCATTGACATAAGTTTATTTTGTGAGTCAGTATGTTTATAGCACTACCCAAGTTATATTCTTTACACATTTGTACAAGCAAATCACTTTTTAAAATAAAAATCTTTTTTTTGTCACATTGTGAGGCCACTAAGTTTTTAATTTTTTTTTAACTGGCTTTTATCATAGCAAGCTGAAGTTTTTATTGGTTTCATTTTGGGATCCAATTGACTTTTTGATCACTTTCGATGATAAACAAGATAGAGACAAGATAAACAAAAACAGTGATTCTGTCAGAGGTTTTCATATTTTCGATGTCATTCACAGTGCGGAATAATTAATAATATTTTTTTAGTTCAGGTAAGTACTAATGCAATATCAAATAAGTTGTTTTTATGGGGGGTATTTTGTCCACACAAATAGATACTTTCTTGAGCATTAAAACAGGTATTTTGGATTTATTAAATTTATATACTGTACATTTATTAATTTTCACCATAGTTACTAGTCCCATAATGGGACCTGAACATGCTTTCATTGCATTAATAATACACTGTGCTGATTTTTGTTAGAGAATACTGGACATAAATACATGGAATGGAGTAACTGCTGGCCGGTGTTAAACAAGCTGTCACACGAGGGTCCAGAAGGATTCAAGCAGTGTTGAAAGCCAAAGTTGGATTTACAAAATACTAACAAATTTACTACTAAAATTTAGATTTTTAGGAGTAAAAGAGTATGCAGTGACATGACAAGAATCTGCATAACTAATCATATGTAAAATAAATGTCAAATTAATGTGTGATATATCAAAGATGATTGTCTATAAATTGATGGCAGTCTCAAGTTCGAACCAGTAGTGGATGGTGAGATATGAAGACTGAAAGTCAAAAGTTCAAACATTCTTACTCTTTTGCTTGTCAGTGTATAACTCACAATTTCCATCAAACTGCTGAGAGTTTAAATAGGAGACGGCCTCACCCAATGCTTACAGCTGAGAGCTAACTGCATTTTTTGATAAGCTACTTTACAGAAACACACTTCTAAAGCCATGCGGCCAATGTGCTGAAAGCCCGGCTACCAGGAGGAAATTACCTTTACACCTCCCAGGAGCCTCGGGCTTAGGGCTCATACTTGCGAGAAAAAAGGACAAGTGTTATCCGATAAAAAATCGGATTGCACTCAGACCAATGTTATTCAATAGGCGACATCTCATTTGCAAGTTTTTTCTCAGCCGAAATGGGACTGAGAAAAAAAATCGCAGCATGCTGCAATTTGCTGCGATTCTTGGAGAAAACTCGCCAATATAAGTCAATGGGTGCATGAAAAAAATCGCACTTCACTCGCACCATGCGAGTGCTGTCCGATTTTTGCCCACCGGTGTCCTTTGAAAAGTCGGCAATTCATGTCCGGCGTACAGTGAAATCATAATGACATGTTAAGAATAGAAAAAATAGAGTAGATATATACACATAGAATACATATACATATATATATATATATATAGAGAGAGAGAGAGAGAGAGAGAGATCTTTATATTTCATAGAAAGATAGCAGAATAGCCGATAATTAATTTGTCGGTTTCTGCAAAATCATTGCAAAAGCCGACAGGATAGTAGACATGGTTTACATACAGTAAACCATTGCAGAACAGTTAGATTTATATATGTCAGTGACAAATACTGTTAGTAGTATGTGTGTGTAAAATTTGGGATCTGTATGTTTTTAATAAAAGAATGTTTTCACAAAAAATGGTAATTTTCTGTGCCATAAAGGGAATGCCAGTGAGTGAGGGCACATATTAATAGCCTAGTGAGGGACCATGGTTATTGGCTCCCCCTGGCTAAAAACATCTGCCCCCAGTCACCCCAGAAAAGACGCATCTGTTAGATGCGCCAATTTTGGCACTTAGCCTCTCTCTTCCCACTGCCCTGTAGCGGTGTCATATGGGGTAATAAGGGGTTAATGTCACCTTTGAATTGTAAGGTGACATTAAGCCAGCTTAGTAATGCTATCCATTACTAATCCTAAAGTTTGTAAAGGGTTAAAAATAGCCAGAAAAAAAGTATTTTAATGAAATAAAACACTAAACACTTACCATTTTATTGTTACAGGTAATCCATGTGAAGCCCTCCATCTCCTGTAAAAAATTTGAAATAAAAAACCAACAATATACCCATACCTGTCCGGTGTACAGTCAGTCCAACGCCATAATTCACATCTGGGGTATATACAGTTTACAACCGGGAGTAGTGGTAATGCGACCATCGCGGTTGTAAACTACTGGGCAATGAATGAAATGCTGGGAGCAGAGCTTCAGGGACTAGCAGTGATGTCACCAAAGCTGCGCTCCCTGCCGGCCTGAACTCAAATGAACTCTTCAGCGTGGGAAAATCAGCTGGCATTTTCCCACACACAAGAGTTCATTTGAGTTCATGCCAGCAGGGAGCACAGCTTTGGTGATGTCACCGCTAGTCGCTGAAGCTCCGCTCCCAGCATTTCATTAATTCCCCTGTAGTTTACAGCCAGGGCGGTTGCTTTAGCACTGCTCCCGGTTGTAAACTGTATATACCCCAGATATAGATTACAGGGTGGGACTGACTGTATGCCGAACAGGTATGGGTATAATGTTGTTTTTTTATTTTAACCCCTTGGTGACAGAGCCAATTTGCAGCTTAATTACCAGGCCAATTTTTACAATTCTGACCACTGTCACTTTATGAGGTTATAACTCTGGAACGCTTTAACATAGCCTGCAGATTCTGAGTTTCTTTTTTTGTGACTTATTATACTTCATGTTAGTAGTAAAATTTCTTCAATATAACTTGCATTTTTTTATGAAAAAAACAAATATAGCAAAAATGTGTAAAATTTCACTATTTTCAAACTTTGAATTTTTATGCCCTTAAATCAGAGAGATATGGCACACAAAATAGTTAATAAATAACATTTCCCACATGTCTACTTTACATCAGCACAAATTTGGAAACAATTTTTTTTGTTAGGAAGTTATAAGGGTTAAAATTTGACCAGCGATTTCTCATTTTTGCAACAAAATTCACAAACCATTTTTTTAGGGACCATCTAACATTTAAAGTCACTTTGAGGGGTGTACATGACAGAAAATACTCAAAAGTGACACAATTCTAAAAACTGCACACCTCAATGTGCTCAAAACCACATTCAAGAAGTTTATTAACCCTTTACGTGTTTCACAGGAACTGAAGCAATGTGGAAGGAAAAAATTAACATTCAACTTTTTTTTAACAAACATTTTATTTTAGAACCAATTTTTTTTATTTTCACAAGTGTAAAAAGAGAAATTGTACCAAAAACGTTTGTTGTGCAATTTCTACTGAATACGCTGATACCTAATATGTGCGGGTAAACCAATGTTTGGCCGCACGGCAGAGCTTGGAAGAGAATGAGCGCCGTTTGACTTTTTCAATGCAGAATTGGCTGGAATTGAGATCTCATGCCATGTTGCGTTTGGAGAACCACTGATGTGCCTAAGCAGTGAAAACTCCCCACAAGTGACACCATTTTGGAAACTAGACTCCTTAAGGAACTTATGTAGATGTGAGATGAGCACTTTGAACCCCTAAGTGCTTCACAGAAGTTTATAACGCAGAGCCATGAAAATAAAAAATCTTTTTTCTTCCACAAAAATGATTTTTTAGCCCACAATTTTTTTATTTTCAGAGTAACAGGAAATTGGACCCCAAAAGTTGTTGTACAGTTTGTCCTGAGTAGGCTGATACCCCATATGGGGGGACCACTGTTTGGGTGCATGGCAGACCCAAGAGTGTGCAAAGCAGTCATCAAAGCAAAAGGTGGCTACTTTGAAGAACCTAGAATATAAGACATATTTTCATTTTTATCACACTTTTTTGTTAAGTACCGTATTTTTTGGACTATAGGACGCACCGGACTATAAGGCGCACCCAGGTTTTAGAGGTGGAAAATAGGGAAAAAAATATTTGAAGCAAAAAAAATGTGGTAAAATATTTAATAACATAAATAACATACTATTATATGTGGTGTTATTATATATAATAGTATGTTATTATGTTGGAAGCTGCGGGACCAGTGTGGTGTCTGTGAAGTACGATATGAAGACGCTGGAGGGTGAGTATAAGGGCTCATTTCCACATGCGAGGCACATGTCCGTATCTCGCATGTGGAAACCAAGCTCTGGCACCGGCACTTTGGAGCGGAGCTGTGCAGCTCCATGTGTTCCTATGCGGCTGCACGCTCCGCTCTGGAGTGCCGGCTCCACAGCTTGGTTTCCACATGCGAGATACGGACGTGTGCCTCGCATATGGAAATGAGCCCTAAGAATGGGGGCACAGGGCTTATAGTGAAAGCACCACTCCAGCACTGCAAAATAACACTGGAGTGCTGCTTTAAAATCCCATGGGAGAACTATAACTCCCAGCATGTCCTGCAGATCCTATGACATGCTGGGAGTTATAGTTCACCAAAGGAGTGGCAGAGTGCTTTATTGTGTTTTGTAAAGACTGACCTCTTAATTGTGGCAGCCAGCCACACTGTGGTTAGGTAAAAGCTAGAGCATCCCATGACTTCACACACAGAGCCCTCCCTGTTGTTCTTGCCTTTCCACAGCGCAGGACATAAGAGGAAGCTGCAGATTCTAGGTGGGAGTCTGAAGGACCTATGATGATGTCAGAAGAGGGAGGGCTCTGAGCTGCCATGTGATGCTCCAGCCCGCCCACTTCTGACATCACACAGGTCCTCCCTGTGCACCAGACAGCTCAGCGTCCAGCACAGGCAGGTATGCAGCGATCTCCTGGCCCCTGCTGCTGCTGCCTCCTCCCCCAGACACACAGATTCTCCCCGGAATCAGTGCTGGGGAAACTGTGTGTCGCTGCTTAAGTGCAGCATTCATTTGCTGCTCCCGGCTCACCGCTCAGCTGATCGGTGGGCGGGGAGCCGCTAATAAATATTCGCTGCACTTAATCAGCGGGGCCATGTGGTTTCCCCAGCAGCTGATTCCGGGCAGCGGGGACATCCTGAAGTGGGATAACAGTGCGATCCCACTCGCTGCTGCCCCCCTCCCCACATGCTATATCCGTACTATGAGACGCACCCACACTTTCCTCCCAAATTTGGAGGAAAAAAAGTGCGTCTTATAGTCGGAAAAATACGGTATATAATTCCACATGTGTTAATTCATAGTTTTGATGCCTTCAGTGTGAATTTACAATTTTCATAGTCATGAAAATACAGAAAAATCTTTAAATGAGAAGGTGTGTCCAAACTTTTGGTCTGTACTGTATATATGTGTTTTGAAGATTATTTGGTTTTAAAGCAATGTGTACAGTTGTATTTACAATGCGATTTTAACATGAGCATTTACAAATAGAGAACTGCTGTGTGTAAAACCTCATGTTAAAATTGCATTGCATACGGATTGTCATATGGATGCTCTGTGGAAAAATCGCATGGAAATCACATGACACTCGCATACCACTCATCCTTCTTTTCAGTCCGGATATCGGACTGTTTTTTTTTCTCTCAGATAAGTATGAGCTCTTACAGTAATAGAGGCATGGCTAATGCAGTTTTAGTTCCCTCAAGTTAAATAGTGAGAGGCGGCAATGACAACTTCCTGACTTTGACTGACAGCCGCCACAGCAGTGCATCAGTACATAGCAGGTTGTCAGTCAGTGCCAGGGTGTGGTTATAGCCGATGCTTACTATAAACTGAGCGGTGACTGAAGCTGCAACTCTATGTCTGAAAGCCAACAGCTGCTGGCGGAGTGCCCACCAGGGCCGTGGGGTACTCGGGCCAAGTCTGACGATTCTTTGGGGGTTGTCACAGCAGCAGTGACCCGGTCCGTGGCCCTTGGCATCCAATAAAATTGAAATGAAGGGGAATAAAGTTTATAAGGGATTAGTTCGTGACGCCACCTGTGGTATTTGGCAATAAGGAAAATGGCCGACGCTGCGGTTCAGGTCCACTTGGGCAGTTGGAGACGCAGGAGAGATGTTACAACTCTCCACGTATAGAGTTAGGACCCAGGGCAGTTAAAGTGTAAATGTCAAAGATGGACTGTCATAATGCAGGGCAGGTGATGCAGTAATAATTCTGGGGACACAGCAGGGTGCAGTTCTCACACTTTTCTCACAGTCGGATGGTTAGTCTCCAGCCGGGTCTGTGGTCCAGCCAGCTCTCAGGTGATTTGGGTGCACTTTTCTGAGACTCCCCTCCTTGTGTACCTTCCCTGGCCATCTCTTTGTGCTGGTTTCACCCTCCTGCCCTGCGCCTCACATACAGTGTCCCCAGCCAGCAGCCTCGGGTCCTGTCGGGCAACTCTCTCCTGGTCCCCTCGAACTTATATGGCTGCCTTTTCAGCAAATGTGTGTGGATTTGGCTGTGGCACATGCAGATACCACAGCCTCTGCTTTCACTAGCTGAGTCTTGCCGTTCCTCCACTAGTCTAGGGCCGGTCCCCCCACTGCGACCTGGTCCTTCCACCCGACTACGGTCGGCGTGGATTCAGGCGCCATGGATGGATTCCTCACTTCCGTGGCCCCTAGGACCCCTTCTCTCAGGTTCTCCTTCCTTTACATCTGCTCGCATCCACTCTTCCCCACAAACTCAGTGAACACTGACTGACTACTCCCTTTCATTTCCATGACAACTCCTCACAACTCACAACTTTCCCTCCAACTGTCACACCACTCCCCACCAGAGCTGGAGCCCCTTCCCTCTAGCCTGGAGCAGTGTAGTGTTGGATGTACATGTGTGAGTCCCGGGTAGTGCCCCCTTACCTGAGAGGGGAGAATCACACCTCTGGATGAGGTGCAGTACCTCTGTGGTGACTGGGCCCCCAAGGGTTCCACACCGGGAGAAATAACGTTCATTTTCTCCCTGAAGCTTTGCTCTCAGTGCAGATGCCACGCAGCTTTAGAACACTGTGAACCCTTCAGACTAACCCCATATATGCAGGTTAATAGCTTTTTGGGCATGACAGCTTTGCTTTAAAGTGTTCTGCACTATTTTTTGTTTTGCTTTGTTTTGTTTTGTTTTTTTAAGCGTTTTTGTTTCCTGGAGCATTTCCCGAATCTTCTTTTTTTAAGATTTTTTTCCCCTAATCCTTTTTTGCAGCCTTCTGATTGGACAGCGCATAGTTTGAAATGGATCAAAGAAGTGACAAGCATGTTTTCTTTTTTTACCAATAGCCACAGGTGCATCTCACAAAATTAGAATATCATCAAAAAGATAATTTATTTTAGTTCTTCAATACAAAAAGTGAAACTCATATATATAGAGTCATTACAAACAGAGTGATCTATTTCAAGTGTTTATTTCTGTTAATGTTCATGGTTATGGCTTACAGCCAATGAAAACCCAAAAACCTTTGGCATCATTTACTGCATACCAGCAGATGACATAGCTCCCCAAACCATCACTGATTGTGGAAACTTCACACTAGACCTCAAGCAGCTTGGATTGTCTGTCTCTCCATTCTTCCTCCAGACTCTAGGACCTTGATTTCCAAGGTCTGGTGTGACGTTTCCACAATCAGTAATGGTTTCTGGAGCCATGTCATCTGCTGGTGTAGGTCCACTGTGTTTTATCAAGACCAAAGTCAGCGCAGCCATCTACCAAGAACCTTTAGAGCACTTCATGACTCCCTCTGCCGACAAGCTTTTTGGAGATGGAAATTTCATTCTCCAGCAGGATTTGACACCTGTGCACACTGCCAAAAGTACAAATTCTTGGTTTAAAAACAACAGTATCACTGTGCTTGATTGGCCAGCAAACTCGCCTGACCTTAACCCCATAGAGAGTCAAGAGGAAGATGAGAGACACCAGACCCAACAATGCAGACAAGCTGAATTTTCTGAGCTAATGACTTTGTTTTTTATTGGCTGTTATGTAAGCTATAATCATCAACATTTACAGAAATAAACATATATGAGTTTCCCTTTTTGTACTGAAGAACTAAAGTAAATTAACTTTTTGATGATATTCTAATTTTGTGAGATGCACCTGTATGTGCATACAAAGTTTTTTTAGGAGTTTTTGGAGCAGAAACTGAGCAGAAATATCACATTTTTGAGCAGGCTTGAGGTTTTGAGCAGGATTTGGAGAGTTTGATCTCAGATTCTGACCCAAAAACTCAGCAAAAAGACTCTATGTGCTCATAACAACTAGGTGTTTTTCAAAACCTAAATAAAAAAAATGCTTAAAAAATTATACGTATGAATAGCAGAGTGGTTTTGCAATAGAATTGAATAGGGAGAGTCTTTCTAGTGTTTTTGAGCAATTTTTTACCATCTGCTCACAAATATATTTTTAAAATTTTTTATGTCTGCATACTGTTAGGCCATATTCAAACCTAGTGTAAATACTGTGTTCAGAAAATCTGCACAAAAAAGTGGACGTGATTTCATGAAAATTCATGCCCACTATGAGACTAAAGATGCTGTTAACTGCTTTTTGGGGGCATTTTTTTCTCTATTGGCTTTTATGGTTTCCTTATAGACTTCTATAATTTTTTACACATGTAAAAAAATCAGTTTTTTTTAGTGAAAAATTAAAGATTTTCTGTACTTAAAAGAAGCATCAAAATCACTGCTGAAAATGTGCATCAAAAACACATTTACCAAAGGGAAAAAACACAGCAAAAAAAAATGAAGCAAAAACGCAATAATCAGAAAAGACTGTTATTGTATATTTTGATGCGGACACCTGTAGATAAAAAGTAACATAAACATAACACAGAATTTACACCACACGTGTTCTACCCTACATGTCCCTAAGACCTCACTCAGACCTCAGTGATTTACACAAAAAAAGCGGTTTGCACATTGCTTATCATCAGTGTTTCAACTTTTACCATCAGTCTTTTATCAGTGATTTTTATGAAAAAACAAATAAATAAATTGAAAAACGTTTCCTATGCATTTCAATGTTAATTACAGACAGCACAGGGATGGCATCAGGAAGGTATCTGTGTGCTGTCCATGATTGTCATGAACCCATAGATTTGAATGAGCAATTTTCATCGGTCATGTACATCAAAAACAGACATAAATGTACACAAGAACCAATCATAAAAAATACAAAATGTTATTAATAAAGGGCAAATACAAAAAAACAAACAAAAAAACATGCAAGGTATTAAAAAATGGGAAACCAAAAAAATGGCAAAGGAGACCCACCATGTATTGTACAGAGGCATTACTTGTGTACATTTTTTTCTAATCTGATTCCGTGTTCCTGTACTGAACCTCAACCATGTCCAATTTTTGGTGAATAAATAATTAGATTGTTAGCATTAGCATTGGTTAGATGCTTTTATTTTGATTCAACACCCCTTCTATCAAAAACAGACATGCCTCTATAATTATTGATTGTCCACCATTTTTTGAGACCTGTAGATATTTTGTTTGCTCATAAAGCTTAGAGGCATCTTACTTTTTGCATGGGGAGCTGATTTTTTGTATTGATCACACATTGGTGTACATGCAAACTTTTATTGCATTTTTTTATGTAAAACTGAAAAACAGCAAATCTGATGTTTCAAGCTTTTTTTCTTTATATGGTGTTTACAGTATGGGTTTATCTATTTTTATATTTTAATAGATCAGACTTTTACAGAATTGGCAGTACCAAATTTGTACATTTATTGTTTTTTAATAAAAAAGCACTCCTCCTCCCGTCAAAGATTTTATCCCCATAATATATTGCAATCATCATATTATATAGCACGGTGTACTTGCAATTGCTCATTTTGCCTTTCTACCCAGCTAATTCTTCTCTTTTCTCTGTTCTATGAAGAAACAGGAAGTCACTTTTCCCTGCATTTATCATTGCCCTCTTCAACTCCTGACTCAGCTGCTCCCTTCTCCCCTTGCCACAGGCTTTTGCAGTGATTTATGACTTATAGAGGAACAATTTCCTCCTGTTTCTACATAGAGTTTAGAAGGATTCAGCTAATAAGTTTTTAGTGACATGATGTCATAGACCTAATGGAAAAGGGAAGAAATAACGGAGTAGAAGGGAAAATAAGCAATTGTAAGTACACAGTGCTATATAGTATGCTAATCGCAGTATACTAACCCCTTCAGGACCTTGCCCTTTTCTGTTTTTGCGTTCTCATTTTTTGCTCCCAGAGCCATAACTTCTTTATTTTTCCATCAATATGGCCATGTGAGGGCTTATTTTTTGCGGGACAAGTTGTGCTTTTGAACGACATCATTGGCTTTAGCATGTCGTGTACTAGAAAACGGGAAAAAAATTCCAAGTGCGGTGAAATTGCAAAAAAAAGTGCAATCCCACACTTGTTTTTTGTTTGGCTTTTTTGCTAGGTTCACTAAATGATAAAACTGACCTGCCATTTTCATTTTTCAGGTCATTACAAGTTCATAGACACCTAACATGACTAGGTTATGTTTTATCTAAGTGGTGAAAAAAAAATCCAAACTTCGCTAAAAAAAAAAAAATGGTGCAATTTTCCAATACCCGTAGTGTCTCCATTTTTCGTGATCTGGGGTCAGGTGAGGGCTTATTTTTTGTGTGCCGAGCTGGCGTTTCTAATGATACAATTTTGGTGCAGATATGTTCTTTTTATCTCCCGTTATTACATTTTAATGCAATGTCACGGCGACCAAAAAAAGTAATTCTGGCATTTCAAATTTTTTTCTCGCTAGGCTGTTTAGGGATCAGGTTAATCCTTTTTTTTTATTGATAGATCAGGCAATTCTCAACGCGGCAAAACCGAATATCTGTAGGTTTGATTTTTTTTTTAATTATTTTATTTTGAATGGGGCGAAAGGGGGGTGATTTAAACTTTTATATTTTTTTATTTTTTTATGATTTTTTTAAACTTTTTTTTTTTACTTTTGCCATGCTTCAATAGCGTCCATGGTAGGCTAGAGGCTGGCATAGCCTGATCGGCTCTGCTACATAGCAGCGATCATCAGATCGCTCCTATGTAGCTGAATGACAGGCTTGCTGTGAGCGCTGACCACAGGGTGGCGTTAACAGCAAGCCGGCATCAGCAACCATAGAGGTTTCAAGGAGACCTCTGTTTGCTATGCCAACGCATTGCTGACCCCTGATCATGTGACGGGGTCTGCGATGCGCTAATTTCCAGCCACGCGGCCTGAAGCGCTGGTTAAATGCCGCTGTCAGCATTTGACAGCGGCAATTAACTGGTTAATAGCGGCGGGTGAATCGCGATTTCACCCGCCGCTATTGCGGGCACATGTCAGCTGTTCAAAACAGCTGACATGTCCCGGCTTTGAGGTGGGCTCAGCGCCGGAGCCCACATCAACGCAGGGGATCCGACCTCTGCAGTAATAGTACGACGGAGGTCGGTAAGGGGTTAAGAGGATTAAAATTTTGATGGGAGGAGGAGTGCTTCTTTAAATATTTTTAAATTAAGTGTGTGTGCGGAGGAGGTGTTAAAGTGTTATATATTTTTTACATTCTTAATAATATTTTTTTATTTCATACTTTCTGTTTTAGCCCAAGGAGGATCCAAATTTGCGTTTGTCTAACTATTCCATATCCTGTAATTCTGCAGTATTGCAGTATATAGAAAAAATGATGTTCTCCTATGAAGCCCAGGAACAGGGGTCCTTCATTTTTCTGTACAAGCCTTTAACTCATTATACTCAAGTTTATCTGTAATTTGTTATTACTTTAATCTTATGTACTTCGACCATTTTGTATTTCTTATGTTGTTATGCGTGTTTTAAAATAAATAATAGAAAGAAAATAATAATATACAGCAAATATTAATCCTACTGCAATATTGGATTTTTTTAACAGGTAGTTAAATAAATAACAAACACTTTTCATATCTAAAAATAAAAATATATCCTGTTTTAGTGATTTAATTAGGCTATAGCTGGAATTTGCTGCCAATAATCCAGAGATCCAAAAGGTGGCCATTCACCTTTAATAGTTGGTTGATTGCTCATTTGTCACACAGTTATTACTCCAGTCCTCCTTATGCATATGCATGCTTGTTTTGCTTAAGCGTACATGTATTTCCCATTTAGAAAGGGAAGCATTACCCTGTTAGACGCCTCTAAGGGTATGTTTCCACGTGCAGGAAACGCTGCGTGTTTGACGCTGCGCAGAGCCACAGCGTCAAACACGCAGCGTCCAGATGTTACAGCATAGTGGAGGGGATTTTATGAAATCCCGACTCCACTATGCGTGGTAACACGCATCCGTTGGCCCTGCGATTCCGGACATGCGGCGCGTCTTTTAAGATCGCAGCATGTCCGTGTACCTTGCGGCGATGCTGCGCCACCGCAAGGTATATCACAGGGCCCTATGTGTGGGGCGCGATGATGCCGGATGTGTGAAATGAACACATCCAGCATCATCGCGTCACAGAAGGGGGCGGGGCTTAGGGTGGAGCTGATTTGCCACTCCGTCCAAACCGCCGGCCATCATGAAGGTGGAAACATACCCTAACAGTGACCTATCTCCTTTAAATACAAGGCCGGCGTCACACTGGCGAGTTTTACGGACGTATGAGCACAGAAAATACACCCGTAAAATATGCATAACACACGGCCCAATGATTCCCTATGTCCCAGCTCCTATCAGCCGTATTTTACTGATCCGTATTATACGGTCTTTTACGGCTGTACAAAATCGCAGCATGCTGCGTTTGTCACCGTATTGCGCAAAAAAAAATCGCCAATGAAAGTCTATGGGGGCGAGAAAAATACGGATTACACACGGACCAGCAGTGTGACTTGCGAGAAATACGCAGCAGTGTTCTATAAAAAAGCCGGTAATTCAATTGCCGGCTTTTCATTTCTCCTTCCCAAACCTGACATGATATGAGACATGGTTTACATACAGTAAACCATCTCATATCCCTTTTTTTTTTGCATATTCCACACTACTAATGTTAGTAGTGTGTATTTGCAAAATTTGGGCACAGTAGCTTGTAAAATAAAGGGTTAAATCGCGGAAAAAATTGGCGTGGCTCCCACGCAATTTTCTCCACCAGAGTGGTAAAGCCAGTGACTGAGGGCAGATATTAATAGCCTAGAGAGGGTCCATGGTTATTGGCCCCCCCTGGCTACAAACATCTGCCCCCAGCCACCCCAGAAAAGGCACATCTGGAAGATGCGCCTATTCTGGCACTTGGCCACTCTCTTCCCATTCCCGTGTAGCGGTGGGATATGGGGTAGTGAAGTAACCCTTCATTACCCCATATTGCTATTGTAAGGTGACATTAAGCCAGATTAATAATGGAGAGGCGTCAATTATGACACCTATCCATTATTAATCCAATAGTACGAAATGGTTAATAAAACACACACACATTATTACAAAGTATTTTAATGAAATAAAGACACAGGTTGTTGTAATATTTTATTAGACTCTTAATCCACCTGAAGACCATCGTCCTGAAACAAAGTTAAAAAAACAAACAACAATATTCCATACCTTCCGTCGTTATGTCCCACGATGTA
Organism: Ranitomeya variabilis; assembly: GCF_051348905.1. NCBI lineage: Eukaryota > Metazoa > Chordata > Amphibia > Anura > Dendrobatidae > Ranitomeya > Ranitomeya variabilis. The sequence continues at coordinate 178,760,331 of NC_135237.1, forward strand.
AATCCATCTGAAGGTGTTAAATCATTTTACAGCCAGGAGCTGTGCTAAAGCACTCGCTCCTACCTGTAAAACCCCGGGTACTGAATGGAAAGCAGGGTAATGTGTTGTTACCTTGAGTTGCGGTGATGCGCCCTCTGCTGGATGTCCTCATGAACTGGAGCCTTAGAAAAGTTCCCACGCTCAAGTTCATATGAGGACATATGGATTAAGAGTCTAATATAATATTACCACAACCTGTGTCTTTATTTCATTAAAATACTTGTAAATAATGTGTGTGTGTTTTATTAACCATTTTGTACTATTGGATTAATAATGGATAGGTGTCATAATTGACACCTCTCCATTATTAATCTGGCTTAATGTCACCTTACAATAGCAAGGTGACATTAACCCTTCATTACCCCATATCCCACCGCTACACGGGAGTGGGAAGAGAGTGGCCAAGTGCCAGAATAGGCGCATCTTCCAGATGTGCCTTTTCTGGGGTGGCTGGGGGCAGATGTTTGTAGCCAGGGGGGGCCAATAACCATGGACCCTCTCTAGGCTATTAATATCTGCCCTTAGTCACTGGCTTTACCACTCTGGCGGAGAAAATTGCGCGGGAGCCCATGCCAATTTTTTCCGCGATTTAACCCTTTATTTTAGAAGCTACAGTGCCCAAAACTTTGCACATACACACTACTAACATTAGTAGTGTGGAATATGCAAAAACAAATGGGATATGAGATGGTTTACTGTATGTAAACCATGTCTCATATCCTGTCGGGTTTGGGAAGGAGAAATGAAAAGCCGGCAATTGAATTACCAGCTTTTCACATATATCGCGCTGAATTAAATATAAATACAGAATATATATATATATATATATATATATATATATATATATATTTGTGTGCCTCAATTACATATATATATATATATATATATATATATATATATATATACTGTATATATGTTTTAACGAACATTTGAGCACATAAATCCATTAGATGTCGGTTTTGCAAGCCTGCGAGAAAATATCGCAGTACGAATGCCATACGGATTACATGCGGAGGATGCCATGCGCAAAATACGCTGACACACCCTGCCTACGGATGACATACGGATCACTATTTTGGGGACTTTTCTGCATATTACGGCCGTAAAAAACGGACCGTATTTACATACGCTGAGTGTGACGCCGGCCTAACATGCCCAGTTATTTTTTCCCCTGACATTTGTAGACTGAACATCAGTTGAACACCTTGTACATATTAATATGAAGGCCCATTTACATGGACAAATGCAGCCTATGTGGGGAAAAATGATCATTTACTCAGGGGATGTACTCCCAACAAAGATGATTTAAAGACGTGTGTAAAGGGTCCAATCAGCTGACTGATTGCTGCCATGCTTACATGGGCTAATGATTGGGAAAAATATTACAAATTCTCATTTATCTGATTTTTGGCCAGTGTAATTGGTGTAATTAATTAGCTAAATTAGAGAGTTTTTGAGTTTATATAACTGTGTCAGCTTTTTAGACTCTTGATCTTCACCAGAATTGTTTCATGAATAGAGATTAAGCTAAGATTTATTAAATGAGGGAATTACAACAAAAACATTTTTTTCATGATACAAAAATGAATCTCTTATTTTCTTAAAACTGAAAAAAATGCTGTTATAGCAGTATACAATACATAAATTATTCAAATTCAGCAGCTGTGGCATTATCTGAAGAGTTAGAGAGATACTGAGAGTTGTAGTCTACCGACATCTGGAAATTGTCAGACCTAAAGATCAGTATTGTTGCTGTTACCAGGGAATATAAGCAGAATGAATCATTTTTTATTATATTGCTCATTAATATTGCTGCCAGGTGCAATTTTTCACAAAAGTAAAACGGCTATATTCAGCAAAACATGACATCCAATAATGAAGTCAAATGTAACCAGCATGGAAACATCTGCGCCCAGGACCATATTTGGATTGGTTTTCTTCTGTTTTGCTGCTTTGTCCAGCTTTTTTTGTCTGACATCTCCCCAATGTTCTTATTCATGTTGAATAGGTCTATAGGGACCTAAATGACACAAAACAAAAAGTAAACATGCCATCACAGACAAAACAAATAGAACAGCTGGATTCTGTTTGTAAGCCTAATTTTTCTCTACTTCTGCAAAGTAATTTGACCTCCCAGGGTCACATAACATGTTTGGTGTTATTGTGAGTGTAAGTAGGTTTATATTAGTTTTTCTCTCAGTTTGGCCCTTTCACTATGGATGTTTTGACACAATTAATGATGTAGGTATCGGCCTGGCTACATGAATAGAATGTGAAGTAGAAGGGAGAAAAGTAGCTATTCAAAGTGATTTTCAAACAATGGAGGTTCCTATTATCTCCAGTAATTGAAGCTAAATGTTCAAAGACTCCGTAATCACATTAGACTATCGTTGGCCAAACCGCCTGATATTAGGTTCGCTCAACAGTCTAATGTGCATGGGACCCACCAAAAAATGATTGTCAGGGGAAATAAGGATCCAGCATGGCTGATTTCAGACTGCTGATCCTTAAGGCCCCGTCTCACTTAGCGATTTACCAACGATCACGACCAGCGATATGACCTGGCCGTGATCGTTGGTAAGTCGCTGTGTGGTCGCTGGGGAGCTGTCACACAGACCGCTCTCCCCAGCGACCAACGATCAGGGGAACGAGTTCGGCATCGTTGAAACTGTCTTCAATGATGCCGAAGTCCCCCTGCAGCACCCGGGTAACCAGGGTAAACATCGGGTTACTAAGCGCAGGGCCGCGCTTAGTAACCCGATGTTTACCCTGGTTACCAAAAAAAACAAACAGTACATACTCGCCTTTCGGTGTCCAGGTCCCTTGCCGTCTGCTTCCTGCTCTGACTGACTGAGCCGCCGTACACTGAGAGCAGAGCGCAGCGGTGACATCACTGCTGTGCTCTCACTTCTCACTTTACGGCCGGGAGTCAGTGAGAGCAGGAAGCAGACGGCAAGGGACCTGACGGACATCAGAAGGCGAGTATGTATTGTTTGTTTTTTTTTACATTTACGCTGGTAACCAGGGTAAACATCGGGTTACTAAGCGCGGCCCTGCGCTTAGTAACCCGATGTTTACCCTGGTTACCAGTGAAGACATCGCTGGATCGGTGTCACACACACCGATTCAGCAATGTCAGCGGGGCCTCAACGACCAAAAAAAGGTCCAGGCCATTCCGACACGACCAGCGATCTCGCAGCAGGGGCCTGATCGCTGGTACGTGTCACACATAGCGAGATCGCTATGGAGGTCGCTGTTGCGTCACAAAACTTGTGACTCAGCAGCGATCTCGCTAGCGATCTCGCTATGTGAGACGGGGCCTTTATGTTTTCCAACAGGCAAACTATCATCAGATAAGACTTACAGTGTCTCTCTCACAAAGAACCCTGGTGCATTCGGTAGAGCATGGTCTCCATGGAGCAGAAAAGTTGGGCAAGACTGCCCGGCTAAACTATCCAAAGTGTACAAAGTGTTAACACTAACTTTTATGTACTGTATTATTAACTATGTTGAGAGGAAGTGTTGTCATAAGGATTTTGCTAAGTACACAAATGGCAATATTGGTACTGTAATACTGCTTAAAATGATACCAGTGTTGATTAAATCAATGCTGTGGTTTTTGTGCAATCGTTGTTTGAAATGTTCTTGTAATCGTGCATTAGGATGGGGCTGTGGGCATGGTTTTATCTTGGGGCTCTTATTTTAAATATCGTATCGGCGCCTACATTAGGTCTCCAATAAAATGTTGCCTCCGTCAGAGCATGCATAATCACATCCACAAACCATGCACAGATTGTGGACTCGAATCGATGATTTGTGGATGCGATCGCGCATGCTCCATTTTATTAGAGACCTAATGTAGATGACGACGAGATATTTAAAATAATAGGCAGGTCACTCACGGATCAGTAATGGATCTATGACCTGTCATTCAAAAACAGGAGGCAGATGAAGGGCCAGAGCACCAAGATAAGACCCTGCCCACGGTCCTGCCATGATACACAAATAAATCATTGCAAGAATACTACAAACCCTGATTATACAAAAAACACAAAACTGGTTTCTTCACCACAGGTATCATTTTAATCAGTATTACAGCACCGATATGGCCCTGTCTGCACTTTATCAGAATCTTACTGACAGGTTCTCTTTAAGAACAGCGCAGAGTAGACACACAGTACTAATGGAACATAGAAGACATCACCCTAGTGGTCTCATCTCATTGCAACACAGTGGAATAACACTCAAGATGGTAAATTAGTCATTTTCATTATGTCTTGCAGTTGTGTCTCCCACAATTTACAGCATTGCATACTGATAAAACAACTTGTTTCTAGAAGAGTGGTGCTGAGCAGAGCTGACAAAATATTACACGAGTTCAGTCATTGGCTGCAGAGAGAGTCGGGGAAGGATGAAGTGGTATACTGAGCATACATGGTCTTTAAATATATGGCAAATTGTGGCGCCAAGTGCACTGAAAAATGTAGTTAACCGCACACTGCAATGCTGCTGCTGGATGCACACTATACACTTGTGTGCAGCACCATTCTTATTAAATTTGGGACAGACCGCGCACACAAGCTTTCAGCTGTTCGTAAGTGCAGACCGCTTAAAGAGATAACAAATATTTTTAAGTGCCTCCGTGCCCGTCCAAATCTCTTTTGCGAAAAAAAATAAATATATATATATGATCCCCTGTTGCATTCTAGATGCCAGGGTGGTGACACAAGTTGTAACCAACCCTACAGAAAGATAAAGCAACTCCAATAAGCATTGAGAGATAGGAGAATAAGGAGTATGTGATACGTAAATGTAGTAAAACCGTATACAAATTTTAATCAAGTATTATTGTAAAATGACAATAGGATAAAGTGATTAGATGCATAGACGAACACATACAACAGGGTCATACTTCATGAAAAATAAATCATGAATCATCATCATCAACATCCATGAAAAATAAAGCAAGAAATTTGCAACAGTGTTAATTAGTAAACCCTGGTCAGACCTGTCCCCTGACATAAAAAGTGCATAATAGCAGGTAAGTACGATTGGGTGACAGGTATGGGAGAGGGGCAGAGCTTACCGAGGGTGGATGGGTGACCCTGAGCCGTCTATACATCTCATCACTTTATCCTATTGTCATTTTATATTAATACTTGTATAAAATGTGTACACTGTTTTACTATATTTATCAGATACTCCTTATTCTCCTATTTCTCAATATATATACATAACTTGGTCGGCAGACTCCTGGGACCTGTGAGATGCATTGATAATGATGTGATGTCATGCTCTGTAGCCAGTTTCTTATGTTAGAGTTATCCAGGAGATGAGTACAGTTGACTTTGAATTAATGATCTCCATCTTATACTTTTAGGCTTACAAGTACAAAAGCACTTGTGTAAATCATTGCTGAATCACACATGTATTCTACTCATACAACCAGTAGGTGGCAGCAAGATTCGAAAAACTAAAGTCAAAATCACGACAAGGAATTATATTGTGCCTTGTGTAGTTTTTCATTCGGTTCGCATGATCACAGACACACTTACACACTTGCTTTTGTCTTTACGATTTATGTAGAAATAGAATGATGTAATAATAAGCAAAATTAAGAGTGACTATTTTTTTAGTACATTACATAAAGCTGTTAAATGACGACTTATGTGTGATTTCCATTAATGTCATGGTTTAGAGAATGCAAATTGTCTCTTCAGAGAGGAAGAGGACTAGAACTCTATAGTTCCACCTATTGGAAGTAGCAATCCTCCAAATCATTATCAACCCTTTAATGGGCCTGGAAATGTGACCTAGGATAGAAGCCAAAATCAGGATCTCAATTTGCAGACAAGGTGTTTTGGGGTATTGCCCCTCATCAGTGCAAAGTATGGGAACTGATTTGTCTAGGAGGGAAGCTCTGGACGGAGGTCTAGGGGGTAATATTTCTCCTTCCGGAGATTGGCATACCGGCTGTGGCTTGCCAAGGTAAGGTGCTTGGGCTACTTTCACACTAGCGGTGGGCACTGCACATCGCAATGCATCGTTGTGGAGAAAAAACACATCCTGCAAAGTTGCCCGCAGGATGCGTTTTTTCTCCATAGACTTTTATTAGCGACGCATTGTGACGCAGTGCCACACGTCACAACCGTCATGCGACGGTGACGTCATGTTATGGCGGACCGTCGGCACGAAAAAAGTTACATGTAACTTTTTTTGCACGTCGTGTCCGCCATTTTCGACCACGCATGCGCGGCCGAAACTCCATCCCCTCCTTCCCGGACCTTACAATGGGGCAGCGGAAGCGTTGTAAGACTGCTTCCGCTGCCCACGTCGGGCATCTTTTTCACAGTATGCGTCGGTACGTCGGGCTAGTGTGAAAGCAGCCTTATTCGCTGTGCAATCCTCCTTCTTACAAGCTGGAATGCTATGTTAAAAGTTCTATAGACAAAAATAATTTTGTGCTTTTAATATGTGAAATATGGTTTATGTGTTGAAACTTTATTCTGGGATTTACATTCTAGACTTATTTCTGGCACATAGACTGCGAACTGGTAAACTGCTGTGTCAATGTCTTCACCATTTCTGCATAGGTTCGTACAACCACTGATTACCTGTTATCACCTCTGGCGATGGCTGTATGTAAACTGTATATGAAGTAGAATGATGGGGATCCATATTTTGTTTAGTGACTGCCATTTAATTGCAACGAAACATTTTAAAATCCAGAGCATAATGTGGAGTATAAAAAATATATAGTATGTGTGTTACTGATAGGTTGTGAACCAGACACTGCATTACCTGTATGTGGAACAGCGCCCTATGAAGGCCTCTTTTGTGCAATTATATACTAAGCAGTCACCCCCTCCATTAATTGGTAGGAGTGAGTGGTTGTCTTATTAGTATTTTGCACCTGTGTTGCCGCCATCTTTACTACATGGGTTTGCGGCATCCTGATAGTGCATTTGTTCGGAGACCTGAACAGGTAAGCGATGCTGCCCCTTTTCTGCTGTATTAATTCTTGAATTTTTGGAGGATTTTGTAGATCTCTTTTTGAGGCTTTGCTATTAAGTTAAAAAAAATAGTAGTCATTTAGTTGCTCACCTGTCCCACTGCCTGCTCCGCTGCTCCATTCAGCCTTTTCTTTCATCGTTCTTCCAAAGCACAACGTCCCCTTTGACCATCTTCACCCTGTGCCAGGGCACTGAAGTAGCTGCTGATGTGAAAGGGACAGTAGTAGGACAGATATAATTAGCGAGGGGAGTATTCATTTTTTTAACTCCTTTTACGGCCCTTTAAAATTCAACAAAATGGAATATAGCCAACATATTTTTAAGCAAATTGCAAAAAAAAATAATCTGTAGAGTTTTTTTTTTGTTTGTAAATTCAGTTCAACTTTAACTCATCTCTAATGGGAACAGAAGTCTGTCCCTGAGCTTAAAGGGGTATTCCCATCTCAAAGATCCCAGTCCAATATATACATTCAGTACAGACCAAAAGTCACCTCTGCTTCTGAGGATAAGTTTATCCGAGTCACCAGCCTCAGAAATCGCAGGTTAACAGCAGCTCAGATTAGAGACCAGGTCAATGCCACACAGAGTTCTAGCAGCCTCACATCTCTACAGCAACTGTTAAGAGGAGACTTTGTGCAGCAGGCCTTCATGGTAAAATAGTTACTAGGAAACCACTGCTAAGGACAGGCACCAAGCAGAAGAGACTTGTTTGGACTAAAGAACACAAGGAATGGATATTAGACCAGTGGAAATCTGTGCTTTGGTCTGATGAGTACTAATTTGAGATCTTTGGTTCTAACCACCGTGTCTTTGTGCGACACAGAAAAGGTGAATAGATGGTCTCTACATGCCTGGTTCCCACCGTGAAGCATGGAGGAGGAGGTGTGATGGAGTGGGGGTGCTTTGCTGGTGACACTGTTGGAGATTTATTCAAAATTTAAGGCATACTGAACCAGCATGGCTACCACAGCATCTTGCAGCGGCATGCTATTCCATCCGGTTTGCGTTTAGTTGGACCATCATTTATTTTTCAACAGGACAATGACCCCAAACACACCTCCAGACTGTGTAAGGGCTATTTGACCAAGGAGGAGAGTGATGGGGTGCTACGCCAGATGACCTGGCCTCCACAGTCACCAGACCTGAACCCAATTGAGATGGTTTGGGGTGAGCTGGACTGCAGAGTGAAGGCAAAAGGGCCAACAAGTGCTAAGCATCTCTGGGAACTCCTTCAAGATTGTTGGAAGACCATTTCCAGTGACTACCTCTTGAAGCTCATCAAGAGAATGCCAAGAGTGTGCAAAGCAATCATCAAAGCAAAAGGTGGCTACTTTGATGAACCTAGAATATAAGACAATTTCAGTTGTTTCACACTTTTTTGTTAAGTATATAATTCAACATGTGTTAATTCATAGTTTTGATGCCTTCAGTGTGAATTTACATTTTTCATAATCATGAAAATACAGAAAAATCTTTAATTGAGAAGATGTGTCCAAACTTTTGGTCTGTACTGTAAGTGGTCAAAATTGTTGATACCCCTCATTTAATGACAGAAAACCCACAATGGTCACATAATTAACTTGAATCTGACAAAAGTAATAATAAATAAAAGATCTATGAAAATGAACAAATGAAAATCAGACATTGCTTTTCAACCATGCTTTTGGATCATTATCCTGTTGCAAGGCACATGACCTGCGACTGAGACCAAGCTTTCTGACATTGGGCAGCACATTTCTCTCTAGGATCCCTTGATAGTTTTGAGATTTCATTGTACCCTGCACAGATTCTAGACACTCTGTGCCAGATGCAGCAAACCTGCCCCAGAACATAACAGAGCCTCCTCCATGTTTCACAGTAGGGACAGTGTTATTTTCTTGACATGCTTCATTTTTCATCTGTGAAAATAGAGCTGATGTGCCTTGCCAAAAGGTTCCATTTTTGTCTCATCTGTCCATAGGACATTCTCCCAAAAGCTTTGTGGCTTGTCAACATGTAGGTTGGCAAATTTTAGTCTGGCTTTTTTATGTTTTTTTTCCAACAATGGTGTCCTCCTTGGTCTTCTCCCATGAATTCCATTTTGGCTCATACAACGACGTTATAGTGCAATCTGACTCTGATATCCTTGAGCTTGAAGTTCACCTTTAGGGTATGTGCTCATGTTGCGGATTTCCTGTGGATCCGCAGCGTTTTTTACCATGCAGAAACGCTGCAGATCCGCAAGTGATTTACAGTACAATGTAAATCAATTAGAAAAAAAACGCTGTGCTAATGGTACGGAAAATTCCATGCAGAAACGCTGTGGATTAAAAGAAGTAGCATGTCACTTCTGTTTTGCGGATCTGCAGCATTTTTGTACCCATTCCAGTATAGAAATCCGCAGGGGTAAAAAAACGCAAGAAATCTAGACAAAATCTGCAGTAAATCCACAGCAAATCTGCACAAAATCCGCACAATAAACGTGACAAATCCGCACCTGTGTTCTGCCAAGAGATGCAGAATCCGCACAAAAAATTCCTGAGGCTAATCCGCAACGTGGACACATAGCCTAAATCTGTTCAGAAGTTTTTTCTGGGCTCTTTTACCACTATTCATATTATCCGTCTCTTTGATTTGTCATCAAATGCAGCCACGTCCAGGCAGGTTGGCTACAGTCCCTTGGATCTTAAATTTCTGAATAATATGTGCAACTGTAGTCACAGGACATCAAGCTGCTTGGAGATGGTCTTATAACTTTTACCTTTAACATGTTTGTCTATAATTTTTTTTCTAATCCTCTGAGACAACTCTTTTCTTTGCTTCCCCTGGTCCATGTTGAGTGTGATACACACCATGTCACCAAGCAGCACAGTGAGTATCTGTAGCCCTATATACAGGCCCACTCACTAATTCCAAGATTGTAGACACCTGTGATGCTAGTTAGTGGACAAACCTTGACTTAACATGTCCGTTTTGTCACATTATTTTTAGGAGTACCATCATTTCTGTCCAGGCCTATTTCATGAGTTTTATTTTTTTTTAAATTCTGTGGAAGCATGGTTGAAAAGCAATATCTGACTTTCATTTGTTCATTTTCATAGATTTTTTTATTTATTATTACTTTTGTCAGTTTTCAAGTTATTTCTATGACCATTGTGGGTTTTTCTGTCATTAAACGAGGGGTACCAACATTTTTGACCACGTGTGTAGTAGGTATAACAATAATAATATTAGCAAATATCTTCAATTAGAAATGTAGTACAGTTCTGATAAGCTATGTCACTTATTCCATTTGCAGGGCATTGCAGTAGCTTAGCTATATTTGGTTATGACCACTGGCAGCTACCTAACTTTCACTATATGAGCGGTTGTAACAATGGATATCTAAGCTACTACAATGCCTGTACATGGGGCAAGCGACATAGCAAATCAGAAGAACTATATTATATTTCTAATTGGAGATATTTGCTAATATTATTATTATTACACCTGCTACATATTGGGATGAGAATACAAATTAAAGAAGAACAATAAGGACTCAAAAACACATCCGTGGATTTTGGTCCGATCTTGGAACGCTAATGTTCGGACTTGCTATGGCAGCCTCATGTATTTCTAAAGGTATTATGTATCTCACTGCTCATAAAATCTTATGGGTGTCACATACAGTATAAACAAAGTGTTTTGATCCATCTGACCAGCAGGTAACAGAAATAAAAGTCTTCAGATCCACAAGATAATGCTATTCAGCACTCCCTAAAATGTAAATTATTTGCTACTATAATATATTAAAATATCCTTCAAGTGAAGATCAGACTGTGGCAAGGTAGTATAACGACATGGACTGGACTTGTGCAGTAATTAGTTTTGCTTAGAGAAATCCATTGATAAAATGCTTATGAGTTGCAAGTACAAAGGGTTAGGCACTGCGTTTACAGTTCTCCTGCCTCTCTACCTATCCCCGGCCTGCTTCCTGCCTCCTGTCTCTGATTAGCCATTTACTCAAGTGGCTGGGAACTGTCAGTAAGTGTCAGAAGTCAGGCAATGGGATAGGAATAGGGAAAGGAGAGGTATAAATGCAATATCCACCCGCTGAATTTACAGTATATCTCATTAGAATACAATTTCAACAATGGATTTCTTGAAAATGGTAAAATTGATTTCTAAAAAAAATGTAAGCATTTAATCAGCAAGAGTTCACCTCTGCATACAATGCAATTAGTTTATGGTGAACAAATCTTGATGACAGGCTGACTTTATTAATGGTATTAGTCTTATAACATGATTATGACCAAGATTGTTTGATATATGCAGGTCCAGTAAAATCCATTATGCTGCCTTGCTACAGTCTGCTCTTCACATTGATGTTATGTTAATATTTTCTAATAAATTAGAATTTACATTTTAAGAAGTGCTGGATAGTGTTATCTTGTGGATCTAAAAACTACACTTATCTGGTTATTTTGGATTATTCTTCCATAGATTGTCAAAGATAATGACTATTATGAACAGATATTTAATGTCCATTTATATTGAGCATCCGGCAGCACTTAATTTAATTTCACCCTAAAAACTTGCATTTTATTCATTCATCACATGATCAGAAGCCTGTTTACATTGCATGATTATTACAAATCAAGCATTTTTAAGCTTCATCTTTCATGTTAATCTTTCATTGTATATTCAACTTTACAAATGCAGCAAAAAAGGCTTTAAACAGATGGTATATGGTGGTGGAACCACTGTGTCATGACCAAGGAAAGCCTGGAGGGGCGTAACTAGGTACCTCACCAAATCTGACCTAGGACACACAGCGGCTAACTATTACTGTAATCCGAGGAGGGACTAAGGAGGTGGACCAGGTGCTACTCCAGGACTAACCTTGGGAAGATGTGAGCTTACCTCCTAGAGGTGGGTAGCTGGACGGCCTGAAGGAAGGTGCAGGTGCAGATGCAGGTTGGCACTGGAGAAACACAGGAGCCATGAATACAAACAGCAGTTGTGCGACTGGCGCAATCCCGGTAAAGATAATCTTACGTGACAATTTAGCAGGGTCAATAATGTTCATTACTACTCATTTGGAGTGTGTCAGCAAGACTATATTAAAACAAATCTTAATGTTATATTGGTTTAAAAAATAACGTATCTTTAGCAGTTGTGTGAATGGTGCAATCCAAGTAGATATAACCTTACATGACAATTTAGCAGTTGCAATAATTTTCATTACTCTGCTGTTGGAGTGTGTCAGCAAGGTGATCTAAAAAAACAATCCAATTTTCTATTGTTTTAATAAATAGCGTATTTTTATCTAGCAATTGTGCGACTGCTGCAATCCATGCAGAGATAATCAAACGTCACAATTTAGCAGTGGCAATAATTTTCATGACTTCACTATTAGAGACTGTCAAAAAGGCGATCTAAAAAACAATCTTAATTTTCTATTGGTTTAATAAATAGTGTATCTTTATCTAGTAGTTGTGTGAGTAGCGCAATCCGGGTAGAGATAATCTTATGTGACAATTTAGCAGTGACAATTATTTTCATTACTCTGCTGTTGGAGTGAGTCAGCAAGGCAATAGATAGGGAGTGCAAGTTTCACCATTGCACAATGTGCCAAGTTTTTACAAAGCACAAAACATTAGCCAAGTGGGAAATACATACATGGCCACTAAGTACTTGTTGCAGAAGCAGGAGAAGGAGATTTCGTGAATAAAATGGGTTTGGATGGTAAGGGATGGATGTTAAGACAACTTCCCAAAAAAATTTGGGCTGCTTTTACATTACGTTGCTGTCATCCATAGGGATTACAAAGTGAGAGGAAATCCATCCCTTGTTCAATTTCAGAAGAGTCAGCCTGGCTGCATTTTCCTTTGACGGGCATGTGCTAAACATAGACAAAACACTTTCGGCAGGGCATGGCAGCACCTCCAAAACATACAAGGAGAGGTCAGGCCAAATGTGGAGCTTGGACAACCAATATTTAAAGGGTGCTGAAGATTAAGGAGGGACGCTGGTATGGTTACTTAAGTAGTAGTGATGAGCGAACGTGCTCGCCACTACTCGTTACGTGCCCGAGTATCGCTATGCTCGGCGTACTCGACGAGCAGCGAGCATTTCCGGGATTATTCGGTTGTAACTGCAGTCTCCACCCAGCAGCTTTGGCAGACTTTAGAGACCCAATCACGGCGCAGGAATTGTCTGCCAGGCCATGAATCTCCGCAGCCATCTTTGTTCTGGTCGTGAAGTGATTGGCTGGGCCGTACAGCATCATCCCGTGTATAAGAGACCAGGCGCCGCCCTGCTTGTCGCATTCTGTTCCTGTTTCAGTGAGAGTACGGAGAGCTGCTGCCGAGATAGGGTCAGAATCGTAGTTTTAGAGTTAGTGTAGGTCTGCAACTCTTACATCCACAACTCCTCAGAAACCAACAGTCCTTTTAGGGCTAATTCGTGGGTCCCGATATTGCAGCGCTAGGCAGGCAGGGCACAGCATATCCACATCAATGCAAGGCCTGCAGGTACTGTATGTGCATCCATTGCTCCCACTGCATCCTTCATAAAGCTCCATAACTGCCTGCTGCTGCAGCTTATTTACTGTCTATATACCAATTTTTTGTTTTCCCAAAAATCACCCCCTCCCCAAAAAAAATATACAGTCTGCTCTGTCAGACTGAGGCCTGTTGAAAAGTGATAGTTTGTCAGGCATACATAGTATAGTTGTGTGTGCTACCCTTGTGCCCCTTTTTTTTTTTGGTGTTTTAAATTCACCGAAATAGGCCTTATATATCTCTGTGCTCCAAGTTTGGTCATTGGAGGCCAGTGTACTTATTTTTTGGCTGTGTGATACTCAAAAAAATCGTAGATTTGCAGGCATACTGATCACATATTATTTAGCTAGTAATAAAGACATTTGAAATAGTGCAGTAGTCCATTTAAAATGGTTAAGGCAAGGGGCAAGGGACTGGGAAGTGGACGTGATGCTGATGGTGCATCCAGAGGACGAGGCCGTGGGCAAGGTGAAAGTGGGCAGCAACAAAGACCCACATCTTCTCGCTCGACCTTCCTGTCCCAGTTTCTGGGGGACCGCAGCGCACCACTATTGAAGCCAGAGCAGTGTGAAACGGTTGTTGGTTAGATAGAGGATAATGCTTCCAGTCACTTAGCCACCACCTTGTCTTCCACACGGTCAAGTCTGAGTAGCCATGAGTGTGGCCAGGATATTCCTCACCCTGATCCTCCTTCCTCCCACCATGCCGAGTGCCCTGAGACAGCTGATCCCACACTTGGACACTCCGAAGAGCTGTTCAGTTTTCCATTTCAAGATTCAGAAATATCTGCCGGTCAACTTGAAGTGGGGAAAGATGAGATCGCATGTAGAGCTGCCCAAAGCTTTGACCAGCCCTGGTCACATGAAGGCGATGGCGGGAAAGTGTCACAAGAGGTGGACGATGATGAGACACAATTGCCGGAAGTCAGGAGGAGGAGCAGGGTGCGGATGTGGAAGACGAGGTGGTGGATGACATAGTGACTGACCCAACCTGGCAGGAGGACATGCATAGCGAGGACAGCAGCACAAATGGGGAAGGAGGCATATCCCCCCAACAGGCAGGAAGAAGCAGTGTGGTGGCCACAGACAGAAGGCGTGCATCCATTCCCGTAACACCAACATGAGTGAAGTTGCCTTTCCACCTGTGAGATCTTCCCGAGTCTGGCTATTTTTTAAAGACTCTGCCGATAACCCCAAACAGGCCATTTGCAGCACCTGCCATGCCCGCATCAGAAGAGGTAGCAAAACAACTAGCCTGACCACCACCAGCATGATCAGGCACATGGCAGCAAAGCACCCGACTTTGTGGGCCGAACCCCATGCTCCAGGACCACTGTCTGCTAGTCACACCACTGCTTCTTCCACTGTTTTGCATAGAAGCCAATCCCCAGTACACCGTGCATGTGAAGATGCCTCTAGCCCTGCATCTGTTGTGGTCCACAGTCAAGCAGCACCATCAGCAAGTGCGTCAACGTCCTTGTCCCAGCACAGCGTTCAGTTGTCTATAACCCAGTCTTTGGAACGCAACCGGAAATACACAGCCAACGCCCCACAGGCCATAGTCCTCAATTCTAATATTTCTCTTCTGCTTGTGCTAGAAATGCTGCCTTTTAGGCTTGTTGAGATGGAAGCTTTCCGCAACCTGATGGCAGTGGCCGTCCCAAGGTACTCGGTCCCCAGTCGCCACTATTTCTCCCGGTGTGCCGTACCGGCATTACACCAGCATGTGTCCCACAACATTAGCCGTGCCCTCAACAATGCTGTTACTGGGAAAGTCCACCTAACCACGGACACGTGGACAAGTGCTTGTGGGCAGGGATGGTACATCTCAATGATGGCACACTGGGTTAACATAGTGGAAGCCAGGACCCAGTCGGACCTTGGGATGGAACACATCCTCCCCACGCCGAGGATTTCTGTCCCTACATCAATCAGGGTTGCCCCCACAGTCTACAGCTCCTCCTCCTCCTCCTCCTCTTCATCCTCCATGTCTGAAATCAACACATCAGTCAGAAGCTGGAAGCACTACAGCACTGCCTCAGCCAAGCGGCAACAGGCTGTGCTGAAAATAATCTGCATAGGTGACAAACCGCATAATGCAGAAGAGTTATTGACAGCGCTGAAAGAGCAGTCAGATGTTTTGATGACAGAGCTAAACCTACAGCCAGGCTTGGTCGTGTGTGACAATGGCCGTAACCTGGTGGTGGCTCTGAGGCAAGGTGAGCTTACACAAGTACCTTGCTTGGCCCATGTGCTTAACATTGTGGTTCAACGTTTTCTGAAAAGCTACCTGGAGCTGCCCGATATGCTAGTGAAAGCACGCCGTCTGTCTGCCCATTTCAGAAAGCCAGCTACAGCTTCAGCTGCCCTTGCCGTGCTTCAGCAGTGGTTTCAGCTTCCAGCTCACTGACTGTTGTGTGATGTCCCCATGCACTGGAACTCTACGCTGCATATGTTGGAAAGGATTTGTGAGCAGAAGAGGGCCATTGTTGACTACCAACATCAACAAGGCCGTCGAATTTCAGGTCAGACTTCACACAAAAGACCTCAGGAGTGGACATGGATGTCAGACATATGTAACATCCTCCAAAACTTTGAGGACTGCACCAAGATGGTGAGCAGCGATGACGCCATAATTAGCATCACCATCCCGCTTCTCAGGATTCTGGAAAACTCTCTGCTCACAATCAAAGAGGATGCATTGCAGGAAACATACAGGGGGATTACATTTAGCCCACCCTCATGTCTTCTCAATGTGCATTGGTAGGCAATGAGGAGGAGGAGAAGGAGGAGGAGGAGGAGGAAGAGCAGGAGCTACTTTCATGCGCTATAGACGGTACTAAAAACACATCTGTATTAACTTCTGTTCAGCGGGGATGACCTGAGGACAGGGAGGAGGATGAGGAGGAGGAGGACAGCATGGTCAGTCATCCTGTTGGTGAGGACACGGAAGTCTTGCCTGTTAGCAGTCTGGCACACATGGCTGACTTTATGTTGCGCTGCATTTCATGTAACCCTCGGATTATCAAAATTTTGGGTGACACTCATTACTGGTTGGTGACACTTCTAGACCCACGCTACAAGGAGAACTTTCAATCTCTTCTGCCTGAGGCAGAGAGGTGTACTAAAATGTTGCAGTACCACAGGGCCCTTGTAGCGGAATTACTTAGAAAATTCCCATGTGAGAACACTGGCAGCAGACGTCAGAATTTGTTGTACAACCAAGGACTCCAAACGAGAGAGACAGAAGTACAATCCAGCTCAGGCAGGGGAACAATGGCCAAGTCCTGGGACAGTTTTCTCAGACCCTCCCATCGTTGCGGTACAGAAGCAAGGGGTGCTGTCACAAGAAGTACACTGTTTGGGAAGATGGTGAGGGAGTACCTTGCAGATCGTACAAACATCCTCCGTGATTCCTCTGTGCCTTTTAATTATTGGGTATCCAAGCTGGACACGTGGCATGAACTGGCTCTCTATGCCTTGGAGGTCCTGGCCTGCCCTGCTGCTAGCGTTCTGTCAGAGAGGGTTTTTAGTGCCGCTGGTGGAATTATCACAGATAAGCGCATCCGCCTGTCAACTGAAAATGCTGCCAGGCTGACTCTTATCAAAATGAACAAGGCCTGGATTGGGAAAGACTTCTGTACACCACCAAGTGAAAACAGCGAAACATAACCTCAAATACATTCTCTCTTTTGGGCCGACTTCTTAACTCGGTCTCCTGCAATCTAAAATGTACCTGCCAGTAGATCTCCAGGGTGAACGTGCTCTGTACGGTGCATGTTGGCCAAGGGGCCTGTGATGGCACTCTTTTATTTTTTTTTTAAAAAGGATTTTACATTGGGGAATTTGGCATGACATTACATTGGGCCGACTTCTTTACTCTGTCTCCTGCAATCGGTCCTGTACCTGCCAGTAGATCTCCAGGGTGAATGTGCTCTGTACGATGCATGTTGGCCAAGGGGCCTGTGATGGCACTCTTTTATTTTTTAAAAAAAAGGATTTTACATTGGGGAATTGGGCATGACATTACATTGGGCCGACTTCTTAACTCTTTCTCCTGCAATCTGACCTGTATCTGCCAGTAGATCACCAGGGTGAACGTGGTCTGTGTGGTGCATTTTGGCCAAGGGGCCTGTGATGGCACTCTTTTATTTAAAAAAAAAAAGGATTTTACATTGGGGAATTGGGCATGACATTACATTGGGCCGACTTCTTTACTCTGTCTCCTGCAATCGGTCCTGTACCTGCCAGTAGATCTCCAGGGTGAATGTGCTCTGTACGGTGCATGTTGGCCAAGGGGCCTGTGATGGCACTCTTTTATTTTTTTTTTAAAAAGGATTTTACATTGGGGAATTTGGCATGACATTACATTGGGCCGACTTCTTTACTCTGTCTCCTGCAATCGGTCCTGTACCTGCCAGTAGATCTCCAGGGTGAATGTGCTCTGTACGATGCATGTTGGCCAAGGGGCCTGTGATGGCACTCTTTTATTTTTTAAAAAAAAGGATTTTACATTGGGGAATTGGGCATGACATTACATTGGGCCGACTTCTTAACTCTTTCTCCTGCAATCTGACCTGTATCTGCCAGTAGATCACCAGGGTGAACGTGGTCTGTGTGGTGCATTTTGGCCAAGGGGCCTGTGATGGCACTCTTTTATTTAAAAAAAAAAAGGATTTTACATTGGGGAATTGGGCATGACATTACATTGGGCCGACTTCTTAACTCTGTCTCCTGCAATCTGACCTGTACGTGCCAGTAGATCACCAGGGTGAACGTGGTCTGTACGGTGCATTGTGGCCAAGGGGTCTGTGATGGCACTCTTTTCTTTTTAGAAAAAAGGATTTTACATTGGGGAATTGGGCATGACATTACATTGGGCCGACTTCTTAACTCTGTCTCCTGCAATCTGACCTGTACCTGCCAGTAGATCACCAGGGTGAACGTGGTCTGTACCGTGCATTGTGGCCAAGGGGCCTGTGATGGCACTCTTTTATTTTTTAAAAAATGGACCCCACATTGGGAAATTGGGCATGACATAACTTTTGGCCTACTTCTTAACTTGGTCTCCTGCAATCTAAAATGTACCTGCCACTAGATCACCAGGGTGAACATGCTCAGTACTTTTATAGGCCGTTGAAGTTTGGGCTAGGGGTATGCAATGGCACTAGTGTATTTTTAAAAAAGGTACCCCCATTGGGGAATTGTTTGGCAGATCATGCACTGCATTAAAAGTCTCAGAGACCCACACCACTACATTGGCCCTAATTCTTAACTCTTTCTCCTGCAATGTCTCTTCCTTATCTCCGACGATATGACCAGGGTGCACATGCTCAGTACTGTTATAGGCCCGTTAATTTTGGGCAAGTGGACTGTGATGGCACTATATTTTTAGGACCAAAAAAGGACAACACATTGGGGAATTGGGCATGACATTTCTTTGGGCCTACTCGGTCTCCTGCAATCTGTCCTGTACCTGCCAGTAGATCACCATGGTGAATGTGGTCTGTACGGGGCATTTAGGTCAAGGGGGCTATGATGGCACTACTTTAATCAGTCCAAAAAGGACCCCACATTGGGGAATTGGGCATGGCATTCCATTGGGCCTACTTCTTAACTCTGTCCCCTGCAATGTCTCTTGAATAACTGCCACTAGATCACCAGGGTGAACGTGCTTTGTACTGTTATATGCCGGTGAAGTTTGGTCAAGGGGGGCTGTGATGGCACTAGTCTATTTTTTACAAAAGGTACCCTCCATTGGTGAAACCACATCCTTGTTGGCAAACACTTCATAACATTTGTGTACCTAAAAGAGCTCACTTGAAAAGCTCCTTTTTGTGTCGCCTGGCTGCTAACATTGAACACAACACACTTCATATAAATTTGATAAAGCAATGCTGTTACTTTGCCTCAGTAGTTCAATAAAAATATAGCTTTGTACACTATATTTGTTTCTCTCCTTGCAAGCCTTAACTTTGTCTTCCTCAAATGTATAAATGGAGAATATACAAATGGCGATTTGTAAACAAGATTGAAATACTGTATACCGAATGCATTCAGACAATCACATGGCTGCATTTGTTGTAAAACATTTAGAGATGTGACAGACAATGCTCATAGTGACACAATCTTGATAAATGTTTGTTTATTCACTTCACAAACAGTTCTAAGCCTCTATATGTTTGCTGTTTGTCATTGTAAAACATTAAGGTTTACTGAAACCATGCCGGTGGTGGTTTGATCTAAATGCCTGTGGCTTTTATTTTCTATGGGTTTATGGCCCCTCGTCTAATAACTCCATGATATCTCAGTTTCATCCAACCTTGAAAAGTGGCCACTTGAAGGTGTGGGTGAAACTAGAGTTACTACATAGTGTTATTCACTATATAAGACCAGAGAAACATGACTAAGACAGATGCCAAAACTGGGGTACCTGTACATGAACAGTGTGCTGATACCTGCATAATTGGGGACGCCCATGCAGTGTAGGTAATCTACCAGGGGTTCTCTGTTCTGGTGTTGCTTCTCTGATATTCCAAATGGATGATGTTTATAAGCCTCTTGGTGATGATCTAACTAGACTGTATGTAGTTAATCTTCATATATATGTAATCACTATATGTATTTAATCCTTGTATGTACTTATTAACCTGTATATGTTAACACATACAAAAGTGTACGCACTCACACTATTCAATCATACTATTCCTTGAATTTTGGAGTTTGCAATAAAATTGCCTTGTATTGCAAGTATTTGCCTTTCTTTAAAGCCGTATCTGAAACTTAGTGTTAAAAACATGTCAAATAAAATTGCCAAATTCTCCTGTAAATAATTGTGCAAAGAGGGAACCATCATACTATTAAACAATACGAGTGAATTTTCCTGGGCCCATCCAGCATGTGGGTTCCAAGGCCTAATGGGGTGTATATGACTGACTATGCAGCAGGGCTGGCCTTGCCGCCAATGTATAAAACAAAGGAGTATGGAGCACAAAATGCATATTGTGAAGTGGATTTTCATGGGCCCATCCAGTATGTGGGTTCCAAGGCCTAATGGGGTGCATATGACTGACTATGCAGCAGGGCTGGCCTTGCGGCCAATGTATAAAACAAAGGAGTATGGAGCACAAAATGCATATTGTGAAGTGGATTTTCATGGGCAAATCCAGTATGTGGTTTCCAAGGACTAATGGGGTGCATAAGACTGACTATGCAGCGGGGCTCGCCTTGCCGCCAATGTATAAAGCAAAGGAGTATGGAGCACAAAATGCATATTGTAAAGTGGATTTTCCTGGGCCCATCCAGTATGTGGATTCAAAGGCTTATTGGGGTGCATATGAAATGGTAGCAGGGCAGGCCTTGAATTCAATGCAACACTTTTTCAGGTGTCCCCCATGGACATCTTATGAAAGGAGTATTGTGGTGCGTTTTAATTATTGGCAGCCCATCCACTCACAGCAGAGGCTACAACAGCTTAGGAGACCCACTGTTTCATAATGGCCCTTTAAGAAGATTAATGCTGCACCAGTAAAAATAGGCTCTGTGACTTTAAGAGTCCCTCCTTCATAAATGAAACAAGATGGGTCTGCTTATGTGTCGCACACCACATGGCCAGCTAAGGTTGTTAAATGTTACAATGACAATTCCCAGTGAATGCATTTGTAGTGGTTGAAAGCAATGTTAAAGTTGAAACAAACTCTTCAAAAACTCTGCATCTGAACTAAGCCTAAGTGGGAGAGGAAATTTTTGGTCTGGGGTTAAATATTTGGCCTTACAGGCAAGTTATTAACCTGCAAAGGATATACCTTGACACATTTCCAAGTAAAACCCATTTTGGTTTCGTTTTCATGTGTTTTTTGTGGCACAAGGAAAAATGTCATGAATCTTGGAAAAAAATAATTAAGGCTGTGAACTAGGAGTCAGGAATTCTTCCAGGGGCGATCCCCATGAGGTCCCTATGTCATTTGAGCAGTGTTTCCATCATTTTAAGACGTTTTTAGACCTTAAAAGGACCCCCGGGGGATCACGGTAAAAATACTTGGGTCTCCCATAGACTTAGATTGGGCTTGTTGTTCTGGCCGAGTACCCGAGTATTCCAATTTGCTCGACCCGAGCAATGAGCACCCGAGCATTTTAGTGCTCGCCCATCACTATTAAATAGTCCTTCACCATTTTGATCAATTTCTCCCTCCTCATTATAGTTACACCCACAGATAGCCTTTGCTGATGGGAAGGTCTCATAAAAATGGCCCAGTTGGTGGACATTTCCCCCCTGAGTTTTACCTTGTGTGCGTGGCCCTCCCCTGTAATCCTTGTGGGTGAAAAGAGCCGGTACCTCTGCCAGCAACGTTGTCCGAGGGTCATCTTTTTTGCAAGTCTTCCCCAACGCCCTCAGGCATGCATGTACTGAAAATGGCACATCTACATCCGACATAAGAGCAGGAAGTTTCTTCTTGTACCGTGGGTCAAGAAAGGTTCACAGACAGTATTTTATGTTGGACAAAATGTCTTTCACGTGAGGGTCTTAGGAAAGGCATCTGACTAGTGATGAGCGAATATACTCGTTACTCGAGATTTCCCGAGCACGCTCGGGTGTCCTCCGAGTATTTTTTAGTGCTCGGAAATTTAGTTTTTATTGCCGCAGCTGAATGATTTACATCTGTTAGCCAGCATAAGTACATGTGGGGGGTTGCCTGGTTGCTAGGGAATGCCCACATGTACTTATGCTGGCTAACATATGTAAAACATTCAGCTGCGGCAATAAAAAATAAATCTCCGAGCACTAAAAAATACTCGGAGGACACCCGGGCATGCTCGGGAAATCTCGAGTAACGAGTATATTCGCTCATCACTAATCTGGACATGAACTCTGCCATGTGTGGCAAAACGTTTAGCGTCCTCACCAGGAAGAACACTAATCATCCTCTCCTCCTCACAACGCATAGCCTTCTCCTTCTCCTACTCCTCTTTAGGCCATCCATGCTGGACAGGCATGAAGCTGGGATTGGGAGTCCCCGCTGTAGTGCAGACCAATTTTTTATTAGATAAACAGTATTTAAAATGTAAATACAGAAAAGTGATTATAACACCACCACCAATACACGAAGTGAAAGTAAAAACACCTGGGGGAGGTGCCTGACCCTATATACAGCCTGTCTCACCCTGCCTGACAGCCGAGGTTGGCACCCTATACCCTGCGCACTGGTGCCCCCACTCGTCGGTGGCTCACCCTGTCTGCCCTAAATGTCTCTGTCAATGACAGGGAATTGAAAGGAATACACAAAGGGTGAAAATATAGGGTTAAAAAGATTTAGGCTGTATTCACTATTTATGGTTTATCCTGTTGGAGAACATCGAGATGAATTGTTCTGTACTAACTGAAAAAACTATTGCTATGTAACTAGCTCTGTCTCTAGCTGATGGATCTGCAGAAATATATTTCCCAGGGAAATAAAAAAGAACTGTCTAACAAGAAGATGATTGTAATCTGTTCCTCTCTCTATAAGGAAATATGTAGATGCTGTTGAAATAAGAAGAGAGGTAGCTATTAATATATCAGGGTCACTAGACACACATATATCTAGTTAAAGAAAGGAGCAAGAGCAATGGACAAAAGAGAGATAGTATAATCTGTGCTCTAGAATAGTGTTGAGCATTCCGATACCGCAAGTATCGGGTATCGGCCGATACTTGCGGTATCGGAATTCCGATACCGAGTTCCGATATTTTTGTGATATCGGAAATCGGAATCGGAAGTTCCCAGTGTATGGTTCCCAGGGTCTGGAGGAGAGGAGACTCTCCTTCAGGCCCTGGGATCCATATTCATGTAAAAAATAAAGAATTAAAATAAAAAATATGGATATACTCACCCGTCCGGCGGCCCCTGGACCTTACCGCTGTTAACCGGCAGCCTCCGTTCCTAAGAATGAGGAGTTTAGGACCTGCGATGACGTCGTGACTTGTGATTGGTTGCGTGAGCGGTCACATGAGCGGTCACGCGACCAATCACAAGCCGCGACATCAGCCGCGACGTCATCTAAGGTCCTAAACTCCTCATTCTTAGGAACGGAGGCTGCCGGTTAACAGCGGTAAGGTCCAGGGGTCGCCGGACGGGTGAGTATATCCATATTTTTTATTTTAATTCTTTATTTTTTACATGAATATGGATCCCAGGGCCTGAAGGAGAGTTTCCTCTCCTTCAGACCCTGGGAACCATCCAGGATAACTTCCGATACTTGAGTCCCATTGACTTGTATTGGTATCGGGTATCGGTATCGGCGATATCCGATATTTTTCGGTTATCGGCCGATACTATCCGATACCGATACTTTCAAGTATCGGAAGGTATCGCTCAACACTACTCTAGAACAATAAATATTCCCAAATGCCATGAAAAAATAATTTTATATATTGCTAGCAGCACATTTGATAATCAAATAGTCCATTAGTCCCTATAATAAGGATATATCACGGGTTCAAACAAGTGCTATACAGTCCAAAAATAACTATGTGACTCAGTACTGGTAGGCACATTGCATGCTGTATATAGGGTCAGGCACCTCCCTCAGGTGTTTTACTTTCACGTTGTGTATTGGTGTTGGTGTTATAATAACTTTTCTGTATTTACATTTTAAATATATCTAATAAAAAATTTGACGTTTTAATATTTGAATATTAGAGTTTTTGCTGTGACTTCTAATAGTTCATCCTGTTGTAGACTGCAGTGCAGACCAAAAACTCCTATTCCTCCTCCTCATCCTCCTTATCCTCCTCCAGTTCCTCGTCATCACCCAATCCCAATATGGCTTGAAAATATTGTGTGAGCCTGGGCTGTGTGGTATCAGCCCCTGTAAAATCTTGCTCCATAGCCACCTGCTCAGCATTCAGAGCTTCCTCTTTGAGATTTTGCAGTGAATGTTAGACAGAGAAGTGGGATGTTTGCGCTGACAATAGCGTCATCATCAGTGCTCACCATCTTGGTGCAGTACTCAAAGTTTTGAAGAACCTCACATATGTCATCGATCTACACCTACTCAGCAGTTATTATGTGTGGGGACTGAGTGTTACTCTGACGAGCATTGAGAAGCTGGAATTCAGACACTGCTCTCTGCTGCTCACTAAGCCTTGCCAACATATGAGCCGCCTGCCGCCTCAACATATTTAACTATCCCTGTGCTGCCTATTTAAAATTTAACTCATAACCAAGATCCTTGTATCATGTTCTCACATGCTTTATGCATTTAATAGCCCTCTGTGTCTGTACTTTTACACCTATTGGTTGGTAACCGGTTCATGCAGCATTAAATGCACACCTGATTTATTACATTATGGCTGGTCAGAACAATGAAAACAATTGTTATGATCCACCTTTCGTGTCTCCCCTATTTGTTCATACGTTGTAAGCTTACGAGCAGGGCCCTCATTCCTCTTGGTATCTGTTGTTTATGTGATTATTGTTATTCTGTACTGTCTTTTATTGTCTGTACAAATCCTGTCTAAAATGTAAAGTGCTGCGGAATATGTTAGCGCTATAGAAATAAAATTGTTATTATTTATTAATTTTTATGAAAGATCGAATTACAGCATGTGGTAGGTCACAAATTAGTCGGTAACGAGGCAAATTAAAGCGCTGCTGCAGTAAAGCTAGTCTCCCAATAGCCTGAGATGCCTTTTGGAAATGTGTGCTGACACACCGTACCTTGGCAAGTAGGTCCGGCAAGTCAGGATATGTTTTAAAAAAATGCTGTACAACCAAGTTCAGCATGTGGGCCATGCATGGGAAGTATTTACCAGCTTGCCGAGCTTTAAAGCAAGTACACTCATTATCGCACACAACCAGACCTAGTTGGAGTTTCAGTGGGGAGAGCTACTGATCAGTATGTTCTTTTATCTCCTTCAACAGCCCGGCTGCATTGAGAGCCTTATCACCTAAACAGATGAGCTTCAGCAGAGAGTGCTGCCACTTCGCTAAGGCAGTGCTGCAGACCTCCCAGCTGGGGAGTGATGAGGAGGCTACTTTTAGTGAGGAGGAGGAGTAGAGACAGGAACTGTAATATGAGGAGACTGAAACCCTGATGGAAGTTGGGACCGCTCTTCTTGGTGTGGGTAAAATATGTGATGTCCCAGCCTCTGACTCTGTCCCAGACTCCACCAGCTTCAGCCAGTGTGCCATAAGGGAAATGTAGCATCCCTGTCCACAAGAACTTGTCCATGTGTCTGTGGTAAAGTAGACCTTCCCTGTGACTGTGTTGGCCAGAGCATGGCTAATATAGTGTAACACATGCAATGCGTTGATGGCACACTGGGAAAAAAGTGTCGGATGGGAATCAAATACTGTGGGGCTGCCACCGCCAAGAGGTTACAGAAAGACTCAGTTCCCACAATCGAAACGGCAACATTTCCAGGGCTACAAATCTGGCAATGTGGGTGTTTAGCGTTTGGGCCTGTGGGTGGGTGTAAATTTCTGCTTTCTGTTAAACATCTGGGGCAGGGACAAGTGAACGCTGCGCTGGGAAAACAAACTGGTTGCTGACTTTTGTGTCTGTGCAACTGCAGGTTGTGGGCAGTAATGAAACATGCTCTATATATATATGTTGTTTGTTCAAAAATCTTACCCACACATCCCTTTATAAAGGGAAATTCAACATATTACCTGTTAGCATACGCCGCCAAATACTGCTCATATATGCGCAGCACCCCAGTCGGTGGGCTGAACGCCTGGGTGCAAAATCTGTGTCTGATGGTGAAACCACAGGCTCTTACCCTATGTTATGTCATTCCCACTCTGCTGTCCAGGAAGGAGGCGCTGATGCCTCCTGCCCACAACCTGCAGTTGCACAGACACAACAGTCAGCAACCACCTCCAATTTGTTGTCTCAGCGCAGTGTTCAGTTGTCCCTTGTCAGCATGTATGTCTATTCACAAATTGTTAGATACATATTCATTAGCATTTTACATGGTACTATGCTGGACAAAGACCATTGCTGACTTTTCCAGGCTCCTAAATTAGGCTTCTCTTTATTAAACTGTCACTTCCCTTACATTTTCTAGATTTGGGTCTTTGCAAAAGAATGGTGGTGGAGTATTGGCCAGTTTATGTACATTTTAAACACATCTACTGTAAGAGACTCGGTTAATATGCTCCACAGACCTATTCTGGCCACAGCCTTACACATACTGGAACATGGTAATCGCCACACTAAGGGCTTTACCTGAGCTCTGTAACACTGCTTGTCACCTGAGTAATACACTGCACAGACCTCAACACTCTCTGGGACATATCCTGTAATTACTCCATTGTTGTTCAAAACCATGCAAAAGATACATTCGACCTGGTTGGGATTCGGTGGCAAAAATGAACTGTGGTGCTTACAAAACACAGGTTTCACAGCACCTGGTTGGTCTCTGAAAAGTGAAGACAGCATAATGACATGGCGGTGGACATGGTGGTGGTGGCAGGCAAAGCCAAAAATTCAAATGGGCATGTTTGAAATGGCTTTGTACAGGGATGAGGAACATGTATTCCACTATCTTCCTATTTGGCATGAAGGAGGGACCTCCAAAATGTAGGAGTGAGAGCTCTCCCAAATGTATGATACAGGGCCACTTGAGGGCCCTTACCAAACTCAGGTTTCACGGTACCTGCTGGCACTCTGCAAATTGTAAGCGAAGGCTGCATAATGACATGGCTGTGGACATGGTGGTGGTGGCAAGCAAAGCCCAAAATTCAAATGGGCAAGTTTGAAATGGCATTGTAAAGGGATGGGGAATATGTATTCCACTATCTTGCTAACTATCTGGAATGAGGGAGAGTCCTCCCAAATGTAGGAGTGAGAGTCCTCACAAATGTTATAGGAAACACGTAAGCCAACACGCTCAGTGTGAACATATGCTAAAGGGGAGGTATAATTTTTTTTAAATTATTTTTATTTAGCATTATATGCACGTAGTTATGAAGAAAAAAGTTTCTTAGCATTTTTCCCTTTTAAAATTTTTTTGCTTGGTTTGGTAGGTCTTTTTAAAAATCCGTAAAACCGGCGCATTAGTCTGACAACATTATTCCCAGATACCATAAGTGAGTCAGAAAGGCATGCAAGCATCTTCTCCATGCTGTTCCCATTTAGTTTTAGCACATTCCCATCCATTTCAGCTTTTTTCCCATGCCCCCAGACATGTTTGTTGGGTCCATATATTTGGCTTTCCCATTAACTTGCATTGGATTCATTATTCGGTACGACTAAACAGATATTAGAAATTATTTGTGCCGATTTTCCCAAATGCGAATATTTCATTAGTCATTCATCACTAGTTTTAACCAATTACACAAAATGCATAAATAACTAATGCACTCTTACCTGGTGCTGTTCTAATTGCAACAAACTTTAAACATGTACCAACTGCTGCAGGCCATGAGTCATCAGATCAGGGAATTTCTGTGTGGATTCAAAGCGTTTTTCCTTGTGCTGCTGGCAGACTCATGCGGACGTACTCAAGAGAAGGAGGAGTTCAGGATGCAATGTTTATTTAAACGGTTACAAAGTCAACGCGTTTCAAAGTTATCCAACTTCTTCCTTAGGACAGGACCATACTGAAGATCCATTCCAGACCAGCAGTTATAAATGCTGATATTTTTTTTTAAAAAAAGGGCCTAAGAGGCACATGACATGTCAAAGTTCAGCCATAGTCCATTAGTGAAATGTCCAGACAAAAAGACATGTTAAAATATACAGTATATACCATATGAAAACAAATGTATAACCCATATGAAAAACACACATACAATTTTTTAAAATTATTTTTTAAATTATCTTGAATTGCTATGAATAAAAAAGAAATGATATTGGCTTTTGATAACATATACATAAGGATGTCAATGGGATTTGAACTGGCTTTGGGTAGTTGTCCAAACCTCTCTCTGTGTTGACAGTGTATGGAGCCACCATAGTTGCTGGACATTATTGGAGTGCCCGCCAGGGCCGTGGGGTACTCGGGCCGAGTCCAACGGTTCTTCAGGGGGGTTGTCATGGCAGCAGTGACCCAGTTCGTGGCCTTGGGCGTCCAATACAATTGAATTTGAAGGGGGAATAAAGTTTATAGGGGATTAGTTCGTGACGCTACCCGTGGAGTTCGGCAATAAGGAGATGGCCGACGTTGCGGTTCAGGTCCACTGGGGAAGTTCGTGACACAGCATAGATGTTACAGCTCTCCACGGGTAGAGTTAGGCTCCAGGGCAGTTAATGAGTTAATGTCAATGATGGTGAATGTTGTGTTGCAGGGTAGGTGACTCAGTAAATCTGAGGTGCAGTTTCTACACTTTACTCACAGTTCTTAGGTACAGTCCCTAGCCGTTTGCTATGTCCTCCGGGTCTGTGGTCCAGCCAGCTCTCGGGTAATTTGGGTGCACTTTTCTGAGACTACCTTTCTTATTTTCCTTCCCTGTCCGTCTCTCTGCACTGGCTTCACACTCCTGCCCTGCGCTTCACACAGCGTCCCAAGCCAGCTGCCTCGGATCATGTTGGGCGACGTCCTCCTGGTCTCCTTGATCCTATGTGGCTGCCTTTTCGGTGAATATGTGTGGATGTGGCTGTGGCACATACAGATACCACAGCCTCCGGCTTGCTAGCTGAGTCTTGTAGCTCCTCCACTAGTCTGGAGGCTGGTCCCCCCACTGTGACCTGGTCCTTCCACCCAACTGCGGTCGGTGTGGATCCGGGCACTACAGGTGGATTCCTCTCTTCCCTGGCCCCTAGGACGCCTTCTCTCAGGAGCTCCCTCCTTCACTTCTGTTTTCCTCAAATTCTCCTCATCAACTCCCTACTGACTCATTAACTAGCTTCTCCCTTTAGCTGTCACGCTCTCCACCCATACCCTCTAGCTAGTTCCCACTCCAGCCTGAGATGGGGCCCTCCCTCAATAGGGTCCACCCAGATCCCCTGGCCTGGAGTGGTGTAGTGTTGGATGCTAGT
Source organism: Ranitomeya variabilis (assembly GCF_051348905.1). Lineage (NCBI taxonomy): Eukaryota > Metazoa > Chordata > Amphibia > Anura > Dendrobatidae > Ranitomeya > Ranitomeya variabilis. The sequence continues at coordinate 178,789,871 of NC_135237.1, forward strand.
GTGGGTCTCGGGTAGTGCCCCCTCCTTACCCGAGAGCGGAGTACCACACCTATGGCTGAGGTGCAGTGCCTCTGTGGCAACTGGACCCTAAGGTGTGCCACATTATCTCTTCACTATGGTTAAAAAGTTCCACTGCAATTTCTCCTATCTCGGCAAAATATACAGTGCCTTGTGAAAGTATTCGGCCCCCTAGAACTTTTCAACCTTTTCCCACATATCATGCTTCAAACATAAATATATCAAATGTAAAATTTTTGTGAAGAATCAACAACAAGTGGAACACAGTTGTGAAGTTGAACGAAATTTATTGGTTATTTTAAATTTTTGTGGAAATTCAAAAACTGAAAAGTGGGGCGTGCAATATTATTCGGCCCCTTTACTTTCAGTGCAGCAAACTCAATCAAGAAGTTCACTGTGGATCTCTGAATGATCTAATGTTGTCCTAAATGCCTAATGATGATAAATATAATCCTCCTGTGTGTAATCAAGTCTCCGTATAAATGCACCTGCTCTGTGATAGTCTCGGGGTTCTGTTTGAAGCACAGAGAGCATCATGAAGACCAAGGAACGCAACAGGCAAGTCCGTGATACTGTTGTGGAGAAGTTTAAAGCTGGATTTTGATACAAAATGATTTCCAAAACTAAGCGATCATATTGAAATGGAAGGAGTATCATACCACTGCAAATCTACCAAGACACGGCTGTCCCTCTAAACTTTCATCTCAAACAAGGAGAAGACTAATCAGAGATGCAGCCAAGAGGCCCATGATCACTGATGAACTGCAGAGATCTACAGCTGAAGTGGGACAGTCTGTCCATAGGACAGTGATCAGTCGTACACTGCACAAATCTGGCCTTTATGGAAGAGTGGCAAGAAGAAAGCCATTTCTCAAAGATATCCATAAAAAGTGTTATTTAAAGTTTGCAACAAGCCACCTGGGAAACACACCAAACATGTGGAAGAAGGTGCTCTGGTCAGATGAAACAAAAATCAAACATTTGGCAACAATGCCAAACGATATGTTTGGCATAAAGGCAACACAGCTCATCACCCTGAACACACCATCCCTACTGTCAAACATGGTTGTGGCAGCATCATGGTTTGGGCCTGCTTTTCTTCAGCAGGGACAGGGAACAAGGTTAAAATTGATGGGAAGATGGATGGAGCCAAATACAGGACCATTCTTTAAGAAAACCTGTTGGAGTCTGCAAAAGACCTGAGACTGGGATGGAGATTTGTCGTCCAACAAGACAATGATCCCAAACATAAAGCAAAATCTACAATGGAATAGTTCACAAATAAACGTATTCAGGTGTTAGAATGGCCAAGTCAAAGTCCAGACCTTAATCCAATCGAGAATCTGTGGAAAGAGCTGAAAACTGCTGTTGACAAACGATCTCCATCAAACCTCACTGAGCTCGAGCTGTTTGCCGAGGAAGAATGGGCAAGAATTTCCGTCTCTCGATGTACAAAACTGAGAGACATACTCCAAGCAACTTGTAGCTGTAATTGCAGCAAAAGTTGGTGCAACAAAGTATTAAGTTAAAGGGGCCGAATAATATTGCACGCCCCACTTTTCAGTTTTTGAATTTCCACAAAAATTTAAAATAACCAATAAATTTCATTCAACTTCACAATTGTGTTCCACTTGTTATTGATTCTTCACCAAAAATGTACATTTTGGTATCCTTATGTTTTAAGCATGATATGTGGGAAAAGGTTGAAAAGTTCCAGGGGGCCGAATACTTTCGCAAGGCACTGTATATTATGACACCTTATTTAAGATCTCCCTCAAGTGTCATTTTTGAGATCCACACACTTTTCTCCCTCCATACTGCTCCCTCACACTAGTCCCCCATATTGCCCCTACCCCTCCCTTCATACTGTACCCTCACACTTTTCTCCCCCATACTGTCCAATCACACTTTTCTTCTCCATACTGACCACTCACACTATTTTTCTCCATACTCTCTCCTCACACTATTCTCCCAAACTGTCTTTTCATACTATTTCTCCCCATACTGTCACCTCAAACTCACCTATATTTCCAAACTGTCCTTTCACAATTTATTTTCCACATACTATCCCCTCACACTGCCCTATACTGTCCCCTCACTTTTCCCCCTATATGGTCTCTTCACTTTTTTCTCCTTCAATACTGTCCCTTCACATTTTTCTTCCCCAATACTGTCCACTCATACTTTCCCCCACACACTCTTCCCTCACAGTTTCCTAACTACTGCCACCTCACACTTTTTTCACCTCATGCTATGCCCTCACACGTTTCCCTCATACTGTTCCGTTACACCATAACTAACTAAAGAACAAAGGAATTTTATCAGCAGAGTGTTCAGATGATATCATGCTGCTTACATTACCCTGGCCCAGAAATGCCGACAGTCAGAACTTCAATTCTACTCTCACTTTAAAAATGCCCGTACAACTGAATGCATGGGACCACTATTTTACAGGTACTCTGAGTCAGTTTGACAACCAGCTAGGAGAACGGCGAATACCTCTACCAAGAGCAGCAAAATGCTACTGCCAAGAAGACACCTCAGACTGCTGCACGAAGCAGCCCAATGGCATTCTCCTGTTCTCATGGCAAATTAACCACATTCCTCCCCCAAGATGTAAACCTAAAAATTCTTTCTTTACTAAAGAACATGAATTGTGCAAAAAAATAATTTGTAAATGATTACTGTGCATATATATTAAATGCCATATATATGTTTGAGATCATAAGGATCATCTAGGTGAATAAACTCTCATAAGCAATGCTTGATGATGCAGGAAGTCAGGCTCCCAGCACTGAGAAATGGAAGGAAACAAAGCTCATAAGCTCAGCTCCTACAGCCTAGACACGGACTGTGTCGGCCTGCTCCCACCAATCCACCCACGTTGGCTCCCTGTGCAGCATACCGAAATTATCTACCGACGGATCTCTATCCTCTCCTGTTTCTTTGGAGACACATAAAAAACGACACAGGAACCCTCCAGCCACATTTGGCATATTACATTTCTCATATGAGACAGCTATACCATCTAATACTAAACTAATACTACTGTGTACTTGGCTTGAGCTACATCAGCAATACACTGGTTCATACAACTGTGTCCATAACAATAATCATCACGGCCTCACAGTATACCTAGTCTAGTAAAACGTCCCAATAGGCGATATTGTGATCAAGGCCACGAGTTGGCCGAAACGTTTTTGTGCCTATCGCTTCACCACCACTATTGTCTAAATAAACTTTTTCACTTGAAGCAAACAAAAAACCATATGAGTGCAGTGATTATTCTACTTTATGATTTATGGGACCTAAGGCCCCTTTTCACTGGCACCGTGAACCACATTAGTCGAGTGCTAGCTTTCTACGCCCTCTCCGATGCAGGAAGTCAGGCTCCCAGCACTGAGAAATGGAAGGAAACAAAGCTCTGGGGAGTTCTGCAGGGCCAGCAATGTCTCCGGATCTAAGTCCCATTAAACACCTGTGAAAAAATCTTAAAATTGTTGGCAGGTGTAAAAACTTGTTGATGGCTATATGAAGTGATTGATTGTAGTTGAGGGTGCCACCAATTTTGTCCTGCCAATTTTGAGGGTTTTGTGTGAAAATATGTCCAATTTGCCTTTTTTCTCTGTTTTTTTTTTTTTTTGTATTTTTCTAATGCACACAAATGAAATAAACATGTCTATAGCAAACCATGTGTGATTGCAATAATTTTCTGTGATAAATACTTTATTTTCTGGAATAATTTCAAGGGTGCCAACACTTTCAGCCATGACTGTAGCTGAGTTCAATAGAAGGGGTTCATGCAAACAAACATGTATGTGAATGTTTATTACTACTTCCTCTTGTTTGTTTTACATTGATGTCAGTAACACATCACACAGGGGTATAGGTTGCCAACAAACAATTATTTTTTTAGTGCCCCCACCCCTAGAAGTTTTGACATTATGCTAAAAATAAGCCCTAGTGAGAAAAATACCAGGTAAAAAAAAAGTTAAAAGACAAGAAATAAATATTCCAACAAAATAAGTCACAACAATACAAAGTCTAATAATGAAATATACCTTTATGAAATAGAATCAAAATAGAAGAAAATAATAATGTATCAGTAGAAGAAAATAATAATGCATCAGATATAATAGTATTACAAATTCTGAGGAAGCTGAAAACTAGAGATTATTAACAAATGCCAGCACTCACAACACAGCTAGAATAATAATTTAGTTTAGTGCCAAAAAACATATGGATAAATATGACACATTGATCACAAGTTAGTTGGCCCAGGCTTTGCAGAGGAAGTCATGTCTTACCATCTGTTAGAATTATGTGAGAGCGCTAACAAGCATGCTGAAAAAGGATATCCAGGATTTACCGAGCCTTCAGATTTTAATGACTTTAACTCCCCAGCAAAATATTTTAGAGCAAACAATTACAAAATGTATAGAGAAAATAGAAACATATTTTTGTGAGTTTAAGCACCCTATTAGACACAGAGTAAGCATGTATAATAATATTTTTTAGGGGTCAGCACCTTTACCAGCATGGTGTTATCTTTTACCAGTAGCTTACTGCCACAAAGAAAGATACTCAAACTGGACTTAATAAGAGCTTAAGTAGTAAGAATGATCTTCAAAATGCTTAGATAGAATCTTAATAATTATAATAATAATAATATCTATGTCAACCTGTAGCTCATGCATTGTGGGTCACCATTATTATTTTTTATTAGCTAAATCAATTTTAGACAAGGCAGTATCAAAATTACAACACAAATGGTAAAACAACATACACTACTCAACATTAAAATTTCAGCGCCAAGAAGGAAAAGTCATGGAGTTATGGAAATCACGGGACTGATAGACATGTTAATGATAAGTAAAGGATGAAAAAATGTAAGCAAATTTTTCAAAAGATCTCAACTTATTAAGTACCAAGAATGAGCACCACGCGCAGAAATACACGCACTTACACGCTGTGTAATGCTATCAATGAGGTTATTAATAGCTGTGTAAGAAAGAAAGACTGCGCTTCGACTAGACCACTACAAAATATTTACACGTTTCTCCTTAAATCACTCAAGTGTTTCTTTAGCAGTATGCTATGGGTCATTAACTTGCTGGAAAGTGAACCTCTGTCCCAGTCTCAATTCACTGAGGGACTGAAACAAGTTTAGCTGAAGACTATCCATGTATTTCACACCATCCATCTTCACCTTGACTCGGACCATTTTCCCTGTGCCAGCTGTAATAAAAATCACAGTATGATGCTGCCACCACAATATTTCACAGTGGGGATGGTGTTCTCGGGGTGATAAGCTGCGTTAAGGCCCCGTCTCACATAGCGATTTACCAACGATCACGACCAGCGATACGACCTGACCGTGATCGTTGGTAAGTCGCTGTGTGGTCGCTGGGGAGCTGTCACACAGACAGCTCTCTCCAGCGACCAACGATCAGGGGAACGACTTCGGCATCGTTGAAACTGTCTTCAACGATGCCGAAGTCCCCCTGCAGCACCCGGGTAACCAGGGTAAACATCGGGTTACTAAGTGCAGGGCCGCGCTTAGTAACCCGATGTTTACCCTGGTTACAAAAAAAAACAAACAGTACATACTCGCCTTTCGGTGTCCCTTGCCGTCTGCTTCCTGCTCTGACTGAGCCGCCGTACAGTGAGAGCAGAGCGCAGCGGTGACGTCACTGCTGTGATCTGCTCTCACTTTCCGGCCGGCAGTCAGTCAGAGCAGGAAGCAGACGGCAAGGGACCTGACGGACATCAGATGGTGAGTATGTACTGTTTGTTTTTTTTACATTTACGCTGGTAACCACGGTAAACATCGGGTTACTAAGTGCGGCCCTGCGCTTAGTAACCCGATGTTTACCCTGGTTACCAGTGAAGACATCGCTGGATCGGTGTCACACACACCGATTCAGCGATGTAAGCGGGACCTCAACGACCAAAAAAAGGTCCAGGCCATTCTGACACGACCAGCGATCTCACAGCAGGGGCCTGATCGCTGGTACGTGTCACACATAGCGAGATCGCTACTGAGGTCGCTGTTGCGTCACAAAACTAGTGACTCAGCAGCGATCTCGCTAGCGATCTCGCTATGTGAGACGGGGCCTTTAGTTTAGTTTGAGACGTAGGATTTATCTTGGTGGCCAAAAAGTTTAATTTTGGTCTCATCTGACCACTGCACCTTCCTCCATACATTTGGAGAGTCTCCCACATGTCTTTTGGTAAACTCAAAATGAGCCTCACAATTTTTGTGTGTAAGTAAAGACTTTTTGTCTGCCCACTCTTCCACAAAGTCCATCTCTCTGAAGTGTATAGCTTATTATGGTAATTTGGACAGATACTCCAGTGTCTGCTTGATACCTCTGCAGCTCTTTTAGGGTTACATTTGGTGTCTGTGCTGCCTCTCTGATTAATGCACTCCTTGCCTGGGCTGAGAGTTTTGATGGGTAGCCCTGTCTTAGCAGGTTTGTTGTGGTAACATGTTTTTTCCATTTGATAATAATGGATTTGATGGTACTCCGGAGATCATCAGAGATTGGGATATTTTTTCTTATAACCCAACCCTCAATTGTACATCTCAACAACTTTGTCCCTGACTTGTTTGAAGGTCTCCTTGGTCTTCATAGTGTTGCTTGGTTAGTGATGCCTCTTGCTTAATGGTGTTGAAGCCCCTGTGGCCTTTCTGAAAAGGCGTGTATGCATATATATGCTGATAGACCATGTGACATTAAGATTGCACAGACTTATCAAGGTAATTGCTTCCACCAGACATTTTAACTGTAAATTTTAGGACATTTGACTCAAAGTTCATTTGTGGTAGACTGATTCACTCATCTCTAGGAATAAAACATTTGATCATATTTTTAAAACAATATTTAGCATTTTTTTTTTACATTTTAACACATTTTATTGGACTATTATTTATTTTTCTAGTTAGCCCACCATGTGACTTAACCTTTCAACAGTCTGATTGCTGGTGTAATATTCTGCAACACTTTATCAGGCCACTATAGCTGGCTAATCCCCAAGGCCATTAATTTGTTGTGTTGCCATGACTTGGTCTTGGGGCCCTCACCATCAAATATCCATCTAAGGGGGGTTATCACTGATAACAACTGTTGCAGCAGAGTGTCTGCAATAATTTACAGCTGACACTCACTGATGATGAAGCCAGAGACAGCTTCATCTTAGGCCTCTTTCACACTTCCGTCTTTCTTTTTCCATCACAATGCGTCATTTTGTGAAAAAAACGGATCCTGCAAATGTTTCTGCTGGATCCGTTATTTTCTCATAGACTTGTATTAGCGACAGATTGTGACGGATGGCCGTCCGTTTCATCCGTCATGTGCTGGATCCGTCGTAAAATTGCTGTCCGTCGGGCGGAGACAATGCACAGAGGAATGTTTTTTCTGTAAGTCGGAAATTCGCTCAGCGACAGATCCTGCGCTGGCCGTCGTTGGCTATAATGGAAGCCTATGGATGAAGGATCCGTCGCTGGATTCCTGCTTTTGACAGTCAGCGACGGATCCTGCATGCAGTCTTTTGAAACTGAGCATTCGCGGAAGAATTTCCTGTCAGAGAAATTCTTTCTCGCTCACTCTCTCTCTCTTTTTACTATTGATGCTGCCTACACAGCATCAATAGTAAAAAAATATAATGTTAAAAATAATTAAAAAAATAAAAAATCATGATATTCTTACCTTCTGGCATCCCCTGCAGCCTTCCCGCTACGTCATCACAGATCATTGTCTCGCAAGGCATTACTGGGAATGGGAGCTGCTGGCAGCATCGTGAGCATCGGGAAGGCCGCATGAAGGCTGCGGGTGATCCCGGAAGGTAAGAATATCACGATTTTTTATTTTTTAAATTATTTTTAACCTGGGTTGTATTGTGTATGCGTTTTTGCAGCGGAAAAACATGGCGAAGATGCATACACAACGTGTGCACATGCCCTTGATGGATCCGTCAAAAAACGAACCCAGTGCATCCGTTTTTTTACAATCTGCACAGGATCCGTCTTTTCAACATTTTGATGGATTGTGACTGATTGTAAAAAACTGAAGTGTAAAAGAGGCCTTACAGGTACAGTTGCTTGCAGGAACTCATTGCATACTGCATCGTAAATGTACGGCGGATATTGGTAAGGGGTTACATTTGCTATTGATCATTACTTATGAAGAGATGGTTCAGAACAATAGAATGCAAATTAATGCTGATGTAATTTACTGCTACAGTTACAGATAAGGGAAGTAGATTCTGGGTCTGCTTTCCTGGAGACTGGAATGAAGGTAAAGTGGTTGTTCCATTTACACTGAAGAGGGCATTCCATCTTCTGTGGTGGAGCCACAAAGCTCACTGATTTGCTGATGCACATGATGTCAGCACCACAGCCAATGCCAGACCCCAGGAGCGCAGCTTGTTATTTTTTAACACGCTGTACATGAGGCTGAAAAGGAACAACCTCTTTAAGTTTTAGAGTTCACAACAGATGAGACACAAATAGACAGAGAGTAGCCAGTCTAAATAATTGACAGGAATACTTATTTGAGGACATAATGTAGGGCTCTAAGCAAACTCTGAAGAACTTTATTTTCTTATCTTAAGAGGGGCTTACAAGGGAACGTATGTCGCTCTGCATGAAGATGGTGCTGTTGCATGTGACATCACATCTAATAAGAGATGAGTGGAGCTTTTGAAATTCAAATTCAATGTGTTTGACAAATTTTCCCCAAAAATTCAATTTGCACATAATAAATTTGCATAAATTACAATACTGGAAAACTTGTAATTGCTTGTGAAATACATGTGGGGAGAGGAGAAAGGTAGTACCTTACTGGCCATGAGGGCTTACACTTTAAAGAAGAGAGAGTACCCCACTAACCATAGGAGGTTACATTTTGCTGGTGAGAGAGAGGGAGAGAGAGACAGGATCCCACTGACCATCAGATATCACACTCCACAGGAGAAAGGACCCTGCTGACCATAAGAGCTTACACTCTACAGAGGAGAGAGATTTACCCAGTGACTCTGCATGGCAGAGTAATTTCCATCTCCAGAGTCACTGGGTAAGTCTCTCTACTGGTGAACAGTTTGCATGGAAGAGTCATTTCCATCTCCAAACTGTTCACCACTGGGAAACGCTGATCTGTGATGGCCGAGGTACTGCCCACCATTGTACGTGGTATGATAATCTGTAAGATGTCTTAGGTGCAGGGCATTATGGTGAGGCCCACACGGCAATGCAAAATTACATATGCCTGTTCTCTGATACTTCAGATATGTCAGAAATGGTGCCTAGATAGTTTTTTTTTGTGAACCGCAAATCGAATTTCAAATTGTTTGAATTTGCGTAAAACTACGAATTTCAAGAAATTCAACACAAATCTCTGCATGTTGATCTGTTCATCTATACATCTAATGATAGTAAATTATATTGGTGGGTCTGCAGCACACATTAAGCTTAAAGGAGCATGACAGTGTAGATATGCCCAAGGAATCCACTGATGCACTTACAACCAAATCTGTTAAAGACAACACTCACCACAAAGTAGCAGATAACTGTATACTTTACTATACTGTATGCTTTACATATATAGTGGAATAAAGTGGACATTTATTTGCTACTTCCTGGTGAGTGCTGTCTTCAATTGATTTACATCTACTGATAGTCAGTGGATCACGTTGCAATCATCTATAATGGTGACTAGTGTTGAGCGATACCTTCTGATATGCATTGGTATCGGTATCGGATAGTATCGGCCGATACCGGCAAAATATCGGATCTCGCCGATACCGATACCCGATACCAATGCATTTCAATGGGACGCAAAGTATCGGAATGGTTCCCAGGGTCTGAAGGAGAGGAAACTCTCCTTCAGGCCCTGGGATCCATATTCATGTGTAAAATAAAGAATTAAAATAAAAAATATGGATATACTCACCTCTCTGGCGGCCCCTGGACCTTACCGCCGTAACCGGGAGCCTCCGTTCCTAAGAATGAGCGCGTGAAGGACCTGCGATGACGTCGCGGCTTGTGATTGGTCGCGTGAGCGGTCACATGAGCGCTCACGCGACCAATCAGAAGCCACGACGTCATCGAAGGCCCTTCACGCGCTCATTCTTAGGAACGGAGGCTGCCGGTTACAGCGGTAAGATCCAGGGGCCGCCGGAGAGGTGAGTATATCCATATTTTTTATTTTAATTCTTTATTTTACACATGAATATGGTTCCGATACCGATTCCCGATATCACAAAAGTATCGGAACTCGGTATCGGAATTCCGATACCGCGAGTATCGGCCGATACCCGATACTTGCGGTTTCGGAATGCTCATCACTAACGGTGACCCATCCATAACCTGTCCAACTTTGACTCACATACAATCTGTCTGAGATTTGGTTGTCTGTTTACAGGCCTATTACAGCTCTGAAATAGTTGTGCACCAGCAAATTACACAGAAGTTGCACAAATTATTTTGGTTGCATCAGAATTGGCTCAGTAATTGCTCAGGATTTGACGCAGGTGAAATCTGCATCTGAGGTCACTGACAGGTCACCTGCGTTTTTTATGAGTTTTTTACATGCTTTTTTAATGCGTTTTTGATGCATTTTTCCGCATGCGTTTTTGATGCATTTTTTCATTGCATGCGTTTTTTTTGTCACTTGAAATAAAGCTTATTGAAAGTTGGCTTCTGGGAAAGAAAAAAAAGTGATTTCCGTACATCTGCAGCGTCCAACCAGCAGCGGCCAGATGTTATAGCACAGTGAATGGGATTTCATGAAATCCCATCTCCACTATGCGTTCGAAGACGCAGGTGCCAGACCTGTGTATATGCACATGTCGCACGTCTTTACAGACCGCAGCATGTCTATTTATGATGTGGAGACACTCAGTCCCCGCAGCATAAATTTCCCACAGACTATCATTACATGCGGTAAAACCACATTTAATTATTAGTCACATGCGTAATAACTGCGGGAACGCAGCTTACTACGCATGTGTACTAATTTACATATGTTGAATCTTGTGTCACATCCGGAAGTACGTGACAGGCTGGGGTGACGCTTGCGAGTGTGATGTGAAAACTCGTGTGAGTGTCTCGCATCAACACTTGGTGCTGCCGCCGGCAATCGGACCAACGTGTGTGGCTGCATAGAAATACATGCAGCCGCACACTCTGGTCCCGAGTGCCAGGTGTTGATGTGAGAGACTCACGTGAGTTTCTCACATCACAATCGCAAGTGTGACACTGGCCACACAGGAAAATGTAATGTCCTTTACTTTTTTCTTTACTAAATAATTTTTTTTTTTTTTTAAATGGCATGAGTTCCCACGCAATTTACCAAACCAGCAGAGGGAAAGCCAGCAACTGGGGGCTGATGTTTATAGCTTGGGAAGGGGGAATACACATGGAGCTTCCCAGGCTATTAATATCAGCTCACAGCTGTATACTTAGCTTTTACTGGCTATTAAAATACACCAGCTCACAGCCACCCCAGAAATGGCGCCTGCCAATTCCGGCACTTAGCCTCCCTATTCCCGCATGCCCTGTAGCGGTGGCAAGTGGGGTAATAGTTTGGGGGTTAATGTCACCTTTATATTATAGGTGACTTCAAGTCCATTAGTAATGGAGAGGTGTCAATAAGACACCTATCCATTACTAATCCTATAGTTGTTACATGGTAAATAGACACAGCCAGAATAAAGTATTTTAATGAAATGAAACACCACACAGTTTCCCATATTTATTGTTCTGCTAATTCCCTGAATACCTTGATCTCCTGCAAAAAAATAAAATAATAAACCAACAAAAATACTCCCTGTTCTGACGCAGTCCTTAATAACGAGTGTCCCACAACGAGTCCAGCTCTGCTACATCTGGATGCCTGACATCCAGATGTAGCAGAGTGTGTAGATGACCACCGGAGATAACTCTCCAGTGGCCACCTTCACTGCAGTTCTCACAATCAGCTGATCAGCTGTCCATGAGAACCAGCCTAGTGAGCGGAGGTAGCCCCGGCGGTCACGTGCACCGCAGTTCTCACAGTGAGCTCAGTCATCGTGAGAACTGCAGTGGATGCAGACTTCCAAAGGTCACAAGGTAAGAGACTTTTTAAATTAGTTTGCATGCATAGTAAGCTGCGTTTATGCTGTTACTACGCATGTGACTTATAATTACATGCTGTTTTACCGCATCTAATATTAGTCTATGGGAAATTTACGCTGTGGAGACGGAGCGTCTCCGCATTGTAAATAGATATGCTGCGGTCAATAAAGACGCGCCGCATGTCCGGATACGAATGTCTGCCGCCTGCGTCTCCGAACGCATAGTGGAGATGGGATTTCATGAAATCCCCTCCACTATGCTCTAACATCTGGATGCTGAGGGTTTGACGCTGCAGCTGTATGCAGCGTCAAACCGGCCACGTTTCCCTGACTTATCTGAGGTGTTGTTGTTACATTCTGCACTATTCTTAGCCAAATGCATAAAAGGGAGCAAAAGAGGCCAATTAACTCATTGGGACCATTGGGTAATGCTTTCTATTGAATTTCTCTTTCTGTGACGGAACAGAAAAACTGAATTCAGAACACAGATGTGAACAGTATGTTATGCTTTTTTCATTTTGGATCAGAAGAATAGATTCTATCTTTATATATTTTTAATAATACACTAAATTGCTGAAAATTTTAAAAAATGTTGTCTAATTTGTAATATTTGATATGTTGTGAGCAGCACAGCGGCTCAGTGGTTATCGCTGTTGCTTTACAGCACTAATCACCAGGGATTATATCTGCAAGGAGTTTGTATGTTCTCCCCGTGTTGATGATAGCTTCCTCCAGGTTCTTCTTTTCCTCCCACACTAAAGAGGTATTGATAGGAAATTTAGGCTGGTATAACACTTGCCGTGTTTTTTCGGCCTGTTTTTGTGACCCTAATGCATTTCTATGGGGCTGCAAATGGGCCACTAAAATCACGGTAAGTGTAAAAGAAGCCTAAGATTGTGATCATATTGTCTGTAAAGCACTGTGGAATATAATGGTGCTATATACTGTCAGTGAGTAAAAAATAAATTATACGGTCTTGACATCTTCCCCAGACTACAGTTTCTGCATGGAGGATTCATGCGCTGGTCGAAGTGACGTCTCATGCTACAAAAATACATTGTTCATTAAGTTTTAGGTGCACCGGATTCAACTTTGTATCTGTAAGTAGAAATTAAATGTGTATCTTGGAATTTTAGATAATGATACATATAAAATGCTGACATTTAATACAAGTTCTTGGATATACTGTGAAGAATAAAATATATTAGCTACGCCAGTGCATCCGACTGCCAAGCCAGTTGAATGCACCATGTCTAATTCTTCAGCATGCTTTAAAATGGTAACATTTTGGTCATGTCTGAAAATGTATTCATGTAATACTCTAGACTTTAAGAAATTTCATGCATGGTATTTTTCTTTTCTTAGATGGAGCTCTGCATTTTCTTTTTGCAATAACTCTTTGTGAGTTTGTTAAACAGGACATGTATCAAAGTCTGCTCATTCTGACAAGAAACAAAACTATGGATGGGACCATAAATAAAATATAAATAAAACACTTTGCGTGACACAATACTTAAATAAATTCAGATCACTGAGAAATAGCTTTCAATTAAGAAAGATTATAGCAAATCCTATCACGACGCAAGATCTAGAGATGATTGAGGCCATGTGCAAACGTTCAGGATTTTTTGCGTTTTTTTTGCGTTTTTTCGCTAGAAAAACGTGATAAAAACGCGAAAAAAACGCTTACATATGCCTCCTATTATTTACAGGGTATTCCGCATTTTTTGTGCAAATGTTGCATTTTTTTCCGCGAAAAAATCGCATCGCGGAAAAAAAAGCAACATGTTCATTAAAAATGCGGAATTACGGGGATTCCGCACACCTAGGAGTGCATTGATCTGCTTACTTCCCGCATGGGGCTGTGCACACCATGCGGGAAGTAAGCAGATTATATGCGATTGGTACCCAGGGTGGAGGAGAGGAGACTCTCCTCCACGGACTGGGCACCATATAATTGGTCAAAAAAAAAGAATTAAAATTAAAAATAGTGATATACTCACCCTCTGATGGCCCCCGAAGTGTTCCCGCCTCTCCGGTGCATGCTCTCTCTTCCGTTCCTATAGATGGTGTGGTTCAGGACCTGTGATGACGTCGCTGTCTTGTGATTGGTCGCGTGACCGCTCATGTGACTCACGCGACCAATCACAAGCCACGATGTCATCGAAGGTCCTGAACCACACCGGCATCTATAGGAACGGATGCCGCTGAGGAGATTGGCTGTCTGCAGAGGGTGAGTATAACCATTTTTTTATTTTTTTTATTATTTTTAAACATTCTATCTTTTACTATAGATGCTGCATAAGCAGCATCTATAGTAAAAAGTTGGTCACACTTGTCAAACAGTATGTTTGACAAGTGTGACCAACTTGTCAGTCAGTTTTCCAAGCGATGCTACAGATCGCTTGGAAAACTTTAGCATTCTGCAAGCTAATTACGCTTGCAGAATGCTAAAAAACGCAAAAAAAAATGGAAAAAAACCGCAAAAAAAATGCGGATTTCTTGCAGAAAATTTCCGGTTTTCTTCCGGAAATTTCTGCAAGAAATCCGGACGTGTGCACATACCCTTAGAGGATACATTACAAATTGTTAATTGGCCCAAGATATAGGATGAAAACTGCAGCATTTTGACAGACGAGAATAGAGGCATTTTGCAGCACTTCCATCCAATTAGTAAAAAAGAATTTATTATAAATCCATAAGTACGCACAAATACATGTGAAAGTAAATTAAAACTTGACCCATTTCTGGTGCAGACATTCCCCTTAATTCATAGTATGAAGTAGTGAATCATGGAAGACTCGTTTTAAAGTAACGAGAACCAATAGACAATCAGACAATGAACTATTTAGAAAACAATACAAAAATTATACAAAAAACAATGTTGCCAACTTAGAAAACAGGAAAAAAAATGAACACGTAAAAAAGATCGTTTTTGAAGTTCATACTGTGCAGAAACCTAGTATTAGCCCATTAGTGACAGAGACAATTTGGTACTTATTGACCAAGCCAGTTTTTATAATTCTTACCACTGTAATTTTATGAGGTTATAGCTCTAGAACGCTTGAAAATATCCCACTGATTCTGAGACTTTTTTTTCGTGACATATTGTACTTCATGTTAGTTGTAAAATTTCTTTGATACTACTTGTGTTTATTTATGAAAAAAATGGAAATTTGGCAAAAATTAGAAAATGTAGCAATTTTCAAACTTTTAATTTTTGTACATTTAAATAAGCGAGTCATGTCACACAAAATAGTTAA
Organism: Ranitomeya variabilis; assembly: GCF_051348905.1. Lineage (NCBI taxonomy): Eukaryota > Metazoa > Chordata > Amphibia > Anura > Dendrobatidae > Ranitomeya > Ranitomeya variabilis. Next base: position 178,805,269 of record NC_135237.1, read on the forward strand.
TAAATGACATTTCCCACATGTCAGCTTCACATCAACACAATTTTGGAAACATTATTTTTTTTGTTAAAACGTTATAAGGGTTTAAAGTTGACCAGCGATTTCTCATTTTTCCAGCAAAATTTACTAAAGCAATGTGGAAGGAAAAAATGAACATTTTACTTTTTTCACAAAAAATTTACTTTGGAATCATTTTTTTTATTTTCACAAGGGTATCAGAAGAAAATGGACCATAAAATTTGTTGTGCAATTTTTCCTGAGTACGCCGAAACCCCATATGTGAGGGAAAGCCACTTTTTGGGTGCATGGCAGGGCTCAGAAGGAAGGAAGCGACGTTTGACTTTTTAAACTCAAAATAGGCTGGAATCAATGGTGGTGCCATGTCGCGTTTGGAGACCCCCTGATGTACCTAAACAGTGGAAACACTCCAATTCTATCTCCAACCCTAATCCTAACACACCCCTAATCCTAACCCTAACCATAACCCTAACCACAACCTTAACCCCAACACACCCCTAACCCTAATCCCAACCCTAACCATAACCCTACCCACAAACCTAAATCTAACACACCCCTAACCCTAATCCCAACCCTAATCGTAATCCCAACCATAACCACAACTTTAACCCTAGCCCAACTCTAACTTTTGCCCAACCCTAACTTTAGCTCAGCCCTAACCATAGCCCCAACCCTAACCCTAGCCCCAACTCTAACCGAACCCTAACCCTAACTTTAGCCCAACCCTAACCCTAACTTTAGCCCAACTCTAACCCTAATAGAAAAATGGAAATAAATATTTTTTTAATTTTATTATTTTTACCTAAGTAAGGTGGTGATAAAGGGGGTTTGATTTACTATTTTTTTTATTTTGACCAATGTGATATGGTCTATCACAATGATCAAAATGAACCAATAGGAAAAATTTCCTATTGTTGCCGAGTTCTGGCCGGCTGATCTCTGCTGGCGCATGCACATTTTATCCCGGAAGAAGACACTGGCAGCCCAGGGGACTTCATGGAGGGTTGCAGGGTCAACGGAGGTGCCGGTGGGGGATCGGGGGACCTCATTTCTCTCTCCTCTGATGTGCGATCACATTAGAGGAGGGAGAAATTAAATTCGAAATCTGACTTTTTTTTTAGTGGTCGCTGTTATTCCGCTAGTAACAGTGATCACAACACTGGCTTTGGTAAAAACTAACCCAAATCATGTGCTCTGGGGTCTCGGCTACCCTGGTAGCTGAAACACTGAAGAAATTCCGAATCTGGGGGTGCTGTACACTTATTTCTCAGCGCCTTTAAAAAGCTGTGCTGAGGCATAAGTACCTGCCGCTGTTAAAAGGCATGTCGGTGGTTGTTAAGGGCTTAACCCCTTTACCCAGAAGTCTATTTTCACCTTCCTGACCAAGACAATTTTTTCAATTCTGAGCAATGTTGCTTTATGAGGTAATAACTTTGGAACTCTTCAATGGGCTCCACTGATTCTGAGGATTTTTTTTTCTCCAGACATTGTACTTCATGATAGTGGTAAAATTTCTTTGATATGACTTACAGTCATTTGTGGAAAAAACTGAAATTTTGCCATTTTTTTTAAATTTGCAATCTTTAAACTTTAAAATTGAATGCCCTTAAATCAGAGAGTCATGTCACACAAAATAGTTAATAAATAGCATTTCCCACATGTCTAGTTCACATCAGCACAACTTTTGGAGCATCATTTTTTTGTTAGGAAGTTAGAAGAGTTAAACGTTAACCAGTGATTTCTCATTTTTAAAACAAAATTGAGACAACCATTTTTTGGGGAACACATCACATCAAGTCACTGTAAGGCAGAGTGCAAAGCTCAGAAGTGAAGACGTGCCATATTGGAGTTCAGATTTTGCAGGATTGGTTTGACAGTGCCATGTCACATTGGTAGAGCCCCTGAGGTGCCAGACCAGCAGAACCCCCCATAAGTGACCCCATTTTACAAACTACACCTCTCAATATATTCATCTAGGTGTGCAGTGATCATATTGACAACACAAGGTGTGTCACAGAATTTTATACCATTGGGCAATGAAGAAAAAATAATTGCATTTTTACCACCAAGATTGCATGTTAGTTCCAGATTTTATATTTTCATACTTGGAAATTGGTAAAAATGCTACCAAAATTTGTCCCACAATTTCTATTGAATGTAGAAATACCCTATATATGGCTGTACAGTACTTATTAGCCACACGGTGAGAGTCGGGATGGATGGAGCACTATTTGACGTCTGGAATCCAGATTTTCCTAGAAGAGTTTGTGGACTCCATATACAGAGCCCCTTAGTCCCAGAAAAGCAGAATTCCCCCTCCAGTGATGCCATTTTGGAAATGATACCCCTTTGGGAATTTATCTACAGGTGTAGTGACGGTTTTAACTCAATGGGTGTTTTCCAAAAACAAGCAGCAGTTGATTTTGCAGAGTGAAAATTGATAATCTGCTATTGTAATGCCCGTACATTGTAGTGCCTAGTATGTTGTAGTGTCCAGTACATTATGCTCATCTTGTGTTTCTGGAGACATGCTGTTAGGGTTGGCCGATCGCACTAAATATAAATTATGATGAAGTGCGATCACAACCGTGCAGAGATGGAAAACTGCAGCTAACATGAACAATGGCGGAACAGCACAGTGAGCGATAGTTAGCTAGCACTGAGTTAAATGTCACTCAGTGTATAGCACTTGAGGCTGTGTCAATTGTACACAGCAACAGAAAAGATGCTCTTCAGTGGAGCTGTGTTACTCGCACAGAGTGACAGAGCAGGTATGGCGCTAAGCACGAACCCTGTTGACTTCACAGGAGAACGCTACCCTCACTGGGGCAAGGGAACAGGTAGTAGACACAAACACAGCATGTGCACGCACAAGAACTCCTCTCCAGAGGTGCCGGAATTCTAAAGGCTATACGCCTGCTTTGAGCACACGCAGACAAATCCACACTACCATTAAGTTCCAGACACTCATAAAGCATAAATGATCTTAGCATGCCGACGTGTGCTTCATGAAACCTTTTATACGTTCCTGTTAAAGACCAGTCAGACAGGAACTTGCTCGTGGACCAATCTGGACCTGCCATGTCACCTGAGCAGCTGATGACTGACCACCAATGGGAGGTCGCCACCTCATGAGCATGCTCAGTAGGTTGATTTCTGGACTCTGGATTCTGTTTGTCCTCTGTTCAGCGGTGTCATTCTTTTCAGAAGTGCACAATACTGTGGTCGACCACCAGATCACAGGTCCTATGGTGTCCACAGTGCCTCCATCTCCCTCATTATAGTGATCTTATGGTGATCTTATGCTGGGAGATCTGTCTGAATCACATATTTTGAAGAATTACATGGAAACCCCAGTGTAAGCGTTCAGTGCAGAGAGCAGGATAAATGTGAGCCGAGCCTTACTGCTATCTTTGGAAGGCAGAATGAACAAATCAACAGCATGTAAAGAATTGGCTTTATTTATTTTTATGCGCTGTTCTTTGTGTGTTATAAGTAGTTTTGAGCATTTTGATACCGCAAGTATCGGGTATCGGCCGATATTTGCGGTGTCGGAATTCCGATACCGAGTTCCGATACTTTCAGTATATCGGATACCGGAATCGGAAGTTCCCATAATTCAAAGAGCCAGAATTCAGCCAAGGACAAATCCTTAGAAGTGTGGGCACATCCTGTTCTGCATGGTAGGCATGTAACTACTGGCATGGCTGTGATTGGCTGCTGAAATGATGTCATGATGCACTATAAAAGTCACCGCCGCCATTTTGGGTTCACTCTGCTGTGAATTCAGTTAGGGACAGGATGCTGTGTTCTGACTGAGGGTCAGTTTTGAGATAGCGATTTGCTTCATTGTGCTTTACCCAGGCTAATTTAGCAACCGCTGTGTGAGAACCTTGTTTTTGCCTTGCAGCGCTGTTCACGGCGATCTGCAAGGTGTCTGTGTGAGTGCACATTTTTTCAAATTTATCCTATTAGTGGCTTTCCATCCGTATCCAGCTAGATTGTGGAAAAACACTAGGAATTAGTGTTGAGCATTCCGATACCGCAAGTATCGGATATCGGCCGATACTTGCGGGTATCGGAATTCCGATACCGAGATCCGATACTTTTGTGGTATCGGGTATCGATATCGAAACAACATTAATGTGTAAAAGAAAGAATTAAAATAAAAAATATTGCTATACTCACCTCTCCGACGCAGCCTGGACCTTACCGAGGGAACCGGCAGCGTTCTTTGCTTAAAATGCGCGCGTTTACTGCCTTCCGTGACGTCACGGCTTGTGATAGGTCGCGTCGCGGTCACATGGGCGACGCGACCAATCACAAGCCGTGACATCACGGGAGGCAGGAAACACGCGCATTTTAAAATTACGCCACGGCTTGTGGTTGGTTGCGTGCCGCCCATGTGACCGCGATGCGACCAATCACAGCAAGCCGTGACGTAATTTCAGGTCCTGAATGCCTAATTCTGCATTCAGGACCTGAAAATTATGTCACGGCTTGCTGTGATTGGTCGCGTCGCGGTCACATGGGCGGCACGCAACCAATCACAAGCCGTGATGTAATTTTAAAATGCGCGCGTTTCCTGCCTCCCGTGACGTCACGGCTTGTGATTGGTCGCGTCGCCCATGTGACCGCGACGCGACCAATCACAAGCCGTAACGTAATTTTCAAATCCTGAATGCCTAGAATTAGGCATTCAGGACCTGAAAATTACGTCACGGCTTGCTGTGATTGGTCGCGTCGCGGCCACATGGGCGGCACGCGACCAACCACAAGCCTTGACGTCACGGAAGGCAGTAAACGCGCGCATTTTAAGCAAAGAACGCTGCCGGTTCCCTCGGTAAGGTCCAGGCTGCGTCGGAGAGGTGAGTATAGCAATATTTTTTATTTTAATTCTTTCTTTTACACATTAATATGGATCCCAGGGCCTGAAGGAGAGTTTCCTCTCCTTCAGACCCTAGGAACCATCAGGGATACCGTCCGATACTTGAGTCCCATTGACTTGTATTGGTATCGGGTATCAGTATCGGATTAGATCCGATACTTTGCCGGTATCGGCCGATACTTTCCGATACCGATACTTTCAAGTATCGGACGGTATCGCTCAACACTACTAGGAATACATAGATGAGCTTTTTTTGGCCTTGCAGCGCCGTTTACGGCTGTCTGCACGGTCTCTGTGTGAGTGCAGCTCACTCTGTAGTCGGTTCTGCGGAAAAAACTAAAAGTTTATATAGTTCACCAAACACTCCACTTTAGAGTTGTGTAGGCCACATTAGCTCATATTAAAGTCTAGTCCACACTTGATAAAATTAGTGTTCCTTATACCTGTTAGCAGCTGTTCAGGAATAAGCACACTAAGCCCTTAGTACTTTTCTGCCTATCTTTATCAGTCTACCAAGATGAAGAAGGCAGGGAGTAAGGCATGTGGGCGTGGAGGTGGAGCAGGGAGAGGACGAGGGGATTCTGTGCCTGCTGTGGGCACCGGTGACTCATCATCCCCCAGTTTTAGCAGGGAACATTCCTTCATGCACACCTTTGTAGGAGCTCGCCGTGCCCCGCTGCTGCGGGACGAACAAATTGAAGCCGTTTTCGGATGGATGGCAGCTAACGCATCGACTTCAATTAGTGCCACATCCTCTCAGGCACAGAGCACTGAAGAGCACCCATCTGTCTTTTCACCACCTGCCAAATTGCCCAGGCAGTCAGAGAGCCCAGGACAGGAGCCATCTCTACTTCTGTTCTCTGAATCTCTTGGCTTGGAAATAGGGGGCCAGCCAAGCAGCATTGGAAAAATGGAAGAAGAGGCAGTATGCAGTGATGCCCAACAGCTTTGTCTCTCTGACTCTGAAGAGACGGGTGGGCCAGTGCCTCCAGTCAGCACATCTCAGTACGCATCTGATGATGAAACTCAGGTGCCACTTTCCGGTGTGTACTGTGTTGCCAAGACTACCCAGGAGAAGCAGTTGGTGGAAGAGGGTAGTGTAGATGATGAGGTCATTGACCCATCGTGGCGTGAGGTACAGGAAGGTAGTGGGAGCAGCTCTGAGGAAAAGATTCCCCAAACGGCCCAAAGAGGGAGAGGGAGGGGGAAGACTGCGGTGCCTGTAGCCTCCACTTCGGCACCCACTAGGAGTATGCCTCTTCCAAAAGCCAAAATGGGCGCTCCCAAGACTTGCAGTGCCTTGTCCTTTTTTGACACAGTTGCAGATGACATTTGCTTAGTCAAATGCAAGGTGTGTCATCAGAAAGTCAAAAAAGGAAAAGTGTCAGCAACCTCAATACCACAAATATGTGGAAACATGTGCGGACCAAGCACGCGGTGGAGTTACAAAAACACACTGAAGACCTAGGCCAACCTACAGCGGCACCTACCACCTCTTCAGCTCGTGTTGTTGCCTCTTCCTCCAGCTCACACACAGCTGATTCGGCTTCCTCACAGGATCGCCATGGAAGAACCTCTGGCACTGTTGTCCAGAGACCCAGAGTAATTCCACCCACAGCACCACGTTCCCAGTCATCCTCACACTCCCAGCCCAGTCTACAGCCATCAGTAGCACAGGCATGGGAGAAAAGGCGGCCATTCTTGGCAAACCACCCCCAAGCACAGGCTCTGAATGCTGGCATTGCAAATCTACTGTCCCTTGAAATGCTGTCATTCAGGCTGGTGAAGACAGACACCTTCCGTAACTTGATGGCATTGGCAGTCCCACAATACAATGTGCCCAGCCACTTTTATTTCAGCAGGCAAGCCGTCCCTGCCCTGCAAAAGCATGTGGAGGGAAACATTAAATACGCGCTACTGAACGCCGTCAGTAGCAAGGTCCATCTCACCACCAATGCGTGGACCAGTCACCATGGACAGGGGCGATACCTTTCCCTCATTGCCCATTGGGTAAATGTTGTGGAGCCGGGTACAGATTGTGCGAGTGGTGCAGGACGTGTTCTGCCAACTCCAAGGATTGCAGGAATCCAGTCTGTACACATTCACTCCTCCTCATACTCAAGTTCCTCAGAATCATCGCTGCAGGAGCCGTCACAGTCCACCTCCATATGGACCCGTGAACGTTTACCTGTTACGACCGATATGAGCACAGCCATGGCCAAACTTCAACAGGCTGTTTTTAAATTAATTTTTTGGGGGAATCGAAGCCACACAGCGCAGGAGCTCTGGAATGCCATCAAGCAGGAGAGCGATGTGTGGTTTGTGCCAGCGAATCTCCAGCCAGGCATGGTAGTGTGTGACAATGGCCGAAATCTGGTGGCAGCTCTGGGCCTGGGCAACCTCACTCATATTTCATGTCTGGCACATGTGCTCAACTTGGTCATGCAGAGTTTTTTGAGGGACTATACGAATCTTGATGCACTGCTGCACAAGGTCTGCCTAGAGTGTGCTCACTTGCGGTGTTCCAGCATGGCAAGATCGCGCATTGCAGCTCTGCAGCGCCGATTCTGCCTTCTGGAACATCGCATCATATGTGACCTACCTACCAGGTGGAATTCCACGTTACATATGTTGGAGCGGTTGTGTGAGCAGCAGCCAGTAGTAATGGAGTGCCAGCTGCATCAGGCGCAAAGAAGTGGCACTGCATGCCGTTCAGACTTTACAACCACTGAGTGGGCCACTATGAAGGACGTCTGCCAGGTTTTGCGTGCCTTCGATGATTCCACGCGGATGGCGAGTGCAGATGATGCACTAGTCAGCATGACTGTCCCCCTTATCTGCCTGCTTAAAAGAACACTGCAAGCGCTAAGGGATGATGTTGTGGAAGAGGTGGAGGATGAGGAGTCACCAATTCCATATGCTTCTGGACAGTCAGCGCAACGTGGTTCCTCACAAAGGCCTAGGCAGGGGACACTTTGTGAGGAGGATGAGGAGGAGTCAATGGAGGAGGAAGACATCTGTCCAGAGGAGGGAGTTACACAATTCTCCAGTACTCAGTGTGTAGAGTGAGGGTGGGGTGATGCAGAGCAGGCAGAGATCACGCCTCAAGCAGGGGACAGCATTTCTTGGCCAGTTGGCAGTCTGCAGCACATGGTTGATTTCATGCTGCAGTGCCTGAGAAACGACCGCCGCATCGCCCACATTCTCAACACGGCTGATTATTGGGTGTACACCCTCCTAGATCCTCGCTACCGGGACAACTTTCAAAGCCTCATTACACCGTTGAACCGGGAGCGTAAAATGCGGGAGTACCAAGACACACTGGTGCAGTCCATCATCTTCTCCAGTCCAATCGAGAACAGTGCTGCTAGTGCTTCACAAAGCAGCTCAGTGCGTCGAGGCAGTGGAGGAAGCTCTGCACAAAGAGGGAGCAGAAGCTGTGCCTCAGCACAAGGCAAGACCAGTATGGCCCAACTGTGGCAAAGTTTTGTGTGCCCGCCACAAATGTCTACACCATCACAGACGGCACCAGTCAGCAGGAGGCAACGTTTTCATCAGATGGTGACAGACTACATGTCTTGCCCTCTCAGTGTACTCCCAGACGGCTCTTCCCCTTTCAAGTTTTGGGTCTCTAAGCTGGATACATGGCCAGAGCTTAGCCAGTATGTTGGACGTGCTGGCTTGCCCTGCTGCTAGTGTATTATTGGAACACATCTTTAGTGCCGCAGGTGGTGTACTAACAGACCGTCGCATGCGACTATACTCCGATAACATTGACCGGCTTACTTTTCTGAAAATGAACAAGGCCTGGATCTCGCAGGAATTTGCCACTCCTCTTCCAGATTAAATAATTGGTTGGCTACAGTATCCAGGTCTCCTGTTGTGTTCATGTTTCTCCCACCTGAACTGTAATCCCTGGGCTCCAACACTGCAAGTTGCTGCTCAGAAGTGCCGTCTGCACAGTCAACACATGTCCCAGTGTTATTGGGTTTCAGTAATGTCAGCTGATCCCCAGCTGTGTATCCGGCAATATGTCCTGCTTAGTGTTAAGCATTCCGATACCGCAAGTATCGGGTATCGGCCGATACTTGTGGGTATCGGAATTCCGATACCGAGATCCGATACTTTTGTGGTATCGGGTATCGGTATCGAAACAACAGTAATGTGTAAAATAAAGAATTAAAATAAAAAATATTGCTATACTCACCTTTCCGACGCAGCCTGGACCTCACCGAGGGAACCGGCAGCGTTCTTTGCTTAAAATGCGCACGTTTCCTGCCTCCCGTGACGTCACGGCTTGTGATTGGTCGCGTGCCGCCCATGTGGCCGCGACGCGACCAATCACAGCAAGCCGTGACGTAATTTTCAGGTCCTGAATGCCTAATTCTAGGCATTCAGGATTTTAAAATTACGTTCCGGCTTGTGATTGGTCGTGTCGCGGTCACATGGGCGACGCGACCAATCACAAGCCGTGACGTCACGGGAGGCAGGAAACGCGCGCATTTTAAAATTACGTCACGGCTTGTGATTGGTTGCGTGCCGCCCATGTGACCGCGACGCGACCAATCACAGCAAGCCGTGACGTAATTTCAGGTCCTGAATGCCTAATTCTGCATTCAGGACCTGAAAATTACGTCACGGCTTGCTGTGATTGGTCGCGTCGCGGTCACATGGGCGTCACGCAACCAATCACAAGCCGTGACGTAATTTTAAAATGCGCGCGTTTCCTGCCTCCCGTGACGTCATGGCTTGTGATTGGTCGCGTCGCCCATGTGACCGCGACGCGACCAATCACAAGCCGGAACGTAATTTTATAATCCTGAATGCCTAGAATTAGGCATTCAGGACCTGAAAATTACGTCACGGCTTGCTGTGATTGGTCGCGTCGCGGCCACATGGGCGGCACGCGACCAATCACAAGCCATGACGTCACGGAAGGAAGTAAACGCGCGCATTTTAAGCAAAGAACGCTGCCGGTTCCCTCGGTGAGGTCCAGGCTGCGTCGGAGAGGTGAGTATAGCAATATTTTTTATTTTAATTCTTTATTTTACACATTAATATGGATCCCAGGGCCTGAAGGAGAGTTTCCTCTCCTTCAGACCCTGGGAACCATCAGGAATACCGTCCGATACTTGAGTCCCATTGACTTGTATTGGTATCGGGTATCGGTATCGGATTAGATCCGATACTTTGCCGGTATCGGCCGATACTTTCCGATACCGATACTTTCAAGTATCGGACGGTATCGCTCAACACTAGTCCTGCTACCTCCACGCTGACACTGCAACAGAAATTTAAGGGAACCTGTCCCCCCCCAGGCGTTTGTTACTGAAAGAGCCACCTTGAGCAGCAGTAATGCTGCACAAGGAAAAAGTGGCTCTTTTAGTTATGCTCCTTGCACCCGCTGAACTTAACACTTATAAAATGTGTCCCCTCATACTGTGAAACCGTCCCAGAGGTGGGACTTTCCTTCTTAATGAGAGGCAACACAGCCGTCTTTCCTACCCCCTTGGCGCCAGGCGCCACCTCCTCAGTGTTGTTTGAATATGTCCCGGAGCCTGTGCTGTTATGTTAAACCTTGGGCATGCGCAGTTAGCGCTGCCCGTCTTCTGACATAATTTGGTGTCAGGATGACTGCACCTATGAGGCCGTGCTGACCGAGATCCCACCTCGCAGTGTCTTCTGATTTAATCACACTGCGGGGCAGGGATTCATGGGCATGCGCAGTGCATATCTTCACCTCAGGCTCTCACTCATCTCCCTCCGCCTTCTTCAGACTGTGCACCGTCAGCTGATCCCTAATTGCATGCCACGGCCATGACGCCGCACAGTCTGAAGAAGCCGGAAGGAGATGAGTGAGAGGCGAAGATATGCACTGCGCATGCCCATGGATCACAGGCCCGCAGTGTGATTAAATCAGAAGACACTGCGAGGCGGGATCTCGGGCAGCGCGGCCGCACAGGTGCAGTCAGCCTGACACCAAATGATGTCAGAAGACGGGCAGCGCTAACTGCGCATGGCCAAGGTTTAACATAACAGCGCAGGCTATGGGACAGATTAAAACAACGCTGAGGAGGCGGTACCCTGCGCCAAGGGGGTAGGAATAACGGCTGTGCTGCGTGTCATTACGAAGGAAAGTCCCATCTCCGGGATGGTTTCACGGTATCAGGGGACACATTTTATAAGTGTTTAGTTCTGCATTTGCAAGGAGCATAATTAAAAGAGCCACCTTTTCCTTTTGCAGCATTAGTGCTGCACAAGTTGGCTCTTTCAGTTACAAATGCCTGGGGGGTTAAGGTTCCCTTTCAACTTACTCCAATTAGGCCTCAACCTACACTCTGCTTCGAGACAAAGAAAAAGAAAAAAACAAATGGCACTGCCCAACACAGTTAATTATTGAGAAAAGCCGGTCTAAATAGCACCTGTAAGTCCAAAATCAGCCATATCCACGGAGATTATGGGTGCAACTCCATGAAAAAAACAGTTGTATTGCATGAGGATGGGAGAAAGAACGGAATGCACTCACCAATCTTCCAAAAGTAGCAGCTTTATTTAAATCTTCATAAGTAAAACTTCATAAGTAAAACTTCAGGGCCAGGGGTGAAGGAGTGGAGCTCGAGCGAGCAGGAGGAGACGACGGCCGTTTCGCACAGTGTTTGTGCTTCAACGGGTCTGCATCGCACCCCCGGCCCTGAAGATTTACTTATGAAGTTTTACTTATGAAGATTTAAATAAAGCTGCTATTTTTGGAAGATTGGTGAGTGCATTCCGTTCTTTCTCCTACACTCTGCTTCTCCTGCATTCCCTGGGCTCCAACACCGCCAGTTGTTGCCCGGAAGTGCCGTTTGCACAGTCAACACTTGCTGTCATGTTATTGGGTTTCAGTTTCATCAGTAGATCCCCAGCTATGTATCCGGCAATGTGTCTTGCGACCGCCACACTGAAACTACAACAGATATTAAACTGCCTCGAGTGCAGGCCTCGGCCTACACTTTGCTTCTCCTGCATTCCCTGGGCTCCAACACCGCCAGTTGCTGAACGGAAGTGCCGTCTGCACAGAGAAAAACACTCGCTCCTGTGTTAGTGGGGTTCAGTAACATCAGCTGCTCCCCTGCTGTGTATTTGGCAATGTCTCCTGCGACTGCCACGCTGACACGAGAACAGATATTAAACTGCTACAAGTGCAGGCCTCGGCCTACACTCTGCTTCTCCTGCATTCCCTGGGCTCCAACACCGCCAGTTGCTGCCCAGAAGTGCCGTTTGCACAGTCAACACTTGCTGCCGTGTTATTGGGTTTCAGTAACGTCAGCTGATCCCCAGCTGTGTATCCGGCAATGTGTCCTGCGACCGCCACGCTGACACTACAACAGATATTAAACTGCCTCGAGTGCAGGCCTCGGCCTACACTCTGCCTCTCCTGCATTCCCTGGGCTCCAACACCGCCAGTTGCTGCACAGAAGTGCCGTCTGCACAGAGGAAAACACTCGCTCCTGTGTTAGTGGTGTTCAGTAACGTCAGCTGATCCCCAGCTGTGTATCCGGCAATGTGTCCTGCGACCGCCACGCTGACACTACAACAGATATTAAACTGCCTCGAGTGCAAGCCTCGACCTACACTCTGCTTCTCCTGCATTCCCTGGTCTACAACACCGCCAGTTGCTGCTTGTAAGTGCCGTCTGCACAGAGAAAAACACTCGCTCCTGTGTTAGTGGGGTTCAGTAACGTCAGCTGCTCCACTGATGTGTATCTGGCAATGTGTCCTGCGACCGCTATGCTGACACTACAACAGATATTAAACTGCCTCGAGTGCAGGCCTCGGCCTACACTCTGCTTCTCCTGCATTCCCTGGGCTCCAACACCGCCATTTCCTGCCCGGAAGTGTCATCTTCACAGTCAACACTTGCTGCCGTGTTATTGGGTTTCAGTAACGTCAGCTGATCCCCTGCTGTGTATCCGGCAATGTGTCCTGCGACCGCCACGCTGACACTACAACAGATATTAAACTGCCTTGAGTGCAGGCCTCAGCCTACACTCTGCTTCTCTAGCATTCCCTGGGCTCCAACACCGCCAGTTGCTGCTCGGAAGTGCCGTCTGCACAGAGAAAAACACTCGCTCTTGTGTTAGTGGGGTTCAGTAACGTCAGCTGCTCCCCTGCTGTGTATCCGGCAATGTGTCCTGCGACCGCCACACTGACACTACAATAGAAATGAAAGAGAACCTGTCCTCTCCCCCAGGCATTTGTATCTGAAAGAGCCACCTTGTGCAGCAGTAATGCTGCACAAGGAAAAGGTGGCTCTTTTAGTTATGCTTCTTGCACCCGCTGAACTTAACACATAAAATGTGTCCCCTCATACCGTGAAACCATCCCGGAGGTGGGACTTTTCTTCGTAATGAGACGCAACACAGCTGTCATTCCTACCCCCTTGGTGCCGGGCGCCGCCTCCTCAGCATTGTTTGAATCTGTCCCAGAGCCTGCACTGTTATGTTAAACCTTGGGCATGCGTAGTTAGCGCTGCCTGTATTCTGACATCATTTGGTGTCAGGATGACTGCGCCTGTGCGGCCGCGCTGCCATAGATCCCGCCTCACAGTCTTCTGATTTATTCACACTGCGGGGCTGGGATTCATGGGCATGCGCAGTGCATATCTTCACCTCAGGCTCTCACTCATCTCCCTCCGCCTTCTTCAGACTGTGCGCCGTCAACTGATCCCTAATTGCATGCCACGGCCATGACGCCGCACAGTCTGAAGAAGCCGGAAGGAGATGAGTGAGAGGTGAAGATATGCACTGCGCATGCCCATGAATCCCAGGCCCGCAGTGTGATTAAATCAGAAGACACTGTGAGGCGGGATCTCGGGCAGCGCGGCCGCACAGGCGCAGTCAGCCTGACACCAAATGATGTCAGAAGACGGGCAGCGCTAACTACGCATGCCCAAGGGTTAACATAACAGTGCAGGCTCTGGGACAGATTCAAACAACGCTGAGGAGGTGGCGCATGATACCAAGGGGGTAGGAATAACAGCTATGCTGCGTGTCATTACGAAGGAAAGTCTTACCTCCGGGACGGTTTCACGGTATCAGGGGATATATTTTATAAGTGTTTCGTTTTGCGTTTGCAAGGAGCATAATTAAAAGAGCCACCTTTTCCTTTTGCAGCAATAGTGCTGCACAAGGTGGCTCTTTCAGTTACAAACGCCTGGGGGGGTTAAAGGTTCCCTTTCAACTTGCTCCAATTAGGCCTCGGCCTACACTCTGCTTCTCCTGCATTCCCTGGGCTCCAACACCACCAGTTGCTGCCCGGAAGTGCCGTTTGCACAGTCAACACTTGTTGCCGTGTTATTGGGTTTCAGTAATGTCAGCTGATCCCCAGCTGTGTATTCGGCAATGTGTCCTGCGACCGCCACGCTGACACTACAACAGATATTAAACTGCCTCGAGTGCAGGCCTCGGCCTACACTTTGCTTCTCCTGCATTCCCTGGGCTTCAACACCGCCAGTTGCTGCCCGGAAGTGCCATCTGCACAGAGAAAACGACTCGCTCCTGTGTTAGTGGGGTTCAGCAACATTGGCTGCTCCCCTGCTGTGTATGCGACAATGTGTCCTGCGACTGCCACGCTGACACAACAACAGATATTAAACTTCCTCGAGTGCAGGCCTCGGCCTACACTCTGCTTCTCCTGCATTCCCTGGGCTCCAACACCGCCAGTTGCTGCCTGGAAGTGTCGTCTGCACAGTCAACACTGGCTGATGTGTTATTTGGGTTTCAGTAACGTCAGCTGATTTCCAGCTGTGTATCCGGCAATGTGTCCTGCGACAGCCACGCTGACACTACAACAGATATTAAACTGCCTCGAGTGCAGGCCTCGGCCTACACTCTGCTTCTCCTGCATTCCCTGGGCTCCAACACCGCCAGTTGCTTCCCGGAAGTGCTGTCTGCACAGTCAACAGTTGCTCCTCTGTTACTGGGGTTCAGTAACGCCAGCTGCTCCCCTGCTGTGTGTGCAGCAATCACTCAAGTCTGCTCCTCCTGCTGTCCCTGGGCTCCAACACCGCCAGTTGCTGCCTGGAAGTGCTGTCTGCACACTCAACAGTTGCTCCTCTGTTATTGGGGTTCAGTAACGCCAGCTGCTCCCCTGCTGTGTTTGCAGCAGTAACTCAAGCCTGCTCCTCCTGCTGTCCCTGGGCTCCAACACCACCAATTGCTGCCCGGAAGTGCTGTCTGCAAAGGCAACAGTTGCTCCTCTGTTATTGGGGTTCAGTAACGCCAGCTGCTCCCTTGCTGTGTGTTGGGCAATAACTCAAGTCTGCTCCTCCTGCTGTCCCTGGGCTCCAACACCGCCAGTTGCTGCTCGGAAGTGCTGTCTGCACAGTCAACAATTGCTCCTCTGTTATTGGGGCTCAGTAAAGCCAGCTGCTCCCCTGCTGTGTGTGCAGCAATAACTCTAGCCTGCTCCTCCTGCTGTCCCTGGGCTCCAGCACCGCCAGTTGCTGCTCGGAAGTGCTGTCTGCACAGTCAACAGTTGCTCCTCTGTTATTGGGGTTCAGTAACGCCAGCTGCTCCCCTGCTGTGTGTGCGGCAATAACTCAAGTCTGCTCCTCCTGCTGTCCCTTGGCTCCAACACCGCCAGTGGCTGCCTGGAAGTGCTCTCTGCACAGTCAACAGTTGCTCCTCTGTTATTGGGGTTCAGTAACGCCAGCTGCTCCCCTGCTGTGTTTGCAGCAGTAACTCAAGTCTGCTCCTCCTGTTGTCCCTGGGCTCCAACACCACCAATTGCTGCCCGGAAGTGGTGTCTGCACAGTCAACAGTTGCTCCTCTGTTACTGGGGTTCAGTAACGCCAGCTGCTCCCCTGCTGTGTGTGCAGCAATAACTCAAGTCTGCTCCTCCTGCTGTCCCTGGGCTCCAACACCACCAGTTGCTGCCCGGAAGTGCTGTCTGCACACTCAACAGTTGCTCCTCTGTTATTGGGGTTCAGTAACGCCAGCTGCTCCCCTGCTGTGTTTGCAGCAGTAACTCAAGTCTGCTCCTCCTGTTGTCCCTGGGCTCCAACACCACCAATTGCTGCCCGGAAGTGGTGTCTGCACAGTCAACAGTTGCTCCTCTGTTACTGGGGTTCAGTAACGCCAGCTGCTCCCCTGCTGTGTGTGCGGCAATTACTTTAGTCTGCTCCTCCTGCTGTCCCTGGGCTACAACACCGCCAGTTGCTGCTTGGAAGTGCTGTCTGCACAGTCAACAGTTGCTCCTCTGTTATTGGGGTTCAGTAACGCCAGCTGCTTCCCTGCTGTGTGTGCGGCAATCACTCAAGTCTGCTCCTCCTGCTGTCCCTGGGCTCCAACACCGCATATTGCTGCTCAAAAGTGCTGTCTGCACAGTCAACAGTTGCTCCTCTGTTATTGGGGTTCAGTAACGCCAGCTGCTCCCCTGTTGTGTGTGCAGCAATAAATCAAGTCTGCTCCTCCTGCTGTCCCTGGGCTCCAACACCACCAGTTGCTGCCCGGAAGTGCTGTCTGCACAGTCAACAGTTGCTCCTCTGTTATTGGGGTTCAGTAACACCAGCTGCTCCCCTGCTGTGTGTGCAGCAATCACTCTAGTCTGCTCCTCCTGCTGTCCCTGGGCTCCCCTGCTGTGTATCCGACAATGTGTCCTGCGACAGCCACGCTGACACTACAACAGATATTAAACTGCCTTGAGTGCAGGCCTCAGCCTACACTCTGCTTCTCTAGCATTCACTGGGCTCCAACACCGCCAGTTGCTGCTCGGAAGTGCTGTCTGCACAGTCAACAGTTGCTCCTCTGTTATTGGGGTTCAGTAACGCCAGCTGCTCCCCTGCTGTGTGTGCGGCAATAACTCAAGTCAGCTCCTCCTGCTGTCCCTGGGCTCCAACACCGCCAGTTGCTGCTCAGAAGTGCTGTCTGCACAGTCAACAGTTGATCCTCTGTTATTGGGGTTCAGTAACGCCAGCTGCTCCCCTGCTGTGTGTGCGGCATTAACTCAAGTCTGCTCCTCCAGCTGTCCCTGGGCTCCAACACCACCAGTTGCTGCCCGGAAGTGCTGTCTGCACAGTCAACAGTTGCTCCTCTGTTATTGGGGTTCAGTAACGCCAGCTGCTCCCATGCTGTGTGTGCGGCAATTACTCAAGTCAGCTCCTCCTGCTGTCCCTGGGCTCCAACACCGCCAGTTGCTGCTCAGAAGTGCTGTCTGCACAGTCAACAGTTGATCCTCTGTTATTGGGGTTCAGTAACGCCAGCTGCTCCCCTGCTGTGTGTGCGGCATTAACTCAAGTCTGCTCCTCCAGCTGTCCCTGGGCTCCAACACCGCCAGTTGCTGCCCGGAAGTGCTGTCTGCTGTTGTGAATTAGACTTTTTTGGCTCCCTCTTGTGGTCACTAGTGATATGACTCTGGGATTGTCTTTCCTCAGTTTGGCACCCACCTGGGTCGTTAGTCCAGGGGTGTCGCTATATAAACTTCCTTTATTCTCAGTCCTGTGCCTGGCATCGTTGTAATCAGTTCCTTTCTGTTTGCTCCTGTCTGCTGGTCCTGGATCTTGCAAAATTAAGCTAAGTCTTGCTTCCTTGTTTTTTGGTTATTTGCATTGCTATTATTTTTTGTCCAGCTTGTACTAAATGTGATTCCTGATTTTGCTGGAAGCTCTAGGGGGCTGGTATTCTCCCCCCGGGCCATTAGACGGTTCGGGGGTTCTTGAATATCCAGCGTGGAAATTTTGATAGGGTTTTTGCTGACCGTATAAGTCATCTTACTATATTCTGCTATTAGTCAGTGGGCCTCTCTTTGCTAAATATCTAGTTCATTCTTACGTTTGTCTTTTCTCCTTACCTCACCGTTATTATTTGTTGGTGGCTTGTATCCAACTTTTGGGGTCTTTTCTCTGGAGGCAAGAAAGGTCTATCTTTTCCCTTCTAGGGTTAGTTAGTTCTCCGGCTGGCGCGAGACGTCTAGAACCAACGTAGGCACGTTCCCCGGCTGCTGCTATTTGTGGTGCTAGGATTAGATATATGGTCAGCCCAGTTACCACTGCCCTATGAGCTGTTTTTTTGTGTTTGCAGACTTGGTATGTATTTTTGAGACCCTCTGCCATTGGGGTCATAACAGTATGCCAGGCCAAGGTTGAATGTTTAATGCATTGCAGAAGTGGGATTACAAGAAAGGAAAGTCTGAGGTTTTTTTTTTTTTTCTTTTTTTTTCTTTCCTCTCTTTTTTCCTCCCCTTTACCTCTGAGTGGCTTGTGCTTGCTGCAGACATGAATGTCCAGACTTTGATTACAAGTGTGGATCAGCTTGCTGCTCGTGTGCAGGGTATACAAGATTTTGTTACCAGTAGTCCAATGTCTGAACCTAAAATACCTATTCCTGAGCTGTTCTCTGGAGACCGATTTAAGTTTAGGAATTTCAGGAATAATTGTAAATTGTTTCTATCTCTGAGACCCCGTTCATCTGGAGATTCAGCTCAGCAAGTAAAAATTGTTATCTCTTTCTTACGGGGCGACCCTCAGGATTGGGCCTTCTTGCTAGCGCCAGGAGATCCGGCATTGGCAAATGTTGATGCGTTTTTTCTGGCGCTCGGATTGCTTTACGAGGAACCCAATCTTGAAATTCAGGCAGAAAAAGCCTTGTTGGCTATTTCTCAGGGCCAGGATGAAGCTGAAGTGTATTGCCAAAAATTTAGGAAATGGTCCGTGCTTACTCAGTGGAATGAGTGTGCTCTGGCCGCAAATTTCAGAAATGGCCTTTCTGAAGCCATTAAGAATGTGATGGTGGATAGGTTGCAGCAGATCTGGAATCATGTGGTGGACAACTTGAAGTTGTCACAGGAGAAGGCTCAGCGTTTTGCCAACCGCCGCCGCGGTGTGGGTCCCCGACTTCGTGTTGGGGATTTGGTATGGCTGTCTTCTCGATTTGTTCCTATGAAGGTCTCCTCTCCTAAATTTAAGCCTCGCTTCATTGGTCCTTACAAGATATTGGAAATCCTTAATCCTGTGTCCTTTCGCTTGGATCTTCCGGTGTCGTTTGCCATTCACAACGTGTTCCATAGGTCTTTGTTGCGGCGGTACGTTGTACCTGTGGTTCCTTCTGTTGAGCCTCCTGCTCCGGTGTTGGTTGAGGGCGAGTTGGAGTACGTGGTGGAGAAGATCTTGGATTCTCGTCTCTCCAGGCGGAGGCTTCAGTATCTGGTCAAGTGGAAGGGCTATGGTCAGGAGGATAATTCCTGGGTGGTTGCCTCTGATGTGCATGCGGCCGATTTAGTTCGTGCCTTTCACGCTGCTCATCCTGATCGCCCTGGTGGTCTTGGTGAGGGTTCGGTGACCCCTCCTTAAAGGGGGGGTACTGTTGTGAATTAGACTTTTTTGGCTCCCTCTTGTGGTCACTAGTGATATGACTCTGGGATTGTCTTTCCTCAGTTTGGCACCCACCTGTGTCGTTAGTCCAGGGGTGTCGCTATATAAACTTCCTTTATTCTCAGTCCTGTGCCTGGCATCGTTGTAATCAGTTCCTTTCTGTTTGCTCCTGTCTGCTGGTCCTGGATCTTGCAAAATTAAGCTAAGTCTTGCTTCCTTGTTTTTTGGTTATTTGCATTGCTATTATTTTTTGTCCAGCTTGTACTAAATGTGATTCCTGATTTTGCTGGAAGCTCTAGGGGGCTGGTATTCTCCCCCCGGGCCGTTAGACGGTTCGGGGGTTCTTGAATATCCAGCGTGGAAATTTTGATAGGGTTTTTGCTGACCGTATAAGTCATCTTACTATATTCTGCTATTAGTCAGTGGGCCTCTCTTTGCTAAATATCTAGTTCATTCTTACGTTTGTCTTTTCTCCTTACCTCACCGTTATTATTTGTTGGTGGCTTGTATCCAACTTTTGGGGTCTTTTCTCTGGAGGCAAGAAAGATCTATCTTTTCCCTTCTAGGGTTAGTTAGTTCTCCGGCTGGCGCGAGACGTCTAGAACCAACGTAGGCACGTTCCCCGGCTGCTGCTATTTGTGGTGCTAGGATTAGATATATGGTCAGCCCAGTTACCACTGCCCTATGAGCTGGTTTTTTGTGTTTGCAGACTTGGTATGTATTTTTGAGACCCTCTGCCATTGGGGTCATAACAGTCTGCACAGTCAACAGTTGCTCCTCTGTTATTGGGGTTCACTAACGCCAGCTGCTCCCCTGCTGTGTTTGCAGCAATAACTCAAGTCTGCTCCTCCTGCTGTCCCTGGGCTCCAACACCACCAATTGCTGCCCAGAAGTGCTGTCTGCACAGTCAACATTTGCTACTCTGTTATTGGGGTTCAGTAACGCCAGCTGATCCCCTGCTGTGTGTGCGGCAATTTCTCAAGTCAGCTCCTCCTGCTGTCCCTGGGCTCCAACACCGCCAGTTGCTGCTCGGAAGTGCTGTCTGCACAGTCAACAGTTGCTCCCCTGTTATTGGGGTTCAGTAACGCCAGCTGCTCCCCTGCTGTGTGTGCAGCAATAACTCAAGTCTGCTCCTTCTGCTGTCCCTGGGCTCCAACACCACCAGTTGCTGCCTGGATGTGCCGTCTGCACAGCCAACAGTTGCTCCTCTGTTATTAGGGTTCAGTAACACCAGCTGCTCCCCTGCTGTGTGTGCAGCAATCACTCTAGTCTGCTCCTCCTGCTGTCCCTGGGCTCCAACACCGCCAGTGGCTGCTCGGAAGTGCTGTCTGCGCAGTCAACAGTTGCTCCTCTGTTACTGGGGTTCAGTAATGCCAGCTGCCCCCCTGCTGTGTGTGCGGCAATAACTCAAGTCTGCTCCTCCAGCTGTCCCTGGGCTCCAACACTGCCAGTTGCTGCTCGGAAGTGCTGTCTGCGCAGTCAACAGTTGCTCCTCTGTTATTGGGGTTCAGTAATGCCAGCTGCTACCCTGCTGTGTTGCGGCAATAATTCTAGCCTGCTCCTCCTGCTGTCCCTGGGCTCCAACACCGCCAGTTGCTGTCCGGAAGTGCTGTCTGCACAGTCAACAGTTGCTCCTCTGTTATTGGGTTTCAGTAATGCCAGCTGCTCCCCTGCTGTGTTGCGGCAATAACTCTAGCCTGCTCCTCCTGCATTCCCTGGGCTACAACACCGCCAGTTGCTGTCCGGAAGTGCTGCCTGCACAGTCAACAGTTGCTCCTCTGTTATTGGGGTTCAGTAACACCAGCTGCTCCCCTGCTGTGTTGCGGCAATAACTCTAGCCTGCTGCCCCTGCATTCCCGGGGCTCCAACACCGCCAGTTGCTGTCCGGAAGTGCTGTCTGCACAGTCAACAGTTGCTCCTCTGTTATTGGGGTTCAGTAACGCCAGCTGCTCCCCTGCTGTGTGTGTGGCAATTTCACCTGATCCCTCCACATTCACACTACTACAGATTTGAAACTTGCTTAAATTAGGCCTCGGCCTACACAATGTTTCTCATGTAATCCCTGGGCTCCAACACTGCCAGGTGCTGCCCAGAAGTGCCGTTTGCACAGTCAACACTTCCTGCCATGCTATTGGGGTTCAGTTACGTCAGCTGCTCCCCTGCTGTGTATCCGGCAATGTGTCCTGCGACCTCCACGCTGACACAACAACAGAAATTAAAGGGAATCTTGTGCAGCACTCATGCTGCATTTGGACAAGGTGGCTCTTTTAGTTATTCTCCTTGCACACGCTGAAGTTAACACTTATAAAATGTGTCCCCTCATACCTTCAAACCGTCCCGGAGGTGGGACTTTCCTTCTTAATGAGACACAGCACAGCCATCATTCCTACCTCCTTGGCGCCGAGCGCCGCCTCCTCAGCATTGTTTGAATCTGTCCCGGAGCCTGCGCTGTTATGTTATCCCTTGGGCATGCACAGTTAGCGCTGCCCGTCTTCTGACATCATTTGTTGTCAGGCTGGCTGCGACTGTGAGGCCGCCCTGCCCGAGATCACGCCCTGCAGTGTCTTATTTATTCACACTGCGGGGCTGGGATTCATGGGCATGTGCAGTGCATATCTTCGCCTCTCACTCATCTCCTTCTGCCTTCTTCAGACTGTGCGTGTCATGGCCGTGGCATGTGACTAGGGATCAGCTGACGCCGCACAGTCTGAAGAAGGCAGAAGGAGATGAGTGAGAGGCGAAGATATGCACTGCGCAAGGCCATGAATCCCAGCCCCGCAGTGTGAATAAATCAGAAGACACTGTGGGGCTGGGATTCATGGGCATGTGCAGTGCATATCTTCGCCTCTCACTCATCTCCTTCCGCCTTCTTCAGACTGTGCGGCGTCACGGCCGTGGCATGTGATTAGGGATCAGCTGACGCCACACAGTCTGATGCCTCTCTTATCTAGCTTGAGGTTTTGTTTGCATACAATGATTATTTTACCACCAGGAACAGGGCCAGACTGGCCATCTGGCAATTCTGGCAAATGTCTGAAGGGCCTGTCTGGTTGTGGGCCATTTTGTCTGCTACATTGTTATCAGAATCTGCATCCTCAAGACGCCCATACTATTAACAATTGTGATGGAGCAGATAGTCGCTGGCTCCGTCACTTACCCTAGCATGTCACAATGTCCCTTTTGTCTGCGACCAGCCAGAATCCAGCATCAACAGGGGACATTGGTGGGGCAATGACCTCACTGCATTGCGCCACCATCATCCACTGCAAAAATGGAAACAAGAGGAGTCAGACGCTGCAGATGATGAGGTGTCTGGATTAGGTGAGTATATGTTGTTTTTTTTATTTTTGAGGGGTTGTTGGGGACCATCACACTATTTAGGATTTAGGGTGCTGTGAGTTGGACCACCGGCTGTGGGGTGGACCACCATACTATATGGGGGACTGTGAGGTGAACTGCCACACTATATATGGGGCTATGAGGTATACTATGATACTATATGAGGACTGTTGGAGGTACCATCATTCTATATGGGGATATTTGGGGGGACCATAATACTATATAGGGGGCTGTTGGGTTAACCATCATACTATATGGGGGGCTGTGAGGTGGACCATCTGTCACACTGTGACTGTACGTAAATAAACAAAGGGGTCTTGCACTCTTCCTAGGGTTGGAACCCTTACTATCCTTGGTCCCATGGGTACCCTCTAAATCTGAGGAGGTTTGGGCCATCAGCCTTACTGTTCTTCTGTTATAACCTAAGCTGTCCCTTTCCCAAGAGGCCTGGGACAGAAATGCTAATGTAAAAACATGGGGCAATGCATGCAGAATGAGAGCAGTTCATACAGTGGGCAAAAAAGTATTTAGTCAGCTGTTACAGCCATGCATTGCAGCAGCAGCAGTCCCAAAGCTACAATCTACAGGCCGGAGGATATTGCCAGCAGCCGAACATCTACTTTAAAACTCCAACAGCACCGAACTATCCGTCACCACCACCGCCTCCAGTTCACAGATCCACCACACTGCTGACTTCATCATCCCTGCAGCCAGCAGCATCCACCATGCTCCCAAGTTCAGCACCCCTGCAGCCAGCAGCATTCACCACGCTCGCAAGTTCAGCACGCCTGCAGCCAGCAGCATCCACCACGCTGCCCTGTCCAGCACCACACCAGAAGACTGCTACAGAGGCCACCACTCCCACTAGGCCAAGAAAACAAAGGTCCAAAACTAAACAAATTCCCACCTGGATGAAGACCCAGAGGCAAAAATCCCTGCCAAAATTGGACCCACCACCTCCACCCTCACCTACCAATGTGTTTCTGCTGTCAAATGTGTCACTACCTTCCCTTGTGTCTGTCCTTTTCAGTTTGTCTATCCATTCCCATGATTCCATCCATGATCCAATCCTTCAATTTGTTGCCCCTTCCCCTGTAACCCCTTCCTCATCAACTACCACCTAATCCTCACAGCTCCACACCCCCAAGGTCCACCCCATCTCACCCTCAGATAGACCCTGATCCTAAACCCAATTATTTTTTGTTAAATTAATGTTTATTTTCTTTGCAAAATATCTGTGCTTTCTTTGTCTCTTTAAGCGCCACCGCAAACACACACATGTGTGTATTGTATTGTTGAGGGAACTTGTAATGGGTGTTTTACTACAGGTATTTTATTATTTCATTCAGCAAACATTTAAACATTACAGGTACATTTTTACATTGCAGGTACAACCTCATGAGGAGCATTATTACAAAAAAGAGGCACTGAGGGTCATTACTATAATGAGGCCCAAATGGGGGGATTGTTATAATTTTAGAGGAAGCAAGGAGTCATTATTATTAATATATTGTATTAATAATATATACTATACTATACTATATACTATAAGGAGGTACAGGGTCATTATTATGATGTCAAGGGGGAGCATTATAAAAAGAGGCACAAAGGAATTATAAGGCAGCACAAGGGGACATTATTACTGTATGTTGCTGCCTAGCTGTAAGGAGGCTTAGGAGAATAATTATAAGTAGTGATGAGTAGTGTTGAGCGATACCGTCCGATACTTGAAAGTATCGGTATCGGAAAGTATCGGCCGATACCGGCAAAGTATCGGATCTAATCCGATACCGATACCCGATACCAATACAAGTCAATGGGACACCAAGTATCGGACGGTATCCTGTATGGTTCCCAGGGTCTGAAGGAGAGGAAACTCTCCTTCAGGCCCTGGGATCCATAACAATGTGTAAAAGAAAGAATTAAAATAAAAAATAGGGATATACTCACCCTCTGACGCGCCCTGGACTTTACCGCCGTAACCGGGAGCCGTTGTACCTAAGAATGCGCGCTTGAGGGGCCTTAGATGACGTCACGGCTTTGTGATTGGTCCGTAGCGGTCGCGTGACCGCTACACGACCAATCACAAAGCCGTGACATAACCTAAGGTCTTTCAAGCGCTTGAAAGACCTTAGGTGACATCACGGCTTTGTAATTGGTCGTGTAGCGGTCACGCGACCGCTACGGACCAATCAGAGCGCCGTGACGTCATCTAAGGCCCTTCAAGCGCGCATTCTTAGGTACAACGGCTCCCGGTACGGCGGTAAAGTCCAGGGGCCGCCGGAGAGGTGAGTATATCCCTATTTTTTATTTTAATTCTTTCTTTTACACATTGATATTAGTCCCGATACCGATTCCCGATACTACAAAAGTATCGGATCTCGGTATCGGAATTCCGATACCGCAAGTATCGGCCGATACCCGATACTTGCAGTATCGGAATGCTCAACACTAGTGATGAGCGAATGTGCTAGCCACTACTCGTTATTCGCCCAGGTATCACGGTACTCGGTGAGCACTGAGCATTTCTGGGATTATTCGATGGGAGCTCAGGTCTCAGCCCTGCAATTTTGGCGCTCTTTAGAGCACCAATGAACATGCAGGGATTGTCTGCCATACACTAATACCACAGCCATCTTTGTTGTGGTATTACAGTGATTGGCTGGCCGCACAGCATCATCAGGTCTATATGAGATGGGACGCTGCCCTGCTCGCCGCATTCAGGTCCGGACTCAGCTAGTGTAGGGTGAGCTGCTGCTGAGATAGGGTCAGATTTGTGCTTTTATTAGTTAGTGTGGGTCTACCATCACAGAATCCACAAATCCAGATAAACCAACAGTCCTTTTTGGGGCTAATTAGGGGGTACATTAATTGTAGTTCTAGGTAGGCAGGGGAGTCTATGTGCGCATATCCACATCAGTGCAAGGCATGCAGGCACTGTATGTGAATATATAGATCTCACTGCATACATCAAGAGGGTCCGTTACTGTCTGTTGCTGCCTATTTTATATACACTTAGCTGTTGCTAGGATTAATTTTTTTGGCACCTGAATCATGCTAATTTTATTACAGAGCAATCCAGAGCCCTCTTTTTTTCTAAATTTATTTGCTTGATCACACTGCAGAAAAAAGCCAGGTCATTTTTATACAACAGCGTGAAAATTTAGCAATTTAAAACTGCTTTTTTTGTCCTAGGCATCAGATGTGAGTGTGCAGAAAATTCTGGCCTTTTTTTGGTGCTGTAGTATTTTTTGGAGTGTCTTACAACATTTTTGGACACTATTTTACTGTCCAAAAAATCTTTATCTGGCCAAAACATATTTAGCTACAGTTCTTACATTTATCACTGTGTTTTGTACGCCACACGCATCGCATATCATTGCGCTAAATATTTTACAATTTTAATACTCCAACATTTTTTTTTTAGTGTCATAGCCTACTTATTGACACAATTTTTGTGTGCCCCAAAATATCCAGACCACATGTTTAACAGTGTTCTATCTCTGTCAGACGCCAGACCTATCTGTGTTCTACAAACAGTTGCTTTTCAGGCCTACCTTCCACTTTTTTGGCTGTCCGCTACCCTAGGTAGCATGGATGGATTCTGTATATATGTACATACTTTTTGTTTATATTTACCCTTGTCATGTTTTTGTTTTTTAGCGATGATATGATTAAGGCTCGGGAGAGTCGAAACGTTATGTTACTACTGTGGTCGCTTATCCTAAAATTGTATATTGCTCCCATGTGTTACTAATGTTAAGTTTTGTCAAATAAATTTGCACCATCTTGCAGAAGCAACAATTACAGTGTGCAGTGTCTTCCAAATATTATTTGATTACTGGGACTCTTGTAGTCCGTGACGCCGGCACCTCGCCTTAAATTGACTGAGTGCACACCATTGTACCCTATTTATGTTTTCTCCATAAGACACCTGGTCTATCTGTGGTCTACAAATAGTTGCTTTCAGGCCTACATTCCACTTTTTTGGCTGTCCGCTACCCTAGGTCTATACAGTATTTTGTGGTAAAAAGTAAAAAAATACAGGAAATGTATTGAACAGTCTGTTATCTCAGTCAGACTCCTGGTCTATCTGTGCTCTACAAATAGTTGCTTTTCAGGTCTACATTCCACTTTTTTTGCTGTCTGCTACCCTAGGTCTATACACTATTTTGGGGTAAAAAATAAAAAAATACAGGCCACATATTGAACAGTCTGGTATCGCTGTCAGATGCCTGATCTATTGGTGGCTTACAAATTATGGCAATTTAGGCCTACATTCCACTATCTTTGCTGTCTGTTACCGTTACCCTAGTTCTGTACACTATTTTGGGGTATAAAATAAAAAATACAGGCCACATATTGAACAGTCTGGTATCTCTGTGACACGCCTCATCTATCTGTGGCCTACAAATTGTGTCATTAGATTAGAGTCGAGGGTTGCATTCACCTTTTTATTAAAATGGGCTAGGCGCGTGGCAAGGGATGGCGAAGTGGATGCAATGGTGATGGTGCATGCAGAGGTCGAGGCCGTGGGCAAGCTGAAAGTAGGCCACAACAAACACCCACATCTTCTCTCAACAGATCCCTGTCAGAATTCATAGGGCACGGAAGAACAGTACTCTTGACACCAGAGCAGCATGAAAATGTAGTTGTTTGGATGGCGGATAATGCTTCCAGTCACTTTGTCACCACCAGCAGCACCCTATCTTCCACATGGTCAAGTCAGAATAGCCATGACTCTGGATGGCATATTCCTCACCGTGATCCTCCTTCCTCCCACCATGCTGAGTGCCCTGAAGCAACTGATCCAACATTTGGACACATCGAAGAGTTGTTCACTTTTCTATTTATCAATTCGGGCCTCTCTTCTGGTCCACTTGAAGCGAGGCAAGATGAGTTTCTATATAGCGATGCCCAATTATTTGAGCAGACATGGTCACATGAAGGTGACAGTGTTAACGTGTCACAAGATTTGGATGAAGATGAGATACAATTGGCAGAAACTCAGGAAGAGGACCAGGTTGCGGAAGTGGAAGAAGAGGTGGTGGATGACATAGTAACTGACTCAACCTGGGAGGAGGACATGCAGAGCGAGGACAGGAGCACACAGGGGGATGAAGGCATAGCACCCTAACAGGCAGGAAGACGCAGTGTGGTGGACAGAAGGCGGGCAACCGTTCCACGCAAAACCAACATGATGGAAGTTGCCAGTACAAATGTAATGTCTTCCCGAGTGTGGTTGTTTTTTAAAGACTCTGGTGATAACCCCAAACAGGCCATTTGCAACACCTGCCATGCCCGCATCAATAGGGGTGGCAAAACTACCAGCCTGACCACCACCAGCATGATCAGGCACATGGGAGCAAAGCACCCGACTTTGTGGGCTGAACCACATGCGCCAGGAACAACACTCCTTCTTCCACTGTTGTGCGTGAAAGCCAATCCCCTGTCCACGGTGCATGTGAAGTGCCTCCTACCCTGCACCTGACGTTACCCAGACTCAACTAGCACCATCATCGAGCATGTCCATGTCCTTGTCCCAGTGCAGCCTTCAGTTGTCCATACCCCAGTCATTGGAACGCAAGCGGAAGTACGCCTCCAACGCTCCACTGGCCACAGTACTAAATTCACAAATTTGTTGTCTGCTTGCACTCGAAATGTTGCCTTTTAGGCTCGTGGAGACTGAAGCTTTCCCAAGCCGTCCCAAGGTATTCGGTCCCCAGCCACCACTATTTGTCCTGGTGTGCTGTCCCAGCATTACACAAGCACATATCCCACAACTTTAGCTGTGCCCTCAACAATACTGTTAGTGGGAAAGTCCACCTAACCACAGACGTAGACAAGTGCTTGTTGGCGGGGATGGTACATCTCACTGATGGCACATTGGGTTAACATAGTGGAAGCCGGGACCCAGTCAGACCTTGGGATGCTGCACATACTCCCCAAAGTCTACAGCTCCTGCACCTCCTCTTCCACCTCCTTTAAGCCTCCATCTCCAAAAGTAGCACATCAATCACAAGCTAAAAGCACTGCAGCACTGCCTCAGCCAAGTGCCAAAAGGCTGTGCTTAAGCTAATCTGCTTAGGTGACAAACCGCACAATGCTGAAGAGTTGTGGACAGGTCTGAAAGAGCAATCAGATTTTCGTCTGACACCACTGAACCTACAGCCAGGCATGGTTGTGTGTGACAATAGCCAGAACCTGGTGGCGGCTCTGAGACTAGGCGAGCACACGCACGGGCCTTGCCTGGAATATGTGCTTAGCCTCATGGTTCAGCGTTTTCTCAAAACCTACCCGGAGCTGCCAGATCTGCTTATGAAAGTACAGCGACTGTGTGCTCATTTTAGAAAGTCAGCTACACCTTCAGCCGCCCTTGCCATGCTTCAGCAGCATTTGCAGATTGCGGCTCACCAACTGGTGTGTGATGTATCCATGCGTTGGAACTCTACACTGCATTTGTTGGAAAGGATTTGTGAACAGAAGAGGACAGTTGTTGGATACCAGCATCAACAAGGCCATTGTCATTCAGTTCAGACTCCACACATAAGACCTCAGGAGTGGACATGGATGTCAGACATCTATACCATTCTGTAAATCTTTGAAGAGTTCACCAAGATGGTGAGCAGCGATGACGCCATAATTAGCATTACCATCCTGCTTCTCTGCATTCTGAAAGGTTCTCTGCTCACAGTTAAAGAGAATGCATTGCAGGCAGAGCTCGAGGATATGGAGCAAGGAACCATGCAGGGTGATTACACACAACCCAGCCTCATGTCACCCCAATGTCGATTGGTTGATGATGAGGAAAAGGAGGAGGAGGAAGAACAGGAGCTACTTTCATGTAGTATAGATGGTTCTACAAGCACAACTGTCATACAGTCTGTTCAGCGTGGATGACCTGAGGACAGGGAGGAGGAGGAGGATACCTTGGTCACTCGTCCAGTTGTTGAGGACACGGAAGGCTTTCCTGTTACCAGTCTGGCATTCATTACTGGGTAGTGACACTTTAAGACCAATGCTACAAGGAGAAATTTCAATCTCTTGTTCTAGGGGCAGGCAGGTGTACTAAAATGTTGCAGTACCAGAGTGCCATTGTTGCGGAATTATTAAAAAAATTCCCATCTGAAAATGCTGGCGGCAGACATCACAGTGCGTTGGACAACCAAGGAGTACAGGTGAGAGAGACACAACTCCAATCCAGCAGTGGCAGGGTAACACTGGCAAAGTTCTGGGACAGTTTTCTCAGACCCTTCCATCGCGCTGGCCCAGAGTCGCAGGGTAATGTCACAAGGTATGGAATGTTTGGGAAGATGGTGAGGGAGTACCTTGCTGACCTTACCAACGTCCTCCGTGATTCCTCTGTGCCTTTAATTATTGGGTATCCAAGCTGGACACGTGGCATGAACAGGCTCTCTACAACTTGGAGGTCCTGGCCTGCTCTGCCACTAGCATTTTGCCAGAGCGAGTTTTTAGTGCCGCTGGTGAAATTATAACAGATAAGTTAATTCGCCTGTCAAATGAAAATGCAGACAGGCTGACTCATAAAAATGAACAAGGGCTGGATTGGGCAAGACTTCTGTACACCACCGTTTGAAAAAAGCAAATCATAACCACTAATAAATTGTCTTTTTTGTGGAGGTGTATTCTCATGCACGTCTTCACAACCACACATGGGTATATGCTTCCTGATTTGGTCTGTTTGGTGTTAAGGTAACCGTCACACTAAACGATATCGCTAGCGATCCGTGACGTTGCAGCATCCTGGCTAGCGATATCGTTGTGTTTGACACGCAGCAGCGATCAGGATCCTGCTGTGATATCGCTGGTCGTTGATTAAAGTTCAGAACTTTATTTGGTCGTCAGATCGCCGTGTATCGTTGTGTTTGACAGCAAAAGCAACGATACCAGCGATGTTTTACAATGGTAACCAGGGTAAGCAGGGCCGCGCTTAGTAAGCCGATGTTTACCCTGGTTACCAGTGTAAAATGTAAAAAAACAAACAGTACATACTCACCCTCTGATGTCTGTCACACGTCCCTCGCCGTCCGCTTCCTGCACTGACTGAGCGCCGGCTGCAAAATGAAAGTACAGCACAGCGGTGACGTCACCGCTCTGCTGTTAGGGCCGGCGCTCAGTCAGTGCAGGAAACGGACGCC
The DNA here is from genome assembly GCF_051348905.1 of Ranitomeya variabilis. Taxonomy (NCBI): domain Eukaryota; kingdom Metazoa; phylum Chordata; class Amphibia; order Anura; family Dendrobatidae; genus Ranitomeya; species Ranitomeya variabilis. The sequence goes on from NC_135237.1 coordinate 178,836,020, forward strand.
GGGGGACGCGAAGGTAAGTATGTAGTGTTTGTTTTTTTACATTTTACACTGGTAACCAGGGTAAACATCGGGTTACTAAGCGCGGCCCTGCGCTTAGTAACCCGATGTTTACCCTGGTTACCCGGGGACATCGGCATCGTTGGTCGCTGGAGAGAGGTCTGTGTGACAGCTCTCCAGCGACCAAACAGCGACGCTGCAGCGATCGGCATCGTTGTCTGTATCGCTGCAGCGTCGCTTAGTGTGACGGTACCTTTATCCTCCTCCTTATCTTCATCATCCACAACCATACGAACACCAGGGTGAATGTATTCCGTGATGCAAAAGTCACTCATTTTTTTTGTGAAAGGGTGTTTTTATGATGCCTGCTAATAATTTTAAACCCCCAAAATTTTTTACTCCCCCAGGGAGAAATGTTTGTCAGCCCATACACTTAGTGTATGGGCATTACAAGTCTAGGAGACCCGCTCCTTAACATTGGGCCTAGTTTTTAATAAGGCCTTCCTCCATATATCATCATTCTTTGCCACCAGAACACCATGGTGAACGTGTTTTGTGCTACTGCAGCCATTCAATTTTTGGGCAAGGGTGTCTATGATCCCCATAATTTTTTTTTAAATGTATTCCTTGTGGGGAAATGGTTGTCAGCCCATGCACTTAGTGTATGGGCATTACAAGTCTAGGAGAAATTCTCCTTAACATTGGGCTTAGTTTTCAATAATTCCCTCCTCCACATATCATCATTCTCTGCCACTAGAACACCATGGTGAACGTGTTGTATGCTGCAACAGCCATTTAATTTTTGGGCAAGGGTGTCTATGATCCCCATAAATAATTTTTAAAAAATTTACCCCCTATGGGGAAATGTTTGTCAGCCCAGGCACTTAGTGTATGGGTATTACAAGTCTAGGAGACACGCTCCTTAACAATGGGCCCAGTTTGTAATATTGCCTTCCTCCACATATCATCATTCTCCACCACTAGAACACCATGGTGAACGTGTTGTATGCTGCTACAGCCATTCAATTTCTGGGCAAGGATGTCTATGATCCCCATAAATAATTTTTAAAAAATGTACCCCCCATGGGGAAATGTTTGTCAGCCCATGCATTTTGTGTATAGGCATTACAAGTCTGGGAGACACGCTCCTTTACATTGGGCCTAGTTTTTAATGAGGCCTTCCTCCAAGTCTCATCATCCACCGCCAGTGATCACTGATGAGCGAACGTGCTCGCCACTACTCAGTAATTGCCCAAGTATCACTGTGCTCGGTGTACTCGGCGAGCACCGAGCATTTCCGGAATTATTAGGCAGGAACTTGTGTCTCCGCCCTGCAATTTTGGCGCTCTTTACAGCGCCAATCAACATGCAGGGATTGTCTGCCATGTACTGTAATACCGCAGCCATCTTTGTTGTGGTATTAAAGTGATTTCTGGCCACACAGCAGCATCAGGTCTATAAGAGACCTGATGCCACCCTGCTCGTTGCATTCTGGTCCAAACTCAGCTAGTGTAGGGAGAGCTACTGCTGAGATAGGGTCAGTTTTGTTCTTTTATTAGTTAGTGTGGGTCTACTAGTGTTCAATCCACAAATCCTGATAAACCAACAGTACTTTTTAGGGCCATTTCGGGGGTATATAGATCATTGTGCTAGGTAGGCAGGGGAGTCTATGTGCACATGTCCACATCACTGCAAGGTATGCAGGCACAGTATGTGAGTCTATAAATCTCCCTGCATACATCAAAAGGCTCCATTATTGTCTGTTGCTGTGTATTTTATATATACCTAGCTGCAGGTATCCGTGGCCAGGATTTTTGGGGGGCACCTTATACCTGCTAATTTTAGTACAAAGCAATCTAGAGCCCCATTTTTTTCAACATTTATTTGCTTGGTCACACTGCAGACTACAGCCAGGTAATTTTAATACAAGAGTGTTATAATCTAACAATTTAAAATGGTTGGTTTTGTCCCAGGCATCAGATGTGAGAGCGCATAAAATTCTGGCCATTTTTTGGGGTACTATAGGTTTTTTTTGGAGTGTCTTACAACATTTTGGACAACATTTTGGTGGCCAAAAAATCTTTAGCTAGCAAAAAATATATAGCTACAGTTCTTATATTTAGCACTGTGATTTGTACGCCACACGCATCGCATATAATTGTGCTAAATATTGTAAAATTTTAGCGCTCCAAATTTTTTATTTTAGTGTTATAGCCTTCTTATTGACACAATTTTGGTGGTCCCAAAAAAATAAAGGCTTTTGATCAGTCTGTTATCTCCGTCAGAAGCATGGTGTATCTGTGGTGTCCAAATCCTCGCTTTGCGGGCATACATTGCATTTTTGGCCTGCTACCCTTGCTGTATACAGAATTTAGTGGTTTAAATTTTTTTACAAAATACAGGCCACATATTGAAACAGTCTGTTATCTCAGTCAGACGCCTGGTCTATCTGTGGTCTCCAAATCTCAAATTTTTGCTTTTCAGGCATACATTCCAGTTTTTGGTCTGATACCATTGGTGTATACAGTATTTTGTTGTTTTTAAAATTGTTAAAAATACAGGCCACATATTGAAACAGTCTGTTATCTCAGCCACACGTCTGGTCTATCTGTGGTCTGGAAATCTTGGCTTTTAAGGCATACATTCCAGTTTTTGGTCTGCTACCTTTGGTGTATACAGTATTTAGTTGTTTTTAAAATTTTAGAAAATACAGGCCACATATTGAAAGTCTGTTATCTCAGCCACATACAGTTGTGGCCAAAAGTATTGACACCCCTGCAATTCTCCAAAGGAAAATGAACAGCGCTCCAGCCGGGTGTTGTAGTATCAAAAGAAGTTCTTTATTGTGCCATGTAGCAGCGACGTTTCGACCAGATCACTGGTCTTTCTCAAGCATACACCAGAGTGTCAAATGCCGGTTTAAATGGTGTGGATACCACGCAGGGCACCAATCACCAGCCGGCCACTAATTAACCAAAGAATGTGACATAAAAACAGAGATCAAACAATTACAAAATACATATAAGAAAACTTGAAATCTACCACAGCACAAGTGATGATGAAAAACGTAAAGAATTTTGTAAGTAATTGCCCGATTCGCTACACAGGTTACCCTTTGATGTCTATAGAAATCTGATAGGCTGCCTCTATCTTCCGGCGCCAATTTTATGAATGATCCGGATTGGATACAGGGATCGCAATATGAGCCACGACATTGGTGCTCAGTAACCATGGATATGATAATGCTGTTGCTCGATTGGCTTAACGGATGATAAACATTATATGATCGTTACAATATACGTGCATTCTTTACGTTTTTCATCATCACTTGTGCTGTGGTAGATTTTAAGTTTTCTTATATGTATTTTGTAATTGTTTGATCTCTGTTTTTATGTCACATTCTTTGGTTAATTAGTGGCCGGCTGGTGATTGGTGCCCTGCGTGGTATCCACACCATTTAAACCGGCATTTGACACTCTGGTGTATGCTTGAGAAAGACCAGTGATCTGGTCGAAACGTCGCTGCTACATGGCACAATAAAGAACTTCTTTTGATACTACAACACCCGGCTGGAGCGCTGTTCATTTTCCTTTGGACTGTTTGCTATATCCAGGTTGGTTCCCTGGACAAAGAACGAGCGCCCACTTGAGCGAGTGCTGTCAGCCCTTTCCTTTTTTTTTCTATTACACCCCTGCAATTCTGTCAGATAATACTCAGTTTCTTCCTGAAAATGATTTCAAACACAAATTCTTTGTTATTATTATCTTCATTTAATTGTTCTTAAATGAAAAAACACATAAAGAATTGTCTTAAAGACAAATTGGATATAATTCCACACCAGACATAAAAAAGGGGGTGGACAAAAGTATTGGCTCTGTTCGAAAAATCATTTGATGCTTCTCTAATTTGTGTAATTAACAGCACCTGTAACTTACCTGTGGCACCTAACAGGTGTTGGCAATAACTTAGTCACACTTGCAGCCAGTTGACATGGATTAAAGTTGACTCAACCTCTGTCCTGTGTCCTTGTTTGTACCACATTGAGCATGAAGAAAAGAAAGAAGACCAAAGAACTGTCTGAGGACTTGAGAAACCACTTGTGAGGATGGATGAGCAATCTCAAGGCTACAAGTCCATCTCCAAAGACCTGAATGTTACTGTGTCTACTGTGCGCAGTGTCATCAAGAAGTTTAAAGCCCATGGCACTGTGGCTAACCTCCCTAGATGTGGACGGAAAAGAAAAATTGACAAGAGATTTCAACGCAAGATTGTGCGGATGTTGGATAAAGAACCTCGACTAACATCCAAACAAGTTCAAGCTGCCCTGCAGTCCAGGGGTACAGTAGTGTCAGCCCGTACTATCCGTCGGCGTCTGAATGAAAAGGGACTGTATGGTAGGAGACCCAGGAAGACCCCACTTCTTACCCCGAGAGATAAAAATGCCAGGCTGGAGTTAGCCAAAACTTACCTGAAAAAGCCTAAAACATTTTAGAAGAATGTTATCTGGTCAGATGAGACAAAAGTAGAGCTTTTTGGGCAAAGGCATCAACATAGAGTTTACAGGAGAAAAAAGAGGCATTCAAAGAAAAGAACACGGTCCCTACAGTAAAACATGGCAGAGGTTCCCTGATGTTTTGGGGTTCCTTTGCTGCCTCTGGCACTGGACTGCTTGACCGTGTGCATGGCATTATGAAGTCTGAAGACTAGCAACAAATTTTGCAGCATAATGTAGGGCCCAGTCTGAGAAAGCTGGGTCTCCCTCAGAGGTCATGGGTCTTCCAGCAGGACAATGACCCAAAACACACTTCAAAAACCACTAGAAAATGGTTTGAGAGAAAGCACTGGAGACTTCTAAGGTGGCCAGCAATGAGTCCAGACCTGAATCCCATAGAAGACCTGTGGAGAGATCTAAAAATGGCAGTTTGGAGAAGGCACCCTTCAAATATCAGGGACCTGGAGCAGTTTACCAAAGAAGAATGGTCTAAAATTCCAGCAGAGCATTGTAAGAAACTCATTGATGGTTACCGGAAGCGTTTGGTCGCAGTTATTTTGGCTAAAGGTGGTGCAACCAAGTATTAGGCTGAGGGTGCCAATACTTTTGTCTGGCCCATTTTTGGAGTTTTGTGTGAAATGATCAATGTTTTGCTTTTTGCTTCATTCTCTTTTGTGTTTTTTCATTTAAGACAAATTAAATAAAGACAATAATACCAAAGAATTTGTGATTGCAATCATTTTCAGGAAGAAACTGAGTATTATCTGACAGAATTGCAGGGGTGTCAATACTTTTGGCCACAACTGTATATTACAGTGTGGTAGTTCCGTGACATGCCTCATCTATCTGTGGCTATAAAATGTGCTTTTGAGGCTTCCATTCTCCTTTTTTGCATCTTCTTACCCTAGCTCTAAATACTATTTAGCAGTAAAAAAATAAAGCAAATTTGGGTCAAGGCCACCCTTGCATTCAACGCATTAGGAAACTGTATGGCAGGACCAACTAAAGACTATGAAGTGGGTTTTCCTGTGGCCATCCAGTACCTGGGTTCAAAGGCTTATTGGGGTGCATATGACTTATGACTTGGTAGCAGGGCAGGCTTTGCATTCAATGCAACATTTTTTCAGGAAGCCCTCTTGTACCTCTTGTGAAAGGGGTATTGGGGTGCGTTTAATTCTTGGCAGCCCAGCCACTCACTGCATAGGCAATAACAGCATAAGAGACCCACTGTTTAATAACGGCCCTTTAAGAATATTAATGTCGCCTGATGCCCCTCTAAAAATAGGCTTTGAGACTTTAAAAATCTCTCCTTCATAAATGAAACAAGATGTGTCCTCCTTATGTGTCACACACCACATGGCCAGCTAGGTTTGTTAAATGTTACAATTACATTTCCCAGTGAATGCATTTGTATTGGTTGAAAGCAATGTTAAAGTTGAAAAACACATTAAAAAACGCTGCGTGTGAAGATAGCCCAACTGGTTGAGGAACATTTTGGTCTGGTGTAAATTATTTTGCCTTACATACAAGTCATTAGCCTGGAAAGGATGTACCTGAACATATTTCCCAGCAAAATCCATTTTGGTTACGTTTTTGTAAGTTTTTTGATGCACCTGTAAAAATGACATGAAACTCTGACAATATTGCTAACAGCTGTGACCTAAGAGTCAGAAATTATTCCAGGGGCGATCCCCATGATGTTCCTGTGTCATTTAAGCAGTGTTCCCATCATTTTATGATGTTTATAAACCTTAAAACCACTGTTGTGCTTGCTTATTACTTCCAGACAATGAAGGTAAAACCCACAGTGTTGGGAGTATAGATAAAGTATGTCCACATTGTTCAGCAAAGCTCTATTTAGGTGAAGTCATGTGGTGCCACCTGCAGGTTATTTTTCCTTACTGCAGGTTTATGAAAATTAATGTTTAAACTGTATTTTGTGATCACATAGTGGATGTGTGGTCTGTTTGGCTATTTTCTTGCTGAAGGGCGCAAGTTTACCTTTCAAATGGTGTATCATTTGTGTGTGTGGGTGCAGTGTGAACGGAGATACAAAGTAATCACTGAAAAAGAGTGTTCAGAATTAATATATAAGGATTGCATGAAATAAGTATTTGATCACATACCAACCAGCAAGAATTGTGGCTCTCACAGACTTGCTAGTTTTTCTTTAAGAAGACCTCCTGCTCTGTACTCATTATCTGTATTAATTGTACCTGTTGTAAGGAGGTGGCCGGCCCCTCAGTACTGCCCTCTCCTCCTTTCTTGTGACCCCCGTGCACTTTATGTGACTAAGTTATGTCTCATGTGTATAGCATTACATATATATGACATCTAATTGTATTCAACTGCCTTATATGGCTGTGTTATATCTACATTACTATGAGGTGCAAGTCCCCTTTAATTGTCTTTGTTTCTATTGCTGTCTGTAGTTATGTTAGGGACAATTAATGGTTAAAAGGTGGGCTGGGCCATCAGCAGTAGAGAGTCTGGACTTGTAGCCTTGAGGGGATAGGAAGATGATGCTTCTTCAGAACTGCTGGGATAGCTGACCAGTGCAGACGTACAGACAGACGGGGCACTGCCAGACCCCCCAGATGGGAGAGGTCTGTTGCTCTGGGTAAATATCACCAAGGACTAAAAAAGGACTACAACACAGGCTCTCTGGACTTTAGAGGGGCCTTTGCTGAAGAAGGGGTCTCAGGCGCCCAGATTTCAGTGGTTGGACGACTGTGATCCTCGGCTGCTGCTGCCGTTGTGGGTGCGACTGCAGCAAATGTAAGGGTGAGAGCAGGAAATCCAATGTTGAAAATTGTCTTTTATGTCCATCCTTCATCTTCTCTTCAATAAAATGTTTCATTTTCCTTGTTGGAATACAGCTGCATCTCTGGACTCTTAATTGCCTGGACTGCTGTTGCCTGAGGAGAGAAGGTTTGGGGGAAAGACTAAATCCATCCCAGATTGCCTGTACAAGGGGTCGGGGTGTCTACACACTGTGTTTAGTAGGTGAGCTTGGTCCGGACTACCACCCCGGTGTCCTTTGTTACACTGTTTTAACTTGTTACCTGTATAAGATACACCTGTCCACACACTCAATTAATCACACTCCAACCTCTTCACCATGGCAAAGAGATGTCTAAGGACATCAGGAACAAAAGTGTAGACCTGCACAAGGCTAAGATGGGCTACAGGACAATAGGCAAGCAGCTTGGTGAGAAGACAAAAATTACAAGAAAATGGAAGAAACACAAGCTGACTGTCAATCTTCCTCGGTCTGGGGCTCCATGCAAGAACATGACTTGTGGTGTAAAGATTCTGGGAAAGGTCAGGAATCAGCCCAGAACTACATGGGAGGACCTGGTCAATGGCCTGAAGAGAGCTGGGACCATAGTCTCAAACATTACTGATAGTAATACACTACGTTGTCATAGATTAACCCCTTCACCCCCAAGGGTGGTTTGCACGTTAATGACCGGGCCAATTTTTACAATTCTGACCACTGTCCCTTTATGAGGTTATAACTCTGAAACGCTTCAACGGATCTTGGCGATTCTGACACTGTTTTCTCGTGACATATTGTACTTCATGATAGTGGTAAAATTTCTTCGATATAAGTTGCGTTTATTTGTGAAAAAAACGAATATTTGGCGAAAATTTTGAAAATTTCGCAATTTTCCAACTTTTAATTTTTATGCCCTTAAATCACAGACATATGTCACGCAAAATACTTAATATGTAACATTTCCCACATGTCTACTTTACATCAGCACAATTTTGGAACCAAAATTTTTTTTTGTGACGGAGTTATAAGGGTTAAAAGTTGACCAGCAATTTCTCATTTTTACAACACTATTTTTTTTTAGGGACCACATCTCATTTGAAGTCATTTTGAGGGGTCTATATGATAGAAAATACCCAAGTGTGACACCATTCTAAAAACTGCACCCCTCAAGGTACTCAAAACCACTTTCAAGAAGTTTATTAACCCTTCAGGTGTTTCACAGGAATTTTTGGAATGTTTAAATAAAAATGAACATTTAACTTTTTTTCACACAAAATTTATTTCAGATCCAATTTGTTTTATTTTACCAAGGGTAACAGGAGAAAATAGACCCCAAAATTTGTTGTACAATTTGTCCTGAGTATGCTGATACCCCATATGTGGGGGTAATCCACTGTTTGGGCGCATGGCAGAGCTCGGAAGGAAAGGAGCGCCATTTGACTTTTCAATGCAAAATTGACTGGAATTGAGATGGGACGCCATGTTGCATTTGGAGAGCCCCTGATGTGCCTAAACATTGAAACCCCCCACAAGTGACACCATTTTGGAAAGTAGACCCCCTAATGAACTTATCTAGATGTGTGGTGAGCACTTTGACCCAACAAGTGCTTCACAGAAGTTTATAATGCAGAGCGGTAAAAATAAAAAATCATATTTTTTCACAAAAATGATATTTTCGCCCCCAATTTTTTATTTTCCCAAGGGTAAGAGAAGAAATTGGACCCCAAAAATTGTTGTGCAATTTGTCCTGAGTACGCTGATACCCCATATGTGGGTGTGTAACCATTGTTTGGGCGCAGGGCAGAGCTCGGAAGGGAAGGAGCGCCATTTGACTTTTCAATGCAAAATTGACTGGAATTGAGATGGGACGCCATGTTGCATTTGGAGAGCCCCTGATGTGCCTAAACATTGAAACCCCCCACAAGTGACACCATTTTGGAAAGTAGACCCCCTAAGGAACTTATCTAGATGTGTGGTGAGCACTTTGACCCAACAAGTGCTTCACAGAAGTTTATAATGCAGAGCCGTAAAAATAAAAAATCATATTTTTTCACAAAAATGATCTTTTCGCCCCCAATTTTTTATTTTCCCAAGGGTAAGAGAAGAAATTGGACCCCAAAAATTGTTGTGCAATTTGTCCTGAGTACGCTGATACCCCATATGTGGGTGTAAACCATTGTTTGGGCGCAGAGCAGAGCTCGGAAGGGAAGGAGCGCCATTTGACTTTTCAATGCAAAATTGACTGGAATTGAGATGGGACGTCATGTTGCGTTTGGAGAGCTCCTGATGTGCCTAAACATTGAAACCCCCCACAAGTGACACCATTTTGGAAAGTAGACCCCCTAAGGAACTTATCGAGATGTGTGGTGAGCACTTTGACCCAACAAGTGCTTCACAGAAGTTTATAATGCAGAGCCGTAAAAATAAAAAATCATATTTTTTCACAAAAATGATCTTTTCGCCCCCATTTTTTTATTTCCCCAAGGGTAAGAGAAGAAATTAGAGCACAAAAGTTGTTGTGCAATTTGTCCTGAGTACGACGATACCCCATATGTGGGGGTAAACCACTGTTTGGGCGCATAGCAGAGCTCGGAAGGGAAGGAGCGCTATTTTACTTTTCAATGCAAAATTGACTGGAATTAAGATGGGATGCCATGTTGCGTTTGCAGAGCCCCTGATGTGCCTAAACATTAAAAACCCCCACAAGTGACACCATTTTGGAAAGTATACCCCCTAAGAAACTTATCTAGATGTGTTTTGAGAGCTTTGAACCCCCAAGTGTTTCACTACAGTTTATAACGCAGAGCCGTGAAAATAAATTCTTTTTTTTTTTCACAAAAATGATTTTTTAGCCCCCAGTTTTGTATTTTCACAAGGGTAACAGGATAAATTGGACCCCAAAATTTGTTGTCCAATTTGTCCTGAGTATGCTGATACCCGATATGTGGGGGGGAACCACTGTTTGGGCGCATGACAGAGCTCGGAAGGGAAGGAGCGCCATTTGGAATGCAGACTTAAATGGATTGGTCTGCAGGCGTCACGTTGCATTTGCAGAGCCCCTGATGTACCCAAACAGTACAAACCCCCCACAAGTGACCCCATATTGGAAACTAGACCCCCCAAGGAACTTATCTAGATGTGTTGTGAGAACTTTGAACCCCAAGTGTTTCACTACAGTTTATAACGCAGAGCCGTGAAAATAAATTCTTTTTTTTTTTCACAAAAATGATTTTTTAGCCCCCAGTTTTGTATTTTCACAAGGGTAACAGGATAAATTGGACCCAAAAAGTTGTTGTCTAATTTGTCCTGAGTATGCTGATACCCCATATGTGGGGGGGAACCACTGTTTGGGCGCATGACAGAGCTCGGAAGGGAAGGAGCGCCATTTGGAATGCAGACTTAAATGGATTGGTCTGCAGGCGTCACGTTGCATTTGCAGAGCCCCTGATGTATGCAAACAGTACAAACCCCCCACAAGTGACCCCATATCGGAAATTAGACCCCCCAAGGAACTTATCTAGATGTGTTGTGAGAACTTTGAACCCCCAAGTGTTTCACTACAGTTTACAACGCAGAGCCGTGAAAATAAAAAATCTTTTTTTTCCCACAAAACTTATTTTTTGGCCCCCAGTTTTGTATTTTCCCAAGGGTAGCAGGAGAAATTGGACCCCAAAAGATAATGTCCAATTTGTCCTGAGTACGCTGATACCCCATATGTTGGGGTAAACCCCTGTTTGGGCACACGGGAGAGCTCGGAAGGGAAGGAGCACTGTTTTCCTTTTTCAACGCAGAATTGGCTGGAATTCAGATCGGATGCCATATCCCGTTTGGAAAGCCCCTGATGTGCCCGAACAGTGGAAACCCCCCAATTATAACTGAAACCCTAATCCAAACACACCCCTTACCCTAATCCCAACAGTAACCCTAACCACTCCTCTAACCCAGACACACCCAACCCTATTCCCAACCGTAAATGTAATCCAAACCCTAACCCTATCTTTAGCCCCAACCCTAACTGTAGCCCCAACCCTAGCCCCAACCCTAGCCCTAACCCTAGCAATAACCCTAGCCCTAACTCTAGTCCTAACTCTAGCCCTAACCCTAACCCTAATGGGAAAATGGAAATAAATAAATTTTTTAATTTTTTTATTTTTCCCTAACTAAGGGGGTGATGAAGGGGGGTTTGATTTACTTTTATAGCGGGTTTTTTAGCGGATTTTTATGATTGGCAGCCGTCACACACTGAAAGACGCTTTTCATTGCAAAAAATATTTTTTGCGTTACCACATTTTGAGAGCTGTAATTTTTCCATATTTGAGTCCACAGAGTCATGTGAGATCTTGTTTTTTGCGGGATGCGTTGACGTTTTTATTGGTAACATTTTCGGACACGTGACATTTTTTGATCGCTTTTTATTCCGATTTTTGTGAGGCAGAGTGATCAAAAACCAGCTATTCATGAATTGCTTTTTGGGGAGGCGTTTATACCGTTCCGCGTTTGGTAAAATTGATAAAGCAGTTTTATTCGTCGGGTCAGTACGATTACAGCGATATCTCATTTATATCATTTTTTTAATGTTTTGGCGCTTTTATACGATAAAAACTATTTTATAGAAAAAATAATTATTTTGGTATCGCTTTATTCTCAGGACTATAACTTTTTTATTTTTTTGCTGATGATGCTGTATGGCAGCTCTTTTTTTGCGGGATAAGATGAAGTTTTCAGCGGTACCATGGTTATTTATATCAGTCTTTTTGATTGCGTGTTATTCCACTTTTTGTTCGGCGGTATGATAATAAAGCGTTGTTTTTTGCCTCGTTTTTTTTTTTTTTCTTACGGTGTTTACTGAAGGGGTTAACTAGTGGGCCAGTTTTATAGGTCGGGTCGTTACGGACGCGGCGATACTAAATATGTGTACTTTTATTGTTTTTTTTATTTTATTTAAAGAAATGTATTTATGGGAATAATATATATATTTTTTTTTTCATTATTTTGGAATATTTTTTATTTATTTTTTTTACACATTTGGAAATTTTTTTTTTTACTTTTTTACTTTGCCCCAGGGGGGGACAATACAGATCGGTGATCTGCCAGTTTGCATAGCACTCTGACAGATCACCGATCTGCGAGAAGTGCAGGCTGCTTCACAGTGCCTGCTCTGAGCAGGCTTCTGTGAAGCCACCTCCCTCCCTGCAGGACCCGGATCCGCGGCCATCTTGGATCCGGGTCTGGAGCAGGCAGGGAGGGAGGTAAGCGTTGCTGCGGGGGGCTCAGGGAAGCCCGCAGGGAGCCCCCTCCCTGCGCGATGCTTCCCTGCACCGCCGGCACATCGCGATCATGTTTGATCGCGGTGTGCCGGGGGTTAATGTGCCGGGGGCGGTCCGTGACCGCTCCTGGCACATAGTGCCGGATGTCAGCTGCGATATGCAGCTGACACCCGGCCGCGATCGGCCGCGCTCCCCCCGTGAGCGCGGCCGATCGCGTATGACGTACTATTCCGTCCTTGGGAAGTAGGGCCCACCCCACATGGACGGAATAGTACGTCTAATGACAGAAAGGGGTTAAAACTCTGCAAGCCACACAAGGTCCCCCTGCTCACTCCAGCATATGTCCAGGCCCTTTTCAGTTCATTAATAACCAACTGAATGATCCGAAGGAGGCATGGGAGAAGGCCAAGTTGTCAAATGAGAACAAAATAGAACTTTTTGGTATCAACTCCACTCGCCATGTTTAGCCGGGCTGAGCTGTTGTGAGATTCCTGCTAACACCATGAGCGCTCAGTGACCGGTGGTGAAATCATAGTGGTTAACTCTGGTCACTGGGCTCCGTTCTCAGCCAGGCTGAGCTGCGGTGATATCCCCGCTAGCACCGTGAGTCATGAACGCTCATGGTGCTAGCGGGGATCTCACAGCAGCTCAGCCCAGCTGGGAACGGAGCCCAGTGACCGGAGGTAACCTCTATGACATCACTCCTGGTCACTGACGCTGCATTCCCAGCAGTTCATTCACCAGTGGTTTTCAGCCTGGATGTTGGCATTTTGGAACTGTCCAGGTTGAAAGCTATTTATTCCTCAGACATGGATTACGGCATGGGACAGAACGACATACAGAAATATTATATAGTTTTTTTTATTTTACTTTTATTACAGGAGAGCAAGGGCTTCGGTGGAATTAGGTGAGGTAGTAAGTATAGTTTAATTGAGATTTTTAAAGGAGTTTGTGTCATTTTTTCAATTAAAGGACTTTATTCCGGCTGTGTCTTCATTTACCATGTAACTATAGGATTAGTAATGGATAGGTGTCTTATAGATGCCTCTTCATTACTAAGCTGTGGGCTTGATGTCACCTGACAATACCAAGGTGACATCAGTCCCACAAATATGAACCCCACTTGCCACTGCTACAGGGCAAATGGGAAGAGCGGGGTAAAGTGACAGAATTGGGCAGCTGCGGGCTGCTATTTTTGAGCTGGGGGGTCAATATCCATGGCCCCTTACCAGCCAGAGTATTCCAACCCCTAGCTGTGTGCTTTAGCAAGGCTGGTTGTTAAAAATGGGGGGACACCATGCCTTTTTTTCAATTTCAAAGGACACCGGTGCATAAAAAAATGGTGCGAGTGCTGTGAGGTTTTTTTCACACTCATAGACTTGCATTAGCGAGACTTGGCCAATATACGTGTGAAATCAACACATGCTGCGATTTCACTCACACGTAGAATACACCCGAGAGAAAAAATGGTGATGTGAGCTTTCCCATAGATTAACATTGGTCCGAGTGCTATGCAATGTTTTCTCGCATAGCACTTGTCCATATTATACGCTAGTGTGATGCCAGCCTAAGTCCCATTCTGTGAATAATGCTATATAGTCATACAGTGTGACTGTGAATTGATTGATTTAAGATATCCTGTAGAAACAGCACCTAAATAACAGCCTTTTTTAATTCTTCACACACTGCAAATAAGGAGGTTACTCTAAGACACCTCTGACATAATTTTGTTTCTGAAGAAAAATGATGAAACTAAGACTTGCTTCAGAGAAAGGACACTTTTAAAAAGACAAAATAACTTTTTGTTAGGGTTTGCGGAACACACTGAATATATTTATTGATGTGATTGGTGCGTTCGCAACCCGGGGTCCACCGTGCAGGAAATATCCTGCCGCTAAGTGAATGGCGGCTCAATATGGCGGTATTAACCAGCTCTGTTAGCTTCAAAGAGCGGCCGAGAAAGCAAAGCTCTGTGCCCTGTTAACTCTCACAGAGACACAGGCTAACTACCCAGAAGAGAGTGTGAAGCTCTTGGAGAAGAAGAAGCAAGGATTCTTCAAACCTTGAGCATCCTTTTGGAAAAGGACTGCTCCAGCACCAACGGATGAGGCATCCACCTCCATAATAAATGGCTTATCTACATCGGGGCGATGTAGAATAGGAGCGCTTGGAGACATCCTCCGACCACAACTTGGGATTTGCTCCCTTCTTGGTGAGAGCAACCAAGGGAGCTACCAAAGTTGAAAAGTGTGGAATGAACTGGCGATAGTAATTGATGAACCCCATGAAGCGCTGCACCGCTTTAAGTGAATGAGGTTCCTGCCAGTCCATCACAGCCTGTAGTTTGGCAGGATCCATAGCCAAACCCTGGGCAGAGATGATATAACCAAGGAATGGCAAGGACTCCTGCTCAAACACACACTTCTCCAACTTGGCGTAGAGGGAGTTTGCCCGTAAGAGGTCGAAGACTTTGCAAACATCTCTCCGGTGGGAGTCAATATCTGGAGAGTAGATGAGAATATCATCCAGATAGACTACGACCAAGGTGGTGAGCATCTCCCGGAAGATGTCGTTCACAAAGTCTTGGAAAACGGCTGGGGCATTACAGAGCCCGAAGGGCATCACCAGATATTCATAGTGCCCATCCCTGGTGTTAAAAGCCATCTTCCACTCGTCCCCCTCATGGATGCGAATCAGGTTATAAGCACCCCGCAGATCTAATTTAGTAAATACCCTTGCCCCCCGTAGCCTATCGAAGAGCTATGATACCAGGCGTAGTGGGTACTTGTTTTTAACGGTGATGGCGTTAAGACCCCTGTAGTCAATGAATAGACGTAATTCTCCACTCTTCTTCTGCACGAAGAAGAACCCAGCCCCTGCAGGTGACACTGACTTCCTAATAAAACCCCTTGCCAGATTTTCTTGGATATACTGAGACATTGCCTCCATCTCCGGGAGAGATAACGGATAGACTTGACCCCGGGGAGGCTCAGCACCAGGCAAGAGATCGATAGGACAGTCATAAGGGCGGTGAGGCGGAAGGGTCTCCGCAGCCCTTTTGGAGAACACGTCCGCATAAGGCCAATAGTGCTTGGGGAGAGAGGAAAGATCTGTGGGTACCTCAGTTGTAGCAACCTGAACGCACTCCCTCTGACATCTACCCTCACAGGATTTACTCCATCCCAAAATTTTCCCTGAGGACCACTCTATATGAGGAGAATGAAAACGAAGCCAGGGTATCCCCAACAGGACCTCATCAACTCCCTCAGGTAGGACCAAAAGAGAAATAATCTCCTGATGTGATGGAGATACAGAAAGAGTGAAAGGGATGGTTTGGTGTGTAATCTGTGAAGGTAGTGTCGACCCATTTACCACTCGAATGGTTATTGGCTTGGCGAGCATCACCAGGGGTATTGTGTGTCGCTGAGCGAAAGCGGAAGACATAAAATTACCCTCCGCCCCAGAGTCCACGCAAAGCTCTACCATAAGAGTGGATGGGCCTATGGTAATTGTCCCCTTGAAGGACAATTTTGAGGTAAACGTCGACGTGTCTAAAGTACCTCCTCCAACTGCCACTAGACGCTGACGTTTCCTCGACTGCTGCAGACACTTGGAGGCAAGATGTCCAGACTGCCGGCAAACAAGACAGACCTTAAGGGCACGAGCAGCCTGGGACTTAGACCCCGCTCGCGACCCCCCTATGACCTCATGTGACTCGAGCGCCTGGACCGGAGATTCCAAAGGTCTGGCGAAGGTGGGAGCCAGCTGAAACCTCTGCTTACACTGGGCTCGCTCCAACCCTTGCTCGTGAAAACGAAGGTCTATGCGAGTTGATATAGATATGAGCTCCTCCAGTGTAGCGGGAATCTCCCTAGTGGCCAAAGCGTCCTTCACATGGTCAGCCAGCCCCCTCCAAAATACTGGGATGAGGGTTTTATCTGACCACTCCAACTCAGATGCTAAAGTCCGGAAGAGAATGGCAAATTGGCTGACCATGGTCGAACCCTGAGTCAATGCCAGCAGTTGGAGCGCCGTATCATGGGTGACTTGAGGTCCTACGAAGACCTGCTTCAGAGTGCCCAGAAACCGAGGAACACTCCGCACCACATGATCGTTGCGCTCCCACAGTGGCGTAGCCCACTCCAAAGCTCTGTCCGATAGGAGAGAAATTACAAATCCCACCTTTGCCCGCTCTGTGGGAAAACGTGCAGCCAGGAGCTCGAGATGTATACTGCACTGGCTCACGAATCCCCTACAGGACTTACTGTCCCCAGAGAATTTTTCAGGCAATGGAAGGTGGGATAAGGTCGGAACAGAGGTGGCAGTGGTTAAAGCTGCTGCAGCCACGCTAGCAGCCTGAACAGCAATTGCGGTAACATCCACCGCCGAGGTTGCACGCTCGAGAGATGCCAACCGGCTCTCCAGCAGCTGGATGTACCCCTGCAATCGCTGTTCGTCCACCATTACTTAGCCAGACTCTGGCGCTAGTATACTGTTAGGGTTTGTGGAACGCACCAAATATATTTATTGATGTGATTGGTGCGTTCGCAACCCGGGGTCCACCGTGCAGGAAATAACCTGCCGCTAAGTGAATGGCGGCTCAATATGGCGGTATTAACCAGCTCTGTTAGCTTCACAGAGTGGCCAAAAAAGCAAAGCTCTGTGCCCTGTTAACTCTCACAGAGACACAGGCTAACTACCCAGAAGAGAGCAGTCAGTGGTCATGCATGCACACAACACTCCTCGCCGGAGGTGCCAGCATTCTAGGGGCTTATTTTAGCCGGATCCCTGAATACTCTCATACACAATCTCCTCGCTGGAGGTGCCAGCATTCTAGGGGCTTATTTCAGCCGGGTCCCTGAACACATTCACGCATATGACCACAGTGGCGCAAAGCATGTAACTTTAGAAGATACTAGCGCATGGCCATGCGGCCATGCAAGCCTTAAATAGCAGCAGCACGTACAGGACCTTCCAAAAGAGGACCAATGAGAAACTGATACAGAGCCCGCGTACCTATAGGACCTTCCTAGAAAGACCAATAGATTTGGCTGCAGTACCTGAACATGTGACCCTTGATCTCCAGTGAGAGATCTTACCCTGGGCATGCTCAGTGTGTGCAAAGCAGGACTTAGTCCCAGAAAAGCCTGTTCGCCGTAGATCAGTGCAGGGTACAATAGCAGAGCCTGGAGAGGCAGCAATAACCCTTTGCACTGAATCAGACTCAGTGAGATGCTGGGACCGACGTCTCCGCTGAGCAGGCTCCACTGCGGACGATGGAGAATGGGAGACTGCAGCAGACACGGATTGAGATTCCCCCTGTGCAGCAGAGGAAACTCGACTCCTAAAACTTTTAACATAACTGTCTAATGAAGTGTTTGCAATTAAAAATATATATATTTCCATGTTCTAATAGATAATATTAAACTTGTGCCTTCTACCCAAATACTGCTGCTTGTTACCATTGGTATTCCTCTAGCCAGATAGGTTGAGATCACTTGGACATTAATAAGGCTGTGTATGCATTAAAGAACTAAAAAGTAATTCAGTACCATAGAGAATGCTACATATACCATATGTACTTGTGTATAAGCTGAGTTTTTCAGCACATTTTTTTGTGCTGAAAATGCCCCCTCGACTTATACACGAGTCACTGTCTCAGAAGACGGCGGGTGAGGGAAAGCGGCGGAGCAGCAGGTGACAGGACGCAAAAGCCGGCGGCTGCAGCTAAAACCTGTACTCGCTGCTAAAAAAAAATGAATATTCACTACATTTGAAGTTAAAGGGAACCTGTCACCCCGTTTTTTTGATATGAGATAAAAATATGGTTCAATAGGGCCTGAGCTCTGCTTTACATCAGTACCTTTCATATCCCCGGATTCCCCACCTTTGCTGAGAAAATACCTTAGTAATCTCTCCGTTTTCGTATGTCAATCACCCTGGTCCGATGGGCGGTGCCTAATCGCTGTTTCTCCCCACCTCCTGCCTTGCTCTACGAATCTTCTTTCCTGCGTTGGAGTTGTTTTCTGCTTCTGCGCATTCAAGTGGCGTCTCGCGCATGCGCAGTATATTTTGCCCAACAGTGGGCAAAGCATACAACTCATTATTGCGCATGCGCCGGCATTTTCCTTGCAAACTGCGCAGGTGCTAGAGGCTAATTCAATGTACACACGCAGAAACTGACCGGGATCTGTGCTATTCACAGATCTAGTTATGTCAGACATGCCGAGGAGCGGGGGGAGACACAGCAATTAGGCCCCGCCCATTGGACTGGACTGGGGTGGTTGACATTCGAAAACGGAGAGATTACTAAGGTATTTTCTCAGCAAAGGTGGGGAATCAGGGGATATGGAAGGTACTGATGTAAAGCAGAGCTCAGGCCCTATTGAACCATATTTTTATCTCATATCGAAAAAACGGGGTGACAGGTTTCCTTTAACATTCATTTTTCTTATAGCATGCACAGTGTCAGCAGCAGTTGCTGGCTTCCAGCAGCTGCTGGGCTATCACGGGTGCGCCCTCATTAAAGTAATTAATATTCACCTCTCTCCACTCCCATAGGTATGGAGAGAAGTGAATATTCATTCCCTTAATGAGCGGGGACACGTGATCGCTCGGCCTCAGGAGCTGCTGGCACCGGAACGAGATGCTGCGAGAGCACAAAGGGAAGGTAAGTAGGATTTTTTTTATGCTTTTCTCATGGGGGCCATACATACAAGGATGGTGTTAAGGTTGGCGGATTGCACTAAATTAAAATAAACTATAAAGTTCAATCGCAACCGGGGTCCACCGTGCAGAGATGTAAAACTGCTGCTAGTGTAAATAATGAAGGATAAAGAAACTAGCGAACGTTCCTCCCTAAACACACTGAGTTAACTCCACACAGTGTGAATGGAACACAGAAAACCATACCCAAATACTGCTCAGAGATGCACAGGGAGAGGAGTACCAACTCAGCGAACCAACGAGAGGTACAGAGACAGTAAGTACCAGCTTAGCTAACCACCGAGGAATACAGGGAAGGTAAGTACCAGATCAGCTAACCACCAAGGGGTACAGGGACAGTAAGTACCAGCTCAGCTAACCACCGATGGGTACAGGGAAAATAGAAAGCATGCAATACCCTGTTTAGAGCACTGCAAAAGAACACGTGTGTTGAACTTGCTCTGTGGTGCAATACCCTGTTAACCCAACAGGGAAGTATAGCATACACATGGAATGGAAATAGATAGCAAAACTCACAGTCAGTGAGAACATGCAGCAAACCTCCTCTCTGGAGGTGCCAGAATTCTAATGGCACAGAGCCAGCCCTGAACACATGCTGACACAGATCACTGTCATCCCACTAGTAGCTGTTACCATGCAAAGCATACAAAAAAGCACAGACAGTGCGGTAGCGTATCGACCCACATATACACCAAACACAAGTGAAGCTAGCATACCTGCGTGCTTCACTGAAAGACCTTTATGCACCAGGCTCCACCCCAAACACTCACGCCCAGTCAGACAGGGCATCATCCGTGGGCCAATCCAGAGCTGCCACATCACCTGAGCAGAAAACTTCCGAGCACCATTGACAAGGCGCCACATCACGGACATGCTCAGTAAGGTGATTTCTGGACATAGACTGACTCTGTATACCACTGGCAACCATAGACTTTAGCTGGAGAGCCAGCAGTAACCATACGTATAACAGGTACCTGAGAAAGATGCTGGGACCAACGTCTGCGCTAAGCAGCAGACCCAGTGGCTGGGCCTGAATGGGAGACCAGAACACCAAACAGTGCCTGCGATACATCCCACACGGCAGGGAAGTCCTGGCCTCTAACAGATGGGGATGAGGAACCATGCAGACAAGGATGGGGAAAAAGAAGCCATGCATACGAGGATGGGGATAAGGAGCCATGCAGACAAGGATGGGAATAAGGATAGGTAAAAGGAGCCATGCATACCTGGATGGAGATAAGGAGCCATGCAGACAAGGATAGGAATAAGGAGCCATGCATACAAGGATGGGGATAAGAAGCCATGCAGACAATTATTGGAATAAAGAGTCATGCAGATAAGGATAAGGAGCCATGCAGACAAGGATGGGAATGAGGAACCATGCATATTAGAATAGCGATTAGGAGACAATGCATACCTGGCTTATACTTGAGTCAATAAGTTTTCCCAGTTTTTCGAGGCAAACTTAGGTGCCTTGGCTTATATTCGGGATGATGTATACACGAGTATATACGTTATTTACCAGGCAATTAAATACTTTAGTAAATACATCAAAATTGACATCCTATATGTACAGGGAGTAAATATCAGAGTACAAGGCCCAACATTAGAGCCAGACAATGGTCCCCATCATATATATGAACCATAACAGGACAAACTGCAAAATACACTAAGCAAAAAAAGAGCACCACCAGCAGTTTAATTATCCAAAATAACAAAGATTACTTTATTTATCATTAAAATAGACAAACAGGTGCATGGTTAACAAGGGAACACATGTAAGAGTACAACACAGCAAGTGCCCAAAGAGGCACAAAGGGCACAACTCGCCAGCTGAAGGTCCGTGTTCGTGAACACGTCCTAGGCATTCAGGCGGCATCTACGCAGGTGGACGCTTCCACCCTCAAGACATTACCTAGGCATTTTAAGTCGTTCCATGCTTGCGATGGCTCGCTATTGTGGGTACGCGGCATCGATGCCCTCCGGATTAATATCCGGGGTGGCCAACTATCTAAACGGCTTGGTATGATGGAGTCCCGTTGGATATGGATGTTAAAGATGGTCCATCTGCATGGATTAAACGAGAATCTTCCCTTTGCTCCTTTTCTGTAGTCGCCCTGCCCCTGCGCACCTATCATGTTTGTAGTGCTGCATCACGTTTTTTTATGTGGTTTTAACATGTGTTTTTATTTGTAGTATCCATATGCTTTATGTGGGTTCATGATTGGAGGTAGACTCTCTGCGAGGATGGTGTTATCGGATGTGTGGGGGACCACTCGAATCTATTGGAGCTGCTTTTTCATCTGGATCCATTACTGCTATGCCTATTGGAGACGGTTCTTTCTGGACATTATCTTATACATATAGTGATACTGTGATATTATATTTATATTTATTTCTCCGGATATATGCAGTATTGGTCTGACGACCTATGGTTTATTGTTTATATTGTATCTCCATTCTTCTTGTGATATTTGTATGTATGTGTTCATTTTTGTGTCTGCCTTTTTTATTTTTCATTCTTGATTGTTTGTATATGTGTATTATGTTTTGATTTGAGTTAGTTATCTATTCATATGTTAATATGTTGTACCACATTCTAAGTTAATTATGCTCTTTCTATTTTTTCCTCGTTTTCTATATCCGTCTTGCGGTTAACTGGTTCGCTTCTGCTATGAGGCTTTTGTACGTGTATGAGTTTGTTTTGCGCCGGGACTCTGCCCCTTGTTATCTGTCTGCTGCTTGGTCACATGGGGCCCCATGTGTTCCGGCACCAGCTGACTGGGGAGCGGTGTTTCTGTATGCTGTGGCCGTTTCTATGGCGACACTCTAGCGTTTCTGGCTTATTTACGTCACGCGGGTATTTGATTTCTTCCCTGGCAATGATATACACTGTGTTGGTATTTCCATTGTCATGGTGACGTTTCTTGTTTAGTGACGTCCTAGCAACGTTCTGCTGATTTTGGCCTTACTTCTTTTAAAAGCTATTATGTATCTTTCTGGCGCTATTGTTGTTATAGCGACATTGTAGCGACGCCTCACTACTTCCGGTCCTGCGTCATTGGAGCCTGGTGGTGAATTACAATGGCAGTTGATTTCCGGTTTCGCTTTGCGGCTTTCACACTATATAAGACGGCATTTTTAGTTCTTTGTTATGCCCCCTGAGGAAGGTTTCTTAAACCGAAACGCGCGTCGGGGATAGCGTTGGACGGCGTGGTGACGGACATTACACTCTGGTATGTTTCCGCTCTAAGCGTGGATACTTTGTTGCCTTATGCACTGTACAAAACTAATACCAGGGCAGCGAAGTATGGCGGTATACATGCTTACGCCATGATATATCCTGACTTACCATTGTTATGTATACTGCATTAATGCCGCCCTTGGCTTTCTTTGGGCACTTGCTGTGTTGTACTCTTACATGTGTTCCCTTGTTCTCCATGCACCTGTTTGTCTATTCTAATGATAAATAAAGTAATCTTTGTTATTTTGGATAATTAAACTGCTGGTGGTGCTCTTTTTTTGCTCAGTGTATTTTGCAGTTTGTCCTGTTATGGTTCATATATATGATGGGGACCATTGTCTGGCTCTAATGTTGGGCCTTGTACTCTGATATTTACTCCCTGTACATATAGGATGTCAATTTTGATGTATTTACTTTTGTTTTTTTCTGTGTTATGCACAGGTTGGTTTGATATCATTATGGACTTTCGAGCCAAAGAACAGTCCTGGCTCAATCAGATGGATCAGATTTTTGGGGGCAGTGGGAATGGTGCGCAGAGGCCGGGCAACTCGGCATGGGACGAGGGATTGTCATCCATGAAGACAATGATTTCCAAACGTACCGGGATGTGGTGGAATAGGTCGTTTATGGAAAAATACGTGGAAAATAAAATGATCCCTAGGGGCCTTAGGGTCCGTGTGATTCCGTCATACCCAGTTGAAGATGGGGAATTTGTTACCAAATGGGAGGATGCCTGTAATATATGTTCATTCACCCTCATGCAGCTATTGATGAATCTTAATACTACCAGTATTACCACGCTGGATAATCAGATTGACAAGGCACAGGTGGAGATACGGGCTGGATGCTCGGCCGAAAAAATTCATCAATTTGAAAAGGAGATGGATAAATCCATGGATACACTTGTTAAAAAGATCCAAGAATCCCAAATTTCAAAATATAATAGGAATATTAAAGATTATCAAATGAAAAAAGTGTATCTATGGAGGAACAAAAACAATCAGGGTATTCATAGGACTACATCCAATACCTCTATATCATCTACCAGTGAACGCTCTGATATTTCCTCTGCATCTGAGGGAGTGGCGAGTGGACTCGATAGAACCAGATTCCGTGATCAATCCTTTCATCCCTACAAAAGATCTGCTGCTGTATCATCTTTTTCCAGAAATAGGGATAATAAGGTGATCAATTTGAGTGATTACAATCTGTCTGATGCCGATTTGCGGCTTCTCGGGAGGGGTCTGACCTTTTCACCTGCATCTAAATTTGATACTTTCACAGCGGTTAAAGATTTAAATATCTTCGCTAGGTCATTGCTGTTTAAGCAACATTTCTTTAATAATGATTTACATCTATTATTCCCCACAGAGGAGGAACAAGATGCATTGAGGATCTTGGAGGAGTTGGCGATCGAGCATCTTCATGAAGGAGGTAAGATTCCTCCTTCCATACGTTCTCGTTCCAGGAAGTTTCCCCCCTTCTCCACATGTGCCAATATAGATTTATTTGTCTGGGTGGTGACGGAGGAACTCAATAAAATACCTGGGTTTATTCCTCATGATAATCTATCTCGGGAGGAGAGGACTAGGCTTAGAGCTTTGCGTGAACTGCCAAATGTGGTGGTCAAGCCAGCGGATAAAGGTGGCAATGTCGTTCTGTGGCCTACAGTTATGTATGAGAGGGAGGCCTTTCGGCAATTAAACAACTCTACATGTTATAAGAAACTGACATACAACCCCCTCTCTACATACTGTGCTCAGCTGGACACTATCATTAAGCGGGCCTTACGGAGCGACATTGTCACCAAGGAGCTGGCTTCTGCACTGGTGGTGTCCGAACCCACTATTGCCACTCTATATCTCCTCCCTAAGATACATAAGAGTTCCACGTCGCCGCCCGGCAGGCCGATTGTATCGGGTAGGGGAAGCTTTCTGGAGAATGTGAACAGATGGATCGATTTCCAACTCCAACCCCTAGTCTCCAATCTTCCCTCCTTTTTGAAAGACACTGGGGAGTTGTTGCGCAGGGTCGATGGTTTGTGTTTTGGTAGTGATACTCTACTGGTTTCAGCAGATGTTGAGTCCCTCTACACGAATATTAGTCATTGTGATGGCATTACTGCCGTGAAATACTACCTTGAAACTTCCACATTATCTCATGGACTGAGGGACCTTCTGCTGGAACTACTAGAGTTCACTCTTACCCATAACTTTTTTGTTTTTAAGGGGTCTTTCTACCTACAGCTCCAGGGAACGGCGATGGGGGCGTCCTTTGCGCCTTCATATGCGTGTCTGTTCCTGGGGCTGTGGGAGAGGGACCTCTTCCTGTCTGACGAACAGGGGTCGATGGACCGTGTCCCCCTTTGGACACGTTACATCGACGATATCTTCTTTGTCTGGCAGGGCACATCCGTCGATCTTGCGCAATTCATGTCCACACTTAACAGCAATGACCGTAATATCCATTTGACATTTGCATGGAGTACGGATAGAATAGACTTTTTGGATGTTACCATTTCCAGAGACGCAGCAGATATGGCTCAGACAGATGTTTTCAGGAAGAGCACCGCTACCAATACACTTCTCCATGCTTCGTCTGGGCATCCACCTCACATGATCAGATCTGTCCCTACTGGACAGTTTCTGAGATTACGTCGCATCTGTTCTACAGATGGAGACTTTGAGAAAAGAGCCTCTGACCTAAGGGAACGTTTTTTAGCAAGGGGATATAGTGGTAGAATAATCAAAAAAGCATACCATCGTGCTAAGAACACCTCTCGCCAACAATTGCTGTATGGGACTAGATTGGATACTGGACGTCAGGGTGATCAAGTGAGGTTTATTACCACCTTTAACTCTCAATCCAGTAGGGTGAGGTCGGTACTTGAAAAAGCATGGCCCATCCTTAAAGTGGATCCCATAATCAGCAGGTTTCTCCCGGATAAACCACTGACTACTTTTCGCCGCTCTAGAAACCTTAGAGACCACTTGACACAGAGTCATTTTGTGGGACCATGTCCATCTACGTTTCTGGATGTTGGCCCTGTTGGGGGTGGTTGTGTCCCCTGCGGTAGATGCATCACCTGTACTAACATCGACCGATGTGCTACCTTCACGGACTCCAGTGGTAGGAGAACCTTTGACATCAGACAGCGCATTACGTGCACTACAAGATATGTAGTGTACTATGCGTTCTTCTTGTGATATTTGTATGTATGTGTTCATTTTTGTGTCTGCCTTTTTTATTTTTCATTCTTGATTGTTTGTAAATGTGTATTATGTTTTGATTTGAGTTAGTTATGTATTCATATGTTAATATGTTGTACCACATTCTAAGTTAATTATGCTCTTTCTATTTTTTCCTCGTTTTCTATATCCGTCTTGCGGTTAACTGGTTCGCTTCTGCTATGAGGCTTTTCTACGTGTATGAGTTTGTTTTGCGCCGGGACTCTGCCCCTTGTTATCTGTCTGCTGCTTGGTCACATGGGGCCCCATGTGTTCCAGCACCAGCTGACTGGGGAGCAGTGTTCCTGTATGCTGCGGCCGTTTCTATGGCGACACTCTAGCGTTTCCGGCTTATTTACGTCACGCGGGTATTTGATTTCTTCCCTGGCAATGATATACACTGTGTTGGTATTTCCATTGTCATGGTGACGTTTCTTGTTTAGTGATGTCCTAGCGACGTTCTGCTGATTTTGGCCTTACTTCTTTTAAAAGCTATTATGTATCTTTCTGGCGCTATTGTTGTTATAGCGACGTTGTAGCGACGCCTCGCTACTTCCGGTCCTGCGTCATTGGAGCCTGGTGGTGAATTACAACGGCAGTTGATTTCCGGTTTCGCTTTGCGGCTTTCACATTATATAAGACGGCATTTTTAGTTCTTTGTTATGCCCCCTGAGGAAGGTTTCTTAAACCAAAACGCGCGTCGGGGATAGCGTTGGACGGCGTGGTGACGGACATTACACTCTGGTATCTCCTTGCACCTGTTTGTCTATTTTAATGATAAATAAAGTAATCTTTGTTATTTTGGATAATTAAACTGCTGGTGGTGCTCTTTTTTTGCTTAGTGTATTTTGCAGTTTGTCCTGTTATGGTTCATATATATGATGGGGACCATTGTCTGGCTCTAATGTTGGGCCTTGTACTCTGATATTTACTCCCTGTACATATAGGATGTCAATTTTGATGTATTTACTATTGTTTTTTTCTGTGTTATGCACAGGTTGGTTTGATATCATTATGGACTTTCGAGCCAAAGAACAGTCCTGGCTCAATCAGATGGATCAGGTTTTTGGGGGCAGTGGGAATGGTGCGCAGAGGCCGGGCGACTCGGCATGGGACGAGGGATTGTCATCAATGAAGACAATGATTTCCAAACGTACCAGGATGTGGTGGAATAGGTTGTTTATGGAAAAATACGTGGAAAATAAAATGATCCCTAGGGGCCTTAGGGTCCGTGTGATTCCGTCATACCCAGTTGAAGATGGGGAATTTGTTACCAAATGGGAGGATGCCTGTAATATATGTTCATTCACCCTCATGCAGCTATTGATGAATCTTAATACTACCAGTATTACCACGCTGGATAATCAGATTGACAAGGCACAGGTGGAGATATATCGTGGCTTACCATTGTTATGTATACTGCATTAATGCCGCCCTTGGCTTTCTTTGGGCACTTCCTGTGTTGTACTCTTACATGTGTTCCCTTGTTCTCCATGCACCTGTTTGTCTATTTTAATGATAAATAAAGTAATCTTTGTTATTTTGGATAATTAAACTGCTGGTGGTGCTCTTTTTTTAATTAAATACTCTGTAGCTTTGGGATTTATGACAAATTTATTTGTCAAATCAAATTTTGGGGGGAAAATTCGGCTTAGAGGGCAAATTAAATTTTCAGATGATCCTCTCATTTATATACATTCTTTTGTGTAATATCTTGCCCATAATCATTACAATCTGTAAAAAATAAATAAATCAAAGCAATTATTGCCTGTTAACTTTACAATATTCCATTAAATATCATTTTCCATTTCTCAATTCTATAAAATAAATTAAGTCAAGAAAAACCATTTTCAAAAATATCAAAGCTTGTTAAACAGTGTAAGCTCAGTATAAGTAGTATTTATACACAAATCAGTGAAATTTAGGTTATCAATCAGCCAGTGGTACAACTAAATTACACTCAAGAATCACTGACATTACAATGCTACTGTGTATTAGAGACCAAACTTTACTGCAGGGCAATTCACTTCTTAGAGGAGCAGACATATAATGTGTAGCACATTCAGGAGGGACATATTTAAGTTTTGCTGGTTTATTTTTGCATTTTGTTTGCACTTTCAACTGGAACAGATGAAAGAACGGCTGAAAAAATGTGGTTGTTGAAAGGCAGCTCAAATCACTTAAGTGCAGAGCATTTCACGCTCACACACAATGACTGTTCTTAGCATCAGTAAGCATTGCCAGGTAGAAGAGCTGTATTTTGTCAGTCACGGTTGACAGTAGCTATGGAACAGAAGTTAGTTTCTGACTTCAATATAGCTACATGATATCACTCTACAACAGCTAGGTAATGAGTTAAAAGCTAGACATGATGACCAAGAATGATCGAATTGTCAACTTATACTCTGGAGAATTCAATTTATGATATTGAAGTGGATCAGTAACCAGATTGCAAAATATAAAATGCAGATAATAATAAAAAGATCTTAGATCTAATGATGCTGATGTACTTACTTTTAATACCTGTCAGAATGGCTGTGTAATGCCATAGAATGGGTGTAACTTTCAATTTTCAGAGTCAGTATAAAGATTTAAACTTCCTGAACAGTAGGCAAGACTAATCTCAATTTACAACCTGCTGGAAGGTAATCTGGAATGACCTCTGTTTAATCAAAATGCCGAAATAAACATGTCTTAGCCAGACAGGGGTACTGATGAGAAAAAAGGAGAAAAAGTATAAATTCAGCAATTCAGTGACTAAGGGTACCGTCACACAGTGGCATTTTTGCCGCTACGACGGTACGATCCATGACGTTCCAGCGATATCCATACGATATCGCTGTGTCTGACACGCAGCAGCGATCAGGGACCCTGCTGAGAATCGTACGTCGTAGCAGATCGTTTGGAACTTTCTTTCGTCGCTGGATCTCCCGCTGTCATCGCTGGATCGTTGTGTGTGACAGCGATCCAGCGATGCGTTCGCTTGTAACCAGGGTAAACATCGGGTTACTAAGCGCAGGGCCGCGCTTAGTAACCCGATGTTTACCGTGGTTACCAGCATAAAAGTATAAAAAAAACAAACAGTACATACTTACATTCCGGTGTCTGTCCCCCGGCGTTCTGCTTCTCTGCACTGTGAGCGCCGGCCGGCCGGAAAGCGAGCACAGCGGTGACGTCACCGCTGTGCTTTCCGGCTGGCACAGACACAGTGGAGAGAAGCAGAACGCCGGGGGACAGACACCAGAATGTGAGTATGTACTGTTTGGTTTTTTATACTTTTACGCTGGTAACCACGGTAAACATCGGGTTACTAAGCGCGGCCCTGCGCTTAGTAACCCGATGTTTACCCTGGTTACCCGGGGCCTTCGGCATCGTTGGTCGCTGGAGAGCGGTCTGTGTGACAGCTCCCCAGCGACCACACAACCACTTACCAACGATCACGGCCAGGTCATATTGCTGGTCGTGATCGTTGGTAAATCATTATGTGAGACGGTACCCTAAGTGAGTCAAAGCCAGACATATTGATAAGATAGACATACAGTAGCTGTGCTAAAACCATCATATTTAGTATTTAACCCCTTAATGACAGCCAATACGTCTTTTAACTGACCTGAGATATAAGAGAATAGCCTCCCCATACAGGTGACAATCCAGCAGCTCTCGGCTGTACACTATAGCTGACAACTTGCTGCATCAGCCACGATCAGTGTTTGCACCTTCCAAATCTGTTTAACTCCTTAGATGCTGCTGTCAATTGTGCCTACATCATTATAAATGGTTAACAGAGTGTGGGGGCTTCCCCTTTATCCCAATTGGTGCCCTAAGATCATGATTTTGTGGTCCTGATATTTGCAATTGCATTTCACGGACAAATAGCGGCCTTAGAGTCTGACGGCTGTAGTAATCTGTTCAGAAGTTAGTGGCATTTAGGTGGTAAAAATACACATTTTCATTTCTGTCATGCCCCTTTGTATTAATTCCTGAAAATTACCGGAAGGGTTAATAAACTACCCGACAGCAGTTTTCAGTATGTCAGGGGGTGCTGTTTTTAAAATGGTATAACTTTTGAGGGTTTCCAATATATAGGACTCCTAAAGTCACTTTAAACATGGATAGGTCCCTAAAAAAATAAATGTTGTAAATTTCCTTGAAAAAATGAAAAATGACTGCTACATTATTAAACCTCCTAAAATGCAAACAAAATAAAATAACATTTTACAAATGGTGCTGATGTAAAGCTGACATGTGAGAAATGTTATGTATTAATGTTTTGCTGTGCTATGACTATCTGGATTAAAGGGATAATCATTCAAAGTTTGAAAATTGCTAATTTTTAACATTTTTCTCAAATTCCTGATACTTTTTATAAATAAACACAAAACATAACAACCTAAATTTACTACTATCATAAAGTATAATGTGTCACGAAAAAACAATCTCAAAATCACTGGGATTTGTTGAAGCGTTCCAGAGTTATTACCACATAAAGTGACACTGGTCAGATTTAAAAAATTTGGCTCCGTCACTAGTAATTTTTATATTATTGTATTTTTCTCTGTTTAAATGACTTTATTCTGCACTGCACATCCACAGCAAGTATCAGTACAATAATGCCCTATACGTATGTAGAGGGGTGCTCTGACAGGGACACATTTATCTTTGAACTGTGGACTACCGCAATGTACTGTATCTAGTGCAGTGTTTCCAAAACTACAGTCCTCACGGCCCCCACAGGTCATGTTTTCAAGATTTCAATAGTATTGCACAGGTGAGAGAATTCTAGATGCTTTGATGATAACTCCATCACTTGTGCAATACTAAGGAAATCCTGAAAACATGACCGCCTTGGTGGCGGGAGGAACTGAGTTTGGAAAACACTAATCCTAGTGAGCTGCCATATCTCATTGTAGTAGTGGGCAAGCAAGTTAGATGAGTAAGTAATCATATGCTTGACACAGGCACAGTCCTAGGCAGGACCTATAAAAGGGGGCATTTTAGCACTTCCACTAGTCAGCCAGACAGAGAAGCAGTGATTAAGAGAGCATATTATGTAGGCCAGCAGCAATGAGCAGAGTTCATGTTTGAAGTTAATTATAGTAGTGCCTTAATTTCTAAGTCTATTAGGTTGCAGTCCTCACCTTATGCCGTGGAACTGCTATGAACTGCTGTTATTAGTAGGTCTGAAAAAATGAGCACAGGCAGTCCTGGATATTCCAACCCAATGCTTATATCTTAAAAGGGCATGCACCAAGATACCCTAATTGGAGATTGTTTTGAGACACAGACTGCACGAGCCTCCTAATCTCTGCAATCGCATACTGGAAGTTATGTGGTAAACTATGATGATGCACAAGGGTGTCACGTTCGCCTGGAAGACTTGGAGTCAGGCTGGTTTCACACTTGCGTTTTGATCTGCAGCGTTTAAAAAAAAAAACGCATGTGGTGAAAAAACGCATGAAAACGCATGCAAACGGTGCGTTTTTTAGACGCATGCGTTTTTGTGGCAAAAAAAAAAATGCGGCAAAACGCGGCGTTTTCCCGCGTTTACATGCGTTTTTTCCCGCGTTTGCGTTTTTGAAACGCATGCTGAGAAGTGTGTGACAGCTGCCAATCATGAAAATCAACTAGAAAACACACTATTAATAGAATTAGCTAGGGTTAGGGTTAAGGTTAGGGTTAGGATTCCTAGGGTTAGGGTTAGGGGTAGCTTTTTATTAGAATGTCCTGGTCACCAGGTCACTGATAAGCCACCCCCCACCATCAAGGTGATAAAGGGATCCAAACCCTAACCCTAACCCTAACCCTAACCCTAACCCTAACCATAGGGATCCAAACCCTAACCCTAACCCTAACCCTACCCCTAACCCTAACCATAGGGATCCAAACCCTAACCCTAACCCTAACCCTAACCCTACCCCTACCCCTAACCCTAACCATAACCCTTGGGATCCTAACCCTAACCCTAACCCTACCCCTAACCCTACCCCTAACCATAACCCTTGGGATCCTAACCCTAACCCTAACCCTACCCCTAACCCTAACCCTAACCATAACCCTTGGGATCCTAACCCTAACCCTAACCATAGGGATCCAAACCCTAACCCTAACCCTACCCCTAACCCTACCCCTAACCCTAACCCTAACCCTAGGGATCCTAACCCTAACCCTAACCCTAAGGGTTAGGATCCTAACCCTAACCCTAAGGGGTTTTTCCGCGGCAAAAAAACGCCGCTAGAAATTACTACAGGTTGCATTTCTGCAAATGAACGTACGTGTCAAAAAACACATGCGTTGCCGAAAATGCGTCAAAACGCATGCGAAAAACGCATGCGTTTTTAATGTTAAGTATAGGAAAAAAAAGCATGCGTTTTTTTGCGTTTTTTAGCGCTAAAACGCAGCTTACAAAACGCAAGTGTAAAACCAGCCTCAGACAGTCACATTGGGTAATGAATCGCAGTCCACTTTAGGGGTGGTGCAATTCATGTCATAATTTAAATGGATTTCCCTTTCCTTCAGTGCTAAGCTGGCTTATGACTCTTTCCATGTTGGCTGAGACCATACAGCCTGGATGTTCTGAGCCGCAACTGCTTACCCTTTACTCCCTATATATACAGGTGTTTAGTCCCTGCCAGTGAAAGATTTCTCTACCTGTGCAGTGTGCAAAAGCTTAGTAGTTGAAGTTTGGAGTTGGAGTTGTGATGTTCTGTAGTTTGCTGTTGTACTTGTGTGTTTATTTCCTGGTCGCTTTTCCCATTCAGTTTATTCCTCCCTGTCCCTATCCTCTTCCCTATTGTTGGTTAGTGCTTTTGTCTGATAGATGTTTTTGGTTATCTTTGTTTTGTCTTTGTGTCTGGTTTACCTTTCATTTCTGTCCCATGCCTTATGGGGTGGTGGCAGAAACAGATCAGGGTTTTTACAGGAGCATATTAAGCAGGAGACTCGGCCTCTCTACCTTTAAGAGCACCCCCCGGGAAAGAGATAGCTAAGGTCCCAGCTCCAGGGACAGTTTGAGGCCCCTCTTCCTTACTGAAGAACATTACAGCATGATAGATAAAGGACTTACTGTTTCTGTTGCTTAACTAACAAAATCTGTGCCTCTACTTTGATGTATAACCACTGACATTTGTGGTGCCTTTATTCTGTTGTGTAACCAGCAATAATCCCTCATAAACAGACTACTTAGCATAATAATTAGCATATTCAAAAAGGAGAATTGTAGGCGTGTTTTTATAAAAATCATACAAAATCGTTATTAGATACTGAAACACATAGAAAACATGCATAAAAAGTGCAGTACAAGGACACCAATTGGTGGCACTCAGCACTATATTAGTCACAACAAATATCACACAACAATGTGTGTTAAACCCAGTAATAAACACTTTTGTGATTAGTTACCGTCTCTTGAAATCACCATTCACCATATGCCAAATAAGGCTAGCAGCTATTGAACTATAAGTATGAATAGTCACAAATCCATTTCTATCCAATTTGTCTCTGCTGCCAAGATATGGGTATCTGGTCAGGCTATAGACCACAAGTATCACAAAAATTACATCCACCACATGAATACATTTGAAGGTGAGCAGGGGTCGTCTTACAAGGTGCTGAGGCACACCACAAAACCAATGTGGTATGGGGTTTTCATTGGCTTTGTGGTGTGCCTCAGCACCTGGTAAGATGACCCCTGCTCACCTTCAAATGCATTCATGTGGTGGATGTAATTTTTGTGATACGTGTGGTCTATAGCCTGACCAGATACCCATATCTTGGCAGCAGAGACACATTGGATTCATACTTATGGTTCAATAGTTGCTAGCCTTATTTGGCATATGGTGATTTCAAGAGAAGGTCACTAATCACAAAAGGTTTTTTTTACCAGGTTAAACATACATTGTTGTGTGATATTTGTGACTAAGGCTACTTTCACACTAGAGTTTTTGGCAGCACGTCGCAATGCGTCGTTTAGGAGAAAAAACACATCCTGCAAAGTTGTCTGCAGGATGCGTTTTTTCCCCATAGACTAACATTACCGACGCATTGCGACGCAGTGCCACACGTCACAACTGTCGTGCGACGGTTGCGTCGTGTTTTGGCTCACCGCCGCCACAAAAAACGTTACATGTAACTTTTTTGTGCATCGGGACCGCCATTTTCGACCGCACATGCGCGGCCGAAACTCCTCCTCCTCCCCTTAGCTTGCAATGGGGCAGCGGAAGCGTCTTAAGACTGCTTCCGCTGCCCACGTCGGGCATTTTTGTCACAGTATACGTCGGTACATTGGGCCGACGTAGCGCGACGTCCCCGTACTGGTGCTAGTGTGAAAGCAGCCTAATATAGTGCTGAGTGCCACCACTTGGTGTCCTTATATTGCACTTTTTATGTATGTTTTCTATGTGTTTCAGTATTTAATAAAGATTTTATATGATTTTTATAAAATAGTAGTGGCCAAGTTAATTATACTTGGCTAACTAGTCATTATGAGTCTGGGTTTTGTATATTAACATACTAATTACCTCATACTGAATAAAGGTCCTTTCCAGTCGAACATTGCTGAGTCAGTGTGAGTAACTGCACCATTGTTGGGTTAGAGATCATATACTACACACCAAAAACTGACCCACTTACAAACAAATGGTGGAATAATTTAGAATGGAAAAATTAAAGTGCTGCAAATTTTCCATCCTCACCACACTCATTACATTGCAAGAATATATAGAGGATAAATCAGCTGTGAATCTGCAGCACATTGTGCAACAAAGAAACGGATGTAACCCATATATGTTTTGCTGTAGAATCACAGTGAATTTATTGCCCTGTTTGCAGCGAGAACATCAGTGGAAAAATCCTGCCAAGTGTGGACCCAACCTAAACTGGCTATAAACATTATATAGTCAGATCCACTGAAAATCTAATGTGTCTAAGCTTTTATATTTAAGGGAAGAATCATAAGAAATACTGCTTGAAAGAGCATTCTATTAACAGGCATCTATTGTTTTTAGCCAATATAATCTTCACCAGGGGTTCTGAAAAAAACAGGTCTTAGGCTGCGCTATCCCTTCTACATGACATTGCAGCAATATACAGGATCACCATTAAGCCAGAAGAATGTTACCAAATATATAATACCCCAATAGAACCTAAATTATAGGCATGTTGCATTTCAACATTTAGAGGCTTATTCATAGGTTTTTCTGGTCCCTTGGGTAATAGAATCATAGTGAGCCCCTTAAGTCTTCAATTCTTTCACCAATATTGATCCCAGTTACAGTTTTTCCTTTTCTTGGAACTTGTTTTTGTTGTAAAAATGACAGAGATACTATGTATTTTCTGTCATATCTCCAAAGAACGCCAAAAAAAATCCACCATGTGTGGAAAAGGAGAAAAGCAGCTGTATGCAGTAAAGTCCGTAATTTAATCCTTTTACTAATGGAAATTTGGATGCTTTAGTTGTTGAAATGGCCAGAAGAATTATTTTATTTTTACCTTTCCAAATTCATAGCCATAACAGCCAAAGGATCAACATGGCTGTATAAGGTCTTGTTTTTGTTTTTGTTTTAAAAGTTGTCATTTTATAGATGTCATTTTGCACTACACATGGCTTATAAGTTACAGTATATTAACATTACTTTCACAATTATTTTTGTTTTTCAAAGAAAGCAGTTCATCAGATAACAAACAAGAGAGGAACAGTGTAGCATAGTAAGATATTTTCAGTCCAGTTAGACTGAAAATTTAAAAATGAAAAAATAAAATATTGAAATGATGACAGCTGACAAGATCACTCAACTGATTGGAAGTGCATGAATTTATTAAAGTGCAATTGAACTATGCTTGTGTTTAAAAAAAATCTGTATTTTTCAAAATGTAGATTTATTATAATTCACTCTGTAAAATGGAGGCTGGCATGTTGCCATTTTGCTAAAAAATATAAGGCTGTGAAAAGGTTAAAAACATTAAAAAAAATAATATTCACCTCACCGCTCGCCGTTCTGGTAGCTTGCACTGCTCATTCTCCCCCTTACAGTCCTCGGCACCTCTTCTTCTTAGTCGCTGCATCCTGAAACCACGAGCATCTTCATTCTAGGCCAGGACTTTTGCATGCACAGGGACATCCCGAGCCTAATCGTGTCTGGAAATCCATGCCTGGTGGAAGATCAACAAGGTTTCAGCTTGCAAAGGTGGTAAGAAGAGGCGCTGAGGACTGTATGGTAGACATCCACACAATTTGACAAATTCAAATCTCACCAAATCCACTCATCTCTAGTACTGATCCATCAAAAATGTCCTGATGTTAGAAGGCTATGACATTGGCAAGAGAGATGAACTAATAAAGAATATCTATGATTTACATATTTATGTTTTTATGCTAAGCATTACCTAACGTGTAGTAGTTCAGTGGGGTTACAAGTCCCAAAATCCTCACCAATTGCTTACCTTTCCACTTTGAACACAGAAGTGTATGGGCTCGAAAGA
Source organism: Ranitomeya variabilis (assembly GCF_051348905.1). Lineage (NCBI taxonomy): Eukaryota > Metazoa > Chordata > Amphibia > Anura > Dendrobatidae > Ranitomeya > Ranitomeya variabilis. The sequence goes on from NC_135237.1 coordinate 178,872,231, forward strand.
AAGTCTTGTACACAAAGAAAAGTATGGGCTGGTAGACTTCCTATTGAGGTTATATGCTGCCAGGCATATTTTTGAGTTATTTGTGGGTGTCTTAAGACCCAGTCTTCCAACAAAATGCTGCATGTTAGGTAATACCTATTATTAAAAAAATATATATTACACTCATCAGGAAGGAATTTGCAAAACTCAAAAGTAAGATTTGTAGAATTGTGGAAATCACAGGATGCATAGACATGTTAATGATATGCAAATTTTAAAAAAATGGAAACCACATTTTCAAAACATCAAAATTATTTCAGTATGGTATATAAGCACCATGCACAGAAATACATGCACAATTTATTCAGTATGGTATATAAGCACCATGCACAGAAATACACACCCTTACACTCATTGGCTGCTATCAATGAGGTAATTGTTATCTGAAGAATGTTCTGCCATGCTGAATGCACTTGAACACACAAATAATCAAGAGTTCCTGCTGGCAACTTTGCAATTGCTGACTAATGACATTCCAGATGTGCTAATTCACATTATTGCTACTGAAATAATGTAGATTTTCTCTACTAATATTTGCTGTACATACCCTTCGTTGAATAGTAGTTGTGGTGTACAGTACAGACCAAAAGTTTGGACACACCTCATTTCAAGATTTTTCTGTATTTTCATGACTATGAAAATTGTACATTCGCACTGAAGGTAGCAAAACTATGAATTAACACATGTGGAATTATATACTTAACAAAAAAGTGTGAAACAACTGAAATTATGTCTAATATTCTAGGTTCTTCAAAGTAGCCACCTTTTGCTTTGATGACTGCTTTGCATACTCTTGGCATTCTCTTGATGAGCTTCAAGAGGTAGTCACCGGGAATGGTCTTCCAACAATCTTGAAGGAGTTCCCAGAGATGCTTAGCACTTGTTGGCCCTTTTGCCTTCACTCTGCGGTCCAGCTCAACTCAAACCATCTCGATTGGGTTCAGGTCTGGTGACTGTGGAGGCCAGGTCATCTGGCATAGCACCCCATAACTCTCCTTCTTGGTCAAATAGCCCTTACACAGCCTGGAGGTGTGTTTGGGGTCATTGTTCTGTTGAAAAATAAATGATGGTCCAACTAAACGCAAACCGGATGGAATTGCGTGCCTGTCATGTTTCCCAATGGCAAGGGAACATAAGAAACATATAAATAACGAACGAGCTCTCGGGTGATGGAAACTCGAGTTGACCATGAGCTAAATCTACCACACAACTGATAGTAGCCAGGGAGCATACCTACGGCTTTCTAGATGCCACGCGCCAGCCGGAGGACTAACTACCCCTGGTAGAGGAAGAAACAGACCTGGCTTACCTCTAGGGAAATACCCCAAAAGATGATAGCAGCCCCCCACATGTAATAACGGTGAATTAAGAGGGAAAGACATACACAGTAAGAAAGTAGATTTAGCAAAGAGAGGTCCACTTACTAGATAGCAGAAGGATACAAAAGAGGACTTCACGGTCAACTGAAAACCCTTTCAAAAACCATCCTGAAATTACTTTAAGACTCCTGTGTCAACTCATGACACAGGAGTGGCAATTTCAGCCCGCAAGAGCTTCCAGCTACAGAGAATTACAAAAACTGCAAACTGGACAAAAGATACAAAACAAAAGGACAAAGTCCACTTAGCTGATCAGCAGACTAGTAGCAGGAACATGCAACCGAAGGCTCTGGTTACAATGATGACCGGCAAGGAAATGACTGGAGAGCAAGGCTAAATAGGAAACTCCCAAACGCTGATGGAAGCAGGTGAACAGAAGCAGCAAAGTGCAAACAAGTCACCAATACCACCAGCAACCACCAGGGGAGCCCAAAAAGCGGATACACAACAGTACCCTCCCCTTAAGGAGGGGGCACCGAACCCTCACAAGAACCGCCAGGGCGATCTGGATGAGCTCTATGAAAGGCACGAACCAAATCCGAGGCATGAACATCAGAAGCAGTTACCCAAGAATTATCTTCCTGACCATAGCCCTTCCATTTAACCAGATATTGAAGTCTCCGTCTGGAAATACGGGAGTCCAAGATCTTTTCTACCACGTACTCCAATTCACCCTCCACCAGCACAGGAGCAGGAGGTTCAGTAGAAGGAACCACCGGTACCTCATATCTCCGCAACAGCGACCGATGGAACACATTATGGATAGCGAAAGATGCCGGGAGGTCCAAACGAAAGGAGACAGGGTTAAGAATCTCCAAAATCCTATAAGGACCGATGAACCGAGGCTTAAATTTAGGAGAAGAAACCCTCATAGGGACAAAACGGGAAGACAACCACACCAAGTCCCCAACACGAAGGTGGGGGCCAACACGACGACGGCGGTTAGCAAACTGCTGAGTCCTCTCCTGGGACAATTCCAAATTATCCACCACTTGTCCCCAAATCTGATGCAACCGATCCACTACCGCATCCACTCCAGGACAATCCGAAAATTCAACCTGACCAGATGAAAAACGCGGATGAAACCCTGAATTGCAAAATAAAGGAGAAACCAAAGTGGCAGAACTAGCCCGATTATTAAGAGCAAACTCCGCCAACGGCAGAAAGGCAACCCAATCATCCTGATCTGCAGACAATAAACACCTCAAATAAGTCTCCAAAGTTTGATTAGTTCGTTCCGTCTGGCCATTGGTCTGAGGATGGAATGCAGACGAAAAAGACAAATCAATGCCCAACCTGGCACAGACTGCCCGCCAAAATCTAGACACGAACTGGGTACCCCTGTCAGAAACGATGTTTTCCGGAATACCATGCAAGCGAACCACATTTTGAAAAAACAGAGGGACCAACTCAGATGAGGAAGGCAACTTAGGCAATGGCACCAAATGAACCATTTTAGAAAAACGGTCACACACCACCCAGATGACAGACATCTTCTGAGAAACAGGGAGGTCCGAGATAAAGTCCATAGAGATGTGCGTCCAAGGCCTCTTCGGAATAGGCAAGGGCAACAACAACCCACTAGCCCTAGAACAACAAGGCTTGGCCCGAGCACACACATCGCAAGACTGCACAAAAACACGCACATCTCGAGACAGGGAAGGCCACCAGAAGGATCTAGCCACCAAATCTCTGGTGCCAAAAATTCCCGGATGACCTGCCAGAGTAGAAGAATGAACTTCCGAGATGACTCTAGTGGTCCACTCGTCAGGAACAAACAGTCTACCAGACGGACAACGATCAGGTCTATCCGCCTGAAATTCTTGCAAAGCACGTCGCAAATCTGGAGAGACAGCAGACAAAACCACTCCATCCTTAAGGACACCAGCAGGTTCAGAATTCCCAGGAGAGTCAGGCTCAAAACTCCTAGAAAGAGCATCTGCCTTCACATTCCTAGAACCCGGTAAGTACGAGACCACAAAATTAAACCGGGAAAAGAACAACGACCAACGTGCCTGTCTAGGATTCAGGCGCCTGGCAGACTCCAAATAAATTAAATTCTTGTGATCAGTCAAAACTACCACCTGATGTTTGGCACCCTCAAGCCAATGACGCCACTCCTCAAATGCCCACTTCATGGCCAAAAGCTCCCGATTACCAACATCATAGTTTCGCTCGGCGGCCGAAAATTTTCGCGAAAAGAACGCACAAGGTCTCATCACTGAGCAGTCGGAACTTTTCTACGACAAAACCGCCCCCGCTCCGATCTCGGAAGCATCGACCTCAACCTGAAAGGGAAGAGAAACATCAGGCTGGCGCAACACAGGGGCAGACAAAAAGCGGCGCTTAAGCTCCCGAAAGGCCTCCACGGCAGCAGGGGACCAATTGGCAACATCAGCACCCTTTTTAGTCAAATCCGTCAGAGGTTTAGCAACGCCAGAAAAACCAGCTATAAATCGACGATAAAAATTAGCAAAGCCCAAGAATTTCTGGAGACTCTTCAGAGAAGTAGGCTGCGTCCAGTCGTAAATAGCCCGAACCTTGACAGGGTCCATCTCAATAGAAGAAGGGGAAAAAATGTACCCCAAAAAGGAAATCTTTTGAACCCCAAAAACACACTTTGAACCCTTTACACACAAAGAATTCTCCCGCAAAACCTGAAAAACCCTCCTGACCTGCTGAACATGAGACTCCCAGTCATCAGAAAAAATCAAAATATCATCCAAGTACACTATCATAAATTTATCCAAATATTCACGGAAAATATCATGCATTAAGGACTGAAAGACAGAAGGTGCATTAGAAAGGCCGAAAGGCATTACCAAATACTCAAAATGGCCCTCAGGCGTATTAAATGCGGTTTTCCACTCATCCCCCTGCTTAATTCGCACCAAATTATACGCCCCACGAAGATCAATCTTAGAGAACCACTTAGCCCCCCTTATGCGAGCAAACAAATCAGTCAGCAAAGGCAACGGATACTGATATTTGACTGTAATTTTATTCAGGAGTCGATAATCAATACAAGGCCTCAGAGAGCCATCCTTTTTAGAGACAAAGAAAAAACCGGCTCCTAAAGGTGATGAAGAAGGACGAATATGTCCCTTTTCCAGGGACTCCTTAATATACTCGCGCATAGCAGCATGTTCAGGTACAGATAGGTTAAACAAACGACCCTTTGGAAATTTACTGCCAGGAATCAGATCTATGGCGCAATCACAATCCCTGTGAGGAGGGAGTGAACCAATTTTAGGCTCTTCAAAAATATCACGATAATCAGACAAAAATGCTGGAATCTCAGATGGAATAGATGACGAAATGGACACCAAAGGAGTGTCCCCATGAGCCCCCCGACATCCCCAGCTTAACACAGACATAGCTTTCCAGTCAAGGACTGGGTTATGAGACTGTAACCATGGTAATCCAAGCACCAAAACATCATGTAAATTGTACAACACAAGGAAGCGAATCACCTCCTGATGGTCTGGAGTCATACGCATAGTCACTTGCGTCCAGAACTGTGGTTTATTACAAGCCAAAGGTGTAGAATCAATACCCTTCAGAGGTATAGGGACTTCCAGAGGCTCTAAATCAAACCCACAGCGCCTGGCAAAGGACCAGTCCATAAGACTCAGAGCGGCGCCAGAGTCCACATAGGCATCCACGGTAATAACTGATAATGAACAAATCAAGGTTACAGACAAAATAAATTTGGACTGTAAAGTGCCAATTGAAATAGACTTGTCAACCTTCCTAGTACGTTTAGAGCATGCCGATATAACATGAGCAGAATCACCACAATAGAAGCATAACCCATTTTTACGCCTATAATTCTGCCGCTCGCTTCTGGACATAATTCTGTCACATTGCATTTTCTCTGGCGTCTCTTCAGAAGATACCGCCAAATGGTGCACGGGTTTGCGCTCCCGCAAACGCCGATCAATCTGAATTGCCATTGTCAAGGACTCATTCAGACCTGTAGGCGCAGGGAACCCGACCATAACATCTTTAACGGCATCAGAAAGGCCCTCTCTGAAATTTGCCGCTAAGGCGCACTCATTCCACTGAGTAAGCACAGACCATTTACGAAATTTTTGGCAGTATATCTCAGCTTCATCTTGCCCTTGAGATAGGGCTATCAAAGCTTTTTCAGCTTGAATCTCCAAATTAGGTTCCTCATAAAGCAACCCTAAAGCCAGGAAAAACGCATCCACATTGAGCAACGCAGGATCCCCTGGTGCCAATGAAAATGCCCAATTTTGAGGGTCACCTCGCAGCAAAGAAATTACAATCTTAACCTGCTGGACAGGATCTCCTGAGGAGTGAGGTCTGAGAGAAAGGAATAATTTACAATTATATTTGAAATTCAGAAACCGAGATCTATCTCCGGAAAACACCTCTGGTGTAGGGATTTTAGGTTCAGAAATAGGAGTATGCATAACAAAATCTTGTAAATTTTGAACCTTCGTAGCAAGATTATTTAAACCTGCAGCCAAACTCTGAGGATCCATCTTTAAACAGGTGAGCTCAGAGCCATTCAAGGATTATAAGGAGAGAAAGGCAAAGGCAGTAATTAGAGCTGAAATACAACTGATCCAACTATGGAGCAAGCATAGGGAAAAAGAAAAGAAAAAAAAAAAAAAAAAAATTTACAGACTTCTTTTTTCTCTCCTTTCTTCTGCCAATAAGTTTAACACAGGTCGGTCATACTGTCATGGTTCCCAATGGCAAGGGAACGTAAGAAACATATAAATAACGAACGAGCTCTCGGGTGATGGAAACTCGAGTTGACCATGAGCTAAATCTACCACACAACTGATAGTAGCCAGGGAGCATACCTACGGCTTCCTAGATGCCACGCGCCAGCCGGAGGACTAACTACCCCTGGTAGAGGAAGAAACAGACCTGGCTTACCTCTAGGGAAATACCCCAAAAGATGATAGCAGCCCCCCACATGTGATAACGGTGAATTAAGAGGAAAAGACATACACAGTAAGAAAGTAGATTTAGCAAAGAGAGGTCCACTTACTAGATAGCAGAAGGATACAAAAGAGGACTTCACGGTCAACTGAAAACCCTTTCAAAAACCATCCTGAAATTACTTTAAGACTCCTGTGTCAACTCATGACACAGGAGTGGCAATTTCAGCCCGCAAGAGCTTCCAGCTACAGAGAATTACAAAAACTGCAAACTGGACAAAAGATACAAAACAAAAGGACAAAGTCCACTTAGCTGATCAGCAGACTAGTAGCAGGAACATGCAACCGAAGGCTCTGGTTACAATGATGACCGGCAAGGAAATGACTGGAGAGCAAGGCTAAATAGGAATCTCCCAAATGCTGATGGAAGCAGGTGAACAGAAGCAGCAAAGTGCAAACAAGTCACCAATACCACCAGCAACCACCAGGGGAGCCCAAAAAGCGGATACACAACACGTGCCACTGCAAGATGCTGTGGTAGCCATGCTGGTTCAGTATACCTTCAATTTTGAATAAATCCCCAACAGTGTCACCAGCAAAGCACCCCCACACCATCACACCTCCTCATCCATGCTTCACGGTGGGAACCAGGCATGTAGAGTGTTAGGGCTAGCGGAACGCACCAAATTATAAGAGAGATGATATAAGGTGCGTTCGCAGCCCGGGGTCCACCGTGCCGAGATGGAACCTGCTGCTGAGTAATGACGGACTATATGGTGGTACAATGTGGATATAAACATGGGTTAACTTCACCCTGTGTGAAGGAAGCAAACCCTGTTGCGTCACAGGGCCACGGTACCGCACCAAGAGCGCAAACAAGGAGTCTCAGGACTCTATCCCAAGACACAGGGTTAGAGTACGTTCAGACCACTTGCGCTCGACACTGCAACTGGGGTGTCAAAGTAACAGAAAATATAACTTAAAGCACAAGAGTGCGTGCTGTGCTGCTTTGGCGGATGCCACTAACCACCCAGACTTTGGATAGGAAAGCGCTCTATAAGCACACGGTGCCACACTGGCGGTTACAGCAATAGACGCTGTATCGTGTGTCTTTATGTTGACAGCTTAGTCGGGTGCTAGACAGCAAGCATCCACCTTTTGCGAACAGTCATACACAAGTGAGGGGATTTTAAAGAACGACTTGCACTCATCAACACACACACGATTCCAAATGTACACTAGCGCATGGCCGTGCGGCCATGCAAACCTTTTATAGCTGCAGCAAGGACAGGACCTTCCCAGAAGGACCAATAGCAGTCAGCCACAGAAGAACAGCTTCAGGACCTTCGTAAAGGACCAATGGGATTGCTGCAGTATCTATGCACGTGACCCTTGATCCCCAATGAGAGATCTTGCCATGGGCATGCTCAGAAAGGGAAGAGCAGGACTTAGTCCCAAACACATCTGTTCACCGCTGCCCAGTACTGGCTACAATGGCAGAAGCTGGAAAGGCAGCAGTAACCAGTTGTCCAGTATCAGCCTAAGCTAGACGCTGCGACCGACATCTCCGCTGAGCAGACTCCACTGCGGCTGGAGAAGAATGGGAGACCACAGCAGAGATGGTTTGAGATTCTCTCTGTGCAAAGGTGGGATCTCGATACCTAACATACAGTCCATCCGTTCACCTTTTCTGTGTCGCACAAAGACACGGTGGTTGGAACCAAAGATCTCAAATTTGGACTCATCAGACCAAAGCACAGATTTCCACTAATATAATGTCCATTCCTTGTGTTCTTTATCCCAAACAAGTCTCTTCTGCTTGTTGCCTGTCCTTAGCAGTGGTTTCCTAGCAGCTATTTTACCATGAAGGCCTGCTGCACAAAGTCTCCTCTTAACAGTTGTTGTAGAGATATGTCTACTGCTAGAACTCTGTGTGGCAGTGACCTGGTCTCTAAACTGAGCTGCTGTTAACCTGCGATTTTTGAGGCTGGTGACTCGGATAAACTTATCCACAGAAGCAGAGGTGACTCTTGGTCTTCCTTTCCTGGGGCGGTCCTCATGTGAGCCAGTTTCTTTGTAGCACTTGATGGTTTTTGCCACTGCACTTGGGGACACTTTCAAAGTTTGCCCCATTTTTCGGACTGACTGACCTTAAAGTCTTAAAGTAATTATGGCCACTCGTTTTTCTTTATTAGCTGCTTTTTTTGCCATAATACAAATTCTAACAGTCTATTCAGTAGGATTATCAGCTATGTATCCACCAGACTTTTGCACAACACCACTGATGGTCCCAACCCCATTTATAAGGCAAGAAATCCCACTTATTAAACCTGACAGGGCACACCTGTGAATTGAAAACCATTCCCGGTGACTACCTCTTAAAGCTCATCAAGAGAATGTCAAGAGTAAGCAAAGTAGTCATCAAAGTAATAGGTGGCTACATTGAAGAACCTAGAATATAAGACATAATTTCAGTTTTTTCACACTTTTTTGTTAAGTATATAATTCCACATGTGTTAATTCATAGTTTTGATGCCTTCAGTGTGAATGTACAATTTTCATAGTCATGAAAATACAGAAAAATCTTTAAATGAGGTGTGTCCAAACTTTTGGTCTGTACTGTAAATGATTGAAAATTCAAGATTTAAGGTCAATTACACTGTGTTCCAAATTATTATGCAAATTGGATTTAAGTGTCATAAAGATTTAATTGTTTTGTTTTTCAAATAAACTCGTGGATTGTATTGTGTCTCAGGGCTCAATGGATCACTGAAATCAATCTTAAACACATGTGATAATTGGCTTTCCAGGTGATTCTAATTAAAGGAAAACTACTTAAAAATGATGTTCCACATTATTAAGCAGGGCCCAGTTTTCAATTAACATGGGAAAGAAAAAGGATCTCTCTGCTGCTGAAAAGCATCAAATAGTGCAATGCCTTGGTGAAGGGATGAAAACATTAGAAATTTCCCAAAAACTTAAGAGTGATCGTTGTACTGTTAAGAGATTTGTGGCTGTATCTGAGCAAAGATGTGTTTGTGCTGATAAAGGCATAATGAGGAAGATTTCTGCCAGGCAAGTTAATCGGATTAAGAGAGCAGCTGCTAAAAAGCCATTACAAAGCAGCAAACAGATATTTGAAGCTGCTGGTGCCTCTGGAGTCCCTGGAACCTCAAGGTGTAGGCTCCTTCAATGGCTTGCTGTGGTTCATAAACCTACTATTCGGCAACCCTTAAACAGTGTTCACAAGCAGAAATGGTTGCATTGGGCCCACACAATCATAAAGACTAATTTCCAAACAGTCTTGTTTACTGATAAGTGTTGAGCAACCCTGGATGGTCCAAATGGATGGAGTAGTGGATGGTTGGTGGATGGCCACCATGTCCCAACAAGGCTGCAACGTCAGCAAGGAGGTGGTGGGGTCATGTTTTGGGCTGGATTCATGGAGAAACAGCTTGTAGGGCCCTTTAAGGTTCCTAAAGGTGTGAAAATGACCTCTGCAAAGTATATAGAGTTTCTGACTGACAACTTTCCTCCATGGTATAAAAAGCAGAAATGTACCTTCAGGAGCAAAAAATCATCTTCATGCATGACAATGCACCATCTCATGCTGCAAAAAAAACCCTCTGAGTCATTGGCTGTTATGGGCATAAAAGGAGATAAACTCATGGTGTGGCCACCATCTTCCCCTGACCTCAACCCTATAGAGAACCTTTGGAGTATCATCAAGCAAAAGATCTACGGTGAAATTGTCAAAATAACCAAAAAATTAATTGCTTGCAGACCTCAAATAATGCAAAAAAACAAGTTCATAATCATTTAGATACGCCTCAACGCATTAACCTAACTATCCCTGTGTGGCCTATAAAAAAAAAAAAAAAAAAACATAATCAGGTTCCTCACATCATGTTCTCATACACTTTATGCAGTCAATAGCCTCTGTGTCTGTACTGCTACATACTTAGGCTGTTAACTGGTTCATGCAGCTTTACATGAACACCCGAGCCTTACACTATGGCTGGTCCAAATAACTAAAGCAATTGTTACCATCCACCTCTCGTGTCTCCCCTTTTCCTCATAGTTTGTAAGCTTGCGAGCAGGGCCCTCATTCCTCCTGGTATCTGTTTTGAACTGTGATTTCTGTTATGCTGTAATGTCTATTGTCTGTACAAGTCCCCTCTATAAGTTGTAAAGCGCTGCGGAATATGTTGGCGCTATATAAATAAAATTATTATTATTATTATTATTATTATTATTATTATGGTGGGAGGCAGTTCACATCAAAACAGCAGCTCTGGGAGACTATTCTGACTTCATGCAAAGAAATACAAGCAGAAACTCTCCAAAAACTTACAAGTTCAATGGATGCAAGAATTGTGAAGGTGATATCAAAGAAGGGGTCCTATGTTAACATGTAACTTGGCCTGTTAGGATGTTTTGGAGTTAAATAGCTTTTTTGTTCAGTGAATGTGACCTCCTAATGCTGCAAATTCCACAAATGAACATTTTCAGTTCTTTAAAACATATCAAATGTTTAGAAATTCTACTGTGCCTAATAATTTGGAACAGTGCATTCTGAGTTTTTATTCATTTTGGAGATTATACTGTTATCATTGGGAGGTTTCTTCAATAAAATTTGATGTATACTCTAACGGGTGATTACTTTTATTAGACTGACTGTCATTTGCACCGACCATTTAGGAAAATCTGATAAAAATGTTATTTGCATAATAATTTGGAACATAGTGTAGACTCAATTCACACTTTCCTTCCTGATCAATTTATACCATTAAAAATATTTTAAAGGTAATCTGTCAGCAACTTTAACCTCCTGTAACCTTTTAAATGCTCATGTAGATCATGGAAAGATAATTATATTGATACATTTCTATTTGCTGTCCATTGCATTATTTTGGAATAAGGGCATCTATGAAGCTTGAGGGTTTTACATCATCAGCTATGGACTGAGCCATAGGCACAAGTTTATTTTTGCAAATAAAGGTCGGTGATTGATTACTGGGATTGTATTCATCTCTGTTCCAGGGACCTAACAAAGAAGGACTCGATCAATTCCAATTACTGTTGTCCCTTGAAGAAGACGATGTTCTAGATCATCTGAAGTCCAAGAATGCATTGTATTGTATGTTATTGCATTGCTGTTTTTATGTCTTGCAGGTTCTGGAGTGCAAATGACAACAATTATTAATGAGGTAAAGAAGAGGAGTCTGCAAACGAAATGGATAAGTTGGTCTGCACCACTCCTGAAGGCCTGTAATTATTATAATGCATTGACCTGTTTCATATGTATATTTTACCTACCTTGTGGTCTGCAACAGTCAGCCTGTGCACAGGGTTAACTATTGGACCAGCCTTTGGTGGGAGTTGTTAAGTGAGCATATAAAGTTAGTTTTGATTGCTAGAAAGTACTGAAAGAAAGGGAACTGATTTGGGCAGACCAGCATTGCTTATGAATGTTTTGTGTGAAGAGAGGACACTATACTCAGGTAGCAAGTTCTGAAGTAGCCAAGTAGCAAAAGTAGTTTTTTTTCAGCAGGCACGTGGGGTGCGTACAGTGGGGATTATCAGCACTAGATAAGAATGGTAAGGGTATGTGCACACGTCAGGATTTCTTGCAGAAATTTTCCTGACAAAAAAACGGAAATTTCTGCCAGAAATCCGCATGTGATTTTTTTCGCGTTTTTGACGCGTTTTTGATGCGTTTTTTGTGTGTTTTTTCCCAGATGCATAGGAATTGCGGGAAAAACGCAGAAAATCCGCAAAATTAATGAACATGCTCATTTTTTTACTGCGATGCTTTTTTTTCGCGGAAAAGAACGCATCCATGTGCACAAAACATGCCGAATGCATTCTAAATGATAGAATGCATAATGCATGCGTTTTTAATGAGTTTTTATAGCGTTTTTAGCGCGAAAAAATGCAAAAAACCTGAACATGTGCTCATGGCCTATGTGTCAGCCAGTCCTGGAAGTAGGACTGGCCAGACAGGGACTTGTTTTCTCCTAAAGAGTTGCAGTTGCACAACTGGATTTGTGTTACTCGTATAAATTAGTAGCTAAGAATACTTGTGAGTTGCCACAACAACACACCTCAACCCGTGCGGCCCTCACAAGGAAACTGTCACGGGGAGACTAGGTGAGCGAGAGCTAATAACCCGGGCCCCTGCAATTTCCCTGAGACTAGGGAAATCCTGACTGACCCTCTACCTGGAGTTTACACTGATGGTGTGCATGTCCAGGCCTTGAACCTCACCCTGTCTCCTGTTTCAACCCTAGGCTGAAACCTCCACCCACCACCCAGTGAAGAGGTAATACACCAATACCCACAGTTAGCACAGACAAGGATAAAGGAAAATATACACCACGCCGCAGTAACTCAGGAATACACTATAAATGTGCAGGGCAAAATAAATACAGATATAGGAAGGAGTAAATAAGACAAAGGAAAATACACCACCAGCAACGAATCTCCAACAACCAGCTCTCCACTCCAGACCGAGATAACAACGCACAAGACAGAAGCTATAATCGGCGACGCCCAATGATCAGGAGAACTATTTAAAGGCAATGGGCATGGCCCAGCTTCCAATCCGAGGATCAGGTAAATTAACACCGGAACAGCTAGATAAAATCTAGCCGACGCCAATGAGCAAATAGTGGTCAAAAGCGGAATTACCACTGTCTGTCGAACGACCTGGTCTGAACAGCGTCCGACATGACAGTACCCTGCCTTCTACGAGGGACCCCAGGGCCCTCACGGCTTATAGGACCCGGCTTGTCTAGATGGCGACGATGAAAAAACCTGACTAGTCGATCCGCATGAATATCCGAGGCTGGTACCCAGGACCTCTCCTCAGGCCCATAACCACGCCAGTGTACCAAGTACTGTAAAGTGCGACGCACTACACGAGAGTCAACCACCTTGGAGACTTCAAACTCCAAATTACCATCCACCAAGACTGGAGGTGGCATAGGCGCCGCATCCACAGAACACACCACCTTCTTTAGAAGAGACCTGTGGAACACGTTGTGTATCTTATACACCGTAGGTACGCTACTGGGTTAATGACGGCGGTGACCCTAAATGGACCAATAAACCGTGGACCCAATTTAAGGGACGGTATTTTGAGTCTTATGTTTTTTGTGGATAACCACACCCAGTCATCCACAATCAGGTCCGGACCTGGCACACGCCTACTGTCAGCCACACGTTTGTACCTAGCGCCCACACTCAACAGGCGCTGTTTAACTCTCCTCCAGACTGATGACAATTGTACTCCTAACTGATCCTCCTCCGGAATGCCGGAAGAGCCCCTCTGACTCAAGGTACAATATTGAGGATGTAGCCCGTAAACACAAAAAAACGGAGACTCCCCAGACGACTCCTGGCGGTGATTATTGATGGCAAACTCAGCCAAAGGAAGAAAGGTAGACCACTCCTCCTGGTTATCAGAGACAAAGCAGCGTAGGTACTGTTCCAAATTTTGGTTCATAGGCTCAGTCTGACCATTTGACTGAGGATGGAACGCCGAAGAATGAGACAACTTGATCCCCAGCCGTGAGCAAAATGCTTTCCAAAATTTTGCCACAAACTGAGACCCCCTATCAGACACAATGTCAGACGGAACCCCATGAAGTCTGACCACCTCCTGTACAAATACCTGAGCCAGAGTCTTAGCGTTAGGCAACGAAGGCAAAGACACAAAGTGCGACATTTTAGAAAACCGATCAACAATCACCAAGATGACCGTGTTCTTTGCTGATGAGGGCAAATCAGTGATGAAATCCATGGAGATTTCCGTCCATGGCTTACTAGCTACTTCAAGAGGAAGTAGTGTGCCAACAGGACGGGAGCGGGGCGTCTTAGCCCTAGTGCACGTGGTACAAGCTGACACGTATGAGACCACGTCCTGTCAGATCTTGGGCCACCAAAACCGACGTGACACCAACTCCAAGGTACCTCTAACCCCTGGGTGGCCAGCCAGGACAGCATCATGATGCTCCGCCAAAACCTTTAAGCGGAGATGAAGCAGTACAAAAGATGTGTTGATGGGAAGCTCAGATGGTACCTCCTCCTGAGCCTCGGCAATCTCAGCCTCAACCTCAGTAGTGAGAGCCGAAACCACAACACCCTTTTGGAGGATGGGTACTGGATCTTCCCGAGGTTCACCCCACGGAAAACACCTGGACAGAACATCCGCCTTAGTGTTTTTAGACCCCAGTTTGTAAGTGACAACAAAATTGAACCACGTGAGAAACAATGCCCAGCGAGCCTGCCTGGGTGACAGACGCTTGGCTGACTCCAAATACAGCAGATTCTTATGATCGGTAATAACAGTTACCTGATGTACCGACCCCTCCAAGAAGTGTCGCCATTCCTCAAAGGCCAACTTGATTGCCAACAACTCCCTGTTGCCGATATCGTAGTTACGTTCAGCGGACGACAGTTTCTTGGAGAAACAGGCGCACGGACACAAACCACTCAAAGATTAAACTTGAGATAGTACCGCCCCCACACCAACCTCAGACGCATCGACTTCCACAACAAAGGGTTTTGATACGTCTGGCTGCACAAGAATGGGGGCTGAAACAAAACTGTTCTTAAGAAATTCAAATGCGTGCACAGCAGCCTCAGGCCAAACGGAGAAATTGGTACCCTTTTTAGTCATGTCAGTTAGCGGTTTAGCAATGATGGAAAAATCCTTGATAAATTTCCTATAGTAGTTAGAAAACCCAAGGAACCGCTGAAGTGCTTTCAGGTTATCAGGACGTTCCCAATACAGCACCGCTTGCACCTTAGCGGCATCCATTTTAAAACCAGAAGCAGACACAATATAACCCAAGAAAGGCAACTCTTGAACAGAAAATACACATTTCTCAAGTTTAGAATACAGCTTATTCTCTCTGAGAAGCTGTAACACCTGCCTGACATGATTTAAATGAGCATCACGGTCGCAAGAATATATGAGGATGTCATCTAGGTACACGATCACGAATTTCCCCAAAACATGCGAGAACACATCATTGATGAAATGTTGGAACACTGCAGGTGCGTTAGTCAACCCAAAAGGCATCACCAAATTTTCAAAATGACCCTCACGGGTATTAAAAGCCGTCTTCCACTCATCACCTTGACGGACTCTTATGAGGTTGTACGCCCCCCTGAGGTCAAGCTTGGTAAACCACTTAGCACCTGCCACCTGGTTGAACAAATCTGGTATCAGTGGCATAGGGTATGGATCACGAACCGTAATCTGGTTCAACTCCCTGAAATCCAAACACGGGTGTAATCCGCCATCTTTCTTCTTCACGAAGAAGAACCCTGCTGCCACCGGCGAGGATGACGGCCTGATGTGCCCTTTGCTCAAGCTTTCAGCAATGTAATCTTTTAACGCTTGTCTCTCCGGACCGGAGATGTTAAACATCCTTGCTTTAGGCAATGTGGCCCCTGGTTTAAACCTGATAGAACAGTTATAGGGACGATGTGGCGGCAACTCTGAGCAACCCTTCTCAGAGAACACATCCACAAAATCCAAAAGTGACTCCGGAACGCTTGAAGTCACCGCAGCCACACATGTGGCCAGGCAATTCTCCTGGCAGAACTCGCTCCACTGAATTATGTCCTGAGTTTTCCAGTCAATTACCGGGTTGTGCATAGACAACCAAGGAAAACCCAAAACCACCTGAGCAGGAAGATTCCTGAGCACCTTACATGTAACCCGCTCGGAATGTAGAACTCCAATGTGGAGTTTCACCTCAGCCACAAACTCAGTAATCTCCCCCTGAGAGAGAGGAGCAGCATTGTTGGTGACCACGCGGATAGGATGCGATAGTTTTTCAATCCTAAAACCTGCTGTGCGCGCAAACTCCTCATCAATGAGATTTGTGGCTGAACCACTATCCACAAAAACAGTAATTGGCCGCTCACTGCCAGTTAGCATGCATTGAGAAACCACCATGGAGGATATACATAAGCTCAGATTGGTCTCCTCCACACCCTCTGAGCTTAGAAGTTTTCCGCTGTTGTGTTTTTCTTAGACAGCTGAGGACAGATGTTAATAAAATGACCAGTTTGACCACAGTAAAAACAGGCTCCCTGCTTCCTGAGCTCAGGGGCTCGACGCTTCACATGTGACACCCCTGCAATTTGCATAGACTCCGTGGGCTCACCTGCAGCAACCTCACGTGAACCTAAACCCTCTCCCATAGGCGGTGTCTCATGCTCCCCCTGATGCAAACGGCGATCAATGCGGACAACCAGACTCATAGCGGAATCTAGAGAAGTAGGAGTCTCGTACATTAGAAGGGCTGTTTTAACCCTTCCAGAAATCCCATGGATAAACTGACTCCGCAATGCTGGATCATTCCATTGTGTATCGATCGCCCAGCGACGAAATTCAGAACTGTAATCCTCTGCAACTCGCTCCCCCTGGCGAATAGTGCATATCTTAGATTCTGCTAGAGCCATTTTGTCAGGTTCATCGTAGATTTTTCCAAGAGAGGAAAAAAAACTCTCCACAGAGTCAAATGCAGCAGAATCAGATGGCAAAGAAAACGCCCATGCTTAGGGATCCCCGCTTAACAATGACAACACCAGGCCCACACGCTGAGCCTCATTACCCGAGGAGATCGGGCGCATGCGGAAATATAGTTTGCAAGCTTCTCGAAAAGAAACAAATTTACTGCGTTCCCCAGCAAATTTTTCAGGCAAAGGAAATTTAGGCTCAGCAACTCTTCCTATTGCTCCAGCTTGCACATTAGATACTTCTAGTCCCTTGTTGTGAATTCCGTTCTCGGGCTCCCCCCTGTGGTCATGAGTAGTATTGTGTGAGTTCTGTTCTTGGGCTCCTGTTGTGATTCGGTTCGTGGGCTCCCCCGGTGGTCTCTTGTGGTACTGGTGTCCTGCAAGCTTTGCCTTCTCAGTTCACCTGTTCCTATCAGGATGTGGGAGTATCCTATTTAACCTTGCTCCTCAGTCATTCTAATGCTGGCCATCAATGTATCCAGAGTGATTCTGTTGCATGTTCCTGCTCCCAGTTTTCTGCTCAGCTAAGTTGGACACTTTAGTCCTTAAGTCTATTTTTGTATGTTTTGTCCAGTTTGCACTTATGTGAATCTCTGCAGCTGGAAGCTCTTGTTGGGCTGAAATTACCACTCCAGTGGCATGAGTTGTCACATGAGTTAAGGTAATTTCAGGATGGTGTTTTGAAGGGTTTTGCAGCTGACCGCGAAGTCCTCTGTTGTATCTTTCTGCTATTTAGTTAGCGGGCCTCTCTGTGCTAAATCTGCTTTCATACTACGTGTGTCTTTTCATCTGCTCTCACCGTTATTATATGTGGGGGGCTGCTATCTCCTGTGGGGACATTCTCTGGAGGCAAGCCAGGACTGTGTTTTCTTCTACCAGGGGTAGTTAGTTCTCCGGCTGGCGCGCGGCATCTAGAGACAACGCAGGAATGCCCCCTGGCTACTTCTAGTGTGGTGTGTAGGTTTAGCATCGCGGTCAGCTCTAGTTTCCATCACCCGAGAGCTTGTCCGTTTATTCTATGCTTCTGATGTTTCCTTGCCATTGGAAACCATAACAGTATGGCCAGCCTAAATGTTTAATCTATAGGCTGAAGCAGGAGAGAAAAGGAACTGTGCGAAACCTTTTTTTTTTCTTTTTTTTTTTTCCTTCCTCTGAAGTTGCACTCCAGCTCTAATTGAAGTCTCCTGTTTTCCTCTCCTCTTAACCCCTGAATGGCTCAGACTTTATCTGTTGAAATATGGATCCCCAGAGTCTGGCTACCAGTTTGAATAATCTTGCCTCTAAAGTTCAGAATATACAAGATTTTTTGTTACATGCTCCTCGGTCTGAACCTAAAATTCCTATACCGGAGTTTTTTCTGGAGATCGATCTTGTTATCTAAATTTTAAATACAATTGTAAATTGTTTCTTTCGCTGAGATCTCATTCTGCTGGAGATCCTGCCCAGCAAGTAAAAATTGTTATTTCTTTACTGCGGGGTGACCCCCAAAATTGGGCATTTTCATTGGCACCAGGGGATCCTGCGTTGCTCAATGTGGATGCGTTTTTTCTGGCTTTGGGGTTGCTTTATGAGGAACCAAATTTGGAGATTCAGGCTGAGAAAGCCCTAATAGCCCTCTCTCAGGGGCAAGATGAAGCCGAAATATATTGCCAAAAATTTCGAAAATGGTCTGTGCTTACTCAGTGGAATGAGTGCGCTCTGGCGGCAATTTTCAGAGAAGGTCTCTCTGATGCTGTAAAAGACGTCATGGTGGGGTTTCCTGCGCCTACTGGTCTGAATGAGTCCATGACAATGGCAATTCAGATTGATCGGCGTTTACGGGAACGCAAACCTGTGCACCAGTTGGCGGTGTCTTCTGAAGAGGCACCACAGAGTATGCAATGTGATAGCTTTCTGTCCAGAAGCGAACGACAGATTTATAGGCGCAAAAATCATTTGTGCTTCTATTGTGGAAATTCTACTCATGTTATATCAGCATGCTCTAAACGAACAAAGAAAGTTGATAAATCCTCTGCTATTGGCACTTTGCAGTCCAAGTTTATTTTGTCTGTAACTCTAATTTGTTCGTTATCTTCTATTGTTGCGGATGCGTATGTGGATTCTGGCGCCGCTTTGAGTCTTATGGATTGGTCCTTTGCCAGGCGCTGTGGGTTTGATCTAGAGCCTCTGGAAGTTCCTATACCTTTAAAGGGTATTGATTCTACACCATTGGCTAGTAATAGACCACAATACTGGACACAAGTGACTATGCGTATGACTCCAGACCATCAAGAGGTGATTCGCTTCCTTGTACTGTATAATCTACATGATGTGTTGGTGCTGGGATTGCCATGGTTGCAAACTCATAACCCAGTCCTTGACTGGAAAACAATGTCTGTACTAAGCTGGGGATGTCAGGGAAATCATGGGGACACATCTTTGGTCTCCATTGCTTCATCTATTCCCTCTGAAATTCCTGAGTTTTTGTCTGATTATCGTGAGGTTTTTGAGGAATCTACTCTTAATTCTCTTCCTCCTCACAGAGATTGCGATTGCGCCATAGATTTGATCCCTGGCAGTAAATTTCCTAAGGGTCGTCTATTCAATCTGTCTGTACCTGAACATGCTGCCATGCGAGAGTATATTAGGGAGTCCTTGGAAAAGGGACATATTCGTCCTTCTTCGTCTCCTCTTGGAGCGGGGTTCTTTTTCGTAGCTAAAAGCGATGGTTCTTTGAGACCTTGTATTGATTATAGACTCTTGAATAAGATCACAGTCAAGTATCAGTATCCTTTGCCATTGCTGACAGATTTATTTGCTCGCATTGAGGGGGCGAAGTGGTTCTCTAAGATTGATCTTCGCGGTGCGTATAATTTGGTGCGAATTAAGCAGGGGGATGAGTGGAAAACCGCATTTAATACGCCCGAGGGCCATTTTGAGTATTTGGTGATGCCTTTTGGTCTGTCAAATGCCCCTTCGGTCTTTCAGTCTTTTATGCACAATATTTTCCGTGAATATCTGGATAAATTTATGATTGTGTATTTGGACGATATCTTGATTTTTTCGGATGACTGGGAATCTTATGTTCAACAAGTTAGGAGGGTTTTTCAGGTTTTGCGGACCAATTCTCTGTTTGTTAAAGGTTCAAAGTGTGTTTTTGGGGTTCAGAAGATTTCTTTTTTGGGGTACATTTTTTCCCCCTCTTCTATTGAGATGGATCCTGTGAAGGTTCGGGCTATTTGTGACTGGACGCAACCGACTTCTCTTAAGGGCCTTCAGAAATTTTTGGGCTTTGCTAACTTTTATCGTCGATTCATAACTGGTTTTTCTAGCGTTGTCAGGCCTTTGACTGATTTGACTAAAAAGGGTGCTGATGTTGCAGATTGGTCTCCTGCTGCTGTGGAGGCCTTTCGGGAGCTTAAGCGCCGTTTTTCTTCTGCTCCGGTGTTGTGCCAGCCTGATGTTTCTCTTCCTTTTCAGGTGGAAGTTGATGCTTCCGAGATCGGAGCGGGGGCGGTTTTGTCGCAGAAAAGTTCAGATTGTTCAGTGATGAGACCTTGTGCGTTCTTTTCTCGAAAATTTTCGCCCGCCGAGCGAAATTATGACGTCGGTAATCGGGAGCTTTTGGCGATGAAGTGGGCATTCGAGGAGTGGCGTCATTGGCTTGAGGGTGCTAAACATCAGGTGGTGGTCTTGACTGATCACAAAAATTTGATTTATCTTGAGTCGGCCAGACGTCTGAATCCTAGACAGGCGCGCTGGTCGTTGTTTTTCTCCCGGTTTAATTTTGTGGTTTCGTATCTGCCAGGTACTAAGAATGTGAAGGCGGATGCCCTTTCTAGGAGTTTTGAACCTGATTCCCCTGGTGATTCTAAACCTACGGGTATACTTAAGAATGGGGTGATATTGTCTGCTGTCTTCCCAGATCTGCGACGTGCTTTACAAGAGTTTCAGGCGGATCGGCCTGATCGTTGTCCGCCTGGTAGATTGTTTGTGCCGGATGAGTGGACCAATAGAGTCATCTCGGAGGTTCATTCTTCTGCGTTGGCAGGTCATCCCGGAATTTTTGGTACCAGAGATTTGGTGGCTAGGTCCTTCTGGTGGCCTTCCCTGTCTCGGGACGTGCGTACTTTTGTGCAGTCTTGCGATGTTTGTGCTCGGGCCAAGCCTTGTTGTTCTCGGGCTAGTGGGTTGTTGTTGCCCTTGCCTGTTCCTAAGAGGCCTTGGACACACATCTCTATGGATTTTATTTCTGATCTCCCTGTTTCTCAGAAGATGTCCGTCATTTGGGTGGTGTGTGACCGCTTTTCTAAGATGGTTCATTTGGTGCCCTTGCCCAAGCTGCCTTCCTCATCTGAGTTGGTGCCCCTGTTTTTTCAGAATGTGGTTCGGCTGCATGGTATTCCGGAGAATATCGTTTCCGACAGGGGATCCCAGTTTGTGTCCAGATTTTGGCGGGCGTTTTGTGCCAGGATGGGCATTGATTTGTCTTTTTCGTCTGCATTTCATCCCCAGACAAATGGCCAGACGGAACGTACTAATCAGACCTTGGAGACTTATTTGAGGTGTTTCGTGTCTGCTGATCAGGATGACTGGGTCTCCTTTTTGCCGTTGGCTGAGTTTGCCCTTAATAATCGGGCCAGTTCTGCCACTTTGGTCTCCCCTTTCTTTTGCAATTCAGGGTTCCATCCTCGTTTTTCATCTGGTCAGGTGGAGTCTTCGGATTGTCCTGGAGTGGATACCATGGTGGATAGGTTGCATTGTATTTGGGGGCAGGTGGTGGACAATTTGGAGTTGTCCCAGGAGAGGACTCAACGTTTTGCTAATCGCCATTGTCGTGTTGGTCCTCGTCTTCGTGTTGGGGACTTGGTGTGGTTGTCCTCCCGTTTTGTCCCTATGAGGGTCTATTCTCCTAAGTTTAAGCCTCGGTTCATCGGTCCTTATAAGATTTTGGAAATTCTTAACCCTGTGTCTTTTCGTTTGGACCTCCCAGCATCCTTTGCTATCCATAATGTCTTCCATCGGTCATTATTGCGGAGGTATGAGGTACCACTTGTGCCTTCTGTTGAGCCTCCTGCTCCTGTGCTGGTTGAGGGTGAATTGGAGTACGTGGTGGAGAAAATCTTGGACTCCCGTGTTTCCAGACGGAGACTTCAATATCTGGTGAAATGGAAGGGCTACGGTCAAGAGGATAATTCTTGGGTTACAGCTTCTGATGTTCATGCTTCTGATTTGGTCCGTGCCTTTCATAGGGCTCATCCAGATCGCCCTGGTGGTTCTTGTGAGGGTTCGGTGCCCCCTCGTTAAGGGGGGGGTACTGTTGTGATTCGGTTCGTGGGCTCCCCCGGTGGTCTCTTGTGGTACTGGTGTCCTGCAAGCTTTGCCTTCTCAGTTCACCTGTTCCTATCAGGATGTGGGAGTATCCTATTTAACCTTGCTCCTCAGTCATTCTAATGCTGGCCATCAATGTATCCAGAGTGATTCTGTTGCATGTTCCTGCTCCCAGTTTTCTGCTCAGCTAAGTTGGACACTTTAGTCCTTAAGTCTATTTTTGTATGTTTTGTCCAGTTTGCACTTATGTGAATCTCTGCAGCTGGAAGCTCTTGTTGGGCTGAAATTACCACTCCAGTGGCATGAGTTGTCACATGAGTTAAGGTAATTTCAGGATGGTGTTTTGAAGGGTTTTGCAGCTGACCGCGAAGTCCTCTGTTGTATCTTTCTGCTATTTAGTTAGCGGGCCTCTCTGTGCTAAATCTGCTTTCATACTACGTGTGTCTTTTCATCTGCTCTCACCGTTATTATATGTGGGGGGCTGCTATCTCCTGTGGGGACATTCTCTGGAGGCAAGCCAGGACTGTGTTTTCTTCTACCAGGGGTAGTTAGTTCTCCGGCTGGCGCGCGGCATCTAGAGACAACGCAGGAATGCCCCCTGGCTACTTCTAGTGTGGTGTGTAGGTTTAGCATCGCGGTCAGCTCTAGTTTCCATCACCCGAGAGCTTGTCCATTTATTCTATGCTTCTGATGTTTCCTTGCCATTGGAAACCATAACAGGCTCCCTCTGGTGGCCTTTAGTGCTTACTGCGGGTCTGTAGCTGGAATCCAGCTGCCTCGTCTTCTGCTAGTCTGGCCTCTATTTAACTCCACCTGGACCTTCACTTTTTGCCTGCTGTCGTTGTATTCAGTACTGGTTCTAATCTCTCTGGACTTTCCTTGTGACCTGTCTCCTCCTGAGAAGCTAAGTCTTGCTAGTTCATGCTTGCTCATTATTTCCTTGAAAATGTTTCTCTGTATATGATGAGTTCTGTCCAGCTTGCTTATATGTAATATTCTCGCTTGCTGGAAGTTCTGGGGTGCAGAGTTGCGCCCCTCACATCGTGAGTCGGTGTGGGGGTTCTTGTAATCTCTGCGTGGATTATTTTTGATAGCATTTTATACTGACCGCACAGATCCCTTGCTATCTTCTGACTATTTAGTGTTAGCGGGCCTCATTTGCTAAAAACCTGTTTTCATTTCTATGTTTGTGTTTTCCCCTTAACTCACCGTTATTATTTGTGGGGGGCTGTCTAAAACTTTGGGGTGATTTCTCTGAGGCAAGTGAGGCTTTGCTTTCTCTCTAGGGGTAGCTAGTTTCTCAGGCTGTGACGAGGCGTCTAGGATTTTAGGTAACGCTCCACGGCTGCCTATAGTGTGTATTGATAGAATCAGGGTTGCGGTCAGTATAGCTCCCACATCCCCAGAGCTTGTCCTAAGGATTTCTGTTACTTAGCAGGTCAGTTTGCGATCCTTGCCACCAGGATCATAACAGTACAGCAGGCCATAAAAGAGTTAATGCATCGCAAAAGAGGGATAAGAGAGATCCTGAGTTCATTTTTTTTTCCTCTGCAGTGTGTCTAGCCTCTCTCCTCCCCTTAATCTCTGGGTGGTTCAGAATTCAGCTGCAGACATGGACATTCAGAGTCTGTCCTCTAGTCTGGATCATCTCACTGCAAGGGTACAAGGTATCCAGGATTATGTAGTTCACAGTCCTATGTCAGAGCCTAAAATACCAATTCCTGAGTTATTCTCTTGAGATGGATCCAGTTAAGGTCCAGGCTATTTATGACTGGACTCAACCTACATCAGTGAAGAGTCTTCAGAAGTTCTTGGGCTTTGCTAATTTTTACCGTCGCTTCATCACTAATTTCTCTAGTGTGGTTAAGCCTTTGACGGATTTGACCAAGAAGGGTTCTGATGTGACCAATTGGTCTCCTGCGGCCGTGGAGGCCTTTCAGGAGCTGAAACGTCGGTTTTCTTCAGCTCCTGTCTTGCATCAGCCGGATGTCTCTCTCCCTTTCCAGGTCGAGGTTGATGCCTCTGAGATAGGAGCAGGGGCTGTCTTGTCGCAGAAAAACTCTGATGGCTCTATGATGAGGCCATGTGCTTTCTTTTCAAGAAAGCTTTCGCCTGCCGAGCGGAATTATGATGTTGGTAATCGGGAGTTGTTGGCAATGAAGTGGGCATTTGAGGAGTGGCGACATTGGCTTGAGGGAGCCAAACATCGTGTGGTGGTCTTGACGGATCACAAGAATTTGACTTATCTCGAGTCTGCCAAACGGTTAAATCCTAGACAGGCTCGATGGTCGCTGTTTTTCTCCAGTTTCAATTTCGTGGTTTCATACCTTCCGGGTTCAAAGAACGTGAAGGCTGATGCCCTTTCTAGGAGTTTTGTGCCTGACTCTCCGGGAGTTTCTGAACCGGCTGGTATCCTCAGAGAGGGGGTGATTCTGTCTGCCATCTCCCCTGATTTGCGGCGGGTGCTGCAGGAATTTCAGGCCAATAAACCTGACCGTTGTCCACCGGAGAGACTGTTTGTCCCGGATAGATGGACCAGTAGAGTTATTTCCGAGGTTCATTCTTCGGTGTTGGCGGGTCACCCTGGAATTTTTTGTACCAGGGATTTGGTGGCTAGGTCCTTTTGGTGGCTGTCCTTGTCGCGGGATGTGCGTTCCTTTGTGCAGTCCTGTGGGATTTGTGCTCGGGCCAAGCCTTGCTGTTCTCGTGCCAGTGGTTTGCTTTTGCCTTTGCCTGTCCCAAAGAGGCCTTGGACGCATATTTCCATGGATTTTATTTTGGATCTTCCAGTCTCTCAGAGGATGTCTGTCATCTGGGTGGTTTGTGATCGTTTTTCTGAAATGGTCCATTTGGTGCCCTTGCCTAAGCTGCCTTCCTCCTCCGATTTGGTGCCGCTATTTTTTCAGAATGTGGTTCGTTTGCATGGGATTCCGGAGAACATTGTGTCTGACAGAGGATCCCAGTTTGTGTCCAGATTTTGGCGGTCCTTTTGTGCTAAGATGGGCATTGATTTGTCGTTTTCGTCGGCCTTCCATCCTCAGACGAATGGCCAAACTGAACGAACTAATCAGACCTTGAAAACTTATCTGAGATGTTTTGTTTCAGCTGATCAGGATGATTGGGTGTCCTTTTTGCCATTGGCTGAGTTCGCCCTCAATAATCGGGCTAGTTCTGCTACTTTGGTTTCTCCTTTTTTTTGCAATTCTGGTTTTCATCCTCGTTTTTCCTCAAGTCAGGTTGAGCCTTCGGACTGTCCTGGGGTGGATTCTGTGGTGGATAGGTTGCAACAGATTTGGAACCATGTAGTGGACAATTTGACGTTGTCACAAGAGAAGGCTCAGCGCTTTGCTAACCGCCATCGCTGTGTGGGTCCCCGACTTCGTGTGGGGGATTTGGTATGGCTGTCTTCTCGTTTCGTTCCTATGAAGGTTTCCTCTCCTAAGTTCAAGCCTCGTTTCATTGGTCCTTATAAGATTTTAGAAATCCTTAACCCTGTGTCATTTCGTTTGGACCTCCCAGCATCGTTTGCCATTCATAATGTGTTCCATAGGTCATTATTGCGGAGGTATGTGGTGCCTGTGGTTCCTTCTGTTGATCCCTCTGCTCCGGTGTTGGTTGAGGGAGAATTGGAGTATGTGGTGGAGAAGATCTTGGATTCTCGCATTTCGAGACGGAAGCTTCAGTACTTGGTTAAGTGAAAGGGCTATGGTCAGGAGGATAATTCCTGGGTTGTCGCCTCTGATACACAAATAAAGAAAAAAACGGCCAAAAAGCCGCAGCCAGCTCACCAACCAGACCAAAGGCTCGTAGCAAAGGAGTCTGTCCTGACCCAGACGTGGAACATCAGTAGCAAGTCCAAAATATGTAGATACTCCAGCTTCGATAAAATTGGTAAAGTCTTTATTATTCCAAAGTGGTTAAAATATGATCCTTACAAACAGTGGACCGCATAGGTGCTATATAAAGAAATTTAGCAACGCGTTTCGACCTTAACGGTCTTACTCATGCCAGTGCCGCATGAGTAAGACCATTAAGGTCGAAACGCGTTGCTAAATTTCTTTATATAGCACCTATGTGGTCCACTGTTTGTAAGGATCATATTTTAACCACTTTGGAATAATAAAGACTTTACCAATTTTATCGAAGCTGGAGTATCTACATATTTTGGACTTGCTATTGTCGCCTCTGATGTCCATGCGGCTGATTTGGTTCGTGCCTTTCATCTGGCTCGTCCGGATCGGCCTGGGGGCTCTGGTGAGGGTTCGGTGACCCCTCCTCAAGGGGGGGGTACTGTTGTGAATTCCGTTCTCGGGCTCCCTCCTGTGGTCATGAGTGGTATTGTGTGAGTTCTGTTCTTGGGCTCCCTCTGGTGGCCTTTAGTGCTTACTGCGGGTCTGTAGCTGGAATCCAGCTGCCTCGTTTTCTGCTAGTCTGGCCTCTATTTAACTCCACCTCGACCTTCACTTTTTGCCTGCTGTCGTTGTATTCAGTACTGGTTCTGATCTCTCTGGACTTTCCTTGTGACCTGTCTCCTCCTGAGAAGCTAAGTCTTGCTAGTTCATGCTTGCTCATTATTTCCTTGAAAATGTTTCTCTGTATATGATGAGTTCTGTCCAGCTTGCTTATATGTAATATTCTCGCTTGCTGGAAGTTCTGGGGTGCAGAGTTGCGCCCCTCACATCGTGAGTCGGTGTGGGGGTTCTTGTAATCTCTGCGTGGATTATTTTTGATAGCATTTTATACTGACCGCACAGATCCCTTGCTATCTTCTGACTATTTAGTGTTAGCGGGCCTCATTTGCTAAAAACCTATTTTCATTTCTACGTTTGTGTTTTCCCCTTAACTCACCGTTATTATTTGTGGGGGGCTGTCTAAAACTTTGGGGTGATTTCTCTGAGGCAAGTGAGGCTTTGCTTTCTCTCTAGGGGTAGCTAGTTTCTCAGGCTGTGACGAGGCGTCTAGGATTTTAGGTAACGCTCCACGGCTGCCTATAGTGTGTATTGATAGAATCAGGGTTGCGGTCAGTATAGCTCCCACCTCCCCAGAGCTTGTCCTAAGGATTTCTGTTACTTAGGAGGTCAGTTTGCGATCCTTGCCACCAGGATCATAACAGTCCCTGTTGCTGCACTGCCCCCCTCAACTCAGTGACCTGTAGGAACAGCGCCCTCAACTGGCGGGTTATGGAAGTCATGGGATCTATGACAAAAAAAAAAAAAAAAAGAAACCCTTTTTTTTAATTTGTTTGTTTGTTTTTGGGCCGATTATAATGTCACGGGGAGACTAGGTGAGCGAGAGCTAATAACGCGGGCCCCTGCAATTTCCCTGAGACTAGGGAAATCCTGACTGACCCTCTACCTGGAGTTTACACTGATGGTGTGCATGTCCAGGCCTCGAACCTCACCCTGTCTCCTGTTTCAACCCTAGGCTGAAACCTCCGCCCACCACCCAGTGAAGAGGTAATACACCAATACCCAAAGTTAGCACAGACAAGGATAAAGGAAAATACCGGATTACTCACCGGTAATGCTCTTTTATAGAGCCCACGACAGCACCCACTGAGAGAGGGGATCCGCCCCTGGGAACAGGAAACCTACAGAGAGATAAAAGGGGCGGCCCCCCCCTCGCTCCTCAGTTGTTTTACAGAGAATAAGGAGGAACCGCCGCCAGGTTTTTTAGTTTAGTTATATATACATATTTACAACTTCATATTATATTACTCTATTATGTACATCTCCCTACAAGACACCACGTGCAAGTAAACAAAGAAAAGGGAGGGAATCGAATGGGTGCTGTCGTGGGCTCTATAAAAGAGCATTACCGGTGAGTAATCCGGTATTTTCTATTCGCCACGACAGCACCCACTGAGAGATTTACAGAGATTATAGATTGGGTGGGTTAACTGAGCCGAGAACCGACACCCCAAAGGTTAGATCAGAAGCAGCAGATAGGTCTAGTCTATAGTGCTTATAGAAGGTATTAGGCGAAGACCAAGTTGCAGCCTTACATATAAGGTGTATTGGCACGTTCGCTCTTTCTGCCCAGGAAGCTGATACGGCCCTAGTGGAGTGTGCTCCGATATGCAGAGGAGGATCTCTTCCCTTAGATCTGTACGCCAAGACTATAGCATCCCGGATCCAGCGCGACAGTGTGCTCTTTGTGACTCTGGATCCCTTGTTTTTCCCCTGGAAAGACACAAAGAGAGCCCTACTCTCCCTCCAGTCCCTAGTTCTTTCTATATAAGTTAGAATAGCTCTTTTAACGTCTAGGGTATGAAGCCTAGCTTCTTCTGGAGTCGAGTGGTTCTCGTAAAAGGTAGGTAACAAGATCTCCTGAGACCTATGAAAATTAGTGGCTACCTTAGGGAGATAACATGGATCTGTTTTTAAAACTATTCTGTCAGAAGCCACTGATAGGAATGGAGGATCTACTGATAAGGCATGGAGATCATTCACCCTTCTGGCAGATACTAATGCCACTAGTAATATCGTCTTTAATGAGACATGCTTCAAAGAGGCAGTTTGAAGAGGCTCAAAAGGGCTTTGTGTCAATGCATCCAGGACTAACGTCAGATCCCACTGAGGAATCTGTGGTACCTTAATAGGTTTTGATCTCTCGCAAGCGGAAATAAACCTAGATATCCATCTATTGCCTGCAACATCAGAATTAAACAGAGCTCCTAGAGCCGAAATTTGAACTTTTAACGTGCTAACCGAGAGTCCCAAGTCCAGACCCTTCTTTAGAAATTCTAATATTGAGAATATAGGAACCTCCGAAGAGAGTTGTGCAGTATGGAATTCAAGAAATTTCTTCCAAATTCTAACATAAATTCTGGTAGTGGAAGGCTTTCTACTCCTCATGAGGGTATTTATTAACCCTCTAGAAAATCCTCTAAGCTCTAGTAACTGCCTCTCAAATTCCAGGCAGTCAAGTTCATTCCTCTTACTTGAGGATGTAGGAATGGCCCCTGAGATAGAAGGTCTTTGGTCTGAGGCAGAATCCAGGGGTCTGAAATTGACATCGCTCTGAGCCACGAAAACCATGGCCTCTTGGGCCAGAATGGGGCTATCAGCAGAACTCTTGCCCCTTCCTCCCTTATCTTCCTTATGACTACAGGCAGTAGATTCCATGGGGGGGAATGCGTAGGCTAGGTCGAATGCCCATGTTATCTGGAGGGCATCGAATATGTCCGGATTGTCCTCTCTGCATAGAGAGGCGAACATCTTCACCTGACGGTTTGCTCGTGTGGAGAACAAGTCTATCTGGGGTACCCCCCATTTGGCTGTTATTAACTTGAAAACTTCCCTGTTGAGCATCCATTCCCCCTGATGCAGAGTGTGGCGGCTGAGGAAGTCTGCACGAAAGTTGTCTATGCCTCTGATATGTACTGCCGACAAGGATAGTAGGTGACCTTCGGCTAGCTCCATGATGTCTGAAGCAATTCTCAAAAGATTTTCTGACCGTGTACCTCCTTGGTGGTTCAGATAGGCCACTGCGGTAGTGTTGTCGGAGAAGACCCTTGTCTTCTCTGTGGGTTCCCGTCTAGGAACAGGAAACCAACTGAGGAGCGAGGGGGGGGCCGCCCCTTTTATCTCTCTGTAGGTTTCCTGTTCCCAGGGGCGGATCCCCTCTCTCAGTGGGTGCTGTCGTGGCGAATAGAAAATATACACCACGCCGCAGTAACTCAGGAATACACTATACATGTGCAGGGCAAAATAAAGATATAGGAAGGAGTAAATAAGACAAAGGAAAATACACCACCAGCAACGATACTCCAACAACCAGCTCTCCACTCCAGACCGAGATAACAACGCACAAGACAGAAGCTATAATCGGCGACGCCCAATGATCAGGAGAACTATTTAAAGGCAATGGGTATGGCCCAGCTTCCAATCCGAGGATCAGGTAAATTAACCCCGGAACAGCTGGTAAAATCTAGCTGACGCCAATGAGCAAATAGTGGTCAAAAGCGGAATTATCGCTGTCTGTCGAACGACCTGGTCTGAACAGCGTCCGACATGACAGAAACACAAGGAAACATGAAGGCACTCATAGCAATCTGCTCTTTCAGTGTACCAAGTGCCATCACTTATGTGCCCCCACATGCAACCGTTAAATCTTATACCACTGAATTGTGCAGGTGATTTCTTAAGTATCATTCCTAGTGTTGAGCGATACCATCCGATACTTGAAAGTATCGGTATCGGAAAGTATCGGCCGATACCGGCAAAGTATCGGATCTAATCCGATACCGATACCCGATACCAATACAAGTCAATGGGACTCAAGTATCGGACGGTATCCCTGATGGTTCCCAGGGTCTGAAGGAGAGGAAACTCTCCTTCAGGCCCTGGGATCCATATTAATGTGTAAAATAAAGAATTAAAATAAAAAATATTGCTATACTCACCTCTCCGACGCAGCCTGGACCTCACCGAGGGAACCGGCAGCGTTCTTTGCTTAAAATGCGCGCGTTTACTTCCTTCCGTGACGTCACGGCTTGTGATTGGTCGCGTGCCGCCCATGTGGCCGCGACGCGACCAATCACAGCAAGCCGTGACGTAATTTTCAGGTCCTCAATGCCTAATTCTAGGCATTCAGGATTTTAAAATTACGTTCCGGCTTGTGATTGGTCGCGTCGCGGTCACATGGGCGACGCGACCAATGACAAGCCGTGACGTCACGGGAGGCAGGAAACGCGCGCATTTTAAAATTACGTCACGGCTTGTGATTGGTTGCGTGCCGCCCATGTGACCGCGACGCGACCAATCACAGCAAGCCGTGACGTAATTTCAGGTCCTGTATGCCTAATTCTGCATTCAGGACCTGAAATTACGTCACGGCTTGCTGTGATTGGTCGCGTCGCGGCCACATGGGCGGCACGTGACCAATCACAAGCCGTGATGTAATTTTAAAATGCGCGCGTTTCCTGCCTCCCGTGACATCACGGCTTGTGATTGGTCGCGTCGCCCATGTGACCGCGACGCGACCAATCACAAGCCGGAACGTAATTTTAAAATACTGAATGCCTAGAATTAGGCATTGAGGACCTGAAAATTACGTCACGGCTTGCTGTGATTGGTCGCGTCGCGGCCACATGGGCGGCACGTGACCAATCACAAGCCGTGACGTCACGGGAGGCAGGAAAAGCGCGCATTTTAAGCAAAGAACGCTGCCGGTTCCCTCGGTGAGGTCCAGGCTGCGTCGGAGAGGTGAGTATAGCAATATTTTTTATTTTAATTCTTTATTTTACACATTACTGTTGTTTCGATACCGATACCCGATACCACAAAAGTATCGGATCTCGGTATCGGAATTCCGATACCCGCAAGTATCGGCCGATACCCGATACTTGCGGTATCAGAATGCTCAACACTAATCATTCCTGATACCAGATGTACATATGTTTTACAAGTTCGCTCCACAAAGAAAAGTTTGTTTTCTTGCTAGCATCTCTCTCATTCATCTCTGCTTCGTTGCTTCCTGGTCTGCCATGTCAGGAGGCAGTATGTGGTCTGCAGTTGCTCCCGTCCTGCACCTGTCCTTGCACATTCTGAGGTACCATCATTAGCCCCTTCAAAATCATTGTCCCAGCAAATGTGGGAGCCAGCCGAAACCTCTACCTACACTGGGCTCGCTCCAACCTTCTCTTGTTAAAACGAAAGTTGATGCGGGTAGATATAGTTATTAGCTCCTCCAGTGTGGCAGGAATCTCCCTAGTAGCCAAGGCGTCCTTCACATGGTCAGCCAGCCCCCTCCAAAATACAGGCATGAAGGCTTTATCTAACCACTCCAGCTCAGATGCTAAAGTCCGGAAGTGGACGGAAAAATGACTGACCATGGATGAACCCTGTGTCAATGCCAGCAGTTGGAGCGCTGTATCATGGGTGACTTGGGGTCCCAAAAGACCTGTTTCAGAGTGCTCATAAACCACGGAGAACTCTGCACCACATGATCGTCGTGCTCCAACAGCAGCATAGCCCACTCCAACGCCGTGTCTGAAAAGAGAGATATAATAAATCCCACTTTAGCCCGATCTGAGAGGAAATGTGCAGCCAGAAGCTCAAGGTGAATTGCACACTGGTTCACGAATCCCCTACAAGACTTGTATCACCAGAAAATGTATCTGGCAGCGGGAGGTGGGATAAGGTTGGAACAGGGGTGGCAGTGGACAAAGTGGCTGGAGCCATGCTAGCAACCTGAACAGCTACTGTGGTAACATCCAATGCTGAGGTTGTGAGCTCGAGAGCCACCAACCTGCCCTCCAGCTGCTGGATGTACCGCTGCAGTCGCTGTTTGTCTGCCATTACTAGCCGGACCCTGGTGCTAGTGTAATGTTAGGACTGGCGGAACGCAACAAATAATAATTAGAGAGGATATAAGGTGCGTTCGCAGTCCGGGGTCCACCGTGCAGCAAAGACACCTGCTGCATGGTAATAGCGGACTAGATGGCGGTATAATGTGAATACACACACGGATTAGCTTCACCCAGTATGAAGGAAGCAAACCATGTTGCATCACAGGGCCGCGATACCGCACAGAGAGCGCAAGTAAAGGGTCACAGAACTCTGTCCCAAGGCACGTTGAAAGAGTTCCTCTACACCTCTTACGCTCAACACCGTTACTGTGGTGTCAGGGATAGAACTGAACTAATAATAATTTATCGCACAAGAGTGCATACAACGCAGCTCTGGCGGATGCCACTAACTACCCTAACCAGGGCCAGGAAAGCGCACTAAGTGCACGGCACCGCACTGGCGGTCGCTGCTGAGAGACACTGAATTATGTGCTGGATGTGCAGAGCAGCACTGTCTGGTGCTAGGTAGCTTCCACCATTCACGAGCAGGCAACAACACTAGGGATGGGAATGATTTGGAGCTTTCATCCATCGACAAGCATTCATCTACACACACAAGTAAATAAGTTTACACTAGCGCATGGCCGAGCGGCCATGCGAACCTTTTATAGCAGTAGCACTCCGGGACCTTCCTGATGGTCCAATAGGAGCCACAACAGGACCTGAGCATGTGACCCCCGACCTCCAATGGGAGGACGTCCTGTGGGCATGCTCAGTATGGGAAAAGCAGGACCTAGTCCCAGAAAGGCCTGCTTGCTGCTGATCAGTGCTGGCTACAAAGGCAGAGCCTGGAAAGGCAGCAGTAACCATTCGCTCAGTATCAGCTTGAGCCAGACGCTGGGACCAACGTCTCCACTGGGCAGGTTCCACTGTGGCTGGAGGAGAAAGGGAGACCACAGCAGACATGGTTTGAGATTCCCCCTGTGCAGCGGTGGGAACTCGACACCTAACATTGTTCAACAAAGATATGGTGTCACCCCACATGTGTGAACACGGGGAAGAAAATATAGAATGATAATTTTCAATCAAGTATATATATAAAGTGACAATGCTAATAATTATACAAGAAATCATTAAGAAATGGGACTCATTATCCCCTCATAAGGGGTAATATGTAATACCATTCATTCTATGAGGTCAGTGACTTTAGTTTTAATTGTGATGGAGCAAGTCATGTCATTATTGGTTTTTACTATTGATGAGCGAATAGCATTGTTGCTCGGGTCTCCCCGAGCATGCTCTGGTGATATCAGAGTATTTTGTAATGCTCGGACATTTAGTTTTCGTCACCTCACTGCATGATTTACAGCTGCTGGACAGCCTGAATACATATAGGAATTCCCTAACAAACAGGCATTCCTCACATGTATTCAGCCTGGCTAGCAGCCATATATCATGCAGCTGAGGTGAAAAAAACGAAATGTCTGAGCACTACAAAATACTCGTAAACCACCCGAGCATGCTCTGGGAACGAGTATCCTCACTCATCACTAGTTCTTACCCATATTCATGGGCACGAGTGTAACACGTGCCCCTATGCACGTTTCGCATCGGCTTCCTCAGGGGGCCAAGATGGTGTAGGTGTCCCTAATGTCCTTCTTATATACCCTTCTCATTAAGTCACAGATATCACTGAAGGCAACACTTGTGGCCGAACAAACAAGCACCAGCTGCTGCATTGCCACTGGCACCATCATGGCGGTCTGCGTCACGGAGAAGTCCTTGATGATGTCAATGACCTGCACACATCACTAACAGGTGTTAGGGACATGAACACATCACTAATAGGTTTTGTATCTTATCTGGGCCTGTGGTGTGTGAGTGAGGACCGCCTGATGACCCTCCAAAAATTATGAGTGATGGCCGCTTGATGACCACCTAAAAATTATGACTTTAAACATTTTGAGTGAGGGCTGCCAAGGAAAAGAAGAAACCATGAACCATGCACCATTTTTGGGGTGGCATAAAAATACACCAGAAAAAAAGGAACATTTGAATCGGCTTTATGTTCCCCTGTTGTCATCGCGTGGGGTTGAGAAGTCTGAGCTCACAGCCTTGGCCCCTGCATGCACCATCAGCAGCACAGGCACACCTTGCACATTTAAAATTAGGTACATATTATATGCCTGTAAATTTCCAGTATTAATAGAAAAATAAAATACAGCTCTGGCAAAAATTAAGAGACCACTGCAAAATGTTCAGTTTGTCTGATTTTTCTCTTTATAGGTATATTTTTGAGTAAAATGTAAATTGTTCATTTATTCTATAAACTTCTGAGAACATGTCTCCGAATTTCCAAGCAATACATTTTGTATTTTTTTTTCTGAAAAGGAGAAATGGTCAAAATTAAAAAAACAACAGTTCTTTCAGACCTCACATAATGCAAAGAAAACAAGTTCATAATCATTTAGAAATAACAATACTAATGTTTTAACGCAGAAAGAGTTCAGAAATGAATATTTTGTGGAATAACCATGATTTTTAATCACAGCTTTCATGCGTCTTGGCATGCTTTCCACCAGTCTTTCACACTGCTTCTGGCGCAAAAATGTAAGCAGTTCTTCTTTGTTTGATGGCTTGTGACTATCCATTATCCTCCTGATTACATTCCAGAGGTTTTCAATGGGGCTCAGATCTGGAGATTGGGCTGCCCATGGCAGGGTTTTGATGTGGTGGTCTCTTAATTTTTGCCAGAGTTGTATTTAGCCCTGAAAAGGACTTTTGTTTTTAGGTTTCATCAGCAGTATACCTATAGAAGTATTGTAAGGCTACGTTCACACGATCCTTTTTTCACTGCGGATTTTTCAGGTCCTTTTTCGGGAAAATCCGCAGTGAAAAACGGCGGTGCTTCTCTCTGCGGTTTTGTGTCCTTTTTCTACTGCGGATTCCACTGCGGGTTTCCAACTGCAGTTTCCTATTGGTGCTGTTGGAAACCCGCAGCGGAATCCGCAGAAAGAATTGACATGGTACTTCTTTTTTCTGCAGGCAAATCCGCGCGGATTTGCCTGCGAAAAAAAGGATCGTCGGCACAACGGTTTTTGTTTTCCATAGGGTAACATTGTACTGTACCCTGCATGGAAAACTGCTGCGGATCCGCAGCAAAAACCGCATCGTGTGAACATAGCCATAGGCAATAAACCCTGCATATGTATCTCTAATCCAAAACTATTGCTCCTCCACCTGCATTCCCTACACTGATTTCAGTCTTACTAGAGAATGGACAGTATGTAGGCCTTAAAAGGACTTTTGTTTTATTGGTGCAGCAGTGGTATACAAGTATTGAATAAATAATCCCCAAAACATGTTATTCAAAAGGTATTACCATGCATAAAAGTGCATACATATGCTAAATTGCATGTTTCAAAAAAGCAACACGACTCAACATTAATAGATTTAACAGGACAAAATGAGTGAAAAAATGCTAGTACTTGAAAAAGTGAACACACTTTATTAAATCACATATACAAAAGATAAAAACCATTTTATATTTTGTGCACACAATTCATTGAGCAACCAATATATGGCATGATAATATGAGGTAAGTGACAAAGTTACCAACTAAGTGAGTGCTGGTAAAACATGCCTGCACAAATGGGATAACATTAAATACAAAAGTGCTGCGTGAAAAAAAAGTACAAAGCTAAATGCCACAGAGTATATAAGAGGTAAAAGCTGCTAGATAAAGTGGTGACATATACAGCTGTGACTAATACAAATCCATGTGGATATCAAATGCTGCCAGCACCAATCCTCCACTCTAACAACTATAGACAAACAAAGACTAACATAAGTCAGTCCCACAGTCTCCTGACATTGTAGACATTATCCATAGCAATGTGTAATAAAGATACATAGTTACCCATATTAGTGCTAGGTCATGCGTCCCGGACCCCACGCCCCAACGCACGTTTCGGTGCGAGATCACGTAGCCATGCCCCCTGAAGAAGGGGATCTCGCACCATGAAACATCGGGCACCAGTGATACTTGATCGAGTAACAAGTGTACCTGAGCATCCCGATGCTCATTTGAGTATCGAGCAGTGGTGAGCACGCTCGCTCATCACTAGTTGTAATGATAAAAAATAGATAAAAAGCAAAGGGGGTGAATACTTTTGCAAGCCACTGTACAGGCAGGACACCATAATTCTACATGTAGAGTGTGTGTTTACTTTCATGAGCAGCACTATGCACTATGTTATTTGGAAGAGATGTAGTTTGATTGATAGCTGAAGACAGGAGAAATGTCATTCGGGTAAGAACGGGGCATCATGCAAGAAACATACTATAATCATGTGACATTGTATGTTTCATAAGATATTTTGTCAATGAATATATGCTGTAAAAAATGCCACACAGCAAAAATAATGATACAAAAAATATTAAACAATCTTTATTTAAACCTACATTATGCTTCTTAAATGGAAACTACCATGATGACACTTAGTTGTATGATTTCAGCCAGGCATGTTTGACTCTGGAACACTGCATGTTTCAGAGATAAATATCAGAGACTAGACAAAAAGGCAGGCCCCTGATGGCTTCTCCCTGCCCCCTCACCTTGAGTGACTGGTCTCTTCCTGCATGTGTGTATAGTGACAGATCTATCAGCCATTGGCAGCAGGTAGGCAGAAGCCCCCGGAGATCTTCCTTACCAACTAGTCACCCTTGCGGCTTGTTCCGTGGCAATTTGTATATACATTTTTCTTTGAAATGACATCACGCTTCAGAATCAAACATACATGACCGAGATCATACACCCAGTGCCTGATACATGCTGCCTGTGGATCGAGCAGTATGTAACTGCTGTCAGGTTCACTTTAAGCAGCATAGTAAAGAAATGATTAATTGTTTTATTGTCATAGACAACTTCTTTAACATTTGAAAAAAAAAAATATCCTAATATTAGAAATATGAAAAAATATTTAAGAAAAGAGAAATAGTAAAATATCAAAAGTTCTCTATCAAAACCTGCCCGGATGGTTTAAATTTGTTTCATTTAATGTAACAAGTGATTCCTACTATTATATTATTTCTTTTAAGTAGGTTTAAACAAACTTTAAACAAGAAGCTACAGTATAGTGTAAATTGGAACAAATGACTCTTTTATACAATGTATGAATGGGCAACCTGTCTTCATTCATAGAGAAGCACAGTAGTTTCAGCAGTCTGTGTTCTTAAATCGGCAACTTGTGTGTGCGTCGGCGGGCTGACTTTTGATTACTCTTATTAGTGATGTGAATAAACATGACCCAGGTTTTGTTAAATTAGGGTTCTTTTAGTTCGTTCAGGGGTTATGTCAACTAAAAGGTGCTCCAGTGATCACTGTATAAACATTGAAGGGTCACAGAAGAAGAAATTTCACCACAGAATCTTGGGTGTCAAAAGAATTGACTACATGACTACAGCAAATGCATTCATATATAGAAAAGAGAACTAAAAGCAGCATTTGAACATTATACCCCAGAGAAGTAATAAAAGAGAAGTATTTTTAGTAAACATATTTTTCCCAAAATAGAATATTACTATGTCAGATGAGTATTATACATGCAGTCAGAAATATATGACTAATGTT
Organism: Ranitomeya variabilis; assembly: GCF_051348905.1. Taxonomy (NCBI): domain Eukaryota; kingdom Metazoa; phylum Chordata; class Amphibia; order Anura; family Dendrobatidae; genus Ranitomeya; species Ranitomeya variabilis. The sequence goes on from NC_135237.1 coordinate 178,910,346, forward strand.
TACTACCAATACTACAATTATTATTCTTCATATGGGCTTAAACCAAGCAATAATATTTTATTAATAATAATAATAATAATAATAATAATAATAATAATAATAGTAGTTCTAGTAGTATTAGTAATAATAATAATAGTAGTTCTAGTAGTATTAGTACTAGTAGTAGTAACGAAATACTGTAATCAGACTTTGGTAAATTTGTACCTCACACATTCACAGTAAGTCCAGTTTTATTTTGTGGAGCCATGTAATTGAAATAAAGACGTGAATTAAATTATGTCAATGTTCTGAAAATTCAGTTAATGTGTCACTCATTTCTCAATATAAATTATAATAATCATATATAATGTATCAGCAGAAAATGTTTTATTTAGGTAAAATTGTAGGTGGCTTTTAACACTGATATGCCCTTGTTCAACAAGACTGACTGTTGCAGTCATGGATGGACCGAGAAAACTGTTGCACCCAGCCGTGGCACACGTGGATTTGTAGACCCAATGTGTCACAGGACTGGGCCTACCCAGGAAGCAGTGTAAATTAGCTGCTACCTTGGTGTTCACTTTCGCGTTAAGTGGTGAGGTCAGGCTTCTGCGGGAAGCTAGCCGCCAGGTACCCAGAAGTGGGCAGAAACCGGTACTGCAGCTGCTGATCCAAGGGGTGAAGTACGCTGACACTGATTTAGGGCTTAGATCAGACATGCCGGTCTAGGAATCAAGAACTGAGTTAGGCCACTCATGGACAGAGGAATAGTGTTCATGCACTGGCTTTACTGGGACCAGGGGACTTTGATAAAAGGACTGTCCATTCCAAGACCAGGGGGAAGGTTCAGGCGCTGGCTGCTCTAGGCCCAGGGGACAAGGTTTAGGGACTAACTGGTCAAGGACCAGGAGACAAGGATACAGGACTGGCCCCACCAGGACCAGGGGATAACCTTCAAACTCTTGCTGTATCGGGACCAGAGGACTTCACAACTCACTAGCGGTACACCTAACTAACTAATGATTCACTATTTTGCTTAGTGACTCTCTAGAGGAGTGTGAGTCATTTACATAATATGCATTCCAGCCATTAGGGAGCAATCTAGCAGGTGTACTTCTTATGGTAGATGCCTCTCAGCATCAGTCTGAGACCATTTAGCATAATGTGCATGCTGCCCCTTTAAGAACAGGGTAGCAAGGGCACGCACTTACTAGGTGCGCCACTGGACTGTGGTGCACACACACCAAAAGCAGGAAGTAGGGACACATCAGTAGACAATGTCACGGGGCTGGGGCAGTGAGTAAGCCGAAATCCCTACATGGAGGGGGAAATTGACACCATACAGGGGTGCCGGCAGTAGCGTCACACTCGCACTTTATTCACCAGTCTTGATGAAGTATGCATTGAGAAAGAAGCATCTGTCGCTTAAAGAATATTGTGTGTCTTCCATCTGTTGTATGACACTGCAAAAAATAAAAAAATACGCTATTCATGGACCAGCCAAGTTATGCCCATTTTAAAAAAATAACTGGAGGAGCTAGCCCGGACTGGCATAAAAACATCACAACAGCACAAGATCTTTGCACAACTATAAGTTGTGCAGAAATTTTGCAACATTTTGCTCCAGAAAATTCTTCTTGATGAATCGATCTCATAGTATTCCAGATGACTGAAAATAAAGAGGAACCACTTTACCTTTTTTTAACCACCATGAAAATTAAATAATAAAGCCACCACAAATGTCATCGTAAAACCAATCAAAGCCACGTATCCTATCATCATCACAAACCACGTACATGTTAGAAGAAGAAAGAAGAAACGAGAAGAAAGTGCTTTATGTGTGGGATTGAGACCCCCATTAATACAGTGCTTCTTAAGTCCCCTTGCTGGGTTGTGCTTAGAGGCACAACACCCTTGCCTTAGTCGATTTCACTTCCAGTGGAACTGCTGGCTGTCAGCCTGTTCCTGTTTGCCGTCTCTAAATGCATAAAATGAATTGCAGAATATTAGCTAACTATGGGATTGCACTGGGAGCTGTGTTCAATTCAGAAATAAAATACAAAGAAATGAAAGATGTAATTATTTTATCTCTTACAAATAAACAATTGAAAAAGAGAAGAATGTGCCAGGAACAAAGTATAACAATGTCTTAATAAAACATTAAGTTAATTCAATAAGTTTAAAAATAATGAACAGTACAATTTAAGCAAAAACCAAAGAACAGACACAGACAACAAACAAAATTGGTGGGTTAGCTAATCGAGAAAATATATCAACAGAGTTCATAAGCACATGTAAATAGGGATGTATGAGAAGCGAATAAAAAATGAGGTAACGTCATGAATCAGCTGACTACTCTGTTATTGCCTGTATACATGTACACAAAGCCTTGACTATAGCAGCAAGTTATTCTAGATCCCCTTTCAAAGGACTGTATCAATAGTAATAACAATAAGGAAATGATAATGATAAGTACAGACAGGGGATTAAATCCAGTATACAGACAACAAAATCAGTAATGCATAGGTACTATTAGCTCACCCACCAAGAGGCCCGACACGTGTTTCACCACAGCTTCATCAGGCGATCGTCGGACCACAGCCTTAGAGTTGGGTAAATTTATTCAAATGGAATTTAATTATTCTCCATAATGCAGATTTTTTGTAATCTGCTCCATGCAGATTCAGCTAGATGGTGGCCAGGTGGCTGCCGTTTTGACAAATTGTAAAGGGTAAGTAAAAGATTAAAAAAAATTGAAAAACAAAAAATTTACTTCTCACCTCCCATGCACCTCTGCTGTACAGTCCCCTTCTTTCTGCTATCCCATGCTGAAACACCAAGCCTCTTCACTCTAGTCCTAGACTTCCAGCTATGATCAGGCCCAGGAGTGGACTGCGCATGTGCATCGTAAGTTGGAGGCACATGTTCTGATGTCCAGCTGCAGCTAGGCATGCGCATCATAAATTCGAGCCGACGTTGTGATAAACACTGTGACCTTACATGGCATACTTTAGGCTGTGACTTTTGTCTGCAACTACGGCCTAGTTTTGGCCAGAAGTAGTGGCTTAGTGTGAAGATGCCCAGGGTTTCAGTGTGAGTAAGAAGAGTAATCGAGAACCATATAGTGGACAATGAGTAGCAAAGGTGTTAGTGAGGTGAGTATTAAATGTTTTTTTTTTTGCTTTTTCTTCTACATCTTACGTTTACGATGCTTTGGGGTCTTTACAGATCTCCAGGCTCCAGAGCATAATAAGGAATAGAATAAATACACTGCAAATCAAATTTCCTAGTAAAATCTGTCAGATTTGGCAAATGTGAATCTTGTCAGATCCTCACATCCCTAACGAGTAATATTGGGAGGGGATTATCTACTATATCAATAATGGGCATAATTGAATTTGAAAACCCGTTTTAAAATGTTTTGTTTCCCATATTTTATGAGCACTTGACTTGAAGAGAATTTCAATAGGATTTGAATAAAATGGTGAATTTCTTCAGAAAGAGATTTTTTGTTAATTTTTGAAAAAGACAAAATATCATAAATTCTCCTGTGCATGTTCATTACTTTCATTGTTGTCAGCAAAAGAGTTAAACTGTGCACTATTCAAACATCAAGTTCTCTAGAGCTAGACGTTTTGCAAACATATCAATTACTAAATGGCTTGTAAACTTATATTTCAAAGTATAATGGTCCTTTTCTTAAATACACATCAATACATTCATTGTGGAGATGTGAGAAAGTATGGTGTCTGAGCACTAAAAGCTGTACTTTAAAGGCTGAGGTTTTTTTTTATCAACCATATGCTGTATGTATCCAGAATTCACAGTCTGATTATGTAAAGCATGTACACGTTTGTGTCTGGAAGGCACTACAAAGAACATACTTTCAAGCTTTTGCATATTTTACTTTCACCATCTGCCGTCACATTAATGGAAGCTGAATGGTTTTGTTGATGCAACATATCCTCAAACTGGCACTGCAAGTAGCACCTTGAGCCAGTAACACATCAGTGCCAACCGGGAAATGATCTTTGCCATTAAATCTGAATGGAGCTGTTGGACGCAGGTATGTTATATTAGGGTGGACCTTCACGGGCCAATGCAGGTAATGTGACCTAAATGAGAAGTGCCTCAGTTTTCAACTATTTTATATTATGCAAATAAAAAAGAACTTGATGTTTCTCATACAAGGCAAATGGATGTGATATGTATTTTAAACCATCCCTGCATGTTCATTTGCATAGGAATTATGGCATGATGGGAACAGTTTCAGATTAGAATGTAAAAGTATTGAAGGTAAAACTCCTTTGTTCTGAAGATACCTTCATATTTTCAAGCAGTGCATACAGGAAAGCCAATGATTTTATAGCTTGCATTAAAAATGACTGCACTTTACTGAAAATATATAAATTCGAAGAGTGACAAGAAAATGAATATCCTATTTATGACATTTTTGATGCAGTTTAGCCAATAAACTCCTTAGAAAGCATGTTATATTTCAGCAACAAAAATGAAAATTTTGTTAATCAATAAAACATATTTCTCCCTGAGTTGATAGAGAAGTAAAATGTTTTCCACTGGTAAACATTACCATCAACCGAGCAGATTTCCTAATCTGACTGGAGACACAGATATGGTGACATCATTAGTCTCATCATTAGCTTTCTGAGAGCATAAATAGGAAAAATCATTGCATCAAATAAGCAGTAAAATCCACTCTGCTTATCACTAGAGATAAGCAGATTAGGCAAAATTCAAATTTGCCTGTTCGCACAGATTTTCTGGGAAATTCGATTTGCAGAGAACTAATTCTTTGCAAATTAAATGTCCTTTACTATGCTCTGTTGTCTCTCTCCAGGCACCAGAATATAATAAAAGTAAGATGTTAAAGACTCTGTGGTCCTTCTGCTACTCACTGCCACCCATCTGGTCCTTAATGCATCTTCCAATCCCCAGCATTTTCTTTAGAATATTTGGACCTTTCACACTGTGTCTGACCTCCGGCTGTCATAACGCCTACCAGGGTTCTGCACAAGCAAGCAGGTAGGTTAACGGCATTATAACGTTACAACGTGCATTGTGACCTTTGCATACACAGATCTCTATGGGTGCCATGACAGCCGGAAGTCATGCACAGCATGAGAGGCCTGAGAATTCATCAAAAGTGGTGCGGATCTTAATAACCGTGACGTACAGTTGTGGAGCAGTAATCCCATGCCTGCTCCCTGTACTCACACTATTATTGCTACCTTATCCACCCTTCTATGGGTAGCGTCTTCATTGTTCTGTGCAAGCTCGGCGAGTCACCACTACTGGGCAAAAGAAGGATGAAGACACTGCCCACAGGAAAGTGGATAAGGTAAAGATAATAGAGCAAGTGCAGGGTGCAGATGTGGGATTATTGGGCCACAACTGTATGTCACAGGGCAGTGTGACATGCATGGGAGGGTGGTGCTATGATAATGAAGACAGGAGGCAGAGATTTCTTCCAGGCAACACGTGCCCCGAAACCTGGAAAAAGTCATTAACATAAAAGAATAAAACTCAATTTTTTAACAACTTCATCATAACTATGAGGCATACAAAGTAAGACTATTTTAACCATTCTATTACCTATATGCCCATATGCGTTATGGGGTGGCAAATTCCTTTAAAAAAAATTGTCAACTGCTATTTACTTTACCACCACTGCATGACCACTAGTAGAGCCATATAACATATATACTGCTGCATCTCACAAAATTAGAATATCATCAATAAGTTAATTTATTTCAATTCTTCAATACAAAAAATGAAACTCATATATTAGATAGAGTCATTACATAGAGATTCTCTATGGTACCCCATAGAGATTCTCTATGGGGCTAAGGTCAGGCGAGTTTGCTGGCCATTTAAGCACAGTGATACTGTTGTTTTTAAACCAGGTATTAGTACTAGGGTTGAGCGAAACAGATCGGCACTTTTCAAAAGTCGCCGACTTTTAGCAAAGTCGGGTTTCGTGAAACCCGACCCGATCCCACTCTGGGATCGGGTCGGCGGTACACGATCTGTAATCCAAAGTCGGGTTTCGTTATATATATATATATATATATATATATATATATATATATATATATATATATATATATATATATGTCATAGAGAGACACATATATATATATATATATATATATATATATATCTAAAAAAGTAGAAAAAGTCGGACCGCACCAACAGTCTATGTGAAGTGTGGTGGGAACCGCTCACCTGCACACTGATGGCCAAAGCTTCAAGTCCTGGGTGCTGTATTCCACAGAAGAAATCCAATTGTAGATATCGATGAGAAGAAAGCAGAGAGCACTCACTGGACGTCCAATGCAGGTGACTTTATTGATATAAGAAAAACATCTTCACGGCCGGGGGTGCTGTACAAGGAGTGCGGCGGAGCTGGACAACAGCTGTTTCGCGCCTGGCTGGCGCTTCAACAGGTCAGTGTCCTCATGAACTGCAGCCTGGGAACTTTTTCCCATGCTCCAGGTCATATGAGGACATCCACCAGGGGGCGCATCACCGCGACTGAAGGTAATTACAGGTCATTGACCTACATTTCCTTCATTCGCCGGGGCTTACAGGCACGAGCACAGCTGCATTAGCAGGGCTCCTGCCTGTAAAATATTTTAACCCCTTCAGATGGATTACCTCGTGGGACGTGTGACAGTTCATCAGAGGGTATGTATATTGTGGGTTTATTATTTTTCCAAGCGAGGGTCTTCAAATGGATTGAGAGAGCAATAAAGTATTAAAACAACCGGTGTGTTTATTTCATTAAAATACTTTTTAATCATGTGTGTGTGTGTTTTTTAACCCTTTCAAACAATTGGATTAATAATGGATAGGTGTCATAATTGACGCCTCTCCATTATTAATCTGGCTTAATGTCACCTTACAATAGCAAGGTGGCATTAACCCTTCATTACCCCATATCCCACCGCTACACGGGAGTGGGAAGAGAGTGGCCAAGTGCCAGAATAGGCGCATCTTACAGATGTGCCTTTTCTGGGGTGGCTGGGGGCAGATATTTTTAGCCACGGGGGGCCAATAACCATGGACCCTCTCCTGGCTATTAATATCTGCCGTCAGTCACTGGCTTTACCGCTCTGGCGGAGAAAATTGCGCGGGAGCCCACGCCAATTTTTTCCGCGATTTAACCCTTAAATTTAATAGCTACAGCGCCGAAATTTTGCACATACACACTACTATCATTAGTAGTGTGGAATATGCAAAAAAAAGGGGGATATGAGATGGTTTACTGTATGTAAACCATGTCTCATATCATGTCGGGTTTAGGCAGGAGAAATGAAAAGCCGGCAATTGAATTACCGGCTTTTCAACATTATCGCGCTGAAGCAAATATTAAAAAAGTATGCTTCCCCATTGAAATGCATTGGGTTTCGTGTTTTGGCCGATCCCCGACCCCGACTTTTCAATAAGATCGGCCGATTTCACTCAACCCGACTTTTGAGAAAGTCGGGTTTCGTGAAACCCGACTCGATCTCAAAAAATGAAAAGTCGCTCAACCCTAATTAGTACTTTTCGAAGTGTGGACGGGTGCTAAGTCCTGCTGGAGAAAGAAATTTCTATCTCCACAAAGCTTGTCTGCAGAGGGAAGCATAAAGTGCTCTAAAATTTCCTGGTAGATGGCTGTGCTGACTTTGATCTTAATAAAACACAGTGTACCTATACCACCAGATGACATAGCTTCCCAAACCATTGCTGACTGTGGAAACTTCACACTAGATCTCAAGTAGGTAGGATTGTCTGTTTCTCCACACTTCCTTCAGACTCTTGGACCTTGATATCCAAGGTCTAGTGTGACTAGACTGTAACTCCCATCAAAGCACAGTATATTCATGTTATTCTTTATTACCGTATTTTTCAGACTATAAGATGCACTTTTTGCCCCAAAATTATTGGGGGAAAAGGGGGTGTGTCTTATAGTCGGAATGTTCTTACCAGTAGTGTGGCGGCAGCAGGAGTCGGGCGATTCTGCGGCTGTCCCTCTCCGATGCTGCAGGGCAATGATCACACTCCCCAGCTGGTGCGGCCGGTTCAGGTGTGCTCTGTGGTGCGGGGGGACTCCGCCAGCATTTTGTGAAAGCCCGGAGGCCCCCACACATCCATTTCTGTGATGTGGTGGCCTCCGGAAAAATGGTCGTCTGGGGCAGCGCATGTTCAGATTGAGATTCGGCAACGAGTTCTCGGGATGAGATCTCAATCTGCTGCAATGCGGTGGCCCCGAGAAAATGGCCACTAGGGGCCGCGAATGCTCAGATTGAGATCTCGTCAGTGAGATCTCGGTGCTGAGATCTCATTTCCCAATATCTCGGGATGAGATCTCGCTGCTGAGATCTCAATCTGAGCATTCGCCGCCCCCAGCGGCCATTTTCCCAGAGGCCACCGCATCGCAGCAATGGATGTACGTGGGCCTCAAAGCAGGGCCGGCTCCAGGTTTTTGAGGGCCCCAGGCGAAAGAGTCTCAGTGGGCTACCCCTTTAACACATACCACAATTCATGATGCACAGATACAGCAGAGAAATATAGGTATAGTACAATGCCAGATTTCACTTCTTATATGAGTAATAGCTATTGTAAATTCTACAATACCATACAGCAGAGGGGCTTTATATAAGTCAACCCCTTATATGCCAATTTTTGTGACCTACTCCCTCTTCCTCAGTTACCAGTAGGCATTTTATTGTTAGCTAAACTTGCTGCAAAGAACAAACTGCATACATTGAATATGACAATTTTTTAATGGAAAACTTTTTAAAGTAAACATTAGAAAGTATTAACTTAGAACATTTGTAAAAGTGCAAAATGGGTAGCATATAGCACAGCTACATAGTATATAACACAGCCACATAGTATAGAGCACAGCCCACATAGTATATAGCACAACCGATGTAGCATATAGCACAGCCACGTAGTATATAGCATAGTCACATAGCATATAACACAGCCCACATAGTATGTAACACTGGCCATGTAGCATATAGCACAGCCACGTAGCATATAACACAGCCATGTAGTATATAACACAGCCCACGTAGTATGTAGCACAGCCAAGTAGCATATAGCACAGCCCACGTAGCATATAGCACAGCTACGTAGTATATAACACAGCCACATAGCATATAACACAGCCCACATAGTATATAGCACAGCCCACGTAGCATATAGCACAGCCACGTAGTATATAGCATAGTCACATAGCATATAACACAGCCCACATAGTGTATAACACTGGCCACGTAGCATATAGCACAGCCACGTAGCATATAACACAGCCATGTAGTATATAACACAGCCCACGTAGTATGTAGCGCAGCCACGTAGCATATAACACAGCCCACGTGGCATATAGCACAGCCACATAGCATATAACACAGCCATGTAGTATATATCACAGCCCACGTAGTATGTAGCACAGCCAAGTAGCATATAGCACAGCCCACGTAGCATATAGCACAGCTACGTAGCATATAACACAGCCATGTAGTATATAACACAGCCCACGTAGTATATAGCACAGCCACGTAGCATATAACACAGCCCATGTAGTATGTAGCACAGTCCACATAGCATATAGCACAGCCATATAGTATACTGTATAGCACAGCCACATAGTATATAGTACAGCCCACATAGCATATAACAGCCCATGTAGCATATAGCACAGCCATGTAGCATATAACACAGCCCACATAGTGTATAACACAGCCCACATAGCATATAGCACAGCCACATAGCATATAACACAGCCACGTAGTATATAACACAGCCCATGTAGTATATAGCACAGCCATGTAGTATATAGCACAGCCACGTAGCATACAGCACAGCAATGTAGCATATAACACAACCCATGTAGTATATAGCACAGTCCACATAGTATATAGCACAGCCAAATAGTATATAGCACAGCCACGTAGTATATAGCACAGCCACATAGTATATAGCACAGCCTGTCATGATTCTCAATGGCGAGAGAACATAGCCCAGCATATATAAGAACTAGCTCTTGGAAGATGGAATCTAAACTGACCATGAACTAAACCTGCCGCACAATTAACAGTGGCCGGGTAGCGTGCCTACGTTTTATCCCTAGATGCCCAGCGCCAGCCGGAGGACTAACTAATCCTAGCAGAGGAAAATACAGTCCTGGCTCACCTCTAGAGAGATTTCCCCAAAAGGCAGACAGAGGCCCCCACATATATTGGCGGTGATTTTAGATGAAATGACAAACGTAGTATGAAAATAGGTTTAGCAAAATCGAGGTCCGCTTACTAGATAGCAGGAAGACAGAAAGGGCACTTTCATGGTCAGCTGAAAACCCTATCAAAACACCATCCAGAAATTACTTTAAGACTCTAGTATTAACTCATAACACCAGAGTGGCAATTTCAGATCACAAGAGCTTTCCAGACACAGTAACGAAACAGCAGCTGTGAACTGGAACAAAATGCAAAAACAAACAAGGACGAAAGTCCAACTTAGCTGGGAGTTGTCTAGTAGCAGGAACATGCAAAGAAAGGCTTCTGATTACATTGTTGACCGGCATGAAACTGACAGAGGAGCAAGGTTATATAGAGACTCCCACATCCTGATGGGAACAGGTGAACAGAGAGGATGATGCACACAAGTTCAATTCCACCAGTGGCCACCGGGGGAGCCCAGAATCCAATTTCACAACAGTACCCCCCCTCAAGGAGGGGGCACCGAACCCTCACCAGAACCACCAGGGCGATCAGGATGAGCCCTATGAAAGGCACGGACAAGATCGGAGGCATGAACATCAGAGGCAGTCACCCAAGAATTATCCTCCTGACCGTATCCCTTCCATTTGACCAGATACTGGAGTTTCCGTCTGGAAACACGGGAGTCTAAGATCTTTTCCACAACGTACTCCAACTCACCCTCAACCAACACCGGAGCAGGAGGCTCAACGGAAGGCACAACCGGTACCTCATACCTGCGCAATAATGACCGATGAAAAACATTATGAATAGAAAAAGATGCAGGGAGGTCCAAACGGAAGGACACAGGGTTAAGAATCTCCAATATCTTGTACGGGCCGATGAACCGAGGCTTAAACTTAGGAGAAGAAACCCTCATAGGGACAAAACGAGAAGACAACCACACCAAGTCCCCAACACAAAGCCGAGGACCAACACGACGACGGCGGTTGGCAAAAAGCTGAGTCTTCTCCTGGGACAACTTCAAATTGTCCACTACCTGCCCCCAAATCTGATGCAACCTCTCCACCACAGCATCCACTCCAGGACAATCCGAAGATTCCACCTGACCGGAGGAAAATCGAGGATGAAACCCCGAATTACAGAAAAACGGGGACACCAAGGTGGCAGAGCTGGCCCGATTATTGAGGGCGAACTCCGCCAATGGCAAAAAAGCAACCCAATCATCCTGATCCGCAGACACAAAACACCTCAAATATGTCTCCAAGGTCTGATTTGTCCGCTCGGTCTGGCCATTAGTCTGAGGATGGAAAGCAGACGAAAAAGACAAATCTATGCCCATCCTAGCACAGAATGCCCGCCAAAATCTAGACACGAATTGGGTCCCTCTGTCAGAAACGATATTCTCCGGAATACCATGCAAACGAACAACATTTTGAAAAAACAGAGGAACCAACTCGGAAGAAGAAGGCAACTTAGGCAAGGGAACCAAATGGACCATCTTAGAGAAACGGTCACACACCACCCAGATGACAGACATCTTCTGAGAAACAGGCAGATCCGAAATAAAATCCATCGAGATGTGCGTCCAAGGCCTCTTCGGAATAGGCAAGGGCAACAACAATCCACTAGCCCGAGAACAACAAGGCTTGGCCCGAGCACAAACGTCACAAGATTGCACAAAGCCTCGCACATCTCGTGACAGGGAAGGCCACCAGAAGGACCTTGCCACCAAATCCCTGGTACCAAAGATTCCAGGATGACCTGCCAACGCAGAAGAATGAACCTCAGAGATGACTCTACTGGTCCAATCATCAGGAACAAACAGTCTACCAGGTGGGCAACGATCCGGTCTATCCGCCTGAAACTCCTGCAAGGCCCGCCGCAGGTCTGGAGAAACGGCAGACAATATCACTCCATCCTTAAGGATACCTGTGGGCTCAGAATTACCAGGGGAGTCAGGCTCAAAACTCCTAGAAAGGGCATCCGCCTTAACATTCTTAGAACCCGGTAGGTATGACACCACAAAATTAAACCGAGAGAAAAACAACGACCAGCGCGCCTGTCTAGGATTCAGGCGCCTGGCAGACTCAAGGTAAATTAAATTTTTGTGGTCAGTCAATACCACCACCTGATGTCTGGCCCCCTCAAGCCAGTGACGCCACTCCTCAAAAGCCCACTTCATGGCCAAAAGCTCCCGATTCCCAATATCATAATTCCGCTCGGCGGGCGAAAATTTACGGGAAAAAAAAGCACAAGGTCTCATCACGGGGCAGTCGGAACTTCTCTGCGACAACACCGCCCCAGCTCCGATTTCAGAAGCGTCGACCTCAACCTGAAAAGGAAGAGCAACATCAGGCTGACGCAACACAGGGGCGGAAGAAAAGCGGCGCTTAAGCTCCCGAAAGGCCTCCACAGCATCAGGGGACCAATCAGCAACATCAGCACCCTTCTTAGTCAAATCACTCAATGGTTTTACAACATCAGAAAAACCAGCAATAAATCGACGATAAAAGTTAGCAAAGCCCAAAAATTTCTGAAGACTCTTAAGAGAAGAGGGTTGCGTCCAATCACAAATAGCCTGAACCTTGACAGGATCCATCTCGATGGAAGAGGGGGAAAAAATGTATCCCAAGAAGGAAATCTTTTGAACCCCAAAAACGCACTTAGAACCCTTCACACACAAGGAATTAGACCGCAAAACCTGAAAAACCCTCCTGACCTGCTGGACATGAGAGTCCCAGTCATCCGAAAAAATCAGAATATCATCCAGATACACAATCATAAATTTATCCAAATAATCGCGGAAAATGTCATGCATAAAGGACTGGAAGACTGAAGTGGCATTTGAAAGACCAAAAGGCATCACCAAATACTCAAAGTGGCCCTCGGGCGTATTAAATGCGGTTTTCCACTCATCCCCCTGCTTGATTCGCACCAAATTATACGCCCCACGGAGATCTATCTTAGAGAACCACTTGGCCCCCTTTATACGAGCAAACAAATCAGTCAGCAGTGGCAACGGATATTGATATTTAACCGTGATTTTATTCAAAAGCCGATAATCAATACACGGCCTCAAAGAGCCATCTTTCTTAGACACAAAGAAAAAACCGGCTCCTAAGGGAGATGACGAAGGACGAATATGTCCCTTTTCCAAGGACTCCTTTATATATTCTCGCATAGCAGCGTGTTCAGGCACAGAAAGATTAAATAAACGACCCTTAGGGTATTTACTACCCGGGATCAAATCTATGGCACAATCGCACTCCCGGTGCGGAGGTAGTGAACCAAGCTTGGGTTCTTCAAAAACGTCACGATAGTCAGACAAGAATTCAGGAATCTCAGAGGGAATAGATGATGAAATGGAAACCAAAGGTACGTCCCCATGAGTCCCTTTACATCCCCAGCTTAACACAGACATAGCTTTCCAGTCGAGGACTGGGTTATGAGATTGCAGCCATGGCAATCCTAGCACCAAAACATCATGTAGATTATACAGCACCAGAAAGCGAATAATCTCCTGGTGATCCGGATTAATACGCATAGTTACTTGTGTCCAGTATTGTGGTTTATTACTAGCCAATGGGGTGGAGTCAATCCCCTTCAGAGGTATAGGAGCTTCCAAAGGCTCCAAATCATACCCACAGCGTTTGGCAAAGGACCAATCCATAAGACTCAAAGCGGCGCCAGAGTCGACATAGGCGTCCGCGGTAATAGATGATAAAGAACAAATCAGGGTCACAGATAGAATAAACTTAGACTGTAAAGTGCTAATTGAAACAGACTTGTCAAGCTTCTTAGTACGCTTAGAGCATGCTGATATAACATGAGTTGAATCACCACAATAGAAGCACAACCCATTTTTTCGTCTAAAATTCTGCCGCTCGCTTCTGGACAGAATTCTATCACATTGCATATTTTCTGGCGTCTTCTCAGTAGACACCGCCAAATGGTGCACAGGTTTGCGCTCCCGCAGACGCCTATCGATCTGAATAGCCATTGTCATGGACTCATTCAGACCCGCAGGCACAGGGAACCCCACCATAACATCCTTAATGGCATCAGAGAGACCTTCTCTGAAAATCGCCGCCAGGGCGCACTCATTCCACTGAGTAAGCACAGACCATTTACGGAATTTTTGGCAGTATATTTCAGCTTCATCTTGCCCCTGAGATAGGGACATCAAAGCTTTTTCCGCCTGAAGCTCTAAATGAGGTTCCTCATAAAGCAACCCCAAGGCCAGAAAAAACGCATCCACATTGAGCAACGCAGGATCCCCTGGTGTCAATGCAAAAGCCCAATCTTGAGGGTCGCCCCGGAGCAAGGAAATTACAATCCTGACCTGCTGTGCAGGGTCTCCGGCAGAGCGAGACTTCAGGGACAAAAACAATTTGCAATTATTTTTAACATTTTGAAAGCAAGATCTATTCCGTGAAAAAAATTCAGGCAAAGGAATTCTAGGTTCAGACATAGGTGCATGAACAACAAAATCTTGCAAATTTTGTACCTTCGTGGCGAGATTATTCAAACCTGTAGCTACACTCTGAAGATCCATTTCAAACAGGTGAACACAGAGCCATTCAAGGATTAGAAGGAGAGAAAGAGAGGAAGGCTGCAGTATAGGCAGACTAGCAAGTGATTCAATTATGAGCACACTCAGAACTAGAGAAAAAAAAAAAAAAAAAAAAAATTTTCAGCAGACTTCTTTTTTCTCTCCTTTCTCAGCCAATAATTTAACCCTTTTGGGCCGGTCAAACTGTCATGATTCTCAATGGCGAGAGAACATAGCCCAGCATATATAAGAACTAGCTCTTGGAAGATGGAATCTAAACTGACCATGAACTAAACCTGCCGCACAATTAACAGTGGCCGGGTAGCGTGCCTACGTTTTATCCCTAGACGCCCAGCGCCAGCCGGAGGACTAACTAATCCTAGCAGAGGAAAATACAGTCCTGGCTCACCTCTAGAGAGATTTCCCCAAAAGGCAGACAGAGGCCCCCACATATATTGGCGGTGATTTTAGATGAAATGACAAACGTAGTATGAAAATAGGTTTAGCAAAATCGAGGTCCGCTTACTAGATAGCAGGAAGACAGAAAGGGCACTTTCATGGTCAGCTGAAAACCCTATCAAAACACCATCCAGAAATTACTTTAAGACTCTAGTATTAACTCATAACACCAGAGTGGCAATTTCAGATCACAAGAGCTTTCCAGACACAGTAACGAAACAGCAGCTGTGAACTGGAACAAAATGCAAAAACAAACAAGGACGAAAGTCCAACTTAGCTGGGAGTTGTCTAGTAGCAGGAACATGCAAAGAAAGGCTTCTGATTACATTGTTGACCGGCATGAAACTGACAGAGGAGCAAGGTTATATAGAGACTCCCACATCCTGATGGGAACAGGTGAACAGAGAGGATGATGCACACAAGTTCAATTCCACCAGTGGCCACCGGGTGAGCCCAGAATCCAATTTCACAACAACAGCCATGTAGTATATAGCACAGCCTTATAGCATATAACATTCCACATAGCATATAACACAGGCCACGTAGTATATAGCACAGCCCACCTAGTATATAGTACAGCCACGTAGCACATAGCAGTGTGGGCACCAAACTTTTTAAAGTAAACATTAGAAAGTATTAACATGGAACATTTTTAAAAGTGCAAAATGGGTAGCATATAGCACAGCCACATAGTATATAGCACAGCCACGTAGTATATAGCACAGCCACGTAGTATATAACACAGCCCACATAGTATATAACACAGCCCACATAGCATAAAGCACAGCTACGTAGTACATAACACAGCCACGTAGCATATAACACAGCCCACATAGTATATAAAACAGCCCATGTAGCATTTAGCACAGCCACGTAGTATATAGCATAGCCACATAGCAAATAACACAGCCAACGTAGCATATAGCACAGCCACGTAGCATATAACACAGCCATGTAGTATATAACACAGCCCATGTAGTATATAGCACAGCCACATAGCGTATAACACAGCCCACATAATATATAGCACAGCCACGTAGCATATAACAGCCCATGTAGCATATAGCACAGCCATGTAGCATATAACACAGCCCACATAGCATATAGCACAGCCACATAGCATATAACACAGCCACGTAGTATATAACACAGCCCATGTAGTATGTAGCACAACCACGCAGCGTATAACACAGCTCACATAAAATAGAACACAGCCCACGTAGCATATAGCACAGCCACGTAGCATATAACACAGTCATGTAGTATATAACACAGCCCATGTAGTACATAGCACAGCCACATAGCATAAAACACAGCCCACATGGTAAATAGCACAGCCCACATAGCATATAACAGCCCACATAGCATATAACAGCCCACATAGCATATAGCACAGCCATGTAGCATATAACACAGCCACATAGTATATAACACAGCCCATGTAGTATATAGCAAAGCCATGTAGTATGTAGCACAGCCACATAGTATATAGTACAGCCACGTAGCATATAGCACAGCAACATAGCATATGACACAGCCCATGTAGTATATAGCACAGTCCACAAAGTATATAGCACAGCCACATAGTATATAGCACAGCCACGTAGTATATAGCACAGCCACATAGTATATAGCACAGCCATGTAGTATATAGCACAGCCTCATAGCATATAACATCCCACGTAGCATATAACACAGACCACCTAGTATATAGCACAGCCACGTAGGTTATAGCAGCCACATAGTTTATAACACAGCCATGTAGTATATAGCAGTGTGGGCACCATATCCCTGTTAAAAAGAGAATTAAAATAAAAAATATTTATATACTCACCTTCTGGCAGCCCCCAGATCCAGCCCAGGCCTTAGCAATGCTCCCACCATCTCCCGTTTCCAGTGATGCTTTGCAACAATGACCTGTGATGACGTAGCGGTCTCACATGATCCTACATCATCTGGGGTCATTTCGCAAAGCATCACTGGGAACGGTAGCTGACGGGAGCATCGCAAGGATCGGGAATGCTGCGGGGGCCGCCGGAAGGTGAGAATAGCTAGATTTTTTATTTTTTTAAAGCAGCCTGGGATGGGAGTCATATCACCGGACCACCGAACTCCCCCTGTGACCACTCTCCACAAGTGCTGCTGATCTCCCCCCCTGGTAAACTGAATTCGGACAGTAAGACTGACCCCCATTTGACACATTAATTATTTTTCCCTATTTTCCTTCTGAAAATTTGAGATGTGTCTTATTGTCCGGTGCGTCTAATAGTCCGAAAAATACAGTAATTTTTTTTTAAATGGTTAACTTGTGCCACTCATTTTGGAATATGACCAGATGCTGGTGTTGCTAGTGATTAACAATGACACAAAAATGTAATTCATGACATAGCTTTTTTGTTGCAAAATTCTATATGAATCTGACAGAAAAAAATAATTGTGGCACATTCCATCAAAAGTGCTTCTTGGGAGATTATCCTGTACATACATCTCTGTTTAGAGGCTGAGCAAAGGACCAATATGGCCTCCATTTACAGCCATGCATGTTCTGTGCCATATTTAAAAGACATATTCACAGAATAGAAGGGTTATTGGCAGTACTTTCATTCATATAAAAAAATTAAGATCAGAAAATACATTTTATTACATTCTAATTGAATCTTTGGGCCCGATTCATCAATGCTCATACGCCAGTAAAGGCTTTGAAAAGTCACATAATTTTGGTGCAACAGGTGGTTATGCTAAAATTATGCAACTCTTGGGGTTCTCATGCTATTTTTTTCCAAGCTCCAACAAAGTGGATGGAGCTGGGATGGGGCCTAGCAACCACTGCTTATCGAATTCATGATAAGCGGCGGTGTTCACTATGACATAAGTCTTACTTCAGTAGAGAATGGAGTAGAAAATGTGTTGATGTGCACACAGAAGTGCATGCCACTCATCTGGTGCTCCTGATTCATGAACAGGCATAGTTGTCTTCTTTAATTCCAAGCTTCTGAGTCCAGCACATTTCCTCATCAAGATCGGTGTGAACAATGCTGGTATTGATGTATTGGCCCCTTTGTGTCTTTGTGAATTAAAGATTTATAGGACATGGCAAATTCAACATAACAAATAAGAGTAGTTAGAAACTATGATTTTATATAGATTGACTTACTACCCCCATACTTATTAGACTATAGTCGTCTACACCTGTTAAAATAGATGGGATTGACTGAAGGACAAGGAAGAGAAGGATCTGGCCTGTTGAATTTTAATAGCTGATCCTTTTGTTCTGCCCACAGATAAGCCACTAACAGAGGAGTATGACAGCGGCTCTCACAGAGAATACAGTAATGCTTGGTTGACCTAATGTATGTATATGAGGAAATTGGCAGAGAAATCGGTCAATCAAACAATTTTGTATGCAAAAATGAATTCTTCACTTACTTGGCTATGCCCAATTATCTTGGCCTAATTTCATCAACATGCTTAAATGGTACATCAATTCTTCTTTCACTTGTGTATTATGTATTTTATATTTAATTATTTAGGTATATTTTTTCACATTAAGGACACCATACATATTAGATAGCTGTCGTCCAAAGGGTCATTAAAGTAGCCAACTCCTCCATACCCAGGAAAACTCAACTCAGAATGTGTCATGTTACAGCCCAGGTACACATTGCATAGCTCTTGGCAGAACGATTGCTCACCCAACAGCTCCATCCCAACATAAAAACACTCGGCTTGGCAGGTTGCCTGCTGTGTTCTTCATAAAAGAGCCCCTGCAAGAATTTTCTGGCAGCTGTCTGTTTCACTGCTGAGCAAAAAGATCCATCACTGAAATTCCAAAGGCCTGATCCTTCTCTCCTCAACATTATTTGTCATGGGACTAGTCGAGTGGCCTCCTTGTACATTCGACTGTCTGATGACCCACAATATCAGTGAGTTTTTACGACTTTAGCATCATATGCAAGAAAGCCATTAGTCTCTGTCCTTAATGGGTCTCACATCATAATTTCTATATTTTCTATCTACACTTTAGTCAACTGCGTAGCTAGATAAAGAAGAAAAATGTATCATACCATAGAAAAAATACACAGCTACATTAGTTTCTACACATGTCATCCTAACTATTTTTCTC
This sequence comes from Ranitomeya variabilis, assembly GCF_051348905.1. Taxonomy (NCBI): domain Eukaryota; kingdom Metazoa; phylum Chordata; class Amphibia; order Anura; family Dendrobatidae; genus Ranitomeya; species Ranitomeya variabilis. The sequence goes on from NC_135237.1 coordinate 178,929,697, forward strand.
CAAACTGGGAAGATATTGCTGATCTATCTGCTGAACACATTGATATTGCTGCTATAACTTTTATTTATGTCTTTAGAAATATACATTTTTGAAACTTACAAATAAATTTATGCCTCACTTCATTTTAAGCTAAGCTTTCTTGGCCAATGCTGAATAATTGGCTGAGTTTATTGGATAATGTTGTGTATCAGAATACCAGCATACAACAAACCTTGCCAAGACCTTTTAAGCGCTCACATTGTCTTCAGCTCCAAACTTCTGTGTTTCACATGTTGAGTCAAAACTATATTTTTATAGTAAAAAGAGGCAAACAAATACATGTGTATTGCTTTTAATGAAATTGCAGAGGGAATGTGTTCTGTCAATCTCTATCTTGAGGGACCCAGTAGAAATACCAAATACTGGAATATGCAGCTGTTTGCATCAGGTCATACTAAGCTCATAAGTATTCAGAAGGGACACATTGTACTTCATAGCTGCAACAAGGGATATTAACATTCAACAACATCTATTATTGATTGCATGTAATTCTAATGATGGCAATAAATTATGGTTTTATTGGATGAGTTATCATATTGTGTTTACATTTTGACATTCTTGGACAGTTATACAAAAATATTGAAAATATGATATTAATAGAGGAAAAATGAGAATAATAAGACTATTAGCTATATCCTGTTGTTCCAGCAAACATTCTTTATAGGGGGTTGTCTTGTAGAAAAATTACAATTTAATGAAATTTGCTTAAAAAAATAAGTTATACAACTTTCTAATATACTTTAACTTTCCAAGGTGCCCTGGTCTTCTGGTCCTAAGTTCCAGCACATAAGCTTCCAACTTTTACTCAACACAGGAAAGCAAACTATTATTGTGTTGGCATGTCATCAGGGATGTGTGCAAAGGGAGTTGACTAATGACTCAGCTCAGTAGCAACACCAACCCTCTTCTCTGTCACAAGAGACAGAGGACTGTCATATCTATTGAAAGGGGACAGTCAACAAATCCCCATTACGCACGATAGAGATGCTAACATAGGAAATGCTGTCCTGTGTCGAGCACAAGCCATGACTAATGATCCAACTGATATCTTAAAATTAGGGAAGCTTAAATTATTGAAGTGTATTAGTAAGTTGTATATTTTAATTATTACTGTATTTTATTGTTATATACATTATTATTGTTATTATTATTGTTATTATTATTGTTGTGTACTTTATTATTTTAACCTCTTTCTGACGTTGGATGGGATAGAACATCCAACGTCAGAATCCTTGCTTTGAGGTGGGCTCCGGTGGTGAGCCCACCTCAAGCCGCGACAGCTCAGCTATTTTCAACAGCTGACATGTGCCCCCAATTGACGCAGGTGGAATCGCAATCTGCCCGCTCCTATTGACTAGATAAATGCCGCTGTCAAACTCTGACAGTGGCATTTAACGCGTGCTTCCGGCCATGGGGCCGGAAATACGTGCACCACTGACCCCCGTTACATGACCGTGGTGCATCGGCATGACAACCAGAGGTCTCCTTGACACCTCTATGGTTGTTGATGCCAGATTGTTATGAGCACCACCCTGCACCACCCTGTGGTCGGCGCTCATACCAATGCTGTAATTCTACTACATAGAGGCGATCTGAGCATGGCCTCTATGTAGCAGAGGCGATCGAGTTGCAGCAGCTTCATGTCTCCTATGGAGGCTATTGAAGCATGCCAAAAGTAAAAAAAAATGTGTTTAAAAATATGAAAAAGATAAAAAGAAGTAAAAGTTCAAATAACCCCCCTTTCGCACCCTTCAAAATAAAACAATAAAAATAAAATCAAACCTGCACATATTTGGTATCACCGAGTTCAGAATCACCCGATCTATCAATAAAAAAAAGGATTAAGCTGACGCTAAATGGCGTAGTGAGAAAAAAAATCAAAACACCAGAACTACTTTTTTTGGTTGCCGCGACATTGCATTTAAATGCAATAACGGGCGATCTAAAGAACGTATCTGCACAAAATTGGTATAATTAAAAATGTCAGCTTGGTGTGCAAAAAATAAGCCCTTGCCCAACCCCAGATCATGAAAAAAAATTTAAGCAAATTTTGGAAATTTTTTCACCACTTAGATAAAAAAGAACATAGACAGTAGACACCTGTTTGGTGTCTATGAACTCGTAATGACATGGAGAATCATAATGGCATGTTAGAGTTAGCATTTAGTGAACCTAGCAGAAAAGCCAAACAAAAAACAAGTGTGGGATTGCACTTTTTTTGCAATTTCGCCGCACTAGGAATTTTTTTCCCTTTTTCTAGTACATGACATGCTAAAACCAATGATGTCGTTCAAAAGTAAAACTCGTCCTGCAAAAAATAAGCCCTCATATGGCCATATTGAAAGAAAAATAAATAAGTTATGGCTTTGGAAAGAAGAGGAGCTAAAAATGAAAACGCTAAACCGAAAAAAGCTCCGGTCATGAAGGGGTTAAGTACATTTCAGAATATCATTTTTTAAAATGTGTTAATTTTAGAAGTAATAATACAAGAAACTTTTTAATTTCTTAAGCAGAAATAAGTTTACAAACAAAGGGCTTAATTCATTAAGACTGGCGTTGCATACGTCAACATTAACCCCTTCGCCCCAAAGCCTGTTTTCACCTTCCTGACCAGGCCAGTTTTTACAATTCTGACCACTGTCATTTTATGAGGTAATAACTCTGAAACACTTCAACAGATCCTGGTGATTCTGAGATTGTTTTCTCGTGACATTTTACTTTATGATAGTGGTAAAAATTCTTTGACTTGCGTTTATTTGCGAAAAAATAGATGTTTGGCAAAAATTTTGAACATTTTGCAATTTCGAAACTTTTAATTGTTATGCCCTTAAATCAGAGAGGCATATTGCACAAAATAGTTGATAAATAACATTTTCCATATGTTTACTTTACATCAGCACAACTTTGAAACCTACATTTTTTTTCGTTAAAAAGTTATAAGGGTTAAAAGTTGACCAATAAATTTTCATTTTTTAAACAAATTTTCCAAAACCATGTTTTTTTAGTGACCACATCATTTGAAGTCACTTTGAGGGGTCTATATGAAATAAAATACCCAAAAGTGACACAGTTCTAAAAACTGCACCCCTCAAGGTGCTCAAAAATACATTCAAGAAGTTTATTAACCCTTCAGGTGCTTCACAGGAGCTGAAGCAACGTGGAAGGAAAAAATGAACATTTAACTTATTAGTAACAAAAATTATCTTTCAGTCCCGATTTTTCAATTTTCACAAGGGTAAAAGGAAAAAATTGACTGTAAAAAAATAAAATGGACCATAAAAGATGTTGTGCAATTTCTCCTGAGTACATTGATACACCGTATGTGGGGGGAACCCACTGTTTGGGCATACAGCAGGGCTCGGAAGGGAAGGAGCACCTTTTGACTTTTTGAACGCAAATTTTTCTGGAACTCAGAGCGGACGCTATGTCGCGTTTGAAGAGCCCCTGATGTGCCTAAACATTGGAAACCCCCTACAAGAGACCACATTTTGGAAACTAGACCCTTCAAGGAACTTATCTAGCTGTGTGGTAAGCACTTTGAACCCCCATTTACTTCACAGAAATGTATAATGTAGAGCTGTGAAAATAAAAAATCACATTGATCTCCCAAAAATGATCCTTTAGCAGCAATTTTTTTTCACAAGTGTAAAAAGAGAAAGTAGTTCACAAAAGTTGTTGAGCAATTTCTCCTGAGTTTGCCAATACCCCATATGTGGAGGAAAACCACTGTTTGGGTGCACGACAGGGCTCGGAAGGGAAGGAGAACCTTTTGACTTTTGGAACGCAAAATTGGCTGGAATTGAGAGCGGACGCCATGTCGCATTTGAAGAGACCCTAATGTGCTTAAACATTGGAAAACCTCCTACAAGTGACCTCATTTTGGAAATTAGATCCTTTAAGGAACTTATGTAGCTGTGTGGTGAGCACTTTGAACCCCCATGTACTGTACTTCCCAGAAATTTAGAACGAAGAGCCGTGAAAATAAAAAATCACATTTTCTCACAGAAATTATATTTCAGCAACAATTTTTTTATTTTCACAAGGGTAACAGGAGAAAATTGTCCTCTAAAGTTGTTGAGGAATTTCTTCTGAGTACTCCGATACCCCATATGTGGGGGGAAACCACTGTATGGGCGCACGGCAGGGCTCGGAATCGAAGCAGTGACGTTTTGGATTTCAGCTGTTGTCAAGGTGTATGGTGGTCAAGATAAATACATCCCTTTTGTCCTTATGCTTGACCACCAGCATGTGGTCACTGCATTTCACCTTTTCTCAGCATTTGCCCAATTAGCGGCTTAGGGAGGCCTCGCTGATTTTTTCACATGGTGCCGCATGCAACTGAACCTTTGGCAAAGAGGATCTTGAAGAGTGGGATACTGGTGTAAAGGTTATCAATGTAGAGGTGATGATAACCCTTATCCAGCAGTGGGTGCAGAAATTCCCACACAATTTTCCCACAAACCCCCATGAAGGGGGGACATTCAGGGGGGTTCATTTGGGTTTCCATACCCTCGTAGACCCTAAATCTCTGGGTGTACCCTGAGGTACTCTCGCACAGTTTGTACAGTTTTATTCTGTACTTGTCCCTTTTACTGGGCAGGTATTGCTTGAATTTTAGCCTCCCTTTGAAATGAACCAGAGATTCATCAATAGCAATTTCCCTCTGGGGTGAGTACGCCTCAGCAAATTTTCTGCTGAAGTGTTCAAACACTGGTCGAATTTTATATAGACGATCAAAGTTTGGATCATCTCGGGGAGGACACTGCGCATTATTACTATAATGCAAACATTTTTGGATTGCTTCAAATTGTGTCTTTGTCATGGCCATTTGGAATAGCGGTGTACTGTAGAGAATATCAGTACTCCAGTATTGCCGAAGCCTTGGTTTTTAGATTAAGCCCATATGCAGCACAATTCCCCAAAATGTTATCATCTCTGCTGCATTTACAGGGGTCCATCTGGCATATGATGACGTGGGATTTTGGCTGAAAAATTAATGGGCATATAGGTTTGTCTGGGCCACCATAACATTTATTAGTTCCCCACTGAAAAAGAATTTGAAGAAGTCAATTTTATTGAGGCCAGTGGTGTCAAACGGAATGACGGGCTGATAATTTTTTGGGGGTGCAATCCATATGGGATCGATTGCTGCAGGAGTTGCCTGGGTCCTAGGACACCTTGCTGGGAGTCTTTCCTCACTAGATGAAGAGGAGGTGGATGTGGGATCTTCCTCACTGCCGGAATCCATGACGGAGGCAAGGAAGTTGTATGCCTCTTCTGCTGAAACGTGTTTTCTTGACAAATGGGCCTTTTTTTTTCAAAACCCTGAGGATGTGTGTGTAAGTGGTGCTTTTACACATGTAATGTTTGGGGCTTGTGGATAGGGTACTGTCACGATAATGTAAATATGTCATGCTCTGAGTATACTTCCAGAAGGTTCCATGGTTTTACAGACACCTGCTGTGGGCTTTCTGTACCCCCTCTCTTCCCCCCTGCTGCCTGCGGGTAAATACACTTCTCTGCCTGCCAGCTCTGTGTAATTCTAAACCATTCCCCCCCTCCCTCCTGCAGGCTGCAGTGAAACCGAAATTAAAGAGTAGTAACACATGGCAATCCCTTTGTTTAGGTACAGTGGTCCTTTATGATCAAATATATCAACACAGTAATAGGCAGCTTATATTTCTGGAAACCGCAGGGACAGGGCTCCCATCTGTTGGGTATTGGGAGCTCAGCGCTTAGCAGAAATTGAGAAATGCATTACTGCTTAACTGAGGCTCATAGCCAAGACATGTTTGGATTTAAATGAACGTCCATTTCGTGCTGAGAAAAACGGTAATTGTGTCATTCTTCTACGAGAAGAAATGACTTAAGCAACTGTAAGTGTTTTTCTTCTTTTAATCCCTTTTTATTGTGTAATTGTCTGCACATACATAATTGTCTCTTTTTATAATATCTTATATATACTTTTGTAAACACTACCTAATATTTTTTGGAGTAAAAGTTCTAATATTCGCTAGCGCTATTTTCCATGCTCTCAAACTTACCCGAAAGCCTCTGACCTAAGCCATTGCTACTAATTAGGTTGGCTCCTGACTCGTTATTAAATAAGAAATAGGAGCCGGTGGCAGTGGAAGTGTCCTGGGCTTTTGGGGGAAACTGGCAGCGATGGACGATGTTGATAATTATTCTTCCCGCCTGAGTGGGGGTAGTTATATCACCCTCGCTGCAGTGTGCCCATTAGCCAGTACATAGCAAGGTAGTCTTTCTGGCAACTAATTATCCTAGGTGCAGTTCCTTGTCTGACCTGAGGGTAAGGGGGGCACCAAAGAGCTACAAGTTCTAAACCGGAACTGGGAAGTTGGATATAAATAAACCCCCTTCAGAAAAGAACTGGGGGCAACCAAACAACCCCGGTTCATGACATATTGGTGGCAGAGTGGTGGGATAATAGAGTATTAGTGATCTGGTTTGAGCAATCATTCCTCTCACTAAAAACTTGCACAGTTCTTGTGAGGACTCAGCACAAAAAGTTTTGGAGAAAGAGCTCAGTGTTTACTAGTCCTGAGATGATACCATGTGTACTTTCGATTACCCCTCCCTTTTTCTTTGTTTTTCTATCGTATCTTTTATTTGGCAATGGTGGCCGCAAAAGGGGAAGACTGGTAAACCCAGCAGAATAAGAACAATCTTGTCAGAATATGCATGTATCAAGGCCTGGACCCCCATGGCAAAACCAAGGCCCAATTGGTCACGGAACTGGTGCGATTTGAAGTGGACCAAGCTCTCGTCCTCAGAGCCCAGCAGATGAAGAAGCCAGCACCAACACAGGTGGTGCTGTGGCCGAGGTTAACCGCTGAATGCCGGCCCTACTTGCAACCAGGGTAGCGTGGACAGCGCCTGGAAATGGCTCTGCAGTACTGCCCCTCAGATGATCCATATAGACGTCTGCAGCTTATCCTGCAATTCCAAGAGGCTGAGAGAGCCGATCGGGAGGCTCAAGCTCAGAGGGCCCATGAACTGCAGATGGCACAACTTGGGGCAGTACCATCCACCACCCGGGGCAGCGAGTCCAGCAATGCTCAGTTCCCCAAACCCCGGCCAGAGCACTTTCCTGTGATGGAAAAGGATGAGGACTTGGACACTTTCCTGAGGGCTTTTGAGAAAGCCTGCCAACAGTACCAGCTGCCTGGGAACCAATGGGCCCGATACCTGACCCTAGGGCTAAAAGGCAAAGCTCTGAGGTGTTTGCTTCTCTCCTGCCAGACCAAGATGAAGACTATGAGGTCATCAAGCAGGCCCTGATAAAGAAGTACCAACTGACTCTGGAGGTCTACCACAAAAAGTTCTGGAATCTCCAACATGGCCTGCATGACAGTTACAGCGATATGGTGCATGGACTCAGTACCCACTTTGACCAGTAGACACAAGGACTCTCAGTGACCACCTTTGCACAGCTGCGAGACCTGATGATCAAAGACCAGTTTCTACATCTTTGCCCAGCTGAGATGCGACAGTTCGTGATGGACCTAGAGCCCAAAGGCCCGGATAAAGCAGCGCAGATTGCCTATGCCTATGAGGCCAACCGTAAACCAGAAGTGCGGAAGCCAGTAACTGCCAGCTGGAGAAGGGGTGAGCCTGCAAGCAACCCCAGTGCCCCTGCCAGCCAACTCACCAGAGGCCCTGTCCCCGTTAACAGCACCTGACCTACCACTGACCATCGCAAGAGTTTCTCCTGCAAGAAGACTGGTCATATCAGTGCCAACTGTCCAGAGAAGCAGAGGAACCCCCAGCCAAAGCCTCAGGGCCTAATGCAGCCTTCTTTTGGTGGGTGGGGTGGTTGGGAGGGTCTATGACAACATGCAGCATGTCACCGTGGGGGGCCATGTCGCTAGAGGCCTCAAGGACAACATGGCTGAACGAACCCTCATCTGACCTGAACTGGCGGCCCCTGAAGAGATTATTTTGAGGAAAACCCTGACTGTCACTGGGAACGGGGGCATCCGCTGTCCCTTGCCAATGGCCCAGGTGTTTATAGATTGGAGTGCCGAGAGCGGGGTGAACGAAGTAGGGTTGACCAAAAACTTGCTCACCGACGTTTTATTGGGGACTAATTTGGGGAGGATGGTTGCATATTATGTCCCTGACCCCCTCCCCAATCTAATGCTGATGATAATGATGGGGAATTGCATGCGTCCCCAGAGAGTGATACACCGGATAAGGCTTTATCTCATACTGATGATGATGAGGAGGAAAATGTGCATGTTTTACCTGCTAACCATTTATTTCCTACGGATGATATGTCTACTGGTGCAGGAGTAATCAGCCATGTCACTCTCTGGGGTGGGATGGCTGAGGAACCCCTAACAGGTGCAAGCGATGGTGTTAAGGGAAATGGGGAGATGCATGGTAACTGTGAGGAAGATGATACCGTGCACCTGACCAGTGCCACAGAGAAAGGTAACTGCCCCATAGGTAGCACTGCTCCTTCAATGTTGGGGTGGATGGGGAGGTAGAACCCATAGCAGCGCCGGCTGATGGGTCTGTGGAAATCCCCAAGGGGGGACAGCCTACATAGCTGTTGTCACCCACAGTCAGAGTGCCTGGAATGCAGATAACGTTCTGCCTTCTGGACCTTCCTCAGTCACAAGGGTGACTGAACCAGAGATGGACCAGAGCAGGTCTCAGAGGGTTCCCGTGGGGAAGGGACCCTGACATCACTTCTGGCTGCCTCTGCACTCAGATGCGAGCCTGGAGAATTTGAGATACCTTGTTGAGACTCCCACCTCCGTGACTGATAAGCAGAGGGTGTTCAGGAAACGAGGGAGGTTATACCGGGAGACAGTTTCCGGTCAATGCCAAAAGGAGTGGTTGAGGGAAAGACAGCTGGTCATCCCGTACCAATGCAGGGGTGAGTTGTTGCAGATTGCTCATGAGATCCCACTCGCGGGACACTTGGGGATCAGCAAAACTAAGGCCCAGCTGTCTCAACACCTCTATTAGCCCAAGATGGGGACTGATGTAAAAAACTACTGCTGCTCCTGTATCACCTGCCAAAGAGTGGGGAAGATGGGGCCTGCTCTTAAGGCTCCCCTGATCTCTATGCCAGTGATAGAGGAGCCTTTCGAGAGGATCGCAGTTGACATTGTGGGCCCACTGGCCATCCCCAGTAGCTCTGGAAAGCAATACGTCCTCACTGTGGTAGACTACGCTACCCGTTACCCAGAGGCAGTGGCTCTGTCCTTAATTAGGGCAGATAAGGTGGCAGATGCACTATTGGCCATCTTTCACGGGTAAGATTTCCGAAGGAGATGCTTACTGACCAAGGGACCCAATTCACATCTCGCCTAATGGAGGCTCTCTGTAAGAGAATGCAGGTAAAGCGTCTGGTATCGAGCGCGTATCACCCCAAGACCAATGGTTTGTGTGAGCACTTCAGTGGTACCCTCAAACAGATGCTACGCATGCTGGTTGAGACCCAAGAACATGATTGGGAGCGGTACCTCTCACACCTACTATTCGCTTTCCAAGAGGTTCCGCAGGCCTCGATGGGGTTCTCCCCCTTCTAGCTCCTGTATGGCAGGTGAGTCCAGGGACCCCTTGGGTTGGTAAGGAAATCCTGGGAAGAGCCAAACCCTGCTGAACTGTCCATAGTGGAGTATGTCTTCTGCTTCCGTGACAAAATTACAGACCTTGGTGCAGTTTGTGCATGACAACATGACGCAGGCCCAGGCTCATCAGAAGCACTGGTATGACCAGAACGCCTGGGAGTGGACCTACCAGGTTGGTCAAAAGGTGTGGTTGCTGGTACCTGTACCAAATGATAAGCTTCAGGCAGCCTGGGAAGGCCCATACATCTTCCACCAACAGCTCAACCCAGTCACCTACGTGGTCACGCTTGACCACGCTCAGGGTAGGCAAAAGGCCTTTCACGTCAATATGATTAAGGCTCATCGCAAACATGAAGCTTGCGTCCTACGGTCTGCAACCTGCCTGAAGACGGGGAGAAAGACCCCCTCCTGGACATGCTGGCCAAAGCCAAGGCTGGTGGGTCCATCGAGGACGAGGAGGTAAGCGTCTTGCTATCCGCTGGAACCCTTCCGGGCTGTGTTCACCAACAGGCATGGAAGGACTGAGTTAGCGGTCCACAAGGTGGACACCGGGAATCATGCCCAACTACGGCGAACTTACCCTATCGGATCTCCGATGAGGTGCAGCAGGTTATGTGCCAGTAGATCGATGAGATGTTACAGCTGGGGGTGAATTAATGGTCCAAAAGCACATGGGCCTCACCTGTAGTCCTCGTGCCAAAGAAGGATCGGACCACCTGGTTCTGTGTTTACTACAGGGGGCTCAACGCCATCACAACCTCTGATGCACACCCAATGCTGCGCTTCGAGGAGCTGCTTGAGTGGTTAGCTGGTGCAAAATATCTGTCCATTATGGATTTGAGTCGAGGATACTGGCTTATTCCCCTGAGCCCCGAGGAAAAGGAGAAGTCGGATTTATCACTCCCTTTGGACTGTGTGAGTCCACGGTCATGCCCTTTGGCATAAATAATACACCTGCCACTTTCCAGCGGATGGTCAACCACCTGCTTCAGGGACTGGAGAAGTACGCAGTGGCATACCTTGATGACATTGCTGTCCTCAGTTTCTCCAGGGAGGAACACCTGAAGCATCTCCAGGAGGTGCTCAGGCGAATTCACCAAGCAGGTCTGACCATCAAGCCGGGAAAGTGCCAGATGGGCATGAACGAGGTCCACTACCTGGGGTACTGGGTAGGCGGGGGGCTCCATGAGGCCAGAGCATGGGAAAGTGGATGCTATCACATCCTGACCCACCTCCAGGACCAATAAACAGGTGATGTCCTTCTTGGACACTGCAGGGTACTATAGGTGCTTCGTACAGAACATTAGCAGCCTGGCAAAACCCTTGACAGACCTCATCAGGAAGAGGCTACCCCAAACAGTCGATTGGACAGACGGCTGTGAGGTGGCCTTCCAGGCTTTGAAAACAGTCCTGAGCAGTTCTCCGATGTTGAAAGCCAATGACAGCAGTTGGCCGTTCCTGCTACAGACCAACGCCAGCAAGTTTAGCCTCGGTGCTGTACTCAGGGAACCAAGGGCACCCCATGTTGTACCTGAGCCGGGAGCTTCTGCCGAGGGATGTGGCTTATTCCACCATCGAGAAGAAGTGCCTGGCCATGGTCTGGGCCCTGCAATGTTTGCTGCCCTACCTGTACTGTCGCACCTTCACTGTGGTGACCGACCACAACCCTCTGCGCTGGCTACAATCCGTGTCTGGTACCAACGGAAGGTTGCTGCGGTGGAGCCTTTGTTACGGAACTGCAACACAGAACTAGAATAGAAGGGGGGAAACTGACCCTGCACTGAGACTAGGCTGATACCCTACAATGGAGTAGGCGACCAATTCCTTGCGAATAGACCCACCGACGATCCTAGGTTAAAAACCCAAGCGAAGACCTATAGACAGGGGAAGGAGGTCCCTGAAAGATCTAAGGACTGGGTATAAAAACAAGTCATCTCCTAATAGAAAACACAGAGACCGTTGCAGAAACCAACTGAAAGCAGAAACTAAGGATAGCAGAACCAGAGATCCCAGAACTGCACAATATCAAACACAAAATGCTATCAAAGCACCTAGCCAGAACTCTAGCGGATTAACACTGTTGTCCAGCAAGGAATGAGAGGCAGGTGCTTGGTAATAAAGGGTGATACAATCACCTGACCTAAGACAACCCAGCACCAGGGGAAAAAGACCAGCAGCCAGAAAACCACAACAAGATGGCGGATGGTCAAAAAACAAAACAGATTCTAACAGTACCTCCCCTTTTAAGAGGATCCTCCGGATCCTCTCTGCCGAGCCTTATTCAGAAATCTCCTGTGAAAAGCCTTAATCAGCCTTGAGGCCGAGATGTCCTCAGCTTTCACCCAGGAATTATCCCTGGGACCAAAACCTTCCAGGACACGAAATACTGCAATCTTCCTCTTTACCACCTGGAATCTAAAATGCGTGAAATCTCAAACTCGCCGTCATCATCAACTGGAGGAAGAGTCGACATTGCCTCCTTATCTGGTGTGTCAACTTTCTACAGTAAAGATGGATGAAAAACTGAATTAATTCTCCAGGACGAAGGGATATCTAATCTCACCGCTGCTGAGTTAACAACCTGAACCACTTTGAAGGGTCCTACAAACTTAGGCCCCAGTTTTTTTTTTAGAAAGGATCTTCAAATGCAGATTCCTGGAGGACAAACAGACCATGTCCCCAACTGCAAACAATGCCTCCCTTCTTTTCTTGTCAAAATATTTCTTTGACCTCCTATTTGCCTCTTTCAGATTATGGCATACATTGGTCCAAACCCTGTCCAAATTACAAGAAAAACTCTCCTCCTCAGGCACCGCTGCCCCAATTTTTGAAAATGGACCGAAAGATGGATGCCTCCCTGTACAGCAAAAAAAAGGAGAACACCCAGTCGAGGAAGACGTATGATTATTAAGAGCAAACTCAGCTAGTGGTAGATATTCCGACCACATCTCCTGATTGTCTGCTACAAAACATCTCAAAAACTGCTCAAAGTCCTGGTTCTTCCTTTCGGTCTGTCCATTGGACTCTGGATGATAAGCTGATGAAAATAACAAATGAACCTTTAATCTGTCACAAAAAGCACGCCAAAAGCAAGCCACAAACTGTGGTCCTCTATCGAAGACAATATCCGTGGGAACCCCATGGAGCCTGACAATCTCTTTCACAAATGCCTTAGCTAGAGTCTTGGTGCAGGGTAATTTATTGAACGGGACCAGATGACACATCTTGCTAAACTGGTCCACAACAACCCAGATGGCAGAAAAACCCTCAGAGACCAGCAGATCGGTGATCAAATCAATAGCAAGATGTGACCATGGTGAACTAGGAACCTCCAAAGGGCACAGCAACCCTGCATCCGGAGCATGTGAGGCCTTCGACCTAACGCACACAGTACATTGACGCACCCACTTGATGATTTCTCTTTGCCCCCCTGGCCACCAGAAACTTCGACCGATCGACTTTCTAGTTTCCAAAATCCCTGGATGACCCGCCAACCAAGACTCATGACATTCAGCAAACAAAGCTCTCCACAAGGCTCAAAGCACAAATAATTTACCATACAGAGTGTTATTTGGTGCAGCATTCTGGGCCTCTAAGATGCTACTCTCCAACTCAGAACCCAATGTTGCCACAACCACCCCTCTCTGCAAAATGCATTCCTCCTTCTCAGTATTAACTGCTGGAGAGAAACTACGAGACAAAGCATCCGCTTTAACATTTTTCGTCCCAGCGATATACAGTATGTTACGGAGAAATGTAACCAGGCAAAAAACAGTGCCCACCTAGCTTAATGGGCATTCAAGCGTTTAGCAGCATCCAGATATATCAGATTCTTATGATCAGTAAAAACCTGTATCCGATGTCTAGCCCCCTCCAAAAAATGTCGCCAACGCTCAAATGCAAGTTTAATAGCCAGCAACTCTCTGTTCCTAACATCATAGTTGAGCTCAGTTTCCGAAAATTTTTAAGAAAATAAATCACAGGGATGCACCTCATCCTCTCCCTATTGGGACAGAACTGCCCCCACCCCTACTGAAGAGGCATCAACCTCTACCAGAAATGGCTTGGTCTCATCTGTCTGGATCAAAAAAGGAGCAGAGCTAAACCTCTCCTTGAGATGCTCAAAAGCCTTAACAGCCTCAGAGGACCATTGGACAGTATTGGAACCCTTCTTGGTGAGATCAGTTATAGGTTTAGCAATCACAGAAAAATTATCTATGAATTTTCTGTAATAATTAGCAAACCCTAAAAATCTCTGAACCGACTTCAAACATTCAGGCCTTGGCCACCCCAGCACTGCCTGAACCTTCACCGGGTCCATCTCAAACCCATCAATGGAGACAAGGTACCCCAAAAAACTCATTCTCTGTACTGCAAACTTGCACTTCTCCAATTTAGCAAAGAGTGAGTTTTCGCTCAAAATCTGTAGAACTTCGCGGACTCTCTGCCAATGCGACTCCAGATCAGGTGAATAGATCAAAATATCATCCAAATAAACAATAACACTCCTACCGATCAATGACATCAGAATGTCATTAATTAAATTTTGAAAAAAAGCAGGCACATTAGTAAGGCCAAAAAGCATCACCAGACACTCAAAATAACCTTCCGGTGTATTAAAAGCTGTCTTCCATTCATCGCCCTCCTTCACTCACAGAAATTATATGCCCCACGAAGGTCAATCTTAGAGAACCGCTTTGCTCCAGTTAGTTGGTTAAACAAATCCGGAATCAGCGGCAACGGGTAAGGATTGTACACAGTGATCTTACTAATCTCCCAAAAATCCAGACACGGCCTAAGGCCCCCATCTTTCTTTTGGACAAAAAAGAATCCTACAGCCACAGGGGACTTAGAGAGTTTTATATGACCTGCAGCTAAACTAGTTTGTAGGTATTCCTTTAAGGCCTCCCTCTCAGGAATCGTCAGATTAAATAAACTACTCTTAGGAAGTGTGGCACCTGGGACGAACTCAATAGCGCAGTCGTAATCTCTATCTGGTGGTAGAGCTTGCGACTAGTGTTGAGCATTCCGATACCGCAAGTATCGGGTATCGGCCGATACTTGCGGTATCGGAATTCCGATACCGAGTTCCGATATTTTTGTGATATCGGAAATCAGAATCGGAAGTTTAGGACCTGCGATGACGTCGCGGCTTGTGATTGGTCGCGTGAGCGGTCACATGAGCGGTCACGCGACCAATCAGAAGCCGCGACATCAGCCGCGACGTCATCGAAGGTCCTAAACTCCTCATTCTTAGGAACGGAGGCTGCCGGTTAACAGCGGTAAGGTCCAGGGGCCGCCGGACGGGTGAGTATATCCATATTTATTATTTTAATTCTTTATTTTTTACATTAATATGGATCCCAGGGCCTGAAGGAGAGTTTCCTCTCCTTCACACCCTGGGAACCATCCAGGATACCTTCCGATACTTGAGTCCCATTGACTTGTATTGGTATCGGGTATCAGTATTGGCGATATCCGATATTTTTCGGGTATCGGCCGATACTATCCGATACCGATACTTTCAAGTATCGGAAGGTATCGCTCAACACTACTTGCGACTCAACCTCCGAAAATACCCTCCAGAAATCCTGAATGGCTTCAGGTAGCTCCTTCTTAACAACAGCAGCAATGTGAATATTACAACAATTACCATAACACCCCAGACCCCAGGACCTTATAGTACTAGATGACCAGTCCAGCAAAGGTTTGTACATTTTTAACAAAGGTAAACCCAGGACAACTGGGCAAGGTAATTTAGCAAGGACAAACAAGTCTATACACTCCTGATGTTCCATATTCATAATAAGTGGGAACGTGGGAACCTTGAGAGAAATACACCCATGTTCCAGAGGAGTGTTATCAATAGCCACAACAGGAATAGGAGATGACAATGGTTCAGGATCAAACTTATGTTTGTCTAGGAATTGTTGATCAATCAAATTAAGTGCAGAACCACAATCCACCATTACCTGAAAATCAATGGAATGACCATGATATGTGGTATTACCAGAAAAAAAACTCCTGCAGACCGTAAAAACACAATACGAACTGGAGTGTTACTCCTACTGACCTTTTTTTTCTTTCCTTATGTGAACCTCACATTGCTTAATAAAATGGTCAGCCTTACCACAATACAAGCATAGCCCTTCAGAAAACCTCTTCTCCCTCTCCAGGGAACGAGAAGATATCCTCCAAAGTTGCATCGGTTTCCCGCATTCGACAGTGCTATCTTGAGAGACGGGGTTCAGCATTATAAGAGCCTTGTCTTCATTCTGTCTGCCTCTCAATCTTCTATCCACATGGATAGCTAACTGCATAGCAGTTTCCAAAGTATCAGGTGCAGGATATACAATGAGCAAATCTTTAACTTTTTCACTCAAACCTGCTAAAAACTGACTCTTGAGCGCTAGGTAATTCCACCTGACCTCTGCAGACCATCGTCTGAACTGGGTGCAATACCTTTCAGCATCAACAGAACCCTGTTTAAGCAGTCTGAGCTCTGCCTCAGTTGATGTGACCCGATCAGGATCATCACATAACAACCCCATAGCAGAAAAAAATGCTTCTACTGTTGTCAAACAAGGATCATCAGGATGTAATAAAAATGCCCAGATTAGGGGTTCATTTCACAATAAAGACATGATAATCCCCACACGCTGTAATTCACTCCCAGAGTATCTGGGTCTAAGCCCATAATATAGTAAACATGCATTTTGAAACGTAAAAAGTTCCTGCCGTTTACCAGAAAAAAACTCAGATAATCCTACCTTAGGTTCTGCAGAACATGCTCCAGATTAATTACTCACGTGCTGTTGCAAGTCGGCTACTTCCAAAGTTATCCCTTGCAAGCATTGAGCAAGTTCTTGGACGCTGCTCATATTGAAGGAATCTGGGAGAGATTTTTTTTTATATATGTGTGGCTGGACAAACTGTTATGGATCTGCAACACAGAACTAGAATAGAAGGGGGGAAAACTGACCCTGCACTGAGACTAGGCTGATACCAAAAGATAGAGTGGATGACCCATTCCTTGCGAATAGATCCACCGACAATCCTAGGTTAAACTCAAGGGAAGACCTATAGACAGGGGGAAGGAGGTCCCTGAAAGATCTAAGGACTGGGTATAAAAACAAGTCATCTCCTAATACAAAACACAGAGACCGTTGCAGAAACAAACTGAAAGCAGAAGCTAAGGATAGCAGAACCAGAGATCCCAGAACTGCATAATATCAAATACAGAAAGCTATCAAAGCACCTAGCCAGAACTCTAGCGGATTAACACTGTTGTCCAGCAAGAAATGGGAGGCGGGTCCTGAGTAGTGTTGAGCATTCCGATACCGCAAGTATCGGGTATCGGCCGATACTTGCGGGTATCGGAATTCCGATACCGAGATCCGATACTTTTGTGGTATCGGGTATCGGTATCGAAACAACATTAATGTAAAAATGTGTAAAAGAGAGAATTAAAATAAAAAATATTGCTATACTCACCTCTCCGACGCAGCCTGCACCTTACCGAGGGAAGCGGCAGCGTTCTTTGTTTAAAATTCGCGCTTTTCTTTCCTTTACGTGAAGTCCCGGCTTGTGATTGGTTGCGTCGCAGTCACATGGGCGACGCAACCAATCACAGCAAGCCGTGATGTAATTTCAGGTCCTTAAGGATTTTAAAATTACGTCCCGGCTTTGTGATTGGTTGCGTTGCAGTCACATGGGCGACGCAACCAATCACAAGCCGTGACGTCACGGGAGGCTGGACACGCGCGCATTTTAAAATGGGCGCGTGTCCAGCCTCCCGTGACGTCCCGGCTTGTGATTGGTTGTGGCGCGGTCAACCAATCACAAGCCGGGAGGCTGGACACGCGCGCATTTTAAAATGGGCGTGTGTCCAGCCTCCCGTGACGTCCCGGCTTGTGATTGGTTGCGTCGCGGTCAACCAATCACAAGCCGGGAGGCTGGACACGCGCGCATTTTAAAATGGCTTCCCGGCTTGTGATTGGTTGACCGCGCCGCAACCAATCACAAGCCGGGACGTCACGGGAGGCTGGACACGCGCCCATTTTAAAATGCGCGCGTGTCCAGCCTCCCGGCTTGTGATTGGTTGACCGTGCCGCAACCAATCACAAGCCGGGACGTCACGGGAGGCTGGACACGCGCCCATTTTAAAATGCGCGCGTGTCCAGCCTCCCGGCTTGTGATTGGTTGACCGCGCCGCAACCAATCACAAGCCGGGACGTCACGGGAGGCTGGACACGCGCCCATTTTAAAATGCGCTCGTGTCCAGCCTCCCGTGACGTCACGGCTTGTGATTGGTTGCGTCGCCCATGTGACTGCGACGCAACCAATCACAAAGCCGGGACGTAATTTTAAAATCCTTAAGGACCTGAAATTACGTCACGGCTTGCTGTGATTGGTTGCGTCGCCCATGTGACTGCGACGCAACCAATCACAAAGCCGGAGCGTAATTTTAAAATACTGAATGACCTGAAATTACGTCACGGCTTGCTGTGATTGGTTGCGTCGCCGCCACATGGGCGGCATGCGACCAATCACAAGCCGGGACTTCACGTAAGGAAAGAAAAGCGTGAATTTTAAACAAAGAACGCTGCCGCTTCCCTCGGTAAGGTGCAGGCTGCGTCGGAGAGGTGAGTATAGCAATATTTTTTATTTTAATTCTCTCTTTTACACATTTTTACATTAATGTTGTTTCGATACCGATACCCGATACCACAAAAGTATCGGATCTCGGTATCGGAATTCCGATACCCGCAAGTATCGGCCAATACCCGATACTTGCGGTATCGGAATGCTCAACACTACTCAAGAGTCTTTTCGGGATTTGCTTGGTCATGTCCAAGGAGCCATCCGGAGACAGGACACCCAGCTTCGGAGAGCGATTCCTGCAGAGGAATGTCTCCTGGTTACATTAAGGTACGTAATAATTCTAAACAAATGCCAGTCATAATTATTGCTGGTCTGCCATGTATTATTTGTATTTTCCATTATGTCTTTAGCTAAACACCACCATAAATAGAATTATTTGTAATTTTTTTAAATTATTATTTAATTTCAGATTTCTGGCTACTGGAGAGAGCTTATCATCGCTCCACTTTCAGTACCGGCTTGGAATTTTGGAATTTCCACCTTGTCTGGAATAGTTGCAGACACCTGCCGGGCTTTGTGGAACGTTCTCTGGGATGAATTTATCCCCCTACCCACTGTGGACATGTGGATGGAAATTGCAGAAAAATTCTGGAGTGTGTGTGATTTCCCCAACTGTTTGGGAGCAGTGGATGGAAAGCACATACGCATTATCAAACCCACCAGAACTGGATGGGAGTACTTCAAATACAAAAAATATATTTCTGTAGTGCTCATGGCAATAGCAGATGTGGACTGTCACTTCATCGCTGTGGACATTGAAGCTTTTGGCAGTGGCAATGACTCACATACTTCCAAGAACTATGATATGGGCCGACGTGTGCATGGCAAAAATTTTAATTTTCCCCTGCCACGTCCTCTCCCCAACACTCAAGGCCCACCAATGCCATTTGTTATGGTTGGGAATGAGGCTTTTCAGATTTGTGAAAACCTACTGAAGCCATATTCCAGTCGGGACTTGAACCACACTAAAAGGATTTATAACTACAGACTGACCAGGGCCCGAAGAACAGTGGAGTGTACCTTTGGGATTCTTGTCTCAAAATGGTGCATTCTGCGACAGCCATTATTCTAAAAATGGAGACAGTCGATGAGGTGGTCAAAGCATGTGTGGCTCTCCACAATTACATAATGGCTAAGGAGCGACCCAACATTGAACTGGATGAACCAGTTGCAAACCCATTGCCAGATTACCAGCATCACCAGCTGCAGTCAACTGTTAAAGTTGGCCACATGCGGGACCAATTTGCTGCCTATTTTGAGTCTGATATTTTATGTGTGGCATGGCAAGATAATATTGTGCAAAATGTGCTGTTGGGTTTGGGTCTGTACCAGTTATGTTTTAAATGTTACTAATATTTTTCGTTAATAAACTACGTGTTTTGATATCTTTACTGAGTCTCCTATGTATTTCCTCTAAAAATCACTTATGTTGTTAGTGGTAAGGTAGTTGACGTCATTACATCCTGATTCTGTTCTGCAGTATCTATTGGATGCAGACTGAAGAGACGATGGAGGTATAATGCAAAGCAGATCTATACTCACCAAGTCATGTGTGAGAAATAATGACTTCATGAGCACAAAACCCTGCCTCATGAATTCACTATTTCTGACACCTGTCCAGGTGAGTATAGCTATGCCTTGTATGACCTCCATCGTCTCTTCAGTTTGTGTGAAATAGATTACATAGACTAAAGAGAAAATGGAGGTTATAAAAGGCAGTTCTCTACTCACTAGGTCAGATGTCATAACTAATGAGTTTTTTGACACATGACATGTTGAGTATAGTTCTGCTTTGTATTACCACCATTGTCTCTTCAGTCTGCGACACAGATTAAGCAGACTGAAGAGATTATGGAGAAAATGCAATTTTTTTTTTTTTTTTACAACTCATAGCTCCATAGCAAACACACAAAGCAGCAGTGTTGCACTTAATGACTACTGGAGCTATGAGGTGGCAAAAAATCAAAGTGTACGGCGTACTGTGTTTATTTGGCGCAAGGTGTGTGTTGCCTGTGGCGAAATACACAAATAACCAAACAGTAATGGGGGCAAAAAACATTAACATTTATTTTTAAACATAAAAAAAAATTATCTGAGCCTGCTTTGGGTAGAGTGACGGAACTATGGGGTGTGTATCTGTGAGGCCTGGCTAACTGTGGACGACACAGGGGTGGCAGGAGAAGGGGCAATTAACGTACTGGGGTCTGGGAGTTCGGAGATGGTGCTTGGTGCATGAGAGGGCAGAGGCACACTGGAAGGGTGAAACAAACCTGATATTACAGACACATTGGGAGGTGAGGGGGAGGGATAGCGATACTCCACTGTTTCTTTTTCCCTTTCCCTTTTTGGGATCGGTGCTGCAGTCTGGGGAGCCTCAGTGGGCTCATTTCTTGCGGCCTGGTCATGGTGGCCGACCTGTCAGGGTCCGTGTGCCACTGCGACTGCATGGTTGTGGTGGTGGGGAAGGCCATGCCAGGGTCCTGCTGCTGCATGGTGGTGGGGAAGGCCGTGCCTGGGTCCTGCTGCTGCTGCATCATGGTGGTAGAGCGGAAGGCCATGCCAGGGTCCTGCTGCTGCATGGTGGTGGTGGGGAAGGCCATGCCTGGGTCCTGCAATGCTGCATCATGATGGTAAAGTGGAAAGCCAAGCCAGTGTCCTGCTGCTGCTGCTGCATCATGGTGGTAGAGCGGAAGGCCATGCCTGGGTCCTGCTGCTGCTGCTGCTGCATGGTGGTGGCAGTGGAGGAGGTCCAAGCAGGAGCAGCAGTTGTCATGGTGGAGGTGGTGGGCTGTCCAACAGCACTCAGCATGGTGGTCGTGCTGTAGTGGTGTCCGGCAGTGCTTGGAATGGTGGTGGCTGTGCAGTGGTATGCAGCAGAGGTCGGCATTGAGGTCAAGCATGACAGTGTTGGCACAGGTGGAAATGACGCCACTGTCTGCTGAAAATACCGACTCTGCTGCATAGCCTGCATGTAAGCAGCATTGCAGGCCTGCATGACACTAAGCTGGAGATCAGGAGTAAGGTGTTCCGATATGCCCTTCTCTATTTGATTGAAAAAATGATGTGCTGGCCTCTGGAGGTCGGGTTTCACTTGGTCAAAGCTTTTTATGACCTCCTGGATAAGTGTATTCATATGGTTTATGGCACTATCCAGTCGGTTACCCATCACACTGAGTCCATCATGAAAGAACGAGCTCAAGTGCAAAAACTCGGGCATTAGTGACCTGTCCAAGGCCCTCTGATGCTGCTGGGAAGAGCCCAAAAACAAAGAGGCAGAGGACTGGGACAGGGGAACACCTGATGGACCAGCTTCCTGGTCTCCATTCTGTGTTGCAGGCCTACTTGCTGCAGCACTGCTTGATGGCTGGGATGGGTCAGTGGCTGTTTGACGAAGGACCGCTCCAGAACCAGGGTCAAAAGTGCTGCTCCGTGTGCTGTGGAAAAAAAACCCATTAGTACCAAACATTTACAATAGTAAAGCGCCAACTCCTGTGGAATAGAAAAATACAGATTAGGCAATACAACACAACCCATTACAGCACAAAAAATACTTATGTTCTCTGGGCAAGGACTGGTCTCAAATATGCAAGGATGTGGTGATATTTATATTTGCGGATCCTTGCTCCTCAACCACTAGGAACCCAGCTCTCTTGATGGAGGTCCTTGTTGAAGCGATCCTTCATTGAACGCCAACGTGTTTTGACTTTGAGCACTATTGAAAAATATAAATAATGATTAGACAATGCACTTTTGACCATGATCACACAACTGTGTGTGATCAGAGAAACTCTCAGGAGTTTCATCACACACAGTTGTGTGATCCCCAAGGTCACTGCAGCAGCACACCGCATTGCAATACTTACAAAATGCATTTCGGACCCGAGTCGGGGTGTTGTCCCAGCCATCCCACATTGCTTTGGCCACCTCATTCCATAGCCGCCGGATCGTGACGTTGTCCGAGTGCTGCAGAACCCAGGTGTCACACAACGGGACTCGCTCATGGACCAGGGAGATTAGGATGTCATTGTCAATGAAGTCCTCATCCCGTTCTGGAACCTAAAAAATAAATAAAGACATTAATGTTGGAGACATTAACATAAGGAAAAGAAAGAAAACAACATAGACAGAAACCTGGCATGAATATTCAAAGTCAGGAAAAAAAAAAGGAGTCAAGACGAAAATGGTAAAGAAAGAGGAAAGTAAAGAAATGCACATTCAAGAATAGTAAAGTCAGGATACAATTAACAGTCAGCCAGGTATACTCACACGCTGCCGCCTTGCCATCCGACCGTGTCCACGCTGCTCCTGCTCAGCCTCTGCCACAGTGGAAGAACTGCTCTAAAAAAGGAAAAAAAAAATTGTCACATGTGTAGACAAACTTACTTACTTACCAATCTGAAGAGGTGAGTACTCACTTCACTTTCAATTCCACCTTGTGCAGGCCTAAGCCGTTGCTCCTCAGAAGAAGATGACATTCTGATGCATGCAGCAAGAAAAAAAAGACAGAAATTAGGACATATAGAGACAGAAAATAGAAAATAAAGACATTGGCTTTGATACTCACATTGTTCAGAATGTGGTTTCCTCCAAGGTGCTTTCCTGTGTCTGCTCTTGTTCCCAGTCTGCTGAGTAGTGACCTGCAAAAGCCCACTCCCTCTTTTTATCAGTCTGTATGTGGGGGGGTGGCTAATCAGTGTCTAGATATGTTTTCCTGTGGTAAAATGCATGCATTGACAAGCGCAAGCAAACGCATGTGCTTGCGAACGCATGCGTTCACATAGACCGTAATGCGTTTATTTGCCGCCTTCCTTCCGCTAACAACCGCATACGTTTCGAGGAGGCAAATTAACGCCTCTGAAATTACTACATGTAGTGTTTACTGCGCCAAGCCGTAGACAACGAAACGGCGCATGCGTCATCAAATGCTGCAAAACGCAACCAATCGCAGGCACCTGCGTCCCTAATGTTTAAGATGCGAATACACGACATATGCCGAAAATTGCGGCACAAACGCTGCGGGACACAACCACAAATGTGAAACCAGCCTTAGCTAAAACTTGGAGTAAAACAATCAGAGGAAAAGTTTATTAGAAACATGTCACCACTTCTGTATTTTTCTCCTACTCGTTGTTTTGGCTTATAAATAGTGAGGTCAAATATGTCCTCTCCCTTGTATATAGAATGTACCTGTATGTCATCTCCTCCTGTATATAGTATAGAACTGTATGTCATCTCCCCTGTATATAGTATATACCTGTATGTCATCTCCTCCTATATATTGTGTACACCAGTATGTCATCTCCTCCTGTATATACTATATACCTGTGTGTCATCTCCTCCTATATTAGACCTCATTCACACATTATTTGGTCTGTATTTTTACCTCAGTATTTGTAAGCTAAAACTTAGAGTAAAACAATCAGAGGAAAAGTTTATTAGAAACACGTCACCACTTCTGTATTTTTCTCCCACTCATGGTTTTGGCTTATAAATACTGAGGTAAAATACTGGCCAAATACTGATTGTGTAAATGTGGCCTTATCCACAGCCCCCACCTGCAGTGCTTCACTCTTCTCTATACACAGCCTCATACTATAGTAGCACCTCAATTCTCTCATTTTCCCCATGACATGTCTCATTTTCCCCCTCACATCTCTATCCATGAGGCTCCTCCCTTTCCCTTGACTTCATACCTCACAGGAGCAACTCCACTCTAGACACAGCGGAGCTAGATGTGGCCTATGCCTACTATGTGGAGTGGGCGAGGCTATGTGAAGTGGGCGTAGCTCTATGGAGTGGGCATGGCTCGATACATACACACAAACACATACATACACTCAGCTTTATATATTAGATCAGTAAGTTTGCCTGAATAAAACACATTAGGAGCCGACGTGCAATATTTTTAAATTTGCACCCACAAATTATTAAGGCTTGCTGCATCTGATCCTTGATCATTCAAGTGGTGATGTTTGTGGTTTGTCAAAGAAAATGTGAAGTATTACAGGAGTGGACATGTTTCAAAGATTGCAACAGCACATATTCATGCACCGGAGAACAAAACTTAATCCTGCTCTAAAGCTTCTTGAATTTGTTTTCCAATATTTCATTGTGGTTTTGGCTATACAATTTGGCCCATGTTGTAGACACTGAGCCCACTAAGCAAAGTCAACCTTTATCCGTCGAAAATGTAACAGACTAAAGTGTGATATTTGGGTTTGTTCAAGACTTGTACTGTTTTATTATATAAGTCCATGGTATTAGTATAGTACTTATAAAAACAAAAATACGTTTCAGACTATACAGACAAGTGGACTCAGTCTGTTACGGCACTTTGCAGGCTAAGTTTCTTACTCTGTAAAATAAAAGCATTTAACCTCAGGTGCCCTCAACTATGCAGATCATTGAGCTTTCTGCCTCATCAAAGACACATATGTCATGAATTATTCTCATCTTACTTTTGTGGCATTCTACAGATTACTATGAAGGGTAATAAGAATGCAACAGCTAATGTCAAGCATTGTTTGTATCTAAAGGTTCATATACGACTAGAGATGAGCAAATCTTTTGAAATTTTAATTTGCAAGCTTTGCAGAAATTATCCTAAAACAATGATTTGCGGCAAATAAATTCACCATGAATCTCAATACTGCAAACCCTCTGAATGCCTGGAAAAACATTTGGGATCTAGAACGATATTGAACACATTTTAAGCTCTTTAATGCAAACACAACCCTGATGAAAATTAACATGATACAGACAGCATATATCAGATTGCTTGATTTCAGCCATATCTGATTAACTCTGAAATGCTGTGGCATGTCAAAGAAAGATATGGTTTAATAGCCTTCGTGGGACTGAGCTTGTCCCTTCCCACTTCTCTGGATTGACAGGTCTATCCCTATATGCATACACTGTTAGGGGTCAAGTTCCCACCTCTGCACAGACATAATCTCGAACCATCTCCGCTACGGTCTCCCATTCTTCTCCAGCTGCAGTGGAGCCTGCTCAGCGGAGACGTCAGTCCCAGCATCTGGCTCAGGCCGATACTCTGCATCTGGCTACTGCTGATCTTCCAGGCTCTGCCATTATAGCTAGTACTGGTCAGCGGCGGGGATTCGCTTCAGGGACTAAGTCCTGCTTTCTCCTTTCTGAGCATGCCCAAAGGAAGACCTCTAATTGGAGGTCAGGGGTCATATGCTCAGTTCCTGAAGCAACTTCCATTGGTCCTCTAGGAAGGTCCTGAAGTTGCTGCAACTATAAAAGGTTTGCATGGCCGCACGGCCATGCGCTAGTATCAATCTTTGTCATGAGCTTTGCGCCAAGTGTAGTTATGTATGCTTGTGGTCAGGGCCCGGCTGAAATAAGCCACTAGAATACCGGCACCTCCGGTGAGGAGTTTGTTTGCATGTATTCAGGGCCTGGCTGAAATAAGCCACTAGAATACCGGCACCTACAGTGAGGAATTGTTTGTGTATTTCTCTGACTGCATGACCACTGACTGCTATCAGCTCAGCAGTTAGCTGTGTACTCCTGTAAGCTTAACAGGACATAGTGCTTTTCTATCACAGCGACTCTGTGAAGTAACAGAGGTCGCTTATAACGCCATATAGTGCCATTTGCTAGCAGCAGGTTTCCTCCTGCACGGTGGACCCCGGGCTGCAAACGCACCAATAATAACATCTATATTTACTCGATGCGTTCCACTAGCCCTAACACACCATGCAGGGAGAGACCTGTCTCTCTGAGGCAGCGGATGGAGAGAAGCTTCCAGGGATCCTCCTGTCTGACTAGTCTATCTTGCGGCATGGTCACCTGCCACCACTAAACTACGTTTTCTTCTGAAATGTCACAGAGCTTCAGAGTTAAGCATATATGGCTGAAATCATTTAGGTAGTGTCTGATACATGCTTCTTGTGGATTGAGTCAGGCTTCTTATAATGTTTGAGTAGCCTCAACTTATCTAACTTATCTAACTATGGAAAACAGATGTTATCAAATGATATTCAACAGCCTACTTAACAACACTGCAGTAACAATCTTTTAGGCTATTTAAATTCTAAAATTAGTCCAAAAAATTATCCAATTCAGACGTCAGATGCTAGCCTTGTTAGTGTTTATACAGAGGTGCTGCAAATTGAAGAATCTGTGGCATTCTCACAAGGAGTGGTGCAAAAATTATCCCTATTTTAACAATAGCAAGAACTCTGTCCTTTGGTAGATAAAGAAAGAAGTGTATGTAAACAAAGAAAAGGTTTAAAATATTATTTATTTAACATTTATTTTAATCAAATATAATCTAACACAGACAAACACATATATACATCTATTAGATAGAGGGGGTATGCAAATTCCTATGAGGTCCCTCAATGGAACCATATTCTCTTTCAAGAGCACTTTTACTCGAAGTCACCAAAATTCGGTCACGGTTTGGTAAATCATCGCGTTTCCACCAATGCATTTGTTATTATTTTGGTTGGATATTGATGCTGTATGATGAGTGGGTGGAACGCAGGGACGTATTTGTTAAGGTGAGGGATATGAAGAGGTTAGCGGAGCAGCAGATTTTTTTCTTTTTCCCCTTAACTTTATGTGTGTTGATTCTGGCAGCCAATGAGGGCGCAGAAACCATCCACAACGTCATGAAACAAGATCTTCTGTGATTGGCTGCAAAAGTCACATATCTCTGGCCATATAAAAAGCAAACATCTTGTTTTACTAGCACTAGCTAGATAGGATCCTGTTCTAAGTGAAATCTGTCTTCCAGCATCTAACTAGATTGTGCAAAAACTGTGTGTCAGTCTCAGGAAGTTCCATTTGCTAATCCAAATCATTTGTGACAAAACTGTGTATCAGAGACAAATCAGATTTCCACTTAAAAATCGTTAGGCCTAATATTAGGGTGCAGTGAGGAGGCCCCATTTGTTAATCAAAATCATTTTTGATAAACCTGTGTTTCACTGAGAAGTCAGAAGGTCAAATTTCCACTAAAACATTGTTAGGACTAATATTGGGGTGCAGCCAGGAGGTCCAATTAGCTAATTCAAATCATTTGTGATAAAACTGTGTTTCAGAGAACAATCAGAAGGCCATATTTCCACTTAAAAATCATCAGGCCTAAAATTGGGCTGCAGCGAGGAAGCCTAATTAGCTAACTCATATTGTTTGTGTTAAAACTGTGTTTCAGTGACAAATCAGAAGGCCAGATTATCTCTTAAAAATCATTAGGCCTAATATTGGCGTGCAGTGAGGAGGTCCAATTAGCTTATACAAATCATTTGTGATAAAACTATGTTTCAGAGAACAATCAGAAGGCCATATTTCCACTTAAAAATCATCAGACCTAATATTGGGGTGCAGCAATGAAGCCCAATTAGCTAATCCAAATTGTGATAAAACTGTGTTTCGGAGAACAATCAGCAGGCCAGATTAACACTTAAAATATGTTAGGTGTAATATTGGGGTGCAGCCAGAAGGCACAATTAGCTAATCAAAATCATTTGTAATAAAACTGTTTTTCAGTGACAAATCAGAAGGACAGATTTCCACCAAAAATTGTTAGGTCTAATATTGAGGTGCTACCAGGAGGCGCAATTAGCTAATTCCAATTGTTTGTGATGAATCTGTGTTTCAATGACAAATCAGAAGGCCGAATTTTCACTTAAAAATCATTAGGCCTAATAATGGGGTGTAGCTAGGAGGCCCAATTAACTAATCCAAGTCGTTTGTGATAAAACTGTGCTTCAGTGACAAATCAGAAGGCCGGATTTCCACTTAAAAATTATTAGGCCTAGTATTAGGGTGCAGTGAGGAGGTCCACTTAGCTACCATATTTTTCCGACTATAAGACGCACTTTTTCCCCAAAAAAATTGCGTGGAAAATGAGGGGTGCGTCTTATAGTTGGAATGCAGGCTTACCGGCAGTGTGGCGGCGGCGGCGGCAGAGGTGCGGGGATGAAGAGGCACGGTGAGCGGTATGGCGTGAGCAGGGTCCCTTCCACAGGTGATGTGACGCCGCGGCCCGGTATCCAAGGCGAGCAGCAGAGCTGGGTGAGTCACGGCTTTCTCGGTAGCGGTGACCATCTTCCTGAGGCTGCGCGTGCGCAGATTGAGTTTTCTGCCTCCTGGGCTTCAGGAAAATGGCCGCAGGAAGCCACGCGTGCGCAGATTGAGATCATGGTGGCCATTTTCCTGAAGCCGAGTTCGCAGATTGAGATCTCGGCTTCAGGAAAATGGCCGCCGCAATCTCCATCTGCGCACGTGCGGCCTCCCATGGCCATTTTCCTGAAGAAGAGTACTCAATCTGCGCATGCACGGCCTCAGGAAGATGGCCGCCGCCACTGAGAAACTGGTGATTAACACAGCTCTGCTGCTCACCTTGGATACCGGGCCATGGCGTCACCTCACCTGAGGAAGTGACCACACATCTGCCGCCTCCACAGCACTGCCGCAACCCCCCCATGGACACCAGGCCATGGCATCGCCCACCTAAGCAGGAAGGGACCCTCCTCAGGTGCATGCCATACCACCCACCGCACCTCAGCATCACCGCACCTCTGTGACACCATGCCTCCTGTGACCCTGCTCTGCTACCACCTGCCCTTAGGTAAGATATCTTAAATTAGGACAATAAGACGGACCCTCATTTTATACAAAATCTTTTTTCTGCAATTTTCACCCCAAATTTGGGGTGCGTCTTATGGTACGGTGCGTCTTATAATCCAAAAAAATACGGTATTCAAAATAGTTTGTGGTAAAACTGCATTTCAGTGACAAACCAGAAGGCCAGATTTCCCCTTAAAACCCTTAGGCCTAATAATAGGGTGTAGCCACGAGGCCCAATTAACTAATCCAAGTAGTTTGTGATAAAACTGTGCTTCACTGACAAATCAGAAGGCCAGATTTAAACTTAAAACTCATTAGGCCTAATATTGGGGTGCAGCGAGGAGGCACAACTAACTACTCCAAATCATTTGTAATAAAATTGTGTTTCATTGACAAATCAGAAGGCCAGATTTCCCCTTAAAAATCATTAGGCATAATTTTGGGGTGCAGCCAGGAGGCTCAAATAGCTAATCCAAATCATTTGTGATATAGCTGTGTATAAGAGACAAATAAAAAGGCCATAATTTGACTTAAAAATCATTAGGTGTAATAACAGTGTTGTTCAGGCACTGTCAGGACTATGACCTTTTTTGTACCTTTTGTGCATTACTGCCCTTTTTCAAGATGGCGTCTTTGGTCTCATGTGCACTGTGTCTCCTGCTATAAAACTCCACCCCAGCCTCAGTCTGTGCTAGAGTATTCTGCCTTGCATCCAGCTCCTGACCTCTGATTACTCCCTGGCTATACACCTGCTCCTGTGAACCTGTGTGGTGATCCTGCTAATCTGCTCTGAGTTCCTGCTGCATACACAAGTTTCCAGTAATCCTCCTTCATCTGCTGTTCGTGTTTACTTCCATCTGCATTTGCTGGTCATGTAAGCTGTTGCTGCTTTGCAATAACCTGAGACTATTAACCAGGCCTCCCTGGTTGAGCTAAGATATGATCTGAACTGCCTAATAAGCATATCTATCTGTGCCTGGACTAAGACAAGGATTTATTCGTGTCAAGTATCCTGAAGAATAACTGTGCTTCATAGACTTTCTGCTTGATTGCATTTTCCTCTGAAGTTTCCTATAGACTGCTAAGCTGCGTTTATTATTTGCACCAAGTGTTGTGGACTTGAGTTTCTCCCTGCACCTGTTTGAATCACCGTGTGATAATATAGACTTTACCACTTATAAAACTGTGTCCTGTAGTTGTCTTGTTCCACGCAAAGAGTCTCCTGAGTTATCCCCTATAATTATTACAGGACACTCTAGCCTAAAAAAAAAAAGGAGACTGCTGGAACAATGACTGCAGAAAGCAAATTAGAGCAGGTGCTTTCCATAATTAGATCACTGCAGAAAGATGTGGAAGGTCTGTCTGCAAAAGAAGTTTGGAAGCTTTGAACACAATCAACAAGTGTTTGGACAAACTTTGCAAGACTTGAGCAACCGCATGGCAGCCCAGGAAAACAAACTTGCTGGCATAGAGTCCCAGTATGGACGGGCTTTTCAGGACATAAGCACGCAAATAGCTGCACAAGTGACTTTACCCTCTGGGCAACCGCCACCAGCTGGCCCACCTAAGTTGCCCCCATTCAGATTTAATGGTGATCGCGACAAATTTCGTGGCTTTGTGAATCAATGTATGCTATATTTTGATGTGCATGCTGACCATTTTCCTACTGATAGATCCAAAGTATTGTGTGTAATAATGCTACTGACCTCACGAGCGCTCGCCTGGGCGAATCCGATGATTGAGTCTCGTGACCCACGGTTAAATGACTTGGATGATTTCTTGGCCGCTATGGCATTAATGTTTGATGACCCTAATCGCCGTACAGCCACTGAATCTGCTTTGTTGTCTTTACGCCAGGCTAAACGTTCTGTTATTGAGTATGCCACTGAATTCAGGAGATTGGCGGTAGATACCAATTAGGACAGTTATGCACAATTGCCTATTTTTAAAAGGGGTCTGTCTAGTATTGTAAAAGTTGAACTAGCCCGCTCTGAGTCACCACAAGAGCTAGAGACATTTATACAGCATTGCATGCGCATAGACATTCGCCTTACTGAGCGTAGGCAGGAGAAATTTGCTGCATATAACCATGTTTCTAACTTTTCCCTTCCTTCCAAAGAGCCTGCAGGTAAAACCTCTCGGGAGGTGGAGGAGGTGCCCATGCAAATTGATTCCGTTCAGAGGCGCGAGACCAATGAGCGCTGGGAGCATCTCCTGCGTGAAAGTCTATGTTTCTACTGCGGCCAGTCTGACCACTTCTTGATCAATTGTCCTAAGTGTCCTAGACCAGAGGTGTCAAACTGCATTCCTCAAGGGCCGCCAACAGGTCATGTTTTCAGGATTTCCTTGTATTGCACAGGTGATAATTTAATCACCTACACAGAATGATTCCAGCACCTTGTGGAATGCTAAGGAAATCCTGAAAATATGACCTGTTGGCGGCCCTCGAGGAATGCAGTTTGACACCTCTGTCCTAGACGGCCTAACAAGGTGCTAGCAGCAATAGGGGAGTATAACAACTGTGATGATGAATCTGACATCTCTGAATGTAGCCTGCCTTTAAACTCTGTATTCCATTCACTTTCTATTACTTCACCCCCCAAGGAGCTGAAGGAAAATAACTCTCACTGTTCTCTCCCTATTAAGATCCTGTGTTCAGGACAGTGGATTTCCAGTTCAGCTATGATTGACTCTGGTGCAGGTGGCAATTTCATAGATATCGCATTTGCCAAGAAACATGGTATTAAAATTCAGCAAAGAGCCTCTCCAATTACCATGGAAACAGTGGATGGGTCACCTTTAATCTCTGTGCCTGTGGATCAGGAGACCGTACCCCTTGAGATTTTGTTGGAGTATAAGCATCAGGAGCAACTTTCTTTCTTGCTAATTTCTTCTCCTCATTTTCCTGTGATTTTAGGCATTCCTTGGTTGCGTTCTCAGCACCCAATTATCAACTGGGAGACCAAGGAGATTATCTTCCCAACAAGGAGCAACTCAGCATTAACAGAAGCTGTCCCTGAGTCCACGGCTACGGAACCACATGTACAGTTATTTTCTTTACCTCCAGCTTATAAAGAGTTCTCTGACATCTGTGACAGGAAGAATGCAGATCAGCTTCCTCCACACAGGCATTATGACTGTCCCATTGAGCTGCTTCCCGGGGCAGCCATTCCTTTTGGTAACGTATACCCTTTGGTGGCACCTGAGCTTCAAGCCTTAAAAGAGTATATTGATGAAAATCTGGCCAAAGGCTTCATACGTCCTTCTTCCTGACCAGCAGGGGCACCTATCTTTTTTGTAAAGAAGAAGGATGGGACCCTGAGACCCTGTGTTGACTATCGAGAATTCAATAAGGTAACCGTACGAAACCGTTACCCTTTGCCTCTGATTCCCGAATTACTGGAAAGAGTCCGCCATACTAAGGTGTTCTCTAAACTGGATCTTCATGGGGCTTATAATTTGGTGCGTATTCGTTCAGGGGATGAGTGGAAGACAACATTCAGATGCCGGTATGGACACTTTGAATCTCTTGTGATGCCCTTCGGGCTTTGTAACGCCCCTGCAACATTTCAACACCTTGCTAATGACATTTTCAAAGATTTGTTGGACCAGTTTGTTGTGATCTATTTGGACGATATACTAATCTTTTCAGACTCTCTACAGGAACATGAAGAACATGTCAAAACTGTTTTAAGACGTCTGAAAGAGAACCATCTGTATATTAAGCCGGAGAAATGCGAGTTCCATCATTCTGAGATACAGTTCTTAGGTTATATCATCTCTCCCCAGGGGCTGAACATGGAATCTGGTAAGATTCAGGCTATCCTTGACTGGCCAATACTCAAGAACATTAAGGAGGTCCAACGTTTTATTGGTTTTGCAAATTTCTACAGACGCTTCATTTGAAATTTTTCTGATATTGTCCATCCCATTACTTCCTTGACAAAGAAGGAAAAGCCCTTTAAGTGGTCATCACAGGCTCAAGAAGCTTTTGATCGGCTTAAAGTCTGTTTCACATCAGCACCGCTGTTGATACACCCAGATCCAACACTTTCTTTCATTGTGGAGGTGGACGCTTCTGATAATGCTTTGGGGGCTATTCTCTCCCAAAGAACTGAAGAGAAGGGTCTGCTGCATCCTTGTGATTTCTTTTCCCGTAGACTAACCTCAGCAGAGAAGAATTACGATGTGGGAGACAAGGAATTGCTGGCTATTACTGCGGCTTTCAAAGAATGGAGGCATCATCTGCAAGGAGCTGCACAACAGATCATAGTGCTAACTGACCATCACAATCTAGAGTTCCTTAGATCCACTAGATGTCTTTCTCCTCGTCAGGCTAGTTGGAACTTATTTTTAAATCAATTTAACTTTGTTATCTCGTACCGTCCAGGTTCTCGTAATGGGAAGGATGATGCTTTATCCCGAATCCATGCTGTGGATTCCGTACCTGGAGCCCTGTCCAAGACCATTCTATCGGATGCCAATTTCATCAGAGTTATCCACGATCAGGACTTGTGGAAGGAGTGCAGGGAGGCCTATGAAGGTGATGTATTTCTGGCCAACCCACCTGTGGATATTAATCTTGTCTTTAAGGGTGGAGATTGACGTATCTACATCCCGGAGGTCGTCCATCTGCAGATCCTCAAGTTGGTACATGACTCCAAGTTGGCTGGTCACAGGGGGGTACAGAAGACACAAGAGTTCCTGAGCCGATTCTTCTGGTGGCCAACTTGCCTCAAGGATACCAAGGACTATTTTCTCTCTTGCGAGGTGTGTGCCCGTTACAAGTCTCCTCATGTGGCACCTACGGGTCTTCTACAAGCATTACCTGTTCCGTCTCGCCCTTGGTGGTCTATATCAATGGACTTTATTGTGGAGCTGCCTACATCGGGGGGCATGAATACAATCATGGTGGTAGTTGATCGCCTGACTAAAGCTGCTCATTTTGTTCCGTGCACTGTCCTCCCCTCAGCTAAAGATACAGTGAACTTGGTTATACAGAATGTCTTTCGGTTGCACGGGGTTCCGGATGAGATCATCTCTGACCGTGGAGTACAGTTCACTTCAAGATTCTGGAAGGGATTTTGCTCTGCACTCAATATTAATGTCTGTCTCTCTTCTGCTTACTATCCCCAGACAAATGGTCAGACTGAGCATACCAACCAGACGCTGGAACAATATCTAAGATGTTATGTCAGCCATCTCCAGGATGATTGGTTGGAGTTGTTGCCGTTAGCCGAATTTTCATATAATAATTCTCAGAGCGCCTCCACTAAATTTACACCTTTCTTTGCCAATCTGGGTTATCATCCATGTATTTTACCTAGGTCTCCAATTAATTCTCCGGTTCCGGCAGTTGAGGAAAGGCTGACTGCGATGAGACAGAATCTGGAGGTTCTGAAGGAATCCCTGACCTTAGCTCAAGAACGTTATAAGAGATCGGCTGATAGATTCTGTAAACCTGCACCCATGTTCAAGGTAGGAGATTCCGTGTGGTTAGCAACTAAGAATCTGAAGTTAAACGTTCCTTAACAAAAACTTGGACAGAAATTCATTGGCCCTTTCAAGATCAACGGTATTGTGAGCTCTGTGGCCTGCCGGCTGAAGCTGCCTAGGACAATGAAGGTACACCCAGTTTTTCATGTATCTTTACTAAAGCCTGTATCTCCTAATATCTTCCAGGGATGTGTTGTGCCACCTCCGCAGCCTGTGGGGATTGATGGGCAAGAACAATTCGTGGTGGAGGAAATTATTGATTCCAGGATTCGCAGGAATCGGCTCCAATATCTGATAAGATGGCAGGGATATCCCTCTGAGGAAGACTCTTGGGAACCTGTGGAATACATCAATGCCCAACAGACGATTTCTCGTTTTCATCAGAGATTCCCTGAGAAACCAGGTACAGGATCGTCCTGAGGCCGCTTCTAAGGAGGGAGTAATGTCAGGACTCTGAACATTTTTTACCTTTTGTGCATTACTGCCCTTTTTCAAGATGGCGTCTTTGGTCTCATGTGCACTGTGTCTCCTGCTATAAAACTCCACCCCAGCCTTCAGTCTGTGCTAGAGTATTCTGCCTTGCATCCAGCTCCTGACCTCTGATTACTCCCTGGCTATACACCTGCTCCTGTGAACCTGTGTGGTGATCTGCTAATCTGCTCTGAGTTCCTGCTGCATACACAAGTTTCCAGTAATCCTCCTTCATCTGCTATTCGTGTTTACTTCCATCTGCATTTGCTGGTCATGTAAGCTGTTGCTGCTTTGCAATAACCTGAGACTATTAACCAGGCCTCCCTGGTTGAGCTAAGATATGATTTGAACTGCCTAATAAGCATATCTATCTGTGCCTGGACTAAGACAAGGATTTATTCGTGTCAAGTATCCTCAAGAATAACTGTGCTTCATAGACTTTCTGCTTGATTGCATTTTCCTCTGAAGTTTCCTATAGACTGCTAAGCTGCGTTTATTATTTGCACCAAGTGTTGTGGACTTGAGTTTCTCTCTGCACCTGTTTGAATCACCGTGTGATTATATAGACTTTACCACTTATAAAACTGTGTCCTGTAGTTGTCTTGTTCCACGCAAAGAGTCACCTGAGTTATCCCCTATAATTATTACAGGCACACTATCTAAGAAAATAAAAGGTCATAGTTCTTTTAGTGACAGGTGACCAGTAGATGTGGGTCTAAGGTTGTGAAACAGCAGGTTACAAGAGGGGAAGGCTACATAGAACTTGAGTGGGAAAAAGCGAGGCCATGGTGGAAGGGGGAATAGGTGTAGTGTTTAATGTGTACGTGGGCTAGGTGCTAATATTAATGAAAGTGCAACTGAACAAGTACCTTTTTCGCCTTATGCAGAGACCACTGACAAGATCTGTTACTGGATTGGCTACGCTACTCCCTTTGTGCTGGCAGCTGCACAGCAGTACACTTTGTGGATGAGGCTCAGAAAGATCCTGGGCTCCAGTGGATGGCAAGTGCTGCATCAAGTGGCTTCTCTTCCTCTTCCTCCACCTTACACATCACAACACAGACAGTACAATCCTCAGAAGTGGCACCCCAATCACCCTTGATTCCCCTGCATCAGAAATGTTCAACACCTAACTGACTGTGGTCTGCTTTGAAGATTGACTGAATACAGAGGAGGAAAGCATCTGCCCCGATGCCCAAAATGTTTTCATGTTGGATCTGGCACTGTACAAAGTAGAGTCCGAGAAGAATCCAGACCCTCATCCCCAGATAATAACTACCATGGGTGGATGTGATTCTGATGAGACTCAGATACCAGAGGTGCACTCAAAAACTCAGTGGTATCAGGGCAGTAGGAGGAGGAGGGTGACTCTCAGGGTGGGGAGTGTGAGAACAGAGAGGATGACAATGAGGTTGTAGATCCCACTTTGTTTGAACCCAGAGGTACACAACTGAGTAGCTCAGCAGAGGAGGTGGAGGAGGAGGAGGAAGATGAAGCGGTTGCAGCTTCCTACACAGATACTAAGTGATGCAACCATGCCAAGCACTGCATCTTCTGCCCCAATTCTCAGTGTGGCCAGCATCGGCTGCAAGTGTGCAGTTTGCAGGGGTGGAAAGGGTTGCCTAGCCTGGGCCTTTTTTGAGACTGCAAAGGATGACCAAATTCATGTTATCTGTCAAATTTGCACAAAAAACTCAGTAATGGCAAAAATTGCAATAATTTGACTATTACATGCATGAACCAGCACTTGCATGATCAACATGCCTTAGTGTGGGAATCTCAATGTGCTAAAATGCAGACTAGCGGGCTTCACCAACCAATGTCCCATCAACCACATCTGCTGCTTCTTCTTCCATCACCATGCCAAGTCTTCTCACACAAGTCTCTGGCCACAGAAACTCCACGTATTTACCCCTTACAGTCGGGGTGAGTGAGAGCCCATCAGCTGTTACAGAAATGGACATGACTGCTGTTTTTGTGTCACCTAGCACAACACATCTTTCTCAATCCATCATAACATCTCTGCCTGCACCTCTCTCACAGTCCAGCAGTTTGTCCAGTTCTCTGTATTCTACCCTCTCTCTGCACCAGTCAGCCCTCAGTCCTGCAGTTGTGGTAGCATAAAAGATTGTTTCCTCCTACACATGCCAAAGCTAAGAGCTTGATCTCCACTATCTCCAATCTCTTGGTGATGGAAATGCTGCCTTTTTGCCTGGTGGATACAAACGGTTTCAGAAAGTTCATGGCTATTGAATTGCATCAGTAACAGTTTCCCAGTCATCATTACTTCTCTAAGAAAGCTGTGCCTGCACTACACCAGTATGTTGCAAGCAACATTACTGGTTCCCTGAAAAAATCTATGCCAGGCTGCATTTCACCACCGACACCTGGATGAGCAAGCATGGGCAGGGGCATTACATCTCACTGACAGGGCACTGGATGATTGCGGGGGCAGGCGGTCAAGAGGCTGCTCCACAAGTCTTTGACTACCCAAGGCTTGCGGGACAAACCTCTGTGTCTAACAATTCCTCGATTGCTTCTGGCTCCTCCACTTCCTCTTTGGCCTCCATCTGTGCCCTCAACCTCTCACTTAATCAGACATGCATTCCAACAGTGCAGATAGAATCTCCCCCCACCTCCGTACTGCACAGTCATGGCTAACCGCAATCAGTCAGCATTCAAATTAATATGCCTTGGAGATCACAGTCACAAAGCTCAAGTGTTGTGGACAGCGATCCAGGCAGAGTTAGACCAATGGCTGTCTCCAGTGAATCTGGAGCCAGAGAAGTCCGTGTGTTATAATGGTAAAAGCCTTGTGGCTTCCTTATGCCAGGTCAACCTCACATACATGCCTTGCATGGATCATCTCCTCAACCTGGTGGTACAGCAATTTCTCTGCCACTATCCTGGTCTGTATGCACTGCTGCAGGAAGCAAGGTCGCTGTGTGTTCACTTCCCAAGATCACACCCCACAGGTCATTGACTTGCATTGCCACAGAGGTGTTTCGTCCTACAGGTTAACCATTTGATTAACAATGTTCTGACACATTGGAAATCCACTCTGCACATGTTGCAGCAACTGTGGCATCAGTGACGAGCCCTGGTGCAGTATATCTTTTGCATAGCCTGGGCCAATGCAGTACAGAAGTGGTGCAAATCACGCTTGCAGAGTGGACACAGATGAAGGATCCCTGCATTTTTCTGCACAGTTTCAAAATGGCTACTAAGATGATTAGTGCTGACGATGCTGTCATCAGCATCACTATTCCGGTCATCTACATGCTGGAGCACACTTTTAATAGTCTGCGTGAGGAGATTATGGTCCCAGAGGAAGAGGTGAAAGCAGAATATGATTCGAAGGGATAACAATATCTCAAATTTCCCGACTGACATCGCTCAGGCAGGTGCTCGAGGGTGCTGATGGTACCAGACAATCTGTTAGTGAAAGTGCAGGAGCCGAGGAACAAATGGAGGCGGATGAAGTGATGGCCACACAACAGTCAGAAGATGAAGAGGATAATGATCTCCTCCCTGTTTTCCATATTTGGATTGAGGGGATGGAGGAAGCAACCTTGACTCTTACTCCACCCTCAACACAGAATGGGCTTGCACCTCATGGAAGTGCTCGACACTAGTGTTGAGCATTCCGATACCGCAAGTATCGGGTATCGGCCGATATTTGCTGTATCGGAATTCCGATACCGAGTTCCGATATTTTTGTGATATCGGAAATCGGAATCGGAAGTTCCCAGTGTATGGTTCCCAGGGTCTGGAGGAGAGGAGACTCTCCTTCAGGCCCTGGGATTCATATTCATGTAAAAAATAAAGAATAAAAATAAAAAATATGGATATACTCACCGTCCAGCGGACCTTGGACCTTAGCGGTGTAACCGGCAGCCTCCGTTCCTAAGAATGCAGTGAGTGTAGGACCTGCGATGATGTCGCGGCTTGTGATTGGTTGCGTGAGCGGTCACATGAGCGGTCACGCGACCAATCACAAGCCATGATGTCATCGAAGGTCCTTCTCTCTGCATTCTTAGGAACGGAGGCTGCCGGTTACACCGCTAAGGTCCAGGGTCCGCCGGAGGGGTGAGTATATCCATATTTTTTTTTTATATTCTTTATTTTTTACATGAATATGGATCCCAGGGCCTGAAGGAGAGTTTCCTCTCCTTCGGACCATGGGAACCATCCAGGATACCTTCTGATATTTGTGTCCCATTGACTTGTATTGGTATCGGGTATCGGTATCGGCGAGATCCGATATTTTGCCGGTATCGGCCGATCCAATCTGATACCGATACTTTCGAATATCGGAAGGTATCGCTCAACACTACTCGACACATGAGCACCTTCTTTCTGCACTATCTTCAATATGATGACCTTATTTTTAGGGCTAGAAATAGTGCTGACTACTGGGTTGCTACTCGGTTAGATCCATGGTGCAATAGTAAATTTAACCATATGCTTCCCATTCCTGGAAAGGGATGCGTGTATGCTGGAGTATCGAAACACACTTGTAGACATTCTTAAGAGTGGTTTTCCCCAGGACAGCAGTGAGACACACAGTGTGCATCCAAGTTCAATTTGGAAGGGGAGAAATTTTTAATGGGATAAGCATATCTCATTTATGCTTTATATTAAGTTTAGATATACCAGGGCCCAGTAGGCAAAAGTGCCTTACAATTTTCTGAGGAACTAAGCTAATGAATTCCATCACTTCTATATTTACTGTTATATTGTTAGTTTGGCTGCCACTATGTAAGAAACCTCTTTTATACTGTGCTGGACCAATTTGCCAACTATTACCAACTAGTTTTTTTGCCTACCTTGGCCAACTAATTTTGTAAGTCCAGAAAATTATATGGTAAACTGCATTTAGTGCCCCATTTTACTTTTATTCCTGGAACATACATATATATACTCCAAAATGGTCAAATAAATAAGAGGGACCATGTTGTCTTTAGATTTAGCTTTCTGCTGGTTGTTATCTGGATTGTAAGAATTTACAATCTAGATAATAAGAGAACGCAGTGATATAAATACATGCGGTATATGTTTTCTTGCTTGCTTGAGAAAGTGACATATCCCTGAAATGTAGCGAGTTTGGTGTGCTGTTTCAACTGCTCTTTGAATTTTGAACTGTAATAAACTCTGATGAGGTCAGAATTTATGGACTTTGTGAATGTGTCTGAAACTGCGGTGAATATACAGATTCGTGATTTTATATTGCTATGTATGTGAAGAGGAGGCTAATATCAGTAGTTTTAAGTTCAAGTTACAAAAACAAATTTCTAGGATTGCATGGTCTGATACAGGAAATACGAAAACCCAGATTGGTAATTTATGACTCTCAGTGCAAATTAAAATCCTTTTTACATAAACATTTAATTCGTTAGGTAAAGAAAATACATAACAAGTTAGTGTCATCCAAGAATGGTTACAGTAATTTGTAAAAACAAACTTACACATCCTTTTCAAAATGTAGCAAACCAATCATTTATTTTGGACCTTACTTTACTAAGAGGAGCTAAAATATTAATAAAATTACTTTTTTGCAGCAATCCAATTTGCTTTCTCCTTCAATTTATGATTAACTAAAATGGAAACTACTGCATACTTTATTGGGATTAAGTTTTCTGACAGTCATATTAATCATACACAAATCCTGCTGTGTCAAAGCAACTGTAGGATATGCCCTATTGCTTTGCAAAATACTTTTGATAACCATTTTGTCTCATCTAATGGGTCATCTTATTTGCTATTGTTCATTATCTGGAACTCCTTAGATATGACATTGTGTAAAAAAAGAATTGTTTCCTTTCTCACGTACTTCACTTTTTCTCAGACCCCACTCTATTGTGTGACCGAGGAGAGACGTGTTTTATCTATATTCTTCATTTTTCTCTAAAACTTAATTTTGTTTTACTTTAATTTATATTTAGGGGAGTTACTAATTTCTCATACAATTATGTTCTCAATATACAATATGAAAAGCTGCAATGATCATTCCAAAATGAATTATAGTGGAAACATGATACAATTAAAATATGACCTTCAAGACCAAGCATTAATCAAGTAAAAATAGCACCCTAAGGTTGAAACACATATACTAATAGTATACCTATAATGTTAAGAATCCAATATATATAACACCAAAAAATAATAAAGCCACAAAGTAAAATAAATGCTTTATTTTAATAATATTAAAGACATGTATAAATAAATACCAGTGAGCACCACAAACAAACAACAATAGGTGGGATACCTGGACTGATCAAAAAAACCACACAGTGTGTGTATAGGACTCAAGGCAGTAACAAGAGTGATAATAAACGCTCTATATATAAGTGTATGAGCAGGGGCAAAACATGCCTAATACAGATAAATTGAACAACAGTAATCCCAAAAGGGGTATATACCATATGTGCAACATATAATTATGTCCCAAATGTTCAACAAAAACGATTGGTTTAAACCCCATACTTAACAGAGTCACATACCTTACCTAATTGGCAATAGCTGTCCAGGCACCCACCGCACCAGATGCACGTTTCACATTAAATGCTTCGTCCAGGGGTTCATACGAAATGTGCGTTCCTTGTCTGTAGTGCTCACTGGTTTTTATTCATACATGTCTTTAATATTATTAAAATAAAGCATTAATTTAACTTTGTGGCCTTATTTTTATTTTTTGATGCTACACATATACTAATACCCCAAGACCAATCAAGGTGCAGTCACTAAACAGTTTTTGTTAATATCTACAATATCTGTTTTTTTGTACAGAAAACCAATGCATCTGGTGTGTCTCAGCTCTAGCCTATTTGGTATTAGCAATTAATGTCCACAACTGAGGATTGACAAAACTTTCAATTGCAAAGTAGCTACTATGTATCTAGTAAGGAACAAATATTTATGACTTTGAAGAATGATTAGATTAGAAGATGTAAATACTTTATCTGCTTTGCCAAAATGTTAAGGAAGTGTCAAGTGAATTTTAAGGGCAGGTTCTATTACTACAAACCAAATACTTATATGTTAGGTTGCTGTAATCCAGAATTAATTCATACCTGTGTTTTTATGACCCTTATTTATGTTCCAAAATGATAATTTATTCAATTTTCCTGCCAATGAGCAGCAAGTGAACAGGGGTTGACCTAAATTTGCAACTCTCTGTCCTCTTCCCAGTAATCCCCATCTGCCACCAGTCTTTGCTTCTGATTGACAGGTCACTCTTAACTGAGTGACCTGTCTTCAACCCCGGAAACCTCTCCCAGACAGTCTTCTCAGAGGGGGTGGGGAAAATGCAAGGTTTTTGACATTAAGGCAGATCATTCAGACAAGTGTGACCTGTCAATCAAGGAACAACGTACTGCAGAGATCAGGAAAAATTGTTACTAGATGCCATTATTGCTGCTGAAAATAAAGGGCATATTTAAGAAGCAGGAAAGATATCTATCTTGGTACCGTGTTAGCCAGTAGATAGAAAAATATTTAGAATTGAAGAGACCTGAGTAGTCTTGAAAGCTTGCAATTTGTTACCATCTGTTCAGTTAGCCATTAAAAGGTATCAACCACTGAGGACTCTCAATTCTAAATATTTTTCTATTTAAGAAGCTGCTTTCTGAAAATTAATCAGTCTGTGGCTTAAGCCACATGGCATGCGGAGGTCCCCTTTACTAATGAAGAAAAAAACACAGTGCTGTAAAAAAGTATTTTTTGAATTTTGAAAATATTTAAATATTTCAGTGTATTCAGCAAATTTGAGTAGTAAATACAAGACAAAAATAATAAAGGCAACAAAAATAAGGACACAATTTAGCTTTTAACTGAACATTTCATTTATCACACATGTAAAGAAGTTACTGCTGTAGTAGCTGCAATGAAATATTATTTTGACGCACAATTATTTGCAGATTTTTTTTTTTACATTGGAGGGGTTTTAAACATGTTTTATCAATTTAAGGTCTTACTATAGCATCTTGATGGAACTTGAGTAATAACTTTGACTTGGCGTTTCCAAAACTTTTGTTTCCTTTTTTTAAGCAATTCAAAGATGTACTTGCGTGTGTCCTTTGGATCATTAATGTGCTGCATACCTCAATTACGTTTTAGCTTTAGGTCATGAACTGGCAGGTGACTGATACGCTGGGATGGTCTTCAGTTAGTAAAAGGGGCCTCAAGCAGTCCCTGGAACTGGGATCTCCTATTTATCCCTGTCCCGGGGGTGCTCATGAAGGTAGAGAGGCCCAAGTCTCTGACTTTACTATGCTCCTGTTAATATCCTAAGCTGTCCCCTCCCTTTTCCCCAGGAGGACTGAGACAGATACCTTAGTGTATAAAAACATAAGACAAACAAAGATAACAAAAAGCAACTTACATACAAAAACACTCGTCAAGGGTAAAGAGGAATAAAGGGAAGGATAGGAATGTACAAAGCAAATGGGAATAGGATAATGAATAAAGCTTACATCCAAACCAACATACAACAATCTCCAGCAGCAAATATGAACACCAACTTCAGCACACTATCTCCAGCAAGCTACGCTAGGTTTTATAGAGAGAAAAAATGAGAAGGTCAGTGTCACGGAGCCGCTCCGCACCACTGCACCTGCCGCTGCGCCTGTCTCTCTCTCCTCTGCCCGCCGGCATACTTACCTGTCCAGGCGCATTCCTGCTGTAGGCGCACGTCCTCCTGTCTCGTCTCTACCTGACTCAGCGCCGGTTCCAGGATCTCGTCGGCTGCGCGTGTGCACCTCTCTCTCCAACTCCCTCTGAGCACGCGCACTTCCTCGTTCTGGAATATAGATGCTTCCTTCCCCCTCTCTGTGACTCTGGACGATCCTGACCCGGAAGTCCTGCTGCATGCGGCATATTTAAGGTAATTCTTTCTTCTGCTCTGTACCTGTTTGTCATTTGTGCTTCTCATGACTCAGGCCCCATATCTCTGCCCAGTTCTCACCTGCCCTGTGTCTTTGCCATATATCTACCCAGTCCATGTGTGCCCTGTGTCTCCACCATTTCTCTGTCCAGTCAACATCTGCCCTGTGTCTCCGCCAAATCTCTGTCCAGTCCACGCCTGCCCTGTGTCTCCACCATATCTCTGCCCAGTCCACGTTTGCCCTGTGTCTCCGCCATTTCTCTGTCCAGTCCTAGCCTGTCCTGTGTCTCCGTCATATCCTATCTGCCCCGTGTCTCAGTCCTATCCTGCCTATTCTGCGTCTCTGTTCTGCTTAACCTGTTCTGCATCTTCCCACTTACATTTGAATCTCCTACCACCTGTCCCTGGGTATCAGCTTCTGCAGCAATAGTGTCCCTCGGACCTGCCCCTAACACCCCCTGTATTGGGGGTGGTCTACCAGGTCAGCTCACCCTTGGGAGGTTCGTTGTCGTGGATCTGCGGGTTCACTCTAGGAGTTCCTAAAACCTCACAGTATAAACAGGCCATGGACCCCGCTGGTACCCCGACTCCTACTCAGAAGGAATGACTGTTCCTTTGGGAGGATCAATCAAGGATTATGACCTTTTTGAAGTCCATGGAGTCTCGTCTCTCATCTCTGCAGGCTTCCAACCCAGGGAGTGCTCCGCAGCTGGTGAGTCTCCAACAGTAAGTAAGTCGTGCCGCCTTACTCATTGTAATGTCACAATGAGTAAGGTGGCACGACCGTTGAAACGTGTTTGATTTTAATGCACTTTAAGCCTGTGACTGTCACTGGTATGAATCACCCATTTTTGTGTCTATGGATATGAAGATGGACTTTGGATTTATGTGCTTTTAACAAAAATGGAATAAAAGGTATTTTTTATGGACATCACCCACGCTGGACTTCTGCGTTTCCTTCATACTACTTGCAGCATTGCATGATCCGTGCTCTGGGACTGAGAGGAGGTGAGCTGATCTTCGTTGCTTCTTCTTTCCCGGGTTATTAGCTCTCGCTCACCAAGTCTCTCCCTGACATTATAATCGGCCCAACAACAACAAAGAAAAA
This sequence comes from Ranitomeya variabilis, assembly GCF_051348905.1. Taxonomy (NCBI): domain Eukaryota; kingdom Metazoa; phylum Chordata; class Amphibia; order Anura; family Dendrobatidae; genus Ranitomeya; species Ranitomeya variabilis. The sequence continues at coordinate 178,974,572 of NC_135237.1, forward strand.
AAAAAAGGGGGTTTCTTTTTTATTTTTTTGTTTTGTCATGGATCCCATGACTTCCATAACCCGCCAGTTGGAGGCGCTCCGCCGAACGTAACTACGATATCGGCAACAGGGAGTTGTTGGCAATTAAGTTGGCCTTTGAGGAATGGCGACACTTCTTGGAGGGGTCGGTCCATCAGGTAACTATTATTACTGATCATAAGAGTCTGCTGTATTTGGAGTCAGCCAAGCTTCTGTCCCCCAGGCAGGCTCGCTGGGCATTGTTTTTCACGCGGTTCAATTTTGTGGTCACTTACAGACCGGGGTCTAAAAACACTAAGGCGGATGCTCTGTCCAGGTGTTTTCCGGGGGGAGAACCTCGGGAGGATCCAGTACCTATCTTCCAAAAGGGTGTTGTGGTTTCGGCTCTCACTATCGAGGTTGAGGCTGAGATTGCTGAGGCTCAGGATGAGGTACCATCTGAGCTTCCCATCAACAAATCTTTTGTTCCACTTCATCTCTGCCTAAAGGTTCTGGCGGAGCATAATGATGCCGTCCTGGCTGGTCACCCAGGGGTTAGAGGTACCTTGGAGTTGGTGTCACGTCGGTTTTGGTGGCCCAAGATCCGACAGGACGTGGTCTCATACGTGGCAGCTTGTACCACGTGCGCTAGGGCTAAGACACCCCGCTCCCGTCCTGTTGGCACACTACTTCCTCTTGAGGTACCTAGTAAGCCATGGACGGAAATCTCCATGGATTTCATCACTGATTTGCCTTCATCAGCTGGAAACACGGTCATCTTGGTGATTGTTGATCGTTTTTCTAAAATGTCGCACTTTGTGTCTTTGCCTGAGTTACCTAACGCTAAGACTCTGGCTCAGGTATTTGTGCAGGAGGTGGTCAGACTTCATGGGGTTCCGTCTGACATCGTGTCTGATAGGGGGTCTCAGTTTGTGGCAAAATTTTGGAGAGCGTTTTGCTCACGGCTGGGAATCAAGTTATTTCATTCTTCGGCGTTTCATCCTCAGTCAAATGGTCAGACTGAGCGTATGAACCAAAATTTGGAACAGTACTTACGCTGCTTTGTCTCAGATAACCAGGAGGAGTGGTCTACCTTTCTACCTTTGGCTGAGTTTGCCATCAATAATCACCGCCAGGAGTCGTCTGGGGAGTCTCAGTTTTTTTGTGTTTACGGGCTACATCCTCAATTTTGTACCTTGAGTCAGAGGGGCTCTTCCGGCGTTCCGGAGGAGGACCAGTTAGGAACACAATTGTCATCAGTCTGGAGGAGAGTTAAACAGTGCCTGTTGAGTGTGGGTGCTAGGTACAAACGTGCGGCTGACAGTAGGCGTGTGCCAGGTCCGGACCTGAGTGTGGATGACTGGGTGTGGTTATCCACAAAAAACATAAGACTCAAGATACCGTCCCTTAAATTGGGTCCACGGTTTATTGGTCCATTTAGGGTCACCGCCGTCGTTAACCCAGTTGCGTACCGATTAGAGCTCCCTACGGTGTATAAGATACACAACGTGTTCCACAGGTCTCTTCTAAAGAAGGCGCCTATGCCACCTCCAGTCTTGGTGGATGGTTATTTGGAGTTTGAAGTCTCCAAGGTGGTTGACTCTCGTGTAGTGCGTCGCACTTTACAGTACTTGGCACACTGGTGTGGTTATGGGCCTGAGGAGAGGTCCTGGGTACCAGCCTCGGACGTTCATGCTGACCGGCTGGTCAGGTTGTTTCACCGCCGTCATCCGGACAAGCTGGGTCCTATAAGCCGTGAGGGCCCTGGGGTCCCTCGTAGAAGGCGGGGTACTGTCATGTCAGATGCTGTTCAGACCAGGTCATCCGACAGACAGCGGTAATTCCGCTTTTGACCACTATTTACTCATTGGCGTCTGCTAGATTTTGTTTAGCTGTTCCGGGGTTAATTTACCTGATCCTCGGATTGGAAGCTGGGCCATTTCCATGGCCTTTAAATAGTTCTCCTGATCATTGGGCATCGCCGATTACAGCTTCTGTCTTGCGTTGTTATCTCGGTCTGGAGTGGAGAGCTGGTGGTTGGAGATTCGTTGCTGGTGGTGTATATTCCTTCATCTTATTTACTCCTTCCTATATCTGTGTTTATTTTGCCCTGTACATTTATAGTGTATTCCTGAGTGTCTGCGGCGTGGTGTATATTTTCCTTTATCCTTGTCTGTGCTAACTGTGGGTATTTAAGTATTACCTCTTCACTGGGTGGTAGGTGGAGGTTTCAGCCTAGGGCTGAGCTCAGGAGTTAGGGTGAGGTTCGAGGCCTGAACATGCACACCATCAGTGTAAACTTCAGGTAGAGGGTCAGTCAGAATTTCCCTAGTCTTAGGGAAATTGCAGGAGCCCGGGTTATTAGCTCTCGCTCACCAAGTCTCTCCCTGACAATAGCCTCTCATTGGAGTTAATACCGTCCCCCCCAAAAAAAAAGTAAATGTAGATCCACTATAGTCATTACAGATGGTTCAAGCAGATTTCTTTAAATGTCTTTGTTTTTATGGACTGAGCCCCAAGGATTTCATTTTCATTTTCATTATTCCTGTTTCTTTGATTTCCACTGTAGTGATAAGGCTAAAAAAGAAAAAGAGAAAGAAATAGGGAGAAAAGGGGATAAAAAGGGGGGGGGGGAAGAAAAATGCATGAAAACATGCATGGACATTAGAAATATATACTACATCCCTATATATATATATACAGGTCCTTCTCAAAAAATTAGCATATAGTGTTAAATTTCATTATTTACCATAATGTAATGATTACAATTAAACTTTCATATATTATAGATTCATTATCCACCAACTGAAATTTGTCAGGTCTTTTATTGTTTTAATACTGATGATTTTGGCATACAACTCCTGATAACCCAAAAAACCTGTCTCAAAAAATTAGCATATTTCACCCGTCCAATCAAATAAAAGTGTTTTTTAATAACAAACAAAAAAACCATCAAATAATAATGTTCAGTTATGCACTCAATACTTGGTCGGGAATCCTTTGGCAGAAATGACTGCTTCAATGTGGCGTGGCATGGAGGCAATCAGCCTGTGACACTGCTGAGATGTTATGGAGGCCCAGGATGCTTCAATAGCGGCCTTAAGCTCATCCAGAGTGTTGGGTCTTGTGTCTCTCAACTTTCTCTTCACAATATCCCACAGATTCTCTATGGGGTTCAGGTCAGGAGAGTTGGCAGGCCAATTGAGCACAGTAATACCATGGTCAGTAAACCATTTACCAGTGGTTTTGGCACTGTGAGCAGGTGCCAGGTCGTGCTGAAAAATGAAATCTTCATCTCCATAAAGCATTTCAGCCGATGGAAGCATGAAGTGCTCCAAAATCTCCTGATAGCTAGCTGCATTGACCCTGCCCTTGATGAAACACAGTGGACCAACACCAGCAGCTGACATGGCACCCCACACCATCACTGACTGTGGGTACTTGACACTGGACTTCAGGCATTTTGGCATTTCCTTCTCCCCAGTCTTCCTCCAGACTCTGGCACCTTGATTTCCGAATGACATGCAAAATTTGCTTTCATCAGAAAAAAGTACTTGGGACCACTTAGGTAAAGTGGCTTTACCTGGGGAATGCGGCACCTGTAGCCCATTTCCTGCACACGCCTGTGCACGGTGGCTCAGGATGTTTCCACACCAGACTCAGTCCACTGCTTCCTCAGGTTCCCCAAGGTCTGGAATCGGTCCTTCTCCACAATCTTCCTCAGGGTCCGGTCACCTCTTCTCGTTGTACAGCGTTTTCTGCCACATTTTTTCCTTCCAACAGACTTACCATTGAGGTGCCTTGATACAGCACTCTGGGAACAGCCTATTTGTTGAGAAATTTCTTTCTGGGTCTTACCCTCTTGCTTGAGGGTGTCAATGATGGCCTTCTTGACATCTGTCAGGTCGCTAGTCTTACCCATGATGGGGGTTTTGAGTAATGAACCAGGCAGGGAGTTTTTAAAAGCCTCAGGTATCTTTTGCATGTGTTTAGAGTTAATTAGTTGATTCAGAAGATTAGGGTAATAGGTCGTTTAGAGAACCTTTTCTTGATATGCTAATTTATTGAGACAGGTTTTTTGGGTTATCAGGAGTTGTATGCCAAAATCATCAGTATTAAAACAATAAAAGACCTGACAAATTTCAGTTGGTGGATAATGAATCTATAATATATGAAAGTTTAATTGTAATCATTACATTATGGTAAATAATGAAATTTAACACTATATGCTAATTTTTTGAGAAGGACCTGTATATATACATAGGTATACGTAACCAATGAAGAGGAGTTCTTTGAATTACTTATTTTTATAGAAGCCTGAGTATAACAACTCTTCATTGAGGCCATCTGGTGCAAGACTGCCCAGGTCATATATCCATCTAGCCTGTCGGCGTAGAAGCTCCTCTGTTACGTCACCTCCTCTTATGTTTATATTCACCCCTTCCAAACTCATAACTTTAAGGGAATCCCCCACACCTGCATGAGCCTCTAAAAAATGTAATGCCACTGATGAAGTCGCTTTACCTTTGGACCTGTCCGATCTGGCTGTGGCTATATTTGACAAGTGCTGTTGTGTTCTCCGTTGTATCTAATGGGTCGTCTGTCCAACATAGATTTTGTCGCAACCACAGATCAGAACGTAAACCACACTGGGTATGACAACAACATCTTACTTCCTGAACAAACAATCTACAGGGGATAGGGCCCATGATACATTCATTTTGGAATTGCTCAAGTTTGTACTTGAGAAAAATTACTTCGTGTTCGATAGGACTTTTTACAAACAAGTCTCGGGCACAGCCACGGGGGCAAAATGTGCGCCCTCGTACGCCAACCTCTTTATGGGGTGGTGGGAGGAGACTCATGTACAAAAACTTGATGACTTCTCCATTCATGTAGTAAAATGGTTACGTTATATAGATGACATCATCATAATTTGGTCTGGGACGTCCGAAGAACTATGTTCCTTCATTGGAGGCCTTAATAACAACTGCTGGAATATCAAACTAACATTCTCTTTTTCCACTGTCTCAGTTGAGTTTCTAGATCTAAAACTAATGATTGACCAGAACCGGATTATCACCACACTATTCCAGAAGCAGACGGCCTCAAATAACCTCTTGCACTTTGAGAGTTTCCACCCAGCACATCTAAGAAAAGGTATCCCAAAAGGACAATTCCTCAGACTCAGAAGGAACTGTAGCCGTACAGAAGATTTTTTTGAAGAGTCTCGCCAACTGACCAACAGATTCCGCGAACGAGGATATCCCCGCAGAGTCATCTCAGGAGGTTTTGAATTCTCAAAAGGGAAGACAAGAGAGGAGGCCCTAAAACCCCGGGTAAGACCAATATCAAACACAATCAATCTGATTACCAAATATAATAACCAGTGTTTTCATGCATTTTTCTTCCCCCCCCCTTTTTATCTCCTTTTCTCCCCATTTCTTTCTCTTTTTCTTTTTTAGCCTTATCACTACAGTGGAAATCAAAGAAACAGGAATAATGAAAATGAAAATGAAATCCTTGGGGCTCAGTCCCTAAAAACAGAGACATTTAATGAAATCTGCTTGAACCATCTGTACGGACTATAGTGGATCTACATTTACTTTTTTTTTTTTGTGACGGTGTTAACTCCAATGAGAGGCTATACTACCAACTACCTAAACTTGCATAAGGGGAAAAAAGGCCCAAAAGTTTCATTATATGTGCACTATAAAATGGGCCTTATTCATAAGTCCCCATATACAGGTTCGTAATCTATAAGTATTCTGGCGGGCCTGAATTCTAGGCACAATCTTTGTTGCCACTTATACTTAGATCAAATGAATATTAGACTTCCCCCAAAAAATGAGTAATGTGCAGGTATGAAATACCCATATGCCGTCCTGTGATTCAATATGTATTGGCGGTCAGATCTATTGAATTTAAAGTTATAATTGGCGCTTGTAATTATTTTATGAAAGATCTTCTTGTCAAATGTGCCTTAGGTAAGAGAATAGGTGTAAAGAGGCATTATGATTTGCAAAGCACTTAGAATCATTTTTATCTAGTCTAAATAGGTTCCTAATGATGCAATGTGCAATGCACAGGTGCAAAACTACACCTTATGCACTCAAAGCGCTTACTTGGGGTGCCACCTACACCTAGACCAAATGGGCACTGTATACTTCTAAAAATAAGTGACGCATGGACGTAAAATATACATATTGTGTACCACGATTAAATATGTATGACGTATTGAGTTCATAGCCTGTAGCTGCAGCCTGGACTTATAATTGTACAAACCAGTAAAATACTAAGATGTTTAGCTAAACGCTCCCAAACCAAAGGGGGATGTGTAAGTAGGCTGTAGCTTCTGCGCAGAGCACTCAATTTCTCTTTCACATAGACCAAATAGGTATTTTGCGGCACAACATGCAATGCGCAGGCGCAAAAACGGACATATGAAGCGATTAGGTCCAGCGTACTTAATGCGCAAGCGCATATCAAGTGGGACTTGTATTCCCGATGCGCAAGCGCATATGAATCAGGGCAAATGGAAATACAAACAACACGCGCAGGCGCTCTGTAGGATATGACCTCAGCACTTCATTTCCGGGTCAGGGCCGGACGCGCTGGCGGTACCGGCTTACTCCGCTTCCCGCAGCTGTTTAATTGGTAAGATAATTTAGACATCTTAAATAGATAGGATTTCCCACACTGGATACACTCACCTTGAGAAAGGCACCTGTGTGTCGGAACGCGTGGGTTCTATACTCCTCTACATCCTGGCTGCACCGCTGCTTATGGGACCAGGGGGCGACTTTAGTGGACTGGATAGGGTGAATTATTCAGCACCTTTCTGTATTTGCTGTTGATTTGCAAATTTTGCTCAAACACATGTATTAGTGATATACAATGTCATTTACTTCAGCATGGGTATCTTTGTAGACCAAGCTTAGGATGTCCATTATTTACCTACTGTGTGCATTTTTATTGTACATTCTGTTGGTTCTGTTGCCACTTTTATGAGTTTTGCATACTGTCTGTATTTCACTATCTATGGGTGTTCTTTACATGTGGATGTGCAGTGTATATTATCCATATTATCCACAATATCGCCACCTTATGGGTCCCATCTAATAGAATTTATATATCATATATTTTTTATTTATTTTTGTATAGTGATATATGCAGCAACTGTGTTACTATTTAATCGGTTTTGGTGCAAATACATTTTGGGCCAGGCATCGTACACGTATACTCATATTTTGAATGAATACTAGATCATGATATATTGGAGTTGACATGCACTCCACTTTGTGGAATGGTTTTTAGATGTTTTTAACTGTGTGTATTATTTTTGTGTGGAAATAAACTTTTGTATTTTTTGCTTACATTTTTGTGGTGTTCCAACCTTCATTTGCATGTACCTTTCTCTTTCAAATTCTAAGTATTCACTTCCACTTACTCCGAAGTTGTTTGATCGCCTTAGGGGAGCACAAATCTTCACGAAATTGGATCTTCGCGGAGCTTACAACCTTATTCGTATTCATTCTGGAGACGAATGGAAAACCACTTTTAACACCCGAGATGGCCACTTTGAGTATTTAGTCATGCCTTTCGGCTTGTGTAACGCTCCAGCGGTGTTCCAAGAGTATGTGAACGATGTTTTCCGGGATCTACGCTACTCCTGTGTGGTGGTATATTTGGACTACATTCTTGTGTTTTCCTGAGATCTAGCTTCCCACAGAAGAGTCTTCTGCCAAGTCCTGTCTCGTCTTAGAGAGAACCATCTTTATGCTAAACTCGAGAAATACGTCTTAGAACAATCTTCATTATCATTTCTTGGCTATATCATTTCGGACTTGCGGATGGACCCGGATAAAGTGTCTGCTGTGCTTGACTGGCCGCGTCCTCAGGGGGTTAAGGCTATTCAACGCTTCCTTGGGTTCGTAAATTACTACCGGCAGTTTATCCCACATTTCTCTGCTCTGGTCGTCTCTATTTCAGCCTTGACTCGCAAAGGTTCCAACCCTCACATCTGGACCTCTGAAGCAGAATATGCTTTTTGGTCTCTGAAACAAGCCTTTGCCTCAGCTCCTGTACTCCATCATCCTGAGATCAACAAGCCTTTCATTCTTGAGGTGGATGCTTCTGCCATAGGCGCTGGTGCGGTACTTTCCCAGAGATCTTCTTCCGGACAGCTGGTTACCTGTGGTTTCTTTTCCAAGATCTTCTCCGTCTCAGAGAGGAATTGCGCCATTGGTGACAAGGAACAGTTGGCCATCAAGTTCGCACTGGAGGAGTGGCGGTATTTGTTGGAGGGAGCAGTTCATCCTTTCAAAATCTACACAGACCATAAGAATCTGGAATATATCCACTCTGCGCAAAGACTTAACCCTCGACAGGCCAGGTAGTCGTTATTCTTTGCCCGTTTTGACTTTGAACTGCATTTCCGTCCTGGCGACAAGAACTTCAAAGCAGATGCTTTGTCCAGGTCATTTCTCGTAACCGATGTTGAGGAGGAACCTTCACACATCGTGGACCCCAGCAAGATCATTCTTGTAGCCCCGATCAGCATGTCTTCCTTACCTCTGGGTAAGACCTTTGTTCAGGCAAATGAGAGGTCTCGAGTTTTACGTTGTGGTCATGCCACTAAGCTGGCAGGCCATGTGGGGTTCAAAAAAACACTCTCTCTCATCACGCGCTATTACTGGTGGCTGTTTCTTCTACAAGATGTCTGAAGTTTTGTCATCTCATGCCCTTCCTGTGCTAAGAACAAGGTTCCTAGGCATCTGCCCTCCGGTTTTCTGCGTCCGCTTCCAGTTCCTTCGGCTCCCTGGCAACACATTGCTATGGATTTTTTTACTGATCTACCTCGGTCTTCTGGACATACGGTCATTTTTGCAGTTGTGGATTGATTCTCCAAGATGGCTCATTTTGTCCCATTGCCTGGTTTACCCTCTGCTCCTGAATTGGCAAGAATCTTCGTTGCTCATATCTTCCGGATTCACGGTTTTCCTCTACACATAGTTTCTGATAGAGGAGTTCAGTTCACTTCTCGATTCTGGCGGGCTCTATGCAAACTGATGAATGTTACATTAGATTTCTCTACAGCCTACCATCCTCAGACCAACGGACAAGCAGAGCGCACGAACCAGATTCTAATGACTTGTCTCCATCATTTTTCCAATGGTCACCAAAATGATTGGTCTGATTTGCTTCCGTGGTCCGAGTTCTCGTACAATAACCACACCAGTGACTCTTCTTCCAAATCTCTGTTCTTCATTGTTTACGGACAACACCCTGGTATCCCTCTGCTGGTGCTCTCTGTTTCGGGTGTGCCGGAGGTCGATCTTCTGTCCGAGGATTTCTCCAGGGTCTGGCAGCAGACCAAAATCGCTCTAGAACAGGCATAGGTCAGGATTAAGAGACATGCTGATAGGAGACGCCTAGATCCTCCGTTATACCAGCCAGGTGATAAAGTGTGGAGGTCTTCCAGGTTCATTCATCTAAAGATTCCCTCGTACAAATTGGGTTCATGGTGCACAGGTCCTTTCGAGGTTTTGGCTCATATCAGCGATGTTGCCTACAAATTGAAATTGCCTGCTTCGATTCATATAATTCTTTTCATGTTTCCCTTCTGAAACCTGACATTTTCAAACAGTTCCATGCTTCCACTACTCAAACTCCTTTGCCAATTTCCGCTCAGGATGACTTTGAAGTTAAGGATATTCTTGCCATGAAAAAATCTAGAGGTAAAACCTTCTTTTTGGTTGATTGGAAAGGCTTTGGTCCCGAGGAGAGGTCTTGGGAACCCCATGGAAATGTACAGGCTCCTCAGATTTTAGCCAGGTTTCTTTCTGGTCTTAGAAAGAGGGGGAGTAAGGAAAGGGGTACTGTCATGGTGCTGCTCCGCACCACTGCACCTGCCGCCGCACCTGTTGCTCTCCCCTCTGCCCACCGGCATACTTACCTGTCTCTGCGCGTTCCTGCTGCAGGCGCACGTCCTCCTGTCTCATTTCTACCTGACTCACCGCCGGTTCCAGGATCTCGTCGGCTGCGCATGCGCACCTCTCTCTCCAACTCCCTCTGTGCACACGCACTTCCTTGTTCTGGAATATAGATGCTCCCTTCCCCCTCTCTGTGACTCTGGATGATCCTGACCTGGAAGTCCTGCTGCATGCGGCATATTTAACGTGATTCCTTCTTCTGCTCTGTGCCTGTTGGTCATTTGTGCTTCTCATGACCCAGGCCCCGTATCTCTGCCCAGTCCTCGCCTGCCCTGTGTCTCTGCCATATCTCTGCCCAGTCCACGTCTGCCCTGTGTCTCCGCCATTTCTCTGTCCAGCCAACGTCTGCCCTGTGTTTCCGCAAAATCTCTGTCCAGTCCATGCCTGCCCTGTGTCTCTGCCATATCTCTGCCCAGTCCATGTTTGCCCTGTGTCTCCACCATTTCTCTGTCCAGTCCTAGCCTGTCCTGTGTCTCCATCATATTGTATCTGCCCCGTGTCTCAGTCCTCTCCTGCCTACTCTGCATCTCTGTTCTGATCAGCCTGTTCTGCGTCTTCCCACTTACTTTTGAATCTCCTACCACCTGTCCCCGAGTATCAGCTTCTGTGGCAATAGTCTCCCTTGGGCCTGCCCCTAGCACTCCCTGTATTGATGGTGGTCTACCAGGTCAGCTCACCCTTGGGAGGTTCATTTTCGTGGATCTGTGGGTTCACTTTAGGAGTTCCTAAAACCTCACAGTCAGGAGCAGCTGTGAGATGGAGCTGCATGTCTCTAATGAGCATATAAAAAGTTGTTAACTAGAGATGAGCAAACCTTTCAAGGTTCGGTTCGGTTCAGTTCACCGAATGATTAGATCTTCGTCGAACAGTTTGACTAATGTACCCAAACCCCATTAGATTCCGTGGTATGTCAAACCAAACTTGCACACAACACCTTAAGGGGAGACAGAAAGCTTCCAAAACAGCTAAAATTAGGGGCTTAATGCGGTGCCCTGAAGTTTGCCTATGTTTTACTGTTATAGTAATGCCATGTGTAATGTGTGATGCTCTTCTATTCTATGTCTTGTGTTGTATCTACTGTATTGTAATGAACATGTTAGCATTAGGGATAGTAAGAGCAAATTCGGTGGACTGGACTTGCAGCCTCAAAGGGACAGGAAGTTCCTGTTTCCTGTGCAGAGCCCGGGCAGGTCTGCTCATGGCAGGACGTGTCTCCCCATCTGGGACAGAAAGGACTCCTGGCAGGGGAAAGTATTGCCACAGGACTGTCAGGCAATAAGAATAGGCACTAGGATTAAGGAGGTGCCCTCCAAGAGATTGTTAACTCCCAGGAGCCGATTGGGAGCTGATACTTCTGCTGCTGCTGTTGCCAATGGAACAGCATCTTTGAATAGGAACAGCTCAGGAATTGTTATCTTCTTCTCCACTTCTTCATTAAACAAGTTGCCACTGTTGGGCTCTAAAAAAAGTGTAATGTGTGGTGCATCCAGAGTACGCCTTTCCAGCATGGAGAGCAGCAGTGTGACAGAGGTAACCAACTGTGTCATAGGGCTGGGGCTTGAACTGTCTTTTCATGTGCAAGGGGCCGGGGTGCTCACTGACTGACCTAGTGGACTCACCCATGACTACCACCCCATTCCAGCCTGTTACATAGACACCATGAAAACTAGCATCAACTGACCCACAGTAGAAATTTGCAAATGGCACAGCAGCAGTCAGTCAAGGGCCATGCATGATGTACCAGGGTCTGGCCCAGCATTTACAGCTTGGAATTGAAGTTTCAATGAGGACCTGGTGGTTAAGGGAGTGGTGTAAATATGCTGTGCTGGGGGCCCTGATACCTCATGTAACATCTTAAATGTGATTTTTTGTCAATCACACTCAGGTGGCACAAATATTAGCTTGATATACCACAAATGTTATAAAAATTTAAGGATAGCAACCCAGGTAGTTGACTGAAAGTAACTGCAGGCCTACCGGTCTGGGAACCCTACTGCTACAGACAACACACATAAAGGAGACCCAACTTGGAGTCCCAAAATTATTACAAAAGAAAAAAGGAATATAGTCAGCTTACCGGTCTTAGACGAAATCCCCAGACCTGCCAACGCCCAGCACGGTTCGGGGTGAGCGCCCACAGCAAATGAAGACAAAAAGAAAAATGATCCAGCTGGAGGTGGAGGTAGTTCAAACTTTGTGAGACTTTATTAGACAACTAAAGCGATAAATAGTACTTCAAAATGAAAAATCTTTACATAGCAAACACCTGGCTCACCAGTGAGGAGGATCAACGCGTTTCAACTATGAAGTCTTACTCATGAAAGTCTCACAAAGTTTGAACTGCCTCCACCTCCAGCTGGATCATTTCTCTTTTTGTTCCCAAAATTATTGACACACACCACTAAAGTGTCATCAATTTCCCAGAGTAGAAATATTATAATTGTGCAGTTTTTGAAAAACTTCAGTTACTGTACAGTCTAATCGACTTCCTTTCTTTGACAGCCACACAGCGGTATTATTATTATTTATTGTTCTAGCTCCATTTATGTGAACAGAGTATACATAATAATAAGAGTACAATATTCTTAAAAGATAGGACTCTGCCTGTGAGGGCTCACAGTCTACGTAGGATGGGTGAGGATAGGTGAGTAGAGCTGCTTGAGCAGCAATATGGTGGAGCAATGTTTAGTGTAGGTTGTAGGCTTGTCGGAAGAGGTATGTCTTCAGGTTAGTTTTGAAGGTTTCCATGGTAGATTAGAGTATGATATGTTGAGGGACACAGTTCCAGAGCAGAATGTATCTATGGGACAAATCTAGTATGCAATTGTGGAAAGAGGAGATAAAACGCAAATAGAGAAGGAGATCTTGTGGTGACCGAAGGTTGCATGCAGGTAAGTACCAGGAGAATAGGTTACAGATGTATGGAGGAGACAGGTTTTGGATCGCTTTGTATGTCAAACGTAGGGTTGGTTGAATGAGATGGTGGATAAATGATAAATTCGGTTTTATCCATGGTAAGTTTTAGAAATCTAGCAGAGAAGAAAGATGAAATTGAGGACTGATATTGTGGGATTCTGGTAAGGAGGTGATATCATGTCCAGAGAGATAGATCTGTGTGTCATCGGCATGGAGGTGATATTGAAAGCCGTGAGACTACATGAGCTGTCCCAGGCCAAAGGTGTAGATTGAGTAGAGCAGGGGGTCCTAAAACTGAACCTCGGGAAGCACTGCCAGGTAGGGGTGAGATGAGGAGGTTGTGTTGTAAATGGGAGACACTGGATATCCTGTCTGGTAGGTATGAGATGATCCAAAATAGAGCCAAGTCTGTGATGCCAAGAGATTAGAGAGTCTGAAGTAAGAGGGAATGGTTCACACTTTTGAAGGCAGATGACAGGTCCAAAAGGAGGAGAACAAAGTAATGTCGCTTTGATTTAGTGGGTAGTAGGTCATTTTTTACTTTAGTCAAAGCAGTTTGAGTGGAATTGTGTGGTCGGGAGCTCGATTGTAAACAGTCAAAGAGGGAGCAGGAGGACTGGTTTAAGGACAGTTCAAAATGGACATGTTGTTCCACTAGTTTTGTGGTATAGGGGAGAAGTGAGATGGGGCAATAGCTATATCCAAAGGATGGGTCAAAGGAGGACTTTTTGAGAATGGGTGTGATCGAGGTATGTCTGAAGCATGAGGGGAAGACAACAGTTGTTAGTGACAGGTTGAAGTGCTGGGTTAAGTTTGGGATGAAGACTGCTTTAAGGTTTGGAATGAAGTAGTATGGGATTGCGTCAAGTTCAAAGGTGGTAAGACGTGATTTGGAGAGTAAAGAGGAAAGTTGATCTTCCATGATGTTGAAGCTGGTTTTGGAGAAGGAGCGTTGAGTAGTTATGTGGAGAGGCTGTGGGGAGTTTAGACAAAAGCTTTGCCTTATGTTGTAAATTGTCTGCTAAAAGAATGAGTCAAAATCTTCAGCTGAGATGGGTGGGAGAGCTGGAGATGAGGAGAGAATTGAAAGTGCTTAATAGCTGTTTTGTGTTGTGAGACAGGAATTATATGAGAGATGAGAAGTAGGTTTATTTTGCTGCAGTGAGAAATTACACAGCATTTTGGCAACTTATGTTACTGGACGGGCTACTCGACTCCCTTTCTTTGGCAGCCACATAGGGGTATGCCTTGTAGATGAGGGCCAGAATGTGCTCCAGTGGATGGCAGGCTCTGCATCAACCTTAACAAGACACACAGTACAGTCCTCATAAGTGACACCCCAATTATCCTTGTTTCCCCCATGTCACAACTCCCCAACCGCCCAACTGTCTGTGGGGAACCATAGATGGCTGAGTCTTCAGAACTGTTTGCACATTCTACTCCTTAGGCATCACAGTTCTGGTCCAAATATTCACACACTCAAGAGGAGGAAATCATCTGCACTGATGGGCAACATTTTTTGCAGTTGGAGTTGGGGCTGGACAAAGTAGAGAAGAGGTGAATTATCTAGGTAGGAGATTGAACAGAGTCTGACAAAGACCAGATCAGAGGTCTTACCATCTTTGTGTATTTCAGTTGTTGAAAATTGTGAGAGTCCACAAGAAGTGGGTAGAGATAGAAGCTGGGATTTAGTTGGGGAGGTGGGTCTGTAGAAATCTCCCAGGATAAGTGTTGGCAATTCTAAGGACAAGAAGTGTGGCAGCGAGGCAGAAAAGTGTTCCCCTCACCTCCATACTGGGCAACCAGGGAAAATCGCAATCAGGCAGTGTTTAAATTCATATGCCTTAGAGAACACAGTAACACAACATAAGCGTTGTGGACAGATATCCAGGCCAAGTTTGAGCAATGGTGGTCTTCACTGAACCTGGAGTCAGTGAAGGCCATGTGCAATAATGATTTGAACCTTGTGGCGGACCTACTCAGGTCAACCTCACTCATGTGGCTTGCATGGCTCATGTCCTCAATCTTCTGGTAGAGCAATTTCAATGCCACTATCCCAGCTTGGATGTGTTGCTGCAGAAAGCACAGCTGCTGTATCCTCATTTCTGGTTTCTACACCACTCATTGACTTACATTGCTACAGAGGTCTTTCGTGCTAACAGTTCACCGGTTGATATGCACTGTGCTGACATGATGGAGTTACATGGTGCACATGTTGCAGCGACTGTGGCAGCAGCGATGACCCCTAGTAAAGTATGACATTTTGCATAGTCTGGCCTAAGGTAGTCTGAGCATGTAACAAATCACACTTGCGGAGTGGGCACACATGAAGGACCTCTGCCCCCTTTTGCACAGTTTCGAAATGGCTACTAAGATGGTTAGCGCTGATGTTGCCATCATCAGCATTACTATTCCTGTCAGCTACATGCTGGAACATACTTTGAATAGTCTGCAAAAGGAGGCAATGGTTGCAGATGAAGAGGAGGAAGCAGATTATGATGCAGAAGTGATAAGAATATCTCTAATTTTTATACTGTCACCGCACACGCGGGTGCCATGGAAGGGTGGATTATAGTGATTTAGGGGGGCTGAAGGTACCAGATAAACTGTTAGTAAAGGTGCAGGAGCCAAAAAACAAATTGAGGAAGATGAGGAGGAAGAGGGGATGGGCACGCAATAGTCAGGAGATGAAGAGGATAATGATCCCCTTTCTGTTGTTTGAGGTTGGTGGGAGAGGACGGAGGAAGCAAGCATAATTCTTTCACCACCACCAACACACCAAGTAATTGAACCTCATGAAAGGAACCGACACATGAGCGCCTTCTTGCTGCACTATCTGCAACATGATTGTTGGCCGTATTGTTAGGATTAAAAGTAGTGATGATTACTGGGTGGCCACTGTTTAAGATCCGTGATACAATAGCAAATTTTGCTTCACCCCCTCAAAAGGGACATGCGCATGTTAGAGTATTGAAACACGCTTGTAGACCATCTTAAGAGTGATTTTTCACAAGACAGCAGTGAGGCATACAGTGTGTATCACAGTTATATAATTCCAACCCCTGTAACGTCGAGTTTTAGTGGTTAGTAGGGTTGAGCGAAACGGGTCGACCATTTTCAGAAGTCGCCGACTTTTGGCAAAGTCGGGTTTCATGAAACCCGACCCCTGTGTGGGGTCGGCCATGAGGTCGGCGATCTTCTGAATCTGGTATCGGGATTCCGATACCGAGTTCCGATATGTTTGCGATATCGGAAATCGGTATCAGAATCCTCATTTAAGTGTAAAATAAAGAATTAAAATAAAAAATATTGATATGCTCACCTCTCCGACGCAGCCTGGACATCGCCGCTGGTAACCGGCATCTTCCGTTCCTAAAAATGGCGCTTGAAAGACCTTTCGAATGCTTCACGGCTTGTGATTGGTCGCGGCGGCCCACGTGACCGCTGAGCGACCAATCACAAGCCGGTGACGTTATTCTCAGGTCCTGTTCTGGTTCTCAGGTACATGAGAATTACTTCACGGCTTGTTATTGGTCGCTGAGCGGTCACATGGGCCGCCGCAACCAATCACAAAGCCGTGACGTCATCGGAAGGTCCTTCACGCGTTCATTCTTAAGAAGGAAGGCTGCCGGAAAGAGGCCGAGGGTGAGTATATTCCTATTAGGTATATACTCACCCTCGTACGTGCCCTGCTTCTTTCCGGCAGCCTTCCTTCTTAAGAATGAACGCGTGAAGGACCTTCCGATGACATCACGGCTTTGTGATTGGTCGCGGCGGCCCACGTGACCGCTCAGCGACCAATCACAAGCTGTGAAGTAATTCTCATGTACCTGAGAACCAGAACAGGACCTGAGAATAACGTCACCGGCTTGTGATTTGTCGCTCAGCGGTCACGTGGGCCGCCGCGACCAATCACAAGCCGTGAAGCATTCGAAAGGTCTTTCAAGCGCCATTTTTAGGAACGGAAGATGCCGGTTACTACCAGGGCGCGTCAGAGTGTGAGTATAGGAATTTTTTTTATTTTAATTCTTTATTTTACACGTAAATATGGATCCCAGGGCCTGAAGGAGAGTTTCCTCTCCTTCAGACTCTGGGAACCATAGTTTCCCATTGCACTGCATTGGGTTTCGCGTTTCGGCCGACCCCGACCCCGACTTTTTTATAGGATCGGCCGATTTCACTCGACCCGACTTTTGAGAAAGTCGGGTTTCGTGCAACCCGACCCGATCCTATAAAAATAAAAGTCGCTCAACCCTAGTGGTTAGCATTGCAGACTTACAGCACTGGGACCTGGGTTAAAACCCCACCAAGGACAACACCTGTAAGGAGTTTATATGTTCTCCCCATTTTTGCATGTTTTTAATCTGGATTGCTAATAGGAAATTTAGATTGTGAGCCCCAGTGGGGCCAGTGCCGGAAAAATGTCTGTGAAGCGCCTTGTAATTAATGGCCCAGTATAAGTGGGTAAAATAACAAAAAATTAAAATAAGCAATTTCTGTCACCCGT
Source organism: Ranitomeya variabilis (assembly GCF_051348905.1). Lineage (NCBI taxonomy): Eukaryota > Metazoa > Chordata > Amphibia > Anura > Dendrobatidae > Ranitomeya > Ranitomeya variabilis. The sequence goes on from NC_135237.1 coordinate 178,991,987, forward strand.
TTCACACATTTTTAGACCAACCAGTGCACCAGGAGAACAGAGTACAAGTCTGATACGTAATGAAAGACTACAGAAGTACACTGCTCAAAAAAAAATAAAGGGAACACTAAAATACCACATCCTAGATATCACTGAATGAAATATTTCAGTTGCAAATCTTTATTCATTACATAGTGGAATGTGTTGAGGAAAATAAAACATAAAAATGATCAATGTAAATCAAAATGAATATCCCATGGAGGTCTGGATTTGGAATGATACTCAAAATCAAAGTGGAAACATCAAATTATAGGCTGATCCAACTTCAGTGGAAATGCCTCAAGACAAGGAAATGATGATCAGTTGTGTGTGTGTTGCCTCCATGTGCCTGTATGACCTCCCTACAATGCCTGGGAAAGCTCCTGATGAGTTGGCAGATGGTCTCCACGGGGATCTTCTCCCAGACCTGGACTAAAGCATCCGCCAACTCCTGAACAGTCTGTGGTGCAATGTGACGTTGGTGGATGGTGCGAGTCATGATGTCCCAGATGTGTTCAATCGGATTCAGGTCTTGGGAACAGGTGGGCCAGTCCATAGCTTCAATGCCTTCTTCTTGCAGGAACTGCTGACACACTCCAGCCTCTTGAGGTCTGGCATTGCCCTACATTAGGAGGAACCCAGGGCCAACCGCACCAGCATATGGTCTTACAGGGGGTCTGAGAATCTCATCTCAGTACCTAATGGCAGTCAGGCTACCTCTGGCGAGCACATGGAGGGCTGTGCGGCCCTCCAAAGAAATGCCACCCCACACCGTTACTGACCCACTGACCCAAATTGGTCATGCTGAAGAATGTTGCAGGCAGCATATCCCTCTCCATGGCATCTACAGACTCTGTCATATCTGTCACATGTGCTCAGTGAACCTGCTTTCATCTGTAAAGAGCACAGGGCACCAGTGGCGAATTTGCCAATCCTGGTGTTCTGTGGCAAATGCCAATCTTCCTCTATGGTGTTGGGCTGTGAGCATAACCCCCATCTGTGGACATCGGGCACTCAGACCATCCTCATGGAGTCGGTTTCTAATGGTTTGTGCAGACACATGCACATTTGTGGCCTGCTGCAGGTCATTTTGCAGGGCTCTAGCAGTGCTCCTTCTTATCATCCTTGCACAAAGGCTGAAGTAGCGGTCCTGATGCTGGGTTGTTGCCCTCCAATGGCCCCCTCTACGTCTCCTGGTGCCCTGGCCTGTCTCCTGGTAGCGCCTTCAGCCTCTGGACACTACACTGACAGACACAGCAAACCTTCTTGCCACAGCTCGCATTGATGTACCATCCTGGATGAGCTGCACTACCTGAGCCAATTGTGTGGGTTGTAGAGTCCATCCCATGCTACAATGAGTGTAAAAGCACAACCAACATTCAAAAGTGACCAAAACATCAACCAGAAAGCATTGGTACTGAGATGTGGTCTGTGGTTCCCACCTGCAGAACCACTCCTTTATTGAGTGTGTCTTGATAATTGCCAATAATTTTCATCTATTTTCTATTCCATTTGCACAACAGCATATGAAATTGATTGTCAAACAGTGTTGCTTCCTAAGTGGACAGTTTGATTTCACAGAAGTTTGATTTGCTTGGAGTTATATTCTGTTGTTTAAGTATTCCCTTTATTTTTTTTGAGCAGTGTATTTTGAGCTCAATATGAATGCAATTGGTGGGGTTGGACCCTTTGCATTTTGGTCTTCAAAAATGTAATAGGGGCCGGAGCTTGCCTGTCACGCCTTGGGGGTTTCATCATGCCTGGTAGACAGCGTACTCTCTTCAGCACTGCTGGTTGTGTCCTGTCAGATAAGTGCATCCGCCTCTCCCCTGAATGTGTAAACTGCCTAAGTTTCATCAAGATGAACTAGTCATGGATCTCCAATGACTTTTTCACACCTGTTACAGATTGGGCATTTTAGGTGATGGTATCGCTTCTAGTGTGCTGCATTGATCTCAAGTTATTGCAGTATGAGAAACCCTTCTAATTGCTTCTGTGTCTGCTGTCACTACTGCTGCTGATAGAAACAATTTTATAAAATGTGGAGGAGACTCCAAGTTGGGTCTCAATCTGGTGGGCTTCCTGTGGAAGGAATGTCAGAGCCCTATTATACTTTTTCTACTCTTTGGAAATTGATAATGTCTTTAAAGCGCTGTGGAATTAATGATACTATATCAGTGAGTAAAATAAATGAATAAAATAAATTGATGCCACTGTAGAGGTGTCTTCTCCAAATTTGTGAAAATGTTTGGACTTTAAGTTAAGTCTTCTTCATGTGTCTTGCTTGAATTTTGCAGTACTCTCAGATCACCAGGCCTATACCTGTAACGCATCTACCTGTCACTGATCAATGTTTAACCCCTTAACCCTCAAAGCTTTTTTTGGTTTTGCATTTTTGTTTTTCGCTCCCCTTCTTCCCAGAGCCATAACATTTTTATTTTTCTGTCAATATGGCCATATGAGAGCTTATTTTTTGCGGGACGAGTGGTACTTTTGAACGACACCATTGGTTTTACCATGTCGAGTACTAGAAAGCGGGAAAAAATTCCAAGTGCAGTGCAATTGCAAAAAAAGGTGCAATCCCACACTTGTTTTTTGTTTGGCTTTTTTGTCAGGTCCAGTAAGTGCTAAAACTGACCAGCCATTATGATTCTACAGGTCATAACGAGTTTATAGACACCCAACATGTTTAGGTTATGTTTTATCTAAGTAGTGAAAAAAAATTCTAACATTTGCTAAAAAAAAAATAAATTGAACAATTTTACAAGACCCCTAGTGTCTCCATTTTTCGGGATCTCGGGTTACGTGAGGGCTTATTTTTTGCACGCCGAGCTGACATTTTTAATGATACCATTTTGGTGCAGATATGTTCTTTTGATCGCCCATTATTGCATTTTAATCCCTTAACTCCCAAGGGTGGTTTGCACATTAATGACCGGCCAATTCTTACAATTCTGACCACTGTCCCTTTATGAGGTTATAACTCTGGAATGCTTCAACAGAACCTGATGATTCTGACATTGTTTTCTCGTGACATATTGTACTTCATGATCGTGGTAAAATTTCTTTGATATTACCTGCGTTTATTTGTGAAAAAAAAATGGAAATTTGGCACATATGTCGGCTTTACATCAGCACAATATTGGGACCAATTTTTTTTTTTGTTAGGGAGTTATAAGGGTTAAAAGTTGACCAGCAATTTCTCATTTTTACAACACCATTTTTTTAGGGACCACATCACATTTGAAATCACTTTGATTGGTCTATGTAATAGAAAATACCCAAGTGTGACACCATTCTAAAAACTGCACCCCTCAATATGCTCAAAATCACATTCAAGAAAATTATTAACCCTTCAGGTCAGAATTTTTGGAATGTTTAAAAACAAATTAACATTTAACTTTTTTCACAAAAACTTTACTTCAGCTCCAATTTGTTTTATTTTACCAAGCGTAACAGGAGATATTGGATCCCAAAAGTTGTTGTACAATTTATTCTGAGTACGCTGATACACCATATGTTGGGGTAATCCACTGTTTGGGAGCATGGCAGAGCTTGGAAAGGAAGGAGCGCCGTTTGACTTTTCAATGCAAAATTGGCTGGAATTGAGATTGGACGCCATGTCGCGTTTGGAGAGCCCCTGATGTGCCTAAACATTGAAACCCCCCACAAGTGACACCATTTTTTGGAAATTAGACCCCCCTCAGGAACTTATCTAGTTGTGTGGTGAGCACTTTGAACCCCCAAGTACTTCACAGAAGTTTATAATGTAGAGTCGTAAAGATAAAAAATCATATTTTATTCACAAAAATTATATTTTCTCCCCCAATATTTTATTTTCCCAAGGGTAGCAGGAGAAATTGGACCCCAAAAGTTGTTGTGCAATTTGTCCTGAGTACGATGATACCCCATATGTGGGTAGGAACTACCATTTTGGGCATATAGCAGAGCTCGGAAGGGAAGGAGCGCTGTTTTGGAATGAATATTTTGATGGAAAGGTCTGCGGGTGTGACGTTGCGTTTGCAGAGCCCCTGATGTACCTAAACAGTAGAAACCCAGCACAATTGACCACATATTGGAAACTAGACCCCCCAAGGAACTTATCTAAGTGTATTGTAGGAACTTTGAACCCCAAGTGTTTCACTAAAGTTTATAGCGCAGAGGCGTAAAAATAAAAAATCTTTTTTTCCACAAAAATAATATTTTTAGCCCCCAATTTTGTATTTTTCCAAGGGTAACAGAAGACATTGGACCCCAAAAGTTGTTGTCTAATTTGTCCTAAGTACGCTGATACCAAATATATGGGAAAACTACTGTATGGGAACATGTTGGAGCTCAGAAGGGAAGTAGTGACGTTTTGGAATGACTTTGAAAGAATGTTCTGCGGGCTTCATGTTGCGTTTGCAGAGCCACTGATGTGCCTAAACAGTAGATACCCCCACAAGTGACCTCATTTTGAAAACTAGACCACTTAAGGAACTTATCTAGATGTATTGTGAGAATTTTGAACCCCCAAGCGTTTCACTAAAATTTATAACACAGAGCAGTTAAAATAAAAATTATTTTTTTCCCACAAAAATTATTTTTTAGCCCCCAGATTTTTATTTTTCCAATGGTAACAGGAGAAATTGGATGACAAAAGTTGTTGTCCAAATTGTCCTGAGTGCGGTAATACCCCATATGTGGGGGTAAACCACTGTTTGGGCGCACGGCAGAGCTCAAAAGGGAAGGAGCACAGTTTTACTTTATCAGTGCATCATTGGAAGGAATTGAGATTGAACGCCATGTCAACTTTGGAGAGCCCCTGATGTGCCTAAACAGTGGAAAACCACCAATTCTTACTCCAACCCTAACCCCAACACACCCCCAACCTTAATCCCAACCCTAACCATAAACACACACCTTACCCGAACACACCCCTAACCCTAATCCCAACTCTAACCACACCACAAACCCTAATCCCAACTCTAACCACACCCACACCCCCAACCCTAATCTAAACCCTAACCATAACCCTAACCCTAATCCCAACACTAAGCATAACCCTAACAATACCCCTAACCCTGACACACCCCGAACCCTAATCCTAACCCTAATCCCAACTGTAAACATAATCCAAACCCTAACCCCAACTCTAGCCCCAACCCTAACCCTAACTTTAGCCCTAACCATAACCCTAATGGGAAAATAAAAATAAATACATTATTTTATATTATTATTTTTCCCTAACTAAGAGGGTGATAAAGGGGGGTTTGATTTACTATTTATAATGGGCTTTTATATCGGTTTTTATGTTTGGCACCTGTCACATGCTAAAAGACGCTGTTTATTGCAAAAAATAGTTTTTGCATCACCACATTTTGAGAGCTAAAATTTTTCCATATTTTGGCCCACAGAGTCATGTGAGGTCTTGTTTTTTTGTGGGGCAAGTTGACATTTTTATTGGTACCATTTTCGGGCACATGACATTTTTGATCGCTTTTTATTATGATTTTTGGGAGGCAGAATGAACAAAAACCAGCAATTCATGAATTTCTTTTGGGTGGGGCATTTTTAACATTCCACGTGTGGTAAAATTGATAAGGCAGTTTTATTCTTCAGGTCAGTATGATTACAACGATTCCTCATTTATATTTTTTTATATTTTGGTGCTTTTATACAATAAAAACTGTTTTCTATAAAAATAATTGTTTTTGCATCACTTTATTCTGAGAGCTATAACTTCTTTATTTTTTTGCTGATGATGCTGTATGGAGGCTCATTTTTTGCGTGACTAGATGACGTTTTTAGTGGTACCATGTTTATTTATATCAGTCTTTTTGATTGCGTGTTATTCCACTTTTTGTTCGGCGGTATGGTAAAGCATTATTTTTTGCCTCGTTTATTTTTTTTTACGGTGTTCACTAAAGGGGTTAATTCATGGGACAGTTTTATAGGTCGGGTCGTTTCGGACGTGGCGATACTAAATATGTGTACTTTTATTGTTGTTTTTTTACATAAAGAAATGTATTTATTGGAACAATATTTATTTATTTTTTTCTTTATTTAGTCTAGAAAAAAAGACAACTGAGGGACAATCTAATAATCATGTATAAGTATATAAGGAGCCAATACAAATATCTCTCTGAGGATTTGTTTATACCAAGGAATGTGACGGTCACAAGGGGGCATTCTCTCCATCTGGAGGGGAGAAGGTTTTTCCACCAACATAGAAGAGGATTTTTTACTGTTAGGGCAGTGAGAATCTGGAATTCTTGCCTGAGGAGGTGGTGATAGCGAACTCAGCTGTGGGGTTCAAGAGAGGCATGGATGACTTCCTGGAGAGTCACACTATTGTATCTTACAGTTATTAGGTTCTTTAGAAGGACATAGATCTGAGGGTTTATTCTGATAGAATATAGGCTGAACTGGATGGACAAATATCTTTTTTCGACCTTGCTAACTATGCTACTATCAACACTAGAAACCACCAAACCAATTCTTAACGGAATTCTAGACAGCAAAACAAACCAAAACCTCAAGGATCCCTAAAATATAACTTTTAATCAATAAAGTTAAAAACCATTTATTCCAAATTTAAAAGACATTCTGACAAATATAACACCACAGGGAATACAAAAAGATATGGGCTATCTGACCCTGTCAGGAGCCCTATTACTGGCCCCTACCTGACAGCGGAGGTTGGCACCCTAAGTTTCAGCGGTAGGTGCCCCCGCTCCACGACGGCTTACCCTGATAGCTCTAGATATTCCCTATGATCCCAAATGTGCAAATATAACCATTACCCAAAAATAGAACTTAATAAAAAAACACAAAAAAATGGAAAAAGTAAACAGGAAAAAATAAAAAAATAAAAAACTCAGCAAAAAAGCAAAAATTGTTTTTCCAAATAGACCTTTAATAGGGTATTGATATAAACATATGCCTAGAATAATGGGTAATAAAAATGTCAATGTCTCATCTATCCAAAAATATTCAATAATTTAGAGAAACCACTCAAAAAAAGGGGGACTCATATGATATCCAAGTTAACCCCGCGGATATATATATCCGACCAACAGCATAATCAAATGATCTTTTTACCCAGATATAAACAAAACAGCGGTAACCTCAAAAAAAGAAACATACCCCAGAGGTCATTTGAGCATATTTCCGTACATACATATCTATGTGATAATGCCCTATTTCCATAAATCAATATATGCAGTAAAAAAACATTTCTACTCATCTGATATTCAATGTTCCATTCTAAATGCTGAGGGCATCCATCAGATCACCTAGAAGACCTCCAATGGGGACGTCCTTACTTACACCTTACTATCACACGCAGTACAATCCTCAAAGGTGGCACCCCAATCACTCTTGTTTCCCCCAGCTTCAAAAATTTCCAAAAGCCTAACTGACTGTGGGTAACCTCAGATGAGCCATTCTGAAGAGGTATTCCCACATTATATTCCACTAGATGGCAGCCCGATTCTAAAGAATCGGGAGTCTAGAATCCATATATACTTTATTTATTCAAATGTAAGAATAATACAATTAATAAATAATAATAAGAAAGAACAAAAAATGGCTGCACTCACCAGCTCTTGACAATTCTTGACAGTACGGCACATTTCTGATTGGTCGCTCGCGGCAGGCGGCAACCAATCAGAAAAGTGCCGCGCACCACGAAGGCATATATCTTTGTCCACCCTGAGCGGGTGTAGGACGCTGGTGACGTCACTTATCTCCGGACATTATCTCCGGACAAAGCCACGGAAGTTGGCACAAATTGCCGGAAGTAGTATTCTAGGCAATTATATATTAGATTTTAATGTTATCAGTGTTTACCTTTGAACGTTTATATTGTATTGTCCTGTCACCAGCCATGTGTACGATTATCGGCCGAAAGCCTCTCTGGAACCAATAATCACCCCATGTAAAGGTATCTTTATAAGTTAAAGATTCAGAATACTATGACTTTTATCATATCCTGAACAGTCAAGTTTTTTATGAACCGTTAAGGTTTTCTGGTTGAAGTAAAAAAAACTCTGAGTGTTTACAGTTTGAAACCATAAAATGTTGAAAAATTATGTCATTCTTGAGTATATCACTCAATGGTGCTCATAAACGTGTCAAATTTGATCTATAATATACTTTAATATACGTTACTTTAATCTTTAATATACTTAAGAACAGGGCCCCAGACATCACACAGGGGGTCTGAAACACCGCACAGTGGTCCAAAATATCGCTGTGCTCTGCCTGGGGCCCCATATGCTGCCTGGGGCCCCTGTGCTCTGCCTGGGGCCCCATATGCTGCCTGGGGCCCCTGTGCTCTGCCTGGGGCCCCATGTTCTGCCTGGGGCCCCTGTGCTCTGCCTGGGGCCACTGTGCTCTGCCTGGGGCCCCATATGCTGCCTGGGGCCCCTGTGCTCTGCCTGGGGCCCCTGTGCTCTGCCTGGGGCCCCATGTTCTGCCTGGGGCCACTGTGCTCTGCCTGGGGCCCCATAGGCTGCCTGGGGCCCCTGTGCTCTGCCTGGGACCACTGTGCTCTGCCTGGGGCCCCATATGCTGCCTGGGGCCCCTGTGCTCTGCCTGGGGCCCCTGTGCTCTGCCTGGGGCCCCATGTTCTGCCTGGGGCCACTGTGCTCTGCCTGGGGCCCCATAGGCTGCCTGGGGCCCCTGTGCTCTGCCTGGTCCCATAGTGCTCTGCCTGGGGCCCCATATGCTGCCTGGGGCCCCTGTGCTCTGCCTGGGGCCCCATATGCTGCCTGGGGCCCCTGTGCTCTGCCTGGGGCCCCTGTGCTCTGCCTGGGGCCCCATGTTCTGCCTGGGGCCCCTGTGCTCTGCCTGGGGCCACTGTGCTCTGCCTGGGGCCCCATGTTCTGCCTGGGGCCACTGTGCTCTGCCTGGGGCCCCATATGCTGCCTGGGGCCCCTGTGCTCTGCCTGGGGCCACTGTGCTCTGCCTGGGGCCCCATATGCTGCCTGGGGCCCCTGTGCTCTGCCTGGGGCCACTGTGCTCTGCCTTGGGCCACTGTGCTCTGCCTGGGGCCCCATATGCTGCCTGGGGCCACTGTGCTCTGCCTGGGGCCCCATATGCTGCCTGGGGCCCCTGTGCTCTGCCTGGGGCCCCATATGCTGCCTGGGACCACTGTGCTCTGCCTGGGGCCCCTGTGCTCTGCCTGGGGCCCCATGTTCTGCCTGGGGCCCCTGTGCTCTGCCTGGGGCCACTGTGCTCTGCCTGGGGCCCCATATGCTGCCTGTGGCCCCTGTGCTCTGCCTGGGGCCCCATATGCTGCCTGGGGCCCCTGTGCTCTGCCTGGGGCCACTGTGCTCTGCCTGGGGCCCCATAGGCTGCCTGGGGCCCCTGTGCTCTGCCTGGGACCACTGTGCTCTGCCTGGGGCCCCATATGCTGCCTGGGGCCCCTGTGCTCTGCCTGGGGCCACTGTGCTCTGCCTGGGGCCCCATATGCTGCCTGGGGCCCCTGTGCTCTGCCTGGGTGTAGGACACTGGTGACGTCACTTATCTCCGGACATTAGCTCCGGACATTATCTCCGGACATTAGCTCCGGACATTAGCTCCGGACATTAGCTCCGGACATTAGCTCCGGACAAAGCCACGGAAGTTGGCACAAATTGCAGGAAGTAGTATTCTAGGCAATTATATATTAGATGGGCATTTCCTGAAGGAAATACATGGTGCTTGAACAGCGCTACCAGCTTTACAGCAGCATTTTTCACACACGGGACTGGGGGGCGCGCTTACTTTTGCACCCGGGGCTGGGGGCGCGCTTACTTTTGCACCCGGGGGCGCACTTACTTTTGCACCCGGAGGCGCACTTACTTTTGCACCCGGGGGCGCACTTACTTTTGCACCCGGGGGCGCACTTACTTTTGCACCCGGGGGCGCACTTAATTTTGCACCCGGGGGCGCACTTACTTTTGCACCCGGGGGTGCACTTACTTTTGCACCCGGGGGCGCACTTACTTTTGCACCCGAGGGCGCACTTACTTTTGGGGCCGCACTTACTTTTGGTGGGCGGGGCTCCTCGGCCTCCGATTTGGTTGGTGGGGCCCCTCGTCCTCCGATTTGGTGGGTGGGGACCCTCGGCCTCCGATTTGGTGGGCGGGGACCGGCCTCCGATTTGGTGGGCGGGGACCCTCGGCCTCCGATTTGGTGGGCGGGGACCCTCGGCCTCCGCTTTGGTGGGCGGGGCCCCTCGGCCTCCGATTTGGTGGGCGGGGTCCCTCTGCCTCCGATTTGGTGGGCGGGGACCCTCGGCCTCCGCTTTGGTTGGCGGGGCCCCACGGCCTCCGATTTGGTGGGCGGGGTCCCTCTGCCTCCGCTTTGGTGGGTGGGGCCCCTTAGCCTCCGATTTGGTGGGCGGGGACCCTCGGCCTCCGATTTGGTGGGCAGGGCCCCTCGGCCTCCAATTTGGTGGGCGGGGACCCTCGGCCTCTGATTTGGTGGGCAGGGCCCCTCGGCCTCCAATTTGGTGGGCGGGGACCCTCGGCCTCTGATTTGGTGGGCGGGGCCCCTCGGCCTCTGATTTGGTGGGCGGGGCCCCTCGGCCTCCGATGTGGTGGTCGGGGCCCCTCGGCCTCCACTTTGGTGGGCGGGGCCAGGCCCCTCGGTCTCCGCTTTGGTGGGCGGGGCTCCTCGGCCTCCGATTTGGTTGGTGGGGCCCCTCGGCCTCCGATTTGGTGGGCGGGGCCCCTTAGCCTCCGATTTGGTGGGCGGGGACCCTCGGCCTCCGATTTGGTGGGCCGGGCCCCTCGGCCTCCGCTTTGGTGGGCGGGGCCGCTCGGCCTTCGATTTGGTGGGCGGGGCTCCTCGGCCTCCGATTTGGTTGGCGGGGCCCCTCGGCCTCTGATTTGGTGTGTGCTCTGCCTGGGGCCACTGTGCTCTGCCTGGGGCCCCATATGCTGCCTGGGGCCCCTGTGCTCTGCCTGGGGCCCCATATGCTGCCTGGGGCCCCTGTGCTCTGCCTGGGGCCCCTGTGCTCTGCCTGGGGCCCCATGTTCTGCCTGGGGCCCCTGTGCTCTGCCTGGGGCCACTGTGCTCTGCCTGGGTGTAGGACACTGGTGACGTCACTTATCTCCGGACATTAGCTCCGGACATTAGCTCCGGACATTAGCTCCGGACATTAGCTCCGGACATTATCTCCGGACAATAGCTCCGGACAAAGCCACGGAAGTTGGCACAAATTGCAGGAAGTAGTATTGAGCCAGGGAAGGACATGTGCAATAACGGTGCAAACCTGGTGGCAGCCCTATGTCGTGGCAACCTCACACACGTGCCTTGCATGGCTCACGTGCTCAACCTGATGTTACAGCAATTTCTCCAGCACAATCCCCGCCTGGATGCGCTGCTGCAGAAAGCACGATCACTATGTGCTCACTATCGACAATCGCATCCCCCAGGTCATTGACTTGAATTGCTACAGAGGTCTTTCGGCCTACCTGTTAACCATTTGATTAGCGATGTTCTGACACAGTGGAATTCCACTCTGCACATTTTGCAGCAGCTGTGGCAGCAGCGTCAAGCCTTGGTGCAGTATGTCCGTTTGCTTAGCCTGGGCCAACTAAGTCTGGACTTGGTACAAATTACGATTGGGGAGTGGGCACAGGTGAAGGACCTCTGCACCCTTCTGCACAGTTTTGAAATGGCTTTTAAGATGATTAGCACTGGCGATAACATCATCAGCATCACAATTCGGATAATCTACATGCTGGAGCACACTTTGAATAGTCTACGTGAGGAGGATGGTCCTAGAGGAAGAGTTGAAAGCAGAGGAGGATGTGGAAGGGATAACAATATCTCAAACTTCCAGACTGTCATTTCACTAAAGGCCCCGTCTCACATAGCGAGATCGCTAGCGAGATCGCTGCTGAGTCACAAGTTTTGTGACGCAACAGCGACCTCAGTAGCGATCTCGCTATGTTTGACACGTACCAGCGACCCGGCCCCTGCTGCGAGATCGCTGGTCGTGTCGGAATGGCCTGGACCTTTTTTTGGTCGTTGAGGTCCCGCTGACATCGCTGAATCGGTGTGTGTGACACGGATTCAGCGATGTCTTCACTGGTAACCAGGGTAAACATCGGGTTACTAAGCGCAGGGCCACGCTTAGTAACCCGATGTTTACCCTGGTTACCAGTGTAAAATGTAAAAAACACAAACACTACATACTCACCTTCGCGTCCCCCGGCGTCCGCTTCCCACACTGACTGAGCGCCGTAAAGTGAAAGTGAAAGTACAGCACAGCGGTGACGTCCCCGCTCTGCTGTTAGGGCCGGCACTCAGTCAGTGCAGGAAGCGGACGCCGGGGGACGCGAATGTAAGTATGTACTGTTTGTTATTTTACATTTTACACTGGTAACCAGGGTAAACATCGGGTTACTAAGCGCGGCCCTGCGCTTAGTAACCCGATGTTTACCCTGGTTACCAGGGGACCTCGGCATCGTTGGTCGCTGGAGAGCAGTCTGTGTGACAGCTCCCCAGCGACCACACAGCGACTAAACAGCGACGCTGCAGCGATCAGCATCGTTGTCTGTATCGCTGCAGCGTCGCTGTGTGTGACGGGGCCTTTACTGTTAGTGAAGATGCAGGAGCCGAGGAACAAATACAGGAGGATAAGGTGATGGATGCACAACCGTCAGTAGATGAAAAAGATAATGATCCGCTCTCTGTTGTCCGAGGTTGGGGGGAGGGGATGGAGGAAGCAACCTTGAGTGTTACCTCGCCACCAACACAGAATGGACTTGGACCTCATGGAAGAGCTCAACAAATGAGCCCCTTCTTGCTGCACTATCTTTAAAATGATGCCCGTATTCTTAAGGTTAGAAATAGTGCTGTCTACTGGGTTGCCACTCTTAGATCCAAGGTACAAGAGTAAATTTAACCAGATACTTCCTCCCTGGAAAGAAATGCGTGCATGCTGGAGTATCAAAATACGCTTATAGACAATCCAAAGAGTGTTTTTTCCCAAGACAGCAGTGAGGCACACATTGTGCATCCCAGTTCTAGATGTCCAACCCTGGGAACGTCAAGGCATCATCGCCAAAACATTAGCAGCAGCACCAGCAGCACCAACAGTGTAAGTGGCATAAACAATTTCTGTGAGTCATTTAACGCATTTTTTAGTCCAGCCCGTGTACCAGAAGAACTGAGTATAATTCTGAACAACTGGAGAACATGGTGCAGGAGTATATGGAGCACAATATCAATGCCATTGGGGGTTTGGACTCTTTTGCATTTTGGTCTTGAAAAATGGAAGAGTGTCCTGAGCTAGCCTGTCATGCATTGAAGGTTTTGTAATGCCTGGCAGCCAGCATTCTGTAAGAACGTGTCTTCAGAGCTGCTGGTTGTGTCTTGACAGATAAGTGCATCTGGCTGTCCCCTCAAAGTGTAGAATGCCTAAATTTAATCAAAATAAACAAGTCATGGATCTCTAATGACTTGTGCACCCCAGTCGCAAATTGGGCATACTAGGCAATGGTGTATTTTTTAGTGTCATGTATTGATCTTGCGTTATTACTGTCTCTTGTGTCTCCATCTAGTGGGTTGGCTGTAGTGGAAGGTGTGTCAGAGGCCAATTATATTGTTTCTACTCTGTGGAAATTGATGCCACTTTAGTGTTGTGCTAGAATTATTTTTTTGAAATGTGGAGACTCCAAGTTGGGTCCCCATCTGGTGGGTTGCCTGTAGTAAAAGTTGTGTCAAAGGCCTATTATACTTTTTCTACTCTGTAGAAATTGATGCCACTTTAGTGGCGAGTGACAATTATTTTTTGAAATGTGGAGACACCCCCAGTTGTGTCTCCATCTGCTGGGTTGCCTGTGTTGCAAAGTGTGTCAGAGGACTATTATATTGTTTCTATTCTGTGGAAACTGATGCCACTTTAGTGCTGTGTGACAATTATTTTTTTGAAATGTGGAGACTCTAAGTCGGGTCTCCATCTTGTGGATTGCCTGTGTAAGTAGGGCTCCCAGACAGGGAGGTCAGCAATTACTTTCAGTAAACTACCTGTATTACTTTACTTACATTTTTCTACCAATATTTTTGTATGAAACTGATGAGTTTGCCATCTGAACATGACTGGAAAACAAAAATGGAGGTGTTGCATGAGATATCAAGTCTCCCAAATAAGAAGGCTTACACCACTCCCTAAGCCACAATGTTTTAATTGAGACTTCAATTCAAAGCTCTAAATGTTTGCACAAACCCTGATACCTCATTCATGGCACAGATGAAATTTCTACTGTAGGTAAATTGATGCCACGTTTCCTATTGTCTGCCTCTAATTTTGGGAAAAATTTGTACTCCATGTTGGGTCTCCTTCACGTGTGGTGCCTGTTGAAGTATGGCTCCCAGACCGGCAGGTCTGCACTTAGTTTTAGTCAAGTAGCAGTGCTACTATTCCTACATTTTTCTAACATTAGTGCTCTGCCAAGCTGATTTTTATGCCATCTGAGTCTGGCTGGAAAAAAGAATTAAGCTGTTGCATGAGGTATTAGCAATCCCAACACAATCGGCGTACACTGGTCCCTCACCCACCTCGTCTTAACTTAAACTTAAATTCAAAGCTCTAAATGCTGGTTCGGATCCTGATACCACATGCATGGTCTATTGTTGACTGCTGCTGTGCCATTATAAAATGTTCTACTGTGGGTCAATTAATCAGTCATCTCCCTGTATTACTATCCTTACATTTTTCTACCAATAGTTGTCTTTTCAACTGGTGTTTTTGCCACCTGAGTGGTGCTAGAAACCAAAAACAAATTGAGCTGTTGCGTGAAGTATCAGGTCTCCCAGCTAAGAAGGCTTACACCGCTCCCTTAACCACCAGGTCCTCATGAAACTGCAATTCCAAGTTGTAAATGCTGGTCCAGACCCTGATATCTCATGCATGGCCCATGGTTGACTGTTGCTCTCCCATTTGCAAATTTCTACTGTGGATCAATTAATGCCAGTTTTCTTGGTGTCTACCCCTAGTTTTAACTGTTTGGGAAGCTTTTTGACACCCTTTAAGGTGTTGTGTATACATTTGCTTGGCCTCAAATGAATCTAATGGTGTTTGGGTACGGTCGTTGAACCATTCATCGAACATGTTCATCAAGCGTCAAATCGTTAAGCAAATCAAACTGAACCAAAAATTGAAAGGTTTGGTCATCTCTATTTATGAGTCTAGGAGTACCAATATATGACAACTTGAACAGAATGTGCATGAGGCCCTACTTTAAGCCTAATAAAGGGCATATCTTTGTCCCTCTGAGTTCCTAAATTTTTGTCAGCTCTTGCTTCCTTCATAAATTCAACTGAAATTTCCTATTTTTATTAAAAAAAAATCAATTTTGGTTCACTAAATTTTGTAAAATCCTTTTGAATATTGCCTTACATACAAGAAAGATATATATCTTGGTACTGTGTTAGCCAGTAGATAGAAAAATATTTTGAATTGAGAGTCCTCAGTGGTTGATACCTTTTAATGGCTAACTGAAAAGATGGTAACAAATTGCAAGCTTTCGAGACTATGCAGGTCCCTTCAAAAGGGCATAGACTAATACAATTTCTGAAAAAACACATATTTATGCACAATACAGCCCAGAAAAAATGCCATAGATAAGACAGGTGACGTGAAGCAGAACTACCATTATGTGAGAGTGCTAAAATGTTTATGTCCATAAATATTGGAACAGTTCATAGATAAGGAGTGTGGATGTTCTATGGTCCTCTGAATGGGTCTGGTTCTGTGTTATGATGGCTTCACATGGTCTGAGGAGCAAATTCCTTAATTGATGTAAAAAGACATAAATCCATGTTACACATTCATTCCTGCACTGAGTGTGTCAAAGGTCATCATCAGCTTATATTCCCAGACTCTTCTGTCTCTCTGAGATTTTAAGTTACCTTTTAATACAAGTAATTTCATTTCCATAATGCTTTGATCCGGGAGACAAAAATGTATTGCCTCAGGTAGAGCCATTCTTTTTTTTCTTATTGTGTGGTGATGAGAATTATATACAAGTCATTTTACAGGAAAAAAATGTTTCTTAACTTTTTTTCCAACAAAATGCAATTTCAAATTGGTTTGGAATGTTGTCACTTCTTAAAGTGGAATAGAAGTGTGACACCATTGTTCTCAGCAGAGATCTGGGAGTCAGTGATGCTTCCAGGGGTCTTCCCCATGCTGTTCTCCTTCCATTCAGCACTTTCCCCATCCATTTGAACATTTTCACTGCCCCCAGGCCTCTTTGTAGGGTCTACCGGAAAAAAAGTTTCACTGTCCCATTGACTACCGTTATACTTGTTATTTGAATCAAGCATGCGAGTATTAGGAACTGCTCAGTTACAGCAACAAGCACCCGAGTATTATTTTAGTGCTCACCAAACAAACAAAAAAAGAGACTATGCATATAGGGCGCACACCCAGAATACAATTAAGTTGAAAAAAGACAACAAATTATTTATTAATGAGGAAGACAGAAAACACCAATAAAAACATATTAAAATGCAACCAACACACCAATGGTCCCATACAGAGTAAATATATGGAGACAGCTAAAGATACAATAATATATGGTGAGTCACGCCACCAACACACTGCTGGTACTTTCGTAAATGTAAGATACAAAGATGTAGCATAAATAGCACAACACATATGCACAAACGGTGACTTACGTGCACAATGGCTTATGTGCACAGAGCAAGGTAGCAGGTAAACTCTGGGCGTCCCCAGAGTACCATATAGTGCAGGAGTGCCCCTATATAAATGAAAAGGCTAATGCTAGCAAGAGGGCCTCAATAAGCCTACTAAATTGCAGCAAAAGGAGATAAGTGTAAATCCCCTCAAAAAGAAAATAAAAAAAAGGATTTGGGAGTTTAAATACCAAAAATAGTCCCTATAAAAGGCAACGCTACCAGTATCACAGAGGGACGAGCCTGTTAAAGTGATATAGGGAGCGTATAAGATAAACTCGCCAACTCAAACCATCACAGTGGAAGGAAAAAGGGCAGACCAATGTCAGAGAAATAAGCCAAAAGACTAAATATGAGGGAACATCACCGTATCAGGCAGTCCAGAGTGTGGCGTCAGCCGTCAGCCGTCATACAGTCAGAAGAGAATGGTCCCAGGACCCAAGTAGTGTGGGGAAAGCCCCACGCGTATCGCTGCAGGATGCAGCTTCATCAGGGGAAGTGACGGGGGAGGGGGTCAAGACATCTTAAGTAGCGGCAGGTTGGTCCAGATTAATGACAGGTGGGAAAGAAAAAAAAAAGGGAGAGCAGAGTGTTTGGCTCCACAATAAGGCGCAGATACAAGAAACACAAGCGCCACCTTTTGGCATCGCGTGTACACAGAGTACAATACCCTATAACACAATATGGCACAAGCGTGAAAAGCAACAAAATATATGCTAAATATAGGTGCCAACATGCCAAAGCCCCAGCTATATTTGCTGATCTAAAGGGAACAGATTAAAATATGCAAAATATGTATAGTATGCAAAAAGGGTAGAATATTGCTCAATGATTTGCTTGTATTGCAGACATATAATAAAGAGAAATTCATTCAAGGAAAATATCAGCAGATGTAAGAAACTGTGGAAACCATGACCATGGCCCACACTTAGGCTCACAAAGATGCCGGCACAATAAGGACAGGCCACAAATGCATATTCAAATATGTAGAACGAAAATTGTCCATTAAGGCGAGAGACCAAATCTATAAATGTCCAAGAGAATTAACATTCCATTACTTTCTTCTTTCTTCTCCCCTCTATCTGAAGATTCCCTCCTCTTTTGTCCTTTGCATCAAATGGAATCATCCTAGAAAACTTGTAAATAGAAGTTCTCCATTAAGTCCAGTAGGTGAGAGACTCCTTAGATCGAAAATCCACCGAGATTCGATTTGGAGTAATCGCTTCCTGTAGTTTCCACCTCTAGCGTTGAGCTGAATTTTCTGTAGGCCAAAAAAGGAAATGTGAGCAGAGGAGCCACCATGGTCAGTCAGAAAATGTGCGGCGATTGGGGACACGGTCCTGCCCTTTTTAATGTCTGAAGCTGCCAGGTGTATTGTGGACAGATGTTTCTGTGCCCTCTTTCTGAGCTCCTGAGAAGTCTGGCCCACATACACCTTATTGCATGGGCAGACGATGGCATAGATCACATTAACAGTCTTGCAGTTAATATAGGATGTTAACCGATATGACTTTGAGTCAAACGGATTAATGAAAAAATCCCTAGTAACTGGAATGTATTGACAAACATTGCATTCCCCACAAGGGAATGACCCCCTTAATCGTATGCCGCGATTCAGACTGATAGAGGGACGTAAAAAGTGACTCCTAGTCAGAATATCGCCCAAATTGGGAGCTCTCTTGGCCGTTAAGGCAGGACGGGGAGTGACCAAGGGAGAGGTTTGTGTGTCTGTTGTAAGGATATCCCAATGGGATGCTAGAATATTCCTTACCCTATTCCATTGGTCATTGTAGTCCGTGATGAATCGGATGCTCCTGTCCTGATGGCGATTACTGGGAGAAATTAACAGATCCTGATTCAGTTCCTTGGCCCTTTGAAACGCATGGGAGATTGTTTTCTTCAGGTATCCCCGCTGCCTGAATCTTGTAGTAAGGGCCCTAGATTGTGATAAAAAGTCCTCATCCAGAGTACAATTACGACGAGCCCTTAAAAATTGGCCGGTTGGGATACCCCTTCTAGTGTGGAGGGGATGAAAACTGTCATACCTGAGTAGGCTATTGGTTGCGGTGGACTTGCGGTAAAGATCCGTAACCAGGTCTTTATCCCGGACAGAGACTTTCAGATCCAGGAATGTTACTGAATCGGGGGACAGAGAATGTGTAAGGATGATGTTCAGATTGTTGTGGTTCAACTCATCAAGAAAGTCAAGGCATTCCTGCTCCGTACCTGTCCATAAGAAGAACACATCATCAATAAAACGATTCCAGTGCCGGACATGTCTTTTGAATGAATCAGACCCATACACAATTATTTTAGTGCTCACTCATCCCTACCTCTTAAGTATACCATTATGAGGTCTGTTACACTGTGGTATTACCCTCTGTCTGTGAATACTAATACAAAAATTCGAGTAATATACAGGTAAGTGCTGTACCTGTATAGTCCCTCAGTGTGAATGAATTGACTGATCTGAGATATGCTGAATTAACAGCAACTTAATGTCAGCTTGTTTTTTAATTCTTCACACACTGCAAACAAGGAGGGCAATATTAAACTCTTAGCGACCGCCAATATGTATTAAAAAACATTGTCCGCTAAGGATACTTATTCCCTCATCAAGGTTTTAAAATGATGATCAGGAATAAGACTGTAATGCCCCCCAGAGTAAAAAAATCTCTGGGCTCAGGAGATCACGCCCCTGAGTTTCCGGTGTCCAATCACGTGATAACGGCTAAATACTGCTAAAATTAACATGATGCAAATAAGGAAAGCCAGTATTTCATGTTACACAGTGTGCTAGTTATAAACAAGCCTTGTTACAAAGCCATTGTGGGGAAAAAGGGGTTTAAGAAAGGACACTGAGGATGGCATAATAGGAGAGGTAGATAAATGAATGAAGTTTTACCAGAGGTAGTGGCAAATAATAATACAAAATCTCAGGAACAGAAAACATTTTATAGGCAGTGGCTCTAGGCCTGAGTACCCAAACCACCAGTAGCATTAGCCATGGATAAACTCCCACCAATTTGTCATGCAAAGAATGGAGTAATGAATCCACCAATAAAAGGAATCAATTCATTTTATTATTAACAATAAGACAATGTTAGTTGTCGAGCTCCTGCAGCTGCACAGGGGGAATCTCGAACCACCTCCACTGCGGTCTCTCATTCTCCTCCAGCCGCAGTGGAGTCTGCTCAGCAGAGATGTCAGTCCAGCACCTGGCTCAGTCAGATACTGTGCGTTTGGTTACAGCTGCCCTTCCAGGTTCAGCCATTATAACCAGTACTGATCAGCTGCGAGCAGGCGCTCCTGGGACTAAGTCCTGCTTTTCTTCTCCTGAGCATGCCCAAGGGAAGACCTCTCATTGGAGGTCTGGGGTCATACTCACAGGTCCTGTAGCAGCTCCTATTGGACCACTAGGAAGGTCCTGGAGAGCTACAGCTATAAAAGGTTAGCATGGCCGCACGGCCATACACTAGTATAAATTTGTTATCGTGTGTGTGTGTGGTTGTTTGCCTGTTCTGGTGTTTGCTCCTTAATCATTCCCATTCCTTGTGATGTTGAATGCTCACGAATGTTGGAACATCTAGCACCTGACAGTGCTAACCTATACACAAGATCACGATCCTTACTGCATCTAACCAGCAGTGACCGCCAGTGCGGCCCTGCACGCACTTTGTGCGGCAATCTTTTATTACTCCTGACAACCGGTCAGTGTAGGGTGGGAACTCCCGCTTAATCTCAGCATCTGACTGAGGGCATCCTCAGGTGTGGGCTCAAAAGCCACTGAGGGTCAGAGTGAGATCAATCACCAGCATAATGGGGGTTAATTGCAGGGATCCCACTAGCATTCATCTGCTGCACCCTGTGACTGCTAACAGGGCACAGCGTTTCCTTGTTTCCCAGTGACTCTGTGAAGCAAAAGAGTTTGCATCTGTACATACCAGGTAACAAAACCCGTGTTTATTCTGGCGTAGTACCCCCATATAGTGATGCCATTACCTAGCAGCAGGTTCCATTCCTGCACGGTGGACGTGGGCTGTGAACGCACCTTTTTCTATCTTTATATTTATTCGGTGCGCTCCGCCAGCCCTAACAGACAGCACTTACAAAAAATAGTAATAACATCAATATCATGACAGAGTATTAACCAGAGACATAGGTGCAACAAGAGTGCAACACCAACAGTATAGCAGCTGGGATCAAGTTAATTATTAAGTACCCATTGGAGTTGAGTGACTTTTACTTTTTTCAGATCAAGTCGGGTTTCGCGAAAATCGTCCGAGTATTGCGAAAAGTCGGGGGCCGACTGAAACACGAAACCCAATGCAAGTCAATGGGGAATCAAAGTCGGCAGTGAGTGGAGGACAGGAAAACACCTACAGTGCCCATTTTAATGCCAAAAACATCAATTCTTATTACTTAAGCTTGTCAATCTTAATTTGCTCTATAATAATAGTTAGGCATTGAAAACTGGGGATCATTTGGCTAAAGTTGTGGAGGGGTAGGGCTGGCTCAAGATTTTCGTGGGCCCAGGAAACGCAGAATACGTCACGGCGGTGGAGCAGGGAGAGGTATTTCAACTTTGCAAGTGCTGTGATCCTGAGCAAGCAGGGGGGGCCCACTTGTTGGCACTGGCACAGGGCCCCTCATAGTACGGCGGTGTGTTTGACGGAGGGTGGTGCCTCCCACTGGCAGAGACACTTTTGCGTACTATGAGGGGCCCTGTGCCAGTGTCATTGCCAATGAGTATGCCCCCTGCCTGATGAAGGAACCTGCACTTTCTTCTGCACCTTCCTCATTGTCCCCGTGTAAGGTGGTATAGTATGTGGGAAGGGGAACCTGACTTTCAGCAGGGTCAGATTCTGGCTGTGTAGAGTGCAAGGGGAATGTAGTGGTCTGGGTCAATGTACCAGCAGACTCATCTAGTAGTGGCTGGGCAATGGGCAGGATGAGGAGGAAACACAGATATAGGCCCAAATAATAAAGTAGGCTAAATGCCGTTTAAAATTGGTAACAGGACTAAACAGGTGGCATTGCTTTGTTCAGTGGAGGAAAACTATAATGAGTGGCAGACACAGTTAGTAGGCCCAAATAATAAAGTAGGCTAAATGCAGTTCAAATGTGATAACAGGACTAAACAGGCGGCATTGCTTTGTTCAGTGGAGGAAAACTGTAATGAGTGGCAGACACAGTTAGTAGGCCCAAATAATAAAGTAGGCTAAATGCAGTTCAAAATTGGTAACAGGACTAAACAGGCGGCATTGTTTTGTTCAGTGGAGGAAAACTGTAATGAGTGGCAGACACAGTTAGTAGGCCCAAATAATAAAGTAGGCTAAATGCAGTTCAAATGTGGTAACAGGACTAAACAGGCGGCATTGCTTTGTTCAGTGGAGGAAAACTGTAATGAGTGGCAGACACAGGTAGTAGGCCCAAATAATAAAGGGGGCTAAATGCAGTTCAAATGTGGTAACAGGACTAAACAGGCGGCATTGCTTTGTTCAGTGGAGGAAAACTGTAATGAGTGGCAGACACAAGTTAGTAGGCCCAAATAATAAAGTAGGCTAAATGCAGTTCAAATGTGGTAACAGGACTAAACAGGCGGCATTGCTTTGTTCAGTGGAGGAAAAATGTAGTGGCAGACACAGTTAGTAGGCTCAAATAATAAAGTGGGCTAAATGTCTGCCAAAAAAATTGTTCATAAATAAACAGGAGACATTGCTTTGCTCAGTGTCGGAAAATTGTAATGAGCAGCAGACTAAGTTAGTAGGCCCAAATAATAAAGTGGGCTAAATGTCTGCCAAAAAATTGTTCATAAATAAACAGGTGGCATAGCTATGTACAGGGGTGGGCTCCTCTGCTGAGTAGCAGACAGTGGTAGTAGGTGCAAAGTATTAACTGGTCTAAATGGAGGCCAGGGCCCCTGTATATTTTAACTATCATCCATCATTTCAACAAATTTGTATTGGCAGTGCCCTTGAAGGATTTAACAGCACAGACTACACAGTGGTGGAGCAGGGAGAGGTAAGTTCTGCAAGTGGTAGAGCACTGTTCGAGCTGGGGGGAACACTCTCTCGTGGGTGGCGGTACTGGCACAGGGCACCTCATATTACAATGGTGTGTCTGATGCTGGTTGTGCACCACCACCGTCAGAGACACTTCATTGTACTATGAGGGACCCTGTGCCAGTGCCGTCACCCAAGAGTGGGCCCACCCACCTGTCCAGGCAAACGGCACTCGCACGGGTGCTTGCACCAGGTGGTGAGAGTCAGCCCATTTAGGAAGGTATAAAAATGGCCAATGGTGGTCATTCAGCAGCTGCAAAAGGAGGAATTGGAGAAGTCAGTAAGAGGAGGCCAAAAGCAAGACATTTTTCAGGCAAGCTACGTGTCAGCAGGGGAAGGTGGGGCAAAATAATTTGAAATCCATGATTGGTTCATTTTAATGAAGGTTAGATCATCAACATTTTGGGTAGCCAGATGTATCCTTTTTTCGGTCAGTATTGAACCAGCAGCACTGAAGACTCTTTCTGATAGCACACTAGCAGCAGGGCAAGCGAGCTCCTGTAATGCATATTCTGCCAATTCAGGGCTCTTCCACCAGACTTCCTCATTTTTTGGAAAATCTAACCAAAATAACAACCGTTATATGGTACTGTAAAACAAGGTAGAAGGTGTACATAAACTTGTTGAGAATTTAAATCTCCCTTTTTTTGGGGAGACTGAACCAAAACTCAGGCCCTGTGCATAGAACAACACAATGTAAGTGGCAGAAAGTGGCTGGCTGATATGTGTCAAACTAACAGGACTGAAGTATATCCACTTTGTGAGAATTTGAATCTCACTTTTTTTGGGGGGAGACTGAACCAAAACTCAGGCCCTGTGCATAAAACAACACAATGTAAGTGGCAGAAAGTGGCTGGCTGATATACGACAAATTAACAGGACTGAAGTATATCCACTTTGTGATAATTTTAATCTCACTTTTTTTGGGGAGACTGAACCAAAACTCAGGCCCAGTGTATATAACAACACAATTTAAGTGGCAGAAAGTGGCTGGCTGTCATATACGACAAACTAACAGGACTGAAGTATATCCAGTTTGTGAGAATTTGAATTTCCCTTTTTTTGGGGGGGAGACTGAATCAAAACTCAGGCCCTGTGCATAAAACAACACAATGTAAGTGGCAGAAAGTGGCTGGCTGATATATGTCAAACTAACAGGACTGAAGTATATCCACTTTGTGAGAATTCGAATCTCACTTTTTTGTGGGGAGACTGAACCAAAACTCAGGCCCAGTGTATATAACAATGCAATGATTTAACTCTTTTATCTAGAGGTCTCTCATACTGCCCTAATTCAGGTAGTAAGAATCTTGAGGTATTTCTTGATGTGCACAGTTTTGTGAGAAAACTCACTTTAAAGAGACATTATGAAATTAAAAAACATGTCCATAATACTACTGACTATGAAGGACTCTCTAATACACTTGAAACCACAGGGTTACATTTGGATGTTAAAAGAGAAAGCAAATTTTACCCGACAGACAGCAAGGGTCCTCATTTGGAAACATTCTCTAATTTACTACTAAAAAAATTTAATAATATTGAAAAAAATTCCAAGGCAAAACCACAAAAAAGTGGGAATTTAACACCAGGTGAGAAAGCTTCTCTTTCAAAACTTAAAAATAATATGGAGATAGTCATTAAAGCTGCAGATAAGGGTGGTGGTATAGTGGTGCAGGACCGAGGTGACTATATTAAAGAAGCCTATAACATTCTGTCTGACCATGAGTTCTATTCCAAAATAAGTAATGCCCCTTTTTCTGAAATGCAAAAAGTTTACAATTCCATGATTAAGGATGCCTTTGACAGTGGTGTCTTAAATGAGAATGAGAACAAGTATCTTTCTATAATAAATCCAAGTGTACCATTTATGTATCATATTCCCAAAATTCACAAGAGTCTTAAAAATCCCCCTGGTCGCCCCATTATCTCGGGTATTGGTTCCTAACCTCAAATCTATCCAGGTATATAGATAGCATCATGCAGTTACATGTTACCCAATTGAGGAGCTATATTAAGGATTCTGCACATGCGATCAAACTCATTAGAAATATTAAATGGAAAGACAGTTATATATTTGTTACAGTTGATGTGTGCTCCCTATATACAAATATCAAACATGAAATTGGACTTGAAAGTATGAAATTATTTATGGATACAGATCCGAGATTATTGGATAAACAAAAACAGTTTTTAATGTCAGGAATGGAGTTCATTTTAAAAAATAATTATTTTACTTTTTTGGGTGAACTGTACCACCAGACACGTGGTGCAGCGATGGGTTCCCGGGTAGCGCCTACATATGCTAATTTATTTATGGGTCACTTTGAGAATTCTTTTATCTATAATAGTGCTTTTATTGATTGCATGGTTTTTTATGGACGTTATATTGATGATCTTGTTTTTATTTGGGACACAACTTTTAAACCTCCGGAATTTTTAATGTCAGAGCTCAATAACAACCCCTGGGGTCTTGAGTTTACTTCTGTTTTTAACAAAACTGCCATTAACTATCTAGATGTGACATTTTTCATTGTGGATGGAGAGATTCATACAAAAAACTTTTTTAAAAAAGTAGATAGTAATAGCTATCGATGTTCATTATAATAGCAACCATCTTGATAAATGGCTTAGTAACATTCCAAAAAGCCAGTTTATGCGTATTAGGAAAAATTGTTCTTCTGATAGTGATTTTAAGGACCAATCTGAGATTTTAAAAAATAAGTTTTTAGCACAAAAATACCCCAGAGAGTTGGTGAATAGAGCACTTGAACATGTTTATAAGAATTTTAATCAAGAATTGTTACTAAAAAAAGAAAAAGCTGACCTTGTAGCCAGCCCAGAAGAATACACCTGTAGTTTTGTAACCACATTCAGCACAGACCACAAATTCATTAAAAAATCTATCAATGAGTTGTGGCATATAGTAAGAGAGGATAATATACTGGGAAAGCTGGTGCCGCAACATCCTAAAATTATCTTTAGGAGAGCACCCAGCTTGAAAAATAAACTGGCACCCAGCAGACTCCCTGATGAATTGAAAAAATCA
Organism: Ranitomeya variabilis; assembly: GCF_051348905.1. NCBI lineage: Eukaryota > Metazoa > Chordata > Amphibia > Anura > Dendrobatidae > Ranitomeya > Ranitomeya variabilis. Next base: position 179,017,805 of record NC_135237.1, read on the forward strand.
CCTTCTTCACTAAAACCAGGTATATTCAAATGCTCTCACAAGAAATGTTTGTGCTGTGGTATCATAGCACATACCAGTACAGCATTTAAACACTCCTCTTTTCCTCACCCTTTTCCAATCAGTCACCATTTCACCTGCACCACCTCCTATGTTATTTACATTATTACTTGTCCATGCAACAAGATATATGTTGGCAGGACAACACAACCACTTCACCTCCGTATGAATTCCCATCGACACAATATTAAAATAGGTTATCTCAAACATGGTCTTTCCAAACACTTCAGCATCTCACATAATTGTAATCCTTCACTATTTCATGTTCACCCCATTGATCACGTTCCTGCACATGTCCCTAATCGCACACAGTCACTTAATAAGAAAGAGGTTTTTTGGATATATACCTTGAATTCTCTGGAGCCTGAAGGGCTAAATGTAATATCAGACCTATTGTGACTGAATAAATTCTGTAATTGAAGTGTGGTTCCTATCATTAAGCCTCACTCCAAATAACAATTTTTCTTTTGGTCCCATGGGATGGTTCTAGTACTACTTATGTTGTAATAATTTTAATATTTTTTAACTATATATAATTTATAATAACAATTACTCCATGCAATTTTTTAGTAATTAATAACGGCATATATTGTTTTTTTTTTTTTTCTGCAATATTTTGCTCTTTTGCCCATAAGATCATTTTCAGATTTTTTTATCTCCACAAGAGAAATTAATAAAGAACTTATCAGTATTCTGTGGCGCAAGGACTAGAATAGCTTAAACAATAGAATTATTATACAAAGTTCCCCGGTTCGAATACCCATTAGGTTACTTATGTGTTTTTTTTCAGGGCTTATTTATATTTTTTAATTTTAAATTTTAAATTTATTTTTTCTATTTATATCAATTAATGTTCCTAGGTTATAAATAATAAAGAGTAATGTTTTTATATGTTATTAATATGTGTTTTAAAGGTGTTTATGTATCATAATACAAGGGCCTTGGGGCCCCTCCCCTTCCCTTTTGTATAAATATACCCCATATTTGTGTGTTGTACTATATGCCCTGAAGAAGAGAGCAAGATATCTCTTGAAACGCGTAGGCTTCAATAAACCACCCTAAATCTACCTCGTGTGCGCGGTCTTCAGTTCGCCTAAGACTAATGCAATCTAAGTGGCAGAATGTGGCTGGCTGACATATGAAAAACTAACAGGACTGAAGTATAAGTGCAGCGCCCCAGAGTTCTGGTCGTTGCAGTACTGTGGCTTCGCCGCTAAGGGGAGCCATGGTACGTTCGATGGCACCGAAGGAGTTCCTCCAATCAGGTATCACAGACACCAATATGTTTCACAGCTGGGCCTCCGGGGGGAGCTAAGGGTGCTATTCATTAGGCCACTCCCCACCATAGTGGGTAAACTGGGGGTCAGGCAGGAAGTTAGAAGAGAACGCTGACGGGATTGAACGGAGCAACACCCTGTGGCAGGGGGTGTTGTGAAGGGAGAGACTGTAGGGTCTCTGCCAGGGGTGGGATCCTGGCAGAGGCTTGGCATTGAAAGAACGTAACGGGTCCGCGCAGGCTCCTGGAAGCGGCGGGACTCAGGAAAGGACTAGAAGCGAGATAGATTGTGCTGAGTGAGAAACGAGATCAAGCAGAAGGAGAATACCAGCAGGGGTTTTGTTGAAAGAGGCAGCACCCTGCTGAGGCGCAATACCGGTGGCCGGAACGCCGAGGGAGTGGATTAGAATACAGCTTCAAGCCATACTCCAAACAGCGGCAGGACAGTCGGTCTCAGGCGGGCTGTCTACCACATATCACCTATGAAGTCTTGGGGGGCAATTGCGGGAGAGGGGCGACTCTAGGGTCCCGGAAGAACTCCAGGCCTACCTGACAAACGGGTGCCATTCCAACCTGAATACAGGGAAGGGGTGGATTACAGAGGAACATCAAATCGAGTTGTGAGGGAACTTAAGAAACAGACACAACCGTTGTGGGGTTACTTTCCGTAAGCACAGCAGGGAAGGACTACAACACATAGCGCTAGAAGGAAGGCACAGATTTCCACCTGAGAGGAGAACTCTGGAGGTGCCATTGGACCGGCCGGACTTGCGCAGCCTGGTGAACCGTGTTCTGGACTGAGGACTCAGAGATCTCCAGTAAAGAGGTAAAGAGACTGCAACCTGGTGTCCTCGTTATTTACCGCGACTTACACCCCACAACCGTACCGCTACATCGCTACCATTACTACCACCTATTACACCGGACGTCCCCCACTGACGGACAGGGCCACGGACCGGGTCTAGCCACCGTGACAACCCCGAGACTGAGAACTAGAGGCCCGGCTCCGGGTACCCCTCGGCCCTGCGGCGGTGTGGGGGCGCGCCGCAGACTTGGCGTCACAAACAGGATCTACTTAAGCCTGAAGAATCAGGTCATGTGTGCCTAGAGACTGTGAATTACTGTGCTTGGACTGTACTTTATTGCAAGACTGTGTGCTGTGCCATTTGCCGCCAAAATCCGCCGCCATTGCAGCGCTGAGGAAAGCGCAGGAAGAGAAGAGGGGCGTGGAGTGGGCGTAGACGAGCTGGAGAGCGCGAACAGTAATGGCCGCCCAGTCTAAATATTTCTGTGCAGTGAGGACGTGCCCGTCAGCAGCAGAGATCCGCCTCCTGATCCTTAATGGGGGGCGGAGGCAGAGAAAACGAAACTGCTCATGCAGGAGAGAGCGGGAAAAAGACCAGGAAGCGACCCACGTGGAGGACGCTATGGCCAGCAACTCCGAACCCGACAGCGGGGTTGAAGTGGAAGTCTCCCCTGACTACCCGGATGAGCCCAGCAGCCTGTCCTCTGTGGATAACACCAAATTCCTGAGAGTCGAGATGGAGGATTTATATCACCGGCTCCTCCAACTGAATGTGAGAGTCCAGGCCCCGCATCAGGCGGTGCCGGCAGCGGGTTCCCGGATTTCGGAGGAACCAGCGGGACCTGTTGCGGAAGGTGGATTCGTACCAGTGGGTGAGTCCGCCGATCCTGCCCCACCAGTCGAGGGTGTGTTAGTGGGTCCCGTAGCAGCACCACCTCTCCAGGGGACCCATAGACTTCAGCGCCTGTTACCATGGGAGGAAGCCACGGGCATGGAACACCGTATGCGAGCCCCTATCACCCCTACTCCCTTGCCGTGTGAGGTCAGCGCGGAGCGCACGGTGTGCCGCTGGGTGAACCCTGGATCCAATCTCATGGGGTTCCCCGGGGTGGAGACCCAGAAGGGAGAAATGGTACAGGCCCTAAGCTGGGAAGAATATCAGACCCAGCTGGAACAGCGGTGGCGAGAGGAAGAGAAAGCACATCAGGCTAAACGGGAGGCCTACCATCAAAAAGATTTGGCGGTTAAGGACCGGGCCCGTAAGGACCCCACCACTCACCAGGCCCCGCGCAGGCAGGGCATCGTCACTGTCTTTAAACTCCAAGGAGGCTGGGGCTTCATTAAAGAACCGGGGCTATACGCGGAGGTCTTTGTTAACCGACGGGATGTCGAGTCACACCTTAGAGAGGGTCACCCCGATCGAGACCTCTACCCGGGAGACAGTGTTACTTACACTCGGCATTTCGGGGAAAAGGGGTGGTTTGCCCTGAATGTCTACAAGAAAGAGAAACCAGCCCCTGTAGCCAAAGTGCCGCCGTGTGACCGACCTGTAACCACCCTGGTCGCCCCCACCTGCCCAACCACAGAACTTGCGATCTGCCGCCCGATCGCCGCAACCACCGTAGTGGCTAAAGAAGTTCCTCTTCGGGGGATCAATGTCCCTGATGTACCAGCACAAAGAGAAGTGGGGACACAGACCTTGATCGCCGCGCACGACCTGGTCGTGCAACAGACCCGAACCCATGGGGTGTATCTGGCAGCGGGAGTGGACCTGAAACCTGGATTGCAGGGGTCCGCCCGCCAGGTGGCGCCTCATGGAAATTTCTGAAAGAAGAGTAAGATTTTAAGATACTTTGAAAAATGTAAATAGTTACTATTTGTTCTTTTGAGTTGCTGCTAAATCCGCCCAGGGTTAATGGATCCCTCTGTTAACCCGGGATCCTCTTTGTTTGTTTTCCTTTTCTGAAGTTGTTGCACAAAAGTTACATAAACTGCAGAAATCATGGACTGTGCATGATTCGAACTTCCTTTGTAAATAGTTTGCACCTTCTTAAAGGTGCTCCATACTGGTTTTAGCCAAAGACACTTTGCGAAGATATTTGCCCTATTGGTTTGAGCCAAAGACACTTTGTGAAGATACCTTTCCTACCGGTTCTAGTTAAAGACACTTTGCGAAGATACCATACCGGAACCTTTGCATGGACTGGTAGGCTGAGAAGACGAGCTACCTTAGAAAGACTTGGTCTCCTCTTAAAGGGGATGTGAGAAACTGAACTTGAGAGAGATACTGTTGCAGAACAGTAATGCCATAATGATGCCTTGAAAAGAAATGTAACTGTTTTACATGCTAAGTTATATGTGTTGAATTTGTTGAAATGTCTAAATAATGTTTTGCAGAAAGAAAAGATGCAGAGAGCCCGTAGGGGTAGAGATAGAGGTCTGCATAGCTGAAAGTAAGGAAGTAATAATGAAGGTGAGGATAGAAGGTCAACCCTGCGTCCCCATAGAAAGTTACTTTGTTACTAAGGACAGAGAGTGAACCCGTAGGGGTTAGAGAGTGAGTCCTTAAAGGAGCCGAGTAGAGCTGGCTCAGAGTTCTTTAAACGAAAGGAATGTTATGTCTATACCATGTATAGTAGAGAAAGGCAGTAGGCCCTGGCTGAACGGGGCGGTCCTGTAAAAGAAAGGAGAGGCAGTAGGTCTGGTGCCATAGGGACAGGCGGTCCTGCAGGTTCAAAGTAGGAGAATGTGAAGTTACCTTACCCTGTAATGTGATTATAGGAAGGCCTTTGGTAAACTAAGAGTGTATGTTTCTTAAAGGCAATGTTAATTTATTGTTCCAGAATTTGCACTAAGTAGAATACCCGGTTGGGTAACAGGAGTTATGCATAGCCTGTAATTTATAATGTTGACCATGTTTGTAACGTTAAAAGTGTCCTCACCTCCCATAAAGGGAAGCCTGTTCAAGTATACTTATTGTTTTGCACTCAACAAAATTGTATGTCTGTTTACTAATCTGTATTGTTGTTTTTCTTCCCAGTCCCGGAGTACTGTGTTTAACCAGGGGGGAGTGCAGCGCCCCAGAGTTCTGGTCGTTGCAGTACTGTGGCTTCGCCGCTAAGGGGAGCCATGGTACGTTCGATGGCACCGAAGGAGTTCCTCCAATCAGGTATCACAGACACCAATATGTTTCACAGCTGGGCCTCCGGGGGGAGCTAAGGGTGCTATTCATTAGGCCACTCCCCACCATAGTGGGTAAACTGGGGGTCAGGCAGGAAGTTAGAAGAGAACGCTGACGGGATTGAATGGAGCAACACCCTGTGGCAGGGGGTGTTGTGAAGGGAGAGACTGTAGGGTCTCTGCCAGGGGTGGGATCCTGGCAGAGGCTTGGCATTGAAAGAACGTAACGGGTCCGCGCAGGCTCCTGGAAGCGGCGGGACTCAGGAAAGGACTAGAAGCGAGATAGATTGTGCTGAGTGAGAAACGAGATCAAGCAGAAGGAGAATACCAGCAGGGGTTTTGTTGAAAGAGGCAGCACCCTGCTGAGGCGCAATACCGGTGGCCGGAACGCCGAGAGAGTGGATTAGAATACAGCTTCAAGCCATACTCCAAACAGCGGCAGGACAGTCGGTCTCAGGCGGGCTGTCTACCACATATCACCTATGAAGTCTTGGGGGGCAATTGCGGGAGAGGGGCGACTCTAGGGTCCCGGAAGAACTCCAGGCCTACCTGACAAACGGGTGCCATTCCAACCTGAATACAGGGAAGGGGTGGATTACAGAGGAACATCAAATCGAGTTGTGAGGGAACTTAAGAAACAGACACAACCGTTGTGGGGTTACTTTCCGTAAGCACAGCAGGGAAGGACTACAACACATAGCGCTAGAAGGAAGGCACAGATTTCCACCTGAGAGGAGAACTCTGGAGGTGCCATTGGACCGGCCGGACTTGCGCAGCCTGGTGAACCGTGTTCTGGACTGAGGACTCAGAGATCTCCAGTAAAGAGGTAAAGAGACTGCAACCTGGTGTCCTCGTTATTTACCGCGACTTACACCCCACAACCGTACCGCTACATCGCTACCATTACTACCACCTATTACACCGGACGTCCCCCACTGACGGACAGGGCCACGGACCGGGTCTAGCCACCGTGACAACCCCGAGACTGAGAACTAGAGGCCCGGCTCCGGGTACCCCTCGGCCCTGCGGCGGTGTGGGGGCGCGCCGCATATCCACTTTGTGAGAATTTGAATCTCACTTTTTTGGGGGGGAGACTGAACCAAAACTCAGGCCCAGTGTATATAACAACACAATGTAAGTGGCAGCAAGTGGCTGGAAGATATATGAGAAAATACAAGGACTGTAGTACAATTTCAATCTCCCTACAATGATCTCAGGACAAGTATGGCAACATTAAAAAGGACTGCTGCACACAAAAGTGTGGACAAATAAACAAGATAACTGTGCAGAAAGGAGCAACAGGATTTTTGCTTTTAAAAAAGCAGTTGGTTTGCACAGCAGCGTGCAAACAGCAATGCAGCTATCAGGGAGCCTTATAAGGCAGCCTAATAAGCTACAGAGCTGATGCACAAAAATATAGCCTCCACTCTCCCTGCAAAAAAAAGGTGGTGTTGGACAGTGGAAATCGCTACAGCACAAGCGGTTTGGGGGTTAATCTTCCCTCCCTAACTATATCCCTTCTTCTGATGAAGCTGCAGCAACCTCTCCCTATGCTAAGATCGACAGAAGTCGATCGTGACGCTGCAGAAAGCAAGCCAATCACTGTCCTGCCCTTCTCCAAGATAGTGGGGACCGTGTCCTATGTCATCACGCTGCCCACACTCTGCGTCCTCTTTCATTGGCTGAAAAATGGAGCTGAAAGCGTCATATGAAACGCGACTTTTGAGCGCAGATCGCCGACCTAATGGCCGATCCCACACTAGGATCGGGTCGGGTTTCATGACACCCGACTTTGCCGAAAGTCGGCGATTTTTGAATTTGTCCGATCCGTTTCGCTCAACCATAGTACCCATAAAGTGACAGTGCAATAGGAAAGTCCATAAGGCCTGAGTAGTCATATCAGTAGAGATTTAGCAGATCCTTCAAGTGAAGTATTTATATTTATATCTATCCCTGACTGAGATGCCACCAGGTCATATCTCCATATAATTCTTACCCATAACTGCCTGCAGTGTCACTCCCGCCGCCCCAAATAATAGCAAATAATAGCGGTAATGAAGTTCAGTCCCTCTGCCAAAATAAAGTAAAATAAAAGTTTTTGTGAAAAAAAATAAATGTAATTTTTTTCCTTCCACGTTGCTTCAGTTCCTATGAAGCACCTGAAGGGTTAAGAAACTTCTAGAATGTGGTTTTGAGCACCTTGAGGGGTTCAGTTTTTAGTATGATGTCACATTTGGGTACTTGCTGTTATATAGATCCATCAAAGTCAGTTCAATTGTGATGTGGTCCCTAAAAAAATGGTTTTGTCAATTTTTTGGAAAAATTAGAAATCGCTGTTCAAATTTTAACCCTTCTAACATTCTAACAAAAAAAATGTTTAAAAATGTTGCACTGATATAAAGTAGACATGTGGAAAATGTTATTTATTAACTACTTTGTGTGACATATCTCTGAATTAAGGGCATAAAAATTAAAAATTTGAAAATAGTGAAATTTTCAAAATTTTCTCCAAATGTCCATTTTTTTCCTAAATAAACACAAGTCATATTAAACAAATTTTACCATTATCATGAAGTACAATATGTCATGAAAAGATATTCTCATAATAAGTGGAATACATTGAAGTGTTCCAGAGTTATAACCTCATAAAATAACAGTGGTCAGAATTGTAAAATTTGGCTTGGTCATTAACCCCCTCACCACGAAGCCTGTTTTCACCTTTCTGACCAGGCCATTTTTTACAATTCTGACAATTGTCATTTTATGAGGTCATAACTCTGGAACGCTTCAAAGGATCCCACTGATTCTGAGACTGTTTTCTCATGACATATTGTACTTCATGATAGTGGTAAAATTTCTTTGATAAGGCTTGCGTTTATTTGTGAAAAAATCAGACATTTGGTGAAAATTTAAAAAATGTTGCAATTTTAAAAATTTTAATTTTTATGCCCTTAAATCATAATCATATTTCAGAAAATAGTTAATAAATAACATTTCACACATCACTTTACTTTACATCAGCACAATTTTTGAAACATAATTTTTTTGGTTAGGAAGTTATAAGGGTTAAAAGTTGACCAGCGATTTCTCATTTTCACAGCAAAATTTGCAAAACCATTTTTTTAAGGAGCACATCACATTTGAAGTGACTTTGAGGGGCCTATATGATAGAAAACACCCAAAAGTGACACCATTCTAAAAACTGCACCCCACAATTTTCCACATTCAAGAAGTTTATTAACCCTTCAGGTGCTTCACAGAAATTAATTAGTTTAGGCCTATTTTTTTTTTACTTTCGCAATGGTCAAAGCAGAAATGAACCATACAATTTGTTGTGCAATTTCACCACAGCATGCCTATACCCCATATGTGGGGAAAAACCACTGTTTGAGCACAAAGCAGGCCCCGGAAGGGAAGGAGTGTCATTTCACCAGGTGAATGTAAAATTTGCTGGCATAATTTACTTACTCCATGTCATGTTTAGGGAGTCCCTGATGTGACTAAACAGTAAAAAAAAAACACCATTTTGGAAACTAGACCCCTTAGGGAACTCATCTAGATGTTTATTGAGCACCTTGAACCCACAGGTGCTTCATAGATGTTTATAACGTCGAGCCAGGAAAATAAAAATAATATAATTTCTCCCAGATAAATCTTTTTTAGCTCCAAATTTTACATTTTCATAAGGGTAAAAGGAGAAATTGCTCCTTAAAATTAGTTGTACAAATTCTACTGAGTGCGCAGATAACCAATATGTGGAGGAAAACAACTGTTTGGGTGCACGGCAGGGTTTGTAATGGAAGGAGTGCCATTTGACTTTTTGAATGCAAAATTTCCTGGAATAACTAGCGGACGCTAGTTTGGAGAGCCCCTGATGTGCCTAAACAGTGGAAAGCCCCAACAAGTTACACCATTTTAGAATTAGGCCCTTTAGGGAATTTATCTAGATGTATATTAAGCACCTTGAACCCCAGATGCTTCACAGAAGTTTATAACATAGAGCTGTGAAAGTAAAAAAAATCACATTTTTTCCAGATAAATCTTTTTTAGCTCCAAATTTTGCATTTTTACAAGGGCAACAGAAGCAAATAGACACCAAAATATGTTGTGCAATTTTTCCTTAGTTTCACCGATACCCCATATCTCTCTTGTTTGAGAGTGCCATGGTACAATGGCAGAGCCCCTGAGGTGCCAGAACAGCAGAACACCTCGTAAGTGACCCCATTTTACAAACAAAACCTCTCAATGAATTCATCTAGGGGTGCAGTGAATATATTGGCACCACAGGTATGTCACAGACTTTTATACCTTTGGATAGTGAAGAAAAAATAATTTACATTTTTACCGTCAAGATTGTGTATTAGCCCCAAGTTTTACATTTTCATACTGGGAAATGGGTAAACATGGCACTGAAATTTGTCCCACAATATCTGCTGAATTTAGAAATACCCCATATGTGGATGTACAGTACTGCAGAGAGATTCGGGAGGAACTGGGGGCTATTTGCCTCCTTGAGCACAGGTTTTAGTATTATAGATTGCAGATTCCATATAAAGAGCCCCTAAGTGCTAGAAAAGCATATTCCCCCTCAACAGATGATGGACTTGAGGGAAGGCTTTTTTTTGTGGATTGAGTTGAAGCTTTTATTGAGAACATTTTGCATAACATTTATGATCACATTTATCCTGCTCTCTAAGCTGAGCATTTACATCGGGGTTTCCTTCTAAATCTCTGAGTGAAGCAACAGATGAAACCCCTGATGGATCCATGCATTTTAGTGAGGCAGCAGAGTTACTGTGGACTCAGTCTGGCCTCTGTTCAGCGATGTCCTTATCAGAACTGTACAAAACTGTGGCCAATGGCACTTTTATGGAATCTTAAAAAAACGGACACTGCTGGATCACAAGCCAGATAGCATCCACATTGTCTCCACATCTGCTTCATTATAGATAACTGTTATGACCTGGTGGTTATGGAGTGGTACTGAGATGACCTGGTGGGTAAAACCAATCATGGACAATCTCAGAGGAGGTGGCAGCTCTACAGATAGTAATCACCTATATGACCTGGTGATTACGGAGCAGCCCTGAAATGACCTAGTGGGTAAAACAAATAATGTACTAGCTCTGAGGAGGTGGTAACTTTACTGACCGCAATCCCTACTCCTAACACCAACACTAGAAATAGCCGTGGAGCGTTCCTATCTCTGCCTAGACGCCTCTTCACAGCCTAAGAACTAGCTACCCCTGAAGATGGAAACGGAAAACTATCTCGCCTCAGAGAAACCCCCAAAGGAAGATAGCCCCCCACAAATATTGACGGTGAGTGAAGAGGGAAATGACAAACTCAGAAATGAAACTAGATTTCAGCAAAGGAGGCCACTACTATCTAAATAGACAGAGAAAGAAAAGGCTACTGTGCGGTCAGTATAAAAACTAAATGTCCACGCAGAGTTTACAAAAATAACCTCCACACCCACTCACGGTGTGGAGGGGCAAATCTGCAACCCCAGAGCTTCCAACTAGCTGGAATATTCCATGATGACAAGCTGGACAAAAGAGACATAACTTAAACTGAACAAAAGGTCATAGGCAGGGAAACACCCAAAAACTATCAGAACTTATCTTAAGCTAAAATGGACTGGCCAACAGAGAACTTCCAGGAAAGGACTGAATGCACAGGAAGGAACATTGACAGCTGGCATCCACTACAGCCCAAAGCCCAGTTAAATAACAAAGCCAGGGAACCGATTAGTGAAAGCAGCTGCTAAGTTCCACTTGAAACCACCAGAGGGAGCCCAAGAGCAGAACTCCCAAAAATACCATTTTCAACCACAGGATGGAGCCCAAGAACGGAACTCACAACAGTACCCCCCCTTGAGGAGGGGTCACCGAACCCTCACCAGAGCCCCCAGGCCGATCGGGACGAGCCAAATTAAAAGAACGTACCAAATCGGCAGCATGAACATCGGAGGCAAAAACCCAAGAGTTATCCTCCTGGCCATAACCCTTCCACTTGACCAGATACTGAAGTTTCCGCCTTGAAAGATGAAAATCCAAAATTTTCTCCACCACATACTCCAGCTCCCCCCCCAACCAACACCGGAGCAGGAGGGTCAACGGAGGGAACCACGGGCGCCACATATCTCCGCAACAAAGATCTATGGAACACATTATGAATGGAAAACGAAGCTGGAAGGGCCAAACGAAAAGACACCGGATTGATAATTTCCGAAATCCTATAAGGACCAATAAAATGAGGTTTGAACTTAGGGGAAGAAACCTTCATAGGAACATGACGAGAAGACAACCAGACCAAATCCCCAACCCAAAGCCGGGGACCAACGCACCGACGGCGGTTAGCAAAACGTTGAGCCTTTTCCTGAGACAATGTCAAATTGTCCACCACATGAGTCCAAATCCGCTGCAACCTGTCCACCACAGAATCTACCCCAGGACAGTCCGAAGGCTCAACCTGCCCTGAAGAAAAGCGAGGATGAAAACCAAAATTACAAAAAAAGGCAAAACCAAGGTAGCAGAACTAGCCCGATTATTAAGGGCAAACTCGGCCAACGGCAAGAAGGTAACCCAATCATCCTGATCAGCCGACACAAAGCATCTCAAATAGGTTTCCAAGGTCTGATTGGTTCGCTCAGTCTGTCCATTTGTCTGAGGGTGAAACGCCGAAGAAAAAGACAAATTAATGCCCATTCTACCACAAAAGGACCGCCAAAACCTAGAAACAAACTGGGTACCTCTGTCAGACACAATATTCTCCGGAATACCATGCAAACGAACCACATGCTGGAAAAACAAAGGAACCAAATCAGAGGAGGAAGGCAACTTAGGCAAAGGTACCAAATGGACCATTTTAGAAAACCGGTCACAAACCACCCAGATGACAAACATCTTCTGAGAAACAGGAAGATCAGAAATAAAATCCATGGAAATATGCGTCCAGGGCCTCTCAGGGATAGGCAAAGGCAAAAGCAACCCACTAGCACGAGAACAGCAGGGCTTAGCCCGGGCACAAATCCCACAGGACTGCACGAAGGAACGCACATCCCGTGACAAAGAAGGCCACCAAAAGGACCTGGCAACCAAATCTCTGGTACCAAAGATCCCAGGATGACCAGCCAACACTGAACAATGAATCTCAGAAATCACCTTACTAGTCCATCTATCAGGAACAAACAATTTCCCCACAGGACAGCGGTCGGGTCTATCAGCCTGAAACTCCCGAAGCACCCGCCGTAAATCAGGGGAGATAGCAGAAAGAATCACCCCCTCCTTGAGAATACCAGCCGGCTCACGGACTCCAGGAGAATCAGGCAAAAAACTCCTAGACAGGGCATCAGCCTTCACACTCTTAGATCCCGGAAGATACGAGACCACAAAATCAAAACGGGAGAAAAACAAAGACCACCGAGCCTGTCTAGGATTCAACCGCTTGGCCGATTCAAGGTAAATCAGATTCTTATGATCGGTCAAGACCACAACACGATGCTTGGCTCCCTCAAGCCAATGTCGCCACTCCTCGAATGCCCACTTCATAGCCAACAACTCCCGATTGCCGACATCATAATTACGCTCAGCAGGCAAAAACTTTCTGGAGAAGAAAGCACACGGTTTCAACAAAGAGCCATCAGAACTTCTCTGAGACAGAACAGCTCCTGCCCCAATCTCAGAAGTGTCAACCTCAACCTGAAAAGGGAGAGAGACATCTTGCTGACGCAACACAGGGGCAGAAGTAAAATGACGCTTAAGCTCCTGAAAGGCCTCCACAGCCACAGAGGACCAATTCACCACATCTGCACCTTTCTTGGTCAAATCGGTCAGAGGTTTAACCACAGTAGAAAAATTAGCAATGAAGCGGCAATAAAAATTAGCAAAGCCCAAAAACTTCTGAAGGCTCTTCACAGATATGGGCTGCATCCAATCATAAATAGCCTGGACCTTAACAGGGTCCATTTCAATAGCCGAGGGAGAAAAAATGAACCCCAGAAAAGAAACCTTCTGAACTCAAAAAAGGCACTTAGACCCCTTCACAAACAGTGTATTAGCACGAAGAATCTGAAATACCATCCTGACCTGCTTCACATGAGACTCCCAATCATCGGAAAAAACCAAAATATCATCCAAATATACAATCATAAATTTATCCAGATACTCCCGAAAAATATCATGCATAAAGGACTGAAACACAGATGGAGCATTAGAGAGCCCGAAAGGCATCACAAGATATTCAAAATGGCCTTCGGGCGTATTAAATGCTGTTTTCCATTCATCACCCTGTTTGATGCGGACCAGATTATACGCCCCTCGAAGGTCAATCTTGGTAAACCAGCTAGCCCCTTTAATCCAAGCAAACAAATCAGAGAGCAAAGGCAAAGGGTACTGGAATTTGACCGTGATCTTATTGAGAAGGCGATAATCTATACAGGGCCTCAAGGAGCCATCCTTCTTGGCAACAAAAAAGAATCCAGCTCCCAACGGTGACGAAGACGGGCGAATATGCCCCTTCTCCAAGGACTCCTTTACATAAGTCCGCATAGCGGCATGCTCTGGCACAGACAGATTGAAAAGTCGACCCTTAGGGAACTTACAGCCAGGAATCAAATTAATAGCGCAATCACAGTCCCTATGAGGAGGCAGAGGACTGGATTTAGGCTCCTCAAATATATCCTGGAAATCCAACAAAAACTCAGGAACTTCAGAAGAAGGGGACGAGGAAATTGACATCAGAGGAATGTCACTATGTATCCCCTGACAACCCCAACTAGTCACAGACACAGATTTCCAATCCAGTACTGGATTATGTACCTGTAACCATGGAAACCCCAGCACAACCACATCATGCAAATTATGCAACACCAAAAAACGAATATTTTCCTGATGTGCTGGAGCCATGTTCATGGCTAACTGTGTCCAGTACTGAGGTTTATTCTTGGCCAATGGCGTAGCATCAATCCCTCTCAAGGGAATAGGACTCTGCAAAGGCTCCAATGAAAAACCACAGCGCTTGGCAAATTCTAGGTCCATTAAGTTCAGGGCAGCGCCAGAATCCACAAATGCCATTACAGAAAAGGACGACAATGAGCAAATCAGGGTAATAGACAACAGAAATTTAGGCTGTACAGTACTGATGGTAACCGAACTAGCAACCCTCATAGTTCGCTTCGGGCAATCAGAGATAGCATGAGTAGTGTTACCACAGTAAAAACACAGCCCATTCTGACGTCGGAACTCCTGCCGTTCTGCTCTCGTCAAAACTCTATCACATTGCATAGGCTCAGAACTCTGCCCAGAGGACACCGCCATATGGTGCACAACCTTATGTTCACGTAGGCGCCGATCAATCTGAATGGCCAGAGACATTGATTCATTCAAACCAGCAGGCGTGGGAAACCCCACCATAACATCTTTAAGAGCTTCAGAAAGACCCTTTCTGAAAATAGCCACCAGGGCATCCTCATTCCATTTTGTAAGCACAGACCACTTTCTAAATTTCTGACAATATATCTCTGCCGCTTCCTGACCCTGACACAGAGCCAGCAACATTTTTTCTGCCTGATCCACAGAATTGGGTTCGTCATAAAGCAATCCCAGTGCTTGAAAAAATGAATCTACATTGAGCAATGCAGGATTCCCTGGCTCAAGGGAGAATGCCCAATCCTGCGGGTCACCACGCAGCAGAGAAATAACAATCTTCACCTGCTGAATGGGGTCACTAGAGGAACGGGGTCTCAGAGCAAAAAACAATCTGCAATTATTTTTAAAATTCAAAAACCTAGATCTAGCCCCAGAAAAGAAATCAGGGATAGGAATTCTAGGCTCAGAAACAGGAGTTTGAACAACATAGTCTTGGATACTCTGTACCCTTGCAGCAAGATGATCAACATGCGCAGACAGACCCTGAACCTCCATATCAGTACCAAGCTCCTGCACCATCCAAAAATCAAGGGGAAAAAAAAGACGAAACAAGCAACAAGAAAAAAAAAACTATGACTCAGAACTTTCTCTTCCCTCGTTTGAGATGCATTTAACACTTTGTGGGTCAGCTGTACTGTTATGACCTGGTGGTTACGGAGTGGTACTGAGATGACCTGGTGGGTAAAACCAATCATGGACAAGCTCAGAGGAGGTGGCAGCTCTACAGATAGTAATCACCTCTATGACATAGTGATTACGGAGCAGCACTGAAATGACCTAGTGGGTAAAACAAATAATGTACAATAATGTACTAGCTCTGAGGAGGTGGTAACTTTACTGACCGCAATCCCTACTCCTAACACCAACACTAGAAATAGCCGTGGAGCGTTCCTATCTCTGCCTAGAAGCCTCTTCACAGCCTAAGAACTAGCTACCCCTGAAGATGGAAACGGAAAACTATCTTGCCTCAGAGAAACCCCCAAAGGAAGATAGCCCCCCACAAATATTGACGGTGAGTGAAGAGGGAAATGACAAACTCAGAAATGAAACTAGATTTTAGCAAAGGAGGCCACTACTATCTAAATAGACAGAGAAAGAAAAGGCTACTGTGCGGTCAGTATAAAAACTGTTGTGGATTCTGTTTTT
This sequence comes from Ranitomeya variabilis, assembly GCF_051348905.1. Lineage (NCBI taxonomy): Eukaryota > Metazoa > Chordata > Amphibia > Anura > Dendrobatidae > Ranitomeya > Ranitomeya variabilis. The sequence continues at coordinate 179,033,700 of NC_135237.1, forward strand.
GGGCTCCCTCTGGTGGTTACAACTGGTACTGGGTGACTTTGGTGGGTTGCGGTCTCTGGTTTCCACCTGTCCATCAGAGGCTGGGTGTTTCCTATTTAACCTGGCTTTCCTGTCATTCCCTTGCCGGCTATCAATGTATCAGTGTGTCTCTGTTACCTTTGCTACCTGCTCCTAAAGCCTTCAAGACAAGCTAAGTCTGGATTTCCCTGTTTCATGTTTGCTTTCATGTTTTTAGTCCAGCTTGCAGATATGTAATTCTCTGCTGCTGGTTGCTCTAGTGGTCTGAAATTACCACTCATGTACCATGAGTTGGCACATGAGTTCAAGTAATTTCAGGATGGTATTTTGAAGGGTTTTAAGCTGACCGCGCAGTTCACCTTTTGTATCCTCTGCTATCTAGCTTAAGCGGGCCTCATTTTGCTGAATCTGTTTTCATAACTACGTTTGTGCCTTCCTCTCATTTCACCGTCATTATATGTGGGGGGCTGCTATTTCTGTGGGAATATTTCTCTGGAGGCAAGATAAGTCTGTGATTCTTCTGATAGGGGAAGCTAGATCTCCGGCTGGCGCGAGACGTCTAGGGGCCCCCCAGGAATGTTCCCCGGCTACTGTTAGTTGAGTGTTTAGGTTCAGGATCGCGGTCAGCTCAGGTTCCATCACCCTAAAGCTCGTCCTGTTTTTGCCCGTGTTATGTTGACAAATTCCCTGCCATTGGGATCATGACAGTATAGCCAGCCCACAAAGTGTTAATTGTTTGGGCTGAAGCAGGAGAAAAAGAAGTGTTGAAGGGAATTTTTTTTTTTTTTTTCCCTCAGAGTTTTGCTGCCTAGCCCTTAATTGCTGTCTAGCTGCTTCTTACCTCCTCTTAACCCTTGAATGGCTCTGACCTTAGCTGTTTAACATGGATGTCCAGAGTTTGGCTTCCAGCCTGAATAATCTTGCTGCAAGAGTTCAAAACATACAGGATTTTGTTGTTCACACTCCTATGTCTGAACCTAGAATTCCTATTCCAGAGTTTTTTTCTGGAGATAGATCTACCTTCCTGAATTTCAGGAACAATTGCAAATTGTTTCTTTCTTTGAAATCTTGCTCCTCTGGAGACCCTGCTCAGCAGGTCAAGATTGTAATATCTTTCCTGCGGGGCGACCCTCAGAATTGGGCATTTGCATTGGCACCAGGGGATCCTGCATTGCTCAGTGTGGATGCGTTTTTTCTGGCACTGGGATTGCTCTATGAGGAACCTAACCTGGAGATTCAGGCTGAAAAGGCTTTATTAGCCCTCTCTCAGGGGCATGATGAAGCGGAAGTATATTGTCAAAAATTTCGGAAATGGTCGGTGCTTACTCAGTGGAATGAGTGTGCCCTGGCTGCAAACTTCAGAGATGGTCTTTCTGAGGCCATTAAGGATATTATGGTGGGGTTCCCTGCGCCTACAGGTCTGAATGAGTCTATGACTATGGCCATTCAGATTGATCGGCGTTTACGGGAGCGCAAACCTGTGCACCAGTTGGCGGTGTCTTCTGAACAGGCACCTGAGACTATGCAATGTGATAGAATTCAGTCCAGAAGTGAACGGCAAAATTATAGGCGGAAAAATGGATTGTGTTTTTATTGTGGTGATTCAGCTCATGTTATATCAGCATGCTCTAAACGCACAAAAAAGGTTGATAAATCTTTTGCCATTAGTACTCTGCAGTCTAAGTTCATTTTGTCTGTAACTCTGATTTGTTCACTGTCATCCATTTCCGTTGATGCCTATGTGGATTCGGGCTCTGCCCTGAGTCTTATGGATTGGTCATTTGCCAAACGCTGCGGTTTTAGTCTGGAGCCTCTGGAAGTTCCTATTCCTTTGAAGGGAATTGACTCTACACCATTGGCTATGAATAAACCGCAGTACTGGACACAAGTGACCATGCGCATGACTCCCGTTCATCAGGAGGTGATTCGCTTCCTTGTACTGTATAATTTACATGATGTACTAGTGCTTGGTCTGCCATGGTTACAAACTCATAATCCAGTCCTGGATTGGAAAACAATGTCTGTGTTAAGCTGGGGATGTCAGGGGGTTCATGATGATGCACCTCTGATTTCAATCGCTTCATCTACTCCTTCTGAGGTCCCTGCGTTTTTGTCTATCGGGATGTTTTTGAGGAGCCTAAGCTCAATTCGCTCCCTCCTCATAGGGATTATGACTGTGCTATAGAATTAATTCCTGGCAGTAAATTCCCTAAGGGTCGTTTATTTAATCTGTCAGTGCCAGAGCATACTGCTATGCGCGAGTATATTAAGGAGTCCTTGGAAAAGGGACATATTCGTCCATCTTCGTCCCCTCTGGGAGCAGGTTTTTTTTTCGTGGCTAAAAAAGATGGTTCCCTGAGGCCTTGTATAGATTATCGCCTTCTGAATAAGATTACAGTCAAATATCAGTATCCATTGCCATTATTGACTGATTTGTTTGCTCGCATTAAGGGGGCTAGGTGGTTCACTAAGATAGATCTTGGCGGTGCGTATAATCTTGTGCGGATAAAGCAGGGTGATGAGTGGAAAACCGCATTTAATACGCCTGAGGGCCATTTTGAGTATTTGGTAATGCCTTTTGGACTTTCTAATGCTCCTTCAGTCTTTCAGTCCTTTATGCACAATATTTTCCGTGAATATCTGGATAAGTTTATGATTGTGTATTTGGATGATATTTTGGTGTTTTCTGATGACTGGGAGTCTCATGTTCTACAGGTCAGGAAGGTGTTTCAAGTCCTGCGGGCCAATTCTCTGTTTGTGAAGGGCTCAAAATGTCTCTTCGGAGTCCAGAAGATTTCTTTTTTGGGGTACATTTTTTCTCCTTCTACTATTGAGATGGATCCCGTCAAGGTTCAGGCGATTTGTGACTGGACACAACCTACATCTGTTAAGAGTCTTCAGAAGTTCTTGGGTTTTGCTAATTTTTATCGTCGGTTCATTACTAATTTTTCCAGTGTTGTTAAACCTTTGACTGATTTGACTAAAAAGGGTGCTGATGTTGCTGATTGGTCTCCTGCGGCTGTGGAGGCCTTTCAGGAACTTAAGCGCCGGTTTTCTTCTGCTCCTGTGTTATGTCAACCAGATGTTTCACTTCCTTTTCAGGTTGAGGTTGATGCTTCCGAGATTGGTGCAGGGGCGGTTTTGTCACAGAGAAGTTCCGATGGCTCGGTGATGAAGCCATGTGCGTTCTTTTCTAGAAAATTCTCGCCTGCCGAGCGCAATTATGATGTGGGTAATCGGGAGCTTTTGGCCATGAAGTGGGCATTTGAGGAGTGGCGTCATTGGCTTGAGGGTGCTAGACATCGTGTGGTGGTCTTGACTGATCACAAAAATCTGATTTACCTTGAGTCTGCCAGGCGTCTGAATCCTAGACAGGCCCGTTGGTCGTTGTTTTTTTCTCGTTTCAATTTTGTGGTTTCATACCTGCCAGGTTCAAAGAATGTGAAGGCAGATGCTCTTTCCAGGAGTTTTGTGCCTGACTCTCCTGGAGATTCTGGGCCTACTGGTATCCTTAGGGATGGGGTAATATTGTCCGCCGTCTCCCCAGACTTGCGACGTGCATTGCAGGAGTTTCAGGTGGATAAACCTGATCGTTGTCCACCAGAAAGACTGTTTGTTCTGGATGATTGGACCAGTAGAGTCATCTCCGAGGTCCATTCTTCTGTGTTGGCTGGTCATCCTGGAATATTTGGTACTAGAGACTTGGTGGCCAGGTCTTTTTGGTGGCCTTCCTTGTCAAGGGATGTGCGCACCTTTGTGCAGTCTTGTGAAGTGTGTGCTCGGGCTAAGCCTTGCTGTTCTCAGGCCAGTGGGTTGTTGTTATCCTTGCCTATCCCGAAGAGGCCTTGGACGCACATTTCCATGGATTTTATTTCAGATCTCCCTGTCTCACAGAAAATGTCCGTTATCTGGGTTGTGTGTGACCGCTTTTCTAAGATGGTTCATTTGGTACCCTTGCCTAAGTTGCCTTCCTCCTCTGAGTTGGTCCCTTTGTTTTTTCAGAACGTGGTTCGTTTGCATGGGATTCCGGAGAATATCGTTTCTGACAGGGGATCCCAGTTTGTGTCTAGATTTTGGCGGACGTTTTGTGCTAAGATGGGCATTAATTTGTCTTTCTCATCTGCATTCCATCCTCAGACGAATGGCCAGACGGAGCAAACTAATCAGACCTTGGAAACTTATTTAAGGTGTTTTGTTTCTGCTGATCAAGATGACTGGGTTGCCTTTTTGCCACTGGCCGAATTTGCCCTTAATAATCGGGCTAGTTCTGCTACTTTGGTTTCTCCTTTCTTTTGTAATTCGGGGTTTCATCCTCGTTTTTCCTCTGGTCAGGTGGAGCCTTCGGATTGTCCTGGAGTGGACGTGGTGGTGGACAGGCTACATCAGATTTGGAATCAGGTGGTGGACAATTTGAAGTTGCCTCAGGAGAAGGCTCAGCAGTTTGCTAATCGCCGTCGCCGCGTGGGTCCCCGACTTCGTGTTGGGGACTTGGTGTGGTTGTCTTCTCGTTTTGTCCCTATGAAGGTCTCTTCTCCCAAGTTCAAGCCTCGGTTCATCGGTCCTTATAAGATCTTGGAGATTCTTAACCCTGTATCTTTTTGTTTGGATCTCCCAGCATCGTTTGCTATTCATAATGTGTTCCATCGGTCGTTATTGCGGAGGTATGAGGTGCCCGTTGTTCCTTCGGTTGAGCCTCCTGCTCCGGTGCTGGTGGAGGGAGAATTGGAGTATGTTGTTGAGAAGATCTTGGATTCTCGTGTTTCCAGACGTAAACTCCAGTATTTGGTTAAGTGGAAGGGTTATGGTCAGGAGGATAATTCCTGGGTGGTCGCCTCTGATGTTCATGCGACTGATTTGGTCCGCGCCTTCCATAGAGCTCATCCTGATCGCCCTGGGGGTTCTCGTGAGGGTTCGGTGACCCCTCCTCAAGGGGGGGGTACTGTTGTGGATTCTGTTTTTGGGCTCCCTCTGGTGGTTACAACTGGTACTGGGTGACTTTGGTGGGTTGCGGTCTCTGGTTTCCACCTGTCCATCAGAGGCTGGGTGTTTCCTATTTAACCTGGCTTTCCTGTCATTCCCTTGCCGGCTATCAATGTATCAGTGTGTCTCTGTTACCTTTGCTACCTGCTCCTAAAGCCTTCAAGACAAGCTAAGTCTGGATTTCCCTGTTTCATGTTTGCTTTCATGTTTTTAGTCCAGCTTGCAGATATGTAATTCTCTGCTGCTGGTTGCTCTAGTGGTCTGAAATTACCACTCATGTACCATGAGTTGGCACATAAGTTCAAGTAATTTCAGAATGGTATTTTGAAGGGTTTTAAGCTGACCGCGCAGTTCACCTTTTGTATCCTCTGCTATCTAGCTTAAGCGGGCCTCATTTTGCTGAATCTGTTTTCATAACTACGTTTGTGCCTTCCTCTCATTTCACCGTCATTATATGTGGGGGGCTGCTATTTCTGTGGGAATATTTCTCTGGAGGCAAGATAGGTCTGTGATTCTTCTGATAGGGGAAGCTAGATCTCCGGCTGGCGCGAGACGTCTAGGGGCCCCCCAGGAACGTTCCCCGGCTACTGTTAGTTGAGTGTTGAGGTTCAGGATCGCGGTCAGCTCAGGTTCCATCACCCTAGAGCTCGTCCTGTTTTTGCCCGTGTTATGTTGACAAATTCCCTGCCATTGGGATCATGACAAAAAACTAAATGTCCACGCAGAGTTTACAAAAATAACCTCCACACCCACTCACGGTGTGGAGGGGCAAATCTGCAACCCCAGAGCTTCCAACTAGCCAGAATATTTCATGATGACAAGCTGGACAAAAGAGACATAACTTAAACTGAACAAAAGGTCATAGGCAGGGAAACACCCAAAAACTATCAGAATTTATCTTAAGCTGAAATGGACTGGCCAACAGAGAACTTCCAGGAAAGAACTGAATCCACAGGAAGGAACATTGACAGCTGGCATCCACTACAGACCAAAGCCCAGTTAAATAACAAAGCCAGGGAACCGATTAGTGAAAGCAGCTGCTAAGTTCCACTTGAAACCACCAGAGGGAGCCCAAGAGCAGAACTCCCAAAAATACCATTTGCAACCACAGGTTGGAGCCCAAGAACGGAACTCACAACAGATAACCTTCTGCCAGGGGTTCTGTCTGAATCATGTATTTCAGAGATTTACACAGAAATTCCAATGTAAGAGTTCCACGTAGAGCGCAGGATAAATGTGTGCCGAGCCTTACCGCGATCTTTGGGAGGCAGAATTAAAAAATCAACAGCACGTGAAGAATTGTTTTAATTTATTTTTTATGCAGTTCCTCATGTGGTATAAGTGACTAGTGACTAGAAGTGCCTAGCTGATCTCATTGGCATTCGTCTTTCCTAGCTCGTGATGTTACGCTTAGCTCCCCCCTTCCTCTCACGCATCACTGCTTCCGGCTGGAGCACGCGAGGCGTTGGAGTCTCTGCTGATCCAGCTGGAGATTCGCCTCCCGATTACAGTCACCAGCTATCACCGCTACCACGCGGCACGTACAGATGGCTGTACAGCTGAAACTTACCCTTGTGAGCGGCATCCAAGTGCGACTACCCTCCATATCGAATAGCCCCACGGACTGCAGCACACTGTACCACCAACGTTTCTACAAGTAAGGTGCAGCTACTTTGGGCTCACATTATAGCCATATATCAAAGGCAAGTCCTAAACCTTGCGAAAGCTTACTAAATTGTGTACTGCTACAATTATTATTAACAGCCACATATCCCCATGATATTCAGTGCACCAATTAAGGACACAGTCTGAAATTTTCTATATTGTATTAACTCCATACAAGAACAAGTAAGTGAACCAGCATAGTCCTTTGAGCAGGACACTATAAAATCAAAATTAAAATAAAAAGCAATTTAATTAAATCATTATATGCATATATCATAGCGCATCCAGCACTGATTCCTGATAAATATTGGATTATCTGGACTACCCATGGTGGCATAACTGCATATCCTATCTTCTTCAACAATCCTTCTATGGTGGATATACTATTCTATGGGCACATTATGTAAGTGCTTCAATAAGTAGAATATTCAAAACATATAATAACTGAGTCTAATTAGTCCAATATATTACAGATCGAACTGGGGCAGTACCACCCAATAGACACACGACCTACCTGCACAGTCGATCTTCCTACATGCAGTGGATATACGCAACACCATATCTGTTTATGTAAGTACAGCATCCATCTATTTCAACTGTATTTAGCCCGGAGATTACATATATTCTTTTTCAGAGAATATATAGGGTATTGTCAAGAGGAAGATGAGAGACACCAGACCCAACAATGCAGACGAGCTGAAGCAACGTGGGCTATCAAGGCAACGTGGGCTTCCATAACACCTCAGCAGTGCCACAGGCTCCATGCTATACCACATTGATGTAATTGATGCAAAAGGAGCCCCAGCCAAGTATTGAGTGCATTTACTGAACATACATGTCAGTAGGCCAACATTTTGGATTTTAAAATCATTTTTTCAAGCTGGTGTTGTAAAGTATTCTAATTTACTGAGACAATGACTTTTGCGTTTTCTTTGTCTGTAAGCCATATTCATCAATATTAACAGAAATAAACACCTGAAATAGATCACTCTGCTTGTTGTGACTCTATATAATATATGAGTTTCACTTTTTGTACTGAAGACCTGGCATAAATTAACTTTTTGAGGATATTCTAATTTTGTGAGAAGCACCTGTAAACAGCTGTTTGCGGGAACACAGCTCCCACAGATCAGTATATGTACGGCGCATGTCGGGAAAGGGTTAAGGTCAAAATTGGCTCTGTCACTAAGGGGTTAAACCCCTCAGTTCTCTTTTCTTTTTCCAGACAATTAATAGCTTATAGTATTGTGATTTGTTGTGAATTTTTTTGACCAAAATCGAATATTGGGGAAAAATTCAACAAATCCAGCAAATTTGAATTTCATTCTCTAATGTTGAGTGTAAATCACTCTTCAGACTGTGACCATTTGTTTGTGGGATGTGTGCCACAGAAGTATGTACTTAAACTGGTTGCATATTTAAAAGATTGTAGACTTTTCTTTATTTCCTTTATTTTAGTTTTCTATAGTAATACTCTCCCACTCAACATGAATGTTGTTATATACTGTAGTACGTACTGCCATCCGCATCATCCCCACTAATACACTTACGTAGGCAAAAAAAGCTTGGTACAACTGCTGCCCAGACAGCTGGCGCCAGTTGTTGTAGTGATGCTTCTGTTGCTGCTAGCGGCTCCCATATTATTAACTATTCTATAGAATAGTCCATTGACATTGCCACTTTTTCATCTAGTTTCTTCTTTTCAGGTCATTAAGAATAAAGAAAAAAAATAGATGAGCAATTGTCATTGAAATGCAGCAGATGCCAGCTACACCATACCACTAACCAATCACACTGAATCTGTCACTGCTGCTGCTAAAACATTTCCTATATCTTTTTCTCCTTATCAATCAAATCTGATTGTTATTCCCAGTCTAATTTTCTCATCTTCTGCACCACTGCAAAAATTCAACAATTTAATGTATTGAGTATTTGTCTAATGTTTTACGACTTTCTCTTCTTGCCTCTATCTCTAAGAGGTGAAGTCTGACAATTTCTCAATATCCTAAAATCAAATTAAAATGGTTTCTGCATTCCTTACATACAGGGAATGATAGTTACTTCTGATTGGCTGCACTATAACATGTGATATGACTGCAAGAAATGATGGTAAAATCTACATGGTCACGCTTGAGTTTGTATCAGTCTTCTGTGAATGATGCAATCTCCTCCAATGTGTAAAAGGGTGGCAGACATTTTTTAGAGATTTGGGAGAATCAAATTGCAAAATGAACGTATTTGCTGGGACCTGTTAATTTCATAAAATTTTACTCACACTCTATTCACATTAAATTGATTTGATCGTTCCTAGACGTGAACTAATAAATTCACAGGACCCTTGTCCTGTGGCCAGGTAAGTAATACCTGGCTGCTGAAATACCTCCTACCTGACAGCATTCCCGCCTCCTCTTTTGAGTAGCCAGCCTAGCAAGACACCAAGTGTGAAGGAGAGAAAGAGGTCTGGCAGTTCAAGGGTTAATCTAAAAGGACAGCCAGGGGTTAACCCCTTTCTGCCATCTGACATAATATCCCTTTGAGGTGACCTAGGAGTTAATTCCCAGGGTCGGGATAGTACGTCATGTGCGATCAGCCGTGTTCACGGGGGAGCGTGGCCGATTGTGGCTGGGTGTCAGCTGATTATTACAGTCATGGACCACTCCTGGCACATTAACCCCTGGAATACTGCGATCAAACACATGAGATTTTTAGCACAAGATTTGCAAACGTTGTGAGCCCATTCACCAAAACGTCAAGGTAATCTCAGATCGAATGGGTAACTACACTGACTGTCTGGTGTGAACACTTACCTATGGTATCTGAGCTGAATGCCTAATGTGAACACTTACTTGTGGCTAATGACAGGGTAAAGCCTACTAATATAGGAGGCTCAGAACCAATAATGTTGAGATGTAAAAATCTCATGTGTTTGTTCATTAAGTTCATAAGCCAGTATGCTATTTCATATTTCACATATTTCACATTTTCCTATTTATTAGCACAGACGAGTTTGGCCATTGATCTATTTTATATTTGACTTTTTTTGGCTACAAACTATTTATATATATATATATATATATATTGTTCGGTCAGTTTATCTATTTTATTATATACTCTTTTCTGACTTGAACGTCCCGCCCTTCTCCATGTTTTAATTACATCTCAACACTATTGGTTCTGAGCCTCCTATATTAGTAGGCTTTACCCTGTCATTAGCCACAAGTAAGTGTTCACATTAGGCATTCAGCTCAGATACCATAGGTAAGTGTTCACACCAGACAGTCAGTGTAGTTACCCATTCGATCTGAGATTACCTTGACGTTTTGGTGAATGGGCTCAGAACGTTTGCAAATCTTGTGCTAAAAATCTCATGTGTTTGTTCATTAAGTTCATACGCCAGTATGCTATTTCATATTTCACATATTTCACATTTTCCTATTTTTTAGCACAGACGAGTTTGGCCATTGATCTATTTTATATTTGACTTTTTTTGGCTACAAACTATTTATATATATATATATATATATATATATATATATATTGTTCGGTCAGTTTATCTATTTTATTATATACTCTTTTCTGACTTGAACGTCCCGCCCTTCTCCATGTTTTAATTACATCTCAACACTATTGGTTCTGAGCCTCCTATATTAGTAGGCTTTACCCTGTCATTAGCCACAAGTAAGTGTTCACATTAGGCATTCAGCTCAGATACCATAGGTAAGTGTTCACACCAGACAGTCAGTGTAGTTACCCATTCGATCTGAGATTACCTTGACGTTTTGGTGAATGGGCTCTGTCATGGTTCCCAATGGCAAGGGAACGTAAGAAACATATAAGTAACGAACGAGCTCTTGGGTGATGGAAACTCGAGTTGACCGTGAGCTAAATCTACTACACAACTAACAGTAGCCAGGGAGCATACCTACGGCTTCCTATATGCCACGCGCCAGCCGGAGGACTAACTACGCCTGGTAGAGGAAGAAACAGACCTGGCTTACCTCTAGGGAAATACCCCAAAAGATGATAGCAGCCCCCCACATGTAATAACGGTGAATTAAGAGGAAAAGACATACACAGTATGAAAGTAGATTTAGCAAAGAGAGGTCCACTTACTAGATAGCAGAAGGATACAAAAGAGGACTTCACGGTCAACTGAAAACCCTTTCAAAAACCATCCTGAAATTACTTTAAGACTCCTGTGTCAACTCATGACACAGGAGTGGCAATTTCAGCCCGCAAGAGCTTCCAGCTACAGAGAATTACAAAAACTGCAAACTGGACAAAAGGTACAAAACAAAAGGACAAAGTCCACTTAGCTGATCAGCAGACTAGTAGCAGGAACATGCAACCGAAGGCTCTGGTTACAATGATGACCGGCAAGGAAATGACTGGAGAGCAAGGCTAAATAGGAAACTCCCAAACACTGATGGAAGCAGGTGAACAGAAGCAGCAAAGTGCAAACAAGTCACCAGTACCACCAGCAACCACCAGGGGAGCCCAAAAAGCGGATACACAACAGTACCCTCCCCTTAAGGAGGGGGCACCGAACCCTCACATGAACCGCCAGGGCGATCTGGATGAGCCCTATGAAAGGCACGAACCAAATCCGAGGCATGAACATCAGAGGCAGTTACCCAAGAATTATCTTCCTGACCATAGCCTTTCCATTTAACCAGATATTGAAGTCTCCGTCTGGAAATACGGGAGTCCAAGATCTTCTCTACGACGTACTCCAATTCACCCTCCACCAGCACAGGAGCAGGAGGTTCAGTAGAAGGAACCACCGGTACCTCATATCTCCGCAACAACGACCGATGGAACACATTATGGATAGCGAAAGATGCCGGGAGGTCCAAATGAAAGGAAACAGGGTTAAGAATCTCCAAAATCCTATAAGGACCGATGAACCGAGGCTTAAATTTGGGAGATGAAACTCTCATAGGGACAAAACGGGAAGACAACCACACCAAGTCCCCAACGCGAAGGTGGGGACCAACACGACGATGACGGTTAGCAAACTGCTGAGTCCTCTCCTGGGACAATTCCAAATTATCCACCACTTGTCCCCAAATCCGATGCAACCGATCCACCACCGCATCCACTCCAGGACAATCCGAAGATTCAACCTGACCAGATGAAAAACGCGGATGAAACCCTGAATTGCAAAAGAAAGGAGAAACCAAAGTGGCAGAACTAGCCCGATTATTAAGAGCAAACTCCGCCAACGGCAGAAAGGCAACCCAATCATCCTGATCCGCAGACACAAAACACCTCAAATAAGTCTCCAAAGTTTGATTAGTTCGCTCCGTCTGGCCATTGGTCTGAGGATGGAATGCAGACGAAAAGGACAAATCAATGCCCAACCTGGCACAGACTGCCCGCCAAAATCTAGACACGAACTGGGTACCCCTGTCAGAAACGATGTTTTCCGGAATACCATGCAAGCGAACCACATTTTGAAAAAACAGAGGGACCAACTCAGATGAGGAAGGCAACTTAGGCAATGGCACCAAATGAACCATTTTAGAAAAACGGTCACACACCACCCAGATGACAGACATCTTCTGAGAAACAGGGAGATCCGAGATAAAGTCCATAGAGATGTGCGTCCAAGGCCTCTTTGGAATAGGCAAGGGCAACAACAACCCACTAGCCCTAGAACAACAAGGCTTGGCCCGAGCACACACATCGCAAGACTGCACAAAAACACGCACATCTCGAGACAGGGAAGGCCACCAGAAGGATCTAGCCACCAAATCTCTGGTGCCAAAAATTCCCGGATGACCTGCCAGAGTAGAAGAATGAACTTCCGAGATGACTCTAGTGGTCCACTCGTCAGGAACAAACAGTCTACCAGACGGACAACGATCAGGTCTATCCGCCTGAAATTCTTGCAAAGCACGTCGCAAATCTGGAGAGACAGCAGACAAAACCACTCCATCCTTAAGGACACCAGCAGGTTCAGAATTCCCAGGAGAGTCAGGCTCAAAACTCCTAGAAAGAGCATCTGCTTTCACATTCCTAGAACCCGGTAAGTACGAGACCACAAAATTAAACCGGGAAAAGAACAACGACCAACGTGCCTGTCTAGGATTCAGGCGCCTGGCAGACTCCAAATAAATTAAATTCTTGTGATCAGTCAAAACTACCACCTGATGTCTGGCACCCTCAAGCCAATGACGCCACTCCTCAAATGCCCACTTCATGGCCAAAAGCTCCCGATTACCAACATCATAGTTTCGCTCGGCGGCCGAAAATTTTCGCGAAAAGAACGCACAAGGTCTCATCACTGAGCAGTCGGAACTTTTCTGCAACAAAACCGCCCCCGCTCCGATCTCGGAAGCATCGACCTCAACCTGAAAGGGAAGAGAAACATCAGGCTGGCGCAACACAGGGGCAGACAAAAAGCGGCGCTTAAGCTCCCGAAAGGCCTCCACGGCAGCAGCGGACCAATTGGCAACATCAGCACCCTTTTTAGTCAAATCCATCAGAGGTTTAGCAACGCCAGAAAAACCAGCTATAAATCGACGATAAAAATTAGCAAAGCCCAAGAATTTCTGGAGACTCTTCAGAGAAGTAGGCTGCGTCCAGTCGTAAATAGCCCGAACCTTGACAGGGTCCATCTCAATAGAAGAAGGGGAAAAAATATACCCCAAAAATGAAATTTTTTGAACCCCAAAAACACACTTTGAACCCTTTACACACAAAGAATTCTCCCGCAAAACCTGAAAAACCCTCCTGACCTGCTGAACATGAGACTCCCAGTCATCAGAAAAAATCAAAATATCATCCAAGTACACAATCATAAATTTATCCAAATATTCACGGAAAATATCATGCATTAAGGACTGAAAGACAGAAGGTGCATTAGAAAGGCCGAAAGGCATTACCAAATACTCAAAATGGCCCTCAGGCGTATTAAATGCGGTCTTCCACTCATCCCCCTGCTTAATTCGCACCAAATTATACGCCCCACGAAGATCAATCTTAGAGAACCACTTAGCCCCCCTTATGCGAGCAAACAAATCAGTCAGCAAAGGCAACGGATACTGATATTTGACTGTAATTTTATTCAGGAGACGATAATCAATACAAGGCCTCAGAGAGCCATCCTTTTTAGAGACAAAGAAAAAACCGGCTCCTAAAGGTGATGAAGAAGGACGAATATGTCCCTTTTCCAGGGACTCCTTAATATACTCGCGCATAGCAGCATGTTCAGGTACAGATAGGTTAAACAAACGACCCTTTGGAAATTTACTGCCAGGAATCAGATCTATGGCGCAATCACAATCCCTGTGAGGAGGGAGTGAACCAATCTTAGGCTCTTCAAAAATATCACGATAATCAGACAAAAATGCTGGAATCTCAGATGGAATAGATGACGAAATGGACACCATAGGAGTGTCCCCATGAGCCCCCCGACATCCCCAGCTTAACACAGACATAGCCTTCCAGTCAAGGACTGGGTTATGAGACTGTAACCATGGTAATCCAAGCACCAAAACATCATGTAAATTGTACAACACAAGGAAGCGAATCACCTCCTGATGGTCTGGAGTCATACGCATAGTCACTTGCGTCCAGAACTGTGGTTTATTACAAGCCAAAGGTGTAGAATCAATACCCTTCAGAGGTATAGGGACTTCCAGAGGCTCTAAATCAAACCCACAGCGCCTGGCAAAGGACCAGTCCATAAGACTCAGAGCGGCGCCAGAGTCCACATAGGCATCCACGGTAATAACTGATAATGAACAAATCAAGGTTACAGACAAAATAAATTTGGACTGTAAAGTGCCAATTGAAATGGACTTGTCAACCTTCCTAGTACGCTTAGAGCATGCCGATATAACATGAGCAGAATCACCACAATAGAAGCATAACCCATTTTTACGCCTATAATTCTGCCGCTCGCTTCTGGACATAACTCTGTCACATTGCATTTTCTCTGGCGTCTCTTCAGAAGATACCGCCAAATGGTGCACGGGTTTGTGCTCCCGCAAACGCCGATCAATCTGAATTGCCATTGTCATGGACTCATTCAGACCTGTAGGCGCAGGGAACCCGACCATAACATCTTTAACGGCATCAGAAAGGCCCTCTCTGAAATTTGCCGCTAAGGCGCACTCATTCCACTGAGTAAGCACAGACCACCTACGAAATTTTTGGCAGTATATCTCCGCTTCATCTTGCCCTTGAGATAGGGCTATCAAAGCTTTTTCAGCTTGAATCTCCAAATTAGGTTCCTCATAAAGCAACCCTAAAGCCAGGAAAAACGCATCCACATTGAGCAACGCAGGATCCCCTGGTGCCAATGAAAATGCCCAATTTTGAGGGTCACCTCGCAGCAAAGAGATTACAATCTTAATCTGCTGGACAGGATCTCCTGAGGAGTGAGGTCTGAGAGAAAGGAATAATTTACAATTATATTTGAAATTCAAAAACCGAGATCTATCTCCGGAAAACACCTCTGGTGTAGGGATTTTAGGTTCAGAAATAGGAGCATGTATAACAAAATCTTGTAAATTTTGAACCTTCGTAGCAAGATTATTTAAATCTGCAGCCAAACTCTGAGGATCCATCTTTAAACAGGTGAGCTCAGAGCCATTCAAGGATTATAAGGAGAGAAAGGCAAAGGCTGTAATTAAAGCTGAAATACAACTGATCCAACTATGGAGCAAGCATAGAGGAAAAAGGGAAAAAAAAAATTTTTTACAGACTTCTTTTTTCTCTCCTTTCTTCTGCCAATAAGTTTAACACAGGCCGGTCATACTGTCATGGTTCCCAATGGCAAGGGAACGTAAGAAACATATAAGTAACGAACGAGCTCTCGGGTGATGGAAACTCGAGTTGACCGTGAGCTAAATCTACCACACAACTAACAGTAGCCAGGGAGCATACCTACGGCTTCCTATATGCCACGCGCCAGCCGGAGGACTAACTACGCCTGGTAGAGGAAGAAACAGACCTGGCTTACCTCTAGGGAAATACCCCAAAAGATGATAGCAGCCCCCCACATGTAATAACGGTGAATTAAGAGGAAAAGACATACACAGTATGAAAGTAGATTTAGCAAAGAGAGGTCCACTTACTAGATAGCAGAAGGATACAAAAGAGGACTTCACGGTCAACTGAAAACCCTTTCAAAAACCATCCTGAAATTACTTTAAGACTCCTGTGTCAACTCATGACACAGGAGTGGCAATTTCAGCCCGCAAGAGCTTCCAGCTACAGAGAATTACAAAAACTGCAAACTGGACAAAAGGTACAAAACAAAAGGACAAAGTCCACTTAGCTGATCAGCAGACTAGTAGCAGGAACATGCAACCGAAGGCTCTGGTTACAATGATGACCGGCAAGGAAATGACTGGAGAGCAAGGCTAAATAGGAAACTCCCAAAGACTGATGGAAGCAGGTGAACAGAAGCAGCAAAGTGCAAACAAGTCACCAGTACCACCAGCAACCACCAGGGGAGCCCAAAAAGCAGATACACAACAGGGCTCACAACGTTTGCAAATCTTGTGCTAAAAATCTCATGTGTTTGTTCATTAAGTTCATAAGCTAGTATGCTATTTCATATTTCACATATTTCACATTTTCCTATGTTTTAGCACAGATGAGTTTGGCCATTGATCTATTTTATATTTGACTTTTTTTGGCTACAAACTATTTATATATATATATATATATATTGTTCGGTCAGTTTATCTATTTTATTATATACTCTTTTCTGACTTGAACGTCCCGCCCTTCTCCATGTTTTAATTACATCTCAACACTATTGGTTCTGAGCCTCCTATATTAGTAGGCTTTACCCTGTCATTAGCCACAAGTAAGTGTTCACATTAGGCATTCAGCTCAGATACCATAGGTAAGTGTTCACACCAGACAGTCAGTGTAGTTACCCACTCGATCTGAGATTACCTTGACGTTTTGGTGAATGGGCTCACAACGTTTGCAAATCTTGTGCTAAAAATCTCATGTGTTTGTTCATTAAGTTCATAAGCCAGTATGCTATTTCATATTTCACATATTTCACCACCAGGTCTGCAACACAATAAACCAGTCCAAATAAAATCTCACTATGGCTGTAATAAAGACATTGCTTAATAATGGACAGCTGACCTAAGAATGACACTGACTGGGAGCACATGCCAACTAGCATCATGTGCAATCCCCACCACTGTCAGTGTCACCCTCAGGAATGGAGTAGTAGTATTGATTGGCACAGGAGTGGGGAAATTTATTAGCATTAATTACGTTGTTACAAGTCTACCACTACAAGGACCATATTTTGACTATAACTGAGTCAAATATTCATTTATTTGCGTGTTTCCATACACATGTGTGAATAGGTTATTTTTGCAAGAACTAATAATCCAACAATAGACCATAAATAAATAGTATTTTTATATCCAGCATGTTAGACGTTTTTTCCATTGCTATTTGTGAAATGTAAAGATATTTGTGAAATATAGAATTTCTACTTTCTCCAAAAAGTGAATTGCAAATTCCACTATAATTTGATTCTCAAATGTCAATACATTTTTTTAGTAGAAAAACATTGCATCATATGAAATAATAAACCTTAGCCCAATTTTTGTTTAAAAATAATAGAAGATATAATTCTTTAAGAGGAGTAAAGTGAAAAGCTGCTTTGTAAATCTCAATCTGCGTAACCTTCTTTTTATAGTCTATACAGGGCTTTATAAAAGTGTTTTAGCACATTATGAAAGGTGTTTAATGTATTGACCTTTAATATCTTGGAAACCATACAAGCTTAAATTTGGAAAATACCAATGAACCGAAGGACATGGTTTAAAATTAGATTTTATTTTTTTTCATTTATTTTGAACCATGTGAATGCATGAAATAATGTTTCCATGAGAGTTATTTTTTGACTACAGATTAGACTGCATGTGCTTATGCCACAAAAGGATGAGTGAGATGGTGGCTAACCACATAATGCCTGTGTTCATTACCAAATTCCCTTCAATTATACCATGTCCAAAAAAAGATGCTTCAATGAATTGCCAAAATTAAGTAGTACATGCATGTAAAGCAAAAATACTGTTTACGCTAGAAATGCAACTCAACCTTAGGCATTGGAGAGTACTGGAAAATAAATCTAATAAAGTTAATCAGCGTATAAAGTAGGTGAAATATAAACTTTCTTCGTAAAGTGGTAATTATTTTTGGATTAAATATGATGTCATTACAGGAAAAGTTACCTGTTCAGGGATGAATTTACTAACTTATTTACCATTGTTTATTTGATGCATTATTTGTGAAACACACACACACACACACACACACACACACACACACACACACACACACACACACACACATATATATGTATATACAATAAAGTTGTAGCTTGACAGTTTCTGGATGGGAGACAGGTGTCATCTAGGTGGCCAGTAGTGATGAGCTAATTTATTTGAAAAAAATTGCCAAACATAAATTCAGTACAAAAATGGCACATTCGGATTCATGATCGGAAACACAAGCAAAATTTTATAAAATCGTAAAAAAGTAGGCAAAATTCTGTAAAAAGTATGGGAAAATATTTGTGTTGCCACTATAATATTTTTAGCACTTTGCCTAGGATAGTGGTGGTGGTGCATAATGAGCATGGGGCACGTATTTGATGAGGGTAGGGGATTGGCAGAGCTCAGAGAAGCGGTGTGCTTGTAATTTTTTTTTCTTCTATCTTTATGTGTGCACTTTGTGGCTAGCCAATCAGGGCACATGAAACATCCACAATATCCTGACACAACGGCTTGTGTCATTGACTGCTGAAAACACATGTCACTTTTCATATAAAAAGGAGACATCTAGAGTTAGCTCCATTTTGACAATGTAACAGCGCAGAGAGGCTTCTCCTGACGCTGGGACTGGTTGTTGATAGATTTTAGCTAGTTAGCTAGGTGGTTGTTTCTAAGTCAGATAGTTGAGATAGCTAGTGTTCTGTGTGGCTATGAAATCAACCTTCCAGCATCTATTTTTTGTGCCATTACTGAGGTTCGCAGACAAAGACAGCAGGGCACATTTGATAGACGTGTGTTGTTCACTGCTTCTACTGTGCTCCATGCATGAGTAGACCTTTCTAAATCTTATTTGTTCAGTTGCTAAATGTAATACTGCAAGGCATATGTCACCTTTTCATTTAGTGGTGTGATATTATTCTGTGATTTGAGCTGTTGGCCAGGAAAAAAATATTTTTTGGGGGAGTTACTGCCGTGATTCAGCCTGCCATATCCCACCTTGTCATTTATTGGTGGTGAAATTCAACTGTCTGCATAGCTCATGCAGAATAAAAAAAATTCTGTTGTTAAGCGTGTTACAGCTCACCATATCTCACATTGTAATTTTGTGGCGGTTAAGTTGTTCTGTGTGTGTATAGCTGTTGCACAGAAAAAAAAAAGATTTTTGGGCTGTTGCTAATGTGATTCAGCTCGCCATATACCATGTTGTAATTTCATGGCAGTTAAATTAAGCTGTCGACAGAGCTCACGCACATTAAAAAAAAATTCTGTTGCTTTACGTGATACAGGCTGCCATATCCCAACACTTTGTGATGGTGAAACTTCTATGTGAAGAGCTGCTGCACAGTAATTTTTTTTTAACAAACATGATACAGCAGGCCAGATTTGAGTTTGAAACTGTTTGCAGCATATCTTCAAGGTTATACAGGCCTCATCCACACTAAAATCAAATTTGTTCTCTTACTAACGTGATACAGTAGGGGAGATCTCAGTTTCATGGAGCATGGAGCATCTAGTCGATGTTATACAGGCCTTGTCAACAAAAAAAATAATTCTTCTGTTACTATTGTGAAGAGCGGAACAAAAATGGTTACCTCAATGAACCAAAAAGAATTTGTGATCAATATTGACCTGTCCATTCAAGGACATTTTAGCTATAGTGTGAAATCCTATTTTTTGTTTGTGAAACTGCCACTTAGGCGAAACTGTACTGTTTTGTTTGTTGTGAAACTATCACATAGCCGAAACTGTTTTTTTTGTCTTCTCTTTTCTCTCTTTGTTTAAACAAGCAAAACTTGTATAACCACTGAAACTACCTGTACAACTATATAAAGAGGGGATAGCACCTTGAAGGTAGGCGTGCTTTCAGAGGCTTCCCAGTGATATACTATACGAGACGTGTCTTGTGTATTATTTCTGGTGATTCCCCACTTCCAAAGGCTGCTCCGACTGAGTGTGGTCCTGACATTTCCTGGCGCCTGAACAGGGACCCGAGGTCTGTGTACTCCTTCAAGAACACCGGCAGAATACGAACGAAAAGAGAATCTGGGATAATGGACGGCAGATGAAAAAAAACCTGGCCAGGTAAGAGACACTGTTAGATCTCTTATATCTGCCCTGCACTGTCCGTAAGATTTTCTGTGTCGTGTCCTTTAGCGGGTAGTTCTAGTAGAGGAGGATACCTATAGCTCGGGTTCTTGAACTACTTAGGAATTGACCACCTCACGGAGTACGGCATTGAATGAGAGTGAATGTGAATAGAAGGTGTGTGGAAGTTGGGAATAGCCCTATAAGCCACCCAGGGTGTTGAAACAGAAAAAGTGACTGTCCCACTGGGCAACGTGGTTGCGTCCTTTCGGGGAGACCTCCGCGCCTATGTTCAATCTCTGATCCTGTCTTTGACGAAAACCTGGTGACGGATAAGTGTATGATAGTATGAGCCCAGGACAGATAAATTAGCCTGGGACAAGATTACGTTGTATTTTGATCCTCTGTCTGGTTGCATTTGTGTTGTTTGCTATAGGTGTAGGAATCAGGATTTTCTTACATCAACACGGTACGCAGAAGCCGTTAAACATCCTAGCTCCTTAGGAAGAAGGTAACGAGGTATTCTCATACCCAAACGCCACCTAGGGCAAGAAAAGAAAAAAGCTCAGGATAAGAAAATGGGGAATAAGCAAACAAAGTCGGAACCAGAAGAATTAGATATCTATACTATCATAAAGGAGAGAAGTGGTGAAGATGCCACTAAGGGGCTGAGAAAGATTTTTAGTAAGTTTGGAGTTACTAAGGCAGAAGCCTTTAGTAAGAAAAAATGGGAAGGAATTCAGGAAAAAAAAAAAGGCATAATCAGAGACAAGAAATGGATAGATCAGATCCAAGCGTTGATTGATGTCTCTAGGGTAGCAGAAAAAGAGGGATGGACATATAATCAACAGAATAAAAAGCGGTGTATTAGACACGCAGGCTATGGAGAAAAACAAAATGTGGAATATAAGAACACCCCACCCCCATACCTTAACCCACATGCCCCATCTTTTCTCCAAACACCACCTCAAAGTTTAGCCGGACCAGGAGGATGGGTATGTCCGCGCTGTGGACAACAAAATCCAGACTGGAGAAATGATTGCCTAGCCTGTGGTACACCTAGACATGGCGCTGTACTTGCCCCTGTTAGGGTAGTACCAAGACCCTTTAGGGAACCTGGTGCTGACGGAGAAATGGGAACTAGATATCACCAAACTCGACAATATTTCCCTTGGTCCCCCGCTGAAGGCATGTCTCTCTTGCATAACGCACCAGATCCCACCCAGTGTCCAGTTAGGTTTGCACAATATATACAGCAAATTATGCAGACTCACGCTGGAGTTTGGGCAGATGGAGAAGAATTATGTAGAATGAAAATGACTCCTGGACTCTTCCAGGAGCTATTAGCAAATCTACAGGTACATAGGCCCCAGGCAGGAGATGGTGCCTTACAAACGATAGAATCAGGTATGCAATTTGTAGATCACTTAATGGTTTTTATGAGGGAAAAACAGAGGCAGAGAGGAACAACGGGAGTGGTGGCTCAGAAATCTGGACAATCAGTAGACGAATATTATCTAAGTGTAGAAAATAATTTCAGAGATGAAGGCATGGATCTAACCGCTTCAGGAATGATGAGGTTAGTTACAAAAACCTTTATAGATGGATTGTCTCCAAAAGTGAAGGAAAAGCTTAAGGCCGCAACCCCTGATTGGAGAACCTTGGAAGACCCACACCTGGCTAGACAGAAAGCTGTAGGGATAGAAATGGACTTAAGAGAAAATTCTAAGCCAGTAAGAATTGCACAGGCTAATACTGGCTCTGCTAATCAAAAGTTTACTTGTCATTACTGTAAGAAGCCAGGACATTTCCAAAGGGAATGTAGGAAGAGAAAAGCAGATATAGATTCAGGAACCTTTGTACCCAAAAATAGGATAAATAACCCAGCGCCTGATCAAACAGACAGCTCAGAATGACTGAAGGTTATGCAGGTCTCTCTTCCTTCTAGAAGACCAATAATACAAGTTGAGGTTGAGGGTAAAAATGTACCTTTTCTGATAGATACGGGAGCAACATCCTCCATTTTAAATCAAGACTTTTTACCATATCCTGACAATATATCCTCAAAGGTAACATATGCAGAAGGGTATGATGGTAAAATTCAGGCGTGCTTTCAGAGGCTTCCCAGTGATATACTATACGAGACGTGTCTTGTGTATTATTTCTGGTGATTCCCCACTTCCAAAGGCTGCTCCGACTGAGTGTGGTCCTGACACTAACGTCATTCAGTAGGGTAGATCTCACTTTGAAATTGTTTGGAGCATCTAATCTATACTATACAGGCCTCATTCACACAAATTTTTATTCTGTTACTAACATCATAAGGTAGCTCTCACTTTGCAATTGTTTGGAGTATCTAGTCTATGTTATACAGGCCTTATTCATACAAAAAGTAAATTTCTTCTGTCGCGTCATATAGTAGGATAGATTTAACTTTGAAATTGTTTAGAGCATCTAGTCTATGTTATACAGGTCTCAGCCACAAAAAATAATTTTCTTCTGTTAATAACATCATACAGTAGGGTAGATCTAACTTTAAAATTATTTTGAGCATTTAGTTTATGTTATACAGGCCTCATGCACAACAAAAAAAAAAAATGATTTTTTAAAATTGTTTGGAGCATATCTTCTTTGTGATATGGACCTCATCCACAATCAAATAATTCTTTCTTCTGTGACTAATGTGATTTAGCATGCCATATTTCACCTTGTCATTTAATGCCACTGAAATTCAGCTGTGTGCAGAGCTGGCGCAGAATCCAAAATCTAATTTTTTGTTGCTAATACTGTATTCCTACTACACTATTTGAGCAATATGACAGGGAAAAGGGAGGTCACTGTGGAGGGGAATTAGGCTTGGTGTTCAAGGTGTACGTAGCATAGGTGGTAATGTTTGTGAAAGCACTGGTGGACCAACAAAGTCACATCCTATACAAAGACAACTGACAACTTCTGTTACTGGATGAGATACTCCACTGCCTTTCTTTGGCAGATGTACAGTGGTATGCCTTGTTGATGATGCCCAGAAAGAGCATGTGCTTGAGTGGATGGCAAAAGCAACTTCAAGTGGACTCTCCTCCTTTTCCTTCACCTCAACATCACACCCATTATAGTCCACAGAGGTGGCACCCTAATTACCTTTGTTTCCCCGCATCACAACTCTCCAACTGCCCAACTGACTTCAATTAACCACATGTGGCTGAGTCCAAAGAGCTGTTTACACATTCTATGCAATGAGCATCAGAAGTGTCCTCAAAAACTTCACAGATGACTCAAAAATTTGCTCTGATGCCCAAAATTTGTTTAGCTTGGATCCAGGGCAGGGTGAATTCGGGTTGGAGGAGCATCCTGACCTTGTCACCAGACATTAATCTCTGGGGGGAGATCAACCTGATGAGACTCAGATATCTGAGGCTCACATGCATGAACTGTACTGTTCTCTCAGGGCGATAAGTGGAGGAGGGTGACTCTCAGGGTGAAGAATGTTATAAAACAGAGGATTATAATGAGGTGGTAGATCCCAGTTGGTGTGAGCACAGAAGCACATAGCGGAGTAGGTCACCTGTTGAGGAGGGGGATAAGGAAGATGACTAGGTTATGTTGCGGTGAATGGTGCAAACATGTAGTGATGCAGCTACGACGAGCAACGCATCCTTAGCCACAACTGTAGCTGTGGTCAGCAGCATTCGCAGGTCTGCGGCTCGCAGGGGTGGCAAGGGTTGCCTAGCCTGGGCCTTTTTTTACACTTCAATGGATGAGCCAACTCATGCAAAGAAAAACTGAGTAGAGGGAAAAAGTGCAATAATTTGAGTACTATAAGCATGAACCACATGTGGAATCAACATGCGTTACTCTGGGAATCCAACTATGCTAAAATGTGGACCTCAAAAACTAACAGCCGCCCCTTCAATCATATCCGCTGCTTCTTCCTCCTCCTCAGTTACTGTGCCAAGTATTGTGATGCAGGTCTCTGACTGCAGAACCTCAGGTTCTTTCCCAGCTCTAGTCAGGCTGAGTGAGAGCATGTCAGCTGCAGCGGAAGCAGACATGCCTGCTGTTTTTGACCAATCAGAGAACAAGCACACCACATCTTTATTAATCCACAGTACCATCTCTGCCTGCACTTCCCTCATGCTCCAACTGTTTTTTCCAGTTTACCCTCTCTCAACACTGCAGCCAGCCTATGGTCCTGCAGCTGTGATCACATAAAAGATTGTTTCCTCCTGCACAGGACAAAGCCGAGATGTTGAACTCCACCACCAGACTGTCCTCTCTCAACACTGCAGCCAGCCCATGGTCATGCAGCTGTGGTCACATAAAAGCTTGTTTCCTCCTACACAGGACAAAGCTAAGAGGTTGAACTCCACCATCACAAATCTGTTGGCCACAGAAATGCTGCCTTTCCACCTGGTAGATGCAGATGGTTTCCGACAGCTGATGGCCATCGCAGTCCCTCAGTACAAGTTGTCCAGTCGCCACTACTTCTCTAAGAAGTGCTACACCAGCATGCCACAGACAACATCACCCATTCCTTGACTAAATCTATGTCTGCCAAGATGCATTTCACTACAGACACTTGGACAAGTAAGCATGGACAAGGGTGTTACATCTCGCTGGGTGACTGGTTGCTTTGGGGGCAGGCAGGGAAAGAGCTGCTCCACAAGTCTTGGAATCCCCAAGGCTTACAGAACAAACCTCTATATTTCACACTTCCTCCACTGCTTCTGCCTCCTTCTATATATCTTCTAGATCCTCCACCTGCGCCCTCAACCTCTGCCTTAATGAGATACACGTTCCAACAGTGAGTGCATAGTCAATCTTCACCACCTCCGTACTGAAAAAGCCAGGGGTCACTGCAATCAGGCAGTGTTAAAACTGATATGCCTTGGAGATCACAGTCATACAGCTAAAGGGTTGAGGACAGATCTCCAGGCCAAATTTGAGCAATGACTGTCTCCACTGAGCCTGCATCCAGGGAAGGCTGTGTCTGATAACGGTGCGAACCTGGTGACTTACATCGATACAGAGGTCTTTTTCCATGACAGTTAACAAGTTGATATGTGATGTGCCAACACATTGGATTTCCTCTCTGCACGTTTCAGCATCTGTAGTAGCAGCAATGAGTGTTGGCACAGTATGTCATGTTATAAAGGATGGGTCAAGCAGTTCGAATGTGGTGCATATCACGTTTACGGAGTGGGCACAGATTAAGAACCTCTGCACCCTTTTGCACAGTTTTGACATGGCTTCTAACATGGTTAGCGCTTATGATGTCATCATCAGCATCACTATTCCGTTCATCTATATTCTAGAGCAGACTTTGAATAACCTGTGGGAGGAGCTGGTGGTCCCAAAGAAAGAGGAGGAAGCAGAGGAAGATACCGATGGGAGAACTTTGTCTCAAAGTTCCAGACTGTCATCAAAAAGGCGGGTGCAAAAGGAGGGTGGATTACTTTGATTGAGTGGGGCTGGTGATAGCAGACAAACTGTTAGAGTAGGTGGAAGATCTAAGGAACAAATGGAGGAGGAAGAGGTCATGGGGAGCAACTGTCAGGAGATGAAGAGGATAATCATCCCCTCTCTGTTGTTCATGGTTGGTGGGATTGGATGGAGGAAACAAGCATCAGTGTTATCCAGCCACCAACACAGCATGGGCTTGCACCTCTGTTGGATCCATGTTATAAGACAAAATTTTGCCAGATGCTTCCTGCCCTGGAAAGGGACCCGCAAAAGCTTGAGTATCGAAACACACTTTTACACAACCTTAAGAGAAGTTTAGCACAAAACAGCAATGAAGCACGCAGGGTGCATTGCAGCTCTAACCTTCCAAACTCTGGCACATCAATTCATCAACATCAAAACATTAGCAGTAGTAGTGTAAGTGGCAGAAGCAATGTCTATGAGTAGGGTTGAGCGACTTTTCATTTTTTGAGATCGAGTCGGGTTTCACGAAACCCGACTTTCTCAAAAGTTGGGTCGAGTGAAATCGGCCGATCTTATTGAAAAGTCGGAGTCGGGGATCAGCCAAAACACGAAACCCACTGCAATTCAATGGGGAAGCATACTTTTTTAATATTTGCTTCAGTCGGCGACTTTTGAAAAGTGCCGATCTGTTTCTCTCAACCCTATCTGTGAGTCCTTTGACACATTTTTAGACCAACTTGTGCACCAGCACAGTCCAAGTCTGACATGTGGTGAATGAATGGAGGGGATGGTTCAGGAGTATCTAGAACTGAAAAGCAATACCATCAGGGAGGGTTTGGACACTTTCACATTTTGGTCTTCAAAAATAGATGAGTGGCCTGAGCTTGCCTCTCACACCTTGGAGGTTTTATCATGCCCAGCAGCCAGCTGTAACAACCCTGCCTGCATCACTGTATGGCCTTCCATTCCCCACCTGCCTGTTACATCAACTCACTCAGTGCCATGCTGTGAGATCTGTCTGCTGCCGGCTCCATGCTGTGTGCTCCATGGCCGCATACTCTGTGTACACTTCCTGGCTGTGTGCATAGGGGGTGGCGCTGGCAAATCCAGATTTTTATTGAGACTGTGTGCACCTCCCTAAGGTGTTCCTGGCTAATAGCCTAGAGGCCTCTGATTCTTAAAGCATCCTCACCCATTGGAGGATGCCTGAGCAAACTATTTCACTCAGATAGCATTTGCTACTGAGCTGCCAGGTCGTGTCTGTTTCCTGTCTCTGAGGGCTGCAATACACAGGCCTATATCTGTGTCCAGTTCAAGTATCTGTGTTCGTTCCTTGTCTGAACTCAGGTCTATGTTCTTTCCTGTCTGAATTCTGGTATATGTCAGTTCCTGTTCCTGCTTTGGTTGTTGCCATTCTCACTCTGCTGTGTGTATCTCTGCGCTATCTCTCTGCTCTGCTTGCCACTATCTGTGGTTCTGCACTTCTCTGCTCTGGTCGCCACTACCCGTGGCTCTGTGCTTCTCTGCTTTGCTCGCCACTACCTGTGCCTCTGTGCCTCTTTGCTTTGCTCACCACAACCTGTGGCTCTGCGCCTTCTGGCTCTTGGCTCCGCCTCCAGCATCTCCGCTCTTGGCTCCGCCTCCAGCGACTCCATCTTTAGCTCCTCCCTCGCCACCTCTGCCTTCTCCTTTTTTACTCTTAGCTCCGCCTTCTTCTTCTCTGCTCTTAACTCTGTCTTCTCCTTCTCTGCTCTCTCCTGCATTTCTGTTCTTGACTCCGCCTCCTGCTCTTAACTCCACCTCCTGTGGTTCTGCTTTGCATCCTCTCTTGCGACCTTGCTCTATTTCTGTTCTGCAACTTGCCGTACAGGTCTCTACCTGTCTCTTTATATTCACCAGTCCAAACAGGTCCCTACCTGTTTCCATATACCCTATAGTCTGAACAGGTTCTTACCTGTCTCCATACACCCGCCTGTCTGCCAGATTGCCAGCCGTGCCCATCTGCCTGCCTGTATCTCCGTCGAGCCAGTCTGCCCATCAGGGCCTCTGCTGTACCCGTTCATCAGCAAGTGTCACAGCCGTGCCTGCCTGCCTGTGTCTTGTCTCCCGGTGGGATCAGCATCCACAGTCAGACTCCACCCTGGAGTGGTACCTGGTAGCTACCTGCTGCACAAGTCTGACCTCACTATCAGAGGCTCCAACGAATGCCTAGGAAGCTACTTAGTTACGCCCCTTCCAGGGAAGTCTGGTCTGTGGTCCTGTGGGGCTACACCCCCACACGCCCACGCCTACCAGTCTGGGTGAGAGCGTTACACCAGCATTCTCTCAGAATGTGTCTTCAGCGCTGCTGGTGGAGTCCTGACAGATAAGCACAGCTGGCTGTCTCATGAAAGTGTAGACCACCTAAGTTTCAACAAGATGAATAAGTCATGGATCTCAAAGGACTTTTTCACCCCAATCGCAGACTGTACAGACTAGACAATGTTGAAGTTTTTAGTGTGCTGCATTGATCTTGCATAATTGCACTCTGTGATATCTTTAGTGTGGCTTCTGTGTCTGATGTTGCTGTTGTTGCTGCTACAGATGTTAGCACAAATTTGTGGAAATGTGAACAGTCATGGTTGGTCTCCATTTGCTGGGCCGGCTGTAGTAGAAGACGTGTCGGTCCCTATAATACTATTTCTATTCTTGTGACATCGATAACACTTTGGTGGTGTCAGGCCCTCATTTTTTGAAATTTGAAGACTCCTGATAAGGCCTCCATTTGCTGGGTTGGCTGTAGTGGAAGACATGTTGGTTCCTATTACACGATTTCTACTCTTGTGGTGTCTGCCAATAATTGTTTGAAATGTGAACACTCCTAATTGAGTCTCTCCATCTGCTGGGTTGGCTAGAGTAGAAGAGGTGTTGGTCCCGAATATACTATTTATACTTTCGTGAAATTGATGCCATTTTGGTAGTGTCTGCCAATATTTTTTAGAAATTTGAACACTCTTGGTTAGGTGTCCATCTGCTGGGTTGCCAGTCATGGAAAAGATGCTCGCCGTTATAGTATTTCTACTGGGATGAAATTGATGCCACTTTGTTGGTGTCTGCCATTATTTTTTTTAAAATGTGTACATTCTGGTTGGGTGTCCATCTGCTGGGTTGGCTATAGTGGAAGATGTATCGGTCCCTATTATGCTATTTCTGCTTTGGTGAAAGTGATGCCATTTTGTTGGTGTCTGCCTATAATTGAAATGAGAACACTCCTGATTGGGTCTCTCCATCTGCTGGGTTGGCTGTAGTGGAATATATATTGGTCCCTATTATACTACTTCTGCTATGGTGAAATTGATGCCACTTTGGTGGTGTCTGCCAATATTTTTTGGAAATGTGAAAACTCCTGGTTGGGTGTCCATTTGCTGGGTTGGCTGTAGTGGAAAATGTGTCGGTCCCTATTAAACTATTTCTACTGTGGTGAAATTGATGCCACTTTGGTGGTGTCTGCCACTAATTGTTTGAAATGTGAACACCCCTGATTGGGTCTCTCCATCTGCCTGACTGGCTGTAGTGGAAGAGGTGTTGGTCCCTTTTATACTGTTTCTACTCTGGTGAAATTAATGCCACTTTTTTGGTGTCTGCCACTAATTTTTGGAATGTGTAGACTCCTGATTGGGTCTCCTTCATGTGTGCTACCTGTAGCAGTAGGCCTCTGAGATCGGCAGACCTCTACTACCTTTTAGTCAACTACTTATGTTAATATCCTTACATTTTTCTGACAATAGTAGTCTGAGAAACTGATATTTGTGCCACTTGAGTGTGGCTGAGCATCAAAGTAGGTTGAGCTGCTGCATGTGGTGTCAAAGCTCCCAGCATAGAAGATCTACACAATCCCTCACCCATCTATCCTGGTGTCTGCCCCTAATTTGATGTGTTTTGGCAGCTTTTAGGCCCATTTGAAGATGTTGTGTATGCGTTTGTTTTTCCCTCCCATTGACTGAAATGACGTTCAGCTATGTTTGCCGAATATTTAACAAATAAATCGGCAAATATTGCAAAATAAGCAATCATAATCTGAACCGAACATTGAAATATTCACTAAACTTTAGTTATTAGGTGAGCACAAAATTATCATCTCTCATCTGTCTCATTGAGCAACCTATCACTATGCTTAGATAGCACTCCTGTTTATTCCCCTTTCCCTAGGGAAAGCCTTATTTTCTTCATTCACTGAGCTTAGCAGCTTATGCCATCTACCACGTCGCAGCCACTGAGCTCAATCATTGAAAAGTGTAAAACTTTTATTTCCAGAAAGACAGTAAGCTACATAGAGTCTTTATTTCATTGTCCAAAGAATATCCTCATAGGTTCATAACTGTGTTCTACATTATACATAAGAACATTCTTTTATTCTGCCAGATAATGTACAAATTATTGACTAAGAAGTATTAAAATAAATAAGACCTTAACATTTATGGAATTAAAGACAAGACTAGCCAACAGCCACATCCCATTACTCTATCTTACCGTTAGGCGTGACTACTTCATTACATGTCTTCATCATAGTCATGAAGACCTAAGCTGCAGCCAATATACATACTCAAATATCCAACTCAAACTAAAATTTGCCAAACTTGGTAAATATTAAGTGACATACTACACTATATCAGTAATAAGATCCAAAGGAGTCTTTGAAATGGTTGACCGCACCTATTGGTATGTCTAAACCAGGTTCTGGTCTAATCGTTGTTGCCTTTTTTTTTCTAGAGACAGACAGTTGTATGAAGAACTGTTTGGCACTTTGATTCAATGACATAACACAGAAATAACAATAATCTAGACAGTGGCTTATAATATTAAGAGCAATTTCAGAGCTGTTTATTAGCCTTGGCTTCTGCCAAGCAATCTATTCTTAGTCGACTAATAGTGTTTCAACTGTATAAATGCTAAAATCATCAATTTACATTAATTTAAATCAGCAAGAAGGGCAATTATGATTTTATGAGCTGAATGACTGATAGAAAATTTGTGCCAAGTAGACAAATTTTAGTTCCTACAGTAACAGTTCTATTTCACTTAGAATTTCTGCGTTTGAAGGCCTCAGCTTGTCTGGATGATTTTTGATCTTTAGTGTATCTTTGCAAAATTTGCTATGAGGAATATAGCTTGTGATAATTAAAAAATAATTATAATTACCAATTCAATAGCAAATGAAGAAAAAATTTAAAAATCTTTTTTTTAAAGAAGTGCAGCCTTATTATCTTACAAATGAGGACTAATTGTTTTGAAAGTGTGATGGATCCATTATTGTGCTAATCCAATCAACATAATTTGGTTTATCAGAATTCTTTAAAAGCCAGAACAGTTGTGCTAGAAAAGTAACCCTCAAAACTACATGTTGCAAAATTTTGGACAGCAGATATGAACCCCAATTTTTCTGTACAGGACCTAATTATCACCTTGCATTTGTGAAATGAAATATGGCATTTTATGGGTTTCTTGTATTTTGAAAATGAGATTTAAAAAAAGAAAAGAAACAATTGAAGGGAAAAAAGAAAAATAACATAGTTGAACATTTTCATTGTGTTATGATGATTACCAAAATTGTTGCTCAGTGTTTCATCTGTTCTGTACAAATGCTTTCTAGAGACTTTATTAAAATGTATTGTGGGTTGGCTCCATAATTTGCTAATAGGAGACCTCTGAAACACTACAATGCGAAATTCAAGTATTATTCCATACTTTCTTCGATTTTAAAAATTTTCTTTGAAAAAGATAGCTGTCCTAAACTTTTGTATCAGAAGATTAAGTATTTCTCTGGTGCTTGTTTAACTGCTAACAAAAGTAAAAAATTTGTCCATGAAAATTATAGTGTTAGGGAAGGTTCAGTATTCACCTATAAATGTTATAGTGTAATTTCATTTTCCCTGTCTAAACGGACTGTTATTAATACTATTCAAAATATTGCCAAGCTAAGTGAATTAACGATGATAATATTTCTTAATTAACTGTATATACATTATATTTATAGGATAAACTCTGTATGCAAATTACATAATTGTACCTGTATTAGGCTTCTCTATTAAAATTGGCATTTCATATGCTACTTTTAGACAATACTTCTATTAAGTAAAATATGCCAAAATTATTAAGAGGTGCATTAATTTAAATAAATTCAGAGCACCTTGGTCATTCTACTAAAATGGAAAATGAAATGGATGGCAGAAAATATGTCATTTTCTGACTTTTTAGGCATTTATTTGGAGATCATGCCCCCTCCAAAATGAACATACCCACCTACTACTTTAGATAATGTGGAGCAAATGCTGTACAATTATTTTTGTGCAATTTCAGCACAGTGTACACCAAAACTGTTAAATTAACTAAAATAATAACAGCTTGAAATTTTGACATTTAGGAAAAATTAAACTTTAGTTTATTGAAATAAAGATAGTTTCTGAAATTAAAGAGCAATTTTGAAAATGTGAAATATAGCTTTTTTAGGAATGTTTTCAAAATTGTGTTTCTCTCCATGAACAGTATTAATAGTAAAAAATGGAACAGCACAACGCTTTAACTTATCTTCTGGGTGCAAAGCCTCCAGGAAGCCCGTCCACCGGCTATCCACAGTCCATAGATTCAAACAAAATCTTGAGAAAGGCTCAGTTGGAGCCGAAACGTCGGACAGACATGTGGGTGTAATTAAACACTGCACAATTGATTGAGAAACAATGGAGTGCTGCCTGGTTTTTGTTTGAATCCATGAACAGTATTAGAGATATATTTCTGAATCATTTGTATTACCAAGCAAAATATTAAAAGATAATGATCATAATTTGTAATTATATGGTCAACACTGAAGATTGCATGATTAAACCTGTTATTATTGCAAATAATAAGCTAATAAGAGATTTACTATCACACAAAGCTATGTAGAGTTTTTCTTGTGTTGAATAGCAGGAACATATCTTAATTGATAGAAAAATGGAATAATACAATGAGGTCTATAATAAGGTGAGGACTAACCTGATATTCTGTTTGAATGTGGAAATTAGGATATGAGTCATGGAAAATCATATTGTGGTTTGTTATAAAAATAAGCAATATAAGTTGTCTCTCCGTTCTGTTACCACAGACTTATAGTTATAACCCTTTAATTAAGTAAATTTCTAAAGAGAAAAAGTAATGGAAAGTGGTTAATTGAGGACATAAATATTGAAGTAGGAAATAGAATTACTCTAAAATAAATTAATGAACACTTAAAGAAACTCTATTAACATAGGTTATGCAAATTTAGACAGCGAACAGTCATAGTTCAGCATCTTTAATGCACATTGGTTAATATGCATCTTGAGAAGCTACAATATAGAACGTATGGGCAATAAAAAGTGTGAGCATATATGTGTCAGCTGAGCTGCTTCACACAATAAGCATCATTGACCAGAACTAAATACTAGTTTCTCTGTTTACATGGGAATTGCACCTCCTTTCTCACTAGGGTGTATCTACTGTTTATATTCTGTTCCACGGAGGTGAGCTGAATAGACATACTCAGTGCTTGCCCAGTCCAGTACTTCAGGAAAGGCCACCAAGTTATGCCAAATGAAATGTTCTGCCCAAATAAGAGTACACTGAGAACACTCAGTCCATTTTAGTGGAACTGTGCTCCATTTATACTGGGCATTGCTGTCGCATAAACAGTGTGAACTTCTACTGTAAACAAAATGCACGGTGCGTATGTCTTAGAAATGTGTTTTCTATATACACAGAACCGGATTTATGATTTAAAGGTCAATGCCTTTACGTTAATAAATAGTATCTGTTTATAAAACACAATATTCCATAAAATGGCCTCACTTTGGCCATTTCTTCATTTAGTGGTGAATTCATGTATAAGATGTAATTGTTTTAAGCTATTTATAGTATTTTTATTATCAGCATTGTTGTTATTTTTCAGAATGAGCTATGCAATGAATCTGCTGTGTGCAAA
Source organism: Ranitomeya variabilis (assembly GCF_051348905.1). Lineage (NCBI taxonomy): Eukaryota > Metazoa > Chordata > Amphibia > Anura > Dendrobatidae > Ranitomeya > Ranitomeya variabilis. The sequence continues at coordinate 179,067,114 of NC_135237.1, forward strand.
TGTTTCCTTACTTTTTATTATTTCTCAAGTATATTTTTTATTTCAGTGAATTGTTATGTTCTTAACTAATGACCCAAGGTAGGGAAATAAGCTGTACAGCACAGGCTCTTATTTACATACTATATATGTACCTCTTAAATAATAAATACGAATACATAATAGGTTAAGTTATAAATATCGGATCAGTGGGAGTCTTGACTCACTATCAGCGGCCCCTTCAACCAACCGATTGTAGCAGTGCCAGAGGGCACACCAATGATCTGATGTGATTGACCTATACTAATGGTAGGTAATGAATTTTAAAGTCATGTAAAACTCTTTTAAACTCAAATCACTGCACAGAAAAAGATTGAGCAGTTGGCATAGGTGTTATTTTGTATACAACAGATATGCTAAAGTCCTATTAAATAATATATTGTGGGTTGTGCTGTTTTCCTAGCATATTTGTATTATAATACGCCTCAATTTATATGTACATTAGTTGTTCATTTATATTTTATATAGATATTTATTTGTTTAAAATGAACATAGGCAATCTGTACATAAATGCAGGCATTTCTTACATGAAAGAAAAGAGCAGATTACATAGCTGCATGATAAGTATAAGACACGCCCTGTGTCCACCAACTTTAATAAGATTCCTCATCATTTTATTTAGTCTAAACAGTTCTGGTTAGATCTATCACACCATATGATATTTGTCTCTCCTATAGATTGTAAGCTCTTATGATCACCAGGGTCCTCAACCTTCTGCAGAGTTGAGGGTAAGCTCCTATGGTCAGTGGATTCCTCTCTCTCCAGTAGATTGCAAGCTAGTATGGTCATCAGGGTCGTAGAATCATGGACTCATAGAATGGTAGAGTTGAAAGGGACCTCCAGGGTAATCTGGTCCAACTCCCTGCTCAATGCAGGATTCACTAAATCATCCCTGACAGATGGCTGTCCAGCCTCTGTTTGAAGACTTCCATTGAAGGACAAATCACCACCTCTCACGGTAGCCTGTTCCACTCATTGATCACCCTCACTGTCAAAAATGGTTTTCTAATATCTAATCTGTGTCTTCTCCCATTCAGTTTCATTCCATTGCTTCTAGTCTTTGATTGTGCAAATGAGAATAAAGCTGATCAGTCTACACTGTGACATATCTTAAGATACTTGTAGACAGCTATTAAGTCTCCTCTCAGTCTTCTTTTTTCCAAGCTAAATATTCTCAAATCCTGTATCTGTTCTTCATTGGACATTGCTTGCAGATCAGTCTCTTTTCTCTGAACTTGCTCCATATTTTCAATGTCTTTTTTTAAATGTGGTGCCCAGAAATTGATACAGCATTCCAGATAAGGTCTGACCAAAGAGGAGTAGATCTTGATCTAGACTGTATGCTTCTGTTAATGCAACCCAGAATTGTGTTTGCCTTTTTTGCTGCTGCATCACACTGTTAACTTATGATCAGTCTGTGATCTGTTAGTATAGCTAAATCTTTTTCACATGTGCTGTTGCTTAGCCATATCCTCCCATTTTGAATAGACTTTTTTATTTTTTCTTGTTCAGATTTAGGACTCTGCATTTCATCCTGTTAAAAAACCATTTTGTTAGTTGCTGCCCGGTTTCATGTTGTTTAGATCTTTTTTAATCCTATCTCTTCTCTAGTATTAGTTTTCCCTTCTAGCTTTGTGTCATCAGCAAACTTAATCATTTTACCCTCAATTCCTTTGTCTGAATCATTGATAAAGTGGTTTAACAACACAGGGCCCAGGACAGAGCCATGTGGTACCCTACTTGAGACATTCTTCCAACTGGATGTGCAGCCATTTATGGCCATTCTTTTGGTCTAAGCCAGTTATAAATCTACCTAATAGTTGCCTTGTCCATTTATTTGCTAGTTTTTTCAATAAGGATTATTTTGTCAAATGCTTTGCTGAAGTCAAAATATACTATATCTACAGCGTTTTCCTGATCCACCCAGTCAGTGATTCTGTCATAGAAGGAAAATAAGTTAGTCTGACATGACTTATTAGTTACAAACCATGTTGGCTCTGTTTAATCACTTAATTCTCATCCAAGTACTTGCATACGTGTTGTTTAATAAATTTTTCAAAGGTCTTTCCTGGTATACAAGTCAGGTTCATGAGCCTTTAGCTCTCCTGAGTCCACCTTCTTCCGCCTTTTGAAGATAGGGACAAGATTTTCTCTTCTCCAGTCTTCTGCGACTTATCTAGTTCTGCAAGAATGTTCAAAGATTATGGAGAGTGGTTCAATAGTTTCCTCTGCTATCTCCTTTAGTACTCTAGGATGTACTTCATCTGGACTTGAATTAATTTCTTTCTATCTCATAGAATGTAAGCTTTTATGGTCAGCGGGGTCCTCTCTTTCTTGTGTAGAGTGTAAGCTTTTAACGTCAGCAGGGTCCTCTCTTTCTCTCCTGCATATAAAGTGTATAAAGTGTAAGCTCTTATGGTCAATTGGGTTCTCTTTCTGTCCTGTACAATCTAAGCTCATATGGTCAACATGGTCCCTTCTATCTCTCATGTAGAGTTCAAGCTCTTATGGTCAGCAGTGTTCTATCTCGATAATAAAGTGTAAGCTCTTATGGTTAGCCGAGTTCTCTTTTTCTTCTGTAGAGTGTCTGCTCATATGGTCAGTGGGGTCCTCTCTCTTTTGTAAAGTGTAAGTTTTTATTGTCAGCGGGGGCCTCTCTCTCTTGCCTATAAAGTGTAAGCTCTTATGATCAGTGGAGCTATCTTTCTCTTCTATAGAGTGTAGGCTAATACGGTCAGCGTGGTCCCCTCTCTCTTGTGTAGAGTATAAGCTTTTATGATCAGCAAGGTCCTCTCTGTCCTGTGGTCTACAAGCTCTCTTATGGTCAGCGAAGTCCCCTTTCTCTTTTGTAGAAGGTAAGCTCTTAAAGTCAGCATGGTCCTCTGTCTACTGTATATTTTAAGCTATCATGGTCAGCAAGGTCCTCTCTCATTTAGAGTGTAAGAGTTCATTGTAAGCAGGGTCCTCTCTCTCATGCCTATAAACTGTAACTCTTATGGTCAGGGTGGATCTCTTTATCTCTTGTAGAGTGTAGGCTTGTATGGTCAGTGGGGTCCTATCTTCTGTAGTATGTAAGATGTTATGGCCAGTGGGGTCCTCTCTCTGTCTCCCCTAAATTGCAAGGTAGTATGGTCAGTGGGGTCTCTTCTCTCTCTCTTCTTTAGAGTGTAAGCTCTTATGGTCAGGAGGGTCCTCTTTCTATCCTGTAGTGTGTAAACTTACATTTTCAGCAAGATCCTTTCTCTCTCCTGTGTAGAGTGTAAGCGCTTATTGTCAGCAAAGTTTTCTTTCTCTTCTGTAGAGTGTAAACTAGTATGGTCAGTGGTGTGCCCTTTCTCTCTTCTGTAGAGTGTAATCTCTTATGATCAGCAGGGCCCTCTCTCTCTCTGCTGTAGAGTGTAAACTAGTATGGTCAGCAGGGTCCCCTCTTTCCTGTAATGTGTAAGCTCTTATGATAAGTGGAGTCCCCTCTCTTTTGTAGAGTGTAAGCTCTTATATTCAGCATTGACCCTTTTTTCTCTCCTGTAGAGTGTAAGCTCGTAGAATCAGCAGAGTCTTCTCTCTCTCTCCTGAAGATTTTAAGCTTGTATGGTCAGTGGAGTCCTGTCTTTCTCTCTTCTGTAGACTGTAAGCTCTTTTTGTCTACAAGGTCCTCTTTATCTCTTGCCTATAAAGTGTAAGCCGTTATGGTTAGCTGGGCACTCTCTCCTCTTCCCCTCATGTATTTTATGAACAATTACGAGCTTTGCAGCAGTGAGATTTACTCAAATTTGCCACAAATTTAATTTTTAGTAAAAATTGGTTAAGTTGACAAATTTCAATTTCAAGGATCATGTCTAATTATCAGTCATTAGAGATGACCTATCAGCATATATCTGTTTTAATGAGTAGTTGAATTCTTCTCAATAAAATAGCAATTCTGAAAAGTATTTTGTCTATTTTTTATCTTTGTAATTTCTTTTAAAAATATATATTAAAGTAGTACTCCAGCATTGCTTGACTATTTATTACATTACAGGTTATTGTTGAAGACAAATATACTGTATCTTGCATATGTCTTGTACATAACTGTTTTAGTTGATGTACCAGTTTTGGGTTGCTTTCTTCTGAAATCCCTTTTCTTATGATATTTTTCTAATGCAATGGCACCCAACCTTTGTGACCTTGAGAGCCACATTCAGCTCTAAGACAGGGTCATGCCACATTCTGCTCCAGAACCTCTCACTGTAGTGGCAACCAAAGCCCCCATTGCGGGAACAATGACAACCAAAACTTTTCCACAGAAAACACCCTGAAGCAGAATACCAAGATCAAGGGGTTCCCATAATGCCCCCATTTAGTATTCTTTCATCAAGTATTCTCAACATACTGTCACTTCCAGCTTCAAGCAGCTCCTCTCACACATAGTATCATCCTGTCACCAGTAGTGTTGAGCATTCCGATACCGCAAGTATCGGGTATCGGCCGATACTTGCGGGTATCGGAATTCCGATACCGAGATCCGATACTTTTGTGGTATCGGGAATCGGTATCGGGATTAATATCAATGTGTAAAAGAAAGAATTAAAATAAAAAATAGGGATATACTCACCTCTCCGACGCAGCCTGGACTTTACCGCCGTAACCGGGAGCCGTTGTACCTAAAAATGCACGCTTGAAGGGCCTTAGATGACGTCACGGCGCTCTGATTGGTCCGTAGCGGTCGCGTGACCGCTACGCGACCAATCACAAAGCAGTGACGTCACCTAAGGTCTTTCAAGCGCTTGAAAGACCTTAGGTGACGTCACTGCTTTGTGATTGGTCGCGTAGCGGTCACGCGAGCGCTACGCGACCAATCAGAAGCTGCGGACATCTTCTAAGGTATTTCAAGCGCTTGAAAGACCTTAGGTGACGTCACGGCTTTGTGATTGGTCGCGTAGCGGTCACGCGACCGCTACGGACCAATCAGAGCACCGTGACGTCATCTAAGGTCCTTCAAGCGCGCATTCTTAGGTACAACGGCTCCCGGTTACGGCGGTAAAGTCCAGGGCGCGTCAGAGGGTGAGTATATCCCTATTTTTTATTTTAATTCTTTCTTTTACACATTGATTTAGATCCCAGGGCCTGAAGGAGAGTTTCCTCTCCTTCAGACCCTGGGAACCATACAGGATACCGTCCGATACTTGGTGTCCCATTGGCTTGTATTGGTATCGGGTATCGGTATCGGATTAGATCCGATACTTTGCCGGTATCGGCCGATACTTTCCGATACCGATACTTTCAAGTATCGGACGGTATCGCTCAACACTAGTCACCAGTAGTGTTGAGCATTCCGATACCGCAAGTATCGGGTATCGGCCGATACTTGCGGGTATCGGAATTCCGATACCGAGATCCGATACTTTTGTGGTATCGGGTATCGGTATCGAAACAACATTAATGTAAAAATGTGTAAAAGAGAGAATTAAAATAAAAAAATATTGCTATACTCACCTCTCCGACGCAGCCTGGACCTCACCGAGGGAACCGGCAGCTTTGTTTGCTTAAAATTCGCGCTTTTCCTTCCTTACGTGAAGTCCCGGCTTGTGATTGGTCGCGTCGCCCATGTGACCGTGACGCGACCAATCACAAGCCAGAACGTAATTTTAACCCCTTCCCGACATGTGACGGTATAGTACGTCACATGTCGGGACCCCCGCTTTGATGTGCGCTCCGGCAGTGAGCGCACATCAAAGCCGGGACATGTCAGCTGTTTTGAACAGCTGACATGTGCCCGCAATAGCCGCGAGCAGAATCGCGATCTGCGCGCGCCTATTAACTAGTTAAATGCCGCTGTCAAACGCAGACAGCGGCATTTAACTACCGCATCCAGCCGTGCGGCCGGATATGAGCGCATCGCCGACCCCCGTCACATGATCGGGGGTCGGCGATGCTCCTCCATTGTAACCATAGAGGTCCTTGAGACCTCTATGGTTACTGATTGCCGGTGGCTGTGAGCGCCCCCCTGTGGTCGGCGCTCACAGCACACCTGCAAATCTGCTGTGTAGCAGCGATCTTATGATCACTGCTGCATAGCAGAGCCGATTGGGCTGTGCCTGCTTCTAGCCTCCCATGGAGGCTATAGAAGCATGGCAAAAGTAAAAAAAAAAAGTTTTTAAAAATGTGAAAAAAATAAAAAAAATATAAAAGTTTAAATCACCCCCCTTTCGCCCCAATCAAAATAAATCAATAAAAAAAAACCCCAACCTACACATATTAGGTATCGCTGCGTTCAGAATCGCCCGATCCATCAATAAAAAAAAAGCATTAACCTGATCGCTAAATGGCGTAATGAGAAAAAAATTCGAAACGCCAGATTTACGTTTTTTTGGTCGCCACAACATTGCATTAAAATGCAATAACGGGCGATCAAAAGAACGTATCTACACCAAAATGCTATCATTAAAAACGCCAGCTCGGCACGCAAAAAATAAGCCCTCAACTGACCCCAGATCACGAAAAATGGAGACGCTACGAGTATCGGAAAATGGCGCAATTTTGTTTTGTTTTGTTTTTTGCAAAGTTTGGAATTTTTTTTCACCACTTAGGTGAAAAATAACCTAGTCATGTTAGGTGTCTATGAACTCGTAGTAACCTGGAGAATCATAATGGCAGGTCAGTTTTAGCATTTAGTGAACCTAGCAAAATAGGCAAGCAAAAAACAAGTGTGGGATTGCACTTTTTTTGCAATTTCACTGCACTTAGAATTTTTTTCCCGTTTTCTAGTAAACGACATGCTAAAACCAATGATGTCTTTCAAAAGTACAACTCGTCCCACAAAAAATAAGCCCTCACATGGCCAAATTGACGGAAAAATAAAAAAGTTATGGCTCTGGGGAAGAGGGGAGCGAAAAACGAAAACGGAAAAACGGAAAAAGCTCCGGGGGTGAAGGGGTTAAAATCCTGAAGGACCTAAAATTACGTCACGGCTTGCTGTGATTGGTCGCGTCGCGGCCACATGGGCGACGCGACCAATCACAAGCCGGGACGTCACGGGAGGCAGGACACACGCGCATTTTAAAATGCGCGCGTGTCCAGCCTCCCGTGACGTCACGGCTTGTGATTGGTCGCGTCGCCCATGTGACCGTGACGCGACCAATCACAAGCCAGAACGTAATTTTAAAATCCTGGAGGACCTAAAATTACGTCACGGCTTGCTGTGATTGGTCGCGTCGCGGCCACATGGGCGGCACGCGACCAATCACAAGCCGGGACTTCACTTAAGGAAGGAAAAGCGCGAATTTTAAGCAAACAACGCTGCCGGTTCCCTCGGTGAGGTCCAGGCTGCGTCGGAGAGGTGAGTATAGCAATATTTTTTTATTTTAATTCTCTCTTTTACACATTAATATGGATCCCAGGGCCTGAAGGAGAGTTTCCTCTCCTTCAGACCCTGGGAACCATCAGGAATACCGTCCGATACTTGAGTCCCATTGACTTGTATTGGTATCGGGTATCGGTATCGGATTGGATCCAATACTTTTCCGGTATCGGCCGATACTTTCTGATACCGATACTTTCAAGTATCGGACGGTATCGCTCAACACTAGTCACCAGCGTTTCATACTTAAATTAATTCTAAACCCCTAAGACCAGTGTATATGCATCCAGATCTGCTATTCTGGGCAGTTCTACTCACAAAATTCACCAATTTGAAATGTGTTCTTCATACCTGTTTGCTAGACCAGGAGCTAATGCACCATGCTGGCAGACACCCCCCGAATCACAATTCATGGGACCGCGAGCCACACGTTGCTCCTGAGCTACAGCTTGTTTATCACTGCTCTAATGCATAATGTCTCATGCTTTGCAGAGGGATCATAGTCTCATCACTGCATTTCTTATCTAATGACAGCTTTATAACTTTGCAACTAATTATTGTAAAGACTCATCTAGCATACCCAGCTGGATTATATATGCCAAATATTTTTTTTTCAGAGATATCAAGAGAACATTCAGACATTCAGAAGAACAGAGAGGGTGGAACTGGATAAGGAGGGATCTAAAAACTGCCAAGAGGAATTTGATAGCATGCGTGGCTAAAGAACCCCTACTGATAACAACCAGTTGACAATTTCTGGACGGAATATTAGGAGAACACCACAACATAGTGTTAGGGTTGGCAGATTGCACTAAATAAATTTAATGAGAAAGTGCAAGCTCAACCTGGAGTACACCGTGCAGAGATGTAAAACTGCAGCTAATGTGAACAATGGCAGAGAACGCAGTGAGCGATTGCTAACTCGCACTGAGCTAGACGTCAATCACGGAACAACACACATAGTCATTTGCACACAGTAACGAAGCTGATGCTCTGCAATAGAGTCGTGTCACTCGCACACATTAACGGAGCAGATGCTCAGCAATAGAGCTATGTCACTCGCACACAGTAACAAAGCAGATGCTCTGCAATAAAGCTGTGTCACTCGCACACAGTAACGAAAGATATGACGCTAGACACGATCCCTGTTAACTTCACAGAGGATCGAAGCCCACTAACGGAGGTAGCAAAGGTACCAAAATGGCCAACTTCAAAATGGCCGCCATGGTCACCACTCATCTTAAAAAGTTTCCCCCTCCCATATGCTAATGTTCCACAAACAGGAAGTTGATATCACCATCCATTCCCATTTTATTTAGTTGTTTCCATATAAATGACCAACCCTGTATTCTCTTTTAAATACATTTGTAAAATACCACTATCTGTATTCAAGCCCACAAAGTAAAATATGTAACTAAATTAGGTAACAACATATAAATATAGTATATTACTATTTCTTCTTCGTCATCACATTTATTGGTCTTAATACAATGTAAAACATATATATAAATATGTGTATGTATATATGTATATATATATATATATATATATATATATATATATATATATATGAATGATATTTTTCCCTTAAAATAAGTCTTGATTTATTCTATAGTAATTTAATTCATCACATATATTTAAAAGGTTTAAGGTTTACAAATGTCACTTTTCGTCTACATTTATACACTTGTTGAATTTTATTGAATATCTCTAGGTAACTCTATGTTCATGTCATTCTTTTGTCACACGACAGAGGCTACGTTGGTAGAAAGCCTTGAAAACTGGGATTTAGGTGAATATGCTGATGGGGCCATTGGCTTTAATAAAGTAGATGGAGCAACTTTGTGCTCTGTCTGACTTAATTTTTGTCAGTGCATGCCTGTCACGGGGGTACTGGGTAGACTACAGCTGATTACCCGGGCCCCTGCGATATCCCTCAGACTAGGGAAAACCCTGTCTGTCCCTCTCCCAGAATTTACACTGATGGTGTGCTTGTCTGGGCCGCCAGGCCTGACCCTGACTCCTGTTTCAGCCCTATGCTGAAACCTCCACCCGCCACCCAGTGATGAGACCACACACCAACCTCCACAGAAAGCACAGACAGGAAAAACTAAAAAACGCACCACGCCGCAGACACACAGGAAAACACTATAATGTGCACAGGGCAAAACAAACACAAATATAGGAAGGAGAAATATGACAAAGGATAATACACCACTAGTGTTGAGCATTCCGATACCGCAAGTATTGAGTATCGGCCGATATCGGAATTCCAATACCGAGTTCCGATATTTCTGTGATATCGGAAATCGGAATCGGAAGTTCCCAGTGTATGGTTCCCAGGGACTGGAGGAGAGGAGACTTTCCTTCAGGCCCCAGGATCCATATTCATGTAAAAAGTAAAGAATTAAAATAAAAAATATGTATATACTCACCCCTCCGGCGGCCCCTGGACCTTACCGATGTAACCGGCAGCCTCTGTTCCTAAGAATGCAGTGAGTTTAGGACCTGCGATGACGTCGCGGCTTGTGATTGGTCATGTGAGCAGTCACATGAGCGGTCACGCTACCAATCACAAGCCGCAACGTCATCGAAGGTCCTAAACTCCTCATTCTTAGGAACGGAGGCTGCCGGTTACATCGGTAAGGTCCAGGGGCCGCCGGACGGGTGAGTATATCCATATTTTTTATATTAAATCTTTATTTTTTACATGAATATAGATCCCAGGGCCTGAAGGAGAGTTTCCTCTCCTTCAGACCCTGGGAACCATCCAGGATACCTTCCGATACTTGTGTCCCATTGACTTGCATTGGTATCGGGTATCGGCGATATCCGATATTTTTCGGATATCGGCCGATACCATCCGATACCGATACATTTGAGTATCGGAAGGTATCGCTCAACACTATACACCACCAGATACATTATTTCTTATCCTAGACCACCACTCCAGACCGAGATCACCAGGCACAAGACACAAGCTATAATCGGCGATGCCCAATGTCCAGAATGACTATTTAAAGGCCACAGGCGTGATCCAGCCTCCAACCAGATTACCAGCTAGATTAACCCCGGATAACCAGGATAAAATCTAGCCGGCGCCACTGAGCGTATAGTGGACGAATGTGGAATTACCGCTGTCTGTCGGACGCCCTAGTGTGAATAGCATCCGACATGACAGCACCCCGCCTTCTACGAGGGACCCCAGGGCCCTTACGACTTATAGGACCCGGCTTGTCCGGATGCCGGCGGTGAAACATACTGACCAGCCAGTCCGCATGTATGTCCGAAGCTGGTACCCAAGACCTCTCCTCCGGCCCATAACCACGCCAGTGTGCCAGGTACTGTAATGTGCGGTGCACTATATAAGAGTCAACCACCTTGGAGACTTCAAACTCCAAATTGCCATCCACCAAGACTGGAGGTGGCATCGGCGCAGCGTCCAATGAACCCACCCCCTTCTTTAAAAGAGATCTGTGAAATACGATGTGTATTTTATATACCATAGGAAGCTCCAATCAGTACGCTACCGGGTTAATGATGGCGGCGACCCTAAATGGACCAATAAACCTTGGACCCAATTTCAGGGATGGTACTTTGAGTTTTATGTTTTTTGTGGACAACCACACCCAATCACCCACACTCAGGTCCGGACCTGGCACACGTCTACTGTCAGCCACTCGTTTGTACCATGCACCCACGCTCAGCAAGCGCTGTTTCACTCTCCTCCAAATGGATGACAGTTGGGCTCCTAGCTGGCCTCCTCTGGAAAGCCAGCAGAGCCACCCTGACGCAGAGTACAAAATTGAGGATGGTGCCCATAAACACAAAAGAACGGGGACTGTTATGGTTCTCAATGGCAAGAGAACATAGCCCAGCAAACATACGAACTAGCTCTTGGAAAGATGGAAACTAAACTGACCATGAACTAAACCTGCCGCACAACTAACAGTAGCCGGGTAGCGTAGCCTGCGTTTTATCCCTAGACGCCCAGCGCCGGCCGGAGGACTAACTAATCCTGGCAGAGGAAAATATAGTCCTGGCTCACCTCTAGAGAAATTTCCCCGAAAGGCAGACAGAGGCCCCCACAAATATTGGCGGTGATTTTAGATGAAATGACAAACGTAGTATGAAAATAGGTTAAGCAAAATTGAGGTCCGCTCACTAGATAGCAGGAAGACAGAAAGGGCACTTTCATGGTCAGCTGAAAACCCTATCAAAATACCATCCTGAAATTACTTTAAGACTCTAGTATTAACTCATAACATCAGAGTGTCAATTTCAGATCACAAGAGCTTTCCAGACACAGAAACGAAACTACAGCTGTGAACTGGAACAAAATGCAAAAACAAACAAGGACTAAGTCCAACTTAGCTGGGAGTTGTCTAGCAGCAGGAACATGCACAGAAAGGCTTCTGATTACAATGTTGACCGGCATGGAAGTGACAGAGGAGCAAGGTTAAATAGCGACTCCCACATCCTGATGGAAACAGGTGAACAGAGAGGATGATGCACACCAGTTCAATTCCACCAGTGGCCACCGGGGGAGCCCAAAATCCAATTTCACAACAGTACCCCCCTCAAGGAGGGGGCACCGAACCCTCACCAGAACCACCAGGGCGATCAGGATGAGCCCTATGAAAGGCACGGACCAAATCGGAGGCATGAACATCAGAGGCAGTCACCCAAGAATTATCCTCCTGACCGTATCCCTTCCATTTGACCAGATACTGGAGTTTCCGTCTGGAAACACGGGAGTCCAAGATTTTTTCCACAACGTACTCCAACTCGCCCTCAACCAACACCGGAGCAGGAGGCTCAACGGAAGGCACAACCGGTACCTCATACCTGCGCAATAATGACCGATGAAAAACATTATGAATAGAAAAAGATGCAGGGAGGTCCAAACGGAAGGACACAGGGTTAAGAATCTCCAATATCTTGTACGGGCCGATGAACCGAGGCTTAAACTTGGGAGAAGAAACCCTCATAGGGACAAAACGAGAAGACAACCACACCAAGTCCCCAACACAAAGCCGAGGACCAACCCGACGCCGGCGGTTGGCAAAAAGCTGAGTCTTCTCCTGGGACAACTTCAAATTGTCCAATACCTGCCCCCAAATCTGATGCAACCTCTCCACCACAGCATCCACTCCAGGACAATCCGAAGATTCCACCTGACCAGAAGAAAATCGAGGATGAAACCCCGAATTACAGAAAAAGGGAGACACCAAGGTGGCAGAGCTGGCCCGATTATTGAGGGCAAATTCCGCTAAAGGCAAAAAAGCAACCCAATCATCCTGATCTGCAGACACAAAACACCTCAAATATGTCTCCAAGGTCTGATTCGTCCGCTCGGTCTGGCCATTAGTCTGAGGATGGAAAGCAGACGAGAAAGACAAATCTATGCCCATCCTAGCACAGAATGCTCGCCAAAATCTAGACACGAATTGGGTACCTCTGTCAGAAACGATATTCTCCGGAATACCATGCAAACGGACCACATTTTGAAAAAACAGAGGAACCAACTCGGAAGAAGAAGGCAACTTAGGCAGGGGAACCAAATGGACCATCTTAGAGAAACGATCACACACCACCCAGATGACAGACATCTTCTGAGAAACAGGAAGATCCGAAATAAAATCCATCGAGATGTGCGTCCAGGGCCTCTTCGGGATAGGCAAGGGCAACAACAATCCACTAGCCCGAGAACAACAAGGCTTGGCCCGAGCACAAACGTCACAAGACTGCACAAAGCCTCGCACATCTCGAGACAGGGAAGGCCACCAGAAGGACCTTGCCACCAAATCCCTGGTACCAAAGATTCCAGGATGACCTGCCAACGCAGAAGAATGAACCTCAGAAATGACTTTACTGGTCCAATCATCAGGAACAAACAGTCTACCAGGTGGGCAACGATCAGGTCTATCTGCCTGAAACTCCTGCAAGGCCCGCCGCAGGTCTGGAGAAACGGCAGACAATATCACTCCATCCTTAAGGATACCTGTAGGTTCAGAATTACCAGGGGAGTCAGGCTCAAAACTCCTAGAAAGGGCATCCGCCTTAACATTCTTAGAACCCGGCAGGTAGGACACCACAAAATTAAACCGAGAGAAAAACAACGACCAGCGCGCCTGTCTAGGATTCAGGCGTCTGGCGGACTCAAGATAAATTAGATTTTTGTGGTCAGTCAATACCACCACCTGATGTCTAGCCCCCTCAAGCCAATGACGCCACTCCTCAAAAGCCCACTTCATGGCCAAAAGCTCCCGATTCCCAACATCATAATTCCGCTCGGCGGGCAAAAATTTACGCGAGAAAAAAGCACAAGGTCTCATCACGGAGCAATCGGAACTTCTCTGCGACAAAACCGCCCCAGCTCCGATTTCAGAAGCGTCGACCTCAACCTGAAAAGGAAGAGCAACATCAGGCTGACGCAACACAGGGGCGGAAGAAAAGCGGCGCTTAAGCTCCCGAAAGGCCTCCACAGCAGCAGGGGACCAATCAGCAACATCAGCACCCTTCTTAGTCAAATCAGTCAATGGTTTAACAACATCAGAAAAACCAGCAATAAATCGACGATAAAAGTTAGCAAAGCCCAAAAATTTCTGAAGACTCTTAAGAGAAGAGGGTTGCGTCCAATCACAAATAGCCTGAACCTTGACAGGATCCATCTCGATGGAAGAGGGGGAAAAAATATATCCCAAAAAGGAAATCTTTTGAACCCCAAAAACGCACTTAGAACCCTTCACACACAAGGAATTAGACCGCAAAACCTGAAAAACCCTCCTGACCTGCTGGACATGAGAGTCCCAGTCATCCGAAAAAATCAAAATATCATCCAGATACACAATCATAAATTTATCCAAATAATCACGGAAAATGTCATGCATAAAGGACTGAAAGACTGAAGGGGCATTTGAAAGACCAAAAGGCATCACCAAATACTCAAAGTGGCCCTCGGGCGTATTAAATGCGGTTTTCCACTCATCCCCCTGCTTAATTCGCACCAAATTATACGCCCCACGGAGATCTATCTTAGAGAACCACTTGGCCCCCTTTATGCGAGCAAACAAATCAGTCAGCAGTGGCAACGGATATTGATATTTAACCGTGATTTTATTCAAAAGCCGATAATCAATGCACGGCCTCAAAGAGCCATCTTTCTTAGCCACAAAGAAAAAACCGGCTCCTAAGGGAGATGACGAAGGACGAATATGTCCCTTTTCCAAGGACTCCTTTATATATTCTCGCATAGCAGCATGTTCAGGCACAGACAGATTAAATAAACGACCCTTAGAGTATTTACTACCCGGAATCAAATCTATGGCACAATCGCACTCCCGGTGCGGAGGTAATGAACCAAGCTTAGGTTCTTCAAAAACGTCACGATATTCAGTCAAGAATTCAGGAATCTCAGAGGGAATAGATGATGAAATGGAAACCACAGGTACGTCCCCATGCGTCCCCTTACATCCCCAGCTTAACACAGACATAGCTTTCCAGTCAAGGACTGGGTTATGAGATTGCAGCCATGGCAATCCAAGCACCAACACATCATGTAGGTTATACAGCACAAGAAAGCGAATAATCTCCTGGTGATCCGGATTAATCCGCATAGTTACTTGTGTCCAGTATTGTGGTTTATTGCTAGCCAATGGGGTGGAGTCAATCCCCTTCAGGGGTATAGGAGTTTCAAGAGGCTCCAAATCATACCCACAGCGTTTGGCAAAGGACCAATCCATAAGACTCAAAGCGGCGCCAGAGTCGACATAGGCATCCGCGGTAATAGATGATAAAGAACAAATCAGGGTCACAGATAGAATAAACTTAGACTGTAAAGTGCCAATTGAAACAGACTTATCAAGCTTCTTAGTACGCTTAGAGCATGCTGATATAACATGAGTTGAATCACCGCAATAGAAGCACAACCCATTTTTTCGTCTAAAATTCTGCCGTTCACTTCTGGACAGAATTCTATCAAATTGCATATTCTCTGGCGTCTTCTCAGTAGACACCGCCAAATGGTGCACAGGTTTGCGCTCCCGCAGACGCCTATCAATCTGGATAGCCATTGTCATGGACTCATTCAGACCCGCAGCCACAGGGAACCCCACCATAACATCCTTAATGGCATCAGAGAGACCCTCTCTGAAATTCGCCGCCAGGGCGCACTCATTCCACTGAGTAAGCACAGCCCATTTACGGAATTTCTGGCAGTATATTTCAGCTTCGTCTTGCCCCTGAGATAGGGACATCAAGGCCTTTTCCGCCTGAAGTTCTAACTGAGGTTCCTCATAAAGCAACCCCAAGGCCCGAAAAAACGCATCCACATTGAGCAACGCAGGATCCCCTGGAGCCAATGCAAAAGCCCAATCCTGAGGGTCGCCCCGGAGCAAGGAAATCACAATCCTGACCTGCTGAGCAGGATCTCCAGCAGAGCGAGATTTCAGGGACAAAAACAACTTGCAATTATTTTTGAAATTTTGAAAGCAAGATCTATTCCCCGAGAAAAATTCAGGCAAAGGAATTCTAGGTTCAGATATAGGAACATGAACAACAAAATCTTGTAAATTTTGAACTTTCGTGGTGAGATTATTCAAACCTGCAGCTAAACTCTGAATATCCATTTTAAACAGGTGAACACAGAGCCATTCCAGGATTAGAAGGAGAGAGAGAGAGAAAGGCTGCAATATAGGCAGACTTGCAAGAGATTCAATTACAAGCACACTCAGAACTGAGAAAAAAAAAAAAAATCTTCAGCAGACTTCTCTTTTCTCTCCTTTCTCTGTCAATTAATTTAACCCTTTTTGGCCGGTCAAACTGTTATGGTTCTCAATGGCAAGAGAACATAGCCCAGCAAACATACGAACTAGCTCTTGGAAGGATGGAAACTAAACTGACCATGAACTAAACCTGCCGCACAACTAACAGTAGCCGGGTAGCGTAGCCTGCGTTTTATCCCTAGACGCCCAGCGCCGGCCGGAGGACTAACTAATCCTGGCAGAGGAAAATATAGTCCTGGCTCACCTCTAGAGAAATTTCCCCGAAAGGCAGACAGAGGCCCCCACAAATATTGGCGGTGATTTTAGATGAAATGACAAACGTAGTATGAAAATAGGTTAAGCAAAATTGAGGTCCGCTCACTAGATAGCAGGAAGACAGAAAGGGCACTTTCATGGTCAGCTGAAAACCCTATCAAAATACCATCCTGAAATTACTTTAAGACTCTAGTATTAACTCATAACATCAGAGTGTCAATTTCAGATCACAAGAGCTTTCCAGACACAGAAACGAAACTACAGCTGTGAACTGGAACAAAATGCAAAAACAAACAAGGACTAAGTCCAACTTAGCTGGGAGTTGTCTAGCAGCAGGAACATGCACAGAAAGGCTTCTGATTACAATGTTGACCGGCATGGAAGTGACAGAGGAGCAAGGTTAAATAGCGACTCCCACATCCTGATGGAAACAGGTGAACAGAGAGGATGATGCACACCAGTTCAATTCCACCAGTGGCCACCGGGGGAGCCCAAAATCCAATTTCACAACAGGGGACTCCCCAGACGATTCCTGGCGGTGATTATTAATGGCAAACTCAGCCAAAGGAAGGAACGTTGACCACTCCTCCTGGTTGTCAGACACAAAGCAGCGTAAGTACTGCTCCAAATTCTGGTTCATACGCTCTGTCTGACTATTTGATTGAGGATAAAATGCCAAAGAAAGCGACAACTTGATCCCCAGCTGTGAGCAAAATGCTTTCCAAAACTTTGCCACAAACTGAGTACCCTTATCAGACACTATGTCAGACGGGACCCCGTGAAGTCTGACCACCTCCTGCACAAAAACCTGAGCCAGAGTCTTCGTGTTAGGAAATGAAGGCAAGGACACAAAGTGCGACATCTTTGAGAACCGATCAACAACCACCAAGATGACCGTGTTCCCAGCTGAGGAGGGTAGGTCTGTAATAAAATCCATGGAGATCTCTGTCCATGGCCTACTGGGTACCCCTA
The DNA here is from genome assembly GCF_051348905.1 of Ranitomeya variabilis. Taxonomy (NCBI): domain Eukaryota; kingdom Metazoa; phylum Chordata; class Amphibia; order Anura; family Dendrobatidae; genus Ranitomeya; species Ranitomeya variabilis. The sequence continues at coordinate 179,084,499 of NC_135237.1, forward strand.
GAGGATGTAATGAGCCAGCAGGACGGGAGCGAGGCGTCTTAGCCCTAGCACACATGGTACATGCTGATAAGTACGAGACCACATCCTGTTGGATTTTGGGCCACCAAAACCGATGCGACACCAACTCCAAGGTACCCCTAACTCCTGGATGGCCAGCCAGAACAGTACCATGATGCTCACCCAACACCTTTAGGCGAAGATGGAGCGGTACAAATGATTTGTTAATGGGAAGCTCTGGTGGTACTTCCTCCTGAGCCTCGGCAATCTCAGCCTCAACCTCTGTCGTGAGAGCCGAGACCACTACACCCTTTTGGAGGATGGGTACCAGATCTTCCCGAGGTTCTCCCCCCGGAAAACACCTGGATAAAGCATCTGCCTTAGTGTTCTTAGACCCCGGACGGTACATGACAAAAAATTTGAATCGCGTGAAAAACAATGCCCAGCAAGCTGCCTGGGGGACAGACGCTTGGCTGACTCTAAATAAAGCAGATTTTTATGGTCGGTGATAACTGTAACCTGGTGGACCGACCCCTCCAAGAAATGTCACCATTCCTCAAAAGTCAACTTGATAGCCAACAACTCCCTGTTGCCGATATCGTAGTTATGTTCGGCGGGCGATAGCTTCGTGGAAAAGTAGGTGCATGGACACAACTCGCCCAAGGATAAGCCTCGTGACAGCACCGCCCCCACTCCAACCTCAGACGCATCGACTTCCACGGTTAATGGTTTTGATACATCCGGTTGCACCAGAATGGGGGCCGAAGCAAAACTGTTCTTCAGAAATTCGAATGCGCGCACAGCAGCCTCAGGCCAGGCGGAGAAATTGGTACCCTTTTTCGTCATGTCAGTAAGCGGTTTAGCAATGGTAGAAAAATCTTTGATAAATTTTCTAGAATAATTAGAAAATCTATGGAACCACTGGAGTGCTTTTAGGTTATCAGGCCGTTCCCAATGCAGCACCGCTTGCACCTTAGCGGCGTCCATTTTAAACCCAGAAGCAGACACAATATAACCCAAGAAAGGCAACTCCTGAACCGAAAGTACACATTTCTCAAGTTTTACATAGAGCTTATTTTCGCTGAGTAGCTGTATCACCTGCCTCACATGCTCTAAATGAGTACCACGGTCGCATGAATAAATGAGAATGTCATCTAGGTACACAATAACAAATTTCCCCAGTACATGCGAGAACACATCATTTATGAAATGTTGAAATACAGCAGGCGCATTTGTCAACCCAAATGGCATCACCAAATTTTCAAAATGACCCTCAGGAATATTAAAAGCCGTCTTCCACTCATCACCTTGACAGACTCTTATGAGGTTGTATGCCCCCCTGAGGTCAAGCTTGGAAAACCACTTAGCACCAGCTACCTGGTTGAACAAATCTGGTATCAGAGGGGCATAGGGTATGGTCATGAACCGTAATCTGGTTTAACTCCCTGAAATCCAGACACGGGCGTAGTCCGCCATCTTTCTTCTTAATGAAGAAGAACCCCGCTGCCACCGGCAAGGACGAAGCCTGATGTGCCCTTTGCTCAAACTCTCAGCAATGTAGTCTTTTAAAGCTTGCCTCTCAGGACCAGAGATGTTAAACATCCTAGCTTTCGGCAATTTGGCCCCTGGTTTAAACCTTAAACCTAATAGTACAGTCATAGGGTAGATGTGGTGGCAATTCTGAGCAACCCTTCTCAGAGAACATATCTGCGAAATCCAGCATTGACTCAGGAATGCTAGGAGTCACAGCGGACACACATATGGCCAAGCAATTCTCCTGGCAGAATCCGCTCCACTGAATTATGTCCTGAGTTTTCCAGTCAATCACTGGGTTGTGCATAGATGACCATGGAAAACCCAGAACCATTTGTGCAGGAAGATTACTGAGCACCCTACATGTAACTTGCTCAGAATGTAGGAACCCAATGTGGAGTATAACCTCAGCCACAAACTCAGTAATCTCCCCCTGTGGGAGTGGAGAAGCATTGATGGTGACCACCCGGATAGGATGAGGCAGTTTTTCGACCGTGAACCCGGCCGTGCGCGCAAACTCCTCATCAATGAGATTAGTGCCCGACCCTCTATCCACAAAAACAGTGATTGGCAGCTCTCTGCCAGCGACCATCACTCTGGCAGGGAGCATACATTGAGAGACCACCATGGAGGATATGTATAAGCTCAGATTGGCCTCCTCCACACCCTCTAAGCTTAGTAGTTTTCCACCGTTGCGCTTTTCTTAGAAAACAGAGGACAAGCATTTACATAATGCCCTTTTTTACCACAGCAGAAACAGGCTTCCTGCTTCCTGAGTGAGGTGGCTCAATGATGTGACACCCCTGCGATTTGCATAGGCTCCGTGGGCTCACCTGCAGCAACCTCACGTGCACCTACACCCTCCCCCATAAGCGGCGTCTCTTGCACCCCCTGACGCAAACGGCAATCAATGTGGACAACAAGACTCATGGCAGACTCTAGAGAAGCAGGAGTCTCATACATCAAGAGGGCTTGTTTAATCCTTCTCGAAACCCCATGTACAAACTGACTCCGCAGTGCAGGGTCATTCCATTGTGTGTCCACGGCCCAGCGGCAAAATTCAGAACAGTAATCCTACGCCATTCGCTCACCCTGGCGGATAGTGCGTATTTTAGATTCTGCTAGAGCCAATCTGTCAGGATCATCATATATGAGTCCAAGAGCAGAAAAAAAACTCCACTGAGTTAAATGCAGCTGAATCAGATGGTAATGAAAATGCCCATGCTTGGGTGTCTCCGTTCAGTAATGACAATACCAGGCCCACACGCTGAGCCTCATTACCTGAGGAGATCGGGCGCATACGAAAATATGATTTGCAAGCTTCACGAAACACAACAAATTTACTGCGTTCCCCAGCAAACCTCTCAGGTAAAGGGATCTTTGGCTCTGCAACTCTACCTGCAGTTTCAGCTTGCACATTAGATACTACAAGACCCTGTTGCCGAACTGCCCCTTCAACTCAGTGACCTGTAAGGACAGCGCCTCCAAATGGCGGGTTATGGAAGTCATGGCATTCATGGCATCCAAAATTTATTTAGGCCGATTATAATGTCACGGGGGTACTGGGTAGACTACAGCTGATTACCCGGGCCCCTGCGATATCCCTCAGACTAGGGAAACCCTGTCTGTCCCTCTCCCAGAATTTACACTGATGGTGTGCTTGTCTGGACCGCCAGGCATGACCCTGACTCCTGTTTCAGCCCTATGCTGAAACCTCCACCCGCCACCCAGTGATTAGACCACACACCAACCTCCTCAGAAAGAACAGACAGGGAAAACTAAAAAACGCACCACGCCGCAGACACACAGGAAAACACTATAATGTGCACAGGGCAAAACAAACACAAATATAGGAAGGAGAAATATGACAAAGGATAAAACACCACCAGATACGATATTTCTTCTCCTAGACCACCACTCCAGACCGAGATCACCAGGCTCAAGACACAAGCTATAATCGGTGACGCCCAAAGTCCAGAATGACTATTTAAAGGCCACGGGCATGACCCAGCCTCCAACCAGATTACCAGCTAGATTAACCCTGGACAACCTGGATAAAATCTAGCCGGCGCCACTGAGCGTATAGTGGACAAATGTGGAATTACCGCTGTCTGTCGGATGCCCTAGTGTGAATAGCGTCCGACATGACAATGCCTTTTTCATGATTTATATCCTCTAGATTGTATATACAGTACTTCGGAACCATTTATTTCAACCCCATAAGGAAATAACCATTTTGGACTTTTAGGACTCTATTTTTTTTGTTATTTTTTCATCGTCTCAATAAAGAATTCTTAATATTTTTTCTTTTTTTGACAATGTAGACACATAAGGGCTTGCTTTTTGCAAAGAGTTGTATTAGTCAGTGGCATTATTTGGGGCAACATATATCTTATTACTTAACTTTTCTTGAGAGAAGTGAAAAAACAGCAATTCTCCAGTTATTCTCTTGATATTTAAACTTTTATGCTACTCACGTGCTGCATAAATAAAATAGGAAATTTATTCTGTGAGTATGCACAACTATGGCAATCCCAAATTTATAAAGTTGTATTACTTTTGTGCAGAAAATACAACTGTCTAAAAAAATCAACTGTATTTGTGTCACCATGCTTTGAAAGTGTGAAGTTTTACACTTTTCCATCGATGCAGCTGCATAAGAATTTTTTAAGTGATAATACATAGATTTTAGCTGTACCATTTTCTGGCACACATCACTGTTTGATCACTTTTTTAGATATGGAATGTACAAAATAAACCACAATTCAGTTTTTTTATATTTTTATATTGTTAACATCGTTCACTATTCAGTTTTACTGACATGTTAACTTTATTATGCAGATCAAAACTGTTAGGGTTATCGGATTGCACTAAATCAGTATTTCCCAAACGCCAGTCCTCATGGACCCTAACAGGTCATGTTTTCAGGATTTCCATAGTACTGCACAAGTGAGAGAACTGATGCTTCCATCACCTGTGCAATACTATGGAAATCCTGAAAACATGACCTGTTGGGGTCCGTGAGGACTGGAGTTTGGGAAACACTGCACTAAATAAATTAAATAGTAAAGTACAATCGCAACCATGGGTCCACCATGCAGAGATGTTAAACTGCGGCTAGTGTGAAAAATGATGGAACACACAGCTGGCACACAATAAGTTAAACGCCATTCAGAGTGAACTGCACCTGAACAGAACTCGCATGCAGAAACAAAACAGATGCTTGCAACTGGGTTTTGTCACTCGCACACAGAAACGGAACAGATGCTCTGCAACGGAGCTGTGTCACTCACACACAGAAATGAGAGAAGTATGGCACTAGATATGACCCCCTGTCAACCTCACAGGGGAACCTAGCTTGCTAATGGGGTAAAAGGCAAACAGTGGTAACACAATCAGCAAATGCACTCCACAAACTCCTCTCCGTAGGTGCCGGAATTCTAATGGATAGACACCACCCTGAATCCACTCAAACTCCTCTCTGGAGTATTGGGAATTCTTACGGCTTTCCACTGACCCTGAGCACATGCTGACAAAGACCATGCTGAAGCAATGTCCCATACACACACACACATAACGTGAATGATACTAGCGCATCTGCGTGCGCATCTGAGAATCTTTTATATTCTGCTCATATAAGGTACCTAACAGCAACACATATTGGTACAATAGAGAATTTGCTCACCCATAATTAGTCTGGACTTGAGAAAGCGACTACGCGAAATGCGCGTCAGGGGTCGTGGGAAGGTCACCTGGTGGTCCGGACTAATTATGGGTGAGCACATTCTCTATTGTACCAATATGTGTTGCTGTTAGGTACCTTATACAAGGCAACCTCATGGGTGAATGATATATGAAAGATGCTTAGTGTTTACACACGATGATTGATATCTAGGCATTTTTTGTTTGCTCATTTTGGTCATACAGCGGATCTGTGTCTTTTCCTCAATGTACTGGTTGTTGTCTTCTTCTTTCCCCTTTTTTATTTTTGTGATATTGATTGATGTTTCATTAATTAGTAAAAGTTTTGTGTTTTATCTATCTGTTTGGTGTACATATTACTCTGTTTCGCTGGTTTTCAATATGATTTAATTAGAGTAGCACACCTATTATAATTTGATACTGATTTTGGAAGAGCTAGACCTTTTGAATTATGCTCTCAGCTACTGATGTGTTTTTTGATTATTGTATCTAGTAATGGGCACGTTGTATTTAAATATATATAATTACTTTGTTATATTTATCTCTTAAAGGGGGATGGGTAATGATTTGGTAGCACCGGTGTAATGTATAATATGGTTGCAAAGATTATATCCAAGCTATTAGCTCCAAAGGGATTACGCTGATGTGTATTACAAACGTCTCTAAGGGCAATGTTCAACAATGACTGGATTTCCTCATATGCAAGTAGTGCTAACAGATGGAATGAAATGGGCAATGACACATATTAAGCTCCTCTTTAGTGTAAGAAATTCTTAGGGTTATGTCAGATGAACACTGCTGCACTTCTCCAGTTTCCTCAGCTTAACCCCTTAGTGACAGAGCCAATTTGGTACTTAATGACCGAGCCAATTTTTACAATTCTGACCAATGTCACTTTATGAGGTTATAACTCTGGAACGCTTTAACGGATTCTGCTGATTCTGAGACCGTTTTTTTCATGACATATTGTTCTTCATGTAAGTGGTAACATTTCTTCGATATTACTTGTGATTATTTATGAAACAAAATTGAAATATGGCGAAAATTTTAAAAATTTTGCAATTTTCAAATTTTTTATTTTTATGCCCTTAAATCAGAGAGATATGTCACAAAAATAGTTAATAAATAACATTTCCCACATGTCTACTTTACATCAGCAAAATTTTGGAAACAATTTTTTTTTGTTAGGGAGTTATAAGGGTTAAAAGTTGACCAGCAATTTCTCATTTTTACAACACCATTTTTTTTAGGGACCACATCACATTTGAAGTCATTTTGAGGGGTCTATATGATAGAAAATAACCAAGTGTGACACCATTCTAAAAACTGCACCCCTCAGGGTGCTCAAAACCACATTCAAGAAGTTTATTGACCCTTTACGTGCTTCACAGGAACTGAGACAATGTGGAAGGAAAAAATTAACATTTAACTTTTTTTGCAAACATTTTACTTCAGAACCATTTTTTTTATTTTCACTAGTGTAAAAACAGAAATTTAAGCATAAATTTTATTGTGCAATTTCTTCTGAATACGCCGATACCCCGATATGTGGGGGTAAACCACTGTTTGGGCGCAACGCAGAGCTTGGAAGAGAAGGAGCGCCGTTTGACTCTTTCAATGTAGAATTGTCTGGAATTGAGACTGGATGCCATGTCACGTTTAGAGAGCCTTTGATGTGCCTAAACAGTAGAAAACACCCACAAGTGACACCATTTTGGAAACTAGACCCCTTAAGGAACGCCCCCGGAAGAAGCTCGGTGCGAAACGCGCGTTGGGGTGAGGTGGAGAGTGGTGCAGCCTGCAGGTAGATATCACTGGGATTGTTTAATCTGATCTGTGCACATTGATAGTGTTTATATATTGATATTGTTTATATATTGTCGGTATGCTTAGGCAACTTATATGCAACCTATGTGCACGGAATTGTATACATCATGAGGACATCACTACCTTGCAATTGATATAATGTAATGATGCACTGCACCTACCCTCCACCTTATGTTAGGGTGCTTGGGCATTTTTATGCGTTTTATAAATTTCTCCAATAAAAGCTTTAATTATTGTCACTCTGGATCTCTTCATGGTAGTCACTCTCTAGGGTAACTATCGGTGATTATATTATATTGAGAAGTGCCAGTCACATCATTTTGGGACATTGGTGATTGAACCCTTAAGGAACTTATCTAGATGTGTGGTGAGCACTTTAAACCCCCAAGTGCTTCACAGAAAATTATAACGTAGAGCCGTGAAAATAAAAAATCCTTTTTTTTTCCTCAAAAATGATTTTTTTAGCCTGCAATTTCTTATTTCTCAAGGGTAACAGGAGACATTGGACCCCAAAATCTGTTGACCAGTTTGTCCTGAGTACGCTGATGCCCCATATGTGGGGGGCACTGTTTGGGCACCCATCGGGGCTCAGAAGGGAAGGAGCGCTGCTTGGAATGCAGACTTTGATGGGATAGTCTGCGGGCATCATGTTGCATTTGCAGAGCTCGTGATGTAACTAGACAGTATAAACCCCCCACAAGTGACGCCATTATGGAAACTAGACCCCCAAAGAGCTTACCTAGATGTGTGGTGAGCACTAGGGTTGAGCGACTTTTACTTTTTTAGGATCGAGTCGGGTTTCGCGAAACCCGACTTTGTCAAAAGTCAAGTCGAGTGAAATCGGCCGATTATCGCGCAAAGTCGGGGATTGACCGAAACACGAAACCCAATGTAAGTCAATGGGGGAGCAAAGTCGGCAGTGAGTGGAGGACAGGAAAACACCTACAGTGCCCATTTTATTGTCAAAAACATCAATTCGTGTCACTTAAGCTTGTGAATCTTAATTTACCTTATAATAATAGTTAGGCATTGAAAATTGGGGTCATTTGGCTGAAGTTGTGGGGGGGTTAGGGCTGGCTCAAGGTTTTTAGTGGGCCCAGGAAACGCGGACTACATCACGACGGTGGAGCAGGGAGAGGTCAGTATTTCAACTTTGCAAGTGCTGTGATACTGAGCAAGTTGGGGGGGCCCACTCGTTCGCTTTGGCACTGGCACAGGGCCCCTCAAAGTATGGCGTGACGTCGCCAACGAGTATGCCCTCCCCACCTGATGAAGGAACCTGCACTTTCATCTGCGCCTTCCTCTTTGTCCCCGTGTAAGGTGGTATAGTATGCGGGAAGGGGAACCTGAATTTCAGCAGGGTCAGATTCTGGCTGTGTAGAGTGCAAGGGGAATGTAGTGGTCTGGGTCAATGTACCAGCAGACTCATGTAGCACTGGCTGGGCAATGAGCAGCATGAGGAGGAAACTGTTATGATCCCAGTGGTAGAGGATCTCTGGAATTCTGGCAAGGTCAACAAAAACAAAAGAACTGCTCTAGGGACGTGGAAACTGGACTAACCGCATAACTGATCCTAACACAACAACTAGAAGTAGCCGGTGAACGTGCCTACATTGATTCTAGACGTCTCGAGCCAGCCGGAGAACTGACTACCCGTAGAGGGAAAATAAGACCTCACTTGCCTCCAGAGAAATTGAACCCCAAAGATATAGAAAGCCCCCAACAAATAATAACGGTGAGGCAAGAGGAAAACACAAACGTAGAGATGAACTAGATTCAGCAAAGTGAGGCCCACTAGTCTAGATAGGCAGAAAATAGATAGTGAACTATGCGGTCAGCAGAAAACCTTGCAAAAACATCCACGCTGAATATTTCAAGAACCCCCACACCGACTGACGGTGCGCAGGGAGAATATCAGCACCCTAGAGCTTCCAGCGAGCTAGAAAATCACATATTAACCAAGCTGGACAAAAACACTGAAAAATGCAAATGATCCAAAGTATTCAAAACGGACTTAGCTTTTCTTGCATGAGACAGAGGAAAAAGAATCAGGAGGAGACCTTATAGGACTGGATACAACGATGCCAGGCAAGAGACTGAGTCCAGAGGAGACCTAATAAATAGGGAACACCCGCTGCTTAATGACACAGCTGGAGCCTAGGCCTGGAACAAGACATGCCTCACACAATACCGTTAGTGACCACCAGAGGGAGCCCAGAAACACAGTTCACAACAGTACCCCCCCTTGAGGAGGGGTCACCGAACCCTCACTAAGACCCCCAGGGCGATCAGGATGAGCAGCGTGAAAGGCATGAACCAAATCAGCCGCATGAACATCAGAGGCGACAACCCAGGAATTATCCTCCTGACCATAGCCTTTCCACTTAACTAAATACTGAAGTCTCCGTCTAGAAATACGAGAATCCAAAATCTTCTCCACCACGTACTCCAACTCGCCCTCAACCAAAACCGGGGCAGGAGGCTCAACAGCAGGAACCATAGGCACCACGTACCGCCGCAACAAGGACCTATGGAACACATTATGAATAGCAAATGACGCTGGAAGGTCCAAGCGAAAAGACACCGGGTTAAGGATTTCCAAAATCTTATAAGGACCGATAAAGCAAGGCTTGAACTTAGGAGAGGAGACCTTCAAAGGAACATGCCGAGAAGACAACCAAACCAAATCCCCAACACGAAGTCGGGGACCCACACCGCGGCGGCGGTTGGCAAAACGCTGGGCCTTCTCTTGTGACAATTTCAAATTGTCCACCACATGGTTCCAAATCCGCTGCAACCTATCCACCACAGAATCAACCCCAGGACAGTCAGAAGGTTCAACCTGGCCCGAGGAGAAACGAGGATGAAAACCAGAGTTGCAGAAAAAGGGTGAAACCAAAGTGGCAGAACTAGCCCGATTATTAAGGGCAAACTCGGCCAGTGGCAAAAAGGTAACCCAGTCGTCCTGATCAGCAGAAACAAAACATCTTAAATAAGTCTCCAACGTCTGATTAGTTCGCTCGGTCTGGCCATTAGTCTGAGGATGAAAAGCCGACGAAAAAGACAAATCAATACCCATCTTAGCACAAAAGGATCGCCAGAATCTGGACACAAACTGGGATCCTCTGTCAGACACAATATTCTCAGGGATGCCGTGCAAACGAACCACATTCTGAAAGAACAAAGGAACCAAATCAGAGGAGGAAGGCAACTTAGGCAAGGGCACCAAATGGACCATTTTAGAAAAACGATCGCACACCACCCAGATGACAGACATCTTCCGAGATACCGGAAGATCCGAAATGAAATCCATGGAAATGTGCGTCCAAGGCCTCTTCGGGATAGGCAAGGGCAAAAGCAACCCGCTGGCACGAGAACAGCAAGGCTTAGCCCGAGCACAAATCCCACAGGACTGCACAAAAGAACGCACATCCCGCGACAAGGAAGGCCACCAAAAGGACCTAGCCACCAAATCTCTGGTACCGAAAATCCCAGGATGCCCCGCCAACACCGAAGAATGAACCTCAGAAATAACTCTGCTAGTCCATCTGTCAGGGACAAACAGTCTCTCTGGTGGGCAACGATCAGGCCTATCAGCCTGAAATTTCTGCAGCACTCGTCGCAAATCTGGGGAAATGGCAGACAAAATCACTCCCTCTCTGAGAATACCAGCCGGCCCCCGAGACTCCCGGAGAGTCAGGCACAAAACTCCCAGAAAGTGCATCAGCCTTCACGTTCTTCGAACCAGGCAGGTACGAGACCACAAAGTCAAAACGGGAGAAAAACAACAACCAACGAGCCTGTCTAGGATTCAGGCGCTTGGCAGACTCGAGATAAATCAGATTTTTATGATCAGTCAAGACCACCACACGATGTTTAGCTCCCTCGAGCCAATGTCGCCACTCCTCAAATGCCCACTTCATAGCCAACAACTCCCGATTACCAACATCATAGTTCCGCTCAGCAGGCGAAAATTTTCTAGAAAAGAAGGCGCATGGCTTCATCACGGAGCCATCAGAACTTTTTTGCAACAAAACGGCCCCTGCACCAATCTCAGAAGCATCAACTTCAACCTGGAAGGGAAGAGAGACATCCGGCTGGCACAAGACTGGCGCCGAAGTAAACCGACGCTTCAGCTCCCGAAAGGCTTCCACGGCCGCAGGAGACCAATTAGCAACATCAGAACCCTTCTTGGTCATATCCGTCAAAGGTTTAACCACGCTAGAAAAATTAGCGATAAAACGACGGTAAAAATTAGCAAAGCCCAAGAACTTCTGCAGGCTCTTAACAGACGTGGGCTGAGTCCAGTCATGAATGGCGCGGACCTTGACTGGGTCCATCTCCACAGTAGAAGGGGAAAAAATAAAACCCAAAAAAGAAACCTTCTGTACCCCAAAGATACATTTTGAGCCCTTCACAAATAAAGCATTCTCACGCAGAACCTGAAACACCATCCTGACCTGGTTCGCATGGGACTCCCAATCATCAGAAAAAAACCACAATATCATCCAGATAAATAATCATAAATTTATCCAGATATTTCCGGAAGATGTCATGCATGAAGGACTGAAACACAGAAGGAGCATTAGAGAGTCCAAAAGGCATCACCAGGTACTCAAAATGACCCTCGGGCGTATTAAATGCTGTTTTCCATTCATCTCCCTGCTTTATGCGCACAAGGTTATACGCACCACGAAGATCTATCTTGGTGAACCAACTGGCACCCTTAATCCGAGCAAACAAATCAGACAACAAAGGCAAAGGATACTGAAATTTCACCGTGATCTTATTCAGAAGACGATAATCTATACAAAGTCTCAAAGACCCGTCTTTCTTGCCCACAAAAAAGAATCCTGCACCAAGAGGAGAAGAGGATGGGCGAATATGTCCCTTCTCCAAAGACTCCTTTATATAACTCTGCATCGCGGCATGCTCTGGCACAGATAAATTAAAGAGTCGTCCCTTAGGAAATTTACTACCAGGAATCAAATCTATAGCACAATCACAGTCCCTATGAGGAGGAAGGGCACTGGAACTGGGCTCATTAAATACATCCTGATAGTCCGACAAAAACTCAGGGATCTCAGAAGGAGTAGAAGAAGCAATAGACACCAATGGAGAATCGCCATGAATCCCCTGACAACCCCAACTTGACACAGTCATAGCTTTCCAATCTAAAACTGGATTATGGGCCTGTAACCATGGCAGACCCAAAACAACAACATCATGCATTTTATGCAGTACCAGAAAATGAATCACCTCCTGATGTACAGGAGTCATGCACATGGTCACTTGCGTCCAATACTGAGGTTTATTCTCTGCCAATGGCGTAGCATCAATTCCTCTAAGAGGAATAGGAATTTCCAAAGGCTCCAGGACAAACCCACAGCCCCTGGCAAATGACAAATCCATCAGACTCAGAGCAGCACCAGAATCCACAAAAGCCATAACTGAGTAAAAAGATAATGAACAAATTAAAGTCACAGACAAAATAAACTTAGGCTGAAAAGTACTAATGGCGACAGGATTAACAATTTTTTTTAAATGTTTAGAGCATGCTGAGATAACATGTGTTGAATCACCACAGTAAAAACACAACCCATTTTGACATCTATGATTTTGCCGCTCGGCTCTGGTCAGAATTCTGTCACATTGCATAGAATCAGGTGACCGTTCAGACAGCACCGCCAAAGGATTAACAGATTTGCGCTCCCGCAAACGACGATCAATTTGAATGGCCAGAGCCATTGAATCATTCAGACCTGTAGGGATAGGAAACCCCATCATCACATTCTTAATGGCTTCAGAAAGACCATTTCTGAAATTTGCGGCCAGGGCACACTCATTCCATTGAGTAAGCACGGACCATTTCCGAAATTTTTGACAATACACCTCAGCTTCGTCCTGACCTTCAGAGATAGCCAGCAAAATCTTTTCAGCCTGATTTTCAAGATTAGGCTCCTCATAAAGCAAACCAAGTGCCAGAAAAAACGCATCAACATTCACCAATGCAGGATCTCCTGGCGCCAGAGAGAAGGCCCAATCTTGAGGGTCGCCGCGCAAGAAGGAGATAACAATTTTTACTTGCTGAGCGGAATCACCAGAGGAACGAGGTTTCAGAGACAGAAACAATTTACAATTATTCCTAAAATTCAGGAACTTAGATCTATCTCCAAAAAACGGCTCAGGAATAGGTATTTTTGATTCAGACATAGGGCTATGGATAACAAAATCCTGAATGCTTTGCACCCTAGTAGCAAGCTGATCCACACTAGAAGTCAGAGTCTGGACATTCATATCTGCAGCAGAGCTCCAGCCACTCAGAGTAAAAGGGGATGGAAGAAGCTAGGCAAACTGCAGCAACACAAAAAAAACCCTCAGAACTTCTTTTAATCCCGCTTCTGCGATGCAATAAACATTTTCGTCTGGCCTGGCATACTGTTATGATCCCAGTGGTAGAGGATCTCTGGAATTCCGGCAAGGTCAATAAAAACAAAAGAACTGCTCTAGGGAGGTGGAAACTGGACTAACCGCATAACTGATCCTAACACAACAACTAGAAGTAGCCGGTGAACGTGCCTACATTGATTCTAGACGTCTCGAGCCAGCCGGAGAACTGACTACCCCTAGAGGGAAAATAAGACCTCACTTGCCTCCAGAGAAATTGAACCCCAAAGATATAGAAAGCCCCCAACAAATAATAACGGTGAGGCAAGAGGAAAACACAAACGTAGAGATGAACTAGATTCAGCAAAGTGAGGCCCACTAGTCTAGATAGGCAGAAAATAGATAGCGAACTATGCGGTCAGCAGAAAACCCTGCAAAAACATCCACGCTGAATATTTCAAGAACCCCCACACCGACTGACGGTGCGAAGGGAGAATATCAGCACCCTAGAGCTTCCAGCGAGCTAGAAAATCACATATTAAGCAAGCTGGACAAAAACACTGAAAAATGCAAATGATCCAAAGTATTCAAAACGGACTTAGCTTTTCTTGCATGAGACAGAGGAAAAGGAATCAGGAGGAGACCTTATAGGACTGGATACAACGATGCCAGGCAAGAGACTGAGTCCAGAGGAGACCTAAATAGGGAACACCCGCTGCTTAATGACACAGCTGGAGCCTAGGCCTGCAACAAGACATGCCTCACACAATACCGTTAGTGACCACCAGAGGGAGCCCAGAAACACAGTTCACAACAGGAAACACAGATATAGGCCCAAATAATAAAGTGGGCTAAATGCAGTTCAAAATTGGTAACAGGACTAACCAGGTGGCATTGCTTTGTTCAGTGGAGGACAACTGTAATGAGAGGCAGACACAGTTAGTAGTCCCAAATAATAAACTGGGCCAAATAAAGTTCATAATTGGTAACAGGAGTAAACAGGCAGCACTGCTTTGTTCAGTGGAGGAGAACACCAAAGAGCGTCAGACACCGTTAGTAGGCCCCAACCAAACTAGTAGGCCAAATGCTGTTTAATATCTGATACAGGCCGAAAGCCTGAAGATTGAAGCTCAGCTTTGTTCAGTGGAGGAGAACACCAAGGAGCAGCAGACATCGTTACTATGGCCCAACCAAACTAGTAGGCCAAATGCATTTTAAAAATTCCTTTAGGCCGAAAGCCTGAAGATTGAAGCTCAGCTTTGTTCAGTGGAGGAGAAAAGCAAGGAGCTGCAGACACCATTAGTAGGCCCAACCAAACTAGTATCCCAAATGCAGTTTCATATTAAAAATATAGGCCGAAAGCCAGAAGATTGAAGCTCAGGAAAAAAAACCTGGAGAACACCAAGGAGCGGCAGACACCGTTAGGAGGCCCCAACCAAACTAGTAGGCCAAATGCAGTTTAAAATTCTAAATACAGGCCGAAAGCATGAAGATTGAAGCTCAGCTTTAATCGGTGGAGGAGAACACCAAGGAGCGGCAGACACCGTTAGTAGGGCCCAGCCAAACTAGTAGCCCAAATGCAGTTTAAAATTCTAAATACAGGCCGAAAGCCTGAAGATTGAAGCTCAGGAGAAAAGCACAGGTGAACACCAAGGATCGGCAGACACCGTTAGTAGGGCCCAACCAAACTAGTAGCCCAAATGCATTTTGAAATTTCCTATAGGCCGAAAGCCTGAAGAATGAAGCTCAGCTTTTTTCAGTGGAGCAGACAAGCAAGGAGTGGCAGACACCGATACTAGGGCCCAACCAAATTAGTAGGCCAAATGCAGTTTAAAATTTCCTATAGGCCGAAAGCCTGAAGATTGAAGGTCAGCTTTGTTCAGTGGAGGAGAACACCAAGGAGCAGCAGACACCGTTACTAGGGCCCAACCAAACAAATAGGCCAAATGCAGTTAAATATCTGACATCGGATGAAAACTGAGGCTCAGCTTTGTTGAGTGGAGGACAACTGTAATGGGATGCAGACACAGTTAGTAGGCATACATAAGAAAGTAGGCAAAATGCAGTTCAAAATTGGTTAGTGGAGTACAAAGGCGACATAGCTTTGTTCAGCGGAGGACAACTGTAATAAGTGGCTCAGACAGACAGAGTAGGCCTACAATTAAAAAAGGTGGCTAATTGCAGTTCAAAAGTTGGAATAGGAGTACACAGTCGGCATAGCGTGGTTCAGCAGAGGAGGACAAGTGTAATTAGTGGTTCTGACACACTGAGTAGGCGTAAAATAAAAAAGAAGGCTATATATAGTTCACAATTGGTAAGAGTAGTACACAGGCGGCCTTGCTGGGTTCAGCGGTGGAGGACAACTGTTGTGAGAGTCTGACAGAGTTACTAGGACAAAATAAATAAGTAGGCTAAATGCTGTTCTAGATTGGTAAGAGGAGTACACAGGCGGCCTACCTTGTTTCAGGGGGGGACAGTTGTAACGTGTGGCGAAGACAGACAGACAGACAGAGGCCTAACCTAAAAAAGGTGTCTAAATGCAGTTCAAAAACTGCTAGCAGGACTAACCTGGTGGCCTAGCTTGTTTCAGGGGGGGACAGTTGTAATGTGTGGTGCCGACAGACAGACAGACAGACAGACAGACAAAGGCCTAACCTACAAAAAAGGTGTCTAAATGCAGTTCAAAAACTGCTAGCAGGACTAACCTGGAGGCCTAGCTTGTTTCAGGGGGGGACTGTTGTAATGTGTGGTGCCGACAGACAGACAGACAGACAGGCGCCGACAGACAGACAGACAGACGCCTAACCTAAAAAAAGTGTCTAAATGCAGTCTAAAATCTGCTAGCAGGACCAACCTGGCGGCCTAGCTTGTTTCAGGGGGGACTGTTGTAATGTGTGGCGCCGACAGACAGACAGACAGACAGACAGAGGCCTAACCTAAAAAAAGGTGTCTAAATTCAGTTCAAAAACTGCTAGCAGGACTAACCTGGCGGCCTAGCTTGTTTCAGGGGGGACTGTTGTAATGTGTGGTGCCGACAGACAGACAGACAGACAGACGGAGGCCTGTTATGGTTTCCAATGGCAAGGAAACATCAGAAGCATAGAATAAACGGACAAGCTCTCGGGTGATGGAAACTAGAGCTGACCGCGATGCTAAACCTACACACCACACTAGAAGTAGCCAGGGGGCATTCCTGCGTTGTCTCTAGATGCCGCGCGCCAGCCGGAGAACTAACTACCCCTGGTAGAAGAAAACACAGTCCTGGCTTGCCTCCAGAGAATGTCCCCACAGGAGATAGCAGCCCCCCACATATAATAACGGTGAGAACAGATGAAAAGACACACGTAGTATGAAAGCAGATTTAGCACAGAGAGGCCCGCTAACTAAATAGCAGAAAGATACAACAGAGGACTTCGCGGTCAGCTGCAAAACCCTTCAAAACACCATCCTGAAATTACCTTAACTCATGTGACAACTCATGACACTGGAGTGGTAATTTCAGCCCAACAAGAGCTTCCAGCTGCAGAGATTCACATAAGTGCAAACTGGACAAAACATACAAAAATAGACTTAAGGACTAAAGTGTCCAACTTAGCTGAGCAGAAAACTGGGAGCAGGAACATGCAACAGAATCACTCTGGATACATTGATGGCCAGCATTAGAATGACTGAGGAGCAAGGTTAAATAGGATACTCCCACATCCTGATAGGAACAGGTGAACTGAGAAGGCAAAGCTTGCAGGACACCAGTACCACAAGAGACCACCGGGGGAGCCCACGAACCGAATCACAACAGTACCCCCCCTTAAGGAGGGGGCACCGAACCCTCACAAGAACCACCAGGGCGATCTGGATGAGCCCTATGAAAGGCACGGACCAAATCAGAAGCATGAACATCAGAAGCTGTAACCCAAGAATTATCCTCTTGACCGTAGCCCTTCCATTTCACCAGATATTGAAGTCTCCGTCTGGAAACACGGGAGTCCAAGATTTTCTCCACCACGTACTCCAATTCACCCTCAACCAGCACAGGAGCAGGAGGCTCAACAGAAGGCACAAGTGGTACCTCATACCTCCGCAATAATGACCGATGGAAGACATTATGGATAGCAAAGGATGCTGGGAGGTCCAAACGAAAAGACACAGGGTTAAGAATTTCCAAAATCTTATAAGGACCGATGAACCGAGGCTTAAACTTAGGAGAAGAGACCCTCATAGGGACAAAACGGGAGGACAACCACACCAAGTCCCCAACACGAAGACGAGGACCAACACGACGATGGCGATTAGCAAAACGTTGAGTCCTCTCCTGGGACAACTCCAAATTGTCCACCACCTGCCCCCAAATACGATGCAACCTATCCACCATGGTATCCACTCCAGGACAATCCGAAGACTCCACCTGACCAGATGAAAAACGAGGATGGAACCCTGAATTGCAAAAGAAAGGGGAGACCAAAGTGGCAGAACTGGCCCGATTATTAAGGGCAAATTCAGCCAACGGCAAAAAGGAGACCCAGTCATCCTGATCAGCAGACACGAAACACCTCAAATAAGTCTCCAAGGTCTGATTAGTACGTTCCGTCTGGCCATTTGTCTGGGGATGAAATGCAGACGAAAAAGACAAATCAATGCCCATCCTGGCATAAAACGCCCGCCAAAATCTGGACACAAACTGGGATCCCCTGTCGGAAACGATATTCTCCGGAATACCATGCAGCCGAACCACATTCTGAAAAAACAGGGGCACCAACTCAGATGAGGAAGGCAGCTTGGGCAAGGGCACCAAATGAACCATCTTAGAAAAGCGGTCACACACCACCCAAATGACGGACATCTTCTGAGAAACAGGGAGATCAGAAATAAAATCCATAGAGATGTGTGTCCAAGGCCTCTTAGGAACAGGCAAGGGCAACAACAACCCACTAGCCCGAGAACAACAAGGCTTGGCCCGAGCACAAACATCGCAAGACTGCACAAAAGTACGCACGTCCCGAGACAGGGAAGGCCACCAGAAGGACCTAGCCACCAAATCTCTGGTACCAAAAATTCCCGGATGACCTGCCAACGCAGAAGAATGAACCTCCGAGATGACTCTATTGGTCCACTCATCCGGCACAAACAATCTACCAGGCGGACAACGATCAGGCCGATCCGCCTGAAACTCTTGTAAAGCACGTCGCAGGTCTGGGAAGACAGCAGACAATATCACCCCATCCTTAAGTATATCCGTAGGTTTAGAATCACCAGGGGAATCAGGTTCAAAACTCCTAGAAAGGGCATCCGCCTTCACATTCTTAGTACCTGGCAGATACGAAACCACAAAATTAAACCGGGAGAAAAACAACGACCAGCGCGCCTGTCTAGGATTCAGACGTCTGGCCGACTCAAGATAAATCAAATTTTTGTGATCAGTCAAGACCACCACCTGATGTTTAGCACCCTCAAGCCAATGACGCCACTCCTCGAATGCCCACTTCATCGCCAAAAGCTCCCGATTACCGACGTCATAATTTTGCTCGGCGGGCAAAAATTTTCGAGAAAAGAACGCACAAGGTCTCATCACTGAACAATCTGAACTTTTCTGCGACAAAAGCGCCCCCGCTCCGATCTCGGAAGCATCAACTTCCACCTGAAAAGGAAGAGAAACATCAGGCTGGCACAACACCGGAGCAGAAAACGGCGCTTAAGCTCCCGAAAGGCCTCCACAGCAGCAGGAGACCAATCTGCAACATCAGCACCCTTTTTAGTCAAATCAGTCAAAGGCCTGACAACGCTAGAAAAACCAGTTATGAATCAACGATAAAAGTTAGCAAAGCCCAAAAATTTCTGAAGGCCCTTAAGAGAAGTCGGTTGCGTCCAGTCACAAATAGCCCGAACCTTCACAGGATCCATCTCAATAGAAGAGGGGGAAAAAATGTACCCCAAAAAAGAAATCTTCTGAACCCCGCTCCAAGAGGAGACGAAGAAGGACGAATATGTCCCTTTTCCAAGGACTCCCTAATATACTCTCGCATGGCAGCATGTTCAGGTACAGACAGATTGAATAGACGACCCTTAGGAAATTTACTGCCAGGGATCAAATCTATGGCGCAATCGCAATCTCTGTGAGGAGGAAGAGAATTAAGAGTAGATTCCTCAAAAACCTCACGATAATCAGACAAAAACTCAGGAATTTCAGAGGGAATAGATGAAGCAATGGAGACCAAAGATGTGTCCCCATGATTTCCCTGACATCCCCAGCTTAGTACAGACATTGTTTTCCAGTCAAGGACTGGGTTATGAGTTTGCAACCATGGCAATCCCAGCACCAACACATCATGTAGATTATACAGTACAAGGAAGCGAATCACCTCTTGATGGTCTGGAGTCATACGCATAGTCACTTGTGTCCAGTATTGTGGTTTATTACTAGCCAATGGTGTAGAATCAATACCCTTTAAAGGTATAGGAACTTCCAGAGGCTCTAGATCAAACCCACAGCGCCTGGCAAAAGACCAATCCATAAGACTCAAAGCGGCGCCAGAATCCACATACTCATCCGCAACAATAGAAGATAACGAACAAATTAGAGTTACAGACAAAATAAACTTGGACTGCAAAGTGCCAATAGCAGAGGATTTATCAACTTTCTTTGTTCGTTTAGAGCATGCTGATATAACATGAGTAGAATTTCCACAATAGAAGCACAAATGATTTTTGCGCCTATAACTCTGTCGTTCGCTTCTGGACAGAAAGTTATCACATTGCATACTCTGTGGTGCCTCTTCAGAAGACACCGCCAACTGGTGCACAGGTTTGCGTTCCCGTAAACGCCGATCAATCTGAATTGCCATTGTCATGGACTCATTCAGACCAGTAGGCGCAGGAAACCCCACCATGACGTCTTTTACAGCATCAGAGAGACCTTCTCTGAAAATTGCCGCCAGAGCGCACTCATTCCACTGAGTAAGCACAGACCATTTTCGAAATTTTTGGCAATATATTTCGGCTTCATCTTGCCCCTGAGAGAGGGCTATTAGGTCTTTCTCAGCCTGAATCTCCAAATTTGGTTCCTCATAAAGCAACCCCAAAGCCAGAAAAAACGCATCCACATTGAGCAACGCAGGATCCCCTGGTGCCAATGAAAATGCCCAATTTTGGGGGTCACCCCGCAGTAAAGAAATAACAATTTTTACTTGCTGGGCAGGATCTCCAGCAGAATGAGATCTCAGCGAAAGAAACAATTTACAATTGTATTTAAAATTTAGAAAACAAGATCGATCTCCAGAAAAAAACTCCGGTATAGGAATTTTAGGTTCAGACCGAGGAGCATGTAACAAAAAATCTTGTATATTCTGAACTTTAGAGGCAAGATTATTCAAATTGGTAGCCAGACTCTGGGGATCCATATTTCAACAGATAAAGTCTGAGCCATTCAGGGGTTAAGAGGAGAGGAAAACAGGAGACTGCAATTAGAGCTGGAGTGCAACTTCAGAGGAAGGACAAAAAAAAAAAAAAAAAGGTTTCACACAGTTCCTTTTCTCTCCTGCTTCAGCCTATAGATTAAACATTTGGGCTGGCCATACTGTTATGGTTTCCAATGGCAAGGAAACATCAGAAGCATAGAATAAACGGACAAGCTCTCGGGTGATGGAAACTAGAGCTGACCGCGATGCTAAACCTACACACCACACTAGAAGTAGCCAGGGGGCATTCCTGCGTTGTCTCTAGATGCCGCGCGCCAGCCGGAGAACTAACTACCCCTGGTAGAAGAAAACACAGTCCTGGCTTACCTCCAGAGAATGTCCCCACAGGAGATAGCAGCCCCCCCACATATAATAACGGTGAGAGCAGATGAAAAGACACACGTAGTATGAAAGCAGATTTAGCACAGAGAGGCCCGCTAACTAAATAGCAGAAAGATACAACAGAGGACTTCGCGGTCAGCTGCAAAACCCTTCAAAACACCATCCTGAAATTACCTTAACTCATGTGACAACTCATGACACCGGAGTGGTAATTTCAGCCCAACAAGAGCTTCCAGCTGCAGAGATTCACATAAGTGCAAACTGGACAAAACATACAAAAATAGACTTAAGGACTAAAGTGTCCAACTTAGCTGAGCAGAAAACTGGGAGCAGGAACATGCAACAGAATCACTTTGGATACATTGATGGCCAGCATTAGAATGACTGAGGAGCAAGGTTAAATAGGATACTCCCACATCCTGATAGGAACAGGTGAACTGAGAAGGCAAAGCTTGCAGGACACCAGTACCACAAGAGACCACCGGGGGAGTCCACGAACCGAATCACAACAGAGGCCTAAACTAAAAAACGGTGGCTTCATGCAGTTCTAAACTGCTAGCAGGACTATCCTGGCGGCCTAGCTTGTTTCAGCGTGGGAGGACAACTGTTATGAGAGGCTGACACAGTTACTAGGCACAAATAAGTAAGTTGGCTACATGCAGTTCACAATTGGTAACAGGAGTACAAAGGTGGCATAGCTTTGTTCAGCGGAGGTCAACTGTTAGAAGTGGCTGACACAGTTAGTAGGCCAAAATACTAAAGTAGCCTAAATGTCAGCCAAGGAATTGGTCATAAATAAACAGGTGGCATAGCGAGGTACAGGGGTGGGCTCCTCTGCAGAGTTGCAGACAGGGGTAGTTGGCGCAAAGTATTAAGGGGTCTAAATGGAGGCCAGGGCCCCTGTATATTTTTACTATCATCTATCATTGCAACAAATTTGTTATGGCAGTGCCATTTAAGGATTTAACAGCACTGACTACACAGTGGTGGGGCAGGGAGAGGAAAGTTTTGCAAGTGGTAGAGCACAGTTTGAGCTGGGGGGAACACTCTCTCGTGGGCGGCGGTACTGGCCCAGGGCCCCTCATATTACGACGGTGTGTCTGACGTTGGTTGTGCACCACCACCGTCAGAGACACTTCATTGTACTATGAGGGACCCTGTGCCAGTGCCGTGGCACAAGAGTGGGCACACTCACCTGTCCAGGCAAATGGCACTCGCACGGGTGCTTGCGCCATGTTGTGACCACGGCCCTGTTGGGGGAGTCAGCCCATTTAGGGAGGTATACAAATGGCCTATGGTGGACATTCGGCACCTGCAAATGGCAGAATTGGAGCAGTCAGTAAGAGGAGGCCAAAAACAACAAAAAATTTTCTGGCTAGCTACGTGTCAGCAGGGGAAGGTGGGGCAAAATAATTCAAAATCCATGATTGGTTCATTTTAATGAAGGTGAGATCATCAACATTTCGGGGAGCCAGATGTGTCCTTTTTTCGGTCAGTATTGAACCAGCAGCACTGAAGACTCTTTCTGAGAGCACACTAGCAGCTGGGCAAGCGAGCTCCTGTAATGCATATTCTGCCAATTCGGGCCAGGTGTCTAGTTTAGATGCCCAGTAGTCAAAGGGGAATGACCTGTGAGGGAGAACATCGATAATGGTGGAAAAAAAGTTGGTAACCATACCGGACAAATGCTGTCTCCTGTCACTTTGAATCGATGCAGCAGTACCAGCCGTGTCTGCGGTCATTGCGAAATCACTCCACAACCTGGTGAGAAATCCCCTCTGTCCAATGCCACTTCGGCTTTGTGCACCTCTAGCACCTCTGCCATGTTGCCCCCTACAGCTCATGTGAGAACCATCAGCGCCGCTGTGTGCTGGGAAGCCTGAACCAAACGGTCTACAAGAGTTGCTTGTTTGGTAGCCAATATTTGTTCAAGGTTCTCATGTGGCATGATATTTTGTAATTTGCCTTTGTATCGTGGATCCAGGAGGCAGGCCAACTAGTAATAGTCATCGATCATCATTTTGATAATGCGGGGGTCCCGTTTTAGGATACGCAAGGCATACTCTGCCATGTGGGCCAAAGTTCCAGGTGTCAATTCACTGCTTGTGCTGGGTTGAGGAGCACTTTCTTGAAAATCTACCTCACCTGTGGCCCGCAAAAACCCTGTACCTGACCTTGCAATGCCACCAGTTTCTATTGCCCCCTGAGAAGCATCCTCCTCCCATAAATATTCAGCCCCATCATCCTCCTCCTCCTCTTCATCTGCCACCTCATCCCGGAGACTTCCCTGACCAGACAATGGCTGACTGTCATCAAGGCTTCCCTCCTCCTCGGCTGCAGACGCCTGCTCCTTGATGTGCGTCAAACTTTGCATCAGCAGATGCATTAGTGGGATGCTCATGCTTATGATGGCGTCATCCGCACTGACCAGCTATATGCATTCCTCAAAACACTGAAGGACTTGACAGAGGTCTTGGAGCTTCGACCACTGCACACCAGACAACTCCATGTCTGCCATCCAACTGCCTGCCCGTGTATGTGTATCCTCCCACAAATACATGACAGCATGCCTCTGCTCGCACAGCCTCTGAAGCATGTGCAGTGTAGAGTTCCACCTTGTTGCAACGTCTATTATTAGGCGGTGCTGGGGAAGATTCAGCGATCACTGATGGTTAAGCATACGGCTGGAGTGTACGGACGACCAGCGGATGTGCGAGCAAAGTCTGCGCACCTTCAGGAGCAGGGCTGGTAAATCAGGGTAATTCTTGAGGAAGCACTGCACCACAAGGTTCAAGGTGTGAGCCAGGCAAGGTGTGTGTTTCATTTTGGATAGGGCTATGGCAGCCATAAAATTCCTTCCGTTATCACTGACTACCTTGCCTGCCTCAAGATGTACACTGCCCAGCCATGACTTAGTTTTTTGCTGCAAGTACTCGGCCAGTACTTCCGCGGTGTGTCTGTTGTTGCCCAAACACTTCATTTGCAGCACAGCCTGCTGACGCTTACCACAAGCTGCTCCATAATGGGACACCATGGTTGCAACACTGGCAGATGCGGATGGAGTGTTTGTGCGACTGAGCTCTGTGGATAACTTTCGCTTCTGGAGGAGGAGGAGGAGGTGCAAAAGCCTACAGCCAACTGTTTCCTACAACGTGGGCTAGGCAGAACTGTGCACTATGGCTGTCCCCTGTGGACCCTGCATCCACCACATTAACCCAGTGTGCCGTGATGGGCACGTAACATCCCTGGCCATGCCTACTGGTCCAAGCATCAGTTGTTAGGTGCGCCTTTCTACTGACCAATTGCCTCAGTGCATGGACAATGCATTCTTTGACATGTTGGTGGAGTGCTGGGATGGCTTTTCTTGCGAAGAAGTGTCGACTGGGTAGGTCATAGCGTGGTACTGGGTAGGCCATCAGGGCTTTGAAAGCTTCGCTTTCAACCAACCGGCAAGGCATCATCTCTAACGAGATTAGTCGAGCAATGTAGCCGTTCAAACCCTGTGTACGCGGATGAGAGGAAGAGTACTTTCTTTTCCAACTAGAGTCTCTTGTAGGCTGAGCTGAACTGGAGAGCTGCATATGGTGGAACTACTGGGGGGGTGGTGGACATGGCAGATTGAGAGAGGCTTGGTGATGGTATTCTTGATGTGGGCCTACCTACAGTGTTTCCAACCAAGAACCTTGTGATTCCCGGACCCTGACTGCTTTGGCCTTGTGACAATACCTCCACATTTGTTACTGGTGGTGCCATAACCGGTGGGCTTCCAGTGAGGGAAGCAAAGTTGCGTTGCTGACTAACTTCAATATGAGGAGGTGCATCAACGGTACGGGAAGTTTGGTAGTTAGTTCATGCTTCCAAGTGCCTGCTGGTTAGATGTCTATGCATGCACGTTGTATTCAAACTTTGTAGATTCTTCCCTCTGCTGAAGGTCTTGGAGCATTTCTTACATATTACTTTGGACTGATCATTCAGATCTTGGTTAAAAAATTGCCACACTGCACTCGTCCTACTATGGAATACCTTTTTAGGCTTTGCATGCCGTGCTACTATCACCGGATTGCAACGCTGTCCTACACCTGATTTTTGACACACGTTTTGGGCATGATGCAGGCCTGCCAGATGACAGCTTTTGCGATGTAGATGGATGCAGCAGATCATCCTCCTCCGCTTCTGAGCTACAGGCAGCGGCACCCTCTTCCCCAATGGCTGCCAATCAGGGTCAACATCTGGGTCATCTATCACCTCCTCTTCTATGTCCTGTGCACCTTCCTCTGTGTCACCGTGTAAGCTGGTGCTATAGCGTTCGGGATGGGGCACCATAGTCGCATCAGGGTCAGATTCTGGCTCAGTACACTACGAGGGCAATGTTGTGATCTGAGTCAATGGACAGTATAATGATCTAGCTGTGGCTGTGCATCTGTGCACTCCATGTCCTATTCATCTTGTAATGGGCATGGCCAAGCGACTTGTACCTGACCGGGAGCATCCACTGATGACACGCTGCTTTTAAATTTTGCACTTTCTGAAGAGGAGGCAAAAGAGCTAGAGGCAGAGTCAGCAAGGAAAGCCAAAACTTTTTCCTGCTGCTCCGGCTTTAAAAGCGGTTTTCCTACTCCCAGAAAAGGGAACGTTCGAGGCCTTGTGTAGCCAGATGATGACGCTGGCTCAACAACTCGAGACTTAGGTGCTATATTGCTTTTCCCACGACCACCTGATGCTCCATGACCACCACCACTACCATCATTACCAGCTGGCAATGACCGCCCACGGCCATGACCTCTTCCACCAGACTTCCTCATTCTTGGAAAACTGTAACCAAACTAACAACCGTTATATGGTACTGTAAAACCAGGTAGAAGGTGTAAGTAAACTTGTTGTGAATTGAAATCTCCCTTTATAGGTGTGGGAGACTGCTGGGAAAATCAGGCCCACTGTATTACACTACACAGTTTGAGTGTCAGAAAGTGGTTGGAAGATATGCCACAAACAGGACTGACGCAGATGCACTCAGTGGCAATAGAAATTTCCCTTTATAGGTGTGGGAGACTGCTCGGAAAATCAGGCCCACTGTATTACACTACACAGTTTGAGTGTCAGAAAGTTGCTGACAGATATGCCACAAAAAGGACTGACACAGGTGCACTCCGTGGCAATAGAAATTTCCCTTTATAGGTGTGGGAGACTGCTGGGAAAATCAGGCACACTGTATTACACTACACAGTTTCAGTGTCAGAACGTGGCTGACAGATATGCCACAAACAGGACTGATGCAGATGCACTCAGTGGCAATAGAAATCTCCCTTTTTATGTGTGGGAGGCAGCAGAAAAATCAGGCCCAATGTATTAGACTACACAGTTTGATTGGCAGAAAGTGGCTGGCAGATATGCCATAAACAGGACTGACGCAGATGCACTCAGTGGCAATATAAATCTCCCTTTTTATGTGTGGGAGAATGCAGGAAAAACTCAGTCCCACTGTATTACACTACACAGATTGAGTGTCAGAAAGTGGCTGGCAGATATGCCACAAACAGGACTGACGCAGATGCACTCAGTGGCAATATAAATCTCCTTTTTTATGTGTGGGAGAATGCAGGAAAAAATCAGGCCCACTGTATTACACTACACAGTTTGAGTGGCAGAAAGTGGCTGGCAGATATGCCACAAACAGGACTGACGCAGATGCACTCAGTGGCAATATAAATCTCCCTTTTTATGTGTGGGAGACAGCAGAAAAATCAGGCTCACTGTATTACACTACACAGATTGAGTGGCAGAAAGTGGCTGGCAGATATGCCACAAACAGGACTGATGCACATGCACTCAGTGGCAATATAAATCTCCCTTTTTGTGTGGGAGAATACAGGAAAAAATTAGGCCCACTGTATTACACTACACAGTTTGATTGGCAGAAAGTGGCTGGCAGATATATCAAAAAATACAAGGGCTGTAGTAGAATTTCAATCTCCCTGCAATGATCAAAGGACAAGTATGTCAGCAATAAAAAGGACTGCTGCACACAAGATTGTGGACAAAGAAACAAGAGAACTGTGCAGAAAGAAGCAACAGGATTTTTGCTTTGAAAAAAGCAGTTGGTTTGCACAGTGGCGTACAAACAGCAATGCAGCTATCAGGGAGCCTTATACAGTTATATGAAAAAGTTTGGGCACCCCTATTAATCTTAAGCTTAATGTTTTATAAAAATTGTTTTTTTTGCAACAGTTATTTCAGTTTCATATATCTAATAACTGTTGGACACAGTAATGTTTCTGCCTTGAAATGAGGTTAATTGTACTAACAGAAAATGTGCAATCTGCATTCAAACACAATTTGACAGGTGCATAAGTATGGGCACCCTTATCATTTTCTTGTTTTAAATACTCCTACCTACTTTTTACTGACTTACTAAAAGCACTTTTTTTGGTTTCGTAACCTCATTGAGCTTTGAACTTCATAGCCAGGTGTATGCAATCATGAGAAAAGCTACTTAAAGTGGCCACTTGCAAGTTGTTCTCCTGTTTGAATCTCCTCTGAAGAGTGGAATCATGGGCTCCTCAAAACAACTGTCAAATGATCTGAAAACAAAGATTATTCAACATAGTTGTTCAGGGGAAGGATACAAAAAGCTGTCTCAGAGATTTAACCTGTCAATTTCCACTGTGAGGAACATAGTAAGGAAATGGAAGAACACAGATACAGTTCTTGTTAAGGCCAGAAGTGGCAGGCCAAGAGAAACATAAGAAAGGCAGAGAAGAAGAATGGTAAGACCAGTCAAGGACAATCCTGAGACCACCTCCAGAGAGCTGCAGCATCAACTTGCTGCAGATGGTGTCACTGTGCATCGGTCAACTATACAACGCACTTTGCACAAGGAGAAGCTGTATGGGAGATTGATGCGAAAGAAGACGTTTCTGCAAGCACGCCACAAACAGAGTCGGCTGAGGTATGCAAAAGCACATTTGGAGAAGCCAATTTCTTTTTGGAAGAAGGTCCTGTGGACTGATGAAACCAAGATTGAGTTGTTTGGTCATACAAAAAGGCGTTAGGCGGCAAAAAAACACAGCATTCCAAGAAAAACACTTGCTACCCACAGTAAAATTTGGTGGAGGTTCCATCGTGCTTTGGGGCTGTGTGGCCAATGCCGGCACCAGGAATCTTGTTAAAGTTGAGGGACGCATGGATTCCTCTCAGTATCAGCAGATTCTTGACAATAATGTTCATGAATTAGTGACAAAGTTGAAGTTACGCAGGGGATGGATCTTTCAGCAAGACAATGATCCAAAACACCGCTCCAAATCTACTCAGGCATTCATGCAGAGGAACAATTACACTGTTCTGGAATGGCCATCCCGGTCCCCTGAATATCAATACCATCAAACTTAACTGAACTGGAATTGTTTTGTAAAGAGGAATGGTCAAAAATACCTTCATCCAGGAACCAGGAACTCATTAAAAGCTACAGGAAGCAACTAGAGGCTGTTATTTTTGCAAAAGGAGGATCTACTAAATATTAATGTCACTTTTCTGGTGAGGTGCCCATACTTATGCACCTGTCAAATTTTTTTTGAATGCAGATTGCACATTTTCTGTTAGTACAATAAACCTCATTTCAAGGCAGAAATATTACTGTGTCCAACAGTTATTAGATATATGAAACTGAAATAGCTGTTGCAAAAAAAACCCAATTTTTCTAAAACATTAAGCTTAAGATTAATAGGGGTGCCCAAACTTTTTCATATAACTGTATATGCAAAGAAAAGGTCGTGTTGGACAGTGGAAATCGCGACAGCACAAGCGGTTTGGGGGTTAATTTTTCCTCCCTAACAATATCCCTGCTTCTGATGAAGCTACAGCAACCTCTCCCTATGCTCAGATCGGCAGCAGTAAGATAGCGGTCGGCGTGCACGCCCCTTTATAGCCCCTGTGACGCCGCTGAAAGCAAGCCAATCACTGTAATGCCCTTCTCTAAGATGGTGGGGACTGAGACCTATGTCATCACGCTGACCACACTCTGCGTGCACCTTCATTGGCTGAGAAATGGCGCTTAAAGCGTCATACGAAGCGCGACTTTGGCGCGAAAATCGCCGACAGCATGGCCGATCCCACATTGGGATCGGGTCGGGTTTCCTGAAACCCGACTTTGCCGAAAGTCGGCGATTTATAAAATTGACCGATCTGTTTCGCTCAACCCTAGTGAGCACTATGAACCCCCAACTGCTTCACAGAAGTTTATAATGTAGAGCCATGAAAATAAAAAAAATCATATTTTTTCCACAAAAATGA
The DNA here is from genome assembly GCF_051348905.1 of Ranitomeya variabilis. Lineage (NCBI taxonomy): Eukaryota > Metazoa > Chordata > Amphibia > Anura > Dendrobatidae > Ranitomeya > Ranitomeya variabilis. Next base: position 179,114,021 of record NC_135237.1, read on the forward strand.
TCTTTTTACCCCCAAATTTTTACTTTCACAAAGGTAACAGGAGGAATTGGACCCCAAAATGTATTGTGCAATTTATGCTGAGTAGGCTCATACCCCATATGTGGGGGTAAACCACTGTTTGGGCGCATGGCAGAGCCCGGAAGGAGCGCCGTTTTGGAATGCAGACTTTGATAGAATGGTCTGCGGGAGATATGTTGCGTTTGCAGAGCCCCTGATGTACCTGAACAGTAGAAACCCCCCACAAGTGACCCCATTTTGGAAACTAGACCCCCAAGGAACTTTTCACATACTGACCGTAGAGTTATTAGACCCCACTAAGTCATGAAGCGTATATAAATTCACAAAAATACTTTATTAACACATACAAAAATACATATAAAATTTTAAAAATGAGTGCCTCAAAATCACACCAAAATACATATAATAGAAGTCAGCACAGAGAACAACTCCTGACCATACAGGATCAATTAAATGTAATTGTTGTTGCATCTATCCAAGAGCAACTGTAAATGCTCTGACATAGTACCAGCAAGATACCCTAGACCATAAATTGGACACCATGCAAACTGGAGGTGCCGGTATAGTATATTAAACCATACCCCATAAGAGAGAAGTTAATTACATTCCCCTCTATATTTCATAGTGCAATTGCCCATTTTTGAAAAAATCCACCAGAAAAAATCAGGCATAACATATCTATAAAACCCAGTGAACCCCTCTATCCCGACTGAGTTCCCAGGAATCACCCGCCCGGCATATAGTAAAGTTACTCACACAGGCTGTAGCTATTTAGCCCATTTATTGCACCTCCCGTGTGGCCATATGGAGCAAAATGTAGAATACATAAAGAAAGGCACGATTCTGCATGCGATCTGCTGGATACATATTACCCAAATGTGTCAGTTTTTCTCCTGCCGCGTGGCACGCTAGACCTCCTCTACCCCGATGCGTGTTTCGCACTTGCTTCCTCCTGGGGGCCCCAGGACAACACAACAATTACATTTAATTGATCCTGTATGGTCAGGAGTTGTTCTCTGTGCTGACTTCTATTATATGTATATTGGTGTGATTTTGAGGCACTCATTTTTTAAATTTTATATGTATTTTTGTATGTGTTAATAAAGTATTTTTGTGAATTTATATACGCTTCATGACTTAGTGGGGTCTAATAACTCTACGGTAAGTATGTGAACAGTGTATTGGGAGCGTTGCCTATCCAGTTAAATGGAAATGGGCTGGTGCGTTGTGCTTACCCCAAAGGAACTTATGTGTGGTGAGAACTTTGAATGCCCAAGTGCTTCACAGAAGTTTATAATGCAGATTCGTGAAAATAAAAAATATTTTTTTTCCACAAAAAAGATTTTTTAGCCCCCAAATTTTTATTTTCACAAGGGTAACAAGAGAAATTGGACCCCAAAAGTTGTTGTCCAATTTGTCCTGAGTACATTGATACCCCATATGTGGGGGGACCACTGTTTGGGTGCATAGCAGAGCTTAGAAGGGAAGGAGCGCAGTTTTGGAATGCAGACTTTGATAGAATGGTCTGCGGGAGTTATGTTGCGTTTGCAGAGCCCCCGATGTACCTAAACAGTAGAAACTCCCCACAAGTGACCCCATTTTGGAAACTAGACCCCCGAAGGAACTTATCTAGATGTTTTCTGAGAACTTTGAATGACTAAGTGCTTCACAGAAGTTTATAATGCAGAGTCGTGAAAATAAAAAAAAATTTTTTTCCACAAAAAGGATTTTTTAGCCCCCAAGTTTTTATTTTCACAAGGGTAACAGGAGAAATTGGACCCCAAAATTTGTTGATCAATTTATCCCGAGTACGCTGATGCCCCAAATGTGGGGGTAAACCACTGTTTGGGCGCACGGCAGAGCTTAGAAGGGAGGGAGCACCATTTGACATTTTGAGTGCAAAATTGGCTGTGTGTCATGGTTCCCAATGGCAAGGGAACGTCAGAGAACTTAAATAAGAGACTAGCTCTTGGGTGATGGAATCTCGAGCTGACCGTGAGCTAAACCTACCACACAACTAACAGTGGCCGGGTGACGTACCTACGTTTTATCCCTAGACGCCCAGCGCCAGCCGGAGAACTAACTAACCCTAATAGAGGAAAAAACAGACCTGGCTTACCTCTAGGGAAATTCCCCCAAAAAGGAGACAGAAGCCCCCCACATATATTGACGGTGAGTTCAGAGGAAAAGACATACGCAGTATGAAGGTAGGTTCAGCAAAGCGAGGTCCGCTTACTAGATAGTAAGAAGATACAATAGGGAACTTCACGGTCAGCTGAAAACCCTATTAAAATACCATCCAGAAATATCTTTAAGACTCATGTGTCAACTCATGACACCGGAGTGGTAATTTCGGCCCACAAGAGCTTCCAGCTACAGAAACATAACATAACTGTGAACTGGAACAAAAATGCAAACAAACTTAGGACTAAGAGTCCAACTTAGCTGATAGTAGTCTAGAAGCAGGAACATGCAACAGAAAGGCTCTGGTTACATTGATGGCCGGCACTAGAATAACTGAGCAGCAAGGCTAAATAGGATACTCCCACATCCTGATGGAAACAGGTGAACAGAGAAAGTGAAGCACACAAGTCCAGTACCACCAGCGACCACCGGGGGAGCCCAAAAACCAAATTCACAACAGCTGTGGCGTTTAGAGACCCCCTGATGTACCTAAACAGTGGAAACCCCCCAATTCTAACTCCAACCCTAACCCCAACACACCCCTAACCCTAATCCCAACCCAATCCATAATCCTAATCACAACCCTAACGATAATCACAACCTTAACCCCAAAACAACCATAACCCTAATCAGAACCCTTATTCCAACACACCCCTAATCCTAATCTCAACCCTAACCTCAAACCTAACCCTAATCCCAATACACCCCTAACCTAATCCCAACCCTAACCTTAACCCTAATCTCAAACCTAACCTTAATCCCAAACGCAACCCTAATGCCAACCCTAATCCAAACCCTAACCCTAATCCCAACTCTAACCCTAACTTTAGCCGCAACCCTAGTCCTAACTTTAGCCTCAACCCTAGCCCTAACTTCAGCCCCAACCCTAACCCTAAATTTATCCCCAACCCTAACCCTAACCCTAGCCCTAACTTTAGCCCCAACCCTAACCCTAGCCCTAATTTTAGCCCCAACCCTAACCCTAAATTTAGCCCCAACAATAACCCTAACCCTAAATTTAGCCCCAACCCTAACCCTAGATTTAGCCCCAACCCTAACCCTAAATTTAACCCCAACTCTAACTTTAGCCCCAACCTAATCCTAAATTTGGCCCCAACCCTTACCCTAACCCTATCTTTAGCCCCAACCCTAACCCTAACCCTAGATTTAGCCCCAACTCCTCTAGCTGCCGGCTGGCAGATCATGGCGGGTGCACTGCGCATGCGCCCACCATTTTTTTACCGGAGGAAGAAGCCGGCAGCCAGGAGGGGACACAGGAGGACCCAGGGAAACCGGTAAGTATAACAGGGTCCCCGAATCCCCCTATTTCTCTGTCCTCTGATGTGCGATCACATCAGAGGACAGAGAATTACACATCGCTTTTTTTTTTTCCGGTCACCGGTAAACAGTTAATTACCGGCGATCGCAAAGCATGGGTCAGTAAAAACCGACCCCGATCATGTTCTTTGGTGTTTCGGCTACCCCCAGCAGCTGAGACCCCAAAGATCTTCCGGGTGCCGGCCGGCGGGCGCACTGCACATGTGCCCGCCATTTTTTCCCCGGAAGAAGATGGCGGCGCCCATCGGGAGCCAAGAGGAGCACCAGGGGAGACAGGTGCGTATTGGGGGGGCGATCGGGGACCCCATTTCTCTGTCCTCTGATGTGCGATCACATCGGAGGACAGAGAAATTAAATGGGAAATCGCAGGGTTTTTTTGCGACCGCCGGTAAATGGTTAATTACTGGCGATCGCAACCCAGGGGTCGGTAAAAAAAACCCCGAATCATGTTCTCTGGGGTCTCGGCTACCCGCGGTAACCGAGACCCCAGAGAAAATCCGACTCTGGGGGGCGCTATTCACTTTTTCCACAGCGCTGTGGTTTAAGTACCCTTAACTGCCACCATTAAAAGCCGTATCGGCGGTCGTTAAGGGGTTAAAGCATCACTTAATTGTATATATACACAATTTGTATACATGAAAATAAGAAACTTTGAAATACCTTATTATAATATTCTGCTTCTTGAACCTTCTCGACTGATCTTTCATTGTAAATATTCTAAATTCACATGCAAAATCTTTTTTCAGCGTAGAGACTTTCCTACAACTGAGATAGGCGATGGCATTTGTTGCTTTTAACATTCTATTGAGAGGGGAGGAGCTAGAGGCAGAAACAGAACTTCTGCTGCAAGCTATTCTAAAATTACAGCTACAACTTAAATATGTTGAGGTGCTCCAGTTTCAGAAAATTAGAACATTTATGATGTAGTAGACACTTTGATTCTGATTCATTGAAACTGGAATTTTCCATGGTTGTCTTATAATGAGGTGTGCAAAAATAAGATGCACTGAATTAATTAAGAAGTGACTTAAGTGACTGGAGTAACAGCTCTAATGTAAGAAATGCAGCCATTTTATGGGCAGACACAACCATGCCCAGTCCCGCACCAGCTGGCAAATACGAATTTATGCAAAAATCTAAAAGAATTAAATTATTCTCAAATAAATTTGATAATTTCTATTAGTCATTTAATCAGGTCAGGCTTCACGTATTTAAGAGGTCACTATTTAAATAATAAAACTTCTCAGTAAACGAGGTGAAGACTTCTAAAATTTCAAACATATTTAAAAGGTTGCCTCATAATGGTGAGCAAATCAATCCTAACTGAATTGAATTTGTTTAGAATTTCACAAAAATGTTCAGAATTTCTGTAATAGAAAATATTCAAAGCTCTGAAGCCCCTAGCAAAGGGTACTTTCACCCCCCTCCCTCCTTCCGGCTCACACATATTTCCAGTAAGGAAACAAATAGCTGACAATCTGAGTCTCTTAAAAATAGACTGGTACAATGGACATAAAGAAATAGGAAACTAGATATAGTTGTGAAGTGACAATCTTAATTAACATGCATGCAGCTCCTTTTTGAAGTAAGAGATCCTGGCTGTATCAATGATGATGTCTATTGTGCGTAGACAATGGTATATAGAGTGGATAGGTAAGATGCGATGGAGGAGCTTACCAAGCTGATAATGTGTAGGTTGAAATTTACTCCTGCGGGTGCTGTTTCCACTGGTGATCACAGGAAGGTAGACAAAAAACGAGGAAAGATTCTGGCACAACCATCTAGGGATAAAACGGATTCTTTATTCAAACGTAATTAAAACTTTAAAAGGCGAGGCCTCGCTTTTTAATGTTTTAACTACATTTGAATAACGGATCCGTTTTATCCCTGGATGGTTATGACAGAATCTTTCCCCATTTTTCGTCTACCTTAGAGTGGACAGGCAGTTAAGGCAGGAAAGGTCTTTTCAGAGAACTGGATAGCAAAGGTACATGTGTTTACACATAGATAGAGAAGTGACAGAGCCTCTTTTCCACCCAGGAAATATTTGTCCTTTCAGATAAATGTTATGCATTGTTTCAGACTTATGTCTTCAAAAGAAAATTATGAATATTGGAGTTCTTATAGATCCGATAGGGATGGGACATACATTCTCAGCTTCAGGATGAATAAAGGAAAAAGATGCAAGTGTTTTCATAACCGCTGCCAATAAGCCACAAATCAATAGTGGACAGATAAATGAAAACAACCATGTCATGGTTGGTCTCTTGGTAACGGTAAAATCCCTATAAAAAAATATGGAGGTAATCTCGCACTTCTGCGATCACCAGGATTAAATTTACCGCATAAGTGGGCATTTCATAAAATCCTGAACAGCTCTGGACATCCCAGAACCTGGACAACATGAAGTCATCATGGAGGGGTGAGTGTAACCAAGGTGCTGAAAAAAGATCAAGACACGTTATGATCTGTGTTCATGCAGAAAGATAAATATTAGTGTATGCATGATTCCCGTTTGCTGAACCTTTTTTCAATCAAAGTGCTCTCCTTTGCTAGGCCCAATCATATCTGTGATCAGCATAGTAAGTTTCTTTTGTTTTTTTTCTGTTTTATTTTATGTAACTGTATATGCTATATTGTTTTGTTTTCTTTGCATTATTTTTATAAACACTGCCTATTGTTTTGAATTAAATATAAAATGTTATAGTAGCGATGTGCTACCAGAACCAGAACCAGGCCTTCAGTCAGCCTTTATAAAAAGTCAACTGGTGGTGGCAGCGAGTAGTCTGGAGTTATCGTGAATTTCGAAGCTGTATTGAGAATATTCCATGCGTTAGAATTGGAGGTGTTTAGAACATATGCTCACTGTTTCCTGATAACTGGCCTATTGGTGGAAACAGCCTGCAACCTCTTCTGTCGATTGTCGGTCAGTCACGTATTTGCCAAGGCGATAGGGGGCAGCAGAGAGCTGTTCACTAAAAAGAAAACGAGTGGGCTGAGATGCGACCTCGCAGGCTGAGATTCTTTGACATTTTCCAAACCTGTCTTGCAAAAAAGTAAAACAATCCTCATATGTCAGTGGAAAAATGAAAAAAGTAGTGACTTTTGAAACAGAGTGAGGAATTAAAAACGCAAAAAAACAAAAAAGAGAGAACACTTTCTCTAGTGTGAATATTCTTTTTTTAGTCACACTCACTACATGGTGCAAATGCTGACCAGTAAAGCCTTTGAAATGTTTCAAACATTCACAGTGTTATGTTGGTCTTGTGTATATGTGCATAGCAAATCCCCAATCATCTCAGCAGCTTGATTTTCCCAGCTGTAGTCAGCTGAGTGAAGTACTGTTCATTCTTTGCCACTGTTTCCTGGTATAATCTAAACAATCTTTCAATGCAGCACCTGTTTTGTGTTTCTTCCCTTCCTCAGAGGGAAACACCCAGACCTCACAGTATGCTTTAGTATACCACTGCTTCAGTCTGTACTTTTCAAAACTAACAATGAACATGTATTATGATAGTGAGTTATATAGATTGACATTGTTTTATTTATATAAATTCCAATTAATCCTATGCTGACGAGTTTACTATATATATTAAACAATGAGTCCAGACTTATGTCCCATTAATATTGAACAGCTGTGGAGAGATCTTAAATTTGCTGTTGCGAGAAGGAACCCTTCAAATATGAGAGACCTGGAGACGTCTGCAAAAGAAGAGTGGTCCAAAATTCTTGAGAGGTGTAAGAAGCTTGTTGATTGTTACAGGAAGCGATTGATTGCAGTTATTTATTCCAAAGGGCGTGTAACCAGATATTAAGTTGAGGGTGCCAACAATTTTATCTGTATCGTTTTGGGGCGTTTGTGTGAAATTATGTCCAATTTGCCTTTTTTCTCTATGCTGTTCCAATGCACACAAAGGAAATAAACATGTGTTTAACAAAACAGTATGGCCCCCTACACACGTTCAGGAATTGATGCAGAAAATTCCTGTGAAAATCCGGACATTTCTGCCGGATTTCCGCATGAAAACCGCATGCGTTTTTTAGTGCATTTTTTGACGCGTTTTTGACGCGGTTTTTCCCGAACATTTCCCAATGCATTAGACAGTGGGAAAACCGCGAAAAAAACACAAAATTAATGAGCATGTTTATTTTTTTTCCGCAATGCATTTTTCATGCGGAAAAACGCACATCATGTGCACAGAAATTGCGGATTTCATTAAAAATGATAGGATGCTTAATGTATGCAGATTATTTGCGGTTTTATAAAAAAATGCAAATAATCTGTAACGTGTGCACATAGCCTATAAGTGCAGTAAGTTTGCACATGTGCCATCTGTGTGATCATATTTTATGTCCATGTGATATGTGTGGCATCCTTATGATATCCAAACTTATACATCAACAATGGTCAAATACTATTTTTTCGGTTTAACCTCTTTCTGACCTCGGACGAGATAGTACGTCCAAGGTCAGAACCCCGCTTTGATGCGGGCTCCGGCGGTGAGCCCGCATTAAAGCCGGGACATGTCAGCTGTTTTGAACAGCTGACATGTGCCCGCAATAGCGGTGGGTGAAATCGCGATTCACCCGCCGCTACTAACTAGTTAAATGCCGCTGTCAAACGCAGACAGCAGCATTTAACCGGCGCTTCCGGCCATGCGGCCAGAAATGAGCGCATCGCCGACCCCATCACATGATCGGGGGTCAGCGATGCTTCTGCAGAGTAACCATAGAGGTCCTTGAGACCTCTATGGTTACTGATCGCCGGTAGCTGTGAGCACCACCCTGCGGTCGGTGTTGTGAATTCCGCTCTTGGGCTCCCTCCGGTGGTTGTAAGTAGCACTTTTGTGAATTCTGCTCTTGGGCTCCCTCCTGTGGTTTTGAGTGGTATAGCTGCTTCTTGGATTTAGTATCAGCAGCTGCGTCCATTGATCTTCTTTCTGCTTGGCTATATTAGTCTGCTTTTTCCCTCAATCAATTCCAGTTGCCAATTGTTAGTGCCTGGAGGCACGGCTCTTGGATTTCCCTGACACTCTGACTCGTTCAGCAAAGATAAGTCCTTGCTTGTCCTTTTGCAGTCTATTTGTTGTGGACTTATTGTTTAGCACATTCTATGTTTTGCTCATTTGTCCAGCTTATCAGTATGGATCTATTTAGCTAAGCTGGAAGCTCTGGGCTGCAGATTTTCCCTCCACACCTTTAGTCAGGTGTGGAGATTTTTGCATATCTCTGCGGTCGACTTTTTCTAGTTTTTATTACTGACCGCACAGTGTTTCTTTCCTTACTGTCTATCTAGCTAGAATTGGCCTCCTGTTGTGAACTCTGTTCTGGAACTCCCTCCTGTGGTCAGGAATGGTATTTCTGTGAGTTCTGTCCGTGGGTTCCCTCTGGTGGCTGAAAGTGGAGCTGCTGGTCTGGAGGTGGCTTCCTCAGCTGCATCGTTTAAAGACTGGGCTGGTTCCTCTATTTAACTCTGCTCAGATCGTTACCTGATGCCAGTTGTCAATGTATCTGTACTGGTTCAGATCTCACTTGGATCTCCTGATGACCTGTCTACTTCAGCAGAAGCTAAGTCCCTGTTAAGCTCATTTGTTGTTCATTTGTGTGCTGAATATATTTCTGAGTACCTGCTAAGTTTTGTCCAGCTGGCTATCATGATATTGTCTCGCTAGCTGGAAGCTCTGGGTTGCAGAGTGGCACCTACCGCGCCGTGAGTCGGCGCGGGGGGTTTCTTGCTCACTCTGCGTGGCTTTTTGTAGTTTTTTGTGCTGACCGCAAAGATCCCTTTATCTATCTTCTGTCTATTTAGTAAGTCGGGCCTCCTTTGCTGAAACCTGTCTCATTCCTATGTTTGTGCCTTCCTCTTAACTCACAGTCAATATATGTGGGGGGCTGCTCTTTTCCTTTGGGGAAATTTCTCTGAGGCAAGGTGAGGCTATATTTCTCTTTACCTCTCAGGCTGTGAAGAGTCGTCTAGGCAGTGTCAGGTACGATCCACGGCTAATTCTAGTGTGTGTGATAATAGATTAGGGCTGCGGTCAGCAGAGCTCCCACTTCCCAGAGCTCGCTCTATTTTGCAGTTTTGACTATCAGGTCATTCCCGGTGCTCCTAACCACCAGGTCCAGCCATAACAGTACAACTGGCCAAAAAGTGTTAATGCATCTCAATAGAGTGATAAGAGAAGTTCTGAGACCATTTTTTTTTCTCTGCAGTGTGTTTAGTCTTTTTTTTCCCCTAAACCTCTGGGTGGTTCAGGACTCAGGTGTAGATATGGACATTCAAGGTCTGTCCTCTTGTGTGGATAATCTCACTGCAAGGGTACAAGGCATTCAGGATTATATAGTTCAGAATCCTATGTTAGAGCCTAGAATCCCAATTCCTGATTTGTTTTCTGGGGATAGATCAAAGTTTCTGAATTTCAAGAATAATTGTAAACTGTTTCTTGCCCTGAAACCTCGCTCCTCTGGTGACCCTAGTCAGCAAGTAAAAATCATTATTTCGTTGTTGCGTGGTGTCCCTCAAGACTGGGCATTCTCCCTTGCGCCAGAAGATCCTGCATTGCTTAATGTAGATGCGTTTTTTCTGGCGCTTGGATTGCTCTATGACGAACCAAATTCTGTGGATCAGGCAGAGAAAATCTTGCTGGCTCTATGTCAGGGTCAGGATGATGCTGAAATGTATTGTCAGAAGTTTAGAAAGTGGTCTGTGCTTACTCAATGGAATGAGAGTGCTCTGGCAGCGATTTTCAGAAAGGGTCTTTCTGAGGGCCTTAAGGATGTTATGGTGGGGTTCCCCACGCCTGCTGGTCTGAATGAATCAATGTCCTTGGCTATTCAGATCGATCGGCGTTTGCGGGAGCGGAAGGTTGTGCACCATATGGCGGTGTCCTCTGAGCAGAGGCCTGAGTCTATGCAATGTGATAGGACTTTGACCAGAACTGAACGGCAAGAGCACAGACATCAGAATGGGCTGTGTTTTTACTGTGGTGACTCCACTCATGCTATCTCTGATTGTCCTAAGTGCACTAAGCGGTCCGCTAGGTCTGTCACCATTGGTACTATACAGCCTAAATTTCTTTTGTCCGTTACTTTGATTTGCTCATTGTCATCCTACTTTGTTATGGCGTTTGTGGATTCAGGCGCAGCCCTGAATTTGATGGACTTAGAGTATGCCAGGCGCTGTGGTTTTATCTTGGAGCCCTTGCAGCATCCTATTCCATTAAGGGGAATTGATGCTACGCCTTTGGCCAAGAATAAGCCTCAGTACTGGACCCAGTTGACCATGTGCATGGCTCCTGCACATCGGGAAGATGTTCGCTTTTTGGTGTTGCATAATTTGCATGATGTGGTCGTGTTGGGTTTGCCATGGCTACAGGTCCATAATCCAGTATTGGACTGGAAATCTATGTCTGTGTCCAGTTGGGGTTGTCAAGGGGCCCATGGTGATGTTCCAGCGTTGTCAATTTCTTCTTCCACTCCTTCTGAAGTACCTGAGTTTTTGTCGGATTACCAGGATGTATTTGATGAGCCCAAGCCCAGTGCCCTGCCTCCTCATAGGGATTGTGATTGTGCTATTAATTTGATTCCTGGTAGTAAGTTTCCTAAAGGCCGACTTTTCAATTTATCTGTGCCAGAAGACGCCGCTATACGGAGCTATATAAAGGAGTCCTTGGAGAAAGCGCATATTCGCCCGTCGTCGTCACCGTTGGGAGCAGGGTTCTTTTTTGTGGCCAAGAAGGATGGTTCTCTGAGACCTTGTATAGATTACCGCCTTCTTAATAAAATCACGGTCAAATTTCAGTACCCTCTGCCTCTATTGTCTGATTTGTTTGCTCGGATTAAGGGGGCTAGTTGGTTTACCAAGATAGATCTTCGAGGAGCATATAATCTTGTGCGTATTAAGCGGGGCGATGAATGGAAAACCGCATTTAATACGCCCGAGGGCCATTTTGAGTATCTGGTGATGCCATTCGGGCTTTCTAATGCGCCATCTGTATTCCAGTCCTTTATGCATGACATCTTCCGAAAGTATCCATCTGCGTGCGCAGATGGATATCGCGGCGGCCATTTTCCTGAAGCCGCGGCCAGCAGAGCGCCGCTTCTGCGCACGCGCGGCCAAAGGAAGATGGCCGCGCCCACCGATCACCAATGAAATAACGAACAGCGCGCTCTTTTAAATCCCCTGGCAGAGGATTCGGGACCTTGGGCATGCGCACACCACTACGCCACCAACGGAAAACTACGCAAAATCTGGGGGAAGACAACACGCCCTTTTGACCAGACCAGCCTGATTGACAGGCGAAAACAGAGACTTTGCAAAGGTATTTCGGCAACTTAGGTGGGTAATAAACGCATAACAAACACACTAATGTAACGCCCACCTCTGCCCCTATTTAACGCTATTTTTATCCCATCTTCCAAAAACGTGGTGACAGGTTCCCTTTAATAATCGGGCCAGTTCGGCTACTTTGGTTTCACCATTTTAATGTAATTCTGGTTTTCATCCTCGTTTTTCTTCAGGGCAGGTTGAGCCTTCGGACTGTCCTGGTGTGGATTCTGTGGTGGACAGATTGCAGCAAATTTGGACTCATGTAGTGGACAATTTGACATTGTCACAGGAGAAGGCTCAACGTTTTGCTAACCGCCGTCGCCGTGTTGGTCCTCGACTTCGTGTTGGGGATCTGGTTTGGCTGTCATCTCGTTATGTTCCTATGAAGGTTTCTTCTCCTAAGTTTAAGCCTCGTTTTATTGGGCCTTATAAGATTTCTGAAATCCTCAATCCTGTGTCATTTCGTTTGGACCTTCCAGCTTCTTTTGCCATCCATAATGTGTTCCATAGGTCGTTGTTGCAGAGATATGTGGCACCTATGGTTCCTTCCGTTGACTCTCCTGCTCCGGTGTTGGTCGAGGGAGAATTGGAGTATGTGGTGGAGAAGATTTTAGATTCTCGTATCTCGAGACGGAAACTTCAGTATCTGGTCAAATGGAAGGGCTATGGTCAGAAAGATAATTCCTGGGTTCTTGCCTCCGATGTCCATGCTGCCGATTTGGTTCGTGCCTTTCATTTGGCTCATCCTAATCGGTCGGGGGGGTTCTGGTGAGGGTTCGGTGACCCCTCCTCAAGGGGGGGTACTGTTGTGAACTCTGTTCTGGAACTCCCTCCTGTGGTCAGGAATGGTATTTCTGTGAGTTCTGTCCGTGGGTTCCCTCTGGTGGCTGAAAGTGGAGCTGCTGGTCTGGAGGTGGCTTCCTCAGCTGCATTGTTTAAAGACTGGGCTGGTTCCTCTATTTAACTCTGCTCAGATTGTTACCTGATGCCAGTTGTCAATGTATCTGTACTGGTTCAGATCTCACTTGGATCTCCTGATGACCTGTCTACTTCAGCAGAAGCTAAGTCCCTGTTAAGCTCATTTGTTTTTCATTTGTGTGCTGAATATATTTCTGAGTACCTGCTAAGTTTTGTCCAGCTGGCTATCATGATATTGTCTCGCTAGCTGGAAGCTCTGGGTTGCAAAGTGGCACCTACCGCGCCGTGAGTCGGCGCGGGGGGTTTCTTGCTCACTCTGCGTGGCTTTTTGTAGTTTTTTTGTGCTGACCGCAAAGATCCCTTTATCTATCTTCTGTCTATTTAGTAAGTCGGGCCTCCTTTGCTGAAACCTGTCTCATTCCTATGTTTGTGCCTTCCTCTTAACTCACAGTCAATATATGTGGGGGGCTGCTCTTTTCCTTTGGGGAAATTTCTCTGAGGCAAGGGGAGGCTATATTTCTCTTTAGGGGAAGTTACCTCTCAGGCGGTGAAGAGTCGTCTAGGCAGTGTCAGGTACGATCCACGGCTAATTCTAGTGTGTGTGATAATAGATTAGGGCTGCGGTCAGCAGAGCTCCCACTTCCCAGAGCTCGCTCTATTTTGCAGTTTTGACTATCAGGTCACTCCCGGTGCTCCTAACCACCAGGTCCAGCCATAACAGCCTCCTTTGCTAAAATCTTGTTTCATACTATGTATGTAATTTCCTTCTCCTCTCACAGCCAATATTTGTGGGGGGCTGTCCTATTCTTTGGGGATTTTCTCTGAGGCAAGATAGCTTTCCGTTTTCTACCTTTAGGGGAAGCTAGTTCTCCGGCTGTGACGAGATGTCCAGGGAGTGACAGGAACATTCCACGGCTACTGCTAGTGTTGTGTTAAGATCAGGAACTGCGGTCTGTATAGTTACCACCTGCCCAGAGCTAGTCGCATGTCGCTCCTAAATTACCAGTCCATAACAGTGCAACTGGCCAAAAATGAGTTGAATGCATCTCAAAAGAAGGAAAAGAAAAAGAGTCCTGAGCCTATGCAATGTGATAGGATTCTGACTAGAGCGGAACAGAGGGGATACAGACGTCAGAATGGGCTGTGTTTTTATTGTGGTGATTCTGCTCATACTATTTCTGATTGCCCTAAGCGTATTAAGAGGGTCGCTAGATCTGTTACCATTAGTACTGTACAGCCTAAGTTTCTCCTGTCTGTGACCCTGATTTGCTCGTTGTCATCTTTTTCTGTCATGGCATTTGTGGATTCAGACGCTGCTCTGAATTTAATGGACTTAGAATTCGCCAGGTGCTGTGGCTTTTCTTTGCAGCCTTTGCAGAGTCCTATTCCCTTGAGGCGTATTGATGCTACACCGTTGGCCAAGAATAAACCTCAGTATTGGACTCAGCTGACTATGTGCATGGCTCCAGCACATCAGGAAGATTGTCGTTTTCTGGTGTTGCATAATTTACATGATGTTGTTGTACTGGGTTTTCCATGGTTACAAGTACACAATCCAGTGTTGGATTGGAAATCGATGTCTGTGACTAGTTGGGGTTGTCAAGGGGTACATAGTGACGTTCCTTTAATGTCAATTTCCTCTTCCCCCTCTTCTGATGTTTCTGAATTTTTGTCAGATTTCCAGGTTGTATTCGATGAGCCCAATTCCAGATCCCTTCCTCCTCATAGGGACTGTGATTGTGCTATCGACTTGGTTCCTGGCTGTAAGTTCCCTAAGGGCCGACTCTTCAATCAGTCTGTGCCAGAGCATGCCGCTATGCGGAGCTATGTTAAAGAGTCTTTAGAGAAGGGGCATATTCGGCCATCTTCGTCACCATTGGGAGCAGGATTCTTTTTTGTTGCCAAGAAGGATGGCTCCTTGAGACCTTGTATTGATTATCGCCTTCTTAAAAAGATCACCGTCAAATTCCAATACCCTTTACCTTTGCTCTCTGATTTGTTTGCTCGGATTAAGGGGGCTAGTTGGTTTACCAAGATTGACCTTCGAGGGGCGTATAATCTTGTTCGTATTAAACAGGCTGACGAATGGAAAACTGCATTTAATACGCCCGAAGGCCACTTTGAATACCTGGTGATGCCTTTCGAGCTTTCTAATGCTCCTTCTGTATTTCAGTCCTTCATGCATGATATTTTTCGCAATTATCTTGATAAATTCTTGATTGTGTATTTGGATGATATTTTGATTTTTTCCAATGATTGGGAGTCTCACGTGAAGCAGGTCAGGATGGTATTCCAGATCCTTCGTGATAATTCTCTATTTGTGAAGGGGTCTAAGTGCCTATTTGGGGTCCAGAAGGTCTCTTTTTTGGGGTTTATTTTTTCTCCTTCGTCTATAGAAATGGATCCTGTTAAGGTCCAAGCCATTCATGACTGGGTTCAACCCACATCTGTGAAGAGCCTTCAGAAATTTTTGGGCTTTGCTAATTTTTATCGCCGTTTCATTGCCAACTTCTCTAGTGTGGTTAAGCCCCTGACCGATTTGACGAAGAAGGGCGCTGATGTGGCAAATTGGTCCTCTGAGGCTCTGGAGGCCTTTCAGGAGCTTAAGCGCCGATTTACTTCTGCCTCGGTCTTGCGTCAGCCTGATGTGTCTCTTCCTTTTCAGGTTGAGGTTGACGCTTCTGAGATTGGGGCAGGGGCCGTTTTGTCACAGAGGAACTCTGATGGTTCCTTGATGAAACCATGTGTCTTCTTTTCCCGAAAGTTTTTGCCTGCGGAACGCAATTATGATGTCGGCAATCGGGAGTTGTTGGCGATGAAGTGGGCATTTGAGCAGTAGCGACATTGGCTTGAGGGAGCCAAGCATCGCATTGTGGTCTTGACCGATCATAAGAATCTGATTTACCTCGAGTCGGCCAAGCGGCTGAACCCTAGACAGGCTCGATGGTCTCTGTTTTTCTCCCGTTTCGATTTTGTGGTCTCATATCTTCCGGGATCTAAGAATGTTAAGGCAGATGCCCTCTCTAGGAGTTTTTTGCCGGATTCTCCTGGAGTTCTTGAGCCGGTTTGCATTCTTAGGGAAGGGGTGATTCTTTCTGCTATCTCCCCTGATTTACAGCGGGTGCTTCAGGAATTTCAGGCTGATAAACCTGACTGCTGTCCTGTGGGGAAGCTGTTTGTTCCTGATAGATGGACAAGTAAGGTAATTTCTGAGGTCCATTGTTCTGTGTTGGCCGGTCATCCTGGGATTTTTGGTACCAGGGATTTGGTTGCTAGGTCCTTTTGGTGGCCTTCCTTGTCGCGGGATGTGTGTTCTTTTGTGCAGTCCTGTGGGACCTGTGCCCGGGCTAAGCCTTGCTGTTCCCGCGCTAGTGGGTTGCTTTTGCCTTTGCCTGTCCCTGAGAGGCCCTGGATGCATATTTCCATGGATTTTATATCGGATCTTCCTGTGTCTCAGAGGATGTCTGTTATCTGGGTGGTTTGTGACCGGTTCTCTAAGATGGTCCATTTGGTACCTTTGCCTAAATTGCCTTCCTCCTCTGATTTGGTTCCATTGTTTTTTCAGCATGTGGTTCGTTTGCATGGCATTCCGGAGACTATTGTGTCTGACAGAGGTTCCCAGTTTGTTTCCAGGTTTTGGCGGTCCTTTTGTGCCAGGATGGGCATTAATTTGTCTTTTTCTTCGGCGTTCCATCCTCAGACAAATGGCCAAACTGAGCGAACTAATCAAACCTTGGAAACCTATTTGAGATGCTTTGTGTCTGCTGATCAGGATGATTGGGTGGCTTTCTTGCCATTGGCCGAGTTTGCCCTTAATAATCGGGCCAGTTCGGCTACTTTGGTTTCACCTTTTATTTGTAATTTTGGTTTCCATCCTCGTTTTTCTTCAGGGCAGGTTGAGCCTTCTGATTGTCCTGGTGTTGATTCCGTGATGGACAGGTTACAGCAGATTTGGACTCATGTGGTAGACAATTTGACGTTGTCTCAGGAAAAGGCTCAGCGTTTTGCTAACCGCCGTCGGTGTGTTGGTCCTCGGCTTCGGCCTGGGGGCTCTGGTGAGGGTTCGGTGACCCCTCCTCAAGGGGGGGGTACTGTTGTGAATTCCGCTCTTGGGCTCCCTCCGGTGGTTGTAAGTAGCACTTTTGTGAATTCTGCTCTTGGGCTCCCTCCTGTGGTTTTGGGTGGTATAGCTGCTTCTTGGATTTAGTATCAGCAGCTGCGTCCATTGATCTTCTTTCTGCTTGGCTATATTAGTCTGCTTTTTCCCTCAATCAATGCCAGTTGCCAATTGTTCCTGCCTGGAGGCACGGCTCTTGGATTTCCCTGACACTCTGACTCGTTCAGCAAAGATAAGTCCTTGCTTGTCCTTTTGCAGTCCATTTGTTGTGGACTTATTGTTCAGCACATTCTATGTTTTGCTCATTTGTCCAGCTTATCAGTATGGATCTATTTAGCTAAGCTGGAAGCTCTGGGCTGCAGATTTTGCCCTCCACACCTTTAGTCAGGTGTGGAGATTTTTGCATATCTCTGCAGTCGACTTTTTCTAGTTTTTATTACTGACCGACCAGTGTTTCTTTCCTTACTGTCTATCTAGCTAGAATTGGCCTCCTTTGCTAAAATCTTGTTTCATCCTACGTATGTCATTTCCTTCTCCTCTCACAGCCAATATTTGTGGGGGGCTGTCCTATCCTTTGGGGATTTTCTCTGAGGCAAGATAGCTTTCCGTTTTCTACCTTTAGGGGAAGCTAGTTCTCCGGCTGTGACGAGATGTCCAGGGAGAGACAGGAACATTCCACGGCTACTGCTAGTGTTGTGTTAAGATCAGGAACTGCGGTCTGTATAGTTACCACCTGCCCAGAGCTAGTCGCATGTCGCTCCTAAATTACCAGTCCATAACAGGTCGGTGCTCACAGCACACCTGCATTTCTGCTGCATAGCAGCGATCTGATGATCGCTGCTATGAAGCAGAGCCGATCGCATTGTGCCAGCTTCTAGCCTCCTATGGAGGCCATTGAAGCATAGCAAAAGTATTTTGTTTCTGATGTCCTTTGACAGCTCTTTGGTCTTCGCCAGAGTGGAGTTTGGAGTATGACTGGTTGAGGTTGTGGACAGGTGTCTTTCATACTGATAACAAGTTCAAACAGGTACAACATATGAATGAGCGGGCACCATCCACCTTATAATACAACTAGGGGATCACCATATGCATACTCTATATAATATACCAGACAAGAGAACGTGTATGCACAAGAATTGGGATCACCACAACAATATTGAAAAAGTATAAACAGTCTTTATTTTGGAACAGTACACACAAAGAATATTGTTAAAAACATTTAAAAGCCCATAACAAAGTTATTGGGTATTGGGTCCACACCAAAATAACAGATAAATGCCCAAAATAATTGTAAATCACAGAACAGCCAAATACTTAATAAGATATAAATGCACATAAACAGATCACATATACCAGTCCATCCAAAGAGGTTGCATCTCCAATGGCCCTATGTGCCAGTATGAATGGTATAATTATATTAGAGCCACTATATCCTAAACTCCTGCCTATCAGTACTTGCAGGGAAGGGGGGGAGGCAAACAAAAAAATGTGTTTGTCCTAAATAATGGAGATATACAGGCAAAGTGCCTTCCACCCACTCCAACCCTTCAGCAATGAGGGGGCTCTTACCTAACCTTCCAGGGTGAAAATACCCTGCAACCCTAAGATGTCCGGTCTATCCGATCAGAAAGGCTGTGTGCATACAGTGACCCACGCGTATCGACGCTGCAAGCATCTTCCTCAAGGTCAGTATTTGTCAAAAGTGGTACATTCCCAAGTTTAAATAGAAACAAGAAATGTTGTAACACATACCAGGTGTGTACAGCAATGGCGGTAGCGGTTCATCCTGTCGGCGTATCTAAGATCTCACCGCGCAGGCGTTAGGAATTTTCACCTGCTCCCGACTCAGGCACAGTGCGCATGTATTGGGCGCCATTCGTATTATCCCCATAGAGCTGGTAAGTAACTACTTCTGCCCACAGATACAGTATCCTCTCAGTTTCAGTGAGGGCGGTTGCACACAGAGACAGTGTGATTTTCGCCCTGGAGACATACAATCAGGTTTCCTGCGCAAGCGCTCACCGTACTTACCCTGGCCAGGGCACACACTTATCACGCATACACTCGCGCTTCAGATGGTCCTGCATGTATACTATCAGACTACCAAAAGGGGTTCTCCCATGAGTCCAAGACTGCACCTTATAAGCCCCAAGATCACCGCAATGATGACATTCATCATCATCATCCCAATTCTTGTGCATACACGTTCTCTTGTCTGGTATATTATATAGAGTATGCATATGGCGATCCCCTAGTTATATTATAAGGTGGATGGTGCCCGCTCATTCATATGTTGTTGTTGTATGCTATATGACTAGCTTCTTTTGCTGGTTTTCTTGAGTGGTGGCACGTCCGGGTGTGCGTTTTTTATTATGGATTTGTGTGCCAGGGAGGCAGCATGGCGGAACCAGGAAACTGACATTTTTGGACAGGTAGAAGGGGGTACAGGAGCAGGTGCCTCAAGAGATGATGGCTTTGAGAGTTTGACATGTGACATTTTAGACCTGCATAAAAATCTGACCAAGACGTGGTGGAATATCAAGACTTTGGAGGGCTATAAAAGACAGGACCTCACTCCCAGGGGCCTGGGAGTTCTGATCTTCCCTGCCTGGGAGGTTGACTCTGAGTTCAGGGGGGCCTGGGAAAAAGGCCTACATAGTTGTTCTTATATACTTATTGATTTACTCATCAATCATGATCATAAGGTATTAGCAAATTTGAAGGAAGAAATCAGAAATAAGGAGGCAAAACTTGAAATATTTGATAAAAAGGACAGAGTCAACCACTTTAAAGAGCACCTTAAAGTGATTATTGATAAGTTTGAGAAGGATGTAATTAGAGGCAAATAGGACAAATTTCAGAGGGACAAAATGGACTATGCGGAAGGGAGGGCCTTTAGGTGGACACACCAGGGTAACAAAAGACTGGTTCATAGGAGACGACAGGCCCAGGCTGTGCATGTTGATGATGGAACCCAGGAATTAGCTTCGAGTGATTTTTTATCCACCGACACCAGCGACCGCGAAAGCGGCACAGATGCGGGAGAAGGAAACAGGTTGGAGAGAAAAAAGAGGAATGGCAGACACAGGGAATGGTCACCGAGCTTCAAGCGGGTCACCCGGTACAACAACCGCAAGCGATAGAGGAGGATACCATGTCAATGCGCGGTGTGTAGTGTTGAGCATTCCGATACCGCAAGTATCGGGTATCGGCCGATACTTGCGGGTATCGGAATTCCGATACCGAGATCCGATACTTTTGTGGTATCGGGTATCGGTATCGAAACAACATTAATGTAAAAATGTGTAAAAGAGAGAATTAAAATAAAAAATATTGCTATACTCACCTCTCCGACGCAGCCTGGACCTCACCGAGGGAACCGGCAGCGTTGTTTGCTTAAAATTCGCGCGTTTACTTCCTTACGTGAAGTCCCGGCTTGTGATTGGTCGTGTGCCGCCCATGTGGCCGCGACGCGACCAATCACAGCAAGCCGTGACGTAATTTCAGGTCCTTCAGGATTTTAAAGTTACGTTCTGGCTTGTGATTGGTCGCGTCGCGGTCACATGGGAGACGCGACCAATCACAAGCCGTGACGTCACGGGAGGCTGGACACGCGCGCATTTTAAAATTTGAAAATTACGTCACGGCTTGCTGTGATTGGTCGCGTCGCGGCCACATGGGCGGCACGCGACCAATCACAAGCCGGGACTTCACGTAAGGAAGTAAACGCGCGAATTTTAAGCAAAGAACGCTGCCGGTTCCCTCGGTGAGGTCCAGGCTGCGTCGGAGAGGTGAGTATAGCAATATTTTTTATTTTAATTCTTTGTTTTACACATTAATATGGTTCCCAGGGCCTGAAGGAGAGTTTCCTCTCCTTCAGACCCTGGGAACCATACAGGATACCGTCCGATACTTGAGTCCCATTGACTTGTATTGGTATCGGGTATTGGTATCGGATTGGATCCGATACTTTGCCGGTATCGGCCGATACTTTCCGATACCGATATTTTCAAGTATCGGACGGTATCGCTCAACACTAGTGGTGTGGGTGAGCTTAACATTATTAATCTGTCTTCACATAATCTCTCTGAAGTTGAAAAGAAATTATTGTCTAAGGGGCTGTCTTTCTCTCCAACAAGCACTCTTGATAAATTCGAGTTAACAAAAGATCTGTATTTATTCTGCAGGCAATTAACCTTTCGGCTATTGTATCAAAATCCCTCGGTATTGGATGATCTAACGGACACAGACAGACAACTACTACGTGATCTAACAGATTTGTTGGAGGAAAGTGAGAACTAGCAAGGTAGGCAGAAATTTATTGGTAGGATACCATCTCAGGCCACTCCATCGTTTACCCTATTTCCCGCTATCCAAATTTTTTTTGAAAAGACAAGCCGGGATATCCAGGACTTGAGATTGGACAGGCTTAGACAGAATAATTTGTCTAAAGAGGAGAGACAAGCACTTAAAGGATTGAGATCTAATGAGTGTTTTGAAAAAAAGGAGGCAGATAAGGGGGGCAACATAGTGGTGTGGCCTAAGGACATGTATTGTAAAGAGGCCAGAAGGCAATTGGATAATCGACAGCACTATGTTGCCCTACCCTCGGACCCGACACTGGTATTTAAGTCAAGTTTGGATAGACTCCTGGATGGGGCTTTTGTTCACGGCATTATTAATAAAAAGGAACTGGACTTCCTTACAGTGAAACTCCCGGTGGTTCCAACGTTCTATATGTTACCTAAGATACATAAGTCGTTGTTGGAACCACCGGGCAGACCCATAGTGTCGGGAATTGGGGGACTCTATGAAAGATCATGTATTTATTTGGACTTTTTTCTGCAGCCCATGGTCCTAAAACTTGACTCCTACATACGGGACTCATCCTTCTTGATCCAACAGCTGGACCCGCTGAGACTACCTGATGACACCATTCTGGCCACACTTGACGTGGAGGCATTATACACTAACATCAACCATGACCTAGGTATTGCCGCGGTGGGATACTTTTTGGACAAATATACAACTGGTAATAGGGGTCATGACTCGTTTGTTCTGGACCTTCTCAGAATTATTTTGGAGAAAAACTATTTTATTTTTGATAGGGTCTACTATAGGCAAGTGTCGGGAACAGCTATGGGGGCCAGGTGCGCGCCCCCATACGCAAACCTCTTTATGGGATGGTGGGAGGAGACCCAGGTGATCAAGAACCGATATTTTCAAGAACATGTTTTAAAGTGGTACCGTTTTATTGACGATGTTATTGTCTTGTGGACAGGTAAGGCGGAAGCACTGGAGGACTTTGTTAAGGAACTGAATACCAATTGCTATAATATCCGGTTAACATCATGCTACTCCAGGAGCTCTGTGGATTTTTTGGACCTGAAGGTTATGATCAAAGATAATCGTATCAATACTACCCTCTTCCGCAAGAAAACGGCTACCAATAACATCCTTCACTACTCCAGTTTTCATCCACACCATCTACAAAATAGTATCCCTAAGGGGCAGTTCCTGCGGGTCAGGAGAAACTGTAGCACTATGACAAACTTTCAGGAGGAGTCAAAACTACTCACAAATCTTTTCCAAGAATGGGGATACCCACGTAGGGTGATCTCGAGGGCGTTTGAATTCTCACGACAGAGATCGAGAGAGGAGGTCTTGAGAACACAATAAAGGAATAATAAAAATCAATTAAGCCTTGTGACCAAATTCAGCAACCAATGGAGGGATATCCATCACATTATGGAATCGAATTGGGGTATCTTATTGAGTGATACAAGACTAAGGACAATGATCTCGAGTAAGCCAAGGGTGGTGGCCAGGAGAGCAATGAATTTGAAGGACTGTCTATCAAGGAGTCACTACAGACGGCCGACTACAAGAACAGGCTCAGGTAAAACTATTATTGGCTCCTTTCCATGTGGTAGCTGTTCTGTATGTCCATTCATGCTGGCTGGTTTGGGGACTTCTGTCCCATCTTTGCCCTTTCAGGTGAAATCAAAAGCGTACTTTAACTGCCGCACACGAAATTTGGTGTATGCCCTTGTCTGTGGTTGTCAGAAAATTTATGTGGGGCAAACTACCCAGGAGTTGCGCCGGAGGGTACAACAACACATTTCGAATATTACCACAGCCAAAACGGACAAGGAAAAGGGGAAACAGATCACGTCTGTAGCAGCCCACTTTCTGGAATCCCATAATGGCAGCCATAGGACCCTTCGGGTGATGGGCCTAGAAGGGGTGACACCTAACATTAGGGGGGTAGGATAACAGATGAACTATTGAGAAGGGAGTCCCGCCTAATATACGAACTCAAAAGCTTGGCACCGGGAGGCATGAATGAGGAGCTGCTATACACGGGCTTCTACAAAAAGCTTTAGGCAATTGTTCCTAAGTTCTTTTTGGGATTGCTATGAACATAACCATGCATAGCACCACCCGCATGATAATGGTGGAGTCTGTACTGCCTTTAGGCTGTTCTTTATTGTGCCATCTTGTTTTATTTTGCCCTTGATTTTACCTTTTACATTCTAGGTAGCCCCTATGGAGAACCCGGGTCGCTACTTATAAAATGCAGCTCTACAGGAATTTGGGCAAGATTGGACCATCCAAAGAAAAACACAATATTCGAAAGAACTACTGGGAACCTTGGGAAATTTATTTCCTGGACAGTATAGACATATTCAGACTGTCAACATTATGTGTGAGAGTTTCTATCAATGTGCGTCTTTATTATTACCTGATCTGCAGCACTTACAATAACGTATGGTATACATCAGATGGATAGGGTGCTTTCTTATAGCACTGTTTCCTGTGTATGTTCACAACATTTTACTAGCAATATGTTTCCCCTTTGTTTATTTTGACATATAACTAAGTCACATTAATGAATGTCATCATTGCGGTGATCTTGGCGCTTATAAGGTGCAGTCTTGGACTCTTGGGAGAACCCCTTTTGGTAGTCTGATAGTATATATGCAGGACCATCTGAAGCGCGAGTGTATGCGTGATAAGTGTGTGCCCTGGCCAGGGTAAGTGCGGTGAGCGCTTGCGCAGGAAACCTGATTGTATGTCTCCAGGGCGAAAATCACACTGTCGCTGTGTGCGACCGCCCTCACTGAACCTGAGAGGATACTGTATCTGTGGGCGGAAGTTACTTACCAGCTCTATGGGGATAATCCGAATGGCGCCCAATACATGCGCACTGTGTCTGAGTCGGGAGCAGGTGAAAATTCCTAACGCCTGCGCGGTGAGATCTTAGATACGCCGACAGGATGAACCGCTACCGCCATTGCTGTACACACCTGGTATGTGTTACAACATTTCTTGTTTCTATTTAAACTTGGGAATGTACCACTTTTGACAAGTACTGACCTTGAGGAAGACGCTTGCAGTGTCGATACGCGTGGGTCACTGTATGCACGCAGCCTTTCTGATCGGATAGACCGGACATCTTAGGGTTGCAGGGTATTTTCACCCTGGAAGGTTAGGTAAGAGCCCCCTCATTGCTGAAGGGTTGGAGTGGGTGGAAGGCACTTTGCCTGTATATCTCCATTATTTAGGACAAACACATTTTTTTGTTTGCCTCCCCCCTTCCCTGCAAGTACTGATAGGCAGGAGTTTAGGATATAGTGGCTCTAATATAATTATACCATTCATACTGGCACATAGGGCCATTGGAGATGCAACCTCTTTGGATGGACTGGTATATGTGATCTGTTTATGTGCATTTATATCTTATTAAGTATTTGGCTGTTCTGTGATTTACAATTATTTTGGGCATTTATCTGTTATTTTGGTGTGGACCCAATACCCAATAACTTTGTTATGGGCTTTTAAATGTTTTTAACAATATTCTTTGTGTGTACTGTTCCAAAATAAAGACTGTTTATACTTTTTCAATATTGTTGTGGTGATCCCAATTCTTGTGCATACACGTTCTCTTGTCTGGTAAGTTCAAACAGGTGCTATTGCTACAGGTAATAACTGGAGGACAGAGGAGCCTCTTAAAGAAGAAGTTACAGGTCTGTGAGAGCCAGAAATATTGCATGTTTTTAGGTGGCCAAATACTTATTTTCCACCATAATTTGCAAAATAAATCTTGCCAAATCAAACAAGATGATTTTCTAGATTTGTTTTCTCAGTTTGACTCTCAAAGTTGTCGTCTACCTATGATGTCAATTACAGGCCTCTTTCATCTTTTTAACCCCTTTCCGACATCGGGAGTATATTTACGCCGATATCGGACTCCCTCCCTTTGATGTGGGCTCCGGCTGTGAGCCCACATCTTTCCGAGCACATGTCAGCTGTTTTGAACAGCTGAAATGAGCCCGCAATAGCCGAGGGTGGAATTGCAATGCACCCGCGAATATTAACCAGTTAAATGCCACTGTCAAACACTGACAGTGGCATTTAACAAGCGCTTCCGGCAAAGCGCCGTAAATCTGCCCACCGGTGACCCGCTTCATCTGATCATGGGTCACCGGTGTGTTGGCATGACAACAGGAGGTCTCTTGGAGCTGGTGTCAGTACCGGCTTGCTGTGAGCGCCACCAAGTGGTCGGCGCTCATAGAAAGTGGGTAATTCTGCTATATTGAGGCAATATGATCATCGCCTCTATGTAGCAGAGCCGATCGGGTTGTGGCAGCTTCTAGTCTCCCATGGAGACTATTGAAGCATGCCAAAAGTAAAAATGTTTTTAAAAATATAAACAAATGAAAAAAATACAAAAATTTTAAATCACCCCCCTTTTGCCCCATTCAAAATAAAACCATAAAGATAAAATCAAACATACACATATTTAGTATTGCCGCATTCAAAATCACCTGATCTATCAATTAAAAAAAGGATTAACCTGATCATTAAACGGCGTAGCGAGAAAAAAGTAAAAACTCCAGAATTATGGTTTTTTTGGTCACCAAGACATTGCATTCAAATGCAAAAAGATTGTGTCTGCACCAAAATGGTATCATTAAAAACGTCAGCTTGGCATGCAAAAATATGCCTCATCCAACCCGAGATCACGAAAAATGGAGAGGCTACGGATATCGGAAAATAGTGCAATTTATTTATTTTTTTTCTTAACAAAGTTTGGATTTTTTTTTCACCACTTAGATAAAAAAGAATCTAGACATGTTTGGTGTCTATGAACTCGTAATGACCTGGTGAATCATAATTGCTGGTCAGTTTTATCATTTAGTGAACCTAGCAAAAAAGTCAAATAAATAACAAATTTGGGATTGCACTTTTTTGCAATTTTACCGCATTTGGAATTTTTTTTCCATTTTCTAGAACATGACATGGTAAAACTAATGGTGTCGTTCAAAAGTAAAAGTCATTCTGCAAAAAGCAAGCCCTCACATGGCCATATTGATGGAAAAATAAAAAAGTTATGGCTTTAAGAAGAAGGGGAGCAAAAAACGAAAGCACAAAACCAAAAAAGCTCCGGGAGTTAAGGGGTTAAGTGGGAGAACTTGCACAATTGGTGGCTGGCTAAATACTTTTTTCCCCACTGTATAGCATGTACAAAGTATAGCTAAGACAAGTGAATAAGGGCAAGTATTGCAAAACCAATGACGGAGTAGTTGTGATTGCGATCTATCAATAGGGCAAGCTAATACAAGCCGGAAATGCAAAGCCTGTTAGAGTGGAACAAATCCAGATTAAGATGGAATAGTATGTATGAATTGGCTGTTCTTGTATCAATGCAATTTAAATGCTATTGTCAGTGATTTGTAGTGCAATTTAAAAGCACAAGTTCTGGTAGCTGCAGTTATAGGTCAGTCTCACACGTCCAGATATTTCTGGAACCGGAAGAAACGGTCCCGGAGCTATCCGTGTCCATGTGTCTGTGTGTCCACGTAGGCGATCCGTGTGTCATCCAGGTGCACTCCATGTGTCTATGTTTATCATCTGTGTGCTCTCCGTGTATTGAAACAATTTGTTTAAATTTTAACCCTATAACTTAAAAAAAACACACGGACAGCACACGGATGGCATCCGTGTACGGTACGTGTTTACACGTACCCATTGACTTTAATGGGTCCGTGTGATCCATGCGCTCCCACGAACACTGACATGTCTCCGTGTTTTGCACACGGACGCATGGTTCATGAAAACATGCTGACATCTGCAGAGACACATTTATTTTAATGTGTTTACGTGTGTCAGTGTCTTCGGTACGTGAGGAAACTCACCATACCAGAGCCACTGACGTGTGAAACCGGCCATAGGCAGATACCAGCCGGTATCTGCTGTGTATGAATCAGGCTCATACAGCGCATATGGTTTCAAAAACACCATAGGAAATTGGCAAAAACAAATCGTCATTTACCAAAATTAGTGTTTAAATGCAAGAGAAAAAAAAATAAGTCTGTAGAATAGTGTTGAGCGATACCTTCCGATACTTGAAAGTATCGGTATCGGATTGTATCGGCCGATATCCGAAAAATATCGGATATCGCCGATACCGATACCCGATACCAATGCAAGTCAATGGGACACAAGTATCGGAAGTTATCCCTTATGGTTCCAAGGGTCTGAAGGAGAGGAAACTCTCCTTCAGGCCATGGGATCCATATTCATGTGTAAAATAAAGAATAAAAATAAAAAATATGGATATACTCACCCGTCCGGCGGCCCCTGGACCTTAGCGGTGTTAACCGGAAGCCTCCGTTCCTAAGAATGAGCAGGTGAAGGACCTTCGATGACGTCGCGGCTTGTGATTGGTCGCGTGACCGCTCATGTGACCGCTCATGCGACCAATCACAAGCCGCGACGTCATCGCAGGCCCTACACACTGCATTCTTAGGAACGGAGGCTGCCGGTTAACACCGCTAAGGTCCAGGGGCCGCCGGACGGGTGAGTATATCCATATTTTTTATTATTTATTTTTTACATTAATATGGATCCCAGGGCCTGAGGGAGAGTCTCCTCTCCTCCAGACCCTGGGAACCATACACTTGGAACTTCCGATTCCGATTTCCGATATCACAAAAATATCGGAACTCGGTATCGGAATTCCGATACCGCAAATATCGGCCTATACCCAATACTTGCGGTATCGGAATGCTCAACACTACTGTAGAAGAAAAACACTACTGGAAGAGCCATTCCTAAAATATGCTTTGTCCTGAAAAAATTGCTAATGACCACACACGTGTCAAGTATTTACAAATCCATTTGTGTTGTAAAAATGACTATAACATTTCTGTAGAGATTACTTTTCAGTAATCTTCTTCTTATCATCACTTAGAAAATAACAATAAATGGTAACACTTCTACAAAGAAAGCATGAGATTTACTATGTCCCGTAGGTGATGGGCAAAGCTCTTCTCCTCCTACACCCTGTACAATGAGCTCTGCACAGATTGCAGAACATGTCTACAAAAGTCAATTAATCGAACACTGTCAAATGTTTTTTATGGTCCATGAGGCTTCTGTTCTGTTCTAAATTCTGCTAAGAGAAGACGTAATAATGTATAGGAAAAAGAGTATGAATTTTACAGAATTCTAATCAAATGAAAAGTTACAGCGGAATTTGTCAAGAGTCAGACACCTTGCACTGAATATGTAAGAAATGAAAAGCTTATGTACTCTTGAAAAAGAACAGAGAACCATACATGAATGGACCCAGCACACTGCACTGTATTGCATGAGCAATCAAGCAACTGCTTGTCTAAATCCCTTGATGGGGCTAAAAAATATAGAAAATAAAGCTTACATAAAGTAAGTATTCACATTGAAGTACACAGAGCTAGTGTT